>NC_069680.1:81547992-83947992 GCF_023699985.2 Odocoileus virginianus | reverse complement strand
GAAACAACAGAGGATGCATCAGCAGTTGGGTTTTGACCAACATCAAGACTCAATAGCACTGGGAAGTCCCGGCTCCCAGCACACCTGCAGTCCAGTTGGGAAAGGGTCCGAGGCAGCACATCCTCTCCATGGGTGAGACTTCGAAGACCGCAGCGTGAGTTCCTGCCTGTAATCCCAAGACAGATGCGAACTGATATCATCATCAATCCGTGAGGAAACAGCAGCTCTGGTTTCATGTTAATGCGTAAAACTTGGAATGCTGTTAAGTCTGGGACCTGATCGGCCAACCCCCCTCCTGGGACTCAGCAATCTCAAGATTTGGCTCCTCTCTTATCTACGGTGCTGCAAGTCTTGCAGCCACTCACAATCAGGGCAGTGGCTAGAAGCAAAGTCAGAGGCCTGCTCTGCTTTGTCTCTGAAGCCTAAATAAGACTATTTATTTTGTTTCCCTAGCAAGCACAAAGTCCTCCATACACGGGAGTCTAGAAGGAGAGAGTAGGAAATTGTATGTACGAGAAGGGGCAGTTGGTTCCTCTACTAAGAGTGGATTCAGTAACTCTCTACCTACAGGGAAAGGAAAGACTGCTTCTGAGTCAAAGTCCTTTCCTGTGTCCAGGGCCTCCAGCTGTTTTGCCAAGTGGCCCCTCAGTTGGGAAACTGACCCAGGTACTGAACCAACTAGACATCAGAAGGACACATCCAGCTGGATTTTGTGAGAGATGAAATGAAATTCAGAAAGGTAAGCAGCCTTTCAGAGACTGTGTCCCGCATGCCCTCTTCTTGTGTGAGACTCATCCACTGAGGTCATTCTTTCTGTTACAACTTTCCTTCATCTCCCTTTCTTCATCTCCCCTGTTCCTGGTGGTCCATGAAAGGCTTGTAGGAGTAGGAGGCCCCCAGCTGTCACTGAGGAGTAAAGACAGGGGCGCATGGCTGCCAGCATCCACTTGGTCCACAGCCCTTCTTAAGAGAAGATGCCTCCTCTCATCCTGTACACTGTATTTTACTATCTGTTTACAGGAGTTTGAAATGTAGCCTTGAAATAATTATACCTTTATCTTATGATGCCTCTGGAATCAGGATAGCAGGTAACACTCAGATAAAGAGGGGTCCTTCATAGCCCCATCTCTATGGAGCCTGAGGTTAAATTTTTCTTATTTTTTTTTTAACTTTAAACTTTTCATTTTGTAGTGGGGTATATCCAATTAACAGTGGTGTGGTACTTCCAAGTGAACAGCAAAGGGACTCAGCCATACATACACATGTAACCATTCTCCCCCAAATCCCTCTCGCATCCAGGTTGGAATGTAACATTGAGCGGAGTTCCATGAGCTATACAGTAGGTCCTTGTTGGTTATCCATTTTGAATATAGCAGTGCTTTACATGACCATCCCAAAGTCCCTAACTATCCCTTCCCCCCAGCAATCATAAGTTTGTTTTTCTAAGTCTGTGAGTCTCTTTCTATTTTGTAGGTAAGTTCATTTATATCATTTTAGATTCCAGATGCAAGGGATGTCACAGGATATTTCTCCTCTTTGCCTTGCTTCACTCAGTATGACACTCTGTAGGTCTATCCATGATGCTGCAAATGGTATTATTTCATTCCTTTTAATGGCTGAGTAATATTCCATTGTATATATGTGCCACCTCTTCTTTATTTGTTCCTCTGTCTATGGACATTCAGGCTGCCTCCATGTCTGGCTGTTGTGAACGGTGCTGCAATGAACACTGGGGTATGTGTATCCTTTCAGATCATGTTTTTCTCTGGATATATGCAGAGTCCTATGGTAGCTCTATTTTTAGCTTTTTAAAGAACAGCATGAGGTTAATTTCCTCTTCCTGGAAAATAACCTGAGCTATCTGGGAGCCAGGACTAAAGACCAGCTTGTCTGGGATGGCGGGCATTTGAAATGGGACAAGGCACAGTTTTATTAGACATAGACATTATTTATGCTGAAGACTGGCCCAGGGGTTAACCAGGAACAACAGATGAAGATGAACTGCATCCCAGCATTTAATAACCACCCAGAAATTAGTTCCAGAAAAGCCAGGCATGGGTAATAATAGGATTTCTAGGGACCTAATACAATAAGTTCTCCAAAAATGCAGAAATATATATGTGTGTGTGTGTGTGTGTGTGTGTGTGTGTATAAAAATATATATATATACACACACATACATAAAGGCATTATATATTAATATACACATACACATATATAGGCTTTATGTAGAACTGCATTACATACACAACTGTCTTACACTGACATTGTATATACCCATATATATAACTATATCTATATCTATCTATATATATAGTACTGGTGCCCTGTACCCAGCACCTGGTTGGGCCAGAAGCCCCTTTAGAGGTAGAAGGAGAGGAACATTTCACTGTACAAATGGGATCATTCCTAACATTTAGAACTTTTCAGTAAATCTCTTTATTTTGTTTTTTTTTTTTATTGTGCCGATTTACTTTATTTTTTTTTTATTAGTTGGAGGCTAATTACTTTACATCATTATAGTAGTTTTTGTTATACATTGAAATGAATTAGCCATGGATTTACATGTATTCCCCATCCCAGTCCCCCCTCCCACCTCCCTCTCCACCCGATCCCTCTGGGTCTTCCCAGTGCACCAGGCCCGAGCACTTGTCTCATGTACCCAACCTGGGCTGGTTATCTGTTTCACCCAACTGGAGCCCATTATACAGAGCGAAGTAAGCCAGAAAGATAAAGACCATTACAGTATACTAACACATATATATGGACTTTAGAAAGATGGTAACGATAACCCTATATGCAAAACAGAAAAAGAGACTCAGATGTATAGAACAGACTTGTGGACTCTGGGAGAAGGCGAGGGTGGGATGTTTCAAGAGAACAGCATTGAAAAATGTATAAATCTCTTTATTTTGAATTCATGTACACTTGGACACATCTCTACCCCTAACTCCCTAGTGAGGAAAAAAATCAGGAAAGCCTTGGGCCAGCAGGTCTTCAGATACTGTCTGGACATTCCTAGGAGAGCAAAGTCCAGCAGTATCCTTGGCCCAGAGGCAGGAGCTGGAGTCCCACCTCATCGGCCTTCCAGGGAACTGCAGGACCAATAAAGGAGAAGCCAAGCTCTTCTCAGTGTCTGCTCTGGGGTGCTGAAGAAGTTTCTTTGAAAACAGTAAAAAGCTTTCCAGTGTTAATTCATTCTTTTGCAAATACTTCCTCCTACTGTGTTTTTTTAAGGGTGAATGAAGATTGTTTATGTCATACATGTTTGGAAAATGCTAGAATGATAATAATGATTGTAATAATAAGAAAACTTTGCAAAAACAATCTGGTAGTGTCAGACCAAGACGATGATTCTTAAACTGTGGCCTGAGCATCTTTGGGGACTTGTTAGAAATGCAGATCCTGGGGTCACATCCATACCTCATGAATCGTAAACCCTGTGGATGGACCTAGCTTTCAGGGGCTGTCACAAACCCAGGGGATTCTGACACATGGTCAAAAATAAGATCCGCTGGTATAAGGTGACTTTAAGCTGAACTGATTAACTTAGAGAAAATTAATTAATGACCCTTTCACTCAAGGATCTGGGGACAGGGATAGAGTTGAGAGGACCCAAGTGACCGCAGTGTTGAGAGCCTGAGTGTAACACCATGCTCAGATGTGTGCTCGGACATTCCCAGGAAAGAACCACAGGCTCCTGGGTGGTCAGGCCCAACTCTACACTCCAGGTGTAGAAAGAGGATGAGGGGAACTCTTTGCACATTCTTACTGAGTACATGCAAGCTAAGGCGTTTCGGTTGTGTCCAACTCTCGGCTATCCTGGACTGCAGACCGTCAGGCCCCTCTGTCCTTATGATTCTCCGGGCAAGGATACTGGAGTGGGCTGCCATGTCCTCTTCCTGGGGGTCTTCCCGACCTAGGGATCGAACCCACATCTCTCATGTCTCCTGAGTTGGCAGGCAGGTTCTTAGCATTAGTGCCACATAGGAAGCCCTGTTAGTGCTTGACAGTTTGTGAAGTCATGTAAGTTTTACAAGTCTGTGTTTTGGAATATTTTAAGTCTATTTTACAAAATTTAAAAAATTGACCTAAATGTCCATTGACAGATGAATGGTGTGTATATATCTTCACACACACACACACACACACATAATGAAATATAACTCAGCCATAAAAAATAACAAAATAATAATAACAAAATAAATAATGCCATTTACAGCAACATTGGATGGGCCTAGAGATTGTCATAGTAAGTGAAGTAAGTTAGAAAGAGAAAGATAAATGCCACATGATATTGCTTGTATGTAGAATCTAAAAAAAAAAAATGGTACAAATAAACTTTTTTATAAAACAGAAACAGACTCACAGACATAGAGAACAGACTTGTAGTTACCAAAGGGGAAAGAGGAGGAATAAATTAGGAGTTTGTTATTAAAATATACACACTACTGCATGTAAAATAGATAACCAACAAGGTCCTATAATGGAAAAGAATCTGAAAAATAACAGATGTATATATATATATATATATATATATATATTATATATATATATATAATATATAACTGAATTACTTTGCTGTATACCAGAAATGAACACACGATCGTAAATCAGCTATACATCAATTTTTTTAAAAGACGGGATAATTTCAACATTTTGAGACTCCAAAAAGCTCTCCCAAAGTTGCCTCGCTAGCAGACTATGTAGCCCCACTCTGAGGCCAGGCAACACTCTGCTCCTGCAAACCTGCGCTCTGTAACAATCACTCATTCCTCTGCTCTTTTATTTGTTTTATTTGTCTTTTATTTGTTTTATTCACCATTTTAGTCATGTTCCTTCTGAAAATCATCAACTTGATTTCAACAGTGCTTAGTTTTCACAAAAGAACCTGTGAAAGAAACTGAAAGTGAAAGTTGCTCAGTCGTGTCCAACTCTTTTTGACCCTGTGGACTATACAGTCCCTGGGATTCTCTAGGCTAGAACACTGGAGTGAGTAGCTGTTCCCTTCCCCAGGCGATCTTCCCAACCCAGGGATCGGACCCAGGTCTCCCGCATTGCAGGCGGATTCTTTATCAGCTGAGCCACAAGAGAAACCCAAGGATACTGGAGTGGATAGCCTATCCCTTCTCCAGCGGATCTTCCCAACCCAGGAGTCAAACCAGGGTCTCCTGCGTTGCAGGCAGATTCTTTACCAACTGAGCTGTCGGGGAAGCCCCTGGCCTGTGGAGCCAAAGAGCAACTAAGGCTCAGAAGTCGGTGCATTTGCTGGAGCTGCAACAAGTGTCGCTGTTAGTCTGGGAGGCCCATGGTCCGGGAAGTTCAAGATCACGGTGTCTGCAGGGCTGGTTCCTTGCAAGGGCTGCGAGGGAAGGGTCTGCCAGGACCTCTCTCCTCAGCTTGCCCATGGCCATCTTCACACTCAAGGCAATTTCGCTGTGTGTGAGTCTCCGTGTCTAAATTTCTCCTTTTTATAAGGATGCCAGTTAAGTTAGATTATGGGCCCACCCTACTCTGGTATGACTTATCTTAACTAATTATATCTGCAGCCATCCTATTTCCAAATAAGGTGACCTTCTCATGTGCTGGGGGTTAATATTTCGACATATCGTGTTTGGTAGACAAAATTCAACCCGTAGTGAAATTATGCTGGAAATCATATAGCAAGGATATTGTTGCACTGGGCTGGTGCCACTGCCTTTTTGTCTTTAACCTAATTCACTTACTCACAAGGGGCTTCCTTGGTGACTCAATGGTAAAGAATCCATCTGTAATGCAAAAGACACAAGAGATGCAGGTTCAATCCCTGGGTTGGGAAGATCCCCTGGAGTAGGAAATGGCAACCCGCTCCAGTATTCTTGCCTGGGAAATTCCAAGGACAGAGAAGCCTGGCAGGCTACAGTCCAGGGGGTCGCAAAGAGTCGGACACAGCGGAGCAACTGAACGCTCACATGCACTTACTCACAAAACAAGAGCGCCCACTAATCACTTGTTTGGCACATGTGCTGCTGCGTGAGTTTGTGCCCGGGTACCCACATGGGATAAAGCAGAGAAAGCAGGGACAGGTCACCAGGGCAACAAGGCAGAATGGCCTGCCAAACTCACTCATGATGGTGAAGTCAACACCAGTAGCAATCCACAGTTGTCTAGTTTTATTCTGCACATGTCATCTAAGAAAGAAGAATCTGAAGGTGGTAATGTAGGCAGAACCGTTCACTTCAAATGCAGAATTGTATTGGGCCTCCCAGAAGTATGTGCATGTTAGAAAGGACCCTGCCACACACACAAGGGATGATGGGGAGCAGACAGAATGATGGCATTTGGGGTTCCATTAAATAAATACTACTGGAAACATTTGGGGCCATCCTTTCCAGCTCTCTGGAAATATAGTCAGGCAGGCAAAAAAGGCCCCCACACCATCCAGCATTCAAAGCAGGCTTTTGCTTCCGGGAAGAGTTGCTTTCTCCACCCAAGTATATAATGTGCTTCCAATTATGTTCTGTGCTTCCAATTACTGCCTGGGGGATAGGGATCTGCCCTCCCAAATTTCCAAGGGGAGAACACTTTTAACTGTCAGAAAGAGGACAGAAGTCCTCAAAGTACAAGAACTCAACTGTGTAAACTGCAAATAATAAATCTTAGATCTATTTGGGCTTGGTTTTTGTGAGTTTTTTTTTTTTTTTTCCTGACAATCTAAAAGTAAAAGGTACAAATTTATCATCAAGAAAGATAATAAGACACGGATAATGTGTGTTTTTCCCACCACCTCCTCACTCCCCCTGGTTCTCCAAGCCCTTGCTCAGCACACAGCTCTGATGCTAAACTGTGGCCAGCCCCCTTCAAGGTGCCCAGACTCACTGCTTCCTGGGTCAAATTTTCCAGGATCCTCAGTAATACGCATTTCAAGAAAACAAAAATACAAATGTTTGTGATTGGCTGCTCCAATCACACCTGCCTTCTGGATTTCTGCATGTTGCTAAGGCTGTGGCCCTGAATCCTTCAGAAATAGTTCAGCTCAGTATCTGTACCATATGGGGTCCATCTTTGGGCTCAATGACTTACAGTGACCTAAAGAAGCATGTGTACTAGGCCCCCTCAGC
Organism: Odocoileus virginianus; assembly: GCF_023699985.2. NCBI lineage: Eukaryota > Metazoa > Chordata > Mammalia > Artiodactyla > Cervidae > Odocoileus > Odocoileus virginianus. The sequence goes on along the minus strand of NC_069680.1, from coordinate 83,940,892 downwards.
GCCCCAGAGCTGACTATCTCTCAGCCTAGAAACAAGTTGTAGGTAGATGGTACAGACATATCAGAGAGATGCTGTCCTGGTCGGTAAGCTGCCTGCGTGCCCATGCTTTTGTCAGGCCAGGACTGGAGTCTTGTTCTCGTGAGTCCCACATGCCCTGGGAGGAGTGTGCATCCCAGCAGTCAGCTGTGTCTCATGGACCACTTGGGGAAGATGGTTCAGGTGGCCTAACCATCACCGTAGAGAAGCCCTCCTGCAGCTAACACAAGGCCATTGCCTGAACCCACAGCTCAATAAATCAGGCTCACGTGAGGATGTTCATCTCTTTTTCTTCATTGTACTCACGTCTGCAAATATACCCCCAGAGCTTAAAGGTGGTGTTTTCCAGTCATAAGAGTCCAATTGAGATAAAATTTATCTTTTCACTTGTAAATGTCAGCCTAGTCAATCAAATGCAGAAAATATCTCCAGTCTGTGAGAATCAGGCTAGGGTGGGGATTAGCAGACCTCTCGCAGACTGACTCCATCCACAGACCTCAGAAGGCTCTCCTCCCTGGTCCTGGGGGACATGACCTTCTCTTCATCCCTATGGTCACAAATAGACATGAGGCTGTAACCTTATTAGGTCCAGGACTGTATCTGGCCTAAGAGGGATGCACTAAGCAACACCTCAGGCCCACATCAGCTGGACCACACACCCTCGTGCAGCATTTCTAAAAGGGTCTCTATGTAGCCGTTTGTGGCAAAGGTCTGGGTCATTCCAAACAACACTGAGAGAGGATAGTGAATGCTTGTGTACATGCTCAGTCAGTAAGTCACGTCCGACTCTTTGTGACCCCATGGACTGTAGCCTGGCAGTCTGCTCTGTCCATGGGACTTTCCAGGCAAGAATACTGGACTGGGTTGCCATGCCCTCCTCCAGGGGATCTTCCTGACGCAGGGACTGAACTCGTGTCTCCTGCGTCTCCTGCATTGTAGGTGGGTTCTTTTCCACTGAGTAAACGCTTAACAGATACTAGAAGAGGAGCAATCTCGTGGACGAAGCCTGAGGGTGGGTGGATAGCCTGAGTGAAGGGTCTGTTGCACTGACCACCTCTGCCTGGCCACAGGGAAATTGTCAGATGCCCTTCCTCTGCTGTCTTCTGGGCAGCTCAACGCCAACACAGGTGCTGAGTGGGAATGGGCAGGACCCCTGGACTGGGGCGGAGGGCCCTCAGCCTCTCAGCCACTCTCTCCCTGCAGGGGTTCCAGCAGGGATCAGAGCTCCAACAGAAAATGAACTGAGGCAGGATCTGCTCAGTTTCCCCAGGAATGTGGCAGAGCTAGGATCGTTGCAGATACCTGGGGGAAATGTGAGCATGCTGAACCCCTCAGGGCACAGGGAACCCAGGTAGGAAGACAGGGTCAAGTGGTGCGGGTGGTCAGAGCATCTCGTGGTCCTTCTAAAGCCCCTCCTCCACGAAGCTGCAGAGATGACCTCCTGTGTCATATGAGTGCCACTCTGGAAGGCCGACACCCCTGCTGGGGAGTGCTGTCAGAGGCCTTTAGTTCGCATCTTGCCGTGGGGTCCCTGTTCCCAAACCAGCAGTATCTCCCATTGGGCCAGCAGCAGCTGTGCTTCGGGGATGGGCCTGGGTCCGACCAGGCTGTGTGTGGGTGTCTTCTCAGATAGGAGTGAGCTCCCAGCAACTGCCTCTGCCAGCTGGTGAGGCTGACACTTCTCTATTCCCTGGAGACTTGTTCCACTCAATGGAAGACTCTCATTAGCAAGTCTGATTCTAGGGAAGTTTGACCAGAGAACAACAGCCCCGTCTGTTCCCAAGTCAAAGCTTCATGTGCTGGGGGAAACTCTGACTAGAGATGTCAAACCGGTGGGCTTAGAGCCAGATACACCGACTTCTCTTCTCTCTGATGGTGAAGACAAGCTCTTGCTAATATGAGTATTTCATCTCTTTGAACATCTCTGGGTGGAGAAGAATCAAGTTCACAACTAGTTCCTTCCTGGAAACTGATTCTCTTGCTAAACCCAGGAGAGATGGAGGGGTGCGTAGGAAGGACAGGCCAAGACATACATCCAGGGGTTAAAAAAAGCAAAGGGAAAATTTAGCGCACCAGGATAAAAAACATGGGTCTTCACTGATGGTTCAGTGCTAAAGAATCACCAGCCAATGCAGGAGGCGCAGGTTTGATATCTAGGTCAGGAAGACCCCCTGGAGGAGGAAATGGTAACCCACTCCAGTATTCTTGCCCGGAGAATCCCACGGACAGAGGAGCCTGGTGGGCTACAGTCCATGGGGTCACAGAGTCTGACACGACTTACCAATTAGACAACAACATTTAAAACATGTGGCTTTTATTTCTCCTAATTTATTTTATTTATTTTTTGGCCATGCCACGTGGCATGCAGGACCTTAGTTCCCTGACCAGGGATCGAATCCAAACTTCCTGAAGTGGAAGAGCTGAGTCCTAACAACTGGAGTGCCAAAGAAATCCCTCTTTCTCCAATTTTAAAGAGTAAAATTCATCTCCTAAATTTCACTGATTTCATAACGTGCAAAAGTAAAACTCAGTGGAAGACAGTGATTTTATCAAGAGGATGGGAGAATAAGACCTGTGCTTGGCAGAAGGGTTGCCACATGGAATTTGGGATGTCCAGATTCAAATTTCAGACAAACAACGAACAACGTATTTAATGTTAATATAAGTGTGTTCCATGCAAAATTTGGGACATACTCATACAAAAACTGGAGAAGCCAATGGCAACCCACTCTAGTATTCTTGCCTGAAGAATCCCATGGGCAGAGGACACTGGTGGGCTACAGTCCATGGGGTTGCAAAGAGTCAGATACAACAAAACGAGCAAAAGCAACAGCATACTAAAATGATCAGTTTATCTGAAATTCAGATTCAGTTGGGTGTTCTGTATTGGTTTTGTTTTCGTGAAGTCTGGTAGCTCTGCTTGGAAAACAGTCTACACCTAGAGCCTTGGAGACTGCCTGTCCCAAGTGTCTCCCCTCAGCCTGTCACATCATTTAATGAGGCTGCGCTCCATCCGTTTACCTGAGGAGTGAAACAGAGTCATGCAGGTGGCCAGTGTCCAGGATTTGTTTTCAAAGCTGTTCAAAACAAACCAGCCATTAAATACAAGGTGTAAGGCCAGAGAGGCCTATTTTGGGAGGGGGGGCAGCCACAACTGGTCCACGGCCATTCTAGCTACCGACTGATCATGCCTGACCTTGGCTAAGGGGGCCTCCCTGCTTCTAAAGCCAGCAGGGCCCCCTCTACAGCTGGAGGAAGGGGGCTTTCAAAGACATTCTTGGCCTTGTACAAACCTTGAAATTGTTGAACTGGTGAACTGGGGAACAGGCCCAGTCTGTGTCTATTTATAGGGGAAAGATCTCATTTTAAGGGGAGAGGAAAGACAAGAGGAGCTGGGCCGAGCAGGGAACCCAGACTTCAGGAGAGGAGAAGAGGGGCAGTTCTGAGGACTGCAGGGCTCTGCACTTAGCTGCCATCCCCAAGTCTGAGAGCTGGGAAGTTAATAATGTTAATAGGTGGGAACAAATCCAAAAGTGCAATCCACCCACCCCTCATCCCCACCGAAAAAAACAAAATATCAGGACCCAAGTACAACCTTCTTACAGAGAGCAAATCAAAGAAGGCAGGTGTCTTCCCCAGAGTCACCAGGACTGACTATGCCCTCCCGCAGCTGTGGCAATGTGTGGGCTCCAGGGCAGTCCTGGCTGCAGCCTAGGGTCCGCTGCGGCTGGCAGGAGCCAAGCGGCCCAACCGAGAGGGGAGCCTGCAAAGCCCTTTGGTTCCAGGGGATGGGCTGGATGGCCATTAGACACAGTGGCTCCAGTCACAGGTGGAGATGGCCATCAGATATGGTGCCTCCAGTAGAGCGTAGTGCCAGCAGCAGGGAAGATCTGGGATGACCAGTGGATGACCTTGAGGGCAGAGGTGATGCCCAGGAACCAAACACTGGGGAGGGTCCAGGCCTCACACAAAGTGAGCACTCAGAGGATGGGTGAATGAATGTGAGGTTTTGCAATGTTCACACAACAGGTATAAAAAGCCAACCCTTGGGACAGAAGGTGCCCAGGGGTCCCCACTCAAACTCCCATTCTAATTACACCTGAGGAACCCCGGTATTAATAACTGTAAGGGCCAATCAGTCGATTTCCTTTTGGACACTGGGGGCAACTTTCTCCATGCTCACTGAAGTCCCTGGTCCGCTTTCCTCCCAATCCACTACAATACTGGGTCTGTCTGGATAAGCCAAATGATATTAATCCAGTCACCCTTTAAGCTGCAACTGAGCCTCTGTGCTGTTTTCTCATGAGTTTCTAATCGTGCCAACATCTCCCTCACCCCTTCTGGGGAGGGATATATTGAGCAAGGTCCAGGCCTCTTTTTTCATGAATGTGGAGCCCATTCTTTTTAACTGAACAAAATGTAAATCCTAGACTGTGGACTAATGGAAAAACTTTGGATTGAGCAAAAAAATGCTGTTCCTGTCATTATCAAGCTCAAAGACCCTCACCTATTTCCTCACCAAAAGCAGTACTCACTAAAGCTTGTGGTTAAAGAAGGGTTAAAGCCTATCATTGAAAATTTAAAGGAAGAAGGACTATTAATTCCCTGTAACAGTCCATACAACACTCCTATTTTGGGTGTGAAAAAGTCAAATGATAAATGGAAGCTAGTTCAAGTTCTTGCAGGTCAAGAAGCAACAGTTAGGACCAGACTTGAAACAATAGATTGGTTCTAAATTGGGAAAGGAGTACATCAAGGCTACATATTGTCATCCTGCTTATTTAACTTATATGCAGAGTACATCATGAGAAATGTTGGGCTGGATGAAGCACAAGCTGGAATCAAGATTGCAGGAGAAATATCAATAACCTCAGATATGCAGATGACATCACCCTTATGGCAGAAAGGGAAAAAAACTAAAGAGCCTCTTGATGAAAGTGAAAGAGCAAAGTGAAAAAATTGGCTTAAAACTCAACATTCAGAAAACTAAGATCATGGCATCTGGTCCCATCACTTCATGGCAAATAGATGGGGAAATAATAGAAACAGTGACAGACTTTATTTTGGGGGGGCTCCAAAAATCACTGCAGATGGTGACTGCAGCCATGAAATTAAAAGATGCTTGCTCCTTGGAAGAAAAGTTATGACTAACTTAGTATATTAAAAAGCAAAGATATTATTTTGCCAACAAAGGCCATCTAGTCAAAGCTATGGTTTCTCCAGTAATCATGTATGGATGTGAGAGTTGGACTATAAAGAAAGCTGAGCGCCGAAGAATTGATGGTTTTGAACTGTGGTGTTGGAGAAGACTCTTGAGAGTCCCTTGGACTGCAAGGAGATCCAACCAGTCCATCCTAAAGGAAATCAGTCCTGAATCTTCATTGGAAGGACTGATGCTGAAGCTGAAACTCCAATACTTTGGCCACCTGATTTGAAGAACTGACTCATTGGAAAAGACCCTGATGCTGGGAAAGATCGAAGGCTGGGAAAGGAGAAGGGGATGACAAAGGATGAGACGGTTGGATGGCATCACCGACTCAATGGACATGAGTTTGAGTAAGCTCCAGGAGTTGGTGATGGACAGGGAAGCCTGGCGTGCTGCAGTCCATGGGCTCACAAAGAGTCAGACACAACTCAGCGACTGAACTGAGTTCAAGATTTATGAATAATAAATGAGGCTGTGGTTCCTTTACACCCCGTGGTGCCTGATCCTTATACTTTATTGTATGAAATTCCTAAATGAGTCAATCAGACAGTCAGCTTCTTAAATACCAATGGCTATTACTGGAGGGACCAATAACTAAACTTAGAATTTGTGGAAACTTAAACCCACTTTCCTTCCAGAAAAGGTAAATGAAGCCCTAGAATTAACTAACTATGTGACTCAGCTTTCAGCTTTTCAACCTCCTCATCGGTTGAAGGCTTTGCATGGTAGATTTCTCCACTTCAAGAAAAATACTTTCTTCAGCTCTGCAAATACATTCACCAATAACAATCATATGTGATGCCTCTTCTTTATCTGATGACATCTAACATGGACTGATATAACACATTGTACCTTAACTATGGACATAATGTGACTTTTAATTTTGATTATGTTTTAACTTGGTTTAACGACAATTTTGCCTTACATGAGAAATTAAGTTGCTCAATCATGTGTGACTTTTTGTGATTTGATGGACTGGAGCCTACCCGGCTCCTCCACCCACGGAATTTTCCAGGCAAGAGTACTGGAGTGGGTTTCCATTTCCTTTTCCAGGGGCTCTTCCCAACCCTGGGATCGAACCCAGGTCTCCCATATTGTGGGCATATGATTTTCACTCTGAGCCACCAGGAAAGCCCACATCTACCTTACATCTGTAACCACAGTCTCACTTATTATTCATGAATCTTGAACTCAGTTCAGTCATTCAGTCCTGTCTGACTCTTTGTGACCCCATGGACTGCAGCATGCCAGGCTTCCCTGTCCATCGCCAAATGTGACTGTTTTTAGATTACAAATGGCTGTCCAAGTTCCTATGAGCTTGCCACAGCCTCCTCCATTATTACTTGGGGCCCCTGGATCAGAAACCCTCAATATGAGGGTTAGGAGAATAGGTTTCCTCAACAATTTAGGGACAATGCCCCTCAATAGCAGGAAGTAGTTATGGAATAAAAATGCGACCCCTTTCCCTTGGCAACATAGTTCTCCTACAAGAAGAAAGGGGGGAATGAGAAAAGAAATTGTTAGGTAGGTTGATAAGGAGTCCAGGGCACTCAAGGTGGAAGAGGTCCATGGCTCTCCAGGAGGAGAAAGGGGTCCAAAGCTCTCAAGGAGGAGCAAAGAACAAACGTTTTTTTCCTACAGTGCTTTGTCTTTGTCAATATAACAATGGATCTTGCTCCAGGACCTGTTTCTCCTTAATTAGAACCTTCTGACTAATCTTGCTATATTAAGACATATGTTGTGGGAGTGGGTCTGGTTCAGTCAGTTCAGTGGCTCAGTCATGTCTGACTTTTTGTGAACCCATGGACTGCAGCATGCCAGGCCTCCCTGTCCATCACCAACTCCAGGAGCTTACTCAAACTCATGTCCATTGAGTCGGTGATGCCATCCAAGCATCTCATCCTCTGTTGTCCCCATCTCCTCCTGCCTTCAACCTTCCACAGCATCGGGGTCTTTTCAAATGAGTCAGCTCTTCGCATCACGTAGCCAAAGAATTGGAGTTTCAGCTTCCTTCCAATGAAGATTCCGGACTAATTTGCTTTAGGATGGAATTGTTGGATCTCCTTGCAGTCCAAGGGACTCTCAAGAGTCTTCTCCAACACCACAGTTCAAAAGCATCAATTCTTTGGTACTCAGCTTTCTTTATAGTCCAGCTCTCACATCCACACATGACTATTGGAAAAACCATAGCTTTGACTAGATGGACCTTTGTTGGCAAAGTAATGTCTCTGCTTTTTAATATGCTATCTAAGTTGGTCATAACGTTTCTTCCAAGGAGCAAGCATCTATTTAATTTCATGGCTGCAGTCATCATCTGCAGTGATTTTTAGTGCCCCCCCCCAAATAAAGTCTGTCACTGTTTCTATTATTTCCCCATCTATTTGCCATGAAGTGATGGGACTGGATGCCATGATCTTAATTTTTCTGAATGTTGAGTTTTAAGCCAACTTTTTCACTTTCCTCTTTCACTTTCATCAAGAGGTTCTTTAGTTCTTCTTCGCTTTCTGCCATAAGGGTGGTGTCATCTGCATATCTGAGGTTATTGATATTTCTCCCGGCAATCTTGATTCCAGCTTGTGCTTCATCCAGCCCAGCATTTTGCTTGATGTATTCTGCATATAAGTTCAACAAGCAGGATAACAATATACAGCCTTGATGTACTCCTTTCCCAATTTGGAACCAGTCTTTTGTTCCATGTCCAGTTCTAAGTGTTGCTTCTTGACCTGCATACAGATTTCTCAGGAGGCAGGTCAGGTGTTGTGGTATTCCCATCTCTTGAAAATTTTCCACAGTTTGTTGTGATCCACACAGTCAAAGACTTTGGCTTAATCAATACAACAGAAGTAGATGTTTTTCTGGAACTCTCTTGCTTTTTTGATGATCCAACAGATGTTGGCAATTTGATCTCTGGTTCCTCTACCTTTTCTAAATCCAGCTTGAACATCTGGTTCATGTACTCTTGAAGCCTGGCTTGGAGAATTTTGAACATTACTTTACTAGTAGCGGCTGCATGGTGCTGGAGTGGCGAGCAGCTGAGAGGAGATACCTCATGTCCAAGATCAGGAGCAGAGTCTGCACTTCACTGGACTGGCTGTGAGGAGATACCCCACATCCAAGGGTAGAGAAACCCCGGTAAGACAGTAGGAGCTAGAGTGGCTGTGCGCAGACACCCCATGTCCAAGGGCAAAGGAGAAGCCCCAGCAAGATGGTAGGTGGGGCAAATTCATGTTAAAATCAAACCCATTCCTACCAGAGACGCTCAGAGGGCTCAAACAAACATTGTGCGCCCAAGGACCCAGGGACCCCACAGAGACTGAGACAGAACTGTGTTTGAGCATCTCCTGTGGAGGAACGGGTCAGCAGTGGACTGCCGCAGGGGCAGGGGCTCTGGGTGCAGCAGACTTGGGTGTGGCATAAGCCCTCTTGGAGGAGGTCACCATTAACCCCACCATAGAGCTGCCAGAACTTACACAGGGCTGGGGAATAGCCTCTTGCAGGGCACAAACAGAACCTGTGTGCACTAGGACCCAGGAGAAAGGAGCAGTGAGCCCACAAGAGACTTGACTCAGACTTGCCAGGGAGTGTCCAGGAGTCTCCAGCGGAGGCCTGGGGCGGTGGTGGCCTACTGTGTGGCTGGGGACACTGAGTGTAGCAGTGCATGCATGGGACCTTTTGAAGGAGATTGCCATTGTCTTCATTCCCTCCACCATAGCTTAGCCCCAGCTAAATAGCAGGAAAATCTTTTTTTGGGGGTGTTAGTTCTAAAAGGTCTTGTAGGTCTTCATAGAACCGTTCAACTTCAGCTTCTTCAGTGTTACTGGTTGGGGCATAGGCTTGGATTACTGTGATATTGAATGGTTTGCCTTGAAAACGAACAGAGATCATTCTGTCGTTTTTGAGATTGCATCCAAGTACTGCATTTTGGACTCTCTTGTTGACTATGATGGCTACTCCATTTCTTCTAAGGGATTCCTGCCCACAGTAGTAGATATAATGGTCATCTGAGTTAAATTCACCCATTCCTGTCCATTTTAGTTCACTGATTCCTAGAATGTCAACATTCACTCTTGCCATCTCCTGTTTGACCACTTCCAATTTGCCTTGATTCATGGACCTAACATTCAGCTTCCTATGCAATATTGCTCTTTACAGCATTGGACCTTACTTCTATCTCCAGTCCCATCCACCACTGGGTATTGTTTTTGCTTTGGTTCCATCTCTTCATTCTTTCTGGAGTTATTTCTCCACTGATCTCCAGTAGCATTGGGCACCTACTGACCTGGGGAGTTTCTCTTTCAGTATCCTATCATTTTGCCTTCTCATACTGTTCATGGGGTTCTCAAGGCAAGAATACTGAAGTGGTTTGCCATTCCCTTCTCCAGTGGACCACATTCTGTCAGACCTCTCCACCATGACCCGACCGTCTTGGGTGGCCCCACACAGCATGGCTTTGTTTCATTGAGTTAGACAAGGCTGTGGTCCTGTGATCAGATTGGCTAGTTTTTTGTGATTATAGTTTTAGTGTGTCTGCCCTTTGATGCCCTCTCGCAACACCTACTGTCTTACTTGGGTTTCTCTTACCTTGGACGTGGGGTATCTCTTCACGGCTGCTCCAGCAAAGCGCAGTCACTGCTCCTCACCTTGGACGAGAGGTATCTTGACTGGAATGCAAAAGTAGGAAGTCAAGAAACACCTGGAGTAACAGACAGATTTGGCCTTGGAGTACGGAATGAAGCAGGGCAAAGGCTAATAGAGTTTTGCCAAGAGAACGCACTGGTCATAGCAAACACCCTCTTCCAACAGCACAAGAGAAGACTCTACACATGGACGTCACCAGATGGCCAACACTGAAATCAGATTGATTACATTCTTTGCAGCCAAAGATGGAGAAGCTCTATACAGTCAGCAAAAACAAGACTGGGAGCTGACTGTGGCTCAAATCATGAATGCCTTATTGCCAAATTCAGACTTAAACTGAAGAAAGTAGGGAAAACCACTAGACCATTCAGGTATGACCTAACTCAAATCCCTTATGACTATACAGTGGAAGTGAGAAAGAGATTTAAGGGACTAGATCTGATAGACAGAGAGCCTGATGAACTATGGACGGAGGTTCGTGACATTGTACAGGAGACAGGGATCAAGACCATCCCCATGGAAAAGAAATGCAAAAAAGGCAAAATGGTTGTCTGAGGAGGCCTTACAAATAGCTGTGAAAAGAAGAGAAGTGAAAAGCAAAGGAGAAAAGGAAAGATATTCCCATTTGAATGCAGAGTTCCGAAGAATAGCCAAGAGAGATAAGAAAGCCTTACTCAGTGATCAATGCAAAGAAATAGAGGAAAACAGCAGAATGGGAAAGACTAGAGATCTCTTCAAGAAAATTAGAGATACCAAGGGAACATTTCATGCAAAAATGGGCTCAATAAAGGACAGAAATGGTATGGACCTAACAGAAGCAGAAGATATTAAGAAGAGGTGGCAAGAATACACAGGAGAACTGTACAAAAAAGATCTTCATGACCCAGATAATCACGATGGTGTGATCACTCACCTAGAGCCAGATATCCTGGAATGTGAAGGCAAGTGGGCCTTAGAAAGCACCACTATGAACAAAGCTAGTGGATGTGATGGAATTCCAGTTGAGCTATTTCAAATCCTGAAAGATGATGCTGTGAAAGTGCTGCACTCAATATGCCAGCAAATTTGGAAAACTCAGCAGTGGCCACAGGACTGGAAAAGGTCTATTTTCATTCTAATCCCTAAGAAAGGCAATCGCAAAGAATGCTCAAACTACCGTACAATTGCACTCATCTCACACTAGTAAAGTAATGCTCAAAATTCTCCAAGCCAGGCTTCAGCAATACGTAAACCAAGAACTTCCAGATGCTTAAGCTGGTTTTAGAAAAGGCAGAGGAACCGGAGATCAAATTGCCAACATCCACTGGATCATCAAAAAAGCAAGAGAGTTCCAGAAAAACATCTATTTCTGCTTTATTGACTACGCCAAAGCCTTCGACTGTGTGGATCACAATAAACTGTGGAAAATTCTGAAGGAGATGGGAATAACACACCACCTGACCTGCCTCTTGAGAAACCTGTATGCAGGTCAGGAAACAACAGTTAGAACTGGATGTGGAACAACAGACTGGTTCCAAACAGGAAAAAGAGTACGTCAAGGCTGTATATTGTCATCCTGCTTATTTAACTTATATGCAGAGTACATCATGAGAAAAAGTGGGCTGGAGGAAACACAAGCTGGAATCAAGATTGCCAGGAGAAATATCAATAACCTCAGATATGCCGATGACACCACCCTTATGGCAGAAAGTGAAGAGGAATTAAAAAGCCTCTTGATGAAAGTGAAAGAGGAGAGTGAAAAAGTTGGCTTAAAGCTCAACATTCAGAAAACTAAGATCATGGCATCTGGTCCCATCACCTCATGGGAAATAGATGGGGAGACAGTGGAAACAGTGTCAGACTTTATTTTTCTGGGCTCCAAAATCACTGCAGATGGTGACTGCAGCCATGAAATTAAAAGATGCTTAGTCCTTGGAAGGAAAGTTATGACCAACCTAGATAGCATATTAAAAAGCAGAGACATTACTTTGCCAACAAAGGTCAGTCTGATCAAGGCTATGGTTTTTCCAGTAGTCAAGTATGGATGTGAGAGTTGGACTGTGAAGAAAGCTGAGTGCCGAAAAATTGATGCTTTTGAACTGTGGTGTTGGAGAAGACTGTTGAGAGTCCCTTGGACTGCAAGGAGACCCAACCAGTCCACCCTAAAGGAGATCAGTCCTGGGTGTTCATTGGAAGGACTGATGCTGAAGTTGAAATTCCAATACTTTGGTCACCTCATGCGAAGAGTTGACTCACTGGAAAAGACTCTGATGCTGGGAGGGATTGGGGGCAGGAAGAGAAGGGGACGACAGAGGATGAGATGGCTAGATGGCATCACCGACTCGATGGGCATGAGTTTGAGTAAACTCCGGGAGTTTGTGATGGACAGGGAGGCCTGGCGTGCTGCGATTCATGGGGTCACAAAGAGTGGGACACGACTGAGTGACTGAACTGAACTGAAATAGCAAGGAGGAAACACAGCTCCACCCATCAACAGAAAATTGGTTTAAAGTTTTACCAAGTATGGCCCTGCCCATCAGAACAAATCAGTGTCTGTCATCAGGAAACTTCCATAAGCCTCTTATCCTTCTCCATCAGAGAGCAGACAGACTTAAAACCACAGTCACAGGAAATTAACCAATCTAATCACACGGACCACAGCCTTGTCTAACTCAGTGAAACTATGAGCCATGCCGTTCTGGTGCCACCCAAGGGGGATGGGTCATGGTGGAGAGTTCTGAGAAAATGTGGCCCACTGGAGAAGGGAATGGCAAACCACTTCAGTATTCTTGCCTTGAGAACCACATGAACAGTATGAAAAGGCAAAAAGATAGGACACTGAAAGATGAACTACCCAGGTTGGTAGGTACTCAATGCTACTGGAGATCAGTGGAGAAATAACTCCAGAAAGAATGAAGAGATGGAGCCAAAGCAAAAACCACAGCCAGTTATGGATGAGACTGGTGATGGAAGAAAGATCTGATGCTGTAAAGAGCAATGTTGCATAGGAACCTGGAATGTTAGGTCCATGAATCAAGGCAAATTGGAAGGGGTCAAACAGGTGATGGCAAGAGTGAACATAGACATTTTAAAAAGTGTGAGACTGTCAAGACTAGCACCATGACAGGTGCCCTGAACTAAGAGTAGGTCTAAGTTTCAGTTTCTCCCGAGGGTAGGGTAATTATCTGCCCTCAACAGGCCACCAGAGACCAGCTAATCAGTACGCGCCCAGGAAACCTCCAAGAAGGTCCCCTGGAAAGTCCCGCGCACTAAAGTTTGTACCAATAAAATTGCTTTTGCAAACATGTAACCAATCCGCTTGTGCCCACTACCCACTGCTTATGTCTGAAATCGAGCACCCTATAAATGTGCGTGGAAACTGGGGCTCAGGGCTCTCTGACTTTGCACCACTGCGTTGGTTGCAGCAGGGGCCCTGACTCCAGTCAGCAATAAATTTCCCTTCCTTTGCGTGTTACATTGTCATGGAGGTCTTCTCTTTTCCTGCTGGGGGATTCGGACAGAGGGCATGACAGAAAGCAGCGAACTAAAATGGAGTGGAATGGGTGAATTTAACTCAGATGATCATTAAATCTACTACTGTGGGCAAGAATCTGTTAGAAGAAATGGAGTAGCCATCATAGTCAACAAAAGAGTCTGAAATGCAGTACTGGGGTGCAGTCTCAAAAATGACAGAATGATCTCTGCTCATTTCCAAGGCAAACAATTCAATATCATGGTAATCCAAGTCTATGCCCTGACCATTAATACTGAAGAAGCTGAAGCTGAAAGATTCTATGAAGACTTACAAGACCTTCTAGAATTAACACCCAAAAAAGATGCCCTTTTCATTATAGGGGACTGGAATGCAAAAGTAGGAAGTCAAGAAACACCTGGAGTACACCTTGACCTAGGAGTACAGAATGAAGCAGTGCAAAGGCTAATAGAGTTTTGCCAAGAGAACACACTGGTCATAGCAAACACCCTCTTCCAACAACACAAGAGAAGACTCTACACATGGACATCACCAGATGGTCAACACTGAAATCAGATTCATTATATTCTTTGCAGCTCTATGCTCTATACAGTCAGCAAAAACAAGACTGGGAGCTGACTGTGGCTCAGATCATGAACTCTTTATTGCCAAATTCAGACTTAAACTGAAGAAAGTAGGGAAAACCACTAGACCATTCAGGTATGACCTTAATCAAATTCCTTATGATTATACAGTGGAAGTGAGAAATAGATTTAAAGGACTAGATCTGATAGTCCCTGATGAACCATGAATGGAGGTTCATGACATTGTATGGGAGACAGGGATCAAAACCGCCCCCAAGAAAAAGAAATGCAAAAAAGCAAAGTGACTGTCTGAGGAGGCTTTACAAATAACTGTGAAAGAAGAGTAGTGAAAAGCAAAGGAGAAAAGGAAAGATATTCCCATTTCAATGCAGAGCTCCAAAGAAAAGCAAGGAGAGATAAGAAAGCCTTCCTCAGTGATCAGTGCAAATAAATAGAGGAAAACAACAGAATGGGAAAGACTAGTGATGTCTTCAAGAAAATTAAAGATAACAAGGGAATATTTCATGCAAAGATGGGCACAATAAAGGACAGAAATCGTATGGACCTAACAGAAGCAGACAATATTAAGAAGAGGTGGCAAAAATGCACAGAATAACTGTACAAATAAGATCTTCATGACCCAGATAACCACGGTGGTGTGCTCACTCACCTAGAGCCAGTTATCCTGGAATGCAAAGCCAAGTGAGTCTTAGGAAGCATCACTAAGAACAAAGCTAGTGGAGGTGATGGAATTCCAGTGGAGCTATTTCAAATCCTAAAAGATGATGCTATGAAAGTGCTGCACTCAATATGCCAGAAAATTTGGAAAACTCAGCAGAGGCCACAGGCCTGGAAAAAGTCAGTTTTCATTCCAATCACAAAAAAGGTAATGCCAAAGAATGCTCAAACTACCACACAATTGCACTCACCTCAGTAAAGTTCAGTTCAGTTCAGTTGTTCAGGGCGTGTCCGACTCTTTGCGACCTCTTGTGATTTCAGCATGCCAGACTTCCCTGTCCTTCACCACCTCCCAAAGCTTACTCAAACTCATGTCCATTTCTCCCAGCAATCTTGATTCCAGCTTGTGCTTCATCCAGCCTGGCATTTTGCATGATGTACTCTGCATATAAGTTAAATAAGCAGGGTGACAATGCACAGCCTTGATGTATTCCTTTCCAGATTTCGAACCAGTCTGTTGTCCAGTTCCAACTGTTGCTTCCTAACCTGCATACAGTTTTGTCAAGGGGCAGGTCGGGTGGTCTGGTATTCCCATCTCTTGCAGAATTTTCCACAGTTTGTTGTGATCCACAAAGTCAAAGTCTTTGGCATAGTCAATAAAGCCGAAGTAGATGTTTTCCTGGAACTCTTTTGCTTTATCAATGATCCAATGGAAGTTGGCAATTTGTTCTGTGGTTCCTCTGCTTTTTCTAAAACAGCTTGAACATCTGGAAGTTCACGATTCACGTACTGTTGAAGCCTGGCTTGGAGAATTTTTACTAACGTGTGAGATAAGTGCAATTGTGCAGTAGTTTGAGCATTCTTTGGCATTGCCTTTCTTTGTGACTAGAATGAAAACTGACCTTTTCCAGTCCTGTGGCCATTACTGAGTTTTCCAAATTTGCTGGCATATTGAGTGCAACACTTTCACAGCCTCATGTTTTAGGATTTGAAATAGCTCAGCTGAAATTCCATCACCTCCACTAAGTTTGTTTGTAGTGATGCTTCCGAAGGCCCACTTGACTTCACATTCCAGGATGTCTGGCTCTGGGTGAGTGATCACACCATCATGATTATCTGAGTCATGAAGATCTTATTTGTACAGTTATTCTGTGCATTCTTGCCACCTCTTCTTAATATTGTCTGCTTCTGTTAGGTCCATACGATTTCTGTCCTTTATTGTGCCCATCTTTGCATGAAAATTTCCCTTGCTATCTCTTAATTTTTTTGGAAATCTCTAGTCTTTCCCACTGTATTGTTTTCCTCTATTTCCTTGAATTGATCACTGAGAAAGGCTTTCTTATCTCTCTTTGCTATTCTTTAGAACTCTGCATTCAAATGCATATATCTTTCCTTTTTTTCTTTGCCTTTAACTTCTCTTCTTTTCACAGCTATTTGTAAACCCTCCTCAGACAACTATTTTGACCTTTTGCATTTCTTTTTCTTGGGGGTGGTCTTGATCACTACCTCCTGTACAATGTCATGAGCCTCCACCCATAGTTCCTTCAGGCACTCTGTCTATTAGATCTAATAACTTGAATCTATTTGTCCCTTCTATTGTATAATCATAAGGGATTTGATTTAGGTCATACCAGAATGCTCTAGTGGTTTTCTCTACTTTCTTCAGTTTAAGTCTGAAGTTGGCAATAAGGAGTTCATGATCTGAGGGTTTGGTTAGACCTTTCTATTGTTAGGTCTAGTCTTGTTAATTTAAGATGTGGGAATGGGTCTGATAAAAATAAATAAGGCCGTTATAAAACTAGCAATGGGGGCACTCTCTGGCCCCTTTCTGATGTCTATGTCAGAAGCTTTCTCTGTCCTTTTTATTCTTTAATAAAACTTTGCTACACACCAGGGGAAGCACACTGACTGAAACCGCCCACCCTGGCCAGGCTAGTAACAATTTGCATGAGTTGTTTTACGACAGGAGGTCCTGGTAAGGAACATGGAGTTAATACGCCACCACCAACCAGAGGAGCTCAGGAAAGGTCAAAAGGAGACACCACATGTCCGACCACCTCCCAGAATCCTCTCTGGCATCCATCGTGGCTGAACAAGACACGCACCACCAGGAAGGACTCTGAGTCAGAGATTGGTTACGGACAACCCGGAAACTAATCCCATCACCATAAAACCAGAGACTGCAAGCCACGTGGCAGAGCAGTTCTCCTGGGTTGCCTGACCCTCCTGCTCTCCACCCAGGTGCCCTTTCCCAATGAAATCTCTTGCTTTGCCAGCACATGTGTCTCCTCGGACAATTCATTTCCGAGTGTTAGACCAGAGCCAAGTTTCAGGCCGTGGAAGGGGTCCCCCTTCCTACAACACACACACACACACACACACACAAATCCAACCCAAACCCAAATCTGAAACACAGATTCTGTATCAGGCCAGGTTTTATAATCCCCACCCCCCAACGTACACACACTGTAATGTGTCCACTGTGGCTAAAGACAACATCCATACTCTTTGTTTCAGCTTCTATCTGGCACCTTTCTCAGTGGTAAACTGATTTCGGTTTCTTTTTCAGAGCCTCATCACGAAGCTTCTATAGTTAGGTATAATTCATCAAGGTTAAGAATTAGCCCAGATTTCTCTAACTCCCTCCTTATAGTTTTCACACAAGGCTTCTTGATTGTAGGTTCGGAACATTAAGATGCAAATGACAGAGGAAGGGAGCACATTTCAATGTGCAGGGTTGGGGGTGGGGTGAGGCATGGCCAGAGGCAGTTCCCAGAGGAAAGAACCGAAGTCCCCTGAGGCTTGTTAAGATGGAAAGGGGGAGGGCAGGAAAAAGGAGGGGGCCATCAGGCAGGTTTCTTTTGACTCACACTTTGCTGGTCAGGGTGAAAGAAAAAACTTTACAAGCTCTTAAAAACTGAATCACTAATCCACGGGCACTCTGCGCACAGACCCTGACTCAGCAGGGCACAGCAAAACTGGGAACAGATGGTCTGTTTTCTACCCAGAAGCTAAGCTGAGGTCTGACTGGTTCCTCTTCCCCTTGGAGAGTTTGTGTGATCCAGTCTACTCTGAACAGAGTTGGTATATTTCCTTGGAACAGAGCTAAAAATGACAAAGGGCAGAGGGAGTGATGATGTAGGAACAGAGGCCAGGCTGTTCCAAATTTGTTCTCCCGGAAGTGTCACCACCCCCATGAGTGGCCAGGGCTTCTATCAGCCCGGTCCCTACTTCCTGGCCACTTCTCGGCTGCTTGCTCTGGATCTTGTTCTCCTCCGCCTTCCCCTTCTTCCCCTCCCCTCTCCTCTTCACCCTCTAGCCCCTCCCCTTCTTCTTCTCCCCTCTAGATCCCCCTCCTCCTCCTGGCCCCTGTGTCCCTCATCCATCCATCCCTCTGGCCTGCAGCCCACCCTCCTGGTCCGATCCTCCCTGCTGCAGTCACACACACACTTCCCCTGGGCTCCACGCCCGCGTCTCTGAAGTCCGCCCACCTGGGGAAAGATGAGCAATGTGTTCTGGGCCTCGGGCCTTTGAGGATGGGCTCTAAGAAAGGGTGAGTGCTTCCCCTTGACTGAGCCAAGCTTACTGGGGAGAAGCCTCTAACATGCTCGACTCGCCTGACAAAAGGACAGCTGAAGCCCTGCCCTGCTCTGCCCACATGCTTATGGACAGAAAAGAGAGCCGGGCCTGCTCTTGCCTCTGCCCACGACTTGCTGGAAGACTTGTCAGATTGTAGCTAAATGCATCTCTGGGTGGAGAGAGGAACTGCCCGAGGCAGGAGCTGGAGTCCAGGAAGCCTCCCCATGCCAGAGGACCAGTGAGGGGCAGTGAAGGTGCCCAGCCAGCTCCAGTTCTGGGATCACAGCCATGACCATGACTGTGGCCAAGTCGCTCACCTCTTTGGAGCTGCTCCTCCTTGGTGGGTGGGTGTTGGGTGAGGCTATATACACTTCGCTTGTCAGAGTGACTCAGGCGTGAACTCACAGCATGCTGGGAAGCAGGGCAAGGTGCTGACCATCCTCAACCCCCTACTTCTCTGTCCTTCCTTCTGGGGCTTCTCAGAGAAGTGCTTTCTGTTGACCCATTGATCAAGGGGGTGCTCCTAGGAGGGGCAAGGTCAGCGGGTAGGTTTTAACTCTCCAAGGAGGGGTTTGCAGACAAGAGGCATCATACCCTGTGCCTTCAACCTTTAGAGCAAGTCATTGAAAGCATCTCTGATCTGAGATGCTCCAGAGGAGAAGGCATGGGTAATGTCTCAGGTGACCAAAGTAAGATCTATATCTTATGATGTATTTTAAGATACTAAGCCTAGGAATGCTTGTCTCAAGGCCTGTTTGGAAAGCAGCAAGACAATAAAAATATTTGAAGTAAAAAAAAAGTCCAGGAAGAGTTTCAGGGAAGCCTTGTCATGTTTTATCCTATGATGACAGTCCATGTGGTTGAGCTGGGACTTTGAAGTAGAAACTTCTCCCCCAGATTCCTTTGTTTTTAAGGGAACAAACCTTTGCAGCAGTGTCACAGAGACAAGGCGGGGTGTACAGCAGCTGGGCAGGTGTCCTTGTGCGGATCCCACGCCAGGAGTTCACACTGACCTCACAGCTGGAGGTGTTGGTGTTGGTGGGGTGAGCATGTGAGGTGAGGCATCCCCCAGTGAGATCAGCACCTCCCTGCTTTCCTTGCCATATTTGTCCTGGGGGACGTGAAGATAGGTAAACCTGGCTCCACAGCCCCGAATCTACAGCCAGTTAACAGACATTCACTTGAGAACCAGCTCACCAGCAGGAAGTGTTCACACTGAGCATCAGCCTTCTGGTGCCCAAGCTTGTTTATTCCTTTCCCCAGGGATGTGGGGCACCCCCAGTGGGGGAAGAGCCTGAGAAGCTGGGAGGACCTAGGGGAGCGGCAAGGAAAACCATCAGACTCTTCCAGCTCCAGGGATGGCGCAGCCTCCCTCTTTCATTATTCCAGCATAGAGGAGTAAGAACCTATCCAATTGGTAGTTAAGAGGTGACATGTATTTCAGGAAAGCCATCTTTAAGTAGCTAAATCTACAAGTCAATTGAAAATGTGATGAGATTTATAAAAGCTGTGCTTACACATGACCTTTAAGAAGATAGTTATACTTGAACACTACACAGTATTTCTTTTCTCCACCGTCACTATCATGAAAATGATACACAAACAGGAAATGATATGCCTCTAACAAAAGGTGCTACTCTCAGGAAAGCCCAAGAAGTATATGTGTGTACAAGGGTCTGAGTGTATGCATGTGTATATATATATAATACATATATATATATAATATATATATACAAATATATATTCACATGCTTTTATATGAAAGAGGATGTTTATGGAATTTAAAACACGTAATATAAAAACACTCATTGAGGCAATCATATTAGACAGAGACACAGAAAGTATGAACCTGTCTCCTTGTTTTGTCACATATTTCCTCATAAATTTTTTAAACCCCAGCATCTCTATATAAAATTTGACTCAGAATATCAGTTTGGTACAGCTTTCTCTGACACAAGTTGTGAATTATCCTATGAGATGTTGCCTGTGAAGTTCTGCAGATTCCCCCAGAAACAAATATACATATTTATTGATAATATTCCCAGGAAACTAAAGTCTCCATAAAACCAAAAGTGACTCGCTTCCTATGCGCCCAGCTTCTGTCTCTCCAGGCTTCATATACTCTTCGTGGGGATTATAATAAGAAGCTGTCTCCAAACCCATCCACTGTCCCCAGTGATAACTGTAGCCCACACATTACAGGATTTGAGGGGAGTGGGCAGGGTCCCACTTCAGTGGTTAGAGATGCCATCAGTGTGCTGACTTCCTCTCCCCCTGACCTCCTCCTGATACCCAGGGGTGCCTTTCTTTCTCTAGTGGAATGTACAAAGCTATCCTACTTGGCTTTCTGCCCACTTTCACCTCTGGTCCTTGCTCCAGTCACCTGACTGTCCAGAGCACATCCAGTTCTCCTGCAGTCCCACCCCTCCTGGGGTGTGACTCACCACAAGAGATGCATCTCTTGAATGGGAGGTGTCTGGAGCACTCTGGGGCTGCCCTCAGCACGCAGTGGTGGACAGAGCAAGGCAGTGTCAGATAAATGACCTGTGTGATTTGGGCCACTCTCTCAAGTATGACTATTCTGAGTTCCTGATCGAAGTCTGCCTGATGCCAGGATGTAGTAGGTACATCCTGTAGTAGTCTATAGTAGATCTGAAGCAGGATGGATGTATTAGATACCAAGTCATCAGCAAGGCAGCTGGTGTGGGCACAAGGCATCGTTAAAAATCAATATGGCGAGGACTTCCCTGTGCTCCAGTGGGAAAGAATCTGCCTGCCAATGCTGGGGACACAGGTTCAATTTCTGGTCTGGGAAGACCCCACACGCCAGGGTGCAGCTCAACCCACGTGCCACAACTACCGAGCCTGTGTGCTGCAGCTACTGAGCCTCGCACCTACCGCTGGTGCTCCACAGTGGGATGAGCCACTGCAATGAGAAGCCTGTGCACGGCAGCGAAGGGCGGCCCCCGCTTGTCACAACTAGAAAAGGCCTACAAGCAGCAACGAAGACCCAGCATGGGCAAAATAAACTAAATAAATGAATATGACTAGCCATCTAGTCAAGGCTATGGTTTTTCCAGTAGTCATGTATGGATGTGAGAGTTGGACTATAAAGAAAGCTGAGTACCAAAGAATTGATGCTTTTGAACTATGGTGTTGGAGAAGACTCTTGAGAGTCCCTTGGACTGCAAGGAGGTCCAGTCAGTCCATCCTAAAGGAGATCAGTCCTGAATATTCATTGGAAGGACTGATGTTAAAGCTGAAACTCCAGTACTTTGGCCACCTGATGCAAAGAGCTGACTCATTGGAAAAGACCCTGATGCTGGGAAAGATTGAAGGCAGGAGGAGAAGGGGACGACAGAGGATGAGATGGTTGGAAGGCATCACCGACTCAATGGATATGGGTTTGAGTAAATTCCAGGAGTTGGTGATGGACAGGGAGGCCTGGCGTGCTGCAGTTCATGGGGTCTCAAAGAGTCGGACGTGACTGAGTGACTGAACTGAATTGAAGGAGTTTGCAACTTTCTCTCAGTATTTTAATCTTTGAAATTATTATGTGTATGTTGCTTGTTTGGGTTGATTCTTATTCTAGACTCTCTTCCTCCTTCTTTCAACTATAACTTTCAAGCCTCTTTCCAAGAGGCAAGAGGATTCCAATCCATCTCTTTAAGGGATCAGCTCTTTCTTGCAAAGATGGAGGGAGCTGGTATTGGTCTCATCTTTTCACAGCCCTGAAGGAAATGCTCCAAAGAAACCATGTCAGGAGGCAGAGCCTGCCTGACTGACTACTTGATATTGACCAGCTGTCTTTCTCCTGTATTTATTTCTAGAGGAATGTGGAAGTTGGGTGCTTGCCTCCCTAACCACCACTTCCAGCTCAGTGTCACCCACTCCATGCCCTGGTAGGGTCCTTCCCCACCTCCCTGCATCTTTGCATGATATTTCTGCTCCCTGTCTCCGAGCACGCCTGGTCCTCACCTCCTGTCCGTCTGTCAGGGCCTGAAGCAGTCCATTCTCCTCCCGCATC
Source organism: Odocoileus virginianus (assembly GCF_023699985.2). Lineage (NCBI taxonomy): Eukaryota > Metazoa > Chordata > Mammalia > Artiodactyla > Cervidae > Odocoileus > Odocoileus virginianus. The sequence continues at coordinate 83,918,693 of NC_069680.1, read as the reverse complement.
CCCCTCTGAGCTTCTCTGGCCTCACACACTGTGCCTGTCTCCATGCCCACCCATGCTCTGAATCACTCACTGCAGCACCTAGTTACGGGCTGCCTTGAAGGCTTTGACTTATTTTCTGTCTGTTTTAACATCTATAACTGAGAAGCGAACACTGAGCAGGGCCTGGATAAATATCTACACAAATTCTTTTTAAATCAATGAAACCTGTCTGCAGGACATTTCTAGAACTGTCTGCATAGTTAATCCTCAGAGTTGTATGTTCTAAGGGCCGACCTCCTGCCTGTTCCTTCTTTGAAACTCCCAGGGTATGTAGTCTTGACTCAAAATTCACTTGACTTTCCTTCTTTCAGTACCCATTGATTATCACACTTACTTGAAACTCAAAGAATTTCATTTTATACAAAACAAATCCCATTTCAAACCTGCCATCTAATTCCTTGCTGGCAATTTGTAAGTGGTAATAGTACTTACCTTATACAGTTACAGAGCAGATTACATAAATTCTGCATGTTAACTGCTCAGCACAATAGATAGCCTGGCATAAAGTGAGTACTCAGTAAATTTAACTAGTATTATTATTGCTGCTTCTGACTTCTAGCCTTCTTTTAACAAACTGCTTGCCTAATCTCCCTATTTCATATTTCCAGGTGACTGAGGTTTGACTGTGCATCATCTAAGTGAGGGGCACACAAAATTAGAAATTTGGGCTCAGATCATTCCTCCAGGAATGTCTAAGATAGAAGTTTGGAGGGGAAGTCACATCTCTGATACCCTAAGATCTATGAAAAGAGAGCTCAGTGGGACCTTTGGAAGCTGCTCAGAACAGTAACTATTCTTTGTTTGAACCAAAGAACATGGGCCTTTGGTTCTTGGACTTCCTGAAGATCACAGGGCTGTGAATGATCTCCTTTCTCCAAATATCAACATGAAATACAGTGTTCTGTCTTCTGGACGTCCTGTCTTGAAGCAGCGTGACTTTGTCATTTTAAGCTGTATTTTGGCACCAGCTGGTGCTTCAGTTCCTTTTGGGTACAGCTAGAGTGCAAGACTCAGCTCTGTTTTGTCAAAAGTTTAGCTTTCGTTTTAGGTTCAAAGGATTCATTAGCAAAAGAAACCACTCGTAACACACAAGCAATTTCAACTTTTTTAAAGAAGATTATTTGACTTAATTTCAATATGCAGTCATTAAAAGAAAAGAAATAGAAACAACAGACAGAAGTAACAGTGTACACAACACCAAATTGTGCCAACTTACATCCAAACGTGAACATTGCTGCAAAGGCCAGAATGACAACAATCTGGAGTCCCAGCCGGGAAAGGGTCCTGGGTGGTGCATCCATCCCACAAGTGAGACCTCGAATTGCAGTCTGAGGGGCTTCTGCGTATAATTCCAGGCTGCAAACTGGTATCATCATCAGTTTGCCTGCAAAAATGCAGCTCTGGTTTTAACTTTTACAATGCTTCTTGCTTCACCCTGTGAATCATAAGACTTCTTAGACCCTGGGGCACTGGGCAGGACCTGAGGAACTTAAGAGATTCCAAGATCCACTGCTTGACTTGCTGGTAACAACTGGTGTGCTTGCAGGCAGGCATGTCATCCAGGTAGGGTCCAGGCAAGGTCAGAAGTTGATCAGCGGCCTGCTTTCCTACTTCTGAAGGCTGAACAAGACTACCTCCATTTTAATTTCCCTAACAAGTTCTCTGATGGACAGTTATAATTTGTGAAACTGTATGACTATGAGGAAACACTTGAGATTGCATTCAAAGAAAGGACAATTATCTCGTTGGTGGGCAGGACACATGGCCTAGACCTATATTTGAAGGCTGCTAGGCACATTTACAAACAGACCAGAGTCCTTGACTGAGGTGCATGGCTTCTCCTCCACTGCTGACTTGCTCTGGAGGTTAGTCCTGGAGGACACACTTGGACAACTGAAGTCATACTGCTTCACCAGTGTGGATGTATAGAGGGTCAAGAAGGACCAGGATCTCCATAAAGTAAAACTGAGCAGGAGTAACTATATGGATTTTTTTTTCTTTTACAAAATGATCTTCTTCGCTTGAAAGTTTATGGTTAATCCTTGTTTCCCCCTCAACATAGAGTTTTGGAAAAGAGAAAAGTTATCTACAAAATATCCTAATTTTCATTCCCCTTGGCTGAGCCACACTAGTCCTAATTCCTGGCCATACAGGCCAGAAATAGTTTGGCCAGCCCCTTCCTGGGTCTCAGCCAGATTCCCAAAGAGGAAAGAGAGGGAGGAGCCAACGATGGGACAGGCGCTTTCTAATGGGCTCATTGCCTACAGGTTCAGACTTGACCCCTCAAAGCCACCTTTTCCAAGGTGCTTCTCTTCAGTTCCTAACGAGCTGTGATGAGGGCAAGGCTGTGTTGTTCCCTGGCTGCTGATGCTACTGCTGCTCCTTGGAGGGTGTGAAGGGCCTGGACAGGTGGAAGGGGCCCAGAGCAGCAGGAGGGGCCAGGGCAGATGGGAGTGGCCTGGACAGATGGGAGGGGCTGCAGGGCAAGATGGGCTGTGCCCAAACAGCTGGAGCCCAGGTAGCTACAGGCATCAGCTCTCCTTGGACTGGCCTGTAGTATCTTTGGAAGAGAAGACAACACAGAGAACTTCTGGTCAAATTAGAAACCCCAAGTCAGGGTACGTGGGCACTGGAATGGGCCTGTATCTATGGGGTTGTGGGAAGAATCTGGCCCAGAGAAATGGTACTGGGTGGATGTATAATTCATCCAAAATCTGAGTCAGCTGGCACACGTTCCCAGGTGAGAATACTGGAGATAGTTAATAACCAACAACATCCCAGCGGATGACACCATCTGCAGCCAAGCTGATGAATGAAAATCTAAGTGACAGTGGCAGGAGCTGGAGAGAACCTTGCAAATGAGGCTGATGGAAGAGCATGCTAAGGGAATACACCCTCCTTTTATAATCGCACCACTCTCAGAGGCACTCCTGTCCAAGCCTGCAGGCTGCCAAGGATTGGAGAACCAAGGGCATTGCACTGCAAGAAGCAGGCAGAGGGCTTCTCAGGACACAGCTGGAAGGAAAGAGAGAAACACTGGACCTGAAATGTCCAGACCAGGCTGGGTCCTGCTTTTGCCTTGTAAGAGCTACATGACTTTCCCATGCAAACTTGACCTCTCTGGGCCTTGTGTTTATTATTTCCAAAATTAATACATGCTGGACAGGACTGTTGGGAGACTAAAATGAGATACCATCAAAGCTATTTTAGTTTCAAAATGCAAAACTCCCATTTTTAGGCAAAATGGGGAATTTTTAAAAGAATGCTGGAAGATCTCATACACTGAAATTGAAGGAAGAGAGGAGAGCCACATCCAAGAGCTCCTAGAACCAGGGACTGAAATGCTCCCAGAACTTTCTCTTCACTTCATGCCTCTCTGGAGATTTCCCTGGAGATTAATTTCTTGAACATGTCAGAACCCAAAGTCAGTGACAACTCCCAACTTTCACATCCACTGTTTTACCAACAGAGAATTGACTCTGCTCCCCAGAATTACAGGGAAGGCCTCTGTTTGGCCCACCTAAGGTCAGATGACCAACCTTCACTCAATCAATTGCAGGGCAGGGGGATATGGTCTGTGAAACATGGGTTTTCCTGCAGGAACCTCATGGGGGAGATGAGGTTAGAAAAATCCCAGAAGATGGAGTAGTAGAACCAGAGGGTGGTGGATGGACAGACAATAGATGTCCACCCAGGGCTTTGTAAATTATTACGCAGGGCCCTTTCCATGTGAAGTCTTGGCAATGGCTACTGGACAAACACCCTCACTGCTGAGAAGCGCTTTAGAGTCTTGTGTGTGTGGAGACAAACAAGCTTCAGTCTCTGTTTACTGGTCTTAAGGAAGACATCTATTCTCTGCACTTGTGGACTGCTGCCTTGAGGCAGTAGTTTTATACTCTCTGAGCTATACTTTGGCACCTGTTGAATGCTAATACTGCTGGGAAAGAACTAGGAAGAAATCTATACATAGAGTCTGAAGGTCAGTTAGCATGCACCAACACATTGAACTTGAACAGCAATCAGAAAAGACCAGAAGTTTGTGCTTAAGTGGGAAGAAAATGAACTTGTCGATGGACAAAGCTCTGTGGCCAGGGCAGATTATGAGAGTCACGAATCTAAGATACTTAGCTCTTGAAACTTTACTGCCATGGTTTATTATCTGGTCTCGTTGCTCCTCTTCCAAGAGCTCTGTCTACCTTGAAATAGATGGCCTGCTTTGCAAGTGGAGAGACAGGGCATGGGGCCACACCTTGCAAAGAGGGATACGGGGAGAGGAACATCTAATTATAATTAAAGCTCAAGGAGCTGGGCCTCCTTACACAGTGCACAAAATGTTCTGCCTTTCTTCCCACTTTTAACTTCTCACCCGGAAGGGCTTAAGTTTCTCTGAGATCTCAGAGTGTAAACTGGCTTCTAGGTGGGCAGCCCTTGGAGGCCAGCATCAGTGGCAGTGACCCGGCACCATCAGCCTTCACTTTGTTTCCTCTAGTTTGTGCTTGGCATCTCCCAGCGATAAATCCTTTGTGATTAAAGAATAAGGGGAGAGAGGAGGCAATCTTTAAAATGTTAATCCTGTCTTCATCAGCATCAGAGAGTCTTGGACTCTAAAACTGAGTAATTGTTTACACGGGCCGAACACAGCTGAATTAGAATCCCTCCTTGTGCTGAACAAAAGTCAACGTGTTAGTTGCTCAGTTGTGTTAGACTCTTTGCAACCCCATGGCCTGTAGCCTGTCAGGCTCCTCTGTCCATGGGATTTTCCAGGCAAGAATAGTGGAGTGGGTTGCCATTTTTCTCTAGGGGATCTTTCCAACCCAGGGATCAGACCTGGGTCTCCTGCATTGAAGGCAGACTCTTTACCGTCTGAACCACCAGGGATCTGGTATCGATTCCTATGCAGAAAAGCACCAGGCACAGACAATGCATTCTCAAGGCCTGGCTGAGGATCAATGACTGGGTTTCAATACTGATGATTTTGTTTCTGTGGGTGAATTTGACAGACCTTGGCCTCATAAAAGGGCTTCCCTGATAGCTCAGCTGGTAAAGATTCTGCCTTCAATGCAGGAGAGCCCAGTTTGATTCCTGGGTCAGGAAGATCCACTGTAGAAGGAATAGGCTACCCACTCCAGTATTCTTGGGCTTCCCTGTGGCTCAGTGGCAAAGAATCTATCTGCAGTGCAGGAGACCTGTGTTTGATCCCTGGGTTGGGAAGATCCCCTGGAGAAGGGAAAGGCTACCCACACCAATATTCTGGTCTAGAGAATTCCATGGACTGTATAGTCCATGGGGTCACAAAGAGTCAGACATGACTGAGTGACTTTCACTTGTTTCATAAAACTTTGGTCAATGCTTTGCAATGAGCAGCTCTGGCATTAGGCCCATCTAACTCCTGCTTTTCGGTATCAATGAACAACAGGAAATGGGATTCATGACAAGGAAGGATGGGATGCCATGACAGTGACACCTGTTTGGTAAAAAGTGAGTGGATGGAAGCAGGAATTGGGAAATTTAGTCATCTGTGTCCACTCTACCAACCCACCCACATGGGCGAAAAGCTATGCCTAGGAGACTGGATTCTCTTGTACGTTATGTGATCACTGGAAAATATGAGTGGCATGGGCATGGATGCAAAGAGGAAATAGTAAAATAAGAGATGGGTTGGGGCATAGAGCAAAGTGCCACAGCCTAAGAACAAGAAGTGGAGACACCAGAGTCCCAGGAAGGAAAAGGTCCCATGAGGGCTTTCTTAGCTTGAGAGTCTGTGGACTGGGCTGGTGGCACTGACTCTGACTTCCCTCAGATCTAACTCACTTGCTACCCACACCCTTCTGAAAGGGCCACTTTTCTGCTCCATGACTGAGTTGACCTCTGCACCTACTTGACTGATGACTCTGGACCTTGCTCTTAGGTTCCAAAGTTCTCAAGATGGCAGGCATCCTGACAACACTCTCCCTGGGGTTTATCTTCATGTTTCCCTCAGTGGATTCCTGTCTTAGTCTGTTTGGGCTGCTATAACAGAATACTATAATATAGTTTGTTTATACATGACAGAAATTTGTTTCTTACATTTCTGGAGGCCAGGAACTCCAAGATCAAGTCTCTGGTAAATTCCATGTCTGGTGAGACGTTGCTTCCTGGTTCATAGACAGCTGAGTTCTCACTGTGTCCTCACAGGGTAGAAGTGGTGAGAGAGCTCTCTGAGGTCTATTTTATAAGGGCACTAATCCCATTCATGAGGGCCCCACCTCAATGACATGACTACCTCTAAAACCCCCACCTCTAATTTCTTCACACTGGGCCTTAGGATTTCAACATATAAGTTTTGGGAGGACATAGGCATTCATGCCATTAGAATGCCTGAAAGAATATAAATATATCTTAAAAAGAACCATAGAGGTAATCTTAAAATCAGAGTCATCTATTTGAAACAACAAATTATAAGTGGGGCTTAATTACTTATTGATAGGGAAGTTTCCTTTCCAAGGAAAAACCAACCTTTCTTTAATTTAGTGCAGATTAATAGTATCAGTGGGTTTCCCAGTTGACTCTAGTGGTAAAAAGAACCTTTCTGCTAATGCAAGAGACATAAGAGATGTGGGTTTGATCTCTGGGTCAGGAAGATCCCCTGGAGGAGGGCATGGAAACCCACTCCAGTTTTCTCACCTGGAGAATCCCATGGACAGAGGAGCCTGGTAGGCTATGGTCCATAGTGTCTCAAAGAGTCGGACACAATTGAAATGACTTAGCATGCACACACAATAGTGTCAATAAGGCTCTGGGAGCAGATTTTAAAATACCTAATTTGGAGAATGCTTTCCAAGCACTCATTTCCAAATGAAAAGCTAAGAGTTTATAATCATTCGATGAGTTTCTGAAAAGACTTGGGTGTGAGGTGGGTGCTATGCTACCGGCATTGCTCACAAAACTTTCTTCTTGAAGTGTTTGGCTTTTCAGGGCCATGTCTGCGTTGCCGCTTCTCCTTCCCTTCCCTCAGCTCAGCACTGAGCAGCTGCTGACACTACCATCTACTCACTGCCTCTCACACACACAGACACACACACACACACACAGACACACACACACACACTACAACAGAGGGGGAGTCTGATCCTGGGTTTTCTGGCTATGGTGCCTTGTGCAGGACAGAAATAGAGGAATGTGAAACAGACACCAACCCACACTCAGCTTTCTCACCAAATATCAGAGCAATGTGCCCTCCCACTTATTGTTGCTGTTTAGTGACTAAGTCGCTTCTGACTCTTTGTGATCCCATGAACAGTAGCCCGCCAGGCTCCTCTGTCCATGGGATTTCCCAGGCATGAATATTGGAATGGGTTGCCATTTTCTCCTCCAGGGGATCTTCCCAACCCAGGGATCGAAGCTGCATCTCCTGCATGGAGAGGTGGATTCTTTACCACTGAGCCGCCAGGGAAGCCCCCATTTCCGTTAGTCTTGCTCTATTTATGTCAATGCAGGGCAATGGTGCCTGGTGGGGATGAGGATGGGGACACTACAGAAAAGTTGGGAATTTTCAGATGGTTCAATACTTTGCTATTCTTTCTAAACTATCTCCCATTCAAACTTTGGGCCAGGTGCTATTTTTGAACACTAAGCATGAAACAGGAATGATGAATTGTTTGGTGCCAAGGACATAAAATAAAGAAGGACAATGTAGGTAAAAATAATGCTGCTGTGATTTATGGGGTTTCTTTATGCTTTTTCTCTTTTACCCATATTCTTCCAAATTTTTCTCAGTTTGCTTAAATAACTTCTCTCACTTTTTCTCTTACTAGGAGTGAGAAAAGGACTTAGTCATACTTTTACCTTTCCAAAGTTTGCTTTACAATAAATAACTTTCCCTCCAAAGCCATGCTCTTAATAAGGTGATGAAAATTCATTCAACAAAATTTCTTCAGCACCTACCAGATATCACGTGCTATGGAGGAAGCAAAGGTAAGCTATCAACTGGCCTCAGGCCAAAGAGGCCACCCAGTGGCCGGGGCTAGACCATCATGGATCTGCCCTGGATCCACTGCAGGTTGGAGGTCCCTACCCCAAGCAGTCACAAGCACTGTCTAAGTTTGGCTAGGTGTTGGGTAAGGCTTCTGGAGAACCTCTTGGGGAGTGGGGGTGGATGATCCTTCCTTAGTAGGGAACTCTTGGTCTACTACCCAGTAATGAAGATTCGAGAAGCGGAGTAGTGGCTTTGGAGGCAGGGTGCCTGGATTTGAACCCCACCACTGCTACATGCCACATGGGTGACCTGGGGTAATTTACTTAACCTCTCCAAAACCCCAGATTTCTCCTTGATAAAATGAAAATGATAATAGAGTCTGTTTCACAGGGTAATTCATTAGCTGCAATAATATTAATAACAACAACAATAATAACTCAAGTCCAATCCAGAACGAGGTTCATGGGCAAATATGGGCCTTTCCAGGAGGAGTACTTTTGGGGCTTTCAGAAAAGTGTTACCAACCAGGGTTCTCAGCCTCCTTAATTGATAGAAATGTTTCGGAGGCCAGACAAGAAATTCAAGTAAGGCTTTATCAGAGCAGCAGGGCAGCGAGAACAAAGAGCAGGCTCCCTGGCTTGCTTGCTGAGGGGAGGGGCCAGCTGGTTCCTTACATGCAGTGAGGGCAGGGGTGTGTCCAGGGGTCAGGCTGGAGGGGTAGCTTGGTGGTTTGCCCACCCCTTTGGTGGTGCTATGTGCAGGGGGCATGCTCAGTACCCTGCTTCAGCTCCCAGCTCTCGGAAGTGGCAGCTGGTTTTTAGTCTTTTTGTGTCTTGCCCAGAATTTGTCTCAACTGTGTACACACCCAGTTGTCTTCAGTCCCATATAGTTCCTTTGTATTTTGTAGCTCAAGGAGACGTTTGTCCAGGTGCAAGCACTCCAGGTTCCAAGTCCCAGCCTGTCCCAAAAGGGGGCCACTGGGTCTGGATGAGGGAGTCAGATCATTAGGCTGACCGATGGGTCTGCAGACACGGGTGTTCTGGTGCCAGAATGGTTGTTAGAGGGGACCACGCACTGAGGATGTAGGGGAAGGTGAACACTTAAACCAGTGACCGGGCGGGAGGCCTGGAGCCGGGGCCCGCCAGCCGGTCAGTGCTCTGAGGCCCTGGGGAGGGCATGGCTGGCCCCCACAGGGCCCTGGGCAGGCTCTTGTTGGCCCAAACCCAGGGAGCAGCTCCTCCTGCAGGCATTCAGGCAGCAGCCTGGTGGGTGGGGCTGAGTCAGCCAGTGTGACAGTCAGCAAGCATCCTCTGAAGTCCCTGCTCTCAGGGAGTTTCATTCATGGAGAAGACAGAAAAATCCATGGTTGTGAAAATCCGTGAAGTGTTACACTTGCGACCCTCCTAACATATGGTTGTGAACTCTGAAGTTGGCCTGCCTGGGATCCAAAACAGCTCTGCCGTGGACCTGCCGTGTATCCTGGGCAAGGAATTCAGCCCCTCTGTGCTTTTATTCCCTGTTAAATAGGCCTGATAACAGTAACCATCTTGTTTTTAGAAGGATTAAATATAAAGGTAAAGTGCTTGGCACAATTCTAATTATTATTATCATTAAAACTAATTAAACAAACTCCAACCATGGGACACCTGCTTTGTCCTTTCAACCAACCACTTACATTTTTTCAATGACTGTTTATTGGAAAACATTCATTACGAGGTCTTTATCAGGGTCAAGGATGTTGGATGAAGTATGCATGTCATCTCTGGGGCTGATGACACGAGTGATTGTCGGGGAAGACAGACAAATACTCGCATCTGTGGTCCTTGGGACAGGGCCGGGTCTGCTTTAACTGAGGACAGAGGAACGTCCAACAGGAGGTCAGGGCTTCAGGGCTGCTGCTGGGTGCCCGATGTCTGGGGGCCTGAGTCAGACAGGGAATGGCCCAGCCAAGTGGGACAGTGCAGCTCAGCTCCCACACCAACCGTGGCAAAGAGAGCCGAAGGCCAGCTGGGATCAAGAATGGATGAAGCATCAGCTCTAATTTTATCTTACTCCTGGCATTGGTCTTTCTGCAGAGATGAGGAAAGAAATTGGAGATGGGAGGGCTGCGGAGGGGGAAGGGCATGTTGGCTTGACCAGAAGCAGGAGAGTAAACGTCCCCGACACAGGCATGGGGCCATCTTATCAGGACAACCGGGGCTCCGGGGTCAGCACAGACTTGCCAGGGGGCAGGGAGTACAAGGACCCAGAGTGGGGACCGCCTATGCAAGGGACAGCCAGAAGGTCCCAGGATGTCCCTGTCTAGGGAAGCCGTGGACCACTGTACATCTTGATAAGAGGAAGACTGGACCAGCGCTGCTATGACTGCAAGAGCTGGGGCAATGCCTGCCACCCACAGATGCTCCGCATCACCATGGCTGCTCCCTGGCTGTCTGCACTTTGGAAATGACAGTGAATTAAGAGCAAAAGATTAATGCTGCTGGCCGGCTGTATTTATATGCTCGACTTCCATGGAAACCCAGAAGGTAGTAAATCAGTCAAAAACCATATTTAATAACTCCTAGTAAAACCCAATTTACTCACCTGCCAACCATGGAAAAGTTGATTGCCTTGTCACAGGAACCCCATTCACTGCAGACCATTGTAACTAACCCAGACATAAGAATCAGCTTTCCCTTTTTTGGATAAGGATGATGCTTTGAAAATGAGCCATAAAATAGCCTAGAAGCAACATGTCTGCAGTGAATAATAGTGCTAGATTACTTTATTTGTCATATACTCCAGATCTGTCTACCTGGGTAGCTGGCATCATTCCTGAATTTTTAACAAGAGGCCTTATAGGGAAGACAGAGGAGGCAAATAACCCTCAGCTTGTGAGGGAAGATATAAAGAGCCATGCCCTTTATTCCTGGCTGTTAAAAACAAGTATTTGGCCTTGGCTTTGGGGGATGATGCTAGCTGTCTGGATCATACCTTCTCAAACGCCAATTGCATTGGTAGGTTTTCTGGGGTCTTTTCTACATCATGACCAGCTAGCTCAGTGAATGGATTGACCTGATTGAAATGATGGGGAAGCTTTCATTTCCACCTCATCGATCTTCACACACTATTGTGTGCCCCAAATTCTCTCCAACTCTGCCCACTGCCATCAACAAGCTGCTTGTTCCTGCGAAAGCTCCTGATGCTCTCCAACTGTGTTCTAGATGCAAGTGCACTTTGAAATAAGTTTGAACCGAGATGGCTGAGAACTGGAGAAGAGGCAAATGATGCTGGTTACTGGGTAATTGAGTGCCCACTATCCTGCCTCTTGCATTTTTTCTTTGCTGTGTAATCATCAATTGTTTCAAATAGGTGAAATGGTTTCTGCTTCCAATCAGAGCCATAGAGCTGGCATAACATAAAATTTCCTGAATCTCTTCGGTGACCAAGAACTGGAAAACTTGCAGGAAGACTCCAGGATCCAGGACTGAGAGACAGGCAAGGAACTTGGAGTCTGCATCCAACACCATGACTGGTGTGAGTGTCCTAGGATGCAGACCTTTCCCTCGGGCTCTGAATTCTGTCAATGCTGGGCTTGAGCCCATGTCTGCAAATAGGCCACATTTCACAATCAGCTCACTAGTTAGAGTTCTATGCTTTTGGTTGTTGCAGACTAGCCTCATTTCCAGGGCTGAACTTTGTCTCTTCAGAATTCTTTCACAGTCACAAGCAAGAGGATGTGAATTGTGTAGGCCTCCTGTTTAATGGGTGGGAGCTAAGTTTGGCTCAATATTTTAACAAATAAGTTCTTTGCAGTATTTCTCAAATTAGGCTAGGAAGATATGTTCTCAGCAAACAGAACACTTGAGACTGTCTTATTTGTCACAATTCTCCCATACTTAACTTTTTTTTTAAACTGTGTAACCATTTCCCTAACACTATTAAAAGTAATCCATATGTACTTCCTGATCATCAGCTTACAACTCCAGCCTGGTTTCTGTGTTTCATTTGGTTCCCAGTCAGACACCAGAACTGCATACATTTGTTTCCCTAATGGTACACTAGATGGGGCTTCCCTGGTAGCTTAGCTGGTAAAGAACCCACCTGCAGTGCAGGAGACCCAAGTTCGATTCCTGGGTCAGGAAGACTCCCCAGAGAAGGGATAGGCTATGCCCCTCAGTATTCTTGGGCTTTCCTGGTGGCTCAGATGGTAAAAAAAAAAAAAAAAAAAAAATCTGCCTGCAATGCAGGAGATCAGGGTTCAATCCCTGGCTTGGGAAGATCCCCTGGAGGAGGGCATGGCAACCCACTCCAGTATTCTTACCTGGAGAATCCCCATGGACAGAGGAGCCTGGTGGCCTACAGTCCACGGGGTTGCAAAGAGTGGAACATGACTAAGCACAGCACAGCACACTAGATACCTTTCTTCATATAACTTTTAAGGTAGGTGCTGGTTTTATCTTCACAGAAACCCTGCAGGATGGCTGTTATCACTTGCCTTTTACAGAGAAGGAAACAGGCAGAGATGTTATGTGACCTTCCCTGAGTTACACAGCCAGGAAGGGCTGGAGCTGGACCCAAGTGGCTATTTGACCTCAGAGCTAGTAGCTCCTAACTGCTTTGCTATTTTGTCCTACTAGCTAATAGCACGTCACTTCCCATGTGGGGTTTCTCAAGTTGGGCTCCACAGAAACCAGGAGATTTGTGAGTTTATACTAAAAATTATCGAAAGTTATTTTTCTGAAAGCAAATTTGTGAATTACTTAAATTTGCAAAAGCATAAGCTTTGTGATAATCATTTGGGGTTTAAATCTAGACAAAGGTCTTACTAGCTATGTGATCTTAGGCATGTTTCTTTATATGTCCAACCTGTTTCCTTCTCTATTAAATGGGATATTGGTCTCCTTGTGTGGTCATTCAGAGTTTCTGTTGGAGTTATGTCAGAGTTTGATGAAGCAACATGTGTAAAGTGCTGGGCATACCATGTTCAGTGAGGTCGTTCCCTCTTTCTCTCCACTCCCCCACCACGTCTTCCTCTTGCCAGCTGGGTGCAAGGTCTGTGATAACAAATGTATGTCCTGAACTGGTGGAATTGCAAGAGGAGAACTATCTTTAGCTTTGTCAGTTACCACTCTTGGTCAAAGGATGAACCATTGACAGTTGACCCCTGGAATCTGCAAGGGATTGTTTCATGGATCCCCAAATCTGCAGATGCTCAAATTCTTTGTGTAGCATGTTGCAGTATTTGCATATAACCTATGGACATCCTCTTGTAGTCTTTAAATCAACTCTGGGTTACAGTATAAATGCTATGTAAGCAGTTGAAAAACACAATGTAAACACTATGTAAATAGTTGCCAGCATGCTGCAAATTCAGGTTTTGCTTTTTGAAACTTTCTGGAGTTTTTTTTTTCAAATCCATCCAGTTGGCTGAGCCCACTGATGTGGAGGCTGTGAATGTGGAGGGTCCATGCAGGTAAAAGCATTCTATGCACTGGGAAGATCATTCCAAAGAGATAATCATTTGTAGACAGCCATAAAGATGTAGTGAGGCTTCAGACAAGAGGCAAGATAAAATGTCCTAGTCTGAGGCAATAGCTCAAACTTTTATTTTCGCCATAAACTTTAACATAAAGAACTTGTGTATTCTTGACCTGAAATTTCTTTTTCATATCTAAAATGAGAGAATTTTAATAGAACAGTGGTTTTACACTTTCTTTTTAACACTTAGAATACTTCCATCAAAAAACAAAAAAATGTATGTCCCTGAAAGCATGTTAGTTTCACAGAGCATGACAGATTTGACCAATTTATAGTGGCTGTCTGGGCCTAATGGAGAGAAGGATTCTATGACAATAGAGAAATCTGTGATGGATTAGCAATGTCTGCCAGGGGTGCAAAGGGTAGACAGGCTTCCCAATGAATATCGTCTTGTCTGGAAGACAAATATGATAAACAGGTAATGGGGAACATTTCAGACTCAACCAGACAGAGATGCCTGACTCCAGTTTTACTCTCTCTAGCAAATCTTTTTGCTACATCATCTTAGAATTCCTCCTAGCATCTCTGTCTATGATGTTAAATCTTGGAGGTAAAATACTAAAAAACTATATGATAATTGAAACTTTGAGAAAAATTTTATGGTTAATTACTAAAATTGCCCCAACAAACTCAGCAGAGAAAGTGAGACTAACATCCCTGGCATTGGAACACTAAGCCCAGCCATGATAACATCACTTTTTGCTTAAAGCTTCAATTTAATTGAGAGATGAGAAATAAATTAGGCTTTCAGGAAACAGGGGTTAGTACCAGATCATCATATTTGACTGTGGAATGTTTAGTCTTCTCCTGCAGGCACCTGCTTCGTGTAATTGACTGTCTTGTGGGATGTTTTAATAGCCTTTTTCAAAGGGGTGAATAATGTCCACTGTATTGCACCAGGAGCCAAAAAAAAAAAAAAAAAAAGGCCACAGCTGGGCAAGATGCTTAGCAACTGTTACTGTGTTGAAGAGATTTGCCAAACTCAGCAATCTGAGGCAGTAGAAATTTATCATTGTGGTCATGAGGTGACTCAGTATCAGCTAGGATAGAGACTCTCTTGCAGGAAAAGAAAGACCCTTCACTACAGTCCTGGGAAGAGACCTACCAAAATGCCCACCAAGTCTTCAGCACTCGGCACCCTCAGATTGAGGTGCCAACTCTTTGCCCTGGGCACAGAGTGGTTATTTAAGAGAATTTGCAAAGTATTAAGGGGGAGTAACCCTCAGCAACTATCCACAAATGGCTGTAAATTGTATTCTAATACAAAAGAAGAGGGGAAAAAGCCCTCAGATGAAGAACAGTTAATGACATAAATGGGTAGTTTATAAGTATACCCGAATGTTAATGTTAGTGAATGCCACCTCCTTTATCAAGTTATTTACAGTGTTGATCTTAAAAATATAGTTCCAAGATGGTGAAACTACTCACCTGAGATTTGCTGGACTGGACAAGTGTATTGATCTGGTAAGAGTATATGGGGCCATAAGACATTAAACGGTCAAAAAAAGAAAGAAAAAAATTCTAACATTGGCCATGTCTTTCTTCCTGGATAATCCAGTGTCATGGGCAAGTTGCTGCAGCAAAACCAGAATCCTAGTTCTTATCTGTAAATTGAGAGGGAAGGAATAGGAAGTAAAAATGAATTAAATGATTTAAGTCAATATTTTCAATTATTTACATCACAGGGTATTTACAAAGGCCCACAAACATATTATGACCTTGAAGACTAAGAACTAGCCTGACTTGGAAATAGGTGTCATTATATTTCTTTTCAAGCACATGTAAATGCTGTTATTGTCAGGCAGTTGTGAAAGTCATCACGCTTCTCAGCTGTGCATGTCCAGTCTGATATATTTGTCTTCTATCATCCAGTGTGTACTCTGCCATCCATTCAATCAGCGCATGGAAAGATGTTCAACATCATTAGCCATACCCAAGTCAAAGCCAGCTGAAATACGACTTCATGACCATGAGAATGTCTCTAATGAAAAAGACCACAGCAAATTTTGGCCAGGATGTGAAGGAATTGGGAGCCTCATACCCTACCAGTAGAACGGTAAAATTGTGCTTGTGTGAGTGCTCAGTCGTGTCTGACCCTGGAGTGGGTTACCCTTTCCTCCTCCAGGGGATCTTCCTGACCCAGGGATCAAACTCAAGTCTCCTGCGCCTCCTGCACTGGTAGGCAGATTCTCTACCACCATGCCACTTGGAGATAATGGTACAATGCTAAAGAAAAACAGTCTCGAAGTGCCTCAGAAAGGTTAAATATGGCATTACCATATGACCCAGAAATTTCACTTTCAGTAATATACTCAAGAAAAAATGAAAATGCATGTATAAGGCTGAGTCCCTTTGCTATTCACCTGAAACTATCAAAACATTGTTAATCAGCTATACCCCAATAAAAAATGTTCTTGGTGTTAAAAAATAATAAAATTTAAATTAGCAGCAATATTCAGCTGGTAAAGAATCTGCCTGCAATGCAGGAGAACCTGGTTCGATTCCTGGTTTGGGAAGTTCCCCTGGGAAAGGGATAGGCTACCCACTCCAGTATCCTTGGGCTTCCCTGATAGCTCAGATGGTGAAGAATCCACTTGCAGTGTGGGAGACGTGAATTCAATCCCTGGGTTGGGAAGATTCTCTGGAGGAGGGCATGGCAACCCATTCAGGTATTCTTGCCTGAAGAATCCCTATGGACAGAGGGGCCTGGAGGGCTACAGCCATGGGGTTGCAAAGAGTTAGACACAACTGAGCAACTTAGCCCAGCGTATTCATAATAACCAAATCCGGAAATAAGCTCAGCAGATCATCAACTGATGAATAGTTAAATAGCATGTGGTATAGTCATATAAAGCAATATTATTTGGTGATGAAATGAAGTTAAAAGAAGAAAAAGAAATTCAGTACTGATGCATGCTATGTATGATGTGGATGAGAATTAAAAATGTTATACTAAGTGAAAAAAGAGGCATAAAAGACCTTGAATTGTATGATTTCTTTTATATGAAATGCCCAGAACAGGCAAATCTATGGAGACAGAAAGCAAAACAATTACTGCCTAGGACTGGGGAACTCAGGGGAAATGGAGGGTGATTATTACTGGGTGGGGGAATTTTGGGGGATAATGAAAATGTTCTAAAATTAATTCTGCTGACAATTGCACAAGCTTATGATTGCTGGCTCAGATGTTAGAGAATCTGCCTACAATGCAGGAAACCTGGGTTCTATTCCTGGGTCAGAAAGATCACTGGGAGAAGGACATGGCTACCCACTCCAGTATTCTTGCCTTAAGAATACTGGACAGAGGAGCCTGGCGGACTACAGTCCACGGAGTTGCAAAGACTCGGACGTGACTGAGAGACTAAGCATACATGATTATACTAAAAGCCATTAAATTGCATACTTTGCATGGGTGAATTATATGGTATGTGAATTACATCTCAATAAAACTGTTATAGAAGAAAAAGAAATAACCCAGAAAAAACTCAGAATGTTAACAGCCTAGACTAGATAAATAGAACAAGAAATTAATGGATTAAAAAAGAGGCAAGAAATATACCATAAGCTCAATATGTGATAAAATTTGCACTCCAAATCAGTAGTGAAATAATGAAATTATTTTACTAATTATTCAGTAAATTATGCAAAGAAAGTGGCCAAAATCTGTGAAAGACAATAAAGTTAGATACTATGCTCACAGTATCAATATAAAAACAAATTCCAAATGGGTTTAGAGGTAAATGGACAAAATGATATACAAGTGTTTAAAAAATAGACAAAGAATTTGTCATGTAAAAGGCCTTTCTAAACAAGAAATAAAACTGAGTGTTCTAAAGAAAAAGGCAAGCAATTCTGAATACTTGGAAATTAAAACAATTTATGACAAAAAATGGTAAAAATTTTAAAAACAAGCAAGACTATTTAAAATGTTGCTATGGACAAATATTTAATGAATGATACATAGAAGGAGTTCTTACAAATGAATAAATAGAAAAAAAATTTAGAACAGATAAGAGCAGATAATTAATTAACAAAGAAATTTATATTATATATATATAATTTATATATAAGGCCAATAAACACCTGAAATATATGCATAGAAGTTAATATAAACAACATCTTTTTTTAACTTGTGTGATTGGCAAAAATAAAAAAGACTGGAAATACCTAATTTTGGTGATAAAATATTCACTCTCATTCAATATTCCTAGGAGATAAATTGTTAATCTTTGAGGGATCAAAATTTGGCCATATAGATCTAATTTTTTATTTATGCCATCATGGTAGTTTCAATTTAAAAATCTAGCCTTGAAAAAATGCTCGCGCAGATGCGCAAAATTATAAGTAAAGAAAATTGCAACACTGTGCATAATAATAAAATATTGGAAACAAACTAAAGGACTATATTGCTGGGGAATTATTGCATAAAGTAAGGTACATCCTTACTGTGGAATATTTTGCAATTGTTAGAGTAATGTATACTGAATGGAAAGACATCCAAGATAAATTCTTAAGGAATGAAAAGCAAATCTCAAAACAATAAGCATGGAATGATTCCATTTATATAAAATGTCTTTGTAAATATACAAAACGATTAGTAGTGCTTAGCACAATTACTGTGCAGCATGTAATATAAGGAAAAGTTTCTCTTACTTTTGACTTACCTTCAATGAAGCTCTATTTGTGTATAATTTAATTTATTTCAATTGGTGCTTAATCAGGGACACAGGTCAGATCAGTTCTCAGTTTCTCTAGAGTTCTCCCACTCGACGACTCCGTAGAAGTGTCTGTGGCTGCTGCCTCAATCTACCTTAACCTCGGCAGAGGCAGACAAGAGAACCTTGCCGCTCTAGACTTTGTGACTTGAAGCCATCTCCCATCTGATAAAATACACAGGTTTAGCAATTTTGCTTTAACCGACACCTTCCAGAGTAAACACATCTGGTTGTAGGTCAGACTGTGAGACAGTAAGCTTATCTTGGTGTCAGAGGCAGCCTGTGCGTTTGATGGCGTGACCCAGGAGATGGTCCACAGTGGGGCGCCTGGAGGCTGAAGAGAGTGCTCACTTTGCTTTTCTCTAGCTGTATCGGCTGTGGGAAACTGGACACACACGTGCCAAAGAGGAAATCGTGGACGGGGGATGGGGGTGCGGTTGACCCTTCCCGCCTGCCCTTCAGCTCCTGCTCCAGAGGGAAAGCAGGGCAACCATCCCATCCGATAGCATCAACCGTGTCTAAGGTAGATTCTTGGGCAGTGTCACCAAAAATCTAAGCAGAGACCTTAAACGCACAACATTCATAGACCATCTTGGCTAGGAAACTGATGGCAAAGAACAGAAAAATTCTCAAGCTTTCATTTCACACTTCAACAAACAAAATGCAAAATTATATCTGGGCCACATAGGAATAAAACTGGAATACGAAGGTGAGGATTTGGGACCAACTTCGCCTTCCCCACCCCTTCCTCTCCTCTCTGTCTCTCTCTCTTACACACACACACAGAGCTCTTATCTCTTCTGAGGGACCAAATATTCCTTCTCCTTCGTCCTTCCTTCTTCCTGCCCTCTCTCTGTCCATCCGTCTGTCTGACTCTCTCTTTCTCCCTCTCAGTGGGCACCTTCTGCTTTCAGAAGCCCACAATAACTTGTTTCAGATGAGCACCATGACTTAAGCCTTTGATATCCGAATTCTAAATCAGAAGTGAAGGACCTGGCTGTCTCAGACCAGCTTAGGAGCTGGGCCTCAGTAGGTCCTGGTAATTGCTCTTCATCTGAGCAGTAAGGAAGCGAGAGCGGCAGGCGGCAAGAGCAGTGGGCAGCCCGGGCTCAAAGTCTCTGGGAGGAAGGTCATTGTTAGAAAAGGGCTGGA
The DNA here is from genome assembly GCF_023699985.2 of Odocoileus virginianus. NCBI lineage: Eukaryota > Metazoa > Chordata > Mammalia > Artiodactyla > Cervidae > Odocoileus > Odocoileus virginianus. The sequence continues at coordinate 83,899,313 of NC_069680.1, read as the reverse complement.
TCCGTCCACGCGATAGAGTCTCGGATTGAAAGGGCACTTGGACTAACACAGCTTCCTCCCCAGGTCTCCTACGTGACCTTCCTCACATGTGTGGTTTAGCCTCTGCCAGAACGTTCCAGAGGGGGGCCTCCCTGCTGCAGCGAATCTCAGTTTAAAGCAACACTGACCAGGACTAGAGTCCTGATACTGACTCTGAGCCTTCCTCGCGTATGCCCGCCAGCCTTGCACTCTATGTTCTCTATGGGAGTCACGCCAGCTCCTGAGAGTTATGACCATCAATTCTTGGAAGGCTTTGTAGGAGCATGTGCCTGAAAGTTGCATTTCCACAAATCAGTGTGAAATCAGTGAAGAAAAGCACCCCTTCTATCTAGGCAGTTCTTACATGCCTTTATCCTGACACTCAGTCCACTTGGAGGACTGTTGGCCTCGTTGCTGAACTGGAATTCATTAATTCACACAGGCATACATTCATTCATTCGACAAATATTTACTGCATGTCTACTATGTGGCTTCCCTGGTAGCTGAGCTGGTAAAGAATCCACCTGCAAAGTAGGAAACCCTGGTTTGGTTCCTGAGTCAGAAAGATCTCCGGGAGGATGCCATGGCAAGCCTCTCCAGTATTCTTGCCTGGAGAATCCCCACGGACAGAGGAGCTGGGTGGGCTACAGCCCATGGGGTCGCAAACAATCGGACACGACTGAGCTACTAAGCACAGCTCAGCACTATGTGGCCAGTATGGTAGCAGACGCCAGGCACAGAGTTTGACCAGGGAACATACCTTTGTCCTCATGAAGAGAAGGGTGTTAGAAAAGGAGCTTGCAGCGTCTATCAACAGAGGAATGGATAAAGAAGATGACATACTACCCAGCCATAAAAAGAAGGAAATAATGCCATTTGCGGCAACATGGATGGTCCTAGAGATTATCATACTAAGTGAAGTAAGTCAGACAGGGAAGACAAATGCCATATGATATCACTTATATGTGGAATCTAATAGAAAAAATGATACAGGACTTCCTTGGCGGTCCAGCGGTTAAGAATCTGCCTGCCAAAGCAGTGGACACTTTTTCCATTGCTGATCCAGGAAGATCCCACATACCGCAGGGCAACTAAGCCCATATGTCACAACTACTGAAACCCAACACCTAGAACCCGTGCTCCACAACAAGAGAGGCCTCTGCAAAGAGAAGCCCATGCACCGCAACTGGAGAGTAGCCCCTACTCGCTTGAAGTAGACAAAACCCACGCACAGCAACGAAGACTCAGCACAGCCAAAAATAACAAATAAGTAAATAAAAATTCCAAAAATGACACAAATGAACTCTGTTGCAAAACAGGAACAGACTCACAGACCTTGAAATCAAACTTATGGCTACCAACGGGGATGTTTTCAGTCGCCCAGTCATGTCCGACACTTTGCAACCCCACAGACTGCAGCACACCAGGCCTCTCCGGGGGGAGATAAATCAGGTCTTTGGGATTAACAGGTGCACACTTCTATACATAAAATGGATGAACAGCAAGGACCTACTGTACAGCACAGGTAATGTGATTCAATGTCTTGTAATAACCTGTAATGAAAAGGAATCTGAAAAACTGCATATATGTTTATGTGCGTGTGAAACTGAATCACTTTGCTGTATACCAGAAACATTGTAAATTGAGTATGCTGCTGCTGCTAAGTCGCTTCAGTCGTGTCTGACTCTGTGCTACCCCATAGATGGCAGCCCATCAGTCTCCCCAGTCCCTGGGATTCTCCAGGCAAGAACAGTGCAGTGGGTTGCCATTTCCTTCTCCAATGCATGAAAGTGAAAAGTGAAAATGAAGTCGCTCAGTCATGTCCGACTCTTAGCGACCCCATGGACTGCAGCCCACCAGGCTCCCCTCTCCATGGGATTTTCCAGGCAAGGGCACTGGAGTGGGTTGCCATTGCCTTCTCCATAAATTGAGTATACCTCAATAATGAAAAAGAAAAAGAACTGTATATATCATTCATAGGATGAAAGAATTGTGAAAGAAAAACCAGGTGCTGGGCGCTGGTAGCAGAGAGGGACCAGCTGGGTCAGGGTGATCAGAACATCTTTTCTTAGAAAGTGAGGCCAAGGCTAGGGACAGTGAAGTGAAGTCGCTCAGCCGTGTCCAACTCTTTGTGACTCCATGGACTGTAGCCTACAAGGCTCCTCTGTCCATGGAATTTTCCAGGCAAGAGTACTGGCGTGGGTTGCCATTTCCTTCTCCGGGGGATCTTCCCGACCCAAGGATCAAACCCGGGTCTCCCACGTTGCAGGCAGACGCTCTACCGTCTGAGCTACCAGGGAAGCCCTAGTGGACACTAGCAGGCAGGATAATTTACAGTGGGAAGGGAGGCCTTTTGGGACAGAGAGGAGCCTGCGCAGGCCCAGAGGCAGCGGGAGTTTAAGCAACTTGAGGCAGGAGGAAGAGGCCAGTCTGCCTGGAGGTTAGTGAGTGAGAGGGAGACGGGGAGAGAGGAGGCCGCCAGCAAAGCCAGCAGGGCACAGCCAGAGGAACGGGGAGGGCTACTGCCAGACTCCAAGCAGGGAATGGAGTGGCCATATCTTTTATTTTACAAGCTCACCCTCTCTGCTGTGCAGAGTAAATTAGAGAGAAGGCAGAGTGGGCAGGAGAAGGGCAGATGGGAGGACCCTGGATCGCCAGAGGAGAGCTGCTCGGACCAGGGGGGTGGGGAGCAGAGACAGTAGAGTTGGAACAACATCAAATTCAGTAGATTTTGAAGGCAGAGGACTTTGTGATTGGGAGGAGAGGGAGGGGGTGAGTCATTTATATTGAGACAAAGAACGGTAGCAGTGTAGATGTGTCATAAATTCAGTATGTACGAGATGCTTGGGAAACATCCAATTCAGATGTCAAAATTCTAAATGAAAAAAAATGTCTAAGTTGAAGTCTGTGGTAATTTTAACTAGAATTCTGTGGGCAGCTTTTACTGTATTGCTGAAAAGCAAACCTTAACTCACTAAGATTCCAGGGGATAGGATAATTTTTCACTATTTTATAAATGTGGAACAATCAAAATGCAAACAATCATTTTGTGAATAACACGTCTTGAGTAAATATGTTTGTCTTCAGCATTTGGGGAAAATGAGACTGTTTCATAATCCAGCCACCATGTTTCTGTGAAACTACCGTTTTATTACACTTTCCTCCTTCCTCACTTCTTTGTTGGCTGTAATCTGTCCATGCGGATGAGTTTCCGGGCTCTCGGGCCTCCTGGGGGGAGTAGGTGGTGGTTCTGTGACAGCGTCAGCGGGACCGATTTCTAATTAGAACCCAGTGTAGGAATCATGATGCATGAGAGCACGACTCTGATAATGAATAGTGACACCTTCAAAAATAGCTGATCAAAACCCATCTGCTCAGAGCTGCAGCCCAATATGAGGGTGGTCCTTGGAGCTGCATGCCTGTAGGGTGAACCCAACGCTCTCCAAGGCAGGGCAGAGGGACAGAGGAGGCAGGGTCAGGGCCCTGGATTCCAGACCACTCACTTTGCACCAGACCCCTTCTCTCTCATTTTATCCAAGCCCACAAGTGAAAGGTAGTTGACACAGCCTGTCTCAAGGGTCCTAGAGCTGCCTGAAGCTGATGCAGATCCTACCTGGGTGTGTCCAGTATTTTGCATTTACAATAACTAACAGGGATCCCCAGGTGGGGGACTCAGACTTGCAGGCTTGCCTTGGGCATATCTGTTTTCTTCCCTCGTGATGTTAATTGAGACTGGCCTCCAAAGCTTAGATGAGCTGTCACACTTCCTCCTGTCCCCCTGCACCCTTAGCCCCTACCCATCCTGTTAATTATTTGTTCAGAAGGTCCCTGGCCCAAAGAAATCTCTGTTCATTTCCACCCAGACTCTGGCAGCCCCACTGTGAGATGAGCAGCTTCTCAGTGGCTGGGGCTTTATTTGTGCACAAACAGACCCGGAGCCCTGTGCCCCAGGGGTCTTGCCACAGCCCAGATTCACAAAGGGCCCATGAGACTCGGAAGGGTGGTTCCCAAGGCTACCAGCCAGCAAAGGGAGGAGTGATGATGGAAGCCTGCCCAAATGGGGGAGGGCTTTGCTTTGGAACTGTGGTGTTAGAGAAGACTGTTGAGAGTCCTTTGGACAGCAAGGAGATCCAACCAGTCAATGCTAAAGGAAATCAGTCCTGAATATTCATTAGAAGGACTGATGCTGAAGCTGAAGCTTCAATGCTTTGGCCACCTTTATGCAAAGAACTGGCTCATTGGAAAAGACCCTGATGCTGGGAAAGATTGAAGGCAGGAGAAGGGGACGACAGAGGATGAGATGGTTGAATGGCATCACCAGCTCGATAGACATGAGTCTGAGCAATCTCCAGGAGTTGGTGATGGACAGGGACGCCTGACATGCTGCAGTCCATGGGGTCGCAAAGAGACACGACAGAGTGACTGAACTGAACTGAGGGCCAGGGTGTGCAGGGCAGAGGGCTCCCTCCCTCAACTTCCAGGAGAGCTGCCTGTCCCCTGATGCTGCATGAGGCTGCTCGTGGCTCCAACACTGTTCCGCAGTGACGGCATCACAGAGACAAAGCAGCTTCTGTTTGGAGGCTTCAATTTGGATGAACTTGCTGAACAGCCTGGCGGGAGGTGTCTCCAGGCAGCTGGGAAGGGCGTGTTTGCCTCTGGCTCTGGGATTGACCTTGACCCAGTGGCCAGGAAACAAAGGGCCTGCTGCTGAGACAGGGCTGGGGAGGAAGGCTGGTCCACTCCTGTCTTGGCTGGGCTTTCTGGTCCTCACTGCTCCTTTCCAGAAACACCATTCAGATGACTTCACAAGTCTAAGGTTCTCCCCACTGGTCAGACTTTCTTTCATTTGACGTTTCACCCAGAGCAACTTGGCTTCCCAGGTGGCTCAGTGGTAAAGAATCCTCCTGCCAGGTAGGAGCTGTGGGCCCTGAGTCAGGAAGATGCCCTGGAGAAGAAAATGGCAACCCACTCCAGTAATCTTGCCTGGGAAATCCCATGGGCAGAGGAGACTGGCAGGTTACAGTCCATGGGGTTACACTGAGTCAGACACTGTAACTTAGAGATTAAACAACAACCAGAGCGATTTACGGATCCAAGAGGCTGACCACAGGCAGGGCTCTTAGTAAGCATATGTATTTCTGGACATGTGATGGGGCCAACAAGAATGGTGCTGGCTTTTATACATCAACCAGCTCAGGACAGAGTGTAGAGGAAAGGCCATACCCAAGCAGCATGGATGCTATTGAGGAGGGCAGATGACCATGCAGATCTGTCTTCTCAAAGTAGCTTTGGGTTTGGGGAGTTAATCACCATTCTCATTGTGACCTCCATCTTGTTCCTTTAGGGTCTGAGAACCATTTGGTCTGGGGAAGTTGACTCATCCTAACAAAACTCACTAGAAAATTAAGTATACAACCAGAATGTCTGTTTTTAGAATTTAGAATGAGAAATTGAACAGTCAGGTAGACCAGATGTTCACACTGGTCTGACTGCTAATACTTTTCTCTCCCTGTCGGCAAGTTATATGAGAAGCGAAATATGAAAATGATGTTTGGCGGGAATAGAGTTAGAGCAGGAGGTATATATATATAAACAGGTATGATAGCACACACAGACAAACATGGCTCTCATGAAGGAATGAAGGAAGAAGTTATAAAATCTGTAAGTATAGAGCTCACAGATCCCTAGAAACAGGACATGTAGAGAAAGACCAGGGCTGGTCAGGAGACAAAGGGAAGGGGGAAAATGTGAGCAAGAGCCTTAATGTGATTTCCATGGGAAGGAACAAGTGAGGCAGAGTCAGAAACCTCAGATTTGGCTAGTTTGCTAATTCTCAGCAGGTTCTGGGGCAGACGGGCTGCCCTAGTTGTCTGTGCCTGGCCCTCTGGCCCTGGGATGATTAGGGCAGATGGATAGGGTTAGGGTTACAGCCTGATAGAGAAGGTGGTTGGGACATGGGCTCTAGATTCATTGATTTGCATTTGAAAGGTACATTTCCAGGTGAGTTGTTCATCTTCCCTCAGTTCAGTTCAATTCAGTCTCTCAGCGGTGTCCAACTCTTTGCTACCCCATGGACTGCAGCACTCCAGGCCTCCCTGTCCATCACCAACTCCCAGAGTTTACCCAAACTCATGTCCATTAAGTCAGTGATGTCATCCAAACATCTTATCCTGTCATCCCCTTCTCCTCCCGCCTTCAATCTTTCCCAGCATCAGGGTCTTTTCCAATGAGTCAGTTCTTCACATCAGGTGGCCAGCGTATTGGAGTTTCAGCTTCAGCATCAGTCCTTCCAATGAAGAGTCAGGACTGATTTCCTTTAGGATGGACTTGTTGGATCTCCTTGCAGTCCAAGGGACTCTCACAAGTCTTCTCCAATACCACAGTTCGAAAGCATCAATTCTTCAGCACTCAGCTTTCTTTATAATCCAACTCTCACATCTATACATGACTACTGGAAAAACCACATATTTGACTAGATGAACCTTTGTTGGCAAAGTAATGTCTCTGCTTTTTGATATGCTGTCTACGTTGGTCATAGCTTTTCTTCCAAGAAGCAAGCATCTTTTAATTTCATGGTTGCAGTCACCATCTGCAGTGATTTCAGAGCCTCCCAAAATAATGTCTGTTACTGTTTCCACTGTTTCCCCATCTATTTGTCTTGAAGTGATGGGACCAGATGCCGTGATCTTAGTTTTCTGAATGTTGAGCTTTAAGCCAGCTTTTTTGTTCTCCTCTTTAACTTTCATCAAGAGGCTCTTTAGTTTTCTTCACTTTCTGCCATAAGGGTGGTATCATCTGCATATCTGAGGTTACTGATATTTTTCCCGGTAGCCATGTGCTTCATCCAGCCCAGTGTTTCTCATGAATATAAGGTGACAACATACAGTCTTGACATACTTCTTTCCTAATTTGGAACCAGTCTGTTGTTCCATGTCCACTTCTAACTGTTACTTCCTAACCTGCATACAGATTTCTCAAGAGGCAGATCAGGTATTCTTTAATTCCCATCTCTTTAAGAATTTTCCACAGTTTGTTGTGATCCACACAGTCACACAGTCACTAAGTCTTTGGCATAGTCAGTAAAGCTGAAGTAGATGTTTTCCTGGAACTCTCTTGCTTTTTTGATGATCCAACAGATGTTGGCAATTTGATCTCTGGTTCCTCTATCTTTTCTAAATCTAGCTTGAACATCTGGAATTTCATCGTTCATGTACTGTTGAAGCCTGGTTTGGAGAATTTTGAGCATCACTTTGCTAGTGTGTGAGATGAGTGCAATTGTGCGGTAGTTGGAGCATTCTTTGGCATTGCCTTTCTTTGGGACTGGAATGAAAGCTGACTTTTTCCAATCCTGTGGACTCTGCTGAGTTTTCCAAATTTGCTGGCATATTGAGTGCAGCACTTTCACAGCAGCATCTTTTAGGATTTGAAATAGCTCCACTGGAATTCCATCACCTCCACCAGCTTTGTTTGTAGTGATGCTTCCTAAGGCCCCCTTGACTTCGCATTCCAAGATGTCTGACTCTAGGTGAGTGATCATACCATCATGATAATCTGGGTCATAAAGATCTTTTTTGTATGGTTCTTCTGTGTATTCTTGCCACCTCTTCTTAATATCTTCTGCTTCTGTTCAGTCCATACCATTTCTGTCCTTTATCAAATCCATCTTTGCATGAAATGTTCCCTTGGTATCTCTAATTTTCTTGAAGATATCTCTAGTCTTTCCCATTCTATTGTTTTCCTCTATTTCTTTGCACTGATCGCTGAGGAAGGCTTTCTCATCTCTGCTTGCTATTCTTTGGAACCCTGCATTCAAATGTGTATATCTTTCCTTTTTTCCTTTGCTTTTCGCTTCTCTTCTTTTCTCAGCTATTTGTAAGGCCTCCTCAGACAGCCATTTTGCTTTTCTGCATTTCTTTTTCTTGGGGATGGTCTTGATCCCTGTCTCCTGTACAATGTCACAAACCTCCATCCATAGTTCTTCAGGCATTTTGCCTATCAGATCTAGTCCCTTAAACCAATTTCTCACTTCCACTGTATAGTCATAAGGGATTTGATTTAGGTCATACCTGAATGGTCTAGTGGTTTTCCCTACTTTCTTCAATTTCAGTCTGAGTTTGGCCATAAGGAGTTCATGATATGAGCCACAGTCAGCTCCCAGTCCTGTCTTTGTTGACTGTATAGAGCTTCTCCACCTTTGGCTGCAAAGAATATAATCAATCTGATTTCAGTATTGGAAATTGACCATAAACCATCTTGATCATCTTCCTTAGAAATGGGTTAAACCCTGGGAGGGGATGGAGAAGAAGTCCATCCAGGGTTACTAAGGCCCCAAGAGATCAAAGCTAAGAATATGGAATAATAGAATAAAAAGTCATGATTAATATAATAGATAATCTTCTTACATATGTTTGTGAGTGATTTGAATGTTTAGTAGAGTCAGTAAATTTATTGCCTTAACATTGCCAACTGTGGATAAGTTGTACATATTACCCCTGCCTTATTGGAGCTCATAGTTTAGCATCAGTCTCCAGAAGCCCAGTAAATCTGTATCCAAAATAAGAAAATAAGGATATACCCAGTTGAGATTTGCCTTTGCCCAGTTGAGCATGTTCTCTGACAGTGCTCAGATGGTCACTACCAACATCTGTCTCTATGACTTTGCATTTTCTGACTTTCTATACCTTTCCTGACTATGTTCTGAAGGACGTGGTCCTTGTTTAGGTACAATAATACATCTAATTAGGGCATAGACCACACTCTTTGGCATGATAGCCTTTCAGGTTCTTGCAATTGACTGTACTCAGTCCTGTGCAGATTTCATCATTTAAAATGTGTATCTTCAAGAACCATCTTCAAGGCTGTTTTCACACATGCCAAGAAAGAAAACTCTGGGGACTGATTGCAATATGTGATTTCTCAGACTAAGATGTCCCAGAATCATAACCATTTCCACTGTCCTAAGAAATACCCTTTATCACACTCCCCAAGTATGGCTTTCAGAGGGGAGGGGAGAGAAAGTTTGAAATAAAACATCCCCCTTCAGAGCCAGTTGATTCAGAACATGCCATGTAGGTCATGTGTCTTCAAGGAACTCTGGCAGACACATTTGTGGTGTACACAGTCTCAACACTCTAAAGAGAAGGTCAGCGTGAAGCACAATCAAACACCTATTATTTTTAGCAATTTCCATCTCACAAAGGTCCAGTTCTACAATGGGGTTTTCAGGTCAGTATTTGCAACCCAAGACACAATTCTCAGTAGGAACAATGTTATAGAAGTTATGCTGCATGATTGTTCCCCCAAACCTGCTTCCCTTTGTCTAGAAGGTCCAGCACTGGTGATGAGAAGCTCATGCATGGATTATGCCAGTTACCTGAAGATGAAAACACCAGTTCAGTTCAGTTCAGTTGCTCAATTGTATTCGACTTTTTGCAACTTCATGGACTGCAGCATGCCAGGCTTCCCTGTCCACCACCAACTCACAGACCTCCAGTCCAGTTCAGTTACTCTGTTGTGTCCAATTTATGCAACCCCATGGACTGCAGCATGCCAGGCTTCCCTGTCCACCACCAACTCACAGATCTCCAGTCCAATTCAGTTACTCTGTTGTGTTGTGTCCAACTCTTTGCAACCCTGTGGATTGCAGCATGCCAGGCCTCCCTGTCCATCACCAACTACCAGAGTTTACTCAAACTCATGTCCATCAAGTTGGTGATGCCATCCAACCATCTTATCCTGTCATCCCCTTCTCCTCCTGCCTTCAATCTTTCCCAGCATTTTTTACAATGAGTCTTTTCCCAGGGTCTTTTCCAGTGAGTCAGTTCTTTGCATCAGGTGGCCAAAGTATTGGAGTTTCAGCTTCAGCATCAGTCCTTCCAATGAATATTCAGGACTGATTTCCTTTAGGGTGGACTGGTTGGATCTCCTTACAGGCCAAGGGACTCTCAACAGTCTTCTCCAACACCACAGTTCAAAAGCATCAATTCTTCAGTGCTCAGCTTTCTTTATAGTCCAACTCTCACATCCATACATGACTACTGGAAAAACCATAGATTTGACTAGATGGACCTTTGTTGGCAAAGTAATGTCTCTACTTTTTGATATGCTGTCTAGGTTAGTCAAAGCTTTTCTTCCAAGGAGCAACCATGTTTTAATTTCATAGTTGCAGTCACCATCTGCAGGAATTTTCAAGCCCGCAAAAATAAAGTCTGTCACTGTTTCCATTGTTTCTCCATCTATTTGCTGAAGTGATGGGACCAGATGCCTTGATCTTAGTTTTCTGAATGTTGAGTTTTAAGCCAGCTTTTTCACTCTCCTCTTTCACTTTCATTAAGAGGCTCTTTAGTTCTTCTTCACTTTCTGCTATAAGGGTGGTGTCTTCTGCATATCTGAGGTTATTGATATTTCTCCTGGTAATCTTGATTCCAGCTTGTGCTTCATCCAGCCCAACATTTCTCATGATGTATACTGTATATAAGGTAAATAAAAAGGGTGACAATATACAGCCTTGACAAACTTCTTTCCTGATTTGGAACCAGTCTGTTGTTCCATGTCCTGTTCTAACTGTTGCTTCTTGCCCTCCAGACAGATTTCTCAAGAGGAAGTTCGGGTGGTTTTGTATTCCCATCTCTTTGAGAATTTTCCTCAGTTTGTTGTGATCCACACAATCAAAGACTTTGGCATAGTCAATAAAGCAGAAGTAGATGTTTTTCTGGAACTCTCTTGCTTTTTCAATGATCCAACGGATGTTGGCAATTTGACCTGTGGTTCCTCTGCCTTTTCTAAATCCAGCTTGGGTGAATTTATCTCAGTTGACTATTATTTTAACTACTCTGGGCAAGAATCCCTCAAAAGAAATGGACTAGCCATCATAGTCAACAGAAGAGTCCGAAATGCAGTACTTGGATGCAATCTCAAAAACAACAGAATGATCTCTGTTCATTTCCAAGGCAAGCCATTCAATATCATGGTAATCCAAGTCTATGTCCTGACTAGTAATGCTGAAGAAGCTGAAGTTGAATGGTTCTGTGAAGACCTACAAGACCTTCTAGAACTAATACCCAAAAAAGATGTCTTTTTCATTTTAGGGGACTGGAATGCAAAAATATGAAGTCAAGAAAGACCTGGAGTAACAGGCAAATTTGGCGTTGGAGTACAGAATAAGGCAGGGCAAAGGTGAATGGAGTTTTGCCAAGAGGATGCACTGATCACAGCAAACACCTTCTTCCAACAATACAAGAGAAGACTCTACACATGGACATCACCAGATGGTCAATACCAAAATGAGATTGATTATATTCTTTGCAACCAAAGATGGAGAAGCTCTATACCGTCAGCAAAAACAAGAGTGGGAGCTGACTGTGGCTCGGATCATGAACTCCTTATTGCCAAATTCAGACTTAAATTGAAAACATCGGTGCAGAGACAATAGCCAGGTAAGTGAGGCCATCAGCACAGAGACTCCAGGATCTTGGTAGGGAGAGCTCCTCCCAGTACAAGGAGACCTTGAAATTGGCCAGTCTGTGCAAAATAAAGGTATAAGGATGTAAAAGTAGGATGTTTTCATGGGGCCAGCCCTTGCACAGGTAGGCAAATCTTGCCTTCCTCACTCCACCTTCAGTCTTCTCTGTCCACACACAGGTTCTTCCTTCCTGGTCTCACACTGCCTACTTGAATATCAGTTACAGAATTGATCAGGATGACAGAAAAACCTAAACAAGCTCCAAAAACTCTCCCATGATAAAGAATCCTAGTGGTTGTGCAGATAGTGGGGGTCTCACTTCAATTCTTTGCTCGTCCGTCTGAGCATGTGCTCCAGGTGGGAAGAAGGGGATCTTCTTCCACACCCTCCATCTTTCCACTTGCATCTCATTAGCCAGAGTTTAGTCACATGGCCACAACTAACTCCAGGAGGAAGCAGGTAATACCTTCTGTTGTTAATCGAGTCCAGGCTCAGACTGCTTGGTGCATGACAGACTTGTTAATCAAGAGATGAGTTGTTGGGGCAAGGAATAGACACTTTATTTGAAAGGTCAGCAGACTGAGAAGATGTTGGACTACTCTCGCAAAGAACCATCCTACCTGAGTTAGAATTCAGATTTCTTTTATACCAAAAGGAGATGAAGTGTGGTTGTTGGTTGCAAACTTCGAGATGTTGAATCCTTTGTTCTTGAAGCTGTCAATGTAAATCAGGTCAAGATGTTTCTATAAACCCCCAACAAGGCAAATGGTAATCTCTGTTCAGCAACTCTTTATCTCTATATAAATAAAAAAGTAGGACTTCCCTGGTGGTCCAGGGGTTGGGAGTCTGCTTGCCAATGCAGGGGAAACACAGGTTCGATCCCTGGTCTGGGAAGATGCCACATGCCTCAGGATAACTGAGCCTATGTGCTGCAACTACGGAAGCCTCCGTGCCCTGGAGCCCGCGCTCTGCAGCAGAAGTCACACAATGAGAAGCCCAGGACTCAAGAGAATCGCCACCACTTCCCGAAACTAGAGAAAGCCGGTGCACAGCCGTGAAGACTCAGCACAACCAAAAATAAAAAAGAAACCAAATTTTAAATGGAAAAGTTTTATACCTTTAAAGATCAGAGACTTGAGGATGAGCTATCCTGCATACTTCAGGCTGTAGGCAACATTCTTAACTTGTAGCAACAAGTTGGAGTCAGATTTGTTCTTCCCTATTATGCTATGTTGGAGAAGGAAATGGCAAACCACTCCAGTATCCTTCCAGGAAAATCCCGTGGACTGAGGAGCATGGTGGGCTGCAGTCCATGGGGTCACAAAGAGTTGGGCGCGACTGAGCTACTAACACATTATGCTGTTCAGAGCACCAAATTATATCCTCTCAATTCTCATAGTGTTTCTGTGAATTAAATGGTTATTATCCCGATTTAGTGATCTGGAAACCGAGGCCCAGAGAACATGCCCATAGCTGGCAGAGCTGGGATGTGATGCTGCAGATTTAACTTTTTTGCCCTGAGACCAGCAAAGGTCTAAAAATGCAGTGGGATCAGTCTGTGCAGGACTTGGGACTGCCCCTGCCCATGGCCACAGATGCATGAGCATCCCACGGCTGCATTCACACGTCCCCCTTGTTAACCCTGCAGACGGGAGCTTGCCCTCCTGCTAGAACGCGGCTGGGTGGTGACTTTCTTGAAGTCCCCTTGCTACAGTTTTGCTCTCATTAGGTCACAGAGTGCCCTCTGTCAATCCTGCTTTCTTTTACTGTCAGCCACTGGTGGTTTCAATCATGTCATTCTAATGCCAGGCATAAACATGGCCTCCAGCAGCAGCAGCACCTGCCAGATTAGGAAGGTGCTGCCCTGCCTGCAAATGTCAGAGGTCAGAGCTGCATGCAGCAGACAGGAAGTGGAGCCACAATGGAGACCAGGGGGTAAGGGGGGGAAGGCCCCTTCCACATCAGTGGAGTCCTTACACAGATGGTATTGCAGCTGATCTAACCCTATGTCAACCCTTGGATCAGAGGGGTGCCGTCCATGACTCAAGGGCACTCAAGTTGAATCACAGAAGAGCTGGTTCTATCACCCAGAGGATCCAAGATGGGAGGTAGGGTCAGGAGAAAGAACAGGGGACAGGCCAGGGCCCACAGAGGAGCAGACACGGCCAAGTGAGAACCAGTGGTTAAGGTCAGGGTCCAAAGCCAGAGGCCAAGGCTTGGAGTCAGAAATGGTCACCAGGGCATGAGGATGGATGCTGGCGCCATGTGGGCAGGCTAAGTGCTGCCTGTGGGCAGAACTGATCAGCATGCTGCTGTCTGGGAGGCAGACTGACCCTCCCACCGTGTGTGGTGCAGTTTGGGACGACAGCGAGGGGGCCCTGGAATCCAGCCCTGGCGCTTCGGGCCTCGCTGTGAGCCTGATCTGAAGAAGGGCCTTCCCGAGGGACGCCCTTCCTAATTCATACCAAGATGCCCCAGAGGCCAGGGGCAGCCTTGGAAGTAGGTGTGTCCACCAGAGGACGCTCCCCGAGGCCTCGCCTCTGCCCCTGGCTTCCACCCCTAGACACACACAGATGTCTCCTGGGGTACAAGTCAGAAACCTCGGAGTGCGAAGGAGCCTCGCAGACCTGTGCTGGGCAGGAGTCCCTCCCTAAATGTCCCATCCTAAGAGGCCTCCTGAAAGGCTCAGACTCTGAGCTATGACCCCTCTGCTAGACTCCCAGCCCTTAACCTGCCTCCCATGCCAAAGCCTCCAGTTACCTGGGCATCAGCCTTACCTGCCCAGCATGCTCATGAACCAGCTGCCTCTGTGTCCTCCAAAATATCCAGCCCAGGCCTCGGAAGACAAGGCGTGAGAATTCTCACCACTTCCGTCTGGCCCTGGGCTTCCCTGGGGCTTCAGTGGTCCTCCCGGCCAGACGGAAAGAGACTGAGCTGGGGGACTGACAACCCCCGCCCCCCAACATACACACACACACAAAGAATGATAACGTGATAATCATAAGAGACTCTAACTGCACACCTGAGCCTGTTGGGAAGTTCTACTCAATGAGCGCCTACTACTTGTTGGATGTCTCTAAGAGAGCTTATCGTTTAAGCTCCACCACAGGACAATGGATTTCCTGTTACTATACTCACTATTCCATTGAGGGACCAACAACTCAGAGAAAGTGTGAGTCGCTCAGTTGTGTCCAACTCCTTTGCTGCTCCATGAATTGCAGCCCACCAGGCTCCTCTGTCCATGGGATTCTCCAGGCAAGAATACTGGAGTGGTTTGCCATTCCTTTCTCCAGGGGATCTTCCTGACCCAGGGATCGAACCCAGGTCTCTAGCATTGCAGGCAGATTCTTTACCATCTGAGCCACCAGGGAAACCCAACTGCTCAGAGAGAGTAACTGATTTGTCTAAAGATACACAGCAGAATTGAAACTCAGTTTTTGTGCCAAATCCAAATATTTCTTTTTTTTTTTTTTCCTTTTCCCACATACCATCATTTTTTCAGTTCACAATAAACCTTGTCTTGAACATTTAGCATAATGCTAGGCACTGTGGGTCCAGTGATAAATAAGACACAATCTCTACCCTTAAAACAATTTTGCTTATGGATTCCAGCAAAGAAAGATCATCTGAGTGGAAATGATGTAATTTTATGAGTGTTAGAAAATGCATGATCAAGCACAATGGCCTCTGGAAGTTCTCAGCCTAGGATTACAAAGGCAGACTTTTCCAGCCCTGCTGTGTCAGGAGGGCACTCATGGCCTCTCCAAGGCCATGGCCAGTGCTCACAGATTGGGGCCTGAAGACAGAAGCTCAGTTGGAAGTGAACGAGCATGCTGGGCTGTGTGCACAGCTCTCAGAGCTGCTTGGGCTCCAGCTCTGCGCAGAGTTGAGTGATGGAGGGCAGACGATGCTCATGCTCCCTCCTCCTCCCACACCCCCCTATGCCCCCAGCTGGGGCTGGTCCTGGGTAACAGCATTGATAGAGCTGCTTCTGTAGACAGTTCTCACAGTTCCAAACTTTACCCAGGGACTCAGTTTGCAGAGCAAATAGCAACGGGTCTGTTTTGTGCAGTGGGGTGGACAATGGAGAAGGAAACCGAAGCCAGTATTCTAATTCACAGGGTTACACTGGGGAGAGCCCCCGGGGCAGCTGTCGAACAGTTTTATGGAGCCAAGATTCCAGTTGCTATGTGGTTCCCCAGGAAGTTCACCCTGCATGGAGCCTTGGGCTAAGCTGGGGCAAATTCGCCATTTACTAGCAGACAGGAGTCCAGGCTGTGAAAATTTGAACCTCGTTAAATGTCTTTGAATCAGAGAAGATGCAGAACAAAACAGTAGCATGATTTTGGGAGGGGGTTGGATGAGAAAGTGGATATAGAGAGAGGCAGGCAGAGGTGAAGCGGGGAGGACCCATGGTAGACCCTGGGAGCCTAGATTCTGTGGGCACCACCAGTTTTATGGGATGAGAGGGAGACTCAGTAAGTGTGCAGCTGGTGACCATCTTTTCCTGGACGTTGGAGGACTCAAGAGGGCTGCTTCTTTCAGGAGGGCACAGGGGAAGTACCCTGCTCTTCACATCACTGCACCAAGCAGGTGGACAAACACATCCATGCACCTCACACACATGCGCGCGCGCGCACACACACACACACACACACACGGGCCCCATTGGGTCTATAGGCCTGTGTAATCTGTAGACCAACCTCTCCAATAGAAATAGGATGCAAGCCAGCTACAAAAGTTAAAACTTTCTAGCACACACATTAAAAAACTAAAAGGAACAGATAAAATTCATTTTAATGATACATACTGTTAACCAAATATATCCAACAATATGATTATTTCACTGTGTAATTGAAATGAAACTGGCAAACAATTGACAGAGAATGAGATAGTTAGATGGCATCACAGACTCAATGGATATGAGTTTGAGCAAACTCCAGAAGGTAGTGAAGGACAGGGAAGCCTGGAGTGCTGCAGTATATAGGGTCACAAAAAGTTGGACATGACTTAGATACTCAACAACAACAACATGTTTTTATACGACACAAAATTGTGACTCTGATAAGCACACCGAGAGGTCAACCGAGTTCTGATGTTCACTGGGCATCACCTGGATGAATCACTCATTCATCTGCTTCCAGCTTCCTGCTTGTAAAATGAAGGACTCAGGCCAAGGGGGCACCTTGGGTTGGACAGATTAGCCCTAGAATTTGAGCTTGGGGAGGCTCCCATTGATAGTAACTCTCCTCCTGGGATCAAAGAGGGAGATGGGACTGTATCTTAAGCTGCAGTCCCTCCAAGCTCATCATGATGTTTATTTAGGATGGTTGTATGGAGGGAAGAAAATTTGGAAGAACACTCAGAATATTCTGGAAAACCAACTTTCCTAGAAATGCAAAGCCCTGATTTATCTATGCATTACTCCTTGGAAGGAAAGTTATGACCAACCTAGACAGCATATTAAAAAGCAGAGACATTACTTTGTCAACAAAGGTCCGTCTAGTCAAGTCTATGGTTTTCCAGTAGTCATGTATGGATGTGAGAGTTGGACTATAAAGAAAGCTGAGTGCCGAAGAGTTGATGCTTTTGAACTGTGGTGTTGGAGAAGACTCTTGAGAGTCCCTTGGACTGCAAGGAGATCCAACCAGTCCATCCTAAAGGAAACCAGTCCTGGGTGTTCATTGGAAGGACCGATGCTGAAGCTGAAACTCCGATACTTTGGCCACCTGATGCAAAGAGCTGACTCATTGGAAAAGACCCTGATGCTGAGAAAGATTGAGGGCGGGAGGAGAAGGGGATGACAGAGGATGAGATGGTTGGATGGCATCACTGACTCAATGGACATGAGTTTGGGTAAACTCTGGGAGTTGGTGATGGACATGGAGGCCTGGCATGTTGTGGTTCATGGGGTTGCGAAGAGTCGGACATGAGTGAGCGACTGAACTGAACTGATGTAGATGCTCCCATTATGGCCCATATCAAGCAGCTGATGTCACAACAACCATCTTGCAAACTTCCCTAAACGTATCAACTGGCTTGTAGGAGGCATGGAAGTGCCCAGGGCACTGTGGTGAGATTCAGAGTTTAATCCTAAGGAGGAAATCCATCGGTCATGGTGAGTGTTAAGGTCAGCCCTATGGCTATGCAACCATGAATGGCACAGAGGTTTATTACTCTGTGGTCATTGCCTGGAAATTCTTAAAAACTAAGTTTTTAATTCATGTTATGTAAATGAAGTCTTTGGGGTGCAAATGAAACCTGTCCCATGCATGGTTTGGCTGCAGGTCAAGTGTCCCTTGGCCAGGTCCTCAGATGCTGGCCCCCGCCCACCCCCTGCACCTCAGATCCCAGCTTGCCTCCCCTGGGCCCCCCTCAACAACCACTGCCATCCTCCCATGGTGAGACCTGGGTGCAGCACTGGGGAATCCCGGGCTGGGAGGTTGTGGCTGCAGGCGACCATGAAGGCGAGTCCCTTGCTCGCCCTGCTCCAGGCACCAAGCGTGTCTTGGTTTCTGGGTCTGTAGTCGCTTAGGAGGTGCCGAGAGCTGGTCCGGGGTCCCTCACTGTGGCTGGCAGAGGGGGGACCCTGCTGAGCCCCGCAGTGGGGACCCCAGGAGGCTCTAAGTGTCTGCACTCACCCAGGGGACATTCTTGTTTCCAAGGGAGTGATGCTACATAGTGAATGCAAAACAACATGGCAGGTAGTGAGAGAAGCAGAGAATAGAGTAGAAGACTTTTCCATTTTAGTGTCAACAGCACTGTCTCCCTGCTGTTTGGACAAGGAGATCTACATTTCCATGGTGCTCCGGGCCTGCGTTAGGAAGCTGGCCCTGGTAAGCACCTGTCTCTGGCCCTGATCAGCCAGGGAAGAACAGAATTCATTAGGCCAGGACTGCATAACCACACTCCTAAGTTCAGGGCTGACTTCCATCATGGAAAGCCCCTTGTTGGCCTTTTATTTTCATTTCCCTCCATCTCCCATCTGCACTTTGTAGCCACCTTCATGAGATTCACAGAGGTCCATCCAATCCATTCTCTACTCATTAATTGACACTTAAAACAAAAAAACCTATCTGTACCATGCAGCTTTTGGGATCTTAGTTCCCCAATCAGGGATCAAACCCATGGCCCCTGCACTGGAAGTGCAGAGTCTTAACCACTGGACCACCAGGAAAATTCTCATCTATAACTGAGAACAAGCATACAAAAATCCTTCATCATTTTCTACTATTTATTGCAAATTTTATCCAAATGGTATTGTGCTATAATGCTCTTCATTTTTCTCTGTTCTGCACTCACTCTTGTGCCTTTGAGGCCTGATTCTCGGTCCTACAGACCTAGCTTATGCCCTCTGGATGCTGCCATGGATTTCCCACGTGAACAGCATCAGGCCTGACCTTCTCTTTTCCTAGCAATAGACACCAAGGCTGCCAAAAATTTTACTGTCACAAGCAGCACCATGATGACTTTCCTCAGACATGTTCCCTTGCACACAAGATGTGCACACTTGTGGGGGGCATGTATTAATACACATATAATGTATAGTACGGGCTTCCCAAGTGGCACTAGTGGTAAAGAATCTGCCTGCCAATGCAGGAGACAAAAGAGATGCGGGTTCGATCCCTGGGTCAGGAAGATCCCCTGGAGGAGGAAATGGCAACCCACTCCAGTATTCTTGCCTGGAGAATCCCATGGACAGAGGGGCCTGGTGGGCTACAGTCCATGGGCTTGCAGAGTCAGACACCGCTGAAGCGACTTAGCACACAGGCAAATAGTGTGTAGCATGGTATTTCCCTGCTTCACTTCACCAGAAGCTCACTGCCTGGCTGCTTCCCCAGGGGCCGCCCCAGGCCCTACTCCAGCCAGCCATGCGTAAGGACCCCAGTTCATCCCTCATAACCAATTCCTACCACCCAGCTTTTGAGCCAGCATGGGTGATTTGTATTTCTCTGTGATTTCCTTTTGTCTGGCTCTGATCACTGGCAAGGCTGAGAATCTCTTTATATCCTGTTAGTTAGGGTTTCCCCAGCTGTGACTTGCCTACTCAGATACGTTGCCTATTTTTCTATTCTAGTTATGTTCTTCCCTGGCTAATTTGCCAGAGTTCTTTACATATTCCAACACCAACAATTATACATTATAGAGCATGGATAGATCTTATCCTGATAATATTTTCAGCCATCTCCTTTTATTCCCTTTTGGCCTCAGAACCCAGTCATGGAACAGAAATCTTGACTTTCCTTTTTTCAATATATATTTTGTGGTTGTTAAAATATAGTTGATTGATAATATGCTTTAGTTTCAGGTGAAGAGAAAAATGATTCAAATTATGTACATATACATACATATATATATACACACATACATACATATATTCTTTTTCAGGTTTTTTCCATCATAGGTTATTATAAAATATTGAGTAGCTGTGCTATATAGTACATCCTCATTGTTTATCTGTTTTATATAGAGTAGTGCGTATCTGTTAATCCCAAATCCCTCCACCCTTGACTTTCAAGTTAGCAAAATTAATCACATTTTTCTCCCCTGTCTCTTACTTTTGTAATTTTTTCAATAGAGCTTTTCCCCTTCGAGGTTTTAGAGAGATTCACCTCCATCTCCTGGCGTTTTACCTTTCGTCTGGGTGTGGCCGCGCTGGCCCTTGTTGCTGCCTGTGGGGTCTCTCTAGTTGCGGGAGGGGAGCCCCTCACTGTGGTGGGTTCTCTAGTTTCAGAGCACAGGCTCCTATGCAGACCTCCTGTGGTGCTTGGGCTTAGTTGCTCGGCAGCAGGTGGGATCTTACTGCCCTAAACAGGAACTGAACCTGTGCCCCCTGAATTACCAGGCATATCCTTAACCACTGGACCACCAGGGAAGTCCCAATGGTTTTCTATAGTTTTAAATCTATTTTCTAGCTTCCTAGATTTGCCAATTATATTTAGATATTTCATGAATCTAGAGTTTTTAAATTTTTAATTGTGTGAAGTCCAGGATTGGTCTTCTATAATTCTGCAACCTTGCACACACATAGCAAAAGTTGGATGGAGCTCCAAGGAGCCCATAGAGAGAGGGGCTGGGACTTGGGAACTGTCCACACTGTTCGCTGATCCCAGAGTAGACAAGGCATGAGCTAAGAGGTTGGAAGAAAACTCGAGGAGCCCTAGGAACTGCAGACATTTTTTTTTTAATTATTCTCTCCTCTCATGGCTGACTCAAGGGACACAGCCATGAGGGTAGCAGCAATGGGCACTGCTTTATGGGTGGAGCTTATATAGTTGCTCCTCACACAACCCATGACCAAGCGAGCACTTTGTGAGGTGCATGCACAGTGCTACAAATGATCTCAGCTGTTCAGTTCAGTTCAGTTGCTCAGTCGTGTCCAACTCTTTGCGACCCCATGGACCACAGCATGCCAGGCCTCCATGTCCATCACCAACTCCCAGAGTTTACCCAAACTCATGTCCATTGAGTCGGTGATGCCATCCAGCCATCTCAGTCTCTGTTGTCCCCTTCTCCTCCCACCTTCAATCTTTCTCAGCATCAGGGTCTTTTCCAATGAGTCAGCTCTTTGCATCAGGTGGCCAAAGTAATGGAGTTTCAGCTTCAGCATCGGTCCTTTCAATGAACACCCAGGACTGGTTTCCTTTAGGATGGACTGGTTGGATCTCCTTGCAGTCCAAGGGACTCTCAAGAGTCTTCTCCAACACCACAGTTCAAAAGCATCAATTCTTCTGCACTCAGCTTTCTTTATAGTCCAACACTCACATTCATACATGACAAATGGAAAAACCATAGCCTTGACTAGACGGACCTTTGTTGGCAAAGTAATGTCTCTGCTTTTTAATATGCTATCTAGGTTGGTCATAACTTTCCTTCCAAGGAGTAAGCGTCTTTTAATTTCATGGCTGCAATCACCATCTGCAGTGATTTTGAAGCCCAGAAAAGTAAAGTCAGCCACTGTTTCCACTGTTTACCCATCTATTTCCCATGAACTGATGGGACCAGATGCCATGATCTTAGTTTTCTGAATGTTGAGTTTTAAGCCAACTTTTTCACTTTCCTCTTTCACCTTCATCAAGAGGCTCTTTAGTTCTTCTTCACTTTCCACCATAAGTGTGGTGTTATCTGCATATCTGAGGTTATTGATATTTCTCCCGGCAATCTTGATGCCAGCTTGTGCTTCATCCAGCCCAGCATTTCTCATGATGTACTCTGCATATAAGTTAAATAAGCAGGGTGACAACATACAGCCTTGATGTACTCCTTTTCCTATTTGGAACCAGTCTGTTGTTCCATGTCTAGTTCAAACAGTTGCTTCCTGACCTGCATACAGGTTTCTCAAGAGGCAGGTCAGGTGGTCTTGTATTCCCATCTCTTGAAGAATTTTCCACAGTTTATTGTGATCCACAATTTGGCATAGTCAATAAAGCAGAAGTAGATGTTATTCTGGAATTCTCTTGCTTTTTTGATGATCCGGCAGTTATTTGCAATTTGATCTCTTGTTCCTCTGCCTTTTCTAAAATCAGCTTGAACATCTGGAAGTTCATGGTTCACGTATTGCTGAAGCCTGGCTTGGAGAATGTTGAGCATTACTTTGCTAGTGTGTGAGACGATTGTAATTGTGCAGTAGTTTGAGCATTCTTTGGCATTGCCTTTCTTAGGGATTGGAATGAAAATGGACCTTTTCCAGTCCTGTGGCCACTGCTGAGTTTCCCAAATATGCTGGCATATTGAGTGTAGCACTTTCACAGCATCATCTTTTAGGATTTGAAATAGCTCCACTGGAATTCCATCACCTCCATTAGCTTTGTTCATAGTGATGCTTCTTGAGGTCCACCTGACTTCACATTCCAGGATGTCTCAGCTGTTACATAGTCATTATTTACAAAATGTGGGGCAAGCGCATGAACATGCCATCTTGGCCCATCTGCTCTCTTTCCACACTGGTGATGTGCTGTAATAGCCTAGAATGTGGCAATTAGATGCTCCTAGAACATCCCTACACAAGCTAAGAATTCCCAGGTAGGATTCCCTTTTATCCTAAGCTTCCTTTGTAACGGTCTTTGTCCCTTGTCTTATATTCTGTCATCCTCTGACATGTTGAGCCCTTGATAGGTGGCCCGGCGATGCCTGGCCTGCCGGTCTCCTCTCCATGCATAGACGCAGGGGGCACGCACTAGCTGTGAGCCTGGAGGGCTGCCCTGTGTCTGGCACAGGCTGGCTTGTCACTTCCCATTCCAAATCCTCTCATTTTTTGAGGATACAGCCATTGGGATCTGCTTACCTGCAGCAGCTCCAGACTCTGCCTTCAGTCCCACAAAGGAGGCTGGCAAGGAATTGTATAACTGATAGTACCAGAACTCCAGGGGCTCAGAGGGTCTCAGTTGGGATGTCATGCAGTTTCTGTGGCCATTCTCCGAGTTGGACTCCAACTTCCTCACTTCCTTGATCCTTCTCACAGGCATCCACCCAGCACCTGATACCTGGTGACTGGATGCTAAGAAATAAGCAACCATTTGAATAAGAAGCTCACATGCCAGTTGCAGAGATTGGCACATGAAAATACAATCTGATAAGTGTGATGGCCAAGGCAAGGCATTGTCAATGTGCGTTTGCCAAGCCCCTGGCATACACCAGACAGGAGTGTAGGTGCCAGGACAGAAGATGGGGCAGGGGCTCTCCATCTAGAAGGAGTGTGTCATGATATTTAGAGCTAGCTTTTATTGAGTCGTTCCTTATGTGACAGGCACTTTTCTCAGTGCTTTGCTTGCCTGCGCTTGTTCATTGGCCAAATGAAACTTTTGGCCAACCCAACATTATCATCCTTCTTTTTATTTATTTGTTTATCTGGGGTATCGGGTCTCGGCTGCAGCATGTGGGGTCTTCGTTTGTCATGGGAGATCTTTCACTGCAGTACATGGGTTCATGAGTTGTGGCACGCAGGCTCAGTGTGGTAGCTCACAGGCTTAGTTGCTCCACGGCAGGTGGGATTTTAATTCCCTGACCCAGGATTCAACTTGCATCCCCTGCCTTGCAAGGCAGATTCTTAACCTCTGGACCACCAGGAAAGTCTCCATCCTTCTTTTCTATGTGGGGAAACTGAGGCACAATGAAGCCAAGTGGCTGGTTCAAGGTCACACGGCTCATAAGTGTCAGTATCTGGATTTGAACACAGGCAGTATGGTGCCATGGGCTTCCCAGGTGGCACTAGTGGTAAAGAACCCGTTTGCTAATGCAGGAAACATAAGAGATGCGGGTTCGATCCCTGAGTTGGGAAGATCCCCTGGAGGAGGGCGTGGCAACCCGCTCCAGGATTCTTGCCTGGAGACTCCCATGGTGAGAGAAACCTGGCAGGCGACAGTCCACAGGGGAGCAACGAGTCGGACATGACTGAGCGACTGAGCGCACACACGCAGCACACGGTCTGGGGCCAGAAGCCCCGTGGTGCGGCCCCTCAGAAGGGGCCTGGGCTGAGGGAACCCAGAGGAGGATGTGTGCTGTCTCTAGAATTCAGGTGTTCTCCTGGCTGCAGGGGCAAAGTAAAGGGGTGCCCAGGACACGCTGTAGCATGTGTTAATATGAATGGGCATCCTATAATCTCAGTTTTTGGAGCAACAAATGTGAGCTAGGCACCTACTCTGGGTCAAACGATGTAAGGGATTAAAAAAAAGTGCCGTCAAGTGAATGAGAGGCACTTAAGTATCTGTTGAATAAATGATGATTAAGAGAGTAATTGAAAAAATGAGTCAGTTTATTTGATGCCTCTTTTTTAGGTAGGTCAGCCAGGTGAGTGACATCATCGTGGTCCATATGATGGCTCAAAGGCAGTAAAATCGAGAAGAAGGGCTTGTGACTGGAGGTGTCTAGAGAGGAACGCATCAGGGGAGCTCAGGAGCAAAGTTTTTCCTGGGTGTGGCTTCGAAGGAAGAGCGTGAGACCATCAGGCATAGAAGATGGGAGGAGACAGACGAATGAACTAGAAGGCAGATGGTGTGGTGGGTTTAAGAATCCAGTGGGTGTGTGAGGATGCAGGTGGGCACAGAGACGCTGGCCAGAAAAGTCAGGAATGGGAGGCTGGGTTTCATGCTGAAGCCTAGGGGCTGGGGGCTTGCCTGGTGGCTCAGCTCTTAAAGAATTCACTGCAATGCGGGAGATCCCAGTGTGATCCCTGGGTTGGGAAGATCCCCCAAAGAAGGGATAGGCTACCCACTCCAGTATTCTTGGGCTTCCATGGTGCCTAAGAAGGTAAAGAATCCACCTGCAATATGGGAGACCTGGTTTGATCCCTGGGTTGAGAATATCCCCTGGAGGAGGGCATGGCAACCCACCCCAGTATTCTTGCCTGGAGAATCCCCATGGGCTACAGGTCATGGGGTCGCCGAGTCAGACATGACTGAGCGACTAAGCACAGCACTAAGCGCTGGGCAAGGCAGGAAGGATGTCCCACAGTACCCTCCTTCCCGCAGCATGGTATCGGGGTCACGTGGAGACAGGGTGGGGAGAGCCCAGGGGACCACTCAGGAGTTAGGTGCCAGATTCCCGGTAGGCAGTGGCAACGGTGTTGCTTGGGAGAGAGTATGGAAACTCGAGGACACATTTTCTGGGTTGGGACTTTAAATCAGCAGCACCCCCTTTGAAGTGTATCTTGATGATGGATTAAATATAGCCAGTGAAGAGGCAGTGTGACCCAGGCTGACTCCCAGACTCCTGGCCTGGGTACCAGGTGGACGCCATCACCCACTGAGATGCAGATGGGGATGCAGGGCAGGAGCTGTTTGGGGAGGTGGCGGGGGTCGGTGATGATGCCTGGTGATGATTCTCTCCTCCCTGCAAGACTGTTCTCTGACTCAAGCCTGGATAGTCACCCATGCTCTAGGCTCCATGTGCTTTGCGGGAAGTTGGCTCTGGCCAGTTGGATTCTGTTTCAGTTCTAGTGGGCTCTGAAAGTCTTAACTCCACCCTGCCTGCTGTGATGAGCTCTGAGATGAGGATGCAGCCCCAGGTTGCCCAGCTGACGTGAACCTTCTGAGTCTTGCTGGACCCTTGGCGCCAACATGTGACTTCTCTTTCTCTTTCTCCCTCTGATTCTCCTTCTCTCTTTCTTTCTGGAAGTAAGGAAAAAGAAACAGGTCACCCTGGGAGGCTGGGGTAGCCACAGTGGCAGCAGCAGAAGAGTCAGTTTTACAAGGAGGTGGACCTGCTGAGCTAGACAGGGACACGGACAAGAGCCAGGGCCTGGGGAGCATGCCTGGGCCGCTAGACGAAAGCCCTTCGGAAGCCTGTTCGACCTTGATTCCCTGTTCTGTGAGCCAAAAACTCCCTTAGGGTTCAAGTCTGTTAGAACTGGGTTTCTGTTAATTATAATTGAAAGCATCCTAATTGACATAGAAGAGCAGATGCCTGGTTGGGGAATCTCGAGTTTGGAGAGGGAATTGACATAGAGAAGGAGGTGCAATGAGCAAAGATTCTGTTCCAGGTGAGTGGAGCCTGTGAGTCCTTGAAAGCAGAGGGTGGTTCACAGAAGTGGCTTTGAAACCATCGGGGCCTGCAGGAGTAGGCTGGAGCGGGGATAGCTCCTGGAGGACTGGCCAGAGGAGTCTGAAGGGAAGGCAGTGGGGGAGCAGTGATCAGGGAAACACTAGGAAAGGTTTGGAAATCCTGACAAGCTATTAAATCGCCCTGTACCAGTTGCTGCCATGTGGAAAATCTATAAAGAAAGGTACCTCTACTTGGGAAAATGAAATGTCTATTTGTTTTGGCCACCATTGGTGGCCCTCATGAGAGCCATCAGGATGGAGGGCAGAAGTGGAAATGGAGGTCGATTCTGGGGCATCTCGGGTGAACCTGCAGATAGCTGGGGAGAACACCTCATCATCAAACACAGATCAGACAAGGAGAGAAGAAAGGCAACTGTTAGCAAAGGGGTTTTTCAAGAAAAGAGAAGGCGAGTGACATCTACAAGCTTGGTAGAAGGAGATTGTAACGAAAAAGAGGGTGGGAATATGAGAGGGAGGCGGGGATGGACAGTGCCCTTAAGAGGAGAGGAAGAGGCTGGGCTAGAGAGCCTGGGAAGGGCAGAGGGACTGCTCGCCTTCTGAGATGGCAGAAGGAGGAAGACGGCAGGAAGGGAGCAGGTTAAGGAGGCCCAGGATGGCACAGAGACACGGAGGCCAAGCCTGGAGCGTGTGGCCAGAACGGGGTGTCAGAGCTCACGATTTCAAAGGAGAAGGCACATCCAGGTGTGGCCCCGGCAGTCGGTAACTGCTGTGGGGAGGAGACCAACTCCACAGGAAGCAAAGACCATCCTGTGTGCCCCCAACCAAGGCCCACACGCACAAATGCCTTCCCCCCATCCGGCTATGTGCTCCTGCCCCATCTCACCTCTTTCCTGCTTCCTGCATACGTGCTAAGTCACTTTAGTCACGTCTGACACTTTGGGACCCCATGGATGGTAGCCCGCCAGACTCCTCTGTCCATGGGATTTTCCAGGTAAGAATACTGGAGTGGGTTGCCATGCCCTCCTCCAGGGGATCTTCCCGACCCACGTCCCTTATGTCTCCTGCATTGGCAGGCAGGTTCTTTACCACTAGCACCACCTGGGTGGGCTTCCCTGGTGTCTTCCCAACCTGTCCCTGGGTTGGGAAGATCCCCTGGTGAAGGGTATGGCACCCCACTCCAGTGTTCTTGCCTGGGGAATCCCATGGACAGAAGAGACTGGCAGGCTACCGTCTTTGGGGTTGCAAAGAGTCAGACATGACTTAGCGATTAAATAACAAGCAGGAAAAACGCATTGAAAATGAGTAGGTAGGAAGGGGAATCCCTGAGGCTGTTGCAAGTTACCACCAAGTACTTAGTATGACGTTAGCACCTCAGAGGGACAGTCTGCTGCAGAGTCTCCATGGCCCAGGTTTCTAGCCCCCAGTGGACAGACTGAGGTAGAAGGAGAGGAAAGTGGTCCAGGCCTGCTGGTTCCCATCCCCACCAATCAGAGCCCCCTGTGCTCCCTCTAACCACTGGGGGCTTTTCACCTGTCCCCACAGCAGGACTCCTAGAAGCGTCACTGCTGGCTGTGCAAGCAGCAAATCCTGGTCAAGTCTTGACCTGCTCCAGACCACTGCTTCCCGTTCTCCTTCCAAAATCTGGAGCTTTGACCCCAAAGCCAAGTGTATTTTGCGCCCAGCCTAGCTGATGTGTTAGATCTCAGCTGGAGTGGGGAAACCAGGATTCCAGACTCAAGAAGGGAAGTCCGTCTCAGCGCCTCCTAACATCCAGATACCCACTCTGCCGCTCACCCGGGCATGGACTCACCACGTGCTGACAATGTCATCTCTATCTTTCATGCGATTCCGTGGAAGAAGCTTGGAAACCTCCCCCACAGAAGAGCTGGCTGAGCTGCAGCGTGGGGCATGGGGCTGACCTGGTTGGCACAATCCCCAGCAGTGTGGAGGTGAGGCAGCAGTCTCGTGTGGAGCAGTACAAACAGGAAACAGCCTGCCAGTCTTTCCCGGGTCCCTGCAGGGACTCCCGCCAGGGCAGACCAGCTCTGGACATCTGCTGGAGCCAGGCGCAAGCTCCGATTGCTTTCGCTTTGCCAGGTTTAAAAATGTAAAACTTGGGAGGAGGGTGGGAAATGCTTTCACTGCAGGAGTTTACTTTGGCACGGGGGATGGGCTGGCATCCCTTAAAATGAGTTGGCGCCTCACTGGGAAAATGCATTATTAGGTCTCTTTGCAGCTCTGTTCACAGTCCAGGGTTCCCCAGCCCACTCTGCCCTGGTGAGATTCGAGGGGAGCCTGGAGCTGAGACCCAGGAGCCAGGTCTCCTCCCTTGTCCTGGGTTTTGTATGCAGAGAGGGATGAGCAGTCAGCCCTCTGGGACTTCCCCTTGCCTCCTCCCAGGCTCAGTCTCCTTCTAATCTGTCCCTGAGTGGCCCAGTCCAGGAAGGGGCTGCCGCTGCTTAGAGCTGATGCTCTGGGGTGGCCCAGGTGAGTCCCACCTGCCTAGGGATGGTAATGTGGCTCCCTCACCCTGGGCACCTGGGCTGCCTTGGGGGTCCCAACCCCATGGTATGTCCTGCCTCCTTCCGTTGTCCCATTGGGTTTCTGCCACTGATGCCCATCAAGTCCCAGAAGACAACATACACACTCGCATGAACACACACACAAGCTGATTTACACTGTCTGCCTGAGCATGCGCTTTCCACCAGCACTGCCTAACTTGAAAGCAGCCATCGCCTATATCGGTGTTTGTGGGGTTGAATTGAGAAAATAGTCCATCATGGTGGTGCACACTGGCAGGAAAAGAAAGTGACTTTACAGCAACTATTCTTCAACTAAAAATATATGTATATATTCCTATTGGAAATACTGGGATATAAGATGCATTTTCTTTCTTTTCTAAAAATAATTGCTGCAAGATTGATTTTCATCCTAAGTATCACTTAGGCTTTTTTATTTATTTCTTAAAGATTGTCAATGATATTTTGGTACATTCCTCTATATATTGCCAACCATATGGGTCTGGAGGACAGAAATGATCTAAAACAGTTGAATTATGTCATATCATAGGATCATTCCAAGAATTCTCAACTTTGATGACCTCAAAAAGATGTTGATTCTATTACTTTAAATATCCTTGATCATTCTCTTTGACAAAGAAATTGTCAAAATGGGAAAAAAGGACTTTGTGGAGTTAACCCCATATTTTGTTTGATTTCTGGTACCCAGGGAGTAAGATGTTTTCCTATCATGCCTGGGAAGAGAGTCTATCACTGTGCTTCTCTCGGCAACAAGTGGGAGATGGAATGAAGACCAGTTGAGTTGTGGGTGAGGGCTAACCAGCTGGTGGTCCTGGGACCATCCTCCTAGCAGCCCTTCCCCTGCCTGCCCTCCCCCCACCCCATATCACTTGGTTGGTCCTTGCGTTGTTACAGACTCCACAGCGAATTGTGCGTTATCAGGTCATAAAGTCATCTTGCCCACAGCATCTTTCCCTTGGAGTCTCAGGCTGTCTGCTCAACGCCCACTCTGGTGTCTGCCCCAGAGCAGATAGTGCAGGGGAAGAAGCTGGCTGGGGAAAGAAGGGTCTTTGGGGGTGGTTAGGAGTTATGTGTCAGTGGGAGATGATCCATTGATTATCCATTTGCAGGACAAAACTCCCAAAAGTGCTAACATTGTACATGAGAATATTATCCATAAATTATCTAGATCCCAGATTCTGCTAAGGAAAAAAGGTCCTGATATGAGATGGTTCTTCCAGGGTTTTCTGACATTTGACAAATTTGACCCAACTATCCCTTTTTTAAAAAAAAAATTATCTTTCATTTTTGACTGTGCTGGGTCTTCATTACAGCACGGGCTCTTCTCTAGTGGTGAGCGGGGGCTACTCTCTATCCGAGGCGTGCGGGCTTCTCGTTGCGGTGGCTTCTCCTGTTGCAGCGCACAGGCTCTGGGGCACGTGGGCTTCACTAGTTGCCGCATGCGGGCTCAGTACTTGCTCCTCAGCTCCAGCGCACTGGCTCAATAGTTGAAGCGCATGAGCTTAGTAGTTCCACAGCATGTGGGATCAACCTGGATCAAGGATCGAACCTGGGTCTTCTGCATTGGCAGGCAGATTCTTTACCACTGAGCCACCAAGGAAGCCCCCAGCTACCACTCTTAAAAAGCACAGACTGTGGCCACTTGTTTCCTACAGGCGGAAAATGGGAAAAAAGCATCTTTTATTTTTTTTACTAATTAATTAATATTTTGGCAGAACTCAGTTTTCATTGTGGCACAAAGGCTTTTCGTTTCTGCACACGGCATTTCTCTCATTGCGGTGCTCAGGCTTCTCACTGCAACAGTTGGGAAGCACAGGCTCTAGAATGCTTGGCTTCGGTAGTTTCAGCATGCGAGCTCAGTAGTTGCTGGTCGAGGGTTCTAGAGCTCAAATTCTAGTCGTGGTGTATGGGCTTAGTTGCTCCTCATCATATGGGATCTTAGTTCCCGGATCAGGGGTTGAACCCAGGTCCCCTGGATTGGCAGGTGGGTTCTTAACCACTGGATCACCAGGGAAGTCCCTGCAGAACACGTCTTGAACAGGAACTCACTGATAGTCTCAGCCTTCTCAGGCAGGCTCTGCCCCTTCTCCAGAACTCAGCGTGGGGATGTTCCTGGTGAAGGACAGCGGGGTATGCCACTGTGGGGTGACATATCCTGTCCAGGCAACTATTTAAGAGAATCTACCTCTTAACTGCAGAACTGAGTCACAACCTAAGCAGTGGGGTCAGCCAAGGGCATGTGAAAACTCAGCCTACTTTCTCTTCCTGCCAAGGCTGGAGAGCGGAAAAGCAGCAGAACTGGGGGGGCGTGCATGTTAAAACTCTGTCCTCTGCTTACGTAATAGTCAAGGGCACCAAGGGTTGTTTCCCAGCTTCCTCACAGCTAGCCAAGGCCTGTAACTGGCCACAGCAGTTCTGTGAAAACAAAGACCACCCGATCAGCCCTTTGGTGACTCACAAAGGCACTGGCTAACCATGACCTCTCCAGGTGAAGGTGCCATGACTGATCAATGGGAAGCCCTAGAGGTTCTGCATCGAAGTGGGGAGCCCTGATCCCGTGTCCTTCACGAGCACACTTGCCATCCATCTGCCTATCTGGATGGACTCCGTCAGCTCCGGTGTAGGGCTGGGCTGGATATTTCTCCTTTTTGAGGAACAAGAAACTGGGCAATCCTCCTATCACCTCTGCAGTGTGATGTGGGGCCTTGGAGTCTTGAATCTGACCTGCTCTACATCTGTGCCTTGATTTTGCTCAAGGATTCAATGACCAGGGTGGAAATTACTGTGGGAACCAGGCTATCAGCAGGTTCAATACTGGAGAGTTTATGATTTCAGGCAGTGTTGAAATATCAGCGCTCCCACAATGATTCCTCATCTCAAAGGTATCCAGTGATGCTTCCTTATTTTTACTTCTCTGTCTTGTTCTAACTTGACTGACATTAATCAAATCTTGGGTGCAGGGACGTCCCTGGTGGTCCAGTGGCTAAGACTCTGCACTCCCAATGCAAGGGGCCTGGATTCCCTCTCTGGTCAGGAAACTAGATCTCATGTGCCGCAACATAGAGTTCTTGAGGTGCAACTGAAAGATAACCACATTCCACAATGAAGATCAAAGATCCCTTGTGCTACAGCTAAGACCCAGTGCACCCAAATAAAGAAATGAAAAGAATATTTTAAAAATCTTGGGTACAGGTATCCTTATCCAAAATGCAAACAGTGTCTGAAATTCACAAACACAGCACGTCCTTCACTGTGACTGAAGAACTACCTTATCGCAGACCGTGTTATACACCTGGCCTTGCCTGGCTTCCGAGGCCTCAGTCCATCCATCCAGCACAGAGTCGTTTTTTATATAAAGTGAAGGGGTTGGTCCCTTCGAGTTCTGTGGCTTTTCTTCCTTCCAATCAGTGCCAGGGCCTTCTCATAGTAGCTTTTGTCTTTCCTTCCTTTGAAGCATGGTTTCCAGGCTTGAGAATCCTCAAGGACCCCTGAAGCTATTCATCTTTAATCCTTTCCCTGCTGCCCTGGCGTCTGATCTCACCCTTTAGCTCATCCAAGCTCCCTGTCCTACCAGATGCTACAACTGCCGAGCTAACTGTGAGAATTTAGGGCCTGGAGCAAACATTTCAGAATCGTTCTTCCTCTGCTTTGCATTAATTACCAAATTAATCACTCTTTGGAGAGAAGGCTTCTTTCCCCATTGCTTCTCCTGCGGGACTCCAGAACTCAGCTTCTTGGAATGACGTCTGTCTGAATTGATGGGCATCAATCAAAGTCTGGCTGCTCTCTGACATCTGGAGAGCACATTGGTGGTGTTTTATATTTTCCTGCGTTTGCTCCAACAAGCCTTTGAAGTAAGGTTGAACTTTCTGGTGTCTATGCTTGTCTATCTCAAGCCCCCACAAACGAACTCATTCAGGTTCCCACCTCCAACTTTTTAATAAACAATGTATTCTTAATTGTGATGAATTACACATCATCTTGACCATTTTCACCATTTTAAAGTGCTGAGTGCATTGGCATTGAGCGCATTCATATTTCGTGCAATCACTACCATTCGCTATCCACATCTTCCCAAATCTAAAGTCGGTGTCGATGAACAACACCTCCTCATTCTCCTCCCCCAGCCTCTGGCAACCACCATTCTACTTTCTGTGTCTATGAATCTAACTACTCTGGGTACCTCCTGTTAGTGGAATCATACAGTTGTCATTTTTTTGCTGGCTTATTTCATTTAGTGTGATGTCCTCAGGTTCATCCATGTTGTACCCTGTACCAGAAAGTCATTCATTTTTTAGGTTGAATAAAGTTCCTTAGTCGGTATAAACCACATTGTTTATCCATTCATCCATCAATGGGCACTTGGATTGCTTCCCCCTTTTGGTTCTGGTGAATCTGGGCTACTGTGAACATGAATCTGTAAATATCTGAGCTCCTGCTTTCAATTTTCAGGGAGTAATGACCAGAGTGGAATGGCTGGATCACATGGTATTTCTGTTTAATTTTTTGAGGAACCATCATACAGTTTTCCATAGTGGCTGCACCACTTCACATTCCCATCAACTATGCATCAGAGTTCCAGGTTCTCTACACCCTTGCCAACACTTGTCCCAGCCCTATCCTTTTTCGTTATGATACAATTCATCACAAGGTATAACTCAAGAGGAGACAAGGTCATGCATGATGAAATCTCAGAGAAGAAAAAAGGTAACAGGTTTCTGTAAGAGGCAATGGTTATTGCAGAAGGACTGGCGGTGTCAAAATTTCCAAGCAAGAGATTGAAAATGGTCATATATATTGGCAAATATTTTTATAAATAAAATGTGCACCTATAAGTTAGATGTTCACATCCATTAATGTAATGTATTTATATGGTAGAACTAAGCTCATTCACCCAAGTTGTTCTTTGAAAGAGTGAAGGTGGGATTTTTTAGGCATCTTTCTGCACATGGCTACATTATTGGAGAACATTTAAACAATATAATTTCTCATTTGGAAATCAGTGTCACTGACAGGAATAATCCTCATACAGACAATGAGACAGCAGACCATTAGGGTAGCCAAATTTAGTTCAATTTTGCATTTCGGGGCAAATCTCTTAAGAGGCTCCTGCTTTGAAAGACTAGAACAAGAACCTGTTCAGTTAGGAGGAAACACTGGATTTCAGAGTTCATCTCCACAATGGAATTAGTATAAGCAGCATGTCCCCCATATGCTAGTCTCTTTAACTAGGTCACCACCATGCCTCCTTCTGTTTAGAGCTCAGCAACTCAAGAGATGAAATGGTTTTAGGATGTTGTTGACTGAATGATGGTCTTTGGATAGTTAAAGAGCAGTGATAAAAAAGATTCAAGAAGGAGTTGAGGGTAAACCCTCAGACCCCTGTGCCCTGCTGTCAGAGTGTCCCTTTTTCCTCTGAACAGTGCTGAGTTCTCAAGTGCTTAATTTACAGGGATACAGAAAGCCCAGTCTCAGAATTCTCTATTCATGGCAACAGGAATTGTGGGTTTTAGCCTGCTGTTTGGCAAGCCCTCAGCCCAGATGGGGTTCAGTAATGACTTCTGCAAGGTGTTTAATCAGATCCTAGAAGAGTCCATGACTGCCATGTTTAATTATTCCGGTTTAATGGAGCATTCAGCGAGATCCCACTTGGTTTGCGATCAATGATTACGGTCATGGGGAGGAGGGGCGAGAACCCAGACGCCCAGGCCCCATTGACGCTCTGCACAGCAATGGAGAAGCTCTGCCAGGGGTTGACATCTCCAGCTGCAGATGTGTATTTATAGCCATTTTCTCCAAGCCAGCACCAATTTGGGCGAGGCAGATGATTTACTGAAATGCTGCGACTCTGAATCCCCTCTTGTACGCGGCCTTCCTCCCCATTTCAATGCAGGGGAAAGGCTAAGGGAGGAGCTGATATTTAAACAAGAAAAGTTCCTTTACATCGGCTCCTAAGGGGCCGATGCTGACGCTGATGGCCAAGACATGGGTAATCGAACCCTTAATGCTGTTCTCTAATAAGCGGCCAAAGGGTATTTGCATGTCAAAGGGGTTGATGATTTTCTTATCTCTACTTGTGAAAAACCAAGCTGCTCTGTAAATTTGTGGTAGGTCAGATACTAGGGATGGAAAACAGAGGGTGGTATGTTTCAGAGTCTGCTGATAATTGAATAGTTGAATTTTCTGATATTAAGATGAACTAGAGGGAACTTAAAATCTATTTTTCTTAAGTAACAGTTCCTGAATCTTATAAGTTAAAATATCAGAATGTCACTTTTGGAAGTGATGCTCATTTAAACCTGTTATAAAATTCACTAGAAGACTTTCTTTGGGCTTAAGTTTTTGTGTAATTCTTATTATTGGCAGTCAGGAAGTTAGGGTATGGATGTGAGAGTTGGACTATAAAGAAAGTTGATCGCCAAAGAATTAATGCTTTTGAACGTTGGAGAAAACTCTTGAGAGTCCCTTGGACTGCAATGAGATCCAACCAGTCAATTCTAAAGGAAATCAGTCCTGAATATTCATTGGAAGGACTGATGCTGAAGCTGAAACTCCAATATTTTGGCCACCAGATGCAAAGAACTGACTCATCTGAAAAGACCCCGAATGGTGGAAAAGAGTAAAGGCAAGTGGAGAAGGGGACAACAAAGGATGAGATGGTTGGATGGCATCACTGACTTGATGGACATCAGTCTGAGTAACCTTCAGGAGTTGGTGATGAACAGGGAAGCCTGGAGTGCTGCAGTCCATGGGGTGGCCAAGAGTCAGACACGACTGAGCGACTGAACTGAACTGGAGGTCATAGGTCAGAAACCCAATGCATTCCTGGGATTTTTGCATGTCTCTTATCATGTTCCCTCTGAGGAGCATAAACAAACACATTTCCCTCCCACCTGCCTTTAATCAGGTGTTGAATTAAACCCAGTCAACTCTATCTACTTTCCTTCCTGCTAGTGTGTAACATGCATAAACTGCCCACGCTAGAACTAGGGGAGTGGTTTTAAATTTGTAAGCACCAAATCCACAAATGCTCAAGTGGACTGGAACTGATTCTTACTAACCAGTCACCAAAAGGGTAGAGCACCTATAAACATCTTCATCACCTCCTCCTGCAACCCTCCCTTTCCCTGCTCCATCCCCCAACTTGGAAATTCTGAAGAGCAAACCATTGGCTTGATCTCAGAGGATGTGAGATGAATCAAGAACTTTCAGAGGTTGGGACTAAAAGTGGTGGGCCTTTGTCTCTCAGAAAGGTTTGCGTGAGTCTAGTTCACAGGGACTGTGGCAGAGAGCGTGGCTTTGCCATACATGGTGGCTTGTTCTAGTGATTCTCCTTCCTTGTGGGAAAAAGAGCAGGGTCAACTCTTCAAGAGATCATATTCACGGCTTCTCTACCACCAGAGTTTTTTGGTCAGTCTAAATTTCATGTCTGTTCTCTTCTTAAAACGCAATCCAGGCTTCCCATTTCCCAGGCCCACATTTTACACAAGGATCAAGTGATGCTAATATTCATGTTCTCTACTACTGACCATCGTCACAGTTCTTCATTAAGAAATCTATGAAGAGCATGCTTCTTACTGTTTTATATAGTTATCTCTTTGATCTTTGGCTCTGCAGATGAGCACTATGCTTTATGGTTTCATGAGTTTGAAGAAGACTTCAGTTAATGACATGTCATCAATTTCAGCATTTTAATGGGTTAGCAGGACAGACGATTCCTGGCATTTCAAAGATAATTGTGATATCAATGAAGGCAGGACTGTATTGTTATACTCTCTGCCCATGCCCAAAGTAATCTATATTTTTAATGATAAACCTGCTCCTTAAGACTGAGAATAGCAGGATAAAGCCTATGCAATAAGAATTAACTTTGTCATATGTGAAAATGGCCTTAACACATAATAGACCACTGCCTATGGTTAGGGAAAAACCCACTTGATATTACTTATTCTGAAATAAAAATAACTTTTAGTGGATACAGTCTAATATTTAATGAGTTTATACATAGTGAGTCCATACAGAAAACTGTGCTGAGTTGCTAAGGGTACATTATGTAATTAACAAGTGTCCATGAGGACATCAAGTTGCTCAAAACCACATGCACAATGGGAGCAAGACAGTGATATTCTACAGCTTGGCTGCTGACCGGAAACATTCATTTTAAAAAAAGTCCTATAGGCCAACACATGGTCATGTTCTCTGGCATGGCCTTTGGGGGAAGACCTGAGAGATGATTCATTCTTTGCTAGTATCAGGCAAGAATACTGGAGTGAGTAGCCATTTCCTTTTCCAGGGGATCTTCCTAATACAGAGATTGAACCCAGGTCTCCTGCATCGCAGGTGAATTCTTTAGAGACTGAACCACCAGGGAAGCCCTAGTATAGACAGAAAAGTATTTCTTCAAAAACAAAACAAAAACCTTCTGGTGGGACTTCTCTGGCAGTCCAGTGGTTAAGACTCTGTGCTTCTAGTACAAGTGGCATGGGTTCCATCCCTGGTCAGAAAACGAAGATCTCACATGCCATGTGGCATGACTAAAAAACAAAGAGAAACCTTCTGGTCTTGTCTGTAGGTATGGCTTAGGAAGGTGGGAAGACGGTCCACTCAGGGAGGTTAGATCAGCTTCCTTTGTCTTCTCTAAATAACATCAACTTTTGTATCTGCTTGGTTACCCTGTAAAGCAAAAGCATCTGCCTGGCTTCAGCCTCAGTTTACTGAGCTGTAAGATGGGAATCCCAGCACCTACCTACGAAGGGTAATGCTAGGGTTCAATGAGATGGATGAAAAGTGCAAAGAACAGGGTCTGGCATGTGGCAACCATTAACCACTACTAGTAAGTCTACTTCCAATCAGGTTGGGATTCTGTAAGAAGGCTACATAGTACTCAGCACAGATTAAGGTCCTAAATGACCCAGAATAAATCCTCATACACTCAGATTGTTGACATATCAGAGCATCAAAGTCTACAGTCACCTGACAACACTGTTCCTTGTGTGGACTCATTTTAAACATTTATTAAAAAAAGCAAAATGTACGTTCATCTCAAATAGAACAGTTAAAAATGGTAAAGCAATACAAACAACTTGTTACTAGCAGCATCCAGTTGTTAGAAGGTCCGGCCCCGCTCCTCACTCTGCTCTGGCAAGCTCAGCCTCTTCTGAGCCCTCTGCCACCTACACTGCCCTCCGTCATAGTGCAGGTGAAACCAAAGTTTATAAAATTAACAATTTAAGGTTAAATAAGCTTAAATAAGGGTGTTAAATACAAGACACTTCATCAAAGCTTCTGTACAAAGATAAACAAATTTGGCATTGTACAAGTGATTCTGCTGGCTCACGGCACACAGGAGAGCTCTCGTAAGTAAGCAGGTTGACGCTTTCTTTCAACAGAGCGTTAACTATACAAAAGTGAACTAAGAGTTGAAGTGACTACTCGGTGAGCCATTTACAAGGCATATGAATCTTTTTTTTTTTTAAATCAGAACACTGTTAATATTCAGGCACCGTTTGCTCCTGCAAATAAATAAGTCTCTAAAGGAACTGCATTTGAACTCGTGTTAGACACATCAGTGCTTTTTCTGTCCCCCTGCCCCGATACGGCTTTTCCAACTATTTCATCTGCTTCTTTCTTATTGCTATGATAATGTGGCTGTGGAAATAAAACTACTGTACATCCAAAAAAATAGAGCACCTTTAACATTAAAGTATATGTCTGATTATTTGTTCTCATGTTTATTTTACAATTCTAAAGCCCAAACTATGGTAAACTGCTTTAATATCTCTACCGGGTCACCTGATACATAAAGCCCAACCATCGTC
The DNA here is from genome assembly GCF_023699985.2 of Odocoileus virginianus. Classification (NCBI taxonomy): domain Eukaryota; kingdom Metazoa; phylum Chordata; class Mammalia; order Artiodactyla; family Cervidae; genus Odocoileus; species Odocoileus virginianus. The sequence continues at coordinate 83,860,978 of NC_069680.1, read as the reverse complement.
CCTTGTGAGGTAAGCCCACACAGAGCTCCATTTCAGCAGAGCCTGAAAGGTCCACACTGACACCAGAGTTTACATTCATCTCGACACCAGCGTTACATTCATCTTCACGGGTGTTGCTCTCTGCGGTCACACGGTGGCTCCCTGTCCTGCTGGGGGCATGGCGCTAGACAGAGTGGGACAGCAAACACAGCTACGATGGGCCAGAAGCACAGCAAGAAACCACATGTTGGTGACTATGAAGGGACTCCGGGCTTCCCCAGGGTCCCTAGGTGGGTGGCGGCCTGGTTACGGCTTCTTGTCGATGGTGTTGAAGAACCACTCTGTGAACTTGCGCAGCTGGGCCGCAGCTGTCTGCGACTCCTCCTGCAGCCGCAGGTTGTCCTGCCGCAGGTGCTGGACCTCCGCCTGTAGCACTGCCTTGTCCTGCTTCTCCTGGGAGGGGGATGGAGACAAACAGTCATGCACTTGCTGGACACAGTCTCTCCTACCAGCTGCAGTCTGAGCACTTCTATCCCTATTTATGTATTTTATAGATTTATTCATTTCTTGGGGGCAGAGGGGATCTGACTGCCTGTTCTGGCTTCTCCAAAAATGAGGGTGAGAATAAGTAACTAAGAATATTCTTTCCTTTCATCCCACTTTGTTCCCAACAGGAGCCAAGACAGCTGTTATATAGGAAGGTGATTAACCAGTTTCTATCATCCTGTCTCTGAAAAAGGGGACCTGGGAAGAGGTGTAGCCTTGGACAGGAGGACAGAGTTTCCACGGCAGGGCTTCTTACTGGACAAGTCAGAATCCGCAGAGCTGCTGACTGTGGGCTTGGTTTTCACCACCTCATCTCATCTGAAAGCTTTCCTGGGAAGCTGTATTTCCATAATAACCTTCAAAGTGCGCCACTAAAAACTGTTCAAATAATCAAGATTTTTCTGAAGAATCACATACAGAGTTTCCAATAGACAGTAAAGAAAAATGTACAACACAAATTTGATCTCCCAAATGCTGAAAGGGATGCTTGACCCAGAGAGGAAGAGGAGGTGGGGGGTCATCCTCACGGTGAGTGCTGCTTTTACAGGGAGGTGACCCGACTGTCAACACCGCAGACACTCCTGCAGCAGTGAGCTGGGAGCTCAGGCTCTTCAGGAGACTGGGCCCCTCTGCCTGTCTGGTCCTCTCCTTGATGTCTGCTCCTTTTTCCTGTCCCTCCACAACCCGTCCCCAGCACCACTTGCCTCATCTAATGAACAGACACCAGTCTCCAGAGGACACTTGGATTAGGACTGGTTGCTAACTCAGCCCACTCAAGTCTGGTCTTCTCTTGGTCACAAGAGGCTCAAGCTCCTGTTCTCACCAAGCTCCGGGCTCTCATGTCCAACACAGGTCAGACGTCCCTGCTGCAACACAGGTCAGACGTCCCTGCTGCAACACAGGTCAGACGTCCCTGCAGCCCAGCTGCCGGCCTCTCACGACCCCCAGTCCTTCTCCCCTGCCCACGGAGTGTGTCCTGTCACTAAAACCTTCTATACTCTCCACACCTTCTTCCCTGAGCGTTCCTTTCATTTTCAGCTGTAAATGAGTCTTGGCTCTCTCCTGGGGATGCTGCTTTCCCGGCAGCTCAGAAGGCTGAGGGCTTGTTCTGAAGAGCACGGAGCTTAGAGGCAACGCAGGCCAACACCTCGGCCCTGCTGCCCCGGCAGGTGATTGCTCTTCCCTAAAATCCCATGACACTGGCTGTAAGACCTGGCACCCCTGCTCCCTGCCATGGTCAGCTATATCTCCAGCCCTTCCCATCATGGAAGACTCTAGAACATGGTTCATTTTTCTTCTTTCCTTCTCCATTCATCATGTCTGTTAATGATTTCAAGACCCAACAGACATTCCATATGATTCAGCCTTTCTGTGATCTTAAGCCCACCCTCCTCAATGCCCCTCACCCCACCCCAGCCATATCCTGGACCTTGAAGCTATTATTGATAACTGCACATGTTCCTAAATGTTTCAAGCCCATACTGCCTGATCACTGCCTGTTGTCTTTTTAAAATAATTTCTCCAGTATCCACCCCTCAAAAATGATCTTAATCCACCAGTCTTGCCTTATGGTCACTGTCCATTGACACCCACTGCAGGGACATTATTCCTTCTCACCCAGCTTAGACTCTGAGTCCCTCAGTTTAATCATATCCTTTACAAACTGCATAACTCTAATATTGGTTAAATTTAACTCTCCAATTATTTGACACCTATCGGGAAACAGAGTTACCAGCCATCCCAGTTGGTCTGAGATGTTCCCAGAGCCAGCTCTAAAAGTTCTGTGTCCTAAACCCATCAGGTAAACTAGGACAGCTGGTCAACCATGCTGGAGGAAACACCTAAGTTATGCTACAATCCCACCAAATACCCAGCTACCCTCCATTCTACACCTTCCCTCCATCCTGCTATCTCTCACCCTCTTTCCCATTGCTCACCCTCAGTTCTGGAATAAAGAAATAAACCAGAGGAGAACTTTGTCAACCTGTCTCTGTTTGGATTACTGCCACACCTCACTTCACTAGGCTTTGCAGCCTCGTGTTTTACAATTTGTAGGTTTGTGGCAACCCTGCATTAAGCAAGTCTCTCAGTACCATTTAGCCAACTGCATTTGCTCACTTCATGTTTCTGTGTCACATCTGGTAATTCTCCCAATATTCCAAACTTTTCCATTATTATTACATTTGTTATGGTGATCTCTGATCTTCAGTGCTACTACTGTAATTGTTTTGGCACTTTTTAGCATAAAGTATTTTTTAATTAAGTTATGTACATTGTTTTTGTGGACATAATGCTATTGCACACTTAGACTACAGTACAGTACAGTGTAAACATAATCTTTATATGCACTGAAAAACCAAAATATTCATGTGACTCAATTTACCATGATATTCACTTTATTGCAGTAGTCTGGAACCAAACCTGCAATCTCTCTGAGGTAGACTTGCACTCATGTATGAATCACTCACACACACTCTGCTCTGGTAACTACTGAGAATAGTCCCTACTTGCATCTGGGGCTACACCCTCCTTGTTAGGCTTAGGACATTACACTCTTTACTCCCACCATTATTTCCCTCCCAACTGGGTTATTTCCACCAGCATTCATGCCAGCTGTTACTTCTCCCTTCTTTCACCAACAGAACCCTCCCCACCTGACTATCCCCCGCCAGCTACTGTACCCCATTTCATTTTCCTGGAGAGCAAAGCAGCTACCCAGCACGGCACTGATAATTCAACAAGAGCTCAGCAAATGTCTAAGGAATAAACAATGGCATGTCTTTTGAGGACTGAGCACACACAGGTTGATGGGTAGAAAAGACGCTGACTCACTGTGGGGACAAAAGCTTGGGGAGACCAGGCTTCCTGGCACCAACTAACTCCTTTTAGGTCAACTCATAACTGATAATCCACTGAATTGACAAATGCTAGTATGCTGCATGTCTTCCTCACTCTGAAGACCAGCTACCCAAAGGCACATCCTTGTTCAGTCAGATCTACTGGATCCTGTGTCTCCTACAATAAAATAGAGTAGCTGTGGGCAAGAGATGGAGTCAGACCTTGGGTGTCTCCATTCCCATTTACTGTTGGGCTTTAATTAGGGCACTTATTGTTGTCAAGTGTCTTTCTTTTTATTCCTAGTAGTTAAAGGGGGTTGATTGTATAAGAGACAGAATTCTGAGCAGGAACTTCCAATTGATTGTTTTACCTTCCGAAGATCTGTCTGCAGCTGCCGAAGAATCAACTCCAGTTGGTTGACTTTCCCAGTCAGTGTGGATGGAGATCGCTCCCTAGCAAGGAAGGAATGACTTAGAACAACTCAAGAGTGCTGAAGTCAAGCCAGGGCATTCAGAAAGTTGGCAGTGTTCATGCAAGACATTCTATCATGTGCCGAGAGCACAGCAAGGAAGTAAATAAGATTATGTCAGATGTTGCAGGTCAACATGTCACTGCTTTGGTGGAAAATCCCTCCTGGGTTGCTTTTGACTTAAAAGGGGCTTCAGAATCTCTATTGGCACATACATTGACAAGAAAACAAAAGATAGATGATCTAAATGCACTTAGGTAGCCAAGATTAGGCAGACCAGAGTCAAGTCCTGGGAACCAAAGAGACTCAATTTCCCCAATTTGCCTTTCTCTATCAAGAAAGTATCAAGGAATTCATCACCAAGATGAACATGCAAGTCACTGATCACTCAAGTTGATAGAAGAGTTGGAATTAGGAGTGGATGGCACTGAGAAAGAAAGTAACACTGTGTGGGTGATGAACACATCAAGAACACAGGGACAGAGGGACTTCCCTGGTGCACCAGTGGTTAGGACTCTGTGTTGCCCACACAAGGGGCATGGGTTCAATCCCGAGTTGGGGAGCTAAGATCCCACATGCTGTGAAGTATTTAAAAAAAAGAAGACAAGGGTAGAGACAGCTGGCTCCTGGCACACTTCAGTGGGAGGTGCGGGGCTGGGTGGAGGCCCAGGGTTGAGGGGAGCATGTGTGCTCAGGAGCTGAGTACATGCAGCCTGGCAGAGCCAGCAAGGTGTCCCTGGCCAGTGCTGCTGCCGTGATCGGGTGGCAGACACTGACTGGGGCCACCCCCTCCCACTCGGGAGCTCAGCCTCACCATCCAGGGCATGGGCTATACGTCTTGGCAGGCAGGGCTCACCCGTGGAGCACAAGCTCCATCCAGCCCAGCAGGGCAGGAAGCAGAGTCAGGCCTGCTCAGTCCCTTCTCTGGGTCCTTCAGGACTAGGTGAAGACAGGTGGAACGGTTTCCTGGCTGCTCTGGGCTGAGCTTCTGTTAATTGCTGGGGCCTGGGACATGGGAAGGAGGCACACCACAGGGGTCACATACCCAGCTGGGTCCATGAAATCTTTGCTGCTGCCAGGATCGACACACAAAGGCAGCTCCTGGGCCCCTTCCAGGTCCTGCTCGGGGTGCATGTCTGTCAGGGTACAGAAGGACGCCACTCTCTGGTCTGGGGAGGGGAGACACATAGACAGAAGAGTTAGGAATAGCTGCAAGGCACTGTCTCCTGGTGGAAATGAATAGTTTCTAAATAAAATCTGCCCCTCCCCCCGACCAGTTACTGCCCTGTTTTAAAGAAAACAAAGAAAAACAAACTCAGGCAAGCTGCTGACAATCAGCAAGCATTCAGATCGGCCGTCCTGCTGGGCTGCATGGCACACAGACACCACGGCCATGGGACAACAAGCAGACACTGGGTTTGCTACAGCCAATCTTTCTTCTGTGCACATCCCAAGAAACGCCAAAGCTGTCATTGGGTGTGAAAGAACGGCGTTGGGTGATGAACAGAACTCAGGAGAGGCACCTCTCTCCAGACCTGGAGAGCATTCTTGAGACACGATGGCCCGGACATGTCACCCTGTGCATCCCCAACCCTCCGCGCGTCTATAACCATGCACACGTGCAGATAATGAAACAGAAAGGAAAGGTTATGGAGGATGGAGCACCCACAATCAGCCCCAAACAGTCACCTAGATAGGATGTGTGATGACAGAGCAGCCCAAGTTCTTCATCTGAGTCAAGACCTGAAATAAGATTTAGAATTTTCCTTTGAACAGTAATATCTCTCCTCACTTGAGAGCCTCTGGGGTACATGTAAGGCTCAGGTGATGGGTCCTATGAAAAACAGATGTGTGGGTGTGAGACAGCCACATGTGTATCCGTGTGTGCATATCTGCAGATGTGTGTAAGTGTTTGCATGTCCGCCGGTGTCTATATGTTGTGTGAAGCCAAGAACTGCCCCTGAGAGGCTGTGATACAATGCCAAAGAATGTGGTCAGAGTGTACGTTTCACATGTGATGGGCCTGGCTGGACACACGGCTGTCATGCACAACAGTTAAGTTACATGCCACACAGGGGTCAATCCAGCTGCAGGAAGGTGTGAGCATTTTGGGTCTGCTTGAATGACCCATTCCCTGAAGGTGAAGATGCTGGCAGTGAGAGAGATTAGCAAATATTCTCACTAAAACCCTTAGAGGGAGATCTGCAACATGGGCAGCAATGATCAGCACGACTACTTTCCGTCCCCCCGCCCCCACCCCCAAACAGCACAGGGCCATTTCTGTTCCTGGCACCAGTGACTTCACATTGAATGTCGAGCTGGGCAGGAAAGGGAAGGTGATATTCTTTGAAATGGGCACCAGACTGGCCCAGCTCTGAGAGCTGAACATAAGAACACTGGCCCAGAAATGCTGAAAGGCATGCAGAGAAAACCCTGCTTTTCAGCAAGGTGGAGGTGAGGCCCAGGGATGCATCTCATCATCCACGCTGCCTCCCCCACCCCACACGCCGTGCCCGAGCGCACCTGCAGTTGGACTCTGAGGGATGCAGCAGGTGTGCTAGCGCTGCTGCTGCTTTTTCACATGATCTGATTACTGGCTGAGAAACCACACTGGGGTCCGTGACATGGGTGCTCTGTGCTTAATTTAACCTATTACGTCTCCCCCTGGCTGCTGGCTGCGTCTCCTAATGAAGCTACCTGCTTGGCTGGTGGTTTCTGGAGGGTCCCACACAGCCTGTGAATTAGAGAGGATGGCGGAGCTGCCAGGAGCCCTGGAAGGAGCCAGGCTGCAGGGCCGGGGTGCCGTGATGAGTACCCCACCTGAAGGAGCATAGAGCAGGTTCCCAGCCGCACGTCCCTTTCCTCCATCATGAGTCCTCAATGCCTGCTGACAGGTACTCAGGGGTCCTTCAATCAATATTCCGGAAGGGCTTACGGGCCTGTTCCACACTTTGCACCTTCTATGGGATGACAGACCTTCTACAGCTCTATGTTCCTGAGAGATGGCCAAGTTCCCAATTTGATAGACTAGTAGGATTTATACATCTGATGAAATAACTGGCAATTTAATTATGATTAACAGCATATAGAGAATGAACCTATGGCTGCTGGGGAGGGAAGGATGGGGGTAGGGGCAGTTAGGGAGTCTGGGATGGACATGCACACGCTGCTACAGTAAAAACGGGTAACCATCAAGGTCCTACTGTAAGGCAAAGGGAGCTCTTCTCCACGCCCTGTGGCAGCCTGGATGGGAGGGGAGTTGGGGACAGGGCGGATACATGTCTGTGTATGGCTGAGTCCCTTTGCTATCTACCTGAAACTATCACAACATCGTTAATCGGCTATACTCCAATATAAAATAAAGAAGCTTTTGAAAAAAGATTAACAGCGTAATTTGGGCATTGCCTGCTTTTACGCCTGATGAGATGTGACCAGCAGAGGTGGGGCAGGAAGGATGGGCGCACAGGCTGCGGGTCAGCAGGCTCTGGGGAAGGGTGGGGGGTCTGGGCTGTCAGGGTGCCAAGATAACCTTCTGTCCTGTAACAGCTCTGAATCAGGAAATGATTACCACTTAAAAAAAAAACAACAAAAAACAGCAGATGTATTTCATAGTGAATTTAACTACTGAACAAAAGGAATGAAAGAAAAGAAAGAATTTATTTTTCTCACTTTTTAAGAGAGTTTTGTTGACTCATCCACATTTTATGCAACCCAGTGATAATTCAGTTAGTTTCTATCTTTCTTAATATAGTTGGTTCTGATCATCAAGTCTAAATATCTCAATGAAAACATCTTGGCTTGCTTCATCTATTTTTACCTTAATTGATAAAATACCCACATATTTGAAGAAACAGAACTTACTACTGGCAGCCATTCAAACATTCCTTGGGGAGAAACGAGGTCCTACCAGTCAGGAGGCAAGAAGCCAAAAATAGACTTTTGCCAACAATGTAATTTCACAAAGAAGATTTCACTTTGAATCCAAAAAGCTTGGGAGGTTAAAATGCAACTAGAATGCTTCTTGATTAAGTACAGACACTAAACTACTTTGTAAAATGGCTAATTTAGTGACAGTCTTCAGTAGAAGCTTTATTCCTCCAGAGCTTATTTGGGTAATAATAAATATTTAGTAACCAAGAAATTACTGACGTTGAACCAAAAGGCACAGACAAGACTGTTAGAAAAAGGGAGGCTCAGAGTATGCACTTCATGTAAATGGTGAGCACAGCAAGGATCCAATTACCCACACTGTAGATGTTTTCCCTTGAAATCATCTTTAAAAAACCTGACTGCAATGTCAGTTTCTTGTTTTTAAAGCTTATTTTATTGAAGTATAGTTGATTTATAATGTTGTGTTGAGTTCTGCTGCAGAGCAAGACATAGACATGGATATTCTTTTCCATTATGGCTTATTACAGGATATTGGATATAGCTCCCTGTGCTACACAGTAGGGCCTTGCTGTTTACTGTCAGTTCCTCATCTTGGTGCATTTAGCATTGAACAAGAGGGTGCACAGTCAGTAGGCTACTCCATATCAGTCTTGAACTGAGATGGCTGACTCAACAGTTGCCTGCAAATAACCCCCATGACCCCAGGCCAGCTGTGTGGAGCAATGAACCCCATAAGGCCAAGCCTGCTTCGTGAGGGACGAGTGCTCTGATCAACTAGCCATGTCTGCTGAGGGCCAGAACAGGAGAACAGATATGCCCCAGATGCATGCCATACAGGACATGCATGTGTGAGGCTAAATTAAATGAAACCCATTTCCACAAACAAAGCTGTTCTAATGTCTTTTCTACACTACACATTATAGAAAAGTTGGGGCTCCCTAGCTACAAGTGAGCATGCACACCTCGCTATATAATACAGGGAACCCAGCCCGGCACTCTGTGATGACCTGGAAGAGTGGGTTGGGGGTGGGTGTGAAGGACGCTCAAGAGGGAAGGGATATACATATATACACACATACCCTTATGGCTGATTTCAGTCACTGTATGGCAGAAACAAACACACAATTATAAAGCAGTTATCCTCCAATTAAAAATTTGTTTAAAATGTATGCTTTTCATGCTCTGTTCAAGAAACCAAGGGCATAGGTCACCTAATAAAAGTGTAAACTTGTACTTTTCCAGAAAATACACTTACATGAACTATTTCATTTCCACAGTGGTGTCTGATAAATGAGTTAATTCTGCACATGCCAGTAGCTCACACATCCGCTTGCAATAATTACCTCCAGTGGGGAAGAGCTGAAATCCCGAGGGGAGGAAAGGCCTGCAGGGAGCTGTGTGGGATACTGACATCCAGTCTCTGATCACCAGTTTATAAAGCTGCCTTTAACGCTTCATTCCACTTAAGACAACATCATCCACTTAAGAAGTGCCCAAGAACACACCAACTGGCCACCCCTGATACTATGACAAATGAGAACTACCTTAAATCCTAGGACTTTTGAAAAGACTCCACTCTCCTTCTCCTGTTTCATTGTCCGACCCACAGCCAGCTTTGCTAGTTGGGCTTGTTCACCTGACCATACTGGGGGGATGGGATCTCTCTATATCATTTGGTCCCTCTCTACCCTACATTGTTCCTTTCACTTCATACATAAAGGAAGTGAAAAGCATGCAAAGGTGACAGATGATGGTCTCAGTGTATAATAACATTGATGAGAGGTGCTGTGTAGGAGTTCTGATGGGCAGAGGGTCACATCTCACCCCTTTCCCTAAAAACAAAACAACCGCCCACATGGCAGCAAGCCAGGACTGGGACTCAGCCAGTTTTCAAACTATCACAGGAGAAGGGAGTGGCAGCCGTGGACCCTGGTGAGAAAAGCACTCTGCACTTGACTCGCCTTCTCTCTCACAAGTTTATGAAGCTCTCAATTTTTAGACACTGGTTTTGGAGCAGAGTTGCATAACCCATCTATTCACTTATTAATTAATGTTTAACCACGCTGCATAGCATTTCTGTATTGAATGCTTTCTATTCTTTTGAATCACTGACTGTAAGCAAGTTCTCAGGAGTGAGATTTCTGGTCAAAGAGTGGGTACATTTTCTGGCTCTAGTTAAATGCTGTCATACTGCTTGAACACAAAGATGGATTGTTTTATAATCTTTGTAACGATACCAGCTGAGAGTGTTCTTCATAACTATCCAGAACTGCTGTGTGGTTTTTCATACTCACAAGGTAGCTCATTATTGTCTACATTTGCATGTGTGGCTGAACACTTTTCAAGTCCTTACTTATTGTGTGATCCTTCTTTTGGACCATGTGTCATATGCGTCGACCATTTGTTTCTCAGGCATTTGGTATTTTTTGGGTTCATGTTCCTTCATTCACTGGAGACACTTAGGTTTCACCTGTCAAATTTATTACAAATCTTACCCATGTTCCCCAGTTCCCTCTTTAATGTTCTCTTCCAGGTTCATAAAAGACTTAAATGCTTTTATCTGGTCCCATTACATTTTGTACGTTCTCTCAAAAATCCATAGTTACGCTACTGGCATGCTTCTAAAACATTAATCTTCGTCTTTACCTTTTCTAGAATAGACTTTTCCAATTCCTAAATCCAAATGAAGTATGGAAATCCCACCCCACTCCCATTTAACTCTTAAATATACACAGATTTTGGTCGAAGCTCTTTTTTTTCCCCTTCAAAAGGACTAATTTCTATTTTTTGAATCATTACTATGTTGTTTTAATTATGACTGACTTACAGTAAACTTTTGTTGTTGACCATTATTCATCTATTTTCCAAATGGATGCAAGTATCCTACAGATATTTGAACTGAAATGGTACAAAACCTGTGAATTGACTCAGGAAAGGCTCTCATCTTTCCCATGTGCTTCTATCTATTCCTATCCTTCCATATATCAGGACTTTTCAGGTGTCAAAGTGCCCAGCACTTTCTCTCCTTATGATTCCAACAACGGGTGAACTCCCAAGGAATTTATTCTGATCTTGCTAAGGTGTCCTTTGTGACTGCTATGTGGACGGCTGCACGTGCCACTCCCGACACCAGCAGGAAGAGCCTACCTCCATCCTGGGATCTGGGCGGGCCTTGGACTTCCCCTACCCAATAGGATGTGGTGGATATAATGCTCTGGGTCTCGAAACATCACATACCTGCTGCTTATGCTCTCCTGATTCCTTAAGTCACATGTGAAGAAGTACAATTACTTTGCTGGAGACGAGGCTCCAGCCAGATCCCAGTGTTCCAGGTACAGGCATATAAGAGGAGTCACCTTAAAGCTCCAGACCCAGTTGAGCTCCAGCTGAATACAGCTGCATGACTGACATCAACGGAAGACACAGGAAACAGAAGAACCACTCAGCTGAGCCTGGCCAACCCATGGAATCATGAGACATAACAAACTATAGTCTTCAGCCATAAATTTTAGGGTGGTTTGTTATACAGAAATAGATAACTGAAAATGCTAACAATGCTTTGAAATGAGGCTTATAAAAATATGAAATATATTTTAGAATACCTACTTTATAATATCTAATAATTTCTTCTTGATTTACATTTTCTAGATATAGAATTATATATGCAAATATTTCCTTACTTTCAAAATTTATTCTTTTTAATACTAGACTCCATTACAAAATTAAAGGACATGATCTCTGAGGATACCCTTGTTTAGTCTCTAGACTTAGGTGATACATTTTAAACATTAAAAAATTTTTTCCCATTAAGTGTTATTTTGTACAGTATTATATAACTATATTCAATATCCTGTAATATTATATAAGGGAAAGGAGTATGAAAAGAAAAAATAAATATTTATACACACGTTTGTATATATAATATATATATCTGAATCACTTTGTTGTACAGCTGAAAGTAACATAACAGTATAAATCAACTATACTTAAACCTTTAAAAGTATTATGGAATAAAGTTGATATTCTTTGTTAGGGTTTGAAGGTATCTCTCGATCTTAATTTTTATTAGAAATAGGTCTTAAGTCCATTATTCATATCCTTTCTGAGAAACTGATATGACAACTTTTAATGACTTCATCTATTATAACTTATTATAACTAATATAACTATATAACTAATAATAACTAATAACTATAACTTCTTTTATTAAGCCAGCTAACTTCTTGCTAATAACAATGAATATCTTTTCAATTTATGACTGAGCTTCGTCTAAGCTGTCTCACATCAACATTAATGACTAAGATTGTCTTACAATTTTTCTTTTCTATGTGCTATGAGAAATCCTATTATGCAATGAGGCTGCTAATACATTTCAAGAAAAATTTATGCAAGGGCATTATCGCTCTTTGAAACTTTGAAAATAATTAACTGTAAACATTAGTTTTGGGTGATATTTGGGATTTGGAAATATTCTTGCATAATTTTTTCAATGCCCTCCACACTCTGACTTCTACTTACTGTTTCTCATGCTCTTTCCCCCCACTTTCTTGCAGGAAATATCCAATTATCCGATTCATCAGATTTATTCCTACATAGGAATAAAGTGACATTCCTTAATCATGTTATCATCTCTCATGTATTCAATACTAATCTCCTTCCTCATTTCTAATTTTGTTCATTTATGTGTTCATTTTCTGAACCAATTTATACTGGCTTACCAATATTTAAAGAAAAAATGATCATTAATTAAACTTACAAACTGCACAGAAATTTCAATTGCAAGTTTTTTTAAGAAAATCATTTGATTTTTTTCTTTCCTTTTTTTTTTTGTTTTCTTTCACAACCTCTGTAGAATGTTTTTGAAGTACAGTTACTTAATTTTCACTTTGTTTTTCCATCTAAATATGTTTCTGAAGCAGTTTTTCTGTTTAAGGCCTACTCCCTGCTGTAGTCCAAAGACTTTACTAGGCAACCTCTTCTTCATCTTCACTTACTAGAAAAGAAAAAGATACTCTTATCATAGTCCTAATTCTTCTTAGCACAATTGTGGTCAGTTGCTTCAGTCATGTTCAACTCTCTGCAACCCTATGAACTGTAGCTTGCCAGGCTCCTCTGCCCATGGGGTTCTCCAGGCAAGAATACTGGCATGGGAAGCCATTCCCTTCTCCAGGGGATCTTCCTGACCCAGGGATTGAACCCATGTCTCCTGCATCTCCTGCATTGCGGGTAGATTCTTTACCTGCTAAGCTACCTGGGTAGCACAATTATCACTAGACTAATATTTAGAACTGTCTGAATTGTTAAAGTTTTTGGTTTATGTTTTGCTCCTATTTTCTGGCTTAATTCCCATTTCACGCCTGTGGAGGGAAGTGTGGGGAAATGCACCTTCTCTTACTGACCCCCTGGGGAAGCTGTGGACAGGATGCTTGGAGAATCTGCATTCCTCCAACACTGTGTATGATATTGTCTGTGTACCCGGAGAGTACCCTGTGTACCTGGAGAGTTCACACATGCTTAAGCAACCAAGATTGGGGCTGATTAACTTGGTACTGCTGCTGTATTCTTTTTTTTTTCATATTTGATAGAAACTTTTTCCTTGGTTACAAAACCCAAGCCCATATACAAAGTTAGGAACACTTTTAGAAGCCTCTTTTGAAAGACTATTTTAGTCCCTTTTAACTGAGTTTAAAAAAAATAAAGCAAGTTTTCAACACCAATTTGAAAACTGAGAAGTTCAGGAATATACTTAGTTTCCTTTTATCTACAAAATGGTGCAATTCCAATTCCAACCGATAAGGTCACAACAGATTGGATCAGGCCAATGTGTAGGTTCTTTTGCATTGTGCTGTGCTATGCTTAGTCACTTAGTCGTGTCTGATTCTTTGGGACCCCATGGACTGTAGCTTGCCAGGTTCTTCTGTCCATGGGGATTCTCTAGGAAAGAATACTGGAGTGGGTTGTCATGCCTTCTTCCAGGAGATCTTCCCAACCCAGGGACTGAATCCAGGTTTCCCTCATTACAGGCGGATTCTTTACCATCTGAACCTCCAGGGAAGCCCATGAACACTGGAGTAGGTAGCCTATCACTTCTCCAGGAGATCTTCCCAACCCAGGATCAAACCGGGGTCTCCTGCATTGCAGGTGGATTCTTTGCCAGCTGAACCACCAGGGAAGCCCACGTCTGCACTACTTGAAGATAATGTTCACTTATGTTAGTTCAAAGGAAATAGGAATTGGCACAGGATAGTAAAACCAAATTCTTAAACCCATGTGTCTAGTGTCAATTTTAGCTCTTAGATGAAGGGCAACACATCATGTGTTGAGGCATGGGACATAAATGAGGCAGGACAGCAGGGAAGAGTCATGCCTGCTGGGGATAAACGACGCTATGGCATTATACAAGGCTCATGGTATCTCAACCCAACGGATACAGTCCACTTTTTAAAGCCTGTCTTCAAACGTGCTGACTAATCATGTGTGGGCCCAGACTTTTTCCAGAGGGGTCTGAGCTCAGTAAGGCATCTTGAACTGCCTTGATTACTTTGAAATGATTAAATAGGCACATGGGGGCTTTCTGGACTATCTTTTCTTCATGATGTTGAGTCTAGCTCAGGAACAGCTTTGAGAATTGGTATAGAAAGATAAAGTCACAAGCAGGGCAACTGCTCATCCCGGTAAAGACCTCTCTTTTTAAAGTGCTGAGGGATGCCTATGCTTACATCAGCACTATTCATGACAACTGAGATGGAAACAATATAAATATCCATCAACAGATGAATGGATAAAACATACGGTATATACATACAATGGAATATTACTCAGTCATAAAAGAGAATGAAATAACGCCATGTGCAGCAACGCAGATGGACCTAGAGATTATCATACTAAGTAAAGTAAGTCGGAAAGAGGAAGACAAATATATGATATCACTTATATATGGAATCTAAAATATGACAAAATGAACTTATCTATGAAACAGAAACAGACTCACAGACATAGAGAACAGACTAGGAATTGCCAAAGTTGGGGGAAGGTTAGGGGAGGGATGGACTGGGAGGCTGGGGTTAGCAGATGCAAACTATATTATAGATAGGATGGATAAAACACAGGTCCTGCTGCATAGAGCAGAGAACTATAAACCACAATGGACAAAAAGAACATGAGAAAGCATGTATGTATATGCATATAACTGAATCACTTTGCTATATAGCAGAAATTAATATAACATTCTAAATCAACTATACTTCAATAAAACTAATTAATAAAAAATAAGTGGTTAAGGGAATGGATCACATCTGGTCACTACCATGTCCACTTACATCACAGTGGAGCTGATACTGATACAAAAGAATCTGAATAGGCAAAGGTCAGAGTTACAAATTTTTGAATCTTCCTGAGCTGACCGTCGTCTCAAGATGGCATATTACCCTATGGATTGGCACCAAAAAGTGACTGGAACTTTTAAACATGACCTCAACTCCTTCCATATTTTCCATAGAATGTTGTTTGGAAAGTCCAGAAAGGGCAGGGAACCAAAGTCCGCTCCCTGAGCAAACAGCATCCCACATTTTATCTGCCCCACTTAGGCACCCCTGCCCTGAGTCACTGGGAGCTGGGATGTCCCTGCTTTCTTCTCCCTTCCTGACAGTGCCAATGCCCAGCTGGCCTCGAACATCAGCTCAGAAACACCCTGAGGAAAGGGATGTGCGGGTAGGGCTGAGAGGAGCTTGCCAGGTCTCTGGAAAGGTTTGCATTTCATAGCAGAGCAGGCTAAAGCCCAGCACAAGTATGTACCACAGAGGACTGGTGACCAACCTTCAGTGTTGCAATAAAGCACGTAGCATAGTGACTTGTCCAAGGGCCCGCAGCCCAGCAGTAGGGCTGTGATTATAATTACAGTCCATGGATGGATAATCCAGCCACTGCCGTCTGTGCCACTGTGCTATCTGGACCTCCCACCCACAGCCCAGCTCCCTAGAAAGTCTCACTTCATAGCAGCAATTTTATTCTGCAGAGGTAGAAGGGAACCCAGCAAAGACACAAACGAGGGTGGAGACAGACATGAAGTGACATATATACATACAGACATGGTGGTGGTGGTTTAGTCGCTAAATTGCGTCCATGTGTCCAACTCTTGCGACCCCACGGACTGTAGCCCACCAGGCTCCTCTGTCCATGGGATTCTCCAGGCAGGAATACTGGAGTGGGTTGCCATGCCCTTCTCCAGGGGATCTTTCTGACTCAGAAATGGAATGAAATGGAATCTGCCTCTCCTGCACTGGCAGGTGTATTCTTTACCGCTGAGCCACGAGGGATTTCCATGTATTCCCACACACATACTGTTGTAAATCAGAATAAAGAATATAAAATGCAAAAGGATCTCAGAGGTTAAAATCTATGTCGTGAGCTGCAACAGCTCAAAAGTGCAGGGAGCCTGTGCATCTTATACCTACTGGCTCCTCTGTACTAGCTCTCCTCATCTTGTTACCTTGCTGTGCGCTTGATAAATAAAGATAAGATTAATTTAAGAAACAGTTTTCCCTTAAGAAACTCATCACTCAATAAGAAGTGACAGAGATGTGAATAATGCAGAACAGAGTGGTATGTACTATGCAAATATTTATGCGGTGGGGGAACAGGGAAGACAGAATAGAAGTTCTTAGATTCTCATAGGGCAGTGAGACAAGTGCACACAGAATAAGCTAGAGAAAATGCAGCTCTCTCCTGTCTAGGCTGCTCTGGAGAGAGGTGAGACCTGTCATGCCTTTTGGGGCTCTGTCACACCAGGCTAGTCTTGGGAGCCTGAGAAATAACTAGAGCTTTCATAGTCCTCTCTAACCAACTTCTGGTTGAGAGAAACATTTCTCTGCGTTACCAAGCAGACAGGAGCATTCTCAAGTTTTCACACGGAACAACTACTTTGTAAATCCAAATGCAAACTTCACCAAGTACTTGGCAGGTCCAAAACAGCCGTCCTCTCTCCATCAAGGGAGCAGGTGTTTTGCAGGAATTTCTTCCTAACAGTTTCCTCCTCGCATCTATCAGAGCTAAACGTCCCAGAGCCCGGATTAACTCACTTTCTTTCTAGACACCCCCCTAAAAGGTGCTTAGGACCAGAGGCACTGATCCCAGCTGATGAGTGAAACTGACAAGCAGGGCAGCTTGTTAAGAGAGGCAGTCAGGGCAGCAGACTCCACCCGAAGCAGCCTGACTGCAAAGTGCACCTGTCCCTCCTGGGAAAAGAATGTGGATTCCTTTCCTGAAGCTTGCACATCACAGGTGATGAGGACTGACTACCAGAGCAGGCAGCGAAAGGGTGGGGGGTGAGAAGAGACGATCAGGTGGCCCTGCCCCCACTTTGGGGTTGGGGGTGGTGGCAGCGAACACTGTTGCTATAACTCAGACACACAGGAGATCCCCAGACAGGGCCCCAGAATGGCCTGCCCTCTGTGGATCCTGCTTGTTACCCAGGAGCCAAGGCCGTAGTCATGGAAAGCATCTGGCAGCAAATGGAAGAAAGTCAGGACCCCTGTCACTGGGGGCCCCTGGGTCTACACGTAAGGTCCTGAGGATGCCTGGGAGACAGGCATGGCCCCTGTCGGTGGCCCCTTTAGGAAAAAAACGTGCTTGCTATGGAGCAGCTTCCCCTCTGAAATTCACAGAAATATTCACCAGAGATGGTGGAAGGCAGTGAGGCAGTCAGAGGGCCCCAGACATCAGCCAGCCTAGCACTGTTCCCGACCACAGGGTTAGAGGGGGAAGCCAGGGCCAGAGAGGGAGAGACTCGCTGGGTCAAGGAGGCCCCACCAGAGTCCGCATGGACTCCGAGCCACTGGACTCCCAGGCCTGCGCCTGTCCTGCCAAACTGGGCAGCCTGGACCTCTGCGGGGCCTTCCCATCCTGTCTCACCTCATCACGCTGGGTGGAAAGACACCGTCTGTGTCCTAGGTCATCACCTTGACCTTCCACGTAAGAAAACAGAGGTGGAAAAGGAAAAGTGGCTCATGCCAGACCACAGCTGGTACCTGACCTGGCAGCAGGTTTGGGGACCCTTTGCCTAGGGCTCACCCCACCACATGCCTGGGTCTCCCTAAGGAAATGCCCCAAGTCTCAGCCCAAGCCACTCCCTGGTTTCCCTCCTGGAAGATGTACAGAGCATCCAAAGGCTCACCCAGATGACCCCTGCGTTGCCATCCCCAGCCCCAGAGGCTGAATGTCTTTACCTTCAAATGCTCGGGCAGCATCCACGAGGTGGGTCCAATCTAACCCTGTGGCCGTGTCTGGCAGGGGCATCAGGCCAGGATCTGCGCACTTGGACTTATCCGATAAGGACCCATCAGAGAACCAGAACTCATCTAGACAGAAAAAAACCCAGAGCGTCAGTCAGATAGCAGTGTGGGTCCTGGCTGGGCCTTCAGAAGGGCCCAGGGGGGTTCTGGTCCCAGGAGAGAAACAGACATCCCACTGCTGTCTGTGCAAGATCAGGGCTGAGGCTCCCACGAACCAGAAAAGCAGAGGTGAGCTCCTCCTGGGCGGGCTCCTCTGGAGGATACTACCTGGGTCTGACCACCCTGAGGATCACTTCCTGTTCTCTGGATGACATCCCCGTGGGAAGAGTGTTGCAAGCCTCTGCTGTAAAAACAGTCTGGTACAATCTCTCTTGTACATTTTGCTATGTATAAAAATGGTGATTGAATTTCATTTCTGACTTAATGAGATGGTCTGATCAGTGGCTAAACCAGAACCCACTCCCCATCCAGCACTGAGTATTTGCTATTCTGTACAAAGACACCTTGTACACTTCTTCTCCTAAACTCTCATCACAGGACGTGAAGTGCTTATGTCACTAGTCATACTGGCTGTTAAGAAGTCATTATGCATCTGCAGACACATTTCCCAAAGGCTAGAGCTTCTCTAACACGCCTTTTCTGGACCTGCCCAGAACCATGGCACACAGCTGCTCATGGACACATCTGACTAATTAGACCAATCAAAATAATGACCACCTGGCTGTCTGAGCCTGCAATTAAGTTATGGAGGGGCTGTAATTAACCAAGTGCACCTGTAATTTCCGCTCCCATATCCTACGGGGTGGCTGTGAAATGCTGGCATCTGGACCAGGATGGAGGGAGCCTGGGATTTGCCCTTGAAAGACACTAACACTCCCTGTCCAGCACCTTCCACATGAGCTCTGAGCCTACCTCAAGCAGCTGCAGTTTAAAGCGAAGCCACTCTGCTGTTAATACCACCCCACTCAGAGGTGAAACCATCACCCCCTCCACTTATTGCTTTTAAAGATCTTTTGGATGTGGGCCATGTTTTAGAAGTCTTAATTGAGTTTGTTACAATATTGCTTCTGTTGTATGTTCTGGTTTTTTGGCTGTAAGGCATGTGGGATCTTCACTCCCCAACCAGGAATGGAACCCACGCCCTCTGGATTGAGAGGTGAAGACTCAACCACTGGACTGCTAGGGAAGCCCTGCCCCCTCCATTTTGAAGGGATCCCAGTGACAGGGACTTTATCAAGGTCACTCCTGCCCCCCTCCCCCTCCACTTGCTTGCGCTTTAAACTACCAACCCTTCCAGCATGTTCCCTGCATGAGGTTCTCTGTCCTTGTCTGCTCCTCTCCTGACGGCCCCTCTGAACCCAGGGAGGCACCAGAGGGCAGAGGCTGGACTGACTCCACCCAGGTCCCATCCTTACCCAGAGTTTAAGGTTCAACCCCCCAGGGAGCAAGATCAGGAAGCCTGGGGACCTTCAGTCATTTGCCAATCACTTCCTTTATCTCAAAGACAGCAGCTAAAATAGGTTTTCTGCACCAAGTGTAGAAAAATTATTTGACTTGGTGGCAATTACTCTTGCCACTGATTTCCCTGCAGCTGAGTTTATCAGGGATACACACACACATACACACACACACACACACACATATATATTTGCATGCATGTGGTGACTCTGGGAAGGGCGCCCCAGGGCTGGCTGGAACCCAGCGTGCATGAGGCACCCCCTCAGCCCCTGCCTCTCCTCCCCTCACTGGAGAGGAAAACATCAGGGCGTGAAAAATTATTCAGGTGAATGAACATTCCTACAGAAAGTATACTCTCTTGGTCACGTTCGTTTTGCTAAGAAATGTCAACTTGAGGATTCTCTTTGCCTTTGTAAAGAAATAGTCCTTCACCTGAGCTTTTCGCATCTTAGAGCCTAAAATCAAACCCAATACACATTCTGTGTGCTGTGTGCTTTCTCCTCGGCGCCACCAGACGATGCTGACTGGCGATAACACAGGGGTCCCCAACCTCCAGGATCGAATGCCTGGTGACTTGAGGTGGAGCTGATGTAACAATAATAGAAATACAGTGCTCAGTAAATGTAATGTGCTTGAATCATCCTGAAACCATCCACCCATACCCCCGCCACTGGTCTGTGGAAAAACTGTCTTCCCTGAAACCAGCCCCTGGTGCCCAAAAGGCTGGGGCCTGCTGTTCTAACAGGAGCCAGGCAGAAAGGAAAAAGCAGCAGAGACAGGAAAAGGGGCCAGTGCAGGGAGACAGCAGTGCTGGGCTAGAGTCCTTCGTACCCTCGTCCTGTCCTTACCGCTCCACGGGCTCAAAGAGCATCTCTCCCAAGAGCCCGGCGGGGTACTGACAGAGGAAACCTGATCGTCCTGGGCTAAAGATTAGGCTCTGATTTTACGTGGCACAAATCTGAAGTGTGGTGGTCAGAAGCTTCTGCCCAGAGTGAGTGAGGTGTGTGTGGGTGAGTGCGCCCTGCGATCCCACAGCAGGGCTCATCACAACCACAGGCAAAGCCAGGACATCCTTTGAACATTCTCCAACTCTGGTGGAGAACCAGGAAAGAAGGGATGTGTGCATGCTAAGGTGCTTCAGTAGTGTCCAACTCTTTGTGATCCTACGGACTGTAGCATGCCAGGCTCCTCAGTCCATGGGATACTCCAGGCAAGGATACTGGAGTGGGTTGCCATGCCCACTCCAGGGGATCTTCTTACCCAGAGATCGAACCCGCATCTCTATGCCTCCTGCATTGGCAGGCGGATTCTTTACCACTGAGCCAGGGAAGCCTGGAAAGCACCATACACACAGCTATATTTAAAATAATCAACAAGGACCTATTGTAAAAAATAAATAAAAATAAATATAAAACAATTTTAAAAAATACCTGGTTTTTTATAATGTTTGGAAAATCATGTAATTGGGTAAGGCTTCAAACCACCAAAAGCTCTTTATAATGTTTGTAACTGACATTAGGTTCACCCTGGTGATGTTTTGCTCTGCGCCCGCTGTATTCCAGGTCCCGGCAGGTACCATATCACCAGCACCCAGGGATGGAATAACCTGTAAGATGTGGGTTCCGCCTCTGAGGAGCCGTCAAGGAGCAGATGAGTCCTGCAGCTGCTGCCCTGCAGTCTGGGAAGTACTTGCAGGAGCTAGCCCCTGCGCCTGGAGCAACCAGAGTAGGTGTAAGCAGCTTGTTCCCTGAGCTTTCCAGATGGGGAGGACAAAGAATGACTTGGGTGCCAAAGCCTGTTGCTTCTGGGCCAGTTCTCTCAAGCCAGCGCTACTCTGGAGTCCACCCCACTCTTCTGGCCAGCCCAGGAAAGTCAGGATTTCCGAAAGACTGCTGCAGTTCAGACAGCGCTGCCTGGGCCTCTTGCTCTCTTGGCCTGGACACTGATCGTGTGGCTTCCTGTTTGTTTATTCCAACCCTGAAATCTTGGGGACCATCTATTAAATCTGACTTTACTGCTGTTGTTATAAATGCTGAGGAGCCTTCCTGACAGCATTTCCTGGTGGTCAAATAGCTGTGGTTTCACAATTACTCTTCAGAAACCGAAGGCTGTTCATTACAGGGGAGGCTGAGAACATTTGAAATAGAGAAAGAAATGCCACATGGAGTCAGAGAACACACTGCCTCTAACGTCTGTGGATACTGTCTGCGGGGCAAGCGAAAGGCACGCACGCTGAGTCTCCTGATGGGGTCTATGGCATCTTGAGTGGCTACTAAATTAGAAGGAAATTACTGATTTCTTTTACTTCTATTAAATCTTTCCCATGCCTTTTAAACTTCAAGGATCATCCTTTGTGAGGGGCGTAGGTGTCACAACTATAGGATCTTGGAACACACAGAACCTAATACTCTTCTTATTTTCCAAATTTAAGAATTCTTATTTGTCTTCCTACCTATGAAGATTCCTACCATTCCCTGGAGGGTTTTAGAAATCACATAAAAAATCATGAGTTCTCTTTAAACATGCTCTGAACCTGCCAACGCTTGGGACTACACTGAGTGAAGCCAGGTAAGCACGTGATCTAGGAGGGGAAAGATGCTATGAGCACCTTTTGGTAGCTTTGGTCTTGGGACCTGTGAACTCTGTGTCAAAGTTTCCCACTTTGTTTTCCTATCTGGGCCACTAAAGGAATTTTACTCTGAAACCAGTGATGGAAACAAAGGCCCTAAATATAATGCAGAAACATCTCAGATGTCTTTCAATTGTTTGAGCAAGTCATTTTTTTGTATCTGCAAGTTGAAGACAGAACGATATAGCACATTCAGGGTCCTCCCCACCTAGGAAATATATATGAATTGTAACATGAATCACACCTAAAATGTGCCTATTAAGTGTCATCTGTCTCCCAAGGCTGGATTAAGATCCTGGTCTCAAGAGAAGAAAGATTCTGAGACAGGCCCAATTTTGAGACATGCAGAAGCTAAAGCTATCAGGAGAAGCCTGTGACTGGGAATTACATGGAGAAAAGGGGTAGCAATGAGGTCTCACGAGATTCACTGTGAAAAGACGGGCTTGCCAACCCTCCCTCGAACTGTCCTTGGTCCAAATTAGGAACAGATCCAAACGAGTCTCTATGAGCAGAAGGTCAGATGCTTGCAGAAATAATGATGGTGAAACTTCAGAACACATGTGCCTTCTGCGTATTCTAACTCCACCTCTGTTGCCATTTAAATATCTGGTGCTACCTGCTCTGGCAGCACTAATCTAACTTCTAGTCCAAGACATGAAGCTAAGTCTCTGAAACTAAGAGAAACACCTAGGCAACCCCAAGTAGTCCTCGTTTCTCGCTCCAGACGTCTGCTGGGCACAAGATTTCATGTGTCCATTCTATTTTGTTCCAGGGTCAGCCTGTTGGAACTACTCTCAGAGTGAGATCTGCTTACCGGGGCTTGGCTGAGTGATCAGAAATCACAGAAAGCAAAGGATGATGGATATCTGCCTTGAGTAGGCACAACAGAGATAACCACACAGGTCATCCCACACTGGGGTATCCAGGGGGAGTCAGGGGTCCCAGGGGTGAGCATCTTCCCAAAGACGACCAGGTCCTTAGAGCTGAACCTCTTGGTGGGAAGGGAGGAAAGAATCACAAGCTTTTGGGGGAAGACATACTAATTCAAATTACTCCCAGCTACCTTACTGACATATTGTCATTCTATTCATCAAACTGACAAAATTTTTTTCTGAGTAGGTTGTTAAGTTTAGAAATTGGAGGAATCACATGCCCTGATGGTTCAATGATAAAGAAGCTGCCTGCCAATGCAGGAGACATGGGTTAGATCTCTGGATCTGAAAGATCCCCTGGAGAAGGAAATGGCTACCCACTCCAGTGTTCCTGCCTGGGAAATCCCATGGACAGAGGAGCCTGGTGGGCTTTAGTCCATGAGGTCACAAGGAGTTGGACACAACTTAGCAACTAAGAAACAACAACAACATGGCCAGATAAGATTTCACTTGAGAAGAGCAAACAGCAGGGCCATTCTTACTGCCTTTCCTAGAGGAGCAGACAATGGATTCAAGTCAGGCAGTTTTAAACTTAGGTAGCAAACAGTGTCTCCTGCCTGCTTCCAACTGTGCCTTTGAGCACAGTAAAATAAAAATACAGTTCTTTAGTAGGTAAGTGGAGAACTAAATTGGCATATCTAGATAATAGAACAGTAGTCAGCACTAAAAGGAAGTGAGCTATCAGGCCATGGAAAGCCATGGAGGGACACTGGATGCATTTTACTAAGTGAAATACTAAAGAAGCCAATCTGGAAAGTCTATCTCCTGCACGATCCCAACTATACGACAATCTGGAAAGGATACAACCATGGAGACGCAAAATGACCAGTGATTACCAGGAGTTAGGAGACAGGGATGAACAGGGTGAGCACAAAGGAATTTTAGGGAGATGAAAATATTCTGTGTAATACTATAATGGTAGATATGTTGTCATGCATTTGTTCAAACTCATAGAATGAATGACAAGAGTGAACCTTAACGAAAACTATGCACTTTGGGTAACGAAGATGTGTCATGTTCTGTAACGAACACCCACGGTGAGGGGTATTTATAATGGGGAGACTGGGCCTGTGGGGATAAGGGGTGTGTACGTGGGAATCTATGTGGCTTCTGCTCACTTTTGCTGTGACACTAAGATGGCTCTAAGTAACTAATGTTATTAAGAAAAAAAGTTAAACAAAAAAGAGAATATACAGTTTACCCTTGAGCAATGTGGTGGTTAGGTGTGTGGACTTCCCATGCAATGGAAAATCTGTGTATAACTGTATAGTTGGCCCCCATATCTGAGGTGCCACATCCCCTGATTCAACCAACCATGGAGCATACATGACTGTGATATTTACACTGGAAAAAACTTGTGTGTAAGTGGACCCCTGCAGTTCAAATCTGTGATGTTTAACGATCAATTGTGTGTTCTCCATGTGAAAGCAAATGAATGTAAGAACTGTATTAACATTTATCCCATAGATTTCACCATCACACCTCAAGCATTTTAAGTGAATGATATAACATTTGCAAGAAAATAGTTTTACTGGTTTCAGGAAAGCTTTTAAGAGGCCATTAAAGTCATCTATTTACAAAAAAGGACAAACATTTGCAGAAATATTAGGGTATTAGAATATGTCTGTCTGACCTTCATATCTTTATCAAGAATGAGTATAAAGGTTTCTCCAGTTTGGGCAAAAGGACTTTTCATAACAAGCAGGATATTATATTACTTAAAGAAATAGATTAAGAATTTTATGAGACCAGGTTCATTCCCAGTTATGTTAAACATTAGAAAGATTATTAGAGCTTTTATGTCATTTAGCCTGGGACTTACATGTGTATTATGAGATTCAAATTGGTTTTAAAGGATTCTAAAGATAATGCTTTCTATGAGGAAATTCAAACAACAACAAAAAAACCCCTGATGATGAATATATTTGATTAGATCCTCATTCTTTCTGCACAACAGAAATTAACTATGAACAAAGAAAATAAAGCTAACTAATGTTAAAAAAAAAATCACCCTTCAACACTGACACGTTAATAAAGAACTACCACTACATAAAAAGGAAAGATTTTAGGATCTGAAGGAAAATCATTTAGAAAGTATCTAGCCAACCCATGGCTAATATATTAAGAGTGAACTGGACACAGAGAATCTAAGTGATGGGACTTGGACCCACATATCCTGATGCCCAGGAGCCACCTTCACCACCACCATCAACAGGTCTTAAAGATTAGGAAGCAGCAGACATAGAAGGTAAGGAAATCAACCTTCCTCCCTGCATGCTGACCACCAGGAAATCTGCCCTGTGCCACCATTTTCTCTTTATAAAATCAAGTTTTAGACATTTTTTCTTTATAGACATAATAGCCCAGTTATAGTAGAGAGGTTAGTTTTTTCCTAAATAAAAATGTTTAATGTGGGATTTTCAATTTTCTGCAAAATTGGCAGTAGTGCTTAACTTTTGAAAAATGTCCACTTTGGGGCTTTATCACCTTTAAAAATTACTAAAAAAAACCCACAAACACCCAACCAAATGGCATCTATAGATTAAAGAATAAGCAAGTCCTCAGCCTCTGTAAGAGACCCACCCCAGAGAGCCCGCAAGGCCGGCGCGGTCCACCCTGGGCACTCACTGCGCAGGCTCCCCATACTGGGCGCAGGCTGGGTCCGGGGCGGCAGGGTGCTACGGTAGGGCGGGGTGGTGCTGAACAGGATGTCGTTGGGCAGCGCCTGGTCAAGGATGGAGCTGCGGGAGCTGCCGAAGGAAGAGTCCCTGCGGTGGCTGCAGATGCTCTCGTCCGAGAGGGTGCGGTACAGTGCGCGCCGTGGAGACAGGCTCCCACAGAACGAGAACTAGGGGTTCACACGGGGGAGAGAGGAGGACAGACGTCAGAAAGCTGGAAGCGTGGAGCTCCTCTAACTCGGGCGGGTCCCGAGCCTGCCCTGCGGGCGTCTCTGAGCTGTCCCCAGGAAGGCGCAGGGCTGCGGCTCAGCGATGTTGCACTAGACACTCGGGTCACAGAGGCAAACACACAAAGGCTTCCTGCAGTTATTGGATTTGGATGTTTTCCTCCTCTGACGTTCTGTGAAATATTACCAGGAATTAGGCATGCACAGCTTTATTAATTCTGAAATGTTAAATGGCAGCTCCATAACCATATAGCCACGGCAGCTTCTGGGAATACAGAAAGTTGCCATTCCAGGCAATAGTTACTTGAAACTACACTGACTGCTGGTTTGATTTTAATTAGAAATGACTGCATTTTAATATTAGGTGATTGCTGTACCAATCACCTACATGTGAAGTTCAATCTAATCTAGATAATAATAATAATATCAAGTGTTTGAGCAGAGCAGCTTTCTAAGTCAAACAAATAGGTTCAAGAAAGACAGTATCAGTCCAGGAAAATCTTATTGTCTACACACTTTAAAGTAACACTCATAAAGTTTATTATGGTTATTGGAAATTGAGTTACAGTAATCAATTATAATTGGATTTAAAGAAACCATTAAAAGTATTGTTAAATCATAGACAGGGTAAGGAAAATTCACACTAGAGAAGCAAGCAGTCAAAAACTCAAGAAAAATTTAATCAAATCTGAGTTTCCAACTCCTATATTCTGAACCACATTCCTTATTCCTTTTACATCAATAATAGTAAAAGCCAGAATGTTTGCATCAAGCAAATATAGAAATGGCTATTTACGTTTGCCAATGCAGCCACAAGGCTAAAAATATTTCTATTGTATGTGTTCCTTCCATTCTGTTGACGCTGTCCAACTGATGAATGGGAACCAGTGTGTGTATGAACTACAAAGTTTACACCATGAAAAGAAGGTGGTTTGTCTTAGAAGAAAAAAAATGTCAAGGAGAAGTTCGTTCCTATTAAAAGAAAAGCCATTTGCATTTTTGGTACAACAGCCTGCACCCAAGCTTATACAGTACCATATACATGATTGGATACAAGTTAAAAAAAAAAAGAAAAAAAGACTCATTCTGTTGAATTCTGCTGGGATTCCCTCTTCACACACAACCAGCAGGCTCTTCAGAACTTGATTACAGACCCATTAGATTAAAGCAGCTTTGAGGTAGCATCTCATTAGACTGTTACTCTCAGAACACAATTAGGTTAATTGCAGCATTGTTTTATTATAGGGAAGATAGGGGAGCACAAAGACTTGCTGTTTATCCTGATCACAGTCATGACAGCAATGCCCGCCTTTTTTCTTTTCATCTGGACAAGAATGCGCTGAATTAGCAGGGAGAAGGCTGCATTCCATTGCTGACTGCCACCAAATATTTATGGGCACGTCACACGTCACCATTCGGGGCCTCAGTTACTTGCCAAAAAAGGTTGGGCTAGATTACCTGTGAGTTCTTTTTCATACTTTCTACTCATTATCAAAGTGGCTTGAGAGACTGTAACAATAATAAAGCTACAATGAATAAGGCCAGTAAGTAATCTGACGGTAGCAACAGGCAGCAGAGTACCTAACTCCTGCCTGTTTGTGGGACAGGATGACGACACAGTAGGATGGCTTAGAGAACCTATCCTTGCTACAGTTCTGGAGCAAAAAAGTCAGGCAGTGGGAGTTTCAACAGCTCCCGTTTCTGACTGCCTGTCATGGATGGGTCCCGTGCAAGGCTAGTTCTTATGTCTGCTATAAGCCTATACATTCTGCAGTACATGTATCAGTGCCTCCTTTTTGCAGAGGATGACACTCGACCAAGAAGTTAAGTCACATGTACAAAATCACATGGCTAAAAAATAAAAAGGCAAATCACACAACCAATGTACAAAACCACACGGTGAAAAAGAAAAACAAAATGAAGAAAACACGCCACATGGCCGACCCTCCTTGCAGCTAAGAGGTGAGGCCAGGCCTGCCCGCTCAGAGCTCCCTCTGTCCGTCCAGAAGTCTCCATTCCTGACCTCTCTCGGCCTTACTCCGCTTCCTGGTGGAATAACAGTGTGAAAACGGCCCTGGGGGTCCTGGTGTTTCTGGTAACTTCAAACCTACACAAGTCACTGACCTTCCTCCTCCCCTC
The DNA here is from genome assembly GCF_023699985.2 of Odocoileus virginianus. Classification (NCBI taxonomy): domain Eukaryota; kingdom Metazoa; phylum Chordata; class Mammalia; order Artiodactyla; family Cervidae; genus Odocoileus; species Odocoileus virginianus. The sequence continues at coordinate 83,832,903 of NC_069680.1, read as the reverse complement.
CTCCACCGAGGGGCTGTCAGGAAGCATCAGTTTCAGGAAGTCTTCTTTCGAGAGCACGTGCTGAGTTTCTGAGACAGCGTCTCCCACCACTGCTTGCTGCTGAGCGGCCGAGGACAGCAGGTCCATCTCACTGTACAGCCTGGGAGGAAACGAAGCGTGTGTAAAGTGCCTCTCCCCTTAAGAACTAAAACCCAGTCTCCAGCTTCAATCACCACGTTCACACACACACACACACCCGGCTCTTAATTATTGAGCGGGTTCACTTTCGCCACATCTCCTCTGGATCCCCATGCCATCTCATATTTGTGAAATGAGCTTGACGGCGGAGTTAGGGTTCTGAATAATTCAGAGGCAAATCAGATCCCCAAAGCCCTGAATGAGAAAACAGAAAGTCAACTTCTCAAACAAGGCTGTGTTTTCCCGTTCCTAATCTGTATCAGAAAACACAGCTTCAATAATTCATCAGAGATTATCCTGTGTTCTCTGAAGGAAGCCTGGTGCTTCTCAGGAAACTGAGAGAGCCTTTCTCTTGTGGCTGGACAACCACACCCCACCGTCCTTGCAGCAACACAGAAAGCAGGACCCCGGGGGGCTTGACGTTGAAGAGCAATCGATCTGGGCACATGCCAAGCAGTTTTATTATCAGCAATTTCACAGAGCCGTTTGAATAAATAAAGAAGCTGTCTCCCTTATCAGTGTATAGAAATGTATTTATGGACAACAAAAGACTAGCTGAATTACTGTTTTCACTCCTTTTCCAGGGAAAAAACTAGGGAGTTATTTTTTAAAAGGTTTGGTCTGGAACATTCCCAAAGACATGGTGAGTACAGAACCAGGGGCTGGACCGTCAGCAGAGATGGATGGGACCCGTGACCCAGAAATGTGATGCTGGTCCAGGGGGGCAGGCCACAGAGGATGACCTGTGTCTCTATCCTGTGTCACAAAGGTCACCCTATTTCTAAAGCAAGGCTATTGTGCCACAGGGGAATGGCCTGCTGAGAAGTTATCAGGATATGAAACACACAGACCTGCTCAAAATTAAGAACTATTTATCTGAAACTGCTATAGCTCTTGCTTTGTTCTCGAGCTAGGTGTGGTGTCCCCAACTTTTTGGCTCTGGAAGCACCAGCAATGCTGATGACAGGAATATAGTGACTGGGGCAGGAACTATAAAAATCTGTAAATATGACTGAAGATCTGGTTGGCTTGCAGGATGGCAGAGCATGAAGACGGAGCTAAAAAAGAAGCCAAGACCCAGAGGGATAGGGTTTCTGCACAAAAGCCATGTGGGAAAACTGACCCTGGGGTTTTTGTGAAGAGGGCCTCAGATATGCACAGCTGTGGGCCCTGAGATCTGGGGTGGAGGCATGCAAGAGTCCAGGTCCTACTTACTCTGGGAAAGACATAGGGGAGAAAAACTCAAACCCAGGTCTTACCAATAACTGCTGAATGAAAACATAAACACCTAGAGTTGCTGATAAAATGTACTATCCCAGTTTCCCTATGTTATTGAATAAAAATTGCTAGCATTTTCTGCTAACTTAAGTGACTTTATTAAAATTACCAAACGATATGTCAGTAAGTGGGCTTCCCAGGTGGTACAGTGAAATAATACATCTGTGAACTGCCTATGAAATACTGCAGTTAGCAGCTGCTACACTTTCTCTCCTCCTTGAGATGGGATATTCTTGAAAACGGGATCTTCGATGTAATTAGCTTTGTATCTCTAATGCCTAGTGTAATTCTCCACATGGGTAAACCCAGCATGGTGGTGACCGCTACCAAGTGTCCAGAGTATTCTCGGGACATCGAGGGTCTGCAGATGGTATGAGCTGCACTGTGCTCAAGGCACACATTCACGGCTGCTTAATACGAGCCAGGAAGTAGCTCTTGTTTGCTGCACTTTAAAATATAAGATTATATTATTAACAAAAATAATCAACAAGGGTCCACCTATAATATGACTTTGTTATTTAGTCACCAAGTCACATCCAACTCTTTGGTGACCCCATGGACTGCAGCCCGTCAGGCTCCTCTGTCTGTGGGATTCTCCAGGCAAGAATACTGGAGTGGGCTGCTATTTCCTTCTCCAGGAGATCTCGCCAAACCAGGAATTGAACCTGAGTCTCCTGTGTCTCCTGCATTGATAGATGTGTTCTTTACCACTGAGCCACCAGGGAAGCCTCAGAATATAACTTTAAAGATGGGCAATTTCTGCATCATGAGAAACTTCAGGGGGGCACATTTATATTTTGTGTATATTGAGACACGAATATTTGCTAATTCTCAGTGGGACACACATGATGCTTGGCTGATCTTTTTTTAAGTATATCTTTCAGTGATTTGGTAACACATTATTTTGACAAATCTCAATATAGTTGGCAAGTCCTGGAGGTCCACAGTCATGATGCATTACCATGTCTGCGTTAGATGGATGGTACATCTGACAGGATGAGCTGGGCCCGTGAGAAAAGCCTTGGGGAGGCCTGGGTTCGAGTCCCAGCACCCAGCTGGTGTGATAAGGGGCAATAACCCCTCTGCCCTCCAGAGACACGAGCCCCTTACTCATAACACTCCCCATGCTGGCTCTCTTTTATGAAATCACTGCTGCTAAACAAGTGTTACAATGCACCAATGCCGAGGCTCTCTAGGGAGAAATGTCCAAGTGGGCTTCTTCACCCTTTCCTGGCTCTTCAAGGAGACCCCTAGGGAAGATACAGTCTCACAATGATGTGCAAAGCACTTCTACAAATAACTGGAGGAACTCAGGAGCCTCAGAATGGACCCCTGTGAAGCACTGGAAGACTATCAGACAGAAGTACCACGTGACCACAGGAACACATGTTCATAAAATGCGGTTATCTCTAAAAAATTCCTTCTAAACAACTCCTTTGCAATTATTGGCATGATGGGTTTTTTTGGGGGGGAAAAAAAAGACTGCATGTTCAATTTCCATTTTATTTTAAATTCCTATTATTTTTTAAAAAATGAGTGGTGTATGATCTTTTATTTATATATGTTTTGATGCATGGCACATGCGCCTCTTGCATTGGTAGCATGGAATCTTAACTTCTGGACCACCAGGGAAGTCCTCTATGTTCAAGTTTAGCATTAAAATGAATTTTAATTTAGAAGGCAATATCATGCTAGACATATTTAAAAAGTGATCTTAAGGGAAAAAGTGATCCTAGCTCATGGACTAAACTTAAGATCTAGAAGAGCTCTCTGAAGATAGCTGTAGCTCCCGTGCACCCTTCAAGCTGATGACAAAAGCAAATACAGCAAAAGACAATGATGTCGTCATTTAGTGCATGTGAAGGTTAATTTTTAAGGCTGTCCTTAAAAAATGTGAGCTTCCCTGATAGCTCAGCTGATAAAGAATCCACCTGCAATGCAGCAGATCCTGGTTCGATTCCTGGGTCGGGAAGATCTGCTGGAGAAGGGATAGGCCGCCCACTCCAGTGTTCTTGGGCTTCCTGTGTGGCTCTGCTGGTAAAGAATCTGCCTGCAATGTGGGAGACTTGGGTTCAAAAGGGAAAGGCTACCCACTCCAGTATTCTGGCCTGAAGAATTCCATGGACTGTAGAGTCCATGGGGTCCCAAAGGGCTGGACACGACTGAGCGACTTTCACTTTTTTCACTTCAAAAAATAAGCAAGTCAACAGCTACTATAAATGGCCCTGACCAGCCTTGATTTGCAGTCTCAAAATGTGATTGCTTTGTCTCTTCAAAGACACAGGGCAGTTTTCACATGTGTTAAGGAATGGGTTACCAGTATGTTTTAATCTTTTCTTTTCTCCAAAAGATACAAAACATCCCTCCCTACTTGCCCCTACAAATGTGACAACTGAAAGGAAAATCAAAGTCATGTTAAAATTCGGGGGAATAGAGACTTTCCTGGAGGGCCAGTGGTTAAGAATCCACCTTGCAATCCAGGGGATAGGGTTCTATCCTGTCCCACGTGCCGCAGGGCAACTAGCCCGAGGGTGGCAACTCCTGAGCATGCACGCTGCAACTAGAGAGTCCCTGTGCCTCAATGAAAGATCCCCAGTGCTCAGCTAAGACCTGGTGCAGCCAAATCAATTAATTCATTCATTTATTTTTTAAAAAATTAGGTGGGATTTTTTTCTTTCGTGCTATCACACAACACCTTCAGGAAACACACAGGCTCTGTGGGAATTCACAGTGTCCTTGACCTTAGTTATTTACAGGATCTATACTCACACCATGGGCTTCCCTCGTGGCTCAGATGGTAAAGAATCTGCTTGCAGTGCAGGAGACCCGAGTTCAGCCCCTGGGTTGGGAAGCCTCCCTGAGGAGGACATGGCAACCCACTCCGGTATTCTTGCCTGGGGAATCCCAAGGACAGAGTAGCCTGGCAGGCTACAGTCCATGAGGTCACAAAAGAGTCAGACACACCGAAGCAATTTAGCAAGCATACTCACACCATCACTAGCACACAACCCTGACTTTTCTATTGCAGACAGCTTTTTGAATATAAAAACGAGGAATAGAGAGCTGTTTTAAAGTTACATGAGAATATCAAGGAAAGAGAGGACTTTTCAACCAATGCCAACATTTAAAGAGTTTTACAAAGATGTTTCTCAATTTTTCTGTTTGAGAAGACTTGTTTCTACTGGGGAAAAAATACATTAGCTTAATCCACACCCCAGACACCCAAGGCTGCCAGCAGATACCACCTTACCCCTGACACTCAGCCACTTCAGGCTCCTCAGGGGGTGGGCTGTCTTCCGATTTCTTCCAGCCGATGATGTACTTGTTCACTGCCCCCTGCCTGTGGTAGGGCTTGGACATGGACCCTGGGGGCTGTTGACCACTGCCGTGAGTTACGATGTAGACTTTGGACGTATCCAGAGACCCGCTACTTTTCGAACAGTGAGCCGAGGGGCTTCCTGAGTGGTGTGAGCCGCTGGGGAAACAAACAGACAGAAGCTGTGATGGGACCAGACCTCAGCAGTGAGCGCACGTCACCAACCTCGGAGCCTCCACGCTTGACTCCTGCCCTCCGTGAGCAACAGCGGGCAGATGCGGCCGTCTCTCTGCTGAGCCTTTCTTCCCACAGGCTGAGGATGTTCACGTGCAAAGCTGTACGCTTGTGGCCAGAAGGGTGTTCAAAGCACAATTAGGGGAAACCCAAGAGAAAAACGGGTGCCACACTGATGCCTTCAAAGAAAAGAAACTCGAATGGTAAATAAACATAAGAGAAGCGGCTCAGCCCAGGGAAGCGCCCGTGCAAACCACAGCAGAGTATCGGGCATGTTCTCCAGACTGGCAAACATGGGAAGGCCTGATGATGAGTGCCCAGTGTTCGCCAGGATGTGGAGCAGCGACTCCTCCCACAGCTGGTGGGAGCGAGAGCGCAGACAGTCTGGAGAGCAGTCTCGGCACCACCTGTGAAGGTGGGCTCCTGCACAGGCTATGAGGCGGTTCTACTCCTAAGCACACACCCGAGCCAGACCTCTGCGTGGGCGCAGCTGGAAACGGGCAACAGAAGTGCTGACAGAAGCACTGATTCTAACAGCTCCCCCATGGAGGCATCAGCAGTGAACGGATGGTAGTTAGCAAACATGGGTGAGGAAAAGAAAAACTGCAGGAAAACACCAGGAAGGAGTGAGCAGTGGCTGTGGACAATTGGGGTGAACTTCCCAGACAAGTGGGGAAAGGAGCAGGTCACAAAGAAAGCATCGGGCATGACTCCATTGTTACAGCCAGTTCATAAGCAGGTGAAACTGAAGGCGATGTTGTTCGGGAATGTATGAATCCGTAGCGAAATGTAGAGAAAAGCGAGGGGGACAGTCATCGCCAAAGCCAGGGCAGGGGCCACCTTGAGGGGGAAGAGAAGGGCTTGTGACTGGACAATACACGGGGATCCTGACACAGTAGAGTCGATTCCTCAATCCAGTGTGGTTATATGGATGCTTGTTGTATTACTGTGTGATATGAAATAATATTCAAAAGACAAAATCCCTAAAAGCAACTTAAAGGTCAGTGGTTCAGCTGAAGCCAGAAGGACTAATGACTCCCATAGGCTATATGACCATCTCTAGAAATATAAAAACCTAAAGATCTTTTTTTTTTAAATTCAGGAAAATCAAGATTCTAATGTTTTAGGAAAAATAAGTAAGAATAGAGGTCAGGAATTATTTTACGAAGTCGTAAATGTTTCAGTTACAGTTCTAACATCAGAGTTTAGGAAGGCAGGTGAGCATCGCATCCAGAAACCCTGACACACAGGTGTGCCTCAAGGATTCTGGAGCCAGACTGCTGTGACTAAGCAGCAACATTAGGGAGATCCTGGACAAGCTTACTAAGCTCAGTTTTCTGATCTGTAAGACGCATGCAAGGGCTGTGCAGTGGTTAAGACTTCACCTTCCAATACAAGGGGTGTGGGCTGATCCCTGGTTGGGGTGCTAAGATCTCACATGCCTTGAGGCCAAGAAAATAAAACGTAAGATAGGAACCATACTGTAACAAATTCAAGAAAAACTTTTAAAATGGTCCACATCAAAAAAAAAAAAAAAAAAACTTTAAAAGCAAAACAAAACAAACAAAAAACCTGATAAATACTCTCCACCTCAGAGAACTGCTCTGAAGATTTTTCTGAATTAATATTAGCAAAGTAAATGCCGTTAGTTTGTTTTTTTTTTTATAGTGATGCATCAAAGAATTATTCACAAGTTCTTGCCATTAGGAGAATTTACCACAGAGTTCCTCACATGATAAGCTCCTAGATAAAATAAAATCTTATTCTGAAATCAAACCTGTATACAAAGCAAGCATCATTCAATGGCAGAAGCTAAAAAAATGTTTAATATTAAAAATGATTTTGAAATGGACTTTTATAAAGGTTCTGAAGGTAAAACAAACACAATAAAATAACCCATCTTTGGGTCTTTGTATGTTGGAGACATAGTGGCATTTGAAAAATTATCACACAAAACAAAAACAAATACAACATTGCATCTGTTTGCTCCTCTGAATCACTTGGTTCCTGGTGATAAGTCTGGTGTCCCTTAGTAGGGTGGTGGTGGGGGGCTAGTCGCTCAGTTGTGTCTGACTCTTTGTGACCCCATGGATTACAGTCTGCCAGGTTCCTCTCTCCATGGAATTTTCAAGGCAAGAATACTGGAGTAGGTTGCCATTTCCTTTCCAGGGGATCTTCCCAACCCAGGAATCCTGCATTGCAGGCAGATTCTTTACCACCTGAGCTACAAGGGAAGCCCCTAGTAGGGTAGAGGTTCCCTCAATTTGGGGTCCAGGTCCATGCCCTGGGAAAGATATTGTACTGCCGTCCCATGGCCCAAGCTAACCTAAGCAACAGGCAAGGAAATAAATAGGCAGTAAGAGGTGGTGCTATTATAATGAACTCTCTCCACTTCCTGGGTGCACACCAGTTAGTAATCCTGCAACAGGAAAACTACTGGCAATGGGCTCTGAAGGCCTGTATATCTTTCTCCTAAGCTTCTTATTTTGGAAAACTCCAGATCTATGGAAATGGTATAAAGACAGGAGATTTCCCATCATCGACATGTAATAGTTGTTACTCTCTGGCTACAGCTGCATCATTTTTCTCTGAACCCTCTAGAAGTAGCTGGAAACTTTATGACATCATACTTTTATATTTCCAAATATATTTCCTAATAATAAAGACTCTACTCTCTCACAGAGGAACAATGTGATAATCACAAATCAGGCGTTAATGCAATATTATTACCTAATACCCACCCCATAGTCTCATTTCTCAGCTGTACAACAATGCTTATGGCTTCAGTTTCCCGATTCAGAACCCAGGGCAGGACTGTGCATTTCAAAGCCTTTGATTATCCCTGAGATATTTTAAAGTCTAGGGTATCCATGCATGCATACATGCTAAGTTGCTTCAGGCATCTCCGACTCTTGGTGACCCTATGGACTGTAGCTCTCCAGGCTCCTTTGTCCATGGGGATCCTCCAGGCAAGAATACTAGAGTGGATTTCCATGCCCTCCTCCAAAGGATCTTCCAGACCTAGGAATTGAACCTGTGTCTCTTATGTCTCCTGCACTGGCAGGCAGGTTCTTTACCACTAGCACCACTTGGGAAGCCCAGGGCATCCCTAGTCTAATATAATTAATATGATGCATAAAACACTCAAATTTATCTTCTGAAATCACCAAATGGAATGTTTTTGGAGAATGTGTTATGAATAACAATAGTATGGTCCAAGCCTGATGTGTATTTCCATTTGTTTATAAAATATATTTTCCTCACTTAGGCTTGATTAAAAATGTCTTTTACCCCAATAGTAAGAAATTTTAAAGTTAAACTCTAAGAACAAATATATTGAATCAATTTGACAGCAATATGGCAAAAACCTGTGTTTAGCGGCAGTAGCATCATTTTTCTCTGAAGCTGGTAAACATCCTAGACTGTCAGCAATAAAATTTGGGGGAATCTTTTCCTTCTAGACTCAAGTTATTATTTTAGAGTTTCATTGCCAACTTCCAATCCTTTGTACTAAGAGTGTGATGACATGAATAAGGGTAAGCAACAGATAATCACATGAGCCATTTACAGGAGAATACAGAACATGGGGTTTTTTGTCTTGTTTTTTTGGCAGTTGATTTATTTCACTTTGTAAAAGCTTGGTTAGGCTCAGATGAATACTGCTTTGTATTCTGAGCTCTTATCTAAGTGCCCTGCCCTAGCAGGAAAAAAAAACAAACCAACCCAAACGGATTTGCTGAATTAAAAGCCCGGAGCAGCAGGAGAGAACAGGCTGGGAACACGGTGGTGCTGCTTAATGGGTGGTGATTCCTGCACACCCACCCCTGCACCCCTATTTATTCCCCCTCATACCAGTGCGCTTGTCTTTATGAGTTGTAAGTCCCTCTTCTCCGTTCTCAGTTTAATCCTAGGAAAATACCACATACACAATTCACACTTGCTTTATTCCTGGATGGCTGTTCGGAGCATGCACCTGTGTGGCGGGGCTGGTGGGGATGCCAGTGGTCGTTGGTGACAGAAAAACCAGAATCAGAGCGTGAAGAGTGTTCCATATACAGGTCTGGGCTCCTGAAACTGGGAACAGTCAACCTCTGCACCCCTGATTTCCCTAGGCTATCCAGGCACTGGTTTACTAACTCAATCAACAAGTGCTTATCAACAGTCTTCTTAGACTTCCTTCCTGCATTCAACAAACACTGCAATGCCTACCACATTTAGGGGCCTGTGCTAAGTGCTGTGGGTACAAGTGAAGGAGACAGGTCCAGGCTTTTTAGTGAAGCGAAGACTACAGCTGGGGTGGGGGGCGATGTGGACGGGACAGGATAAGCTGTGAGCACAGATCACCTCACTGTGGAATGAAAATATCTGCTGCCACATTGGTGGGCAAGAAACATCACAGCCATCAGCTGTTTCTGGCCTCCAGAGGTGAATGAGGGCTCCCCGAACAACAAAAGGATTGTCACGAGCTGAAAGTAGAGTTATTTTATTTGGTCAACATCAACCAGGGCAGGAGTGCTGAGAAGCAGCTGAGACATGGTGAGATCGAGTGTGCGGGCTGGGGGGTGACTAGCCAGGACGCTCAGTGCTGATGCCAGCTCCTAAGAGGCTCTTCTCTTAGGAGTGTGACCACTCCTGGTCACAACTGAGACCCTGGGCAGTGGGCCTCAGCTCCGAGCTGACCACATGAGCAGACGAGGAAAGCACACAGCTGACGACACTCATCATCACGGAGAACGAGTGCCCCAAGCTGGGCCCCGGCATTTCTGGATCTGCCAAGTCTCAGTACCGCTGTGGGAGCTAGGTCGATTATGCTCTAATGAGCCAAGCTCCTTTTGCCTCGACACACCAACATTTCAAATCTTATTTTAAATATAAAATATTAACGTAGATAGTACTTTAAAACACTTAAAAACATTTGAAAATTAAAAATCCTTTAAAAAATTTAAAGCTAAAAAATTAGAATATTTAAAATCTTATTTTCTCCAGCCTTTCTGCAGGGGACAGACAGGAGGAGGAAGTGCTCAAAAGATTTAATTTACTGACAAATTCCATATGAACAAAAGCCTGCAACTGCAATTGAAATGTGGCTTTAAAGTCACTGTCCACTAAGAATGGCAAGAAAAAGCCTTCTGGGTGACAAAGAAGAACCTTACTCGGCCCACGGCCCTTCTGCAACCACTGTGCACGTGTTCAGCGTAAAGCAGGGGCGGGGAAGGAGAAACATCGAGCAGAAATGCAATCAAGCACCTCCCAGTGCTTTCTACTTGTCTGACCCATCACATTAATGGAGGCTTCAGGTACTCCAGAAAACCTACTGCAAATCCCCATTGATATCCTGACTCTACTCATAAATGAAGGTGCTCGGAAAGCAGTTTTCACAGCAATTTTCCTCAACAGTAATGCAAAATTCTGTTTGTGATGCCATTTACACTTGTCTAGCAAGGTTATCAGAAAACCAGCCCCTTTACAAATCTTCTACACTTGGAACAAACATTAGAAGGTCACAAAATGATCATTTGTGCTACTAAGGCGCCAATGATGATGTTAATGACGGGAAAAGAAAAGCAGGAAGGCAGCAGTGAGCATGTCTGTGTGAACAGGCATCTTTGTGCTTTCAATTTATGTAAAAAAATTAATTTGTTAATTTCTAGGACTAAGAAGTCTAAAAGGTTTTTCAAACAAGATGAGACATATCCCATGATATCAATCATGAAAATCTAGGCACTGCTGATGAGATCTCTGTCTCAACTGAGAGGATAGCCGATGCAATTCCCGTGTCTGCTGTTGTGGTCACAGCTAGCCTCGCTATGGTCCATCGGTTCATCCCTCCAGGCTCAGCAGAGACCATGTGAGGATGAGGAGCAGGTGGAGTGAAGGGCAGGGCCAAGAAGCCAAGGAGGGCAAGAGGTCCGCGTGTTGAACCCAGTGCTGGCCTTGAGCATCGTCACTGGCCATGGCCCTGGATGCCAGGAGGGAAGGTCCTATACTGTTCATCTGACTACCCTCCAGCAGCTGGAAGAATTCTGGGGGAAAGTCAGATGATGACTCAGAGCTGAAGGAGGGAAGGCCTTGCAGATAAGAAGGAAAATGACAGGGGTCATTGATGTGCAGGAAATTCTAGCCACGGCCAAACCTGTATCAATGCAGTTCTTTGCTTAGTCTTTGAAGGGAGGAATCACCAGTGATGAGTTTTAAAGTCACTGTACACACTTGGCATATAGGAATTGAAAACTACTCATAAAAATATATTAAACATCTATAGTTAGAGCGTAATTCCTTTAGATGTAACCAGTCATTACATTGAAAAAGAAAGTGGACCATCAATCTGAACACATTTCCAGCACATGGTTGTATAAGGGGGCCCGTGGAACAGGAGACTGGGGCACAGGCATTTATGCGGACAGCACAGAGACCACCCCTCGTTACTGTCTGTCATCATCTGAGTATCGTCCAGCTGTTACCACACCTCCTGAAAATCTGGGACAACAAATTGAACTTTTCACTTTTTGGGGGGCATGTGAGATCTTAGTTCCCTGATCAGGAGTCAAACCCATGCCTGCTGCAGTGGAAGCATGGAGTCTTAACCACTGAACCACCAGGGAAGTCCCAGGGACAACAGATTGAACTGACAGAGAAACATGAGTGGCCTGATGACAGCTGTGAGCATCTCTGTTTCATTTTCTCTCAAATTTAAAGAGAAAGAAAGATGCAATCACAAACTTGTTCACGTGCACATTTCAAATGAGCCTCTGAACACAAGCCCTCCATCTGAAGTTAGGCAGTGTGGCCCACAGGTGACGATGCTCTCAGGCGCCTTCTGGTCCTATTTCGGGCCCCTGCCCCCACCCCAGCAGCAGATGATGGCGCCCAGGGTGCCCCGAGTAGCTGCTGGTCACAGCGTGGGGAGGTCCTTACCTGGAGTGGGACGAAATCTCGCTGAGGTCGCCCAGGCTGCCGTCGGCAGCACCACTGGTGGAGATGCCAGGCGCGTAGCCATGGACCGCGTACATCTTGGCCTGCTCATCATCGGGCCCCGGGATGTCGGAGTCGGCCCACTGCTCTGCCCGCCCGTGGACCAGGGACCGGCTGCCCGCCAGGTGCACGGGGCCCAGGACTGCAGCGGGCATGCACGGGGCAGTGTCAATGCCGCTGTCCGTGGAGGCCCCCTTGATGTACGTCAGCCCCAGCAACTCGGGATCCATGAGGTCCCCAGACCCAAAGTGCTTGTCGTCACTGTTGCTGGAGGTGTTGCTGGACAGCGTGTTGCTGCTGGAGTGGCTGGAGCAGCTTTTATCTCCGATCTGGAGAAGAGAGAAACGGGGAGGCTTCAGACAAACCCCACACTTTGCTTCTACACGAAGGCGATTATTCTCCCCAGACTCACGAAGCTACAAACCTGATGATTTCACCTGAACGCTTTCTACTCGCTTGTCAGAGGGAAGCAAGGCAAGAATTTACTTTTCAAAAACATCCTGGTTTCACGCAAAAGTCCCTGAGTCACAATTCCTCCCATCATTCATCTTAAGTTAAATGGGTATCTTTTCAAGTCTTTGCTCAATTATCTGTACATGAACACAGAAGTATTGCCACACTGTCACTAATCGGAAGGTAGTTAACAAAGGCTCTAGAAGCTGGGGAAGTACATGGGGAATTAAGAGGAGGAAAGCAGCCTCTCTTCAGCGAACGCTCCTGTGACATTGACATGGACAGGGCCAGTCCTGGGTGTGGGGCAGAAGACCCGGTGTGAATCACAGTGGGGGGTCTTGGCCAGTCACTTAGCTCCTCTCTACTTATTATACTGAGCACAGGGATCACTGTGCAGACCCAACTGGCTCACGTGTGCAGACGCACTGTGTAAGCATGAGCCACACACCCTCCTAGAGCCCCAGTCAGGCAGACCCGGGGATGACGAGAGGGGGTGCTCTTGGGGGTGCACTGAGGTCCCTGGAAGATGAAACCAAGAGAGCAGACTAAATGTCCCATCTGATGATGTCCTGGTACAGACATGACCCCGCCTCTCAGCCTGGATGGTCAGCCAAGGGCTGTGGAGTCATGAGACCCAGCCACCTGTGATTTTCAAGTGGTTTGGCCCTTCCTTCTTTTCATCTTCCCTTTCTTCCTTCCGTCCCTCTCTTCTTCCTTCCTTCCCTCCACCCTATCAGATCCTTAAGCAAATCCCGATGCCCTTTGTTATCACAAGTGGATCTTCTCAAGTTCACCCCCGCCCCCACTCTCCCTGTCCTGGTGCCATCAATTGGCTCCACGAGGCCAGCTCAAGACAAGGTTAGGATACAGCTGAGAGATGGTGGCCACATGTTTGCAGGTAACAGCTCTGAGGCTGGCCAATGAGAGGAGAGGAAAATTAACAGCTCAGGTCAGGACCTGATAAGATGTCTGCAAATTTTGAAAAATGAGCTACGTTGTAAGGTTGGCTTCATCTGGCAACAACTAAAATTCCTGTTTGCACATTTAACTGGTAGTTTCATTTCACTGAGCTACAGTCACCTACATGGCTCCTTTTCATTTCTGCAAAAAGTAAAGAGAACCACATGGGATGCCTGTCGGCTGGCTCTCCGGTGTCCCTGCGTGCTGTCTGCAGCCGCTCCCTGAGTGGCCAGCACCAGGCAGAGCATCACCCGCCGCACACCCTGCTGCACAGGTTCTGCTCCTGGGTTTTGCCCACACGTGGATAACAGTCAACAGATTAAAACTACCAAGGATCAAAGGCTGAGGTTACAATCCTGGCTTTGCCAATAATTTACTGGATGACTTTTCTCTGTATTTCTTTATAAAAGGAGAGAGAGAAAAAGAAAACCTTTTTTTTTTTCTTTTTAACTTCACCCAAGACCCTTATGAGATAAGAGATGCCACTGAGAATCCCTGGCAACAATGCTAATAAATCACGAGTGCTGAGATGAACAGAAGCCTTAGTTCATGATGACAGGACTCACGTGAGAAAGCTTATTGGGAGAATCCTTGCAACCTCCGTCTTTCTGCAGGCCTCTTTCTTTATAGGAGCTCAGGACTTTGGAAGGCGGGCCATGCCATTTGGTTTCTGTCACACACAGAGAGAGAAGCCTTAAAGATCTAATTTCTAGTGTTAACAAAGGAGCAGAGAAACTCAGGGGCCAAACACATGGTTCAGTGACCATGATCAGGACTGTGGTTGTAGGACCTTCTGGTCCTACCCAGAGAGAGGCCCTCCAGACGAACCGCCCCACGATGCCCACGGTCTGTTTCCCAGGCACCACCAGCTATGGGCACAGCCCAGACAACCTTGGGGTGCCCAGCAGCCACCGTGCACAGGGCGGGATGGTGCTGACCAGACGTGAAAGGGTGAATAAGCCAGTGAAGGGGGAGGAAGGGGTGGGGTCCATATTACCGGGGTGTCTGCTTGCTTCCACGGTGTCCTCCCGCTCCCTGGCCCCGTCACACTCCAAAGGGCCGGAGCCCTGGTGCTCCAGCAGCAGGGGAGATTGGCACCTGGAGAGAGCACAGAGCTGAGCCTCGCCCGCACGCTGCCCCGCCAGTGTCCCCCGCGGGCGCTGTCCCCAGAGGGGCACTCCCGGGGGTCCCTAGTCAGAGGCGCTCTGCGGCCGCAGCCCTGCAGAGAGAGCAGCTTAAAGCATCTGCACCTGGGGGCTCCCCTGTCAGCCCTGGGTCCTAAGAGGCACCTGGATGACACTATTTGCAGATAAAGGAGGAGGCCAGCACCGGGGGCTGAAAGGACTGTTGGGGTCCCTGATGGACTGAGCACAAGCTCGCTGCTTTCGCCGTCACTGCTTCTCTTGTACTGATGCTTCTTTATATCACATTTTTTAAGGAAAAAGAAAATCAGATCCATTTGCCGCTAGACTACAGCTAGCCGGACTTTTGTTTTATGAAAATCCCCAAATAGGACAATTTACTCTTCCAAAGGAAACTGCAGAAAACTTATTTTTGTTACAAAGGGACCCTTTCTTCCAGAATCCCAGTTCTAAATCCTGATCTGCAGAAAAACCCAAGACGTGGTTTTTCCAATGACATAAAGCCTCTCCCATCTACTTTAAAAATGCAACTCAAAGGAGAAAGATTCTTTAGGTACAACTTTTTTGTTATTGTTGTTCAGTCTCTAAGTTATATCCAATTCTTTGTGACCCCTTTGACTGCAGCACACCAGGCTCCCCTGTCCTTCACTATCTCCCAGAGTTTGCTCAAATTCACGTCCATTGAATCTGTGATGCTATCTAACCATCTCAAAAATTAAAGAAAAAAAAAAGTACAACTTTTAAGAACCCCATTCAGCATCTAAGGTTGGGAATGCATGTAACTTGAAGTATAAATCTCTACTTCTCAGCTCAAACCAGGAGAGAGGCTGCCAGGAGAGGGTTTCTCTGGGGACATGTGAGAGCAGGAACAGAAGCGTCTCTTATCTGGTGCAAGCCCCCCGGCTGCCTGGATGGTCCATCACCTCATTCGTGCACCCAGCTCCTTCGAGCGGCAGAGGCGACACTGGCTTGCAACAATGCACAGAAACACTGCTGCTGGGGGCAACGCCTGCATTTCCCTGCAAAAATACAGCCACATCCCTGGAGGGGCCCTCCTCTTTCCAATAGTGTACGGCTGTTTCCTCGAGTTACGGCATCTGCCCATCCTGGGTCCTGTCCACAGGTGCCCTCTGGCCCCTGGGCGCTGTGTGCACACACAACAGGCACGGCCCTGCATCCAGCTTCCACTTGCTCTCATAGGAGGCAGAGGAAATGTGTCACATGCTAAATCTGCCTCCTCAGACACTGGGCTGTGTTTTGGGGAGAAAAACACTTTCAAGAATGGCTGTGAATTTACTCCTTGTCAGCAATGTAAGTGAAGGGAAACTCCCAAGGGCCATCACCCACAGAGTCTCCAAATCCTTAATTTTCATGTGTTCAAAAAGACTCTCCCTTATTAAAAAGAAGAAAACAGACAAGCTCAGGATATAGACAAATGAGCCCACTTTCACAGAAATGATGAGCCACCCAGTCTGGAAGCACTGGTCCTAACAAAGTCCTATCTGAGCCCCCTGTCCCCCAGTGGCCTCGTGCACAGTAAGCGCTTCCATGTGCCCTGGAGACATGTCCCCCCAGGAGCCCACAGAAGGGGAAGGAGCGGTACCCGTCGTATCCAGCTTGTGGCCTCCAGGGTCCGCTGCTGCCGGGTCCGGGGTCGCTGGACGATGACTGGTTGCTGGGCGAGCTTCTGAAAGGTTGGCCACAGTCAGTAACAGGCACCGAGGTGGGCTGCCAACACCTGCACCCGGCTTGTTTTGACTTACAAATGAATTCATTTCTCAGTGACAGAGAAAAGGGGAAACACACACTGCGATCATGGAACAAATAAACAGAATTGGTGACACCATGAGATTTCAGGGGTTTTATGGTAATTTATTATAGGAAGGAGATGTGGCAGAAACAAGGCTTTAGCATCTAAAGATTGAAAGCACAGCTAATGATCCCAGTAAACATGGGGAACAGCAATAGAATACACAGAATTATGAAAACATCACTACTACTTGGTCTGTGAGACAATGCAAGGGACATTGTGGTTCTATATTTAAAACTGAGGCAGAGAGAAAACTAAATTTGGCAAAACCATTTATTTCTGCACATGTACTGAATGTAATCCTATTTATTTCAGACACACAAAAATGAGTGACACTTGTAAGAACTCATTTGATGAAGACGTGCTTGCCAACTTTCCATTTTGCTATTAGAAGCCTTCCTTGAGTGTGCGCATGCATGCTAAGTTGCTTCAGTCCTGTCCTACTCTTGCCAACCCTATGGACTGGCTCCTCTGTCCAAGGGATTCTCCAGGCAAGAATACTGGAGTGGGTTGCTATGCCCTCCTGCAGCAGATCTTCCCAACCCAGGGATTGAATCCAAGTCTCTTTACGTCTCCTGCACTGGCAGGTGGGTTCCTGAACACTAGCGCCATCTGGGAAGCCCAAAAGAATTCCTTATAATTTACTAAATTATATGTTAATAAGGGAGGTTCTATAGACCCCTTCCCTTCCAGATGTCAGCCCTTTACACCCAGGCTACCTACTGGATGCATTTCTCTGAATATTATAAACTCAGCAGACCTTTGAGAAGGGAGATCCAGAGCCCAGATGATTTACTGTCAAGTTAGAGTTACACCATTCCTGCACTCATTCGTGGAAAAACAGACTGGAGAAGTCAGAGGAAGACCATATGTTTTAATCCTAGTAATTATTATTAACACCTACAGAGACTTGCGTCTATGGGCCTGGAGTGTTCTAAGCAGTTAACCTCTGTGGACTGATTCAGTCATCACAATGCCCTGTGGAGGTCTCCATTATTGCTAAGTTCACTTTTCAGAGGAGGAAACTGGAGAATGGGAGAGGCCGAGGAACAGGATGGGGTGATGACACGTTCAGCGGGCGGCCTGGCTCAGTGTCTGCTTATGACATATGCTCTATTAGATGAAAGCCTAACAGAATTCTGAGGAACCTCTTGATGTGTCCACAGCCCAGAAGTTATGTGAAAGTTAAAACAAAGGGAGTAAAAATCAGTAATAACAACAAACCTACTATGTTGTTCACTTAAAATTGCCTCTCCGTGACATGTCTCGAAATCCTCACCAGCTTCTAACGCTATTGGACTTCACTCTTGAACAGGTGCACCCTCTCAGAGAAAAACTTAATTTTAAACTCAACTCCCTCCGCTTAAAATGAGAGAGAAAAGCAAAGAGATACCAACAATCTTAGGACCTCTGAAAATACTGCGACCATTAGGATGACAGGATTTCATCAATGCTTTCTGTGGCTTTGTTTTCTTTATACTCAAAACTGTTCAGGCTTATCTAGAGGCTCTTGCAGAATGGTTTCCCACCGTGGTTTGGAGAGCGAGTTGACAGGAGGATTATCGTGGAGAGGTACAGTGGTGGCCCTGGGGGGTGGTGTCTGTGGGGGAGACCTGCATGCCATCGGCACCATCGCTGGCTGGGACCACAAGTGCCCAGCATTCGGGGCCTGCCTGGTGGCCCTGCTGCCCACGTGGTCTGAACAAGCTAATTCAGAAATGAATTCAGAAATAAGCCACACACAAGTCCCCCAACCACGTGAAGTTATAAGTCAGGGCTTCACCAGGGCCACCAGCTTACCTGGTACCATCGGGCAGCTTCCGGTCGAAGGAGGTGCTGCGGGGGATGGCGGCCTGGCCCTGCGGGAGCAGGGGCTGGCACTGCAGCCGGTCGGGCGTGCCGGGCACCGGGGAGACCCTGGGCAGGGGCTGCAGGGCGGGCGTGGGCACGCGGTGCCACGTGGTGTTCCTCCGGAAAGGAGTCTTGTACTCACAGGGGGCACCCTCGCTGTCGAGCTTGTACTCCACCATGGGGATCCGGCAGAGCTCCGAACACCCTCTGTGAGCCAAGAAGAGACGGTCAGGGGGTGCCCAGCAGTGAGCCATCAGCCCGACTCACTCACGGCCTCGATGTGCTTCTCGGGGCTCACAGGTGATGGTGCAAGGCCATCCTCCCTCAGTAGCAGACCTGGCTGACAGTGACCTTGTCTGCATGTCACCCGGCACAGACCAGGAGGATCTGGTCTCAAGCCTGTGGCTCTGGTTAACCTTGGCTGTCAGGGGTTTCATGCACAGGCTCTGTCTCTCCAAGTAGTTTGCAAACTCCCTGGGCAGATTGGGATTGATCTTTAACCAATCTGCATACACGGAATTATTTGCATTGAAACTGGGTGATAAATAAACATTAATAGATTAAAAACACCTCATATATAATCTGAGCAGATACATAAAAGTACAGTCTTATAATCAGGAATTTGAGTCACATGTCACTTGTTTCCCCTGAATCTGAGAAAAGTGAAAAACAAATTCAACAAAAGCTGTCACAAGTCAAGGAAAAGCCTGAATGCCCATCCTGTTGAAATCACATTAGTTATTACTTAGTTATCACTTAGTCACTACTTAGTCACTTAGTTGCCATGGTCACTCCCTTGAACTCGTGTCATGGCTCCCCACAAGGTCATCTCCCACAGGATCAACTGACCGGTCAGGGATGTAAGACCCTTTAGCCTCAAAAATATGATCTAAGTCAGACATCCCTCCAGTTAACATTGTGCACACATGATTGATACTACTGACTTGACTAAAGTGATCTGCAAAGCCAACTGGTGTTTGGCGAGGACACAGGAAGACTGGGTGAATCTCAAATTTGAGTGTCAGGGTAAATTGTCCCAATTTAGCATGTGGATGAAGCCTTGTCTCTCCCTAGACATTCTGCAGTCAACAGAAAAACTTTCTCATATGCACCCTCTAGGAAATCTATCAGTGCAATAAGGTATCACTCTCTAAAAAGGAGAATTGCATCCTCAAGACAGTGGAGTAGCACTTTTCAGAATCACTACAAAGGAACAAAGAGAACAAAAACCAAAAACAAACTTGATCATCAACAAAGCTGATGATACAGTACATAAAGATAGAAGGCAAGTGGTGGAATGCCAGTAGTGGAGCAGAGAAAGGCAAACCCAAGATGTACAAGGAGAAAGACAAGGAGAAGCAGGCCCACCCCCTTGCACACCTGAGCAGGGGCAGGAACAGGAAGCAACAGGCGCCACAGAGGGTGGAAGAGAAAGGGAAGGAGTGAACAGTGAGACCCCAGCCAGCACTGGGCCCTCAGGCAACAGCGGGCAGCAGCGAAGGCCAAGGGGACACACCTGAAAGGAGGAACTCAAGGCCAGGAGGCACCCGGAAGGGCAGAGATGGAAACAAAAGGTGAAGTAAAAGCCTGCTGGAAACGAGATCCCCAAGTCACTCCTCATTCCTTCAAACCCAGCTTCAGGATCATCCTGCAAAGCACAGGGATCTTTCTCCACAATAAACGCAAGCAGGTGCAAGCCATGTCGCCCTGCCATGGGGCTCACCACCCTCAGAGAAAGAGAAGGAACCTGTGAAAGTGTCAGTCGCTCAGTCGTGTCCAATCTTTGCAACCCCCGGACAGCGGCCCACCAGGCTCCTCTGTCCATGGGATTCTCCAGGCAAGAATAACAGGAGTCTGTTGCCATTCCCTTCTCCAGGGGATCTTCTCAACCCAGGGACCAAGCCCAGGTCTCCTGAATTGCAGATTCTTTATCACTGAGCCACCAAGGAAGCCCGAAATTTAAAAAAAGGATGACCGAAATTCAAAATAAAAAATCCAGTATGACAGATGGAAGGTAAACAGAGGAGCTTTTCCCTAAAAGCCAGAAAATCCAAGTTCAATCTACGAAGTCTAAATTCACCTAACAGAGAAAGAGGAGAGGAAAAGGTGGGGAGGAAATGATCGGCAAATAATAACACAAAATTTCCAGAACTAAAGGGGAAAAAAGATGTGTCAAGACATATTATGGTAGAATTCAGACTCCTAGGTTAAAGCAGAGATCCTAAGTGTCTGGAGAGGAGAAGGCGGGGGGGGGGGGGGGGGGGGGCAGTCCCCACACAAAGGTGGGACACAGAAAAGTTCATTCTTTGAAACAGCAAAATGGGGTAAAAGTTCTAATCTGTCAAATCAACAGTACTTGGAGCTTGGGATGGAGAGAGAGAGAGAAATCAAAACAGTGTTCTGCTTTTTGGATCGGGAAGTCAAATGAATGGTGGTGCTAGCTACCCTTTGAGAATAGAAGGGACGAACTAAAGGAAGCATCATAAAAAGATATGATGTCTGTTGCAGAGAATGAGTAGGGATTATCTCTTTATCAGTAAACTTGACTTATCTTTTAACTCTCCTTCCCCCAAAGCAAAATTCATCTCTTTTACCTCAGTTCAGTTAAGTTCAGTTGCTCAGTTGTGTCTGACTCTTCGACCCCATGAATCACAGCACGCCAGGCCTCCCTGTCCATCACCAACTCCTGGAGTTTACTCAAACTCATGTCCATCAAGTCAGTGATGCCATCCAGCCATCTCATCCTCTGTCATCCCCTTCTCCTCCTGCCCCCAATCCCTCCCAGCATCAGGGTCTTTTCCAATGAGTCAACTCTTCACATCAGGTGGCCTAAGTATTGGAGTTTCAGTTTCAGCATCAGTCCTTCCAATGAACACCCAGGACTGATCTCCCCTAGGGTGGACTGGTTGGATCTCCTTGCAGTCCAAGGGACTCTCAAGAGTCTTCTCCAACATCACAGTTCAAAAGCATCAATTCTTCGGCGCTCAGCTTTCTTCACAGTCCAATTCTCACATCCATACATGACCACTGGAAAAACCATAGCCTTGACCAGACGGACTTTTGTTGGCAAAGTAATGTCTCTGCTTTTTAATATGCTATCTAGGTTGGTCATAACTTTCCTTCCAAGGAGTAGGCGTCTTTTAACTTCATGGCTGCAATCATCATCTGCAGTGATTTTGGAGCCCCCCAAAATAAAGTCTGACACTGTTTCCACTGTTTCCCCATCTATTTCCCATGAAGTGATAGGACCAAATGCCATGATCTTAGTTTTCAGAATGTTGAGCTTTAAGTCAACTTTTTCACTCTCCTCTTTCACTTTCATGAAGAGGCTTTTTAGTTCCTCTTCACTTTCTGCCATAAGGGTGGTGTCATCTGCATATGTGAGGTTCTTTTACCTAGGCAAGTTTAAATTACTCTGGATTTAATGAATGTGCTAAATAACTGGACAAATTTAATAAGCCAAGATTTATATTGGGTTGCATTTTTTAAAATAAAGTGCTAAGATGCTACAATTTTTTGCTCACGGATTCATACTGTTTCCAAGTGTCTTTCTATTTAATTAGATACAACATCCCCTGGGACTACTGATTCATGCATATGGCCAATGACCTAACCAGAAATCTTGAAGGTGGGATATTAGCATACATGAAAACATCAAGAAAACGGAATCCTATCTTCCACCCTAACCAAGTCACTGGATGTTCAGGTGAACCTCAGGCTTTGGGGTCTCAAAGGCTAAAGCTGCCTGAATCATCCAAGTCAAGGAATCTCTAGCAGTGAAGAGTCCTGGAATTGTGTTTTGAATGAAAGGCATGTGAACCTTGACTCTTAGGGGACAAAGGGCACATTTCAGCGGTTGCTTTGTGTTTTCAGTTTACTGGGTTTGGTTTAAAAAGAAAGAACAAAAAAGGAAAAGACAGACAGCTGGGTAGTACAGCGTCTTTAATTCATGCTCACAGACTGTAGTCTTTAGTAAGAGGCTGTAATTTAGCTTCAATCTTGGATGAAAAAAATGCTATATAAATGCATAATCATGACTAATATTTTTGAGACCACTGACAAAAACTTGTGCCACACATTAGGCTGAAGAGAGAATGGGGGCTGAATATTTCATTTCCATCCTCTTGCACAAGGTCATATGTAAATGAGCTTTTAATACTAAACACGGGCATTCTTTTGCCCTCATGAAAATAAGCTTAAAGAATGACTTGATTTTAAAATCAAAATTAATTCTGCTATGACACTTTTATGGTAACTACTCTCACAAACTAGATATTTGCTTTGTTTACTTCTTATGACCAAGACATCAAATAATATGACTAAGTATAACATATCATCAAAGCTAGTCAAACTCAGTTCTGTTCCATATGTATGAGGAAATCCTTGAAGGATACATATGGAAATTCAGCCAATTTTTAGGGAAATGGGAAGAGGTGTAAAATAAAATTACAAATGAGCCTTCAGAGGTGCTCAGGCTGCAGGAGGTACCAGAAACTGTGCCTGCCCTTGAGCACGCTGCTCTGTCCAGCTGGTGTGGTCTGAGCACAGGATGCCAGGCAGGGTCCCCACTCATCGGAGCATCCGGCACTGGTGAAGGGCACTTGTTACACATTTCTGGCCAGTGAACAAAGGACAATTCAAACCCAAACTGACCAAATACAAAAAAGATCCAAGAAGTCATTTCTGAAGAGAGTCGCACAGTCATGTCTGACTCTCTGTGATCCTATGGCCTATTGCAGCCAGACTCCTCTGTCTGTGGAATTCTCCAGGCAAGAGTACTGGAGTGAGTTGCCATTTCCTTCTCCAGGGGATCTTCCTGACCCAGGGATCGAACCTGGGTCTCCTGCACTGCAGGCGGATTCTTTACCAACTGAGCTACTAGGAAAGCCCATTTCTGAACAAGTGAGCTGCTAATCTTGTGTGCAGCTGAGCTGTTGTTGAAGATGTCCATCTTTTGTTTTCCTATATTGGTGGAGAAATCACAGACCTCACTGAGAAACGTGCTCCATCTCCTTTCAACACACCGAATTGAGTCAGTGGATTTGAGCTGCATTTCTAGTTTCTGGCACCGTTTTCATGGTGTGCCTGCCAAAAGAAGACACTCAAAGGCATAGATAAGGCTGGGGTATCACTAGCACATGAGCACTTACATGACTACCTCTTTGCTCCATAACAAACGTCATCTACTTACGCTTCTAATTACCATGCTAGGGAGGGATCAAAACAAACTCAGCTTCAGGGATCAAAACAAATTTAACTTCTAACATTGACTGTCTAGAGAATAACTTTTCTGAGTCTCATAATCTCTCCCAGTCAGCTGTCCTAGAAGGGAAAACATTCTGTAGACCAAGAGCATTGAAAGTAATGTGCTGGTTAAAAAATGTGATGCTGCAAAACTATCAGAATAACGAGTGCTCCCTTAGTTGGAGCGCTCAGAGGATCTGAGGTTTGACTGCTTTATTCTGACGAGCAGCCCCTCTTGTTCGTCTACACTTGGCATCGTGGACTCCATGCGACAGCTCACTCCTCTACCAGGGACACTGAGGAACTTCCTTACATCCACACTCTTCATGTTCTCCCTGCTTCCAGAAGCTGCCTACACCAGGGGTTCCCACCCGTGAGTTTCTCGTCTGTAGCTGCTCCCACTCCCCAGCTTCTAGGCTCAGGCAGCGCGGAGGCTGTGTGCCCTCTGGCTCACAGCTGACAGGCAGTCATGCTCACTGTCCAGCACTGTAGTATGGACCCAGGACTTCAGAGACAACCGGGACGGCCGCCAAATGGCATCATCATCCCTTCCAAGTGATACCTCCGGTTTTCTGGAAGAGGACCCTCCCTTTACCACTAAGAAATGGGTGCTTGAAACCAGAATCACTGCTGGCCAGGCTGTGAACTCAGCTCTAAAGGAGCGTCAGCTTGGACTGCCTGACCATCAGGACTCTCACTGAACCCAGCCAAGCTGCACAGTTTTCTTTATTCATTATCAGTAGAAATGATCTACAGCGGTCAAAGTGTTTTCCATCGAAGACAGAAGTCAGAGCCCTGGGCTCAAAACCCAGATCTGCCAACACGCAGCTCAGAAAGGGGAGAAACTCTTTGGACCCATGTTTTACCTCTTGCCAGTAGAACAGTAACAGCAGAGGATGTGGCAAGATTAAATTATGGAAGTATGCAAGCTTCCCAAAGCGAAAGCATCAAGGAAAGAAATCAGTTTCAAACTGATATATAATATGACTTTTTGCTTCCATAAAGAAAGACAATATAAAACAGCAAAAGGCTCATATACTTTGCTAAAAGTTCTTTCTAGATAATATATATTTACAGAACTATAGAACGGGGAAGTTTAACTTTATGTAGTAATCAGAAGCACAGAAGATTTTAGAACTGTAAAATTCCCTGTGTACATTCATCTATAGAACAATGAATCATTATTTTGATATTTTGTTCTTTATTCTTATATCAAAGTTGGATGTATGACTTTCAAAAATGAAGAAGGAGGAGAAATCCTAGGGATAATAAATAGGGATAAATACTCTTGAGGCGCAACAATAACAACTCCCAAAGAACTGAGAAAAAGAACTGAGAAAGTTTAAAGGAATGAGATGCATTCTCACCAGAAAAAACAAAAAAAAAGAGTTGAACAAATTAACAAGGTGTGAACTGGGTAAACCATGGACCCACAGCACAGCTAAGTCATGTAATTACAACTTGCATTTAGTCTGAAATTGCCTGTTGGTTTCACTTTGTTGGGAGCATCTCAGTGAACCTTGACCTCAACCCACAAATCTCATGAAGTCTTCCAACATAATGCAATGCAGTCCTTTACTTCTAATCCACACTTCCCTGTACGGCACTTTGCAGGTATCCACCTACACTACACCATTTCAGTTTCACAGAAATGTCTGCGGTAGCACAAAGGACATCTACAATTTGCAGAAGGCTCAGAGGCTTGGAAAGGTGAGACAGCTTTCACCCTGGAACACGGAAGCTGACTCCTAGCTCAGCAATCTTTCCAACGCACTCAGCCATCTCCTTCAGAAACTATCAAAGGACATTTAATGAGCCCACGTCGTGTCAGTTTCCACTAGGAGCTAAAGGATTCTCTTTGGCAACAAACGCAGATAGATCCCCTCAAACAAAATATCTGCTTCTTTTTATATTATGCACTTTGTCAAAGAGACCTTATAGCCCTTAGGGATTGAAGTAATCACCGATATTTTCATCATTTTAATGTCTGTTATGCTAATAGCCTGCTAATAGCTAAAAGACTCTTTCCAAATTATCCAACAAGGTGACAGGGATAATTGGTGCTCATTCACTCGAATCACAAACTCCTTCGTTGCATAAAAAAATCAAATGCTTCCAATAGGGAGATAACCACACAGTGTAACTGACTGTAAAGGTAAGGGCAGCGTCACATCTGAAATAGGTAGGCACTCGATGAAATACTAATTCACTTTTCTACCAACTTCTTTAATTTATAGACAGAAATAGAGAGACCCTGAGACTACAGTAAAAGAGATATCTAAACCAGAAACCCACTTGACCAAGCCCTTTGAATAAGGTCTTTGAATTGACAAGGTGTGTGTCTATGACACAGGAAGTGAGGCTGCTCTTACTGAGTAAGTCATCAGCTTTCTGTTTCCTTCTCAGCAGACATGGGGCGGAATGTGTCCTCATCCACTGCACCCCAGACCAAACACAGCACTCAGCATCAAACAGGGCCAGTGGGGATTTGCTGCATGATGCAGGGAGCGCAAATCTGTTGTTATGTGACAAACTAGAGGGATGGGATGAGGTGGGAGGTGGGAGGGAGGATGAAAAGGGAGGTCAATTTTGAACCTCATTCATGCTAACGTAAGGCAGAAACCAACACAATATTATAAAGTAATTACCTTCCAATTAAAAATAAATACATTTTTAAAAATATTAAAAAAAAAAACAACAAAAACAGGGCCAAAAAGTTCTTCATGAAGCCAATCACTTCCTTTTTTTTTTTTTTTTCTCCTTCTGAGAAAGCTTGCTGAGGAAAAGCATTCTATTAAGTTCAACAGAAGACTCAATAGCTATGTAATACTTGGTTTCTGATAAATAAATTTCCATGAGAGACTGTATTCACTGGCTGTCCATCACCATTGCCCAGCGTCACTGGCCAAGGATCAGGACAAAATACAAATGGGAAGTATTTTATTTATTTTTGGCCACACTGTGGCATTCAGGATCTTAGTCTCTCAACCAGGGCTCAAACCCACGGTCCCAGCATTGGGAATGTGGGGTCTTACTAATGGGCCACCAGGGCGGTCCCGGAAGTACTATACTTCAGAATGCCACAAATGAAAAGGAGATGAAGAATGCAAAGATCGTGTCCGTTCTTTCCATGTTTAATAGCCCTGGACAAGCTAGGTCCCAGTGAAGGGATGAGTGAATAGTAAATGACCTACCTTACATTCATTCTGTAATCCAGTGTTCTTACTTCTAGGAGGGAGAAGGTCATCTAAACGTTGTATTAGAGGACTGGGCGGAGGACACAATATAGTGACTGTGCTTCAGGTTACTGTGAGAAGCTCAAGTTTCATACTTTTTTTTTTTAACAGTTCACATTAAAATTCACTACTTTAGAGTTCATGAGAAAATACCAGGTAGAAGTGGTTTTACTTATCCAAACAAATATATGGAACCCTAATCTAAAATCTCACTCTAATCCAGATTTCAACTCATCCCCTATCTATTTATCCATCATCTCTTTCTGTCTCCCTATCTACCTACAATCTATGTTTCTATCTTATATTATTCATCTATCTATACCCATCTATCAATTGCTAACCTGACAAAGTTGAGTTTCCTTCTCCGTTTCTATTTCTAGGCCCCACTCCGTGTACTTCTGGGAGTTGAACGGTCAAGGTCCTGGCGGCTATGGGTTCAATGTTACAGAATGATCAGGGAACAAGAATTTAGCTTCATGACAACATGAGATAATTTCCACTGTTTTGCATTATATAAAAAAATACGTCTTGGCCAGTATATCAACGAAGTATGAAAAATCACAAAAAACAGATGCACCGCAGCATGGAATTTCATTTCCATTTTTATTGGACATATTTACTAAATCACTCACATTGTATCACAACTCATGCATAATTCTGATGAGCTGTTATTTCCTTTATATCAGCCTTTTAAGTTGATGCATTTTCCTTAAAATGACACTCACAGAATGTCAGTCACCTTTGAAGGCTAGGGACTGAGGCCATGCCCTGCCTTGCAAAACCAAGAAATGCTTAATTAAGCGTCTTGGAAACTCTTCCTCATCTCTGCCACAGAGACTGCCTGCTTGGGAAAAGCCCTCACTCCCTCGAAAACCTCATTTCCATTTGAAGAGCAGTAGTCCCTAACTGCTCCTGGCCACACATTCCCAATCTCTCTGAGGCCTCTCCCAGATCCAGTCGCAGCAGGACATCAGCTAATAAGCATTCCCAGAGGGAACCTTCCTGCTCCATGCTCCTGGAACTCCACAAGGAAAATAAAATTGGGCTCTGCCTTCCTTTCAAGCCTGGGGACAGCTGAGTTATCATCACCCCGAGGCTTGAGAAAAGGACTTCAAAACGTGGGATGCCTTTTGATTCCACATAAATACTTTCCCAACTAAAGACTTCATTTAATTCAGCAGCTTCTGAGTCATAAGCAAATACCTTCTGACCTGCAGACAACTAGGAGCGAGTCTATTAAATGACAGGCCTCTCCCACTCCTGACAGAAGCAGATGGGCTCTGGGGAGAATTTCTTCTCCCTGATATTGTGCAGGACAAAAAAAAAAAAAAAAAAGCTGACAAATGGCAAAAATTAACCGAAGCATTTTTCACTCTATTATTCATGATGTTTATAAAGGCTGAAATATCTTGCAGTTCATGAACTTGGCCATTTTAGTAGTCCTATGGCTCTTATACTAAAGACAACTTAAAAGGAAAAATTACACACACGTCCATTTAAATTAATATTTTCTTTTGGCCACCTCGCTGACAAGTAAGCCAATTTGTGAAAGATGGGGTCTTTTCCCATGCCACAAATCAAAAGAGTACTTTTACCTAAAGGGCCATCTTTATATATTTTGCATAGGAATAAAGGTACTAAGTGATACTTCATTTAAAAGGTTTGTACTTGATCAACAAGGATCTACTGTACAGCACAAGGAACTCTACTCTGTAGAGGTCTGCAATGACCTAAACGGGAAAAGAATCTGGATATATGTATATCAATAACTGAGTCACTTAGCTGTACACCTGAAACTTAGCACAACATTGTATTTAATACATCAACTATAATTCAATATAAAATAAAAATTAAGTTTACAAAAGGTTTGCACTTTAATTTTCAAAATGAGTGGAGCATTGCTCATTTCCTCTTTTATACCCTCCTCTGCAGTGTCATTGATAAAATCTGATGATGCAGAGGCTGATGTTGCTTAGCTGTGCTGCGCTGAGTTGCTCAGTTGCGTCTGACTCTTTGCAGCCCCACGGACTGTAACCCGCCAGACTCCCGTCCTGGGGATTCTCCAGGCAAGTATACTGGACTGGGCTGCCATGTCCTCCTCCAGGGGATCTTTCCAACTCAGGGATCCAACCCAGGTCTCCCGCATTGCATGCAGATTCTTTACCCTCTGAGAAAACAGGGAAGCCCAAACTTGCTTAGGGTGGGGATGAAAGGTAAGACATTTCATACTCGGCATGCATGTGTGCATGCTCAGTCACTTTAGTCATGTCTGACTCTGTGAGCCCAGGGACAGTAGCCTGCCAGGTTCCTCTGTCTATGGAATTCTCTAGGCAAGAACACTGGAGTGTGCTGCCATGTCCTTTTCCCAGGAACCTTCCCAACCCAGGGATCGAACTGCATCTTATGTTTCCTGCATTACAGGTGGATTCTTTACCACTACTGCCCCCGGGAAGCCCTCATGCTCAGCATGAGAGTCTAAAGCAAAGGGCTGTCATGTCAAGGATAATTTCAGTGACGTAAGGCTGTCGGATAATGATGAGTCCTTTTATCAGGGTGTCCAGAGAGTTGCTGGCACAGAACACGAATCCAAAACTAACAACAATGTAGATCTGCAAATTTACAGATACAAATTCACAGAAAATTGGAAGCCTGAAGTGAAAGCACCTTAAATGATACACGCTAGGCTTAAAAGCTTCCTGACTTGTGGAAATGTGGATGATAGGTGGACCATTTCTGGAGAGGCACTATCATGAAAACAGATCATTCTCATCCTGGCTAAGGTAAAAAATACAGAAGATAGGTATTTCAGATTAATCAGGAGAAAAATCTGTATCTTCAGGGAATGACATTAAGGAGATTCTGAGGAGACAAAGGCAAAATCTCTAAATATCTTGAACAGTTTCAGTAAGAGAATTTACATTTAAAACAAACAAAGAATTAATTATGTGCAGACCAAAGCAGATAACAAATCCTTGGATAGAAAAATAGCAGGCAGAACTTTTAAGTGGTAGCTTTTATTTGCTTTAGCTGAAAAACAATTTGGCATTACTTAAGAAATTCTACTTTTCTAAATCATATGTTTTAAATACCAAATATAATGATAACTCTAACATTTTTATTAACCATATCTCTTGGAAGCTTAAAAAAAAGTCTTACTGAGTAACAGCAGACCAAAACTAAAAATAGGAGAAAAATGTTTTGCTTTTTTTTAATTTGGGGAGAACATGGCAACAGTTTTGTCAAATTCAATAGAAGTAATCAACCTTGAGGACAGCACAAAATTTGATTCTCACCACAAAATTTATAAATCTATAACTCCAGTCAGTGAAGAAAAAAATCTTACCACGTGGAAAAATTTCTAATAAGTGGCTTAAAATTTATTTATAAAAAATAAAATCTATTTATTAAAAGACTTTCACTTACAAATATTTCAGCTTCAAAGATGAAAGGATTTGCTTTCTGTTATATCCAAGTCTTGTTTTTAGGAAAATAATTTTTGTCTCTGATTTCCTTGTACTCACACTCCTAGGAGTGATTCATAAGATTCTTGGGGAGTAAATGAATTTAATGGGACAGAATCTGGCAAGGCAACAAGAAATAACTTGGTTATTTACTGAGACATGTGGTTGCTACTCTCGAGAATTTCAGCTCATTAACCTTTACTCTATAACCTTATTGGGCAGATATAGGAAATCAGACCATAGAAAGTTAAGCAGGGAGCAAAAAGGTAAGATAAGCAACAGAAACACAGCTTTGTAAAATTCTGTACCTTAACCATAGAGGAAAGTGGTTTACCACTGGCTTATTTTCTAAAAAAAGATCATGGTTTAGAGCTGGTGTATCCCCAGGTAGCTCAGTGGTAAAGAATCAGCCTCCCAATGAAGGGGACTTGAGTTTGATCCCTGGGTTGGGAAGACACCCTGGAGTAGGAAATGGCAACCCACTTCTGTATTCCTGCCTGGAAAACCCCATGAACAGAGGTGGGCTACAATCCACGGGGTCACAAAGAGTCAGACGTGACGGAGCACATAGGCACACACACCACCCAATCAATATGGCAGCCACAAGCCAGATGTGGCTAATGCAGTCTTGGTCCATTTATTAAAATAAAAACTCCATTTTCTCAGCTGCATTAGCCACATTTCAAGTGTGTGCTACCCTGCGGCTAGTGGCTACTGTTTAGATGGTACAGATATAGAACACGTCATCAGAGAAACTGCTCTTCGATGGTGCTGATTTGGAGGTCGGGAGAAAGGAGATGGACAGAGCACAAACAGGGACCTCAGTTACCCCAGAAACAGATCAGGAGGAGGGTCCTGTCATTCTGTTATCTTTGAGTATGAATTTCTCTTACAGCACGAAAAAACTCAAACAACTATCCTAAAGATTCAGTCTTTTGGGTGTTTGTTTTTCACTAGACGTGTGGGGTTTTGACTATGCCAGAGGTGCAGATTGCTTTACATATTATCACCTTATTTAACCTTCATCAACAGTATGAGGTAGGCAATATAATAACCCCACCTTACAGATACTAAGTGAAGCTTAGAGAGAGCAAGACCCTGATGCTGGGAAAGACTGAGGGCAGGAGGAGAAGGGCATAACAGAGGATGAGATGTTTGGAGGGCATCACTGACTTGATGGACATGAGTTTGAGTAAACTCCAAGAGACAATGAAAGATAGGGAAGCCTGGCATGCATACTGCAATCCATGGGGTTGCAAAGAGTCAAACACAACTGAGTGACTGAAAATAAGAAATAGCAGGTGACAAACCCCAAATCACATAGCTAAAGCCCGGATTTCAAGCACGCTTATCCCTCCTAAGCCAGAGCTCTTGGGGGGCCGGTAGGGCCTCCATTTGAGATGCAGGCAGAGAAAGGATGCTCCAGATACCACTATACATACTACCTACCTTACAAGGCAGGCCAAAGCAGGTGGCTGGCTTGTTCTTTCTCATTTGGGCCTAATACTCCTGTGATGTTGAGCCTGAGAACTTTCTATTTCCAATGCCACAGTATCCTTTTCTAACTCCACTCTTGTCCCTATTCCTCAGACCCATCCATCTCTGAGCTTTCCAAGTCCAGTCACTTCTATGTTTCCCATGATCGCTTATGAGAAACCCCTGAACCAGTTCAGCCAGAATGGAGTGGTCACCAAACAGTGTACCTGATTTCCCAATATTCCATCACCCATGCAAATAAATATTCTGAATCCAATGGCTTCAATGTACCAAAGGAGAGCTTAGAAAATGAGAGTTTATCATTTTTATATACTAATGATTTTTTTATAGCTCTTTTAAGTTGTGCTAATGGTGGATGTCCAAACAACTTAGATGGAAGATGCACATGACCTCACATTCTGAGGGTCTTACAGGACAGCACGTGCCATCGAGGCCGAGGAGGAGTGCTCATGCATGAGAAACTTACCTCCGAGGTGAGCCGTCATCATGGGGCTGGATGATGACCACCTTCACAGTCACTGAGGTCCGGAGAAGGTCGATCATCTGCTCGTGGGTCAGTGTGGCCACGGCCACCTTGCAGATCTCCACGAGGCGGCTACCCTGGCGAAGGCCGGCCTTCCACGCAAAACCGAAAGGTTCCACGTCTGCCACGATTCCCTCGAAGTTCACGTGGAAGCCTAGCTGGCCCAGCCCGTTCCTCCTCAGGGTCATTTCCACGGTCTCGCAGCCTCTGGTCACGATCTAAGGGGGAAGGGGACGATGAGAGGCAGGGTTACGAGGGCACCAAGGCCCTGCCCTCCAGCTATCCCACTGACAAGAAAACAAGACGGGGACACGGTTCAACCCAAATGTTATCGTAATTATCCCTGGCATCAGTTGCAGAGAAAATAACACAAGTAAAATGATGGTTTCATTCTTCAAAGCCAAATCAGATACAGGTGTCCTGCTTTTTCCTAGAAGCCACTGACCCAGAGCCTGAGAGCTTAAGATGGGCTCTAATAACCTTCCCTTCTCCTTGCTACATCACCTGACTTGGTGCTTAAGCATCTAAATTGCATTGTTTCAAACAGACTGAAGCAACTGAAAAAACGTGAAGTCTGTCACCCATCAAAGCAATAAAGCCTACTAGACAATTACTTTTTTTTTGGCCCAACTGTGCAGCTTGCAGGATCCTATTTTCTCAACCAGGGGTCAAACCCAGGACCCCAGCAGTCATAGCACCAAGTCCTAACGACTAGATGCCAGGAAATTCCCTATGAGACAATATAATTCTACTTATAAAATAGCCCAGTGGTGCATCAGCTATGAAAAACTGTATGGTGGTTCCTCAAAAATATAAAATAGAATTACCATGTGACTCAGCAATTCTACTTCTGGGTATACACCCAAAAGAATTCAAAGTAGGGTCTCAAAGAGGTATGGATACACACATGTTCTTAGCAGTGTTATTTACAATAATCAAAATGTGGAAGTAACTCAAGTGCCTATGGATGGAAGAATGGATATGCAAAGTGTGGCATATACAAACAATGAAAAAAAAAATGGCCCCATGCCTTTCCAAGCTAACACTTAGTGACCTGCCCCCCAGGATGGGCAGCAGCAGGAAGTCCAACTGTTAGGAAACCGGAAGTGTTCTCTGCGGCAACCTGTGGACATCCTATTCTAAACCCTAGGGCCCCTCTCCTGGGACTGCCTGCCCGTGCTTGCCTAGGTGGCAAGGACCATTCAGATCAAAAGTAGGCCAGCCAGCCAGCTTCCTTACTGTCTCTGGACAAGGGCAGCATGCAGAAAGGCACTCCTGCAGGAAGTGTCTCACTAAGTAATCTAAAGCACCAATAATTAGTAACGCCACCCTCAAAAGTTCATACTGAGAATAGCCCACATGAATGGAAAGAGAAACATGGGGTCACTGAAGATATAATTTGATGACATGTTGTCATTGTTGTTTAGTTGCTAAGTTGTGTTGGACTATTTGTGACCCACAGACTATAGCCTGACAGGCTCCTTTGTCCGTAAGACTTCCCAGGCAAGAATACTTCAGTGGGTTGCCATTTCCTTCTCCAGATCTTCCCAACCTAGGGATCGAACTTGTGTCTCTTGCACTGGCAGGCGGATTCCTCACCACTGAGCCACCAAAGAAGCTCTTGGATGACCAAGGCATCACTTGCTTGTGGGTAATTTAAAACCGGGAGGTATCATACCCGTATCCCCCAAAGCACAGAGCTCATGTGTGAAGTTTCCGTTTTAAAAATACATTCTCCATGAAACACGCTCTGAATACACAGATTCCTATTTAGTAAGACCTCTGACTGTATATACAGCTGTGGGACCCAGACTGGTGCAGGTTATCACCCATGTGGCGGCGTTGCCACGGTTACCACCCCAGTGCTCACACTGCCGATCAGTCTCTCAAAGGTGCAGTGACGGTCTGGGGCGTAGGAAAACGGGGAAAGGGATTGCTGGGCTTAGTGGTGAAGTTTTGAAAGATTGAAGTTTCCAAAGTTATGAACTGAACTAACTCAAAATTGTTGAACAAGTGCTTTTGTAATATATACAACCTGCATACATTTTTCTTTCACTTCTTTTTTCAGCTTTGTTTCAACTAACCTCGCTGACCAAAAGACCACATAGGACATGTGCCCGGCCTTCTTTCCAATAGGAACATAATTATCAGTTGAAATTTAACATCCACATATCAGATTGAAGAGTGAAAGGTCAAGCTTTTCCTGAGTCCTACATGTTCTGTCTCTTCCTCTTATTTCTTCCAACCACCTGCCACGTCTCCTACTTTTTGCAGTTTCTTTCTCCCTTCTGTTCCGTGCTCCTTAACATTTATAATGGCCTCCTACCTATGAACCTGGGACTGGCTACATAATTTATGAAATCTGGTGCAAAATTAAAATGTACGGCCCCTTAGACAAAAATTTCTGAGTTTCAAGATGGTAACAGCAGAGCATTCATCCAGGCCCGGGCTCTTCGGAGAGTGGCCGGGCCTGCTTGTCCCTTCAGGCAGGAGTGCTCATTTCCCACCTGTGTCTCTACCTGCATAACAGGCACTCCTGTTTTCACCACTAGAAAATGCAGAGTTCACCATGTGTCCAACAGTGCCCCTTCCAAATCTCTCTTCTAGGAGAGCTTCATCTTCTTCCTTTCCATTTCTACTTCTCCTGCCTGGTGCCAGCCTTATGTTCTAAGCCCCCAACAGTCTTTGGCTTGGTTTATTTCTACCATCTCCCGCTACAAGTCATCCTAGATACAGCATATTGGATTGGCCAAAAAATTCATTCAGGTTTCTCTGCAATATCTAATGGAAAAATCCAAAGGAACTTTTTGGTTAACTCAATATTTCCTCAAATATATTCCAGCTCTCAGGCAGCTTAGTTATACAGTCACTTTTCTAGCAAGATGGCAGAATAGGTGCCTTGGAATAGTGAATGTATCAGACCCTCTGGGACGTGCATTTTGCTGGCTGGTGAAGGGACATTGTTTGTGTTGTATTTTCCAGAGCACAGATTATAATGACTCAGTGGGTCTCTGAATTAAGAAGTATTTCCAGGATTACCAAAAGCACATGTCCTGAGACTCACCAGATAATTCAATTCTCCAGATACATACACTGATCACACACTTAATCATCCCCAAATCACATCGTGGTTTGTGCACATACACCCTCAATACTGCTGAACACTGTAAAGAGTGCCTGCAAATAATGATATTATTTCTCCAAAGCCAGCAGACACTGCCTTGATTGCATTGTCTCTTCTATGTAGTCTGGAATAACAAAAGATTTATATTTGGTGGCAGGAAAGAGGGCAGGAAATGGGTATAATTTCTCCTTTTTCTCATGATCCATAACTGACTAAATCTTTTCTAATGAATCAAATACACATCCCCTTGGGGGAAGATTTACACATGAAAAATTCTTTTGTCAAATCATATTTTGTTCTTTTATTTGATTTATTCTTATAATTCTATTGTATATACTCAAACTAAAATCTGTATCTCCCCTTGTTATACTAAGAATTATAAATACAACTGCTAAATACCATGGGCATCACTGAAGGGTTTTGTTTCATACCCCAAATAACAATCTCTTTATGACTTTTTCTTTTAAATCTTTCTAACTTACTAGGTAATTCTATAAAACCTCTGCAAGAAACTGGCTGCAAGATTAATAACATATTTAATCTGGCAGACTAAACAGAAATACTGCATAAAAATGCACAGAGTTGAAGGGGCAAATACGGCTTACTCTGACCATCAATGTGGTCAATGGTGATTCTATGTCTATTAACCTCCTCCTGTAAGGTACTGTCATGCAAATCTCTACAAACACACATAACATCTAGTCAATTCTCCTGTCCTTCCTTCAGATACTATAAAAATAAGTCCCATTATTCCCTTTGGAAAGCTGGCTTCACTTTTCATCTCTAACCAATTGTTAATGGATGCTTCTCCACCATTCATGGATTCACAAGGACAACCGCTCAAGAGGACAGTGTTTAAACTCAGTTCTACCCATGAGAAAGAGTATTTTCCCAGGTAACACATCTGGGGGGGAACTTCCACAGCGGAAGTTATGAATATGAAGTTGAAGGCCTAAGGGTGGTGGAAAAACAAAACCTGTACTTACGCCCAGGCGCTGGACAATCTCCCTGATGTCTTCAGCACAGCTGTCCACTGAGGACAGAAGGATGCATTCTCCTCGTTCATAAAACACCTTGATGCTCATTAACCCAGATGTCCACCCGATGACATCCCTGCAGGAACAGTTAAAGACCACGTTCTTGGAATCCTTCTCGATCAGCATTATGAACTCATTAGAAACCCCAAGGAGACACTCGATGTCCGCAGACTGGCCAAAGTCTCTCGCCACAACGTGCCACATGATGGCTCCCACGCTGAACAGATGGGCATCCTTCCTGGGCTTCACCTTCTCCTTCTTCTTGGCGCCCAGAGTGATGAAGCTGAATTTTGCGGAGGTATCGACGGTGGCAGTTGTGACAAAGTTCTCCGCCAGGTCCTTCAAGTACTCCTGCCTCGTCCGAGTGGCCATTGCTCGAAACTTCTCCGACTTGTGGGCTGCGTTTTCTGCGTTGATGACTTTCGCCAAAAGGAAGTCCCGAAATACTGCTGACTTGGGGAAAGTTACACCTTTGGGAATTGGTGGACCAAATGGTGGCACATCTTTCGACCTAGAAACCCCAACGCTGAGGGAGGAAAAAGAGAAACAAGCTGAACTGTGATGCCATAACAGTTACCTTCAGAAAAGTTACTGCTGACCACACTTTCAACTGAAGCCGTCTACTTCACAGCCTCTTCTTTTCCACACCTCTGGATATCAAGTTGCTCTTTGTTTTTAAGCAAAACTTTCAAATTTAGTAGGTGCAGGGGAGGGGAGTTATAGGCTGAGTAGCCTCCCTTCAAATTTGTATGCTGAAGTCCAAAACCCCAGTAACTGGGAAAGTGGCTATGTTTGGAGACTGAGTCTTTTCTTTGAAGAGACAGTTAAGTCAAAATGAGATCCTAACAGTGGGCCCTAATCCAATCTAACAAGTGTCCTTATAAAATGAAACATGAACACGCAGAAAGATAACCAGAGATGCAAACACACAGAAGAGAGACCATGTGAACACACAGCAGGAAGATGACCATCTGCAAGGCGCGAGAGAGGCCTCAGGGAGAACCAAGCCTGCCAACACCATGACCTCGGACTTGCAGCCTCCAGAACTGAGAGAAACGAATGTCTGCCATATAAACCACCAGTTCTTTGGTCTGCACCGTGACTGTGCGAGCTGACTAAGGCAAGGGCAATGGATGTGTAGCCAGGTTGGCGCTCTTTAAATTCTGTGGCTGATCACCACCGAGAGGCAGTGACCCTCCAACAGCTGACAGTGAGATCCGCCCTGCTGGCCAGCTACTGGGCACAGTGACCATCCTTATAGAGCCAAAATTTTGAATATCCCCTTTTTTAAGGAAATGCTCACTTGGTCACATTTTGGAAGTCTAAATGAAGATTTTATGGAAACAAAGTTTTATGATATTTCAAACATAGAGTGATAGCAATCATCTTAACATGGTAAAACCAATAATGTTCCCTTGTATCAGACAGAAGCTTTCACTGTCTCAAATCTGTTTTGGAATAAGAGTGAACTAATAAATTAGCAGATGAAAGACTGGAGTGAGTGAAAGAATGAACCCCCCCCTCCCCCGAGCATCTACTCCCCAACTACTGAGCAGCTTCTTCAGACCAAGAATGAGAACCAACCCCACATCTGCCCAGGTTGATATTTTCTGTGTTCAGATAAACAAAGGAAGTCATCTATGCTTCACTTTCTTCACTGTAGAAAATCCTGGAAGAAATGAGTTAAGAAATGAAAACAGGTGTGAAATCTTCTTCTGGGATGTAGCCGGTGGAACTTTAAATAGACCATAGTCTCCAGGGATCTCCCACCTTTGCCATAACCTGCACACCCTTTAACAGAGTTAACTGTCTCTGGGAAGATGAGCTATAAGACGGTCCGGGCGGGGCCTCAGCTAGTATGAAGGACAGGGAAGGACTGCCTGTCTTTGGGACAGATGAGCAAACTCTGCCTGTGTGTGTGTTCAGTCATGTTCGCCTCTGTGCGACCCCATGGACTGTAGCCCGCCAGGCTCCTCTGTCCATGGGACTTTCCAGGCAAGACTACTGAAGTGGCTTGCCATTTCCTCCTCCAGGGGATCTTCCTGACTCAGGAATCAAACCCACGTCTCCTGCATTGGCAGGCAGGTTCTTTACCACTGAGCCACATGGGAAACCCATGAATGTTTATGAGGCACTTTTAAAACCCTGAAGCACTCTGCTGCTTTACACTTGAACCTCATTAGTAAATGATAACTTAGCAATAACATGTGGTTTCTCAAAAGGCAGTGACCCTGTCTTTGAACCATTTGTATACATTGTCTTTTACCACAGAAAACATAACCCAAGCCACTTTGTTTATAAGCAAGATCTATATCAAAGGCATCCCTGCTTCCCAGTAATCTAATTAAACCCAGGAAGCTCTAAAGAAATAAAAATGAAAAGGTATTACTTATCTTTTAAGATTTTTTTGTGCTAATCAACCACCTCATGATAGAAGAATAAACTAAAAATAGAAAGTAATTAAAAATACCCAATTTGACCTAAAAATAGCAGCAGATAAAATAACACCAAATACAAGAACGCCCTAGGCTCATGTTTCCAATCCATTAGGGAAGTTCATTTAAGATGATTCTTTATAATTACCATTCACGGGGGAGATCCCAGAAGAATAAGCCAAATGAGCATGTTTGCACTAACGTTATTGGATTTAGGCATATCGTCCCTGGTGGCTCAGATGGTAAAGAATCTGTCTGCAATGCAGGAGACGTAGGTTCAATCCTTGCGTTGGGAAGATCCCCTAGAGGAGAGCATGGCTACCCACTCCAGTATTCTTGCCTGGAGAATCCTCGTGGACAGAGGAGCCTGGCGGGCTACAGCCCATGGGTTCGCAAAGAGTCGGACATGACTGAGCACCTAAGCGCATATCCTTTATACAGGCTAGATGTCTTTCTTTTTTTTTCAAATATCACTTTTAAAAATAAAAAGTCGTTCTGAGCATTCAGGCTAGGGGTTGTAAACGAAGGTGTATACAAGAATCATCATAGCGGAACCATGCGAATGGAGAGGGCAGTAGGGGCTGGGGGCAAGGAGGCAAGCTGGCAGCACCTAACACACAGGCCAGTATCCTCGCCCCCAGAAGGGTACGACCGCAGTTCACAGCCCCTCCAGCTCTCGCACACACCCAGGCCTGGTCCCCACCCAGGCCCAGGAGGCAGCTCAAGTGTGACCATTGCTTCAGCATGAGCACCAGGGACGTTAACACGTTTCGGGCATAGTTCCTGCTATTCATTTTTTTTAACTACACACTGAAGTCAATACTGTTATCCTTAGTTTTCAGAGAAGGAATTGAAGGGCCTCCAAAATAAGGACTTCTCTATAGATCAGGTGGTAAAGAATCTGCCTGCAACGCAGGAGACCTGGGTTTGACCCCTGGGTCAGGAAGATCCCCTGGAGAAGGAAATGTCAACCCACTCCAGTGTTCTTGCCTGGAGAATCCCATGGGAAGAGGAGCCTGGTGCACTACAGTCCATGGGGTCACAAAGAGTTGGACATGACTAAGCGACTAACACACAAAAATAAGCTAAGTTGTAAACACGGCAGGAGGACTGGATCCTCACTCAGGTGAGAGACCCGCTCTTTTAACAACATCCCACTAGACAGGCACTTCCATGACATCTGCTTCCTGAGGAACAGCAGAGCTGGAGGAAAGGCAGGCCCCGTCAGACTGTCCCGGGATTCCTGGGCACTTGGCTGGCCTTTCGAAAGCACCAAAGCGTCAAACTCCCGTCTTGAGAGCCCCACAGATGTGGGTGTTTCCAAGACCTTGGACAGGAAGAGATATTGCACCACCACCATATGTTTCTTTCAGGGAAGCACTGACGTGGCCGCATCATCCCCCTCTGGGGCTGCTATCAACCAAGTGATGGCGTGGCAGGGCTGGATGATGTCCTGAATATTGAGGAAAGGTGTCACCTACACTCATGAGCTTCTAGGAATCTCACTGTTTCAAAATGGGAAGAAGGCAATTACTTCGTACAGAAAGCACCTGAGTGATGACTATGGGAAATGTAATTAGGGAGAAAAAAAAAAGGATAATTAGGTGCTGAGAAAGAATAATTGGAAAACAAAGATATTTAGGGAAAAGAGGACCTGTTGGAACAACTCTGGGAGCATGGAGCGCCAGGGGCAGCTGACTCACCTGTAACACACGTTTTCGGTACATGGATTATGTACTTTGACGATGACGAAGACGTGTTGAAAGTGGGACCGGATGCTTTTCGGAGTAAAAGGAAGTGCTCCGGGCTCTTGGAAGACAATGGTCACGATGTCATTTCCTATATGTCTTTTCCGCAGGAGCTGCAGTCAGGGAAGTGAACACACACACAGAGTTACAGACAAGGTTTTCTGTAAAAACAAGATATGTAAATAAATACAACGCACTCAGCTTTCAATTTCAAGGAGTTTGTTTTAGAAAAGCAGAGTTGTTCTTAGGAAGCTTGGGTTCCCTGATGTGGCCACGTTGAAAGACCAATGAAGAGAAAAGACTCAACATTTAAGTTCATCTTTTACTGTAAGATGTAACTGTCACTCTCCCTCCTTTTCATCTTTATCACTTTTTTTAACCCTGAAATAATAGCCCATTAGAGCTAAATCACTAAGGAGATTTGTAGGTTAAGCTCGCCAACTTAAAGGCAGGAGACGGCATGGCATCCAAGGTGAGGAAGAGTGGTTCCAAGTCCTCCACTTGTCCACCAAGGGCTTAGCTGTGCCCGTGCTTCCGCAGACACGTGCATTGCTGCAACGAAAACACAGAAGGCTGGGGGCTTCCCCGCTGGCTCC
This sequence comes from Odocoileus virginianus, assembly GCF_023699985.2. Taxonomy (NCBI): domain Eukaryota; kingdom Metazoa; phylum Chordata; class Mammalia; order Artiodactyla; family Cervidae; genus Odocoileus; species Odocoileus virginianus. The sequence continues at coordinate 83,791,809 of NC_069680.1, read as the reverse complement.
GTGGTAAAGAATCTGCCTGAAAACGCAGGAGACGCAGGTTCCATCCCTGACCCGGGAGGACCCCACATGCTGTGCGACAGCTAAGCCCACGTGCCACAGGTATGGAGCCTGTGCTCCAGAGGCCGGAGCCACAACTACTGAGCCCGCAGGCCGCGGCTGCAGCGGCGCGTGCGCCCAAGAGCCCGAGCTGCACAAGGGAAGCCGTCTCGAGAAGCCCGTGTGCTGTGACTAGAGTGGGCCCCGCTCGCCACAACGAGAGGAGAGCCTGTGCAGCAACGCAGACCCTGCTCGGCCAGAAATACACATAGAAAAATTCAAAAACAATACAGAAGGCTGTTATTCTGGTGGCTAATATATGCAAACTGATTAACTGAAATCTGGCCTTTCATAAAAATGTATGTTGGAAACACAGAATCCACCAGATTAAGAGCAGGAAAGCCCAATGAATGACATATGCAGCAGAAGAGACAGAACCCCATAGCGGTAACACTGAACGCTTTTACTTGAGATGTTCCTTCTGCCAAGAACACCCCCTTCACCCCAAGTCTCTCCTAGACCACTCAGGTCTGAGCTACCACAACACCAGGAAAAATGTTCTTGGCAACACTGCGCATGCCCTGCACCCACACTCCAAGCCCAAGGCAACAACATTAGCTGTCTTGTCCTCTTTTAAGTCTTGGCTTACTTCTCCTGTATCAAGTCATAATCATCAGGAGGGCAGGAGACGTGTCTGACTGAGTTCTGGTCTCCTGGGTTCTAATGGCCTGCCTGGGACACAGCAGACACCCCCTACCCAATGTGAATAAACAAATGATACAAATACACAATCACAGCCACACAATACTGCACAATGCAACACTGAACACCTCTGAATCCACGCCGATAAACCCATACACCCCATAAGCTGATGCACCTAAAGCCACTAGGATCTGTGCTCACAGAGTCTGTGATCCTCGGTTTTCATAGAGACAGTAATCCTTACATGAGTCGGTGATGTCATTGCAGGAACAGGGTAATCTCAGGTAGTAAATCTCTCTTTACGAGCAATAACAAAGGCAACAAGCTTGTGTTCAAATTTATTTGGCACCTACAGAACATACTTCACTGTAAAGAGCATTAAGTTCGACTTTTAAAACCTTTTAAACCCAGATACAAAAAGGATTTCATTGTCAGGCCCCTGACTTGTGATTTAGCACGATAAAAGGCCTGGAAAAGTGGGAATGAAATGTCCATTCTTTCAGAATTCACTGCTTGCCAGTTAAATTGCAGATTCATATGCTGGAAGAGTCCTATTTAAATCCTGATGGTTAAAGTTACAAACACACGAAAATCGTTTTGCTGCCCAAGTGAAGTTTTGAAAGATATATTAATATCCATTAATGAGCCATCTGTTGTTTCAAATATGTTTGCTGGATAGTTAAGTATGAGGTGCCACTTCAGAAGCATGTAAAAAAATCAGTAGCAAACTAGTCATATATTCACTGTGTTATTTACCCATTCAATCGTGGACACAGATGTTAGCTACAATAAACATTTCATGGAAAGAAAAGAAAAGAAGGCAGGGACATATATCTAAAACAAGCACCATGGGACTCCCTGGGAGTCCAGTGGTTAGGACTCTGCGTTTCCACTGCAGGGGGCTCAGGTTTGATCCCTGGTCATGAAATTAAGAACTCACATGCTAAGTGGTGCAGCCAAAAAGAAAAAAAAAAAATAGAATAAATAAAATGAGGACTTCTCTGGTGGTCCATTGGCTAAGAATCCTCCTTGCAATGCAGGGGACATGGGTTTCATCCCTGGTTGGGGAACTAAGATCCCACATGCCACAGAGCAACTAAGCCCACGTACCACAGCTAGAGAGAGTTCAAGCACCCCAAGAAAAGGTCCAGAAAGACGCAATGATGAATCCTCACGCTGAGACGAGTCCCCGAGCCACAAGTAAGACCCGAGATAGTCAAATAAGTAAGTAAACAAATAAACATTCTAAAACTTACTAAAGTAAAAAAACAAAACCACCACCACGAGAAGCTGAAAATGGTACAAGGCTAAGATATTCTTCCCTCGTCTCCCCAATAACTGTAACATATGATTTACATGTACTGTCATAGGACAAGAAAACTCAGGAACAAATGAAAAGTTTAAAAAAATAAACAAAAATATCTCACAATGTGTTCAGTGTATTTGCTGAGCACGGATACAGTGGCTTATGCTGTGCTTTCTTTGAAGCACAGGGATTCTCAGACGGGCGAGAAGATAGGGCTCATGGTGGCCAAGGCCACACGGGGCGGGGACTCTGGGCCCCTCTTCCCCAGTGAACACCCTCCTGGCTGATCTTGCAGGGTGGTCTGGCGCTTTACTCAGTGAAGTGTAGGTAGCTATTCCTACCCATTTCTCTCCCCTCTGAAGGAAGATGTTGGGTCCAATCCCATAGTTCACTTAGGGAAGCACAATATTTAAAGCCCAAGTTAAAGGAAAATTTAAGGCTAGTTATTTTGATAATGTGCCAGTCTGCTTTTGTCTCTTTTTAAACATATTCTTTGCTTCATAAAAATGGGCTGTGCTCAGATGCTGAGAGTCATGTCTGACTCTTTACGAGCCCAGGGACTGTAGTCCGCCAGGCTCCTCTGTCCATGGGATTCTCCTAGGAAGAATACTGGGGTAGGCTGCCATGTCCTCCTCCAGGGGATCTTCCTGACCCAGGGATAGAACCCTCACCTCTTACATCTCCTGCAAGGGTAGGCAGATTTGTTACCACTAAAAATGTATTCTTTTGCTTTGTAAAATGGGCTAGAAATATTTTTAAAATTCTGGTTAATCTACCCATGGTCACAGAATGCATTTTGTAAAAAAAAAAGTGGGGGTGGGGAACATGGAGATTCATTAAGAAGAGGAAAATAACAGCTCAAGCTCTTTGTAGAGAATAGCCCAAGAAAATGAACACCTGGCCCATTAACAGGATACCTGAATCTCTTCAGAGACTAAAGTAATACATCTGGCAAGTTCTCAGAAACATTAGTCACTGTCGGACATTAATTAGCCTAAGCAATTCTTGGGCTTCCTATATAAAGGTAAGGGTTCTCTTTAGTAGTTAGTTATATCCTGTTGTAACTGGTCAATGAAACTCTGTAGAATGGACTCCGGAAGTGGAAGGGGAAGGGCGTGGCAGCCTACATAGACCAGAGTGGTCCAGACAGGAGGGCAAGTTGCTAGTCACTAAGAGGTCCCTGGCACTATTTCAGGAATTAAGGAATGATGGCGTCTTCTAGGCCTTTCTAGACATAAGAAGCTCCTAACACTTGCTTGGCGCCAAGATCGCCAACTCAGTGTCTTCAACTGAAAAAGTGAGTTAATAAATATTATATTAGATTTACATAGTCAGTTCTGCTAAATTCCCAACACTGGATTCAAGCTGTGAGACAGGAATAAGCTCTTGTTATGACAAGGGAAGTGAAAATGTGATTCTTCACCCAATTCTATGACGAAAAAGCATACAGATACTACAGAAATAGCAACCTGTGGGTTTAAATTTTCAATTCCTTAAATGAATTTCAGAGTTTCACAGGTCCAGTTTTAACTTGGTGCAACAACCAGAAGCAAGTGAAAACAAACAATCTCTAGGCAGTCTCATATGCATCAAAAATGGCATAAAGTTGAACCTGGTTAGATCTACGAGCCTTTATGCAAATAGGTACATTTGTTACATTCTTTTTTAAAAAACCTAGCAAGATAGGAAAACAAAAAAACAAAACACGTTACACCTAATTTTGGAAGAAAGGGGAGAAGAGGCTACACATACATAAGAAAGAGAAAGTACGTGAGATGTCAGTGATGCGAAAGCTTAATTTGAGACTGGAGAAGGCAGATCTCCAGAGAGAGTTTCTTGTCTTAAAAAGCAAACAGGTGAAAATGAGCATGATTTCAAAGAGAAAACTGCATTGTTTAATGACTACAAGTTCTGAAACTCGAAGAGATGAGTGCAGAAGGGAGCAAAATATGAAATGTATTCCCATTCAAAGAAACAACCATAAACTCTGGATCTCAGTCCTTCAGGTGTCATCGGAAAGTCCGGCAGGATGAGCAGGGCTGACAAAGACTGATCTGGCCTGATCCTTCCCACAGTCTGACTGGTCACAACCCCCATTCTAGAGAGCCACCTGTTGCTACTCGCTGCAGTAGGCACCTTGTGTTTGCTAACTTTGCTTAGAAAGTGTCTGCCCCTGGGACTTCCCTGGAAGTCCAGTGGCTAAGACTCCGCATTTCCAGTGCAGTTGGGGGTGAGGGGAAGTTTCACCCCTGGTTGGGAACTAGATTCCACATGCTGCAACTAGAGATCCCACATGCTGTAATGAAACTGAAGATTCCTCATGCTGCAACTTAGACCCAGTGCCACCAAATAATTTTTATAGAAGTGTCTCCTCTTTACATGCAGGGCTAGCTTCTCCTCCTTCAGAGACTTCCCCTAATTTTGCACAATGCACACAGAACACACACAACACACATGCATGCAAACAAAACACTGCCCCACCCATAGACTCTACACTCAGAGAAGCATGTACCAGTGCTTAGAATGTCCCTTTTGTTTTTAAGAGACATCTATAGAGCTTCCTGTATAATGAAACGGAAAAAGTGAACATGAAATAGTAGTCTGAGTAATAAGAAAGAGAGTGAAAACCCACACACGTTACCATATAAATACAGAGGATCTATACTTAAAGAAGGAAAACCTTGCCTCTTCACTCCCATAAAAAAGTGACCACAATTAACCACTCTGATCTCAGATCAGCAAGAAGATACCAAATTTAATCGCCATTTCAAACATGCATTTGCTGATTCACCATATAACGAATGTAAAAATATTATATACAATATTTTACCAACAACGAGAATAAATGTACAAACCAGTGAAGCAAAGCTGAATATTTTGGAAATGGAGAAATAAACCATGAATGCGGATTTTTAATGATTTAATAACAAAGTGAAGATAAGAAATGATTATGAAGATACAAGAATTTCTCTTCTGAAAATGAGTAGTGCCAGCCCCTTTTCAAAGCAATAATTCTTACTGTATAAGTATATATCCCTTTTTCTGGCCTGGGAATAATGCTAATCATGAAAAGCTGAATAAGCACCTTATGCTTCCAAAATAGCCTAGATGACTATTTATAGGTGGATGCAAGAGCAGTCAGGACCTGCTTGTTTAGAACTTAATGCAGCGGAGTCCTCTAACATCTGAACGGTTCCTCAGCTTCCCTGGTGGTTCAGACGGTAAAGACATCTGCCTGCAATGCAGGAGACCTGGGTTGCGAAGATCCCCGGAGGAGGAAATGGCAACTCATTCTAGCATTCTTGCCTGGAGAATTCCATGGACAGAGGAGCCTGGTGGGCTGCAGACCGTGGGGTCACGAAAGAGCAGGACACGACTGAGTGACTGACACTCTCATTTCACTCCCTCAGCAGTACGAATGAAGGGCTTAGAAGTACGTACACAAACCTTTTAAGGCAGGGGCTGACCACGTGCCTAAATTACATGATGAAGGGGTTACAGCCTAAGAAGCTCTGTTGCTATTACTTCTGTAGATGTCAAGTCCATCCCTAGAAAAAGACCAGGATTCTTCAGATGGAATCTCAGAAACCCAGGGGTTTGGTCTTTTTCCTTAGGGTCCTCTATGGAGCTCAGATACCCCTTCTAAGCAGAGCAGTTCTAACATTACAAAGCATTTAAAAAAAAAAAAAGGAGGTTTACTCTGTGCCAGGACCATGCTACCTTTATGCTTTATATACTTAGCTTGAAGAAAAAGGTGTCTCTGCCAAAGTGAACTCTGAAGCTAACTTGTGGGGATCTTTCCACTGATAACACCCCAGGATAGCTTAACTATGGTTTGTCTATAGGACAAGTGGGAGAGGAACAAGCCCAGGGGAGACAGCCCTGGGAAAAGCGGACTGCCTGCCAAACAGACGTGGGGGACTTCACTGAAGAGGGAAAACATTCAAGAACCGGCTTCCTCATCACTCCCCAGGTCTGGCGAGGTTTTCTTTGTAAGAGTCAGACATTCCAAAGATTGAACTCTTTTGCAATTGTGGTGAACTCTCTAAATACTTTTTATGACATCTTGGAATAAGCTTTCAGCTTGATTTATTATAAGAACAAACACAAGAAATTCTATGTGATGTGGACACGTCTGGACCAGTTAAATAGTCACAGATATCATGGTGTTAATGAGGCCGACGTCAGAGGCACAATTCACGTACAGAGAGTAAACTGTGCTGAGCTGTGGCCTCAAAGAGCATTCATGAGCCCAGATGGTCATTTCAGACACTTACGCCCTTGGTATTAACACAATCCGTGAGCACGGGTTGGGTGGGTGAGAGATACGGCAAAGCAGCACAACCCACAAAAAATCTGAAAAGCCCATGTTCCAAGACTGCACAGAGCCATCACTGATCTATGACCAGAATATTCTGATGACAACTCACAATTAGCAAAATATTAAGTATCAAATTTAAAAGAGTTTTCTGAAATTGTTGATAAATTAGTCCCTTGTTTTCTTAGCTATTCAGGCCTTAGCTCTTCATAATAAATCTTTAGGAGTGGAACAGGAAGATGAAATGCAAATTAAGTCATCGAAAATACTTGTCCTCTATATCTCTTAAGTTATAAATTGTAATAACCCCCAAAATTTATTGAGCACGCTGTGTGCCAGGCACTATTTTAAGTGCTTTATACATATTAACTCCTCTGATTCTATCAACTAGGAAGCGTTCATTGATTCATCCCACAAACGGTAACTGATGGCTCTCTGCATTCTGGGCATGCCCCTGTATGCGCACAATACTCAGGAAAGAGAAGAAGTAAAAGTCTCTGTCTTCAACAATAAAAGAAAATAAAGCATAGAAAATTTCGCCAAGGTCACAAAGATAGTAGCTAGGAAATGTGGTTCTAGAATTCCTGCTCTTAAGAACTATATTTTTCTGCTGAAGCTTTTTTTCCAACCTAGAAGGAGGAAGCCTCACAGGAAGCCCTAGAATCACAGAATTCTAACACCAAGAGGAAGATGGTATGTATCATTTTGTCCAGATATACTCATGCGTGTCAAATCTCCTCATGTCCAAACCTTTGGAAGGTAGCACAAAAATACAGCATCCTTTCTGTTTGAGCCTGGGTGTGGACTCCGTCCTTCTCAGCACAAGGTTCCAAGCACCCATGACTGGCCACCTAGACCACATCCTCATTACACGCTGCTGCTGCTGCTAAGTCACTTCAGTCGTGTCCGACTCTGTGACACCCCATGGACAGCAGCCCACCAGGCTCCTCCGTCCACAGGATTCTCCAGGCAAGAACACTGGAGTGGGCTGCCATTTCCTTCTCCATCCTCATTATATAATTATCACATTTCTTGAGTGACTAAGGATCTTTGTCAAGGCCACAAGACAAGTGACTGGCCACGGCTAAGTTCAGAATGCAAGTCCAGTGATTTTTATCCCACACCCTACATTCTCATCCTTTTTACGTGATTACCTATGTTGAGTATGTAAATTTCCCAATGAACCACATATAAGATCATACATATTCTATATATATATAAGAGCAACTGAAAAAAGCAAAACAGTTTTTTTTTTAAACAATTCTCTAACTCTAATCTATCAGCATAACTTATTTAATGCCATGGATTCTCACTCAAGTTAAACAAGAAAATGAAAATGGAACCAAATAAGTCTTTAGGCTACAGAGTGTGTGATGTACTGTCTCAATGCAAGGGATTTTTTTTTTTTTTACTCTCCCATTTGGGAAGCTGAAAGCACTCATGTATCCCACTCCCCATCCCCTACGCTTCCATTCACATTTTTGTGTGTAGGACTTTTCAGGGATAGTTTCAGTGAAAGAAAGTCAGGTATAAAGAACTCATAAAACCACCATTTTAATTACAGTTCAATAAAAAGGGGGTAGAAGAATCTAGTATTGAGTTCTGATAAGAGCAAAGTGAAATGAGCTTTGAAATTCCAGAGGTTGCCATCTGAGAAACAATGGGGTAGATTCAGTTTGGAGTCCACCAGGGAATCCCCGGCGGTCCCGTGGTTAATGCAGAGAAGTGGGTTGGATCCTTGATCGGGGAACTAAGGTCCCGCGTGCAGTGGGGCAATTAAGCCCACAGGCTATAACTACTGAGCCTGCATGCCACAACTAGAGATCCAGCGCGCCGCAACAAAAGGTCAAGAGTACTGTAAGTAGGATCTGACACAGCCAAGTCAATAAATAATTTTTTTTTTAAAGTGACTCAGGTAATAAGGGAGCTGGCAGGACCTTGGGATTCAAATGCTCCATAAGGCACTCGTTCTATTTCTACTAATGTGCTGACAGGTTCTCTGGGTCTGAGTTAAGCCCTATGACATTTCTGAGCAGCAACTCACCCTGAATTTAATTACTGGATGATTCGTAAGTATCTGCAGGACAACTACATGGTCTAAATTGAGCTTCTTAATATCTAGTGAGTCCACATGGCATTATTCCAAATAAATGTTTTAAGAGCTGGAAATCCCTTAGTTTACAACATATGTATATAAATTCATACATGGATCTAGGGATTGTAACTCCATCTCATAAAAAACATAGACACGTGATCAAAAGATAGATCCTCTGAAGGTAGTGGGCAGAGCTCAGATTACTAGAAAACCCTGTAGAATATACAAGATGGAGAAGGCGCTGAGGTCAAGTGTTAGGAAGAAAAAACCCATCTAGCAGTTACTGCAAGAAGATGAATAAACAGAGGAGCTGCAGCCCTGAGCAGGACAAATGAGCCTGGGGCCCCGGGACCTCCTTCTCTTCCTGGCTGTGCGATCTAAGGTGGCTCTTGCCACTTGGGGACAGGACAAGTAGCCTCTTCGGAAAGAAGCATCCTTTGACTACCTTCATAATTTCATGAGCACCCAGAAAACATGTAAAAAAGAAAAGCAAGTTCTCTGTAACAATTAAGTTTCATTCATTTGACAAACACTTACTGAACAACTACTATGTAGTCTTTGGTGCTTTAAATTAGAGCAAAGGAGTGTGGTTAAGTAACATCAGGAAAATGAAGTTTTCTTAAACATGAAAACAAACTTTGCTTTAACTCTGGGTTTGCCCCCCAAAATAATCAAACTCCTAAAATTAAAGAATGCCACAAATGAGTTATAACATACTTTCTTACAATAACTTATCTACCCACATGCAGAAACCAAACTTCAGGTTACATTTGTCGACTTTTTTGTGATTTGTAATTAATACAGTTGACACTGGTTCCCATTAAGGTTCTGCTTGGCAAGCAATTCAGGTGAGTGTGGGAGAGTTATTTAAATTTTGTCAGAAAAAAGTGCAATGAAACTTGTGCAGTAATAATCACTTTAAAGCCCAAATGTTTCCCAATGATAAGAGTCAAAGATTATTAGTGCCATTTAAGGAAAAAAAGAAAAAAAACCCTAGCAACTCTTTGCAAACTGAGTACACGAATACCATCAAAGAGCTGGCCCTGGAGCTGGCACGTGCGGTGGAAGGAGCGGGGAGGCTGTACCTGCTGCCTGTTGTTCGGCGTGTGGGGGAGCATGGTGCACACGTGGAACATGAGCTCGTAGTCCTTGTATGTCGTGTACAGCGAGTGCGTTCCCGTAGAATCCGCTGAAAACAAAGATTAATTACAAGAACAAGTCAGGCCACTGCAGATGAGCAATTCAGCACTTAGAAGGTCATTATCACAAAAGGCCATCCAACTGAAAAGAACAGACGGCACAACCACAAAGGAGCAGTGTCTCGGTGGCGGCCCTGCTGCCCTTGCACCAGGCAGTTTCTCCCACTTTCTAGCCCATGGCCGCTGCCTGGGTTTTCTTCATTTGCTTTCACACGTGCTTTCGACTGAACACATGGTTTCTCCTCTCTTATCTTCTGCATTCTTGCCTTCCCAGGGCTGATGACCCAGATGGGAGAGATGCTTCTGCCACGAGCAGTACAGGTGACGAGAAGAGGAGGAGATATGGTGTGGTGGAGGTCTGGGTGCAATTATTAGATGGGGCTGAGCTAGCCAGCAGTTGCCCGTGCCCCATAGCGCGGGCGCGCGCGTGTGTGTGTGTGTGTGTGTGTGTGTGTGTGTGTCTGTGTGTGTGTGTGTGTGTGTGTGTTTACAGTCAATTCTTAGTTATTCCTGGGCACTTGACCCTCCAGAACTCAGAGAAATGAAACAGGATTGACTTCGTATGGAAATGAGGACAAAAGATATTAAGGACTTCTCTACCGAATGATGGAACTAATTTTCTTTTCTCTTCAACAGGCAATGCGACGATGCAGCCATATGATTAAGACCAAGGAGAATGAATGAGATCTCTTACTGTATATTATGCACTGACACATGTTAAAAAACTATGACATCTGAATCCCTGTTAATCACACAGCTATTCATCTTTTCAAAAGCAGAATGATTCTTTGTAAATTCAAGACCCATCTGTATCATCAACAGATTACCTCACTGAGGATTTCAGACACCAAGCCAACTAGGAGACTATAACACATTTAAGTAATGATTTTAGGATGGGGTTTTGAACCACCTTGCATCGGATAAAGATAAAAAGATAAACAGAAATTAAGAGGTAAACAATTCTGTCTTTCTGAATCCTTGACCTATATCTATTTTTCCACCTTTTAAAGAACAAGGAACAATACCATTCAATATTATTTAAAATGAAGTTTATTCCACTGTGCTTATTAGGAAAACTCTAAATAGTTACCTAGGGCTAACTTTTAAAATCTGAAATTAAAAATTTTTAACTTTAAAAACATTAAAACACTTAATTTTCATAGGCATTTATTATTTTCTTTCTAAATCCTGTAATTTTTTTTAATTTCCAGCATTTATATCCAATTCAGAAATAATCTTGAAAATCCTCTAGAAAAAAAATATACAGTCTTGCACCGAAAAGGCAGTCATAGAAGGCAATTTTATGAGTAAGGGGAGTATGTAGAATCTTTATCTATGGATATTGGCAGATCAACTTGCAGACGGTCAGAGTATATTCATCTAATAAGCTGTATACTATCTAGGCACCAAATAAAGACATTTTCTCTTTTAACTATTCATTAAATGCATATTTGTTATTTTTTCATAGGACTTTTTAGGGAGTAATCCTTCATTTCAACTGTCTTATCTCAGGATCTTGACTGTGAAAGTGGCTTTGGAAGTGGGCAGCCTAGTTATGAAAGAACGATGACTGTTCTTTCCATGAAGAAATAATAGTGAAGGTCAGAGGATGAACTAACCCTGCAGGTTCAAGGACTCCCATTACAACACTTACGCCGATGTTTAAAATTCAGTAAGAGAAATGCTGACAGATGCTTAAGAGTCTGGTCAGTGGGCTTCAGATGCAGGAAATTGCAATGAAAAAAGAAAAGTGCAATTCTGAGGGGGAGGGGGAGAAACACTTTCAGAAATGTGGTCATAGCTTGTCTATCCCAAGCCCATACTAAAGGATGAATTTCAGAAATTAAGCATTTTAAACTTTTCATCTCAACTATCAGTATGGTAATGGAAAAGGTAAACTCACAAGCTTGGTGGGGTTTGCTGCAAATATTTCTACTAAAAAAGAGATACGGGGCCATCTACGGCAGTCTTTGGTTTTATCATTCTCTGCACCTAACCAAAGAGGCCACAGCCTGGGGTCTGTACTCTACAGTCAGCAAAGCAACTTAGCAGCTCATGGCCCTTCTGTGCCTACCCCACGTCATTCTGTACTCAAGAGAGAAATGGCTCATTTTAAAGCTGGAAGGGACATCTCAACTACTCTAGCCCCAACACTCTGAATTTTCTTCATGAAGAAAATATGGCCCAGATTTCACCAAGGTCCTGCAGCAGGCAGAATTAGAACTGAAACAGTGGGGGACTTCCCCGGTGGTCCAGTGGTTAGGTCCACCTTCCCATGCAGGGGACATGGGTTCAATCCCTGGTTGGAGAACTAAGGTCCCACATGCCTCTGAGCAACCAAGTCCACAGGTGACAACTGCACATGCCCACATTTCAACCCCACATGCAACAACTAAGACCCAACGCAGACAGAAATAAATAAACATTAAAAAGTTAAACACAATTCTCCTGAACTTAAGATTTTCTTGCCCACTGTGTAAAAGGCATAACTTTCATCTGACCATTCTATGAAACACCATTCTTAGAAAGTTCCTCTAAACTGAAGATGTGTCATGATTTCTTTGTCTCTCACAGAACGCCTTGGTCATAAAAATATGAATCAATATGTCAAAATTTTGTTCTTATTTCCTTGAGCTAACATGATTAGCATGACATCTATAATGCATTCAATAAAAACTCAAAGCTGATGTCAATTCTGTACATAGAAAAAAAAGTATTTGCACTATCTACATTGTAGCGTTATAGAATGCATACATCAGGAGCTTTTAAAATGTCCCCTCATCCCTTCCACAGCAGAAGGACAGCAGACATGCAGAGCAGCAATGAGCCCATGTTGGTGCTCATTCTTCAGGAGGGCGTCCCTAAGGGCAGCACGCTAGCACTGCCAGCGGTTGTACGGTAGTCTGTAGGTAAGGGGAGTTTGGCAGAGAAAAAAGAAAGAAAATTCAGAAAAGGCCTCAATGATCTTTCTCAAAACAGGTGGACACTCACAACAGGTATCATGTATTATTTTCTAACCTTTGCATTTCTGAGGCATGAGCAATGCACATTCAACTTAACAGTCAAGCTCCAACCTCGATATCTGCGGAAGACACAGGGCCTGTATGTGAGCCAGCTTTTCTCCAGATCTTGTGATCTATTCTCTAAGTGTCACTTTCAGAAACAGAAGAGCAAATATTGCATGTTAACACGTATACATGGAATCTAGAAAAACAGTACTGATGAATCTATTTGCAGGGAAGGGACGGAGACACAGATGTAGAGAATGGACTTGTTGACACAGTTGAGAGGAGAGGGGAGGAGGAATCGGTAAAGTTGCATTGTCACATACATACAGTGATGTGTGGTAAAGAATCAGCCTGCCAAGCAGGAAACTCAGGTGCAATCCCTGGGTTGGGAAGATCACCTGGAGGAGGAAATGGCAACCCACTCCAGTATTCTTGCCTGGAGAATCCCATGGGCAGAGGAGCCTGGCGGGCTACAGTCCATGGACTCAAAAGCAAGTCAGAAACAACTGAGGCAGCATAGCACACATGTAAACAGATAGCTAGAGGGAAGCTGTTTACAGCACAGGAAGCTCAACCTGTACTCTGTGACGACCTAGAAAGGTGGGATGGGAGCGGGACTCAAGAGGCAGGGAGGCTCAACATACGTATACTTACGGCTGATCACGCTGTTGGATGGAAGAAACGAACACAACACTGTAAGGCAGTTATCTTCCAGGAAAACTTTTTTTTAATAAAAAAAAAAAGGAAAGACTGAAACCCCAGAACTGATGATAAGCTAGACACGGGAAGAGCGGCACCACTCTGTTGTAGGCAAGTATCATTGACGGTCGCAAGGTGAGCAGACCTGGGGCCACATGGCCTTGGTTTCAAGCCTGGCTGATGCTCCCCTGGGAGAGGTTCCCACTGACCCCTCCTAGAGGAATGGATGTCCTTGCAGATGCATCTTTTACTCACTCTTCAGTAAAAGGGCAAGCAAATCATTGCTTGACAGTAAGTAGAATTTTCCCAAATACACAAAATTACCCTACCTGGTATTTTCAGGTGTGTTGAGAGCAACTAAGTAACAACACAGATACAAAGGTTGAATATTTAGAATTTATGAGGGCCATAAGAACAGGATTACTAAAATGAAGAGACAAGACAAATTCACACATAGGAGGGAACGCACAGGTGCCCCACTTGAGAGAACCTGACTAAGGTCCTTGGAAAATAGGATGTGTTAGCTTTTTAATCAGAGCTTCAGCTCCCCAGGTAATACCATGAAAAAGGCTATAAACAAGATAAGGCTGCAAGCATGGATGTGGAAATATTCAGAGTACTCAGAAATGAATGCAAGGTTGGTCAAGCTGCAGTGGGACAGAGTGGAACAGAGAGGTGAGGTGAAAAGAAAAAAGAACATACTAAAAGATTCTTCACAGAATCCTGGGGAATCTCTGCTCTTGTTACAAAGGAAGAAGAACTGGAATCTCTGCTCCTGTTACAAAGGAAGAAGAACTGACCTTTTGAGATTATGTGGGACACAATGCCCTTGAGAAATGTGCTTTTCTTGCTCATCTGAGTGCAAGGGTGTGCTTAGTCGCTTAGTTGTGTCTGACTCTTTGCAACCCCATGGACTGTAGCCCACCCCACTCCTCTGTCCATGGAACTCTCCAGGTAAGAATACTGGAGTGGGTAGCCATTCCCTTCTCCAGGGTATCTTTCTGACCCAGGGATCGAACCCGGGTCTCCTGCACTGCAGGCAGATACTTTACAACCTGAGCTACCAAGGAAGCCCTCTGCTCCTCTGAGGAACTCGCAACTCCATCCCCAGTAAGCTGGCTCAGCCGCTGCTGGGGTCAGGACCTCTCAGATGTCTGCAGTGTGCCTGCCCTTGGGGAATTAGATCTGTGCAGACGCCCAAGTCTGAAGCTTACTTTTGTTGTCCAGCTGGGCTCGGTATTTACTAAACCCCTTCAGCCGCACTCTCTGGCCCAGCAGATCCAGGAACTCTTCAAAAGCTGGCCCTGCCGTCTCATTGTTGTACATCTCCTCTTCGGTGCTCTGGCCGGCCTTGCAGTATAGGATCCCGATCTTGTGCTGAAAGCTCAGCTGAAATGGGGGAGAGAGGAAAATCACTGGGCAGAAAGTATCAGACTAGCACACACGAAACTAACACAATATTGTAAATCAACTATGTTGTCAGTCGCTCAGTCATGTCCAACTCTTTGTGACCCCATGAACTGCAGCCCGCCAGGCTCCTCCGTCCATGGGATTTTTCAGGCAAGAATACTGGAGTGGGTACCATTCCCTTCTCCAGGGAATCGTCCCAACCCACAGAATGAACCCGGATCTCCCGCATTGCAGGCAGATTCTTTACCATCTGAGCCACCGGGGAAGCCCATGCTCCGATATAAAACACAAAATAAATTTTAAAAATTAAAAAGCATCACACAAGCTAACTTCCAGTAAAATTAAAATTATAGGAGCTGAGAATTCTGTTCATAGGAAAGCATGCCAGGACAATTTCCGGAAGCTAAAAAAAGTAATCAACTATCATTCTGCAAAACCCTACAAAAATCATAACAAACCCAGAGACCTGAAAATAACAGCTGGAGAAACGTCAGACAACCTAAGAAATACAGTGAATGGCTTTGCCTACATGGGAATTTGCAGGTTTCCAAAACAGACAGCTAGGTTCAAACATTTATTTAAAAATAGAGCTGTGGAAATATCTTATACCCTCTATATAGTAAATAGCATTATCTTCGAAGTTAGAACGGAAAAAAGCTGTATATTTTCAGACGTTTTCCCTGTCTGGTTCTTAATGCTTTTTTGTTGTCGTTATTTGAACATTCATGGAAATATGAAAGACTGTAATGAAAAAAACAAATCAAATTAAGGTCTGGGGAGGAAAGACTCCCACTGAAAATTGTGATCCATGTATATTGATAGAATAATGTCTTATTTCCATAAAAGTAACTCTGGCTGAGCCATTACAGTCATTTCTATATTTTTGACTATCTTGAAAACATTTGCTAAATATACAATAGACCATAAAGAACTTTAATAGCAACTGAAGGGTTCCTGCTATAATTCTGTCTCTCTGTCCATCCATGCCATGATGGAAGGTACCACACTACTTCCTCCTAAGGCAGGGGAGACCTTTACAGCTTTACAGCTTTTTTATTTTCCTTAAAGAGGAACTACCGGTCAATCACAAAAGCAGGGCACTTCATCCTACTAGCAGCCATCTGAGCCTCGAGGGCTGACGGATTATCAGCCTTGCCCAATTCCCTAAAGGCATCCATCCATAACATTGTTCACTTTTATTACCAAACTGTAAAACAGAGCCTTTAATCAAAACTCAGAGCTGACTGTATCAGTGAAATAAGGCAAAACGGTACTAATTTCTCTTGAGTAGCAAAGTGATGACAGCAGTCTCATCCGAGTGACCTATGCCACTTCCAATCCAAGAAAGGGAGGGATCCGCCTGTCATGCATCTCGATGGAGATGCTGGGGAAGCTCAGAGGGGAGCAGGCAGCAGAGAACCAGTACTCACGCTGTACCCTGACTAAGAGCTACGGGGGAGGGGAGGAGCAAAGAGACATAGTTCCCTGTTCACCATCTACAGGCATGGCTCCTGGGGCTTGGGGCGGGGGGGTGGGGGCGTGGGGAGACGGCACACAGGCCTGATGTTCCTGTCTGAGCCCAAATCACCCAAATCACACTGTGAGATGCTGGGTTTAAGCTATTCGTATTATGAATCGTGCTGATTCCGTGGTGGCTCAGACAGTGAAAAATCTGCCTGCATTGCAGGAGATGCGGGTTCAATCCCTGGGTCGGGGAGATCCCCTGGAGAGGGAATGGTTCCCCAATCCAGTGTTCTTGCCTGGAGAATCCCATGGACAGAGGAGCCTGGCAGAGAGTCAGACATGACTGAGCGACTAACATTTACTTACTAGGTCTTTAGTAACATCAAGACAAAAAAAAAAAACATTTCCATGCACTCAGGGACTGAGGAATAAACCTTTCTGATCAACTCAAGTACCGAAACAAATGCTCTCCCGCATCTGCACCTTGTCCCAGGGCACCGCACCAATCTCAGCAGCCACTCCTGGGGAGCAGGCCTGGGGCAAAGTCGTCTCTGGCCCCAGGGCTGGGGCTGGGATGGCCCCGGTGGCTGAAGCAGGGCCCTCTCTGGACACACACAGTTTCTCTCCAGTCCCTACCCTTATGGACATGATGCTTTTGTGACTCAAAAACAGTGAATAGTGAAAGTTACTGAGTTCTGTCTGACTCTTTATGACCCCATGGACTATACAGTTCATGGAATTCTCCAGGCCAGAATACTGGAGTGGGTAGCCATTCCCTTCTTCAGGGGATCTTCCCAACCCACGGACTGAACCCAAGACTCCCACATTACAGGCAGATTTTTTACCAGCTGAGCCACGAGGGAAGCCCAGGCAGTGGCCAAAATACCCAGATAACTGAAACCCCCTCGGGGCTTCTGTGCTGAGTGCAGGTCTATTCGCTCACATATCCTTTCTTGCAGCCTCCAGACAAACCAGCACATCTACATCCCAACTGGGAAGAGGACCTGCCTTTCACCCAAGAAGCCCTGGGCCCATGGATGTGGCTAGGAGAGACTTCAAAGCCCCCAGAAGTCTGCTCCACTGGAGATGCCCTCTTACACACACACACACACACACACACACACACACACGCCACTCAGGCCTGCCCCCCCACCCACCAGCCTGGCCCCTGTGACCTGTGTACCAGTGGGAGAGGACATGAGATGGTACTCGGGAGACAGAACCATCTCCAGCGACTGAGAATTAACCACTGTGGCCAGTGTAGCGCAATTCCAATAAAAGAACAGAATGGCACGTTGTGTGGAGGAAGAGGCAGCTCTTGGTCTCTTAGAAGCCTCATGAAATCAATAGCAATGCAACATACCGAGGCTGACCCCTCCCACCCACGGTTTATCAGAAAGCTGGCCTGATTCCAAGGGGAGGACAGATCCCAGCTCTCCATGAACTAAAACCCCCAATTCTCTTGGAACAAGGTTCATCTCTAAGGCCCCTCCACCTACACCTTGGTCACCTCTAACCACACCTCCACTCCCACTGACCCTGCTTAACTGCTCTGATGCGAATCGCACCAGGCTCACAGCCCTGGGGGGAACCTCAGGCATCACCACAGTCAAAAACTAAAAACACCCACTTGTCAAAACTCTATACTGCTTCCGTGATCAGAGCTGAACACACAGACCCTGCATAGACAGGCTAGGCGATCCCTAGCCTCCTGAGAATGGATCAAAACCGCATGCTCTGTACCCAAGGTCAGAAACTCCATAATTATTGACCAGATGATTTAAATTTAAAGAAAGGTAGCAAAAGATAAAGTCTCAGAATGGCCTTGAAAGTAAATTCAAGTGTGCAGGAAAGTCCTGCCACTGCACTCTCTAAACTCAACCACCTGTTCTAAGTGTGTAGTCTCGTGTGTTCAGACCTCTCTGACTTCCTGTCAAGGAAACCTGGTGCATGAGTGAACATATATCTGGAGGGGCAGTTGACTTAAGAACAAACTAATCCAAAGATGCCATAATATTCTAAGTCAGTAAGCTGTCATAAACAACCTGAATTATTTTTTTTAAAAATTCAACCTAGCGGGGAGGTACAAATTAAGACTTTTGGGTTAACATAACACACGACTATATGTGGTCTTCTCAGGAGGCACAAGTGGTAAAGAATCCACCTGCCAATGCAGGAGACATAAGACACACGGGTTCAGTCCCTGGGTCAGGAAGATGCCCTGGAGGAGGGCACGGCAACCCACTCCAGTGTTCTTGCCTGGAGAATCCCATGGGCAGAGGAGTCTGGTGGGCTACAGTCCACAGCGTCACAAAGAGTCGGACACGACTGAAGTGACTTAGCACATACACACTATATAAAAAAGATAAACAACAAGGACCTACTGTATAGCCAGGGAGCTCTACTCAATATCCCATGATAATCTATAGTAAAAAGAATATATATATTCATATATAATACGTATGTACAACTGAATCACTATTGTACATCTGAAACTAATACAACATTGTAACTATACTCCAATTTTTTTTTAAAAAGTCAGTCTATATAATCTTATGAACTCACTTGTTACAAAAACTAGGATAGCCTTAAAAAAGGGGGCTCTTAGAAGTTGAGAGGTGAATTTATGTAGATTAATTAACAAAACTTTCAAAGTACTGCTCAGTATTACTTTCTTTATTATTCTCCATGGCATGGAGTCTTCCTGCTCAACACATCTTACCAAATGTAAAGAATGGAATGAATGATCTGGGACCTACTATTACAGCGTCTCTTGTACAGAGCAGATAAAATAAACTCAGGGTCAAATCATGAATAGATTCCAAACTACAAGAAAGCAGAAAACAACAATCTATCCTTTTTAAGTAATTTTTTGAGATTTAAACCTCTTAAGGATAGTAACATAAAATTGGCCCATTCCCTCCCTGAGCAGTTTTTTATTAGGAAAGTGGATAAAAACAGCACTAACTGGAAGAAACACTCCAACACCCCAACCGATGAGTGAAACTTTTAAAGACCCTTTAGAAACTAGAATATGAGATAAGACACCACTAAGATGCCTTTAGATATCATTAAGAGTTGTGGGAAGTCAAGACATCATATTGTACACTATTAATAAAGTATAGCAGAGTCAAATAAATATAATCTCAAAAGAAAAAGCACCAGAATACATATGATTGGAAATATATGATGCATTGGTTTCCTTAAACACTGCACTCACCTTCACCACAACCTGGCTTGACTCTGTGCAGGCAAGCGGACTCAAGTCTGGTTCAGTGACAAATGCTTCACACCAAGCCCACCTGCACCCCGAGTCCCCAGACCAGCAGTGACACCCTGCTCTGCCCCTCCATGACAACAGGATTTCCTCAGCTGCCTCACGGCCATTACATGCACTCCACACACTTTACTAGCGAGAACCATGCTGAATGCTTCTGTGCAATTTTAGAAGTCAACTACTCAGGTTTAGCTGTTGGTTTGACTTTGTCAGGCCTCAATGCTGAGAAAGGCAGATCTCAGGATTATCCATTCTGAATATCATGGTGTCTGTTTCCTCTGGCTGAGAATGCAGTATTAATTTGCTAGAACAATTACAACTTCATCTCCTTTAGAATTCCAGCCATCCAAGTATCAAACACTCCACCAATACAACACAATGAGTGTTACTGGGTCAACCAGGAAATACCACATCTTCCCTCCAAAATGTGCCAAAGAATTTTCCTTGGAAAATTCTGGAACAACATCACAATTGTCTTTTTCTTTTGTTTAAAGCCTGTGAAAGAAAAGTGAAAAGTGCCAGTCACTTAGCTGTGTCCAGCTCTTTGCGACCCATGAACTGCAGCCCGCCAGGCGCCTCCGTCCATGGGATTCTCCAGGCAAGGATACTGGAGTGGGCTGCATGTCCTTCTCCAGGGGATCTTCCTGACCCGGGTCTCTGGCATTCCAGGCAGATTCTTAACTGTTTAAGCCGTAAGGAACTTAAACACAAATCCACTCATTTAAAACAAATTGCATACACTTGGGCACCTACCTCTCAGTTTTGCCTACAAATTATCTTGCATCTGAAGTTAAAAGACCTCTTTCCATCTTCCGGGCCACCATCTACATCCTGTCCATCATTAATTCTCTCCCGGACCCCAGGCCACCATGAAGCTCTACCTGCACCTGACTGTCCAATTCCCTTCTACCAGCATAATCTTCCTAAAACACAACTACCAGCATGTCATGTCCCATTCGAAAACCTTCAATGCCTCCTACTGCCTCCATATCAAGTGGAAAAGCCTTAGCCCAGCATTCCTCTCCTATGCTTATTGTCGTTGTTTTAACTCTCAGCTTCCCTGCGTGTGCCCTTTCCTTGTAAAGAAGAGAGTCAGAGTTTCTAAAAGAGCTAAGTACTCATATCTCCCTGTTGGAATTCTACTCAAATCTAAAGGCCCAGTCACAACACCACCTCCTTCAGAGGTTACTTCCTCTTTTCCCAGAACACACTGCATTTCTGCCTCTTCAAACCCACCACGGCCACATTCTGCCTTGCAAGGGCCTTTGTGCTGTCACAGTGATCTCCCCAAGGGGAAGGACCAGGTCTTAGCTTCTCGATTCTCCTGACGCATGCTGTTCACTGCCATCCGTAAACCTGATGTTTTGCACACAGTAAACAACAAATCTCAGGTCAGGGAAAGGTCCAATGTGAGCTCTTTAAACCCTGGGGATAGACTTCCCTCGTGGCCCAGTGGCTAAGACTCCATGCTCTCAACACAGAGGGCCTGGGTTTGACCCCTGGTCAGGGAGCCAGATCCCACGTGTCACACATCACAGACCCATATTCTGCAACTAAGACCAGGCACAGCCAAGTAAACAAATGAAAGAAGTAAATTTAAAAACAACAACTACAAAAACCCTGGGGAAAGACACCAGTGATCTCTAATAGTCATGAATCACATCTGCTCCTGCTGGCTGGGACATACCAGACCTTGATGAAAATAATGCAAGACACAGACTTCCCTGGTGGTCTAGTGATTAAGAATCCACCTACCCAGTGCAGAGGACAGGGGTTCAGTCCCTAGTCTGGGAACTACCATTCCACATGCTGCAGAGCAACTAAGCCTTTGAGCCACAACTACTGAGCCTGTGCTCCGGAGCTTGCAAGCCACAGCTGCCGAGCCCACAGACGGTGCCTACTGAAGCCCCTGCTCCGGGAGTGAGCAGTCCTAACACCACGGCCAGAGAGAAGTCCCTGCTGGCCACAGCCAGAGAAAACCCGTGTAGCAACGGAGACCCAACACAGCCAAAAATAAATAAGTAAAATCTTCAAAAAAAAACAATGCAAGTCACAACTCAGCAGGAGGTGCATTTCTTAATAAATCAAGGCATCTTAACTAGTAATAGAGGCACATTCGGGAAAAACTGGAGAGAAAATGCTTTACGGCATTAAAAATAAATAATCTTAAAAGGAAGAGGGATGGGAGAACTCCGAAACATTCAGGACCATGGACACCAAGCGTCACAGGCTTCAGTCTCCCACAGGATACACACCCCTTGCTCATCGAGCTTGAGCAGTTGCTCCGAGACCTTGGGTGAGCTGGAGGCCTGCCTCAGGCACTGGATGCTGAGCTCAGGAATGACGTATTCCAGAACTTCTTTGAGCGGGAGGCCGCGTGCAGTCCCATGCCTGGCGGTGGAGGGTATGGCATCTTCCAAAATTGCTCCTCGCAGCGTCGTCAGCTGTGGGGCAAAATAGCACAGCTCAGTTAACCTTGACTCTTTAAAGCACCATATTTCAACTGCCTCAAAAAAAAGGAGGAAGAAGGAGAAGGCTCTTTTCTGAGTACAGGAGATGACACTTCTCAGTCTGAAGAAGCAGATTAAGCCTTCATCAGTCAGTCTTTACACAGAGGTACACAGAAGTCGGGAAGGAGCTGGGTGGGGCTGACATAACCAGGTGTGCCCGAGGCGCGAGGAGGAGGAGGCAATGCCCCCCCAGGGAGATACAAAGACACAGCCGCCACAGTCAGAGCCAGCAGCACCGACGGGCCAGGAGCCACAGGGCCGGGCCAGTCACGGCCACCTCCTCCGTCCTCCCCTCTCCCTTCTCCCACGGTCCGTCATCTTCTTTTCTTCTGCCCTTCTTGTTCTGTTTGTTTTTTGCTTCTTTTTGTATTTTTCCTTTTTATTTGTTTTCTTATCTTTTTCTCTCTTCTACTCCTCATGTTTTTCTATTTAACTTCCCACTGCTGACAGTTCCCGAGGCTGGGTGGGGCCAGTCTGAGACCCCCGGGGCAGCTGACTCAGGTCCAAGAAGTCCAGACCAGGTTCTTCCTCCCTATCTGCGGTATGTCCTCACACAGCTGTGACTGCATGGAGTCACTATTCGGACACAACAAATCTAATCCCAGGTCTAATGTGCTGAGAAAGGAAATGCAGCAGGGCTGCCAGCCTAGAGGCCTGGCTCTCATCTCGCCCCACCGCCTACCCTCCACGCTCGCTACCAAGCAGCCGTGGCGGGGGAGGTAACAGCGGCGCCTAGCATCCGCACAGCGTCCAGGGCACGCTGTCCAACGTGACTATTTGCAGCGATGAGCTCGTCCTCCCGCTGCACTGGCCGGCCTGTGCAACTGCCCTGCCCCAACTGGCTGTAGGGCGGTGACCGTGACAGGCGTGACGGCGGGACCGTGTTTCTTACTCAGCTCCCTGACCTTTAAATAGCCACCTGTGGTTAGCAGCTACTGAACTGGATGGCACAAGTCCATAGCTTAAAACACGCCATCTTCAGAGAGGGCTTTTTTCTCCTACTTACGGCACAGAACCTGGGTCATGAGAATACCGATGCACGGGCAAGTGGACACTGAGTGCTAGGCTTGGGTAAAGCCTTGGAGGGGGTGTCTGAACTCAGATCCAGGAGTCACCAAAATATACACTCAGGGCTGTGTGACCAACACATTTCCATCTAATTACATGGTCAAGAGGATAAAAACTAAAGCACAAATCAGATCTGGCTCTTTATGTAAATCAACATTCCCATTTACGTGCATCAGCATCTACGTGACTGTTGCACATTTCACTCAAAGCAAGACCAGTGGGGGAGGAAGCTGGCTGCTGGGGGGCAGAAGTGTGGGTCCACAGCGATGCTGGGCCCACGGACACGCTGAGCCCACACTCACCTCATGGGTGGCTTCCTGGTTTTCTGCATTTGATTCTAAAGTTGTTTTTCAATTTTGATATGAATCATATAGTTCAGATTTGTCCTCTGCCTTACACCCAAGAACCTTGCATTCTGATGATTTTATCCTTTCTGTCCTTTAAGGTGACAGTAAAATCACTGCCCCTTCACATCCATCACAAGTTTTCAAATACTTCACTCGGAACCAAATAGTCTAAGCCCTTTCAGTCATCTTAACTGGTGTGATCAACACTGACAATAAAAGCAACACATTATGGGAAACAACCCAAGCAGTGACTCAGAGGCCCAGCCCAGGACAGACACCACGCGTGCCCAGTACCTCACTTGTCCTGAAGACCACCCGGTAGTTGAACTGGGACCCTTCCTTCTCCTTGGGGTCTTCCACCTTCTCCCTCCGGATGCTGACTGCCACAGGGCCGAGGTTCTCATCGATTCCAAAGTAGTTCTGATGCTCTGTGATGGAGAAAGTGGTGGCGTGAGAAGAAAGGAAGCAGGTAGAGGATGGGGATTTGGCAACTTGTGTATCTAGTCCAGAAGATGCACCAGTGTCTCTGTGGCAGGATTTCCCACAAATGTGATCAATTTTTTTTGTCTCCAACTTAGATGCACTTTTCTTTTTTATTGGAAGAGACACTTGCTTCACAATATTGTGATGGTTTCTGCCATACATCAACATGAATCAGCCACAGGTACACACATATGTCTGCCCCCTCCTGAACCCCCTTCCCATCTCCCACCCCTCCCACCAGGCAGTGCTCTAGAATGCCACAGAGCATTGGGCTGAGAGCTCACCTGGTAGGTGACTATGAGACACCTAGCATAGGGACCTCCAAGCACATTCTTCCTAAGAGATGACCATTAGTCTCTTACAGAACACTTGTGTGCCAGACATGGTCTTGGCCGTGGGGTCACAACCCAGAAAAACTCCCCCATCATGAAGCAAATATTCTAGTCTGAACGCTGCCAGTGATGGCAAGCTCAGTGCTCTGGGAGAAGCCCTTCTGGACGCATAAGTGAGCTCTGCTGAAAGAAGTATAAAAGCTTCACTCCAACCACACTTTTTAAGTGTTGTCTTCTGCAAGTACCCAGACAACGCTCAGATGTGGTCCAACCATACAACACAGAGGGTGCAATTACCCAAATGTTTATTCATGCTGCTTCTCGATTTTAGCAAACCTTCATACCAACAATCCATGCTAAGCAAGTGTTCCATGCAAAGCCCCAGGTGTTATGCATTTATTCCTTAATGAACTGCTGCCCAGTCCATTCTCCAAGGTGCACACTTATAAAACTGGTTTTTTCACCCTGTATGCAAAATCACTTTAACAACCTCCCGCTTTTTCACTTTTATCCCTTTTCAATGTCACCTTAGTGGTTTGGGCCAATCTTTCTGATGTATAGTTTTCAGTTAAAAAGAAATACGCTCTATCACATGTTTGTAAGCTTGAAAAAAGCCATAGGTATTCCAAAGGCTTTGGGTTATGCTAACATCTTCTGCCACAGTAATTTCTGAAGGAATAAGGAATGTTATTCATAAAGTAGAAAACTGGTTAAGTTCAACAAAGAAAAACAGTACTTGTATCACTCAAGGAAAACATTATCCAAAGCCACTAATGAACACTGGCTACATCTTCAAAGGCAGATCATTTACTTTTTACTTGCAATCAAGTGAGATAAATACTGACATAATTTCCCTTTGAACCAGTCAGGACTAGAAGCAGCAGGTCCCCTATTTTAGGGACTAAAAAGGTGAATTATTGCCTCAGTCCTGGGCTTATACAATAGGAAGTGAGTCTTTGTTTTTCATGGCTACCTCATCCTTATAAATTATGTACTGATAGTAGTCTGGTTAACTGTTACAAACATACACAACTCCAGTGAAATTAAAAATACATTGCAAAAAATGAATTATTTACCAACAATGAGTTATTTATCAACAGCCTGATGCATTAAGAACATATTTCAAGAAGTTACTTGCAAAAATGCTCAAATCAGTTTCTTGGTAGGCATTTGATAAAACCTGTGACATGAATCAAAAGAAATTCAAGGGCTTCCCTGGTGGCCCAGTGGTTAAGAATTCACCTGCCAATGCAGGGGACATAGGTTCAATCCCTGGTCCAGGAAGATTCCACATGCTTTCAACTTCATTTTTTAAAAAGTATAGCTAATTTACAATATTATGTTCATTTCAGGCATACAGCATAGTGATTCAGTATTTTTATAGATTTTATTCTATTAAAAGTTATAACATAATGGCTATAATTCCCCGTGCAGTACAATATATCCTCGTTGCTTATCTATTTCATATAAAACAGTCTGCATCTCTTCATCCCCTACCCTGACCCTCTACCTTTTCCTCCTCTCACTGGTCACCACTAGTTTGTTTTCTATATCTGTGAGTCTGTTTCTGTTCTGCTATATATACTCAGTTGTTTCATTTTTTAGATTCTACATATCAACTGATAATTACTTGTCTTTCTCTGACTTATTTCACTAAAATGTAATATTCTTTAAGTACAGCCACCTTGCTACAAATGGCAGGGTTTCATTATTTTTTATGGCTGAATAATAAAGAATGCACCAATTCTTTATCCATCCATCTGCTGATGAACACTTCTGTTGTTTCCAGATCTTGGCTATTGTGAACAGTGTTACTAGGACCACTGGGGTGCATGTATCTTTTTAAATTATAGTTTTCTCCAGGTATATGCCCAGGACTGGGACTGCAGGATCACATGGCAACTCTATTTTTAGTTTTTTGAGGAAACTCTATATTATTCTTCATACTGGCTATATCAATTTACATTCCCACCAACAGTGTAGGAGGGCTCCCTTTTAATCTACATCCTCACCAACATATACCATTTGTGGACTTTTAGGTGATGGCAATTCTGACTAGTGTTTGGTGATCTATTGTTGTTACTTTGATTTCTCTAATAATTACTGATGTTAGCATTTTTTCATGTGTTGATCACCCATCTGTATTTCTTCTTTGAAAGAATGTCTGTTCAGGTCTTCTGCCCATTTTCTGACTGGGCTGTTTCGTTTGTGATATTGAGTTGGTTGAGCTGTTTATGTGTTTTCATTATTAACCCCTTGTTTGTCATCATTTACAGATACTTTCTCACATACAGTAGAATGTCTTTTTGTTTTGTCAATGGATTCTTTTGCCAAAGCTTTTAAGTTTAATTAGGTCCACTTGATTATATTTGCTATCATTTCTTTTGCTTCAGGAGACAGATTCAAAAAAATCTGCTATGACTTATGTCAAAGAGTGTTCAGCCTACATTCTTTTCAATGAGCTTTATGGTCTGCAAGATTTAGGTCTTTAATCCATTTTGAATTATTTCTGCAGATGGTGTGAGAAAACATTCTCATCTCACTCTTTTGCATGCAGCTGTCCAGTCTTCCAAGCACCAATTATTGATAAGACTGTCTTTTCTCCACTGTATATTGCCTCTTTTATCATAAATAATTTGACCATAAATGTGTGGGCTTATTCCTCAGCTCTCTATTCTGTTCCATTGATCCATATATCTGTTTTTGTGCCAGTGCCATGCTGTTTTGATTACTAGTACCTTGTAGCATAATCTGATGTCTGGGGAGGTGATACCTCCAGCTTTGTTCTTTTTCCTCAAGATTGTTTTGGTAATCTAGGGGTTTTTGTGGATTCATAGGAATTTTAAAATTATCTGTTCTAGTTCTACAAAAAAACATCATGGGTATCCTGATAAAGACTACATTGGATGTGTAGACTGCTTTGGATAGTAGGACCATTTTAACAAAATCCTTCCAATCCAAGAGCACAAGGTATCTTTCCATTTCATTGTATCATCTTCAATTTCATTCATCAGTGTTTTATAGTTTTCAGAGTTAAGTTTACTCCTAAATATTTTATTCTTTCAGATGAAATTTTAGACAGGATTTTTTTTTTTTTGTACTCTCTCAGTAGTTCATTATTAATCTATGGAAAAGCAACTGATCTCTGTATATTAATCTTGTATTCTGAAGTTTTGCTGACTTCACATATTAGTTCTAATATTTTTAGGTGGATGTGGGGAGGCCATGACTGGGGAGAAGCCTGGGCTATGGGACGCAGCGGTGACCCAAGTCCAGAGCCTGGGTGGGGCGGCTGTCCACTGGCATTTACTCAAGCAGCATCTTAGAAGCAGCCCAAAGCTCTTTGCAGGCTGCTCCACCACAGCTCACTCCACCAACCTGCTCTGTGCAGTAGATGATCTTCTGCTGGCCTATCCCCGCCACACACTGCCCTCCAACGCTGGGATCCTCCAGGCTGCAGAACCGTCCTGCTCATCGATTAATGCTGGCATACCTTGCCTTATGTGGCACCTGCCTAGTTTGTCCCTCTGTGGCTTTATGCCCTTTGTGTACTCCTTCACCATCAGTTTTTTAGTGGTGTTTGGAAGGAAGAGAGAGAACATATATGTTCAAATGGCCAAGTTTAATTAGCACCCCTAAATTCACTTACTCTTAAATATCTATAATTCTCTCCAGTATTCTTGCCTGGAGAATTCCATGGACATAGGAGCCTGGCATGCTACAGTCCATGGGATCACACAGAGTTGGACATGACTGAAGTGACTTAGCATGAGCATCTATAAGTCTAATGAGCCTGATAATCAGTTTCTGAATCTGAGCTTTCCTACTTAATACCTACTTAATAACCTTGGGTAGTTCTTAACCTCAGCACCCCCCCCCCGACTCCAAAATATATATATAATACATGTATCATCAATAACCTGAGAAAAGTATTATAGCTGAAGGCTGGAATCCCACTGACAAAAAAACTCAGTGGAAAACAAAAAGAGAGCAAACACAAAATGGGCAGCATTATGGGCATTTTGATTTTTGAGCCCAACACAGCTTAAGAGTCAAACTGAAGCAGATTCATACTTTTAATCTCAAAAGTTAATCTGTAATCAGAGGTTCCATTACATTCAGGATAGTCTTTTAAAGAAGGCAGTGACATATATAATATTTTACTGAGTAATTTCTATCAGGAATTAAATTTTTTTTAAATGTGTATATTACCGTTTCCACCAAAGATGGCCAATTAGTGAGAAAAACACTTTCTTCCTTTGTGTCTATCCTCCCAAGCTATGCCTCTCACTCGCTTTTGACTCTTTTCTCCATCTCTCACAGACACGCACTATCTTTTTCTTCCCAAACTTCAAACCTTTTATTTTGTGTCGGGGTATAGCCAATGAACAATGCTGTGGCTGTTCCAGGTGAGCAGCAGAGGGTCTCAGCCATACATACACACAAAGCCATCCTCCCCCAAGCCCCTACCCCAGCCAGGCTGGCATGTGACGCTGAGGAGGGTTCCCTGCGCTATGCTCACATGTGCTGGCTATCCGTTCTGAGCACAGCAGTGCAGACACACACTTCTGAATGCAAGCTCAGGCGATTTCTCGGCTGCGTACAACCACCACACCTTTGGACTCACCAGTCCCGATTCCCTGCAGCATCTTCTAAGGGTTCTCTCCTAGCTTTCAGTTTCACCAAGGAATACAGTAGGCTACCTGAATGCGCTTCTAAGGAAATCATATTATCTTCTGCTGCACCCTGGAGCACTGTCTAGCTTTTATAGAGGGCATCCCACATATCATGAAGATAAGCGCAGGAAAGGTGCTCCTGTGGTCTCCAGGAGGGGGCCGAGGTAACCCTCTCAAATGACACCCAGGCCCTTTCAGGACAGCGCAGCCTGTTCATGTGCATCACGAGAGCCTCGCCCTCTGTGGGACAGGACAATGAGCCCCTCACCCAAGGGGCCCATCTTCATCCCAAGCACCTGATTTCCATAAAACTGCTTCAGGAGAGAATCAAATAAAATCCTTCCTTGGCAGAACAGAAGCTGTGAAAAGACTGTGGGAAAGCTGAATGAAAATCCACGTATCATACAAATACAAGGACAGATTTTTTTAAAAAATCGATTAACAAGAGTTCAGTGTAGGAAATGAGATTCAGCACGTCTCTCTGGTGCACTTTGTTCAGTAAAGAAAAGAAAAAATTCTAATTTGGAAGTTTTTTTTTTTTCTTAAGGGCCATGTGGAACCTTAGTCCAAAGGCTATTTCCAGGCACTGTGAAATCTTGGATGGTAGATGTACTGGGTTCATCTCATGGACTGAAGAGGTGAGGATCCCCATGCTCCAGGCTGCCGAGCCCAGCATGGAAGAGAAGCCCTGTGCTTCTGGTCACGATGCCATCAGCAAGTCGACCAGAACCACCAGTGACTGGGTCGGCCCCTTCCCTCCGCACTGGTCAGTACACACAGCAAAGCTTTCCTCTAATGGTTCTGTGTTCTTCCAGTAGTCAGCTGATGGTTTCACTGTCAGCTCACTGCCTACCTGGGTTAAACCCGTGGCTGCAGGTGACTGCTGTCTAAACTCCTACCTATGATGTATCTTCTGTCATCTTCCCCTCCAAACAGCTGTTTAATCACCTCCTCTGTTCCAGGAGTTATACAGACATGAATAAGGAATAACAAATTCATAAATGAATGAATGAAGAAAACAATAAGACCTGCTTTTGCAGATAATAACATTAAGAGTCATTAGAGAACCTCAAGGAACCTCAAACTCCCTGCTAATGTTTCATGGATTAAATTATCAAACTTGATGAGGAAAATGATGCTTTTTGGTTATATGAGGCTCTTTCAACCAAAATTTAACCAAAGCATCAGTGAAGCTTAAAAAATCCAGTGTATTACAGTGAAAATAACAGTATTAAGGATACCTTACATGAATTAACTCATTCAGCTCCATACCTATGAGCTGGTATTCCCATTTCACAGAAAGTGATACTGAAGCTGAGAGGTCAATGACATGCTCAAAGTCAGAAGCCCGTGTGACTGAGTCAGGATGCAAACCTAGGCAGTCTGGCTTTAGAGCTCCTTCACATCAAGCAACTCAAGTGTGGACAAACTTCTGGTTGCCAGCGGGAGGATGGGGAGCAGGGCTAGTTGGGGACTTTGGGATGGACGTGTACGCGCTGCTATAGTAACTGGATAACAACAAGCGCCTGCTGCGTAGCACAGGGAACTCTGCCCAGTGTTCTGAGGCAGCCTGGATGGGAGGGGAGTTTGGGGGAGAAAGAATGCATGTACATGTGTGGCTGAGTCCCTTTTTGCCCACCTGAAACTATCACAATGTTGTTAACTGGCTATATTTCAATACAAAATAAAAAGTTAAAAAAAATAAGGCAACTCAAGGGCGATGACATTACTGTAAAGACTTACATTGCAAAAATCAACTCATACACAGTAAAATGAACACAACTTAAAGATGAGACAGCAAACCTCTCCTGAATGTAAGGATGGTATCTTAGGAGACACAATTTTAAGAAAGCCTTGAATAAAAATGATAACTTGGGAAGTAAGGTAGCCACCAATGGATTCCTTTGATATGGTATAAATTTTAGTATCATCTGCTATGAGAATGGGAAGGAGAAAGAAAATACTATAAGAGCAAGAAAGGGTTTCTGCATAAAAGCTGAGAGAGCCAGCCATTGCTGAGGGGAGTAGTTGTCCAGCTTTCCTTTCATTTTTTCAGTGGGGCAAAGAATCAAATAAATTTTGGATCTAAACAAATACAGGGTAGGTGGGTTTTAATAAGCTTCTAGGTGTTCTGAGACCTAATGTTCCCAAGATCCTAAGTTCCAACTTTACTGTACCAGTGTTACCACAAATAAGCTCATGTGACCTATGCACAGTGAGGCCAAACAAACCAAAACTCTGAGTTTGGAACAGAGTTCACTGCAGTGCCATAAGGAGACAGGAGGCTTGTGCTCACAAAGTCCTAAACTCCCCCAAAGGGGTTTAGAAAAGCACTTTTAATGCGAGGTGAGGGAGAGGTATGGTTAGTGGTTAAAGTTCTGAACTTCTCCGGGTTCAGAATCCCTTGTTCTTACAGCTGTCCACATAGGTCAGACCATGATGTTCCTGTAGACTTCCAGTAAGACAAATGCTATTCTCTCTTCTGCAACATTTTTTCTCCATAGGTATAAGAAAGTATTATACCCTTAAAGATTAGCACCTGGAGAATGGGCTCTCCTGTATATTTCAGGCTTTAGGTAACATTCTTAATTTGTAGCAAAAGCAATAGGATACAAAGGTTAAAGTAAAAGAAACAAATCTAACACGGGGCAGATTTATTCTTCCTTGTTAAACCAGTAGCAAAATGCAGTTTTCCCAGTTAACTGCCACCTTGGTCAAGCTATACAGAAATATTAATGTATTAATACCTCATCCAAGAGAAATATGAGAGTGTTACTCCTCAGTAGCTGACTGAGAACACTCCTGAGGCCAAAGGATGGACAGGATGAACTAGCACACAGTTCTAAGATGCTGCAGTGAGTAGGAACTATGACCTCCCCAGCACAGTATGTATGTTTCTCCAGCCATGCCCTGCCCAACCCCTCCCCATCTGCCACATGAAACCCATATGACCATAACACACAGGCTAAATCTCGACTGTAGCTGGTGATTCCTTCCTGCTAAGAGCCCCTCTGGACGTCAATGGGAACTCTGTTTGTGGGAGCACTGGCCAGGCGCTGAAGCTAAGAACTGAGCTGATTCTGTCCTCAAGGAGGAATTTGCATCTTAGAATAGTAGTATTGTTGGCTGGTGTTCAGTTCACCCATATGAATATAATAGTGTTCAAGTCCCTATTAATTCTCCTCAGTGACTGTATAAAACAAGAGGAGGGGGAAAAAAAGAAGCCACCAGGCATGAAATTCAAAGCAAATGCAGCCATGCATCACTCAGGCATGGGGTTCATTTCATATGTAAAATTATCCTCATGCCCACAACTGCCACATTAGCGAAACTTAAGTGAATGTGTTTGGAATGGAGTGGCAGACTTCACCAGATACCTTTCCCTGGGGCCCACTCTCCCATCTGGTTCTCTCTACTTTTTTCTCATCTTTTAGCAATTAAAATAAAATACTGCCCTTTAACTGCTGTACCAGCGGTGGGGATAATAGTTCCTTTTTAGAGGAAAGTCTCATACATCTATTTAAGAACTCTTGGGAAGACAACAATGCACAGAATGTAACAGGCACTGTTCTATGTCCTTTCTTTATAGGAGATTTTTTTTTTTTTTAATGATCTCATTTTGTAGGTATAATGAAGTTCAAGAATTTGCCCCAAACTGAGTTGGGATATAAACCCAAGAGCCTGATTTCAGTCTATGCTCTTTCCATCAAGATAGGCCATCTTGCAGCCTAGATGGGAGGGGAGTTTGGGGGAGAATGGATACATGTGTATCCATGGCTAAATCCCTTTGCTGCTCACCTGACACTATCACAACACTGCTAATAGGCTAAACCCCAACACAAAATAAAAAGTCTTTTAAAAAAAGATACAGCACTTTGCCCACCAGTCATAGGCCCCAAACTACAAGAGTGGACAGACGCCTCTGCCCATTGGCAAAAAGGCAATCCCACTGCCATAAAATCATCAGCTGATATCGAGAGGGGCGAGTTAGCAGTCACACATATTCTAGCGGAATCCTTTCTCACTATGTGCTCATTCAGCAGATGTATAAAACAAGTATGACTCTTCAGTGAAAACATCAATGACAAAGATTACCATTAGAGAAAAGGGTAAATTTACACAGATCAGGGTAAGAGTAGTTTTAAAATTAAGTGAACTTAGAGATTTTTATAGAAAAGGGACCCTAGAAAGATCAGCTGGAGGTATGACAGATCCACTGGCCAGGGCTGGGCCAGACATAGGAAGGGCCTTCAAAGCTGAAGAGCTGGTATCTTAAGGTGTAACAGGTGAGAGAATCTGATTTCATATTGTACTGTTTCTTTTACTTTAACCTTTGTATCCTATTGCTTTTGCTACAAGTTAAGAATGTGGCCTATAGCCGGACATATACAGGACAGCATGCTCAAGGCTCTGACATTTAAGGATCTAACACTTCCCCATTCATTCAGAGAATAGAGAGAATAACATTTATCTTGTTGGAGGGTTACAGGATGTCACAACCTGAGAAACCTGGACAGGTGCAAGGACAAAGGATTCCCAGCAAGAAGTTGACAAGAGCCAAACACCCCTCCCTCACCTTTTAGTATTAAAACACCCTGCATTCCTACTCTACTTTAGATGGATCTTTAGGACACTAATCCGTCTTCTCAGCCTGCTGGTTTTCTGCACAAAGTCACTATTCCTTGCCCTAACAACTTGTCTCAATTTGTTAGCCTGTTGTGTGGTAAGCTGTATGAGCTTGGACTCCACAAATGGGCAGAAATGGACCCTGGAAAAGCCAGGAAATACCCTACGTTGTTGTATGGATACAGCTTTTGTTGGATACCTGGTCCACTTGGAAACAGCTAAACACTATTTTCTGGAAAGTTCCACCCTTTTTGAAAAGAATTCCAATCTGCCTACACCTAAAAACTCTCGTAAATCTAAGATAGGAAGGGGAAACTGAAGAAGTTCTCTGTCATATTCAGGAGCACATGATGGAACTATAAACTCTAAGACCCCTAAGAACCAGGAAGAGGGGAGAAAATGCGGGAAACTAAGACTCTTTCATATTCACTACAGAGTCTGCCCTGTGAAATCCACTCAGTTCCTCACGAAGGACTTCTACAAGATGCATATTTCTTTCATTGTACTTGTCACCAAAAATCATAAGAAGAAATGGGTAGGGCACAAAAGCCTCCTTCAGAGGACTCAGTGAAGATGTGGGGGCTACAGAACCAAGGACATCCCAAACAGTCCCTCACCTAAACCTGAAGATCACAGGGCAGCGGGTAGATTTAAAGGGGACGTCTTGTGCATTTCAATACAGACAGCAGAAACAGGAAATCCTCCTGCCTCTCAAGTTTGAGAAGGACACTCATGGCAAGTATATACAGGAAGGGCTGTACAAAACTGGCTCCTTGTTAGTCTTCACTCTGTTTGAAACAGTGGAGTCAGCAGTTTGCAGAATCCTATGGCAGTTGGATAAAGTAACAAAAACCTGTAGGGTTGCTACTCAAGAACCATTATATGTTTTTTCTTTCTTATTTTAAACATTCTGATTGTAAATATATCATGAGAATTTATAACTTAAACTTTTTTTAAAATTAGGTAACAATTAAAAAAATTTTTGATTTACAGAAAAGTTGCAAAGATAGGAGAGTTCTCTTCTACCCCTCCCCCAGCTCTCAAGCTATTGCCATCTTACATACTTTGGTTTATTTGTTCAATTAATGAACCAACAATGATGTATCATTATTAACTGAAGTCCACAGTTTGCTCAGATTTTCTGTTTACCCATGTCCTTTTCCTGTTTGAGGATCCTACCTAGGACACCACATGACATTGTCATCCTGTCTCTTTAGGCTCCTCCAGAGTAACAGTTTCCCAGACTTCCCTTTTTTGATGACCATGGCAGTTTTGAGAAGTACTGGGCAAGGATTTTTCTACAATGTACCTCGGTTGGGATCTGTTTAATGTTTTTCCCTAACCTGACTGAGGTTATGTGTTTGGAGAGGAAGATCACATAAATGCCACTCCTATCACATCAAGGGTATAAACCACCCACACGGTTTACTGCTGTTCATGCTGACTTGGATCACCTGCTGGGCAAGTGTTTGCCAGACCGGTCCCCTCTTCCCACACTCTGTCCTTTGCACGTGAGTAAGCACAGCCCACATTTAAGTGGAGAAGGGGAAGGCTATGACTTAAATTTTTATAATTTTCCAAACTTTATAAATGTAAACATTTTTATAATAACTTGCTTTCCAAGTAAAGATGTTATTAAAATGAATATTCATCAATATATTTTACATGAATAGTTTTATAGATGTAAGACATAAATGTCTATTTCTGTGCTCCTGTCAAGTTCATAAGTCTTTTTTGTTTAACATAAAGCAAATACAGTCATTAACTCTTCTGCCCAGGGCATGGCTGGCAAACACCTGGCATCTCCCCACGCACCCACGGGGGATAATGATCACTGACCGTGACTCTGAGCGTGCTAATGCAGCTCTGTACACAGTGACAAAAGTGTCCATGAAGGAAGCATTGGCACCCAAGGCAAGCTCCACAGCCCCCAGTGAAGGTTATATTTACATACGTTTATCTGCAAAAGAAAAAGCCTAGCAGGATAAAGAGGAACTGTTCCTAGGGATCCTCTCTCATGGACTGGAGTAGTTTTCTTTCTTTTTCTTTTGCTTCTCTACCTCTTCCTATTTTCACACAATGATCATGGAACATTTATATGTCATTTAAAAATTATAAACCAAAAAAGCATATTGAAAAGTGAAGATATCACTTTGCTGACAAGGGACCGTACAATCAAAGCCACGGTTTTTCCATGTATAGATGTGAGAATTGGACTATAAAAAAGGCTGAGCACCCAAGAACTGATGCTTTCAAATTGTGGTACTGGAGAAGACCCTTGGACTGCAAGGAGCTCAAACTAGTCAATCCTAAAGGAGATCAACCCCGAATATTCATTGGAAGAACTGATGCTGAAGCTGAAGCTCCAATACTTTGGCCACCTGATGAGAAGAGACAACTCACTATAAAACACCTAATGCTGGGAAAGACTGAAGGCAGAGGGAGGAGGAGGCGGCAGAGAGTGAGATGGCTGGATGGCATCACCGACTCAATGGACAGGAATCTGAGCAAGCTACGGGATAGTGAAGGACAGGGAGCCTGGTGTGCTGCACTCCGTGGGGTCGCAGAGAGTCAGACACGACTTAATGATTGAACAACAACAACAAAACAAACAAAAGAAGAATACATGTTGTCAATCTTAGTATTTTCCCCCACATTCATAGAAACACACGTTCCCAAACCATTGTCGTCAAGTGGCTCTCCCAAGACAATGCTCCCAAAGGCTGAGACATAATTCTGTCATTTTTCTCTTCACTCCTGAGTCATCAAAGAGGTGCAGACTGATCCTTCTATTTGACCTCTGTTCACCCCGAAGTGACTCATTTCACCTTCTGGAGTCATTCTCATGTGTGACCTGAATTAAGGCATTGGACAGCTTTAGAACTCATGAGCAACTCTGAGGCACACAACTTCCTAAAAAGCACAGGACACAGAAACCCGCAGTCTGTCTGGGCTGTGTGCTTGGCTGTGTCTCCAGCCACCTGGGGACAGCCAGTCCCCGACCAGCAGCTCCACGTGGCTCAACGCCCCCAGGGAAGCTAAGGGGAATTCCCACCAGGTCCCCGGCGGGACTCTCCCTCCATCCAGGGGGCCTCAGCTCCCAGGAGGAAACCACAAGCTCACCACTGTTCCACGATGTGGACAGCCTAGCACAAAGCAGCATGGTCATCGCCAGTGGAAGGAAGGGCCATTACGGAGCACTCAGCAGGCTGGCGACAATCCCCACGCTCTTTCAAAAGCTGCTTCATTGAAGGCTGCAGACGGATTTGCCCAGACAAGCAATGCTGCCCACGGGGCACCGTGGCAGGCCACTCCCCTACACAAATCCTTTTACCAAGTCATTCAAAGCCGTTCGGTGACTCTGTGTCCCAGGAATACACGTCGGCACAAAACACAGCCATTTCATGTTAACTACCCAGTAGAGAGTCCACTGCCCTATTAGAGCTTGGGTCTTGAAACCTTTCCCAGAGGCTGGGAGCCATGTCATTCTTTTGAAAATGAAGTTGCACAGAGAACAATGAAGAATAATGAAGGCAAATAAAAGGCATTCTGGAAAGTGTCAAAAGATTCCTTGACAGCCCTCTTCCAAAGAGAACAACTGAGCGAAGGGAAAAGAGAAAGGGGAAAGAAAAAAACTACCTGCAAAAACACCCTCCCCATCTGTGCCAGTCTGCCCAGGGCCTGTTCCTGAACAATGCTGTTCCTCCAACGTGTGATGGGTAGGGAGTTATTCCAGTGGTTGAAGCTGGGACAAATCTGGTTTGATGCAAAAATGAGGGGAAATCATTAATTCAATCATTGCACTTTGTCTGGCAGATACATGCTTTTAAGCTTGTGGTCCCTGGAAAAATCCTGGCTCCGTTCCCACATCGAGGAAGCCTTAGCCACCTGGCCACCAGAAACCCAGGCTGCTGCCTCTGCCTTTAGTCCTTGGTGGCTGGACAGAGAGACCAGCCAGGGTAGCAGCTGCTACTGCAGCTGACTGCATTCTGAAGTTGCATGGGCCCACAGGAAAGAGCTAAATATAGGAGGAAGCAGGCACCGTCCATGGACACAGGAGCGAGCTGAGCAGCAAGGCTGGGCAGGCTCTGATTCTGTCTCCTTCTGCTCCCTCCCGGCCCCAGGTCCCATTAGCTGTGCCCAGTCAGGGTGCCCAGCGCACAAGACAGAGGACGCTGGGGATGGCTGCCCGGCACCCTCATTCTGCAGGCTTCGCTCGGCAGTCTAGGATTCAGCTGTCTGGCTCATGCACAGACCCAGAGGGAGCCCAGCAACCCCAAACTTTCAAACCACATGTCTACACTGACCTACAACTCACCCACAGGTCCTCTGTGCTCAGATTTTTTTCTTTTTTATGTTTTATTTCACACTCAAATCCACCAAGTTTAATTACGTCATTTCTGAAGTCCAAGAAAATCCTCATGAACAAATCAGAAAAAGTGGAAAAAATATGCCACTCACACACAGCTCTTTCTAACCATCAGGAAGTGACAGTAAGACTTCAAGAGAAAAACTACAAAAAGCAGTTAAGAGGATTAACAGAATCTGGGAAACTTAAATCATCTCTTGGAATAGACCCTAAGGACATTAAGTGGATCAGAGGGTGGCAACCTTAGGTGCAGAAAACATTGGTTTTTTATTCTGTATACACGCTGTAGATTTACTACACTAAGATATGCAAAGGAATGCAAATGAGATGCTAGCAGTAAGTATTTGTATAAATATGCATTATACATAAACACATATATATCCTTTTTTTACATCCTGATGTTTTAAAGGGTGAATCACAAAAACTACTTACTACGACTCGCTGCATAAGGATTTCAGGGCATAATAATTCTAAGAGACTATTTTATCACTAGCATCGACAGTCATAGCTTCATCAATTAAAAGAAAAAAAAAGATCTTAAGCAGGAAGTCTATTTCTTCATGGTATCCCTTTCCAAAAATAACTACACTTCTACCTCGAGAGCATCCATGAGCAGAGTTTTATAATGCACTGCCCCGGGATGAGCAATCCTGAGGGCTGTGATTTATTTCTGGCATAGACTAAAGAGAAGGTCTAGGGTTCTGTGAGTTCACTGGCTCCAAGGCAACAGCTCACATTGGTGATACTGAGGGACCAGGGCTGAGATGGGAATGCAGGGGACACAGCTGGGGAACCAAGATGTTGACAAAATTATTTCAGTTCCATCACATCGTCAGTACAAGATCAACTCAAAGTATTTGACTAGTCACCATTCCAGTGTCTGCTTATTTAGCTATGGGTGCTTATCAACATTATATTCACTTCATTAATTTATATGACTTCATAATATGATTATGGATGACAGGTTAAATTTAGATTGATGTAAAAGTGGGGGAAATTTATTCATTTAATAATTAATTTGTTCATTTAATAAATGTAAGCTTGCAGTCCCTAAGAAGGCTCCAGGGACTATGTGGATGGAGTGACCTCCCGAGGTCAGAGTTAAATTATCTCGTGGAACAGATCCTAAGGACATTAAATGGATGAGAAGGTGGCAACCCTGGGTGCAGAAAACATCGGCTCTCTACTATGTATACATTGTGTAGACTTACTGCACTAAGATATGTAAAAGGAACGCAAATGAGATGCTGGCAGTAAGTATTTACTGACCTAACTCCAAACCTAACCCCAAAAAGAAACAGCTGGAGTCAGACTGCAGACAAGCATTCTGAAGATAGAAACCAATACTGAACAAATTCAGAGTGCAGTCAGCTCGAACTTATCCACGCCAGTGGCAGGATGGTTCACTCACGCAGGAACATGAGCAGCGCCTCCCCCAGCTGGCTGGGCCACCTCCCCCAGCTCAGCGCCCTAAGGGGGATGTCAGGGTGGAGGGGGTGGCCGGGGAACCGCGTACAGAAAAAGCAGCCTCAAAGAGTATGTCATGAAGTAAGGGGAAAGGAAGGCAGTCACACCCACTAAGAAGTGGGGTGAGGGTCCCTGGGTGTTTTGTTTCATGTGTTTTACTTGTGTGTGTGTAAAACATGCTTCTCTGTAGGTCTGTCTCTGACACAGAGTGGATTCTCATGTCTCTGGAATAATTGAGGACACATTGAAAGGCTGAAGACTGAATCACATAATTTCTTGTACTTTTTTTTTTTTTTTTTGGCTGTGCCACACATCCTAAAATATCACACGGTATTTTATTGCCCTGACAAGGGATAGAACCCATGCCCCTAGCATTGGAAACATGGAGCCTTAACCACTAGCCCACCAGGGAAGTCCTCAACTACATGACCTCCAAGGGATGTATCCTTCAAGGACACACAAACAAAAGCAAACATCATTTGTCATATATTACATGTACTTAAAGAACTTCCAAAATAACAACAGCAAAGAACTATTTGTATCTTAACCTTTAAGCCTATTTGTAAAAACACAAGAAACCTATCTATCCTACTAATTTATACATTCATACATTCTTTGAATAAGATTTGCTTAACACTTCCAATATGCACAACAATGCAGTAGGAGCTGTGAAGACATAAAACTTAAAAGATGAAGCCAAGGTACCCAGAGAAAAATATAGGAAAAACTAGAGGCAAAAGAATGGGAAGTATTCATTGTTCACAGTATAAAAGACTATTCAGAGGATGAAAGAGCAATAGACTTCATCAAAGAAGACACCCTAAACGGAGTAACCTAAATGGAGGCTGACGTCTGTGATGCTCACAAATTGGCCGAGAGAAGGAAAGAGTAGGCGTTTCCACATCAGGGACCAGGAATCAATGACGGAAGGGAATCGGGGATCTCTAAAGAAGAGATAAGGGAACCCCCTGACAGTCAAGTGGCTAGGGGGCTTCCCTGGTGGCTCAGGTGATAAAGAGCCCACCTGCCAATGCAGGAGATGCAGCTTTGATCTCTGGGTCAGCAAGATCCCCTGGAGGAGGAAATGACAACCCACTCCAGTATTCTTGCCTGGGAAATCCCACGGACAGAGGAGCCTGGAGGGCTACGTCCATGGGGTCGCAGAGAGTCACATATATATGGCTTAGTGACTAAACAACAAACAAGAGGCTGGGACTCTGAGCTTCCACTGCAGGGGACACTGGTTTAATTCCTGGTCGGGGAACTAAGATCCAGCATGCTGCACAGTGTGGCCAAAAGGTTTTAAATTTTTTTAAAACATAAGGAAGGACCACAATGAGGTACCATTGCACGCCAGTCAGGATGGCTGCTATCCAAAAGTCTACAAGCAATAAATGCTGGAGAGGGTGTGGAGAAAAGGGAACCCCCTTACACTGCTGGTGGGAATGCAAACTAGTACAGCCACTATGGAGAACAGTGTGGAGATTCCTTAAAAAACTGGAAATAGAACTGCCATATGACCCAGCAATATCACTCCTGGGCATACACACTGAGGAAACCAGATCTGAAAGAGACACGTGCACCCCAATGTTCATCGCAGCACTGTTTATAATAGCCAGGACATGGAAGCAACCTAGATGCCCATCAGCAGATGAATGGATGAGGAAGCTGTGGTACATATACACCATGGAATATTACTGAGCCATTAAAAAGAATTCATTTGAATCAGTTCTAATGAGATGGATGAAACTGGAGCCCATTATACAGAGTGAAGTAAGCCAGAAAGATAAACACCAATACAGTATACTAACGCATATATATGGAATTTTAAAAAGATGGTAACAATAACCCAATATGCAAAACAGAAAAAGAGACACAGATGTACAGAACAGACTTCTGGACTCTGTGGGAGAAGGCGAGGGTGGGATGTTCTGAGAGAACAGCATTGAAACAAGTATACTATCAAGGGTGAAACAGATCACCAGCCCAGGTTGGATGCATGAGACAAGTGCTCAGGGCTGGTGCACTGGGAAGACCCAGAGGGATGGGATGGGGAGGGAGGTGGGAGGGGGGATCGGGATGGGGAACACATGTAAATCCATGGCTGATTCATGTCAATGTATGGCAAAAACCACTACAATATTGTAAAGTAATTAGCCTCCAACTAATAAAAATAAATGAAAAAAAAAAACAAGGAAGGATCAGTCCAACAATGGCGGAGGCTCCATGATACAGACCAAGCCCAAACCCGTGGGACAACGGCCTCAGACACCCTGACAGTGACGATCTGACGCAAAGCTGCACGTCACAAGTGGCGTCGGGGAGGGACCCCGGGACAGAGGCGTGTCCTTACCTTTGCCGTAGAAGAACTTGCGGTAGTAGTAGGCCCCCAGGTCGATGTGCTCAATGACATAACGCTTCACCTTCTCCCTGTGGATGGGCTGGTTCTCCCTGGGCACCTCCAGGACCGACACGCCTGCGTTGGTACAGTGAGAGCTGAGCGAAGACTCGAAGGAGCAGCTCTCCCCGGAACTGAAGGACGACGAGCTGGCCCTGGACAGGGCAATCCTCCGGTCGCCTTCCCCACCTGTCTCATTCCGGAAGTAAGGGCAGCTGAGGACCAGGTCGTTGCTCTTCCCGTCACCCTCATCGGCGTCGAGGTTCTCCTTGGAGTTGAGGTCCTCCTTGCTCCCCAGCGGGGAGTCACAGCTGCCCGGCGGGCCGGCTGGCATCTGAGTCTGGGATGCCGCCGAGGCCCCGGTGGTGATGTTTTTCCTCCGGCCCACGTTCGCCCGCGTGGCCATGGCTTCGTTGATGTTGAACAAGATGCTCTGGACATCATAGTGTGCAAAACAGCGCTGGCAGTTCCAAGGGCGGACCCCCCGCTCAAGACGCCCATCTTCCAGCTCGCAGGTGAACTTGAACGTCTCATGCTCACTTTTCACGGCCCGCAGCTTGCGGAAGAGGGACGTTTCCACTGACTCTGACTTCAACCTCCGTTTGAAAGGCTTGTCCCTGTCTCGCCCCAGGAGGAGGGCACTGTCCATATAGTCTAATCCTGAGATGCGTACGAACTCGCCTCTAGAAATCTGTGCTGCAGCGTGAAGGCTGGGGGAGATCGCTGGGTCGCAGGGGAAGAACTCGGGGAACCCAAAAGGGGCCATGGCCTTATGGTCATAGTTCTCCAGCCGATACCCTCGAAGCATAGCAAAAAAGTTCTCCCCCGACAAGCCCTGTCGGTCGATGGACGATGTGCTTCCGTACTCCCTGTGAAGGGCAGCCCCTGTGTTGGGGTTCACTGCATTTTGGTCTAAGACGTCTTCTGCGTCAATGTCACTGATGGTAACATCACTATTGCTTCTCTGTCTTATGGGGTGCAGTCCTCTTTGTGGGGAGTGCACAAAGATGTCTCCGAAGGTATACTTTGCCTCCACAAAGTCCAGATCGAGCGGCTCCTCCTGTTGGCCATCGCTCCCATCATTTTGCCCATTGTGTATAATGGATGTGACGCTTTCATAGCTGGTCTGGGATCGGCTTTCCCATAGGGTCTTACAGG
Organism: Odocoileus virginianus; assembly: GCF_023699985.2. Classification (NCBI taxonomy): domain Eukaryota; kingdom Metazoa; phylum Chordata; class Mammalia; order Artiodactyla; family Cervidae; genus Odocoileus; species Odocoileus virginianus. The sequence continues at coordinate 83,748,861 of NC_069680.1, read as the reverse complement.
TCAGTTCCTTGGAGCAGTCCTTTTTAGGAGGCCACTCAGACACCCTTGCTCTCACACCCATCTTGGGCACGGCCGGGGTACCATTAGCTGGACCACCACTCTCGTTGGAACTGGAGGCAGTTAGAGAAGTGGTGGGTCCCATGTTGCCATTGATGGCTTTAAATTTTCGAGCAAAATAATCATCTGACTGCATGATTCGGGGAGGATCCTTGAACTTTGAAGAGGCTCTGGCGAGTTTGTGCTTTTCTTCTTGTGACTGCCTGGGGTCACTCATGTCTGCCAAGGCAAGGAGCTCCAAGTCTCACCAGAAAGACTGCTGTAAACCTAATTACATTGTTATTTACAAAGGCTTCTTCTAGAGCTGTATTTCCTCTTGTTAACCAAACGCAAACAACATCCTCAGAGTATGGTTCCCCCAAAACCAACTTGCTTCTCAGTCTGTAATAATTTTGTCCACCTCCGTCCTTTCCAGCAGCATCCCTTAAGACATCTGGCCAGGAGTGTTTCCTTCACCTGAATTAAAAAACAGAAAATAGCCATTAACAATCACTGCAGCTCAAGTTCAACACACTGCCCACACAGCTTCTTATCTGCCCTTCTCTCCAGTTCCCCCCAATCTGTCAGGAAGCTTCATGGTTCCACATCATGCTCCTCTTCTCCCCAAACACTCTGCCCTCTCACTCTACTTGGCAGCCTAGAATTCACACCACACAATCGAGCAGCACCCCACCATGGGCCCGCATCTGAGCAAAGAGTGCCTCCTCTGTGTTTCCAGGGCGCCCGCATCCACACTGCCATAGCGGTTTCTCTTATACTCTTCTGGTTTACTGAACACTCTCCTCCACTAGTGAACTGGAAGCTCCCCGAAGCCAGGAGCCATGCCCTTCAACTCCATATCAACATTATCTAAGGATCTAGCTGGGCTCAACTTAGTTAACCAAGCAACATTTCAACTAGTTCCAAGAGTAACACAATGGTGATGCAATTGTTTGAGTATTCTTAAACTGAAACAGGTAAACTCAAAATGTCCAGCAGCAAAAAGGTCAGTATCAGGCATTAACAATGAGTTTTCAGAATGTTTTCTTGCAAGCAGATAGGAACTCACAGAGATCCTCCTGACTGTGAGAAGGAGTTTCTAAGAATCTGGTGTCAGATTCTTAATCTACTGTATGGCACAGAGAACTCTGCTCAATGTCAAGTGGCAGCGTGCATGGGCGGGCAGTTTAGGGGAGAATGGATAAACGTATATATGGCATGTATGCAATATATGTAATGTAATACATATATTATTTCCTCTATAATTTAGATTATCACCAAAGCTGTTCCTAGAAACTGAAAAAAATGACAACCGAGAAATGAAAGAGAACAACTTCTGGCTGATAGTTCTCTGCGAAAATGGTACTTGCTGCCCATCTGAAACTATCACAACGTTGTTAATCGACTATACTGCAATATAAAATAAAATGTTAAGGGAAAAAAAAGAATCCGGTGCCTGAACAAGTACAACTTTCTAGTTCATTATGCCAACAGCGATCTGACAAATGTGTGGGGGAAAACAGAAGCTTGGTGATTTAAAATAAGATTCATTTTGTGGCCAGTAGAAAACTTGACCTCATTAACTCTCCTCTTTAATCATAAATAATTTTTCAATTTATTCTGTTTTCAATTAAACAAAAATATTTTCCAGGTATTACATATTTCCTGAGCTCATGGCTGTCAAGGAATCTTGCTGCTGCATAAGGAATAAAAAAAAAAAAGAATGATTTTACTTCTTCTGAAAACAGTGATGAGAATAAAGGTATAATATAGCTAGCTGCTTTCCCTCAGCCTTCACCAAAGCATAAACTACAACTGCAGTTCAGTCAGGAGTAATGTTAAAACCCAAATAGCTAAACAGTGTAAGGACTCATTCCAATGGGTTCTTAATGACTTTCTGACGACCATGTGGTAATCTCCAGAAACAGCAGATATTATGATGGCAGCTTGCTTTCTTCTCCATTGGAGAAAAATAATAAGAAGTTAGAGTGGGCATGACACCATGCTGTCTGCACCCAGGGCAGCTTCATAACTGAGGGAATAATGATATTTTAGGATAGGGAAACCGAGAGGGAGTGAGCAGACAGATGCTTCCGTGGATTCAACAGACCAGGATCTGCCCAGGGTGCTCAGAGAGGGACCAGAGCTGAAAGCATCTTATCTGTTTCACATACAAGTATTATATTTCAAAGAACCACAGATGATTCAGAATTATAGTTATGCCCTCTATAATTTAGATTATCACCACATCCTTTCCTGGAAACTGGAAAAATGACAACTGAGAAATGAAAGAAAACAACTTCTGGCCTGTTAGCTCTCTGCTGAAAGGGTATTTGATTCACTGTAGTAGGCGTCTACATGATGTATACATTCTACTGATAAGTCTGCCGCTTACAGAACACTCAACACAATCTCAAAGGGTAAGAATGACGTCTAATGGTTGGCACAGAGCTATGTGAATTCTCGAGGCATTAATGTGACACTCCTTTTTATTATCTACCACTAGTCTGTATCCCTGTTACAGAAGAAAGAACCATGCCCTACTAAGGATCTAGTTCCAAGCACCAAACTGTGATGTTTCTAGAAATATAATCAGGAACTAAGTGCTCACCACCTCAACAATAACAAAATGTACCAAAAGAAATCAGGAGAGAAGGAACAGAAAAAGATAAAAGTTGAAATTAATGGAATGGGGATAGAAAAAACAGACACATCCCAACAGGGGATTTTAAAAAATTTTTATTTTCTTTTTAATTTTAATTTTTTTAACACCAAAAACATTTTGTATTGGGGTACAGCCAATTAACAATTTTGAGGTAGTTTCAGGTAAACATCGAAGGGACTTGGCCATACATATACATGTATCCATTCTCCCCCAAGCTTTTTTTGAAGAGTAAGAAAATGGATACACTCCTTCCCAAATCTGAAATAAGGGAAAGAGAGAAAGAAAAATCTTACACAAGTTTGGAAATGAGAGAGGAGACATGACCACACAGACATGTCTAAGTGAAATAAAACTAAATGAAAAAGAAATATACCACAAGCAACTCTACAGTAACAAATTTAGAAACATAGAAGAAACTAAGATTCCCTGGCAAAATAGAAACTCCCCAAACTGATCCAAGAAGGGAAAATTTAAACAATGTGATTACCACTGAAGAGGACAGAAATCTAACAACCCCTTTATTCTCCCACTGGGGCTTCCCTGGTGGTGGGGGGTAAAGAACCCGCCTGTAATGCAGGAAACACGGGTTCAATCCCTGGGTGGGGAAGATCCCCTGCAGAAGGAAATGGCAACCCACTCCAGTATTCTTGCCTGAAGAATTCCATGGACAGAGGAGCCTGGCGGGTTACAGTCCATGGCGTGGCAAAGAGCAGGGCACGACCGAGCGACTGAGCGTGCACGCACACACAACACGTTTGATGTGTGCCACTAACAACTCAGCGTGCTCAAAGTCAAAACATTCTTGACAGCCTAACGGGATAACACACTCAATCTGAAGCTGCAGCAGAACTCCTGCAAATCCCTTCCTGCCACCTCGTACTCCAGCCCACATTTTCTAGCTTGCCATAGCTCCCCAGATGAATCTCTAATGACAGAATTATAGAGGGCACCTTTCTTTTAAAAGTATTACTAAAATACTCATATATTTTAACACTGTGATAAAAATAAAACACCTCAAAATAATCACAGCATTTGTTTTTCAGTAAGGTAAGTTAGTTATATCATGTAATTTTAAAAAGTACTGTGGTTCATGGGGAAGAATTGAAATCAGTGTCTTTGAAAAGCAGATGTCAAGGAATGGCAAAGGCGCTGAAGAGGGCGAAGTGCAGAAAGAAACAATGGAGAGAACGAAAAGCTAAAGCATGAGCTGGAATGGCCTTTGGAACAATCCAGAATCTGGGTTTCAGACTCTGGGTGAGAGGGAGACAGAGCCGGGCACAAGTGTGTGCACATACGCAGGACACCCTGTAACAGTGAGCCAGCCCTGTGTGTCCCGTACCCCAAGGATGAACAGGGAAGAGTCCCAGATCAAGGTGTCTGGCTTACAGCAGCCTGAAACATAAGACCTCTCTGTGTTTCTCATTATTTTTAGCTTTTTCCCTAGTTCTAACCTTCTTCTTGTTTTCATGCAGCATGCAGTTGAGAAGTTTCTAAAAGACAGGGATTCACACTCTTGGTAGCAAGTGAAGCAGTGAAGGTGTAATCCAGGAAGCATCCTGCAAACACCTGTACACAGCTCTGTTCTTTGTACTGATCATATATTTATAATCCTCTGTGCTCAAACCTACAATGAATGTCAAGAGCAGGGCAGCGTGCCATGCAGCTGACTGGTCATGATTCCCAAAATGACGGAAGGGATAGGAAGAGGATGACATTTCCGAGAAGAGTCTTGAAACCGTAGTCTGCAGAAATGAGGGCGCTCTGACTGGCCTCCAGACAAAGCAGAGAGTGCACAGTTACAGGCGGGCACCACTTCAGGACTGGGAAAATGCAATCCGCAAAGCACAGAACTCTCTTTACCCAGAGTCATGCAGGGCGGTGTTAAGTCTGTGACACTAGTGTGAAATACAAGCCAACTACCAGGGTTGGTCCTGTCCTTGTCATCCCCTGTCCCATTCCCCGTAGCAGCCGCCGAAAGACCTTCTTGCCCCAGCATCTCAGCAAAAATTGCAGCTTCTTACTTCTCAGAGGACAAAGAAGCCAACCCATTTCTTTCGATTTCTGTCATCACTTAATGAACTTACCCTCTTCTGACCCTGTTTCCCCAGACAGTGCTCTCCCTTTCTTTGAGTTCGTTTTTAATGTCAAGGACGTCCTCCCCTAATAGTTTCCAATTATTCTTACACTACATTAAATTCTATGGATTTTGCTCTTGAGGGGGGAAAAAAAATAAGAAGGTGTAACCAGTACTCTGTGAGCATTTTAAAATCTACACGCGAACCTGTGTGACTTCACAGGTGGTGGGGCAGCTTTGAGAGGAAGGGCTGAAGACCCAACAAAAGGCCACTCAGAGAAACTAAAGAATTTCAGAGCCGGAAGGACCAAGGTGTTCTCATTCCAATGGTCTTAGTAATAATTTTTCAAGGACAGAAATGGAGAAAATGTGATACTTAAGCATAATTGTGTTTAAATAGAATGTTTTTACACGTTTTCCATGAGACATCAGTGAGTCTTCAAGAGCAACATTATAGTTACAATTGAGCCACTTATCAGGATTGCAGCTGTAGCAAATGGATTGAAGACCACAAAGCACACAAATTAGGAGCGTCATTCAAGGGGAAAAAATGGTTAAAATTATATGAGAGTTATAATAAAACATAACTACCATAAAAACATGCATCTTTCATACTCATATTCTATCGATTCTAACACTAACATGTATATCTGAGTAGGGAATAAAAACAGGAAAAAACATTCCCTAGGTTCATCCTCTCTGTGGCCAGGAAGACAACAGAGCTGAGGTGAGTTCATGCGCAAGGTCTAAGCACCTGAAGCACACGTCTCATGATATCATTATGTTCAAGCACATTCAGCCTGGTATCAATGAAGTTATGACTAAGGAGCTATAAAACAATCCATTAACCTGAATCTTTATTATAGTAGACCACGGACACCAAGGATATGAAAAAATTTGACAAATGGACTACTATCCCATAATGATGGTCATAAATGGATATAGACAGTCCATAATAACCATATTTTGGTAGATCTGGAGAAGGGCATGGCAACCCACTCCAGTATTTTGCCTGGAGAATCCTATGGACAGATGGGCCTGGCAGGCTGCAGTCCACGGGGTTACAAAGAATCGGACATGACTGAGCAACTTAGCAACCACAGCACACATGGACATGAAAATTCATTTTTAGCCATTTATCTTGAATTAAACATTCGGTTCAGTTCAGCCGCTCAGTCAAGTCTGACTCTTTGCGACCCCATGGACTGCAGAACTCTAGGCCTCCCTGTCCATCACCAACTCCCGGAGCCTACTCAAACTCATGTCCATTGAGTCAGTGATGCCATCCAACCATCTCATCCTCTGTCGTAACCTTCTCCTCCCACCTTCAATCTTTCCCAGCATCAGGGTCTTTTGAAATGAGTCAGCTCTTTGCATCAAGTGGCCAAAGTATTGGAGTTTCAGCTTCAGTATCAGTCCTTCCAATGAACACTCAGGATTGATTTTCTTTAGGATAGACTGGTTGGATCTCCTTGCAGTCCAAGGGACTCTCGAGAGTCTTCTCCAACACCACAGTTCAAAAGCATCAATTCTTTGGTGCTCAGCATTTTTATAGTCCAAGTCTCACATCCATACATGACCACTTGAAAAACCACAGCCTTGACTAGATAGACTTTTGTTGGCAAAGTAATGTCTCTGCTTTTTAATATGCTGTCTAGGTTGGTCATAACTTTTCTCCCAAGGAGTAAGCGTCTTTTAATTTCATGGCAGCAGTCACCATCTGCAGTGATATTGGAACCCCCAAAAATAAAGTCTGCCACTGTTTCCACTGTTTTCCACTGAATTAAACATTGGGATGGTACAAAAGATAAATATTTGGGGAACTGAGAATATTAAAAAAGAGCAAAATTCATCTCCTTGAGGTTTCATAACATAGGAGTACCCTACAATTTGTGGAGAATAATTCTTTTGGAGGGTGGACTTTTCACACTGGTGTTAAATGACTTTTCAAAGCACTCCATGTTCCTTTTTGGAAGAATTTCTCAATTGATGGCCCTAGAAAAGCAATGCCCTTGGTGTAGTTAATGACTTCTTCATAAAAGTAAAGTAAAAAGTGTCTGAAGGATTCAGTGGATCCCTGTATTGTGAGTCTACCTGATGCTGAATCAGAATCCATGTTCCACATATAATATGGAATAAAAAATAAATGCAAATGAATGCACGTAACAAAACAGAAACAGACTCACAGACACAGAAAACAAACTAGTGGCCACAAATGGAGAAGAGGAAGGGGGAGGGGCACATCAGGGGCATGAGATACACACTACTGTGTACTAATTAAGAAACAAGGCTATACTGCATAGCAGAGGGAGTCACAGCCATTATTTTATAATAAGTTTATTATATTATAATCTGTAAAAACACTGAATCTCTATGTTATATACCTGAAACTAACATAATTTTGTAAACATACTATGCTTCAATAAGATTATATCAATTGTAATTATTCTAATTCCTCAAATTCTTTAATCGATAAAAATGACTTTTAATGATTAAAAAAAAAAAATCTGTGCTCCATAAAAGGGTCAAACCAAAGGTTTCTTAGGTGGAGCTCTTAAGTGACTTTCTAAGTGAAGTGGTCATACGCTCCGCCAGAGGAGGGTTCTGGCCCACACTGTCCGCCACTGAATAGGGCCTGGCATGCGGCTGGCACTCACGATGAGCTTCATCCATTCATCTAAACTGGAATGGCTGTAAATCAAACGACCCCACAGGACTGACTCAACCTGCTATCACGGCACACCGGTAGGGACACAATGACTCTGGGTTCTTCTCTGTTCTTGGTTTCGTGGCTGGCCCCTCCTCTGCTTTTCTTCAAGAGTTGATGCTCCTCATGGACTATTCGAGGCTGCCTTCTCTTTTATCTGTCCATTTTCTTGTGCAATTCTAGCAGTTTCATGTGAATTTCTATGCTGCGGACTCTAAAATCTATCCACAGCCTGAAGATGTCTCCGTGACCACAGGGCCACTCTGAGCTGTGACAGCTCACGCCCTCCAGCACCGCCCCTCGGCATCTGCTCCCCCGCCACCCCACGCCCAGCTCAGGAATGACACTGCCAGCCCCCAGGGCCCAAGCCAAGCAGCCGGGACTCATCCTGCCCTCGGGTCACAGTCCGCGTGTAAACTGCGACCTGTCAACCTCACCTTCGACTGTTCTCTTTTTTTCTTGGGGAGGGGGGTTTATATTCTTTTTTTTTTTTTTTAATTTATTTTTTTTATTAGTTGGAGGCTAATTACTTTACAATATTGTAGTTGGTTTTGTCATACATTGACATGAATCAGCCATGGATATACATGTATTCCCCATCCCGATCCCCCCTGCCACCTCCCTCTCCACCCTATTCCTCTGGGTCTCCCCAGTGCACCAGGTCCAAGCACTTGTCTCATGCATCCAACCTGGGCTGGTGATCTGTTTCACCCTAGATAATGTACATGTTTCGATGCTGTTCTCTCGAAACATCCCACCCTCGCCTTCTCCCACAGAGTCCAAAAGTCTGTTCTATACATCTGTGTCTCTTTTTCTGTTTTGCATATAGGGTTATCGTTACCATCTTTCTAAATTCCATATATATGTGTTAGTATACTGTAATGGTCTTTATCTTTCTGGCTTACTTCGCTCTGTATAATGGGCTCCAGTTTCATCCATCTCATTAGAACTGATTCAAATGTATTCTTTTTATCCATGCAGACTGTGCTGTCTCAACTGCCACCACCACTCTTATTTTCTCTAGAGTATCCTAAAAAACTCCACTAATTCCCCAACACAGTCACTCGGGTCTGGCCCACGAGTAGCTATGCAGCCCCTCGTCCTGCGGCTCGAACCCCACCCCAGGCCCACACATGCTGCCCTTCATGCAACTTCACTCAGGGGGATCTGCACAGGGTGCCCCCTGCCCAAACGCTCTTCAAGACTCCTTCCCTCCACTCTACTAGTAGGTGTCAGAAGCAAGATCTCAGTTCTTAGATTAGTTCTCTGGAAGCCTTCTCAAATCTTACCACTAGTTCTAAAGTATCTCAATGCAGGCTCCCCTAGCAGCCTGCCTCCTCTCTCACCATATATTAACACCACACACACTATTTTATACCAGCGTGCTCACGTGTCACTAACCCCCTCTAGACTCTCAGTTCTGGGCAGGCAGAGAGACTGCTTTGCATGTGATGCTCAGCAAGCAGCCAGGCTCTACCACAGGCTAGCTGAGACCACAGCAAAGTGACTTATCCTTTCTGACCCTCAGTTTCCTATCTGTATAATGGGAATAATCCTTTGATGTCAAAGTATCAGCCTAAAGATTTGATAAGATCCAAATGCCAAGTGCTTGTCTCTATGTTTCCTAAATTCAAAGTTTGAAAGAATATTAGTTGGAAGAATTGATTTATGTATGAATGAATATTTACTGATAAACTAACTGACTTCAAGTCAAGCAGCTAAAACGAGTTCAACACATCCCTGTCCCCAAAGAGTACAGTCATGTTTATAAACCTAACATGGCTGCTAACAGATTTATGTGCAAAGACTAACAGAACACAAAGCAGAAACTGAACTGCAACAGCTAAGCTGATTCTCCAAGAGGCAAACAGAAGCTTCCAGAAGATGAGCTCAGTCTTCAGTCATGTGCCAATCGCTTCCCAACTACAACTTCTAACTACAACAATTTTAGGGGGACTTTCCTGGTGGACCAGTAGCTAAGACGCCATGGTCCCTGTGCAGGGTGTCAGGGAACTAGATTCCACACGCCACAACTAAGGGTTCACATGCCACAATGAAAGATTTCACATGCCACAGTAAAGATCAAAGATTCCAGGGTGCCTCAACTGAAACTGGACCAGCCAAATAAATAATAAATAAATATTTAAAAAATTATTTTAGGGACCACAATTGAAATCCACCAGGCTCCTCTGTCCATGGAATTCTCCAGGCAAGAGCACTGGAGCGGGTTGCCATTCCCTTCTCCAGGGGATCTTTCCGCCCCAGGGACCGAACACAGGTCTCCTGGATTGCAGGAAGACTCTTTACCATTTGGGAAGATTCACAGCTATATTATAACAAGATTATTCTGGAGTTGGAACTTCCAGTTTGTCAATAAAAAATAGGAACTCACTCCTGGTATAGTAAGCTACTTTCAGCCATCCCTCCATCCATGTATGTGTATGTCAAGAGAGAATAAACAAAGAACCATTTTCTGAAATGGAATATCTTGATCATGGAATTTTTCCAAGGAGACAGATGAACAGCTGTGGGTATTGACTCTTTCCTGTTAAATCTTTTAAATCGAAAGAGATAAGAAGATATGGCTCTGTACCTCTTTCCCTCAGGAGGTTATTAGTTATGGCAATTTTTCAGTCATGTGGCCCCTGACTTACAGATGACACAGTAGGAAATCAGACATTCCAATTAATAATTTAAGCCGAGGCATTTGTGTCTTAGGAAAAGACAGCAAAAGAAGAAAAGAATTCCTACTTGGTGCCAAGTGATTTAGACTGTACCTCTGCTATCTGCATTTAAATATCATAGAAAATAATCTGTTCTATTCTTTAAATGAAGGGTTAGTGACACTAGGTGACCTAGACAGGGACTTGAGCATTTTATAATAAAAGCCTGGGAGGCTGGAGCCTTAAAAATTACATTTAGGGATCTTTCCTATTGTTTACCTGAAAGAGAAGCAATCTTCTCACTTTCTTCTCACTCCTGGTATTTTCTAATGAATCCACAGTGAAAACTCTTACAGAGCAAAGGGTCTGTCTCACCTCGCTCAACAAAACTCAAATCAATCAATACTATTGAAAACTGAACTAAACGTACAAAGCAGCTACCTTCAATGCGTTCTTTGTTAAAACCCAACAAGTAGACCAGAAAACCATTCAATCTGAGGATGCTTCCTTTCAACTGAACATAAAGGGCATGAAAAGAAAACCGCACCAACCTAGACAATAGTCTAGTATTTGATTTTTTAGAAATAGTAATTTTAGCAGCAAATACACAACAAACTCCATTCACTAATCACACACTCTTCAAGCTATCTTCTCATTGTGCTCGTTTATTTGAATTACAGGATACTGAGTTTTGCTGAACAGCTTTATGAGGTTTATTGTGTGATACAAAAACCCTTTTGTTACTCCAGTAAATAAACGTATTCAGTTTTATTAGGCCCTGGACTGGATGCTGGGGGCCTGGGGGAGCATTAAACATGAATGACAGAGCTTCTTAATCCTCAAGAAGCTTCTTAGCTGGGTGAGAAATGTACATGCATAACAAGCAATAGGAGAAATGCAGCTAAAAAAACAGGACCCCACTTCTGACACTATTTGCAGAAGGCACCTTCTCTGAACACCAATAAAGACAACGGTACAATACATGTGACTCACACTCATCACCTGAAAAACCTCCCTGAGAAATAAGAGATGTGGGAGAAGACTTGAACAGAAAGATCTTCACTCCAGAACTTTAAGACTGAAAATTCTAAGTTTAACAGCCAGTGTGTGCATGCACACTCAATCACTAACTTTTGTCCTACTCTTCGTGACCCCATGGATCGTGGCCCTCCAGGCTTCTCTGTTCACGGAATTTGCCAGGCAAGAATTTTGGAGTTAGTTGCCATTTCTTTCTCCATGTGATCTTCCTGACCCAGGGACTGAACCCACATCTTCGGTGTCTCCTGCACTGGCAGGTGGAGTCTTCACCACTGAGGCCCCTGGGAAGCCTAACGGTCGGTGGCCGGGGTAAACACGGTAAATACAGTAAATACGGTACAACAAAATATTACACGACGCCCAAATTTCTGAAAAACAAGGATGGCACTGGAGATTTACAATATCATATGATGTGAAAGGGGTCAAATACAAAACTTTGTGTTAAAAATCTATAGACACAGAAATGCTGCAAAGAAACACCCCCATATTATAATGAAATTCTGTTGTTTAGTTGCTAAGTCATGTCCGACTATTTTGTGACCCCATGGACTATAGCCTGCCAGGCTCCTCTGTCCATGGGATTTCCCAGGCAAGAATACTGCAGTGGGTAGCCATTCTCTTCTCCAGGGGATCTTCCCGACCCAGGGACTGAACCCTCATCTCCTGCATCGCAGGCAGATTCTTTACCACTGAGCCACCAGTGCATGCTAAGTTGCTTCAGTCGTGTCCGACCCTTCGCGACCATGTGGACTGCAGCCCACCAGGCTCCTCTGCCCATGTAATTTTCAAGGCAAGAATACTGGAGCGGGTTGCTATTTCCTACTCCAGAGGATCTTCCTGACCCAGGGATCGAAACTGCATCTCTTATGTTTCCTGCATTAGCAGGTGGGTTGTTCACCACTAAGAAGCGCAGAAGTCCCCATAGCATGACAGTGAGCATCTATCACAAGTAGGCTGATAGCTGGGTTTTGCTTTCTTCTTTGCATTTTTTCTTAAAGTTCCAAACTACATAACTATATATAAATATGTAAATCCAAATATACATAATTTAAATTCCATAAATCATCATTGTATGCTCAGTCATGTCTGACTCTTTGTGACCCTATGGACTGTAGCTTGCCAGGCTCTTCTGTCCATGGAATTTTTCCAGGCAAGAATACTGGAGTGTGTTTCCATTTCCTACTCCGGGGGATCTTCCCAAGCCAGGGATAGAACCCAAGTCTCTTGGGTCTCCTGCATTAGCAGGAGGATTGTGTACCACTAGGACCATCTGGGAAGCCCTAAATTCCATAAATAGAATACTTTAAAAACAATCCCCCATAACACCAATGTATGTTTAAGTTACAGAGAGCATGTTACTCTATTACATAAGCAGAGGTGACCGTCAACTTCCTTTCCTTCAAGTCTCACAGTAAGATATTTAAACATGGAAACAGATATTAATGTTAGATGAGCAATGCCTATTGTTTAACTTAAAGAGCATATGGCTTTTTTATAGCAAATATTCACAAAGATGGTGCCTTCCATTCTCACACACCGGAAATTACTCTGGTTAGAAAAATAATGGCTTACATTTGCATCTATTTTCATATCCCTACAACCCCCTGTGACCCTGGGTACACTGCAAGGCAGCAGTGTGGAAGACAGCATAAAGGGCTGAGGATTAAGAAAGCGGTGTCCACTTCTGAGGACAGGATCAACTGTGGGCCGTTCAACCATCCAGGCATCCACGGAGACTTCACATCATGTGTATGACGGGGATGCAGTCTGCTCTGCACACCTCAGACAGGCAGCGGGAGACCAAGTGAGGGCTGACATAAGACACTGGACCACATCAAGGCAAGACGTGAGTATGACCGCCGTGCCGTGTGGGAAGGAGGCGGGAAGAAAAGCCCATGCTGCTGGTTTGAGTCTCCTGCAGGGCGGCGGGCTGGGGGCTGGAGGATTAGGATGAGGGATGAAGCCAAGCTACCGGGGGAGGGGGAGACTGTCCCCAGCAGAAAACAGCTCAGCTTCCAAAAGCCTGCACCATGATAAACCCAGGACCTAGCGGGTAAGGAGAAGTACTGCAAATACCAGTGCCCAGTCCGAATTCTCCATCTACATGCGGCAAGAAGCTTATCCTAAGAGAAAACAGGAACCCTGCAGCAGATACTGGTATCATGAAACAGAGAAGGGGATGGCCACAGAGGAGGCTTCCTTCGCACCCCGCACTGTCTGATTTCACCCCAAAGTGTCCCAATGTCACTGGCTCGAAACCAGGAAGCGCACTCAAGACTCTAGGGCTTCCCTGGTGCCTCAGTAGTGAAAAATTCGCCTGCCAATGCAGGACACATGGGTTCGATCCCTTATCCGGGAAGATCCCACACATCACGGAGCAACTAAGTCCATGCACCACAACTATTTAGCCTGTGCAGTGGAGCCCAGCAGCTGCAACTACTGAAGCCTGTATGCCCTAGAGCCTGTGTTTCAAAACAAAGGAAGCAACCACAATAAGAAGCCTGCACACTACCACCAGAGAGTAGCCCCGGCTCTCCCCAACTAAAGAAAAAAGCCCACAGACCACAAAGACCCAGCAGAGCAAAAAATAAATAAAATGTAAAGAAACATACTCTAAGAAACAAAGATCCCTGCAAACTCAAAGTCAGGGGTGATGGGACAATGACTCCTTCAGGAAGTTGTTCCCCATCATATACTCCTTTAATGAAGCACTTGCTTCCAGGGTGACACGTTTTCGTCACTAGTCCCAGAGAACGGATTCCCGTGCACTGAAGAGGAGACACTCCCTCAACACACTTCACTTGGAATTTTAAAAGCATGAAGTGAATGCCAAGTCTATAAACCACTTTCAATTATAGACGCACAATAATTAACTTTGGGCTGATTATTTATTTAATAAAGTACCTAAGACCCAAGATCTTTATCTGAAGAAAAAAGTAAAAGAATGACCACCTAACATATACACACTACTACATATAAAATAGATAAGCAATAAGGACTTGGTCAACAAAGGTCTGTATAGTCAAAGCTATTGTTTTTCCAGCAGTCATGTAGGGATGTGAGTTGGACCATAAGGAAACCTGAGCACCGAAGAATTGATGCTTTCAAACTGTGGTGCTGGAGTTTCCTTGAGACTGTAAGGAGAATTCCTTGGACTGTAAGGAGACAAAATCAGTCAATCTTAAAGGAAATCAACCTGAATATTCACTGGAAGGGCTGATGCTGAAGCTAAAGCTCCAATACTTTGGCCACCTGATGGGAAGAGCCGACTCACTACCAAAGACCCTGATGCTGGGAAAGACTGAAGGCAGGAGGACAAGGGGAAAGTAGGGGATGAGATGGCTAGATAGCATCACTGACTCAACAGACACGAATCTGAGCAAACTCCAGGAGACAGTGAAAGACACGGAAGCCTGGCGTGCGTGCTGCAGTCCATGGGGTCCATTGAGTTGAACTGGACTGAGCAACAAAAACAACAAACAATGAATAAGGCCCCACTGGGAACTCTACTCAATACTCTATAGTGACCTGTGTGGGAAAAGAACCTAAAACAGCAGGAGTGTAAGTATAGGCCTAACAGGTTCACTTCACTGTACAGCTGAAATTAACACAGCATGGTAAAGCAACTGTACACCAATAAAAATTAATTTAAAATTAGTAAATAAAGTATCTTCTTAAAAAGAGAACGACCACCTAATACAATATAGAACAGTTTATTAAAATAACAGAAAGAATACTAGGAACCCTATTTCCTTATAAAAATGATGGTCACAGAAATCATTACTTTCTTTGAATCTCTAGGTTAACGAGTAAGAGAGAGATGAAGACATGCAGGTCTGATGACTACCTGTGCTGAGACCTATCCAGAGCGACAGCTGTGGAAAACTGACCTCACATCAGCAGGTAAGGGAATCATCTGTATCACCAGAGGCGCCCGAGAAATCCTGGGTGGGCCCAGAGAACTTGTTTGACTAACCAATATCCTTATCATAAAATGTCAAGATGAAGGCATTACATTTATTTAAGGATTTACCATTTCCAAAATCTTTTTCTGTTCATTTGATCCTAGGAAGACCTGTGAAAAGACAAAAGAGAGAGACTGCCCTCCCATTTCACAGATAAGGAAGAAAGTCTTAGGTCAGCTAACTTAGTATAATCAAAAGACTGTCAGGGAGACCAGAACTAGAATTCAGGTGTCTTCATTCTTTCTACCATTGCTGCTAGCTTCTCAAAGTTACATATGGTCTTAATAAAAAGCAATAAAAATAAAATTACTGGCTTCATACAAAAGAAGTCAACCTAAGGCAAATTTGCTAACTTCAAGCACAATAAAAGTACCTATCTCCCCTGCTCTGCGGGCTAAGGGAAGGTGTGGTTGAGGGGGAGGGGGCACAGGGTGACAGGCCTCGAGGAAAGTGGCCATGCCCTGGGCCCAGCTGTACTAAGGGTACCCGTGCACGGGCCCAGCTCGTAAGCTCATGGTCCTCGTTGGTTCCTTCGTCCTTCAGTCTCTCAGTCGTGTCTGATCATTT
Source organism: Odocoileus virginianus (assembly GCF_023699985.2). NCBI lineage: Eukaryota > Metazoa > Chordata > Mammalia > Artiodactyla > Cervidae > Odocoileus > Odocoileus virginianus. The sequence goes on along the minus strand of NC_069680.1, from coordinate 83,733,146 downwards.
GCACCTCCATGGACTGCAGCACACCAGGCTTCCCTGTCCCTCACTATCTCCTGGAGTCTGCTCAAACTCATGTCCATTGCGTTGATGGTGCTGTCCAACCATCTCATCCTGCCTGTTACTAAATATCCCAAGGGAATCTCCAGTGTTTCTTAGGGCAGATTTCACATAATCTAGCCACAACACCACCAAATAATAACCTCAAAATTTCCACAACACCACCACCAACAGCGATTTTACTGGTCCTTTAGATTTTGTTGCAAATAAACATCCTCTCTTCCATTACACCAAAGACCACTGCCTAGTGTTTTCAATATCAACCGCCCACTCAGACTTCACAGTCACAATGTTAGATCTTAAGGGAGAAGTAGAATCTATTCTGACACCCCCACTCTATAAACCCAGAAGTTAACTGATTTGCCAAAGGCCCCACAACTAGTTCGGAGCAAAATGGATCTCCTACTGGGGTCTCCAAAGACTCACTGCTAGCAGCCGCTCTTTTCCCTCTTTTAGTTAAATGTGATATTAACAGAAATGATCAATTTTGGTTCATGCATCTCACTAAGGCTAGGTTCTGCACAATCACCCCCCTGGACCCTCCTGACACTATGTTTTTGCTTATAAAATCCCCTTGCTTGCAAAGTCTCTCTTCTCCCATCAGATGTGAACAAAATCTAGTTCATTCAAAGCTACCAACTAGGACTCCATCCACCTGCAACTCACTCTTGTTTACCCTGAAACTTTACCTTGAAAGGATGCTCTGTTCCTTCATTATATCATAGTCTCCATCAGATTTATCCATGTGACAAACACCCACCTATCTACCTACTAAGCACCAAGCTGGGCACAGAAGGATGGATGACACAGCTCCTGGCTGGGAGAAAACCAATGAAAGCTTCCAAGGAAAGCAAGTGATGAGCCAGGGCTCAGGAGCAGAGCCAAGAGAATGCCCCACTGAGGACCTCCTGCTTTTGCTCCTGGTTCAGATAACCTAAAATCATGTTCCGAGCTGTGCAGCTTCCCTATTCCAGTCAAGCCCACCCATCTCTAAAACTGGGAAGCAGCAGGGGATGTGGGTAAGAATGTGGGCAAAGTATCACCTTTCTCGCTCACCTTAGAGACAAGGAGTAAAGAGTTGCAAATTTTACATTTTTTCTCATGGGAAAAAAAGTAGGTGTTGCCAATTCTGGCCAACGCAAGGCAAGAGTGAGCCCTAGGGGCCCATGTGACATCTCGAGGGCAGCCCAGCCTCTCCTCTCAGGGCCGTGTGTCGGGAGCCACAAGTACCACCAGGCTGGGTGACCCGGGGAAGCAGCGCTGGTTCCCAGACTCAGGGATGAGTCGCCATGGTGATTAAAGCAGAACCCCTCTAACCTCTTTGTCACTGAGGGGAGCCGACCTGTTTTTCCTGCATTCTGTCCTGTTGAACCAGAACTCTCAACATGAGTCACCATTGATTCTACTTGCCCTTATAGATCCAGTCTTATTCTAGCCACACATTCTTTTTTTTATAGGCACAGGCCTAAGTCCCTCTATAAAGATGCAGTGTTACTAGAAAGGCTTTTTCAAACTTCAGAACCCTTTTCTGGGCAAAATATTCCTTCTCTCTAAGAACACATTGTGGGTGCGGTTCCTACTTTTCAAAATTACCTAAGACTGATACCTGGATTCTCTTGCCCCAAGATCCTGTTTCAGAGGGCCTTGGGGGAGCTCTCAGTCTGGAGCTTGAAAAGGTGATTCTCATACACAATTAGGATCAGAAGTTACCGGCTTAAACACAATCTTAAAGGATGAAAAATAAAGCTAAATGCATAATTCTCAAATGTTCCTATGTTCCCCTTTCTCAAGTACTAATATCTTACTCAGATGTAACAGCTGGCCATTTATTTACTCACAATATTTTGTAGTTAGCTTTAAGGAAGATAAATGAAATTAAAATTGAGAAAACTCTAGAAACCATTTACATAAGTTCAAAGCACTAGAAGTTTTCTACTTTGGTGACCAGAGTCCAGGTTTTCTCTGCTGACAAGATACATTTGGGGCCAGGTGTATGTGTGTGGGGTGGGGGCAGGGGGGATAAACTATAAACTAGGTAAAGAATAAGGACCTACTGTATAGCAGACGGAACTACACTCAATATGTTGTAATAACCTACAATGGATAAGAATCTAAAAAAGAATTTATATACACACACACACATATATAGCTATATATATACATATATGAAACTGAATTGCTTTGCTGTACACTTAAAACTAACCCATTATAAATTAACTACAGTCCAATAAAAAAATAATAAGGATATAGCGCATGTGTGCTCACTCAGTAGTGTCTGATTCTTTGCAACCCTATGAACTATAGCCAACCAGGCTTCTCTGACCATGGGATTTGTCAGGCAATAATACTGGAATGGGTCGCCGTTTCCTTTTCCAGGGGATCTTCCAGACCCAGGGATTGAACCCACATCTCCTATGTCCCCTGCACTGGCAGGTGGACTCTTTACCGCTAAGCCACCTGGGAAGCCCCAGTAAAGATACCATGTCACATTTTTTAAAAAGATATATTCTAATCACAATATATATTGAGCACTTTTTAAGTGCCAAGCACATTCTTATCAAGTATTAACTCCAATAACTTTAAGTGGTAGGAAGCACTTTTGTCCCCAATTTAAAACAAAACTGTTCAAGCCCTTCAATATGGCATTTACGACCCTTCCCAAACTGAGCTCCATTTGACCAAGACCACCCTTAGAATCACCTCTGTCTCCCCAAAACACCACCGCATTCCCACCTCCGTGCTTTCCTCTTGGAGTTCCCTCCCATTAAGAACTGAGACGCTGACATTAGACTAAAGTTCAGCCTGGCTGAGTCACTTACAGCGTTTCCCTTGGGCAAATTCCCGAAACCCCTACAATCGCAGGTCCGTCATCTGTAAAAGAGGTTTTACTGTACCTATTGCACAGAGTTGAGTGGCTCTGTCCTGAGCACTGTTGCAGGATGAATGGACCGGAAAAGGTCCTGCTTTCACAGAGTATCTAGTCTCGGAAGTCACATAATAAAGAGGACAAATAAACACGCAACTTGTCACTGGTGAGTGCCGTAAGGGCAGGATTAGAATGGCTGGGATGTTTGGGGGGGTGTGATGTTACCAGAAGGGTCAGGTGGCTGCAGGGAAGAGCTAGAGGGAAGGGTGAGGGCCTGGCCCACACAGGCGGACAGGAGGAGGCCAGGGAGAGGGTCTCCTATCAGGGGCAGCAAGACTGGGGCTGAGCGCAGACTCTAAGAAGACCAAGGAGCCTGGAAAAGGAGTTGGAAGGGTAGTAGGGCTGGATTAAGAGGGGCTTTTATTCCAGAAGGTTCTGAGCAGAGGAGAGAAGATAACCTGTTTTCCAGTAAGAACAGGCTCCAGTAAGAACAGGCTCCAGTAGACAAAGGTCAGGCCACTGCGATCATCAGGCAGGACAGGGTGACAGGGCAAGAGTGTCTGCTGAGAATGACAGACTCTGGGAGGGGAAATCTGGAATGAGAACTCAGACCCAGCAGCACAGGCTGATAAATGGGCTGAGCAAGAAAGGTCAAGGATGACTCTGAGATGTGGGTCCTGATTAACAGGAAGGCAAAAAGTTATTAAGTGGAGAAGATCATCAGAGGAGCAGGGATTCCAGGGTCAAATGTGATCATGTGCACAAAATTCTTACCAGCACAGGCCTGAGTCACACTGAGAACCTGATCCACACCAACAGTGATTTTTGTGGCTGTCTTCAACACTGCAGGCCAAGCTTCAAACCCTGCCCACCCCGCTCAGGCCGGTCTCTCCTTAACTGTGAACCAGTTACATGTCCTATTCACCTGGGCACATGATACACACTGACCTGCCCTGCATTTTTTGCGCAGTTTTCCTGGGGATGGCGGGGAAGGGGATGAAAAGTAAATTCAGCTTCCAAAATTGTTCACACGCTTCTTGAGGGTGATAAAGCACACCCCATAATACTTGTTAAAATGAACTGCAGTGTCTAGGGAACTGGGGTGTATATTCTGCCAAAAAAGATTCTGAGGCTTAGCTGCTATACTCTGAACAAATACCCAGGCTTCATGTCTGTGCCTGGTACTTAGAAAGCGCTCAATAAATGTTACAACTGGAGTGTATCTTTTTTTTCCCTTCAAGTTAGGGTTTTCTGTTCTCCTCACAGGGGAACACTAGGAAGGACTCTGGAGGCAAGGCCCCGAGAGTGAAAAACAGGAGATGAGCCTGACTGGGGCCAACCCTGCCTTTGGGGACAGGGCTCTGTCTGCACCCAGGTCTGGCCTGTCAGATTCTGAACTGGAGATTTCAGAACTGGCAGAGAGGACGGTCAGGGCTTCCCAAAAGGCTGTCTGTGGACCTGCCCCAGACCAGTTGCTGGAAAATTGGCTGAGGAGAGTCTGTTAAAATCCCAAATCCCTTAGCCACTCTCCTAGAACTGTGACTCATGCAATTGGGCGTGGGGCCCCCAGACTGTTTTTAACAAGTTCATCAGGTGTTTTTCATGTTGATTCATCTTTGAGATGCATGGGGTAGGAAAGCACTTTGCAAAATCTAAAACATGACACAAGCATATGGTGTTATTAAACCATGAATTCAAAAGCAGTGTTAGCGGCTGCCTTTTAAAGCCACCCACACATTCCCTTCTCTCCAGTGATGACATTCACCTAAGTCCATACTTCTCCAAGGGCTGGATCCTAGTTGGTCCAGGCCTATACCCCAAAGAGCGTGACAGGGAATGACCTCAACAGAAAGCTAAAGAATGAAAGCAAGTTTTAAATCAGAGTTAGGTGTCCAGGGGTCAGTGTTCAGCCTAAAATATGAGAAAGAACAGACAAAGTGGTGGGCAGAAGAGAGGAAAAAGCTGGTGCACGTAAAGATGTCCAAGGTGGGCAGAGAGGCACAAAGAGAGGGAAAAGATGTCACACACACTCTGCTAGACCCTTGATACCCAATATGTAAATATTTACACAACTTACACTTAAAGAAGAGGAAGCCACAGCTCTGAGACCCCAAAGAGATCCGTCCGACATCAATGTGTTAAGTGTGGCAGAGCAAGAGTCTAACCATGTCTGCCTGGCTATACCCAAATCTGCACTACTGACAAAAAAGAATACATATTTAAAAGTATATGATTTAAATAGATAGACATGCCATGTGCATAAACTAGAAAACTTAATATTGTTAAAATATCAATTCTATCCAGTGTGACCTAAAGATATAATTCAGTCCCTATCTAAATCCCAATGATGTGCTCTGTGACTAGAAAAATCCATCCTGAAATTCATATGGCATCTCAGGGGACCACAAATAGCCTCTTTTTCTTCCTGAAGAAAAAGAAAGCTGGAGGACTCTCATATCGCCACAATTTCAAAGCTTACTACAAAGCTACAATAATCAATACAGTGTGGTTCTGATAGAAAGACACGTGGATCCACAGACCAGATACAGAATCCAGAAATAAACCCTCAGATATGGGCCCAATGACCTTGCAAGAGGAAGACTATCAAGAGGGAAAGCAGAGTCTCCTCAACAAATGGTGCTGGGACAACTGGACGCCCACATGCAAAGGAATGAAGTCATCCTTACCTCACACCATACAACCAAATTAACTCAACATAGACAAGAGACAGAAACACCAAGAGCCAGAGCTACAAAATTCACAGAATTTTAAAGGAAACACAGGTCAAAATTTTCACAGCACTGGATTTAGCCATTTCTTGGATAGGACATCAAAAGAGGCAATGAAACCAAAACTATGAAGTTGGACTTTATCAAAACCAAAAATGTTTGGGCATCAAAGGACACTATCAGCAGACTGATGGGAAAAGGCAATCCAGGAATGAGAGAAAGTATTTGCAAATCACACATCTGATGAGGAACAGCCAACAGCACACAGCATCTGCACTGACCCCAGAAGCTGGCATTAGGCTTGGCTATCACCACCACAGAGGGGTCCTGCTCATCTGGCAGGGCAGAGTCCAGGGCTATGCATCTTTCAGAAAGAAGACGCTCTGTTCCAGCATCTACATGCAACCACTCAATGAGCCCTCCCATTACATGCTCCCCAACCCAGCTTCCACCTTCTTACAATGTCAAGAGCTTCCCCACATCTGAACAGTATATGAAAATAAATTAGTTGCATAGAGTATCTGCTGACCAATGTCAAGAGCTTCCCCACATCTGAACAGTATATGAAAATAAATTAGTTGCATAGAGTATCTGCTGAGCTTTGACAAACAGAATAAATCAGTTGTAACTGGTAGCTTTATACCCACAGTCTAAAATGGCAATTGACCCTCATAAATATAATATGATATGATATGACAGGAGGGAATTACTTCCACTGACAACACCAGGGTTTGATCCTACAAGAATGTGTACGATAAGAGCTCCTGATCACCAGACTCTAAGCTGTAAGTTGTGAGTCCGTGAGTCCACAGAAAGATAAAAGAATTTAATAAATGGCTCTAACATCAAGAAGCTAGGTTCCAAAACTGCCAGAGAGAGGCAGTTTTGTTTCCCAAAGCCTGGGAAACATCCACAGCATGTGTTTTGTTAGAGCTGTCATAATTTAAAGTCTCTCTAAACATCTACTGTTTAATCTAATTTTCCTTCATGAACGTTTGGCTTCAGCTCAAATCGAATCAACATTTCTATTATAAATCTCTATTTTCACATTTTTCTGGTTTGATTGTAAAACGTCTTTAGTCTGAAATATGACATGAGCAGAAGCCTGCATGTTAATGCTCTTCACTGGCAAAACGGTTTTACTATAAAACCAAAATCACAGTTTTCTGCAAACCAAATGTCTGAAAGTTAGTCTAAAGCAAAATAAAAAATAAAATTCTATAAATTATTCTTCAATTGCAAATTTTCTCATTCTTAAAAAAACAAATAAACAAAAAACTTCTGCTAGGTATATCATGCACCATGAAACAGTGGCCCAATGCTGCCAGATGCCAGTCATGACTCTTGGCATCAAACACATCCCTAGCAGTAATGAATTCAGCACCACATCATCGTGACAGTTCTTTTCACAAGTACTCTGTACTGTGTGCATTATAAATGTTGAAAAGCAACAATAACAAAACCTCTAGTAGTCATTTTTATCAGGGTTACCAGTTCTATACATGTGTGCATGCTAAGTCCCTTCAGTCATCTGACTCTTTGGAATCGCATGGACCATAGCCCACCAGGCTCCTCTGTCCATGGGATTCTCCAGGCAAGAATACTAGAGTGGGTTGCCACGCCTTCCTTTAGGGGAAATTCCCAACCCAGGGTCAAACCCGAATCTCTTAACATCTCCTGCACTGGCAGATGGCTTCTTTACCACTAGCACCCCCTGGAAAGCCCTAGCTTTACACACATTAAAGCAGAAAAATAAGTGAGGCACACTCCACATAAAAGTGATTTAATGTCCAATCAGAATTACAAACACCACAGTGTTGAGTGTCTTCCCCGAGGGACATGTTCTGCAGCTCCAGAAGGAGAGAACACCCTGACACTGACACCCAGCGTGTGATGGGAGCCAAGGCTAAGGGCACACACGTGCTGCCTGGACCTGCGGATGAGGCCGGCGCTCTCCAGACCCAGAGGACAGACCTCCATCGGAGAGATGGGGGCTGGAAAGGGGGGGGAACCACGCGATGGGACCCAGGAACCAGGTGCCACCATCGAGCTCCTGTTGCCAGGCTTCCCACCATCACCCCCATCCTACAGGCTTCCCACCATCACCCCCATCCTGCACCGGCAACACGGCTCTGCCTCAGCACTCGGGAAGTAAGACGTCCTTAGCAGTTGCTTACACACGAGGATGGTTTCACAGTTCTGCCTCAGCACTCGGGAAGTAAGACATCCCTACCAGTTCCGTCCACACGAGGATGGTTTCACGGCTCTGCCTCAGTACTCTGGAAGTAAGACATCCCCACCAGTTCCTTACACACGAGGATGGTTTCACAGCTCTGCCTCAGCACTCGGGAAGTAAGGTGTCCTTACCAGTTCCTTACACACGAGGATGGTTTCATGGCTCTGCCTCAGCACTCAGGAAGTAAGACATCCCTACCAGTTCTTTACACCCGAGTATGGTTTCCACATACAGAAGGTTTTTTAAGGAAAACTGAAGGGAATCCAACTTAACAGCAAGGAGTTCACGACGGTCAACGCCATGAACCAGATCTAAGGGACCAAAACAAAGCCCCTTCCCCACCCTGTCTCCGTTACAGCTTGTAAAGAAACGCTCCCTGCATGCTACTTTGAATGGTACTCAATGCCAGTCATGGAAACCCAGGGACTGAAGGCAAAAGTCAAACCTAAGAGGAATTGGGCTACAAAATAAACAAGCCATTTGACTGGTAGCTCACAACACTGATAAAAATCTGTATGCAGACTAGTGAAAAGTTACCAAAACAAACCCCAAAACCGGAGTTCTAAGTCCCTTCTCTCATAACCGCAATATTCCTGTGAGTGACTGCACTTTAACAAATGAAATAAAAAGCTCTTTTACCTAAAAACAAAACAAAACAAAACAAAAACCTGAGCTGACTGGCAGGAACAATAGTTAAAGTGACATAGATGGAAACATTAAAAACCAATTTGTCTTGTGTGCAAATCTCTAAAGATCTAATGGCTTAAATGTTGGCATTCCAAAGACTGTGCTTTAATTTAATATTAACTGGAGGTTAATATGGTGGTGCCGAGCAATTTGTAATTTTAGAAGGTCCTGTTTCTTGGAGCAAATCCTATTTTGATCAATAAAATTAAGAAATACTCATGTGTAGACAAACATAAAACAAAACCAATAATGTAACAGCAAAAAACACTTGAGTTGCTTAAAAAGAACAAAAGTAGCAATCCACCGATCTTTGTGTTCACGCTAAGTCGCTTGAGACATGTGCAACCCTTTGCGACCCCATGAACTCCAGCCCACGAGGCTCCTCTTCCCATGGGATTTTCTGGGCAAGTAGACTGGAGTGGGTTGCCATGCCCTCCATCAGGAGATCTTCCTGACCCACGGATCAAACTCGAGTCTTATGTCTCCTGCATTGGCAGCGGGTTCTTTACCACTAGTGCCGCCTGGGAAGCCCTCATCCTTCTTTTTATAGTTCCTATATTAAATATATACTGACATTCACAGATATAAAACATGAAGTAAAACAGGATACTTCCTGAGCTAGGAACATTTTTAATTTTCCTGACTTAAAAATTCCTAAAACGTGACCTTCCTGCCCACCACCCTGGTTTGATAGGAGATTTTGGGAAGAACGGCTGTGGTGTCAGCAGAGGTGACTCAGGCAAGTTACCAAAGCTTCTGAGCCTCAGTTTTCTCACCTGTAATATGGAGGTGAGGACAGAACTGACCTGAAGATTAAACCTGGTGATGCAAATGGAGCTCAGAACAGTGCTTCCCCTGGGCGATGAGTTCAGCAGTCCTCAGTTCAGTTTCCTCCTGAGCCTTACACTCATCTAACATGTGACAAGCTACCACTAAAAAAAGGGGTTCCATTAAAGTCACCCTGGCAAAAATATGGCAAAAGTATTCTGGGTGTGACCCTATTTGGTAACAAATACCATTGAAGTTATTTGTGACAGTCTCCTGTATCCCCGTCAATGACTAAATGCTGGGTTCAACCCCCACTGCGGGTGTTAGCTTAGTCATTAAGTCATATCTGACACTTGCGACCCCATGGACTGTAGCCGGCCAGGCTCCTCTGTCCATGGGACTCTCCAGGCAAGAATACTGGAGTGGGTTGCTATTCCCTTCTCCAGGGGTCTTCCCGACCCAGGGATCAAACCCAGGTCTCCTGCATTGCAGGCGGATTCTTTAGCAACTGAGCAGCCAGGGAAGCCCTCATTAACACTTGCTAAAACACTTGCTAAATATGAACCACAAAAAGCCTCAGTACCATCCCGGGCAGCAGTGCAAGCTCAAACGCTCCGCTCCGGCACTGGTCGCCAGGAAGGGCTTGGCATGCCTGTCTGCCATGAGGGCAACAGGGCAGACTCCACACGTGAGGCGGAGGAGGAAGGGGCCCAGAGGAGGTTCTGGCTGTTTCTAGCACAGCCAGCCTCGAGTGACCGGGCTCGTCTCTGAACCTCACACACGGGCACCTCCTTCTCCAAGGTGGCGGAGGGGAGGAACCGAGCTGAGTAAGGGCTCACACCTGGAGAGTGACTCAGAAGAGCGCTGCTGTCACAGTGATCTCTGCTCCTTTCCAAGCACCTTCTTCCAGGAGAACACACCTCTGGGAAGGACAGACCGCCCTTCGAAAAACCCACAGCCACCTTCCACCAGTGGTACTCAACAGCATCACCTAAAACGCAGTATCTAATCTTGCTGGTGTCAAGCCGCCCAGACAAAGAGAATCACTCTAGAAAACCTGTCAGAGCTTTCCTTATGCTCGTATCTACTCTGCATAAACCTGAAATCCCCTGCGTTTGCTGTGTTGCCACTGCACATAACCCAGAATGCACACACACACTCACATCACACACACACAACTCAGAAGGAAAAGCTATTTTCCAGACCTCTGTGGCTCTTAGAGGGGCTTGTGGCTCAGTGGTAAAACATCTGCCTGCCAGTGCAGGAGACACAGGAGATGTGGGGCCGATCCCTGGGTTGAGAAGATCCCCTGGAGAAGGAAATGGCAACTCACTCCAGTATTCTTGCCTGGGAAACCCCATAAACAGAGGAGCCTGGTGGGCTCCAGTCCATGGGGTCACAAGGAACGAGACCCAGGGGTTGCCTAAATTTGGGGTAGAGAGCTCGACCTCACCATGACTTACTTTACCAGTCCGCTAAGAATGTCAAGGCGGGCGGGCTGACTCACCAGGCATGAGAAAGACAAAATCTGATCTTGGTGTTTAAATCTGCAAGGTGTAAAATATTAAGTAATTTTTCCTAGTTTTGTCATCCACTCAGACCAGTGACAGATCTGCCAGGGATACAAGTTTTGTCTGCATTGTTTTCAATGCATCCTAAAACTGTCTGACCTTGGAGGCGAGTACTAGCTACACAGTTCTGTCTAAGGCACCTGGCAGGAGCCACCCCCTCCTCTGGGCTCCGCTGCAAAGCAGCAGGCAGCTCATCCATTCGGCATCTTCGGCTTGCAGTCTCCAGCCCTCTGCTGTGTCTGCCACTGTAAGGAAAGCAGCAGAAGCCCTGGACAAAGGTCCCAGCTATGAATCACACCTCTTGGTTCAGGGTGACCAGTTGACTTCTCAAGCAAGGCCTTGAAGGTTCAAGAAGAGTCCCTCCCAGTATTCCATCCAGGGGTGAAAAGGTGCTGAGGTTGAGGGTCTCGTCAAAGGTGAGGCCAGAGGATTCAATCTCAGTTTAACTTCCTCATTTGATAGATGAGGTGGAAATGAAGTGGATTCCTCAGTCACGCTGAACCCAGAAAGCCCTTTTATGAGGAGTGGTGAGAGCCTAAGAGGAGATTTCCCTTCTATGTTACTTAGGAAGGAACTTCTTGGGCGATTCAGTACTCCACGGAAGGCATCAGGGCCCAGATGGCCTTACCCTTGAACCATGGCCTTAGAAAGCCTGTGCATCACTGCGCTCAACCCTGAGCTGGACAGAGAGCAGAACACGTTCACTCTGCGTGTAGCAGAGAAGCTGCTCTCCCTTAGCTCTGTGTGCCCCACCCCCAGCCTTCTGCAGGTAGAGCTGGGAGGCCCCAAGCCGCACCCTGGGGCCCCGCGTCCGCCCACCAGGAGCCTGAGGATGTGCTCGGGCATCAGAAGGCCCCAGTGGCCTGGCAACCAGAACTGCCTTGATTCTACTGGGTTCTGTGATGAACTGCTGTTTTTGTGCAGAGGGGAAGGCCCAAGGAGGACTGACTTGGGAGACCCGTGGTGCACCTGAAGGCCTGCACATGCTCCCTGGGTGCACCATGGCAGAAAAAGCCCAGCCAAGCCCAATGCCAAGGCCGGAGCTGGGCAGTCCATGGCACCAGCCTCTTTTCTCCCTGTAACTCACAAGGTCATATCAATAGCACCCACTGGGAGAGCCAAAGGGCAATGAAATGCACTTCACATAGGAATCTAAATTCCCTTGACTCCTTTTCCACACTTTCATTTGCCCAGCTGCACCCTTGCAGCTTCAGACGCCACCTGTGCCCTCCCTGAAGACAGAAACCCCACAGGCCAAGGGCCCTGAAGTGAATGAGGAAAAGCAATATAAGGACAGAGGCCAGGGTGTTCCCACTGATACACAGGAGAGTTCCAAGAAAACAGCTCTGAGGCCTACCAGATAAGCTTAACCAAAATACATCTGAACATGTAAAACCCCTAACAGTTTCCTGCATTCTAAGGTCCCAGTGCCAATAAGAGTTTCTTTAAGAAATGATATCAAGTATTGATTTTTTTCTTCATCTAAAACACTATCAGGTTTACTGACAGTGGAGAACCCCTCAATTATTTTCTTGCCCGTGTCTGCATCTATGAATTAAAGTAATAAGTTAACACAATAATTCTCAGACAGTAAAAGTGTTCGGCAGGATTTAGTCTTTATTCCTCCATCAGCTTACCTGCTCCTTTGATGCTTCTAAAGGATGTTGATAAAGTTTAAGGCAGGCTGCCCCCAAATATGTCACTTCGGCATTTTATTGTTTTGAATTAAAGTTATTTGAGAAACAGCCAGTGCAAGAAGGACACTCTGACCCTCCTTTGTCCCCCGGAAAGCAAGAAACAAAGCTCCCACGGGAAACACCCTCCCTGTGCCCGGAGGATGGAGGGCATCCTTATCGCTGGAGAGCGGGAACTCGGGCAGAGGAAGCTCCATAAACAACTGCGTGACTTCTTCATTAATCTGCTACTCCAATCCCAGACTTCTTTTGTCCTGTCAAACCTTCACAAATAATTGTTTGTCTAAAAAGGCATGTATATTTGCAGCAATATGAATGGCCCTAGAGATTATCATACTAAGCGAAGTCAGTCAAAGAAAGACAAATACTATATGATGATAACACTTACTTGTGGAATCTAAATTACTACACAAATCAACACGTCCATGAAACAGACTCACAAACATAGAGAACAGACTTTGCCAAGGGAGAAGGGAGTGGAGGAAGAAAGGATTGGTACTTTGGGGTGAGGAGAAGCAAACTATTACATACAGGATGGATAAACAACAAGGTCCTACGGTATAGCGTAGGGAACTATATTCAATATCCTGTGATAAGCTACAATGGAAAAGAATGTGAGAAAGAATATATTTATATGTATATAACTGAGTCACTTTGCTGTACAGTAGAAATTAGCACAACATTGTAAATCAACTATCCCAATACAATTTAAAACAATAAAATAAAAAGACAGGTAAACAGCGTGCTGTGGTCACTTGCTAGGTCCCATACCTATGGGGCCTCTGTGTATAAAATTAAATTAGTTTTTCTCCTGTTAAACTCTCTTATGTCAATGTGATTATTAGACCAACCAAAAGAATGTAGAAAGGAAGAGGGAAATCTCGAAAACCAAAGAAACTGTGAAAGAAAATCACATTAACACTTTGAGAAACCAGTCTTCAGCATACCTCACAAACAAGGATCACTTCCTATCTAAGAAGAGCCCATCTGCTTGACCTGGAGGAAAGACAACCTTGACACTGCAGATAAACAAAAAGCAAACCGGGCAGGAAGGAATGTGCAGGCTTCAGCTGAGCCTCTAATCTCTATTTCTGTTTATTGTTTAAAAAACAGCTACCCAAACCTATAACAGACGGCACAAAATACTGTCAATCCTTTTTTTAAATCATGTTGAATCTAAGAAAATAGCCTCTGAATAGTTCGCATTTGTAGTTAAAGATGCAGTAATTTGGGAATTCCCTGGCAGTCCAGTGGTTAGAACTCAGTGCTTCCAATTCAGGGGGCCCTGGTTCAATCCCTGGTTGGGGAACTAAAATACTGTGTACTGAATGACGCAGTCAAAAAAAAAAAAAAAAAGATATGATCATTTAAAACTATTATGATAAATATATACAGCAGTCACTTAACATCATCATGGGAAAGTGGCTCAGACAGTAAAGAATCTGCCTGAAATGCAGGAGACCTGGGTTCACTCCCTGGGTTGGGAAGATCCCCTGGAGAAGGGCATGGCTATCCACTCTATGGTCCTGCCTGGAGAAGTCCATGGACAGAGGAGTCCGGCGGGCTACAGTCCATGGAGTTGCAAAGAACAGAATATGACTGAACAACTAACACTGTTACTTTTTTTGCTGCTTAAAAAGGGAAAATTTCATTTTATAGCAAGTTAAGCTGCAATCAGATCATTTCAAAGATATGCAATGTAAACACAGATCCTGCAGTTAACTAATTCAAATTTAAACCTATGTCATGCTTGAAAGTGTGGGCACTTCATCCATTAGAAATTATTCATCTCTAGTAGGTCCAAACATATGATGATTCATTGGAACCAAAGTGCACCTTTAAAGAAGTTCTCTTATATATGGTTCATAATTATTTTGTCATAAAGTTCTAAATCATAAACCTCTAATAATAAACACAGGACCAGAATAACTTTCATGAAGCACATGTCTGATTACCACAGTCCTTCAGAACTTATTAAAATCTCTGGTTGTTTCCCTTTGCCACAGATCGAACACAAATTTCTCAGAGTGGCTATCAGGAGCCCTGACAACCCAACCCCAACCTACCACATTCTTGGCTATCCAAGAAGCCAGAGTATCAGTCAGAGGAACTTAAGCCAAATGGCACAGAGAGATGGGGAAAAAGACACAGTTACCTCCCATCTATGGTAAGTCCTATCAAGGTGTCTGCATTTACAGACATCTCATTTAATTCACACAGCAATCTAACGCAGAAATAATTAACATCATGTGTACAAAGGAAGAAACAGACCAAAAGCAAAAAAGTAGCTAAGATCACATGACTAGGAAATGATCAAGCCAGTGTCTGGTGGTCTGGGCATACCCACCTCATTTCCAGGAAGCCGCTGAGCCCCCCAGGAACTGCCCCTTTCTCCTGCTCCCAAGTAGTCCTCCCAAAGCCTATGCAAACCGCCTGGGGCTGAGAACAGAACAGACTTGTTTGTACACACTGGCATTTGCACATGACAAAAATCAGGCTTTGCCACCTACTAATTCCCTCGGCGACAGCAAAACAGCTATGTTTTCCAAGAATCTGCAAGAAGCTATTTTAAGTCCATTTCATAAATGTGCGCTCCTCCAGGACGCTCGCGCGGCTCTTGCAGCAGCCCTCCCCAGGATCTCTGTCCAGCAGCAGCCGACCGCCACTGCCGTCCGAAGGCAGGCCTGCCGTCGGCTGCTGGGCGAGCAGACTCTAGAGACCACAGCGAAGCCACAGCAGCCCTCTTCTGTTTTCACCTGAGGTCCATCCAATTAACAAGAGAAAAATGTACCGTACATAAGCATAACTTGAATGATTTACTGAAAGATACTGTTTACCATGATATAAAAGAATTGAAACTTCAGAAGATTGGAATGTCTAACTTCGCCATTAATATTTTCTTAACAAACATTTTACATATGGCCATAGGCTTCCCTGGTGGTTCAGTCAGTAAAGAGACTGCCTGCAATGCAGGAGACCTGGGTTCAATCCCTGGGTCAGGAAGATCCCCGAGACAAGGGAATGGCAACCCACTCCAGAATTCTTGCCTGGGAAATCCCATGGACAGGGGCGCCTGGTGGGCCACAGTCCATGGGGTCACAAGAGCTGCTTAGCAACTAAACCACCACCATACATGCAGAGGGATACAAAAAGCATATGCACAAATCTTCCTTCTTTCTGCTATAAAAATTGTATTTTTATCCTCGTCTACATGGAAGAGGCACTGAACTGCTTCCAGGTTCTGGGACATCTTGGGACACAGGGAATGTTTTACACGATTTAATGTTTTACATCATTTATTTTCTAAATATAAAAGTGCTTAAATGACAATAATGACCTTAATCTCTCCAACATAATATCTATCCTGACATACATAAAACAAGTTTGGTCATTGCAGTTAAGACGTATGATGGTGGGAATCATAACAATAGCTGGAAACATCCATCCCCACCTGCTGAGTCAGCCTATTTCACTATCAAAAGGCACCTAATAACAACCACAGCAGTGGTACCAAGTCTTCCTAAAGGAAAAGAGACAAAAGCACCCCAGTGCCTGGCATATTCTCAGGCTCTTAGCTCAATCACAAACAGCTCCTAAAACAGGCCAGGCCCCCTTCCTCTCAGGCTGCAGTGTCCCCACTCCCTGTATGTGAGCACGGAGCCTCTGCACTCTGGGTGAGTATGTGCATTCTTTTTAAAGGAATTATCAGGACTCACACATCTGTACCCAGGCCAGGCGCAGCAACAAGGCTGTGTGCTCCTTTGCAAACTCTCACACTTTACAACAAGGTAGTTCCAGGCCTCCCTGGTGGTCCAATGGTTAAGAATCAACTTTGCACCGGTTCAGTTCCTGGGCCAGGAAGACCTCATATGCCGTGGAGCAGCTAAACCTGTGAGCCACAACTCCCGAGCTCACGCTCTGGAGCCTGCCAGCCCAACTACTGAAGCCAGCGCGCCTAGAGCCTGTGCTCCGCAACCAGAGAAGCCTGCGCACCACAACCAGGGAGAAGCCCGTGCTCACGGCAACGAGAGAAGGCCCGTGCAGCCACAGAAATCCACCACAGCCAAAAAGTTAAATACATAAATCTTAAAACAAAAACCACGGTAGTTCCACTTGCAAGCAGGTATTACAATCACAAGAAGTCTGCAGCAACTGTTAAGCCCAGGATTTTGACCAGACAACCCAGGGATTCGGGAAGCATGCACTGGTACAAATCTGCCTGCGGCGGAACACTGCGAATTTGGGGCCACAAACAGTGCAACTGATTTCCAACTGCTCACTTCTCATACACATTTCTCATTTAATTTTGGCATGTGATTCAAAAGTTTAAATTAAAGCTCAAATACCTAACAGACTCAGGTGGGAGCTAGGTACCCTAGGAGAACCAGCTGACTTTGGTTTTTCATGAGTAATCTGGTTACCTTTAAAAAAAAAATTAGGAACAGACAGAAAAATCTGTAATCATACATAAGATCACCACCCTTACGGAAGCTGTGGCTTTTTATTTTTGTCCATTTTCTTCTAACCTCTTGTCTTCCCTCCTCCCCAAAATTGAGAAGTCATAATGCCTTTTGATTCTGATATTATTTCTAAAAAAATTAAAACTTTCCAGAAAAAGGAAAAACTTTTAACTATTATAAAGATGTCCTTCTAGTTTTCTAATAATGATTTACATGTTCACAATATAACAATAATAGAATTTCACCACACTACAGATACAGTATTATATAAATACTATAGACACAATAGTGTTCTCTTTTCAATTAGTATATCCATGATTTCTTTCCAAGTCAATAAACAGCCATATTACTTCTTTTAATAAGTGATTGTTGGCTTCCTTTAAGAGCTAAAGTTATGATGCGAAATTGTCGGGTAACATTTCATAACATAAATTATTTCCAGGCTCCATGGTGGTTTCATTCTTCCCTCCGTTTTCTGGTGTCAGTAATAGAGGAAGATCAGGAGCCACGGTGTCCTTATGTGGCCCACTGCAGGTCAGTTAGGAACTCTCAGATCACAAAAATGAAAAGATCCTTCTGATCTGCCAGCAGACCCAGAGCCAGGTCTAAATCCTGGGGCTCCAGAAGCTGGAGGGATCCAGACAAGGAGCATGGAGTGGTCCCGTGCTCCGGGAGACCAGAAAAGTGCAGGGTGCGGCTCCCAGGCTCCCTGCTGCCAGCTGATCCACAACATGACCTCACTTTTGCCTGTAAAGATGTCCCTCTCACCTCAAAAAAGATCTCAACTCTTGACACAAGACTTCCCTTTCCCACTGCCCTGAGAAGAGAGAACGTTTAAAAGGTCACTCTTATTCTGAGATTCCCTCCCTCATCGACGTATCACTTCTCATCTACTTTAACGAAAGGGCTTCCACAGCCCCCTCCTCCTTGGTTAGTCACTGACTTTATGAACCTGCTGCTTCATCTGGTGAGAGATGTGCAAGGCAGTCTGCCCAACCAGCAACTGGTGACAGGACTGGTCACAGGGCCCCAGACAGCCCCACGCTTGGCTCTCAGGAAGGTGCCAGGTGCGACCCAGTGTGACCCAACACACTTCAGCCTGCTCCTCGTGGGGTAACGGGAAGCCCCAAGCCTGACACTCTAATGGCCACCAGCCACTCCACCCGGTCTCAGGCAGTGGGCATTCTGGAAGACAACACTCAGCTCCTCAAAACAGCATGCCGTCCAGCAAAGGGGGAGACAGGCACAGAGTTCTACAATATTGCTGTGGGTATCAGGAGAGCAAGCTGCATGGCACCAGGGAAGATTCGGGAAGAAAACCGACAGGAGAAAACAGAGATAGGGCTGGTCAGGAAAGTTGCTTCTTCACACAAAGGAGGAGCAGGAGGCAAATGATGCCGCCTTCTGGGCGGTAGGAGCGGCTGCAGCCCCGAGGCAGGACAGGGCAGCAGAGACGCGGCCAGGGCTGGGGCTGGCTGCCGCTGCGAGGACCAGGGCCCTCAAGGGGGAGGACTGGCCTTCAACGGCGGTCAAGCGGCGCGGACCTGCCTTCCGACGCAGGAAGCACAGGTTCGACCCCTGCTTGGGGAACTGGAGTTCAAGGGTTCACACGCCTTGTGGTACAGCCAAAACAAACAAAATCCTTTAAAAAAATCTAAAAAAAAATTTTTAAAGGAGGCTGAAGCCGTATGGCCCAGGGCTGTATCTCATGTCTGTGCCGTGTGCTTTCACAGGCAGTGGTGAGCCCATGGAGACTGACTGTTAGGATAACAGGAGGACTGGATATTCCCTTGAAGAGGCCTCCAGCAGCAGATCGGTCAGGGTTCCACCAGGGAAAGAGAGTGAGCAGACACAGAGGGGAGGGGAGGGAGCTGGTTTACACCGCTGGGGGAGGGGTGGGTCCTGGCAGGTGTGAATGCCAAGGATGGGCTAGAAACTGCAGAGGAGAGCCAGGCGGAGGCTGCAGTCCACAGACAGAACGCATCCTTCCTCCTCAGAGCCTCGGGCATGCTCTGAAAGCCTTGGAACCGATGGGATGAGGCCCACCCAGAGCACCTTCTTCACTTCAAGTCTCTTTCAGCTAAGATCGTAGAAGTGGGTCTACAGAATACCTACTCAGCAGCACTGGGCCACACCCCTGACTGGATAACCAGGCTTCACGGTCTAGCCAGGGCAGCACATTAAACTGATCATCACAAGGTGTGTGCTGTCTGCTGAATGAATGAATGAACATGTGGCTGCATGAAGCAAGGGAGACAGGAAGGGGCCAGAGATGAGGGACCAGAAAGAGGAGGCCACCAGGGCACCTCAGGAGACGGAGCGGTGCCCTGGAGGCTGGAAGGGGTCATGGAAGCTGGGGGCTGGAGACGTCACACAGGACCCAATATTCAGGAAGTCTTCTGTAGGGACTCAGAGACAGGATTCTCGATTCCAATACAGGTTTACTGATAAACTGCCACTTACCCCCAAATCACCCAACTCTAAAACGCATAAGCTGGGGTGTCTGTCCTCAAACTCACAGTCTAGCTTTGATGAGTCAGGTGACAATAAAGGTCCATATAAAGTTAAACAGTAAGTTTGGGCCGAGAGACTGGATAAGGCTAGCGTGGTCAGAGACGGGTGGGCAGTCAGCAAGGGCAAGGACATGCTGGGTGAGGTGTGTTCTCCAGGGCAAGGGGCAGGGGCAAGAGGGGAAAATGGTCTGGAACTTTCTGTCCGTGTGCCAATGAATCATACAATGTCTGAGGAAATGGGCAAGGAGAGAGTAAGAAGGCTGGTTAGTCAAGAAATGCTTCCTGGACTTGAGAGATTGTTGCCACATCAGGCACCAGGTCTGTCTCACCCCCAGAAGTGCCAGGTATCCTGCCAAGACAGTAGTCAGCCTGGTCTCACCTGGCCTTCCAAAACTGTTTAAACAGAAGGTCAACAAATGCCTTTTTCCAAATCAACTTACCTTCTATATAAAGCTAAGAAATTTAAGAAACACACTTAAAGATGCAAGGTACTGTTCACAGGCTACCGTTTTAGGACTGGATATACAGAATATTAGTATCTGCGTGAATGTGCGTGACACATCTCTGGAAGGATGGGCGAGAGGCTGACAGCACCAGATGCTGCAAGGAAGGGAAGTAAGAGAAAAACATCTCACCAAATACGCTTTGGGACCATGGGAATACATCTCTCCAAATCAATAAAATGCTAAATAAATAAGTAATAAATAAAACAAACTCTTGCCCCAAACCTTGCCTCGCCTCACCTAAAAGAAAACAGATTTTTGTATGCAGGATCCATCACTGGAATAAATAACAACAGGAGATTAGTATCCACAGGTTAGCAAGAAGCTAGCTTCTCTGAGTCACATCCAGGTGACCCCAGGATGTGGGAACACAGCCCCTGTAAGACACAAGGTCTTTCTGGTTGAGGGGTCACTGCGTGATCATCAGTCATTGCAAGGGACAGAATCACAGATCTCTTTCTAGTTATGTGTATCTAGAACCTCGTTTTCAAAATGTGTTCTGAGGATCACTTTGGTGAGGGTAGACAGAGCGGAGTGATGGAAAGTAAAATCCATGAAAATGATCAATCTAAGAGTGTCAGCACCTCCATCATCTGAATCACATTATTATCAAGATTTTCTTGGAGGCCTTCTACAGTGTTGATTGAAACAATTCCTGTTGATAAGTGATGAACCAACAGTCCATATTTCATTTTCAAATTCCTCAGTCTTCAGGCAGTTTTCTCCAAAACACTACAAATCTGGCTGAGATCTCTCACCTGCAGGGTTGTGGCTGATTGTGAATCAGATGAAGGGACAAACCACTCTGCTGGTGGATGGTTTAACATCTGTGCTGTGCAAAGGCCACACAGAAAGGTCTGCCCTAGGGCCTGACACAAACTGTGTGCTGTTACTTGCTCAGTCGTGTCCGACTCTTTGTGACCCACAGACTGTAGTCTGCCAGGCTCCTCTGTCCATGGGATTTTCCAGGCAAGGATGTTCGAGTAGGTAGCCATACCCTCCTCCAGGGGATCTTCCCGACCCAGGGATCGAACCCACATCTCTTATGTCCCCTGCACTGGCAGGCTAGTTCTTTACTAGTGCCACCTGGGAAGCCCTGATACTTGATTGGTGGGCCCCAAATGTGATTCCTATTCTTGTCAATCCTCCTAAGAGTAAGTAAGAAGGCAATTTTCTAGAGAAGTAATTACACAATCCATTTTTTACAGACAAGTTTTTTCTACAGAGCAATTACTCGAGCAAAGGAAAATAAATATTAGTATGAACATTGCTATTAATAATCACGCATACACTGGAAGCAGAGCCCGAACCACAAGGGTGCTCACAGAGTCTGTAAACCACAGATTCGAGAACTGGATGGTTTCCTCCTGCATCCGCCCTGTGAGCAGGCTCACAAGATCCGGGTTTGGTAGAATAAGCAAACACAGCTGAAGAGCCACCCCCTCCCCAGGAAATATTCTCAGAGACACAACAAACAACCTCACTCACCACCTCTATTTGCTCCCTACCCTGCGTATGCTTTCCTCAACTCATAATCAGGACGAAAGCCAGAAGAGCTGTATTGTTTGGCGCTTGCCTTTCTACAATATTAAGGCTTATGGAGGATAAAACATTTGTTTCATAACCCCCAAGAGTGATCAGTTCAACTGACATACTTCATCCATGTATTATTTATGCAAACTTTCACTCTGCATCTAGCGTAGGGCAGGTGTAGCCAAGCCCACAGGGACAATGGGGAGAGGGACGCAGACAGGCCTCTCTGTCCGGTCTGGCGACGACAGGAACGCACTGTCCCACGGGACTCCAGCTCCCTGAACTGGTCTGGACGGCAACCCAGCCAGGCCCTGGCGGGGCCGCTCACGACACCTGGGCCAGGTGCTAAATAAGCAAAGGCGCTGGCTGCAGTGGAGTGTGCAGAGGCAGGGAAGGGGACAGTCTGGTCCACGCAGGGGCTGGGTCTAGCTGGAACCACGTTGGTCCAACATGAACCAAAGTGTGTTTTAATCAGTTTTGCTGCACTACTGGATTAAGCTCTTACCTGACTTGTTTTATAGCATTTGCTCAGGACTGCAAGTAAACTGACATGGGGAGAGAAGAGGAACTTCATCTAACATCTTGGCAGCTAACACTTAGTGCTTTTGGTTCTTTATTTGGGCAGGAGCATGGTAAAGTACACGGTTTTTGGAAGATAAGCTTGGACAGTATGAAAATGTTCAGTTTGAGCACAGTGTAGAACCCTGGAACTGCACCTTAAGCGTCAGCAGAGGAACAGAACACTCTACTGGCCACGTGCCCACTGCAGTTTATGAGGAATCACAGAGGGCACCTGAGTGTGGGCAGCTCTCTGAAAACCTTATAGTCTCTTGACCAGGAAGGCCCGGAGACCCTTCCAGCTTTCCTACCAGGTGAAAACTTCTCACAATGATACGAAGATATGGCTTGGCCTTTTTAAACCCTTCTCAAGTAAGCAGTGGATTCTCTAACTACACAACAGTGGAAAGCTAATGCCGAGGACTTCCCTGGCGGTCCAATGATTGAGAATTCACCTTCCAATACAGGTGATGAGGATTCAATCCCTGGTCAAGGAACTAAGATCCCACATTCCATGGGGCAGCTAAGCCCACGAGCCGCAACTACTGAGCCTGTGCACTGAAACAAAGACCCAGCACGGTCAAAATAAAAATTATTTCTAAAAAAAGAAAGCAGATGCCCTTGAGAGCCCAGATATCTGAGTAACGGGATCCACGAGAATTTCTAATGTATTCATAAATTATAATAAACATGACGATGTTCATTTAAAAAACCATGCCAAGTGATTAAGATGGGCATGGTATTTGATGAGAGCTTCTATAATCTGGGAAACTCAAACAGGACACTTCTTCCTAATGATTATGAAACAATGAGGTTCTGCATGTGTCTAAAATTACAGGGGGTAAAGGGAAGGGGCTTAGGCACAAACGTGGGAAGAGAAACTAAGCCTTTTTTTTTTTTTTTAAGCTAAAGATCAAGCTTACATTTTCAGCTTGAAATGTATGAAAATAATTATTGTTATTTTGTTGTTCTTCTTGATTGCTCTTGTTGTTCTTCAGTACTGTCCTTCTTCTTGGTCATTTTAGTTTTGTTTCCTTATGTTCCTAACTCACTACATCCTGTTGTCTTATCATGATAACTTGCAAGGAGGAAGGCAGACGGGGTCACTGCGAAGCAGTCACACACAGGCTCTTAGTAAATACAGCGAGATAACGGTGACTGTGACAATGGGTCTTTTTTTCATTCCTGCACAGAAACAGAAGAGCTGCTGAAATGCCTGACAACTCTTAACTATGTATAAGATGGAGTTTAGGATTTTTCTAATCTGTAGCCACCTACTCTCACGTTGGGTTTTTTGTTGCATAAAATATTAATAATGCCACTTCATCAGTTTACCAAATGGCATCTTGCTGTATTCAAAGGCGTGTTCATTACTCAAAAGACCATCTGTCTAAGAGCTCAACAGAAGGTTTAAATAATCACAATCTAGTGAAGAATGTATGGTCACATTATATCAAGTCAAATATTTACATTTCTCAGTATTTTAAATATGAACATTCCTACCCTGCCATCTATCAGAAGTCAGCCTTAATTACTATGCCTTTTCTTTCTTTTCTTTTGTTATTTTTATCCTCTATATTTTCAAACTAATATAGAAATGGCAAGGATAGCTTTCACTCAGGCAAACAGGATTGCCAGTCACAAGAGTCTGTGCAGCCACTCCATTTAGACAAGAAATAATCCTAACAGCAGCGGTATTTTCAACCAGAAAAGCAGTTCAACAGTATTACACAAAGCACAAAAACATTTTAGAAAAACAGCTGATTCTGCCTTTCTCAGCATTAATAATTGCAGTCACTGTTGCTGCCGCTACAAGCAAAATCAGTTGCCGTCACAGCTCTGCTGGTCTCATCTCAAGGAATCCAACACCCCTGTCATCTTCGTAATGCAGATAACAGAGCCCACTGCTGGGCAAACTCGCTTCCACCTGGGCAAGCGGTACAGGCAAGAAAACTCAAGAGGCATATGGCGTAAAACAGACAAACCGCAACAAACCAAAGTGCCTGTATTCAAATGTCCTTTAAAATATTCAAAAACAGGGATGGGACTTCCCTGAGGGGCCAGTGGTTAGGAGTCTGCCTTTCAATGCAGGGAGGGCTTCCCTGGCGGCTCAGATGGTAAAGAATCTGTCTGCAATGCAGGAGACCAGGGTTCAATCCCTGGTTCAGGAAGATACCCTGGAAAAGGGAGTAGCTACCCACTCCAGTATTCTTGCCTAGAGAATTTCAAGGACAGAGGAGCCTGGTGGGTTGCAAAGAGTCAGGTACCACCGAGCAATGAACACTTTTACATTTTACTTCACTTTTCTAATGCGGGGAACTCAGATTCAATCCCTAGTCAGGGAAATAAGATCCCTCCCACGTGCCATGGTACAACAAAGCCTGCATGCTCTAGAGCCCACGGCCCGCAAGCAGAGAAGCCTGAACACCACACTGCAGCCCTCATGCTGCAACAAGAGGAGTCCACGTGCCTCAACTAGAGAAGTCTGCACGCTGCAACAAAGACCCAGTGCAGCCAAAGAAAGACTTCAGGAAAAAAGATTCAAGCATATGGAAATGGGGGAAAGGGCAACATGGAAGAGGTGCTGTTAAATAATTAATCAGGCTCCAGCTTACAGTAGCGAGTGCAGGTGAGGAACAGCTACACAAAAACAGAAAACTGAGAGACAGGCAAAGACAAGCGGAAACTGCAAGGACTTCAGAAAACAAGCATCCTGAAAGGAAGGGGAATCCTCTTCCCTCCACCTATTACCCAGGTGGCCTTGGAGATACTACCCTGAATCTTTGAGCCAGCTTCCCCATTCATAAAGGAATAATAAAAGATGTGGTATGGCAGGCAGGAAGATTCAATGAGATAATATGATGCCTGTGTTTGGTCCTCCAAAGAAAAAATTAAGTTGACTTCTTCTCTCATTTTCCCCTTAAATATGTTCTGCTTTTTAAATGACCCGGAACAAATTTTTCTCCACCTACAAGATGAAAAGGTGAGATCTGAAACACTGCACAGTTGAAGGTCTCTCATACCTTTAATATCCAAAGACTAGAGGGACGCTGAGCATGGGTGCTGGCCTGTTCACTGCTCCACGAGGTTCTGGGGGCAGACCACAAACCTGGGCGCCCAGCAGCAAGCACCTGAGCGGGTGGTGGGAACAAGGCCCGGTGCCAGACTGGAGAGGCAGGCGGTCCTCCCGGCCCGAGCCGTGAGAGGAAGGAGGCGCGGGTCCTGGGGCGCATTGAGATGGGAGGGTGCCTCAAATAATGGTTCTACTCTACCTTCAAAGAGAGAAAAAGGGCAGCGCACTCCAGGCTGGGCAAAGCCTCACAGAGGGGGATGGATAAACAGGTCTGGCCGGAGCAAATGATTCATGTTTAAACGAACAGTAAAAGCTACGGCTAGAAAGACTATTTAGCAGAAGCGCTGAGCATTAATAGCAAGGTCAAGGAATTTTAACTTAATCTTGAAAGCCACAGGTTTTCAAGTCAGAGAAGCATTTCAGTTATAAACAGTATTTAGCCCTGTACCTGACAAAGAGGAATCAGTGATTAGAAGATAGCTTTCAAGGTCTTCCCTGGTGGGCCACTGGTTAAGACTTCACCTTCCAACACAGGGTGTATAGGTCACATCCTTGTTCAGGGAGCTAAGATACCACATGCTTGGAGGCCAAAAAAACAAAACATCCAACGGAAGCAACAATGTAACAAATTCAAGACTTTAAAAATGGTCCACATTAAAAAAAAAAAAAAAAGCTTTCATCAGTGTCAATAACGACATGCCTATAAATAACATCACATTTTTCTTGACTCTTGAGGTATAAAGCTGAAACCAAGAGAGTGTGGCTCTCACGGACTTCATAAGCATTTGCTGAGTAAAAGAATGCATAAATAAATGGATTATGCCAGGAAATGGTGTCAGGGGAAGAAAACAGGAGAAAGAAGAGGGGAAGAGGCAGGACCGATGAAATGGAAAGTGAATTCCTGATAGTAACACGCTCCAGGGGACACAACCGTGCAATTCCTCACCCCAGGCCCAGCTCCAGATGGAAGATGGCCGCACTGCCCAGGGAAAGAAGCCCACCCAGACGGGGACACAGGCAGGGCCGCACTAGTTACTATGTTTACATTCTTGCCCTCTCTGGCAATTATCCAATGTTTTCCTCTTCTCACAAGCAGGCATGCATACCTGCTAAGTCACTTCAGTTGAATTGGACTCTGCGACCTCATAGACTGCAGCCTGCCAGGCTCCTATGTCCTTGGGATTCTCCAGGCAAAAATACTGGAGTGGGTCATCATGCCCTTCTCCAGGGGATCTTTCAGACCCAGGGATCAAACCATGTCTCTTAAGTCTTCTGCATTAGCAAGTGGGTTCTTTACCACTAGCACCACCTGGTAAGCCATTTCTTCCCCTTACAAATGTATATAATATACATACACATCAGTTCAGTTCAGTCACTCAGTCCAGTCTGACTCTCTGCGGACCCCTCAACTGCAGCACGGCAGGTTTCCCTGTCCATCACCAACTCCCGGAACTTACTCAACTCATGTCCATTGAGTCGGTGATGCCATCCAACCATCTTATCCTCTCTCATCCCCTTCTCCTCCCGCCTACAATCTTTCCCAGCATCAGGGTCTTTTCCAATGAGTCAGTTCTTCATATCAGGTGGCAAAGTATTGGATCTTCAGTCTCAGCATCAGTCCTTCCAATGAACACTCAGGACTGATCTCCTTTAGGATGGACTGGTTGGATCTCCTTGCAGTCCAAGGGACTCTCAAGAGTCTCCTCCAACACCACAGTTCAAAAGCATTGGTTCTTTGGTACTCAGCTTTCTTTATAGTCCAAATCTCACATCCATGCCTGACTGCTGTAGAAACCATAGCTTTGACTAGATGGACCTTTGTTGGCAAAGTAATATCTCTGCTTTTAAAGATGCTGTCTAGGTTGGTCATAGATTTTCTTCCAAGGAGGAAGCATCTTTTAATTTCACGGCTGCAGTCACCCATCTACAGTGATGTTGGAGCCCCGAAAAATTAAGTCAGCCACTGTTTCCCCATCTATTTGCCATGAAGTGATGGGACCGGATGCCATGATCTTAGTTTTCTGAATGTTGAGCTTTAAGCCAACTTTTCCACTCTCCTCTTTTACTTTCATCAAGAGGCTTTTTAGTTCTTCTTCACTTTCTGCCATAAGGGTGATGTCATCTGCATATCTGAGATTACTGATATTTCTCCCAGCAATCTTTTTTTTTTTTATTAGTTGGAGGCTAATTACTTTACAATATTGTAGTGGTTTTTGTCATACATTGACATGAATCAGCCATGGATTTACATGTGTCCCCCATCCCGGTCCCCCCTCCCATCTCCCTCTCCACCCGATCCCTCTGGGTCTTGCCAGTGCACCAGGTCCGAGCACTTGTCTCATGCATCCAACCTGGGCTGGTGATCTGTTTCACCCTTGAAAATATACATGTTTCGATGCTGTTCTCTTGAAACATCCCACCCTCGCCTTCTTCCACAGAGTCCAAAAGTCTGTCCTATACATCTGTGACTCTTTTTCTGTTTTGCATATAGGGTTATCGTTACCATCTTTCTAAATTCCATATATATGTGTTAGTATACTGTAATGGTCTTTATCTTTCTGGCTTACTTCACTCTGTATAATGCCTACCAGCAATCTTGATTCCAGGTTGTGCTTCATCCAGTCTGGCATTTTGCATGATGTACTCTGCATAAAAGTTAAATAAGCCCGGTGACAATACACAGCCTTGATGTATTCCTTTCCCGATTTGGAACCAGTCTGTTGTTCCATGTACAGTTCTAACTGTTGCTTCTTGACCTGCATACAGATTTCTCAGAGGCAGGTCAAGTGGTCTGATATTCCCATCTCTTGGAGAACTTTCCACAGTTTGTTGTGATCCACACAGTCAAAGACTTTGGCTTAGTCAATAAAGCAGAAATAGGTGTTTTTCTGGAACTGTCTTGCTTTTTCGATGATCCAACAGATGTTGGCAATTTGATGTCTGGTTCCTTTGGCTTTTCTAAATCCAGCTTTAACATCTAGAAGCTCACAGTTCACGTACTGTTGAAGCCTGGCTTAGAGAATTTTGAGTATTACTTTGCTAGCATGTGAGATGAGTGCAATTGTGCAGTAGTTTGAGCATTCTTTGGCACTGCCTTTCTTTGGGGTTAGAATGAAAACTGACATTTTCCAGTCCTGTGGCCACTGCTGAGTCTTCCAAATTAGCTGGCATATTGAGTGAAACACTTTCACAGCATCATCTTTTAGGATTTGAAATAGCTCAACTGGAATTCCATCACCTCCACTAGCTTTGCTCATAATGACGCTTCCTAAGGCCCACCTGACTTCCCATCCCAGGATATCTGGTTCTAGGTGCATGGTCACACCATCGTACCTATTTGGGTCATGAAGATCTTTTTTGTATAGTTCTTCTGTGTATTATTGCCACCTCTTCTTAATATTTTCTGCTTCTGTTAGGTCCATACCATTTCTGTCCTTTATTATGTCCATCTTTGCATGAAGTGGTCCCTTGGGATCTCTAATTTTCTTGAATATTAGAGAATATATATGTTTAAATCCTCTTCAACTATAAAACTCACTTTAAAATTTGACCTCTGTAAATATTTCCTCTCCCTATTATCAGACTCTGAATTTCTAGCATACATATAACATTTCCATTGACTATGGAGCTGGAGCCATCAATGAGTGACCACAATAAAAATTTTCTGATTAAGAACAGATAAGGCATCAACAAAGTCAAACTTCCACTAAACTCTTCATTCCTGAAATCCGGCATTCATTAAGCATTTACTAATGGGAAAGGCCCCATGGCAAGCGGTGAAAGATACAGAAACCAAAGGCTCTGACTTAAAGAAACTTACAATCCACTCAAGCAGGCAAGATGAACAAAGGAATCTTCCCACAACACTGCTTTCCGTTTCTTCTCTAGAGAATATGGGGTTCCCCCCCCCACAACAGAGTAACTACTGAGGACCGAAATGGATACATTTGATTTTCAGTTTCTATCTTGATTTCCTGTCTGTACTTCTGAGTGACAGATGTTAACAAATGCAAAAATTATTTAAATGCAGTTATCAGAGAAAGTCAGAAAAGGAGAAATCTCTAAGTAAAATAAAGCACATCAGTGGCAAGATTGCTTTGGAACTTCAGTAACAGGACAAAGATGTTCCAGTGAAAGACTGGCTCCCACAGAAGTCACAGCAAGGGGTTCCGCTAAGGGATTATGAAATAGAATATTTACATTCAAAGTTCTATTTTTTACAAATTTACCTTAATCCAACCTCTCAAATAAGGACGGCTTCAATAGAAAAACCCTTTTTACAAAGCTTACCTCAAATTAGCTTCCTTTATTCTCTCTCAGGATAATGTTTCAATTTCTCTGCAGTTAGCTTTTGCAAGAAGGCTGGTCTAATGAAGAATGAAACAACTACTTGAAACAATTACTTATTTCAAGGAGTGCGCCATTTATGTAATGCAGACATATTTTGACACTATGGCACACGCAGGGATGTTTTTCTTTCTAGAAACGGGATCTGCAGCCAGGCATGTTTGGGGTGCACCCTGGCCCTGCAGCTGTCACAGCGAGCTGGATGTCGTCCCCAGGCATTCCACAGAGTTTCTCAGTTTAATTTTAACTAACAGACTAAAAAAGTTTCACTTATTTTTATTAAACTAGCAATGGGGAAATAACTGCCCCAACAATGAGTGTCTATGTGAGTGAGTCTGCAAGCCATCCACGAGTGTCTGTAATTAACAAAACCAAAAGTCCTCTTTCCTCTCCCTAGTAAGTATTTGACTTGCGTCCTTATAATAAGTGCCTATGGAAGAAAAGCACATTATTTAAACCAGAAACAGCATTTACAAACGGATGCCCAGGGGCTTCCCGAGCGGTCCAGTGGTTAAGACTCTGAGCTTTCAATGCAGGGGTGAGGGTCCAGTCAGTGATTGAGGAACTAAGATCCCACATGCCCAGAGGTGTGGCCCAAAACAAAACAAAAGGATGTACAGTCATTAGCCAACGCTGCCCGAGGCTTTTGCTTGAAAGTCAGATATAACAAAAACTCTAAAACTCAAGGCTCTAAATCGCAGAGCACGTGCTCATCAGTAGTGGGGAAACAGGCAACAGTGCAGTGAGCAAAGGAAATTGTCCAGAGAAATGTGTGTTGTCTTGTAGCTGTGGTATCCCCAAGACAAATTTAAACAGGAAAGTGTTTAGACTCAAAAACGCACCCCTATGGTATGTAGGCCAGAGCTGGAAAGCAGGCATTTCTGGAGGCAAGTCTGGAGGTAACCCGACTCACAATGACCCTGATCCTAACTAATCCTAACTTGGGGCTAGAGAAGCCACAGAACACTCTCCAAACTTAACACCCCTACAAGGGTGAGCACGGAGACCCCACTCTGCCCACGTCCTGAAGACAGGCTCTAACCACATGCCACAGTCCGCAGATCCTTCCACTGCTCTGCCATACACAGGCTCTCACGGAAATACCTCCAAGACAGAGAAGACAGCCATATATAATCCACCTTTTTCAACACTCTCCAACAAAGCAGCCCAACTGCCAATGTAATCTAATAATTAGCATATGTAAGGATAAAGCTCTAGACCATGACATCAGCCTCACAGAAAATAAGCAGATTCGAAAAAGCACCAACTAGCCCACTGGGTCTTTGGGAATTCCAAATAAATGAAAGGATGAAAAGGACAGAACAGCAGGAGAGAGTGGACCACAGTCTCAGTCCTAGAAAACACCAAAAACCATTTCTAAATGAAGCCATTCTATGAATTCTCCATTGTAGAAGAGTGTGGGGGCGGGGGGGGGGGGGGGTTGTCCATCCATCACAAAGGTATTAACTAAAAACCTGCTTCCCTGGCAACGACGTGCTCGAACAGCATTCTGCAGCAGAGACAAGCCCAAGTAAAAGCCGGGGACTGTCAACAGGTCAAGGATCGCCTCCACATGGTGAGCGTCTCTGAGGAGTTAACACGGGATTTCTTAGCCACGACATTCCAACCAAAGATAGCACGAGCGCTCGGTCTGAAGCACTGGCCTCAAGAATTCAGGGTCTGCTGCGCTGTCAAAGACGTTTCATGGGCGGACTGTGATTAAAGCTGATAACCTGGCCTGTTCTAGAAACTAACAAAGGAATGTGTGTGTTTAGTCACTCAGTCGTGTCCAACTCTTCGTGACCCCCTGGACTGGAGCCCGCCAGACTTCTCTGTCCATGGGATTCTTCAGGTAAGAATACTGGAATGGGTTGCCATTTCCTCTCCAGAGGAGTTTCCTAAACCAGGGATCAATCCCACATCTCCTGCATCTCCTGCCCTGGCAGGCAGATTCTTTACCACTGTACCAACAAAAGAATGAATTGAACTAAGCCAAACCAAGTCTCTATCATCAAGGCTTAAGCTGGTAGACCCTCCAATTCTCCTCCACATCAATTTCAATACCGGCCCCAGGTCAGTGTCAGGGCCCCAAGGCTTTTTATAGGTGGTGGGGCTGCCACTGTTGCTTAAGCAGTGATACCCAATTGGTGAACATTATTCACTTTTTATTTTTTTTTAATTTAGCTTTACTTTTTTGGCCATCCCCACGGCATGTGGGATCTTTAGTTCCCCAACCAGGGACCAAACCCAGGCCCCCTGCAAAGGAAGCGGGGAGTCTGCATCACTGGATCACCAGGGAAGTTCCTCCACTTAACTTTTATTTATTTTTATTATTTTTTTTTAAATTAGTTGGAGGCTAATTACTTTACAATATTGTAGTGGTTTTTGTCATACATTGACATGAATCAGTCATGGATTTACATGTGTTCCCCATCCCGGTCCCCCCTCCCACCTCCCTCTCCACCCCATCCCTCTGGGTCTTGCCAGTGCACCAGGTCCGAGCACTTGTCTCATGCATCCAACCTGGGCTGGTGATCTGTTTCACCCTAGATAATATACATGTTTCGATGCTGTTCTCTCGAAACATGCCATCCTCGCCTTCTCCCACAGAGTCCAAAAGTCTGTTCTATACATCTGTGTCTCTTTTTCTGTTTTGCATATAGGGTTATCGTTACCATCTTTCTAAATTCCATATATATGTGTTAGTATACTGTAATGGTCTTTATCTTTCTGGCTTACTTCACTCTGTATAATGGGCTCCAGTTTCATCCATCTCATTAGAACTGATTCAAATGAATTCTTTTTAACGGCTGAGTAATATTCCATGGTGTATATGTACCACAGCTTCCTTATCCATTCGTCTGCTGATGGGCATCTAGGTTGCTTCCATGTCCTGGCTATGATGAACAGTGCTGCTATGAACATTGGGGTGCACGTGTCTCTTTCAGATCTGGTTTCCTTGGTGTGTATGCCCAGAAGTGGGATTGCTGGGTCATATGGCAGTTCTATTTCCAGTTTTTTAAGAAATCTCCACACTGTTCTCCATAGTGGCTGTACTAATTTGCATTCCCACCAACAGTGTAAGAGGGTTCCCTTTTCTCCACACCCTCTCCAGCATTTATTGCTTGTAGATTTTTGGATAGCAGCCATCCTGACTGGCGTGTAATGGTACCTCATTGTGGTTTTGATTTGCATTTCTCTGATAATGAGTGATGTTGAGCATCTTTTCATGTGTTTTTTAGCCATCTGTATGTCTTCCTTGGAGAAATGTCTGTTTAGTTCTTTGGCCCATTTTTTGATTGGGTCATTTATTTTTCTGGAGTTGAGCTGGAGGAGTTGCTTGTATATTTTTGAGATTAATCCTTTGTCTGTTGCTTCGTTTGCTATTATTTTCTCCCAATCTGAGGGCTGTCTTTTCACCTTGCTTATAGTTTCCTTTGTTGTGCAAAAGCTTTTAAGTTTCATTAGGTCCCATTTGTTTATTTTTGCTTTTGTTTCTAAAATTCTGGGATGTGGGTCATAGAGGATCCTGCTGTGATTTATGTTGGAGAGTGTTTTGCCTATGTTCTCCTCTAGGAGTTTTATAGTTTCTGGTCTTACATTTAGATCTTTAATCCATTTTGAGTTTATTTTTGTGTATGGTGTTAGAAAGTGTCCACGTAACTTTTAAAAGAGAGACTGAAACCCAAAACTTCCCTTCCCTCCCCCCAGTGATAGGTAGGGCCACAGTGCAGTGTTAATGCACCAGGTGAAAATTAACTCTCTAAATGGGCTCGAAATGCTGCAGACCCTAACAGGAATATGACCCCTGCCACTTAGAAGACAGCTATAAATGGTACTCAAACTTCATCCAGATAGGAAAAACTGGGTAGGTAATTATGTAGTTCAGAGACAGAAACAAGATAAAGTCCAGAGAAAGGATGTGTCACCAGGAGCTATTTTCAATCACACTTGAGAATCTGGAACTTCTGCTTTGTAAAACATTTTACTGTCTCTTCTACAAACAGTTTTTTAAAAATAGAAGACTGAAAGGCCCGGAGCTAACGAACACGGGGCTCAGACTTAGGTCTGCAAAACAACAGACAAGATGACTTAGCCAAAAAAGTTAGCACACTTCTTTTAAAAAGTTCATTTCATGGGAGGATTTAGGATGGAGGGGACACATATTTACCTCACGGCCAATTCATACAGATGTACGGCAAAAACCATCACAGTATTGCAAAGTAATTATCTTCCAATTAAATAAATAATTTTTTTTAAAGGTCACTTCATTTCCATTTTTAGTTCCAGACACCAAATTTCAAAGAGTACAGAATGGAGGAAATCAGAATAGCCAAGAGAGATACAAGAGACACACTTATGACCATTCTGGGACCACAGTCAAGAATGGAGAGAAAATCCTACATCCAACAAACATAAATTTCCACCTGAGATCCATCAGCAAAAGATGAACAAATACTAAACACAACCGCTAAATAAAGGAAAAGGGCAGAAGGAGGTGAGACGCTGGCAAGGTCAGTGCCTGTCAAATCCACCAGAGGTGCTGGTGGTAAAGTCCATTGAACAGAATCAGGAGGCTTACAGAATGGACAGGAGGACATAACACATTGAATGCCAGCTTTGGTCCAGGCTCCGTTTAAGGCATTCTATTTTAGGTAGGACGTCCAATGACGTAGTTATCAACATCCCTGTTAAATGTGAGATAAGGGACTCAGAGAGTTTAGTTAGCTTTTCAGCTGTGGAAGCGACATTTATACTCCAGGGGTAGGTGTTTAATTTTAGTCTAGGGTCTACAAAATTCTTCTTGTGTGTTTCTTCAATATGCATGCCATTGACTACCCTAACCCCATAGGATGCTACTAGACCCTACAAGACTATGACTTCAATCAGAAGCTCCAATCCCAGGGACTTCCCTGGTAATCCTGTGGTTAGGACTCTGCACTTCCAATGCAGGGGGCCTGACTTCGATCCCTGGTCAGGGAACTAGATCCCACATGCCACAACTAAAGATCTCGCATGCTGCAATTAAGGCCTGGCACAGCCAAGTAAATAAATAAGTATAAAGATCTTTTTTAAAAAAAGAATCTCCATTCGCTACCACTGAGCCCTGGTTACCCCAAACCCTAGGCACTTCAGACTTCCCTATATTTGGCAAGAACATTTTCTCTCCAGGCAATGAGTCTTTCCTGTGTTCTTACCACCTCTGGGACTGTGGCTCTCACCCACTTTGTATCCTGGCAAACATTACCCAACATCATTACTTATTTATTTACATGTTATCTGTCCCCCTGCTAGACTAAGAATCTAGAAAGCAGAGAAAGCTATTCAATTTCATATTCTCTCACTGTGCCTAACAAGGTACCTGGCACAGTGAAAATGCAAAAACAAAAACTAACCAACAAACAAAAACCGTCAGCTGAACGAAACAATGCCAGGCAGCCCAGTGCGGGCGAGTGTCACCAAGCCAAACACCCTGCACCAGCAGGACACGAAGCGCTGCGTGACCAGATGACAGACAAACCCCACATTCACAACACTCAGACAGAATGTGTTTATATAAACTGTCATATCCACATCAATGAAGCAATGTTGGTATGGAGAGTAAGCCAAAACAAAGGCACAGCCCTACTGGAAAAAGTGACACGTCATAACAACACTGTTCCAACAGAACCCTACCTGGAAACTGGTAGTCATGGGCTTTCATCTGGAACAGAGAACCTTTCCCAGAGACATGAGAAGCAAGGGGATACATCACCCCCACTCCGCCACCACCACCAAGAGTCAAATTTAAAAGAACAAGACGCCTTGAGGCCTGTAAAATTTAACTGTTAAAGGTCTAAATAATGTCAAAATATAATTAAAGAAAGAGTTTTGGTCAAGGAATGGAGATATGGTGAAAGAAGAAACCTATAGCAAATTCCAGCATCCATGGGCAAAGGACCTAATCAGAGTGGAAAGGGTTAGTCGCTCAGTCGTGTCTGACTCTTTGCAACTCCATGAACTGTACTCCGCCAGACTCTTCTGTCCATGGAATTCTCCAGGTAAGGACACTGGAGTGAATTGCCATTCCCTTCTCCAGGGGGGTCTTCCCAACCCAGAGACCAACCCTAGGTCTCCTACATGCAGGCAGATTCTTTACCATCTGACACACCAGGGAAGCCCACTAGACAGGGTATCCCCTCTTAATTGTCTCTACAGGATCCAGCAATCCTTCAGTTCGCCCCTCTCCCCTGTTCCCACTGCAAAGGTGCCCAGCAACCTTCTGACCTCTGCCTACCTGCAGGCAGTGAACATGGGGACCAAGGAGAGGTCAGTATTCAGGGTCCCATGACAGTTATATTTACTTTTGTAAATCACTAATTGGGCATCTTTGGTGCATACTCAGCTTAGTGAACATGGTTAATGTGATTATGGGTCTGAGATGATGAAAAAACTGGGTCTGAGAGTGTGCTGGGAAAAATTTGTTTTGTCTTTTTCCTGAATGCCAAATAATGAATATTACCCACAAGAGTCTTCTGAAAGAGTTGGCGGGCGCTTAGGCTAGCTGACGCACCATTCTGCATACTTACGCATGTTCTCCTCAAATCGCTACACCGTGTTAAAGGAGTTTTACTGAGGGTAACCACTCTCAGTCAACAGTAGTTTTTACAAAAGAGACAACAATCTGCTCAGCAAGACTCACCATCCTAATGTAAACCAGACTCTACCTCTCAGGGTAGAAACGTCACTGAAACAAGTTTGGCTTCACCAGTATGAAATTAATAGTGCTGGGGCTGAGCTGAGGCTAATTTCTGCAAAATTTAATTTGCAAAAACCAGCCCAAGGCTACCATGATATAAATTCCCTTGATGTGTTAATTTCACACTCTAGAGTCTGAATCCTACCAGTGGGGGGCTGGGGCGGGAGGGGGGAGGCGAGAGGAAAGGGATGTCAGTGATCTCCAGTTTGTAAAGTAGGGGAGGATCTGAATTCATCCAAGTTTCTGGACATCTGCAACATCAGCTGTCCAAGCCCCACAGGGAGTCAGAGCCCAGCTTCCCTCCTGCCAGCCCACAGGGGATGAAAAGGTGACACGGAAATCAGCCCAGTGAGGAAAAGTACTTCATTATGCAGAGAACCATCACTGGGCACCAGCATCTCATTCGATAAACTTTTCCTCAACATCTTCATATAAAAGGGATGTTCCAGATACAGGCAAATAATGAGATAAACTCAGCTCAGCCAGATCCAACAGGTGCAGAGTGCTTTGCATTCCACAGCCAAACGCACAGGCCTGGTAGGAAGTACAACCCTGGGACTTACCTGGTGGTCCAGCATTTAAGACTCTGCACATCCACTGCAGGAGCCACAGGTACGATCCCCAGTCAAGGAACTAAGATCCCACATGCCGTTGAGCAACTAGCCCACAATTACTGACCCCGAGCCGCAACTAGAGAGCCTGTGCGCTCCGGAGCCCACGTTCCACAACGAAAGAAGCCCACCACAATGAAGACGCAGTGCAGCCAAAATAAAATAAAAAATACATGGTGAGTCTTAACCCTTTGCTCACACGTATAAGGAGTCAACTAATACAGACATTTCCTATATGGACCAAGTCTCTAGGAGTTACATCACAATCTCCACGTTACCAAGGTCAAGTCAGGTAAATACGAGTTCCTGGACCTTTCTTTCACCTTTTAATGACATAAATGCCCACTGTGTCCTCCTAGACTGTCTTCCCAACTCCACGTCGTGGGGTAAAGGAAATAGAGGTTTCACATAAATTTCAAGAAGTAAGCTTTGCTTATTTTAAGTGAATTTGTAAATATGTACCTGGTCTGTCACTGCGTCATCAGAATAAGGACGACATTTAGGCCTTGACTGGCTGGACCCTGAAGAGCCCCTGTTATGATCCTGATTTATTGTATAAAACTTGCTAATGACCTCTGGGAGACGGTGAAGAGGGAAGCCTGGCGTGCTGTAGTCCACAGGGTCGCGAAGAGTTGGACACAACTTAGCAACTGAACCCATCAGC
Organism: Odocoileus virginianus; assembly: GCF_023699985.2. Taxonomy (NCBI): domain Eukaryota; kingdom Metazoa; phylum Chordata; class Mammalia; order Artiodactyla; family Cervidae; genus Odocoileus; species Odocoileus virginianus. The sequence goes on along the minus strand of NC_069680.1, from coordinate 83,695,540 downwards.
AGGCAAAGTAACCAAAGTCCCCACTCAACACAAACATGAGACCACAACAAGGACAAAGTAATACACTCGACAGTGAGGATCTCATTGTACAAGGATTCAAGCTGGATCTTACACTGGTTACCTTTGAGTCTGGTCCTACGTTGGCTGAATACAGAGATCACATAGTCATCCCACGTCCCTCCCTGTCAGAGATGGAAAATAAATGAGCAGGAAAGCAATTTGTGTGCATCCAGGAGACACAGCCAGTGATCCTGCTGGTTGTTTCTGCCACATCTACAAACACGACACAGGAAGAGAGGACAGTCCTCCCCTGTGACCGGCAGATCTTAGGTGGGACCCTGCCTAAGTTCCTATCACCCTGGGCTCGGAAGGCCCCGGCTATACAATGGTACTCTGAATGACAAGACGATTCCCAAACATGCAAAGGTCCACTCAGATGACTGCAGGAGAAGGATCCTATTTACAATACGAGCCTCCATCCTAACCTCCTCAACCAGAATCCAGGGGCAGGAGAGAAGCGGACATGGGGAAGTGTGTGGAGGGGGCCTGGGAATGGCTAGTTCAAAACAGACCTCAGATGGGACTTCCCCAGCAGTCCAGTGGTTAAGACTCTGCACTTTCCCTGCAGGGGGCAGGCACGGGTTCGATCCCTGGTCAGGAACTAAAATCCCACACACCACAGACAAAAAAAGACCTCAAGTAGTGAGCAAGATTGGAAATGACTAGACTCCTTCAGGGACTTCCCAGGTGGCGCTAGTGGTGAAGAATTCGCCTGCCAATGCAGAAGACCTAAGAGTCATGGGTTCAATCCCTGGGTTGGGAATATCCCCTAGAGGAGGGCATGGCGACCCACCCCAGTCTTCTCACCTGAAGAATCCCATGGACAGAGGAGCCTGGTAGACTATGGCCCATAGGGTTGCAGAGAGTCAACACAACTGAAGCGACTTAGCAGGCAAGCAGGCCCCTTCAGGGATGGAGGCGAAAGGCGGCCAGAAAGTCAGCCCCTTCAGAGGCTCCAGTGCTCCTACCTCCAGAGACTCTGATAGAAGAACCATGGCGGTCACAGGGGAGAGCTGCCCAAATCGGCAACAACCCCCAGGGAGGTTTGAAGGGTACCAGATCCTAGCAAAGTACTGATGAGACACAGTAGGTGAAGTGACCTACATGTATCTGGGAAAACCAAAATGCTCCCCTTATCAGGACAGGCCAGGCCTATCCCTAAGGATAGGACATGGATAGGACCTAGGACATGGATCCTAACAGCACAGCTCGAGTGCCAAGAAGAATCACACATTTATAAGGCTGACACAAAGGAGTTAACACCATCCCTGTTAATCATGCATGTTGTCAAAGATAAGCTGGAGTCTACCCATCACCAAGCACCAGGGAAGGGAATCTTCACTTGGCTAACTGCCTGGTAGAAAACGAGTATGGGAGTGAACTTTACGAAGATACGTACTTTAAAAAGTCAAAGCCATCTAGGGGCAACTCTAATACACTGCCTATTATAGCATTTTAATGAAGAGAGATAGAGAAAAGGAAGAAAAGGATCACAAACAATATCCACTCCATTATGTGCACACATGGAGGGGATCACATTTATTTCACAACGAGCAATTGTTCTTCCACTACAGCTACTAGTAACCTGTGCTTCTGCCTCAAATGAATGGATGCATACTCCTGAGACTGGATTAGGAACCAGTAAGCTCTGATTGTCATTTTTAAAACAAATTTACAACATCACACTGGCTTGATCTGTTTAATCCCACTTGTTAAGCAGACCCAGACAAGGGGATCCCCTCGATGGAGAAAAACACATCTTTTTAAACAGAGACTCAAAAATAAGAAAATGCTTCATGAATTCACTTTTCCCCCTAGCACTATGAACTATGCATATTTTAGCACATTTTAAAAGGAAAAGGAGAAAAAATAAAAACTAGCAACCCAACATACACCTGCAAAACTCTATGTCTGGAGAGCAGGGGCAGGGAGAAGAACTACACAGACACCTGGCATCACCTGTCAGGCTGCCAAACCACTGTATTTTGAAGCTACTCAGACGCTTTCTGAAGAAGAAACAACAACAAAAAAAAATCCAACATGCCTGAACGGGGAGGCGGGAGAGCCTACTTGTAACTCAGCCCTTGTCAGACAAAATCCAGCAGCCTCAAAAGGTTCAATAGCCTTTTTATAAAGCTATTGTGTGGGTTAGTGCCTAAAAATAGTACAGTTCAGCAAGCAGATCACATGGAGGAATCACCTCTACACATTCAACTTCCAAACAATAGACAAAGTGGTGGAAAGAACACCAAATGCACTCGGGGGCAGTACAAGCCCCCGCGGTTGCCTCCCTCCCTGGATTCCTCACCTTGTCCAAACACCCAGCAAACCAATTTAGCTCAACAGCCTGTACAGGAAAATGGGGGGGGGGGGGGTGGTGGTGAGGCCCACATTTCTCTAATAGTCACTGTCACCTTTACGTGTGTGCACTCGCTCAGTCGTGTCTGGCTCTGCGACCCCATGGACTATAGCCAGTCAGGTTCCTCTGTTCATAGGATTTTCCAGGCAGGAATACTGGGGTGGGTTGCCATTTCCCACTCCAGGGCATCTTCCCGACCCAGGGATTCAACCTGTGTCTCTTTGCATTTCCTACGCTGGCAGGCAGATTCTCTACCACTGCACCACCTGTCACCTCTAGGAGATCTTTTTCCCCCACATACACAGACATGAAAGTGAGGACCACATCATCGCGATTATTGCCCGTACTCCTTCCACAAGCCCTTACACTAAAGCAGAGTTCTCAGTCTTCACTTTAAGTGTATCAGAATCATCTGCGGAAGTCTTGAAAGATACAGATATCAGAAATTTAGTTTCCAATTCAGTTTTTAAGTATCAGTGTTAAATACCTGACAATTTTAAAAGCTTCTCTGGTGAGGCTAAGAACCACTGCTTAAGACAACAAAGTTTTTATGCCAAGTCAGGTCATTGCCCACCAGGCTCCTCTGTCCATGGGGTTTTCCAGGCAAGAACACTGGAGTGGGTTGCCATTTCCTTCTCCAGGGGATCTTCCCAGCCCAGGGATTGAACCCATGTCTCCTACATCAGCAGAAATATTCTTTACCACTGAGACACCAGGGAAGCCACCCAAGGTGAGGGGAAGCCAACCAAACCCTAGAAGGCGGGGGTAAGTGTCATCCCCAAACTGGGCTCCCCTCTGTGAGTACAGACACGACTAAGTCAAGGCGTGAGAGAAGGAAGGATTTATAATTACTCACAAGCAATAAAGAGAACACTGGGATCCTTCCCAGACCAGCGTCTCCCTGGAGAGAAAACTGAGAAATTTTAAGCCAACGGTACATGCAAGTTCTTGAAGAGGCTTGAGTAGAGGAGAATTCAGCATAGAACTGGGGCAAAAGTCAAGAAAGTCCAAGATTTAACTGACTGAAGTCTGAAGGGTCAGCATCAGCATTCCACCCTCCAACTGAACGGGCCTTAGCTTCTGCAGAACTCAAAGGCGTAAGGAACCAGGACCCTGCCCCAGGGGGGACGACTGTTTCTTTTCTTTTTAAAACATTTTATGCATTTATTTTGGGCTGTGTTGGGTCTCCACTGCTGCGCGCGGGGCAAGTGGGCTCCGCAGCGTGGTGGCTTCTCTGGCTGCCGAGCGCGGGCTCTGAAGCGGGCGGCCTCAGTAGTTGTGGCACACAGGCTTAGTGGCTCCACGGCACTGGGGTCCTCCAGGACCAGGAATGGAACCCATGTCTCCTGCATCCTTGGGAAGGCAGATCCTTCCCAACAGGGAAATCCGACACTATTGTTTTGGCTACCCACTCCAGTATTCTAGCCTGGAGAATTCCATGGATGCTATAGTCCGTGGGGTCACAAAGAGTCAGACATGACTGAGCAACTTTCACTTCACTTCACTTCCCTAGTTTCTGCATCTCCTCCCTTAATCACTGAGGCCTGTTCAAGGGCAAGCATTGTGGCCTGGCTTAGATCACAAACTAGGTTAGGCGAAAATGGGTTCTCATGTCGAGAATAGCATTCCTGGCTCTCTTTCTCCAGGGACCCCTAACCCTTCTGCTTACATAAGCACCAGGGATGAAGCCTACAAAGCATGGGCCACCCAGAGGCCACGAGTGCTGCTCTTCTAGAAACCACTGCTGGACAGAATAAAAATCAAGTCACAACAGGCAGCTTCCAAAAACCCAGATAATATCATGAGAACATGAAAAAACTAAAATCCAAATTTTAATTCTCCTTAATCTCTGATTTTAATTTGGCATTTGCTTTTTCCTTCCTTTTTTCTCAATATATTTATAAAAAGGGGATTCCACAAGGGCTTCCTTGTGGCTCAGACAACAAAGAATACACCTGCAGTAAAGGAAACGCAGGCTCAATCCCCAGGTCTGGAAGATCTCCTACAGGAGGGCATGGCAACCCACTCCAGTATTCTTGCTTGGAAAGTCTCATGGACAGAGGGACCTGGCGGGCTACAGTTCATGGGGTCTCACTGTGAGCAACAACAACCATAGAGTTTTATTGTGGGGATGATAAAGCTGAGAGGGGGAAAATAAATAATAGTGTTTTACAAAGGGACTTAAGTACATTTATCAGATAAAATCAAAAGGAAATTAATAAAATAGCTAGATCAGTTATAACAAACACTGCCTCAATGAATTCAAAAAAAATCTTATGATAAGTTATCATCTCCATTTTGCCCATATCCAAACTGTGACATGTAAAAGGTTACGTGAATTGCCCAAGGTGATAAAACAGGAAAGGAGCAGGGCACAACCTTTGAAAGAATGACCTAACCCAAGGAAACACACTGACTAGAACCAAACAGGTCCAAGACGGCAGATGAGTTGACGCCCACTAGACCTTGAGCCTCAGTATATGCTCACTGCAACCCATCAGCAAGCTAAGGGGCACCCTCATCGGTGCCAAGACAGTTCTAAGGCCCGCCACAAAAGGGCAAAAAGTGGGTGGTAGCCCAACTGCTGGAAATCCCCACCCCTTCCTCAGAAAAGCCGAAATGCCTCCCCCATTCATTAGCCCATGAAGTTAGCCACCCCCATAAAATCCAACAGCCCCACACTCTGGTGCGGCTCTCACCTTTTGGGGTGGCCCACACTGTCTATGCAGTGTGTTTCCTCCCTGAATAAATCTTCTTTCACGTTAATACGGCTCACTCTTGAATTCTTTCCCACACAAAGCCAAGAAACCACACTTGGCAGCCGTCCCAGGGACTCTGACATGAGCTGGGACCTGACCATCCTTCTGTCTTCTCAGCAACAGTGACAGTAAGTTAATAAGCTCACCACCTGGACAGCAAACCCTGTTGTTGTCCAACCTTAAAACAAAGGTTCTTTAAGGTTCTTGTCACTAAACTGTGTTTTCCACCAAGTCCATTTTCCAGACGTTTGTCTGCAAATCCATGGGAGTCGGCTCGGGGAGAGCTCGCATTTCCTGAGGGGTCTGGGTCACCTGTCCTGGGAGTACCCTCACCGACAGGGTGGGAAGCAACCTCAGAGCTGCTCCCACTGAAGGAAGAGCAGCTTTAAACAGAAGGGCTTGCAGCTGCCTCACCAGACTGAGGAGCAGACAGAACCAAGGAACCTGATTCTTACAATGCGTTCAGGGGCTTCCCCGGGGGTCCGGTGTTTAAGAATCCACATTCCAGCGCAAGGGACACAGGTTCAATCCCTGGTCAGGGAACCGAGATCCCACACGCCTCACGGGGAAACTAAGCCTGCAGGCCACAACTAGAGAAGCCAGAACATCACAACCAGAGAGACGCTTCAGTGCCGCAGCGGCCAAGAAAAACCGCGTTCACATGTGTTGGCAGGTTACTAAATACAGATACTTAGGACATTCACCAAACGGGTGGACGCTCCTCCTTCCTCTAAACACCTTTCCAGAACGGAAGGCTGCCATGCCTTGACGCCTACTGTGTCTCAAGGTGTAAGGGGACGAAGGGGCCTCATCTCCAGCCTCCCAGTTCACAGAAAACGCAGGGCAGGAGGACTGCGGAATTTGGAGTGATTCTCAGAGGGGACGCTTGCTCTGCTTCTCTGCTTCTATCAGACTTTCTACTAATTACCAGCGAAAGTTGTTTTTATCAGGGAAAAACAATATTTTACCTCAGAATCCAGATCTTAACACCATCCGTTGTTCCAATGTGGAACACTTCCATTGAAATCTTCCACTGATATTTTCTCCAAAGAGTAATGTTTAATGAAAACAAAGGAGGTGGTCCAGTGGTTAAGAATTCGCCTTACAATGCAGAGGATGTGAGTTCGATCCCTGGTCAGGGAACTAAGATTCCACACCTAGCCTGCGAGCCACAGCTAGAGAGAAGCTTGTGTGCCACAAACAAGACCAGACACAGCCAAATAAATAAATTAAAAAAAAATTTTTTTAAACAAACAAAGAAAGAAAACTTACAAAACTACATGTTCTCTAAAAAAACCCATGTTGACTCTTAGGTTCCTGAACCAAGATGGGTGTGAGCAGCCTGTCACCAAGGGAATATAGTCTTTACAGCACAGAACTGTGGGTGTTTTCTGAGTAGTAACGCTGTAGATAGCACACGCAATGGCTGACATAATGCATTTTAAATATTTCCTAATGATAATCCTTAATACACTGACATTCATATTGGTCACATTCACCCTTCAGAAATCGTACCGAATTATCATTTAAACTGAGAAGCCACCAAAAGCCCAGCGAAGCTGTCAAAGATCTGGTACTCATCACCCGTAAGGACAAGTATGTTTTGAGAGGCTTGATACAAGTGGGTCTTCAGGCTGTGGGTGGGTCATTCACTCAGCATTCACTGCAGTTTCAGAACATGCAATAATTGTTCCATGTTATTCCACCACACATCCTTAACGTGATGTTAGGATTCCATTTGGTTTTACACAGTATCAGTAGGCTTATCTTTACAGATGATCAATATATGGCCATCTTATCAATCCGATTGTACAAATTCTTCTTTCTGTTCTCATAGCTGCCTGCAGAAGAGATCACACTGGGAGATCTCTATAAGACTAAAGGGATGACTCAGCCTTCAACTGGACACCCTGCCTGGGGCCACGGTCATAGTGAGTTGGGCCAGCCCAGGTCCTCAGGGCTCCATAACTGACTAGTTCTGTGACCTTGAACAAACCATTTATGCTCCCTTGGACCCAGTTCCCTTATTTCTACAAGGGGAATGGTAATACCTACTTCAAAGCTGTTGGAACATGAAATGAGCACTAAACAGTACCTACCACATAGTAAAGAGAAAGCAGACAAAGCTGCAAGAATGTATAACCATAATTATAAGAAAAAGGGAATGGGCTGCAGATACATTGCAATAAGACTATTCGATCATGAAGTCCCCCTCATGTGATCAAATTGATCAGAATTACATTTTAAGGGAAAAAGTCATTTGTAATATAATGGGCACACTGTCATGTATTCAACCAGACAGAAATTAATGGGAAGAACAAGAAATTGGAAAAAAGAGAAAGAAAGAAATCACTGTTGTATCATTTTGTCCGATAAAAAGAACAGTTCCGAGGGGCTTCCGTGGTGGCTCAGTGGTGCCTGCCAAGGCAGGAGACATGGGTTTGCTCCCTGCTCCGCGGAGATCCCACATGCTGCGGAGCAACCACACGTGTGCCCCGATGACTGAGCTTGTGCTCCGGAGCCCGGGGGCTGCAGCTACTGAGCCCATGGACAAGTACCGCAACCGCTCAAGTGCACACAGCCTACAGCCTGCGCCGCACAGTAAGACAGGCCACCACCGTGAGCAGCCCGCACACGCGCCTAGTGAGCACCCCCCACTGCAGCAACCGGAGAAACGCCCACGCAGCGACAAAGACCCACCCAGCCAGAAGTTACTTAATTAAGTGACTGATTTTTTTTTTTTTTTTAAAGAAAAAGAATTCCTAGTACAAAGCAGGTTTGGTTTTGTATTTTAAATCTGATTACCATGAACCAGTCCATGAGAAACCAAGGTGCTAGACCTATCAAATTCAGGACCAAATCCTATTCTATTCAAGTCATCACTTGGAAACAGTGATGGGTTCAGGGAAAACAGAAAACTAATAAGCATTCTCCCAGGCTTGGAAAGAGGAGGCCAGGAACCAGCAGGACTGGTCTTGGGATACCAGGAGCAAGGCATCTTATGTGGGGGACTTTGACTTGCCTGCCCTAAGCCCTTGGAGACCTCAGCAAATTCTCATAATCTCTGGGTTGCATGAAATCTGTCAAATCCTCTCTTTCTGCATATCCTTTTTTTTTTTTTTTTTTTGCTGTGAATAAAGTACACCAAAATGGACATGTCTAAATGCAATCATTTGTCCACTGAAATGTGCGTATTAAGTGCCCAGGACATGCCAGGAATCCTGGAGGGGTCGTCTTAGCTCACTAGCACTATCTCATTATCTGATGCCTACAGGATGTGAACCTTGTGTTAGAGCTACTTGTATATACTTTTTTCCTTCCTGTTAAGACTGTAAACTCTTGAAAGGGAAGGGCAGCATTTTAATCATCTTCTTCCCCTTGGCACCCACCAGAGGGTTCCACTTATAGAAATTATCCAATAAACAATTACTGAACCAAACACCCTCCAGGACACATGTAACCGGAGGATCCAGGGTTTCTCTCCCCTTAGGTCTTCAGATTTTAAGACTGTCTCCCTGAGGTGGGTGAGCCTTTCTAAATCTGGCTGCTAGTGGGATGTGAAATGAAATGTTTTTAAACATGATCTGGAAAATGTTAATGCCTCATTAACTTTCATGAATATAGGAGCAAAAAAGACAAACCTGAGGATGAGATTAGTCTTCCACATAAGCTAATGCACTTCCTGATGCCCAAGCATCACAGTTTCACCTCACTCTTGACATCTGGATCCTGACAACATATGGTATTGTTGCTGCCATCAGCAAGCAAATGATGGCGCCCCCCACCCCCTGCACCCACCAGTGCTGTTTCCTAACATCAAATTGAGAAACTAGGCTTTTGATTCAGAAACTTGGGCAAGATCATGAGGAACTTAACAGTCTGAGAATATTTTAAGTAAATGGAGACAAATGATGGTCCCTCTGGAGGTCCATGGAGTCCTAGAATTCTATTGACCTTAACAAAACTGGCCAAAAAGAAAAAAGGACAGGATCACAAAGAAGCCTAGCACCACCCTGACAATATTTATTTTCCTTCCAGAAAGGCAGGAGGTTGAATGTGAAGCTGAGAGCAGAGAAAGGAGGAACAAGATAACAGTCCAGGCATCAAAACAGCTGCTCTCTGATAAGAAGACGCCAAAGGAGTTAAAAAATTCTTACTAGAAATCTGAAGGACGAATGAAATGCACACCAATATCACACCATGGTACCGGCTGTCTCGGAAAATTTTATTCATCTTCGTAAGAATAACAATTTGGAGCTCAGCCCAAATTTTTCTAAGTAATCCCTTAATGATCATAATTGACTTATCCCACAAAACAAGTCTTCTAATCCTCTGATAAACAGGCTTCTAAGCCTGGATGAGGGTTAAGTAAGTCCTAACTTCATCAGTGCGAAACGAGGACATGGAAGGATAAAATGATCTATACAGGATTATGCAACGCTTCCCTTGTGGCTCAGCAGTAAAGAGTCTGCCTGCAATGCAGGAGATGCAGGTTCTATTCCTGGGTCGGGAAGATCCCCTGGAGAAGGAAATTGCAACCCACTCTAGTATTCTTTCCCGGAAAATTCCACGGACAGAGGAGCTTGGCAGGCTACAGTATGCGGTCGCAAAAGAGTTAGACACGACTTAGCAACTAAACAACAACGAAGCAGCTCATCAATTACAATGTTCTCATTACATATAAATGTGTGAGAATAAAAGAGAAAATAAAAGTTCAAGAGAGAAAATGAACGAGTCAAAACAAATGAACTCCACTCATATTATTTTAAAACAGATTTGTTGATTAGATTTGCGATGTTGCCTTGAATTGGGTATAAAGATAAACCATGTTAAAACAACCCTATGAGGATTTCAAAACAGACTTTTCTAACTGCATCCACATGATAGCTGAATACTGAAAGAAAGGAAGAAAGAAAGAAAAGAAGGAAAGAAAGGACGGAAGGAAGAAGGAAGTAAAGAAGGAAGGAAGGAAAGAAAACTAATTGGAACTTGCAAGCGACTCCTCCTGAGGCCCCCAGTGTAGGCAACTCCAAATCAAAGAGGCTTCTCAGAGGAATGCTCACCCCTGTCTGCTGTACATGCCTGCTAAGTCCCTTCAGTCGTATCTGAGTCTTTGCAACCCCTTGCCTATAGCCGCCAGGCTCCTCTGTCCATGGAATTCTCCAGACAGGAATACTGGAGTGGGTTACCATGCCCTCCTCCGGGGGATCTTCCTGACCCAGGGAATGAACCTGAGTCTCATGTCTCCTAAGTCTCCTTCGTTGGCTGGCGGGTTCTTTACCACTGAGCCACCTCGGCAGTCCGGTCTGCTCTGGGGGAGGAACAGATCAGAACATTCAATCTGCAAGCCAAGGGGAACAGAAAGCATCTTTTTTGAAAAACACACTTTCAAACTGGAGGCAGCTGTGGAGGTAAGGAAGGCTTCGCAGGTCCGGCCTGCTGGCAGGCTTACCTGGCTGGGGGTGGTGGGCTCCTGCTCACACGGCCAAGAGCAAGATCCTGCAAAAGAAGAAAGAGACCCAGCTCAGACTCACAGAGAAACTCCTGCTCTGAAGTTTTCAGAGTGTGATCTGAGGACCCTGGGCTTCCCAAGACCCTTCCAGAGGTTCGCAGGTCAAAGCCATTTTCAAATCCAAATCCAAAAGCCAAATTCAAAGCCAAATCCAAAACCAGGACATAAAATGTAGTACAGTCTCCTAGAGGCAGACACATTACAGTGTAAACAGAGGGGTATCTAGCTTATTTTCTGATGCCAGATATGTAAGAGATTTGCAAAAAATCTAAAACAAGGTCATTCTGCTCACTGATGTCTTTTGTTTTGAAAAAGAGTGATTTTCATGAGACATTATTTATAATAAAATATACAGGGGTTACTGTAGTTTCAAATGAATTAAGAAATATTTTAAAATGTCTTGACTTTAGATACAATACTGTGAGTATCAGTAGAGATAAGCTACACAATCAAAAGCTCCTTGGGATCCTGAGTCATTTTTAAGTGTCAAGGGGGCCTAGGACCAAAGTTTTGAGAACTGCTGCTCCAGGTAACTATTTTGCTGCCGACTTCTATTAAACAGCAGGATTCCCTAGCGGCTCATATGCCTGCAATGCAGGAGACCCCAGTTTGATCTCTGGGTCAGGAAGATCCGCCGAGGAAGGAGGTGGAAACTCACTCCAGTATTCTTGCCTGGAGAACTCCATGGACAGAGGAGACTGGCGGACTACAGTCCTTGGGATCACAGCGTCCGACACAACTGAGCAACTAACACTTTCACTTTTTTTCACTTTCTATTAAACAGCTTCTGCTTTTAAGAACAGCAGTGGTCAGTACACAGCACTATATGCCAGGCGCCCTACTAAATATGTGTGTCACTTACACATTCACAATCATCTTAAAAAAAAAAAACTCAAGAGAACCATATTTAATATTCTGTGTTAAACCACAATGGAAAAGAATATAAAAAAGAATAAGTATACATGTATAGCTGAGCTATTTGGCTATATAGCAGGAATTAACACAACATTGTAAATCAAATACACTTTAATTATAAAAGAAAAACAAAAATCCAGCCTTTCCACCTCACCCCTGGAGTGGAGACTGGTTCTCTAAAGACTGGTTACTTGCACAAATCAAGTCAGCAAGTCACAGAGAACAAGTCAGCCTGGCTCCTAAGACCATGATCTCTTATTCTACATAATTTTTTATATAAAAAAAGAAAACGAATCAAGAGAATCTCTGCAAACTAAACTGGGGCAAAGTGGCTGGGGCCTACTCTCCCACATGACACTGAACGGACTCCATATGCACCAGGTGAGCGCAGCCTGGATGAAACACTACTGACTGGGCTTCTCTGCTGCCTGCAAGACACCTGCTCCACACCAGGCTTACACCTGCTGTCCCCATACAGTATGAGTGGTGTCCCTAACACATTTTAGGGTCACCTATCAAGAAGGCTATAATAGGTCTTGGCTTCTAAAAGCCTCCTTTTCTAATCTGCCTCAATTTGCATGAAGAATTGAAACAGTGCGTGAAGAGGTACTATTACTTGTCCTTCAATTGCAGCTGAATTTAAGATTATGTGCAAGAGGAAGAGAGGAAAGAAATTCTCACTGATATAACTTATGCAACCAATATAGCCAATTCTGAGTTTATAAATCTAAAGCATGGTATGGCAAGTTCCTCAAAAAAAAAAAAAAGAATTACCATATGATCCAGCAATTCCACTTCTGAACATATATGGATATATACTCTAAAGAATTGAAAACAGAGACTAAAACAGATATTTATACCCCCAGGTTCATTGCAATACTATTCACAACAGCTAAAAGGTAAAAACAATCCAAGTGACCATCAGATTATGCTTTATCCATACAACAGAACATTATTCAGCCTTTTAAAGGAAGGGAATTGAGACATATTCCAAAACGTGGATGAATTTTGAGGACATTCTGTTAAATAAAATAAACCAGCACAAAAGGACAAGTGCTGTATGAGTTCACTTATAGGAGGTAACCAGGAGTCAAATTTCTAGAGACAGGAAGGAGAACGGTGGTTGCCAGAAGCTGGGGATGGGGGACGGGGAGTTCGTGTTTAATAAATACAAATTTTCTGTTTGGCAAGGTGGAAATGCTCCAAAGACGGATTATGGTGCTGTACAACAAAGTGAATATAAGTCAATGTCACTGAATTATACACTTAAAATGGTAAAACATCATATCTATTTTACCACAATCCAAAAAATAGTATTCATCGGGCTTCCCTCGTAGCTCAGTGGTAGAGTCCACCTGCCAATGCAGAAGACACAGGCTCCATCTCTGATTGAGAAAAATCCCATGTGCCAAGCAACTACTAAACCTATGCACCACGCCTACTGAACCTGTGCTCCAGGGCCCAAAAGCTGCAATTACTGAGCCCACGTGCAGAAAATACAGATGCCCGTGCTCCCTAGAGCCCATGATCCACAGCAAGAGAGGCCACAGCAATGAGAAGCCGGAGCCCTGCAAGTAAAGAGTAGCTCCCGCTCCCTGCAACTGGAGAATGTGTGCACAGCAACAAAGACCCAGCACAGCCTAAATAAATGAAGGAATTTATACATATGAATTTTAAAAAAAAACAGCATTCATCAAAAAGGCTTCATCAGATAATCAGAATGTATTCATGGGTATCATGTGGTTTCGATCTTCACTAAATGTATTAAACTCACCCATGTATTCATCCACTCAGCAAATGTTCACCACCCATCTCCTGGTTATGAGCTCCCAGGCTAGGCAGGAGCTGGTGAAGGAGACAGTCGGTCTAGACCTTGGGGCGTGCACACAAACACACACACACACACACATACCAGGGCACCCAGGCACAGCAGTCCTTACACCAAAAAGTACCAAAGGCAGCCTGCATGGGAGACACAACTGCCCTACAAATGCTAAGTTTCTTGCTAACAAAGCATGAACTTGTACAATGACGAAAATTTTCAAGTCTCCGAGCCTCATGATTTTTCAAACTTTTAAGAATCTTTTTTTTTTCCTCTACAGCGGCTCTACATTTTTTCTGCTGATTTGCTATAAAACCCTGAACTTTAGGGTATGAAATAAGTCTTTAAAAATCCTCCTGATTAAACCATCTGTGTCTCATGACTAAATATCATATAGTTAATTTCTCTTCACCCTTAAATTATGTGTTAATACCCCCCACACAATGACTGCAACTCTGTAAAAGGCACTTTTCCTTCCTTTGGTACAGCAAACATCCTGTAAACAATTAATGCCCGGCTCTTGTAACCAGCTGCTTTTGTTTACAGACAGGAAGGGAAACCACAAATCCTCTGAGTGGCACTGGGGACTTGAGAGTTTTGCTCCATTTCCTACCAAGCAGGTGGTTTATATGAGGGAACTAGCTATTGTTTTGGCTCTGGAGAAAAAAAAGAAGTACATTTTTCTTGCAGCGCGGCCTTCCCAAGCCGCAGACCTGGGCGGGGGCCGTCACAGAGAATCAGGAAGGGGGACCTTCCTCCTCTACCCGCTGCCCAGAGAGGCCCCTCACACCTCAGCCGGAAGCTCTGCCAGAAAACTGTGTCTGCAGGCACAGCGTGGCCCGGCCCTCTGTCCCGACCAGCAGGTTCTTCAGCTGTTTCCCTAGTGAAACCGGCTTCTGAGAAAGTGAAGGCAAATATCTTCTTTCCACTGTAAAGAATACAAATATTCTCTCCAGCTCAAAAATCACCATTTCTCCATTGACTATAAGGACACGCTTGTTAGTACTCAGGGCAAGCAAGCCAGCCAGAATCAAAATGACCAAGTTTTATTCTTGCATTTTTAACTTAAAAATAAAAACTCCTCTCAAAATAATGAGATGCCTCCAGGGGCCAAATCATCAGCGCAGATTTCCATTCACGCACCTGCGACCTTTGGTCTTGAGCAGCAGGGTTCCCGCCTCTTCCTGCCTTGCATCCGGGCGAGGGGCCAGTAGGAGTACCTCCGCCAATGCCACGAGTCACGGTCACACCTCCCCATCATCAGTAGGCCAAGAACCCGAACCCAAACCTCACCCACTCCGGAAGCACAGTCCACATGGATACGCACCCAGGTCCAGATTCAAGCAGCCAATCACACAGGGAGAGAACTTCTGAATCATGGGGGATTCTGTAGATGAATGTCAGATGATGCCACTTGCTCCAGGAAATGCATTCTGGACATCAGCTCACCTGTCGATGTCCAGCATTCAACACCAGTGGCCATTCACCAGCATCCGTAACCAGGCCTGTCTCAATACTTGTACACACACACACACACATACACACACACACACAGCCTCAGTGCTGTCTAATACCAGTGTCTAGGCCACAGCAATGTCTAAATCACGAACAAGATGTCAGCTCAGTGTTAAAACATGTGCTACAAACTTTGAGCAAATGACTGGCCGGTCAGAGGAGCCTGTGTTCACTGTGAATCAGGTCAGTGCAATGAGACTTTCAACCCGAGACATTTCCTCACCCCTCAAATCACACTGTGATTTCAGCGTTTCCAACACAAAGCACTGCTGTCAATCAGGGACTTTTTATTTCCCCCCTTGGTTTACACACACACACACACACACACACACACACACACACACACATGTATCAGTTCAGTTCAGTCGCTCAGTCATGTCCGACTCTTTGCGACCTCATGAATCGCAGCACGCCAGGCCTCCCTGTCCATCACCAACTCCCGGAGCTTACTCAAACTCTTGACCATCGAGTTGGTGATGCCATCCAGCCATCTCATCCTCTGTCGTCCCCTTCTCCTCCTGCCCTTAATCCTTACCAGCATCAGGGTCTTTTCCAATGAGTCAACTCTTCGCATGAGGTGGCCAAAGTATTGGATTTTCAGCTTCAGCATCAGTCCGTCCAATGAACACCCAGGACTGATCTCCTTTAGGATGGACTGGTTGGATCTCCTTGCAGTCCAAGGGACTCTCAAGACTCTTTTCCAACACCACAGTATAAAAGCATCAATTCTTCGGCACTCAGCTTTCTTCACAGTCCAACTCTCACATCCATACATGACTACTGGAAAAACCACAGCCTTGACTAGACAGACCTCTGTTGGCAAAGTAATGTCTCTGCTTTTTAATATGATGTCTAGGTTGGTCATATACATGTATTTTTTTTCTAACTGTGCTAAGAATACTGACTCATTGGAAAAGACCCTGATGCTGGGAAAGATTAAAGGCAGGAGAAGAGGTCGACAGAGGATGAGATGGTTGGATGGTATTACCAACTCAACGGACTTTGAGTTTGAGCAAACTCTGGGAGATAGTGAGGGACAGGGAGGTCTGGCATGCTGCAGTCCATGGGGCCACAAAGAGTTGGACATGATTTGGCGACTAAACAACAAAAGAACACTTAACATGAGATCAACTATCATAACACATGTTTAAGTGCACAGTTCAACACTGAATTACAAGCATAACACTGCACAGCAAACTCTAGAACTTACTCCTTGTATGTGTGTGACTGAACCTTTATACCCACTGGACTGTCCCTGCCCATTTCCTCTCCTACCCAGCCCCTGGCAACCACCATCCTGCTCTGTTTCTCCGAGTTTGATTATTTTAAGTGGAATGATGCAGCTCCTGTCCTCCGGGGTCTGCTTATTTCACTGAGCATGATGTCCTCTAGGCTCATCCATGCAGTCACAGGACAGGATGACCTAACCATTTGAGGCTGAGTAGTATTCCACTGTGTATTTACCCCAGTGTTTTGTTTTGTTTTTTTCTAAGTTGGCTAAAGATATGAAGAGAGAAAGAAACTGGAAACAGAATCCCTTCGCAGTTACTCTAACATTTAACAATATTCCTTTAACACCTCCAGCACCCAAACCCTTTCCTCAACGCTATTAGGAGCTGTTGCCACATGAAGCTTCCTGCCTGATGGAGGGAGCTGACCGCTCCACAGGAGACGGGCACCAAATGTCAACAGCATATAATGGAAAAGTCTCTAGTAGGTACTGTGAGAGGACTAAGGAGGAGGCCGAACTTCAGCTGGGAGGAGAGACATGGAGAGAAAAGGGGGAAAGCAGGTAACACTGGAGCAGCTGAAACACTGCAAAGGTGTGGGGAGCCAGGGGGGCTCTGTCCCCTCACCCCTCAGTTTTGTCAGGAAGCTTTGTACATGTGCATCCCACATTCACGCAGGCCTTCTCCTCTCCCCCGTCCCAGCCCAAGGGCGAGTGAGGAAGAATTCAGGACTTGAATGACTCTGCAAACCTCACGGAAAGTCCCACGAACCCCACACCACCACCCCTCATAGAGAACTCCATCAGGCCCTAAACACTCACTTCTGAGTCTAGACTTCAGGAGACTGTGCGCACATGCTAAGTCACCTCAGTCGTGGCCGACTCTTTTCAACCCAATGGACCGTAACCCATCAGGCTTCTCTGTCCATAGGATTCTTCAAGCAAAAAAACTGGAGTGGGTTGCCATTTCCACCCCCGTGGGTCAAACCCAAGTCTCTCAGGTCTCCCGCACTGGCCAGCAGGTTCTTTACCATTAGCGCCGCCGGGGAAGCCCTCAGGAGGGCAGGGGTCAGGTCTGCTTCATGACAGCATAGCCAGTACTGAGCACCACGTTCTTCACTCTAGAAGCACCTGGTAAATATCTTCCAGACAGAGAAGAGAGAAGGGAGGAGTAGCGTGAGGGGGAAGAAGAGAAAAGGCAGGAACGAGGAAAGGAGAAAGCTACTGGCTTGAGCGCAAAGGAGGGTAAGAACGGGGTGGGTGTGCGCCTAAGGAAAACACTGGGCATTTTCTAACGGAATTCCCACAGGACAGGCTAAGCCCCAGGAAACCACCACCACGGCAACCTGAAAAGGCTGCACGTGACTCACCCTAATATCCGCTCCTCCCCAGTGGGTTTGCCTATTCTACACCTATGTCTATCACCAACGGCTTATTTGGGGACACCACCAGCCATGCCCGTCTCTCTGAGCCCCGTCAGCTGCACAGGAAAGACCCACCAGTACCCCTAACTCAACTCAGAAAAGAGCTCACACCCTTCCCACCAGCCCTCGCTCCATCCCTGCTCACAGCCTGGATATCAGTCCTATTGTCCCTCACACGCCTGCCTGCACCACCGACGCTACAGACTTGCCGGCTCTGTTGGCCCCGCGCCCCATCTTCTAGCTCCAAAAGGGACCCCTGCCCCTGGGCCAGCCACTCAGGAAACAACCTCTCCCCTTCACCTCAGTGGCTAGATCAGGGTGGAGAACCAAAGCAAGCTGTCTACATGTTTTCTGGGATCATGCAGAGATCTTGGGAGATGGAAGTCAGTTTCTACTGAGGAAGCTAAGCCAGGAGGATATGAGTTGCTGGCCTCCATCCTGCTCATCCCATGGAAAGCGCTCAAGAACCCGGCAAAACAGAGAAGGGGAGTCAAGATACAATAGAGAAAGAGTCTCCAAGCCAGTGGTGGACCCCAGATCCAACAGCATCTAAAACATGCTATTCCCAAACCATCCCAATCACTTGAGTAAAACCTTTCCTTTTCTGCCTAAGACGGTAAGAATTGGGTTTCTGTCATTCATAACCAACAGCCCAGATGAATGTGCCTGCTCAAAACTGCCCCATGCGGAACTTCAACCTCAAAATAACCTTCAAATAATTATATAAGGTGGACCCAAGCACCTTTGATCTGACCGTCATAGCCTGCGGTAAACGACCTTTCCCAAACAAATATGTCCTGAGGCCTCCTGTTTCTGCCCCTTTTATCAAACTGTTCCCATCATCCAAACTACCAGCAGCCTTCACTCTCACAGAACTTTTTCAGACACCTCTGGGGGGAAAGTTTCCAAGAAAGCTTCCTAGACAGTGCTTCCTTTCTATGCCTCCAGAAGATCATTGCTTATAGTTTCTGCTTTTGTTCTTAACATTTTTCAGTCTGTCTCATATATGATTTATTTACAAAAAATTCAATTGTGAGTTTTCAATGAGCAGAAGCCTTAGGCGTAGCAGGTAATCAATGAACAGCTGGTGAAATGAATACTCAAAAGTGGATAAGCTTACATTTGCCAAGGATGATGGTACAATTAATTCAAAGTCTGTATCCCTTCCCATACATTTATTACATTAATTTTTCTGTAACTTTGAAGAAAAAATTACCATGACTACTAGAATGGCCTTGATGTGGTGGAGGAATTACGCTGGGATCTTTCAGTATTTCCCACAAATAAGATAAATAAGGAAGATGCCTGGGAGCCAATACACCTCCTGCTAATTAAAGCTAAAAAGCTTGAACTGCTCCACAGCACCACAAGGTCCAAACTCTCAGCCAAGGCAGCCAAGCCACCAGCAATCTCTCCAGCCAGCTTTCCAGGTCCCTGCACTTCCACCCTTGCTCATACACGCAGAGAGTTGTTTTCCCGATTGCTTAGGTAGAGGGTTCAGCAGCGGAAAGTCCTGACACTATTCGGTGAACACTGCTCTCTTCGACCCAGTGTGTAAAACATAATGAATAATAAAATAATATTAACATAGGAACCAGAAACAACTTTACTATCAGAAAGACGTACACGATGAATTCATGTGCATCCCCACAAGGATACCTATTCAGGAAAATAGGGAGACGGAACTGGGTATGTTCAACTGAAACAGATTCCTGTTCTATCACTGGCTAGTCTGCAGTATCATCTGCATGAAGACAAGCAAGACATTACAAATAAGAAAGCATCATTTCTTAAGGTGGTGTTTTATGTTCATTATCTTTTTGCTAAACTTAATTTTACAGAAGTATAATGTACAATGTTTAATTTCTACAGGACAGCAAAGTGATTCAGTTGTAAATATATATATATTCTTTCTCATATTCTTTTCCATTATGGTTTATCACAGGATACTGAATACAGTTCCCTGTGCTATATATAGCAGGATCTTGTTTATACATCCTATACATAGTAGTTTGCATATGCCAATCCCTAACTCCAAATCCATCCCTTCCCCATCACCAACCACAAGTCTATTCTCCATATCTGTGAGTCTATTTTTGTTTTGTAGATACATTTATTTTTAACATAACTTAGATTGCACATATACTTGATATCATAAGGTATTAGGCTGTCTAGCCTATTTTGTTTAGTATGCTCATCTCTAAATGGCATTATTTCATTGTTTTTTATGGCTGAGTAATAGTCTCTTATATATACATATCATCTTTTTTTAAGATTTTTTTTTTTTTTAACGCAGACTACCTTTACATCTGTTATAGTACTGCTTCTATTTTATGTTTCACTCGGACCACAAGATTTGTGGGGTCTTGGCTCCCTGTCCAGGGATCAGACCTGCACCCCCTGCATTGGAAGGCACAGTCTTAACACTGGACCTCCAGGAAGTCCTTATCACATCTTCTTTATACATCTGTTGATGAATATTTAGGCTGCTTCCCTGTCTTGGCTATTGTGAATAGCACTGCTATGAATTATGTTAGTTATTTTAGGAGTTGAATATTGATCCAATTTCAGGAGCACCCATGACCAAATGGAGCCTACTCACAGTCCCATGACTTTCTACACTCTCTACAGGTAGAACATGGTTCTCATTAATGATGTTGGGATGTCATTTTAAGACTGGGGGATCCTCTATTGTGAAAACTTGTTGGCTTGGCAAAGCACACTCTTGCGTGCTCTGTTGTGTCCAACTGAGTGACACCCCATCGACTGTAGCCCGCCAGGCTCCTCCGTCCATGGAATTCTCCAAGCAAGAATACTGGAGTGGGTTGCCATTTCCTTCTCCAGGGGATCTTCTCGACCCAGGGATCAAACCTGCGTCTCCTGCATCTCCTGCACTGGCAGGCAGATTCTCCACCACTGCACCGCCTGGGAAGCCAGGTGAAATAGTAGTTATTAAATCAATGAAGAAAGGAAAGAATTAAACAAACCTGTGAAATTCAAGTACATTCTCTATTTTTGAAAACAGATACAGTTAGCAAGCATAATAAGCTAAGAAAATCTATATTCAAACAAAAGAATACAGGTGTCCATAAAAGATAAAAATGTCCCAAATGATAACTTTGCTAGGAGTGCTGTCTCTATTCTCCTACACTGAAAAGGACAGAACCCATTATCAGATAAATTCCTTGAATCATATTTAAGTTATTACTAACATAATGCACAAGATGCAAATCTATGATGAGCTGGGCAAACCAGACAGAAGGAAAATGAGGGAGGGAAAATAAATTGGTGTAGATGTATCTGTTATAGGTTTGGCCATATCTAGAACAGAAGAAATAAATCTGTCAGTGGAAAGTTACATAATAACTATGCTGTCATGTTTGGGAGAGAAAAGGAAAGTATTATAGCTGATATGTATCAAATATTTACTAAGTGATAAGGATGTACTTCCTTAAAGCCCCATTACTTCAAATTGTTCAGATTTTAAACAGTTATGTATCTATTCAACCAAGATATAGATCTTTATTTTATATACATAAAAACAGGAAATGCAAAGCTAACTCCTGTAACTGATACACAATTTTGAGAAAAACATCCCTGAAACCACTTGAAATGTAACAAAAGGGACTACCCTCTCTACCCATCCACTTAGTTTATCCCCTGTATTCAAGAAAACCTAACATCTATTGGTTTTCTCAGTCCAACATATCAGATATTTAGGTGACAGTTCTAGAAGAGTCAGAAATCTGTGCTTTTCTAGAGGCTAATGCTTATTTTCTAGCTAAGTCTCTATTTTCTCCAATAAAGGAGTTATTTTACAAGCGTATCTATGGAAGTCATCATAATATTATATATCATCCCAGAACAATATAGGCTTTATTATACAAGCAGAGATGAAGAGGTATAGTTTCTAAGTTAAGTGGGATGGGGGCTGGGGAGAGACAGGCCAAAGGTTGAGAATTTTGCATAAATGGAAACTGATCAAAGAGGAATAATCTTTTTTCTCTAATATCCCTTCTCCTCTTCTCCCTTCCGTACTATTTCTCTCACCTCCAAAATGTCTTTCTACTCCAAAGGAGCCAACAACTTGATACCTGAGACCCTGTGCACAAATGAAAGAGTAAATAACTATAACAATGAAACAATACAAAGAGAACAAGCAGGAAGAACTGTCCTGGGAGACTCATTCTCTATAACAGGTTCCCTTCATCCCAATAACCAAATGAGGGGAAAAGCAGAGACAAAATGATGCTGGTACTGAACACGCAAATCTCAGGGCTTGCAGAAATAGTGGAGCACAGAGATGCGGGGCTTGGTCATTCATAGCTATTGACTTGTACACACTTCACACAGGTTCGCTGAACTGAATGAAACCTTTTATAGGCTCAAAGGAAGAAAAGTGTGGTGAGCGAGCCTGGAAAAGGTAGTACCTCTAATCTATAAAAATAATAATAGTAATAAAGAGAAAATTACATAGAGAATACAGTTGGAATGACATTTCAAAACAAAAGACCAACCCAAAATGAAGATAATATTTACTTAGCTTGGCTTCATCAGCTAATTCAGAAAATTTTCATATGAAAGAAAAACACAAGAGTTGATTCCTCCTCAAAACCTTGTCTGTTTGCTTAGGACAGTGATGAGGCAGAACAGTGGGATTTGATACAGTTCTGTCCACACTGTCCTCTGCTATTTTCTCCATCACTTGGGTCCTGTCTTTATCACAGTGAAATCAACTAAAAAGACAGTTACAACACAGCATGTCTAGGCTTCTCTTGTACACATCTTCAGGAGCAGACATCCAATAAGGTATTCATTCATACTTCATTGGATACTTTAATTTTATCTAGACAACAGCACCATCTCATGATGCCTCTATGACTGGGGATTCCTAATAGGAAGACCAGACGGAAATGAGACCTCATCTCAACAGGCTCTAAAAGACTCACTCCAACCTGAGTATCCCTGGCTCACAGAAGAGTGCCCCAAATCATCACACAAAATCAGAAAGCTGAAGAGAAAAATAAAATGGAGCAAAATACCAACTCACTAGTAACCAGCTATCCTGGATGATTTAAATTTATTTATTTATATATACATACATACATTGGGCTTCCCAGGTGAATCAGAGGTAAAGCATTTGCCTGCCAATGCATGAGACACAGGTTTAATCCCTGTGTTGGGAAGATCCCTTAGAGAAGGAAATGTGAACCCATTCCAAGAATGCCTGGAAAATCCCATGCACAGAGGAGTCTGGCAGGCTACAGTCCAGGGATTCAAACATGACTTAGCGACTAAACAACAACTACACACATACATACATATGCATACATATATATGAATACACACATATATGTATATGCATACATACATATGCATATATATGTATATACACATATACATGTATACGTACATACATGCGTGTATACATACACATATACGTATACATGTATACATACATATATATATAGGGCTTCTGAGGTGGCTCATTGGGTAAAGAACCCGTTTGCCAATGCAGGAGACGTGGATTCAGTCCCTGTGTCAGGAAGATCCCCTGGAGGAGGACATGGCTACCCACTCCAGTATCCTTGCCTGGAGAATCCCATGGACAGAGGAGCCTGGCGGGCTACAGTCCACGTGGTCACAGAGAGCTGGACACGACGAAGCGACTTAGCACACACACATGGCTACACACATAACCCTCCAAAGGCAAGAATTCTAACCCATGAGAGTATAAATTCGTCCTCTTTATCACCAAGATAAACTTCCTTAAAGGGAGAACAAAGAAAAGCATTGACAGACACAACAAGGTATTCTTCTGGGCAGGGAAATCCCTCTCTTCTGGAAACACCCAAGAAAAACACACTTCTGACACCTCACACACAGGAAACAAAGTATGCTGCCGAGCCACCAGCCACAGAGCAAGAACACCGGGGACACAGGAGAAGGGCACTGCTAGGCAGCAGAACCGACTTCATGGGCAGCCTGACCCAGCCTTCACACTGGGGTGCATCTCCCAATCGGGAAAGACAACCGCCAGCTGTTTAAGCTAAAATCGACCAAGGCTGCAGTTACCACTGCGCAGGTGGGTCTGCGCAGCTGGGATGGGGGCCTCCATGGAGCAGGAAGCAGACTGCGAGGGCCAGGGGACCAAGGAAGATTATGGTATCACAAGAGAGCCTGGGACAGGAAGGGCGTGCAACTATTTTCAACTTTTTTGTTACCTATAAAATACAGGTAAAGATGTACATTGATAGAGCTTCCCAGGTGGCGCTAGTGGTAAAGAATCTGCCTGCCACTGCAGGAGATGGAAGAGACACGGGTTCAATCCCTGGGTTGGGAAGATGACCTGAAGAGGGGAACAGCTACCCACTCCTGAATTCTTGCCTGGAGAATCGTATGGACAGAAGAGACTGGTGGGTTACAGTTCTTACGGTTGTACAGAGTTGGACATGACTGAAGCAATTTAGCATGTACTTATGTACTTTGATAAACTTGATTTTAAAAAAAACAACAACACTGAATTTATAAACCCATTCAGTTTCAGTTCAGTCACTCAGTTGTGTCCAATTCTTTGTGACCCTATGGACTGAAGCACGCCAGGCCTCCCTGTCCATCTCCAACTCCCAGAGTTTACCCAAACTCATGTCCATTGAGTCTGTGATGCCATCCAACCATCTCATCCTCTGTCGTCCCCTTCTCCTCCTGCCCTCAAACTTTCCCAGCATCAGGGTCTTTTCCAATGAGTCAGCTCTTCGCATCAGGTGGCCAAAGTATTGGAGTTTCAACTTCAACATTAGTCCTTCCAATGAACACCCAGGACTGATCTTCTTTAGGATGGACTAGTTGGATCTCCTTGCAGTCCAAGGGACTCTCAAGAGTCTTCTCCAACACTCCAGTTCAAAGCATCAATTCTTCAGTGCTCAGCTTTCTTTATAGCCCAACTCTCAAATCCATACATGACTACTGGAAAAACCATAGCCTTGACTAGACAGACCTTTGTTGGCAAAGTAAAGTCTCTGCTTTTTACTATGCTGTCCAGGTTGGTCATAGCTTTCCTTTCAAGGAGTAAGCGTCTTTTAATTTCATAGCTGCAATCACCATCTGCAGTGATTTTGGAGCCCAAAAATATAGTCTGCAACTGTTCACTCTCAGCCTAATTATTCAAAGGACCACCTGTATTTCTTGCATAAGGTACCAGGCACTGACTTAGATATTGAGGATGCATGAGGTGATGTCCCCAATGAAAGCTCCACTTTTCAGCAACTTGCATGCCTCACCTGCCCCCACACCACCCAGCATACTGTCTGTGATCCATCTCATTTCTGGAATCCTCAATTAGGACAAGCCAGGTCTAGCTCCTGCTGCATTTGGCAATTTTCCCAAAGGTCTTAAGGCAACAACCCTCAAAAGTGTAAACTACGGGCCTGCTGGCATCCTACAGGCTCGTCCAGGGGATCTGCGAGGTCAAAATACTTCCATGACAACTCTGAGACACTATGTGCCTGTTTGACTGCATCCATGGTACAGAAGCAACAGCATGTAAAAGTGCTGGCACATGAGTGCAAGGCAGTGGCACCAAACTGTATAAGTGTACTTCACAGCTGCAGTTAAAATGGTCAGTGAAAGGAGGGTCTCCTTGATAAGAGAAGAAAAACAATTTTATCAAAGCTCAGTCCTGGATTGCAAGCTTTTCAACATTCTGTGCGTGAAAGGGCAGCACACGGCAAAAGCAACATGCCACATGCAGCAGGGGTTCCCAGGAAAAACATCTGGGAGACCACGCCGAGGGGCAAATGAGCCACTCTTTCAAGAAACGCCAGCTTTTACTTGAAGGCATGATATACAAATCAGGGTGATTCAGACATGGCTCTTTGGAAGACATTTTTAGAAAAGAAACTAAACCAGGGGTCTTCCCTGGCGGTCCAGTGGTTAAGACTCCTTGCTGCCAATGCAGGGGGCACAGGTTTGACCCCTGGTCTGGGAACTAAGATCCCACACGCCATGTGGTACAGCCAAAAGGTAAAAAGACGTGGAACTGACAACTTCCCGGTATACATTTTCTCACTGGTGATATCACTTTTGCAAAATGATATTTTTGCCAATATATGAAAAATAATATATATCAAAATTTGAGATTTTCCAAATGACCAACGCATGATATTCAATATCGTATATGGAATAGGGTTTTAAAAGTCCACAGATCAGGTTTCAAAATCTACATTCCAACCAACCTTTAAGAAACTACCACTTGTTTAGCATAGCATTAAAGAATCCACATTTATCTAAAAAGATATTAAAACACTCCTCCTGTGCATCTCCATTATTGTGTGGAGCTGGATTTTCTTCATACATGAAAACCAAAACAATCATTATATCAGAATGAATGTAGGTATCAGATGATATAATGCAGCTGTCGTCCATTAAGCCAGATATTAGCAATTTTTGCAAAAAATTATAAAGCGCTCTTCTCAACCAGGTTTCTTTCATTTCAGAAAATGGGTGCTTCTCATAAAACTGGTATTTACATTAACAAGCAGTTGGTTTATTATTTTTTAAATTTAATAATGATCTTTTAAAATATCTTGGATTTTATTCCTAACAGAATAAATACCAAAAGATATTTGTTACATACATAAAAGCTCCCTAAAGCCCTCAATAATTTTTAAGAGCATAAAAAGATTCTAAGACTAAAACATTAAAAAAAAAAATTTTAGGACTTCCCTGGTGATATAGTGGGTAAGAATCCGCCTGCCAATGTGAGGGACACAGGTTCTATCCCTGGTCCAGAAAGATTCCACATGCCTCGAAGCAACTAGGCCTATCGGTCACAAGTTCTGAGCCCACGAGCCACGTCTACTGAAGCCCACGCGCCCAGAGCCTGAGTTCTGCAGTAAGAGAAGGCCCAGCATTGAGAAGCCCGCGCACTGCAGTGAAGAGGAGTCCCCAGTCGCCGCAGCTAGAGAAAGCCTGCACGTAGCAAAGAAGACCCAGCGCAACCAAAAATAAACACTTCTTAAAAATTTCTTAAAAAAATAAATAAATAAAAGTAACTTTTAGATGGCAACTCACACAAGAAAACAAAGTTGAGAAAAAAATTTACTTGCTTTCTTTAAAGCAAGTAAACTAACATTTCTTAATCATCAGAGAATAATGCAAAAACAGCAGTTCCACTTTACTCATTGAGCCAAATAATGCACTTATTGAGGCTTCTCTTTAGGGACAGACAAATAGTTAAAGTATTTAAATATTTGGGTCTCCAGTAATCTCCTACAAATTTCCCAAATGACTAGTCTTGTCTGACAATACAGCACACTGTATGTAAATTCACCCAATTAGCTTACTGACACTTGTACATTCTCCTAAATTCACCAGCATTCACTGCACTGTCTTTTGCCACCAGAGGCTGAGAGACTTCTTGATGAATTATTGATTTTCTGCCAATTAATTACCATAGTAAGATTCAGTTAGGCTAATCTCTGTAGAAAAAAATTTTTTCCAGTCCCAAGTTGCTTGTATCCTTTAGCATCTGTTGAAGAATCAAAACAATAACTGGAAATCTAAGGATGAAATAGATACTGAATCCTAAAAATACTCTTGATATAACTAACAAATAACTCAGTTGTCAGACACTTAATTGGGCAAAGAACCTATTTTCCACTGGATTTCAGACTTGGCTGTTTTTCATTTAGATCTTTTCTCAGTTCTCTGACAATTCAACATCACTATGGGATTTTAGAATGAATCTGTTGTACTAAACTCAGCCCAAGACTATAAGCATGTGCCTATGTTTTCACTGGTAAAAGTGGGATGCTTTAAGTCTGTGAAGATTAACAAAGAACATTCATTATCTTAGGAAAGCATGGCTTCCCTGGTGGTTCAATGGTAAAGAATCCTCCTGCCAATGTAGGAGATTGGGGTTGGATCTCTGGTGGGGACCGGGAAGATACTCTGGAGAAGGAAATGGCAACCCACTCCAGTATCTTGCCTGGAGAATCCCACGGACAGAGGAGCCTAATGGGCTCCAGTCCATGGAGTCACAAAGAGTCGGGCACAACTGAGCAACCAAACACGCACACAGGAGAGCATTCTTGAAATAATACTCGCGCAGCTAAGTGGACACTCTTGCAGCAGCTCAAGGCTCACTACTTTAGGACTGAGAACCTCAAGCAATACAGTAAGGGCATCACTGCACAAGCAGAGGCTTCCTCTGCAGGTCTCTGTAGCCCACGTAGAGCATCCGCAATCCAGGGATGCCAGCCCCGGGCATGCCTGGAACATCATCTCTCCAGCCCCTCACGCCAAGGCAACAAGGTCCCCCGACACTTCATGGGACCACACAGTGGGACAAGATGCCGTTCTCATGGCCCTACACTCTCCCACCCCTATCTCAGGGGTTCGATCAGGCCTGCTACTCACAGCCCCAACAATTTATCTCGAGAATGCCCATCGTGGCTCTTCTCAAGTTCTCTAAAATGTGGCTGTCACCCGTTTGAGCCGTGAGATTCCATAAGGCTCGATTTACTTTTATGCACAAGAGGAGGGTGGAGGAAGTAAATGATTTAAGCCACAGTTCAAAACCTGAAGAAAGAGAGAGAAGAAGGAAAAGAAATACAACTCAGCGAAAGCATCAATATCAACAAAACTGCAAGGGAGAGAGGAACATTTTGAGTTTATACACATTCTTTTCTAGAAAGAGGAAGGTACAGAGAAAAAACACAATGGACTTGATGTCAGATGCTAATGCAGAGCCCAGCCCTACCAGCTTCCTGAAAAGGAGGCTAGCTCCCCGAAACTGGCAGGGTTTGGCCCAGGTCACAGAAGCTGTCACACACAAGGTCATGGCTGCCTTCCCTCCTATACATGCACCATCGCAAAAGAGGAAAAACTCTCTTCCAACTAACAGCATACACAAGTCACAAACAGCAAATTCATTACCAGGCACTAGAGGAAGCAGAGTAGAGAGAGAAGCAAGCCCTGACAGAGAGAACTGAAATGCATCATTTAAACCACAACAGTACAAACAGGGCCAGCTGTGCTCTGTACGGCTCTCCTCAACACAGTTCACAAGCAAGAGGGACTAACCCTTGAACAAGCCGAAAGTCTACTTAAAGGCAAAGTTGGTGAGTCAGAACATGGTACTTAAAGGACTGGGGTTGTTTTCAGAGATGGTGGCAGAGTGGTCTCCATCTCTCCTGGACGTGCTGGCCCCTCCGGTGTCCTGTGTGAAGGTTTCAGCCCAAATGGGAAGGATGAGAAAACAGCCAAGGGCATTTGACTGGAAAGACTTAGTAAAACAAAAATGAGTAACGCTGCCTATTACAAAAATACTACACACGTGATTCTCTGCTTCCCTGACCAAACTGGAAAATAATTCAACTGTTTACATTTCAGGGAGGTGGTTTAAAAAAAAGAAGGAAAAAAGAAGAGCTGAAATTTTCCACGCTGGTGAGCATGGGGTTGGAATCAGTCCTAAGCAAGAGGACAAGCTGGCCCTGCGCTGCCTGTCACCTTTCTCCACCCCAGGTCTGCCCGCACGCAGGGGACCAGGGGGACGGGGTGGGGGCCGGGGTTCCCACCGGCCCAGACAGGACAGCAGGCTGTGCAGGGACCTGCCACGAAGGCGCTCCCAGGGCGCAAGGCTGCGGCTGCCTCCAGCTGGGTCTCCAGACAGACACCAGCTTAACCTTTAGCCTGGCCCTGCCTGGCTGTCTGGCACCTCTGCCTTTTGGCCTTAAGCCGTCTCAGTGCAGTTTATACACTGGCGTGGCTCTCCCTCAGTCTTCGAGTCTCCTTAGAGAGGCCACAACAGGACTAAGTCTAAGAAAGTCAAAAAGGGATGGTCCCTCATAGACATGAGATGACCAAATGCTCCAGGGTCCTTGCACCAAGACTCCAAGCTGAGCAGGTAGTCAGTGATGGAGGTGATTTTCCTTTAAACTACCAATGGGCCCGGGCTACAAATCTAAATGATCCTTACTCCATAGGATCCAAGGTCACAGGAGAATTTCATTTACTAGAATATATTAAGTGAGACTCTTCTTTAAGAAAATAGACACAGTTGAAATGGTAACAGCTGAGGTCTCCAAGCCCCGCCTGCCGGGAGCAGCCACTTCCATGGGTGCTTCTAGAAGAGGGACATCCTCCTAATTCAGTGGACTTATCAGTGCTGGAAAGTGGCCACCAGAATCAGGGGGAAAAGATGACGTGATTATCTATTTCCACTAACTTACTGCAAATAAAACAGCAGAGAAAGAGAAGGAAAAGAAGTAAAATTATCAATTCTTAGACACAGACGTGCACACACACTCTTAGAGGCTGTCTGATAGCAAGAGAATATTTAGCACAGACATTTGCAGACACTTACTGTCTGAATTAAAATGGGAAGCTGCAGAGATGGAAGTCGGTGAATAATTAGCAGTGAAGACAATCTGACTCTGCTCTCTGCCAGATACAATTACTTTCACTCCATCTCAGGGAGGTAAACGCGTCTAAACTGGTAAAGCTGAATGGGACCACCTGCCACTTGTTTTCCAAAACAATTGTGGGCCACCTAAAATGCTCACATCTAAAAAAATAAGTCGTATTCTATAATAAATCAAGACTGCTGATCTTAAATCAAAATAGCCTTTGGTTTATATGTGAAAGTAAAACAAAAGCTGGTTTAGCAAGCTGTCTCGGCACTTCTGGCCCTATGGCATCAGCAGACTAAGAAAAACTTTCTGAATCATCAAAGAAAAGAATGTTTATTGTTGACCGAAAGCTTGGTCAACTGATAAGTCTTCAAGAATTTAGGGAAAAAATGTTCTTTTTCACAACCTTTCCAACTATTCCTTAAAGAACCTTAGGAAACTAGCAACAACTAATTTCTGATATAAAATAAAAATGAGCACTAATATTTCAAATTTGAGTTTATCCTTTCTGTATGTTCTGAGAAAAAGAAGGAAAAAAAAAACTGAAATGAAAATGCCTCTCTCCTTAAATCATGTATTTTGGACTTCTCTGTTGTTTTACAACTAGAAAAACAGAAGAGGAGATAAAGACAGTTACAGATAAAATAAGTTCCTTGTAATTTTTTTAAGATTTTTTTTTTTAATGTGGACCATTTTTAAATTGAACTTGTTACAATACTGTCTCTGTTTTATATTTTGGGCTTTTGGCTGTGAGGCATGTGGATTTTAGCTCCCTGACCAAGGATCAAACCTACATCCTCTGCTTCAGAAGGCAAAGCCTTAACCACTGGACCACCAGGAAAGACCCAGCTCCTTTTAATTCTTAACATCAAGAGAATTTCAGTTTCTTGAAGACTTCAGACTTTCAGGATAGTGGCCCAATCCTAGGTCTGAGCTTACACAGGTAAATCTAAACTGACTTCGGAAAATCAGACACCAGTTCCAAAATGACTCTGAAGACGTGTTTTCTCTGGGGCTACTTAGATGATCACATTTCAATCCACATACTCATAAAAATACAAAAACAACTTGTTTAAGAAAAACAAGGTGATGGCTCTAAGAAGTTCAAAATCAAACATTCTACCCTCTCACCAAGATGTCTGTAAAATGTCACACTGAATTGTCTGGTCAAACTCCCAAAAGACAGTCAAGAAATGCAAGTCTGCTTAATGACAGCAGTAATGAAGGGCTGAATACACCAGGTCCTTGCTGTGGCCTGAGCCAGGCTACGCATTCAGCCTATGGCTAAAACGTCAGCCCTCCTTTTGAGACATTCTGAGCATCAGCAGGACATTAACTAGGGGGGTTCTTTTCAAGGTCTGACCCACAGACTACATTACAGTTTTGTAAAAAGTAGCTCTGTAAACTAAGGAATTCTGAAATCACTCTTAGGAAAGATTTACTATCTCCAGGGTGCTTTTCATAAAGTGATTTCTTATGGTTTCTCTAAGCTGGTCAGAGAGAAATGTTCCAAACTGTCTATAAAATGTTTCTAGGCATCTTGAAAGTTAGAGTGGCAAGAATTTTCCAGCAAGTTGTCAAAATAAAAGGAAAAGATAGAAATTCTCAGCCAAACAGAGAACAACATAAAGATATCCCATTAAAGAAAAAAAAAAGACAACTCCTCCCTGTGAAATAAGCAATATTCAGAGCTAGAATGATGAGCTTTTGAAAACCTGACTTTTAGCAAGCAAATATCTGGACCACCTGACCCAAGGGGTGTCTTCTCTCTGTGGACACATCAAGGGCAGAGACCCCGCCTAGGCAGGCACGTCGAGCTCATGGGAATGGTCAGCACCAGCGCACACAAGGAAAAGGAAACTCAGGCCCCTCTGTCAACCCCGCTCAGCTGCTCCCCTGACTAACCCTCTGCCCAAGGGCGGGACCTCTGACCTCCAGCCCCAGCCTCCCATCAAGCACCAGGTTGGTTCCAGTCCCATTATTTCTCAACACCCCACTCCCCTTTGGTTTTCCAACCCCCTCACTCCATCGCCCCCTCCCACGACCTCCCCGTATCTACACAAAAAGCGAGTGTAAAACACGAACCAAAGGAGACGCAAAAGGAAATCATAGCTAGAGCCCAAAGCAGCAAAGTCCAAGAAGTGGGCCACAGGGGGAAAGGGAATGAATAAAACTGAGTAGCTGGTCTCAGAAGAGAATGAAAACACACGAAGCTGAGTACGGGAGCTGGTGTCCAAGATCACGGAGCAGGGGAGATGCTGGCTAGCACTCGGGGGGCCGGAGCAGGGGTTCCCACGGCAGCCCCACGCTGAGCTCCGGGGCCACACATCCAAACAGCTCTGTCTGGAGACCGTGCAGTATAACTAACTGCTGCTCCCCAAATTCCATCCTCAGTCTCCTCCTGGAAGAACCGCCTTGGATCAGGGCCGAAGGGAGAGGAGTTCAATTCCCCATTTCCCACCTTTGCTCTAACCAGTCACCCCTCACACCATTGGGTGCAGGTTCAAGGAAGTCCCCTGCCCAGGATACCCAAATCCATGGATGCTCAAGGCTCTCCCAGACAGTGCTCTGCACCCACAGAGCCCCTGTGGCTCTGTGCAGAGAGCCCACGGACATCAAGCCCACTGTCCAACAGCTCCAGTTTCTCCCAGGCTGACGACCCTAAATGCCCTCAGCCACCTCAATTTAATAAGTGCCCTCTTTTTATTTTCACCACATTGCACAGCATGTGGGATCATAGTTCCCTGACCAGGGACTGAACCCATGCCCCCTGCTGAACAGATTGATCCGTTAAGCATGGGTCCTTAACCACTGGGCCATCAGGACAGTCCCAAATAAGCTCTCTTTTAGAGCTAGTCAGAGTGCTTCCTGAAATTACCTAATACCATTTAACTTTCAGAAAAGCTTCAAGTCTGAAAACCAGGCAGAGAGGCAGTAAGCCAGGATGCTCAGAACAGACAGCGCCCAGAGCTCCCGCAGGCAGTCCTGGTGCAGCGTGGCCCTCAGGGCCAGAACAGGGTTCATCCCATTTAATCAAAGTCTCTGGGGCGCGGCCTGGGCATCCCACTCATGATTCCAGTGTGTGGCCAAGGGCAGTCCCACGAAAGAAACATGAGCAAAGCCCAGTTCCGATCTGAAAGCAACAGGTTCCCGCTGGGCACTCACACTGTCCATCAATGAGTCACCTCACTGGCCACCGTTCACTTCGTATAAATCCACTCTGCTGGTGGAAATCACTGCTTGACTGGCTAGGGAGGGGTCAGGCTGGGTCTCAGGGTCGTTTCTGGCCACAGTCCCTTTCATTCATACAAAGAATACCATCTCCCTTGCATTTAATTTCCAGAGAGCACAAAGCCTTGGGGCAGCAAAAGACTTACTCTAATCAACTGCCTAAGAACATTAAACCATCAAAGAGAAAAATGTCCAAGTCTGGGTCCCTAAGCACAACTGAAGATAGAGTGAAAAGTTTCAACCTGAAACAACTGCCCTCCGCCCCCACCCCCCGCCCCCCACCGCGTGGAGGAGCAGGGCCCAAGGACAGGCAGAGGTCAGGAGCACACCACTCTTTGTGCTCAACTGTCACTGCTGCCAGAGGGCGGATCCTGGCTCTTTTCAGCTGTCACCTTCCTCATAAGGGGAGAGGGCGGGTGGCCGGACACTCTCCTGCAAGCTAACTAACCTCGTTCTCTCCAACTCAAACTGGGCTTGAGCTTTCCAGAGTAATCTATTGTGCTCCCACCACAATAGGGGTTGGCAGAATCCTGACTTTAAGATACACTGTCTAGTTTTCCATGAGGGGCTGGGGGATGGGGAGGGACTATGTTCATATATATTTCCATCCATTGGACTAGAGTCTGTGTAGCAACGACCTTTTCCCGGCTCAATTAACATGCTCTCAAAATAAAAGAGGAACATCTGACTTTCAGAGACATTTGAAATTTGAGTTGTATTCTGTTTAAAAATGCAAAGGAAAACTCCTAGTTTCATTATGAATGGATCCACAAATACTAGCAACCTCAGCACTGACTCAGTCAGTGTAAATGTGCACACTGCCTTCCATGGGGGCTGGCACATTCCACTATCTGCAAGTTTCACTGCTGCTTTTACAACTGCTCTGATTCCCTAATGATGCTCAGAGAGGGCTACTAGTATGAAGAAAAGGTATTTGTAACACCAGGTCTTAAGCTGGGGGTGGGGGTGCGGGAGGTGCCTGCACACAGAGGAAGCGGGGGAGAAAAGCCAGAAAGGTCTTCCTTAACACCCACCAGATTCCAGTCAGTCAAGGAGCGAGTCTGGAAGCAGACCCACTCATGCTCCATTCAGACAAGCCCAGAACACGGCGCCACGTTCTGAGTTCACCTCCCTCTGTCTTAACTCACCTGTCTTCCCTAATGACAGAGCACCAAACATGAACAGCATTCCTGGGGACAGTCTTCCAACATTCTCATGGCTCCAGGAAAACTGTCCCACGTGTTTACTACGTGAAATGAACTCTATATTTCCACAGCCGCTGCTGCATGGTTTGCTAAAAGTAACTCAAAGTCAGCACTGGACGGAAGCAGAGTACGGCTGGGTCCCAAATGGCAAATCAGGAAGGATCTTAACATCATTCTTTGGTCACTGAACTTATTCGTGCGAACAGGAAACATTTAAAATTGGTCCCAGAAAAATAAACTGTGAAAGCATTGCTTGTTGGTCTTCCTTGGTGGTTAGATGGTTAAGAATCTGCGAGCAAATACAGGGGACACAGGTTCAATCCCTGGTCTGGGAAGATCTCAGATGCTAAGGGGCAACTAAGCCCGTGCACCTAGAGCTCCCACCCTACAGGAGAAGCCTCTCCAACCAGAGAAAGCCCGCGCACAGCAACAAAGACCCGGCACAGCCAAAACTAAATAAATAAAAAACATTGCTGTTTCATCTTTTTGGGGTCAACTAATGTATTCTAAAGTAGCTATGTTCATATGGAGAAAGGGAATGCTGCTTTACTATTTGACTTCAACAAACACCTATGAAACAAAGCTTATCTGTTTGGAAAAACACGATATTAAAGAGCTTCCCTGGTGGCTCAGATGGTAAAAACCTGCCTGCAATGCAGGAGACCTGGGTTCGATCCCTGGATCAGGAAGATCCCCTGGAGAAGGGAATGGCTACCTACTCCAGTATTCTTGCCTGGAGAATCCCATGGACAAAGGAGCCTGGCGGGCTACAGTCCATGGGGTTATAAAGAGTAGGACACAACTCAGAGACTAATATTTTCTTTCAAGATATTAAAACAATCGCTAGAGGGAAGGAGAGTTTGGAAGGAGCCTACTGTTAGTGAGGAGGGCGTCTTCCATATGGCTCTGAAATTCTTTCCTCCTGAGACAGAGCAGCTGATCAGATGGGGCAGCAGCTCCCCCAGACTCAGGGCCCCAGGTGGGCCCCATGCTCTGTGGGGACATGGCCTAACCCTGAGACTGTCTCAGCAGAACCGCTTGGTTTTCACCCCAAGCTGAGCCCTCCAACTTAACCTCCACCAGTGACAAATGAGTATTTCGTCCTGTACTATTACTTTGTGAATAGCTCCCAATTCCAACAAAGCCTGGGCGGGAGAAGAGGGCGCTACCTACTGTCTGTCAGAGACCCCGACATCTGTGAATGTGTGACAGCAGCGATTCCATTTTCCAAAAGGACACTGCGATCTAGCATTCTTGAGCCCTGGAACACAGCTAAAATTAACATGTGGTATCTATAAACACACACACCCCTCCATCAGGGGAGCTGAATTTGCATCACGGTTGGTTTATTTGCAAGTTGGCTGTTAAAATATATTAGAAAAGGTTACAATTTTAAAGAAACACTTATATCCTCATTCCTTCCACAAACCTGACTGTTAGGTCTAAGAACTGTGCTGAAAACCAGGCCAGTAAGGCGGTCAGCTGGTCTCTGGCCCCCAGAGCCTGCAGGCTGCCTGGGAAGAGAGGCAAGCCCCAGGCAGGTACAGTGAGCTGCAGTTATGTGCCAGGTGAGGAAGACGAAAATGCGTGGTGAGGGCAGGACTGAGTCCAAAGCCAGGAAAGGGCTCAGAAAAGCATGGTCAGAAAAGCGTGGTCAGCACTCGTCTCACTGGAGAACTGAAGGATGAGCAGAGATGAGCAAGCAAGCACAGACTGAAAGGTCAGGGAAGTGGCCACCCCCAGGGAGAAGCACTGCAGGACGAAGGCTCTGGGTGAGAAGGTGCAAGTGTGGAGGATGGATTCAGCAGAAGCTAGGCAACAACAGCCTCTGGGTTGGCCCGCAGGGGTCTGGACTTCAGGATTTGATCTGGGAGTCAAAAGAATTCAGGATACCGGTACAGCCATCCAGGTAAGAGAGATAACCTCTTGGCTTTGTAGTATAGCAGTGAAGACTTTAGAAATTTCAGAGGAGAACCCCAAATTGAATTCCTTCCAGACAGGCTAAATCTGGGGTATCTGAAAGAAAACTTTTGTAAGGCAAATAAACACCTCATTTAACAAAACTGTTCTCTGCAATAAGATCTTCACGTATCTATTTTCTTGGGTTTGTTTTTTTATTTTTTTTAATGGACCACTTTTAAAGTTTTTTATTGATTTGTTGCAGTACTGTTTCTGTTTTATGTTTGGGTTTTTTGGAGACATGTGGGATGTGGGATGTTTTTTGGAGACATGTAGGATCTTAGCTCCCAACCAGGGAGTGAACCCGCATCCCCTGCAGAGAAAGGTCAAATCCTAACCACTGGAAGGACAGGGAAATCCCCTCCATTTTCTTAAAGCCAGACATATTGCCTGTGCACTGCCACCGGCCCTGAAATTGACAAGGCTTTCTGATCACTGCACCTTCATCCTTAGCCTAGCCCTGAACTCCAACTGTCCTCTCCTGGCTCTCAAAGGGTAAGAGACCTGTTGCTCCTTTGTGCCACTGTCCCTTTAAAAGACAACTTGCGCCCAACTCAAAGACACCTGTTGGTCTTTGGTTCATCCAAAAGGCATCAGTAGAGACTGGTGAGCCAGACTCAGAGATGAACCAGGACAATCAGCCCTCAGAAGCATCTCAACTCTGAAACTGTCCCTGACCTCTTGGGATGGAGGTGGTTAGTGTGATGCATTCTGTAAAACAAGTTTATTCTCTGGCTAGAAGCTGGTCCCTGAGTTACGTGACATGCCCACCCCAAATAAAAGACTCCTCAGCCTTGGGATTTTTAGCCTGCTCATGTAAATTTAATTCAACAATTGCTGACTGGGCAATTTCCTGGATGACCTGAAATCTATCAGATCCTGTAACATCATTTCGCTGAACAAACAAGGGGTACAAGCTGTCCGCCGGGCGAACAGCACAAGGTCACAGGCTTTAATACCTGGACTGCAACAGAAAGCTGGGGGGTAGGGGTTCCGGACGTGGATTACAGATCCATTGTTTATAAATCACCCAGGGAGCTGCGGTTGGTCACCTGGCACACAGCAGGCTGCACAGTTATCTACTCTGCCAAAGCCAGTAACAGCTCCACGTTCCATGTGGACCTCATCCAATGGCTGTTTCCTGACACCTTGTATCTCCCACGAACTGCACCACTTGGCAGGAGGATTCAGGACAACAGAATTGCAGACAGTTTTTCAGCAAAGCTCTGCCAAGAATTCTGGCCAAGGGCAAACTTTTACCTGTTGCCGGAAGTTGCGTCACCTTCTCTACGCTGAATGAACGTGTGCGTGCTCAGTTGTGTCAGACCTGCTGCGACCCCTTGGACTGCAGCCCGCCAGGCTCCTCTGTCTGTGGGATTCTCCAGGCAAGAACACTGGAGTGGGTTGCCATTTCCTCCTCCAGGGGATCGTCCCAATCCAGGGATCGAACCTGAGCCTCCCGCACTGCAGGCAGATTCTTTAGCCACTGAGACCCAGGGAAGCCCCTCTGTACGTTATCAGATCACAACGTGCTAGCAGGTCGGGGGTACCCACAGTCTATGGTGTGCATCCCTGGGTGCCCACTCTGAGCGGCTCGCTAACAAGAAGCAGCCTTGATGGCTTTTTGTCTGGTAAGGGCGGCTGCTCTGATCCCTTTGGGCCCTAGGATAACGCCCCCTGGACTCCCAGCAGATCCAGGTAAAACAGCTTCCTGTGTGCAAGGCCTAAGTGTCCCAGGAAAACGAATGTCACCACACGCACCAAGGCTGGAGGGAGGCCACAGCACAATCTCAGCAGGCTCTGCAGAAATGCACCACCAAAAAGTCCTCCCCAAACCACGCAGTAATCTCATCTTTACATCGGCATCTCCTGTCTGAGATAAGAAGCACCTTCCTAAAGGTACGTTAGATGTATTGGATGAAAAATCTAACAACAGACTGCACTAGGAATTAGAAAGCGAACGCTTGGGCTTTGCTTGCATCTGTGCAAGGCTCTTGCCAGAACCATGGCAATAATCCAGGCCAGAGTTTATCGCCTCTCTTGGCCTCAACTGGCTCTGAAAGCAAGACAATAATCCCTCATCAGCCTTGCCAGGGACGCAGAGAACTTTCAGCTCAGCTCTGGAAGGAACTATAAGCAGGACAGCCACTATGAGTTTTCAGTGTTGCTGATGGCTATCCCCCACCTCAAGAAAAACCAACGTCTCTTTGCCTATCTGTGTGATGCTGTATTAAACAGAATTAGAAGGCACAATCTGGAAACAGAAAGCATACAATTAACTTTACCCTCCCTAATAAGGTAGGGCCAAAATTAACACGCCCTTTTATTTTCAATCAGGCATTTCTAACGTATTCTGGTTGCTTTGTGCTTGTAAGGGCAAGACCGCCTCATCCTGGCACATGCCCGACCCCCGGTGAGGTGGAAGCTGTGAGTGGGAAGGGTGAGGGGGTGAGTCGCTAGGATGACGGCATCAAACTCTCGCTGCCTGAAACTGACTTTTTCTTTTTCTCTGTTGCCTGGGGGGGTGTGTTTATACAATTTCCTAAAAGAGATGACAATCTATGTTAATGAGAGAGACTGCTGGACGATAGGGCAAGGTCTGAGCTGGCCAAGCAGCAAGCAGAGGCTGGTCCTGAGCCCCTGCTGGTGCCACAACAGGAGGCCCAGGGTCACAGCAGGAAGGAACAGAAGCCTCAGGACACACCACAGCCCTGCAGCCAGCCCGAGGGAGCACGATCGTCCTCCCAGGCCTCTCAGGCTGGTTATGTAACGTTCCACAGAATCGTGCAGGCCTCTATAAACACAGTTGTTTTCCACGACAAAAATACTTCCATTCCTCCCTGAGCATAAGGCAAGGAACCTGCTTCCTGCGGCTGGCGGTGGCCGAGACAGACCCACAGGGAGGGAGACGGCTTCAGCTGCGGCCCCCAGCAGGGCCCCTAAGGAAAACAGCCCAGGGCAGCCCAGAGCCAGTGAAAATGGGATTCAGCCACATCTGAACACCAGGCTGCCCTGCCAAAGCCAGGCATGATGGAGACCAGCCCGTCCCATGGCTGTGGTCTTCCAAGCAAGGCGCAAAGCCCCAAGGGCCCCAAAGACTCTCAGGAGTCCATGCGCAAAGTTCAAGGAGGAGTTTGAAGGGGGATTTAAGGAATCAATTTCCAGATCTCCACCTGCCAATGAAAGGACACTCCTATCTTCCCAACAGCTCCCCTCTCACTGAAATCTTACCCTGATGCATTGTTCCAAAGTTCGGAAACCTCTGAGACACCAAACAAAGGGGGTAATTCAAAATAATGATTATCAGGGAGTCTCTTTAATGATTAACCACAACTGCTTGAACTCAGAAAGGTTCCCAATTTTATGCCTAGGCATTTTTCTGTTAGGAGCAAAACTTGGCCCATTTGGAGATGCTATGGATTCAGAGGAAAAAAAAAAAATGAGAAGAGTAGGTTAACGATACGAATTCTCCTAAGAATACCTGGAATTTTTTCCCAAAATGTCAAACTGTTCAAGCCAAGCTAGAGATATAGCACAGATAACAAACATACTTGAAGTACATACAACTGGTTAATCACCTATATAAGGTGGTTAAAAATCAAAATGCAAAAATTCTTTCAAGTCATACTGCCAAAGATTTATTCCAACTAAGTCAATTCTCATATTATTTTCATCTTATTTGATGTTTAATATTTTCTACTTCTTGTTCACAAAAATAAATCATTTGAACCTGTGATTTTTTAAAAAAAGGTCGGAAATCAACTTAAAATGTAAGTTGACATTACTTACATAAAATGTAAGACACATACGCACTCCCATGGGAAGGAGTACATGGTTTGTAAAAGATTATTTCAGAAGGTACACGGACAAAAACATTGGAAGATGGTGCCCTAGAGACACCCCTCAAATAAGGGGGTCAGGGCAGCAAACACAGGTTGCAGGGCAGTGGGGAAACGTCACTTCCAGAAAAGGACGATAAGCCTGTAAGTCTGAAGGAGACGAAGGGGGGTATTACAAGCAGAGAGGGATGAGGCAAGGGAGAGAAGCGGGGGTCTCTGAGCTTGGAGGGCAGGTCAGGGCGGAGCGGGGTAGTGGGCAGTGAAGGACTCATACGCCGTGCTGAGGGGCACAGACCACATGTCAATAACCAACAGAAGTTTTCAGGCAGGAGCGTGTCGTAACTGACTCGCTGCTTCTACAAAGCAAGCGCTGGGCGACCATAAGAAGGATGAGATGGAGAGGGTGAGAACTCCCAACAGAGAGGTCAGCTGCTGGACAGTGATGTCCAAGAGAACCGTCCAGCAGCTGGACAGTGACGTCCAGCACAGCTGGAGTGTCCTGCGGTGCGCGCCAGTACGGCAGCCACCAGCCACACGCGGCTCCCCAGCAGCTGACATGCGGCTCGTGAGGCTGGGGAGCTGAGTTTCCATTTTCAACTTTAACTACTTTCAGTGTAAACGGGGACATGTGACTAGTGAGTACCACATCAGACACAGAGGCTAAGGAGCTACTTCTAAGAAGAAAAATCTGTCCAGAAGTAAGGCAGGAGCAGGGCAGGTGAAAGAGATTCAAGGAGTGTTTCTGAAGCAGAAGACGATGGTGACCCACTGGACGGAGTGGCGTGAGGACTGAGCTAAAGAGGACAGCAAGGCTGGTCTAACCAGAAGGCCAGGCTGGTGCTGACAGCAGGGAAGAAGAGAGTGCACAAAGGGTTTATGGGGAAGATAAAAGCTCCAGAATGGGCTCATCTACTTTGAAATGTATCAAGATTCTCCAGGGAAGATGGCAAGAAGGTGGCAAGAAAAAGGTCAGACAGGTGAGTCTTTAGAGGTCTCTATCAGAGAGACAGTAAGACAGGCTACGAGGAGGGTAGGGTCCCCCAGAGGGAGAAGACCAGAGGACTCCCAACACTTCAAAGGTACCGAGGGCAGGAGAGCGCATGGATGGCAGAGGGAAAATGGCCAGACGCACCCAGAGGAGCAAGGCGAGAAAGGGGTGCCAAGGAAGCTGGGAGGAGGAAGACGAGGGTGTTCCAACACGTGGGGTGTCCACCGGGGTCAAGCAGCGGAAGCACACAGGACAGGCCTGAGGGCAAGCTGGGGCGTCTCGTGAGGCCAGGAGCTGCAGAGTGTGGAAGGACAGACGCTGGATGGGAAGGACCAGAGGGATGGGAGCACTCGTGCATGCCAGGAGCGCGGCCAGGCCCTGGCACTGCCGCCATGGGGTCACAGGGGAGGTCACAGTGATATCCAGATGCACCTGTGGCCCTCAGGCCCCACCCTAACACCAGCCACAAGACTCTTATCAGCATAACTTCCTTTCCTAGGTCCTAACAGAAGCATTCAGAAAGGTAGGTAGCTACCTGTTTCCAACTAAGTAAGGGGGTATCCAGCAAAAGACACCTTTGAAATCCAGGAAGTTAAGGGACCAGGAAGTTTAACAGGAATGAACATGAAACTCCATCCACAAAACGTCTCTGTTCATCCTATACCTGTCAGCTACCTACTCTCTCTTTACATCAGATGAATGGTACTCTTCAAGCAAACTGACTTGACTCCATACAGGGATTAATTCAGCCAGCAGAACACAGCACACAATGCTTCCTCAGCCAAGTTCAAGATTCTTCAAAGGACTCCAGAAGGCTGTTCAGCTTGAGGGAACCTCCCCCACAAGATTCCAGCCAAGTTTCTTCCAATCAACTTTGTCTCCAACCCTCCAATCACTCGCGTGTGCTAAGTCATTTCAAATTGTGTCCAACTCTTTGAAACCCTATGGGCTGTAGCCCACCAGGCCCCTCTGTCCATGGGATCTCCAGGCAAGAACACTGGAGTGCGTTGCCATGCCCTGCTCCAGGGGCTTCCCAACCTAGGGCTCGAACCCAATCACTCATGAAAGGAATACTAATCCTTGAAGAGATCCTTGATTTGGGGGGGGGGTTGGCTTAAGCTGGCAGGCAGTAGTATCTGTTTCCTCGCCAGAACATTCTCTCATGTGCTTTCAGCATGCCCACACATGAGGTAGGTGTCTCAGCTCATACTAGGTACTCAGTAATGCCAATGAGGAACAGTGACTTGAAGTCACTGGGCACCCACCATGTGCCAGGCAAAACACTCGCACAAGCATCCTCAGTGATGTCAAAACCAGCTTTCACAACAGGCCATGTTCCACCACATTTAGAGACATGGTGGTCCAGTGGTCAAGACGCCACACTCCCAACACAAGCGGCACAGGTTCAATTCCTGGTCAGGGAACTAAGAGACCACATGCCAAGGCAAAAATAAATAAATAAAAACATTAAGAGACGTGCAAACCAAGTTGCAACTCACCAAGGTGGTAGTGAACTCTGATTCAAACTCAGGGTTGCCACAGCGCCCAAACCATCGTGGTAAGTACTCAAGAGACAGGCTGAATAAAGGTGGTACCACACTTCACACTCATCCCACTGAGATTACACTGATTTTCGAAATACAATTTCAGAAACCACAATTTAAAAAAACTTAGATATAGGATCTCTGATTCTCTACTAATCCATCACCCCCCCCCACACACACACACACACACACGCACGCACTGACTGTTCTCAGGGCCAGAGACGGTCACTGCGTTCTGAGCACTGGGGAGGGCCGCTCAGACACAGCATGTTCAGACCACACATCTGTGCCACAGACGTGGGATGCTCCCAAGTGAAATAAATTCAAGGGCACTAACACTGCACGTATTTTAGAGGCATCTTTCGTAACAGCACGAGAATGGACTTCATAACTGATTAATACTCTTCATCGACAATCATTACAATTTGATAGATACTAAAAGCTGACTCCAAGAGCTGCTATTCAAACATAATTCCTAAATCATGCTCTCATAAGTCATGTAGACTAATTCACAGAGAGACAATTAGCCTTTGACACTGCGCTTAATTTAATAAGTCATTTCAGAATTTTAATAGCAGCACTAACAGGCATGAAAGAAGAATGAACTATTTTTTTTTGAGACCTTATAACTTACAAATTAGCTAATTTTTATTTTTAATGTAAATGTCAAAAAGCATATTATCAAAGGGCCAGTAATTACTAATTTAATGCCAAAAAACACATGGATGTTATCTGAGTCAAGGTATCACTACTCTCAAAAATAGGCAAAGAGCTTTTTTTGAATTTATTTATTTTTAACTGAAGGATGACTGCTTTGCAACATTGTGTTGGTTTCTGCCACACATCAACATGAATCAGTCCAGGTGTACTTATAGCCCCTCCCTCCTGAGCCTCCCTCCCAAGAATAGGCAGAGTATGAACGGTATTTTTAAAGTAAACACCAAACTCTCTAACTTAACTCTTAATAACAACTGAGGAAAATGTCTGCACGTTCATGGAAAGATAGCTGTGAGAACTAAATAAAATAATATACATAAAGGGAAGTAATTCATGCCATATGAATAAATTACATTATTAATATTAAAAAGTAAATTCCCTGAATGAATTTAATGCCTTTAAAGTGTACATATTTTTTCCTATGCAACAAGTTTAAATGAAAGAAGGCAGTCAAAGGATTTAAACAAATCTAATGCTTAAACTCTAACATACAAGATCAAATAATTTTCAAAGGACATCTACCTACATGATACTCAACTTAGATTATAAATGCCTTTATGGTAAAGAACATGTACTGAAAACATATTTATTAGACATAAAAGTATCTAATAAATGCTTGCTAATTACTTGTCATGAAAACTTCTGTTAAACACAACTCAAAAATACAAATCAAAAAAGATTACATAATAAAATAAAACCAAATTTACATATTAAGTCAAAAAAACTATACAGAAACATACTAATAGTTTTAAAGGACACATATATCTGTCAGAGAGCTTCCCAAGCAACTCAGTCAGTAAAGAATCTACCATCAATGCAGAAGACCACCCGCAATGCAGGAGACCTGGGTTCAATCCATGGATCAGGAAGATCCCCTGGAGAAGGTAATGACAACCCACTCCAGTATTCTTGTCTGGAAAATTCCATGGACAGAGAAGCCTGGCGGGCTACAGTCCATGGGGTCACAAGAATCAGATACAACTTAGCAACTAAACCACCACCACCATTTACCTGTCTCTATAATTCAAATA
Source organism: Odocoileus virginianus (assembly GCF_023699985.2). Lineage (NCBI taxonomy): Eukaryota > Metazoa > Chordata > Mammalia > Artiodactyla > Cervidae > Odocoileus > Odocoileus virginianus. Next base: position 83,651,019 of record NC_069680.1, on the reverse strand, counting down.
TTTTAATATTATGTTTTTCCTGTTATAAAATCAGTATGTTCATTTTAGAAAAGACTGGGGAAAAAAGGCAAAAAAGAAAAAATGATAATTAGACATGACACAATCATAATAACCACTGTAAATTTTTTAATGTATCCTATTCTGTTAATGCATATGCATACTTAATTTTCCTGTGAAATGGGGATCTATTATATATACTGCCTAGCAATAAATTTTTTCACTTAATATTCTATGCACATTTTCCCATGTCATTAAGCGGCCTTATAAAACAAGCTATTTAATTGATTTAAATTACTTGATCATATGGAGAATCATAATTTAATGTCTTACTGCCAATATTTTTTCAGTTTCTCACGCAGTAACTAATACTAAATGAGCAGCTTTCTACATAAGTCTTTTAGAGCAACGGTGATTATGTCATTGGGGTAAATTCCCCACCTCAAATCCCCACACAGTTACTAACCTCCTACTTCACTAAAAACTGCACAGAGCTTGGCCTAGCAGCCTGGAGTGACTGGAATACAGAGGAAATACGGTCCCTTCTTCCCTCTGGCCTGTTAACATTTGACCCAGAGCTCTGGAGGAGCAGCTTTGTTTGAAGTCTTCCAGCACAGGTGCAGGGTTACCTGGGAATGTTTCCATCTCCCACCCAGACCCCCACCTTTCATCTCTGGAGGGGAACAGACAGAGAATCTCGGGTCCAGCCTCTCACAAGGGGACAAAGGTCCAGCAAGAGGTGGCGCAGAGGACAGACCACCTGGAACAGGTATGAAAGACTGAAATATCAGAAAACAGACAAGTGCGCTGTGCACTGCTTTCAGTATCATCTCTCTTGCCCTACCCTCTTAACACAGCCTCAGCCAATTATATATGATCCTCCTCTTACTTAAAACATTATCTTTGGGAGGGGGGACCGGGATGGGGAATACAAACATGGCTAATTCATTTCAATGTATGACAAAAACCACTGCAATGTTGTAAAGTCATTAGCCTCCAACTAATAAAAATAAATGAAAAAAAAAAAAAAGAAAGAAAGTAGGGAAAAAACACCAAAAAAAAAAAAAACATTATTTTTGCATTTGGGTACTGTCAGATGACTCAAGTTAATAAAGGTTTTCTGTACTTGCTGCACATTTGTATCTCCATGCACATATCACAAACACAAGGAGGTCCATGTGCAGTTAGGGGTTGACCAGCACTCCTGGTGAGACAAGCCCTCAAGCCAGAAATACCCATTAAGTACCAGGCAAGCCAGCCTGGCCAGAGGCGCTATGACGTCCCTCTGCCCTACCTTCATTTCCCAGCACAAAAGAACTCTTCCAGGACTTGCCTGCTTCAGTTAACAACCTGCCTACCAGTGCAAGGGACACGGCTTTAACCCCTGGTCAGGGAAGACCCCACATGCCATAGGAAAACTAAGCCTGCGCACCACAACTACTGAAGTCCATATGTTCCAGACTCCACGCTACGCAACGAGAGAAGCCACTAAAACAAGAAGCCCTTGCACTGCGATGATGAGCAGCCCCCACTCACCGCAACTAGAGAAAGCCCAGTGCAGCAATGCAGACACAGTGCAGCCACAGCTAAATATTTTTTAAAATTAAAAAAAATTTTTTTTAATTAAAAAAAAAGAACTCTTCCAAAGATCATCCTATCCACCAACTACTCCCTCACTACACACCTGTCTTCATGAAGTCAGATGTTACCTAATGCTGTTCCCCCACTTTTAAGAAGAGGCGGCTGATTTTAAAGTGACCCCGTCTCTAATGGCTTGTATTCCACAATTTAACTCCACTTCTCTGAAAGCTAACTCAGGGTAATGACCCACGTCAGCTACCTTCGGTGCAGTTTGGAAGCTGTTGGACTGGTATGGTGAGACTCATGACTAATCATGACTATTACGAGTATTAGGACTGCGATATTTTATAGTTAGTTGTCAACTGTGACATAAACGTACACAAAATCCAGAATCCGTTTTGTTCACCAAAAGACAAACGAACCATACGTTTACAGAATAAACTGGCCACCAGTGACAGATTCAATGATAAATTGTGGAATACATAATTTGCTTACTTTTTGCATAAGAGTTTAAAGTGAATATACTGAATTTACTGAAAGTGCTTTAAAATCTCTTCTTTCATTTCTATCAATGCAAAAATGCATGTCTCCCATGAGAGGGTCTCTCTATAACCAGTGCTATTAGAACAAAACAGAGCGCTTCCCTAGTGGTCTAGAGGTTAAGAATCCACCTGCCAATACAAGGGACACAGGTTCAAACCCCGGTTGGGGAAGACTTCACGTGCCACAGAGCAGCCACCCGCCACAACTACCAAGCCTCACTCTAGAGCCCACATGCCACAACCACAGAAGCCGGAGCACCCAGAGCCTGCCTCTGCGGCAGGAGACGCCACGCAATGAGAGGCCCATGCAATGCAACTAAAGAAGGTCCACGTGCAGCAAGGAAGCCCCAGTGCAGCCAGAAATAAATAAATAAATCTTTTTTTTTTAAAGCCGAAACTATTTAGATGTATATTATCTCCTGCAAATAGTATGGCATCAATCTGACTCTGACTAGATAAATTAATAAGCAGCAAGAAATAAGCAAGCCCACTTACCACATCACAACCTTTAAATCCTGATACGAGTGGCATCTGTTTGAAATTAACTGCACTTACCATGGGAAACTGCTCCTTTGTGCATTACTTTTGTTTGTCATAGTTACAGAACAAGAGAATGTTGCGTGTGTAATTGTGACTCATCATTTTTAATCCCCTAATGCTCAGTTTCAAGTGAATGAACTGCACAATTCTTTAAATGCCTTTCTTTCTTCCTACATGTACTGTGATCGCATTCATAGGAGTGTCATTTTCTGGGTTAAGTCTAAGGACTATCAAAAATGACAGGAAGGAGAGAGATTTGCTTATATCTACAGATTTTTTAAAATGAAATACATGAGAAATTCTAAGTTTAATGAACAATAAAATATGTATAAGCTCTCTGGAGTCTGCCTTCAAACCTCACAAACAGACACAACGCCACACACAACACTGACAAGGACCAATGCTGGCAACTGGACGGGATGCCAGGTCCCAGGATCAGCTCAGGGCTCAGGCCCCCTCTGCATGGGAGCTCCCCCACCTCCAACACCAGTCTCCACAAGCCTGAGCTCATCACACCACTAAGGCAAGTGTCTGTTAAAAGCAGAATAAAGTGCATACATAAAGGGAAATAAAGGCAATACAACTGGGGGAAGCACCTCTGTCAAGAAAGCAACTTTGACTCACACTCCTAAAAGGAGTTTAAAAAAAAAAGCTATATGAGCTAACAAATAAGACCCAAACACAGAGGGCCAAGGATGCTCTCTGACCTTCAGCTTAAACTTCAGCTGAGAAGCTGAATGAGCAGGATGGTAGGCAGGACTTTCCCAATGAACTTGACAAGGTCTCTATTCCAAAAGGTATTATGCTGAAAATATAGCATTTCTGTAAGACTCTTCATACTAGATTTTCTTCAAAGGTATGCTGATCAAGGCTTCAGAAGTCCCAGATCAGAGGCAAAAAGCAAAGTTACAGGTGGTCTCTAGCAGTCATCCACTCCTCCAATGGAGTCAAGGGGGATGACCTCTAGGTGTAACAAGGGTCTATACGTTCTCCAAAGGCACCAAATATAGAACTGTCTTCCAACAATTCGGGAAATTACCTGTAATGTAAACATTCAGAGATGACATGATTGTGGATCATGAGCAAGCCTAGCCTTGCACTGTCCATAGAAATAGAGAGTGAGCCTAATGTGTAACCAAGTTTAAACTTATACTAATTTTGAAGTCAATTAAAAGATCAAATTGATTTTAATAATATATTCATTTTAACCTAATACATCCAAAATTTTAACAAGTCATCAAATGTTAAGAAATCAGTAAGATTTAAAAACAATTTAAATAAAATAAAAAATAAACATTCAGAAGAAAGCAACAAGGATTTAAAACTGTGAACAAAATCAAGATGCTACTTTAGAGACAATATTAGAAGGATCTGGACACCTCCAAATGAAGTTATACTTCAAGAACAGAAAAGACATAATGCAAAAGAAGTTCTTGATGGGGATCAAATTAGTTAATTCCCAGTAACGGTGTACTGAATAGGATCTGTCAGGTGCTGTGTGCCTGTTCACTCCACAGCAGCTGAACATCAGGAAGCCAGGATGGTTCTGGACACAGCAATGTTAAGAACTGTCCCCAGGGTTCAAAGCAGGGCATGACAGGTCTTTATTTTGAGTCCAGAGATAACAGAAGAAACTAAGTGGGAGGTGGTAGGTTAAAAAAAAAAACCACTTCTGTGAGAATTATTAGGATATTTACAATTTTTTTGGCATCTTCTCCCACTCTTCCCATGAAAGACATATCCCTGAGACACCAGCAACCTCTCCAGAAGCATTCCCTTTTCCTTCAAACCATTCCACCTTCAAATTAAACTCACTTAATATATGAGATACAGGCCCACACTCCCTGCAGGGGCTGCCAAATACTTCGTGCAACAGTGCAGGCTGAAAAAAATGAAGGATTTGCGTGGACGGAATAGAGACTTATAAGAGCAAAGGCTGATGCAAATGTTTACCCATTAACTGAAAGTCAAAGTGCACACATTTTGGAGGCATGTCAGGTTTAGCCAGATGCCAATAAATCACCAGGCCAGTTTTCCTCCCTTACACAGGAGTTTAATATTTCATTTAAGAGAGACACCGTCCTCTGAAGTTATATACACTTGATCTAGCTGATTAGGCTCCACATGGGGCTCTTTTGTTCACTGCAAATAAAAAGATGTTAAAAACAACCCCAAACTTGCCACAGTGCAAGCTGCAAACACACCATCTGCAGCTGCTCAGCCTCAGCTACTGCCCCCAAAGCCAGGGAAAGGCTTGAGGAGTGTTCCTCTTCGCTCCAAGTTATCCTCAGCAGCTGTGTTCTCATCGCTCGGGAGGTTCCCTGATTCCTTCCACGCTTAAGTTATTGGCAAAAACTAGCAAACTCAGCACAAGCCATCTGCACCGCAGCCTGAACAGACAGCAGCCAGTGAAAGGAAACCAAGGCGACTCCCAGATTGTCGAGAGGCCCTGATGTTCCTGCTGAAAGAAAGACCGCTCAGCCTCTCCAGCCTTAAAAAAGTCAAGCATCATTTATTTCAACCAGGAGTTTCACTTCCCCCCCTTTTCATTGGTTACTGGAAAATGACGAAGGCAATTCTATCACTCAGATTGTCATTCAAGAACATGAACGCTCCAACCTCCAGGAAAAATACAGAAGTGTGAATAAACTCAAAGCTGGCTGCAGTCCCTGAACTTCTCACGGTCCCAGCACATTACAGGTGTCATCAGGTGACCGCATGGAAGGAACAGCTATGGCTGGTACCCCCAGGATCACTCTGCACATCCTTGGAAACCCACAGGATGGCTAGAGAACACAGAAGTCCATGCAGGGTGACCACTCCCCACCATCACCACGCTTGGCACCCAGGGGGCAGTGACCTTGGCCCCTGGAGTCCAGACAGACTCACATCTGCTCCCCTGGGTCCCTCAGGCTGCCAATCCCATCGATCAGATTATCGCTTGAAGAGCCTTTCAAGGTTCTCGCAAAGAGACTACCAGAGTTATTTCAGGGGAAAGCAGTGTGATGTTAAGGCCCCCCTGGTGGCTCAAGAGGGTAAAGAATCTGTCTGCAATGCAGCAGACCCAGGTTCAATCCCTGGGTTGGGAAGATTCCCCCAGAGAAGGGAATGGCTACCCACTCCAGTATTCTTGCCTGGAGAATTCCTTGGACAGAGGAGCCTGGAGCAATGCAGTCCATGGGGTCCCAAAGAGTTGGGACACGACTGAGCAACTAACACACGCACACACACACACACACACACAGAGTGTGATGTTAGCTCCTTAGAAGAGGGTGAATCACACGTACAACCTCATCCTTAGGCTTCACCCGAAACCCCAACACAGCTCCTCTCTGAGTTGGAGAGGCCCCAGGACCCCATGGCATTGCCTTCTGAATGACACACGAGCCAGAGCCCTGCACTCGCTGGGGAGGTTTCTGCTCCCCAGAAACCCTCTGGCTCCTGAATAAATGATTACCAGGGTTCCATTCATCAAGTGTCTCTTAACCCTTCTATTATGAGACTGAATTTTAAACAGGGAACTGGGTCCTTTATCACATTCCCTAATCCATGTCCCCAGGAACATTTCTTTCCAAGTTACAGAATCTGTCTGCAACCTCGTTATTACAAACTTTCTCCCTCCCACCCTCCACCCAGAACTGCACTAAGAGGAGCATTACTGACCGCTGCATAGCGCAGGGAGCCCCGCTGTGCTCTGGACAACCCGGAGTGGCGGGATGCAGGGATGCGAAGGCGGCTCAAGAGGGGGGAGATGCATGTCTACACACGGCTGACTGATGTCACTGCAGGGGGCAAACTAACACAACATTGCAAAGCAGGGATACGCCATTAAAAAAAATAAATTACAAAAATAAAGGTAACTGGCCGAGAAGTGGAAAATCAAAATAGAAGACAGCACTGGCTCCAATTTAAAGAGAATTCCACCAAGAGCAAATACTACTAGGAGACTGACTCTACTTCCAGAATGAACATGCCATAAGAGCAACACCCACTTCTGCCTACCCACCCCGGAACCTGAGTCCCTCCCTAGGACGGTGCCTGGCAGGACAGAGTAGGCAGGAAGTATCTGACAAGTAAGTGACTCCGTCTGAGCACGCGCTATGTCAAAGGCACGGCCACTTCTGCAGCATCAGCGGGGACACTGCGCAGCAACCCCTGAATCACGTCGCTGAGCTCTCCGGAGGACCAGGCAGAAGTGATACAGATTCTTTCTGCGGTCTTCGGATGACCACCTCCTGAGGCCCCCTCCCCTTCGGCCAGCCTGAGTGCAGACGTGCCCAGTGGGTTCCCACCAACCAGTGAGGACCAGACCAGAAGCGGAGAAACAAGAGGCAAGGAACCTGGGTCCCTGAGCGCCAGCAGCCCACCTGCCCAGACCTCGGCCTGTCACTCAGGAAAGGAGTCAGCCTCTCTCTGGTTTGACACTGCATTCTGGCATCTCTTTTAGAGTAGAACTACCCTACTCAACACAGCCGTAAAAAAAAATCACACACTGACAGCACTGTGTGGGGGGATGTGTGTACACTGTATATAAATATTAAACCAGTACTACTGATGAGAAATTTTCCTTGGTTTTGATCATAGCTGGAGAGGCTTAGCAACTTGAAACTCTAGTGATAGTGGGCAGAGCAAAGGGGGCAGTTAATCCTGGCATCTTATTTTTAAGTCAACTAGGATTTTATTTTGCCAGCAAGTATCTCCTCAGCGCTGATGATTTTAAAATCTCCTAATATTTCAGCCTTATTTGGTTAGTTTCCTCTATACAGTGTCATAAAACAAAAGTCAGGAAATTTTAGTCTTCAGAATTCTTGTATTTAAGCTAGAAATTACAGATGGCCTTCTGCCTCCCCAGGCTCCACAAGTGCAGATTCAACCAATCGCAGATTGAAAATATTTTTAAATTTCCAAAGGATCAAAACATGAATTTGCCACACACCTGCAAATATTTACATAGCATTTACATTGTATGCGTAGTATAAGTAAATTAGAGATGAGGTAGTATAAGAGGTAGTATAAGTAAATTAGAGATGATTTAAAGTATATGGAAGGATTGTGTAAATTATATGCAAATACTACACCATTTCATATACAACACTTGAGCATCCCTGGATTTTGGTATCTGAGTGGGGGCACTGTCCTGAAAACAATCCTTATGAATACAGAAGATCAACTCTGTTCCTCAAAGATACCTTACAAAAACTTATTTTCTATTTCAAACTTCTTTAAAAAGTTAATCACACATCTAAGAATAGATTTGCAAAAATAAAGAGATGTGCTTTCTTTTACCTGAAGTTTTCCAAGTAGCAAATACAATAAATGGATGATGCGTATGATGGGTCTGAGTCCCTCTCTTCAGAAGCCAGAGGGCTCGGCTGAATGCCTGGAGCTGGCCTACAGCCCTGCAGCACAGCCAGCAGACCAACAGAAGCAGCACCTGGTTTTCAAGAGGCCCACTCAGAAAATGGCCATCTCAGATGCGAAAGCCACACCCCTGTTGGGAAAGGTGAGACTTAAGAAAAATTTACAAATACCCAAAGAAACTTGACCTTTGAAAAGAGCATGTGACCAAGGTAGAAGTAAGCCAGCCTGGTATAATATATTTAAAAGTGGATGGGAAAGCAGAAATTATTTTGCTGAGAGACAGAAGCCTTACACAAAAGAGTACATATGGCAGGATTCCCTTTATATGAAGTTCAAGAACTGGCAAAACTTACTCAAAACCAAACAAAAAAAAGGGACAGTGGCTGCCCAGGTTGGGGGTCGGGAGGGAACCCTGGGAAGGACCTGAGATAACTTTCTGGGGTGGTAGGTACATCTTAAAAGAAGTATGGGTTACATAGGTACATACGTGCGTGCATGCAAAGCTGCTTCAATCGTGTCTAACTCTTTGCAACCCTATGGACCGTAGTCCCCCAGGCTCCTTTGTCCATGGGGTTCTCCGGGCAAGAACACTGGAGGAGGTTGCCATGCCCTCCTCCAGGGATCGAACGCACATCTCTTACGTCTCCTGCATTGGGATGCATGTTCTTTACCACTACTGGGTCTCCTGCATTGCAGATGGATTCTTGACCATCTGAGCCACCAGGGAAGCCCTACCTAGATACATGCATTTGCCTAAACTCCTAGAATGATACACTTAAAATGCATGCATTTCACTGTATAAACTTTGCCTCAAAAAAATTTCAAAGTTTTAGACTCAATTATGACATGTATGCTGAAGTGCTTAGCAGTGAAGTACACTGACGTGTGCACTTATTTTGAAACACTTCCACAAAAAAAAAAAAAAAAAAGGATTGATGGGTAGACAGGGATGGATAGGAATATACAAAGCAAATACAATGAATGCTAACACTCTGTAGAACCTAAGTGGTGAGTATACGTGTCCAGGATACGACATAATTTTTTCAACTTACCTATGTGAAATTTGGCATGAAAATAAGCTGAGGGAAAGTATATGCTAATTATGCTGAGATGGCTTGTTTTAGAGTGTAAAGGAGTACGTGAATCTCACTCAGCACTTACTACTACTTCACAGGACATAACAAGAGCTCGTGGATAGCAACTGAACACTTGTCCCAGGGATGCCGGAGTGGTGGACGACGTGTTTGAGCGACCGAAGCTCTCACTGTCCACAGCCATGCTTCCTAAGGCTGCCGCAGTTGAACACTTTGATTGCTCAAAATAATTTTAAAGTAAATCACTTTGGTATATCAATTACCAAAAGTTATAAGTTTCTAAACAGAAAGTCTTAAAACAATGTGACCTTGAATTTCAAATATAATACTTGTGTGGTATTCTCTGAACAAACAACTGAAACAAAGTCAGTGATCTCATACCAAAATAATGTGGCTAAAAGGTACAAATTTTCAGTTAATTAGATGAATAAGTCCAGGGGATGTAACTAATGTACAGCACGGCACCTATTATAGTTGGTAACAGTGTAAGTATATTTGAAAATTTCCAAGGGAGTAGATCTTAAAAACCCTGGGACTTCCTTGGTGGTTCAGTGGTTAAAACTCGGCACTTCCAATGCACGGGACCTGGGTTCAATCCCTGGTCAGGAAACTAGATCCCACATGCCGCAACTAAAAATCCTAAGTGCCACAACCAAATAAATAATTAAATAAATAAATAAAATAAAATAAATAAATAAATAAATAAGAAATAATAATAAATTTTTTTTTATAAAATAAATGCACGGGACCTGGGTTCAATCCCTGGTCAGGAAACTAGATCCCACATGCCGCAACTAAAAATCCTAAGTGCCACAACCAAATAAGTAACTAAATAAATAACTAAAATAAAATAAATAAATAAAAAAAAAATAATAAATTTCTTTTTATAAAATAAATGCACGGGACTTGGGTTCAATCCCTGGTCAGGAAACTAGATCCCACATGATGCAACTAAAAATCCTAAGTGCCACAACCAAATAAATAACTAAAAAAAAAAAAAAAAAAAAAGTCATAATTCCAAGAGAAAAAAATCAGTATCTCTCTATATGGCAATAGACTATGTTTAACTAGACACTATGATAATCATTTGACAATACATAAAATTAACGAATCATTATGTTCTATACCTGAAACTAGTATCATGTTATATATCAATTACATCTCAATTTGTTTTAAAATGTTGGCTTTTCATCTCTGATGAGTCCAAAGTATTTTCTCCTCTAGGTTTACAGACACATTCTATAATCTTTAGCAAATTACAATGGGGGAGGGGAATCAGACTGACTATGTTACATGACAGGTAAGTTAATCAACCACTGAAAATACTGTCCATCACTTTTCCTAAAGTTTCTTTTGATAATAAAATCCAGTTGAGAGGTTGCAAAACCCAAGCCAGGCTGGGATCTAAGTTTGGTCCTAGGCAGAGTAAGTTGATGGAGACAGTACTATGATCTGAGAAACCACTAAAGAGAGAGGGTTTAACTTATATCTGCTGGTCCATACAGAGCCATGAGTGGCTTTGCATGCAAGAGCCCTTCAACAAAAGTTCAAACCTGACCATTTTCCAAAGCCTAATCCAGATCCTACCTTTTCCTTGAATGTTCTCCTGACTATACGCCCAAACACCATGCACTCCATCAGCCACAGTCTTCACTCTGAAAGAAGCTGCAGTACCCATCAACCCAAGAGTCCCTCTTACCGAGGAATCTGCTAATATCTGTGATGAATGGCCATCAGGCAGGCCAGGTCACCAACACGGCAGCCCGTTCTACCAAAAACAGTGGGCCTAGGGGGCAAACCACTCTCCTCGCATTCTCTTATTTATAAATTGGTACCAAGAGGAAGACTGATTCCAAGATAATCTCAGGGTTCCCCTGAGGCCTGAAACACTGAGTCTGGTCATTTGCTGACTGTGCCACGCACTTCCCCGGGCCAGAAGCCTGGGATGGAGTTACCAGATCCCTGCCCTCGGGGCCTCACCCCCCGGGTAACCTGGAAATCTCAGATGCCAGAGTTTAAAGGGAACCTAAGACTGTGTGGCCCCACATCCCCACTTGAAAACTGGCTGGAAGCAAAGTAAGACAGTCACAGACACCGAACCACTCCAGCGTTCCCTGGCGGCTCAGATGGTAAAGAATCTGAACTACAGTATGGTTCAATCCATGCGTCAGGAAGATCCCCTGGAGAAGGGAATGGCAACCCACTCCAGTCATGGTAATGAGAACGCATGGAAAGAGGAGCCTGCCAGGACCCACAACTTCCAAAGAATCAGGCGCAGCCAACAACACTTGAACCCCTCCGCCGAGCCCTCGTCCCACCTCCGTCTTCTGCAGCAAAGAAATGCTGCTTTGCGCTTCCATGGGCGGTCCCAAAGGCTTGTTCAAATATTCTCATCTTCCTGCTTAGTTTTATCTTTTCCAGAAAGTTCAGTTGGGGGCTTTTGGGTGTTTTGTTTGTTGTGTGTTTTGTTTTTTTTCTTGGCCACGCCACATAGTTTATAGGATCTCAGTTCCCTGACCAGTGATCAAACTCAAGGCCCATGACAGTGAAAGTGCTACGTCTTAACCACTGGACCATCAGGGAATTCCCAGAAAGGTCAGTTTTAAACAGGGGAAAGCTTGCAGTGAGAGTGAAACTGCCAGTCACTCAGTCGTGTTTGACTCTGCGACCCCATGGACTGTAGCCCACCAGGCTCCTCTGTCCATGAAATTCTCCAGGCAAGAATAACGGAGTGGGCTGCCATTCCCTTCTCCAGCGAATCCTCCCGACCCACGGGTTGAACCTGGGTCTCCCACATTGCAGGCAGATTCTTCACCATCTGAGCCACCAGGAAAGCCCCAAAGCCTGCAGGAATAGGTAGAAAACAAGCAAATGTTGTCCCTAGGCTGCTGCCTGCAGGCCGGCCTCTCTGCATCCTCCTCCACGCCTCCCACAGCAGAAGGCAAGCGCGATAAGCGTCTGTGGACCAAGCGGCAAAGGAAACCGTGAGATGAAAGGCAGAGGCTCCTGAAACCCTCCCGGGGCCTGCTCCTCACTCCATCCACGCATCCTGGGCCAACTCAACATCCCCTCTGTGCTACGGCGCGTCTGGGAAAGAAGCGTGAGCTGTGATGCTGCGATGCCAGGCCGAGAGGATAGATTTAGAAAGCTCCACATAGCCAGACACACAGCGACAACAGCCATCAGACATCACCCAGATTTAACTGGCCTAAAATTAGCAGTCGGAGCAGAGTAGTTACTGCACGGATGGCGTCAGAGTTCTTCTGACTGGCCGACTGCCAGTTTTAAACAAATCGTCCTGCTTTCTCTACCAGGGAAACAATATTTTGGAACAGAGCCAGCCAAGCATTTCTGCGGCTGTTTCCATTCTCGCTCCACTATTAATGTTTTATAATTCAGTGACAAGGTGAGCAGAGCCTCTATGGGCTACGTCCGTGAGGGGGTTATTTTCTTTGTTGCAAGCACTCATTCTTTGGATGAGTACTTTAGTATGGTGCAGGAATCCTTTTAAATATTTAAATGCCTGAAATTTATTTAGGGCTTCACATTCAACTGACTTAAACAAAGATGATGCAAATCGGACGAAGTATAAATGCAAAATGAAAATCGGTTTCCTCTGATCCTTCTTTTCATCCTGGCAAAGACTCAGGAGCGAAAGAAATGTTCTCCACAGGATCACAGGAGAGCCCTCTCGCTTCCCAGCAGAGAGGAGAGAGCCTGGTTCAATCAGAACTGTTAAACTACAAAATTTCTCATGAATAACAGAAGATCCACTGGCTGATAGAGGGTTTTAGGCTAGAACAATAGCTTTGCAGCCTGTTCCTGGCTACCACTTCCCACTTGCAGGGGCAGAAGTGAGATAATTCTCGCTATTTCCTCTGAATACATTTTCTTTACCCATGTCCCCCTTTCCTTTTATGATTTATTGAGATCAATAGGACCCCACAAGGTACCTAGGGTCCCACATGGGAGCAGAAAGGCGAGTTTAAACTCTTAAGAGCTAAGATTCAGAAAACCACGTGTGTTCTCGTCTGAAATCTCAGTTTTCACATTGTTGGTGGGGTGGCGGGCGGGGGGTTGTAAATTGCATCAGCCTTGTAAGGTTCTCCTTCAGTCTGTAGGAGACCACAAATAAAAGTTCAAGCACAATGGCTGTTTTGAAATCTACCTTCAGGAATCTCTCTTCCCAGTTCTTTATCCTGTTCATACGTCAAAAACATTAACCTCCCTCACTCACTCCTCTCACTTAAAACTTTTTCTAAAAAAGAGCTGATATATGTATATATAAAACTGATTCATGTTGCTATATACCTGAAACTAACACAACACTGTAAATCAACTTACAATTCCAATAAAATTTTTTTAAAATAAAAAAATTAAACCTTTTAAACAGATCCATTATCCCAAGCAAATGACTTCCAATGATCTTCAAATAAACAAAGCTGTTGGTAAATTAGGTGATTTTACTATTACTTAATCTCTCAGCCTCGCCCGCAGCTCTCATAGCAAACCTTAATACACCCATTTAATAAAGCAGGAGTTACAATGACATCCCCCTGAATTCATGCACTATGGGAATTAGTACTAGGTCAGGATATTAAGATAAAAGGCTTCTACCTATGCTTAGGGAGCACCTAATACACGTAAGGCATAAGTAATATTCCAACATACCCCGCAATCCTCAAAGTAAAAGGACTATGTTAACGGAAGGTGTACACTATACTACTGATTGGTTTCACAAAATCATTATTTCCTGTAGAAATTATCATCAATTGAGAGAGAAAAGATAACACTGAACAATTCAGAAATCCTCTCTTTCCAGTTATCTTTATTAAGGAGTCCAAACCAGACTTGTAGGTGAATTGCAGCTTCATCTGATTACAATAAGGCCAAGGCCATGCAATTGTGAGTTGGTATCAGACTTTGAAACCTGGGAAAGGTGTAAAGCACGCCTTCTCACCCCAGGGTGCCCATCCTCTCCGAACCACACCCCTTGGAATGGGGCAATAATGATATAACAGATGGACTTCCGCTTCACCCTCTTCAGAAACCACTTCTCCATTTTCAGCACTTTGATATCAGAGTTCAATTACAGGTCATTTCAAGTGACCCAGAAAAGATATAAAATGAGGCATAAAAGGCTGTTTGGGTAGATCATTTACAATAGAAATAATGAGAACCCCAAGGCAACACTTCCTTAGTTCAACAAAAGCCAAGACACACAGTGCTTTCATGTTTAAACCTGGGGCTTTCAATCCTGCCTTTATCAAACATTTGTTTGCTAAGAGGCTATTACGTGGCAGAAACCGGGGCAGGACAAGGAATACCGCAGTAATGACCAGAAATGTCCCTGCTCACATGGCACTTACATGGCACTTATGGAGGGGAGGCAGAAGATAAACACAGGAAAACCAATGTGCCATCAGGTAAGGCAATGAGACGCACGGTAGATCAAAACGGCTCAGCACACGGGAGGCTGGGAGGGGTGGGCAGTGCGGGCGGAGCTGGCGGCTACCAGGCCCTCCCCTGCGCCCCTCGTCCCCTGCAGCCCAGGCGCTCTCCAGAAGCTGGGACCCCGGCCCCTCGTGCACCTGGCGTGACCGCGCACTCAGTCCTAGCCAATGCTAACCTGCACTTTCAAAATTGTTCTTGCTCTTTTTATTAATTTTTACTGCAGTGTGGTTGCTTCTCACTTTCTTCACTTTTCATAGTTGCTTTCCAACGCTGGCTCCGTTTCCACTGCACAGCAAAGTGAATCGGCGGCACATACACCACCCTCCCTTCTGGAAGTCCTTCCCATACAGGTCAGCACAGTGCTTTGGTTCCTGGTGCTACACGGTGTATTCTCATTAGTCACCTATTCTATACATCAACACTGTATATGTGTCACTCCCAAGTCCTCCCACCCCTCCCTTTTCCCCCTTGATGTCCATACATCTGTCCTCTAAACCTGTGTCTCTTTCTGCTTTCCAAATAAGATGATCTATACCATTTTTCCAGATTCCACATGTTAACATACAATACTTGTTTTTCTCTTTCTGACTTACTTCACTCTGTATGACAGTCTCTAGGTCCATTCACGTCTCTACAAATGACCCCATTTGTTCCTTTACATGGCTGAGTAATATTCCACTTGTGTTTATGTTACACCTCCTCTTTATCCATTCCTCTGTTGACGCACATCTAGGTTGTTCTCTTGTCCCGACTATTGTAAACAGTGCTGCAAGTGTGCATGTATCTTTCCGAACTATGGTTTTCTCTGAGTTAGAAGTTTCTGGATGACCACATG
The DNA here is from genome assembly GCF_023699985.2 of Odocoileus virginianus. Lineage (NCBI taxonomy): Eukaryota > Metazoa > Chordata > Mammalia > Artiodactyla > Cervidae > Odocoileus > Odocoileus virginianus. The sequence goes on along the minus strand of NC_069680.1, from coordinate 83,635,615 downwards.
ATCAGTGATGTCCTTCTATCCTCATTCTGGGTCTGCTGTCAGCTATGCTTCAATAATATAATGCTCCCCAGAAACTCTGCAAGTAGAACGGTATCCTCCACCACGTCATCAGTCTCCCACCCCACCCCCAAGGTGAAACCTCAAGCTAAGCAACCCACTGGGTTTCCCTGAAGGCTCAGACAGTAAAGAGTCCAACTGCAGTGTGGGAGACCCAGGTTCAATCCCTGGGTTGGGAAGATCCCCTGGAGAAGGACATGGCAACTCACTCCAGTATCCTTGCCTGGAAAATTCCATGGACAGAGGAGCCTGGTAGGCCATAGTCCATGGAGTTGCAAGAGTCGGACATGACTCAGAGACTTCACTAAGCAACTCAAAACCAATTCTGGAAGAAAACCGGCCAAAGTAAAAACTGTCCTCAGGATGAAGAACAATTATGGTAAACAGAAGATCTATGAAGGGCAGCATCTGTCTTATGCTTCCATTCACAAGACCCTGCAGGCCCCAGAGAAGTTGTTTCCAAACAACCTTGAACTATAACCAGAGAGGGTGAGAGAGCAGTGGTCTCAGGACCCGGGCCACACATTTCAAAGCGTAACAAGCAAACTCTTAAGATGCAAAACACTCCAACATTCATTTAGGCTTATTATCAGACTTCTTAAAGTGTGTATTATTATGTTTTATAATGTCCATCCCCTGGAGGAGGAAATGGCAACCCACTCCAACATTCTTGCTGAGAAAATCCCAAGGACAGAGGAGACAGGTGGGCTATAGCCCATGGGATTTCAAAAGAGTCAGCATGACTGAGCAACAGAGCACGCACTTACAATGTCCGTATTTAACATGGTAAAGTTATATCTATATACACACACACATACATATACGTGTGTGTGGCAGTCGCTCAGTCGTGTCCAACTCTTTGCGACCCCACAGACTATAGCCCGCCAGGTTTCTCTGTCCATGGAATCCTCCAGGCAAGAATACTGGAGGGGATTGCCATTCCCTTCTCCAGAGGAACTTCCCAACCCAGGGATCGTACCCTGGTCTCCTGCATTGCAGGCAGATTCTTTAGCATCTGAGATATAGATATATATATATATATAGGCAGGAGACATGGATTTGATCCCTTGGTCAGGAAGATCCCCTGGAGGAGGGCACGGCAGTTCACTCCAGTGTTCTTGCCTGGAGAATTCCATGGACAGAGGAGCCTGGTGAGCTACAGTCCATGAGGTTGCAGAGTCAGACAGGAATGAGCAGCTCACACTTATGCTTCTTTACACACACTATATTAAACATTCACACGCACAAGCACATATAGACAAACGTGTATGTGCACATATGTATATTAAGCACAGGAGATTCTGGATAGCTGGGATGCACAATGGAAAAAGTTTAGAGACCCTACTACAAAGAAATCACTGTTCTTTAGATTAAGTCATTAAACACTCCAAAACAACAGAATGTATCCTGTATGAAGAACCCAAAGTGTAATTCCTAAAATTGCTTATTAGAAACTTCAATACAAAGAGGACTGTACGCCTACCCTACTTCTAAACCATGTGAATATCCACTGTTCCAAAGAGTACAACAATTATCAAAGTCCCCTGAAGATAGTGAAAGCAATCATGCAGACCACACTGCTACTGTGCCCTAAGCATTACAGTCAGAGATTTTTTTAAAATGTCTACATGATGGTTCATCTAAGCATACATAATTTTGTGTTCACCCAAGCATAATTACTTTCCACAGTAACCATTTTTAACACTGGCTCTTTACCTGGATTTTTTTTTCTTTCACTTCTAAGTACTTGAACACATTACTAAATAGCCTACTTTAGACTACTCTGATTTCTTAAACAGCTCAACTAACTGGGAGCTTCTCCTGGAAGATTTAGCAACTACCCGAAAGTGAAAAGTATAGGGTAATCCAATTGGTAGCACTCAAGACACCCTTAATGGCTAAATGATTATTTATGAAACAGGAAGAAAAGAGTACCAACTAATTAAGACACAGGGAATTGGGAAAAGATGGTGCCTGTCCCCAAATATCTGAAAGCCATTCAAAATAAGACAATACCAGACTGCAAGATGTGTTTAAGGAAGTCCACAACATTCTGCTTTTTCCCTACCATCTTTTTGGTGTTGAAGACTCCAGAGGTCACAGGTCACACTATAGCCCTAGCTTCTCAGTCCCTCCCTCAGTCAATCATTGAACATCTATTTCTCAATTCCCCACCATGCAGAGCATGGTTCAAGCTACTAGGGACACATTGAAAATGAACTCAGTTCTTGAAGTACCTTGGTCAGCAAGACCAACAAAGAAGGCCTGACATGATCTTTCAGGATATCTGTCCACTCCAGTATTCTGGCCTAGAGAATTCCATGGACTATATAGTCCATGGGGTCACAAAGAGTAAGACATGACTGAGCAATTTTCACTTCACAACCAATCCTAGAAGGAAACTTCCAGAGACACCATTCACAGTTTAGCCAGCAACTTAGGTAAGATAGCTAATGTGCAGACAGCATTTATTTGGGAAGGTTGGCAAAGGTGCTTTGATAATAGCATCAAATTCTCAAAAGCACTATGGGAAGAATCAGCCAAAATAAAATTAGACAAAGTCCAATGAAGGCTAAGTCCTGCATTAGCACAGGACAGGAAGACGTGGCTTCAAGACAACATGTGACTAAGAACCAGAGGTTCGAGTGAACAGGAAACTCTCTGAGTTTGAGTAAAAAGGTGAATGTGAACTTGATAGGACCTGCAAGTTGAGGGAGGGGCACCCCTATTCTACTCTGCACAGGTCGTGAGTGGGAAGCTCCAGGCCTCACCTGGACGGGTCTGTTGTCCAGTGAGTAACTAGAACACCTCTACAGAAGGCTTAGTTCTGGAGGCCACCAAGGGGATGGAACTCCTATTCACAGTCAGAATTAGAATTCAACTCGACAGGTAAAATACCACCTTCCAGTGGTCAAAACATCAGAAGGGTGGAACTCTCCATTCCTTACTAGGCCACGTGTGGGTATATAAAGGGACCCCAACATCAAAGAAGGGTTAGTTGAGTTGGTCAGTGATTTCCAAACCCTGGTCCATAGTGAAGTTTTCACTGATCTTTGCCAAAGGAAAAGTATCTGTGTATGGTGGTATATACGCCTGTGGGAGTAATTTAACCTACGCACTCTCTGGACGAAGAACTTTCCTTACGTCTGTAATGATAACATACATACATGTCCTCCCTTTTGTTGTTCTTCTCTTCTTGGCATATCAGTGTACCTTGATGAAATACCTTGACAGTAGACAGGAACTGCTGCTGTTAATTTTCAATATACGTAGCAACATAAAAAGTGGCAAATCTGACAACGTGCAAAATTTAATTTTTGTCTCTGATTTTTAATTTTAGAAGTAGATAGAAACAAAAACTATAGGAATGACATGAAAGGATAACCTCATGGATTTTTGTGGTAAAGAGATGCTATGACAACGAAACTCAACTTTACCACATATCTTCTTCCTTGCTATCACCCAAATTAGCTATACAATGTTGTATGGGGAGCAAAAAAAGATACACACACACACACACAGACACACACACACACACACACACATACATATACACACACACACATGTGTGTGGCTTTCCTGGTGGCTCAGACAGTAAAGAATTCGCCCGATCCCTGGGCTGGGACACAACTGAGCAACTAATACTACAACACGCACACACACACACACACACACACACACACAAACACACACACACAAACACAAAGAGACTTCCCAGTTGCTGCTAGTAGTCAAGAACCTGCCTGCCAATGCAGGAGACATAAGAGAGGCTGGTTCGATCCCTGGGTTGGGAAGATCCACTGGGGAAGGAAATGGCAACCCACTCCAGTGCTCTTGCCTGGAGAATCTCATAGACAGAGGAGCCTGGTGGGCTACAGTCCATAGTGTCACAAAGAGTCAGACACGACCGAGGCGACTTAGCACGCATGCACGTGCACATACACACATACATAAAGGAATTGGGTTACACTAAATGTGAACCCTCCCAAGAAACAGAACCTCTACTGTAAGATCTGGCTTCCTTGGACCACTCTTTGGAACCAAAGTTTATGAATCAAGTTCACAAAGGATCAAAATAATTTATCTCTGAATTTACAAGGCATTTAATTCCTATCACACTGTTATCCTTCCTTCAAAAGGAAGTCACGGCTAAATGTGTCTGTAACAGAAAAGCAACTTCTGAATCCTTGATTTTCAGGTGCAAACTAAGTAAGGTATAACTCTCGTGAATGTTCATGTGCCAGCTTTGTTGTTTAGTTGCTAAGTCATGTATGTCTTTGTGACCCCATGGACTGCAGCCCACCAGGCTTCTCTGTCCCTAGTATTTCCCAGGCAAGAATACTGGAGTGGATTGCCATTTTTCCTTCTCTAAGGGGTCATCCCAACTGGGGGATCGAACCTAGGTCTCCTGCTTGGCAGGCACTAAACCACCATGCCAACTTATTATAAATCACAGAAAGAAAAGATAAGCATGAAAAAATATAAGCTATCCCAATCAGTCATGTTCATTACTCTATATATACATTTATTTAAAACATTAAAGAAACCTAAAATTTTGGTGCTGAAAGGGACCATGGAAAAACTTCATCCAAACTCGTCAGTGCTAGACCCTAGAAGTAGGAAGCCAGAGGTTCCTGTCACTTCACCCTGCAAGGGAACAGGTTCATTAATAGAAGGAGAAAATCCAGAACATGGTTCCCTATAATCTTTAGGCATGTACTTCATATTTCATTCAAGTTCAAAACAGGAGGAGAAAAAAAAAAAAACTTTTAAGTTGCTTTTAAGTTGACAATAATAGAAATTTTCTTCAAATTCAACATTCAAGTCTTTCAAATCTTTGAAGGGATTTGTAATCCTAAACCACCACCTTAAGCAGATCATAAATTCAAAGACACAATGCCTTCCTCAATCTCAAAAAAAAAAAAAACCACACAAAAACCCTTTGCATCTATCAATTATGACTGGGGACTAGGGGGCTGTATCTACATAAACACACAGTTCTTTGGAAAGTATGCAGGAAACACAACCCCTTAAAACTAGTTTTCATGGCCAAACACAGTACTCTAAAACCAGTTTCAGTTACCAGATCATTGCCCTTTCAAGATATCTCGCTATTATTTTTTCACTTTAAAGAATAGACAGATTTCCAAAAAGAATAACCCTATAACCCTTTGACCTCAAGTAAAGAGATCCCTCAAGGTGGACAGGTGTTTATCAAGCTCAGGTATCAGGGAACCCTTCTAAATACCATTCCAGTCTCAAAAGAAAATAAAACAAAACTTACAAACTGTATTACACAGCTTTAACTACAATAAGTACCATAAAAGTCAAATCATGATGCTGACAATTTCCTTCTTTCATTCCAGAAAATTATAGCTCTTTGAGAAAGGCTAAGATTTAAACACATCAAAAGCACTTGATGGAAAATTTACACTTAAATCAACTAGGGAAAATGCCCATACTATAAAGCCAGAAGCTCCACTTCCACACCTGCAATTTATCTCTTGGTTTATTTTCTACACCAAATGCTTACACTGCTTCTTATCCAAGTTCATTTCACCCCATCTATAGGTAGCATGTGGGTACTGATAAAAGCTGTTTCTGATTTCATTTTATTCCCTACTTCCCAGATGTTTGCGAGAGAGAGGTCTATTTTTTTTTTTTTCCAGCTATTTGTGAATATGCTCTAATTTAGAACCAACAAATTTAACATCATATTATAAGCTGGGTAAGACACACACACACAATAAGTAACAGCTATGAGAAACGTTGAGATATTTTTCCAGCTTCTAAATAAGTCTGCCTACCTAGGCAAGATTTGGACAGGCTGCCATGGTCTTACTTCAGAGAAAAAGTCCTGAAAACACAAAATTAAGAACCTGCTGCCACCTAAATGGCCAACTACAAGTCATGGTACTTTGGGAAAAAGGGCTGTGTTTAGAAATGAAACACCCAATATCAGTTGGGGAAATAAAAATGGCCCCAACACAATGTTTGACTCCACACATGTATAATGCAACATCTCTTCCCTAAAATGCATCAACAGAGTCTTTAGAAAGAATCAATATTACGCGTACCAAAAACTCAAGAAAGATTGCACTTTTTCATGAATTACATTCTTTTATACTGTTTTGAATCAAGCAACCAACTACTAAAGTAAGCAGAAAACATCCTTAGTAGAAATGTTACCTAAATAGAATTAATAAGTCTCACCGTAGAACTTTAAATTTTTCAAGTAAAAACAGACATCCTTTAAATTTGTGACTAAAAACAGTAACCAAGTTGTCTCCTGAAATACATCTTTAGAAACACCAGAAGTAACAGACCACTTTATGACACCTACATAAATATTAGTTTTACAGGGAAGTAATATATTTCAAAGAAAGCAACAGTTTTGGAGATTTTTTTTTTCTCCCATTACTGATTGTAAAACTGGAAAAATTACAACCTGGATTGCAGACAGCCAACTCAAAAGCGCAGTTTACTAAATGCCTGTCATAAGAAAGCCATCTAGTGTTAACATTTAGAAATGAAAACTGCAGACAAAAGAGGCAAAGAAAAGAAAAATCTAAGTGACTATTTGGAACTTACTGAGCAAACCTATGAGAATCACCAAAATTCTTTGTTTAAAAAAGAAGGCCATCCTTATCAAAAACCGTATCTAATCTAAACAAAATTCAAAAAGTCTACAATCGCGTTTTGGCCAAAATCAGGTTTTTGGTGACCACAATTCCGTGGCCAATGCACTTGATGTTTCCAATACTCACGCTGGAGTCATCTTGGGCTGAATTAATTTAACTGAAGCAGGTTAATGATGACAAATATCTCCCAGAGGGGCCATGCCAACTTGTTTTCTCTTCCCGAGAAGCATCGGCTCTCGCTCACAGATGATGAACCGAGATTGATTCTTTGGGTTTGCGGCTTGGTTGAAATTAATCTGTAGGTGCTCAAGGGGATACTCCCAGGACCTGGCCAAACTAGCTTCAAGGATAGGCGGGCCCCCAAGCAGGACCGGGAGCAGAGGATGGAGCGAGCCGCGGACCCAGGGGAGCCTGGGAGCCGTCGAGCCACAGGGAAGGGCGCTCGCTGGCCGCTTGGGACCTTACAAAGAGGGGCAGGCGCCGCGAGGGCTCGCGCCCCGGGCACACCGCCTTCCCGGGGAATAAACCCCGCAGCAAGTTCAGCAAGTAACCCCGCCCGGCGCGCCGGGGAGCCGCGCCGGGCAACCTTTCTCTCTTTTCTCGGGTTAGTCACGGAGGAGTCGCTGCGCGCCCGGAGAGTCCTCGTTTAGTGCTCGCGTCAACGAGACCGGGATAACCTTTCAGCCGATCGATAACTTTGAGAACGAACGGCGACAGCTCCTCTTTCACCCCGGGCTCCGGAGCGCGGGCGCATCTGCCAGTCGGACCCCCGCCCCGCGCCCCGGCCGCGCGGTCGGCCCCCCGAGGCGCCCCCAAGGCAGCCCCTCACTTCGGGACGGTTCCGGGACACGACCCGGAGACTCCCGAGCGGACCCCGCCTCGCCTCCCGTCGCTCGTCGCCCCGAACGCACCTCGGAGACGCAGTCCGCCGCGACCTGCTGCAGCCCGCGAGCTCGCGGCGGCGCCTACCGGGGCCGCCTCCTCGCCGCCCGCCGCTGCCCGGGGCTGCCCATCGGCCCGGACCCTGCCCGCGCCGGGCTCCGGCGGGAGGCGGCCGGGACCCGCCGGCTGCGGCTGGAGCGATCGGCCTGCGCTCGAGCGAGCGGGCGGGCGGGCGGTCGGGGCGGGGGCGCGGCGCTGCTCCTCCTCCTTCGTCCTCCTCCGGCTCCGCCGGCTCCTCCCGGGCTCCCACTCTGCAGCGCCGGCTCCCGACGCCGCGGCCCGCCCGCCCGACGGCCCCGCCCCCCGTCCGCTCCGCGGCCTCCCATTGGCCACCGCCCGCCGGCCCCCTCGGCCCCGCCCCGCGATTGGGAGCCGGCGCCGTCCGTCCCGCCGCCCCACGGGGCTCCGGGCGCAGCCGGTGCGCGGTTCCCAGGCCCCGCGGCGCACTGGAGCGGCGCGGCCGGGAGGGGCTCGGCGCTCTTCCTGCGGGGAGGGGGCTGCGAGCGGCGCGGCGCCCGCGGCCTCAAGCGGGGGCCAGCCTACCTGCACCCGCGGTCCGGGAACGCTGTAGCCGGCCTCCTTGGGATTTGTTTTCGCCCCTCTGGCAGCGATAAGTTAAAAATCCCGAAATCTGTTGCAGTGATGTCGTAATTGGCGTCTTACTGGGTTCTCAGCGACAGTTGCCGAAAATTCTTACTGAGCAATACATAATCTTTTTTTAATTCCTACAATTTGAGAAATGTGATTCTTAACTGGGGAAATTGACGCGTCGTGGGGCCCGCACGTTGAGCCAACCAAACCTGGCACGGTGGCCCCGCAGTGGTGTGCCATCTGCTTTTCCCTGGCTGCCTCGGCCTTACCGGGCTGGTCACGGCTAAAGGTCACCGTGTTGAGGAAGTCTGAACTTCCTTTGTTGGTTGAAGATGATGTTGAAGGGGATGAGAGGAGGAATGGGGCTGTTTGGCTTCTTCAGAAACGTAAGGCCTGGAATAATATCAGTGGGTCTCTGTCTTTGAACAGATGAGCGCTGGCAAGCGCAAACTGGGAAACCATGGTGTGCGCACGGCAGGGGACCCGGCATCTTGTATCATTGGGAAGATGGTATCAAGGCCTTGAGGAAGATCGCTGGCTCCCTAATTCTCCCTCCCCTTCATAAAGGAATTACTCTCTTAATGTAGCCAAACTGAACGTTTTGAAACTTGCGCCTGGTGGGCACCGTTTCGAATTTGCTTTCAGCAAGTGAGATGATCTGTGTGGCACCTGACTCTTTAATGAGTAACTACAACCTTCCCATGCACGAGATGCTCAACACAGACCTTGGGAGAATTCTGAAAAGTCCCAGAGCACCACGCAAGGAGAGTCATCGCAGGGTCCTGAAAAAGAATCCACTGAGAAGCCTGAGAATTATGTTGAATCTAACTAAACCCACGTGCAAAAGCCATGCACCTGGGCAGGCTAAGAATCAAACCTCCAGGAGGCTAGGGCAGCAGTGGCCCTAGAAGCCAGATCAGATGGGGAGGGGTTCCAGACAAGACTTTAGTAGGAAAGAAAGGAAAGGAGGCTGCATTTGTAAAGAAACTGAAGAAGTCTTGGTCGGGGGGGCGGGGGCAGGAAGGGAAGGGGGTCGGCGGAGGCGTGGGGGTGGGGGAGGCTGCAGAAAGCAAGACACCGACCACTGGGAAGCCCCGCAGAAAACCCACCACGGAAGAGAAGAATCCTGCTGCACAAACTTGTCTGTTTACTCCCTGAAGGTCAACTCATTTTGGACAGCTCATTTTGAACAAAAACCTGATCAAAAGACTCAGTGAGAAACACACACACATAGACACCCTCGAATCTGGCTCCGCGCCGCCCCCTGGCAGCGTCCCTGCCGGTACACTCTCGGGAATCGCGCCCCACCCCACCCCACCCCACCCCCACGGCGCCGGGTCCCCACCCCCCACACTCCCAAACGCCCACCCCCCTCCACACACACACCTCCCAGGAGAGGCTGGGCGTCGCCGGCCCACGACAGAGCTGCCGGGTCCTACGCAGGCACCTGCCCCAGGATCGCCGCATCGCTGGATCACAGAAGACGGCAGGAGGGGCGAGCCCTACCGTGCGCCCGCTCCCAGGGCTCCGCAGACGTCCCCGGCGGCCCTATGCCCCCAGGAGCTGGAGTGGGAGGATGCCCTGAGAAACATGCGGGAGGTCAGGCGACGCCCGCGCGCAGGAATGCTGCGGAGAACAGACCTTTCCGAGTCTGAAAGGGGGCCGGAGAGGCGTGCGGTCCAGGCTCCCCAGCCCAGCCCCCGGGCCCGCCCACTCCGCCTCCAGGCCGCCCTCCACCCAAAGGAGAAATGCTCTTAGATCTGATCTCGATGAAGAGAAAATGAACTTTTTATACCCACCTTTTCTACTTTGCTAGGACATGTTGATCACCCAGCAAGCTTTACCTGAAACTATCTTGAAACTATGTAATTTGCTCGACACTTGAATTGGTTGCTAAAAGATTAAAGGACCTCTGAGGACTTCTGAAGCTATATTGGAGCTGACTGTGCCTAAAGGTTCAGTAACAGGAATAGACTGCTAGGTAGAGGCTACTTTACCTTCCAGTCCCACCGTTGGTTTTCCTGAGCCGGCTTCACCGTGGCCCAGCTGCTCAGATTGTGTTTCCTAAGACTGGATTCAGAGTTTTCAGTTCCTCCTTTTCTGGAGGTTCTTCCTGGAGAGATAATGTTCTCAGTACTTCCCTATCCCAAACACACCCTAGAACATAACCCTCTTAGAAGTTAGGGGCGGTCCCTGCCATGCTATATTTCTCTGTGATCTAATGCATGTAAACATTGTACAGCCTTTTATATCTCTGTAAAAGAGGGCTATACAATATGGGAATGCATTTAATAAAACATGCCAGAGAGCAATATTGTGAGGTGTCACCTCATTAGCAGTATATACCAAGTTTGCGGTTTATTAACAAACATGCGTGGAGACCCTGTGATGTTCCAACAGGTACTGGGGATATACACGTGCAGAGGACTAGGCCCTGCCCTTCATCAGCTCGCCCTCTCGCCTGCGCGCATGCCCACACGTGGCAGATACCCCACTCGAGGTGTGGACACAGGAGCAGCCATGGACGGACACCTCCTGCAGGAGCCGAGGGAGAACAGGCCTCCCCCTTCACACCACGGTGCTTCTCACTCTTCACGGAGCTGCGCGTGTCCTCGTTTCCCCACTGTTCTAAGGGCCCTGAGGAAAAGAGCCTCGCCCCCTCAGCCTTTGGACTCCTAACGCAGTGACTGTGCCAGTCTGCGGATTGTCTCCAAGGTGGCTCTTGGTGCTGAGGCTGCACCGTCCACTGTCTGATAGATGAGGAAGAAGCTTTGACTTACTCCTTAAGGTCCATAATGATCTAATAAGGAAGCCTGTATTTTATTTTTGATCAACAACCAAAACCTATTTTGATAGAAAATAAACAATGCTTATGAAAAAACTATAAATACCACCAGTGATGAGGTGACTGCTCTGACTTACCTTAGTTTAAAATGTGTCTACAGTAAATTTAAAGCAAAGTGCCTACAGACGAAATTTATTAGTGCATCAAGCATAACTAAACTATTAAAGATATGAAATCCAGGCATGTCCAAAATCTTATGAGAGGACATCAGTGGTTAATTTCATATATATATATATAAATGTTAGCTGTAGGCTAGATTGTTTTTTAACATCTTTTATATGTTGGAGTATAATTGATTAACAATGTTGTATTAGTTTAAGGTGTACAGCAAAGTGATTTGGTCCTTAGTCTTGCAAACTCAAATTGAAATGCCCTAAGTGGGCTTCCCTCATAGCTCAGTTGGTAAAGAATCCACCTGTAATGGAGGAAACCCCGGTTCGATTCCTGGGCCAGAAAGATCTGCTGGAGAAGGGATAGGTTATCCACTCTAGTATTCTTGGTCTTCCCTTGTGGCTCAGCTGGTAAAGAATCTGCCAGCAATGCAGAAGACCTGGGTTCGATCCCTGGGTTGGGAAGATCCCCTGGAGGAGGGCACGGTAGCCCTCTCTAGTATTCTTGCCTTGGACAGAGGAGCCTGGCAGGCTATGGTCCATAGGGTCACAAAGAGTTGGATAGAACTGAAGTGACTTAGCCCACATGCATGCATGCATTAATACATCACTTCATTTTGGCCTTAGAATATCTTACTGAAAAAAATTCTTTTTTTCTATTAAAGCTATAAACTTCCCTGAAGTTTTAAAGAATATCAACTCTGAAGTATGAAAATGTATTTGCCTAAAAGCCAGAGTGAACAGTCCTGAATTTCATCACTTTACCTCCACCTTCCCTCAGGTCAAGACTCCCTTCTTCTCTAAGCCTCACTTCTGTGTTTCAGGTCTTTTTTCTCCTATGAATTCATAATACCCTAAGAGTTCCTAAAGCAACAAACTCAAGGGAGTAATGCTCTTTACAATTCTGAATCAGCACATCAACTCCCTCTGAAATAACTCCAACATCAATCTTACCTATCTTCCTCTAAAAGGTGTAAAAGAAGCCCACAGTTCAAAGACATACCAGCTGTCTACCCCATTCCAAGATTTTGAGCTTGTTGGCTGACCTTGGCTGGTACTTGGATCTATTTACCTTTGAACTGAGCAGAACGGGAGTTTGACTTCCTTGACACACTCCAGAAAGATTCTGCTTACAGATGATATGCATGTACTGTAATAATCCTGAATAGCTAAGTCTAAGTTAAGTAAAGCTTTCGGGTCCCACCCTCATTTCTTTTTTTCCCCTTCCCTAGCTTTTTAAAAGTATTTTTAACTCTGTTTTTAAAAGTATTTCTTTTAAAGTCAACTCTCTTTTTTAAGTATTTCTTTTAAGTCAAATGAATATTCATAATTTGCAACAAATAAGTATTAATTGCATGCTACACTCAGTGCATTATGTTAGACTGGAAGGTTCCAAAGGGCTGTACACTGGAGCACATGAAATTCATGGGAGGTTGCTCCAGGACCACCAATGAGAGGCGCCCAGAGGCAGAGTAAGAGAGCCAACTGTCTGCGGGCAAAAAAGCTTGGGCCACACGGGGAAGACTTCACCCAGGGCATCAGACTGGCTGAGCCAGGAGGGGGAAAGTGTGCACGCCCAGCAAGAGGAAGCAAGGAGGGCAAGCCCGCAGGAAGTGGCTGTGCGAGGCACGCCGTGGAGACAGCTGCGCCCTGAAGTCTAGCACAGGCTGATTCACTTCGGTAACAAACACTTATAGGGTGGCTAATCTGTGCCAAGGCCTGTTTTCTTCTTAGAGGAGAAGCCCTCCCATGAGGACACGCACTGGGCATGCTTCACCTTTCTTTCCAAATGGAATCAGAAACTTGGTAGGATATGGCCTTGTGAAGCAAAACAAGAAGTGCCAAGTTCTGCAGCAATTTCAAAAAAAGTTAAGCTGCAGTTCCAAAAGCTGGGTTACTGACCCTGGTCATGACTGTGCCAATAGTGCTGATAAAAATAAGCACATGTTCCTCTCCTCTTCAAATGGAACCCAGTAGAATAATGTAACAGTCATTAAACAGTGTCCTGTTGTCATATATTATCCTCAGGAGCTAAGAAGAAACCCACTTAATAATTAGAAAAAAAAAACAACTCATTTCTGCAAGTATATTTCTGTAGTAGTAATAGTGTTAGTTGCTCAGTCGTGTCGACTCTTTGTGATCCCATGGACTGCAGCCTTCCAGGCTCCTCTGTCCATGGAATTCTCCAGGTTAGAATATTGGAGTGGGTTGCCATTTCCTTCTCCAACAGAAGATTATTACACAGAAATAATGAGACTGTCCTCAAGGAACTATGAGAGAGCTGAGCTGGGATTTTTACACAGGAAACAATTTGAAGAACCGTGGATAGGCAACACATTAAAAAATGTCATGCTGTATAGACAGGTGCTATAGATATCTGGAAAGGCAATACTGGCTGGAGTGATCAAAGATTAGGAACTAATATCCTTCCTATATGTCGGTCTCTGTTGTAACGTTCCTAATCCAATGTATCTCCAAGAATCGTCCAAGACAGATGGATTATTTCTTTTCTGATGATTCAAACTCTTGGCCACATCTCTTCATATTTCTACCCCTTACCTTCTCCAGTCCAGACCCACAGCTAAATGACTTGCACAAACTTCACCACCCTTAAAATGGTCGTCTGCCTTTTTGCTTCACCTCACTTCAAGAAAAAAGAAACAACAAAAGGCCTAAACTGTATGTAACTCAAAAACCTCTCCCACTTTGTCCTATCTTTTGTAGCCTGAACTGTCGATTTTTAGGAGCTCACCCACTTCGATGCCAGAAAATGCAGGCTCTGAATCTGGTTTGCCAGCTTCTTAGATACAGAACTATAGACAAGTGATATCTCAAAGTTCCATTTTCCTTATCTGAAAAACGGGGACAGTCATACCTCAGAGAGCCATGGTGATGATTCCATATGATGTGGGGTATTAGTGAGTGCCAAAAACACAGTGGACCACCAACATTTACCATTTCCTCTTACTATTTAAGGTCGGCACTGGGATTTTATTTCGAGTCCTTCATACCAAAGCTAGCACAGGGGAAGGGCTTGATAAATATCCGATGAATGAATAAAGGAGCAGGTGGATAGACTACACAGTTCTTTTAAGCTTTGTTTAAGTTGTTACAATTTTACTCCTGTTTTATGGTTTTGATTTTTTGTGGGTTGTGGAATCCCCAACTAGGGATAGAACTCACACCCCTCACATTGGCAAGCAAAGTCTTAAGCACTGGATTGTCGGGGAGTCCCAAAAGTTTATACCTTAATCCTGCAAATTGTATTCCTGCTTGGGACTTAACAGTATTCTTTAAGCAGTGTTTTGGATTCTACCTTTAAGAAATAAAAAAGTAATAATAATTAACATAGAAGTTGAATGGCTCTAGGACCAGCTGCCGCTCATCACCACTAGATGGCGTCTATAATCACACGGAAAAGCGGCACGCACGCTGCTACTAGGTAATAACTGAATACAGGAAAGGTATATAAGCACACACACATTTGCAAATATATTTAGCTTTTACATACAATTTCTTTTTCATATTGGTTATGAATTTAGAGCTGCATGCGTGCTAAGTCGCTTCAGTCGTGGACTATAGCCTGCCAGGCTCCTCTGTCCGTGGGATTCTCCAGGCAAGAACACTGGAGTGGGTTGCTATGCCCTTCTCCAGGGGATCTTCTTGATCCAAGGATCAAACCCATGTCTCTTACATCTCCTGCATTGGCAGGCAGGTTCTTTACTACTAGTGCCACCCAGAAAATCCTTACAGCTGCCTTCAGTTTGGCAAACCCTTGCTTTCCTAATTTGAACAGTCTCCTTTAACAACATTTTTAATTGTTAAACTCTAAGCAGCCTCAGTGTGCAAGACACTTCAAGGTACCTGGTGACTGCTGTCCAAGTCTTTCTGTCATGTTGATGGAACAACTTACCCCCTGGGGAAAAGATTAGAAAAAGCTGAAAGCTTAGTGAGATAATAAAAAGGCCTTCTGCCTGCCTTCATCGTCCCTTTATTTATTGACCAACTGGGGACTGGACTCCAGAACTGTATAAAGCACTGAGATTATAGTGGTAAATAAGACTCACTTTTGAGGTTGTACTTGCTCTCCCATAAAGAAAAACTATCAGAACTTTAGAGACAGATGTTTATAAAATGACATTTAAATCATATAAGGTGACAGTTGTTTCTCAGAAACTGTTAGGCATTCTAAGAGAGAAATAGAGGTAAATTCAAAATGTTTCTGATCAAGACCTGAGAGTTTCTGCTTTCCACTTCCCAGGAAAATTAAAAAGGTGTGCTTCTCCATTCTAACCTTTGGTTCTCTGTGGCAGTGAGGCCAAGAATAGCTGCACTTGAACATTCTTGGGAGAGACCTCAGCAGAGAGAGAAAGAATAAGGGAAGAGAGACAGGAACATAAAGGGAACAATGGGTGAGGGAAATACGGGAAGAGTGGCCAAGGATGAACCGTGTAAATTCTTGCCACAAAATCTGAACCTTCAACCTTTGATGTGGAGAGAGTAAGACCATATTTTAAGATCAAAAAGTAAGGTAAAAAGGCCAATAAAGCCAAATCAAAACACCATAGTATTCCTAAATCCAGTGTTTCCAGAAATTGTAGAATCAGGGGTGGAGAATGAACTTAGACTAGTGTGAAATTTCACTTCTTTCTAGAGTGGCAGAGATGTGATGCAGCAGAGAGCTGGCAGCAACCCATTTTCATCCATCTACAGATAACCCCCATCAGTACATCTCAACACAGCTAAAGCCAGGTCTATCAGTCTCCCCCCAAGGCTGGCTGCTCTTGTTCACCCTGACATCTGCGACAACAGTGCTGTCCTTCTGTGAAACAGCAGACGCAGGAGGGTCCCCTTGGGCCACTCTCTGCCCTTCCCTGCAACATGGAAGCACTCTGGTTTCCCCCAAGATCTCTCACACCAGTCTCTTTGGTCACCCTTCCCCCCGTGTAACCCCCTCCCCCAAGCGCTTTCCTCCAAGAGTACAGACAGCTCTCCTAAAGGAGAGCTGTGTATCCTACCCCTCAACTTTCAAATCACCCGATGTCCATTACTTTAAGCGTGTAGATTTCCAGCCCCTAGTCCTTCCGGAGCTGCGTGGTGCCTACTGGATAAGGTCCAAGTTCCCCTCACCGTGTGTGTGTGTGTGTGTGTGTGTGTGTGTGTGTTCAGTCACTCAGTTGTGGCTGACTCTTTGCAACCTCATGGACTCTAGCCTGTCAGGGTCCTCTGTGCATGGGATTCTCCAAGCAAGAATACTGGAAAGTGAAAGTGAAAGTCGCTCAGTCATGTCTGACTCTTTGCGACTCCATGGACTATACAGTCCATGGAATTCTCCAGGCCAGAATACTAGAGTGAGTAGCCTTTCCCTTCTCCAGGGTATCTTCCGGACCCAGGGATCGAACCCGGATCTCCCACATCGCAGGCAGATTCTTTACCAGCTGAGCCACCGCCCCTCACCTCACTAACACTTAGATCTTCCACAGTCTGGTTCCAACATGAGCTTCCTGGCCCTCATGGCAACGTTTTCTCACTCACTTACCTTTGCTGCTTGCTCCTGAAACCCCTCTTCCCTCTGCCCACTCCTCACGCTCTCTGAAGCTCCCATTCTCTTCATGTTTGATGCTCCATGGGGTTACCTCCCACTCTTCCCCTCTCCCTAGGAAATCCCATCCTTACAGTGTTTATAGTTACCCTCCCCCCGCGGTTTTCTATGAACCTCAGCACTAAGTCAATATCCACCTGCATGCCTCAAAGGTGGCCCCAAAGCAATATGCCTCAAACAGAATACACCCCCAATGTGACCATCATAAGACCTTCCCAACCACTTCTTTCCTGTGATCCTATTTCAGTAATGCCATCTCCACCCACGTATTTGTCATGTCAGAAACCTGGGACTTCCTCTGAACTCCTGCTTCTGTCTCATGCATTCATCCAGCCAATGACTTGGCCTTCGACTCTACCCTGAGTCTCTCCTACATATATGCGCCCCTCCTGTCCTCTGCACCATCATATCTTGCCAAGGCAATAGCAACAGTCTCTTATGCAGTCTGTCTTCCTATCTCCTGTGTGCCTCTTGTCCAGTCCATCTGCCCCGCTGCAGTCTTTCATCCGCACGAGTCAGATCACTCCCCTTCCTGCTCATACACACTGTGACATGTAGAACAGCTGACCAACAAGGACTTACTCTATAGCACAGGAAACTCTGCTCAATGTTCCCTAACAACCTACATGGAGAAAGAACGTGAAAAACTTGCTGTACGCCTGAAACTAACACAACATTGCTAATCAACCATACTCCAGTATAAAATAGAACTTAAAAAAAAAAGATTTAGAGGCTTCCTATTGCCCCCAAGACACGACTTTAACTCTTCTCTATAAAAAGATAGATAAACATCTAAAAAAATATATATGTATATATGTACATATCCTGGAGAAAGAAATGGCAACACATTCCAGTATTTGTGCCTGGAAAATTCCATGGACAGACTCCACTGGTGGGCTACAGTCCATAGGCCGCCAAGAGTCAGATGTGACTGAGTGACCAAGCATGCATGCATAATATGTGTGCATATATCTATATATTTATATGTATCTATATATTTATATATAGATATTTACAAGTATAATATAAATATATCTGAATCACTTTGCTATATACCTAAAACAAACACAACATTGTGAATCAACTGTATTTCAATCATTTTTAAAATTAAAATAAGATAAAAACTTCCTTCCTCGATATGGCCCCCCCTCGCCTTGTTCTTTATCAAGCACCTCCCAGTTCGTTCTGCTCCTCACACTTGACCTCAGAGCCCCCAGCAGACTTTACTTGCTGCCTTTGTTTAGTTAACCGCTATCTATCCTTCAGTCGCAGAAAGCACTCCATCAGGAGGATGCTCCTTGACCCTCCGTTAGGTAAGGTCAGGTCATCCTGTGTCTTCTTGTGGCCTCCCAAGCTGGCCCATCACAAACCTCCCACTGCGTCCTTGTGTTCATGGCCTTTGTCTTCCCCCCTAGAATGGAAATTCTGTGCATGCGGTGAGTATCTAGGGCCTTGATCACATCCTCCATGGAATGCTGTGGCACAGCCTGATCTACATCTGAATTCCTAAGAGCTGTTACCAGAGATCTCAGCCGGAGCCCCAGGCAGGTCTCCACTGGTGCATCTGTTTAATGAGA
Organism: Odocoileus virginianus; assembly: GCF_023699985.2. Classification (NCBI taxonomy): domain Eukaryota; kingdom Metazoa; phylum Chordata; class Mammalia; order Artiodactyla; family Cervidae; genus Odocoileus; species Odocoileus virginianus. Next base: position 83,617,250 of record NC_069680.1, on the reverse strand, counting down.
GGATAGCCCCAAGGGGGACGTATTGACTCTCCAGAGGTTTGAACGTGCCTACTGGAAGCTAGTTCATCCAAGGGAAAATGACACATTTAGCCACTTATAGAACCTCAGAGTCCAAGGGGAACAGTGTATTTTAGGACAAAATGATGGCTAACACCCATATCAAATTTATCTTGAAACCCACCTCTATATATCCATAGTGTATTCTAGGGAGAAATAGCATTCAGTTCAGTTCAGTTCAGTTCAGTCACTCAGTCATGTCCAATTCTTTGCAACCCCATGAACCCCAGCATGCCAGGCCTCCCTGTCCATCACCAGCTCCCGGAGTCTACACAAACCCATGTCCATTGAGTCGGTGATACCATTCAGCCATCTCATCCTCTGTCATCCCCTTCTCCTCCTTCTCTCAATCTTTCCCAGAATCAGGGTCATTTCAAATGAGTCAGCTCTTCGCATCAGGTGACCAAAGTATTGGAGCTTCAGCTTCAACATCAGTCCTTCCCATGAACACCCAGGACTGATCTCCTTTAGGATGGACTGGTTGGATCTCCTTGCAGTCCAAGGGACTCTCAAGAGTCTTCTCCAACACCACAGTTCAAAAGCATCAATTCTTCAGTGCTCAGCTGACTTTATAGTCCAACTCTCACATCCATACATGACCACTGGAAAAACCATAGCCTTGATTAGATGGACCTTTGTCGGTAAAGTAATGTCTCTGCTTTTTAATATGCTGTCTAGTTTGGTCATAACTTTTCTTCCAAGGATCAAGCGTCCTTTAATTTCATGGCTGCAATCATCATCTACAGTGATTTTGGAGCCCAAAAAATAAAGTCTGACACTGTTTCCACTGTTTCCCCATTTATTTGACATGAAGTGATGGGACTGGAGGCCATGATCTTAGTTTTCTGAATGTTGAGCTTTAAGCCAACTTTTTCAGTCTCCTCTTTCACTTTCATCAAGAGGCTCTTTAGTTCTTCTTCCCTTTCTGCCATAAGGGTGGTGTCATCTGCATATCTGAGGTTATTGATACTTCTCCTGGCAATCTTGATTCCAGCTTGTGCTTCTTCCAGGCCAGCATTTCTCATGATATACTCTGCATATACATTAAATAAGCACAGTGACAATATACAGCCTTGACAAACTCCTTTTCCTATTTGGAACCAGTCTGTTGTTCCATGTCCAGTTCTAACTGTTGCTTCCTGGCCTGCATACAGATTTCTCAAGAGGCAGGTCAGGTGGTCTGCTAATCCCATCTCCTTCAGAATTTTCCACAGTTTATTGTGATCTACACAGTCAAAGGCTTTAGCATAGTCAATAAAGCAGAAATGAAAGAGCATTACCCTTTAAAATTATCATTTGAAATCCAATGTGGCACAAGCAAGTTGCAATGTTTACTTCTATTACAGTGTGCTCCAACACACTGAGATTGTCCCTAGATTCATGCCTGGTCTCCAAACAGCACTGGTGGGACTTCCCTGGTGGTCCAGTGGTTAAGAGACTGCCTCCCAGTGCAAGGGACTCAGGTTCAATCCCTGGTCAGGGAACTAGATCCCACATGCTGCGGAGCAACTAAGCTCATGTGCCACAAATATGAGCCTGAGTACCACGAAGAGAAGCCCCCGCACCACAGCAAGAGAAGCCTCCATGCTGCAAGAGAGGCCCAAAGTGGCCAAAAACAAACAAGCAAAAACCCCAAAAGCAAAGCAAGGCAAAAACATGCAAACAGCAGGGGGACATCTGAAGCAGTGCCCTGCAGGAGGTGACAGAAGCAGCAAGATGGTACCAAGGACTGGGCCAGGAGGAAGAGAATGAAAAGGACTCATTCAGGTGGTGGTGGCAGGCTGTGTGGCTTTACCCGGTAAGCAGAGCCACAGTACTCTGGTGAAAGATAGGGTCAGTCATATGTACTTAAGGCTCAATCTCAAAGATGCTCAGAAATATGTGAGCCAGCTGATAATTTTGCAGAGGTGATATTCTGTATTAGCAGATGGGAGTGAAAACCCAATAAAGACAAATGATCACTGTGAACATGGTCCTTTGCATAGCTGAACCCAATCTAGGGAAACTTCAGTCATGTCCAAATTGAGTGTATGTGTCACTGGATTTTGTAGATATTATCTCAAACTCTTGGTTATTATATTAAGAGGTACAATCTATGTCTTGTCTCTCTGACTGCATTTGACAAGTGATGGAGATAAATCAGTCTTATAGCTTGGCCTCTGTTCGGGGAGCTTTGAAGAATGCTATGAGTGTATGGTATTGCTTTGAGAACACAATTCAGAGTGAGGCAGGACTCATATGTTTTTGCCCCTCTGAGGGTGTAAGACCTTGAAAATGTACAGTCACGCCTTGGAGACACTGTAGGTTTCATTCCAGACCATGATAATAAAGCAAATATGGCAATAAAGCAAGTCACATGACTTTTCTGATTTCCCAGTTATTTTATGTAAAAGTTACATTTACACTCTGCAGTCTATTAAGTGTGCAATAGCATTATGTCTAAAACAAGGTCCACACCTTAATTAAAAAACACTTTGTTGCTAAAAAATGCTAACCATCTTCTGAACAGCATCAGAGATCACAGGTCACTATAACAAGTAGAATAATATGAAAAAGTTTGGAATGGTGCAATAATTACCAAAATATGGTGCAGAACCACAAAGTGAACAAGTGCTGCTGGGAAAACAGTGCTGATAGACTAGCAGGACACAGAGTTACCACAAACCTTCAATTTGTGAAAAACACAGTGTCTGAGAAGCACAGCAAAGTGAAACATGGAAAAATAAGATATGTCTGTAAGTGAACTTTCTGTCTTTGGGGCAAATAGGGCCAGAACCCCACTTTTTTCATGATCTTGCCATGTTTTAAACATGGTAATTTCTCTCCAGTATCTACTTGACTGTTTCCCATAGGACATTAGAGGAGCAGGATGTGAAGAGTGAGCGTGGAAGGTATATGTGGGCAAGTAATTATGATAAAATGTGCTCCCTAACTCCATTCTCATAACAGAAAGCAATTGCTTTAGGGTCACATGTTAGCTTCATTATCCTCATCTCTTCTCCACGCAACAGCATAAGTCATCAATAATAGACTATGATTGTTTCCTCCCAAAAGACAAGTTATATGAGATAAAGCACGAAACAACAAAGTCTCAGATGAGATTTTTCACATTAACGTGTTGTTCAAGATGGTTTCTGATTTCTAGTAATTACCCACCAAGGACCAGCTCTGGTAGCCTGTGTTCCCCCAGAAAGGAAGGAATTCCTCAAACCTTTCAGCACCAGGACAGGTAGAATACAACATCTAACAGTCAAGATAATCAGTCAAGTGCCCAAAAAGTGCAATCTGATCATTTATTACCATACCTTTTATTGACTATTGCTCAGTATACTCCCTGAGTAAATCCTGCCCTAGTGGGAAAAAACTGTACCTCTATGCAGGCCTCTCCATACGTCTGTATACACATTAGTGATACTCTTCAAACAGGAAGCTCACATTGGCTCCAAGAATAGACCACATTACATTTCATTTGCTCTTGTTCTGATCCTTTGATGTTTTCAGTGGTTTACCAGCGGGAAACCACTAGCGGGGACCCATCCAGACAAGATTAGACAACATACAATTATCATCTTTAGTAGTCCCACTTGGAAAATTGACTGGCGTTCATGCAGAAAAATGAAATCAAATTTGCTGGCGCTTTAGTCCCAATTCATGGTTACAAAGATCGGATCTGGTAGAGGGGGTGTCAGTGTGTACCAGGGGGAGACACCAGCGAGGAAAGAGCATCCGTATCGATTGAAAACATGTAGTTAAATCACTGAGATCAGTCATTACAAGCTGTCTGTTTCCCCTCTTTCCTGGAAAGAAGCACCAGTGCTCTGGTTTCTTATTTGATTTTTTGGAGATGAGAGAATTGCTCCTTAGCGTTGTCACTGATCAACTCAGTATGTGTTGAACTCTTGCTGTATCTTGAGGACCTTCCTGGGGGAGAGGGGCCATGCCACAGGTCCATTTCACAGGTGAAATTGGCTCATATCTAGTTTTGGACTGTAAAACCCCAAGAGGATAGGGCACATGACAAGGTCCCTTGAATAAATGTCTATTCATTTATTTTCCCCATTTATCCACCCACTCGTCCATCCATCAAGCTGTCTTTGTGTGTTATTCTATGCCAAGCATGGTGTCAGGCACTGTGGTTCCAAAGAGAAATTAGCCAGAGCTCAGTCACTAGTGGAAGAGAAAATAAGTATATTAATATTTATTTTAAGTAGGATACTTTCTAGAATTTGAATCTACTCCAGCAGTCAGGAAGAGACACAATGTGAAAGTCAGCTCCCTAAAATACCAGATACTTAACCAGGTGGGGAAGAAGCCTGTTTTGGATTAAGATGCTTTTCCCAGTTCTTTTTAGCTGTCACTTTTCTCTGATTTTCACCTATTCACCGCCTGTTCACTCCTTAACTCTGATCAAGGCAATAGTTCTCTGTATTTTAACTTCGCCAATGGCTTCCACTCAAGGTTATAATATATCAAGGTTATTTTTAAACCAAATCCAGGGAAATATTTTCCAGTTTAGAGATAATGTAAAACGAAATCTTATATTCTTTAAGATGAAATCTCATGAACCTGAATTGACATTTACTACCTAAAGATTTTAAGTTGGTTTTCTATCTGAAATTGTTGTTTCATTAAGGTTATATATTTTTCTTTTCGTTTTTATCATTTCATCCATTTTTGCATTCTAGCTGGAAAGGAAGCAAGAAAAATCAAATTTAATTGACAGAGATGAGAAAATATTTTTAGTCTTAATTCTCTGAGTCCTATATAATCCCATCTATATGGCATAGCTATAATTTTCAGCCCTCCTTAAATTTAAATACCATAAATCCGGGAGGGGGGACTGGGATGGGGAATACATGTAAATCCAGGGCTAATTCATATCAATGTATAACAAAAACTACTGTAATGATGTAAAGTAATTAGCCTCCAACTAATAAAAATTTAAAAAAAAAAAAAAAAAAAATACCATAAATCCATTCAGTGATTTCAATCTGAATGAGTACCTTTTTAAACAAACAAACAAAAATAAACCTAGAAACCTTAGCATAACTTCTTGTTCTTAAAATTTTCAGTCAGGGTTTCTGCTAACAGAGTTATTAAACTTTATAGGGAAGCCCTATTTTAGTTTAAGAGAATCTATATTTTATTTCTACTGCTGTTTGCAGATTGTACTGTTGTGTATTTATAGAAATTTAACCTGCTTTTCCACAGTTTGCGTGCTCCTTAGAAGGAAAGCTATGACAAACCTAGACAACATGTTAAAAAGCAGAGACATCACTTTGCCAATAAGGGTCCATATAGTCAAAGCTATGGGTTTTCCCAGTAGTCATGTACAGATGTGAGAGTTGAACCATAAAGAAGCATGAATGCCAAGTAATTGATGCTTTCAAACTGTGGCACTGGAGAAGATGCTTGAGAGTCCCTTGGATTGCAAGGAGATCAAACCAGTCAACTCTAAAGAAAATCAACCCTGAATATTCATTAGAGAGACTGATTCTGAAGCTAAATCTTTAATACTTTGGCCATCTGATGCAAAGAGCCAACTCACTGGAAAAGACCCTGACGCTAGGAAAGATCGAAGGCAAAAGGAGAAGTGGATGGCAGAGGATGAGATGGTTAGATAGCATCACCAATTCAATGGACATGCATTTGAGCAAACTCTGAGATATAGTGGAGGACAGAGAAGCCTGGTGGGTTACATCCATGGGATCACAAAGAATTAGACACAACTTAGCAACTCAACAACAATAGCAACCTGATTTTCCACCATCCTTAAGAACATAAAACTTGGATAACTAAGCTTTTTTGGTTCTTTCTAAAGGAAATAAGACCTAGAATATGATGCTTTTTTCTTTTTGTAGTTGCTCTTAAAAAGTTTATCCCATTTATAAGTAGGAAAATAGATATGGCTAATTAAAAAGACAATAAAGCACATCAAAGAAAGAGATTGCAATCTGGCTTCCAACTTAGGAATTGTTTGGACATCGTGGAGAATATGACAATATTTTTCATCTTTGTTGCAATCCAATGATTCATCTGTGACCATTTTCACTCCCACGATTATTGTTCTTCATGACAGAACTTCTATCATTCAAGTAAGACAGGTCCTACTACCCAAACATTGAAAACTGAGGCTCTCCTACCTAGTCTCCAATTTGCCTCCAAGGGAAAATATAGCCACTGAGTCAACCTTGCCTATAACCACCATATTTGCAGGCAATGAAATTTCTTCTCCCATTGAACTGGGAGCCAGGAGGTTGAGCACTGAGCCAGGAGGCTGCCAACAATGTAGGGGGAATTAGTAATCTCTAAGATTCCTCCTGTCTCTTACCTTGTAAGAATCTATAAGGAAGGGATAGGACTTAAGCAATCCTTCCAGTTTAGCAGAAGCTACTCTGCTCTGAGTGGTTTCTGCTCAATTACAGAAGGGGAATATTCCTGATTCTTCAGTGTAATGCCACTTTCTAAATACAATTGGTTTGTACTTCTGCATTTATTCTGCTAAAAGCATATTGAAAGCAGGACATTTCTAAAAACCAAAGATTCAAAAGAGTTGAGTTGGCCTCCTTGAGACTTTATTTTCTACAAATTAAAGCAGTTGCAGATAGATTATGCAATCATTTTTATTTCATTTTAATGATTGGGTGGAGAGGAAGCTATTTCTGAGCAAAGGAGTCATAGATCACAGAATCTGAAAGTCTAAATTAAAACTACAAAGGTTTCCTGGTCGCTCCAGGAAACAATTTCAAGACCGACAACAAACTTCATGTCATTTTCTTTTTTGGTACTTTAAAATATTACTTTTTCTTAATAAATTTTAATGTGGTGTGTTAGTGTGTGGGTTTTTTTTCCATTTATTTTTACTAGTTGGGGGCTAATTACTTTACAATATTGTAGTGGTTTTTGTCATACATTGACATGAATCAGTCATGGATTTACATGTATTCCCCATCCCGATCCCCCCTCCCACCTCGCTCTCCACCTGATTCCTCTGGGTCTTCCCAGTGCACCAGGCCCGAGCACTTGTCTCATGCATCCAGCCTGGGCTGGTGATCAGTTTCACCCTAGATAATATACATGTTTCGATGCTGTTCTCTCGAAACATCCCACCCTCGCCTTCTCCCACAGAGTCCAAAATTCTGTTCTGTACATCTGTGTCTCTTTTTCTGTTTTGCATATAGGGTTATCGTTACCATCTTTCTAAATTCCATATATATGCGTTAGTATACTGTATTGGTCTTTATCTTTCTGGCTTACTTCACGCTGTATAATGGGTTCCAGTTTCGTCCATCTCATTAGAACTGATTCAAATGAATTCTTTTTAATGGCTGAGTAATATTCCATGGTGTATATGTACCACAGCTTCCTTATCCATTCGTCTGCTGATGGGCATCTAGGTTGCTTCCATGTCCTGGCTATTAGAAACGGTGCTGCGATGAACACTGGGGTGCACGTGTCTCTTTCAGATCTGGTTTCCTCGGTGTGTATGCCCAGAAGTGGGATTGCTGGGTCATGTGGCAGTTCTAATTCCAGATTTTTAAGAAATCTCCACACTGTTCTAGTGTGTGTTTTTATTATTATTTTCATAAGTGTTGATCTGTGTCAATCTGCTGCTGGCCTGTGCCTGCAAGAATCTTCTCTGTCAAAGTATTGGACTCAATACTTACAGTATCTCCTGGCTTAGTCTGTCACTAAGAAAGTGATTGTCACATGGAAATTTCTCCTACAGTGACTCCTATTTTTTCCAGGGAGCGGGGTTGACTCTCACTCTTTCTTATTTTATTAGTTACCCACCTCTCCCTAAAGGAAAGAGACTTTAACTCTTTAGAGACTTTAAAGAAAGAGACTTTAAGCAAATCAGACTTGCTAAATGACAAGTAAGAAGATTTATGAATCTGCTTCACAGCATCGAGTGAGCTCATTGAATGAGCAAAAGCCTAAGTTTGGTCATCCAAAGAAAATGACTACGTATATGAGTTTATCCCTTACAACAAAAGTTAATCCTATTGATTTTTATGTTGTGATGTGCTTCTTTTTAAGACCAACTCACATGAAAATAGACATTGAAAGCCGTGGTGAAAGGAGGAAAATGAAAAAAGACTGAAAGCTTTTGGGAAGTGACAGTAAAATAATTATTCTAGATTTTTTTCTTGATTAAAGTGCTGTTTTAGTTGGATTAAATAGTTTCTTTAGGCCTTCAACAGTTTTGGTATCCAATGTATTTGAAGCAGTGGGGCAGACCCAGATTGGCAGATGAAAGCTTAAATAAATTTGGGTGCTCCCTTTAACAGAAAGATTACAAAATTATAAATAGGAAAGTAGGTATGAAAGTGTACCTAGTTTTTCTGCCACTACCTACCTGCTTCTGGTGCTGAACACCATGGGACTCAGTCCTACAGGGATACAAAGCCTGGCCCAGCCCCTTCAAGCTTCTGACTTTAATGGAAAGAGAAAAAGCCTCACGGATTGGCTTCCCTGGTAGTTCAGTGGTAAAGAATCCTCCTGCCAGTGGAGGAGACACGGGTTTGATCCTTGGTCCGGGAAGATCCCACATGCCAGGGATCAGCGAGGCCCGTGCGCCACAGCTGCTGAGCCCACACGGCCCAGAGCCCGTGCACTACAGCTAGAGAAGCACTACACCGAGAGAGGAGCCTTCACACTGCAAGGAGCAGCAGCCTCCGCTCTCTAAACTGGAGCAAGAGCCAGCACAGCCCCAGATAAATAAACGCACACATTAAAAAAAAAGAAGAAGCCTCATGGATGTTCTCCACCCTTGGGAGCTGTACCCTTTTTAGTCGGGATTCACCTAGAAAGACAAACACTATCCAGGGTGGGACTCTGTACCGGAGATTAAGTGACCTGAAAACCCAAACAGAGTAGATAGAGGGAGGCAGCATAGTAATTAACAAGAGCAGACGCCAGCTCTGTCCCCAGGGCAGGCGTGGCAAGGGTTAAAGACTCCAGAGACCCTCTCAAGGCTGCTAATAGCAAAGGAAGAAGCTGCTGGTGGGACGTGGAGACACATGTTTTAGTTACCTGTGACTGCAAAACAAATCACCCCAAACACTGTGGCTTAAAACCTCTACAACATTGTAAAGTAATTAGCTTCCAATTAATATAAATAAATGAAAAAAAAAGAGAAAAAAAAAACTCATGTGTTATCTCGCAGCTCCCATGGGTGAGGAATCCAGGCAGGGCCCTAGCAGCGTCTCCAGGCTGTGGCACCCACAAGTCTGTTATCTAGGGATGGGCCAGGGCTGCCGTCACCTGGAGCCCCAATGTAAGCGATTGCTGGCAGACACAGATCCTCCCGGCTGTTGCCCACAGGTCTCCGTCTGCTTCTCTGCCACAGGTCTCTGCCGGCTTCGTCAGAGCAAACGGGGATGACGAGACAGAAATCAGGCTTTTTATTCTCACCTAGTCTTGGAGGGGACATCTTGTCTCTCTTGCCGCGCTCTGTCCCTTAGAAATGCCCAGCTCACACTCGAGGATAAGGAATCATACAGGCGTGTGAGTGCGAGGAGGGAGGGCTCCTTGGCAGGCCGCAGCAGAAGCTGCCTGTGGCGCGGGGAGAGCCCTGCTGAAGACAGCAGGGGAGGCAGAGCAGGGGAAACCATCCTAGCGCATCCTTTCTCTCACCTTCTCATCTTCTATGGGCCTGCAGCAGACAGGAGAGGCATGGAAACGCAGCTCTGAGCGCTACATACGCGGAGCAGGGCATGGTAGGGGCGGGTCTCAGAGCAGACTGCATACTGGCTGGCAGAGTATCCTTTCGTGTTTTCTGAAGTAATTGGACACATTTTATCTTTAAAAAAAAAAAATGTTTATGTATTTATTTTTGGCTGCTCTGGGTCTTTATTGCTGTGCATGGGCTTTCTCTAGCTGCAGTGAGCATCAGCTAGAGTTACTCTTTATTGCGGCGCCCAGGCCTCTCACTGCGCCGGCTTCTCCTGCTCCGTCGCCCAGGCCTCTCACTGCGCCGGCTTCTCCTGCTCCGGCGCCCAGGCCTCTCACGGCGCTGGCTTCTCCTGCTCCGTCGCCCAGGCCTCTCACGGCGCTGGCTTCTCCTGCTCCGTCGCCCAGGCCTCTCACTGCGCCGGCTTCTCCTGCTGCGGCGCCCAGGCCTCTCACGGCGCTGGCTTCTCCTGCTCCGTCGCCCAGGCCTCTCACTGCGCCGGCTTCTCCTGCTCCGGCGCCCAGGCCTCTCACTGCGCCGGCTTCTCCTGCTCCGTCGCCCAGGCCTCTCACTGCGCCGGCTTCTCCTGCTGCGGTGCCCAGGCCTCTCAGGCCGCTGGCTTCCCAGGCCTCTCACTGCGCTGGCTTCTCCTGCTGAGATCGAACTCATGTCTCCATCATTGGCAGGCAGATTCTTAACGACTGAACCATCAGGGAAGTCCCCAGTTTATCCTAAAGAGGACGATTTAACGATAAATGTGGCTCTTTCTGAAACCAAAGGGTATTATTTTTGCTCTCTTGTAAGCTGGCCCTATGCTGTATTACCTTTCTACTGAACAAAGACCCCCCAACACCCACACATGCATATACACACAACCTTCAGTTTTTGTCCTCACAATGGATTATTCTTGCCTGTTTGGGAGCAGGCAAGACATGCCAAGCACCTACACAGCTGTACCTCAGAGAGAACAACTTTAATGAAATACGATCCAGCTTTGATTCCCCAGACTGCATTTGATCATCAAGACAAGTCTTAGGATATCTGATTGATACCTTTCACAGAAACAGGTAATTGGGTAAAGAAAATGTACACTCAGTTGCTTCAGTCATGTCCAGGTCTTTGTGAGACCCTGTGGGCTGTAGCCTATCAGGCTCCTCTGTCCATGGGATTCTCCAGGCAAGAAAACTGGAGTGGGTTGCCATGCCCTCCTCCAGGGGATCTTCCTGACTGAGGGATCAAACCAGCATCTCCTGTACTGACAGGGGAACTCTTTACCCACTGAGCCATCTGGGAATCCCCAATATATGTACACACACACACACACATGATGGAATACTACCCAGCTATAAAAAAGAATGAATTTATGCCATTTGCAGCAACATGGATGTACTTGGAGGGCATTATGCTGAGTGAAATAAGTCAGATAGAGATAGAAAAATACCGTGTGATATCAGTTCACATGTGGACTCTAAACAATACAACAAACTAGTGACTATAACAAAAAAGGGAGCACTCACAGATATAGATGACGAACTAGTGGTTACCAGTGGGGAGAAGAAAGCAGGGAGGGGAAACACAGGGTAGGGGATTAAAAGATAGCAAGTTATTAGTTATAAAATAAGCTACAAAGATATGGGCTTTCCCTGTGGCTCAGTGGTAAAGAATCCACCTGCCAGTGCAGGAGACACAGGTTTGATCCCTGGGTCAGGAAGATCCCCAGAGAAGGAAATGGCAACTCACTCTAGTGTTCTTACCTGGAAAATCCCACAGACTTACTGTCCATGGGGTCACAAAGAGTCCGACATGACTTCACCACTAAACAACAAAGTAACAAGGATACACTGTATAAAACAAAGAATAAAACAATAACAATAAATGGAGAATTACCTTAAAAACTGTGAATCGCGGTATTGTACTCCTGTAACTTATATAATATTATACATCAATTTGGTCACTCAGTCGTGTCCATATATCAAATATTGGTTCAGTAGCTCAGTCATGTCCGACTCTTTGCAACCCCATGGACTGCAGCATGCCAGACTTCCCTGTCCTTCAGCAACTCCCAGAGCTTGCTTAAACCCATGTCCATCAAGTCAGTGATGCCATCCAACCATCTCATGCTTTGTCATCCCCTTCTCCTCCCACCTTCAATCTTTCCCAGCATCAGGGTCATTTCAAATGAGTCAGCTCTTCATATCAGGTGGCCAGAGTATTGGAGTTTCAGCTTCAGCATCAGTCCTTCCAATGAATATTCAGCACTGATTTCCTTTAGGATGGACTGGTTAAATCTCCTTGCAGTTCAGGGACTCTCAAGAGTCTTCTCCAACACCACAGTTCAAAAGCATCAATTCTTCAGTGCTTAGCTTTCTTTATAGTCCAACTCTCACATCAATACATGACTACTGGCAAAATCATAGCCTTGACTAGATGGACCTTTACTGACAGAGCAATGTCTCTGCTTTTTAATATGCTGTCTAGGTTGGTCATAGCTTTTCTTCCAAGGAGCAAGCATCTTTTAATTTCATGGCTGCAATCACCATCTGCAGTGATTTTGGAGCCCCCCAAAGTCAAGTCTCTCACTGTTTCCATTGTTTCCCTATCTATTTGCCATGAAGTAATGGGACCAGATGCCATGATGTTAGTTTTCTGAGTGTTGAGTTTTAAGCCAACATTTTCACTCTCCTCTTTCATTTTCATCAAGAGGCTCTTTAGTTCTTCTTCAATTTTGCCGTAAGGGTGGTGTCATCTGTGTATCTGAGGTTATTTATATTTCTCCTGGCAATCTTGATTCCAGCTTGTGCTTCATCCAGGCAGCGTTTCTCATGATGTACTCTGCATGTAAGTTAAATAAGCAGGGTGACAATATACAGCCTTGACGTACTCCTTTCCCAGTTTGGAATCAGTCTGTTGTTCCATGTCCAATTCTAACTGTTGCTTCCTGACCTGCAGACAGATTTCTCAGGAGGCAGGTAAGGAGATCTGGTATTCCCATCTCTTTAAGAATTTTCCACAGTTTGTGGTGATCCACACAGTCAAAGGCTTTGGTATAGTCAATAAAGCAGAAATAGATTTTTTTTCCAGAACTCTCTTGCTTTTTTGATGATCCAGTGGATGCTGGCAATTTGATCTCTGGTTCCTCTGCCTTTTCTAAATCCAACTTTAACATCTGGAAGTTCATGGTTCACGTTTGGCTCAGAGAATGTTGAGCATTACTTTACTAGCATGTGAGATGAGTGAAATTGTGTGATAGTTTGTGCAGTCTTTGGCATTGCCCTTCTTTGGGATTGGAATGAAAACTGACTTTCCAGTCCTGTGGCCACTGCTGAGTTTTCCAAATTTGCTGGCATATTGAGTGCAGCATTTAAACAGCATCATCTTTCAGGATTTGAAATAGCTCAAATGGAATTCTATCACCTCCACTAGCTTTATTCATAGTGATGCTTCCTAAGGCCCACTTGATTTCACATTCCAGGATGCCTGGCTCTAGGTGAGGGATCGCACCATCATCATTATCTGGGCTGTGAAGATCTTTTTGGTACAGTTCTTCTGTGTATTCTTGCCACCTCTTCTTAATATCTTCCGCTTCTATTAGGTCCATACCATTTCTGTCCTTTATTGAGTCCATCTTTGCATGAAATTTTCCCTTGGTATCTCTAATTTTCTTGAAGAGATCTGTAGTCTTTCCCATTCTGTTGTTTTCCTCTGTCTCATTGCAAAGAAGAGAAGCCAAAGGCAAAGTAGAAAAGGAAAAATATACATATTTGTATGCAGATTTCCAAAGAATAGCAAGGAGAGATAAGAAATCCTTCCTCAGTAATCAATGAAAAAAGTACCTCAAAATACAGTCAATTAAAAAAACACTTCACCGGGAAATTGGGGAGTCTGTGAAGCCATTGTGACTTCTTTTGTTCAAAAACTTTAGTAGGATTTTTGCAATAAATCAATACTCTGATATTTACTTATTCCTCTTTTCTATAATATAAATATTATTGTTTAGTCACCAAGTCATATCCAATTCTTTGTGACCCTATAGATAAAGCCTACCAGGCTCCTCTGTCCATGGGATTTCCCAAGCAAGAATACTGGAGTGGGTTGCCAATTCCTTCTCCAGGGGATCTTTTGATCCAGGGACTGAACCTGTGTGTCCTGCTTGGCAGGCAGATTCTTTACCACTGAGCCACCTGGGAAGCCCATAATATAAATGGCAAATTATTAATCTCTAGACTGCAACTATGGAAGTAATAGTAAGCAATGACCGTCTGATGTTCTAAGGCACCTTGCAGCAGATTGCATTTTACAAAGGCAGCCGTAGCAACATCTTTCATTCTTTATGCTCTAGGCACTTGCTGCGTCCCTATTAAGCCGTGTTCATGTCCACTCCCCTTGAACCTGGGCAAGTGTTTGTAACTGCCTCAACCAACAGAGTGTGGTGGAAGTGACACTACATGACACCTAAGGCTAGATCAGAAAAATATTGCACGTGTGCACCTTGTTCTTTCTTTATGCTCACTCTTGGAATCCAGCCACCGTGTTGTAAGGAAGCCCAGACAGCTGGAGAGAGGCCCACAGCGGGGGCAACAGGGGCTTCTGACTCCAAGCCCAAATTTTGCCCAGCCAACAGCCAAGACCAAGACCTCGAGCCAAGACCAACCAACAGCTACGTGAGTGCACCATCTTAAAATGTATTCTCCAGTCTCCTGCTGAGCCTTTCTAGCTGACACCACTTGGAATGGAAACAATCCATCCACTCTGAGCCCTGTCCAAATTATAGATTTGTGAGCAAAATAAATGGTGGTGTCGCTGCTTAAGCCTCTAGGCTTTGAGGTGGCTTGTTACACATCAATAGAAAACCTGAGCACAGCTTTTGGGGAATTCCCCCAAAGCTGAGGTCGAGTCCATCAATTAGCAATGGGCTTGGCTAGAAGGACAGCAGCCCTGACTTGACTGGCTTACACAGACAAGGATTGCTTTGCTCACATGGAGGGAAAACTGGAGGTAGAATGCTGCTGGCATTGGTTTGGAGGATCAGCTCCATCAGAGCCATCACCTCTGAAATTCTCCACACGTTCCCTCATGCATGTCGCCTCACTGTAACTGGTCCTGGTTCCAGGTACCACATCCATGTACAAGGCAGGATGAAACAGAAGGGAAAGAGGCCGTGTGAGCCCATTTGCTTCTTCAACCTTCTCCTCAAGCTCTCTCTGCCTACGGATCTTTTTGTCCCCAGTTTTGTTTGTTTATTTTTAAAACTTCTTTTTAAAATGTAGTTGATTTACAATGTAGTATTTGTTTTGGGTGTACAGCAAAGTGATTCAGTTATACATAAACATATATTCTTTTTTATATTCTTTTCCCTTATAGGTTATTACAAGATATTGAGTTTAGGTCCCTGTGCTATACAGTAGGTCCTTGTTATTCTGGTTTATATACAGTAGTATGTGTATATTAATCCTGAGCTCCTAATTTACCCCCTCCCCCCTTGGTAACCATAGCTTCTTTTCTATGTCTGTGAGTCTATTTCTGCTCATAAATAAATTCATTTGTTTCATTTTGGTGCATCTCTAGCTGGAATAGAGACAGGAATAAGGAGCTTCTGCCTTTGCATCCTGTAGACTGTTAGTGAAAGTGTTAGTCACTTAGTTGTGACACTCTTTGCAACCCCATGGACTGTAGCCCACCAGGCTCCTCTGTCCATGTGATTTTCCATGCAAGAATACTGGAGTGGGTTGTCATTTCCTTCTCCAGGGGATCTTCCTAACCCAGGGATTGAACCTGGATCTCTTGCTTTACAGGCAGAGTCTACCATCTGAGCCACCAGGGAAGCCCAGTACAGAGAAGCTGACAAAGCAGAGGGAATTGGGTTAATCTCTGGCACATAAAACAAGGTGTTTGGCCCAGGACTTTGCAAGAGGTACCAGCATGAGGTGAGGAGACCTCAAGTGAGCTGCAAAGAGGCTCTGAAAACAAAAGCCAAAATAAATGGGAAGCCAGACCAGTTTTACCACTCAAGGAAAACTACAATTTAGATTTTGTTGTTAAATATTTAATATTTTCAAAAATTGGTAAATCTCCATATCCATTTGAGCAATATGTATTTTCCTCCAAGTCTTCAAATATCTCTTTGCAGATCTTTCCCAAATTTCTCCCCACCACCCAGCCTCTCCCTGAATTAATTCCCTATTTGTCAGAGTCTCAAGTGGGTTGGCCTCCCACCACTTCCAAACCAAAGCCTCTAACTGACATCACCACCCACTAAATCCCTCCTCATCTGTCTCCCACATTAATGTGAAACTTTAGCCATCTTTAAGCCCTCTTACCCCCAGTTTCCCTTTTTTATAACTTTATGAGAGATCTCTGCTTCTCTGTCCTCTCTGTCACCAACTTAGCTTAGATTCTACTAATTTCATCTAGAACTAGCACAATAAGCCCCTTGGTTTTTTCACCCCTGCTCTCTCTCCTTCTTCTAATTTATCCTATACTCATTTGGGATATTAGGAATGACTTTTATATGGTTTGATAGAGTTTTGTAATTTCCTGGGAAGATAATGTGGGCTATATGAGTGCTTCTCCAACCATATTATCTGCCCTTTTGTAAATAAACACATCATCTACTCTTCAAGAGGTCTCAGGCCAGGTCTTAAGGGTGCAAGAGAGGATTCAGCTTTCATACCTCAAAAACACGGATGCAGAGAGACGGAGTAAATCTTACTACTGAAATACCTTCCCAAGTAAGGGCATAAGAAAGGAAATTCTATCCTAGCTAACACAAACAGATAGCATAATCTTTCACATAAAAAAGGGAATGCCTGACTCCTCTCTAAATTATCTTCTCTCATATTAGTGGGGGAGTCTTATTCAGATGTGCATTTATGGCTGAAGTGTCCAAAACTAACCCTTATGTCTACTTCAGTCTGGGAACCTGGTGAACCATTTTTACCCCCTCTTCCCTCCATTTTTTCAACTTGAAAGAATGGAAGAAATTTACTTGATACACAACTTTCTCAGGTTAAGTTTGAGTCCAGCTCAGCCTTGCCACTTTTCTGCTCACAAATCTCCGACGGCACCCCTTCTCCTGTCTCGACTCCTCCTCATCTCCACACCCACCTCTCTGTCCATTCAGCTACCCTTGCGCCTCCAAGACAGTATGTCAGTGGTTTTCACAAACTGCTTCTTCCGTTTCAGCCACCTTCTTCCCGCTTAACAAAATCCGATTCAAAAGAAGTGAGGTCATGGCAGTGTTATTCATTTATCTAAATAATTTATAAACCACTTCTTTTTGAGCTTTATCATCGTCTTGTATAAGTTTGGTACTCAGTGAATATTTGCTGGAAAAAGTTAATTTAAGGTCCTTTATCTATCAGCTATTTCCCAAACAGGTTCTAATTTACAAGATGTTTACAGTGACTGGCCTTCCCCTGTGGCCCAGCAGTAGAGAATCTGCCTGCAATGCAGGAGACGTGGATTTGATCCCTGGGTCAGGAAGATCCCTTGGAAGGCACAACAACCCACTCCAGTACTCTTGCCTGAAAAACTCCATGGATAAAGGGGCCTGGCGGGCTCCAGTCCATGGGGTCGCAGAGAGTCGGACACGATTGAGCACACGCGCATTCGCAGTGATTACCTGATTAACTCTCTGTAGTCAGGGATGCTGCCAATGCTGTTTCGCACACAGACATTTGTCCTGCATCACAACTCATGGTGCTTGCACTGACATAAGCTACTGACCAGTCACACATGGGTCATTCATATTTATTTTAAAAATGAAATGTAATTGGCCTACAACACTGTTCATTCCAGGTGCAGAATATAGTGACTGATATTTCTGTGCCTTACAAGGTGAGCCCCAGTTATTCAAGGGCTGCACATTTCCCACTACAAACATATACATACTCATACCTCTGGCGCCTCCTCTAGGATTTGCCCTTATATCACAACGGAAGTCAAGTTATGGGAACTTTGGAGGGAAGTCATTTACATATCCAGATGCCTCCTGCATGCAGGGCCTATACACGAGGCTCCTCTGCGTTCCTGCCTTGGCCCTGACCTGTTCCATGACTGAAGCAGATTCACTAGCCAGTTCATAAAGTGGACACAACCCCCAAATTAATTCAGCTTATTCCGCTCCGGTTTTCAACTAGGCACAGTGGAAGCTTAGGCTTATTTGTGGTTCGAGATATAGGAGATGCCAACCTTCATTCTCTGCCGCTCCTCTGCCTCATATCAGCAGCTCACAGAAGACTCCAGCTTCTCCCTGTTTTGAAGCATGACCTTCCATTTGAATATTTTTCTAAGTTCTTAAGGAATTCTCTACTTTTAAATTTTCCTGCAAATCCATGAGGTCTCCAGGCTCTATCCTATACAAGGTCTGTGATTTTACACTGCATCCTCTTCAGATTTTTATACTGTCTTGGGTCCTCATAATTTAGAAAAGTTTTCCAAGCCCAGAGGAGTTAATATCGGAACACAAAGGCTTCCAGCTTACCATGTTAAAATTACTTTACATACAGCTAAATACAGAAGAACATCCCTTGCACTCTCTCTAAAGAGATGGCAATCATTCCTCCTCATAAGGATACAGAGCATATAAAACCAAAAGAATACCAGGTAATGGAAGAAATCTTAGTTATCCTCTTTCTGCCTCTGTTTCTGTTTTGTAACTAGAGAATTCTAGTAGCCATTTCCCTGAAAGGCACTGCTACAGATTACAAGGTTGATTTTACTTGTATTGTTGACTCATTCCCATTTGGTGTGTATTAAATATTATTGGTACGAATCAGTTACATGACATGGTCTCTGCAATAGTTCGTGAATGTGTTTCTCATTATACTTTGTTTTGTTTTGTGCTTTTTTTTAAACATTTTTTTTCTTATAGTTCAGGCTAATATAATTACTATCACTTAGATGTTAAATGTCATAATATCAGAACACTACCAGCAGAAAATTAAATAATGTTGAGATTTTCCAGACACAGACATCTTTTATACTCAAGAAACATCTAAATGTTGTATGTTTGTATTTTATCCTTATGATGTTGATTTCATCTTATTCCTAATCCTATGTTCTATTTATTTGATACCTAAGGCTCTCCAGGGTTTTCCAGGTTTTCCAGGGATTCTTTCCAGTGGTAAAGAATCCCCCCGCTAGTGCAGGAGATGCAGATTCGATCCCTGAGTTGGGAAGATCCCCTGGAGGAGGAAATGGCAACCCACTCCAGTACTCTTGCCTGATAAATCCCATGGAAAGAGGAGCCTGGCGGGCTACAGTCCATGAAGTCACAAAAAGTCGGATAAAACTTAGTGACTAAACAACAACAAGGCTTTCCAGCGCTTCCTTCTCATAACAGCAATGAGCTCAGTGTAGGCTGTATTAAAGCCAAATGCCCAGTGAGAACTTGGTCATAATTTGTTGCATGAAGAAAGCAGTGAATGATCAAAACTAAAGCAACAACATTAACACAAAAACAAAGACTAGAGTCTGCGTGTAATTTTGGTCATATGAATTATAACATCAGGTCACACACGGCTTACTTTTTAAGTTCTATTTGATACTAATTCGAGGCAACCATGGTCAGCTGCCAAAGCTCACACAGTCGACGTAGGAGTTGGGTCTGCTACACAGAAATGTTTCAAACCCAAAACCAGAAAGCATAAGCATACTCATAAAGTGAGAATGCTCCTTTGATACTCTCTGCCTTTTCCAGTTGAAGAAACTAAGACCCTGAGCAATGACACGATTTGTTCAGAAGCACACAGTGGAGCCAAGGTCATGGAACCTAGGCTCTTGACTTCCCTGGCAGCCTTTAACCCATAAAGTTTCTCTCCACCCCCAGCCCATCTGCTGACTCTGGGCATGGCATCTGTATTCGACCCAGCTTCTCAGAGCACATCAGCTGTGAGCCAATTGGATATAAGTACAAAGAGAACAGAAAACTCTCTTTTCCCAGGCAGCTGGAAAGTTTCACTTGGCATTTATTTTTAGCATCTTGTGTGTGCTGGGGAGCAACCATGGCAACAGAGGCACCTGGGAGGACCTGCAGAGACGGTCCCCGGGGCAGGCGAAGAGCACCAGAGAGAGGCCGTCTCGTGTCCGTGGAAAGTGTGGGCAAGCTGGACATGTCCTTGTCGCCAGCAAGCCATCGCCAGGAGAGAATAAACTCAGAAGCAGCAGGACTTGCCTCCATTGGGCTGTCAGTGACTGATGAGATCCTCTTTGTAAAACTGTCTTCCTTTCCTCCTCCCCCCGCAGCACCAATACAACGTGTAAATAAAGCCAAACAAGTCACGACTGACTTGGAAATCTGATCCTATGCCATGTTTTGTTAAGTCCAGCCCTTTGTGAAACTTCAACACACATAGCCCTGGAGGGGAAATGACTCTGAGGCTTCCACTGATGAGTGGCTTCATCACCTCAGCAAGGATGAGATCAAAAGCTCCCATCCTGTCCTGAAAGAGCAGGTGGAAGGGTGACCACGCTCCCAGGATGCACCCGCCCCAGAGAAGCCAGGGTGGCTACCTGGGACCCCTCAGTGCCTGGTGAAAACCTCTCTCATATGACTTCACTCACGGCTCTTACTCTTGGGGAAAGGATGGAGCCCATTCAGGAAACTTTCCCCAAGAGTAAATGGAAGAGTTTGGCTGAATTTCTCTGTCTAGTTCTCCAACACCAGGGGACCCAGTGAGTGATTTATGCTAGGTTATGGTGTGTGTGCTTAGGGTGTTTGTAAATCTAGGCTTTCCCACCTTCTCATGTCAGGCCCACCACCATGTCCTTCTTTCCCCAGATTCTGGGGAAAATGTGACTCCTTCCCTTATGCTTGTTGGAGTAAAACCTACACTGAATGAATCCAGTGTACACTTTGATGAGAAGACATGAGACATTTTTCAGCCCAGTCTTGGTCATTTACTATTTCTCTGCCTATGTGCTTTCTTCCCCCTTTTTTCTTTCTTTTTTTTTAATTATAGTTAATTTATAATGTGCTAATATCTGCTGTACCAGCAAAGTAGCTCAGTTTTATATATATATATACACATATATATATATATGTATATATATATATATGTATGTATATATGTACGTATACATATGTATATATATATAGTTTTCAAATATTCTTTTCTGTTACAGTTTATCCCAGATTGGATATAGTTCCCTGCGCTATACAGTAGGACCTTGTTTATCCAGTCTAAATGTCGTAGTTTGCATCTACTAACCTCAGACTCCCACTCCATACCTCTCTCTCCGCCCCCCCATCGGGAACCACAAGTCTGTTCTTAATTCTGTGAGTCTGTTTCTGTTTTGTAGATAGGCTCATTTGTGCCATATTTTAGATTCCACATTTTAGTGACATCATATGAGATTTGTCTTTCTCCTTCTGACTTGCTTCATTCAGTATGATACTTTTTATTTGCATCTTTGATGCTGCAAATGGCATTATTTCATTCTTTCTATGGCTGAGTAGTATTCCATTATATATATGTACCACATTTTCTTTATCCATTCATCTGTCAATGGACACTTAGATTGTTTTCATATCTTGGCTATTGTGAATAGTGCTTCTATGAACATAGGAGTGCTTGTATCTTTCTGAGTTATAGTTTTGTCCAGGCTCATGCCCAAGAGTGAGATTGTTTGATTACAACTCAGTCAAAAATTGAGCAGAAGACTCAATAGACATTTCTCCAAAGAAGACATACAGATGGCCAGTGGACATGTGAAAAGATGCTCAACATCATAATTACTGGAGAAATGCAAATCAAAACAACAATGAGGTACCACTTCATGCCAGTCAGAATTTCATGATGACTTTAGAAAAGGCTTGAATGTTTCAAAATAAAATTGGTTTCTTTCCAAAGAATATATACAGTTGAGATGTACTGCATTACATTTGTATCTGAATGTTATCTTGAAACATGATAGTGACTGATAAATATTTTTCATGAGAATAGCTTCCATAATTTTAGGCACATTTCAGTAAAATACCCAGCTTCACAGTAATATCACTGCTCTGGGTTAGGCGCATACACAGTCCTCTCATTCTCTCATATTCAACATTGAGGACAGTGTTGCTCACAAGGAGGTATTCATAAATAATAAATAGAGCAGGAAAAGAAATCCATCATTGTGATCACGTGGCTGGAAAGACCTCTATTGATCTTCACTTCCCCACAAAACCGCATAAATATGTAATGGTGATATTGAGCCAACTCCCTCCAAGGAAATGAACTGTGACATTACTCAAGAGATATGCATGTTACTATGGAACAAAATCCTAAAGATAAAATGAGAATACAGTTTCTTATCTGACCCCAAACTGAGGAAGACTGGAGGAAGCTGTTCAATTTATTTCTACTTTCTGTTCCTAACAAATTCTATGAAGCATGATAGATCCCCAGAATTGGAAAACATCCAAAAAGGCATATTCATTGTTGGGGACTTTTTTTCCCTATAAACTTCCAACCACAGTGTATCATACCGGGATGAGTCAATCTCCAATTTTAACTTCCTAGGCAACTGTGTACTTACTAGCGGCCAAGCCCAGATCCAGGGTAAAGGATGGTCCTAGGAGAAAACACTGGGTGCAAAGCAGCTGCTGTGAGCTCAGGAAATGGAGCTCACCTCTGTGAACATCCATCCCCCAAAACTGTCAGTGTTCTAAAGTACAGTCTTCCCTCAGTATCCGAGAGGGAGTGGTTCTAAGACCCACACCCCACCACTTGTCTTGGGAATACCAAAATCAGAGGATACTCAAGTCTCTACATAAATGGCATAGTGTTTGCATATAGTCCATGCACATCCTCCCATATACTTTAAATCATCTCTAGCTTACTTATAATACCTAATACAAAGTAAATGCTTTGTAAATAGTCATCAGTGCCTGGCAAATTCAAGTTTTGTTTTTCAGAACTTCCTGGATTTTTTTCCCCCAACGTTCTCCATCCATGGTTGGTTGAATTTATGGATACAGAATCCGTGGATAGGGAAAGCCAACCATATTATCATTCACAGTGGTCACTTTCCAGGCACAAATAAGGGCTAGCAGCAAAATATAAGCATTCAGAAAGGCTTTATATCAAAACTTCCCAGATGGTCCAGTGGCTTAAGACTTTGAGTTCCCAATGCAGGGTGTCTGGGTGCCTGATCAGGGATCTAGATCCTACATGCCACAACTAAAGATCCCGAGTGCTGCAACTAAGACCCAGCGCAGTCAAAATAAACACTTTTTTTAAAAAGATTTTATAATAGTATGAATTATGCAAGGTCTGATTTTAAACGAGCAGCCTATTGTCAATTTAGAATATTTGCAGTATCTGTATTAGAAAGGAAAGCTGTGGATGGAAAATCGATTCTCCTGCACACTGGAGATAGGACCATCATAATAATCTTTCCTTAAATGTAATGAGATGGCATTTCAAATTGTGCTGCTCTCCCTGCCAAAAGCAAAAACTTCCTTTTCAACTGATATTTTCCCAAAATAGATGATAGAAAACTTTGAATTCTCCAGAAAGTAATTGTGGAGCTAAGTTTTAAAACTGTTTGAATATCTTCTGATCAATTCCAAGTAAACAAATAGGATGTGGCAATTTTGGCACAGCTATGTGCCATGCAAGGCATACTTAACATCTTGAGGCCACATAATTTAGACAGAACCTGGATCACTAAACTTTAGAAATGGAGGAAAATACTTTAAAAAAACAAAACAGCAATACAAATTGAGAGGGTAAATACACCTCTCAGTAAGGTATAGGCACTACACAGATTGCTCCAATAAAAGATTGTGCTGGAGAACAAATAAGCAGAAATAAATAGCTTATTTCTAAAGCCCACATTCCATTAGCACTTCTGCTAAGCCAGAAGGCTATCCACTTGCTCATGCTATCTCACCCCCTGCCTTAGAGAGAGAAACCAATGGGTGCAATTTCTCCCTTGAAATATACCACAGTTTGTATCTTCTTTGCGTGGACTTATAAAAAGAGAAAGAGACACATATATTTTCACATAATTGTAGGCAACTTGACACAGTTGAAAATGCATGAGAAATGCACTCAGTAAACTTGGATTCAAGGCTAAATAAGAAACTTGATCTCTCTGAGACTTGGTATCCACATTTATACCTAGAGACTAATAATCCTTATACAATGGAGATGTCTTGAGGATTAAAGGTTCCAAGGCATGTGAAAATAATATGCAAATAATGCTCTAAAAAGAACTATGGAAAATCATCTTAGCCACCCTTCCAGTTCTCAGCAGAATCACATCGCAGTTTTCATGGACTAAGTTAACCAAGTTCAGAAAAAGAGCTGAATAGAAAGTGTTTGGTAACATTCCAAATACGTGCTATTCAAATCCTTCACATCATAACTTGTCTCTATTCTTTTCTTCTCATCTAAAGACAGTAACGTTACCGTGTAATTTATGGCCTCTGTTTTCATGCAGCTTGTAGAGTCACTCCTTAACCATTTCAGAGATAGAATGTTGTCAAAACTCCACTCCTAAAATCAAGCCTGTAGGTACGCGTCAGGCCCCCTCCAATTTCTCTAGCTCATTTTCTCCTGGCCCTAGGATTCCACGAGTGGGAATTCAGCTCTTGTCCAGCTGTAGCACTTCTTGTTTCCCACTTGGGATCCTCTCAGCCTTCTCACACTACTGACGGGGTGTCAGCTTCTTATCTTTTTCAACCTCTTCGTATTTTCCTGGCATTAACGCACATGCGCATTTTCCTCTGTCCTTGTTGTACTTTTCTCAGTTCATGTTGCAAATTTACCAAGCATGCATTGGGTCCCTGTATTCCAAGGCCTCTGTCCCATCTGTCTCAGTGTTAACTAGAAAATGGATGAAAGGTGGTCTCACCCAGTATTCAGGGGTTATACAGTTCTGAGTCTAGAACCAACAGCCTGGGACACAGTTGTTATGCAATTTTAAGTTAGCATTGCCGTCTTGAAAAAATCACTCTCGTATATTAATTTCTCATCATGTGTAGGGTCACATACTAGCTATGTGACTTAGCTCATGTAGTCCTACAATTTAGTACAGTACATAGTTCAGAATAAAAGTCTCTGTTTAAAATAAAATACCTGTGGTTTTCCCTGGTTCTCTCTCTGGCTGATCATTGTCAGAGAAAAGGATTTGATTAGCTTGACCAAGTTTGTGCTTCAGAAAACTGTGTTTGGTGGTTAACCAGGACTTTTGTCTTCTTTAAGGCAATTTCAAAGGGAGTTTTTCTGGGATGCAAGTTAAATAGTTAATACATATTGAGTAGAACTCCAGGAGATAGTGAAGGACAGGGAAGCCTGGCGTGCAGCCGTTCACGGGGTCTCAAAGAGTCGGACACGACTTAGCGACTGAACTGCAGCTATTAAGTAGAATAGATTCAATATTGACCTTTTAAAAAGTTAAAGTAGAGTTGTTTTGCAATGTTGTATTAGTTTCAGGTATACAGCAAAGTTATTCAGATATAAAATATATATGTATATTATATATATATATATATATATATATATATACACACACACACATATATATTTCCAGATTCTTTTCTCTTATAAGTTATTACAAAATACTGGGTATAGTTCCCTGTGCTATATAGCATGTCCTTGTTAGTTAGCTATTTTTTAATAAAGTAATGTGTCTATTTTAATCTCAAACTCCTAATTTATCCCTCCCCTACTCCTTTGCTTTGAGTTGACCCTTTGCTCACTTTCAGAGAGAAAGGAGAGTGACTTACTTAAGCACAAAGAGATATCTCCTAACTGAACTGAGCAATAGGCTGATAACTACAGCCCCTTATGATGAGAGCAGGGGAAATGTATCCTTTCTCCATTTTGTCTCCAACTTCTAACCACTACAACCTTGTTAAGAAATGAAATAAACTTTGATTTATTAGTTCAGTGAAAACCACATGCTTTGAATGAAAAGAAGAAAAATGGCTTCACTTAACACAGGGGAGATGTTTCAGATCAGCTGCTGGCTCAGTGAGTCAGCTTTCCTCTGTGGTAACTGATGATTTTTACAGACTTCCACATCAACTTGACAATAATTGCAGAGGTAATGTCCAGCTTATTTGGGGGAGAACTACTAAGTGACATGAGATTTCCCACCCAGGTCTAAGCTTTTGACCTTACACTTTGAAACACAGAAGAAGAATCTAAATCTCCACACTGAAGTTTATAGCCATCATCCAAACTAGACCCAAAGAGAACTAAGTCTTGGCCAAGAAGCCTTGTTCACCAAATTTTGGTGAATCTTTTACCCCGTCCATTTCTTCTTCCCTCCAAAAAGCTTCTTACAATCCACACTTAAAATCTTCTACATATCTAGGGAGATACTTTTCCCCCATTATTTCCATTTATTTCCTCTATGATGATTAACTCTTTTTCAAAATGAACACAAAAATCACCTTTTCCCTCCACATATAAGATTCATTCTAAACACCAGAGCCTTTAGGCCAGAGCTTCTTACTGAAATACCAGATTTTATTTTAACAATACAACATATTGCATGTATGAAGCATCTCAGTAAAGAAGCAATTTCTATAAAATAATCTATAAAATAATCTCTTGCTGTGTCACTCTTAAGTTCAGTGATTTAAATAACACTCAGGAGGCTGAAAGGTAACTTTCTCTTTTGTGAGCAAATAAAATGAGACATTGAAAACCAAAGTCACTTGTCTTAAATCAACCCATTCAATAAGTAGTGAACATTTAAAATGAACAAAAGAATATGAGAGTTACAAAGAAACTGTCTGATACAGTTTCTAACCCCTTCAATTTGTATTTCTGTCAAAAACAGCAAAGCTAGCATGCATGAATAACATGGAGAAGAAGCAGAGGATCCAATCCTATGGCAGAAAATGAAAGTGAGGTTATATACCACATGTGGAAGAGGGATTGGGAGATTTAAATGAGCTCTATGATTCTGTAATTCCATTAGAGGATTTAGAGGATTCAGTCACAATGGGTCAAATCCTATGGGTAGAACCTGAGACAAGGTTCAAGATCTAATGCCTACAGACATTCCTGGTGGTCCAGTGCTTAAGAATCCACCTTCCAATGCAAGGGATGTGAGTTCGATCCCTGATCTGGGAACTAAGATCCCATATGCCACAGGGCAGCTAAGCTTGCACAGTTCAACTAGAGAGCCGTGTGCTCTAGAACCCGTGAAAGTGCTGGTCACTCCGTCATGTCCGATTCTTTGTGACCCCCAAGGACTCCTTTGTCTGTAGAAGGCGCTGGGCAAGAATACTGGAGTGGGTTGCCATTCCCTTCTCCAGGGGATCTTCCTGTCCCAGAGATGGAACCCAGGTCTCCTGCATTGCAGGCAGATTCTTTACTGTCTGAATCACCAGGAAAGCCCTGATCTACAGCCAAAGAAGCCATCATTCAACAACTAGAGAAAGCCCACTCACTGCAGGAAAGACCCAGAGCAGCCAAAAAATAAAAATTAAAATAAAAAATGCATGTATTATATACATATATATATGTATTTATATATATATATATATATATATATATATAAAGGATTTCATGCCTGTCTGTCCATTCCTATACACTATCAGAAATCCTGGTTCTACGCAGTCAAGTTCATAGTTAGCACTTGGACTTCAGGAAGGGAGTTATGGCAATCACAACCTCATGTGTCCAGGGAGGCAGGGCATGTGGCCTCAGCCCAAGCCTGTCTGGAGAGATGGTGTCTTACTTCCTTCTGCTGGTGGAGGCTATGTTGCCTAATGCCACTAGAACTCTTCATTTTTAAAAACAGCTGTAAGTGCAGACTTAGATGTGAAACATTATCCCTTAAAGTATTAACTGCCATTTTGTGACTTTGAGACCTCTGCTTTGGGTAGTTCCAGTGTTTTTTGGTGACATATGTTAGACTGAGCTCTCAGACAGTGAACATAGGTGGTTTAGTAACCAGTAATGTCTCTGACTGTAAGCCATTATCCCCTGGACCATTGCATTGATATAAGCTCATTAATAATTGATTGTAAAGGGCCTGTCTACCTGACTTGACTCTACTTCTCAAGTATCCTAAGAGGTTTCTGTGATGCAACTACTACTGAGTTGAAGAATATTTTAAATATCCAGACTACTGCTTGGCCAATAGCTATTATTCATTATAATAGACAGAACCACCTAATATATGAATGACCTCAAGTCAGAGATATCTACCTTCCTAAACTCAGGCACAAGCGATGTCACATTACATTAATAATGACAGAAGACTGGATTGCCCCCACTCTCTCCCACTGTAGCGTAAGATACTCAAAGGAGGAACCTGAGCTTTGAAACAGTCTATGTACAACCTGTTTGCAGGGCAGTAATAGAGACGCAGACACAGAGAATGGCCGTGTGGACACAGGGGAGGAAGGGGAGGGAGGGATGAGTTGAGAGGGTAGCACTGACATACATACACTACCATGTGTAAACCAGCTAGTGGGAACCTAGCTGTCTAATTAGATGGCATGTGGTATGCACAGAGAGCTCAGCTCAGCGCTCCGTGATGACCCAGAAGGGTGGAATGGGGGGAAAGGTGGGAGGGAGGCTCAACAGGGAGGGCATTTATATATGTGTACAGCTGATTCACTTTGTTGTGCAGCAGAAACTAACACAACATTGCAAAGCAATTATATTCCAATAAAGAAAAAAAGAACTTAATATGCCACTTGAAAAATGGTTATTGTTGGGCTGCAATCTCCAACATGATTGATTGGAGTTCTTTATAATGAGTGCGTGTGTCCTCAGTCATGTCTGACTCTTTGACAACCCCATGGACTGTATAGCCCACCTGGCTCCTCTGTCCATGGAATGTTTCCAGGCAAAAATATACCACCTGGGAAGCCCTTGTAATGAATAATCCTTTACATTTCTGTGTGCCTTTGCACTAGTGCTTGGGAAGATAATCAAGGACCTCTATCAAGGGTGCATGCTATTTGCCCAGGGCGCAAGGGGAAGCTTCCCAATGTTCCAAACAGAAAGCACGTCTGACATGAGGCTGGTGGACACAGAGCAGGTCTATCAGGTACCTGTTAAAGGCACGTTCTGAATGGCAGCCCAGGAATTAGCTCACTTGCTGCTCAGTCTCCTTCAGACCCAGAAGTTGGCCACCCAACAGCTAATTGAAAATTCATAGAGTATATGATTTATGTTAGGGGAAGGGAGACAGGGGAAAGGGCCATTAAAGAAGAGAATAATTGAACCCAAGTGCAGCAAGATTGGGGGAGATGTCAATTATCTCATTTTGTCCCTTTTTTCTGGAAGGGCCTATTACTACCATGTAATTTATGGGCCTGGAGAGAGCCGTAAAACTGTGGAGAAGAGGAAACAGAAGAAGCCAAGCTATTAAAACAATGTGAGGTAGGGCTTGTAGATTCTTATCCCTTATTTTTGAAAGAGCTCACTAAAACCTAAACACAGGGTAGGGAAAAAAAGATGATTAGTTTTAAAGACTGCTCTGTCTTCTTCACATGAATTTTTACTTATAAAGAAAACACAACTCCATCCTTAAAGTCTTCTTTTTTCTTTACTGGATTTTATATTCAGTCGTTTTCATATCTTTGACAGTAGGATTACAAGAGTCTAACATATATTTTTATTGATAATAAGGCCCAGAAAAAGGATATTAGTTTCGTAGACCTGGAAAAAATAAGCAAAAGATGAAAGCTGTGTTAATTTTTCCCTTATCCAAGCTATCGTGTTAGGAAAAGTCTTTTGAAAACACATACCCCGACTTTCCAAGCCATCTCCCCATGAAGCATATGTGGGTAGGAGGGAAGGCAGGCGTGTATCTTTAGCTGCATCCACAGCACATGAAGCCAGGGAACAAACACCAAATTGTGTCCAAGACAGAATGTCGACAGTCGCTGCTAGAGGAGCGCCCAAAATGAGGAACAAACAAGCAAGGCTCTGTGCTGGTTTGGAAACACTAGAGCGCAGGGTCAAAGGGCTGGAGATAAACCAAGAACAGAGACAAAGACTTGTGCATTAGGCAAGTGAGAACGGCAGGCCATTGTGTGATGCTCGAGACCACCCATCACTACCCTTGCAGCCTAGCATCCATAGAAGGGAAACAGGGTGGAAGCCCTCTGCTTGGAAGGCTCTCGTCTTCTACTAGGCCTGTAGTGTGCCTCTCACAAGGAAAGGCCTGCTCTGAACACATCCCTCTATGAGGGCTTTTCTCATTAGCTCTGCTTCCATCTTGTCTGAATATTCGTTCTTTGTCTCCCCAACGTCAATATATCTAGTATGTATCCCCCACATTTTTGCTCAATGTTTATCTGAGCAAGTACGAGCTAACTACTGAACATAGATATTCTTAGAAATACTGTAGCTTTTTCCATATTGTCTTATCTTTACCCAAAGATAAGCATTTGTAAAAATTATCTTTCTAAATAAAAGCATAGTAAAATTCAAAAGTAAATAAGTGCATTATATTTCTCATTTCTAGAACATATTTAGTTTCATTCTATTAGTTTTATTTCCTTCATGTATTATCATGTTTCCAAGTAGCAGACTGTTTCATGTAAGCTAGATACTAAATTACTTGTCTTTTCCCTTGCACAATTAGGGGAATATTTATCCTGGTTTAGTCTGTAGACATGCTATATGGGTCTATGTAAATATATATAGTGACTTTTCTAAAAGTTATGAAAGTGTGGTTGGTCCTTAAGATAGATTCAAAGTATCATAAAGTTACCTTTTAAATAAGCAAATATATACTTATCTGATAGATTATAAACCCCCTCAGAACAATTAAAGAGACATTTCATGCATTTTGTATAGCCAGAATCTATTATAATAAGATTCTAATTACAAAAATAAATTATGTAATAAATTAATGCACAGTTATGGCAGTTCAGATGGTAAAGAATCTGCTTGCAATGTAAGAGACTCAGGTTCCATCCCCGGGTTGGGAAGATCCCCTGGCAAAGGGAATGGCTACCCACTCCAGTACTCTTGCATGGAGAATCCCCATGGACAGAGGAGCCTGGTGGGCTACAGTCCACGGGATCACAAAGAGTCGGACACAACTGAGGAACTAACACTTTCGCTTTTTCGTTGATGAATGCATTAGATATGAGACCTTGTTTCTGCGCGCGCGTGTGTGTGTGTATGTGTGCATGTGTATACATCTCCACATTTTGGCTTCCTTTTCTGAATTCCTTACACTCTAGACAAGTAGGATTACTCACTGCTTTTTTCATTTGTTCATTTAGTATTTTTTTATTCAACCAGTTGTTGGGTCAGTAAAATAATTATATTTTCAAAGTGTTGGAAGAAAATAGCCAGTGAAAATTCTTTAAAAATTAAGCTAATAACATAATTTGAGATAAACAAAAATTTGAGGGAATTCATCACCAGTAGACTCCTAATAGAGTAAATATTAAAGGAAGAAATTCTGGGATGAAGAAAATGATTTTATGCGGTAGCTTAGAGATTCAAGAAGAATGAAGAACAATCTAAATGGTAAGTAAAATAAATCTAAATGGCAAATCTAACTGAATATTGGCTATAAAAATTAACAACAATGATATATGGTTTAAAACATATGGAAAATTTGAAAACAATAGTATACAAATTGGGATGGGGTAAAAGATGTTACAAAATCCTAAATTCCTTATATTGTTTAGGAAGTGGGAAAAGTACTCATTTATATTAGTTTTAATAAGCCAAGGAGGGATGTTCTAATCTCTAGATAGTCACCACGGATGGAGAAAGAAATGGCACCCCATTCCACTGTTTTGAGCGCAGAATCCCACGGGCAAGGAGGCCTGGAGGACTGCAGTCTGTGGGGCTGCAATGAGTCCAACACGAGTGAGTGACTGAGCGTGCACACAGGACGTCACCATGAGAGCAGTAAAACGAGGAGATGACAGGGGATGGATAAAACCAGAGCATTTGATACAGAAGTACATAATAAAGAAGAAACTAAGCACAGAAAAGTGCTGGGACAGATAGAAAACAGTAATTACATTAAATTTAAATAGGCCATATGCTTCAGTTGAAAAACCAAAGTACTGAAGTTGGATAAAAACAACCATATTCTGCTTACAAGGGACACTAGTCTGCTAATATATCTTCCCTAGAGGCTCAGACTGTAAAGAGCCTGCCTGCAGTGTGGGAGACCCGAGTTCGATCCCTGGGTCAGGAAGATCCCCTGGAGAAGGGAATGGCAACCTACTCCAGTATTCTTGCCTGGAAAATCCCATGGACAGAGGAGCTTGGCAGGTACCAATCCATGGGGTCGCAAAGTCAGACACTACCAAGCGACTAACATACTCACTACAAGGGACACTACAAGCTTAATAAAGACCTGGGAGATTGAAAGTAAGAGGATGGAGAAAGATAAACTGCAAACTCCAAGCAAATGAAAGATACAATAACTATTTTATTATCAGACATAACAGACTTTAAAGGCAAGAATTACCAAAGGGAAATAGATGATGTGGAAGGTATAAAAGTTTGACAGTCATATCTACCCAATAGTGTCTCAATCTACAAAGCAAAAATTGACAGAACTAAAAATAGAAAACTTGAAATCATAGTGGAAGATTTTAAAAGATTTTAACACTTCTCAATACGTGATAGAATGCACATACAAAAATCTGTAAGGATATGGAAAATCTGAACAATGTGATTAACAGACTTGACCTTATAACATGTATAGAACACTGATCCCAGCAACTGAAAACTATACTTCCTTTTCAAGTTTATGTGTAACAATTACCAATATCAACTGTGAGTTTAGATATAAAGCAATCCCTAGTGGCTTAGATGGTACAGAATCCCCCTGCAATGCGGGAGACCTGGGTTTGATCCCTGGGTTGGCAAGATCCCCTGGAGAAGGGAATGGCTACCCACTCCAATATTCTGGTCTGGAGAATTCCATGGACAGAGGAGCCTGGCAGGCTACAGTCCATGGGGTCGCAAAAAGTTGGGCACAACTGAAGAACTAACACAATCTCAACAAATTATGATGGTCTGTCCTACAGATTTTGTCCTCTGATCTCTGCAGGATGTTAGTAAACTAGAAAATCTCTGTATGTACAAAAAGTAAGCATTAATGTCTAAAGAACACATTGGTAGAATAAGGAATCGCAATGGAAATTAGAAAATATTTTGAATCAAAAGATTAAGAAATTCCTATATGGCAAAACTTTTAGGATGGAACTAAAATCACACATCAGGGAAAACTTAAAATTTAGAATTATTAAAAAGGAGAACCAAACAAAAAAAACAAGTTGCCATCTATCTGAAGAAGTTAGAAAAACTCAAAGAAAGTTTGAGGGAGGAAATAATAAAGATAAGGGTAGAATTTAAGAAGAAAATAAACATACCATACAAAGAATCAGAAAGCCAAGGAGGAGTGCTTTGGAAAGAAAAATAAAATTTCATAAATTCCAGGCCCCCAAAAAACAGATAAAAGAATGGAAAAAAAACCACAACTAACCCATATCAAGACAAAACTACCTATAATACAGATATTAAAATAATTATAAGAGAATATAATGAACAACCCAATGCTAGTGTATTTGGCAATTTAGTTAATTGGACACATTCTTAGACAAATACAACTTTTTAAAATTGACACAAAAAGAAAATAAATTCATAGTTAAAAACCTCAAAACAAAAACTGCTCACCCAGATGACTTCACTGGTGAATTCTTCCAAACTTATTACATACAAATCTTTTCCAAGAATCGAAAGGGAATTTTCTACATCTTTTACTGAGAACAGTCTAATCAAGATACCAAGAATATACAGAAAAGTCCTAGAGCAAGCATCTCCCTTACTGTTAAAATGATGAAAGTTTTACCCCAGACACAAAGATGACCATTATAATCACTTCTATTCAAACTTTTCCTAAAAGTTCTAGCCAGAGAAATAGAACAAGGAAGAGAAAAGACATAAGAACTTGAGGGCGAAAAAGAGTAACAAGTAACAAGATTGTTATGCAGAAAATATAAAGGATCTACAGATAAAGCAGTGGAAATAATAAGTGAATTTATCAAGGACCTTAAATTCAATATAAAAATTCCTTTCCTTTTATCAGTAATATATCAAAAAAGAATGTATAAATGGTACAATTTTTTTAATTTATTTTTTTAGAGGATAATTGCTTTACAATATTGTGTTGGTTTCTGCCATATATCAGCATGAATCAGCCATAAGTATATATATTCTCCTTCCTCTTGAACCTCCTCCCACCTCCCACCCACCCTACTCTCTAGGCTGTTACAGAGCACCAGGTTTGAGCTTTCTGCATCAGACAGCAGATTTCCACAGGCTATCTGTTTTACACATGGTAATGTGTATGTTTCGATGCTACTCTCAGTTCATCCCTCCCTCTCCTTCCCACACTGAGTCCACAAGTCTGTTTTCTATATTTGCGTCTCCATTGCTGCCCTGCAAATAGGTTCAGTGGTACCATCCTTCTAGATTTAAAATGGTACCATTTACATTAGCACTAAAATGGGTGGGATGGGGGGTGGGGATATATATATACATACAGATGATTCACTTGTACAGCAGAAATTAACACAACATCCTAAAGCAGTTATACTCCAATTTAAAGAAAAAAACAAAAACATCAAGCAGTAGTAAATAAAAGGAGAGCTAGGCAAGGCCTATACACAGAAACCATAAAACATTATTGAGAGAAATGAAATAGAACTAAACAAATGAAAGAATAGACCATGTGGACAAGGGGGAGGGTTCTTTTGAGGGGCTTCTACTTCTTGACCTGGCTGGTAGTGACTCGGCGTATTAATCTATGAAATTTAAGTGGCAAATATATGATTTTTACATTTTTCTGCTTGCTATGTTGTACTTACATACAAAGTTCACAGAAAGTAAATGGATAAATTTCATTTTACAATATTAATAAATAGTTGTAAAATCATATATGTGTATTTTCCCTTTTTGACTTTCTTTGGTACAGCTTTGCGTATTTGCGTCATTAAATGTGATTCTAGGAACAGAATTCTAATGATAACATTATATGTATAGGAAATGAGTTTTGATTTGTGACCTATCAACCAGAAATCAATTACCTTGCAGGTGATAGGAAGGTTCACACCTAGGGCAATCTAATTACCACCTTTAAACTGTGTGGAAGGGCACGAAGTATGATGTAGTTTGGACCTTGGTTCTCAATCCAGCTGCCATACTGTCTGCCTGGGCCAGGTTCTGGGTTCAAGGGCTAATATCACCATAGAACACAGGATAGGATGTTCATTACAACATGGCACCTGAAGGATGGAGTGATGCTTCAAGTCACAGTCCAAGAGAGGAGAGAGGCTTTTGTCTATGGTTCCCCCAGGATGGCATTTTACCAAGACACTTAAAGAGGTCTATCATGACCATGCTGGGATAAGTTGGGAAGGAAACATGAATTGTGGGGATGGCGTGACAAGTGGTTTTGACCATCTGGGATCTGAATTCTTATCTTTTATCCTCATGGTGCAATGAGTGCATCTACTCAGGCCATTTCCCAGATAGGGATCCTATTTTTGCTTCTGGCTGTGTCTAGCTTCTCTATGATTGTGATACTGATAAGGTAAAGATGTCAAATGATTTTTTTCACTTCTCTAAGAATTTCTTCAAAGATTAGGCATGTTAGTTTTGATTGAGCCAGGAAGCAATAGAGAAATGAGGAGCAGATGTTGATTGTTGATTGCCAGCTACTTCCTTTTTCCGTCAGCTGGCAACCTTCATGCACTTTCACTCAGGCTATATTTACCCAAAAATCAATACATTCAGTAAAAAAAAAAAAAAAAAAATTAGCAATGTAAATTAGACCAAAACATCTGGATATTAAGTAAATTGGCCAGATGTTTTGGTGGTTTATAAATAAAAGCCAAACAGAAAACAAGAAAAAGAAAAAAAGGTCACAGAGTGAGCAGGGACTTAAGATGTACCAGTGATTAGATAGCATCACCAACTCAATGGACATGAATCTGAGCAAACTCTGGGCGATTGTGGAGGACAGAGGAGTCTGGCACGCAGCAATTCATAGGGTTGCAAAGGGTTGGACAGTACTTAGCGACTGAACAGGACACCCATTCGCATCCTCTATCATCTCCTCAGAGTCTGTGGGGATGAGTCTGTGTGAATCATTATGAGAAGGTGAAGTTAAAGAGCTTATACATTTTGGAACTTAGCCCCGAAAAAAGAGGAATGACCTTCGTTCTACTGAGAGGAAATGGAAGATCGCCTGAGATTTTTTTGTATCTAGAAATTATTTCTCAATTGCTCATGATTTTTAAATTGTATTTATATGGCTTCTCAGATCCCAGCCAAGATATCAATTCTCTAAGAGAGCTGGATACTTTTGCCAAATTGGAAGTAGATTTGTTTCCCGTGTTGGAATTACTGATGAAAACAGCAGGCATTAGTTTCTCTCCACCTCCTTTTCTGTTTTAAAGGTAAAATGCATCTTGTTTGTTCTATTTCTTTCTTTCTCAACACAACATGAGTCACTGAATAATTTTTAAAGCATTTTTGGGAAAAGTTCTGGTTTGGGAATAAGTTCGTGCTCAAAATCAGATTTTTCCTTTTCAATTTTCTAACTTTGGGTAACTTAACCTCTTAGGGTTCCAGTTTCTACCTCCATAAGATGGAACTAATCATTAACTCATTGTGCTATTTATTGGGAGAAAAAAATAATGGACGTAACAAACATAAGAATCCCTTTCCAAGTTGAACCTCCTCTATCGCTTGTGACTTGGAGGTGGCAAACCAATTGGGGTAACTACCTCTTAGCACAGACAAAGTTTTTCAAAATGCTGGCTGTCAGGACTTCTCTGATGGCACAGTGGTAAAGAATCTGCCTGCCAATGCAGAGAACATGGGTTCAATCCCCGGTCCAGGAAGACCCCACATAACTCGAGGCAACTAAGCCTGTGCATTATAGCTACTGAGCCCGTGCTTTAGAGCCCAAGGGCTGCAGCTACCGAAGCTCGTGTGCCCTAGAGCCCGTATTCCACAAGGGAAGCCACTGCAATGACAAGCCTGTGCGCTGCAGCTAGGGAGTAGCCCCTGCTCGCTGTAACTAGGGGAAGCCCACATGCAGCAATGAAGACCCAGCATGGCTATAAACAACAAAAATATTTTAAACACTTTTTTCTAAAGGCTGACAGTCATAGATTTCAGCAAAGAAAAATGGGATCAGAATGGAAAACTATCCCACATGTCATCCAAATGCAAGTTGATGTGATACACTAAAATAGAAAACAGTCCATGTGTATCTTTTTGTATTCATCCAACAAATATTCACTGACTACTTACAGTAACCAGAAATCCTTTTGGGTACTGAGGACAGAGAACTTAATCTATATTAAAATTATTAAATGAAGTGTTTATCGCTCATTCATGTTTGAGTCTTTTCAACCCCATGGACTGTAGCTTGCTAGGCTCCCCTGTCCATGGGATTCTCCAGGCAAGAGTACTGGAGTGGATAGTCATTCCCTTCTCCAGGGGATCCTCCCAACCCAGGGATCTAACCCAGGTCTCCCACATTGCAGGCAGAATTTTTACTATCTGAGCCACCAGGAAAGCTCATATACAAGTTATATATATATATATATATATATATATATATATGTGTGTGTGTGTGTGTGTGTGTGTGTGTGTGTGTACATAACACATATATATAATATGTTAAAATGTGATAAATCTATAAAATAGCACAATTAAGGGACTGAGAGTGCTGAATGAATGAATGTTATATATGTTGGTAACTTGCAGATTTGCTCCTGTATCTGTTTAAAAGGATGATAAAATATCAAAGAGGGAAAATGGAAGAAAAAAAAATAATGGAGCTGTCATGTCATACAGGAAATGTAGAACTCTTGGAACAAACTTTGAATAACCATGATTCTCTGAAAAGAATAAGTGAATCTTCAGACAAAAATTCACTAACTAGATCAAAAATCGGATGGACTCCTCAGAGGAGAAATTGCCTAGACACACTACCCACTGAAAATTTTTCTCCCTCTGAAGAAGAAGGAGCAGCTAAAACCCCTGCACAGAAGGCTGACGCTATCCGTCACTGGCCAAGAGAGAAAAGACATAGCGGGCGTACTCCAGTGGAAAGAATCTTGGGCGTCAGGGCTCCCTGATCTTCCACAGAATTCCATTAAGCTTAAAATAACCAATATGAGATCTGTATTGAAAGATGCTGAGAAGATTTTGAGCAGAGTACAAAGTAATAAAAAGGTGCATTAAGAAAACCTGGAAGCTAAAGGATGGAGCTGCCATATATTGCTTTATCAATGTTTTATCTCCCAACAGATGTCACAGAAGATTCAGATCAGAAAAACACTAAACAGGAATAAAACTATTTCTGCAGATATTTGAGGTGAACTGGCAAGAAAAGATTATGAACAGAAGAGATTTGATCAGAAGAATCAAAGGACCAAGAGAGCTCAAAACATGAGTAAAGATATTAAAACAAACACATAAGATAAAGCTGAAAACAACTCTGTAATTCCAAGAAAGCATTCTCAAAAACATTCTCAAAAAAAAAAAGAGGAGCCCCTTGGAAATCCACCCACAACGAGATACAAGCGTACAGAGAGAGAGAAAAGAAGGGTTTTTGAAAGCAACCACAGTGGTCCAAGACAAGGCTTATATGTTACAAATCTATGGAAAACCAGTTTATCCAGGTCATCATGCTGCTGCTGCTGCTGCTAAGTTGCTTCAGTCGTGTCCGACTCTGTGCGACCCCATAGACGGCAGCCCACCAGGCTCCCCCGTCCCTGGGGTTCTCCAGGCAAGAACACTGGAGTGGGTTGCCATTTCCTTCTCCAATGCATGAAAGGGAAAAGGGAAAGTGAAGTCCCTCAGTTCAGTCCAACTCTTAGCCACCCCATGGATTGCAGCCCAACACAGTACTCTTTAAAAAGGACCATATCTCAGATTTAATTCTCTATCTCCTAAGTCCAGACCACAGGGACCAAAAGTAACAGAATGAGTTAAAGGCACTAAAGTAAAGCCAATAAAAGCACAAGCTGACCTTCATGCCAAAAAAAAAAAAAAAAAAAGACCCTACAAAGATAGATTCTAAACTCAACATTCCATTACTTCACTGTCTCCTTATAATTAGCAGTATTTGTTCAGCCTAAGCTGGAAAATGCCTACTTTTCTAGGTACCCTGGAAAGTCATGTAGTTCTTATGGCATTTCTTTCAGGACAAACCCAAAGTAATAGTGATTCCATGCTACTTGCTGGAGTAATGTAAATAAGCCACACCCTGTAATAGAAACAGCTACTATTCCACCATCATCTCAAAAAGTAGAAACCAGAGTAAAGAAACTCACCATGGCCGTTGTAGAAATGAAGTCAGAAAAAAAGGATTCCCCTCAGCTCACTCTATAGACGTTACCCAAGGCAGATATTGTGTGTGTGTGTGTGAATGCACGCTCAGTCATGTCCAGCTCTTTGTGACCCCATGGACTGTAGCTCACCAGATTCCTCTGTCCATGGAATTCTCCAGGCAAGAAGATTGGAGTGGGTTACCATTTCCTTCTCCAGGGGACCTTCCCAGCTCTGGATCGAACCCATGTCTCTTACGTCTCCTGCATTGGCAATATTCTTTACCAGCTGAGCCATCCAAGAATCCCAGTGCTGTAGATATTATCAGCATCTCGAATGGTAGTGCTGATTTCAGTTTATCTCCTTCTAGTCACAAAGAAGCATTTACTCCTCCTCTGAAAACCTGGATACAGGTATTGCTCAAAACTGTTTCAAGTAACTTTGAGCAATGTCTGACTACAGATTTTAACTAATGCTATTCTGTGTGAATAGCATTAAGGCTTCCTTGATGACTCAGTGGTAAAGAACCTACCTGCCAAGGCAGGAGATGTGGGTTAAATCTCTGGGTCAGGAAGATCCCCTTGGAGAAGTAAATGGCAACCCACTCCAATAGTCTGCCTGGGAGATCCCATGAACAGAGGAGCCTGGCAGACTATATATAGTCTGTGGGGTTGCAAAAGAGTCAGAAATGACTTAGTAAGTAAACAACAACAAACTTACAAACATTTCTGAGCCTATAAAAGATGCTACCTCATCTCAGCACTGTTTATAATAGCCAGGACATGGAAGCAACCCAGATGTCCATCAGCAGACGAATGGATAAGGAAGCTGTGGTTCATATACACAATGGAATATTTACTCAGTCATTAAAAAGAATACATTTGAATCAGTTCTAATGAGGTGGATGAAACTGGAGCCTATTACACAGAGTGAAGTAAGCCAGAAAGAAAAATACCAATACAGTATACTAATGCATATATATATGGAATTTAGAAAATTGGTAATGATAACCCTACATTCAAGACAGCAAAAGAGACACAGATATATAGAACAGTCTTTTGCCCTCTTTGGGAGAAGGTGAGGGTGGGATGATTTGAGAGAATAGCATTGAAACATGTATATTATCATATGTGAAACAGATTGCCAGTCCAGGTTGGATGCATGAGACAGGGTGCTCAGGGCTGGTGCACTGGGATGACCTTGAGGGATGGGATGGGGAGGGAGGTGGGAGGGGGGTTCAGGATGGGGAACACATGTACGCCCATGGCTGAGTCATGTCAATGTTGGCAAAAAACACTACAATATTGTAATTAGCCTCCAATTAAAATAAATAAAGTAAAAAGAAAAAGATGCTACCTCAGTCAGATAACAAGAATAACAAAGGCTCAATAAGAAATGCTGACAGGGTAGCCTTCTTAGGCTGCAATTTTTACTTTGCATTTTAGACCGTCGTGGTTGAGCTTTCATTTAGACTCAGATACAGTCCTTCTGCGAGAAAGATACTGAAAATATTGTTTTATGGGAGGAAAATTAACAGAACCCCCCCACCAAAGTTCTACTTCAAACAGAATATTGTTTATCAAGGAAACTAGCATTGCAAAGGGTTTGCCCCAGTAGTCTTATATTTTCAGCCATCGTGCTCTGATTCTGCTCTATATGCTCTGAAACAATTACCCTATAAATTGCTATAGAAAGAAAATATCTTTCTGATATTGGTTAAGACTTGGGAGAAATATTTCAAGTTTCTAAGTTTTTCTTTGATATAAAGAAATAATTAGTTGGAAAAGAAATTAATACCACAATGAAAAGGTCTATCAAAATACCAGAAGAGGTTGCTTGAGAGTAGCAGTTACTAAAGAACTTTGAAGTGTAGGAAAGGAACTGTAGAATTCAAAGTCAACTTTTTATTACCAGGCAAGGATTTCAGTATTTAACCTCCACAAATGACCTGGTCTCCTACCTCATACAGAAGATAAAGGAAGCTCAAAGCATGTTCTGTTCCCATCTTCAAGTCTATCCCCCCACCTCCATTCTTACTTTGTTTTTCCTCAATGCACTTTCCCTTTATTCCCAAAGTGAATAGCCTCGCCAGATCTCAGAATCCTATGCCATTCAACCCATAGGAATGTTCTCCTCTAAGCTTTAGTCATTTCCTGTCTTCTCTTCACTTTTCTTTCTCCTCTTCCTCCGACTTTTTACTTTGTACCATTGGCGCCTTTCCTTCTGCATGAAACCATGTGTAATTCTCTCCCATCTTCAGTTCAGCTCAGTTCAGTCTCAGTCGTGTCTGATTTTTGTGACCCCAAGGACTGCAACATGCCAGGCTTCCCTGTCCATCACCAACTTCCAGAGCTTGCTCAAACTCATGTCCATTGAGTCAGTGATGCAATCCAGCCATCTCATCCTCTGTCATCCCCTTCTCCTCCTGCCTTCAATCTTTCCCAGCATCAGGATCTTTTCCAAGGAGTCGGTTCTTCGCATCAGGTGGCCAAAGTATTGGAGCTTCAGCATCAGTCCTTTCAATGAATATTCAGGACTGATTTCTTTTACAATTGATGGTTGGATCTCCTTGCAGTCCAAGGGACTCTCAAGAGTCTTCTCCAACATCACAGTTCAAAAGCATCAATTCTTCAGGACTCAGCTTTCTTTATGGTCCAACTCTCACATCCATACATGACCACTGGAAAAACCATAGCTTTGACTAGATGGACTGTGGTTGACAAACTAATGTCTCTGTGCTTTTTAATATGCTGTCTAGGTTGGTCATAACTTTTCTTCCAAGGAACAAGTATCTTTTAATTTCATGGCTGCAGTCACCATCTGCAGTGATTTTGGAGTCCCAAAAAATGAAGTCTCTCACTGTTTCCATAGTTTCCCCATCTATTTGCCATGAAGTGCTGGGACCAGATGCCATGATCTTAGTTTTTTGAAAGTTGAGTTTTAAACCAACTTTTTTACTCTCCTCTTTTACTTTCGTCAAGAGGCTTTTTAGTTCTTCTTCATTTTCTGCCATAAGGGTGGTGTCATATGCATATCTGAGGTTATTGATATTTCTCCCGGCAACCTTGATTCCAGCTTGTACATCATCCAGCCCAGCATTTCACATGATGTACCCTGCATATAAGTTAAATAAGCAGGGTGACAATATACAGCCTTTATGCATTCCTTCCCCAATTTGGAACCAGTCTCTTGTTCCATGTCCAGTTCTAACTATTGCTTCTTGATCTGCACACAGATTTCTCAGGAGGCAGGTCAGGTGGTATGGTATTCCCATCCCTTTAAGAATTTTCCACAATTTGTTGTGATCCACACAGTCAAAGGCTTTGGCATGGTAAATAAAGCAGAAGTAGATGTTTTTCTGGAATTTTCTTTCTTTTTCTATGATACAATGGATATTGGCAATTTGATCTCTGGTTCCTCTGCCTTTTCTAAATTCATCTTCAACATCTGGAAGTCCACGATTCACATACTGTTGAAGTCTGACTTGGAGAATTTTGAGCATCACTCTGCTAAAGTGTGAGATGAGTGCAATTGTGTGGTAGTTTGAACATTCTTTGGCATCTCCTTTCTTTGGGATTGGAATGGAAACTGACATTTTCCAGTCCTGTGGCCACTGATAAGTCTTCCAAATTTGCTGGCATATTGAGTGCAGCACTTCCACAGCATCATCTTTTGGGATTTGAAAGAGCTCAACTGGAATTCCATCACCTCCACTAGCTTTATTCATAGTGATGCTTCCTAAGGCCCACTTGACTTCATATTCCAGGATGTCTGGCTCTAGGTGAGTGATCACACCATTGTGGTTATCTGGCTCATGAAGATCTTTTTTGTATAGTTCTGTGTATTCTTGCCACCTCTTCTTAATATCTTCTGCTTCTGTTAGGTCCATACCATTTCTGTCCTTTATTGTGCCCATCTTTGCATGAAATGTTCCCTTGGTATCTCTAATTTTCTTGAAGAGATCTCTAGTCTTTCCCATTCTGTTGTTTTCCTATATTTCTTTGCACTGATCACTGAAGAAGGCTGTCTTATTCTCTCCCTTCTATTCTTTGGAACTCTGCATTCAAATGAGTATATCATTCTCCTTTGCCTTTATCTTCTCTTCTTAGCTATTTGTAAGGCCTCCTGAGACAACCGTTTTGCCATTTTGCATTTCTTTTTCTTGGGGATGGTCTTGATCACTGCCTCCTCATGAACCTCTGTCCATAGCTCTTCAGGCACTCTGTCTATCAAATCTAATTTCTTGAATCTATTTATCACTCCCACTGTAAAATCATAAGGGATTTGATTTAGGTCATACCTGAATGGTCTAGTGGTTTTCCCTACTTTCTTCAATTTAAGTCTGAATTTGGCAATAAAGAGTTCATGATCTGAGCCACAGTCAGCTCCCAGTCTTGTTTTTGCTGACTGTATAGATCTTCTCCTTTTCCTGCAAGGAATATAATTGATTTCATTATTGATCATCTGGTGATATCCATGTAGAGTCTTCTCTTGTGTTGTTGGAAGAGGGTGTTTGCTATGACCAGTGTGTTCTTTTTACAAAACTCTATTAGCCTTTGCCCTGCTTCATTCTGTACTCCAAGGCCAAATTTGCCTGTTACACCAGGTGTTTCTTGGCTTCCTACTTTTCCATTCTAGTCCCCTATGATGAAAAGGACACCTTTTTGGGGTGTCAGTTCTAAAAGGTCTTATTAGAACTGTTCAACTTATTCAGCATCACTGGTTGGGGCATAGACTTGGATTACTGTGATATTGAATGGTTTGCCTCCCATCTTCCAAAAAAACATAAAACACCACCACCACCACCACCTCTCATAGCTAAGCATCTCCAGCAGATGTGTTCATTAGTTACTCAGTTGTGTCTGACTCTTCACAACTGCATGGCCTGTAGCACACCAGGCTCCTCTGTCCATGAAATCCTCCAGGCAAGACTATTGGAGTGGTTTGTCATTCCCTTCTCCAAGGGATCTTCCCAACCCAGGGATCGAACCCATGTCTCCAGCATTGTAGGTAAATTCTTTACTATCTGAACCACCAGGCAAGTACTTCCATCTTTTCAATCCTCTCCTCTTGCTCAGCAGACAGGTCCTTGGAGTTGCCTCCACTATTTCACCTCCCTGTCCATTCTCAGGACAATCTGGCATCTGGCTGTTTCAATTTTATTAATCGGGTCAGTGATGACCTCTTGTATGCAAAATGCCAAGGGTGCTTTTGAATCCTTATAGCATTAGAACCTTAGACAGGTGACTACATCCCACAGCAATTGGATATATGTTTTCTGCCAGCATGCTGGAAGTGCAAGGACAAGGAAGAAGGTTCATGTGGTTTCGGTATGACTTCTCTTGGCTTCTGA
Source organism: Odocoileus virginianus (assembly GCF_023699985.2). Lineage (NCBI taxonomy): Eukaryota > Metazoa > Chordata > Mammalia > Artiodactyla > Cervidae > Odocoileus > Odocoileus virginianus. The sequence continues at coordinate 83,572,855 of NC_069680.1, read as the reverse complement.
GACTCTGTTTGCCCTTGGCTCTTTTTCTACCTCCTTGACCTCCCTGTCTCAATGTCTGTCTCTTCTGTTTAACAGTTGATTTTCCCTAGGATCCCATCATTAAGGCTTGATTTCACTCCCTCTCCTCCCTGCAGGCTCATGATGGGTATTCAGCCTGTGCAGTTATCTCAGAAGAGTCCTGCCTTAGACAGACGCTCTGGGGTTGCCATCTTGAAATTCCTAATTTTTGAACAAGGGCCTCTGCCTTTTTGTTTTGCACCAGATCCCACAAATTCTATAATCTGTCCTGCTCCAGGTTGTCTCACCTACCACCAAGAATCCCATTACCACCTGTGACTGACTAACTCTCTAGGTGTTAGACCTAGTAGAGAATACTAACCTCTTCCTCTGAGAAATGTATCTTAAAACTCTAACTGCTCTAAACTTCTTAGCAACTCTGATATTTATGAGCTATTCTGAGCTTCTGGCTTTCTGCCCCCAAATGTCTTTACCCTTTCTTTCTGCAGGTAAGGCCACAGTTTTCCTCAGGAAACAGCCTTGAGTCTCTTTTAGCAAATGAACAAGAGTTTGATTGTGTCTCTGTAGGGCTGTGGTGCTGAGCAAGGCTCAGATGACATTGTCTTGGAAAATGTTCAAAGTGGATTTTCACTCATCAGTCCCTTCCAGGGCTATGGGAAAATCTTTAAAAATGTTTCTGTGAAATGTCTGTCGTGAATCTCTCAGCCTCGATTAGCCATAAAATATGCCACCAGGTAACCCAACCAACAACAGTGGCAGGAAGTTATTAAAGTTATTAAAACTAACAATTCTCAAAACCTCCCCTTAATCATGCTTATATTAAAGAATGGTTAGTTTCAAGTGAGTTTTATGAAAACGTTAGTTACTAGAATCTCGTGACCTCTGCTCTTGGTTAACCTGAGTGATCCAGACAGAGTAAAAAGACAAAGTAGGTGATTACATAGTTAATCCCACTGGGGGATTATAAGCAGAGAAAAAATATGGGAGACCCTCATAAGTTAATGATCACTCAAGAAAACAGGTTTGCTTAATCATAAAACCAAGCAGGCTTGCTTAGCAACAAAACCACGCAGTAGAAGCAAATGACATTCCCCAAACAATAAAACAATGGTGGAATAAGACTCATATCCTGCCCAGTCAGTTCAGTAAGTTAATGATTCCTAAGACATGCTCTCTGGGTACACTAAAAGCAAAAGAATAAGGGAAGGACATTATACTGAAACCTGAGATCATTTAACACCACATTTTTGCTTATTTCCGTTGTGCTGTGATAACTCCTGGCTTGACCACATAGGGACAAGAAAACTCCCCTGCCCAACATGGAGGGGGAGCTCATGATGGAAGCTTGACGTCTACTCCAGAACAAGGAAGAAGGTGGTCCTCTTCCCTCCTCCACGCCTCCTTTGACTGTAAGACTCTAGTCCACTAAGCTTTCTGGGTGCAGAACCCTCTCACCCACCTGCATGTAAGCCTCACAAGCATCCTATTCTAATAAATCACTTTTTATCTATCAGTTTGCCTCTAACCAAAGTATTGCTGCTCCAAGACATAAAGACCCCTAGCTTGTCGGAGCCTCCTGAGACACATTTCTGAAGTTCCATGAGCAGATAGGAAGATATTATTTCCATTTCTCTGTGACAGAGGCTATGCATCCAGTTAATCTGAGAGTGATTTTGTATCATTAGTGTTAGTTGCTCAGTCATGTCTGACTCTTCATGACCCATGAACTGTAGCCTGCCAGGCTCCTCTGTCCATGGGATTCTCCAGGCAAGGATACTGGAATGAGTAGTCATTCTCTCCTCCAGGGGATTTTCTGGACCCAGGGATCGAACCCAGGTCTCCTGTATTGCAGGTGGATTTATTACTTTCTGAGCCACCATGGAACTTAGCCTTGTTTTCTGCCACTAATAACAGAAATCTGTCCTTGCCAACCCTGACGTTTGCAATGCCATTAAAATTGTGATCTATACTAGCTTAAAAATAAAGACTCTTTTCCTGGTATCAGAGACAAAAGATGACAAAAAGTCATTAAAAGTGGCATTATTTTATATTGCTCTTTTCATATTTCTCTGAAAATTTATAGAAAATGCAAAGATGGCTGATGGAAGACTAATTATTCTCAAAATCTTCTTGTTCCTCAAATAAAATATTGGAGTAGTAAACCCAAACCTATAGTTTTGTTTTTTGGTTTTTCTTTTTGAAAAGCAAGTTAACATAATAATCTGAAGAAATATTATGCCAAAGTAACAGGCCATTAATGTTGAGGGGATTATACATTAGTGAATCCCAGTAACTATTCTTTTCTCATTGTCCTTGGAATGCTATCCCAGAAATGAACCTCTTCATCCCTACTCCAAATTCTCTTTCTTGTTACAAGCAGTCTGAAACTGTGATGATACTAAAGAAAGAAAGAAAAATCTTCCAGAGCCCGTCTTCTAGATCTGGTCCCTGCCTGTATCTCCGAATGACTCATCTATGACGTTTCAGATCCAACCCTTGCTCCAAAACCTTCTGTAAGTGATGTCAGTCTCCTCTGTTCAGTGGTCCTCACTTCTGTCACATCTCGAGGGTAACCTATGGGAAACTGAAAAGATCTTCAGAGCCAGGTAACATCAAAAGAGCAGACCCTGTAGCAGAAGCTCAGGCACACCTGAGAAGAAGGAAACTTGCACAAAGGTTTTACAGGCGACATCTCTGTCCACATCATAATGTTACTTGCAATTCCCCCTTAATCCATAGCTTCCTGCCCACAGCACATCTCACTCCCAGTTACAGAGTGGGGGCTATTGTCTAGAGAGATAATAGGTAGCATCATTTGGATGTTCACTTCAGTGCCCCCCTCTGGGTTTCCTTTTATCCATGGGTGGGCCATTGGCATCTGGAGATCAGGAATACCACCCAACAGGACTAAAGGTGCCAGTACTGCCGGGCACTCTTGACCTCTGGGAGCTCACTGTGCTCTTTACCTTCATGCCTGTTCTCCCCCGGCCTGCAGGAACATTCATCAGCGTGAAAGCAGTGTGTGTCCAGGCTACCTGCATGTCGTGGGGAAGGAGTGCTGACTTGCTGTGTCTTGATCATACACAAAGTCCATAAGACGCACCAAGTTTTTCAGAGAGTTCCCTGTTCAGCTAAGGATAACGCCGGACTTGAGGGAAGTTGTCCTCCATCCTGGGAACGTTTTCCTTATGTCTTTTCTGAGTAAATGTGACACAGAGAAGATATTATTGCATAGAGGCTTACACTCAGAGACGAACAGAAGGAGAGAGGGCCTCAGACAGGGCTGGATTTAAGATCCCCTGCATCATAGGCTGCAGGACCAGAGCTGCACCCTCTCACCGCTTCGTGCCAGATCTTGCCCACACCTGACGGTCTTCGAATGCAATCTGCCCTCTCATGCTGCTGGGTCTCCACATCTGTGATGCCTGCTACTCGGAACACCCTTCTCCACCTGGCTAAATCCTACACCCTCGAACAGTTCAGCTGTCCTGGAATTAGCCCCCGTTGACCCTCCAGACTGAGACAGATATCTCTGTTCCTTTTCTAGTCTTATTTAGAGAATGGCTCCCTCCATCAGCTCTGATCAGTTAGGTCATTGTGCCTGGTTTGGCATATGTGAGTCACTGAGAGAAGGAAAGGAAATGGAAGGGAGAAAGGAAGGAAAGAAGGGAGGGATGGCAGGGTCGGGGAGGGAAGGAGAAAGGGAAGGAATGAAAGACGAGAAGGAAAGCACAAATGAAGTGAAGAGAAAAGCAGGCAGGGCATGCTGAACTCTCAGACCTGCTGTCTCTAAACACGTTTACTTTTGGGAATTCCATTTCTAAAGAGTGTCACCCAGGTGAACAGCCGGTGGGGACTGTTAACAGATGCATCTATCCAGCAAATCCGTTTTCTTCATGTGCAATTCAGAGATAAGCAATAATGGTCTCTGATTCAACCACTATTACTATCTCTATTAAAACATAACCCTTCACTAAGATCACATCCCTTCAACTAAACACTAATATCTGTCTTTGTTTAACTAACAACCCTTAAAGAAAGAAGCAGTTGAGAATTCATTTCACACAAGGTAAGCGTTGTTTGGATTCTCAAGGAAGTGAAAGGGCAGAGAATTTAGGCTTGATGTGAATCGCTGCCAGCCTCTGCTTCCACGAACCCTCCCCACCCCCTGTCAGCTCTGACCAGGACATCAGAAGTGAGTGAGCCAGTTTAGACATGGAAAACACACTTACGGTTACCAAAGGGGGGAAGGGGGTGCACGTAATTTAGGAGGTTGGAACTGACATATACACTACTATATATAAAATAGATAACCGACATGGACCTACTGTATAGCATAGGGAACTCTACTCACTATCTTAAAATAACCTAAAGGGAAAAGAATCTGTAAAAGAGTATATAGGTATGTATACGTGTGTGCGTGTGTGTATAACTGAATCACTTTGCCGTACACATGAAAGTAACACAACACTGTAAATCAACTATACTTCAATAAAAAAAAATACAGAGCACCGTGAGAGTGGAAATGTTGATCACTCATCAGTTGTGTCCGACTCTTTGCAACCCCATGGACTGTAACCTGCCAGGCTTCTCTGTCCATGGAATTCTCCAGCAAGAATACTGGACTGGGTTGCCATTCTCTTCTCCAGGGGGTCTTCCTGACTCAGGGATCAAAGCCAAGTCTCCTGCATGGCAGGCAGAGACTTTACCAACTGAACCAGCAGGGAAGAGTCACAGAGCACCGTAAGAACATCAGTTTCCAAATAAAAACAGTAACATTGCCAAAAAAGAGAGGAAAAAAGAAGTGAGTGGGTTGAGACTCTGAGCCCGGGAGCTGGTCTCCAGGACCCAGAAGGTGAGCCTTGGACATGTATGTACATAGTTTCTGATTCGAATGAGTCTCCCTGAGACCCGTCACCTGTTTGATTGAGGCTCTCGATAGTTTGCCTAACTCTGGCCAGCCTCCCCTCGCGGGCAGCTTAGTTCCGTGCTCTGAACCCAGGGCCACCCGCTGAGGTCCTGCTCTTGGCAGATTTCTCACTCAGAACCCTCAGAGTGCTCCCTGCCTGAGACGGAGGGCCATCCACCCCACCGGTGCTGCCCGGATCCTCCCCAGGCTTGAACGGCCTTAAATGCTGTGCCAGTGTAAGCAAGCCCAAGCGCCGTGCTTCAGGCATGGAGATTAGACTGACTCTCAGCTAAGGGGCCAAGCCCACAGCTGGCTTGATTCTGCCATCACGGCTGTGTCCTGCCCTGTCTCCCTCTGTGTCTCTACCCACTCAGGCCTTTGAGGTGACACCCTGAAGCAAAGCCAAGCTCGCCAAAGCTATGAAAATCTCCTAGAAGATGATGCAATCAGTTATTAGGCAGATGATTTGTCAACATTTATGAAATAACATGCCCTTACCATGGCAACATCCCTCCCATCAATTCAGAAATAAGATCCAGAAAAGTGAGGAGCTGAGAAGGTCTCTGTGCTTGATTCAGAAAAGGAAACAGCATGAAACCGAATGAAATCTGTAGGCAGAATGCTGTCAAGAGCTAGAGACAATAATCAAGAATTTAGTAAGATAATAGAATCCTCATCATCTCCTCTCGTTTTACATCTGTATTTATATCTACATCTATATTTATATCTGTAATTTGTTTCTCATAATGGTTAGCACTGAAATGCTCCATGTGAAATATGTTAATATTAAAATCAGTTTGATGTCATCCCTGGTACTGTGAATGAAATACACATGGTAAAAGAACACAGATGCAGGGCTAAGACTTAAGGTCACCACACCCTCACCCCTGATTTTCACTCCAGTGCCCCCGCTTCCCATTGTCAACCTGCCCAGAGCCTTCGGCTCTGCCCCACACACTCAGCACAGTCCCACTTTAAAAGACTCTTCAAGGGCCTTCCCCGGTGGGCCAGAGGTTAAGAAGCTGCCTGCCAGTGCAGGGGACATGCGTTCTACCCCTGGTCCAAGAAGATCCCACATGCCATGGAGCAACTAAGCCACAGCAAATGAAGCCCCCAAGTTCTAGAGCCCATAGCTGGAAAAGCCTCCACGATGAGAAGCTGGCAACTAGAGAAAGCCCAGGCAGCAACGAAGACCCAGCCCAGCCAAAAATAAACAAATAAATAAAATGAAAGAGTTCTCAGACAGAATCTTGCCTTCTGGTCTGGCTAATGAGTTCTGGAGCCCATTGGGCACTCTGTTTGGCATTCTGTCCCAGGCAGAGCAGAAGGGCATCCTCCAAGTCCCCTCCGTCCCAACACCCAACCCCCCCAGACCAGCATCCTCAGACCCCATGGAGTCTCAGCTCCCCTGAGACTAAGGCGTCTCAGCTAGGAACCCCTCACTTCCCCTCCTTTATGGATGCTCCATGGAGACTGTCCAGCCACACAGGGAACAGAACGCACAGTTTATTTTCTGTTAAAACAGGTTGTTTTGAGAGGACAAGCCCTTTCCTCTGAAAGCTTTCAAGCACATTTGCACAAACACAAGTTTTTAAACAAAGTTGGAGCCAGGTCTCCTCACACCTTGGAAAAGCTGTCTGGCCTCGGGGTGACTCATTCAGCCCACTGTGCAGTGGGGAGTTTATAATAAACAGCACCTGCCTTCCAAGGCCCTGAGAGGCTTGGCTGGCTCTTCCATTGTTTCTGTTGCCGCAGCGCGTGTATCTCCTGCTTCACTAAAGGGCGACTCTGTGAATCTGAGTCACCCATGTGCGTGCACATGCTGATAAAATTATATGCAAGTCATGTCTTCCTAGCTTGGCAATTAGGTAATTAATTGAGAGCCAGGGTAAACAGTTGAGACTAACGTCTAAACTGCATTAATTACTGTTTATGAAACTCGGTGACAAGCCGATGGGACAAGGTGCCATCTAAGTGGAGGATATTATTACTGCTCTTGAGCTGCAGTTCTCAGAGGGGGTGGGAGTGGGGAGGGCTCGGGAAGTTCACTCAGTGGTCCTGGGTTCCTGATGCTGCCAGGTACCTATTTCGGCATTTGAAAGGAAGTCGCTTCATTTGTAAATCTAATGCAGTGTGCAAAGTCATTAAAATACTTGAGATTCTTTGAAACCTGATAGGTGGGGTAACTAGAAGCTAGTTGATAGATGGTCTAACTAGAGCATGAATAATCCAACAGTGGGGTAACAGCACTCATGGTATACAAATCAAGATGGGTTCCAACAACACATCAGTGTCCAGTCAGGGGTTGTCCCTTAAAATAGTCACTCTGGAAGGCTTTGCTGCTATCAGTTGAATCCAAGAAATATTTATTGAATTCCAACTGTGCTGGGCACTTATGGGAGGAAAAAGATGAAAAAATACCCATTTGCCAGAAGGCCATGATCTTGCTGTGGAGCTGAGACATGAACACAGAGAGTTCAGGCCCTGGGATCAGAGCTGCAAAGTTCAGAAAAGATACTAAGGTGGCTAAGGAAGGAGGTTGGTCTGAAGCTTGGCTGGGGCATCAGGGAAGCTTCATGAAAGAGTTGTCACTTGATAAAAGCTTTGAAGAACAATACTACTGGGGGTTTTTTTGGTGGTGGTTGGGAAAGAGGCAGAGAGGTAAGGGAGGAGATGGAAATGCATTAGAAGCAGAGGAACCAGTGCCAGGAAAGCCTGTCAAGGACCCTGGGAGCTAGTCCCCACTTCCCTTCCCTAGCCCCATTCGCAGCCCATCCAAATCTTCACCGTCTGTGAAGGCATGACTGGAGGCCCACCACTCCCTTCGGTTGAGGACTACGTTTATCCAGGGTGTAGACGGCGACAAGGCCAGGCAGGCAGGTAGCTGGGAAGCAGGACTGAAGTCATTGAGACGTAGGCGGGTTCGGCAGAAGCTACAGGTGTCAGCAGGCAGAGGTCGAAACCTAAACCACTAATTCACCCGCTTATGGTTTTCATTCAAAAGACACGTGTCTACCCTGTTTTTGGCAGTGTGCTAGCTCTTGGGGAGAATAAAGAAAAGTAATAAAGGTTCCCTGTCCTCAAAAAAGCTGGGACAGGCAAAGGCAGGAGGACATGGACCTACGTGAGTAACAGCAGACAAGCACGGGCTCTGAGGTGGGATGACCAAGTCCCCATAGGGCCACGCTGGACAGAGGTGAGGGGTCCGTGAGAGTCAGACAGGCAGGCCTGCGGGCTTTATGAGGGACAGGAATGGCCTGGCAGGATGGAGCTGGGCTCTGGATCTCTGCCAGAGGTGGGGTTCCTCACTTGCCCATGTGAATGGCCCTGGCTGTGGATTAGGGGGTGGAGGTGTGCTGAAACCCCAGCCAGGGTGTGTAATTTGGAGCCTGACATTTGTAAAAGTTATCTTCAATGTCCATGAATGGGAAACAGAAAGAAATTCATTTTCCGTTAATAAAACTTGTAGGGAATTGTCTGGTGGTCCAGTGGTGAGGGCTGCACGCTTCCATGGCAAGGGGCCCGCGTTCGATCTCTGGTTGGGTAACTAACATCCCACAAGTCACATGGCATGCCAATTTTCTTTTTAATATATATAGACACATGTTTGTTTACTAATCAACACTCTCTGAATGCCCCAAGCCAAATCAACAATCTCAAAATGGTTGTCAAGTCTTCTTCCACTTTTCTAAAAGAATCTATTCTCAGATTTCTTCTGATCTGAGTACTTCTGGAGAGACACAATGATTGATTGAATGTGTAGACAGTCACTCTCCGAAACAGTGCTAAGCCATGCATCACTTGGTTTCAGGGTTTCAGCTCACTGCGAAACTTAAGCCAATTTGTCCCGAGTTCATCTCAAAATTCTCAGTAGTCATGGTAGCATCGGAAAAAGCTGTTTTAAAATTTTTCTTCCCTCAGGCCCTGTCAGAGTTCAGTGACAAAGGACCAACTTCTATTTCACCAGCTGGAGGAGAAGCTGTGCAGAGAGACCTGAGTTAACAAGCCCTACGGTTTACATTTATCTTAGTGATGCTCTCTGTCCTCTTCTGATTTGCCCGTGGGGAGCTGCCTAGGTGGCCTGCCCTTTCATCTAGCCATTGCTTAAGAAGAACTCCTGTCTTGGAAGAAAGCAGAAATGAGATGGGAGGGCTGTCTGCCCTTCACTCCTGGGTAAGTGGCGTGGAGTGCTTGGAGAACAGGAAAAGGGTGATCTCTGAGACCTCAGTACACCCATGGCCTGCTCCCACCCTCCCCTTGGAGTGGAGAAAGCACTCTGGGGTCCCTCACAGATGCTTTAGCAGGAAAGTAAGAGTTTTGGCCTTCCTCACCTAAGGACCTTAGGTACGAAGACTTCTCTTTCTTTTCAGACAAACAAGCCCCAAATTTATATATCCCAACAAATACTGGGTCTCCCAAAAGAGTCACCTTGAGGAGTTCTCCAGTTAATCTCAAACTGCTGACCTTTTTCCAAATATAATTTGAAACTCCTCGTGTGGAATGGCCATTAAAATCCATGTCACCTTCTTTGACCATTTATAATGGAGTTAGACTCTGACCCTAGGTTAATGAGTTGCAAAGTAACGTCGATGGTAAACACAGTCACCCAGGGCTTATCTAGTCTGGGACACCTGAGCTACAGCGAGAAGAGCTAAGACAGTGCAGTAAGTGCCAGAATACTGAAATGTGCTGTAATCAAAGGTTAAAAAAAAAAAAATACTAAGATGGCATAGAGGAAGCGGGTAATTAATTCTGGCTAAAGTCATCAGAAACTATTTGTGAAAAAGTTTCCCTTTAAAAAGTGCTTTGAATGTTGGTAACAGTTTTTATTTTGAGGGAGTGGGTTTTGCAAAACAAAAATGAGTTTCTTGGGCACACAAAGATGGGAAGAAAACAGTTGGGGAGAAAAATCAAGGAGGGTAAGTGGTTTTTTTTTCCCCTTTTCTTTTAGTGATGGGGAAAAAACTTATCAAAGAATAGCAGGTGCCTGCCTCAGCACCATGAGGAAAATCATTTCTGTAGTTCTAGGGATGTGCGTCAAGGTCAAAGGCACCCAGGGATGGAGTCTCAGTGTGGTCAGGAGGCTGTTCTCAACTGGGGAGGTGAGTTCTGAGCAGAGGCTGCGGCCTCGCAGAGCCCAGCCCTCCACCCGGAGCCTTCCTTCCTTCTGCTTCATTCTCACTTCCTACAACCTCCCCTCAGGTCTGAGCTTAGAGGTCGGTGGCCGAACTGAGAAGAGCTGCCCTTTGCCCTCTTAGGTAGTTGTGGTCAGTTGCTCAGTCATGTCTGACTCTTTGCACTGCGCCACCAGGGAATTCCTGTCACAGATTGCTTTGGGTTGGTGCCTTCTCGGCCCAGACACAGCTGTCAGCATCCTTACTAGCTGTGAGTCTAATGCAAGCGCCAGCACTGTCTGTGTAGGGTAACACGCTCCATAGAGGATTTCGGGGATCAGCAAGGCTAGTGTGTGCTCAGTTGCTCATCAGTCGTGTCTGACTCTTTACAATCCTATGGACTTTAGCCCGCCAGGCTCCTCTGCCCATGGGATTCTCCTGGCAAGATTACCGAGTGGGTTGCTATGTCCTCCTCCAGGGGATCTTCCCAACCCAGGGATCAAACCTGGGTTTCCTGCCTTGCAGGCAGATTCTTTACCACTGAGCCACAGTGGGCCTTGGCATTTGTAGGCTGCCTAGCAGCTATGTTTGGAGAATATCCAGTTTTACAGACCTTGCATCTTCAAGAAAGAGTATAAAATCTTATCTACTCCTTTAAAGCCAAGGTACAGTGTGAGACCTCTTCTTCACCCATCAGACCTACTTCTGGTAGACTTTATTGGACACCAGAGAAATAATACACTGTCAATGGGTTTTGTAAGTGCAGGGGCAGAACCATCAGCTTTCAAAGGTGGGATTATTTGTAAGATTGTGACCTTTGTCAGAAGTAGTACCGCAGATGACCGCTGTAACGTCCTTTGGCATTCAGCGGGTCAGAGGTCCTAAAGGTTTCTCATCAAGCCCGCAGCATAATTGTGACCGATGTTCCTGGAATTTTAGCCTAAGTCGGGTTGTCTGGTCTTCCCAGCAGTTTCATGAGAATCCCAAATCCTTTTATTAAACCCTTTTTATGCTTGATCAGTGTGAGTTGACATCTGTTACCTTCAACCAAGGATCCCGTCTGATGCACATATATTGATCCAGAATTGATGTAAAATCTCAACTTGAGGAATAAAAGCTTTGAGGAAACCAAGAGTTTATAAATCAGTTCAATTCATTACTGGTTTCTCACCAAATATTAAAGGAAATTTCATTTTACTCAAGAAAATGTCTAGTAATCTCCTTTCACCATCTCTCTTTCTATTTCTTCATTCTTTTTTGTGGGGGTGGGGGGCATGTTGCACAGTCTGTGGAATCTTAGTCCCCAGACCAGGGATGGAGCCTGTTCCTTCTGCAATGAAAGCATGGAGTCTTAACCCACTACTGGACTGCCTCTTTATTTCTCACACGGACAGTAATGCCAGCCAAAGTCTCCCTCCTCTCTCAGACTTCCCCAAACTCGCTGTCCACCCACCCAATCTGCCCCACCTTTCTTCTTACCCCCATCATCTTCCAATCAGCTCTGTTCAACTCCCTTCCCCTGTAAATGCTTTGATGTTTTCAATGTGTGTCTCATCAAGTCAGTCTGGACTCTTTTCATTCTCCCCTCACTTATCAGCCCTGTTCCACTGAGAAAAAGCTGCAGAAAAGCATCCTGTATACTTCCAGAGAAACCATGAATCCAAGTTAAAAATTCTAGTGTTATCTAATCCAACTGAGGTGAGTAAATTGCTCGAAGTTAGCAGGAGTTTGTCAGAGACTGGACCAGAATCCAGGGATGCACATGGTCAGTGGAGAGTATGGCTGGAGCATCTTGGAGTTCTCCATGCAACCTTGGACCAGGCCAACATGGGCTCAGCTTTTAGGGCAGATCAGGTTGAAAATCCTCAAGATGCTGTGGTCATGCATACAGAAAAATATTCTGAAAGAATAGAAGATAAGCTCCATGTTTTCCCCATTGATATATTCCAAATATCTAAAACAGGGCCAGACACGTAAGAGATTTTTAATGCATATCTGTTGCAGAATGGGGATTTTCTTGGTGGTCCACTGGTTAGGACTCTGAGCTTCCACTTCAGGGTTCAGTCCCTGCTTGGGGAACTAAGATCTTGCATACCAAGAGGCGTGGCCAAAAAAACCCAAAAAGCAGAATGAGAGGATGGGCCAGGCTGATGGCGGAAAAGGGGTTATTGGAAGGCTGGGCCAACTGCAGGCTCTATGGAAATATATAGGGAAAAGGAACTATATATATATATACACACATAGGGAACTATAAATACACAGTTTCATATGCATGTGTCTGGTTGGCTTATTCTCAAAGGGGATACAAATTTACTTAGGCAGCTTTAATAGCTTTTTTTCTTCTAATACCCAGAGAAGTAAGAAAGCATGTTGTTCACCTAATCACTCACTTGCTTCTTCATTTATTCAATATTTTTTTTTAGCATTAGCTACACAAATGGTACTAGATTTTATGGCTCTTCTTTTGAAAAAATAAGGTTAAGCACCATACTAGAAGAGAAAGCCACTCAAAAATTTTTAAAATAATTGGCATAAGTAGCTTCTGAGACATATGTAACTCTTTAGTTACATAACTAAAATCTAGTTGCATAACATAACTCTTTGCATATCAAATTCAGTGGCTTCAGTGAAAGGGATTCAAGACCTAGGAGTTAATGTTATCCCTCAGCTGTCCAGTGAGAATCCACATCAGATATGGCCAAATTAACAATGTCTCTATTTTTAAATATTTCTTTTGTGCTCAGTTGTGTCCAACTCTTGTGATCCCATGGATTGTAGGCCACCAGGCTCCTCTGTTGATGGAGTTTTCCAGGCGAGAATACTGGAATGGGTTGCCTTTTCCTGCTCCAGGGGATCTTCCTGACCCAGGGATCTAACATTGACAGATGACCCTCATACAAAAATGTATATATTCAGTTATTCATCAGAGCATTTATCAAATGTCTATTATGCACTAGTATTTGGAGGAAAAAAAGGAACTAAGACGCAGTCTTTGCCCTCAGCGGGTTCCCTGTCTGGCAGGAGATGGCACATGAACAGATATCTTTGCCGGTGCAAAACCAGTGAAGGAGACAGCGTGCCCTAAGTTTCAGAGCTGAGAAAAGATTCGCTTCTACCGATTCAAAGACTTGTTTCCATTTGGGAAAACTGGATAGCTACATGCAAAAGACGGAAATGAACCCTAATCTTACATCATATTCAAATATCAACTCACAGTGGATAAGATGTGAAGGTAAGACCTGAAACTATAAAACTCCTAGATGATAACAGGGAAAAGAACATAACTTTTGTCTTGGCAATGATTTCATGAGTATGACACCAAAAGCACAGACCACAAAAATAAAAACAAACTAGTGGAATTACATTGAACTAAAAAGTTTCTGCACAGCAAAGAAAGCAATTAACAGAGTGAAAAGACAACCTAAGGAACAGGAGAAAATATTTGTAAATTACATACCTGATCAGGGTTAATATCTAGAAAAATAAGTGACTCTCACAATTCAACAGTAAAAATCTAATAAACTGATTTTTAAAAGGGTTAAGGACTTAAACAGGCATTTCACCAAAGGAGACAAACAAATGGCCCACAGGTACATGAAAAAAATGCTCAGCATCACTAATCATGGAAATGCAAATCAAAACCACAATGAGATATTACCTCAAACCTGTCAGGTTGGATGTCACCAACAAAAGACAGTAGGTGTTGGTGAGAATGTGAAGAAATGGAAAACCCTGTACACTGTTGGTAGAAATGCAAAACGGTGCAGCCACTATGGAAAAGAGTATTGAAGTTCCTCAAAATATTAAAACTAGAAATGCCATCTGATCCAGCAATGTCACGTCCGGATATTTATCCAAAAGAATGTAATCAAGATATCAGAGAGATATCTGTACATCCATGGTCTTTGCAGTATGATGATTCATAATAGCCATAAATGTCTACTGATAGATGAATGACTAAAGAAAACATGGTAAATACATGCAATGGAATAGTATCAGACTTAAAAAAGAAGGAAATTCTGCCACATGTGACAACATGAATAAATCTTGAGGCCATAATGCTAAGTGAAATAAGCCAATCTTAGAAAGACAAATACTGCGTGATTCCACTTGTATGAGGTATTTAAATAGTCAAGATCATAGAATCCCAGCAGGAAGGTGATTGCCAGGGACTGGGAAGAAAGGAAAATGGGGAGTTACTAATCAATGGGCACAAAGTTTCAGTTAAGTAACATGAATAAGATAAGCTCTAGAAATACACTGTATGACATTGTACCTATGTTAACAATAGTGTACTATGCATTAAAATTTTTGTTAGGAGGTGAAATATGACTCAGCCACAGAAAGGAATGAAATAGTTCCATTTGCAGCAGCCTGGTTATGATACTAGGTGAGGTAAGTCAGAAAGAGAAAGATAAAAACCATATGATAGCACTAATATGTGGACCCTAAGCTGCAACACAGGGAGCTCCCTGGTGGTCCAGTGGTTAAGACTTTGCCTTCCAATGCAGGGGATGCAGGCTCAGGCCCTGGCCGGGATGCTGAGACCCCATATGCCTCTCAACCAAAAAACCAAATCATGAAACTGACAGAATATTGTAACAAGTTCAATAAAGGCTTTAAAAATAATCCACATCAAAAAAAATCTTAAAAAACAAAATACAACACAAATGAACTTATCTATGAAACAAAAACAGAATCACAGACATAGAGATCAGACTTGTGTTTGCCAAGGAATGGGGGACTGGGGGAGGGAGGGATTGGGAGTTTGGGATTATCAGACACAAACTAGTATATATAGGCTGGATAAACAACAAGGCCCCACAGTATAACACAGGGGACTATATTCAATATCCTGTGATAAGCCATAATGGAAAATAATTTTAAAAAGGAATGTATACATATATAACTGATTCACTTTGCTATACAGCATAAATTAACACAATATTGCAAATCAACTATACTTCAATAAAATACATTAAAAAATTGTAGGAGGGTAGACCTCATGTTAAGAATTCTTCAATTCATTTCAGTTCGGTCACTCAGTCGTGTCTGACTGCGACCCCATGCACTGCAGCACGCCAGGCTTCCCTGTCCATCACCAACTCCCAAAGACTACTCAAACTCATGTCCATCATGTCGGTGATGCCATCCAACTATCTCATCCTCTGTTATCCCCTTCACCTCCTGCCTTCAATCTTTCCCAGCATCAGGGTCTTTTCAAGTGAGTCAGTTCTTTCATCAGGTGGCCAGAGTATTGGAGTTTCGGCTTCAACATCAGTTCTTCCAATGAATATTCAGGACTGGTTTCCTTTTGGATTGACTGGTTGGGTCTCCTTGCTGTCCAAGAGACTCTCTAGAGTCTTCTCCAACACCACAGTTCCAAAGCATCAATTCTCTGGCACTCAGCTTTCTTTATGGTCCAACTCTCACATCCATACATGACTACTGGAAAAACCATAGCCTTGACCTGACAGACCTTGGTTGGCAAAGTAATGTCTCTGGGTTTTAATATGCTGTCTAGCTTGGTCATAGCTTTTCTTCCAAGGAGCAAGCATCTTTTATTTTTATTTATTTTTGTTGTTGTTGGTGGGAATGCAAACTAGTACAGCCACTATGGAAAACAGTGTGGAGATTTCTTAAAAAACTGGAAATAGAACTGCCATATGACCCAGCAATCCCACTTCTGGGCATACACACTGAGGAAACCAGATCTGAAAGAGACACGTGCACCCCAATGTTCATCGCAGCACTGTTTATAATAGCCAGGACATGGAAGCAACCTAGATGCCCATCAGCAGACGAATTGATAAGGAAGCTGTGGTACATATACACCATGGAATATTACTCAGCATCTTTTAATTTCATGGCTTCAGTCACCATGTGCAGTGATTTTGGGGCCCCAAAAAATAAAGTCCATCACTGTTTCCAATGTTTCCCCATCTATTTGCCAGGGAGTGATGGGACTGGAATTCTTACCACAATAAAAATTTTTTTAAACTGTTAGTTGATTTTTATTTCTTAAAAAATATTTCTTTATTTCTGCCTGTCCTGGGTCTTTACTGTTGCGCCCAAGTCTCCTCTGGTTGTGGTGAGCGGGGGCTGCTCTCTGGCTGTGGTGCACTGGCCTCTCACTGCAGTGGTTTCTGTGCTTGCAGAGCCTGGGCTCTAAGTGCGCTGGCTTTGGTTGTTGCACCACTTAGGGTCGGTAGTTGTGGCGCTTAGTCGCCATGGTGCCTGGCAAATCTTCCCCCCACCAGGCATCACATCTGTGTCCCCTGCATCAGCAGGTGATTCTTTACCACTGGACCATCAGGGAAGCTCTAGTTAATTTTTTTTAAATTCCTTTTTCTTCTTTTCCTCTTGGCTGCCAGAAAGTTTGGAGTTAAGGCCTCTGCTCAGTAGTTTCCTTCTAGTTCTAGATTTCTGAGATTCCCATGCTCCCTACTCCATTACTCAGAGCTTAATCCACACATGTCATTTAAAGAGTTTTATTGTACTTGTGCTTTTAACATTTTTGGAAGTAGGCAGGGCATCAATGGAAAATAAATGAATGCCTCTCAGAGGCACTACAGCGATCAAGGCATTAAAACCCAAGCTACCTATTCATCAAATTTGTGGCTCTCTGAACGCTTTTGCAGGGACTGAATTGTTCAAGACTTTAAAAAGCTGTAGCTGTATTTTGGACTTCTAGTGGTATTTGCTTCAGGAGTTGAAACTGGAGGTAGTTGAGCCGGTGGAAAATGCTGAGCTCATCTGCATGGCACCATTGTGACCAAGGGGCAGAGTGCAGAGAAGCAACATAGGGAGCACCGGGCCTCCTTGGGAAACCTACCTGCCCCGTCTCTTGCCTCCAGTGGACTGGGCACACTCGTCTGCTGCCCCCCAGCATCCTGTCTGGAAGGCCAGGAGCACACCGTTCACTCTTGTAACCCTGGCACCTAACAGTGCCTGACTCAGGAGACACACACACAATGAGAGAACACTCCTGCCACGTTTCTTCCGAGCTCATTGCTCCTGAGCTCCGGCCATGACGACGGTACTAATTCAGACAGGGAAACAAAGAGGGGAGCAGGGCGGGGCAGTGGGGCATTTAGCTCCTGAAGTGCTGGCTGTGAGAGGTAGGCCACCCAGATGGCGACATAAATAAAGATTGTTGGAACAAAATAGAAAGTCCGGAGGTAAATCCACGCACCTATGGACACCTTATCTTTGACAAAGGAGGCAAGAATATACAATGGAGAAAACACAGTCTCTTCAACAAGTTGTGCTGGGAAATCTGGTCAATTATGTATAAAAGAATAAAACTAGAACACTTTCTAACACCATACACAAAAACAAACTCAAAATGAATTAAAGACCAAAATGTAAGACCAGAAACTATAAAACTCTTAGAGGAAAACACAGGCAGAACACTTTTCGACATAAATCACAGCAAGATCCTCCACGACCCACATCCCAGAGTAATGGAAATAAAAGCAAATGTATATAAATGGGACCTAATTAAACTTAAAAGCTTTTGCACAACAAAGGAAACTCTAAGCAAGGTGAAAAGACAGCCCTCAGAATGAGAGAAATAATAGCAAATGAAGCAACTGACAAAGAATTAATCTCCAAAATATACAAGCAGCTTATACAATACAACTCAATACCAGAAAAACAAACAACTCAGTCAAAAAGTGGGCAAGAAACCTAAACAGACATTTCTCCAAAGAAGACATACAGATGACTAATAAATAAATGAGAAGATGCTCAACATCACTCATTATTAGAGAAATGCAAATTAAAACCACAATGAGGTATCATCTAACACTGGCCAGAATGGTCACCAAAAAGTCTACAAATAATAAATGCTGGAGAGGGTGTGGAGAAAAGGGAACCCTCTTACACTGTTGGTGGGAATGCAAACTAGTACAGCCACTATGGAAAACAGTGTGGAGATTTCTTTAAAAACTGGAAATAGAACTGCCATATGACCCAGCAATCCCACTGCTGGGCATACACACTGAGGAAACCAGATCTGAAAGAGACATGTGCACCCCAATGTTCATCACAGCACTGTTTATAATAGCCAGGACATGGAAGCAACCTAGATGTCCATCAGCAGACGAATGGATGAGGAAGCTGTTGTACACATACTTGGTGGAATATTACTCAGCCATTAAAAAGAATTCATTTGAATCAGTTCTAATGAGGTTGATGAAACTGGAGCCTATTAAACAGAGTGAAGTAAGTCAGAAAGAGAAAGACAAATACTGTGTACTAACACATATGTATGGAATTTAAAAGATGGTACTGACAATCTTACATGCAGGGCAGCAAAGGAGACACAGACATGAAGAGCAGACTTTTGGACTCAGAGGGAGAAGCCAAGGGTGGGATGATTTGAGAGAACAGCATTGAAACATGTATATTGCCATATGTAAAATAAATGGCCAGTGCAAGTTCGATGCATGAAGCAGGGTGCACAAAGCTGGTGCTCTGGGACAATCCAGAGGGATGGGGTGGGGAGGGAGGTGGGAGGAGGGGTTTAGGATGAGGGGACACATGTATACCTTTGACCAATTCATGCTGATGCATGGCAAAAACCATCACAATGTTGTAATTATCCTCCAATTAAAATAAATTGATTAACCTTTAAAAAGAAGAAAGAAATAACCACCCACCTCCCTGTATTTCCTACTTGCCAAGGAAGTACGGAAGAAAGGACTTCCTAGGTGGTGCAGTGGTGAAGAATCTGCCTGCTAATTCAGGAGATGTAAGAGACGTGACTTTGATCCCTGGGTCAGGAAGATCCCCTGGAGTAGGAAATGAGAACCCACTCCAGTATTCTTGCCTGGGAAATTGCATGGACAGAGGAGGCTGGCGGGCTACAGTCCATGGGGTCACAAAGAGTCAGAGACTCTTTTGAAGGTCAGGTGAACTTCCTAGACCCTACAGTGACCGAACCCTCACCCCTGCTCCCACACTCACAATCTTCCGTAGCTCCCAACGATCATGGAGAAACTCAAAACCAAGCTGGTGTCCTCAGTCTAGCCTCATCCGCTTTTCCAACCTGGCATGCTAACGCCTGTCGTCTCTACCCTCACCCCCAGAAGATGCATTGCTGGACTAGATGGCAGCGGCTGCAGCCCAGCAGTGCACGGTCTGTTCGGTCACCCACAGCCCGCTCATCCATTCACTAACGAAATTTTCACTCATTCCCTAGCAGTGGTTGAAGCCCAGTCCCGTCTCCAGGGCTTCACAGCTCTGCCTGAGTCTCTGCAGGTGACTTAACCCCTCTGGTCTCAGCTTTTTTGTCTCTGATGTTCATATAAATAAGCCAAGGGAAGAAGGAATCTGGCACGTGGGAGGGGTTCAATAAGCTTCTTCATTTCCTAGGGAGCCAGCCCCTCAGGTGTCTGAGGCCTGCTTGGCACCACGAGTCTCTCTTCACGGAAGGAGACGGCAGGGCCCCAGCCAAACTCCTGAGCTGACAGGAAACTCCAGTGCCCCCCAGGGGTCCTCCTCCTGAGGGAGTAACACTGCCTCCTTGGCAGTGGGCTTCGCAGGGGGCTCAGGTAGGTCTGAAGAGAGCAGGTCTGAAGGAGATCACCTAGTCCAGTGACCTCGTTTTGAAAAAGGAAAAAGCTGGATCCTAACAGCGGAAGTTTATGCTGGTTGCAGAGTGAATACCATGCTTCTCAGTTTCTAAATCCAGCCCTGGTCGGCATCATCAAATACCTTCCTCACTGGAAAGACTTCACTACCTTTTTAAAGTATACAAATGTAAGCTGTTTCGAGACAGACTACGTTCTATTTATTGTTGAGTTCTTACCACCCAGAACAGTTCCCCATGCAGTGGGTGCTTGCCACGTGTATGTTGAGTGAATGAAGAAATTAGACTCAGGTGTTGCAGGGTACTCGGCCCTCCATGGGACTTCCAGGGCCCCCTCTAGGGGGTTTCCTGTTGTCAAGGTAGCAATGCGTAGAAAGCCTCCATCTGGTTCAAGACCTAGAATCAACAGGCAAATGTGGGTGCCAAAGCTTTGCATCCATATGAAGTCATCGGGGGACTGCTGAAGCACTCCAGTGTGGACACCAGGCCACTGCGTCCCCAGATAGAACACCTGCTAGGCATTCACAAGAAAGAAATTGACTGACTTGGAAAATGGCTCTTGACACAACACGTTCCAGAAAAGAGAGGTGTTTCTTGGCAGAGACATGACTGTGATTGCAAGAGACAACTAGTCATTACGGGCTGTCCTTTTCAAGATTCCAGAGAGGCGGCCAGATGTCCCGGCCACATGCTGATTTTTCCAGCCTTCTTTCATTAACAAACCTCAAGGAAACCGTGTGTCCAGGTGGCCTGGTTGCAAGTCTTTTTGATGGTTGTGTCTCTTGGTTAGCACATGACTGAAACACATCTCAATAGAATGGGAACCCACGGAAAAGCTGACCCCAGAGACCCAGAACACTTTTCTTGACTGGTAGGCAGAGTGCTGAGTCTGGGTCCCCGTGTTCTCCTCTAAGCCTGAATTCTTCCCTTAGGAAGCTGACCTGGGCTGACTGGCACTGTGCTGTGCACCCTGAACTCACTCAATAAGAGTCACCCACAATAATTCAGAGCAAAGAGGAAACTTTGGTCCTGATGTTCCAGGCCTCCCCAGGGGCCACTTGTCCCCGAATCAGTGCTGACGGGGAATGCAGGCCTGGGGAGGAGTTCTGTCCTGAAGACCATCCTTGTCAGCCCCATGCTCCTTTCAGGGCTGTGACTCAGCTCAGCAGCCTCCCTTGTGGCCCAAAGGCAACATTAGCTAAACTCTCATCATCACCTTCTCCCCGTTCTTTGAGCCTGCGTGCAGAGTCCAGGGCACCTGGCCCCTGTGCCCAAGCGCTGGGGGAGCAGGACTGTCCTGAGGCTGGCCGAGCTCTCACTGGGCAACTGGAAGGCCTCTGACTCCTTCAGTCCTCTCCTACCCCAATGTCAGATGCTGAAGTCTCTTTACTCATCCTTTGAATTTGTCCTGCTCTCTTTCTAGACTAAGCACTGAGAGGAGGCTCTCCGAAGCCATGACCAGTGTTTCAGTGTGAGTCCACTGTTCATGTCTTTTCTACTGGAGAGACAACACCGGGGACAGACCGGGCTTGTCCTCCAAGGATTCTCACACACTGGGCCATGGGGTGGGTGTCATTCTTAATTTTCCTCAGGACTTTCTTACTCTAAATAATGGCATTCACTTCTCCAAAATGACTCAGAGCCCAGGTGTGATGGTCATCGATGGCACCATGAAGGCAGCCAGCTTCTGGTGCAGGCTCCTTTGGGAGAAGGTATTTGGGGTTGCCTGGCTTAGAGTCGGAGAGGTCTGAGGTCTAAGAGGATTGTTCCCTCAGCAGAGGCTGGTTCTGGTCTGTGATTTCACTATTTTCTCTTAGAGACACATGCAGCTTGTTTGTCTTTTCCCTAAATCAGAGGAGGACACATCCTGGTAGTTTGCTCCTAGATCTCTGAATATACCTTTGCTCCAGAAGTTCCCCAGGACTGGCTTGAAGAGAGACAGGGGGAAAGAGCAGCCAGTTTCTTAAAGTCAAGACCAAGCCAGGAACCCAGCTCACCCATCAGAATCATGCCAGGTGGCCTTCTCTTTCTCTGATCTCTTCAACTATCCACCCCCAGGCCCTCCCCACCTTCCTGCCCACATATTTGTCTTCTCTGCCTCCTGGGTCTTGAGCCGTTTGTAACTTGGGATTCACTCCCAAGCCATCAAGGTTGGTTCCGCCCCAACACCAGCTCTTAGCTTTCACTTAAGTGCCTGGGGATGGACAGGGCACCTCCTTTTGCCTCTCAGGCTAGTTTGGTCAGTCCCTAGTGATGTTCCAAGCCTAAATGCAGAAAACACTTCTTTCCTGATTTAGTGCCCTTCTGGGCAGTTGCCAAACTAGCATCCTCTTCTCTCACGTCTTGTATTCAACTCAACTTTCATGACAAACTCGCTCTCCACATCTGACTTGCTCCCTCTCTCCTCCAGACCAGGGATTTGTTTGTTTCTGTGACATGATTTAGTCCCACACATAACTTATCCCGGGGTGTGGATCTCATCGAGAGCAAACTTTATGGAGTTCTTTTCCTCCAGTGGCATCTCCTGTGAATGGAACCTGACAAGTGAGTTGGAGCAGAGCAATCCACTGAACAGGGAAGAAAGAAAAGCACTGAGGTTTTCTAGCTTTCAATGTTTCTAACTTGTGAGATGGCTATCTTTAAGAGAAAAACTCTGCTTTCAGTGGAATGAGAATCAGATGTACTGAGCTTAAAATCCCATCTCTTTCTATTCCAATGGCCAGGAAGTTTAAGCTTTACTTTTCTCGGCCTGGAATGGAGCGTGTGTGTGTGTGTGTGTGTGTGTGTGTGTGTGCACGCACACAAGCATGCATTTGCATGCATGTATGCCCATCTGTGCATTTGCTCACTATTTCCCTCTATATAATGGTGATGTGAGAGCATTTTATCTTTGAGCAGTGTTACTCCAACAACTGTCATCTTGGAGGCTTGGAAGTCTGTATACTTCTCTGTTCAGTCAGGAATAGACATTACCCTTCCTTTCTCCTTTTGAGTTGAAATGAATGTTAATCAATTAAAAAAAAATTCTTTAGGATTTTAAGTCATCTATCATATGTCAGCCCACTCCAGTATTCCTGCCTGGAGAACGCGCATGGACAGAGGAGCCTGGCAGGCTACAGTCCCTGGAGCCGCAGTGAGTCGGACGTGACTGAGTGACTCAGCAGAAGCACCTCATGTGTGCTGCAGGATGGAATCATCTACAGCTGCTCGGCTGGTAACTGCCAGGTTAACACACAGGCCAAAACAAGAGTTGTTTCTATTTCATTTTATTTACCTTATATATTTCATGTATTTATTTTATATCTCTTCCATGCAGAAATCACGTTGGTTTTATATTTCCTTAGCTTCAGTAAGGGGCTTCCGGGTGGCACAGTGGCAAAGAATCCACACGCTAATGCAGGAGACACAAGAGACAAGGGTTCAGTCCCTGGGTTGATCCGGAAGAAGATCCCTTGAAGAAGAAAATGGCAGCACTCTCCAGCATGCTGGCCTAGAAAATCCCATGGACAAAGGAGCCTGGTGGGCTATATAGTCCATGGGGTTACAAAGAGTCAGACATGACTCAGTGACTGAGCGTGCACACACACACACACCCACACACACAGAGCTTCAATAAATGGCAGTTAATTTGGTTAGAATCAGTGATGGGCTTTTGTCTCCCAAAGAGTTTGAAGGTTAAAGATTACAGAAGGCTACCAAATTTATTATTTTAAATATCTGACCATGCATGAATTGTCAGTAAACTGATGAGTGATTTTTGTGCAATATTTCCCAGTATGTGTTCTGTGAAAATTATTTTCAGAGAAAACTATCATCAGGTAAGTTTAGGAAATGCTAAGTATTGACTTCTCACCCTTGAAAAATCATAGTGAAAGATATGAAATATATATATGTATGTATGTATATAATATTAAGCTTATACCGAAGACTGAATTTCCCCAAGGAAAAGAGACCAAGTTGATTTTGTTTAATCTGGTTTGTTTCCAAGCTTGGTTAGCACAGATAATGTACTTTCATCTCAGGGAACTGGTTTCTGTTAATACATCTGTTGGGCAATGTTGCCCTGATGCATATCCTCTTGGAAGTGTGCAGAGCTGCACTCCTCTCTCATCAGTAGGCAAGGCGCATTTATTACTACAATATAAGAAAATAGCTCCTGACAGATAAGCCTCCTAAGAGCAGACAAATCGATGGGTTCATACTGGGGCTTTTTCTCAACTTCAAAAGGCCCAAGTGGTAAACAGCAGCACTTACCCAATCTGCTTCCAATTTGCACATTCTGAAAACAGTCTGGCTTTCAGGTAAAGGCATGATGAAAAAAAAAAGTCTTTTTTTTTTTTCCCTCTCATAGAAATCTGCCTTTTGTAAATGTCTTCAACTTTCTGGCTCCAGATAAATCAGAAATATCCCAAGAAAAACTGTCTTTTGAGTATTTTGGGTTTTTCACACTGTCTCCAAGAAACTATCATAAGATTTGACCTCCCAGTTGGCAGAGATTCAAGTTGGTCACATTCCATCTGTTCAGTCCTAATTTCAGCTGGGACAGGAGAGTGAGGGGAATTGAGGTATTCTGCATCACATCTGGGCACAGAAGAAGATAGCGGAGGGTGGGTTTAACCAAGCCATCCAGGCACTGATGATATGGGCCTCACAAGAATAAGTCTTTCTTTGAGTTGTCTATTGGGCAGATTGCTTTGGGATGGGGGCAGGGGGGGCGCTGGCTAGCCCCCCCTCTTCTCCACCCCTAAATGATCAGGTAGGAGGAGCTTATTTGCAGCTTACTTTTTCTTCTGACCACCCTTCACATCCTGTCCTTTAACCTTCCTCCTGTGATGTCACCCCATCCAGTGACCAGCATCTCTCATACTTCATGTCCCATCTAAAGAATGGATGGACAACAAAATCCTGCTGTAGCATAGGGAACTATATTCAATGTCCTGGGGTAAACCACAAGGAACAAGAAAAGAAAAAGAGTGAATAAATAAATATATATATATATGGAAAAGAATATATATATGCATAAACGAGATGCTTTGCTGAACAGCAGTTATGAACACCACATTGTCAATCAACTATACTTCAATTAAACAAAATCTGAAACAACAAAAAACAACTCTCAGGTTCTTCCCAACCAAGATGCGAAGTTTTGAACGTTATTCTTCCTAGGAGTCTTTGAATGTGAACAAATGTCTGAAATTCTCCTGAAATTTTCTGCCTGGCCCAGGCCTACCCCCCATCTCAGCTGTTTTCAGTGAGAATCCAGCCTCTCCCTGCAGTGATAGCTTCTAGCAAGAATGGCCAAGGATCACTTTTCTGTCTTCATGGGAGGCACTGTACTGTGTGCATTCTCCTGAGAATCCATGAGGTCAAATAGTAGCTCCATTTTATTATTTTTGCCTTGGCCATGCTGCATGGCATGTGGGACCTTGGTTCCCTAACCAGGGGCCGAACCCACGCCCCCTGCCCTGGGACGAGGAGCCATAACCATTGGCTTGCCAGGGAAATCCTGTTAGTAGCTCCATTTTGGAAATGAGGGGGGAAGTCTGAGAGTGGTTAACTCCCCCGCAGTGGATGGACGGCAGAGCTGGTTTGACAGAAACAGAGGTCCAAACCACAGGCTTTTGATGGCTCTGCATGCTTTGTGCTGAGAGCCCAGCCTGGTTGGGTAGCAGTGGTTCTCATCCAGCAGCTGGAGCTGATGGTGAGCAGATGCAGGAGGCCCCTGAGCCCCCTCAGTGGCCCACAGAGGGGTCCGCTCTGACCCTCTTCTTCCAAGAACCTCTAAATACACAGGACTTCTGTCAGCCCTCAC
The DNA here is from genome assembly GCF_023699985.2 of Odocoileus virginianus. NCBI lineage: Eukaryota > Metazoa > Chordata > Mammalia > Artiodactyla > Cervidae > Odocoileus > Odocoileus virginianus. The sequence continues at coordinate 83,547,404 of NC_069680.1, read as the reverse complement.
CACTGGGTCCCTAGAATATAGGACTAGAGATTGAAGATTTGTCCTCACTGGGAGTCCCTTTTCCTTTCTGTTCTTCTTTCCCAGAACGGTGTCTTTGCTCCTGAGAATCCATCTCCTGGCTCTCTATATCAACCTCTCTTCCTCATATGAACCACTTCTTACATTCAGCCCTTGACTATGGGGAGGTAAATTATACTTAAAATACATAAAATGTGTTTTTATTAGTGGTTGTCTCAGTATTTCCTCAAGATCACACTATACGTGTGCATATGTGGGACTATACTTTGGCACGTTAATCTCTGCACACAGGCACACACACAAATGTGCATAATACATATGCCACCTCATGGTTAATGAGGAGAACTGTCCTTGCCATTTTGCTACCCTGAACAAGTGATGCTTTCTGGAGAGTGAGGGAATCTTGGCTGACGCTCGCTTTATGATGCTCATATGATTCTGCTTTATTAACATCATGCCAAGGACTTCTGAATCATTAGGTAACTGAATAGCGAAACCCTGACTGCTCCTTGGCAGTCAATGTGAAGAAGCTGGCTCCACCAGTTTAGCCCTTAGAAAATTTAGCACCCAGTAAACACATGTAGAGGGTTTCCCAGATGGCACTAGTGGTAAAGAAACTACCTGCCAATGCAGGAATTCAAGAGATGTGAGTTCAATTCCTGGGTCAGGAAGATCCCTGGAGGAGGGCCTGGCAACCCACTCCAGTATTCTTGCCTGGAGAATCCCACAGAAAGAGGAACCTGGCGGGCTACAGTCCACAGGGTCACAAAGAGTTGAACAGGACTGAAGCGACTTAGCATGCACGCATGTAAACACATGTAGAACACCTAGTGGTAGCAAATACCATAACATGCCTTGGGGATGTGAAATCAAAAAGACCTAGCTCTGGGGATTTCCCTGGCAGTCGGTCCAGTAGTTAAGACTTCACCCTCCAATGCAAGGGGTGCTGATTTGATCCCTGGGTAGGGAACTATGATCCTTAAAGCCTCACAGCCAAGCATAAAACAGAAGTAATATTGTAACAAATTCAATAAAGACTTTGAAAATGATCCACATTAAAAAAATCTTTAAGAAAATAGCTGGTTCCTTAAAAGACACTTACTCCTTGGAAGGAAAGTTATGACCAACCTAGATAGCATATTAAAAAGCAGAGACATTACTTTGCCAACAAAAGTCCGTCTAGTGAAGGTTATGGTTTTTCCAGAGGTCATGTATGAATGTGAGAGTTGGACTGTGAAGAAAGCTGAGCACCGAAAAATTGATGCTTTTGAACTGTGGGGTTGGTTGAGAGTCCCTTGGACTGCAAGGAGTTCCAACCAGTCCATCCTAAAGGAGATCAGTCCTGGATGTTCATTGGAAGGACTGATACTGAAGCTGAAACTCCAATACTTCGGCCACCTGATACGAATAGCTGACTCATTGGAAAAGACCCTGATGCTGGGAGGGATTGGGGGCAGGAGGAGAAAGGGATGACAGGAGATGAGATGGTTGGATGGCATCACTGACTCGATGGACATGAGTTTGAGTAAGCTCCCGGAGTCTGTGATGGACAGGGAGGCCTGGGGTGCTGCGATTCATGGGGTCACAAAGAGTTGGACGTGACTGAGTGACTGACTGACTGAACTGAACTGAATCTCATGGAGAGAATCTACATTCAAGACAGCAGAGCTACGCCTCCCAGGGTGACAACATTGCCACCAGGGTCTTAGGGCAGCAGAGAAGATGACTCGGTTCCTTATGAGCTGGAACTGGTTTTGCATTTTTGCCTTTCTTTAATTTGGAAATATTTGGTGTCTAAAGCTAGATCTGAAGCCTCAGAAGAGGAAAAAAATGTCCCACCTCTGTTCTCTCACTCTCTGTGTGGTCGCTGAGCAGTCATCCACCTGCAGTTGAACTGTGAGTGCAAAGGCAGCCTGCTTCTGTGCCACGTAGGGGCGCTATGGAGAGACCTCAGGGGTGCTCAGAGGGCCAGCTAACAGGAAGAGGGCCGAAGCATTTCATAGGTAAACTTGAAGAGAGTTTACCTCTTCCAACAGGAACTCCTCACCATGCCCCAATAAAGGAGAAAAGTGCTGGAGTATATCTTTCAGACCCCAGGAGCACTCCTAGGGGGCACTGTTGTTCAGTTGCTCAGCCGTGTCCAACTCTTTGTGACCCCACGGACTGCAGCACGCCAGGATTCCCTGTCCTTCACCATCTCCCAGAGCTTGCTCATACTCATGTCCGCCGAGTCAGTGATGCCATCCAACCATCTCACCCTCTGTTGGCCCTTTTCCTTTCTCCCTCAATCTTTTTCAACATCAGGGTCTTTCCCAATGAGTCGGCTCTTCACATCAGGTAGCCAAAGTGTTCAAGCTTCAGCTTCAGCATCAGTCCTTCCAATGAATATTCAGGGTTGATTTCCTTTAGGATTGACTGGTTTGATTTCATTGCAGTTCATGGGACTCTCAAGAGTCTTCTCCAACACCACAGTTCAAAAGCATCAATTCTCTAGTCCTGTTTTCTTTATGGTCCAACTCTCCATACATGACTACTAGAAAAACTGTAGCCTTGACTATACGGACTTTTATTGTCAGTCATGTCTCAGCTTTTTAATTCACTGTATAGGTTTATCATAGCTTTTCTTCCAAGGAGCAGGAGGTGTTGAGAAAATATGGAAATCCACCATGTGACCATGATCACATCAACCAGGGAGCTGTGGGGCAGACACTGGGGAGACCTGGGTACAGAGGGACACCCTGCCCTGGCCAGAGGCCCACGGGCTCTAGCGCTCACTTTGTTGTGTTGGAGGGCACGTTGCCTGATCAGGGATCATCTCTCTCCTAGCAGGCAATAGGGACTCAAATATATGACTGTCCATAGTGGTTGCGTGTAAAACAGAAATGACAAGAAATCAGGGCTCACAAAATTCACATCAGACCAAACAGACTCTAAAACAAAGGACATAAAGAAAGATAAAGAAGGACACTGTGTAACAATGAAAGGATCAGTTAGAGACGAGGCTGTTATACTCATCAACAAATATGCCCCCACTATGGGTGTATGTGGATCCGTCGCTCAGTTGTGTCTGACTCTTTGTGGCTCCATGGACTGTAGTCTACCAGGGGATTACAATCTGCCCACAGAATCTTCCAGGCAAAACACTGGATAGGATGCCATTTCCTCCTCCAGGGGATCTTCCTGACTCTGAGGTTGAACCCCCATCTCCTGCAGTGGCAGGCAGATTCTTTCCCAGAAGTGCCATCTAGAAAACCCCATGCCCCCAAAATAGGAACACCCACATATATAAAACAAATACTCACAGACCTAAAGGGAGAAGTTGATAGGAATACAATAATAGTAGAAGACTATATATCCCACTGACATGAATGGACAGATCTTCTAAACAATCCATAAGACAACAGAGATCCTAAATGATACAATGGAACAATTAGACTTAATTGATATTTTCAGGACATCACATGCAAAACAAAAAACAGAATACACATTCCTTTCAAGTGAACATGAAACATTTTATAGGACCAACCACATAGTGGTTAGATGTGTGGTCAATCCCACTTGGCAATCATCTTCTTCCTCCAGTTAAGGCTCCTCTTCTGCTAATCATCACCCAAGTCTCCTGCATGTTATTACAGAGACTTGGTTGGAAATGCCTGAGTGGGGCAGGATTGTTGATAGTGTTGAATAAATGGGAGATGATGTCACTAGTATTAAGCAGAGCACCACTCTGAACCTCAAAAGTCTGTTTTAGCATCTGCTTTTTAACGTTTGTTTTTATGAACATCTTGATAAACACCTAAGTAATGATCCATGAGAAACAGATATCTATACATCACATGTGTGAATAGATATACATTTAACTTCACGGATTCTATAAACATTCTATGGATTCTTTGCCTTGGAATTTTTCTAATTATAAAAATGAGTTGTGGTGTTTCCTGTCTCAAAACTGTTGTCCTTGTTGATTGCTCATCATCTGATTCTTATCTCACTATATTGTGATTTTCTATCCACATTTCTAGGTCTTCCATGAGACTGAACTTCTTGGCAGCACTCTGTTACCCGTTTGGCATGCACAAGTCAGTGCTAAAGTTTCAATTGAATGAATGAATGGATGGACACCATGTTTGATATGACAGAGGTGGGGTCTTGGGCTTGCACTAAGGTTCTCAGTTGAGCCAGGATGGATTTTGGTCTTAATCATTTTTCACACAAGGGAATTCGTACCCTCCTAAGCTGTGTTCATAGTCACAAAACTTCTGTCTCCATCCTCAGAAATGCCTAATATATATAGCTTTCTATTTATATTCTGAACAATCAATGTAAATTCTCAAATTCTCTCATTTTAAAAGGACAGGGACAGACCTAGTGCTGTTTTGCAGAATGAGATGAAAAGACCAAAACAAAGCTGTTTCCTCTTCTCCTTGTGCCTTCAGCTCTGGGCGGAATGCAATGCCACCCAGCTGGGTCCCAAACTTAGGGCTTCCCCTGCTGGGAGCAAGAGTGCAGACTCTACTGGAAATTCGTCTGAGGAGTCTTTAGGCTCACATACAGGCTTCAGAGAATTCTACACACATGCTAAAATTATTTGCGGTTAGGTCTCCAGACTGACACATGAATAAACAGGGCTGCTTCTCACTGACGCACGAGAACTCGTTAGAGAGTATTAATAGAAGGCCAAGTATGTAAAGCATGAAGCTTCCCCGGTGGCTCAGTGCTAAAGAATCCACCTGCAATGCAGGAGCCACAGGAGACATGGGTTCAATCCCTGGGCTGGGAATCTCCCCGGGAGAAGGGCATAACAACCTACTCCAGTGTTCTTGCTGGGAGAATTCCACAGAGCCTGGTGGGCTACCATCCATATAGTCACAAAGAGTTGGACATGGCTGAAATGACTTAGCATGCATGCAAGCATGTAAATGATGAACCCCTTGATCTGGGAAATCAGAGGCTAGTGAATCCTAGGAGCCATGCCAAAGATAAAGAGCTGAGAGGAGGTGCAAATTCCTTGGTCTCTGTGGAGCAGGAGGTGAGAGTCAGGGAGTGCTGGCTGGGTCACAAGTGACTAAAGAGAAGGCGTATCTCGGTTTGTGATGTGATATGACTTTTTCCAATGTCATATAACCCAACAGCCCAGGGAATCAGTAGGACAACAGACAAGGAAAGGAGAAAAGATGAGGAAAACTTATAGTTGAGATACACATTGCCTTGAAGAGATTGCATACCATTTGAGCAAAATCTACTTTCAGTTAAATTAGTCCCTCCTTTCCCACCCACTCACGGGAAGTTTCCAAACATGACCCAGCACTGGTGTTCAGGCTTGCTTTTAGCCTGAGCAAAGAAAGAAGACATTCTTCAAGTAAGTTCTTTAAATTTAGAAGACGTTCTGACCTAGATTCTTAACTCCCAAAAGAAAAGAAAGAAGCAAAATCTCAAAGGGGCCTGGAAAGCATATTGGAGATCAGAGAATTATTTCCCTGCGCAGAAGAACCGTTTTCACAGACAGAGGGTAGGCCCTGCAGAACCTCGGATGTAGGGAGGGAATGGAGCAGGCACCCAAGACAGCCCCATCCTTCTTGGGATACGTTGGGGTGACCAACGCCATCATTGGAGCATGACAGCCCCATCTCCCTTTTGTCTTTACAGTTTGTAAAACACTTGTGCACAGCTCCTTTCATGCCCTCCTCACATGGTGGGGAGGTGAACCAGCAGTTCACCATAATCCCACAGTGAGCGGTTCCCCCATCGCTCAGAGCACTGACCAGGTTGCATTCTGGCTACTTTTCCTAAAGCACTCATGTGGGGTTGGCGCATGTTGACGCTTGGCTGGAGAACTCGGGAATACCTAACGTGGCTCCACCAAGCACCCTTCCTCCCTCCTGATCCCCGGCTTTTTAGCTGAGCTCCTGGAGCTCCAGGACATGGATGAACCTGCAGCATGGAGAGGGACCTCTTCTACTCCCTAGACATAAGCCTAGTGTTCAACTCCAAGCAAAAAGCCCATTGACTGGTGAAGAAGACAAAAGAGAGTAAGAGACTCCACGCTAGCAGGGCGGGCTCTGCCTTTCTCTCTCCAGCTCCTTCTCACTCAGCCAGGCAGAATGAGTTTGGAGCAGGAAGGATCAGAGGGCAGCCCATAAGGGACTTTCTAAAACTCGGGGGCCCTACCCACTGGAAAAGAAGGCCCAGTCGGTGTCCTGGAAATGGGCTCCCTGGGACTAGAACTGGGGAGAGGGGGATGGGAAATTTGTACACTAACCCAGAAGGGTGCCAAGGGCAGTCTTAAGCATCTCTATAGCCCCGTCCCTGTTTGACCACTGTGTGACACGTATTACCCTCAGGAGAGATTTCTCCTCTCTAAAAGAACGTGGGGCTCTGATCTCATGGCTAGTGAGGGATGGTGCTAGAGCCTGGGCTCAGGTTTTCTAATTGGGTGTGATTTTCATTACATGATGCAGTTATGCCACAGGATATCTTTCTCGGGCAAGTAGAAATGTGCCAGCTGAGTTCAGGAGTACCGTGAGTCTTTTGAATTTGAATGCACATTTTGTGTGTGTGCATATTCTGGGGAGAGGCTCCCTGGGTCTCAAATGAGTCTCCTTTCCTCTCTTCTGAATGGATAGAATGCCCAAGACCTCCTTGTGCTCACATCTTCACCTTTGGAAGGTGTCTAACCTGTACTTTCAAATCAGAATTGACTCACTTAGGAATGCATCTTCTCTAACTTGAAAAAAAGAAAAGAAAATCACTTTTCAGCCCTAAAATATATCTGTCAAGTGAGAATGACAGGGAATGTCATGAAGACTGTTGAAAGACAGATGCTCCCATACACTAATCCCCACCAGTAACTATACTACCTTGGAGGATCACTAAAATAGTCACTTTAAAAGGCTCATTACCTCATAGAATCTGAGCTGGGAAACAAATAAAAAGAACTAGTAATATTAGAATTATGCTCCAAATGTTTTTTTTTTTTTTTTCCCCCAGTTGTTTCTGGTGATGGCTAGGGGAGAATTTGGAGATACAGGAGGAAGGGAAGAAAACCTTCAGTGATTAAGTGAATTTTTCATATTTCTTACTTAAAGTGAGTACTAGTCAGGATAGGGTTGATTGTGCTGCTGTAATGAATAACCCCCAAATTGCAAGGGTTTAAAACCATTAAAGTGTATTTCTGCTTATGCTGCAGTTACCACTGAGTAGAAGGGGTCTTTGATCTTCAGAAGTGCCAAAGGACCCAGGCCAGTGAGGGTTTCATCATTTTCTGACAACGCCAGCTTCACACAGACTTTCAGAGTTGACTGGAGCAAGGTCATTTCTGCTTGCATTCCTTTCAGCTACAGCAAGTCACATGGCCAAACTCAGCATCAAGAGAGGCAGGGATACCCTGGGTGGTATTTAATCCCCAAATCCTGTCTGCATCCAAAGGATGTCTGCATCCTTTTCTACCCTGAGATGAGCTCCCAATAGTCATGTGGCATAGAAAGAAACAAAACCAAGGGTTTCTGCACTTCATCTAAATAAACTTTTAAAAAATCTGACCTGAAGCTGAACAACCATATTTACACTACAGAGTTAAAATGTCCTCTACAAAAGACACATGTCTAAAATCTATGGAAAGGATATGCTTGTTTGAGAAAGAATTTATTTATTTATGTATCTGAGTATAGTTGATTTAAAATGTCATGTTAGTTTCAGGTGAATCACAGTATACTGATTCAGACAGATATAGGTACAGATATAGACACAGATATAAATATAGATATCGATATAGACATAGATATAGATAGGCTTCCCAGGTGGAGAAGTGGTAAAGAAGGCGCCTGCCAATACAGGAGACATAAGAGACATGGATTTGATCCTTGTATCAGGAAGATCCCTTGGAGGAAGGCGTGGCAACTCACTCCAGTATTCTTGCCTGGAGAATCCCATGGACAGAGGAGCCTGGAGGGCTGCAGTCCATGGGGTTGAAAAGAGTCAACATGCCTGAAATGACTGAGCATGCACACACATAGATACAGATCATCTTTTTCAGATTCTTTTCCCTTTTAGGTTTTATTACAAAGTGCTGAGTAGAGTTCCCTGTGCTATAAGGAGAGCCTTGTTAGTTATCTAGTTTATATATAGTAGTATATATATGTGAATCCCAAACTCCTAATTTATTCCTCCCCCTTTCCCATTTGGTAACCATAAGTTTATTTTCTATGTCTGTGAGTCTATTTCTGTTTTGTAAGTAAGTTCATTTGTATCACTGTTTTATATTCCACATATAAGTGATGTCACTTGGTATTTGTCTTTCTCTGACTTACTTGACTTAGTACGATAATCTCTAGGTCTATCCGTGAGTCTGGAAAGGGCGCTATTTCGTTTGGGAAGAATTTATTAACCAGTGTCTCCAGCTACTTGGTGACAAACACATTTGAAATATTCAGGCTCTAGTTGTCTCTAAAATGGGTGGCCGCAGGATTCACAGTGCAGTGTTTCTGGAGAGGTGTGTTGTCGTAAAAGAATTGCATTATGTTTAAATGTAGTTACTCTGGCAGGTACGTTCACACACATTGGTCACTTTCAGGCCATCCACAAAGCCCCACGTGCTGTGCTGTTTTGGGTAGTGGGCAATAATTGAAAATGATATGGAGAAAATTATCATGGACTCTTCTCAAGGGTGACAGTCAAACTTGTGAAGCATTCCACATTTTGAGGAGAAGAGGAATAAAGCTCTGTGAATGGATGATGCTGGCGGCTGTCACCAGTGTGAATTATACTTAACGCCACTGAGCTGTATACTTAGTGGTGAAAATGGTAAATTTTGTGTGATACGTATTTTACCACAATAAAAGTATCATGTTAAACGGATAATATTTTGGATATACTCAATTAAATAAAATGTATTGCTATCATTACAAAAAAAGTCAGGGCGCTGGTTGAAACATGGCTGGAGCAGACATCTATCTTGCAGTCATAGGCTGTTCTAGAGAAAGGCGGATGCTGACTGCCCAATAACTGTAACGCTTTATTTGAGTAACGGTTGGTGTCATTGGGCCCAATCATTGCAGATGTAGTAACTCGCTCACCCCTTACAACAACACTGATGGAGTTATTAGTCTCTCCACTCGACAGATGAAGAAAAACAGAGCCTTAAAGAGGTTGACTGGCCCAAGGTCATTTGGCTGATAAGAGATATTGTTGTTGTTTAGTCACTAAGTCGTGTCCAACTCTTTACAATCCTGTGGAAGGACTGTAAAGTCTCCTCTGTTCATGGAATTCTCCAGGCAAGAATACTAGAGTGGGTAGCCATTTCCTTCTCCAGGGATCTTCCTGACCCAGGGATCAAACCCAAGTCTCCTGCATTGCCAGGTGGATTCTTTACCACTGAGCCCCCAGGGAAGACCAATAAGAAATGGGTCAGGATCAAAGCCAGGCAGACTAGCCCCCAAGCGACCAGACAGGGAAACCAGATGCTGGGGGAGAGGGGGTACCAATGTAGGGGCAGAACTGGCCAGAAACCTAACTGACTAATTGCCAGCAAAGACCCAACAGGAGGGAAGGTATGGATCAAGTCAAATCTGGCCCCAGAGAGAGAAGAATGAAGAGTTAGGGAATCTCAGGCTAGGACTTCACACTTCCAAAAGCAAGGGTCAAACTGAACTTCTTTGGCTGGCTTCGTGGCTCTCATTTTCTGGTCCCTAATGAAAGACATCCTGTTGGGATCCTACCAGGCCATGTGTGCTCATTCTGGTGTCTTCCACGGCTTCTGATGTTTTGACATGACACACAGCAAAGTCGATATGCACTAAAATCATCCTATTAGTATATAGGCTGTTCTTTAAGAGGCCAAATGAAATCAGAGCTAAATAGTATCAACTGTCTGCTTAGCACATGCATATAACTGTATAATCTCACAAGAGGCGCAGACAGAGAAAGAAACAAAGAAACATCAATTTAAAGGAGTCTTGTTTGACCATCCATGGTGACCAATAGCTTCTTGGGTGTAAACACTCATGTTGCTGGGTTCAAGTCTCCCAAACAGTCAGCAGGCAGAAGGTCTTTCTGTTTAATAGTAGTCCTAGGTCTGTCAGGTTGGCTGCCAACCCTAATATATAAGTTCTTTTCTCTGAAGTTTGTACAGTTGTCTTCATTCTCTGAAGACCTGGGCTGGCTCATGGCTGCACGTGGGTCAACCTCTCAATGACTCAGCATTGCTCCAGTCACAAGACAGACCAACTCCTCCCTGAATCTGCTAGAGGAAAACGATGCCATTCTTTGAGAGTTTGTCCCTTTTGGTTCCTGCTGAGACCACGTGACCTAGTGCACTGCGTGAAGCATCCTACCTTCAAGAAGCTCGCTCCTGCCACAACCTGGTTGGGCTTAAAGGGTGTTGTGCTAAGTGAAATAAGTCAGACAGAAAAAGACAAGTACTGCATGATCTCACGTGTAGGTGAAGGCTAAAAAAGCTGAACATGGGAAGGACAAATTGGTGGTTTGGGACTGACATGTAGGCACTATTGTATTTAAAACAGATTAGCAACAAGGACGTTCTGTATAGCACAGGGAACTCTGCTTATATTATGTGATGACTTATACGGGAAAAGAATTTGAAAAAGAATGGACACGTGTGTATGTATAACTGAATCACTTTGCTGCCCACCTGAAGCTAACACAACATTGTTAATCAACTATACTCCAACAGCAAATAAAAAATAAAGTAAATACAAGTAGAGAAATAGAGGGATATGTAGATGAAGAGAGAGAAAGGTTTTGGATTTGGGTTTCTTTGAAAGAAATGGAGAGATACAGTAAACACGTGTGTGTGTGTGCGTGTACACACATGCGTGTGGTGTGTGCATGTGTGGTAAGTGCAATATGTATTCTGGATTGAGTTCATTAGTTTAAAAGGACATTAGTGGAAAAATTAGTGCAGTCTAAGTAGTTTGTAGTTCAATAAATAGCACTGCACCAATGTTGATTTCTTGCTTTTGATATATATATCTTGCTTACAAAAGATATTAAACTTGGGGGAATCTGGGTGAAGGATATAAGGAAGTCTGTGCTCTTCCTAACTTTCTTGTAAATTTCTCCAAAATAAAATATCTATAATAAAAAAAAAAGTTGAACTCAGAGGAATAGGCAGTAGGATAGGAGTTGCCAAGGTCTTTGGGGTAGGGGTGGGGGAAATGAGGCAATGTACATCTTCTAGCTAGAGATGAATAAATTCTAGGGGCTTAATGGGCAGCATGATGACTAAAATTAGCTGTATTACATACTTTAAACCTGTTAAGAGAATAGATCTTAAATGTCATCAGCACACACACACACACACAATGATAAGTACGTGAAGGAATGAAGGTGTTAACATTGTTTTAGTGATCATTTCACAATAAACATGTGTATCAGCTCACCACACTGTACACCTTAAATGTACATATGCATATCTCAAAAATAACTCAATTACTCTGGGGGGAAAAACCAAAGAACTCACTCTACTTTAGTAGAGTAGTTGTCTTTGGTAGTTGACTACTATGAAATCAAGAGGAATTGTCAAAGCTCTTGGTGTTTGTTTTTCTCTTTTCCTCACTTCACAATGCTTGCACCTGGATTTTGTCTGGTGAACTTGAAAAGTCTCATTTTCCTTCTTGTGTAAAATGTGCATTGTGTATCGTCTTCCATTGGTAAGAGACACAGAAGATGGCTGGGCTTGGGTGAGCTGGGGCTGTGGACTTACCCACAGCCACAAGGGGACCCCAACAGTGGGATAGAAAATCAGGAATAACTGAACAGTCAGCTCTGGTGGAAACTTTACTATGTAAGGGATGCTAAGCAGTTTCAAACATGTTTCTCTCAAAGACAATTCAATGTGGTACACACAACTATTAAATTGGCAAAAGGTTAATCTTATCACCAATAAGATGCTTTACATGATAAAAGGGTCCCTTTAAATGATGTCAAACACCATGTTAAAAAAATATTTCATTAAAGTATAGTTTGATCTACGATGTGTGTTCATTTCTGCTGTACAACAAAGTGACTCAGTTATACATATATATTACATTCTTTTTCATATTCTTTTCCATTATGGTTTATCACAGGATATTGAATATAGTTCCCTGTGCTATACAGTAGGACCTTGTTGTTTATCCATTCTTTATATAATAGTTTGCATCTGATAACCTCCAATTCCCAATGCATCCTTCCCCAGCCTCTCTTCCCTGCTGGCAACCAAAATCTGTTCTCTTCTATCTGTGGGTCATCCCTTTCCTTTCACCCAAAAATATTGGAACCAGCGATTTCTACTGAAATAAAAGTGTCCACAAGCCTTAAACCATCACCATAGCCACCAATTACTTGTGCAGCCCTCTGATATGTTGCAACACTGATGTTGAGTGAGAACTCTTTTTCTGGAAAAAAAAGCAATTGAAGCTCAAGGATGCTTTATGACTTGCGGAGCTAGAAAGGAAACTAGACTTACTGACTCCAACCTGAGTGTCTTGTCTCCGAGCCCCACGGATTTTACACAGACACGGGGACCAGCAACACGTCTGTTTCAAGAAGCTCAGACTCTGAAAAGTGCCTTCCTTTTACATACGGAGGTGTATAGCTTCCATGACATTCTCTGCATTCATCTCACCATCTCTCCTTCCTCCCCTCTGCCTGTGTCCTTAACTCTGTTCTCTGTGTCTGCATTTCCATCGCTGCCTTGCAAATAGGCTCGTCAGTACCATCTTTCTTGGTTCCATATATATGTGTTAACACACAGTATGTAAAATAGGCAGCCAATGGGAATTTGCTGTATGGCTCCAAGGAACTCAAAGCAGGGCTCTGTCACAACCTAGAGGTGTGAGGAGGGGTGGGAGGTGGAGGGAGAGTGAAGAGGGAGCGTGCATATGCACACCCATGACTAACTCCTGTTGATATGCGGCCAAAATGAAACCAATATTGTAAAGCAATTATCCTTCTGCCGCTGCTGCTGCTAAGTCGCTTCAGTCGTGTCCGACTCTGTGTGACCCCATAGACAGCAGCCCACCAGGCTCCCCCGTCCCTGGGATTCTCCAGGCAAGAACACTGAAGTGGGTTGCCATTTCCTTCTCCAATGTGTGAAAGTGGAAAATGAAAGTGACGTTGCTCAGTCGTGTCCGACTCCCATGGACTACAACCTACCAGGTTGTAGTCCTACAACCCCATGGACTACAGCCTACCAGGCTCCTCCATCCATGGGATTTTCCAGGCAAGAGTACTGGAGTGGGGTGCCTTTGCCTTCTCTGAATTATCCTTCAATTAAAATTAAATAAAAATTTTTAAGAAGTCACTTCCTTTTCTTGTACTTCAGTTTTCTTTTCCTCAGTTCCAGCCAGACCAAGCTACCTTATTTTCTCCTGAATATGTTACCCAATTCCTGTGTTTGCAACTTTATTCATCGCCTTCCCTGGCCCCAAAGCCCCTGTTCACTCTTTTCCTTTGGCCTCAAAGCTTCCTCAAGGAAGGTCTTCCTGCCGCCCTTTCTTCTCTCTTTCCCCATGCCTGGGGATCTCTCACATCCTGCCCCTATCACCTGCCATCTCTCCCACTCACCCAGGGCTTCAAAAACATCTCTAATGTCCTTAGAGGTCTTTCCATTACGATATACTGGGTTGGCCAAAAAGTTTGTTCGGATTTTTCCATATGATGTTATGGTAAAACTTGAATAAACTTTTTGGCCAACTGTATATATACCACTTACAAGCAGGGATTGTGCCTTCTATCATCAACTAATTATATTTATATTACTAATTACTTATTTATTGAATAACTTATCACCCCCAATAGACAAAAGATTTGTGGTAGCTCACAAAAATGAATACAGTTGAAGAGGATAAGATGAACAGTTGAAGCAGTTGGAGTGAAAGAGGGAACAAGAAAAGCAGAGGAATTTTCTCTTCCCTCACACGCCCAATAGGGTCTCACCGGCGACACTCATGGAGACTGCTGTTGATAAGAATTCATGGAGGACAAGATCTTATGAAGTTATGTTTCATGCCATCTGTAGGTCACTTTATAATTTTAAAGGTATTTTTATATAGTGGGGCTTCCCTGATGGCTCAGATGGTAACAAATCTGCCCGCAATGCAGGAGACCTGTATCTGATCCCTGATAGGGAAGATCCCCTGGAGAAGGGAATGGCTTACTCACTCCAGTATTCTTGGCTGGAGAATTCTATGGACAGAGGAGCCTGGAGGGCTAGAGTCCATGAGATGTCAAAGATACTAACACACAAACACACACATTCTCAAATAGTACATCACTGGAACAAAGGTCCTTCTAGGCAAGGCTATGGTTTTTCCAGTGGTCATGTATAGATGTGAGAGTTGGACTATAAAGAAAGCTGAGCACCAAAGAATTGATGCTTTTGAACTGTGGTGTTGTAGGAGACTCTTGAGAGTCCCTTGGACTACTAGGAGACCCAACAAGTCCATCCTAAAGGAAATCAGTCCTGAATATTCATTGGAAGGACTGATGCTAGAGGTGAAACTCCAATACTTTGGCCCCCTGGTGTGGAGAACTGACTCATTGGAAAAGACCCTCATGCTGGGAACGATTGAAGGTAGGAGGAGAAGGGGATGACTGAGGATGAGATGGCTGGATGGCATCACTGACTCAGTGGACATGAGTTTAAGTAAACTCCGGGAGTTGGTGATGGACAGGGAGGCCTGGCATGCTGCAGTCCATAGGGTCGCAAAGAGTCGGACATGACTGAGCAACTGAACTGAACTGAACTGGAGCTAATGTATTCTCATAAACATATTTTTTATCTTTATAGACAAGGAAATCAAGACTCAGAGATGTGAGCTGACATGGCCAGGTGCACTGGCTGGCAAGCTGCAAGCTGGCACTTAAAATCCAGTTTTCCTCATGCAGTGTCCCGCCTCCTGTAAGAGCAAAGTTTATATGAAAAGAAAGAGACATGGAAAGTGAGAACATTCTTGGAAACTGAAGTGGGGATACCAACAAGCCAAGGAAAGAAAAAAAAAAAGCAGCTTTGGGTGAGGAACTAATACAGCAATCTCAAGCCTTTCCAAAATCAAATGTCTGCAAAAGAAATGCAATGACCCCTACAGGGGAGAGAACAGAGTATCAGAACTATCTTGAGGGGCTGCTGATGGTACCTGGGGGGTGCTGGAAAGCACGGCAGCTTAGGGCCATCACAGATTCAGTACACTGATGATCAGAAGCCTGTAGTCAGTTGGCATGGTCAGCACTTGCCCTCAATCAGACTGTGATTTGACAGCTCTGGAGCGTTAAAAAGCAATGAAAAGCCTGTTGACCATCAAATGCCTCACACGTCTGCTCTGAACGATGAAAGTTGGAAGCAGAAAAGGTGAGCTGGATCAATGATCCATCTGCACGTTGTCCTATTGAAAGAATTATTGGTAGCACCATGAAAAAGAAAAGTTTCCATTGCCATTTAAAAGGAAATATAAAAATATATTATACATATTTAAAAATACATGAAAGGCAATATAATTGCCAATATTCAAGACAGAGTTTTCAGTTTGATTGAAACTTTTATCCTTCTCTGGGCATTGTCTCTCCCAGAGCCCTATCTGGTGAACCAGTCCAGGCACACAGAGTTTCCTTGGGGGCTTTCACTCCGGGTACCCTGCGAATGCTGTGTATGTAGCTGGTGGTGTGATGCACTCAGCATCCCGTGTTCTGTCTGCTGGCAGAGAAACATACCCCAGTGACTTCTACGAGACAGCGGCCCGCATTCTGAAACACAGCTCCTCAAAAAGTCCAGCATCTTGAGCAGAACAACCATTTTTTAATAGTCAAAGTGTATTTGAAATTAGAGCAATAACAGAATTTACAGTAAGTCCCCTGCATACGAAGCTTCAAGTTGTGAACTCTCAAAAATGCAGACGTGCATTCTATCAAGATCAGGTGTGAGTGACATTGCAGCTGGCCCGCCGTCTCCTATCGCTGACTCTACCATCTTCCGCCTCTTCTCCCTCCTTCAGCCAGCAACTCTTCTTGCCTGTTCACCCAGTCCCAGCCCCTATATGCCAGCGGTTGTACTGTGCTTTTCAAGGTACTGTATTGTAAGATTAAAAACATTTCCTTTACTTTTTGTGTTTGCTTTTTATGTATTATTTGAGTGAAAAGTATTATAAACCTATTACAGTACAGTACTATAAAGCTGATTGTGTTAGTTGGATGCCTTGGCTAACTTCATTGGACTTATGAACAAATTGGACTTATGAACATGCTCTTGGAAAAGAACTCATTCAGATATAGGTCACTCTACCGTATTTGTATTTAGAGTGGTAAAGCAATTAGAATAGTAATTCTGTCTGACTCTTTGCTCCCCTGTGGATGCTAGCTTGCCAGGCTCCTCTGTCCATGGGATTCACTAGGCAAGAATACTGGAATGGGTTGCCATGCCATCCTCCAGGGGATCTTCCTGACTTAGGGATCGAACCTATCTTCTGCACTGGCAGGTGGGTTCTTGACCACTGAGCCACCGGGGAAGCCCGCCGAGCCGGGTACTGTGGTGTATACCAAGTAAGTCTAGTGGCAGAGAAAGCAGTGGGTCCTGCCCTTGAGGGGACTAGAGTTCAAGTGATTAGAGACAGTCACTTGTCCTAGTCTACGTCCTCTTTTAGATTTGGGCCAGGTAATGTCTCACACCTGTCAACTGCATCTAACTTAGGTTCCGGTTAAGGCCTCAGGCTGTGTCCTTCTTGACTACCCCCCCCCCCCACCTCCTGCCATGGGAAGGATGCGATAACCAAAGTCAAACAAAAGAAAAAGCATAGACCACAGAACACTGGAAACCACATTGGGAGGTACGAGCTATAAGGGTCTAGTCATTCTGAGAACCAAGGATAATGCAGATAGAAATCAGGGGAAGGTGGCTTGAAGAAGGAGGAAAGAGACAGAGAGGCCTGAGCAAAAATTCCAGTCCCTTTCCTTATGTAAGTGTGACCCTGGAAACATCAATTGACCTTTTATGACTCAATCTCTTCATTAAACACAAAGCAAGGTTTGTTGGCAGCTTTTGAAGACATGGCAGAGGGTTTCACAAATTTAGAAAGCGTTACAAGACAGGAAATTAAAACCAATCTGGGGATTTGCTCCTTGCGACAACTCTGCACTGGGGAAGCATTTATTTTTAGACTTTCTAAACCTTTGCAATTTATTTCAGAGCATTCAGGGCAAGAGTATGGATTTTCCCTTTGGGATGAAATGAGTTCCAAAGCATGAGTCATCACTTGACCTGTGTGACCTGCGTCATCTGATCATTCAGTTCAAGTTCCACAGGGCATTTCCTGGCTTCCTGGACAAATTCACAGTTGGGGGAGTGAGAGAAACATTAGGGACCTCTTCCAGGAAGACTGTTGAATAACTGCAACCAGGTGCATCCCGGGGCAACGGCGGTGCTGGGAGACGCAGCTGCACCCTGCATTAGTGCATCAGTTCCACAGTGAGGATGGGAGCTCCCAGATCAGGGCATCAGATGGGGGGAGAAAGGGGTGGAGGAAGAAGCAAGCAGAAAGTCCTGGAAGCCAAACAAGGACACCAAGAAACTGAGAGATGATTTCCCTTCCCTCAGGCCATCATCAGTGGTCACTCTGGGCTCTTCCTGGAGCTTTTGCATCCTAGTCCAACTATGTGCCTGATTTCCGAGGCTCTGGTATTAAAGTTGAATCTGATGGTCCAGCCTGACCTCACATCCGGGGCCCACTCAGCTGCTCCACTGGAGGAGCCCATGAAACTGGACTTTGTTACTCGATCAGGCCTTTAAATGTCATAAAATGATGGTTCAAATAAGGTTAACAGCATGCTCTGCATGCGTGCTAAGTCACTTCAGTTGTGTCTGACTCTTCGTGGCCCCATGGACTATAGCTCGCCAGGCCCCTGTGTCTGTGGGATTCTCCAGGCAAGAACACTGGAGTGGGTTGCCACGCTTTCCTCCAGGGGATCTTCCTGACCCAGGGATCGAATCTGTGTCTCTTTTATCTCCTGCATTCCAGGCGGATTCTTTACCTGTAACCCTACACTACCCTTCAAAGTGACTTAGTCCCTATCAGTATAGTACGAATTATATATTGACTCCAATGACCACGTATTTTTGTTCTGAGATTCTCTACACCACAGAGAAAAGCTGAAGTGCTACAACAGAAAAACGAAACAAAAACAATAACCAAAGCCCTTCCCCAATGCCGCTTTTTTTTCCTTACTATCATGACTGCTTGGTTTGTAGCAATTGACAAGTTCATTGTTTCTGTTAATTCATTCCTGACTTTGGGTAAACTGGTGGCCTCTGTGGCTGTGACTTTCAAAAGCTCTGTAATTCCAGTTTCCCTTAGGAGATGTGGGTGTATACCTGTTATTCGCTCAGTCGTGTCTGACTCCCTGCGATCCTGTAGCCTGCCAGGCTCCCTTCTCTGTCCATGGGATTCTCCAGGCAAGAACACTAGAGTGGGTGGCCACTGCCTTCTCCAGGGGATCTTCCCAACTCAGGGATCAAATCTGGGTTGCCCACATTACAGGTAGATTCTTTACCGTCTGAGCCACCAGGAAAGAGTGCTATTTAGATTTTTTAAGTTAGCTGCATTTCTTTCTTGAAGTTGCTGTGTACTTGCTTGTATCATTGTTGCTGAATAAAGTCTTTAGCTAAGTAGTTGTCAGGTGCCACTTTCTAATCTACGTTAGAAATGCCCTGGTATTTTGACCAAATCTTTCCTTCCTGGAGCCACATTCTGTGACCCTTCTCTGAGTCACCCTGTTAGCCTGGCTTTTTCTCTCGCTCCCAAACCAAGATACTTCTTGGTCAAACAAATGTTTCCCCAAGTTCTCAAGGCTTTCCAACACTACTTCTTCCCCAGCCCCACAAATGTGGTTACATTTGTTTTTCCCTTTTAAAGATTCTCATCTTGATTACCATTTTTAATCTTCAGATGTTGTGATTTTAAAGCCACAATTTTAAGTCTTCTCTGCTTTGCCGAAAGCCACATTTAACTTATCTTTTTACTTAAGTAAAAAACAGTGAAAAAATTTTTTTCCAAATACAACTCAAATATTAAACAAAATCCAGACTAAAATATCTGTGACAACAACAATATGAAAGTAATATCAAAGTGGGCAAGCTCCCATTTACAGCCTATTTAAACTGGAGGATAATTACTTTTACAATATTGTATTGGTCTTTGCCATACATTAGCATGAATCAGCCGTGGGTACACATGTGTCCCCCATCCTGAACCCCCCTCCCACTCCCTCCCCACCCCATCCCTCTGGGTTGTCCCAGAGCACGGGATTTGAGTGTCCTGCTTCATTCATTGAACTTGCCCTGGCCTTCTATTCTACATATAATAATATACATGTTTCAATGCTGTTCTCTCATATCATCCCACCCTTTCCTTCTCCCACATAGTCCAAAAGTCTGTTCTTTACATCTGTCTCTCTTTTGCTGCCTTGCAGACAGGATCATCATTCAGTTCAGTTCAGTTCAGTTCATTTCAGTCGCTCAGTCATGTCTGACTCTTTGAGACTCCATGGACTGCAGCATGGCAGGCTTCCCTGTCCATCACCAACTCCCGGAGTTTACTCAAACTCACGTCCATTGAGTCGGTGATACCATCCAACCACCTCATCCTCTGTCGCCCCCTTCTCCTCCCACCTTCAATCTTTCCCAGCATCAGGGTCTTTTTAAATGAGTCTGTTCTTCGCATCAGGTAGCCAAAGTTTCAGTCACCTGATGGAGTTTTAGCTTCAACATCGGTACTTCCAGTGAATATTCAGGACTGATTTCCTTCAGGATGGACTGGTTGGATCTTGCAGTCCAAGCGGCTCTCAAGAGTCTTCTCCAATACCATAGTTCTAAAGCATCAGTTCTTTGGTGCTCAGCTTTCTTTATAGTCCAACTCTCACATCCATACATGACCACTGGAAAAATCATAGCCTTGACTAGATGGACATTTGTCGGCAAAGTAATGTCTCTGCTTTTTAATATGCTGTCTAGTTTGGTCATAACTTTTCTTCAAAGGATCAAGCATCTTTTAATTTCATGGCTGCTATCTCCATCTGCAGTGATTTTGGAGCACAAAAAATTAAAGTCTGTCACTGTTTCCACTGTTTCCCCATCTATTTCCCATGAAGTGATGGGACCAGACGCCATGATCTTAGTTTTCTGAATGTTGAGTTTTAAGTCAACTTTTTCACTCTCCTTTTTCACTTTCATCAAGAGGCTTTTTAGTTCTTCTTCACTTTCTGCCATAAGGGTGGTGTCATCTGCATATCTGAGGTTACTGATATTTCTCCCAGCAATCTTGATTCCAGCTTGTGCTTCCTCCAGCCCAGCGTTTCTCATGATGTACTCTGCATATGAGTTAAATAAGCAGGGTGACAATATACAATCTTGATGCATTCCTTTCCCTATTTGGAACCAGTCTGTTGTTCCATGTCCAGTTCTAACTGTTGCTTCCTGACCTGCATACAGATTTCTCAAAAGGATTATCATTACCATCTTTCTAAATTCCATATATATGTGTTAGTATACTGTATTGGTGTTTCTCTTTCTGACTTACTTCACTCTGTATAATAGGCTCCAGGTTCATCCACCTTATTAGAACTGACTCAAATGTGTTCTTTATTGTAGCTGAGTAACATTCCATTGTGTAACCGTACCACAACTTCCTTATCCCCTCATCTGCCGATGGACATCTAGGTCGCTCCCATGTCCTGGCTGATGTAAACAGTGCTGCGATGATCACTGGTGTACTTTTGCCTCTTTAATTTCTGGTTTACTTGGTATGTATTCCCAGTGTGGGAGTGCTGGGTCATATACAGCCTGTTTATTTTAAGCAAAAAGTCAGTACACAAAGATTTCAGCATATAGAGAGACCACCCCGCCAGCTGTCCATCATGCCAGGACCTTATCTGTGGCGCATTGTGATACTTTGTAGAAATAAATATCAACACATACAGGCATGGCAGTCCAGCCCCTCCATCCACCTACTTCCTAAAACTGGTTCTGTGGGTTGTAACCACTGGTTTATCAACCTTAGGGCTCAGGGTTCTTATTCCTGTCTTAAAGTTCTCTCTCTCCCGTTGATTCCTCTTCCTCGTCCATGTTTTAGATGTCGACGTTCTTTCCTTCCACGCAAACAGTTCAGTTCAACTTCACAGAATGTAGCTTCACTCGTTCCCATTGTCTTTGCCTTGAGACCTACATATTGAAAATGTAAAAACGCATCACTGTGTAATATATCCAACTAAGCTGCTCCTGAGACCCTGCCAAAGTGACTTGATATACTGACTGTGACATCTTATTTAATTTCCATGTGTTTGAATCATCCTCAGTAGGTTGTTAAGCGACTTGAGTTTGCAACCCATCCATCTTTATAAACACCTCCCCACCCAAAGTCTAGCCCAGTGCTTTATGCTTAGGTACTCCTTATGTGTTTATTGAATGAATAACTATCCCCTTTAGCTACAACAATTCTCTTTAAATCCAGCTGGAAGTTTTCCAGTTTCAGACCTATATTCTGTATACTCTTTGCTACATAGCCTTTGCCAATCTATCTCCTCATAAAATAGTGATAAATCAATGTTTCCTCTGCCAATATTTCTTGGGAAAACAGGACATGTGTAATGACTGGCTAGTCCCTGTGTGGGTGGAGAACACGACAGAGTTGCCTAGCTGTTCTTTTTCAAGACCTAGTTCATCACTCTCTCCGAATATGTCACATATTACTTCACTGCTAAGGCTTATTTTATTTTCTTCATTCGAAAAGTTGGAAGCAATTTGGATAGATCTTTTAGGAGTATGACCATGATTCATTATCAGTAAGTCCACAATCTCATCTAATTGTAATTAAATTTTAATTTTTTATCAAAGTAACCCAGAAGCAGCTTAGCAAGTCAAACAGTAACATAAGGCTTATCATAAAAGAGCAGTCCCCTTACCATGACTGTTTTTTTCCTAGTTCCCACTCCCCAGATGGACTCACTTTGTACTCTCTTGGCTGTTTCTTCTGGTTTATATCTCACTATTTCAAAACAGCATCCTATAAGAAAAAGTTTTCTTTTTATTTTCAAGTTTAGACATTGCCTATTAACCTTCTATTATAAAAATGGGGCTTAGGTCTCTCTCATATCCCCCAAACACACATACATATACATACATACACACATACACACACACACCAATACATATATATGCACATACACACATCTATACATACTCACACACCTTATTGTCCCTGCACCCAATTATATTCTTACTTTGTTCAAATCAAGATTGAAGGTTTACATTCAGATGGCTAACATATGATTACATCATTATTATTGGCCAAGTCATTTAGCTTTATTTAATTTCTTTTCATGTGGTATATTCACTTAGTTTGTTAGTAGAGTTTAAATATTACTTCTTATGTGTGTGTGTGTTAGTCACTCAGTCATGTCCACCCATGGACTGTAGCCTGTCAGGCTCCTCTGTCCATGAAATTCTCCAGGCAAGAATACTGGAGTGGGTTGCCAGTTCCTGCTCCAGAGATTACTTCTTAGTTGATCACCAATTTACTTTTTATTTTATTCAGTTTTTTAGTGATTTAGATTTTAAGATTATTTAGTTTATTATTTCATGTCATTTTTTAGCACATTGCTTAAATGTTTGGATATTCTTTATACTGACTTATAATTATTATTTTTGTTCCTACTACATTATTTTTAGAAAACATCGTGTATTCCTTTGAAATTTTCTTTGAAACTTTCATTATGACTTCACACATGGTCAGTTTTTGTGACTATTCCACTTTGCTGCAGAAGCCATCTACTCTGCATCCTTTGGGTATGGATCTGTACACATAGTAAGCCATATACACAGGGGGTGTGTGCGCTCAGTCATGTCCAACTCTCAGCAACCCCACTGGTTGCACTCCACCAGGCCCCTCTGGCCGTGGAATTTTCCAGGCAAGAACACTGGAGAGGGTTGCCATTTCCTACTTCAAGGGATCTTCCTGACCCAGGGACAGGACCCACATCTCTTGCATCTTCTGTATTGGCAGGCCAATTCTCTACTGATGCGCCACCTGGGAAGCCCCTATATACACAGTACTTCAATCTTACTAATTGTGTTATTTAAACTCATTTGCTCGTTTATTTTTTTCAGTGAACATTTATTCCACACCTTATTATTCACTGGACACTCTTCTAGGCATCAGAAATATAGTCTTAAACAAACAAAATCCCTGCCTTTCATGGACTTTATATTCTAGGGGAGCTAATAATAAATAAATAATAACAACTTATGTTATACACACCCACAGAGTAGTGATAAATGCTTTGAGAAAAATAAAGTAGGAGGATGATAGAGAATTTAGGGTGTACAAGGCAAGAGTTAATCCATAAAGGGTGGGTCAGGAAGATCTTTCTGAGAAAGTGATATTTAAACGTATCTTTATATGTTTGTTTATTTGTCTTTGATTGAGCTCTTATTTTGAAGATACATATAATTGTTTTTCTTTTCACTCACATCTGATGTCCCTTTTTGGCTAGTATGATATTTTTTGTCTTGAATTCTGTTTTGTCAGATATTAAAATTTGAGCATCTATTTTCTTTCAACCCATATTTGCATAACTTTCTTGATCTTGTTTTATCACTTGGTTTGAATCCCAGCTATGATACTTGCTGGTTATTTCATCTTGGATTGATTATTTAATCTCCACAATTTAACGATCCATTAGTGAGGATAGTAAAAGTATAATAACTATCTCATAACACCATTATGAGGATTAAACGAGTTAATTCTTGTCATGTGCTTACGACAGTGCCTGGCACATAGTAAGAACTGCAGAAGTAAGACGCTATAGGAAAAAAACAAAAAACAAAAAACACTGTGCTTCAAACATTTGTTTGCTTTTATTTCAAGTTTGTCTATTGCTAACAACAAATTAGGTTTCAGCTTTTAAAATCCAGAGTCAATTTTAATAGATGTTTTCTATCCATTTACATTCACTCTATGTATTTTAACTATATTAGAACATATTTCTGTCACCTTATTTAACATTTTCCCATTTATTATACCTTTAGTATTTTTCCTTTATTTCCTACTTTATACTATCTATGCAGCATTTTCTCCCAACTATAAACATAAGCAATTATTTGCACCTAACTTCTTAAGAAACCATGTCCTTCCCTTTTCCAAATATTTCTGTTTCTTCTTCATTTCCTTTTATACATATTTTGTATTATTGCTCATGATGGTTATATATATTTTGATTTCCATTATACAGTTTCCATATCACATACCTCATTTTTCACCTTCCTATAGCATCTTCACTTCTACATGGTCTTTTTATACATCCATGACTCCCACTACTCTCCGTATATATAGACTGCCATGTATGTATATATAGGCAGATATAGACTGCCACATCCTTATCTCTGGCTCTAATTCCTCTCCTGATCATACACCTGTGCATTCAGCTGACCCAGACCTCCCATCTGCATGCCCCTCGATCATTCAAACCCAGTGCATCCTAAACTGAACATCTGCTCTGCGTTTCCCTGCTTCAGGAATGGTACCACCAACCTCACAGTTACCAGCCTATCGCCTTGATGCTCCTCTTTTTTCCCCCACCTTCCAATATAACGTGGTGTTCTGTCAATTCTACTTCCTAAATTTGCCTTGAAAGTCTGTGTTGTTTTCTACCATCCTTATCTGGATTCTTGCATGATCTTTCTACACCCATCTGAGCATCTCCTCCACCCTCACCCCAGTATAATCTTCTACCCTATAACCTGTGATCTTCATAAAATGAATATCTAATGATGTCATTACCTACTTAACACTCATCAGTGGTGTTTTATCACCCTGTGGATTAAATGTTGATGCCGTAACATGGCTCACCAGTCCACAGGTGATCTGATTCCTGCTGACCCTTAGCTTTTCCCAACCTCAAATATATCAGGTGTTGTCTTACTTTCACATGTTTTCATAAGTTATTTTTTCTTCCTAGAACATGTTTTCCTTTCTTTTTGCTAAACTTTCAGACCTCTGTTTAGATGTTTCCTCTAAGAAGTCTGTCTGCCTCATTTAGGAAGCCGGCAATCTCTCAAGGTCCCCTGCCTGCCCCCACCACACCGTGTTTCCTCCTTAATATGGTGTTTTATGAATGTTCGGGTTTTCATCTTTGATTCAATACTCTCAGCAAAGGCAGAGGCTGTTCCAAGTCATGCCTAGGATGAGCCTGATGTAGGGTAAGTCCTCAGTGACATGTATTGACTTGAGTTGCATGTCCATACTGTACTTTCGGCCCCTTGGATTCTTTTAACTCTATACATTTCTTTCAAATTCCATTGGCTTCTTAGAGACATCCTAAGCATCCCTAACTTTATACTTTACTAACTCATATCTCACACTAAAATAATCCTAAGTTGTTTACAAGGTAATTTTCATAGACTGTTCCATCTAACTCTCTCCATGTTCCTGGGATATGATTAGGAATAAATTCGGCTCCCCGTTCTACAATAAAGCATCTAAGTTCTGAAGAATTTAGCGAAAGGCACAATAAGACCAGAGTCAGTTCATCTATTTAGGTTTTTGATTCAATTTGGTACTTTTTAAAAATTGTGGCAAATATACATGGCATACAACTTATCATTTTAACTGTTTTTAAGTGTACAGTTAAGTTGCCTTACGTATGTTCACATTGTCATGCAACCAATCCCCAAAACTCTTTTCACCTTACAAAATGAAAATTCTATACCAGTTAAATGACTCTTCATTCCCTCTGCCCCCCAGCCTCTTACAACCACTGTTCCACTTTCTATTTTAATGAATTCCACTAGTCTGAGTATCTTATGTAAGTTGAATGAGACACTATTTTTCTTCTTGTCATTGACTTCATTTAGCACAATGTCTTCAAGTTTCATTCATGTCGTAACATATGTCAGAACTTCCTTCCCTTTTGCTGTGTATATATTCAATCATCTGTATATATTACAATCACAGGTATACCCCAAGTGTTGTTTATCCATTCATCTGTTGATGGACACTTGCATGGGTCTACCATTTGGCTATTGTGGATAATGCTGCTATGAACAATGGTGCACAAATACCTCTCTGAGTCCCTGTTTTCAATTCTTTTGGGTGTATACCCAGAAGTGGAGCTGCTGAATCATGTGGTCATCATATTTTTAATTTTTTAAAGACTTGCCATACTTTTCCCACAGCAGCTCTACCAGTTCGCATTCCCACCAACAGTACACAATAGAGCTAATCTCTCCACATTCTAGCCAACGCTTCTTATTTTCTGCTTTTTGATAGTAGCTATCTTAATGGGTGTGAGGTAGTATTTCACTGTAACTTTGATTTGCATTTCCTTAATGATTAGTAATATGAAACATCTTTTCATGTGCTTGTTGGCCATTTTCATATCTTCTTTGGTGAACTGTTTATCCAAGTCATTTGCCCACTTTCTGATTGATAGTGTGATTTTTTATTGTAATAAGATTAAATATTTGGGTATTAATCCTCAACAGATATATGATTTGCAAATATTTTCTCCCATCCCTTAGGCTGTTCTTTTACTCTGATCATTGTGTCCTATGACTCCTGACACTATTTTGAATGGTCTCTTTAGAGGACTATTTACAGAAGTGGTACAAAGCCTATGTGGAGTCATGGCAAAAGAACCAGAGCCCAGTTATCAGAACAGATACACAAGGTCAAGGATTGTATGAGGGGGTGGATGCTGAGCCCCAGGGTAGGGGAATGTTGCGGGGATGGAGACACAATGTTTTCCTGCTTAGAGTATATATTTGTCATCGAGACTGAGCTAGGCATAAGGCAACAGATGGGGGTCAAGTGATCCCAGGGGGGCGTCCCAGGTGGCTCAGTGGTAAAGAATCTGCCTGCCAGTGCAGGAGATGAGAGTTCAATTCCTGGGTCGGGAAGATCCGTTTCCTTCCCCAGTACAACCCACTCCAGTATTCTTGCCTGGAGAATCCCATGGATAGAGGAGCCTGGTGGGCTGCAGTCCATAGGGTCACAAAGAGAAGACATGACTGAACATACACACACACACACATACAGACACACACACACACACACACACACACACACAGCTGACCCCAGGAGTGGAAAAAAGGAGGGACACCAGAACTGAGACATATTTAAGCCTCTTTTATTGAGTCATATATAGAAGACCAAAAGATAGTTTCATTTCTTCTCTAAGAGCTTTGAACCACTATTCAAGTGGTAAGAAGTACCTGGGATAATCCCACCAGGTACTCAAGGAGACACCTAAGGATCATACAGTTGGGGACTTCCCTGGTGGTCCAGTGGTTGAGAAGCCACCTTCCAATGCAGAGGGTGCAGGTTTGATCCCTGGTCTGAGAACTGAGCCCACACACAACTGCTGAGTCTGCTACAAGCCACCATGACAAATTTCAGCTAAATAAATATTTCTTATAAAAAAAGAGAGAACCATACAACCAAATATAGGCCTTTGAAGAACTAGGAACCCAGGTTAAGATGATTATCTGTTAATTAAATTCTTGACTTTTAGTAAGGAAGATCCAGGACCTCAGGCTAGATATCACCAACTCAGTTGAGGTTAGGATTTATGATTTGTCCACAAGAAAGAAATTAGGAATTGTATGTATCAATGTCAGATCAGCAGTAGTGAATTGGTGCCATTCAGTTAAAGGCTAACCTACCTGAATCAAGTTAGAAATAGGATCCAGGTTACCAATTAACCAGGACCGGCAGACTAAAGGTGTTCTAAAAGAGACTTTAAGGGTGAACCGGTTTGCTGTCTGAAGTCCATAGGTGTCATTTCCCCCTGTTTGTTCTAAAAGGATCTGTTTCCCAGAGGGAACAGATAGCCATGTGACATTATCTATATATACCCTTTAGCCATATAAATGAATACAGAATCATCTCTCTTTACAAGTTTTTCAGATCCCAGTGCCACAAACAAACAACATTAGTGGTCTGCATACTCATTTTCAACTCGGACACCATGCTGTTCAACAGTCTGTTTTTTATTGAGCTCTTTTAAGAACATCATTAAACCATAATATTTTTAAAGCATCACTGAGAAAATATCAAAAGGGTTCATAACAGAGACTTACAAGGAAAACAGAGGAAGTGACTTTTAGAAATGGAAAGTGGTGAGGAAGTGACAAATGGACCACATGCACCTGGGATGAGTCATTTGACAGGAGAAATGATTCTCGGGGATGAAGTGAGTCACTGGCGGTTAACAGGCAAGATGAAGAAGAGAGAGGGATGTTGTTGAAAGATCAGATGCTATTAGTCGACTGAGTAGGCTTTTTAGCTTTAGTTTATTTGACTAAATCGTCTAAAGTTAAGGGACTTAAAGGGAATGCACGGTGGGGATGCTGCCAAGGAAACTTCTGCCACAGGCCATGGATGGTTGGGTGAGTTAACAGCCCCTTGAATCTGAGCAAAAGCGAGATTCTGCCATGACACCCATGGCAGATCCATGTTGTGTAGCATCTAAGGAGTTAACAGAACCACTTTCAAAGATCCTCAGGGATTAGAATGGGGATTAACTGCCTCCAAAACGTTTAATGCCCACAGAACAAATGTCAGCTAGGAGAAAATGGATGCCTAATTATAATGCTCCAAAGGCATGCCCCTTGCCTGTTTCACTAGTGATGGATCCAGGGATTTAAAATTTAAAACAGCCCCCCTCCCTGTGAATTTATGAGCAAAGAGCTTTTCAAAATGCCTTTTAGAATGGGACTGGTGCATAGGAAGAGGAACATCTGTGAATCCATTGAATTTGTTTTCCACTTTGTTCTGTATTGGCTGCAAACTCGATATAAATGCTTTCTCTGGTTTCATAAATATCACCGGTAAGATATTTTAGACATGATCAAGGACGACACGTAAAGACGTGCAACTGGAGGAACATTTCCCAGAGTTTGCTTCATAGGAAAACATGATTCCATGACCAAATAGATTTAGAAAATAATAAAACACTCAGTTAATAAAAAGTTGAATGTATTTCTTAAATAATTGTACTTCTTAAAACAGGGTTGTTAGAATACACCTAGCTGACCTGCAGCTACAGAGAGCATCCTGACCACGAACCGTCACTGCGGCCCTTCAAAGCCGTCCTCACATGTGATAGGCCAGTTGCCCCCGAGGCTGCACCCAGACAGTGGCCTTGACCCAGAGAGCAGGGTCTGAGGTAGGCTTGTTATCCGAAGACACAAGACTCTCCTGACTGACAGCGCTGTCTCAGGGATTTCCTGGCAGGCTTGCTGAGCTGATAATTCACTCAGGCAGTCTCGAAGTTCCTCAGTCTCTCCTGTACTGGGGGTCAGACTTGCAGGATCTGGTGGCTCTTCTGGGATTCCCCAGCTCCCTCCCACTTCCTCTCCCAGGCGTTTCCCCTAACAGAATTCTGCCATGTTTAATTCTGTCCTGGTGTCTGCTTCTCAGATAACCCAGACAAACTATTAAAAAGCTTATAATAACTCATAAAACTCTGCGCGCACACACAAAAATAGCAGCTAAATCTATGAAGCAAAACCTATTAGAAGAGGATTTATATAAAACGGTAATATTTGTGAGAGATTTTAATCCAACCCTTTTAAAATCAGTCATAAGTGACAGAAGAAAATTGAAAACATTAAGAAATTTATGAATCCATAGCTCTGCAAATAGATAATAAAAAGTATTTTCTAACTTAATGGAACAAAGAAAGAAGAGACATTTAAAGTCCATATTTCTTATCATTATTCAATAGAGTTAGAATAAATAATAAAATATGACAAAATTATTACCTGGAAATGAAGGAATATGACCTCAGACAAATTTTAGAGCAATGAGACAATCAAAACTGAAAGGTAGCATAAGTTTCACTAAGTGAGTGAAAGTCGCTCAGTCGTGTCCAACTTTTTGCGACCCCATAGACTATACAGTCCATGGGATTCTCCAGGTCAGAATACTGGAGTTGGTAGCCTTTCCCTTCTCCAGGGGATCTTCCCAAACCAGGGGATTGAGCCCAGGTCTCCTGCATTGCACGTGGATTCTTTACCAGCTGAGCCACAAGGGAAGCCCAGTTGCACTAAAGGAAATGTTAAATACCTAAATGTTTTATTTAAAGAGAAAGATTAAAAGGAATGAAGCTTATTCTGTATTACAGAAGATTAGAATAACAACAAAAGCAACCAAAAGAAAATATGAGGAGGATATTAGTAAAGATAAAAGTGAAAATAAAAATAATAATAAATGATAAAAAATAGGAGAATAACTAAATAACTGAAGAGTAACTAAAGCCAAGGGCTAGTTTTGTGAAAATATCAAACACTTATGGATGTAATTATGATAAAAATTTAAATGTTTAAATAAAAATGACTGAAAAATATACTTGATTAGGAATAAGGGGGAAAAAAAACCAACCATAGACAGAGAAGAAACTTTTAAAAAGAACAACAATGTAATACCTCATACTACTTCTCAGTAGCAAATTTGCAAATCTAGAGGAAATACTTCCTATATACTATAAATTGCCAAAATTGACCCAAGATAGAGAACAGACAGAGTAATTGCCACAGAAGACTTGGGAAGGTGTTTAAGGAGCTAATATTACAGAGGTTCCATGTCCAGATGGTTTTACTGTTCCTTAAGCTTCTAACTCTAAACCATAGGAAAAGATGGAAAGGCTGTCATGACTATAGTTACGAAGCTGACATAATTTCAGTACCAAATTCTGGTAAAAATAATTATTTTTAAATATGTTTACTAATATTTTTAAAATCTCAACCAATATCATATATAACTAAGGAAGCAAAAATTATAAACAAAATACAGCAAACATACGTCAATATCTTCCATGTTTCCAGAGATTAATATACTATGGACAATTGGGATTTATACATGCATTATATGGGTGCTTCAATGCTACAAAAATCTATCAACAAAATTCATAGCATTGATAAATTAAGGGAAAATATGATCACATTAATAAATCCTTAAAAGGCATTTAGAAAATCTAATAGGCATTCTTAATAAAAGCTTTGAATAAAGTAGGAATAAATGGTGACTACTTGATGATGATTTGAAAAACTGACCTATCAAAACCAACAGAAAATATTTCAAATAATGAAAGAAAACCATTTCAGTTAAAATCATAAATATCATAGAATTCCCTCTATCTGTGTTATTAACCAATATGATATAGGTTTTAGTAAGTGCAGTAACAAGGCAATAGAATAATTCATGAGAACATTAGTAAAGAAGCAATAATAATATCTCTATTCACTGAATTTCATACCTAGAAAACCCAAAAGATTCTTTGAGAAATTGCTTTAATAAAAGAGAAAAATTGGAAAATTGGATGGATGTTAAAAATACAAAATTCAACAGCTTTTCTTTATATTAACAATGAAGACCTGCATATGAAAATAGAAAAAAAGATTATTTTATTTACAATAGTTCCCCCAAATTTGCATGAGCTAGGAATAAACGTAAAATGAAAGACAGAGGTCTAAAGAAACAAAACTATAAAACCATGTTGGAGAAGATAAATGCTGAGTAATGAGAAGGCATAAACTTTTTGAATTAGAAAAACCTAATTCCATATGAAGTATATCTTTGCAATTATTTGTTGCTACTATACTGCATTTGTTGCTGCCCTGCCACTCAGTCGTGTCCAGCTCTTTGCGACCCCATGGACTGCAGCACCCCAGGTTTTCTTGTCCTTCACCATCTCCCAGAGCTTGCTCAAACTCATCTCCATTGAGTCGGTGATGCCATCCAACCATCTTGTCTTCTGTTGTCCCCTTCTCCTCCTGCTTTCAGTCTTTCCCAGCATCAAGGTCTTTTCTAATGAGTCAGCTCTTTGCATCAAGTGTCCAAAGTACTGGAGCTTCAACTTCGGCATCAGTCCTTCCAATGAATGATCAGGACTGATTTCCTTTAGGATGGACTGATTTGATCTCCTTGCAGTCCAAGGGACTTTCAAAAGTCTTCTCCAACAATGCAGCTCAAAAGCATCAATTCTTCAGTGCTCAGCCTTCTTTATGGTCTAGCTCTCACATCTCACTTACACAAACCATAGCTTTGACTAGATGGATCTTTGTTGACAAAATAATGTCTCTGCATTTTAATATGCTGTCTAGGTTGGTCATAGCTTTTCTTCCAAGGAGCAAGGGTCTTTTATTTCCATGGCTGCAGTCACCATCTTCAGTGATTTTGGCACCCAAGAAAATAGCCTGTCACTGTTCCCATTGTTTCCCCATCTATTTGCCATGAAGTGATATGCAATTGCAGTTAGAATCTCCTGGTAGAGAGGAATCCATTCTCTAGTGTGCATGCTCCTTCCTGTCTTAATACGTACCCAGGGCTATTTGTAACAACACTGTATTTGCCATTGTTCTGGAAAAACCCATGGTTCTCCCCTCTCTCTCCTGAACTTTCACACAGAACATTTCCCTTCTGACACCTCTGGGTCACTAAAAGTATAGGAACTTTTCCCATACTAAGCAATTCCCTGTGACACTAACTGGGTGTGCTACAATTTAACTCTGTTCTAACATGATCTACCTGGGGTTGGTATCAGATCCCACAGGTTAAGGGCTCAGTTCCACAAGACTGCCCCCCATTTCAGATGTCACCCCAAGTAGTATGTCCCCATGTTACTCACAACTTCTGTCCTACCTGCTACAAATCTGAGGTTCCCATGACTTCTTCCCCCCTTGGATTTGATTGATTGCTTGAATAATTCTCAGAACTCAGGGAAACACATTTACCAGCTTATTAAGGGATCTCCTGAAAGATCCAGATAACAGCCAGTTGAAGAGATACATAGGGTGAGGTCTGGATGGATCCTGACTACAGGAGCTTCTGTTCCAATGGAGTTGGGGTGCACCACCCTCCTGCAACATGGAATATCTCCTGGTAGACGCCTGTGTTCACCCGTGAAATCTTCCCCAACCCTGTACTGTTGTGATTTGTGGAGGCTTCCTCATGAAGGCATGAGCAAACATTAATGCTTTTTCCATCCCATCTTCTCTCTGTAGTAAGTGGTCAGGGCTGAAAATTCCAAGCCTTTAGTTCTGGCTTTGTCTGCTGGTGGCTAGCTTCCCTTCCAGGAGCCATCCAGGAGCCCACCCAGAATCACCTCAAACAATGAACAAACAATGCTCCTAGTGCTCTTAGAACTTAGGAACCTACAAGAGCTTTAGAAGCCTTGTGTCAGGGACTGGGGACAGAGACCAAAAATGTATTTCTTACTATAAATCACAGTATTACAGTGTCTTTTGCTTCCTTTGTAATGGGACACTCTTGTGTGATCAAGTTCAGGCCAGTGGGATGCAGATAGAAGTTATGCAGTAGTCCTCCCCTACCTGTGGTTTCACTTTCCATGGTTGCAGTTACTCGCTGTCAAATGAGGTCTGAAAATAAATTGAAAATTCCAGAAATAAACAAGTCATAAGGTTTAAATTTCTCACCATTTTGATGTGGACCGTTACTTTGTCTGGTGGACCCTGCCCATTAGACTCTGAGTAACCGTCTGAGTTATCAGATTGACTGTCACCTTATCACAGGGCTTGTGTTCAAGTGACCCTTATTTTACTTAAAAGTGGCTCCAAAGTGCAAGTGTGATGATGGAGGCAATTCAGATATGCCAAAGAGAAGCTTAAAAAGCTTCCTTTAAGTGAAAAAGTGCAAGTTCTTGACTTAATAAGAAAAGAAAAAAAAATCATATGCTGAGGTGGCTAAGATCGACAGTAAGAAAGAAACTTCTATGAAACTGTGAAGAAGGAAGAAGAAATTAGTGTTAGGGTTGCTATCACACTCAAACCACGAAAGTTACAGCCACAGTGCATGATAAGTGCTTGGTTAAGATGGAAAAGGCATTAAATTTGTACAATACTATGAGAGAGTACACATTCACATAATTTTTACTACAGTACATTGTTATAATTCTACTTTACTATTAGTTACTGTTGTTCATCTCTTACAGGGCCTAATTTATGAATTAAGCTTTATCATAGGTATGTATGTATAGAAACAAAAATGGTATGTATAGGGTTCAGTACTTGATACAGCTTCAGGCATCCACTGAGGTCCTGAAACATATCTCCTCTGGATAATGGGGAACTACTGTTTGCACAACTTCCATTCTTAAAAGGGGGTGGCATGGTTTGACCTCTGCTTTTCCATTTTGTCTTTTCTGCTGGAATGTAGGCAAACAGCACACCATTTTGTATATGAAGTAGTAAAATGAAAGATGGTGAAAAAAAAACTTGGTTTTTACACTTAAATCTGAGACACCAACCCTAGACAGCTTATATTTTCATTTTTGGTAAGAAAAGCACAGATAAAACTAAAACCCTTATCTTATTTAAGTCACAGTTACTTTTGCTCTTAATTAATTACAGCATCTGAAACCACATCCTAAGCAAAGCAAATCTCAATGATTTTTAAAGTCATTACATAAGATCATATATAAGTTTAAACGGGAAAATAAATACCAATAGAAAGGTAGAAAAACCTTTTTTTAAAAAAAAAGAAGAAGAAAAGAAACTGAAAAGCTGTTTAAGGCATCTGATTAAATAAATATGGCAATGGTTTGGGGATAGAAACATAGATCAGTGAAACAATGTAGTTAAGCTAGAAAAGCAAGTTTACATAAGAATGCAAAATAAGCAAACGTGATTTTTTTTAAATTATGTGTGGAAAATGTTTGATTTAGTCAATGAACTGTCACAACTGCCTGTCTACATGAAAAAAAAGTAAAACTGCACCCCTGTCTCAAATCACATGGATATCTAAATTCCAAAAGGACCAAAGACAGAAATGTAAACATATAACCACAAAAACCTTCAGAAAAAAAAATCTAAGAGATCACGTTCAAAACTGAGAGTTCCTTCTTAACCAAGGCAGGAAGTTCAGAAGCTGTTAAGGAAAAACAGGTATATTTATATGAAAGCTTATGTAGGAAAAGATAGAATATAGGTAAAGAGAAATTATACTTGAAATCTGATGGCAAAATAAAAATTATACTATACAAAGAGCTCTTACAAATTGACAGGAAAAAGACCTACAACTCAATAGAAAAATGGGCAAAGTGTATGAACAAGCAATTCACAGGAAACAACTCCAAATATTTGATGTGTATAATGAAAAGACATTCAAACTCACTAGCATGAAAATTGCAAATTAAATTAACAGTGACATATGACTTACATCCATAATGCTAGGTTTAAAGAAGAGCCTTTTGCTGACAGGAATGAAGAAAAGAGCATACTCTCCGAAGTGATAGTGGAAATGTGAATATTTATAGACTTTTGGGGAGAGCAACTGGCAATACCTATTTCAAAATAAAATAAATTGCAATCCCACCCATGACAATATTTTCCACTGAAAAAAAGTATCACTATATCATAAGGCTAGATGTATAGAATGCTTGTATAAGGTGTTTGTAGAGTTAAAAAATATAAACATGAACAGTACAACTCCAAATAGAGAAACTGTTGAATAATTTATGAGACACCCCGTCCATGGAGTTTTAGAAAGCCATCACAAATAATGAATTAGAGCTCTACTGAGCAGGAAAAGAGGATGCAAAGAAATATGATTCCATTTTTGTAAAACAAAGCCAGAGGACTATATGTGAGTACAATTATATTTTATGAGCCTGGAGGAAAGCAGGGAGGAATTCACATCACGTTGGTAAGAAAGCTAAATTTGAGACAAGTCACTGGGTCAGCAGTTTGATAAAGACAGGAAGAGGAGGAGAAGAAAAGAGAAGGCAAGTCAGCTTCAGAACACCCTGCACGTGCAGCATCATCCCATTAGAGTAAAATGACACCTGAGCGACACAGGTGAGTGCAAATAAAATTAGAAATAAGAAATTACTATGAGGCAATATAGGACTTTTTGTAGTGTAAGTTGTTACAATATTAAGTAAACAATAAATAGTTACAAAGTCAAGCATAACTTATGTGTGTGTGTCAGTCGTGTCCTACTCTTTGCGACCCCGTGGACTGCAGCCCACAAGGCCCCTGTATCCGTGGGATTCTCTAGGCAAGAATACTGGCATGGGTAGCCATTCCCTTCTCCAAGGGATCTTCCCAACCCAGGGATCGAACTTGCGTCTACTATATTGCAGGTGGATTTTTCACCATCTGAGCCACCAGGCAAGCACCTAGCATAGCCTATGGTTATGTCTAAATAACATGTGGAGAGAAAGACAAAGATTAGAAATTGTAGACCACAGTTGGTGGGATTTTAGATTATCTCCCATCTTCTTTTTAAAAAGGATTTCTGTACTTATTTTTAATTTAATTTTTACTTTATATTGGAGTAGAGTTACAATGCTGTGTTTCTTTCAGGTGTAGAGCACAGTGATTCAGTTATACACATACATATATCCATTCTTTTTCAGATTCTTTTCCCACATAGGATAAGACAGAATATTGAGTAGAGTTTCCTGTACTATACAGTAGGTTCTTATTATCTATTTACCTCATATTACTATTATATACTGTCTTTTAAAATTTAAACAAAATTAATAAAAATAATAATTAGCAACGAAAGACTGTGTGTCATGCATTTCTTGAAATTATAGACTCTATAAGGATGTCAAGATATCATATGAACTGGACAAATGCTAACAAGAGAAAGGGGTGAATTTTGGCATCCTCTGTTTTCTCTGATTTTATGGTCATTTTTCCATTTACTACTTTCTGTCACTGTGTAAAAATGAGATCTTAAGATAATATGCTGATCTGCAAAAATAAACTTGGAAAAAAAGTGCTTAAAATAAATGTGTGTAGTCACTGAAATCCTCTTAAGAAACCAGACAGAACCTTGGATGACTTCTGAAGAAATCAGCAATTCCAAAACTTTTTTCACTCTCCTCTCTTCTGCTCTGCCAGCCCTGTTCATAGCTGACCGACTCTGACAAGAGGTCTGGAAAAACAGGTCCTGTCAGATGGTTACAGGGCCCCCCGCAATGGTGTCGAGGACATGAAGACAGCCCCCTGGGGCGAGAGTGGTGGTGATGGGGAAGCATTCAGTGACCGTCACGGCAGCAGGGTGGAAAGGCAGCCGGGGAATCAAGTTCACCCAAGTCTGCAAGGTTCTCATCGCGTGGGTTCCCCTGAGGTCATTGGTGCTTTGAAGCCGATTATCAAAATGTTTGTGACAAAGTGTGCTTTGTCCTCCTAAGTGGAGGTTTCCCGTAGTGTTGGCTCAAGACAGCTTTCCATGGAACTGTCCTGGGGACAGACAGAGGGCGACCTTGGTCCCCGCCTTCCTTCTTGAGCATTAGTTTTCTCCAAGGTCAGAACTGTAGGGCTAGAAAGGGCTGTGGCTGGGGAGGGGAAGCAGGTTAGCTACATCCACGTGCCTTCTTGTGGCCATGTGGGCTGTCTTCATGGGCCACCAACTTCCCTACACCTGGCATGATGCCTCAGTCAAGGCGGACACTCAAAGTTGCTCCCTTGAATGTACACATTTTATACAAATCTAGAGGAAGAACTGAAGACAATCTGTTGCTGGGACACACGGAACTCTCTGTTGCCTCTCTCTGCCTGAGAACACAGTGGTTCCACACATATTATGCCTTCCATCCTGAGCTGTTGAAAGGAAGGCTTTGAACTATCAGAAGCTCTCAGACTTGTAGGAAGCATGGGATCCAGATTTGCAGATAACCTGGATCTTTCTCTCACACTCACAGGCTCATTGTTCTTGCCTCTGAATGTCTCCTGTCCTTAAGGTGAATCCTACACACTCTGTGGGCCAACTCTGTAAGCTGGGGTCATGGGCCTCCCAGGGAGGCAGTGTTCTACCAGGAAGCATTCCTTGGAAGGGGACTTGAGAATGCAGGTCCTTCGTGTCACCACACATCACTTGGGGGAGTTCTCGCCTTGTAATCTGCAGGTGTATGCTTGAAACTGCTCCCCAGGCAGATCTAAACAACAAAGCATGTAAGTTGGCAACACTCTCTGCTTTCACCTGCTCCTTCAGGCCCCAGGTGAACACATTTCTCAGGAACTACCCAGTTCCAGAATCACAGACCCGGCTTGTTTTCTCAGGAAGGGGCCTCAACAGAGCAGTAAAATAAAATGATGCTACAGAAAACCATTTTTTTCCATTGGTTTCAACATAACCCTAGCATTGCCCGTTGCAGCCTGCACTTTCACCCCTATTCTATCTGCTACCTCTCCTGGCTGTGAAGCTGTGAATGAATTCCTCAGACAATGTCTTCCTAAATTCCCTCACCAAGAGGAGGAAAGGTATTTTCAATGTGCATTTAACTGAAGGATTGGGCATAAGAAAGATGGTCCAGATTCATTTCACTAGTAAATCAGAGTGATTCAAAATCCTGTACATTAGTTTTACTCATGGAGACCAAACTGTGCCATCACAATGCATCTTCACCATAGACAACTTCTCATTGTCCAAGGAAGTTAAATTTAGAATCCCATCCTATCTGGGCCTGAGTTTCCATTTTCTCATTTATCAAAGGCAACTATTTCAAAAAATTAACTAGCTCTCTTTAAAGTTCAGTAAAAAGTCTTCCTGCCCTGCATTTTACACCTGCAAGATCCGTGTTGCTTTGTGAACATCGAGGTCACATGTTCTGTAGTTCTGTGTGCTCCTTAAAGGACTGAGAAACAACAAAGAGTGCACACTCTCTGTAAATAGCTTGAATCTCTCTAGGATGCTCCTTCCTTGGGAAATGCACGGAGAAAGTAGTGAGCAGGTTTACCTGGAAGGTAAGTCATAAAGCTTGAAATGATTTAACCACCAAAGGTCAGTCTTAGTTCACTGGCACTATGAAAGGCTTTCAGAACTAATCCTTAGAAAGAGTTCACTTTCTTCTCTTTGGCATGACCTCACGAATTTCCTGGCATTGCCTGGTGAGAAGGAAATGCAATCCTGTTCCTCTTCTGACAAAGGAGGTTTGGAGCCCTTAAATGACTCCTTCCTGTACATCTTGATAGAAGCCTTTTTTTCTTCTGCATTCCACTCTCCTTTACTTAGTCTTGTATTTTGTATCTTGGTTCATCCCCAAGAGTGCAAAGATGTCCTACTCATTGCCAAGTGCAGTCTGTGACCATCAACAGGGTACCACTGACGTCCCTTTCAGCTTCACTTTGGATTTTGTCAGCAGCACTTCCTAGACCCTCCAGCCTCTGTGCCATGGGGTCCTGGCAAGAACATCACTCCGGGCAAATTCTCAGGTGGAGAGCGGTCCTATTGAAAGCCAGAGAACTTACACAAAGCCCAAGTGTGAATCCCTGCCAGGTGGGTGCTCTCTATATACCCAACTGATGCCAGGCAACTCTGTGAGCACATTAGTACCTGGGACCTCACTTGTGCTTCACCTTCTTCCTTAAGGCTCCTGGGGACCTTCAGGTTTTTAGTATGGGGAGAGAGAAGGTGACTCTGATTCTTTCCCTACCATCTCCACCTGGGCAGACGATTACTTTCTCCTGAGGATCTTGGAGCTCCTGGAAGTGCTCCATATGAACACCCCTTCCTGTGATCTTGCCCATGATCAGGATATCTTTGAAGGTGATGCATGAAAGATGCTGTTCATCCTCAGATGGCCTCGCTAGTTAAAGCACATCTTACATGACTTCCTGGACCTGAAAGTTCTGGTCAGGAATCCATTGACCCCCCAAATAGATCCATGGATAGCAAGGATTCTTCAAACTCCTTAAAATTGTGTGTGAATTGTTCTCTATGTGTTTTTATTTTCCACAGTGTCCATCATGTATTTGAAGAGTTCTGCAATGCTAAAATGATTTGAAACAGATGCTTGCTTGGGCTACTTTTCTCATCCTGACATTTTATGGGACTTTGATCATGTTTGTAGCTTTACCACCAAACCCAAAACTAAAAAAAAAATATTTATCTGAGAATGTGACATTGTCAGAGTGGAATTTCTGGGCTACATCAGTGCATGCTGAAGAAAAAGACACTTGAAGTTCTGGAGAGAACACGGCTCTCCCTCATCTTGGTGAAAGTCGCTCAGTCATGTCTGACTCTGCAACCTCATGGACCACACAGTCCATGGAGTTCTCCAGGCCAGAATACTGGAGTGGGTATCTGTTCCCTCCTCCAGGGGATCTTCCCAACCCAGGGATCGAACCCAGGTCTTCTGCATTGTGGGTGGATCCTTTACCAGCTGAGCCACAAGGGAAGCCCAAGAATACTGGAGTGGGTA
This sequence comes from Odocoileus virginianus, assembly GCF_023699985.2. Lineage (NCBI taxonomy): Eukaryota > Metazoa > Chordata > Mammalia > Artiodactyla > Cervidae > Odocoileus > Odocoileus virginianus. The sequence continues at coordinate 83,507,177 of NC_069680.1, read as the reverse complement.
GCCTATCCTTTTCCAGCGGATCTTCCTGACCCAGGAATCGAACTGGGTTCTCCAGGATTATAATTTCTAGCTATTTTTGAGGCTTATTGGGTGGGACCATAGATTGTTTTCTGGGCTTCCCAGGTGGAACTAGTGGTAAAGAACCCTCCTGCAGATACAGAAGACTTAAGAGATGGGGGTTCAATACCTGGGTCAGCATGATCCCCTGGAGGAGGGCATGGCAACCCACTCCAGTATCCTTGCCCAGAGAATCTCCTGAACAGAGGAGCTTAGAGGGCTATAGTCCACAGGGTCCTAAAGAGTCGGACACAACTGAGTGACTTAGCATGCACACATAGATCATTTTCTACTTTTCACAATAACTGCTGTGATCAGAGTCTTCCCTGAGAAAGACGAAAGATTTGTTTGGTTCCTGGAGACTATCTAAAGACCTTACTAAATGCTGCCCCAATCCTGATCTTTTCCTGTCCCAGTCTTATCTTGAAAGATCAGGACCATACAGGAAAAGCAAGATGCATGTTAGACTCTAAAACTTTTGAAAGAATGAGTCAGCTTCCTAGCACCTCTCAGCAACAACCAATGGTGGTTTTTCTTTTCAGTATCATTTTGAGTTCGTGAATAATAAGATATGTGATACATTTACCTTTTTTAAAAATATTATTCATTTTGAAAAACAAAGTGGCCCATCCTTGGTGAGTGGGGACCTCGTCAGGTTGAATCTTAAGCCCTGCAGACCCAACCTCAGTGGTCTTAGATTCTCGTATCTCCCGAAGAGAAAAGTTGTTCCAGGTTCATCTTGTCTATTTCCTGGACCAGATGGGAAGCAGCTGTTTCTCCAATGAGATTTGCAATAGGAAAGCTTAGAGATCATACCTACTCATTGCTCCTAGGTGTATTTCTTTGGCTCTTTCAATAGATAGAACTAGAAAATAAGCATTCTTAGAAGAAAAAAAAGACTACCCCATGAGCATAATGGTATAGCATAATGAAGTAGAAATTAAGGAGTTTTTACTTCATGATTTTATATTCGTAACTCTGATCACTTTTGATGAAAATCTTGTTCCTAGTGATGTTAACATAATTACTTTTTTATTTCATTTTATGTGTGCGTGTTTCAAAAAAAACAATGCCAATGTTACTAGTAACAAAATAAGTATTCAATACAGTTAACAATTTCTTTGGGGTTTCTTTTCACTATTAGTATATATCTCGCTAGGGAATATCAGTCAAAATTATTGAATTTTAGAATCGCTTGAAATAATTTACTTTTATATAGCTAAGTAACTATTTTAAACACTCCAAAAAGATTCATTTTTTTTGTTTACATAGTCATATGTTTTCACATAACTGTAAAGGTTTTTTTTTTTTCTTTATGGGAGCATATTATGATTCCTCATTAAGAAACAGAGGGGACGGACTTAGCTACTCCATGGTATGTGGGGTCTTCCTGGACTAGGGATCAGACCCACATCTCCTGCATTGGCAGGCAGATTATCACTGGGCCACCAGGGAAGCCCTACAAAGGGCATGACAGAAGTAACATTCCAAGAATGAAGAGATGGGAAAGTAACATCCTATTGTGTTAATAATGGGAAAAAATGTACACAGAAGTGGGATGGTTAGTTGGATCTTGTAGCAGAAACGGAACCTGACAACAGGGGTCTGATTTCACTTCCTATTTTCAGGCCACTCCCCAGTAGCGACTACAAACCACCTAACGGCCACAACTGGGGGAGAAAGTCAATGAACTACCAGTGATTTTTCTAACAAAACTCTCGGATGTGCTAAAAACTAGGTAACCATTTTCCATTGGTCTCCCTTCTAAATAGTCAACAAACATTTACAGGATCTTCTACCAGTCCACAGAATAAATTCACCCTGTTGCTCAAACTTTATTTCACATAAAATCTAATATAAGTTATTAGGTTAATAATAAAGGTTGCTACTGCCTTTATTTTATGACAGTATTTGGTCTTCAAATTTCATGAGTTTGTCTGTAGGATGCATCTGCTGCATACCCTTTGGAAATCGTAAATGAGGTACACTATCCTTCTAGTTAAGTGGGGAGCACGCCACCCAATAGAAGTGCCTCTGCTTCTGTGTTTCCTCAGAGATGGTAACTGTGATTTCTTATTTTATATAAGGATCTCCAGAATATCTTTTATGTGGCTTTTATACTCAAATGTTTCTCTAGAGACAAGTGCAGTAAGGCATTTAGATGTTAACCGCTAGGAATACGCATGTTTTTAAGTACCTAGGCAGTGTTCTGTGTGTCGGTTCTTCCCTTTCCATCTCTCAGGATTAAAAATGTACGACAGTTGTGCAGGGACCCTGAGGAACACGTAGTCTCTGCGTCTTAGCAGCATCCCTCATGAGGTTGACAACGTGCTCTGGGCCCTCTGACAGCTGCAGTATGGCTCAAACAAATGACCAAAGTCCTGAGAAGGCTCGTCTCAGCTCTGTGGCTAACTTGTTGGGTTGTTTTAGGGAAAACATTTACCTATGCTGATCTGACCACTAAAATATACTGCCTGCTATGTAGCTTACAGGAGTGTGTAAGCAAGTATCCATAGCACTCTCCAGGGGAAACAATTACAGACATCCAGGGAGAAATACACATCTTCCTTATTATACCTACAAATCAAGTCTGCTCTCTTGGTTTACATTTGTTGTATTTGCAACCCACATTAATTTATTCTTCTCCTCTTAGATTCCCGATCTTTTTGAAGGTTCTGTTCAAGACTCTGTTCCTGACACTCTGTTCCTGAGGGCCACTACCAGTTCAGATTGTCTTTTTCTCCCTTCTCTTAGTTTACAGCTAAGCAGTGTAGACATAGAGCAATTTTTCTCAGGCACAGAGGCCAACTATGTGTCCTGCTGTGCTCTGTGCAGAGCTGGGCTGTTTGGAGCTGTGATTAGCATCATTTCCATGTGAGCCTGGAGGGTCTTTCAAGGACTCTTTGCAAGTTTCCGTGTTTCACGTTTTGTTTGTTGTGGTTTGAATAGGGCATGGCTGAATTTGTTCAAGCATCTCAAGCATTCACAACAGAGAATTCTATTTATAAGAACATCTAATCTGCCCTTCAGTTAGGAAGGCCAAAACCCATTAGGTGTAATGACTGTGAACTCACTAAGATTCCATGCATGTCAAAGGCTCCCTCCTGAGCCTTAATACTTGCTAAGGCCATATTGGTTTGTCAGTGGTGTGATTTCTTACATTTGATCTCTGTACTGATTTTTGTTTGTTCGTTTTTGAATTTTTATTTACCCGTTCATTCTTGGCTGTGTTGGGTCTCTGTTGCTGTCTGGGCCTTCTCTAGTTGTGGAGAGCTTGAGCTACCCTCTGGTTGCAGAGTGTGGACTTCTCATTGCAGCGGCTTCTCTCGCTGCAGCTCACAGGCTCTCAGTGCAGGCTCAGTAGCTGTGGCATGTGGGATTAGCTGCCCTGCAGCATGTGGAAGCTTCCCAGACCAGGGATCAAACATGTGTCCCCTGCATGCAAGGTGGATCCATAACCCCTAGAGCACCAGGGAAGCCCCTTATATTAGTTTCTTAAAAATTCGTTAGGAAAGAAGCACCAATTGAGTGACTTAAAACTACAAAACCTTTTTCTTTCACAGCTCTGAAGGTTGGACACTTGAGATCGAGGTGTTGGTTATTAGAAACACTCTCTCGCTGAGACTCTGAGTGGAATCCTTCTCACCTGCTCCTAAATCCTGTGCCTTCCTTCATTTGCATCATTCCAATTTCTATTGCTGTCATCATATGGCTTCTTCCTTCTGGGTGTCTCTGGGTCTCTCCCCATCTTATAGGAACTCCAGACCTCTCCTCTAAGATGACTTCATCTTAACTAGTTATATTTTCAATAACGCTACGCGTAGGTGTAACTCCTTTCTAAAGTTCTGCAGGTTGGGACTTCACGTATCATTTTGGGGAAACACAGCTGAATCCATAACACTCTTCTTCCTCTGTGGTGGTAGCCAACAGCTATTTCTATTTCCGTGTTCCTTCACTGTCCCCTGTTGGCCATTTCCGCTCTTCCAGCACCTTCTTAACTAGTCCCCTGTATTAAATGCCTTCCATTGTGCTCCCTAGGTTGTGCGTTGTTTTCTTGATTAAACCTAGATGATACACTGAGAGAAGAGGCGTGTCTCTTTGCTTGTTTCTTTGTTTTTTAAATATTCCTATTCCTTCCTTGTAGATACTAATTTAAAGAGGAAAAGAGGGTAGTGCTGAGTCTTTTCAGCTGAAGAATCAGAACAGATGTTTTCCCTCTCCAAAGCAAGAGCTGCTAAAGGGCATCCATTCACTTTAGAAAAAATCCTTCGGCCCACTGATACGAGGAAATAATCATTGTTAACTGTTTTTTTAAAATTCTAAGTGGGTACAATATCCATCTCAGATCATAAAGAAGTGCTCAACAGTTATGAGTCACCTGGCTTCATCAGATGAGAAATATATCAAGAAATCAAAAGAGTGACTTGGACCATTTCTAATTCTCTTGGCCTCCATTACATCTCCTGCATACTATTTTTTTTCCCAAAGAATTTGTTTTATTTTTCACTCAGCAAAAATCTTTATTTTCTTAGAGTAAAGTTCATGCCTGTGGAAGACAGACCCACGGGAGCTGAAACCAGCTATGTGGCTAGTGAAAGTCTGTGGCATGGAAGTAATGACGTCAGTCTCCCAGGGCATGACAGAGGTATTCTCCATGTGCTACCATCCCATTGCTCTGACTCCCAGCAAACCTTGACAAAATACCACCTGGGAAGGCAGCTTGTTCCCAGGATAACATCTGCTGTGAATGAGTCTTAGAGTGAATGGTAGACAATCAATGGACTCTGAAAATCTTCCTACTATAACGGAGGTGGAAACTTGCTCTGACTAGATTGACATGACGTTAAAGTCATGGAGTGAAAAAGGGCTCTAGCGGACTTCCCTGGGGGTCCAGTGGTTAAGACTTTGCCTTCCAATGCAGGGGATGCAGGTTCAATCCCTAGTCAGGGAGTCAGGATCCTACATGCTGCTACTGCTGCTAAGTCACTTCAGTCGTGTCCGACTCTGTGCGACCCCATGGACTGCAGCCTACCAGGCTCCTCCATCCACGGGATTTTCCAGGCAAGAGTACTGGAGTGGGACGCCATTGCCTTCTCCATAGGATCCTACATACCTCATGGTCAAAAGGCTGAATTATGGAATAGAAGCAATATTGTAGCAAATGTAGACTTTAAAAATGGTTCTCATCCAAGAAAGGAGTTTTGTCATTTATGAAGGGTGTGCTGACATCAAAAGATACACAGAATATGCAACTTGATTCGTTCATTCATTGAGTTCATTCTTTCACTCTTTCAGCAACAGTTGCCCAGGCCTGTTATAAGTCAGGCCAGCTTCTAAACAGTAACGGATAGCTGTGCTGTGAGCTGTGCTCTTTATGACTCTTTATGACTCCCTGGATGGTAGACCTCCAGGCTCCTCTGAACATGGCAATTCTCCAGGCAAGAGATTCTTCCATCTCCAATACTGGAGTGGTTGCCATGCCCTCCTACAGGGGATCTCCCCAATCCAGGGATTAAACCCAGGTCTCCCACATTGCAGGCGGATTCTTTACTGTCTGACTCACCAGGGAAGCCAAACATTATATAGCAGAAAGCAAGAACATCTTGCCTTTTAGCTTTTGTTCTTATAGAGCTTTAACTCTAGTAAGAGAAAGACAGTTAATAAATGACAAAAAATAGCAGTGAGTGACAGCTTTAATAAAATTAAAACAGAGTAATGTTAGGGAGGCAGCTTAGGTTGCTGATTGGGAATTATCCTTGGTTTCTCTCTTCCCAAGCAGGGCAAGCCTCTTCAAAGAAATGCCATTCTAGCTGGATCAGAATGACAAGAGAGAGCCAGCTTTGCAAAAACCTAGGGAAAGAACACTTCAGGCAGAAAAAACTTTAAGTGCAAATTCCACAAAGCAAGAATAAACTCAAGGAGGCTGAGGAACACCAGAGACCTGGACCCTGGAGCATGTTGAGCTGAGGAGCAGGAAATGAGGTGAAATCGAAGCGATAAGCAGGCCAGGTCAAGTAGGGTCTTGCTGGAAATTCAATTTCATTCAGTCATCAGTGGTAGCTTTCTAGAGGGTTTCACAGTGTGGGAGATAGATTATATAATCTTTTCTACGTGCAGAATAGGATTCAGGGAGTAAAGAACGAAACCAAGGGGACAGAGAACAGTCCAAGTGAGAGATGGTCCCTGGGCTTGGCGTGGTGGGGTGACAACGGCTCTGGGAGACACACACCACCTTCATTTTCTTGTCTGTCATTGACGATAGTAATGTTTACAAGCTTACTTCCTAGAGTTACGGTGAGGATGAAAGGAGAAAAAATACAAAGTGCAGAGTACAGTGCTTGGCACACAGTAAGCACAGTAAATGGTACCTATTTTTACAATTAACTGACTTCTGCTAAGGTGAAAAAAAATCTACTACTGTGCTAACAAGACACCTATTTCTCTTATATTCATGAATTTAAAGGAATCTTCAAGAACGTCTTTACTTCATGATTCCTATTGAGGCCTGAGTCCTCACATCTTACAGGCTCAATTAAGGCTGTTTCCATAACTGTCTCAGTCCATCCGCACAAGTTCGCTCTATATCCACACCCACTTAGTGTTTCTATCACCTGCAACCTAGATCTCTCCTCCATCTAAGTTGAGTCCTTCCCCCGCACTCTAGATCTTCTCTTGTGTACTTCCTCAATGATATCTTTCCATTAATCTTCCTCTTCTCTTGAGTGTTCAATTTCCCTCAAGGCTTTAAACTACTTTCATCAATACTTAAATATGTTCTGGGCACACTTGTCTTTAAAAAAAAATTCAATCACGTCACTCTCCTCATGAGACACTCTCAGTACCTCTCCCATTTCCTTCACCATCATGCAGAATTGTCTGCCCTCTGTCACCTTCACCCCACCACTCCTGTACTCTGTTCTCTGGCTTCTGTACCCTTCAGGTCACTGTTAGAGTTTTGCTTCTGAGGTCACCAAAGACCTTGTTCTTATTCAGCCCCATTGAGCCCTAGGTTTGTGACTGCCACAGTTCCAGCCTGTTGATAGTGATGCTATCAGCTAGCAATGCCTGCAGCATTCACCTGCCTCCATCCCCGCCCCCCGCCAGGGGCATTTCTCCTTTCAGAGTCAGTATTGTGGTTGGACCTGCCCTTGTGGTTTTTAGTATAACTGCAGGACGAGCCTCAGCAACAACTATCAGGGAACTTGAAGGATCAAGATTTATTACTCACAGTTACTGAAGGGTACACAGCACATTCAGTGCCACGTGGTGAGTTTGGAGGGAGAGAGAGCACCCTCACCTTGGCTTCTGCCTTTATTAGGGCTGAGGCTGAGGTGCCTATGCCTACGCCATAGGTTCACCATTTGCTGGTGAATTTAAGAGTGGGAATTAAAGCCCAGGAAGCGAGGTGGTGTTGGTCAAGCAGTCAGTTGTCTAGAGCTTTCCGAAAGGGGAAATTTATGGATGAGGCCACCTGGCTTTTTATCTCGTTGTGCCGCTGGCAATGCCTATAACTGAGATGGATGTCTTTGAATAGGTGCCTCAGCAATTGAAAGCTTAATGTCAGGCACTCACAGTACAGTCTGGTACTGTCCCCCAAGGAGACCAGTGGAGATGCCAAATTTACTTCTACCGTTAGTGAAGGAGGCGGTATTTTGTCCTTAATGTTCAACTCTATCCAAGGCATGGGCTAGGCTTCATGGCCTGCCCTACTTCTTCTAGAACCATTAACTGAGGACTGCAGGGTCATTTCCCAATGTGGGAATCTCAAGTAACACCACCTGGTACCCAAGGATCCACTTTACATATAAGGAAGTTTGACAATGGGCACATCATCATGGAATCCACTGGTACCATCAAGAACTCTGTTAACCCAGAAGTCATCCACCTGATGGAATATTGGAATGACCTCCAAGAGGCTCAGCTAAAGGACCAGCTGGGATGACCTCAGATGGGGTTGGAGCACCCTCCTCCAACAACAATCATAACATGCCATGTCCCCAACAGCAAGAATCCGCAGTCCAGAAATCAAGGAGTAGAAGTAGTGTGGGGTCCTATCACCATTCTCAGACTTTGTGCATCAGCCCCCGCAACTTTAAGGTCTGTTGTGTTAGAAATTGGAATGTTTCCACTAGGCAAACCAGTAAGGGTCTCACTGAACTCCAAGATACACTGAGGCCTGGTTAATTTGGACCTCTGTGCTCACAGCAGCAAAGGAAACATTTACTCTCTAGCGTGAGTGATGGCCATGGTTATCACAAAAAACTAGAAATGCTGACACACAAACAGGGAAGAGTGTGTCTGGAGCTCAAGAGACACACCGGGGTACTTCCTGGGGTTTCCATGTCTGCTGGTAACCATGGCAACAAGAGCCTGACGCAGGAACAAGGTGACTAGGGTCCAGACTCTCAGGGATCAGGTCTGGGGCCCACTGGACAAGCCAGCTTAGACCAGTAGGAAAGTCTGGAGGGTGAGAAGAATCCAACAGATGGGTGGGAGAAAAAGGAGTGGATGAATATTAATTACGGTTTCAAGCCCAACTGCTGCCTCTTGCCACTGGCTCTTCCCATGAGCCTTTTTGTTTTAAGTCTTTTTGGAATTGTAAATGGCCACTAATTGCAACTGAGCCACTAGAGGCTTCCCTGTGGCTTAGTTGGTAAAGAATCTGCCTGCAATGCAGGAGACCTGGGTTCGATCTTCAGTTCAGGAAGATCCCCTGGAGAAGGAAATGACAACCCACTCCAGTATTCTTGCCTGGAGAACTCCATGGACAGAGAAGCCTGGCAGGCTACAGTCCATGGGATCGCAAAGAATTGAACATGACTGAGAGACTAACACTTTCACATATATACAGTGATCTTTTTGTTTAATGACAAGGCTATTCACACAGAAATATCTCTATCTTTCAGAATCATACTTCTAGTAAACAATTTAGTTGGAGAAAAATCCTGGGTCTAGAAACAAGCAAAACGTTTCTGCATCTCTGAAATGGTTTACAAAAAGCCACCTTTTCTTTAGCACCTAGTCCTAAAGTCCATTATCTACAGGCTGTGCTTTTGTAAGATGCTTTGTTATATGGTTTTCTATACCACAGAAAACTGAGAGGGAAGTTGAAAGAAGAGCAAACATGCTAGCAGTCGTAAACTAAGAGCGGAAAACTGCTTGATGTGGCCAAAGGGACCGAGCAACAAAAACAACAGGAGGCCAGAAAAGAACCAGCCAGAAAGTAGGACACGTTCCACAACCATCCATGTAAACACGTGGTTGGTTCCGTGGAGGTTCCCTCAGTTACCAAACCAGAGAAAGGAATGTGTGTGTCAATGCAATTTACAACAACGTGGTTCAATTGTTAAAGCTTTGACTTTTGGATAGTATAATTTAATTAGTTATAAAATTCTTTGATGGAAAGTAAAATTTCCTAAAACTGAAGAATAAAAGGGCTTTTGCCATATAATGTTTTTTATCTGCATCTTGCAGACATGGTGGAATGGGTGAAGAGGACAGGCTGACCACACTTGTCTACCAACCCACACCTCCCCAGCAAATCCTTTTAAGTGCCAGGAAAAAGAAATTTTTTAAAGACTAAATTCATGACAGCGCTGGGAGACTAGAGAGTAACAGGAAGGGGTCCTGAAATTGTGAGGAATTTCTAAAAGATAGAAAGCACATGGATTAAATTGTCAAGGATTGATGAAACCACAGTCCAGCTTATGCATAGAAGGAAAAAAAAAAAAAACCTACTCAGGAAGATAAGAGCAGACCTAGAGAAACCCAAGTTCACTGTCAACAACTGGAGCAGAGGGTCCTTCAGCGATCATCATGGTAATTAAAGAACTGCTTTCTGCTCAGTTATAGCTACTCTCTCCTCTGGGGAAGAGCAAATCCAAACCAGCTATTCGTGGGGCACTGGTTCATCTCGTTCTTCCTCCTTAGGTGTAATTAGAGGGAGTCAGAACACCAGAAGTTCAGGAGAAAACCATTAAAATACAAAAAGAAGAGACAGAACCTTGACTCAAGGGAAAATTTGTGAAAAAGAAATAAACTTTTAAGCATTAAAATTAATGTCATCAGAGAGATGATCTTGCATGGTAAAACTAGAATATGCTGTTGGGAAAAACAACAAAAAAGCAAGTAATAATTCTTGAGGTTCTAAAATTATAAAGACAGGAGATGTCATGGAAGGAGTGAACGGATAAATGAACACAGCAATGGACAAATTAATGATCTAAAACGGAGGCTAGCAAAGGTTTTCCATAAAAGGTCAGACTGAGGAAAAAGTTTAAAGTTGGTTTAAAAGACTTTTAAAAGGGTTTAAAGAGTCGAAAGTTAAGAGTCAAAAGAGTTAAAGAAAAAAGTTGAAACATTTTAAGAGTTCTATTGTGGGTTCTAATAAGAATTCCAGAAACAGAGAAGCCTGAATGGAGGAAAATATGAAGAAAAATAAATGAGAATTTATCTTAACTGAAGAAAGACACAGATTTTTACATAGGATGGGTCACTAGTATCATATAAGAGAAATATAAATTGCCAAGAGGTATCTTTATGAATCATCAGAGCTTTAGAATAGAGATTTCTCAAAGCTTGTAGACATGGAAGCCCTCAGAAATAAACCTGCTCTAGAGTTGCTTGTTCAAGAATTATTTACAATGGAATGAAAACTCAACCCAAGGAAGAACCTACATATAATATAAGCTAAATAACAGTAAGCAAAGAAGCCATAGATAAATTGAAATATGTAGTAAATAATAAAGTTCACAAATCTAAAACTAAATTCTTGAGTGATGTGGCATGGGAAGTAATTAGAGAGAAAGGGAAAATAATGGTGTGCTAAAATTTTGTCCTTTTAGTAAAGAAAGAGATAAAACTTAATTTAGATTAATACATGTTGAAATAGGCATGCTAAAAATGTAAGAATGATGACTAATACAATAGAAAAAAGATGGAATAACTTCTAAACCTCCTAGAGGAAAAAAACAAAAATGGTACCACAATTTTAGTCATCTAACAAAAGAAGGAAAAGGGAAATTAAATAAGAAATCATGATGCATAAACTAATATAAAATAAGATGACAAATTAGAAATTATAATAAATGTAGATAGGTTAAATGTCAAACATTTTCAAATTTTGTACATGTGTAAAGCCTTGAAAATTTTTGAAATGGTAGAGTGGGCTATTTATAGAGTATCTTTGGAGATCAGAGGGCATAGAAATGAAAACTAGGGGTTAAAAGTTGACAGGGACTTCTGTGCTGTTGCATTTTACACATGGGGACCATAATCATCTATTTTATACATTTTTTAAAATTGAGGAATGTTAGCATACAACCATTGTACAGCTTGTAAACAGCTTATTTCTCTTCACCTCTCTCCAGCTCCACCCTCAGTTAGTTCAGTCGCTTAGTCGTGTCCGACTCTTTGCAACCCCATGGACTATAGCACACCAGGCCTCCCTGTTCATCATTAACTCCCGGAGCTTGCTCAAAGTCACGTCCATCGAGTCGGTTATGCCATCCAATCATGTCATCCCCTTCTCCTGCCTTCAACTTTTCCAGCATCAGAGTCTTTTCAAATGAGTCAGTTCTTTGATCAGGTGGCCAAAGTATTGGAGCTTCAGCTTCAGCATCAGTCCTTCCAATGAATATTCAGGACTGATTTCCTTTAGGATGGACTGGTTGGATCTTCTTGCAGCCCAAGGGACTCTCAAGAGTCTTCTTCAACAACACAGTTCAAAAGCATCAATTCTTCAGCACTTAGCTTTCTTCATGGTCCAACCCTCACATCCATACATGACTACTGAAAAAACCATAGCTTTGAATAGATGGATCTTTGTTGGCAAAGTAACATCTCTGCTTTTTAATATGCTGTTTAGGTTTGTCATAGTTTTTCTTCCAAGGAGCAAGCGTCATTTAATTTCATGACTGCAGTCACCATCTGCAGTGATTTTGGAGCCCAAGAAAATAAAGTCTGTCACTGTTTCCATTGTTTCCCCATCTATTTGCCATGAAGTGATGGAATGGGATGCCATGATCTTCAGTTTTTGAATGTTAAGTGTGAAGCCAGCTTAGCTCCACCCTCATCTCCTGCATATTTCCTTAGCCTAGACAAACATAGAGTTCTTCCTGCTTCATATCTGGTTAATTTATCATTTTCATCCATAAACTGAAGTTAGTATGGTAACTATTTAGAGCATGTTTCAAACATAATCTTTAAAATGATCAACTGCTGCTATCACAAAAATACATTAATTGTAGCATATTATTACTAATATAGTGTTTGTATTTAATTTTACTTAACAATATAAATATTATTTACTTAATAATATTTAATGATGCTTCCACATAGAGCTCAGACAATAAAGAATCTGCCTACAAGGCAGGAGACCCAGGTTAAAATTTTAAGTGACAGGAAAACTTTTAATTTTAGAATATTATTTATTTAATAATGTTTATTAAATATTACTTGTTTACTAATAATAGTCAATGATAAATGTTGTTAATAGTATTTATTTGATTTTGTTTAATATTTTAAAATAGTAAATAAAAATATTTTGAGAAAGGAAAAAGAAACCCTCTATAATTTTATCATCCAGAAATAACCAAAATAGAAAATTCATAACTTGACATTTAAAAAACCGGTTATGGTACCACCTGAAGACATTTCCATCCTAGCACCTAAATCTGGCTCTCTCTAGTCAAGGCCACATCCAGATGACCTGGGAGTGAGCTTGGCTAGAATAATCAGGTTGGATGCCTAGGGTAGGTTGATAGGTGTTCCCCAAACTATGGTCACACCCTAATCCCTGGAATGTGTAAATATTGTTTGGAGAAAGGGTCTATGCAGGTGAGATTAAGGATCTTTCGACAAGGGAAATCATGGAAAGTATCCTTAAGAGAGAGTGGAGATAGACACAGAAAGATTAGTCATGTAAGCAAAAGGGAGAGTTAGGACTTCCCTGTTGGTCCAGAGGTTAAGCTTTGGTGCTTCCAATGCAACAAGCGTGTGGGTTCAATCCCTGGTACAGGAAAAAAATTCTACGTCCCACATGGCACATCTGGAAACTTAAAAAATTAAAAAAAAAAAAAAAGTAGAGGGAGATTGGACCCAGAGAGACGCACAGAAGAGGCAATAGTGTAAAGATGGAGGCAGAGGATGAAGAACACAGAGGAAGCCTAGCAAAGGTTGACCTCCAGAAGCTGGTGATGCCTAAAGCTCAGCTTCTCTGTACACTGGTGCTGAATCAAACCTAGGAGACAGAGTTTTGGGTGAAGAAGTAAAGGATAGTTTTATTGCTTTCTCAGGCAAAGGGGGACACAGAGGGCTCATGCCCTCAAAATCCCTGGGGAGGGTAGTGACAAGTTTTATAGTAATTGTTCAGAGGGACTGATCATTCCTTCAACGTTCTTCTCATGGATTCGTGATGAGGCAACCAGAGATCAATATCTTCAAACTTCAGATCCACTTTGCCTGGGGTCTACAGGCTTGTAGGCAGCATACCACTGTTAATCATTAATGTCTCCCACCTAGAGGGGCTTTCAATATTTGCAAAATAGCTCAAAGACATTGTTGTGTGTATCCTTTGATGGGGAAGTAAGACCTTGCCCAAGGCTGCTCTTGACTGCTTCTCCTTAGTCTCCCATCCCCTTCCTTCCCTAAATAACAACTGCTTGAATCTGCCCATTGGAACTCGGGGAAGGTCATGGAGGATGAATGAAGGCTGTTTCCCATAATCAAAGAAATGGGGACACAGAAAGTCTCTGTGGCCAGGAGCCCCACAGAGCCCTGCATGGTATCACTGGGAGAGGCAAGCAAGGGTCCCCCTCCAGCGCCTCTGGAGGAAGCATGGCCCTTTGGCACCTCCATCTCAGACTTCTGGCCTCCAGAACTACAAAAGAATACAGTTCTGCTTTAAGCCACCAACTTTGTGGTCATTGTTACGGCAGCCACAGAAGTGTGTGATACAAAACCCCTTACCTCTCCCGTAGATGAACACACACTACATAAACCCACGGAACTGCCCCTATCTGTGCTATGGCAGTGGTTTCCAGATTCTGGATTATTTGTGCGTGAAATTTCAAAAAACGATCTACCAGTTTTAAGTCATTTTTAAATGATCTGACACTGGGTTGTTCAATTTTTATTCCCAAAATGACGTGAAAGAAAAAAAAAACTATCATTTATTATCATTAGTCCATAAAAAAAGGTCTTTTTGAAAATACAAAGATACTTTAAAAGGACAGTTCTTTAAATCAAATCCTTATACATTTATTAAAAACTCATCATAATATCCTTATTCTAACTTAGCAATGGTGCTGACGGAATTTCACTACAGGTGGGTTCTTGTCCATAAACAAGAATTTGGGGTCCAAAGCCATGTCAGTTTAAACCACATGTACATATTTACTTACCCATCTTTACTCCATTCCATTCACCATTCCAGCCAGCTCCTGAAAGAATTTTGTGAAAATTCAAGAACTCTTCTTTTTTCATTTCCTTCTATGAATTAGATTTAAGATCATGGACATACAGTCAATGAGTAACATTATATATACTGGTTGGCAAGAAAATCAATGAGACAGTAAAACACTAACTTTTAGGAATTCCCTGGTGGTCCAGTGGTTAGGACTGCATTGCCAAGGGCCCCCATTCAACCCTCAGTCAGGGAACTAAGATTCCACAAGCCATACAATGCAGCCAAAAACAAGCAAACAAACAAAACCCCCAGAACAAAAGAATAACTTTCTAATTTTTTAAGTATGAAAAAAAATCTCTTTCCATTAATTTTTAAAAGTATAACACTCATAAGTTTTAAGGACTCATTAATGAAAAGAGCTAGTTAAGGCTATGGTTTTAGCTAGTGGTCATGTATGGATGTGAGAGTTGGACTGTGAAGAAGGCTGAGCACCAAAGAATTGATGCTTTTGAACTGTGGTGTTGGAGAAGACTCTTGCGAGTCCCTTGGACTGCAAGGAGATCCAACCAGTCCATCCTAAAGGAGATCAGTCCTGAATATTCATTGGAAGGACTGATGCTGAAGCTGAAACTCCAATGGTTTAGCCACCTGATGTGAAGAGCTGACTCACTGGAAAAGACCCTGATGCTGGGAGGGATTGGGGGCAGGAGGAGAAGGGGACGACAGAAGATGAGATGGTTGGATGGCATCACTAATGCAACGGACATGAGTTTGAGTAAACTCCGGGAGTTGGTAATGGACAGGGAGGCCTGGAGTGCTGTGATTCATAGGGTCGTAAAGAGTCGGACACGACTGAGCGACTGAACTGAACTGAGTGAAAAGAGAGAAAAAACAAATACATAGCATCAAGAGTGAAAAATGGGATAAAAAATTTAGGAGGAAATAATAAATTATGAAGAAGATAAAAGATGGAAATGATCATACGGAATTTTCTTTGTTGTTATTTTCTTCTTGCTTCACTGCCCTCTGTTCGCCAATCCAGTGGCAGAGGTAAAAAATAGCTGAGAACAAAGAAATTATCATCTAGACGATGCCATTCATATTAGCAATCTATAAGAGACCTAAAAAGTCTTAAGAAAAACATACAGTATATACTTGAAGAAAACTATTGATACAAAACTTAACTAATGTACATATTGGACAAACCAATCATCAGGCTCATTCCTTACTGGTATCATCCATCTCAGATTTAATAACTCTGCTATCCCTAGGCTCCCAATCTGAAACTAACCTCCTCATTTTGCTGGCAGAGATGAAATTAAAAAGGTAAATTATTAATTCCCAGAATATCTCCAGGCTGCAAGCCTATTCTCCTAAAGCCATCAGGTAGATTCAAAACTGACCCTCAACTGTAAGACTAAGTTCCCTGACACCTTTTCCCTCTTGTTTTTTCTCCGCAGACTTTAGTACCTCTTCTTGTTTTATCAGCAAACCAACAAGATATTTCTAGAGAAAAAAAAAATTTTTAAGAATTTACTAAAGTGCTCAAGTGACAATGATCTCTCTTTTTTAATTTATTTATTTTAGTTGGAGGCTAATTACTTTACAATATTGTAGTGGTTTTTGCCATACATTGACGTGAATCAGCCATGGATTTACCTGTGTTTCCCATCCTGAACCCCACTCCCACCTCCCTCCCCACCCCATCCCTCTGGGTCTTCCCAGTGCACCAGCCCTGAGCACTTGTCTCATGCATCCAACCTGGACTGGTGATCTGTTTCATACATGATAATATACATGCTTCAATGCTGTTCTCTCAGATCATCCCACCCTCACCTTCTCCCATAGAGTCCAAAAGACTGTTCTATACATCTGTGTCTCTTTTGCTGTCTTGCACATAGGACCATCTTTCTAAATCCCATATATATGTGTTAGTATACTGTATTGGTGTTTTTCTTTCTGGCTTACTTCACTCTATATAGTAGGCTCCAGTTTCATCCACCTCATTAGAACTGATTCAAATGTATTCTTTTTAATGGTTGAGTAATATTCCATTGTGTATATGTACATATACACAAGAGAGTAATCTCTTTAATCACCATTTCCTAAGGTGAGGTCATTCTCAGTGCAGACAGCCTCTTTTTACCCCAAGCTTCTTCAAAAATTCTTAACTGATCCTGAAATCACAAATTAGACTCTCTATTCCTGAATCAAATAACAAAGAAGTGGAGGAAGTTGTGACTTGAGAAAGGAGAATTTAGGATGAGACCTTGGTTTCTGTCTGAGAACTTGCCTGCTTCTCCATCGTTGTTCTTAAAGACAGCGCTGGAAAAAAATTTACAAAAAGAAAGGATTTGGATCACCTCATCTAATCTCTTTGAGATTTTTCAAGATGTAAAAACTGAACTTCAGAGTGTATTTGCATCATCAGTAGACACAGAGCCAGTTATGGGGAAGTAAGATCTTCAAAATCACAGATCCATTTTCACATCATGCTGTCCCTCCTGCATCTCCTCCTTTCTGTTCTAGAAAGTTGGAAGGCAGAAAGTTCAAGAACAAGGAAAGAACCCTAACACCAAAAGGTTTTTAACATTGTTGCAACATTTAAGGGAAAAAAAAAACAATATTAAATTGCATTGCCATTTAATCTTCCTACCTGGTCCATTTCTGTCAATGTCTTATTCCCTTATCCATGCAGGCAGACACAATTACACCCCGAGACTGTCCCCTCTCAATTATATAATGAAGTATTTAACAATTATCCAGACTGTTCTCTGGCAAGTTGATTTTTAAACATGCGTTGCCAGTTTGCCAGATAGCAACCTTGTATGTTATTGCAACAATGTCAACCAAAACCAGGTAAAAAGTGAATATGTTAAAAGGTTGACTTACCCTTACCAATCTTGGCTTTGAAAAAAATTCTGGGGAAAATTGCCAATTTTGGGGAACCAAGTATGAGGAAGTTTGTTCAGGGTTCTTATTTGGCAGTTTCAGCTGTTTTTCTCTGAGGTTTATTTTTGCTTTTTAATTCTTCAAATATATGTGATTGGATGTTGACTTTGAGGCTTAGTCTGGCAAGATCTGAGTGCAGAGTTCCTTGTTCAGTGACTTTTATTAATTGTGGTTTTCACAGCCTTCCCTCCAGCCCTCTTTACAGCACCTTGGGTGGCTGTAAGCATTGAGACTGGATTATTAGGATTGGAGCTTTCCTGAGGAAACTCTCAGGTGTGAACCTGGAGCATTTTTCTTGGTGGCAGTATATTCTTCAGTTCTACTAGCTACATGACTGGGAACATATTGATGCAGTTAAGCTTAATTATCGCATACCAACAGAAGGCACTTGTACAGACAAATGGGTTATCATCATTGCAACAATACCATATTGCTGAATGGTGTTCATTCTGCCTTCACTTCACCCAGCCTTGGCATCATTCACTGTGTCTTTTTGGGACAAGCAATGCTTTGCTTTCAACTAGCTCAAGCACCCTCACAGTTAACTCCTGAGTGCCCGCTGTAAAGCCTACTGAAGCAGGAAACAGAAAGCCCACAGCATGGCCTGTTCCTCTGAGATTGAGAGTTTCTCCAGTGTGCAATTTAGACTTGGGGAAATAAGGTGACCTTTTGGAAATGGAACCTTCTCTTTCAGGTCTCTTAGTGGGTATCAATTTTCTAATGATTTAACTATTAACCTACAGCAAATTAACTCATGCAAACAGAACATTTTGACCTCAGCCATTGGGCATCATTTGCTATTCAAGTTACATATTAACTTAATGCACCCAATAAATCAGTAGCACAACCTTCAGCTGTCAGGGAAAGTAGCAAGTCTCATGCTGAAACTGAACATTTGTAGAGGAATTTTTTTCTCCCCAAGAAAACTGAATGTGAAGGATTTCCTCAAGAATGCATTTCCTATTTTGGAAAACAAGCAGGTTGCCAGGATGCCATTAAGTACTTTTAAGTCACTCACGAATAGGCACCCTGAGGCCTGGAAGAGTTCTAAGCCACTTCCTTACCTCTGTGACACGGGTAAGTGGCAGATTTTACCAGCCCACTTCCTTCATGGGATATAAAAAGTGGTCCAGTCTATACCCTGAGTCACAGATGATAATAATAATAATAAAAAAGAACCTTGTTTTCAGGAAGCAGAGCTTCTAGAAACAAACAAGGAATAGGAGATGGGGCCAGAAGCAAATCTCAGGCTCCAGTGACAGCTCGAAGTCCCTTTATCTTTCTTT
Source organism: Odocoileus virginianus (assembly GCF_023699985.2). NCBI lineage: Eukaryota > Metazoa > Chordata > Mammalia > Artiodactyla > Cervidae > Odocoileus > Odocoileus virginianus. The sequence continues at coordinate 83,488,475 of NC_069680.1, read as the reverse complement.
GTTAAAAACTTTTCTCCCTTTCCTCCCTATACAGATCTGTTCGGTCTCCTTGTTTGTGCCAAGTTCTTTTGTACCTACTATTCAACATGAAGAGATCTGAATGGAAAAGGCCTGTGTTGGAGTCACGGTGGAGAAAAACTCAAGTTTTCTGGGAGCTTCATCATTTACCAGATGTGGTGGTACTGATGTCTTCTCCCCCCCCCCCCTTTTTTTTGATTGTGCAGGTTGCAGGACCTTAGTTCCCCAAACAAGGATAGAACCCTGGCCCACAGAAGTAAAAGCCTGGCACCCTAACCACTGGAAAGTGAAAGTTGCTCAGTCGTGTCCAACTCTTTGTGACCCCATGGACTGCAGCCCGCCAGGCTCCTCTGTCCATGGAATTCTCCAGACAAGAATACTTGAGTGGGTTGCCATTCCCTTCTCCAGGGGATCATCCCAACCCAGGGAACAAACCCAGGGCTCCTGCATTGCAGGTAGATTCTTTACCATCTGAGCCACCAGGGAAGCCCCTAACCAACTGGTCTACCAGGGAATTCCCATGGTGTTGTGTTAAAACACCATGCATTTCTGGCTCATGTTTCTAGTTTGGGTCCTAGAGTATTATTTGACCCAAATCAGCCCTCTCCTGTGTGGTTCAACTGGTGATCTCAGCCTTTGGTCACATCCCATCCCCCCACCCCCATGGGGCAGTGGCAGATGTCTTGGCAACCAGCTGGCTGTGACATTCCTCTGTCCCCCTTCCTCCTCTCCTGCTCTCAGCAGTAAGTCAACATCCACTGGAGCTGTTGCTGCAGGAACCACGCACATAATTTACCCAGGAAAGAAAACATACCTTGGCTCTTAAACTAAAATAAATCTTCTGAACAAGAGAAAACAAAACATCCTCTGGGCAAATGGGGTCCCTGCTAGTGTGAGATGCATTCTTTTTCATTTTGCTTATCCCCAACAGTTTATTTTAAGGACATCCACAAGTAGGATATCACAGGCACATTAATTTGCATGACAAATACTTCATGGAGCCCTGGGAAACTGAGAAGGCACAGAATGAATCAAACAGAATCCAGACCAGAGCCTTAAGGAGTGAATGTCTCCAAGGGGAGTTATTGTACTCATTGTAAAGCAAGACAGAAAGATCCAGCTAGTAAGATGTTGGAATTCAAAGGACCAGTTAAGGACTTTCAACTGGGAGAGCTGGGGAAGAGGTGGCTGCCCAGATGGTCTAGAAGTCCAGTCAGATTTGTGTGTCAGGTTGGGCAAGATGTCAGAGGGCCTGGTCAGAGGAGCAAGAGGGGGCACCCATGGACTGCAGCATGCCAGGCTTCCCTATCCATCACCAACTCCCAGAGCTCGCCCAAACTCATGTCCATCAAGTCCATCAAGTGACGCCATCCAACCGTCTCATCCTGTGTCATCCCTTTCTCCTCCTGCCTTCAACTTTTCCAGCATCAGAGTCTTTTCCAATGAGTCAGTTCTTTGAATCAGGTGGCCAAAGTATTGGAGCTTCAGCTTCAGCATCAGTCCTTCCAATGAATATTCAGGACTGATTTCCTTTAGGATGGACTGGTTGGATCACCTTGCAGTCCAAGGGATTCTCAAGAGACTTCTCCAACACCACAGTTCAAAAGCATCAATTCTTTGGCACTCAGTTTTCTTTATGGTCCAACTCTCACATCCATACATGACTACTGGAAAAACCATAGCTTTGACTAGACAAATATTTGTTGGCAAAGTAATGTCTCTGGGTTTTAATATGCTGTCTAGGTTGGTCATAGCTTTTCTTCCAAGGAGCAAGCATCTTTTAATTTCATGGCTGCAGTCACCATCTGCAGTGATTTTGGAGCCCAAGAAAATAAAGTCTGTCACTGTCTCCATTGTTTCTCCATCTACTTGCCATGAAGTGATGGGACCGGATGCCATGATCTTAGTTTTATGAATGTTGAGTTTCAAGCAAAACACAGATCTAAAAGGCAAAAAAGGGTCTGCAGCAAAGGTTTCACCTAGTTTTTCCTTGACACATTTAATGGAGTTAGTTTCTATTCTTCCTTCCCAAAAGTTTCTAAAGTGTCCCCATACTATATCTGTAAAGAAGTTTAGTGAAATTAAAGTTTTTTTAAATCACCTGCTCTTTGCTTGATTTACCGTGTGGTTTAAAGTGCCAACAGATAAGCAGGTTGCAATAGCTGCTTGCAAAGCACTCTCTGAGCCACAGGGCCATCAGCTCAGCCACAGAGCAAGAGGAACAAGGTCCTGGGAGGCTGCCCCTTTGTGAACGTGGTTCTGTGATCTTCAGGGAGCACTTAGCAGCAGCAGAAAGAACACCCCAGGCACAGCTCTAAGTCATAAGTCTTAGAAGTTTTAGGAAAGACAGGAGCCGTAAGAAGTAGGCACCAGGCTTTGGGACAGGCTAAAGGCTGGGGAGAATGTTCCAAAATCAGAAGGTGGTTTTGAAGAAAAGCAAACATCAGGAATTGCAGTTAAGATTTTACAAATGTGTCTTTTAAAAAAATGCATGTCCCACCTGAAAAGGTTAGTGACCTTGCTTAAAAACACTGTTTATGTTAATGTATGGAGTATAAGTGCCCATGTGTCCCCATGGGCATTTCTGGCACCAGACTGTCAATATTGGTTCACAGCCCTAATGATAACGGGCTATTCAGATTGGACTGGACTCTTGGCAGTATTTGCTCTTCAAATTCCTCTAGTCCAGGGGAGCCTGATTCTTCAACTCTGTCCGTGGTTAAGGCTATGTTTCTCCCATGATCCTCTTCTCTCTCTCTTTTCTTTTAAAAGTGTGTTTTTTTTTTTTTTTTTTTTTTGATGTGGGCTATTTTTAAGATTTTATTGAATTTATTACAATATGGCGTCTGTTTTGGTTTTTTGGCCCCAAGGCATGTGGGTCTTAGCTCCCTGACCAAGGATGGAGCCAGCATCCCCTACATTGGAAGGTGAGATCTTAATCACTGGGCCACCAGGGAAATCCCAATCCTTTTTTCTTGAGCTTGATTCTAATTATCCTTTCTCCACAAAATCAGCCACAGATAACGAGGCGATATTATCAAGAACTGCTGTTTGTTAAGTGAACTTTGTCCCAAGTTGTATCATTCTTCCTCAAAATATCACAGCACATAAGGCTAGAGGTTATCCCTAGCACCGTATGTTCCCCCCTCCTCCTCCTCCTTCTCCTCCTGTGTGATGGACGAATACTCTATGAGAAATCCCCCATATTTGGAACTGCATTTTGCTATCATTGTGGCCAAGAATTTCTTCCTAACACTTATACCACTTTTCTCTGCTGTAGTGAACCCCACAACTTCTCTCCCTATACTTACATGTGAATGGAGTTTCACTGCCTGTGTGATTAAGACGCAGTCTGTAAGGCTGGAACCCAGCACCTGAAGGGCCAGTACATCCATCTCTGCTCCACAGTTAGAGCCCCTACCCCTCAGCTAAACCCTTATGACAAATAGACAGTCTGTAAAGCGACCAGCTTGAGAGTGCGCGTATGAATTTGCACGAATCCATCCCTGTGTTAGTGTTGCTGATGAAACATCAAGCTAATAATCAATATAACAGGTTTCACTGTCAACAATATTTGTTTATGGAAATTATTGCATATCTTTAAAAATATCCTCTTTTCTAGATTAACTATCCCAAAGACGTTTTCTGCTTAGAATCAAGTTTCAACATTTTTAGTTTTGCCTTTCCCCTGCTTCACCTGTAAGTGGTTTCCTATGACCCATAAGGGCTAAGGTGTTTTTTTAAAACTTTTTATTTTGTACTGAAGTACAGCTGACTAACAATGTCATGATGGTTTCAGGTGAACAGCAAAGGGACTCAGCCACACACATGTATCCATTCTCCCTCAAAGGGATAAGGTTTAGTTCTGGTCAATACCTTTAGGGGACTAGCCAAAGTCATTATCTTGGCTTCCCATTGTGGTGACCATATTTTTCTGACTCTCATATCAGAGAAGAAGGTTAAACAAGGAATTTATGTACCATATTTGTATGTAAGAGGGCAGCCAAAATCAGTCTAGATGCTGTTATATTAGAATTCCTAGGATATTCTAAGAATTTGTGAGACTTCAGTATCCAATCCTATAAATGGAAATAGGACTGGCCAGGAAATTTTAGACATGTTACTCCAACTGTGTTTCTGAACCTAATTGCTATGTTTTGCTATATTTCATTTTGGGTTCTCTTTTTCTTTTTTAAAGTATGAAAATATGATAACACATTTACAGGTGACTTGGAAAATATAGACCAAAATTACAGTTTCACTATATATTTCAATTGCTTGTTTTAAGTAGATAAATTAAGATTTTTAGTTGGAGTGTTTCGTTTCAAATCTTACTACCTAAGGCAGAAAGAGGATTTTCTTTTAATGTACAGTTAAGTAAGGCCTTTGAAAATCACACCAATAATGTTCAATTTCACAAATGTTTAGAAGCAAAACACATTTTCTAAGTAGATTCCATTCTACTTCTATTCTTTCGTTAGCAAATGAAAATAGTCTTAAGATTTAGGAATCCAGTTACCCAGACACACTGGGGTTTACTGAACCTGAATACCACCCAGGAGCTATAATGGAAGCTCCCAGCCTCAGCACTCCATGGATCAACTGGCAAACAGACTTCTTTCAGGGACTCAGGCACCGCTACCCGCTGTTTTCAATTACTTTTTCCTTGATAAATACAGCGGAAGCGACTTGTGTCGTCTCTGTAAACTCCACAAAGTGCAGAAAGAAGTCTACAGAAGTCTCCCCACTGTGGCGAGACGGTCAAAGGCATCTGTCATGTCTGTAGGAGAGGGGCCTGGGAGGATTCTGAGTGTTAATAAAGACGTCTTAAGAGGGGACTGCGCTGAGGGCCTCTGAGCGTCTTCAAAGTGGTTTCTATCTCGGGCTTTTCACTCTTCTTTATTAGAATCAAGAAAACCTACATCAAGGAACTCTAATGGGAAATTCATGCCTCCTAAAGCTTCTGTACCCTTCAAGAAAGGTAGTTTACTGGATGGTTAAAAGCGTTTCTAGAAGTTGTTTGTTATTCTTATATGTTTGTGTTCATTCGTTTTGATTCCTTATGTCTTAAACAGCATGATCAGACATTTCTATCATCTCTTCTGAGAAGGGACTGCCAAGTAGGTACAGAGTAAAATAAAAATTAAATTAAATATAAGATGTCGGTGTTCTCCTGTATTGTGTTGTTGTTGTTCAGTATCTAAGCTGTGTCATGCTCTCTGTGACCCCACACACTGCAGCTGTCCTTCACTGTCTCCTGGAGTTTGCTCAAGCTCCTGTCCATTGAGTCCGTGACGCTATCTAACCATCGTATCCCCTGCCCCTCTCTTCTTTTGCCTTCAGTCTTTCCCAGCATCGAGGCATTTTCCAAGGAATCAGCTCTTCACATCAGGTGGCCAGAGTGTTGGAGCTTCAGCATCAGTCTTTCCAACAAATATTCAGGATTGATTTCCTTTAGGATTGATTGGTTTGATCTCCGTGCAGTCCAAGGAACTCTCAAGAGTCTTCTGGTTTTGTTTTTTTTTTTTTAAAGATTCTGGAAACTTCTATAGAGAATAAATATTCAACCTTGGTTATATAGTATTGGACTTTATTTTAAAACATGTATATTATATATGTCTGAACATATACACATCTTAGAAAGCCTGGGGCCCCTCCACTTCTTTCCCACAGACTCTGAAGTCACTGTCCTCTGTTGAGCTGAAGTGAGACCAGTGGCTTCAGCATGCCCCCAGGTGGAGGAGGCCTGACTCAGCACACCCCATGAAGCCGCCTGAGTATACAGACAGCAGAAACAGTGAGTTTCCCCATGTAGAACTACAGAACCCTAGGACTGGAAAGATACTTAGAGACCACATAAGGTAATCCTCTTGTTTTTGTTTTTCTTTCTTTTTTTTTTTTTTAAAGTAAACCAGGAGCTGAGCTCAGGGAGATGAAGTCATTTGTCCAAGGATATCACCTGATTTTTGATGAGTTAAAGCTTGAGGTCAAACTTCCTTATCTTTAGTATGGAAGCTTTCCACTCACTGCAGGATGTTGCTTGTTTGGATTTAAGAGGAGTATGAGAACTCAAGCCCTGGCTTGATCGTAGAGAGAAATGCTATGAAAGACATAAATGATATGATATGATATCAGCTGTCCTCCCTACCGCCAAAATGGTCTCTACATCTCTAGGAACTCCAGAGCTGCCGTAGGGACTGAACAGGGATGAACCAACCTTCTAAAGGTGTCTTATCTCCCTTCTTCCCGAGTCTATCACCACTGATCCCTGGGTTGGGAAGATCCCCTGGAGTAGGAAATGACAACTCACTCCAGTATTCTTGCCTGAAAAATTCCATGGACAGAGGAGCCTGGTGGGTTACAGTCCACGGGGTCCCAAAGAGCTGGACATGGCTGAGTGACTGAGCATATCTAGGAAACAAAATGGATACACAGAGAGGAGAAATAAAATTATCATTGATAAATGGCAATAAATCGAGAGATTGAGGCTGATATATACACCCTACTATAATAAAACAGATAACTAATGAGAACCTGTTATATAGCACAGGGCACTCTACTCAGCACTCTGCAGTGACCTATATGGGGAAAGAATCTAAAGAAGACTGGATATATGCGTATATATATCCATATACATATATAACTGATTCACTTTGCTGGACAGCAGAATCTAACACAACGTTGTAAATCAACTATACTCTAACAAAAATTAATTTTTAAAAATAGCAATAATAATTGTAATCATACTAAGAGTAAAAACAGTATTGGTTATTTAGAATGCATTATGCACTGAGCCAATCGCATGCATTGTCTGATTTTACTTTCATAATAATTCTTTGAAATGAATCCTTTCATTATTCCAATTTCAGATGAAGAAAATGAGACTCAGAGAGATGAACGTGCCTAAGCATCCACAGTTCAGCAGTGGCAGTCCAGGGATTTGAATAATGACCATTCAGGTGCAAAATTAACATCTTCTTAATTCTTACACTACGAGATGGGCAGAGAGGAGACAGATGAGAATTTCAGATAGAAGAAATAGTGTGGGATTTCCTCGGTGGTCCAGTGGTTAAGACTTCGCCTTCCAGTGCAGGGGTTAGGAAGCCAAGATCTCACATGTCTCACAGCCAAAAACCAAAACATGAAACAGAAGCAAAGTTGTAACAAATTCAATAAAGCCTTAAGAAAAAAAAAAGAAAGCACATGCAGAGACAAACAGGATACCAGAGCAAACCCTGTTTGAGAGGCTATGAGTACTCCACGAACCCACAGCTGTTGTTTTTGTTTACTCACTGAGTTGTGTTCCACTCTTTTGTGGCCCCATGGACTGTAGCCCGCCAGGCTCCTCTGTTCATGGGATTTCCCAGGCAAGAAAACTGGAATGGGTTGCCATTTCTTCCTCCAGGGGATCTTCCTCATTTTGGCAGTTGAATTCTTTACCACTGAGCCACCAGAGAAGCCCTACAGCTCAGCGTGAATCCAGGTGAATTAACTGTGGGCCACACGACCAGCAAGTGGGATGGGGTCGCATCACAAGGACTTGAACAGAAAACCAGCTTGGGAGTTTTACAATAGATTTGACGTTGGGCAGTAGAATTGGGATGAAGAGAAAAGGACCAAGTCAAACACTGTGGAAATAAAAAACAAATAAAACCTAGTGGTTTCCTGTTTCTCCATCTCCACTGTAGTCCCAAGTAATATGATAAAGTTAATCTATCCCATGTACACATTGAACGTGTATCTTATAAAAGATGCCACAGAAAAATGATCAAAAGAGACAAATGAATTTACTTATAAAACAGAAATAGACTCACAGACATAAAGAACAAACTTATGGTTACCATAGGGGATATGGGGGATAAATTAGGAGTTTGGAATTAACAGATACACACTATTATATATAAAATAGCTAAACAACAAGGATCTACTGTATAGCACAGGGAACTATAGTCAATGTTTTGTAATAATCTATAAAAGGAAAGAATCTTAAAAGGAATATATACATGTATAACTGAATTACATTACTGTACATCTGAAACTAACACATTACAAATGAACTATACTTCAATTTTAAAAATGCTTAAAATGTTTAAAAAATTATCAATAAAGAAAAATGACTAACTATAGGGGCTTCCTAGGTAGTTCAGTGCTTAAAAATCCTCCTGCAAGAGACACAGGAGACCCGAGTTTGGTCCCTGGGTCAGGAAGACCCCTTGGAGTAGGAAATGGCAACTCACTCCAGTATTCTTGCCTGGAAAACGCCCATGAACTGAGGAGCCTGGTACAGTCCATGGGGGTCACAAAGAATCAGACTCGACTGAGTGACTAAGCACAGGCATGCAAAGGAAACACAGAGAAATAATTTCTCAGTTTGTTTCTCAGTTTTGAACTTAGTCATATTATTCTACTTCAAGTTTAACAAATCTTATTATGTGCTGTTCAATTAAAGTCATGTTTCACTTTAACATTGATTAGATTATGGGGGAGGAATTGTCTAAACAGAAAAACCAATGAGGCAGAGACAGTTAATAAGCTTCTAAGCCTTGGAGCAAAGATATTGGATCATCCAAGAGATGCTTCATTCCAACAGGGAGATGGCATTTCCCATGTTTTTCTTAATTACTTTTTTTTGCAAGATGAACATGAGCAATTGAAAGGGAAGTTGAAATTTGCATATTGAGGGCTGTTTATTAGTTATGAGATGGAAATCAAACTCCTATATAACCGCACTCATTAAGGCTCACATAAAGCTTTTCCCATCTTCTTCCAAGGACACTACTTCTGTAACAAGTGAATTTCAGTCCCAAGCACATTCAAGTCTGAAATCCAAGTTTATTACCCAGGACTAGATGGCTTTACTCCAACCCACACCTCCCTCCTCCGAGCAGAACGTTCCATAAACCTCTTCCAGGAAGCAGGCACTTCTGAGAGCTGGCCCCACCTACCGTCTGTTTCTGCACACACAGTACAGACCCCACCGTCAGCGTCCACCACCCCCTTGGCTTGGGTCCACCACCCCCTTGGCTTGTGCCTGCCTCGTTTTACAATTCTCCTCTGTTTTTCAATTCTCTCTGCCACTCTCTCTGTGGGAACTCACCCCTTAGCACCCTCGAGGGACAAACCCAAGAGCGGTCCTCTGCTCTGTCTGGAGCGTCGGCAGGCATCCTCGCTGCGCTCACTGGGCTCAGAGCAGGCTTCCGGCTCAGCCATCTGACGTGTGCCTGTCTACCCCACGTCGACTTGAGCTTGTTGACCGTCATGTCCCCAGTGTCTAGAAGGCAGCTCAGAAGACAATCAATGCTCAGTTAAATACTTGTTAAAGGAGAAAAGCTGGTGTGCTATGTTGTTAACAATAACAACAAAAATTTACACTTAAAAATAATTCCATTAATCACATAGTTAGGTAGTTAGTAATACTAAGTAATGAGAAATTCAACACAATGTATGCTTATTTCATCTACAAAAAATAATTTTAAAATTAAAACAAATAAATAAACAATTAAAATAATTACATCTATTCACCTTTCCCCCATGGTGTCTGTTTTGGTGTTATGAATAGAAATTCATTAATAACTCCAAATTTATGAAGTTATTTTCACCAATGCATATGTCTATTTGGAAATATTTATAGAATACATATTGCATTGGCCAAAAAGTTCGTTCGAGTTTTTGCATGTTTAAGGAACCAAGGCTGGAGATTTAGGTGCCTTATCTCTTTATGCACACAAAGGCTATTTTTATGTTTAATTTTAGATTTAAATTTTCAATCCATCTGGAATTCACATTGCCATTTGACTGAAGTTCTTTTCAAGTTCATGGCTTCCTGGTTCTAAAACCCATTGGAACTGCATAGAAGAATCTGCATATACATACATCTCTTTGTATATAGATATGTGTGTTTGTGGTGTGTGTATGTGTGTATGTGAAAGAGAGAAAAGTTTCCATCTCTCATCAGATGATTTAAGTGGTTCATGAACTGGAAATTATTAGAAATCATTGGTGTAAGTGGTACTTTTATTTTAAATGAAATGCCAGTTTTCCTAACACTATGCATTAAAAACCCATCCTTTCCCCAATAATGTAAAATGTTAACTTTATCAAGTTATAACCAACCTAGACAGCATATTAAAAAGCAGAGACATTACTTTGACAACAAAGGTCCATCTAGTCAAAGCTATGGTTCCTCCAATAGACACGTATGGGTGTGAGAGTTGGACTATAAAGAAAGCTGAGCGCAGAATTGATGCTTTTGAACTGTCGTGTTGGAGAACACTCTTGCGAGTCCCTTGGACTGCAAGGAGATCCAACCAATCCATTCTAAAGGAAGTTGGAACTGAATATTCATTGGAAGGACTGATGCTGAAGCTGAAACTCCAATACTTTGGCCACCTGATGCGAAGAACTGACACATTTGAAAAGACCCTGATGCTGGAAAAGATTGAAAGGAGGAAGAGAAGGGGATGACAGAGGACGAGATGGAGGGATGGCATCATCAACTCAATGGACGTGAGTTTGAGTGAATTCCAGGAGTTGGTGATGGACAGAGAGGGAGGCCTGGCATGCTGCAGTCCATGGGGTCACAAAGAGTTAGACACGACTGAGTGACTGAACTGAACTTTATCAACAGCTAGGGCTCTGATGTTAGAAAGACCTAGATTGTGATTTGAATCACAATTCAACTATCTGTGATTTCAAACAAGTTACTTAACCTCTCTAAGTCCATATCCACATCAATAAAATGGGATACTATAGTAGTATCTCATAACCAGGTTTTAGAATTAAATTAGGTAATATAAGCAGAGGACATAGCAATAATCTTGGTTCGAAGTAGGCCTTTAATAAATGTTTAAATGTTGGCACTTATTAATACAATTCTCATGTATGGCTCTAGTTTTGAATTCTCTATATCATCCATTGATATAGATAAATTTGCCTATTACTCCAAGGTATGAATATTTTAAGGTCTTGGTTAAATAGCTAAATTGCTTTCAAGGAAGTCTGTCCATCCTCATCCCCGCAGACAATTTAGCAGAGTGTCACATTTCACCTAGTATTATTATGTCAAAGAATCTTTGCTTACTTGAGGCATGAAAGGTATTATGTCACATAAGTTTTAATGATGTGTTTCTTTGGTTGTTAATGAGCTTTCTGTATTCCCCCATATGTACTGACAATGTGTATTTGCTCCATAGTGAACACAGGTGACCGTTCTCCCATCATCAGGACAGCAATGCTGGACTCATGGCCACATAGCTCACACTGCAGTTCCCACCTCCCTTGCTGACTGTACCCATGTACCTAAATTCTCACTCATATAATGTGCACAACTCTCACCTCACCCACAGAGGGCGGGATGTTCTTCTCTTCCTGCTAAACATATATCCACAACTCGTCCCACCATGCAGACAGGGAAATTCCTCATGATGGAATGGAACGGCAATCTGGAAGTAACTTAGGTCTTAGAGCAGAGTTGTCTCAACCTGCTGGACCACTAACTTTAGGACTGTTACTCAAGAAAGACTTTTATTGTCTTTGAAAAAAAATGTGAAAGTGTTAGTTGTTCAGTTGTATCTGACTGTTTGCGACCCCACAGGCCCCACTGAGCCTGCCAGGCTCCTCTGTTTATTCAACTTGCTGTATTTTTGGATCTTTGTATTAATTATACATAGGGCTTCCCCGGTGGCCCAGATGGTAAAGAGTCTGCTTGTAATGCAGGAGACTCCGGTTTGATCCCTGGGTTGGGAAGATCCCCTGAAGAAGGGAATGGCAACCCACTCCAGCATTCTTGCCTGGAGAATTCCATGGACAGAGCAGCCTGGCAGGCTACAGTCCATGGGGTCGCAAAGTCAGACACGACTGAGTGACTAACATTTTCACTTATTAATAATACATATTCTTTGTTCACTTACCTATTGGAATATTAACACTTTTTTATTGATTTGTGGGGCTTCTTTGCTCTATTCAAAGCAAACATTTTTATGTAGTCATTTCATTATGTTGTTTCTGTGCGTGGTATCTTCTTTGTATTAGCTAAATAAGAAACACTCCCTATACCACAAACATTATATGTCCTCATTCTTATGTGATTTTTAAATTTCTCATTTAACTCATTGATCTAGCCGATGTTATTTCAAATAATGAATGGATAGTAAAATATATCAAAATTATTTTCCAAATAATTCATTTTTTCTTACTTCTTAGGACCATTTATAAAACAATTTCTCCTTTTCCTGATGATTAGTGATACTACCATCATCATATTCTATATACTAGTTCTACATTCGAAGATGTGTTTCCAGATTTTATGTTTTGATCCAGTCATCAGTCTAGTCTAGCATCAATCTGATATTGTTTTAATAATTGTGGTCTTAAATTCGAGATGTTTCTTTTTATTAATGTGGCAAGGTGAGGGACAGCAGTTGCCACAATGTTGGGAAATTGAAGAAACAGACTTTCTGGGGGAAGCAGACAAGCCAAGGATCTGTGGGACATAGCACATGGTTCCAGTAATCTCAGCATCCCAAAGAGGTGCTATAGCCCAGGGCATCATTGGACACACAGCGAGACTTTGATCTGAAAGGGGTCCTGCCTCCTCATTCTTTACCAGTTTAGAATGCAAGCAAGACATCTGCTTTACATATTAATGTGCAGATTTACTTCTCTACCTTTATATCAAAAGGAAAAGAAAAATCATGTAACATAGAATCAACTTCATGTAGACTTCCCTGGCAGTCTAGACGTTAAGATTCTACGCTTCCACTACAGGGCTACAGGTTCATGCCCTGTTCACAGAAGTTCTCCATGCTGTATGATGTGGCAAAAAAAAAAAAAAAGGGAAGAATCAACTTAATGTATCTTTTAAAGTGAAAGTGAAGTCGTGTCCAACTCTTTTTGACCCCATGGACTGTAGCCTACCAGGCTCCTCAGTCCATGGGATTTTCCAGGCAACAGTACTGGAGTGGGCTGCCATTTCTTTCTCCAGGGAATCTTCCCGATCCAGGGATCAAATCTGTGTCTCCTGCATAGTAGGCAGATGCTTTACCATCTGAGCAGGGTCAGGAAAGTTCCAATATATCTTTTAAATAAGCAATAATAAATTTAAACTTTCTTTTATTTAAATAAAATTATTTAATAAACTAATGGATAGCTTCTGGACACAAAGAATATTTATAATAATATCGTCTCATACTCACCTGCTAAAATACATAAAAAATAAAAGTAGAAGTTTGAGCATCCCAGTTGGAATTAGAAACAAAACAGTGCTACTCCTCTTCACCATTATTCTCTAATGCTGTTCTGTAATTTTGAGCCAGTGCAATAAAACATGGCATAGAAATAAGAACTCTTAGACTGCCAGTGCCAAAAGTAACATCAATATTTTCAAACTCTACTTAGCATCTTCCAAATGTAAAACTGTTTGTTTAAATTCTATCAGGTAAGCAGGTAAACATAGGCAGGTGATTTTGGAAAAAGACAGAAAACATGACAAAGCAGCAGAAGTATCCATGAATGATAGCCGAAAGTTCAGGTTGTCTGACTGAGCCTTCCAGGACTGGAGACACCTCTCCCACAGACGGAGAGGCTATTTTTTTTCTCATTACTAATTTCTCTGTATTATTTAATTTTATTGGCTTAAAGTCTGCAGTGCATAGGGTCGCACACTCAGACACGACTGAATCAACTTGGCACATATGTAGTTTCAGAAGAATAGAACCTTAAGGATGAGTTCTCTGGGTTAATGGAATTAATTCTGGGTTCTGTGGAATTCATTTTCTGATCTGATTTAAAGTTCTTATTGACCCTGTTTCCATTGGGAAGAGGACAGTGGTGGCCATGGCATGGGGTGACAAAAAACTTCTGTAAATTATTGGCTGTTAGACTGGCAATCAAGTGCCTAGAAAAGATGACTCTGGGCTCCAAGTACTTCCTGCCATAGAGCACTGTGGTGAAAACAGAAGGGTAAGGGCTGCTTGGTCGGTCCAGAGTATTGTGGAGAACTTAGGGAAAGAAAATAATGATGTCAGGGCTTTAACTTTGTACTTTAAGGACTCTATGGGGACCCTGCACGTTTCATGAGTGCCCTAAAGGAAGCGCTTCTCCTGCAGCCAGTGGTCTATCATTTCTGAAAACCAAACCTGAAGACTAATCTATCAGGTGGCTGAATTACAACTCACATTCATTCCTAATCTAGCAGGATCTCCTATTTCCCAGTCAAAGTACTGCTTGGGAAGATGTGGTATACTGAATATTGGTTTGGGATAATATGGACAATTTCATGCACCTGGAGACCTTGGATCTAGTGCCATGCTGAGCTATTTTGAAGCTTAAAGCAAAAGGATAAAGTCATTTATATTGATTCTGTCTTTATTAAAATTTTTGATATTTTGTTCATCATAGATATTTTGCATCAGCTTTGGTATTTTAAATATTACATTAAGATGTTCTTTATTTTTATTATTGAATTGTTGGTGCCCTCTTAAAGTCTGCACCCAAAGCAGGTTCTACCCTCTGGTCTCCATCCTTCTTGAACCTCTAAAATCTGCCAAGTCTTCTTGACGAGTAACAGTAGGAGGTTGTGATTACCCTTTTAAAGAGGCTAGGCTCTCTTTCCCTGAGGAATCCATAAGGACCTTCCTTGAGACAGCTGCCTTGAAGACAGAAGTGGTAGGCTTCTAAAGAAGACCTCCACCGCCTTTCACTGCTTCTAGATGTATGTGTGCTTAGTCGCTCAGTGGTGTCTGACTCTCTGCGACCCCATGGACTGTAGCCCACTAGGCTCCTCTGTCCATGGGATTCTCCAGGGAGGAACACTGGAGTGGGTTCCCATGCTCTCCTCCAGGGGACCTTCCCTACCCAGGGATCGAACTCAGGTCTCCCGCATTGCAGGCAGATTCTTTATCATCTGAGCCACCAGGGCAGCCCCTCTAAACCTACAGCCAGACTCAAACCGAATTCTAATTGACTACCTGGTGAAGACGTCCTAGCTGGCATCATTTTGATTGGACTGGCTTCTGTGTTGATTAGCCAATGTTCATCAGTCATTAAGTATTCAGGCTTTTACCCCAAATATATATAATTAATGTTATATTAATATGTTGAAATATTCAACATCCTGTTTTTATAAATGTACTTGATATAGCAATATGATGAATTGTGTTTCTATTTTATTTTGTGTATTTCTATTTTATTTCTACAGTAATTGTGTTTCTCTTTTAATTTGTGGCAGTTTTAGTTCCAGATGGATAGATAGATGGGGGGATGAGGTGGGGAATTGGTTTTATTTTTTGTGTTTTTATGCAGTTCAGCTCAGATAACTTACAATAACTTCTTCAACATCAACTATAGTTTTTCCAGTTTGGAAATATACCTATAAAACTGTCTGGGCCTGGTTATCATAGAAAAAACATGGAAATAGAGAGCAATATCCAAAGAAAAAGTAAAAATTCCACATCTGGAGACAGCACTTATGAAAATTGTGTTGTATATTTTATAAAACCTAAGATTACAAAGCATGGGTTATTTTGGATCAGCTACTTTCCTCAACTCTCACATTAGAGAATCAAATGTGATTCTCACATTAGAGAATCAAAAGAATTATCACCTATTTGAAGGTGGTAAAATGCTTTAAAGACACAGGGGCATATTATCTGGGCTATGCAGGTAACCAACCAGAGAGGTGAAAACAGATGGATCAATGGTGAGATTGAAGGGATAATTTCTAACATGATTTTGCCCCCTTCTGTCAAAATTTTACTTTTAGGATGTGTATCTATTTCTTATCAAATAACAAAAAGTTATACACATTTTTAAGAAGCCAAGAAAGATTTGAATATCCATTTAAAAAGGCACAAGTCAGATTAACAAAATGATTGATAATAAAATATTAATGGAACAATATACTGTAATAAAAGTTATGTGAATGTGGTAAAAAAAAAAAGAATGTCATCAAACACTGAAGGTATATTTAATGAGAATTTTATTAATTGCAGTAAGTATTCAACGTTGATTGAAAAGTCAAACATGTATTTTAAGGGATGATCACAGAATATCAGAGGAAACTGATTTTTACTCAGACTTGGTTTTCTACCAGTATATGGAAGAAATGCAGTCTAGATAACAATTTCAGAAGGATGCTGCCTCTTCTTTAGGGGAAGTAGGAAGCTGTAAAATCACAGGGGAATCAGATCTAAAATGGAGAATCTCTATAAACCAGTCAGTCTTAAAGGAAACCAACCTTGAATACACTTTGGAAGGATTGGTGCTGAAGTTGAAGCTCTGATACTTTGGCCACCTGATGCAAAGAGCCGACTCATTGGAAAAGACCCTGACGCTGGGAAAGACTGAAGGAAGATAGGAGGAAAAGGGGATGACAGAGGATGAGATAGTTGGATGGCATCACCAACTCAATGGACATGAGTTTGAGCAAGCTCTAGGAGATGGTGAAGGACAGGGAAGCCTGGCGTGCTGCAGTACATGGGGTTGCAAAAAGTTGGACAGAACCAAGTGACTGAACAAGAACAACAAATGCCGTCTGCAGCAACGTGGATCAACCTAGAGATTGTCATACTGGGTGACGTCAGTCAGAGAAAGACATATTATATGACACTGCTTTATGTGGAATCTAAAGGAGTGATGCAAATGAACTTATCTACAAATAGAGTTCCAGATGTAGAAAGCAAACTTATGGTTACCAGGAGTAAGGGCCAGGGAAGGCATAAATTGGGAAATTGGGATTGACATCCACATATATAAAATAGATAGCTACTGTATAGCACAGGAAACTCTATTCAATACTCTTTAATGGCCTATATGGGAAAAGAATTTTTAAAAGAGTGGATATATGAATATATATAACAAACTCACTTTGCTCTACACATGAAACAATCACAACATTGTTAATCAACTATACTCCAATAAAATGTTTAAAAAAGTGAAAAAAAAATATGAAGAAAAGTCTGGGTATGAAGATTTTGAACTTCAGCATTCCACATTTTCCATTAGTATGTGCCACTTTAGAAGGTATCCCAGGAGAAAGTCCATGGGAATAAATGCTCCTTGTACTTTATTTACAAATTCATTCATCTTATTTTTAGTAACACTGTATCTAATTGTAAAAGCCAAAGTATAATTGTAGCAAATGTGAAATACAGAAAACTGTTCAGAAAATAGTAAAATTCTCCATAAACCCACATCTGGAGCCAGAACATAGTAGCATTTTATTGCATATTTTAGCAACACTTTACAGGGGGTGCTAGTGGTAAGGAACCCACCTGCCAATGCAGGAGACACAAGAGACGCAGGGAACCTGTGTAGGGAAGATGCCCTGGAGAAGGGAGTGGCAGCCCACTCCAGTACTCTTGCCTGGAAAATTCCATAGGCCGAGGAGCCTGGTGGGCTGGTCCATGGGGCCCCAAAGTGAACGTGAATGCACAAGGTCACAGAGTCTATATTATTTTGAATCATCCTTGTTCACATTGTAGCACATTTGAGAAACACTGTGAATGTTCTCCCAATGTTCCCAATCGCTTTCCTGCATTATCATTTGTCAGTGCTTCCTAGTCACCCATTGCTGGATATGCCATGATTCCTTTAGCGACGTCCCTGTTTCGGTTGTTGTCTGTTGTTACGTCAGGCTCTTGAGATTCATGGCTTGAATTTGCATACTTAACCACCGGTGCATTCTTGGCTAACTCACCTAACCTTGAAAATTAAGTGTTCTCTTGTCAATGGAAGTTATACAGAGTACCTCACGATGTTTTTTACAAGGCTCAAATGAGGTTTATAAAATTCTTAGCATAACACTTGGGCACATGGTAAGTCCTAAATGAATGATTTGTTTGTTTGTTTAGTCGCTTAGTCATGTCCAACTCTTTGTGACCCCATGGACTGTAGCCCACCAGGCTCTTCTGTCCATGGGATTCTCCAGGCAAGAATACTGAATGGGTTGCCATTTCCTTCTCCAAGAATCAACAGTAGCTAATTTTATTCAATATATTGGCATGAACATACATGTAGATAAATTTTTGTGTGCATTTATAATGTCCTGATTAAAATTTTAGAGACAAAGTAGCTGAATCAAAGGTATATACATAAAATTGTGTTAGGTATTTCTAAGCTTTCATCAAGGGATATTAACAATATAGCAAAGATACTTTTGCCTGAGGTATGAGAGATAGCTTTTACTCCCTTTCTTTACCAACTTTGGATAAGTTAGAGCTTCTTAAAATTGGCTGTTTATATAGGCAAATATGGAATCTTGTTTTAATTTTCATTTCTTTAATTACTATGAGATTGAACATTTTTGTATTTCATAAAATATTACTTATTATTGCTTCTTTGATGAATTGGTTTGTATTTTGCTCATTTTCCCAATGGACTTGTCAGAACATTTTAAAAAACTGAAAAATTCTTGCATAGTCAAATACTAATACTTTTATGGCTTCACCTTTAATCTATATACAGTTTATTGGGTGTTTGGTGTAGGTCAACTTTATGTTTCTAACTTGTCTGTTGTACCAGGGCCTCTTGCCGTGTGGATAAGGGTACACAAGCAAGTCTGGGCAATCAAGATTTTCAATTCAAGTTTAAAAGTTTAGGAAGTAGTAGAATTAAACTAGTTTACAGAATTTATCAAAAGCACAAAAGATGAGTATATTTTAAGCCCAGGCTTAACTGAAACCACTGGGGCAAATTTTTTTCCATCATTTGGAAACTATTTTCTCAAAATACTGAAATCCAGGAAGCTCAGACATATGAAGAAGTTCTGGGTTTTAGCCTTTCAAGTGAGAAAATATATATATAAAACATAATGCTGCTCCACTTGTTTTTTAATTTCAGTATCAATAGCTTCATCTTAAACTTATCATATTTCTTGTCAGCTACAAAATCGTGACGTAAAATCAGTATCTACTGGTGAAAATATGGTTGTGGGTGAACCATAAAGTAACTTTGAGTATGTGGTACATTATATTCTTATGACCACAGGATCCCTGGTTCTCTTGCTAATTAAAAGAGTAGAACATAAAGCTTCCTTGGCGGTCCAGTGGTTAAGAAATCTGCCTGCCAGTGCAGGGGACATGGGTTTGTCCTGATCCAAGAAGATTCCACATGCACAGGGCAACTAAGTCCATGCGCCACCACTGCTGAGCCTGCATGCCTAGAGCTCATGCTCCGCAACAAGAGAATCCAATGCAGTGAGAAGCCTGTGTACCCTAACTAGAAAAAGCCCACATACAGCAATGGAGACCCAATACAGCCAAAAATTTTAAAAAAGAAGAAAGAGTAGAATGCATAAATGTATTTTATAAATATGACTATGTATGTGTGTATTTTTTTCCAAATATTAAGGATCCTTAATGAAACACCCTTAATTTACAAAGGAAGAAATTGAGGCTAGGGCTATAGTCTCTAAATATTTTTTATTTCACAATCTTAATAAAAATGGGTATGTATATATATATATTTCTGAATCATATTCATGTTCTACTTATTAAAGTTAATGTATTTTGTAAAACACAGCACATATACTAAACTTTTAAATGATGCAATGGAATTGGATCTAACTAGAGATACTGATATTGTTCTTCCTCACCCCAAAATGACATCCCAAGGACATATAAATAACCCCACTTTGAAATAACCAACTTAAGAATTTAACTGACTTGTCCACAGTCATGTGAGGTGGAAGAGAACTATAACTGTGGTTTTCTAACTCCAAGTTGCATTTATTGCTACTACATTGACCTTTTCCTTCCAAATATATCCTCAAGTTAGAATTGGGCCAAGATTGACTAGGTTAATAGCTTCCACTGTTGTAAACTCTATACTTAGAAATATCTTATTTCCACAAATAACTGAACTTTAGATTTCAGGCTAATATTAAAGGTATACTGGTGCTAACTTAAAATTCCCCCAAATTGACTTTAAGGTTATGTCAAAGGGAAAGTTTCAGATTATTAATTTCCTGCCAGTCTTGTCCAATGTTGGCTTAAACCTGCAGTTTATTCTTAGAAAGCACTTCCTTCCCCAACACAAGGCACTAAAGCAACTTTTAAAATCCTAAAATTATAACACAGAGACATTTCTTTCAGAACATAACTTTGTCTTCTTGTCCTTGAAAAAAGAAAAAAGATGTATTTTCCTAATCCAGATCCCCCTACAGTTGCAAATAACTTTACCATCTCATAAAGTGAACTTTTGAGATTTGTCTTGCTTCATATGACCAGAATTCTCCTAAACTGAATGTTCTAAAATGGAAGCATTTATACTTGAGAATGAGCTAAGGGGGGGTGGGGGAAGCGGCAAGGTGCAAGTGCATGGACCATGATTATCTTGACATTTGAATGAGCGTGATTGAATGTTTTCATTAGAACTCTAGGCACATGTGTTCTCGTCCTTCTAGTTCAGGATTTCTCAAACCAGGCGTGTGGTTGTAGCCTCAGGGCTCTGAGCTCTCTTTAGGGCTTTTGTGTGTATGTGTATTTGTTGGTGTTTGTACATGCTTTCACAGCATGGTAATCAGAACCATATTTGTGAGCTCTGCATATTCTGGACCTTCTGAACGGTCATCTTAAACTTAAATATCACCAGCTTCCCAGGTGGTTCAATGGTAAAGAAATCCCCGGCCAATGCAAGAGACATGGGTTTGACCCCTAGGTCAGGAAGATCCCTGGAGAAGGAAATGCAACCCACTCCAGGATCCTTGCTGGGATAATCCCAGGGACAGAGGAGCCTAGTGGGCTACAGTCCACAGGATCACAAAGAGTCTGACATGACTGAGTGATTTAGCATGAATGCACACATACATGTGCAACATTAGTGCCTGGATTTGCCTTTGGATTTATGACTGCAGCTAAGAATATAAAAATGTGTGTGTGTGTGTGTGTGTGTGTGTGTGTGTGTGTGTGTGTAACTGAGCCATTTTGCTATACAGGAGAAATTAAACACAACATTGTAAATCAATTACACTCCAATAAATGTTTTTTTAAAAAATAGCAGAAGACTTATCACAGTCACTTGAAGCCACCTCAGAAGAAGGAAAGAGCCCTGTCCCTTTAGTATCCATGTGTGATACCAGGGTGGGGCATCCCTGGTGGCTCAGTGGTAAAGACTCCGCTTGCCAATGCAGGAGATGTGGGTTCGATCCCCGGTCATGAAGATCGCCTAGAGAAGGGAATGGCTACTCACTCCGGAATTCTTGCCTGGGAAATCCCAGGGACACAGGAGCCTGGTGGGCTACAGTCCATGGGGTTGAAAAAGAGTTGGCAGTGATTTAGCAACTAAACGACGGTGATACTGGGTAGGGCTCTAACCTGCTTGGGTCATTTTCCATCCATAGGGAAAGTTGAGTACTAGGTTCGAAATCCAGATCACATGGCCTCGCCTTTGAAGGCTGAGTCATTCAGCTTTGCTGCTTATCCCTGTGCAGGAGGTGGGCAAGGAGAGTTATGTAAAAGAAGGGATACTAGGCAGAAAAGAATCAGCCAATGGTCTGTACCACAGGCAAAGGAAACCAGAGCAGACAAATCAGAAGTGATGCACTTGAGCTAAATGAATGCCAGATGGCATTGCAGCATGGTATATAATTAAAGGTTTAGCCGTAGTCTGAATAAAAAGAAGTGGTGGTAAAACTATGATCTCATGGCACATGATAGCATGCCAGCTTTAAAAACAACGCCTTTACAGCATCAGTACCATAATATAATCAGACTGCTAATGTGACTTTTAGTAGTTTCACTAAAACTCTGTCAGCACCACATTAAATTAATGTTTGCTCAATTTATTTGTTGATTTGTTGGTTTTTACTGGATCTTTCTGTATTTAATCAGCAAACATTTTGATTTATTAATGTATTTGTTACATAATTACATGGCTACCCACCCCAGTATTCTTGCCTGGAGAATCCCATGGACAGAGGAGCCTGGTAGGCTACAGTCCATAGAGTTGCAATGAGTCAGACACAACAGAGTGACTAACAATTTCACTTTCTTTCATAAGCAATTGCATACATGGTTTATGGCTTATGTATTTTGCCAACATTATAGTAAAAACAATGTTAACCAATATATGCTTGACTATTCTTTCTATATAAGAGAATCCATACAATATTTAGTTTCAAGAAGCCTTGCTAAATTATCCATTTCATCTGAGATCCACTCTCTTTTTCAAGGCCAAACACTATAATTCCCTCAGTCTTCTTTCATATGATCAGATTTCTGAGTTCCTTTGGACTCAGGATTCCCAAACTGGGGGCGGTGCTCTTTGGAGGTATATTAGAATCATCCAAGGGGCCTTGTCCAACCCTGAAGATGCCCCTAGCATTCTGAAATGGCCTTTTAGGAGGAACATTCTCCAAAAGGATGTTGAGAACCACTGCCACGGTAATCTGCATTCACAATGAACTATCTGATGTGCCTCAAGAGCACCAGGATGGAAAGCAGAGCAAGTATCATGGCTTTTGAATGCCAACGCCGTTACATATAGCTCCCAGAACTGAACACAATGGTCTATGTACGGTCTAGTTGCCAGAAGGCAGAAAAGCACCTGAGTTGAATCCAGTTTTACTCACTGCACCCCTGGTTCTCAGTCCTGTCTCTCCATTCACTTTGAATCTCTGGATACTGACCATGGTGGACAGGGGGTAGGCTGCCCAGATCTTCCTCAAAGAAAGGACTTGCTGCCCAGCAGCCAGCTCATGTAGAGTCTGTCCCAGAGCCTGTCTGGCCTGAGGACTATGGCTTTCCAAGGATATCCTGCCCTTAGTGATCATTCTGACCAGCCAGAGACCCTGTGAGGGGCGATCCATGAGTTGGAGCTCCCTGGCAAGTCAGACAAAGGAAATCCAAAAAAGAGGGGATACATGTATATGTATAGCTGATTCACTTTGCTGTACAGAAGCGTTAACTATACTCCAATCAAAATTAAATACAAAGATTCGCTGGATCTGCATCACAGTTGACACCTTCCTCTGCCCCTGCCAGCATCCTTTGCTATGGACTGTTTGTGTCCTTCTCCGTCCATTCATATGTTGAAACCTCACTCCCAGTGGGGTGGCCTTAGGAGGTGGGCCTTTGGGAAGTTTTGGGTCATGAGGGCAAAGCTCTCAGGGATGGGATTAGTGCTCTCATAAAAGAGGCCCCAGAGAGCTCCCCCACCTCTGCCATCAAGTGAAGACACAGGGAGGGGACGGCCATGTATGATCCAGGAAGGGGATTTTCAACAGACAATGAATCTGTTGGCAGCTTGACCTTGGACTTCCAGCCTCCAGAACTGTAAGAAATGAATGTCTGTTGTTCATAAGCCACCCAGTCTCTGGTGCTCTGTTTTAGCCATGGTAGCAGAATAGACATGCCCCCTTCCTCTCACATGCTTGCTGTCACATAAACACCTTGCACCCCTAACGCCACCTCAGTGCCTGCGCCTGGAGACTGACCATGCTCTCCTGGCCGCCTCACTGTGTGCTGATCCTGCCTGGCCACCTAGACAGTCCTGCTACTTCCTTCTCAGTCCGATGTGCTTCGTTGAGATACTCTGCTCAAGGATTCCCAGATGCAGATCTCTGGGATACAGAGAGAACAAGAAGCATTTTCAGATGAGTAGACTTATAAGTATTGTGCTTCTCCTGAAAAACTCATAATACCCCATATCTATGGAGTGCTTATTATGTGGTGAATACTGTTTTAAATTTACACTTTGTGTGAATTAATGGGGCTTTTCTGGCTCAGTGGTAGAGAATCCATCTGCCAACGCAGGAGACTCAAGAGACTCAGGTTTGATCCCTGGGTTGGGAAGATCCCCAGGAGAAGTAAATAGCAACCCACTCCACTATTCTTGCCTGGAGAATCCCATGCAGGGAGGAGCCTCACAGGCTATAGTCCATGGGGTCGGAGAGGCAGAGATGACTGGACAACTGAGCACACACATATGTGAATTAATTCATCACAACCCTATTGTTAATACTATTATTACTCCAGTTCTTTTAGGTGAGGAAACAAGGCATAAAAAGTAACCAGACAGTGAGTTGGTAGAGCTAGGGTTTAAATTTAGGCAGTCTTACTTCAGAGTCCACATGATCACCATGTCAGTGTTCTCATCTTTGATGTGCACCAGCATCACACGGAGGACTGCCCCCTCGTATGATTTTTGATGGGGCAGATCTCAGGTGGGGCTGGAATATTCGCATCTCCAGCAAGTTTCCAGGTGATGATGCTGTTCAGGGACTCCATTTGGCAACCACTGTGCTTCATGATATGACCTCTTAAGTGAAATAACAACCGCTATCACTGGGGGTTAGTACATCTTTCCATATGATAAATAAGAGTTTCCAAATTTAATAAGCTTGCAGAACACCAGCTAGATAACCTTGTCATGGCTTCTCCAATATCATGCATTTCTCATCTTCTCTGAGCCAGGCTTGACTCTGTTACCCATATGCAGTCAAGTACCTATGGCAGGACCCTGACTGCAAACCCAGTGTTGCTTTCCTTGGGTATTAATAGGAGCCTAGTGTGGATAGATAAAGGATAATATACTGAAGTGTGCTTAGACTTAGACTTTTAAAAAGAGGGAGAACAGCTATTGTTAGCTCAGCCAATGGTAAGGCCCCCAAATTCACAGCATAATCCCAAAGGTAGTATTTCAGAAAATTTGCTAAGCAGGTTGTGTGAAAGCACATCTATTTTAAAAACAGCAATACAAATGTGATACTTTTGAATCTTGGAAACAATAAGGTGATGTGATAGATTGTTTTTTAAATGTGAATCTTTTATTTGTTCAATAATTCATTCAATTAATATTTAGTAAGTATCCATGAGTCTATGGCATAGCCTTTGCCAAATTATATATCATTGTAATTGTTGTAATAATAGCCACTAATTTTTTTTTTATTGTACTCACTTTCTTGGGGAATTGAAATCCTTTCCAAACTTTAGGTCATTGGTTTTCACATCATCTTCATAAGTAAGATGATCTTGTGTGCTATTATGTCCTGTGTGTACCCCAGAAAGCTAAGGACCAGAGAGTCAGCACTGCCTCCAGGCAAAACTATATTGGAACCACAAGTAAAATGCAATCTTGGACTCTTACTCTGCCAGACAATTTTCTATCTCTGGAGAATTATCTTTCCTAGGTTTTCATGGTAAAATACTTACCTCTAATTTTACTTTTTTAAAAAAGAAAAAATTCTATAAGATAGTTAAAAAAAACTAATATGTTTGGCTCTCCCATGATTCTAGACAGGAAACCTGCTGCATATACCTCAAGTCCCAAGTGGGGAGCTCTACTTGGCCCTCTATAGGGTTCTGTGATTTATAGCCTCTGGGAAATAATATTCCAGGTTAAGAGAGAACTGCGAGGAAGTAAAAAGGGGGAAGACGCATGCGTTCGTGGTATTGTAATATTACTATTCTTTTTACTTAGCTTGTGGACAGATGGAATATCTTTGCCTTTTTGAAAAGACTATGATCTCATAAGAACTATTGTTATATATCTACAATTGTCTATTTATCTCACATTTTATTGGAGGTTTAACAAGTCCAGTAAGACAGAGTTCAGCAAGTCTTGTTGAATATAAAATCAATATTCAAAAACCAATTGGATTTCTACACATCAGCAACAGTTAAAAGCACAACTTATTAAAAGAAAGTGTTAATATTTATAATAGAAACAAATAAATAGGGTGCCTACAAATATATCTGAGAAAAGCTGTGAAAGGCACTTATGGAGGCCTACATAAATGGAGCATGTTATTAAGTGGAAAGATTCTGTAAAGTTGAGATGTCATGACTTCTTCCCAAGCTGATGCAGAAACTCCAATAAAAATCTCCATAATGCTTTTCCAGGGACTTAAATCAACTCTGAAATATTTATTCAAGAGAGGAGCCCAAAATCAAAGAAGGCATTTAAAGAAACATTTATTTGTTTATCTAGGTGCACTGGGTCTTAGTTGAGGCATGTAAACTCTTAGTTCACCACATGGGATCTAGTTCCCTGATCAAGGATTGAACCTAGGTCCCCTGAATTGGGAGTGTGGAGTCTTAGCCACTGGACCACCAGGGAAATCTCAAGAAAGCATTCTAATAAGAAGGGAAAAAATGGAATTTTCCCTACTGGATAGTAAAAAAAAATTTAGGAAGTTATAGTAATTAAGACAGTATTGGTACCAACACGACAGATAAAAATAAATTACTAAACAGGGTAGAAAATTAAGAAACAGAACTTTGAGTGCAATAAAATGATACATGACAGAGACATTACAAGTTTTGGGGGGAAAGAATGGACTTTTACATAAATAGCACTAGAACAACCAGCTATAAGGAAATAAAAAAATCTCTATTTTATGCTAAACACAAAAATCACTTCTAGGTATAACCATGTGTAAAAGTCAACACTTAAAACATTTAAAAAGAAAATATAGCATAAAATATCTATGACCTCAGAGTAAAGATTCATTACATAAGACACAGAGATCACTAATAAAAACATAAGGAATGATAAATGTGATTATATTTTAATTGAGAACAGATGTCCATAAAAGTTTATTATAAAGAAAGTTGAAACATAATCTGCAAACTGGAAATATTACAAACACACACATGCAAACATACACATAAACACATATATGTTTATAAAAAACTCCCATAAATTAATAGGAAAAAGAAAACCTGTAGAAAGATAGTCAAAAGGGTAGATAAAGATAATAAACAAACCACAAGCTGTTAGTTTCCTTAAGTAATCAGGAAAATGCAAATTAGAAACAAATGAGATACCATTTTTTTATCTACAGCACTACCAAAAAATAAAAATATTGATACTATCTGAACCTGGTGAGAGTGTAAATTGATATGGCCCTTTTGAATAATAATTCTGGCATATTTCTTTAAAAGATGATGTTATTTACAAAACTGAAGCAGATTCATAGATAGAGAAAACAAATTTATGGCTTCCCTTGTAGCTCAGCTGGTAAAGAATATGCGTGCAATGTAGGGAGACCTGGGTTCGATCCCGGGTTGGGAAGATCCCTTGGAGAAGAGAATAGCTATCCACTCCAGTATTCTTGCCTGGAGAATTCCATGGACAGAAGAGCATCGCAGGCTATAAGGTAGCAAAAAGTTGGATACAACTGAGTGACTTTTACTTTCACTTTCTTTCAAAGGGAAAAGGGAGGAGAGAGATAAATTAGGAGTTTGGGATTAAGAGATATACACTCAGTTCAGTTCAGTTGCTCAGTCGTGTCCGACTCTTTGCAACCCCATGAATCGCAGCACGCCAGGCCTCCCTGTCCATCACAAACCCCTGGAGTCTACTCAAACTCATGCCCATCGAGTTGGTGATGCCATCCAGCCATCTCATCCTCTGGTGTCCCCTTCTCCTCCTGCCCCCAATCCCTCCCAGCATCAGGGTCTTTTCCAATGAGTCAACTCTTCGCATGAGGTGGCCAAAGTACTGGAGTTTCAGCTTCAGCATCAGTCCTTCCAATGAACATCCAGGACTGATCTTTAGGATGGACTGGTTGGATCTCCTTGCAGTCCAAGGGACTCTCAAGAGTCTTCTCCAACACCACAGTACAAAAGCATCAATTTTTCGGCGCTCAGCTTTCTTCACAGTCCAGCTCTCAAATCCATACATGACCACTGGAAAAACCATAGCCTTGACCAGACTGACCTTTGTTGGCAAAGCAATGTCTCTGCTTTTTAATATGCTATCTAGGTTGGTCATAACTTTCCTTCCAAGGAGTAAGCATCTTTTAATTTCATTGCTGCAGTCATCATCTGCAGTGATTTTGGAGCCCCCAAAAAATAAAGTCTGACACTGTTTCCACTGTCTCCCCATCTATTTCCCATGAGGTGACAGGACCAGATGCCATGATCTTAATTTTCTCAATGTTGAGCTTTAAGCCAACTTTTTCACTCTCCTCTTTCACTTTCATCAAGAGGCCTTTTAGTTCCTCTTCACATTCTGCCATAAGGGTGGTGTCATCTGCATATCTGAGGTTATTGATATTTTTCCCGTCAATCTTGATTCCAGCTTGTGCTTCTTCCAGACCAGCATTTCTCATGATGTACTCTGCATATAAGTTAAATAAGCAGGATGACAATATACAGCCTTGACGTACTCCTTTCCTATTTGGAACCAGTCTGTTGTTCCATGTCCAATTCTAACTGTTGCTTCCTGACCTTCATACAGGTTTCTCAAGAGGCAGGTCAGGTGGTCTGGTATTCCCATAGAATTTTCCACAGTTTATTGTGATCCACACAGTCGAAGGCTTTGGCATAGTCAATAAAGCAGAAATAGATGTTTTTCTGGAACTCTCTTGCTTTTTCGATGATCCAGTGGATATTGGCAATTTGATCTCTGGTTCCTCTGCCTTTTCTAAAACCAGCTTAAACATCTGGAAGTTCTCGGTTTACGTATTGCTAAAGCCTGGCTTGGAGAATTTTGAGCATTACTTTACTAGCATGTGAGATGAGTGCAATTGTACGGTAGTTTGAGCATTCTTTGGGATTGCCTTTCTTAGGGATTGAAATGAAAATGGACCTTTTCCAGTCCTGTTTTCCAAATTTGCTGGCATATTGAGTGCAGCACTTTCACAGCATCATCTTTCAGGATTTGAAATAGCTCAACTGGAATTCCATCACATCCACTAGCTTTGTTCATAGTGATGCTTTCTAAGGCCCACTTGACTTCACATTCCAGGATGTCTGGCTCTAGGTGAATGATCACACCATTGTGATTATCTGGGTGATGAAGATCTTTTTTGTACAATTCTCTGTGTATTCTTGCCACCTCTTCTTAATATCTTCTGCTTCTGTTAGGTCCATACCATTTCTGTCCTTTATTGAGCCCATTTTCGCATGAAATGTTCCCTTGGTATCTCTAATTTTCTTGAAGAGATCTCTAGTCTTTCCCATTCTGTTGTTTTCCTCTATTTCTTTGCATTGATTGTTGATGAAGTCTTTCTTATCTCTCCTGGCTAGTCTTTGGAACTTTGCATTCAAATGGGAATATCTTTCCTTTTCTCCTTTGCTTTTCACTTCCCTTCATTTCATAGCTATTTGTAAGGCCTCCTCAAACAACCATTTTGCCCTTTTGCATTTCTTTTCCATGGGGATGGTCTTGATCCCTGTCTCCTATACAATGTCACGAACCTCCATCCATAGTTCATCAGGCTATCTGTCTATCAGATCTAATCCCTTAAATCTATATTTCTCACTTCCACTGTATAGTCATAAGGGATTTGATTTAGGTCATACCTGAATGGTCTACAGTTTATCCCTACCTTCTTCAGTTTAAGTCTGAATTTGGCAATAAGGAGTTCATGATCTGAGTCACAGTCAGCTCCCAGTCTTGTTTTTGCTGACTGTATAGAGCTTCTCCATCTTTGGCTGCAAAGAATATAATGAATCTGATTTCAGTGTTGACCATCCAGTGATGTCCCTGTGTAGAGTCTTCTCTTGTGTTGTTGGAAGAGGGTGTTTGCTATGACCAGTGTGTTCTTTTGGCAAAACTCTATTAGCCTTTGCACTGCTTCATTCCGTACTGCAAGGGCAAAACTGCCTGTTACTCCAAATGTTTCTTGACTTCCTACTTTTGCATTCCAGTCCCCTGTAATGAAAAGGACATCTTTTTGGGGTGTTAGTTCTAAAAGGTCTTGCAGGTCTTCATAGAACCGTCCAACTTCAGCTTCTTCAGCGTTACTGGTTGGGGCATAGGCTTGGATTACCATGATATTGAATGGTTTGCCTTGGAAATGAACAGAGATCATTCTGTCATTTTTGAGACTGCATCCAAGTACTGCATTTCAGACTCTTTTGTTGACCATGATGGCTACTCCATTTCTTCTAAGGGATTCCTGCCTACAGTAGTAGATATAATGGTCACCTGAGCTAAATTCACCCATTCCAGTCCATTTTAGTTTGCTGATTCCTAGAATGTCAACGTTGACTCTTGCCATCTCCTGTTTGACCACTTCCAATTTGCCTTGTTTCATGGACCTAACATTCCACGTTCCTATGCAATATTGCTCTTTACAGCATCAGACCTTGCTTCTATCACCAGTCACATCCACAACTGAGTATTGTTTTTGCTTTGGCTCCATCCCTTCATTCTCTCTGGAGTTATTTCTCTACTGATCTCCAGTAGCATATTGGGCACCTACCAACCTGGGGAGTTCCTTTTTCAGTATCCTATCATTTTGCCTTTTCATACTGTTTATGGGATCCTCAAGGCAAGAATACTGATGTGGTTTGTGATTCCCTTCTCCAGTGGACCACATTCTGTCAGACCTCTCCACCATGACCCGTCCATCTTGGGTGGCCCCACACGGCATGGCTTAGCTTCACTGAGTTAGACAAGGCTGTGGTCCTGTGATCAGATTGGCTAGTTTTCTGTGATCATGGTTTTAGTGTGTCTGCCCTCTGATGCCCTCTTGCAACACCTACCATCTTACTTGGGTTTCTCTTACCTTGGACGTGCGGTATCTCTTCACGGATGCTCCAGCAAAGAGAAGCCTTGGACAGCTCCTTACCTTGGACAAGGGGTATCTCCTCACAGCCCCCCTTTCTGACCTTGCACGTGGAGTCGCTACTCTCGGCCATCCTCCACCCATGAAGCTGCTGCTCCGACAGGTACAGGAGAATTGGGTCCTGGCGGGGCTGGGGAAGAATGGCGTCTAGATTCTGTGGGGGAAAATGGTGCTGCATCAGCCCAGCTTCGTCTTCATACAGAGGCCCCAGGAGTATCATACAGTGAGAACTCACACAAAGGAAATCACTTGAATACAAGACCCTGCATCACCCAATCACCAGTAGCACCCTGTGCAGGACGCCTCATCTAAACAACAAACAAAACAAAAATACAAATCCAGTCATCAGCAGACAGGATTACCACCTCACTCAGCCTTACCCATCAGAGGAAAAACAAACAAACAAACAAAAAACTCAGCACAAGTCTCACCCTATACAAAGCTTATGCAAACCACTGGACCAATCTTAGGAGGGCAGAAAACAAAAGGAAGAAAGAATTCAACATTGAAGCCTGGGAAAAGGAGACCTCAAACACAATAAGTTTTTCAAAAAAAAATGAAAAGGCAGAGAAATACTACACAAATGAAGGAACAAACTAGAAACACAGAAGTCCAAATAAATGAAGAATAGGCAAACTACCTGAAAAAGAATTCAGAATAATGATAGTAAAGATGATCAAAAGTTTGAAAACAAAATGGAGAAAATGCAAGAATCAATTAACAAAGACCTAGAAGAAATAATAATAAACATACAGAGACAAACAACACAATCACTGAAATTAAAAATACTCTAGAAGGAATCAATAGCAGAATATCTGAAATAGAAGAATAAATTAGTGACCTGGAAGATAAAATAGTGGAAATAACTTCTGAAGAACAGAATAAAGTAAAAAGAATGAAAAGAACTAAGGATAATCTGAGACCCCTGTGACAATATCAAATGCACCAACATTCAAATTATAGGGGTCCCAGAAAAAGAAAGGGTATGAGAAAAATTCTGAAGATTTTATAGTTGAAAACTTCCCCAACATGGCAAAGGAAATAGTCAATCAAGTCCAAGAGGCACAAAGAGTCCCATACAGCAGGATAAACCCAAGGAGAAACATGCCAAGACACATACTAATCAAATTAACAGAGACTAACCACAAAGAAAGAATATTAAAAGCAGCAAGGGAGAAGCAACAAGTAACACACAAGGGAAGCCCCATATGCTCAACAGCTGAACTTTCAGTGGAAACTCTGCAGGCCAGGAAGGAATGCAGGGTATATTTAAACTACTGAAAGGGAAAAATCTATGACCAAGATTACTGTACCTGGCAAGGATCACATTCAGAACTGATGGAGAAATCAAAAGCTTTTCAGACAAGTAAAAGTTAAGAGAATTCAGTACCACCAAACCAGCTTTATAACAAATGTTAAAGGGACTTATATAGTCAAGAAATACAAGAGAAGAAAAAAGAGCTACAAAATCAACCCCACAAAATTAAGAAAATGGCAATAGGAACATATATATCAATAATTACTTTAAATGTAAATGGATTAAATGCTCCAACCAAAACACAGCCTGGCTGAGTGGATACAAAAACAAGACCCATATATATGCTGTCTACAAGAAACTCAACTCAGACCTAAACACATATATAGATCGAAAATGAGAGGATGGGAAAGTATATTCCATGCAAATGGGAAGCAAAAGAAAGCTGGAGTAGCAATCCTTTATCAGACAAAATAGACCTTAAAATAAAGAATGTTACAAGAAATAAGGAAGGACACTACACAATGATCAAAGGCTCAATCCAAGAGGAAGACATAACAGTTGTAAATATCTATGCACCCAACATAGAAGCACCTCAATACATAAGACAAACACTAACAGACATAAAAGGAGAAATTGACAGTAACACAATAACAGTAGGATACTTTAACACTCCACTCACACAAATGGACAGATCGTCAAAACAGGAAATTAATAAGGAAACACAAGTCTTAAATGATACATTAGATGAGATGGATCTCATTGATATCTTCAGGACATTCCATCAAAATGCAGAGGAATACACTTTCTTCTCAAGTGCACATGGAACATTCTCCAGGATAGACCATATCTTGGGTCACAAATCTAACCTCAGTAAATTTAAGAACATTGAAATGGTATCAAGCATCTTCTCTGACCACAATGCTATGAGACTAAACATCAATTACAAGAAAAAAAACTGGACGAAACACAAACATATGGAGACTAAACAACATGTTTCTAAATAACAAACAGGTTACTGAAGAAATAAAAAGGGAAATAAAAAAATTTCTAGAAACAAATGACAATGAAAACATGACAACTCAAAACCTATGGGATACAGCAAAATCAGTTCTAAGAGGAAAGTTTATAACAATGCATTCTTACCTCAAGAAACAAGAAAAACATTGGATAGACAACCTAACTTTACACCTAAAACAACTGGAGAAAGAACAACAACAAAAAAAAACCCCTTAAAATGCTCCTTGGAAGAAAAGTTATGACCAACCTAGACAGCATATTAAAAAGAAGAGACATCACTTTGACCACAAAGGTCCATCTAGTCAAAGCTATGGTTTTTCCAATAGTCATGTCTGGATGTGAGAGTTGGACTATAAAGAAAGCTGAGCACTGAGGAATTGATGCTTCTCAACTGTGGTGTTGGAGAAGACTCTTGAGAGTCCACTGGACAGCAAAGAGATCCAACCAGTCAATCCTAAAGGAAATAAGTCCTGAATATTCATTGGAAGGACTGATGCTGAAGCTGAAATTCCAATACTTTGGCCACCTGAGGCAGAGAACTGACTCATCTGAAAAGACCCTGATGCTGGGAAAGATTGAAGGCAGGAGGAAGGGGATGACAGAAAATGAGATAGTTGGATGACATCACCGACTCAATGGACATGAGCTTGAGTAAACTACGAGAGTTGGTGATAGACAGGGAGGCCTGGCATGCTGCAGTCCATGGGGTCACAAAGAGTCAAACATGACTGAGCAACTGAACTGAACTGAACTGAAATTAGTAGAAGGAAAGAACTCATAAATATCTGAGCAGAAATAAATGAACAAGAAATGAAAGAAACAATAGTAAAGATTAATAAAACTAAAAGCTGGTTCTTTGAGAAGATAAACAAAATTGACAAACTTCTAGCTAGACTTATCAAGAAAAATGTAGAGAAGACTCAAATCAACAAAATTAGAAATGAAAAAGGAGCGGTTACAACAGACAATGCAGAAACACAAAGGATTATGAGATTATTATGAACAACTATATGGCAATAAAATGGATAACCTGGAAGAAAAGAACAGATTCTTAGAAAAGTTCAATCTTCCAAGACTGAACCAAGAAGAAACAGAAATTATGAACAACTCAGTTACAAACACTGGAATTAAAGCAGTGACAAAAAGTCTCCTCAAAACAAAAGCCCAGGACCAGATGACTTCACAGGAGAACTCTATCAAACATTTAGAGAAGAGCTAATGCCTATCCTTCTAAAACTCTTTCAAAAAATTTCAAAGGAATGCTTCCAAACTCATTCTATGAGGCCACCATCACCCTGATACCAAAACCAAGTAAAGAAAACACAAAAAAAGAAAACTACAGGCCAATATCACTGATGAACATAGATGCAAAAATCCTCAACAAAATTTTAGCAAACAGAAATCAGCAACACATCAAAAAGCTCATACACCATGATCAAGTTGGGTTTATTCCAGGGATGCAAGGATTCTTCAAAATGTGCAAATCAATCAATGTGATACACCATAGTAACAAATTGAAAGATTAAAAATCATATGATCATCTCAATAGATGCAGGGAAAAAAAGTCTTTGACAAAATTCAGCACCCATTTATGATTAAAACTCTTCAAAAAAATGGGCATAGAAGGAACCTCCTTCAACATAGTAAAGACCATATATGATAAGCCTACAGCAAACATTATTCTCAATGGTGAAAAACTGAACTCATTCCCCATAAAATCAGGAACAAGACAAGGGTGTCCACTTTTACCACTATTATTCAATATAGTTCTGGAAGTCTTAGCTACAGCAATTAGAGAAGAAAAAGAAATAAAAGGAATCCAGATCAGAAAAGAAGAAGCTAAGCTCTAACTGTTTGCAGATGACATGATACTGTACATAGAAAATCCTAAAGATAGTACCAGAAAATCACCAGAGCTAATCAGTGAATTTAGCAAAGTTACAGGATACAAAATCAATACACATAAATCACTTGCATTTCTATATACTAACAATGGAAAATCAAAATGAATTTAAGGAGTCAATCCCATGCACCATTACAACAAAAAGAATTAAATATCTAGGAATAAACTTACCTAAGAGCACAGAAAGACTGTATACAGTAAATTACAAGACACTATTGAAAGAAATCAAAGATTACATAAACAGATGGAGAGATATTCCATGTTCCTGGGTAGAAAGAATCAATATTGTGAAAATGACTATACTACCAAATGCAATCTACAGATTCAATGTGATCCCTATCAAATTACCAATGACATTTTTCACAGGACTAGAGCAAAAAATTTCACAATTCATATGGAAACACAGAAGACCCTGAATAGCCAAAGCAGTCTTGAGAAAGAATGGGGCTGAAGGAATCAACCTTCCTGACTTCAGATTTTACTACCAGCTATAGTCATCAAGACAGTAGGGTTCTGGCACAAAAACAGAAATATAGACCAATGGAACAAGATAGAAAGTCCAAAAATCAACCCATGCACCTATGGGTGTGTTATTTTTGACAAAGGAGGCAAGAATATACAATGGGGCAAAGATAGCCTCTTCAATATGTGGTCCTGGAAAAACTGAATAGCTACATGTAGAAGAATGACATTAGAACACTTCCGGACACCATACACAAAGATAAACTCAAAATGGATAAAGACCTAAATGTAAGACCAGAAACTATAAAACTCTTAGAGGAAAACATAGGCAGAACATGCAATGACATAAATCAAAGCAAGATCCTCTATGACCCACCTCCTAGAGTAATGGAAATAAAAACCAAAGTCAACAAGTGGGACCTGATTAAACTTAAAAACTTTTGCACAGCAAAGGAAAGCAAGGTGAAAAGACAACCCTCAGAATAGGAGAAAATAATAGCAAGTGAAACAACTGACAAAGGATTAATTTCCAAAATATACAAGCAGCTCATACAACTCAATACCAGAAAAACAACCCAATCAAAAAGTGGGAAAAAGACCTAAACAGACATTTCTCCAAAGAAGACATACAGATGGCTAACAAACACATGAAAAGATGCTCAACATCGCTCATTATTAAAGAAATGCAAGTCAAAACTACAATGAGATATCACCTCACACTGCTCAGAATGGCCATCATCAAAACATCTACAATCAATAAATGCTGGACAGGGTGTGGAGAAAAGGCAATGCTCTTGCCCTGTTGGTGGGAATGTAAATTGATACAGCCACTATGGAAGATTGCTTTAAAAACTAGGAATAAAACCACCATAAGACCCAGCAGTCCCACTGCTAGGCATATAACCTGAGGAAACCAAAACTGAAAGAGACACATGTATCCCATTGTTCACTGCAGCACTATTTAC
The DNA here is from genome assembly GCF_023699985.2 of Odocoileus virginianus. Classification (NCBI taxonomy): domain Eukaryota; kingdom Metazoa; phylum Chordata; class Mammalia; order Artiodactyla; family Cervidae; genus Odocoileus; species Odocoileus virginianus. The sequence goes on along the minus strand of NC_069680.1, from coordinate 83,452,332 downwards.
AATAGCTACAACATGGAAGCAACCTAGATGTCAATGGACAGATGAATGGATAAAGAAGTTGTGGTACATATACACAATTGAATATTACTCAGCCATAAAAAGGAACACATTTGAGTCAGTTCTAATGAGATGGATGAACCTAGAACCTATTATACAGAGTGAAGTAAATCAGAAAGAGAAAGATAAATATCATATTCTAATGTACATATACAGAATCTATAAAAATGGTACTGAAGAATTTACTTACAGGGCAGCAATGGAGAAACAGACATAGAGAATAGACTTATGGACTTGGAGGGGGAGAGGGTGAGATGTATGGAAATAGTAAAATGGAAACTCACATTACCATATGTAAAATAGATAGCCAAAGGGAATTTGATGTGTATCAACCTAGAGCGGTGGGATAGGGAGGGAGACGGGAGGGAGGTTCAAAAGGGAGGAGATATATGTATACCTATGGCTGATTCATGTTGAGGTTTGACAGAAAACAATAAAACTCTGTAAAGCAATTATCCTTCAATAAAAAATAAAAAAGAAAGAAATGGTTTGCTGTTTTTGCATAGAATAAGAGAAGATGACACTTCAGAACAATGATTTTTTAAATTTGTGGTCATCTGGTGGCTCAAATGGTAAAGAATCTGCCTGCAATGCAGGAGACCTGGATTAGATCCCTGGGTTGGGAAGATTCCCCTGGAGGAGGGGATGGTAACCCACTCCAATATTCTTGCCTGGAGAATCCCATGGACAGAGGAGTCTGGCGGGCTACAGTGCATGGTGTCACGACTAAGCACACATGAGGCACCCACTTGTCAAGCTTTTTCACCTTTCCAATTTATTCCCAACAAACTTAGGATGGTTGATGTTGAGTTCTTCAGCAACTTCTCATGTAGTTATAAGAGAATCAGCTTCCATGATCCTCTCAGTTGGTCACTGAACTTCCAATGGCCAGCCACTATTCTCCTCATATTCAAGGTTCTTGTCTCCTTTGTAAAACTTTGTAAACCACCACTACACTGTACATTCACTAGCAGTTCCTGGGCCAAATGAGTTGTTGATGTGAGTTATCTCTGCTGCTTTACAACCCATTTTGAACTCAAATAAGAAAATTGCTCAAATTTGCTTTTTGTCTAACATCATTTCCCTAGTCTAAAATAAATATAAAATAAGCAGCAAGTAATGTCATTAGCAAAAAAACATAAAGTGAGAAGTGTGTATCAAAATGATTCATAACATAAGCACATTTAAGAATATATTCCAATATCAAACAGCAAAGTTCAAGAATGCAAACCCGCAATTACTTTTGCACCAATCTAAGAACACTGTAGTGGGTCAGATATATATATATCTGACATATATATATATATATATATATATATACACACACACACATATATATCAGATTATATATCTTATATTATATATAAGATATTCAATATATCATAATAATCTATAACAAAAATGAATCTGAAAAAGAAATTATATATATATGTGTGTATGTGTGAATAACTGTTTCACTTTGCTGTATGTCTGAAACTAACACAGCATTGTAAATCAACTATACTTCAGTAAAAATTTTAAATATTTTTAAAGAAATTAAAAATTTTTATGTATGCATCAAAACTAAATATGTAAGTACCTTTTCACCCAGGTGTTCTATTAATCAGAATCTATTCCACATATGTATAAAATAAACAAGCAAACAAAAAACTATTGTTTTTATTTCTAACACTCCTACAAAATGATGATGGAACCTGACCTCATTTCAGAATAAAAAGTCATCAAACTGCTGTCACTGGCTGTGATAGTGCACACAGATCAGAAACCCACATCAGAAACCTGCTCTGATCAACAGAAGATGACAGGAAAGGAACTGGGAATTTAAAATAAAGGAGAAAAATTCAATTATAAAATGTGAAGTTCTTTATATGTTTACAACCCCCAGGTTTCACAAATAAGTTCACTTTACAGATTTAGATTTTACCAGGGTGTCTTTCCAGAGTACTAAATACTCATTCAATATGCAAAAAGTGTCAAGTTAAATGATTTTTGCATTGATTATCACTTATATCTTAAAACCTAAAGAGTTATTATTTGGGGAAAGTCTTTGGGACAATTCCATCTATCAATATATACTAAATCATTAAGAGAAACGACAATATAAAAGGACTCAGGCTTCCTGGTTTTTATCCAAGTAAGCATCAATCAGTGTAAACTCAGACTGTGATTTTTATTCAACTAAGCATTTGATAGTTGAGTCGGTAACATTTAGGAAGAAAAAGATTCTAAATTATACCTTTCCCCTTCCCTCTAAGTATACATTGATTAAGTTAACGCGCTTCAGGTCATCAGGCTTTAGGCGTTAGTTGTAACATAAAATCTAAGATCATGAGAAATATAAATTATAAAACAAATTTACAACAAAATTTTCATGAAAGTGAAAATGCAAGTTGTTCCGTCGTGTCCGACTCTTTGTGACGCCATGGACTATACAGTCCATGGATTTCTCGAGGTCAGAATACTGGAGTGGGTAGCCTTTCCTTTCTTCAGGGGATCTTCCCAACCCAGGGATTGAACCCAGGTCTCCCGCCTTACAGGCGGATTCTTTACCAGCTGAGCCACAAGGGAAGCCCAAAGTTTTCATAATGACATATGTATAATATGCATGCTAAGTCACTTCAGTCGTGTCTGACTGTGCAACCCTGGCCCACCAGGTTCCTCTGTCCATGGGATTCTCCAGGCAAGAATACTGGAGTGGGTTGCCGTGCCCTCCTCCAGGGGAATCTTCCCAACCCAGGGATTGAACCCATGTCTCTTACATCTCATACCTTGGCAGACTGGTTCTTCACCACTAGCGCCACCTGAGAAGCCCCATATATAAAAGAGCCCCATAGAATGGAGCTTAAAGTTTTCTTTATGAAAAATCATGAAGTCAGAAATCAAAGCAAAAGTATCTAGGTTTGGGGACAAGATTAACATTTACTAACAACGCAATTTCAAGGGTGAAGACTTTCTGAATGCATGTTCTGGTCAATGAGAAACAGTATTTTTACTCCTTTTGGAAGATCTTTTTGAAGTACCTTGTAGGTCTATTTTAATAGTCATAATAGTAATGTTAGGGAAACACAATGAAACTGCCCACCTTGGCCAGGTACCATATTAACCATTTGCGTGAGTTATTTTATCACAGGAAGTCCTAATAAGGAACACAGAACTGACAGGCCACCACCAACCAGAATTTGGGAAAGGTCAAAAGGAGACACCACGTGTCCTACTACTTTCCAGAATCCTTCTTGCTGGCATCCACCTTGGCTGAGCAAAGCATGCCTCACCAGGAAAGACCCTGAGGTAGAATGATTGGCCAAAGACAACCTGGGAACTAATCCCATCACCATAAAACCTGAGATTGTGAGCCACGTGGCAGAGCCATTCTCCTGGTTTCCCTGACCCGCCTGCTCTCCACCTGGGCATCCCTTCCAATAGTCTCTTGGTTGTCAGCATGGGTGTCTCCTTGGACAATTCATTTCCAAGTGTTAGACAAGAGTCCATTCTTGGGCTCTGGAAGGTACCCCCCTTCCTGCAACTATAATAATAGTCATCATTCATAAGCACCCCCAAATTAAATGTTAGTTACTCTAAAAGTCTAAAGGCTTGGCAGAGCTAATGAGCTATGAGTGAGACAAAGAAAAAAAGGGAAAGAATGGAGGCAGTATGGAGGTTCAGTGTGGGTCAGGGGGGTTAGGATGATACATCATAGTAAGTGAACTCTGCATGCTGGTACTTGTACACATCTGTTTCTGTGACTTTCAGTTCACTTCAGTTGCTCAGCTGTGGCCAACTCTTTGAGACCCCATGGACTGCAGCATTCCAGGCTTCCCTGTTCTTCAGTGTCTCCTGGAGTTTGTTCAAACTCATGTCCACTTTAATCCTTGTTTTGTTTCATTTTTTTCTCACTTTTGTTATTAACCATACGTAACGGCCTGCATCAGGGAACCCTGCCCCCCCCCTCTGCAACACCCTCAAACTAAAGCGCCTTTGTTTAGTTTACAGAAAGATACTCTGACCCTGAGCACCTGTGAATGACTGTCACATGCTTTTTTTTTTTCTTTATTAGTTGGAGGCTAATTACTTTACAATATTGTAGTGGTTTTTGCCATACATTGACATGAATCAGCCATGGATTTAAATGTGTTCCCCATCCTGAACCCCCCTCCCACCTCCCTCCCAACTGTCACATTCTTGAGTTACTAGTACATCCCCCTGCCTGAGGCTTGCCATTCTAGGAGATATTTGCAAAATACTAAATGGGCTTTTTGCTTTGTTTCCTCATTTCCCCCCATCTCTGATCCATAAAAGAACCTGGCATCCCGGCCCCGACAGGACGGCTATTTTAAGACGTTAGTCTGCCATCTTCTCAGTCAGATGGCTCTTCCTGTAAAATCATATTCCTTGCCTCAACACCTCGTCTCTCGGATTTATTGGCCTATCGAGCAGCAACCAGAGCAAGCTTGGACTCAGTAACAATGAGGCCTATCTCCTTGGCCTGCAAATGGCCACCTTCTCACAGCGTCTTCTTGCGGGCTTTTGTCTGTGTGTACACACTCCTGGTGTCTCTTCTTTTCCTTAAAAGGACAACAGTCCTATTGGATTTTGGCTCTACCTTAACAACATCATTTAACATTAATTACCCCTTAAAGGCCCTGTCTCAAGCCGTGACTTTGGGGGTTATGTCTACCACATATGAATTTTGGGAGAACACAATTCAGTCCATATAATACTGCCATACCCTTTTCCATAATGGTTGCACCATTTTACAATCCCACCCACAGTGCACAGGGTTCTAATTTCTACATGTCCTGGCAGACATTTGTTCTTTTCCTTCTTTTTTTTTTTTTTTTTTTTGACTGTAGCCATGGGTGTGAGGTGTGACCATGACCCTTTATGTGGGGCCTGGGGAAGATGAGCTGAGTAGTCACACTTAAATATTGAATTCTTTGTATTTATGGCAGGTAGTATTTCCCTGATATGCCAGGCTTTGCAGGTGGGGAGTGGAGAAACAAAGGAGAAGACTGACATTTCCATGAAAGGGAGGAATTATTTAAGAAAATCTGAGCTAACTGAACACGGAGTCTGTTTCTAGCTGGGCTGGATTACAGTTTCCTTAGGTCGTTGCGTGCATTAAGAGTAATCCTTTCAAAGAAGGCAGAGCTCACACTTGCCTGGTATCATTTACAGCCTCAGCCGCAGCTGCAGCAGGGGTCCTGGCCCTCCTGCTGTCTGGTGGGCACTGAGAAGTCTTCAGAGAATGTTCACACCCGCTGCCTCGACAGAAAGGAAACCTGCAGAGAAGCCCAGGTATCAGAAAACTGGCACGGAGGAAAGAGTGCTTAATCCTGTTTACTTTCATTTAAAACCTAGGACCTTGGATTCAGTCAACCATGACTTCAAAATCTAAGGCAAATTGAACACAGTAGGGTCTCTTTGAAAAGGTCCGCGCATTCTGTGAGGTTGTCCTTGGTTTCTAGAAAACACTATTCCATACAAAAGAACACTGCAAATTGAGAGGAATCAGAGCTTTCTTTTAAATATTTATTTTTTACATTTTTAGCTCAGGGTATTTTCCAGACTTAGTCCTCTGCACGAGTAAGTCATATAGATATAGTATATGCTTGGTTATAAAAACTGTCATATCTTTGGGACTTTGAAATGGTAAATATGCATGATGTGTGAAAGAACATGATATATAACTGTATGATCTTAATTACATAAAAATAGAAGCTTGGTTGTGAAAATACACAAATGGGATCTAGAAGGACACATCAAACCATCAACCGCTTGTGCTTATAAATGACTCTGTTTTTTTGCTTCTTGTGTTTTTTGGTTTCCTATTATGCACATGTTAACTTTTAAGAAATAAATGTTGTTTTAAAAACCTTAAAAATTATATTCTCCATTTAGACATATGTCAAATATATCCAGATCCAATGTACAGAAACAAGATCTAAGTTCATTAAAAGAAAGACCATTATGGAGCAGCTTATGGGGAATGAGGGTCAGCAACTCATGTGGGTCAGAAGATCACTCCAAGACAGAAAGAGCTTGCAAAAGAAATTCAATCTTTGGGAAAAGAAAGATCACATCCAGCCAGCACCACCAGAAAAGAACTTCAAAAAGGACATGGTATTTGAGTTAGACTTAAAGAGAGCTCAAGTTTGAGGCTTGTGGAGGAGAGAGAATATCCTAGGCAGAAGGAAAGCAGATCGTAAATCCAGCATTGAGAAAAGGAAACTTTGTGTATAAAAGAGTAACTGTAAATGGCTCAATTTGGATGGCAGAAATAAAGGTGAGAAGTTGGTTGGGATCTGGTCTTAGAGGTTCCCATACTTTTATCTAAAATTTGGAAATGTTACTATGCACTCAGCATTTTATGATTGATACATATACACCTACTTACAGAGTGAAATTTCCCTTTTGAAGTTCCAGTTCAAGACATGATAAACACATCCATATTTTAAGGAAAAATAAACTTTTAAATGTAAATTGTGCTTATTACCTTAAAATATTGATAGCTGGTGGAAAGTTACAGCAGTAAATTAAGATATAATATATACATACACAGGAAAGGTAGGGAGGGCATTTCTTCTTGTAGTTATGCAGCTGACATTGAGAAATGAGGCAAGGTCAGAAGGAATTGCAAACACATTTGGCCTTGAAGATCTATAAATAGGAAGCCTGCTATTTATACATAACCTACTTACAAATGCTCCTTAGTTTAAGTGCTACTTGGGACAGCCATCAAAACTTAATTCTGAGCTGTCCAGAAGCTCACAACTGCAGCAAGGAAAAGAAATTCCCCCCAGAAACATTATTATACATCATGGTTAATTCCTACAGTCCTGAAGACCCACCACTACACTGTCAGAGGTTCATAGATCACAGGGTTGATCTGAAGAAACATGGGAAACAAAACTCACTAACTTTTTTTTATTAGAAAAGGTTCAAAACATACACAAAAGTATCAAAAATAATGACCCCACATACATTTCTCATATAGATTCACTAATGATCAAGACTGGCACATTTGCTTTGCCTATTCCATTTTTTAGAAAAATCCTGCAGCATTGTGAAGTGTTCCAGGCATCATTCTTTCATTCCTACAACTTCAGTTGGCATCTCTCATGCAGAGGAATATTTTCTTAAATAATCTTAATGAGATTCACACAATGTTAACAATCATTCCTATGTTTCGTCTAAATGATAGACATTTATATTCAAATTGCCCTTATTGTGTTAAACATGCTATTTCTTAGATAGCTTAAATAAGAATCCAAAGAAGGTCCACTCTTGACATTGGTGGTTACGTCTCTTAAAACTCTTAATTTGGAGCTGCCTCCTTCTTTCTCTTTTTCAACTTTTTATTTTATGTTGGAGTGTAGCCAATTAGCAATGTTGTGATAAAGATAGTCTGAGGTGCACAGCAGCTGTTACACAACCATACATACACATGTGTTCATTCTCCCCCCGAACTCCTCCCCACCCAGACTGCCACACAACACTGAGGAGAGTGCCGTGTGCTATACAGTAGGCTGGTTATCCATTATAAATATAGCAGTTTGTATATGTCCATCCCAAATTCCCTCACTATACCTCCCTGCCATCTGCCCTCCCTAGCCACTATAACCATTAAGTCCATTCTCTAAGTCTGTGCATCTGTTTTGTAAATAAGTTCATTTGTATCAAGTCTTCTTAGATTCTACATTTAAGGGATGTCATAAGATATTTCTCCTTCTCTGTCTGACTTACTTCACTAGGTATGGGAATCTCTAGGTCCATCCATATTGTGTAGCAGCCTCCTTCTCTTCCTCCTTTCTCTCTGCCCTTGACTCAATTAAACAAGGTCAGTTTTCTCATGTAATGTACCACATCCTGCATTTGCCTCTGTTTCCATGTGGTGTTATTTAATTGTTTCTCTGTATCAAAATGCATTTCTGAATTGGATAGTGTCAGTTTTCTGCTATAGTAATACTCTCTTTGAGCAGAAATGAATGAGCTAAAAGGATTTATTGGGATGAAGATAAGCTTTTTCTTTCTCCCTCAGAGAAGCAACACTGAATTTTAGTGCCAGCCTTTCCACTTAATTGTTGTGTAAATTCATACTTGTATATGTTTTAACTTCTCCAAGTTAGTTTTATCATCAATAATTTCATGGGGTTGCTGTGAGGGTTAAAGAAAGAGAATCTGTAAAGGACCTAATCCTGTGGCAAGCACATAGAAGAGGAACCGTTGTCAGGCCAGTGTCATCTCCTCAGTTCTGTCTCGTCACAACAAAGATTTGAAGTGATGGACAGTAAAGCCCTCGGTGCGTCACAGCTCTTGGACAGACCATGTCAGAGCTCTTGGGTCTCAAACATACCATGCTATAGCTCTTAGACAGATCAGTGTTACAGCTCCGTGTTACAGCTCAGTTTTATTTAGAAAACAGCAGGAAAATACATGCTCAAGGCGTGAGGGAATGCTGACCCAAAGACGAGAAGAGAAGAGAGAGCCCCGGCCCTTTGGCTTCTCTTTTTATGTTTTTCCCTCCCCTCTGGGCCTGCCCTATGTAAACTGGGCTAGCCTGGAGTGCTGTTTCTGAGGTCCTCACGCCAGTCCTCAGACCTCCCTTTGACCTTCTTTTGTTCTATTTTTGTGGACTTTTTCCTTCCATGTCTTTTAGCCACTGCCATTTTGGACTCTTGTTTCCTATTCTACGTAACACTGTGAAATGGAACTTTCTAGATAGTTATATTAGTATCTAACTAGACGGGGGAGCCTGGTGGGCTGCCGTCTATGGGATCACACAGAGTCGGACACGACTGAAGTGACTTAGCAGCAGCAGCAGATTATTTATAATCAGAATCTCCTGAAGGACGGGCTGCTTCATGAAGTTATCAAGGCTTGGTTTACTTCCCAGATTTCAAAAGACAAGAATCTTACTAACTATGGAAACAACAGCTGGCTACATTTTTGTTGTTGCTCAGTTGTATCCAACGCTTTGTGATCCCATGGACTGTAGCACACCAGGCTTCCCTGTCCTTCACTGTCTCCCAGAGTAGTTTGCTCAGACTCATGTCCATTGAGTCGGTGATGCCATCTAACCATCTCATCCTCTGTAACCCTCTTCTCCTGACCTCAATCCTTCCCAGCATCAGGGACTTCTCGAATGAGTCAGCTCTTTGCATCATGTGGCCAAAGTATTAGAGCTTCAGCTTCAGCATCAGTCCTTCCAATGAATATTCAGGATTGATCTCCTTTAGGATTGACTGGTTGGATCTCCTTGCAGTCCAAGGGACTCTCAAGAGTCTTCTTTAGCACTACAGTTCAAAAGCATCAATTCTTCAGCAGTCAGCCTTTCTTTATGGTCCAATTCTCATATTTGTACATGGCTACTGGAAAAACTATAGCTTTGACTATATTCACCTTTGTCTTGGAGGAGTCTAAATTATACAGATAGTAATTTACCCAACTTAAAACCCAGTCCCATTAAAGAGTAGCTATTTACATTAGTCTTAACAAGACGGTTATTTATATTAGTCTTAACAAGATGGTCTAGGTCAAAAGGCCCAACAGTGTTGATCTGCATGTGAAAGAAAGACTTCATGAATTAAATTATGTCTTTTAACCCTTCCCTATTGCTGAAGGCAAAAGGGTACCCAGGCTAAGGGACCTATAGCCTGTCTTCCCTGGGTCAGTACAATGGCCTTGGAGTCTTCAATCTAGGGTTCAGGCTATTGAGGGGGTTTCTTACAATCTGTGAGTTGGGCTGTTGCTGCTGCTGTATTTCTTCTCTTGGCTTGGGGCATGTTGACAGCAATGCTTCATCACTAAAGGCTACCATTTCTTTCCCTCCATTTTACCTGGAAAGCATGAGAGAGAGAACTTTGATTGCATGAGTCATTCTGTTATTCTATTGGCTTGATGATAATAACATTCTTCTTTTTTTATATATATATAACATTCTTCTTATTACAAACATCACAAAAAGTAATCCATCTGTCCTCAATGTGCTAGAAATTAGGGTGATGGTTCTCAGAATCATCTGGACACTAGTTACAAATGTGTTATCTATGGGCCCATTTTCAGACTTAGTAAATTAAAATCCCTGGAAGTAGAACCCAAGAATTTGCGTGTTAACATGCACACTACAGCTTGAGAATGTATGAGATATTCTGGGATGAAATTTCCCAGAGGTGATGAACTTGAGCCAGAGTTACATGGTTATGAAATGGAGAAGCCAATATTTTAATCCAGGACTGCTGTGCCCAGAACTCCTCTGCCACATTTCTAATTGCCAAGGACTGGCATGTAAGTCTCACCAAACCATTCCAATCAACCATGTGTACCATTTAGCTTATTAATGAACCCATCCATCTTCAAAGGTCTTCTGAGGGGGCTCAGTGGTAAAGAATCCACCTGGCAAGCAGGAGACATGGGTTCGATCCCTGGGTTGGGAAGATCCCCTGGAGAAGAAAATGGTAACCCACTCTAGTATTCTTGCCTGGGAAAACCCATGGACAGAGGAGCCTGGTGGGCTACAATCTATGGAGTTGCAAGAATCAGACATAACTTAGTGACTAGACAATAACAACCATCTTGAATGCTTAAGATGCTGCATCTTTCCAATGCTCACTCCTTTCTGAAGACAGATTTTTCAAGAGTGGGGTTTCAGTCATTCATTCCCTTTATCACTAGTGATTTCTTTGCTTATAATCCAACCCCCTTAACCCCTTCCCTCCTACTGGCCTGTTTTCCTCTTTATCCTTCTTTTAAGATTTTTTTTATGTGGACCATTTTCAAAGTCTTTATTGAATTGTTACTATATTGCTTCTGTTTTATGTTTTGGCTTTTTGGCCAAAGTGTGTGTGGATCTTAGCTCCTCAGCCAGGTATCAATCCCACACCCTGTGCATTGGAAGGCAAAGTCTTAATCCCTGGACCACCAGGGAAGTAAATCCCTGTCCTCCTTAAGTGAAGGAATTTCCCGTATCAAATTCTGGCAAGTTTAACATACAAACTGAAAAGGCAATGCACAGCCTTGGTACCGCAAAAAAAATTATAGAATTTCTTTAGATTATTTGTGCTTACTGACAGCAGCTTTTCCATGTGTATGATAAGGGAAGTGGTAACCATGATTCTGATCATAAGTCTGTCCTTGATTTAACAACAGCAAGATGGAAAAGCTATGGTGCCCCCCATCCAAAAGTATCTGTGCTCATAGAAAGGGGTGAAAAAACAAAACAAAGGACAGGAGACCCATGTTCTAACACTGCACACATTCTGAGCATAACAGTTATGTCATCTTTACAAACAGCAGAATATGTCAAAGAGAGTGTTATTAAAGTTATTAAATCATGTCTGATTCTTTACAACTCCATGGACTGTAGTCCTCTAGGTTCCCTGTCCATGAACTTCCCAGGCAAGAATACTGGACTGGGTTTCCATTTCTTACTCCAGGGGATTTTCCTGACCTAGGGATCAAACCCACAACTCCTTGAATTGGCAGGTAGATTTTTAACCACTGAACCACCAGGGAAGCCCTAAGTAAAGGTCTAGCTATGACATTTAAAAATTTTCCATGTTCATAGAGTCAAACAGAAAAACAGCACAGAGCAGTAGCTTAGAGCCTGGATTCTGTAGCAAACTACCCAGCTCAAATCCTGGCCCTGTGATCATGTACTAGTTTCTTAACAGTTTGTGAATTATTTTCCTTATCCAAAAAAAATGAGGTAGTTATAGTGTCAACTTCATAAATATAAGTATTAAGTGAATTCATATTCACAAAATTCTTAGAACAGTGCCTGGCACTTAGTAAATTCTTATTAAAACAAATGTTATTTTATTTATTATTTGCCAAACAGCAGACACTTTTTAAATTTAGGTACAGTGGATTAATAATGATTTGTTAGTTTCAGGCATACATATATGTATGTTTATTTTAAGATTCTTTTTCATTATGGGTTATTATAAGGTATTGAATACAGTTTTCTGTGCTATACAGTAAGTCTCTGTTGTTTATTTTATATAGTAGTCTGTATCTGTTAATCCAAATTCCAAATTTATCATCCTCATTTCATTCCTTTTTGATTTCTGTTTTCTAACTTATTTGTATCATTCTTTTTAGATTCCATATATATGAGTCAGACATGACTTAATGACTAAACAACAGCAACAAACAACAAAACATTTACTTGCAACATTTAACATTATTTACAATGAAAAAATCTTACTCTATATTGTAATGTCAGTGGTGTAAAAGTGTCTGGGTAGAGCATTTATCATCCATGTAAGAAACTTTATGCATTTTGGGAATAATGTTCTTATGAAGGAGGAACACTGGTTTCTTTGTCTATAAACTAAGTGCTAATATTCCACATTATTAACCTTACTCAAAAGACATACCATAGGTATCTTCAGTGAGGAATTTTATCTACTGTTTGTCTAGCACACATGAGCTGAATACCTCGTCACTTTTCACTTGTGAACATGTTGTGATTTACTGCTCCGTGTCACCCATCTATTAAGCATGTCACTAGATAAGCTTCCTCTTAGACAGGAAGATTCCGAAGGCCAAGAGCCGTGTCTTCTATTGACACACTCCAGTGAAATCTCCCCATGAGTTCACACTAAAGCACCAAGTCCCTCTAGTCCTGAACTTGTCTTTGCGTCTCACAAGGTTCTTTTGTGTTCAATGTCATATAGTTTAACTATCGATTATAAAGTTGTCTCAAGCTGAACATACGTAACGTCTGGCAGGTATCTCAAATTCTATCTAGCCAACAAACCCAAAGTAATCTTTAAAATTCAAATCTGTGGGAGACTTCCCTGGTGGTCCAGTGGTTAAGAAAGGCTTGCAATACAAGGGTGGGGAGTTCAGTCCCTAGTTGGAGAACCAAGATCCCACAGACAATTAAGCCCCCAGATAGCAACTACTGAGCCCGCGCTACAACTAGAGTGAACCCACAAGGATGAGGCAAGGAAGATCCTGATGCACCAACTAGGACTCTTCTCAGCCAAAAATAAATATTAAAAAAAAGAAAAAAAAAAATCTGTAACTCATCAATTTTTTCTCTTTTAATAGCAGAAAATTTTCACCTGTAACTTGTCTCACTCACACTCACCTAAGTCGCTCAGTCGTGTCCGACCCTTTCCGACCCCATGGACTGTAGTGTGCCAGGCCTCCCTGTCCATCACCAACTCCCGGAGTTTACTCAAAACTCATGTCCATTGAGTCGGTGATGCCATCCAACCATCTCATCCTCTGTCGTCCCCTTCTCTCACCTTCAATCTTTCCCAACATCAGGGTCTTTTCCAATGTGTTAGCTCTTCACATCAGGTGGCCAAAGTATTGGAGTTTCAGCTTCAACATCAGTCCTTCCAATGAATATTCAGGACTGATTTCCTTTAGGATCTCCTTGCAGTCCAAGGGACTCTCAAGAGTCTTCTCCAACACCACAGTTCAAAAGCATCAATTCTTCTGAGCTCAGCTTTCTTTATAGTCCAACTCTTACCTCCATACATGACTACTGGAAAAAACATAGTCTTGACTAGACAGACCTTTGTTGACAAAGTAATGTCTCTCCTTTTTAATATGCTTTCTAGGATGGTTATAACTTTTCTTCCAAGGAGCAAGTGTCTTTTAATTTCATGGCTGCAATCACCATGTGCAGTGATTTTGGAGCCCCCCAAAATAAAGTCTGCCACTGATTCCACTGTTTTCCCATCTATTTGCCATGAAGTGATGGGACCAGATGCCATGATCTTTGATTTCTGAACGTTGAACTTTAAGCCAACTTTTTCATTCTCCTCTTTCACTTTCATCAAGAGGCTCATTAGTTCGTCTTCACTTTCTGCCATAAGGGTGGTGTCATCTGCATAAATGAGGTTATTGATATTTCTTCCAGCAATCTTGATTCCAGCTTCATCCAGCCTGGCATTTCGCATGATGTACTCTACATATAAGTTAGATAAGTGGGATGACAATATAAAGCCTTGACGTACTCCTTTTCCGATTTGGAAACAGTCTGTTGTTCCATGTCCAATTCTAACTCTTGCTTCCTGACCTGCATACAGGTTTCTCAGGAGGCAGGTCAGGTGGTCTGGTATTCCCATCTGTTTCAGAATTTTCCACAGTTTACTGTGATCCACACAGTCAAAGGCTTTGGCATAGTCAATAAAGCAGAAGTAGATGTTTTTCTGGAACTCTCTTGCTTTTTCAGTAATCCAACGGATGTTAGCAATTTGGTCTTTGGTTCCTCTGCCTTTTCCAAAACCAGCTTGAATGTCTGGAAGTTCACGGTTCATGAATTGCTGAAGCCTGGATTGGAGAATTTTGAGCATTGCTTTGCTAGCATGTGAGATGTGTGCAGTTGTGTGGTAGTTTCAGCATTCTTTGGCATTGCCTCTCTTAGGAATTGGAATGAAAACTGACCTTTTCCAGTCCTGTGGCCACTGCTGAGTTTTCCAAATTTGCTGGCATATTGAGTGCAGCACTTTCACAGTATCATCTTTCAGGATTTGAAATAGCTCAACTGGAATTCCGTCACCTCCACTAGCTTTGTTCGTAGGGATGCCTCCTAAGGCCCACTTGGCTTCAGATTCCAGGATGTCTGGCTCTAGGTGAGTGATCACACCATCGTGGTTATCTGGATTGTGAAGATCTTTTTGTACTGTTCTGTGCATTCTTGCCACTTCTTCTTAATATCTTCTGCTTTTGTTAGGTCCGTACCATTTCTGTCCTTCATTGAGCCCATCTTTGTGTGAAATGTTCCTTTGGTATCTCTAATTTTTTGAAGAGATCTCTAGTCTTTCCCATTCTATTGTTTTCCTCTATTTCTTTGCACTGATCATTGAGGAAGGCTTTCTTATCTCTCCTTGCTATTTTTTGGAAATATAAACTTCTCTCTAATCAAGTTCTATTTAAAAATTCTGCTCTTACAAATGTCTCATACCTGTCATTTCCTTTTAAACCACACCAACCCTAACCACATTCTGGTCACAACTATCTTTCATTAGACCACTGCAAGAGCCTCCCCAAAAGATTGCACTGAGTTGAATTTCTTATTAGTAGAATCCATCTTTTGTATTGATATTTGTACTGCTAGGTTTCCAAACATCAATATAATCACATTTATTAATGTTAGTTAGAAAGTTAGGCATGAGCAACAAAGGGTGGCTGAGCAGAAAAGGAAGAAACCTGACCTCTAAATCCCACCCCAGACATGCCCCATTGCTGCCCCAGGATGGCTCACAAATATGTTACAAAATAACCACACTTTTCCAATTCCAGCACAAGCTCTGTACCTACACAGTGGATACAAACTAACAACAGGGGCATCTACAACTGGGCACATGTGCCCTTGGTACACAGCTGTGTCCTCAACACAAGTAACCTTAAGCAGCCAGGAGCCCATTAAGGGTTCATAAATATTCTATACATACATACATCTGATTATATCGGTCTGAATTATGGGAAAGACATGGGTTATAGAGCCTGTTGTTATGTAACTTACACCTATCAATCAAAACTGTCAGTCCACGCCCACCTAAATATGTAAAAACCCCATTTTAAAAATTGCCATACCTCATCATTCTGGTGCCAGTGACTGTTGGCTTGGCCCACCTCTCTTTCGAGGTGCTCCTTGTCTTCTTCCCTTAATAAACTTGCTTTTGCCATAGGTAAGACCTCAGATTCTTCTGAGGAATCTGAAGAACCAAGAATGGAAGTCCGTGAGAGAGGGTCTTCTTTGACCTCCCCTACCCAGTAACAATTCACTCAAAATAACTTATACCAAATAAAGTCCAAATTCCTTGCTATGGCATTCAAGGCTACTTGTGGACCTTGGTTTCAACCTAGCTGGCTAGCTTTTTGAGGTTAGAAGTATGTCTCCTTGAAACCAGGCTAGAGCTATAAGTCTCCTTCACCTCAGCATTTATGTAGATACATTAGTTTTTCAATTTTATTTATTTTAATCGGAGGATAATTACTTGACAATATTGTGATGTGAATTCATCAGCATGAATTGGCCATAGGCATACCCATGTCCCCTCCCTCCTGAACCCCTCACACTCCCTCCCCCTGCCATCCTGCCAGGTTGTCAAAGAATGCTTACTCTGGGTTCCCTGTGTCATACATCAAACTCGCACTGGCTATCTATTTTACATATGGTAATGTATAGGTTTCAATGCTATTCTCCCAAATCATCCCATCCTCTCCTCCCCCACTGGGTCCAAATGTCTGTCTTTATACCTGTGTCTCCTTTGCTGCCCTGCACATAGCATCATCAGTAGCAGTTTTCAAGATTCCATATATATGCATTAATATATGATAGCTGTCTTTCTCTTTTTGACAGTCTATATAATAGTTTCTAGGTTTATCCACCTCATTAGAACGGACTTAGATGGTGTTCCTTTTTATAGCTGAGTAATAGTCCATTGTGTATATGTACCACAACTTCCTTATCCATTCATATACCAACAGACATCTAGGTTGCTTCCATTTCCCGTTATAAGTAGCATTGCAAGAAACACTGGGGTACATGTGTCTGCTTCAATTCCATTTCCTTAGAGTATATGCCCAGTAGTGGGAATGCTGGGCCATGTAGTAGTTTTGGAACTACCAAAACTAGAATTGGAAGTGGTCAAACAGGAGATGGCAAGAGTGAACATTGACATTTTAGGAATCAGTGAACTAAAGTGGACTGGAATGGGTGAATTTAATTCAGATGACCATTATATCTACTACTGTGGGCAAGAATCTCTTAGAAGAAATGGAGTAGCCATCATAGTCAACAAGAGTCCAAAATGTAGTACTTGGGTGCAGTCTCAAAAATGACCATGATCTCTGTTCGTTCCCAAGGCAAATCATTCAATATCACAGTAATCCAAGTCTATGTTCCAACCACTAAAACTGAAGAAGCTGAATTTGAATGTTTCTATGAAGACCTACAAGACCTTCTAGAACTAACACCCAAAAAAGATGTCCTTCTCATCATAGGGGACTGAAATGGAAAAGTAGGAAGTCAAGAAATACCTGGAGAAACAGACAAATTTGGCCTTGGAGTATAAAATGAAGCAGAGCAAAGGCTAGCAGAGGTTTACCAAGAGAATGCACTGGTCATGGCAAACACTCTCTTCCAACAACACAAAAGACCACTCTACACATGGACATCACCAGATGGTCAATACTGAAATCAGATTGATTATATTCTTTGCTGTAAAAGGTGGAGAAGCTCTATACAGTCAGCAAAAACAAGACTGGGAGCTGACTATGGCTCAGACCATGAACTCCTTAATGCCAAATTCAGACTTAAATTGAAGAAAGTAGGGAAAACTGCTAGACCATTCAGGTATGACCTAAATCAAATCCCTTATGATTATACAGTGGAAGTGACAAATAGATTCAAGGGATTAGATCTGATAGACAGAGTGCCTGAAGAACTATGGAAGACGGTTCATGACATTGTACAGGAGGCAGTGATCAAGACCATCTCCAAGAAAAAGAAATGTAAAAAGGCAAAATGGTTGTCTGAGGTGTCCTTACAAATAGCTAAGAAAAGAAGAGAAGCTAAAGGTAAAGGAGAAAAGGAAAGATACACCCATCTGAATGCAGAGTTCCAAGGAACAGCAAGGAAAGATAAGAAAGCCTTCCTCAGTTATCAATACAAAGAAATAGAGGGAAACAGCAGAATGGGAAAGACTAGAGATCTCTTCAAGGAAATTAGAGATACCAAGGGAACATTTTATGTAAAGATGGGCACAATAAAGGACAGAAATTGTATGGACCTAACAGAAGCAGAAGATATTAAGAAGAGGTGGCAAGAATATACAGAAAAACTATACAAAAGAGATATTCATGACCCAGATAACCATGATGGTGTGAACACTCACCTAGAGCCAGGCATCCTGTTGCCGGAGCCTGCCGGCAAACGAACCGGTCACGGGCGCAATCGCCGAAATACCTGAGAAATAAAAGAAAGGACTAGGAAAGAAAAGACTAGGAAAGAATGGGGTTGAGAGGGACGGAGTCAGCTCTCGACTGAAACCGACAGCTTTATTGAAGAACACCACACCTATATATATGCCAACAGGAGTCACTAATAGATTAAATGTTTGCATATGTGCAGAGCTACAGGCACAGATGTTTTAAATTCCTCCACTTAAGGATAGTAAAGTATTACCCTAGCACCCAACATGACTGAGATCAATAGAACATTAACTAGATAGATAACAGGCTTCAATCATGATGAGTTTATCAGCACCAGGAAAACAGATGAAAGATCGCTACAGCAATTTCCTTGAGGGAGGTAAAAAAGGCCAACCTGTGCTTTAATAAATCAGGGGTGGCGGGACAGAGAGGGACCTCTTGATCTCTCTCAGAGCCGAGAAGGAGCCTGAGCAGTCAGGCTGGCTCCCCGCATCTCCCCCTTTTCTTTTAACTAATGGCCTTTATATCTTCCTCAAAGGAAATGGCTGCGTTTACAATTCTTTTACTAGGACTATTTTCCCAATTTGTCCTTGACCATTTAACAGACTTGTTGGCAATAAAAGTTACATTCATTACAATCTTACATTTTTAGATAAGCAATAGTCCCATATGTTTCAATGTAATACTTTGGAAATTCCTGGCCTCCAAATGTTGGTACATAAGTCTTTTGCTCCCGGCAAATGTCAGTATTAAGAATGGGCCCCAGGAAACAAAAGCATTGGCTTCAGCCTGAGGGAAGGCTTGATTGATTATCACACAAGCCAATGTGAGCACAGTATAAGCTAGGGCTTGTCGAGGTTAAGCCGTCTCTGCAGTTATCCTCCTTGCTTGAAGAATAATCTCATGCATCTGCTGATTTGTCGGGAGAAGATTCCTCTGTTGAAGAGTCAGACGACTCATCTGCTGGTTTAGGGATCTCCTCCGTCTGGCGTACCAGCCTTTCTGGAAGCCAGCGCGGTACTTCGGCATCCTGCGGAAAAACACATACATAACCCCTCCCCCAAATTAACACGGGATCTGGGCCATGCCAGTTATTATCTAGCGGGTCCTTCCACAAGACCATCGGTTTCTTACTAGAGATTTGAGGGTCCCAAAATCTCTGCGCAGCTGAATGTCCTTCTTTATCTAAAATTAAAAAGTTTAAAATGTATAAAGCGTGATTAAGGTAATTTCTAGGCAGAAGGGGGTAGAGCTCTCCTCTCTGTATTTTTTGAAGCTGTAATTTCAAAGTTTGATTGGCACGTTCCACGATGCCTTGACCTTGTGGATTATAAGGAATGCCTGTTTTTAGGGTGATAGAAAAAGAGGAACAAAAATTTTTGAAGGCAGAGGAAACATAGCCGGGGCCATTATCAGTTTTTATAATCTTTGGCGTGCCTAAAACGGAAAAAGCATAAAGACAATGTGAGATAGAATGTTTTGCGGCTTCACCAGTCTGTAAGGATGCCACAATATATCCTGAAAAAGTGTCAATAGATACATGAACGTACTTTAAACGACCAAAAGAAGGAACATGAGTGACATCCATTTGCCAAAGATGATTCGGTAGGAGCCCGCGAGGATTAACACCAAGGTATGGAACTGGGAGAAACTTAGGGCAAACAGAACAAGATTTAACAATTTGTCGTGCAGTTTCTCGAGGGATATGAAATTGCAAACGAAGAGTATTACTATTTTGGTGATGTAACGCATGTGATTGTTGTGCCGCTTCTACCTGTGAAAGAAAAACTCTAGTGTGAGAATCAGCTATTTGATTTCCCATAGATAAGGGTCCAGGGAGTCCAGTGTGAGCACGTAAATGTCCAAAGAAGCAGGGTAAGGTGCGCTGCTGCAGCAGAGACTGAATTGAACGTAACAAATGTTGAATGTTAGAATTCACAGTAGAAATAAAGGGAACAGTTTCTATATATTGCAAAGCATGAGCAATGTATTTGCTATCTGTAAATAAATTAAAAGGTTGCGAATTATATCGTAAGCAGACCTCATAAACAGCAGACAATTCTACCTCTTGGGCAGAGCTATATGCAGTTTGCCAAGAGGTAGGGTAATTATTAAGTACAAATGCAGCAATGCCATTAGAGGAACCATCAGTGAATACAGAGAGCGCATCCGGAATAGGTTCAGATAAAACAACCTTAGGAAAGATAAAAGGATGTTGACTAGCAAAATGTAAAATCTTATCAGAAGGTAAATGATTAATTATTCTCCCTGCAAAGGAATCGAGAGCCAAAGCCCATGAGTCATTAAACTGAAAAAGCCAGTCTTGCTGCTCTTTGGTATAGGGTACATAAATATATGTAGGATCAGCTCCGAGCATTTCTCTAGATCGCTGGCGTCCTCGAGCAATCAACAAGCTGATAAAATCAAAAAAGGGAGTAAGAACTCTTGAAGGAGAAATGGACAGATGAATCCAATGTAATGGAGCATCCTGATACAAAACTGCTGTAGGCGTATATTTGGAAGGGAGTATGTAAAGACCCCAGGGCTTAGAAAAGTCACAATAAGTAGCGAAATGTTGAGAAAGAGCATTTTCTACTTTAGCTAATGCTGCTCGACCATCATCTGTAAATGTCCTGGGGGAAGAAGGATCAGTAGGCCCTTTTAAAATATCAAACAAAGGCTTTAATTCACCTGTAGTTAATTTAAGATATGGACGTATCCAATTTATATCCCCAAGTAATTTTTGAAAATCATTAAGGGTTTTTAGATTATCTTTTCGGATCTGCAGTTTTTGGGCCTTAAAAGATTCCTGTTCTAATTTAAATCCCAGGTATGAGAAAGGAGGAAGCCTCTGTACTTTCTCTGGTGCCACTTGAAGGCCGAATTGAGACAACCGTGTGAGCAGCAAATTATAGGCTTGCAAAAGCACACCTTCAAGGTGGTATGCAAGCAAGATGTCATCCATATAATGGACTAAGTAGACATCAGGATATGCAGCTCTCACAGGGTCGATTGCATGATTGACAAACCTTTGACATAAGGTGGGGCTATTAGCCATCCCTTGAGGCAGAACTTTCCAATGATACCTCCGAGCAGGCTGCTTAAAGTTAGTAGAAGGTATGCTAAAGGCAAATCGCTGACAATCATCAGGATGGAGTGGAATAGTATAGAAACAATCCTTTAAATCTATAATTATCTTAAACGTTTTACGAGGGATCCCTGCAGGCGAGGGCAGGCCAGGTTGTAAGGGTCCCATAACAATCATGGTTTCATTTACTTTGCGGAGGTCCTGCAAAAGCCTCCATTTTCCAGATTTCTTCTTTATAACAAATATTGGTGAATTCCAAGGGGAATTGGAAGGCTCAATATGTCCTAAGCTCAATTGTTCCTGCACCAATTGTTCAGCTGCTGAAATCTTTTCTTTGGTTAGGGGCCACTGATCAACCCAAACAGGCTCATCAGTCTTCCAACTGATAGGATCTGCATGAGTTACAGGAAAATCAGAGGTCCCCGTCAAAAACACCCTAGGCTTGCTCTGGTGGGGCGAGGAGTGGATACAATAGGGCAAGTAATTCCTTGATCACCCTTTCCTAGTCTCTGCTGTGGAAGTAGACCTTGATTCATCATCATATCTGAGATGACTTGATTTGGGGCAAACATATATACACCCATTTGTTGCATAACATCTCTTCCCCAAAGATTAACAAGGAGATGAGGCAGAATAAAGGGTTGGAAATCGCCCTCATGTCCTTCTAAATCACTCCAGTGAAGGAGGCCACTACTCTGTTGTGGGTTTTGAGATTGACCTATGCCCCTCAGAGTAGAACAAGCTTCTTGCTTCGGCCAATGCTGTGGCCAATGTTCCTCAGCTATAACTGACACATCTGCACCAGTGTCCAAAATTCCAGAGAATCTTTTTCCTTCAATAATGAGCTCTAATTTTGGTCTTTGAGTCGAAATAGATTGAACCCAATAAACATCAGAGGAACCAAAACCACCAGCCTTCCTTTCTCTCTGTGAGGCAATCTTTCCTTCCACATGAAGGGGTAATAAAATTAATTGGGCAATTCTTTGATCAATAGGTATACTAATAATGTTAAAGGGGGCACAAGCCATAATTTTAATTTCCCCAGTATAGTCGGCATCAATCACGCCAGGGGAAATGGACAATCCTTTCATGGTCCAACCGCTCCTGCCAATGATTAATCCAACTGTTCCTTTTGGTAGTGGTCCAAATACCCCTGTAGGAATGGCTTGCATCCCCATATCTGGGGTTAATACTATATGGGCGGCAGCGCACAAGTCCAATCCTGCGCTGCCTAGGGTGATTCGGTAGAAGTGTTCGATACCAAGTCGATCAGGTTTGGTTGTGACTCGGCTTTGAGTGCCCCATAACACTGTTTCGGGGCCTGGGGCTGGCCCCTCACCCAGTTTCCCGAGACAGGAGGCAGAGGTTTACCTTCTATGTCAATCTTAGAACGACAATCTCTGGCCCAATGTTTTCCCTTTTTACATCTAGGGCAGACATTAGGATTTTTTGCCGAATCAGGGTTATTGTTCCTTTTTGGGCACTGAGCCATACGATGTCCCATTTGTCCACATAAAAAACAACTACCTGGTGGCCCGCTCCTTTTTATATTTCCCTTATTCCTTGCTTGTTGGTACAAAACCTCTTTAATAGACTTTCCTTGAATAGCTGCGGCCATAGAAAGCCCTTGAAGGTAAGAAGGGCCAATATCAGCACAAATTCTAACATAATCTGTTAAATTTCCCTTTTTCCTGTAAGGCCGCAGAGCGGCTTGGCACGCAGCATTTGCATTCTCATAGGCCATCTGTTTTGTTACAATAAGACCTGCCTCTTCATCTCCTATAATCTTAGATATTGCATCTAATAGACGAGCAACAAAATCCTGATAAGGCTCGTCAGGCCCTTGCCGAATTTTCGAAAGATCTTCAGTCTTTCTATTAGAAACGGGAAGTTTCTTCCAGGCTTTTAATGCAGCTTCACTAATCTGAAGATAAGCTTGTTCTGGATAATTTAGTTGTGCATTAAGAGCCCTAAAGACTCCTTCTCCCATTAGCATGTCAAAATTAATTTGTAACCCATTACGGCGATTACGATCTTCAATAAGACCACAAACTTCTCCATACTCGGAGTGCCAGAGCAAATAATCACCTCCAGAAAGGCAGGCGCGTGCAACGGCTTTCCAATCATTGGGTGGCAAATATTGGGCTCCGAGGCTCTCAATTATAGCTAATGTAAAAGGTGCCGTGGGTCCATATTGGGCACAAGCCTGCTTAAGCTCCTTTAACTGTTTAAATGGAACAGGCTCATGATACCTGCGGTGGTTAGCGTCTTCAAAGACTGGAAAAATCATGGAATATCCCTCAAGGCTTTCTCCCTGGTCTCTAGCATGTTTAACAGCCATTTGAAGTGGGGAAAGGACAGGTTTTTCAAATTTCAAAGGAGAATATACAGGAGCTGTAGGTATTAAGGGAGCCTCAACCAAAGGAGGAGGCATAGGAGGAATTGGAATGGGATCCAATCCTGCCACAACAGACGGTGTATTGAAGTGCTGCGGCTTGGGACCCGAAGGAAACAGTAACTCTAATTGCTCCACTCTCTGTGATATGGATGTTAACATTTCTTTAAGCTCCAAAAAAGGGGATGCTTTGTCCTTCCCTTTTGTGACAATAAAAGCATCCCAATTCTCTCTATTGTATTCATCTAGTTCTCCTTGATCCTCATGAGAGAGTTCAGACTCTGAGTCAGATGTTAAAGCAACAGCCTCCTTTTTACTAGATTTTGGGTCTTCCGGGAAATTGCAAATGTGTTCAACTGTCCCGGAGGTAGGCTGCAGATTTTTAGGAGTTATAAACTTTAGAGCAGTTAGCATAATTTTTAACGTAGAAACAAAGAACTGTTTACTACTACTTTGACCCATGATTTTTACTCTCAACTATACCCTCTCCACCCACAATACCTGCAACTTCAGACGCTGCCCGCGGGATTACTTGTTTTTGGGTGGCTGTAGTCCGGGATCCGCTCGTGTCCCTGTTCGGGCGCCACTTGCCGGAGCCTGCCGGCAAACGAACCGGTCACGGGCGCAATCGCCGAAATACCTGAGAAATAAAAGAAAGGACTAGGAAAGAAAAGACTAGGAAAGAATGGGGTTGAGAGGGACGGAGTCAGCTCTCGACTGAAACCGACAGCTTTATTGAAGAACACCACACCTATATATATGCCAACAGGAGTCACTAATAGATTAAATGTTTGCATATGTGCAGAGCTACAGGCACAGATGTTTTAAATTCCTCCACTTAAGGATAGTAAAGTATTACCCTAGCACCCAACATGACTGAGATCAATAGAACATTAACTAGATAGATAACAGGCTTCAATCATGATGAGTTTATCAGCACCAGGAAAACAGATGAAAGATCGCTACAGCAATTTCCTTGAGGGAGGTAAAAAAGGCCAACCTGTGCTTTAATAAATCAGGGGTGGCGGGACAGAGAGGGACCTCTTGATCTCTCTCAGAGCCGAGAAGGAGCCTGAGCAGTCAGGCTGGCTCCCCGCATCCTGTGGCCTTAGGAAGCATCACTACAAACAAAGCTAGTGGAAGTGATGAAATTCCAGTTGAGCTGTTTCAGATCCTCAAGGATGATGCTGTAAAAGTGCTGCACTCAATATGCCAGCAAATTTGGAAAACTCAGCAGTGGCCACAGGACTGGAAAAGGTCAGTTTTCATTCCAATCCCTAAGAAAGGCAATGCCAAAGAATGTTCAAATTACCACAAAATTGCACCCATCTCACACACTAGCAAATTAATGCTCAAAATTGTGTAAGCCAGGCTTCAACAGTACATGAACCATGAACTTCCAGATGTTCAAGGTGGATTAAAAAATGCAGAGGAACCAGAGATCAAATTGCAAACATCCACTGGATAATCGAAAAAGCGAGAGAGTTCCAGTAAAACATCTACTTCTGCTTTATTGACTATGCCAAAACCTTTGACTATGTGGATCACAACAAACTGTGGAAAATTCTTCAAGAGATGGGAATACCAGACCACCTGACCTGCCTACTGAGAAATCTGTATGCAGGTCAAGAAGCAACAGTTAAAATCGGACATGGGACAATGGACTGGTTCCAAATTGGGAAAAGAGTATGTCAAGGCTGTATATTATCACCCTGCTTATTTAACTTATATGCAGAATACATCATGTGAAATGCTGGGCTGGATGAAGCACAAGCTGGCATCAAGATCGCCGGGAGAAATATCAATAACCTCATTTATGCCGATGACACCATCCTTATGGCAGAAAGTGAAGAACTAAAAAGTTTCTTGATGAAAGTGAAAGAGCAGAGTGAAAAAGCTGGCTTAAAACTCAACATTCAGAAAACTAAGACCATGGCATCTGGTCCCATCATATCATGGCAAGTAGATGCGAAAACAATGCATACAGTGACAGACTTTATTTTGGGGGGCTCCAAAATCACTGTGGATGGTGACTGATCTGATGCCAGGAAAGACT
This sequence comes from Odocoileus virginianus, assembly GCF_023699985.2. Taxonomy (NCBI): domain Eukaryota; kingdom Metazoa; phylum Chordata; class Mammalia; order Artiodactyla; family Cervidae; genus Odocoileus; species Odocoileus virginianus. The sequence goes on along the minus strand of NC_069680.1, from coordinate 83,426,835 downwards.
GAAGGCAAGAGAAGGGGACGACAGAGGATGAGAAGGTTGGATGGCATCACTGACTCAATGGACATGAGTTTGAGTAAGCTATGGGAGTTGGTGATGGACAGGGAAACCTGGCGTGCTGCAGTCCATGGGGTCGCAAAGAGTCGGACACGACTGAGTAATGGACCTGAACTGAATGATAGTTTTGGTCCTAGATTTTTTAAGGAATCATGCTGTTCTCCATAGTGGTTATATAAGTTTGCATTCCCACCAACAGTGTAAGAGGCTTCCCTTTTCTCCACTCTCTCCAGCATTTATCATCTAGATTTTTTTAATGAGTCTTTCTGACCAGTTTGAGATGATACCTCATTGTGGTTTTGGTTTGCATTTCTCTAATAATGAGCGCTGCCTTAGTTTTGATGTACAGAAATCATTAACATAACTTTCCTACACCTGGATGCCTCACCTGGCGATGTGCCCACACTCACTGTGCGTGTCCCAGCGCCACCACACTAAGACAGTGACCTCCATGTCACTTCAGAGCCATATCCTTACCTGTTGGGTAACCAGCAGCACAGAAGGCCGGTTGTGGACAATTAGCTGACTTGCTTTAGCCTGGAGACTCGAAAGGAAGCCCTGATTTACTTTTAATATTCCTCTGATAGATTTGACAGGACTCCAAAATTGCATGGAACTTGTAGTGGTAAAACGTGACTCGAACTAAAAAACATGCGCGTACTGCTCTCCCCACCTCGCCCCATTCATAGCTTCGGTATTATAAGCATTGTGTTAATACAAATCTGGAAACCAAAGAGGTACAATGAAAACCGAAAATTCCCACAGCAGCCGCATCTCGGACCTGTCTGGGCGCCCTCTCAAGTCTCGCGAGAGAACAGGACAGACGCCGGGTTTTCCCTGTTTCTCGCGAGAACGAAGGGCTTCAGTTTTCGGCTCCCAGCGTTTCCGGGGCAACAGCAATGGCGTCCGCGGTGTCTGAGCGGCTTTTCTCGCTGGAGCTACTCGTAGACTGGGTATACCTTGAAGCCCGGCTGCCGCAGCCACCCTTGGTTGCGGAAGAGGAGCAAAAGGAGGAGGGAGAGACAGCATCGCCGCCGCTGCCCTCGCGCAGCCTGTGCCCCGCGGTGGCCTTCCGTCTGCTGGACTTCCCCACGCTGCTGGTTTACCCTCCCGCCGGGCCCGCCGCCCCCTCCCAGGAATCTCGGCCTGGCCTGGTCAGCTTCCGTCGCGGCAAGTCCTGTCTCTTCCGCCTGCAGCCCGCCACCCTGCACCAACTGCTCCTTCGGACCCCGCTTTACACCTTGCTGCTGCAGCTGCCCCCCGGGCACCCAACCCCTGCCCCGCAGCTCCTGGGGTCCTGCAGCATCTCTCTGGCCGCCGCGGTCCACAAGATCTTAGGGTCCGCCGCCCCCGGCAGCTCTCAGAGTCATCGGGGAAGTTTCCCGCTGTTTAACCCAGACGGGGAGCGGATTGGGGACATTGCCCTGGGTTACCGCCTGACTGATCTGGGGAGCAGCTTGTTGGGCCATCTGGAGCGGCCAGTCGCTTCCACAGGAGGTGGAGTGGAGGGTATGGAGGTGCAGAAGTCAGTGGAGGTCAGCCCCCAAACCTGGCAGGAAAACCAGCAGCTGCAGCAGCCAGGCTCAGAGCCAAGCCCAGGAGATGCTGATAAGCCTCTGGTGGATGTAAAAATCTCAAGGGCAGGGAAGGATTTGAAGGGAAGAGCTTTCCATAGCAAGGCTGACTCTGATTACACAGATTCTATGGAAAATGGCAAAACCAACTCTGTTATGTGTTCAGAGGGTAGCAGTGAAAGGAGTAGCCACCCAAATCAGGAAGACACAGAGGTGGAACTTGAAACTAACATAATTTGCCCTCCTCCTCTGTATTACACTCATTTGACTCAAGAAAAGACACCCCCTAAACTGGGTAAAATTACCATTGAGCCTCAAATTAATGCACCTGAGGAATGGGATGATGGTACTTTCCTGAAAGAAAACCTTGTAAATCCCCCAACACATACTAATCCTCCAGAACATACAAATTCTGCAACAGGTGAGAGTGGTCCAGTGCTTGTAAATCCTGCACGCGTTCAGGATACAGGAGCAAGTAGTCAAACTACAGATCATCCTCCAACTGAGCAAAATAGAATTAATACTATAAGGCAGCTGCCTTTGTTAAATGCTTTGTTGGTTGAGTTGTCCTTGTTATACAACCAACCCATGGCAAGCCCTACTCATATACATCCTCACTTAGCCTGGTTATATAGAACTGAGGATAAGAAGTCACCAGAATCTTCAGTGAAATCCACCTGTAAATCCGAATCTAAGAAGGATAAGCTTTCTGTGGGGGGAAATGAGAAGTCGGTGAGTCTTCAGTATAAAAAGAACCAAACTGAAAACCTTAGGAAAGGTAAATATTTTGAAAAGAAAGGTGGTGCCCCCCCCAAAAGAGTTTCAAGGGGAAGACTACTTTATGGCTTAACAAACACACTTAAACTACGTTTAAAACAAAAAAATCCTAATATGTTGGTAGAACATGAAAAGAGAGAAGAGTATAGAAAAATGCAAACACAGATGTTAGGTGCAAAACTCAGAATTCCATCATCCAAAGTTAAGATACTAAGTTTTGCTGAACTGTATCAGAAGCCACATGAACTGCCTAAAGATAAGTGTTTAGAATCAGATGCATCTTGCGCTGAAAATAGCAATACCTCAAAGCAAATTAGTGTAGTTGATGATGACCCTACCACAACCAAAGAAACTAAACTGAAATGTGAAACTGAAAAGACAGCTGATTGTGATGAAAATAGAAGCAATAATGGTTTTTTGGGAGAAATTGTGAGTCCTGCAAATTCTGTCATCTCAGAAAGGTTTATTCGTACAGATATTTTGGAAGGAAAAGTGGAAGTGAAAGTCCAAAGTCCAGGTGTTTTCCAGCAGGTTGCAGTAGTTGACAGAATTGTAATAGATAAAGAAATAGATGACAAGCAGGTCAAAATCACTAGTGATGACATTCTGACTGCTGGTATCAATGAAAACAATCCAGCTACAAGTAGTTGCTCTGACAGCATCTCAGATCTAAAGTATTCAGATGACTTCACCAGCCCTTGCAGTTCTGAAGACACCAGCAGAATTTTACGAGCTCGTGATAGCAGTCTAGGGACAGAAAATCCAAAACACAGTCAACATACAAGCAAGTCCAGTGAAACAAAATTGTCCATAAGGAAAAACAGCAGTGAAAAGAGTTCTGTTCTTAGCCCACCTTTTTCAGCTGGATCTCCAGTACTCTCATATAAAAGATTTCCTGTTTCAAAGACTCAAGGTAAAAGTTTGGAGGAAGCATCTTCCAGTGATTTCTCTTCATCACACTGGACTGAGGAAAAAGAAAACCAGAGAGACCAAAACAGTACGCATAATTTTAAAGTTCTAAAGCAGGATTGTGACATCTCTGCTAAACCTAAAACAAGAACAGTTTGCAAGTCCTCAGAAAAAAGCCAGTCACCTCGGACATCTCAAGTGAGTTCTTACCTGCCTTCTAATCTGTCGGAACTAGAACTTAATGTCCTGGATAGCAGTACTTTAGATCACTCTGAAGAAGACAGTGATGACCTTGGTTCACTGAACATTTCCAAGCAATGCAAAGATATTTGTGAATTAGTAATAAGCAAACTTCCAGGATATACAGTGTAAAAATATGTGCTTTTAAATAACATTTAATTTGTTTTATAATCTGTGTGTACTATTAGTGAAACAATTTTAATAGCTGTACATAATTTTTAGTACATGTGAATAATTCTTTTTCAGAATATAAGTGTTTCGTCATTCCTTTGGGGTTTAGGATTCTGCCACTAAATCTGACAAGACTAATCATGAGATGATCTTATAACGTAGGTAAGATTTAAGTTGTTTAACCTTGTAAAAATAAAAGTATCTTCCTAAACTGGCCCTATTAAAATATCCTAAAGCTGACTTCACTCACACCATTGAAAACTGAAGGCTAGTTAACAAAGATACCTTCAAATTTTAGTGGGAATAAATCATTTAATGGATATAGAAGACTTACTGTATGAGACACAGAAAGGTACAGAAGAATTTAGGGTATAGCTACTGTAGTTATAAGGGCTTACCGTTTTATTTAGACGTGAGTTCTTTAGGGAGATCTTCCAGGAACCATACGCATTCCACATCTCTAATAGGCGGAATCTTTTTTATATGCTGCCATAGTGCTGTGTGCCTTTTCTTAAACCACAATCTGGGTGGCTACTTGGTTAATGTTTATCTTGTGCTAGACCTAAGTTCTGTGATTGAAGGGACCATGTCTGTTTGAGCAGCAATATGGTCTTAGTACCTGGCACAGTCTCTGGCATATGGCTGGGGTGCAATAAAAGCATTTGTTGAACAAATAAGTGATGGCCGTACACTTAACATACCTAATGAGAGGGGTTAGAATTAAGCAGTAAAACAAGCAGAAACCTAAAAAATATCCTTCTTGGATACTGGCTATTTGACTACAGTATTTTCATTTTGCTGAAACACCTTTTGGTGTTCTCTGAAGTATTTGGAGAAAGGAGCTAAAACAGGTGTCTCCCTATACAGTTTGTTGTATAGAAATTCAGTTTATTGTCATTTCAGCTTTTTCAAGTTATTTTTAATGTATGATAGTTTGTTTCTATGAAATCTAGTGATCATTTCTTTATAATTTCTTCCATTGTTTTTATATTTAGATCTTATTCTGTGTGCAGATATTTACATGTGTTTTCTTCTGTGTTATATTTAAATTTTACTCTTAAGTTTTAATATAGCTAATACTTTTGGATATATGAGGTGAGGCCCTAATTTTCCTAAGTAATTAAATAATTATGTAGGTTTTATCTTGACTGATCATAATAATAGAATTTAGTTAGATGGTGAGATGAAGAGACTATATTTTGAGGAGAAATATGAATAAGGAATAATGATGGGAATGAACACAATGTCACAATGTACTCATAGGACTAAGACCTTATGTTATCTTGATTAGAATGGTAGAGTCACACTACAGAGTGGTAGAAGAAAAATTTGTTGAGTAAGAAAATACCAGATTGTAGGAGTTTCAAATGTCAAGCATACTCATAAAGTCCTAAGCAATAAAATCAGTATTTTAATGTATAAGTGAGCACCAGTAAGTAGTCATGACATTTTGAATATTTTAAATTATTGAAATAAACTTTTAGAGGTCCAGAAATTATACCAGTGAAAATTTTGGAGTATGAAATGTTTTTAATGGCTATGATCTTACTTTTTTGGTAAATAGAAAACATAGTGTTTCATTTCACAAAATCAAGCTAATTTACTGCTAGATGCTGCAGCAGGCTATTCAGATGACATCATTTTGGCCTGGAAATTGTTAGCAAGTTTTCATTATCATGGAGGAAGCAGAAAATATAAGCAATATTAGAATAATCAGAGAAATAATTCTTTAAAAACTGAGAGTAAATCGTTGTGTATGATGAGAATGGGTAAGGAAAATGGTGACTTCAGTATATTTAAGGTACAACAAAGACTGAAGAACTTTAAATTGCAAAATTGAGTAGCTAAATAAGCTTCTCTTTGAATTATTCCATGAACACCTATTTCTAGAATTGTGGAGGTGGTGGTTTTTCCAGCTTAATTCTAATGAAATACCTGTTTCATGTATTTAGCACTTCCTGTTTGAATCCTATATTCAAATTGTACTTCATGTTTTAATTCTAAAACCTGTAAACTTAGTACTTTAAGAATGTCATAATAGATACTACTCCTGAAGCCTTAAATATTTATTATCTCCTTAAATTACTTAAAATCATTGAAGCATGAAATAGTTGTTTTAGGTTAAAAATGAGATGAGAAGGATCCAGCAAGTCCTGGCTCACAAACTGTCATTCTGTACAAGGATCAGATATTTTAATCCAAATTAAAACATAAATAGCCTGAAGGATGGCTATATCTCTTGGTCCAAGGACAGTTTATGACTAGGCAAATATGAATATTATGTATCTAATAGATATAGATATTATTTATCTTATTTAGATGTTGCTTTGTTATGAAATTTCTTTGCCTTGCCAGCAACACACTGTGATAATTAAAAACTTGTTTTTTAAAATTGATAGTCTTTTCCTGAACTTTCAGAGTCATAAATAGGGAAGAGTGCCACTTAATTGTAAAACTGAGCTGCTGCAATCCAGCTTTTCTGAGCAGCTTAGGTATCTAAACTGCTGTGTTAGGGCTACCTCTCTGTAATATTAAGAGGCAACTGTCAACAATGACAAGTTCTTTGAACTGTTATTAAAGCAGATTCAAAGAGGACTGTGCAGATGCATATGTTCAATATTTTGTTTTTTCTGGAGTCATCTGCATACTATTCATGACATTTCTAAATGCAAAGAACAGTGATACTGAACTCTTAGGCACTTGTGGCTCTGTTGAGAGCCACCTGTTCACATCTTGATTAAATTAATGTTTCTGCCTGTACAAGCAGTGCATTTATTATGCAGTCACATTTAGGAACCAAATTTTATTTGTTACAAACATACAGGTCAAGATTATCAATTAAAAAAAAACAAGGTTTTGATTATCATATTGTGTTGTTGGCAAGGCAAAAAGATTCATAACAAAGCAACATCTAAATAATATTTATATTTTATTTGTCTATTAGATACATAATATTTATATTTGCCTAGTCATAAACTGTCCTTGGACCTTGAGATATAGCTGTCCTTTGGGCTATTTATGTTTTAATTTGGATTTAAAATATCTGGATCCTTGTACAGAATGACAGCTTATGAGCCAAGACTTGCTGGATCCTTCTCATTTCTAACCTAAAACAATATGAGGGTAATTTACTTGGTCAAGGACCAAAACATTTTTACTGTTTTTCTCCAGAGATCTAACTGTCATGCCAGGAAATATTAGACCTCAGAATGAGCTTTATTAGGTTGGAGTGCCAAGCCATAGTATTAGAAATATTTTCTTATTTTCCAAACATTTCTCATATCTCTGTTATACAAGTATTATGTATATCAATTCTAGAAAAAATTAGAAAATTCAGATAAGAAAAAATTTTATCTGCTTTAAAATTTAAAAGGAAGGTTATGGTCCTTTCCTTTCAAAAATCCCACTGAAATGAGAGAAGAGATATAAAAATAAGAGTGAGTCCCAGAGAATAAGGAAAATGCTGGTGGTGGACAAGATACTTAGAGGAACTTCCAGAAGAGACAAAGCAGATGGAATTAGGTTGCTGAAAAATGGACTAGAAATCTATTCTTCAACATAGCTCAGGGAGGTGCTGCTGGAGAGATGAGAAGATGGTGTTTTCTAACAAAGCCCAGAGATAAACATCAAATTCAGTGGGCAAACCTTAAGAAGGAGCAGGTCATGGGACACAAAGGGTAGAAAGCAAACGCGGAGTGTGATGGAGAAGCTGGGGCTGGGCTAAAGGTTATCTACTCGAAGAGGTGTTGGAACCAAAGAGAAAAAATATTTTTGCTTTGGGTGGCAAAACATGTTAGCAATGTCTTTCTCAATTTTATTGGAAAGACCACTAATCCTAGTGGCAAATTAAAGTGTTAAAGCCCTGGTCTTTGGAGACAGGTATTTTTTTTTTTTGAGATTATTTCTTCATTATAAGACTAGTTTGGGGGTTGAATCAAATAACATTTATCTAGCATATATAACAGCGAATGCACCTGGAATGTTGGTGTATTTAATAGTTCAGAAAATGTACCATGTATCTGTATTCTTGCCCTTCGGGGGATATATTTTCAATAAAACCTCAGTCAGGAAGTCAGCTCTTCCTTCCAAAGGTTAAAACAAATGTTTCATTTGACATTGTAACTGAGTAGGAGAACCCTTGGCAACAGGAATCCATGGAAAGTTTTGGGCTTTAATAAAGAATGTTTGTGTTTGTCCAGCAGCAGGCCAGGGTAAGAGATCAGACAAGCTCCTGAGTAACAGTACAAGATAGCAGCTGAAGGCCATAAGGTAGAAAGAAGACACGTGCAAGGGAACAGGTCGACAAATCACGAAACGAGGCAGTTATTACAGGTTCAGAAACCTATACTTGCAAACTTGACTATTCAGAATACTTTGTCTTGTTTATTTTTTGTTTTGTTTTCTTCTTGGTTTTAATATAGTTCTCTTTGAACTATATTGTAGTTGAGCCATAAGAGCAATAGGAAGTGGATTTGGCTATGGCTCATAATTGAGCTGAAACCCTAACGGAGGAGCAGTAAACCCCCAGGGTCTGCATAGTGAAAGACAGAAAAAGATCCAACCCCTCTTCTGTCCAGAGATTTCTCCTTCAGCTGTTCTCCCCAAGAAACCTTGGAGGGTTTTGCCTTTTGTTTCATTAAGGGAAGCTGCTCAAATTCAGAGTTTCACACCCAACAGTGGCCTGGAGGACTGTATTTCCTTAATTGTGATTTTGATGTTAATGCTGAGGAGAGAATTGGGGCAGGATTTGGATTCAGAGTGACATAAATAATGGATTGCTTTATATGTGGAAGAGCCTGTTGTCAGCAGTGTTAGTCTGAAAATGATTGCTTGCATATCCAGAATTCTTAAGGGTATTTCCACATACTTTGGACAGTATTTGTTAACCTGAAGGAGGAGATCTTTCTGATCTGGAAATGTTCAAGGCATGAACGCTGGCATTGTGTCAGCAAAGTTCTCCATATCCTTGACTCCCTCTGTAGTGGCCAGAAGCCAGGTGTTTAGGGAGGCACGTTTTTTCTTTTCAGATGGCACGGCCTTACATTCCAGTGCACCTTTTCTCAATCTATGATTTCTTGCTACTCTCTTGCTACTTCACTGATCACAGCATGAGCGCATACCGTCAGCATCTAAGAATCTATGTGAGAGGTGAGATTTCACTAAAAGAATGGCCTTTTCACTGGAAAATAGGATTGCTGGAGAAACAGAGTATTTTGGTCTCCATTAATGTCATTAATTTAATCCTAATGCTTCCTGACACTGATGAGCACCTTATAGCTGGTGAAGGACTTCCACTGTCTCACTTCATCTTCACGAGCACCCCACGAGTTGTTAGTATAGATGAGAAAACGGAAGCTGTTTTTCTCATTCATTGCCTTACTCACTTTCTAGAAAAACCAAAAGACTGTTGGTCTAAATCTCAGGAAGTTAATGTTTCTTCAATACTTCTATCATTTCCAGAATCAGAGTGGATAGCAATTATCTATAAAATTCCAGTTTGAAACATAAGGGATGGGATGGGGAGATAGGTGGGAGGGGGGTTCAGGATGGGGAACACATGTAAATCCATGGCTGATTCATATCAAAGTATGGCAAAAGCCACTACAATATTGTAAAGTAATTAGCCTCCAACTAATATAAATAAATGAAAAAATAAAGTAGAAAAAAGTTTTTTAATTAATAAAAAGAAACATTATAAAGTTGTGTTATATTTTAGGCCTCCCTATTATTTTTATGTATTTTAATTTTATCTTCTACCTTAACTGTTTTTACTAAACTAGAGGTATGCTCTCCTGCATCAACAAAGAAGTACCCACCTCTGTGCTGAGAATACGATTGTAGTGAATCCTGGTATGGTATTAAAAAGTAGCAGAATGACTTCCCTGGCGGTCCAGTGGTTTGGACACGATGCTTTCACTGCAGTGGTCATGGGCTTGATCCCTGGTCAGGAAGCTGAGATCCCACATGCCGCAGCCTCCCCAAAATAATAATAAAAAGCAGCTGCAATTTTAGACAAGTCAGAAAAGAAAGCTTGAATCACAGGAATGTGGAGCCAGAAGATACTTTGGAAATCACTTAGTTCAGTTCCTTCACTTAATAAATAAGGACTGTGGCCCTGACTAATGAAGTTTGTTAGCTTCTTGCCCCCTCTTTCCATTTGAAGATGCCACCTCGTGTGTTAAACCGGGATCACTGCAAACCCAGTCTGTGTGTCTGGCAGGCTTTCTATAACATTCATAGTAAAAACACTAACCAAAAATGAACGACTTAGAGATGTGGGAATCATACTGTTTGCCACAGGGAAGGCATTTGTGTTTGGGATCAGACAGACCTGTTGGAGTCCTGGCTTCACCTCTTTCTTAGCTGTTAACCTTGGCAAATCTCTCTGGAGCTCAGTTTTCACAGCCATGAAATGGAGAAATGAATCATCATAGTGAACGTCCATTGTGAGCTTCTTAACAATATTCACTGCCTTTCTACTACTACTGTGTAGGTCAAGCCCAGGTGGGGGATGTGTACCAGAAGAGGTGATTCTGATGGTGAGATACAACAGTCTCAGTCTTCCTGACGCATGGTACCACCTACTTTTGCCAAAAAGTGGACGACCGACACCTGCGTCCTTCTAACTAAAGAGACCGTGAGCCCGCGGGCCTCCTGAATCGAACTGCTTCTCTGCACATCAGTTCAGTGCTGCACTTCTCCCTCCTCAGTGAACTTTGCCATGGAAACCCCTCCTTCCATTCCAGGCCCTATTGCCGGTCCTCAGCCAGAAGTGAGGAACCCAATTAAGTTACAGAAAAGGAGGTAGATTCTTGACAGCTGTAGAGTAGCAACAGGCATGGCTCATCAGAAGCAGAATACATCAGAGGAGCTGTCCTGTGCACTTCTACACCCTGAAATATGTACATGAATTGCCATGGGTTAGACTGCTGGTGGGTGACCTAAGCAATGCTCCAGCCATACTTGACATCCCCCTAAAGAGGAGGGGCTCAGAAAGATGTTCGTAGGGCTGGTTTCATGGGAATGCAGCCTGTGCAGCTGTGTAAACCCTGTACTCAGGAGAGCCTCACAACTGGGTTTAATGCCCTGCTGTTATCACTTTGAAATTCTCCATTACTTTCCCTTTGAGCTTGGGTTTTTGAGTGACATCTAATGGGACAAGAGGACATCCACATTAGTGGGGGAGATATATGCCATGTGTGTGTTCAGTCTAGTTTCTTCCTGTCCTGTTCACATACAGCTTTCCTAGACAACTAGCTCCTACTCAGGGCCCCATTAAGGAAAGCACAGCTCATGGTTTAAAGTTATCACTGTCTTGAAATTCTTAACAATTTTATCTTTGAGTTTGTGTTGTACAAACATACAAGTGGGCCCTAGGAAGCTGTGAACAAAGCTAGTGGAGGTGATGGAATTCCAGTTGAGCTATTTCAAATCCTAAAATATACTGTGAAAGTACTGCACTCAATATGCCAGCAAATTTTGAAAACTCAATAGTGGCCACAGGACTGGAAAAGGGTCCGTTTTCATTCCAATCCCAAAGAAGAGCAATGCCAAAGAGTGTTCAAACTACTGCACAACTGCACCTATTTCACATGCTAGCAAGGTCATGCTCAAAATCCTCCAAGCAATAACAGTACATGAACTGAGAACTCCCAGATGTTCAAGCTGGATTTAGAAAAGGCAGAGGAACCAGAGATCAAATTTTCAACATCTGTAAGATCATAGAAAAAAGCAAAGGAATTCCAGAAAAACATCTGCTTCGTTGACTATGCTAAAGCCTTTGACTGTGTGGATCACAACAAACTGTGGAAAATTCTTAAAGAGATGGAAATACCAGACCACCTGACCTGCTTCCTGAGAAACCTGTATGCAGGTCATGAAGCAATGGTTGGAACTGGACATGGAACAACAGACTGGTTCCAAATCAGGAAAGGAGAACATCAAGACTGTATATTGTCCCCCTGCTTATTTAACTTATATGCGTAGTACATCATGAGAAATGCCAGTCTGGATGAAACACAAGCTGGAATCAAAATTACCAAGAGAAATATCAATAACCTCAAATCTGCAAATGGCACCACCCTTATGGCAGAAATGGAAGAGGAACTAAAGAGCCTCCTGATGAGGGTGAAAGAGGAGAATGAAAAAAACTGGCTTAAAACTCACCATTCAAAAAACTTCAGTACCATTTTTCTAGATTCCATATATATGTGTGTGTTAGAATACAGTATATTTCTTTCTCTTTCTAATTCACTTCACTCTGTATAATAAGTTCTAGGCTCATCCACCTCATCAAAAAACTAAGATCATGGCATCTGGTCCCATCACTTCATGGCAAGTAGATGGGGAAACAATGGAAACAGTGACTGGCTTTATTTTCTTGGGCTCCAAAATCACTGTGGACAGTGACTGCAACCATGAAATTAAAAGATGCTTGATCCTTGGAGGAAAAGCTATAACAAACCTAGAGAGCATATTTTGACAACAGACGTCTGTATAGTCAAAGCTATGGTTTTTCCAGTAATCATGTATGGATGTGAGAGTTGGACAATAAAGGATGAGAGCTGAAGAATTTATGCTTTTGAACTGTGATGTTGGAGAAGACTCTTGAGTGTCCCCTTGGACTCCAAGGAGATCAAACCAGTTAATCCTAAAGGAAATCAGTCCTGAATATTCACTGGAAGGACTGATGGTGAAGATGAAGCTCCAATACTATGGCCACTTGATGTGAAGGGCCGACTCATTGAAAAAGACCCTGATGCTGGGACCCTGATGCAGGAGAAGGAGACAACAGAGGATGAGGTGATTGGCTGGCATCACAAACTCAATGGACATGAGTTTGAGCACACTCTGGGAGGTAGTGAAGGACAGGGAAGCCTGGCATGCTGCAGTCCATGGGGTCGCAGAGTCAGACAAGGGTGAGCGACTAAATGAAAACAACAACAAACATACCAATTCAAGTCTGATGGGACAATGTAGCGTGTGCCTGAGTAAACAGGTCCAGCGTGCATATTTATCTCTTTGCTGCCCTATTTGCATACAGTGTTCATGATAGCCAAGGGCACAGAATTCCAGGGACTCAGTCTGTGGGAGCTCAGTGCAACTCAGCCTAGCACAGGTGAGTGCATTCTGTCTACACCTGGGCATTCTGAGAGGCCGGGCTCTCTGTGGGTGCCAGAACTGGTTTCACATGCAGAAAGAAGGCAGTGCTATTCCAAAAATTATGAATGACCGAGGAGCTCCACCATATTTTGACTGGCTTGTGTTACTTCCCTATGTTAGTCAGCCACTGACATTCAAAATGATGATACAGGAGAAAAGAGAAAAGTCATCAGGAAGCCTATGGTAGAGGATGTCAGTGGGATGTACAGGCATCAAGAAGTGGAACAGAAGAGTTAGTTTAGTGGGACCACATTTCCACTATCTGCATGCCAAATAAATATTACATATTACATAAATATTACAAGATACCAGCTGTAATTTTGATTTCCACCTACAAGTAAATATTCTATTCATATTTAAAACTGACCTTTCACAATGTAAAGATGAACAGTCAAAATTAGGTTAAAGATTTTAATTTTTCTTTACATTGAAATACATTGAACAGTGTGACAGCGTTCTAAAATGATCCCTTGATGACTTATGCCCTTGTACAATCCTCATGTAGCAAGTCGGCAGGACCTGAAGTTTGCTTCTAACTAGCAGACTATGGCAGAGGTGAAAGAGTTTGGCAGAGGTAATTAAAGCCCCTAATCAGTTAACTTGAAATAATCAATGAATCAAAGTGAGATTATCCTAGGTGGGCCATACCTAATCAGGCAAGCCCTATAAAAGCATATAGAAGTGAGACTTTTCCTCTGCTGACCTTTAAAGAAATGAGCACTGTGAGTCCAGCTGGAAAAAGAGTTCTGCCAACAACAGCATGAGCTTGAAAGTGGACTCCAAGCCTCAGATGAGACCCCAGCCCTGGCCAACACCAAGACTGAAGCCTCTGAGACCCTGGGCAGAGCACCCAGCTACACATTCCTGGACTCTTGACCCACGAAGACTGTGGGACACTACATGGGTGTTGTTAGAAGTGGCTACGTTTGGGGGTAATTTGTTATGCAGCCATAGAAAGTTAATACAAACAGCCAATAAAAGCACCATGACAAGTTGAGAAAAAGACCTTGGAAGAAAGGAAAAAGTTTTATATTTTAGGCACTCCCTATTTTTGAACAGGTCCTGCATTTTTACTTTTCACTGAGCCCTGCAGATTCTGTAACTGGCCCTGGCTGTTACTCCAAGCTTAGTGAGGCACATCCAAAGACTGACAGCCTTTCTGCTTGACTATCCAGTGTACCCAGGCTTTGGCACAGCTTTTCTGGCATTGGTGTTGTGTATCACACTTGTGAGTACTGGGCGGGGGGGAGGCGGTGGCTACACGTTTCCTCTGTAGAATTGGAACACCATCTTTAAATTTTTAATTTTACAGTCTGAACTCAAACGCCTACATTTCACACTAATGACAAATTTGGCTTCTGAAACTTTTATATAAAATTACTCATAGTAATTCTTTGGGGGTAGAACTAATGTAATTCTGCATACAATATTTTTAATGCATAACAAAATGATTGAACAATCCATAACCATTTAGGAACTGTGTCCTATTTATTCTTGACAGTTAATTTCTACAGTTTTTTTTTTTTTAAAGGACTGACTTTCTCCATAAGGCTTCTTTAGCACTAGTTGCAGGCTTCTGCAGTAGTGCTATTTCCTCAAAATGGTTAGTTTTGTGGATGTTCTGGGTATATGTGTGTGTAACCACTTTGACCCACTTCCCTGTTTTGGAAAACAAATATAATGATTCTCCTATTCTAGTCCAGTAGATAGTGTCAGCTCCACGTACTTGTGTTAACAGGAAATTCAACATCAAAATTTAATGAACTGCCATCCCAAAGGACCAAGGTCCTGAGAAGCTTACTTCTTCTTACTTAAGTAAGATCTCTCCTGCTTACAAATGACAGACCCACCTGCTAAGTAACTGGGCTTGATTTTCAGCTGTCATGGTTTCTGTTGCTGTGAAAAAGTTTGGTGTCTGAAGACCGGTCCCCTTCCTGGTCTTGACTCCAGCACAGTTTGTGAGGGTGCAAGTTACTTTGGTTTTTGTTCATGAGTTCAAATGCACAGAGTGGCTGAATCTGGAGTTGTCTTAAAGCCTTTCCTCCTGATGATCGCTCTGTACAGAGCAAGGACCACTAGGACAGATGCTTACTTCTCTTGTCTGCTTTGGGGTCTTTTCCTCCCAGAGAGTTTTGACTGAAACTATCCTAAGACATCAGAGTTCCTAATTAGTTCAAACATCTAAAGGAAAGGAGTCATGCATGGACTGGATTCTGCTCTTCTCTGAAGCCTACTGAATCCCACACGAATCTATTCTCTGTTTTCATCAAATCACAAAAATGATTTGATTCCTAAAGCCAGTGATTGTGTGTGTGTGTGTGTGTGTGTGTGTGTGTGTGTGTGTGTGTTAGTCCCTCAGTCATCTCTGACTCTTTGTGACCCCACCAGGCTCCTCTGTCCAGGGGATTCTCCAGGCAAGAATACTGGAGTGTGTTGCCATTTCCTTTTCCACGAGATCTTCCCAGACCAGGGATTGCACTAGTGTCTTCTGCATTGGTTGGCAGATTCTTTACCATCTGAGCCACCAGGGAAGCCCCAGAGAGACCTTTGTGGTGTTGTGAGCAGAGTCCAAGAACATTTCTGGAGAGTGTTCTGTGTCCTGTTTTGGAAAAGCAGTTGGCAGTGCTGGCTTAAAATAATAAAGAAAACTCACTTTCCCTGTGCCAGGCACCTCCTACATGTGTATGTGTTGAGAATGTCTTATTCAGTTTTGTTTTCCTCTCTCATCCTTAGCAAGGAGCCTACTGCAGCCCCTTTCATAAAGTATACATTTAATGGATGCTGGTGGAGTTGAATTGAAACAATAATTAAAACTAGCATCTATTCGTGGGGCTTCCCAGGTGGCATTAGTGGTAAAGAACCTGTCTGCCAATGCAGGAAAGGAAATGCGGATTCAGTCTCTAGGTGGCGAAGATCCTCTGGAGGAGATGGCAACCCACTCCAGTATTCTTGCCTGGAGAATCCCATGGACAGAAGACCCTGATGGGTTATAGTCCATGGGGTCACAAAGAGTCGGATGTGGCTAAAGCGACTTAGCACATAGCACAGTATCTATTCATAGTTTACAAATTAGAGTCTGCTATACTCTGTCTGTCTCACCGCTTAGCTAAGAGTTCTGCCACACAGAAATCTGGGTGCTGGGGCCCTGGGAATAGTGACCCATGAAACTAACTTCATCCCCTTTGATCCTAAAGAATAAATCAAGGTTGAAATTCTTCCGTTGATTCTGCCATCCAATTCATTTGACTGATAATCCTTAGGTCCACTTGGGTTAAGAATGAGATGACCACAGACGAGGGAGACGCCCTGCGCATCCTTGATGTCGCTCTTGTTCTTCAAATTTACTCTCAGATTGGTTATGCAAGCCGACGCCCCAGAATTCCTGGCGCACTTGTGTAGCGGATGTTTTCCTGGCTGACAACTATTCCAACATATGGCACCTCCTAAGAAACACCAGAAGACCGAAATAGTCTGATCTCCAGGCTTCGACTGCAGTTCTTGAAATAGCTTGGTTATAAAACTCACAACAAATAACACTTCCTTTGACACTCAGAATGTGAGGAAGAGCTAGACTGTGGTGTGTATTTAGACCACTTTGTACCTGAATTTAAATTTTTAACGTTCTCTTTAGAGGCATGCAGTTTCACCGTGTGCATGTTAAAGAACAGCAATGCACATGAATGTGTTTGGTCTCCAGTCTGTGGACTCATGCACTTGTTTTTATTGTGTGGCATTTTAAAGATTGAGAGTAATTATGACAAGAGTCCTGTGTGAACATCACCCGGGTTTATCTCCATGCTGGCGTTATGCCGTGCTCTCTCTCTCTCTCTGTCTCTCATAAACGAACGCCAGCTCCCTCTGAAAGCCCCTTGTGGGCCCTCTCCCATTTCTTTGCCCTCCCTTCTGAAGAGTAACCGTTACTCTAGGTTACTGTAGACTCTTCCCATTCCCATGGGGGAGGGCATGTAGATTGTTTCCAGATTTTTTTTTTGTTGTTGTTACCAATAATGCTGTAATTAACATTCTTATCCCTATGTGCCCATCTGCTCAAATTTCCTTAGGATTTTGTACCTGGAATTGGAATTGCCAGGTGCTATGGTATATGCATCTTCAACACGGCCAAATCACTCTCCAAAGTAGTTGAACAAATTTACTGTGCTGTCAGCAGCATATGAGAGCGCCTCTTTCTTCATATTCTATCACAAAATTCAGTGAAGACTCAACGTTTTAGTTTAGCTGCTCTGTCTAACTATTGTAGCTTTACAGTAAGTACTGATCTCTAGAAAGGCAAGCCCACGCCCTTCTGTTTTTGAGTTGTCT
The DNA here is from genome assembly GCF_023699985.2 of Odocoileus virginianus. Taxonomy (NCBI): domain Eukaryota; kingdom Metazoa; phylum Chordata; class Mammalia; order Artiodactyla; family Cervidae; genus Odocoileus; species Odocoileus virginianus. The sequence goes on along the minus strand of NC_069680.1, from coordinate 83,409,628 downwards.
AAGCCAGCAGTTCTCAGACTTTTTGAGCCCTTTACACTCTTAGAAATTTAGTCCTCCAAAGAGCTTTTGTTTATGTGGATTATTTCCATCAATATTTACTAGCAATCAAAAATGCAAGGTTTTTATTTTTTTTGAGGTGGACCATTTCAAGGCAAGGGTGGGATGATTTGAGAGAATAGCATTGAAACATGTATACTATCATATGTGAAACAAATTTCCAGTCCAGGTTGGATGCATGAGAAGGGTGCTCAGGGCTGGTGGGCTGGGATGACCCTGAGGGATGGGATGGGGAGGGAGGTGGGAGGGGGGTTCAGGATGGGGAACACATGTACACCCGTGGCTGATTCATGTCAATGTGTGGCAAAACCACTACAATATTGTAATTAGCCTCCAATTAAAATAAAATAAAATAAACTGTATTAAGAGAAAAAAAATAAAGTCTTTATTGAGCTTGTTACAGTATTGCTTCTGTTTTACATTTTGATTTTTTGGTCACGAGGCATGTGAAATCTTAGCTCCCCAATCAGGGATCGAATCTGCAACCCCTACATCGGAAGGTGAGGTCTCAACCACTAGACCACCAGAGAAGTCCCCAAAGTGTGAAGTTTTTTAAATGTGTAGTTACGAATCCATTTGAAAGTGACACTGGTAAACCTATTACATGTGAGCATGAATAACACTTTTCAATAAAAAAGTAACTAATATTCCAAAACAAGAAGATTCGAATGGCACTGTTTTATATTTTTGCAATTTCTTTAATGTCTGGTTTAATTCCCATAGCTGCTCCTGCATTCAGTCTGTTATGATATTAACTATCATGTAGCCTCTGGACAATTCCAGAGTGAGGGAATGAGAATGAACATGGCAAATAATGTCTCAGTATTATTACGAAAATAGTTTCGATCTCTTAGACCACCCCCACCCCCGACACCTACAAGAGTCTCAAGGATCCCCTGGAGTCCTTGGGTCCATCCTTCAAAAATGCTGTTTTAAGCTATTCTTGGTTCTTTTACTTCCGTGAGTTTTAGGATCAGCTTATGAAGTTCCACAAAGTAGGCAGGTGTGTGTAATTTATAGATTAATTTGCTAGAACTGGCGCATTTATGGTACTGTGTGTGTCTGTGTCTGTGTCTGTGTCTGTGTGTGTGTGTGTATTCTCAGTCATGTCCAGCTCTGGACTGTAGCCGCCAGACTCCTCTGTCCATCCAATTTTCCAGGCAAGAATAATGGAGTGGGTAGCCATTCCCTTCTCCAGGGGATCTTCTTGACCCAGGGATTGAAGCCGTCTCTGGTATCTCCTGCGTTGGCAGGCAGATTCTCTACCACTGTGCCACCTGAGAAGCCATTTATGATATTGGGTATTCATAAATACACTACATTATCCTATAACGTTAAGCCCTGTTGAGTGTCCTTCAATCATATTTTAACATTTTCTTTGTCAGTTCTTATATTTATACACTGTGCTTTAATTAGTTAATTTATGTGTTTGCTGCCATTGTGAATGGACCATTTTAAATGTGTTTTTGAAATTGGCTGGTTGCTGACATATAATCAGAATCATGTTGATTTCTGTACATTGATGTTGATTCCAGCAACCTTCCTAAACTCTTCTTTTTTCTTATGATCTGTCCATAGATTTTCTATGTAGGCAATCTCATAGTCTAGGAATAACAGTTTTGAAACTCTTATGCCTCTATTTTTTTAGGTGGAGAAGAATAAGGGCTACATTATGTTGGCAAGGACCTCTTCTTGTCCAATGTTGTCAAGAGCTGAGCTGAACAGCCAGGTGACAAGATTGTCAACTAAAACAAGACAAAATTACAGTCAGGCCTTACTGCCAATATAAGCAAGAGTCTGGGGGTTGGTCCCACCGGTGGTTGTTTTTCCCTACAGAATGGTATTGAGTGAGTCAGATGTACCAGCCAAGAGGAAGGATCCTTTCATTGCAGTGGATACTCCCCCTTCCCCCGAAAAGCTTCCTGCCATTTATGGACCCAGGACAGCCAGGGGCGGGAAGATGGGGAAGGGGCTGGACCAGCACTGAAGACTGTGTCAGAGTGGAGCAAAGTGTCTCCAAGCCACTCCCACACCCAGGTGGTCTCGGCAGAGGCACCCGAGAAACACCTTGCCCAGGGCCCCGCAATCAGATGGCCTCTGATGGGCGTCCCGGGGCCGTGCAGGGGCGGGTGGGGGCTAAGTGCTTAACGGCGACTTTCTCCCTCCGGACCCTGCACCGCGTCTGCTGTGGGGAGGGCGGCTCTGCCCCAGGAGTCCTGCCGAGTAAGGCCTTGGTCGTCGCCAGGCGGGGTAGACGGGTGAGGGCTGAAAGACCTCATGTAGGATTTTGGCCAAGAGCTGGATTCCTCAAGGTTAAATGAAGATGTGATTGTGAGCACCCTTCTCTTATTCCTGACTTTAGAAGGAATGTTTCAAATAGTTCACCATAATACATGGCATTCATTTTAGGTTCGTGATAGATACGCTTTGGCGGTGGTTTAGCCCCTAGGTCGTGTCTGACTCTTGCGATCCCGTGGACTGTACTCTGTCAGGCTCCTCTGACCATGGAATTCTTCAGGCAAGAATACTGGAGTGAGTTGCCATTTCCTTCTCCAGGGGATTTTCCTGACCCAGGAATCGAACCCGGGTCTCCTGCACTGCAGGCAGATGCTTTACCAACTGAGCCCCAGGGAAGCCCAGATGCGCCTTCAGATGGAAGTTTCCTTTAGCTGTTTGGTTGCGATCATTGCATTTTATTTCTTAATCATAAATATGTCTTGAGTTTTATCAAGCACTAATCTATATCTATTGGATGAATTATACGCTTTTTCTTCTCTTATCTTGATTTTACCAGTCTTGAATCACCCTTGTATTCTTTTCTTGGTTCTGATACATTCTATTCTATACAATGTTTGCCAACATTTTGTCAGTAATTGCCCATTCTCATACTATTTTAGTCTATTTTCCACATCAGGGTTATAAGAGCCTTGAAAAAATAAATCACGGAACTTTCTATTTCTGTTCTATGGACTGGCTGGGATGAGATAGGAGTGATCTGACATTTAAGGGTCGGTAACAATTTGCTTGTAAAAGTATTTAAGCCTGGAGTTTCTTTGTGGTAGACTGTTTTGCTTAGACTATTTGGGGGTCCTGGTGTTATGTGATTAGAAAAACCCAGTGGATTTGTTGCTTAAACAATTTAGTATACCTTTTATACTGCAAAAAAAGTATAAACATGTTTAATTAAAGCTTTTGTGCAATTTTGAAAAGTAAAAAGGGATTCAGGATTGACAGACTCACCTGATTAACCTCCCCACTGCACAGAGGGTATCTGCCCACTTTCTTTCTCCGACTCTGCTTTCCCCTCTTGAATTCCTCCACATCACATTCTTTGGGGTATTCTCCTTTTCTGGACTCAGAAACAATCTTCTTTAGTTTATTAAATTAAAAAAATAATTTTTATACACTCCATTTGCAATTATTACAAAATATCTACTATATTCCTTGCACTGTACAGTACATGCTGTAGCCTATCTCACACTCAATAGTTTTGCCTCCCACTCTGCACCCCTATCTTGTCCCTCCCCATGCCCCTCTCCCCTCTGGTAACCACTAGTTTAAACCAATCTTCTTTTTAGGCTCCTTTCACACTGCATCTAAAGCTCAAAATTCCCAGCTCTTACCCCTGCCTGTCTTTTCAGTCCGTCCCAGATTTTCCAGGCATCTCATCTCTCCATTGCTTCCAGTACCACCTAGATGGTGATGACATCGGGATTTTAATCTCCAGTTCCAGTCCCAGAAGAGTATCCCCAACTTAACAGGTACAAAACGTAACCTGATTTCTACCCGCAACACAGTTCGGGTATTTCTATGTTGCTCTTTCTAGGCCTGCACCTTAGCATCCGCCCACCAGCTCTCTCCGCCGGCGCTACCGCCTTTGCAGACAATTTGGCTTCAGTTTGGGGTCCTTCAGTAGCTGCACAGAGGAGATGGGCCGGTGGGAGGAGAGGGTCCTTGGGATCCCGGGTCACTCCTCGGCAGTCGTGGCTCCCACTCTGCCCTCTCTGAGTCCCAGGATCTTTTCAGCTGCGGATGCTGGTGGCTCCTTCCTTGTGGCACTGGGGCCCTCACCATCGCTGTGTTCCCTTTGAACTTGGCCAGTCTTCCTAAGTACTCCCTTCATTCAGCTTTCCTCAGTCACCCTGTTTGAGCGCAGAGATGCTGACTGAGGGCACTGCCCAGCATCAGTCAGCCCCGCCTCTCTGGCTGCTTCAGACAGAGAACCTCCATCTCCTCCTCCCATCTGCCCCCACTGCCCTCCCCACCTCCTCCCGCCCTGTGGATGCTGCCTCCTGCACACCCTGAAATGAGCCACGTCTCCTCTCCCTGCAACTGAGGAGCAGCCTCTTTCCCAATCTCCCCACCAAAGTATAAACTTTTGCTTCTTTCAATCTATTCAGTGCAGAATCTTTTAAAAACATGAGCTATGTATTTCTTCACTGCTTAAACCTCACTAATGGTGTTGTCTTAGATTGTGAGTTAAATCCAAGTTCCTCCTCACAGGTCCACAAGGTCTTGCATAACTGGACCTCGGCATGCCTCACTGAAGCCATCACACATGGCCCCTGGCTGCCACACTATGCTCCCAGCACACTGCCCTCCCAGTTGTTCCGTGAATTCGGCAAGCTCATCCACACCGCAGGACCCTTGCCCCTCCTTTTCTTCGTAGACGAAACTCAGGATCCCCTCCGTAGAAAACAGTGACTGTGCCCTACATATGTGCCTTTAAAAAAATTTTATTGGAGTATAGTTATCAATGTTGCATTAGCTTTGGGTATGCACCAAAATGTATCAGTTATGCATATCCATGTATCCACCCTTTCTTAGATTCTATTTGCATACAGGTCATTATAGAGTATTGAGTTCCCTGTGCTGCACAGTTGGTGCTTCTTACTTACCTATTTTATATGTAGTAGTGTGTATATGCAAAGAAATCAATGCATATAAATCACTGATCTGTGAAAAGAAATAGAGGAAAGCAATAGAATGGGAAAGACTAGAGATCTCTTCAAGAAAATTAGAAATAACCAGGGAACATTTCATGTAAAGGTGGGCACAATAAAGGACAGAAATGGTATAGACCTAACAGAAGCAGAAGATATTAAGAAGAGGTAGCAAAAGAAGAACTGTACAAAAAATATCTCAATGACCCAGATATTCATGATGATGTGATCACTCACCTACAGCCAGATATCCTGGAATGCAAAGTGGGCCTTAGGAAGCATCACTACAAACAAAGCTAGTGGAAGTGATGGAATTCCAGTGGAGCTATTTCAAATCCTAAAAGATGATGCTGTGAAAGTGCTGCACTCAGTATGCCAGCAAATTTGGAAAACTCAACAGTGGCCACAGGACTGGAAAAGGTCAGTTTTCATTCCAATCCCAAAGAAAGGCAATGCCAAAGAATGTTCAAACTACCACAGAATTACACTCATCTCTCACAGTTCAGTTCAGTTCAGTTGCTTAGTCAGGTCTGACTCTTTGTGACCCCATGGACTGCAGCATGCCAGGTCTCCCTGTCCATCACCAACTCCCAGAGCTTACTCGGACTCATGTCCATTGAGTCAGTGATGCCATCCAACCATCTCATCCTCTGTCATCCCTTTCTCTCGCGGGCCCTCAATCTTTCCCAGCATCAGGGTCTTTTCAATGTGTCACTTTTTCACATCAGGAGGCCAAAGTATTAGACTTTCAGCTTCAACATCAGTCCTTCCAATGAACACCCAGGACTAATCTCCTTTAGGAATGACTGGCTGGGTCTCCTTGCAGTCCAAGGGACTCTCAAGAGTCTTCCCCAACACCACAGTTCAAAGCATCAATATTTCAGCATTCAGTTTTCTTTATAGTCCAACTCTCACATCCATACACGACTACTGGAAAAATCATAGCTTTGACTAGATGGACCTTTGTTGGCAAAGTAATGTCTCTGCTTATTAATATGCTATCTGGGCTTGTCATAGCTTTTCTTCCAAAGAGCAAATGTCTTTTAATTTCATGGTTGCTGTCACCATCTGCCATGATTTTGGAGCCCCCCAAAATAGTCTGTCACTGTTTCCCCATCTATTTTCCTTGAAGTGATGGGACTGAATGCCATGATCTTAATTTTTTGAATGTTGAGTTTTAAGCCAGCTTTTTCACTCTCCTCTTTCACTTTTATCAAGAGGCTTTTTAATTCTTCTTCACTTTCTGCCATAATGGTGGTGTTATCTGCATATCTGAGGTTATTGATATTTCTCCCAGCAATCTTGATTCCAGCTGTGCTTCATCTAGCCAATATTTTGCATGATGTACTCTGCATAGAAGTTAAATAAGCAGGGTGAAAATATACAGCCTTGATGTATTCCTCTCACTATTTGGAACCAGTCAGTAGCCGTGAAGAGATACCCCACGTCCAAAGTAAAAGAAATCCAAGTAAGACAGTAGGCACTGAGAGAGGGCATCAGACGGCAGACAGACTGAAACCACAATCACAGACAAATAGCCAATCTGATCACAGGGCCACAGCCTTGTCTAACTCAATGAAACTAGGCCATGCCGTGTGGGGCCACCCAAGATGGTCGGGTCATGGTGGAGAGGTCTGACAGAATGTGGTCCACTGGAGAAGGGAATGGCAAACCACTTCAGTATTCTTGCCTTGAGAACCCCATGAACAGTATGAAAAGGCAAAAAGATAGGACACTGAAAGAGGAACTCCCCAGGTTGGTAGGTGCCCAATATGCTACAGGAGATCAGTGGAGAAATAACTCCAGAAAGAATGAAGAGATGGAGCCAAAGCAAAAACAACACCCAGCTGTGGATGTGACTGGTGATAGAAGCAAGGTCTGATGCTTCATTGCAGAGCAATGTTGCATAGGAACCTGGAATGTTAGGTCCATGAGTCAAGGCAAATTGGAAGTGGTCAAACAGGAGATGGCAAGAGTCAATGTTGACATTCTAGGAATCAGCAAACTAAAATGGACTGGAATGGGTGAATTTAACTCAGATAACTATTATATCTACTATTGTGGGCAGGAATCCCTTAGAAGAAATGGAGTAGCCATCATAGTCAATGAAAGAGTCAAATGCAGTACTTGGATGCAATCTCAAAAACAGATTGATCTCTGTTCGATTCCAAGGCAAACAATTCAATATCACAGTAATCCAGTCTATGCCCCGACCAGTAACAATGAAGAAGCAGAAGTTGAATGGTTCTATGAAGACCTACAAGACCTTTTAGAGCTAACACCTGAAAAAGATGTCCTTTTCATTATAGGGGACTGGAATGCAAAAGTAGGAAGTCAAGAAACACCTGGAGTAACATGCAAATTTGGCCTTGGAGTACGGAATGAAGCAGGGCAAAGGCTAATAGAGTTTTGCCAAGAGAACGCACTGGTCATAGCAAACACCCTCTTCCAACAACAGAAGAGAAAACTCAACACATGGACATCACCAGATGGTCAACACCAAAATCAGATTGCTTATATTCATTGCAGCCAAAGATGGAGAAGCTCTATACAGTCAGCAAAAACAAGACCAGGAGCTGACTGTGGGTCAGATCATGAACTCCTTATTGCCAAATTCAGACTTAAACTGAAGAAAGTGGGGAAAACCACTAGACCATTCAGGTCTGACCTAAATCAAATCCCTTATGATTATACAGTGGAAGTGAGAAATAGATTTAAGGGACTAGATCTGAAAGACAGAGTGCCTGATAAACTATGGATGGAGATTCCTGACATTGTACAGGAGACAGGGATCAAGACCATCCCCAAGAAAAAGAAATACAAAAATGTAAAATGGCTGTCTGAGGAGGCCTTACAAATAGCTGTGAAATGGAGAGAAGTGAAAAGCAAAGGAAAAAGGGAAAGACATTCCCATTTGAATGCAGAGTTCCAAAGAATAGCAAGGAGAGATAAGAAAGCCATCCTCAGTAATCAATGCAAAGAAATAGAGGAAAACAACAGAATGGGAAAGACTAGAGATCTCTTCAAGAAAATTAGAGATACCAAGGGAACATTTCATGCAAAGATGGGCACAATAAAGGACAGAAATGATATGTACCAAACAGAAGCAGAAGATATTAAGAACCGGTGGCAAGAATACACAGAGGAACTGTACAAAAAAGATCGTCATGACTCAGATAATCATGATGGTGTGATCACTCACCTAAAGCCAGACATCCTGGAATGTGAAGTCAAGTGTGCCTTAGGAAGCATCACTACGAACAAAGGTAGTAGAAGTGATGGAATTCCAGTTGACTAATTCAAATCCTGAAAGATGATGCTGTGAAAGTGCTGCACTCAATATATCAGCAAATTTGGAAAACTGGGCAGTGGCCACAGGACTGGAAAAGGTCAGTTTTCATTCCAATCCCAAAGAAAGGCAGTGCCAAAGAATGCTCAAACTACCACACAATTGCACTCATCTCACACGCTAGTAAAGTAATGCTCAAAATTCCCCAAGCCAGGCTTCAGCAATACGTGAACCTTAAATTTCCAGATGTTCAAGCTGGTTTTAGAAAAGGCAGAGGAACCAGAGATCAAATTGCCAACATCCACTGGATCATCAAAAAAGCAAGAGAGCTCCAGAAAAACATCTATTTCTGCTTTATTGACTATGCCAAAGCTTTTGACTGTGTGGATCACAATAAACTGTGGAAAATTCTGAAAGTGATGGGAATATCAGACCACCTGACCTGCCTCTTGAGAAATCTGTATGCAGGTCAAGAAGCAACACTTAGAACTGGACATGGAACAACAGACTGGTTCCAAATAGGAAAAGGAGTACGTCAAGGCTGTATATTGTCACCCTGCTTATTTAACTTATATGCAGAGTACATCATGAGAAACGCTGGGCTGGAAGAAGCACAAGCTGGAATCAAGATTGCTGGGAGAAATATCAATAACCTCAGATATGCAGATGACACCACCCTTATGGCAGAAAATGAAGAAGAACTAAAAAGCCTCTTTATGAAAGTGAAAGAGGAAGGTGAAAGTTAGCTTAAAGGATCAACATTCAGAAAACTACTGTCAGGGAATGTTTGATGGGAGGATTCCTATGTGCTGTCTCTCATGAGTCCTCTGTCCCTCTTCAAGCGGAACAGCACGCTGCTCCCAGGGACTGAGGTCATTGTGTGAGGCAGGCTTGGGTCTCCTTTAGTAAACATTCTCTTTAGGACAAACTGCTTAGTCTCGTTCCCCTTTCTTGAGATATGGATTGTGTCCTGACCTTGTGACTAACATTACCCCTTGTTCCCTCGGTAACGGTTGCTGTACGTTTGGTTTTCTGATCTCTATCATTCCCGAAAGAAGTTTCTTGTACCACAGCCTGTATATACTCATAGAAAAATCATTAAAGCACCTTTGTTCCATTAGAGCTTAGGTCCCCGGGTCTTTTTTTGTCTCTCTCTCTCTTTCTCTCTCTCTCTCTATTTTTTCTGGCTGACTTTCTGGAGCGTGGAGACCCGTCGTGCTCACTTTTCTGCCTGGGCTTCTAAGACCCACCTTGAGAGGGTGCCTGGTACCTTGGTGAGTGATGCAAGCCCTGTGTCAAGGACAATATTGGTCCTCTGTGTAAACCAAGGGATATCAGCCTCCTTCTCTCTTTCATTTTCTGATCATCGACTCCGTACCACCAGGTTACGGTCCAATTAAAGGACCCCAACAACTACGATCAAGGTATCCAGTCCCATCACTTCATGGCAAACAGATGGGGAAACAGTGGCTGAGTTTATTTTGGGGGCCTCCAAAATCACGGCAGATGGTGATTGCAGCCATGAAATTAAAAGACGCTTACTCCTTGGAAGGAAAGTTATGACCAACCTAGACAGCATATTAAAAAACAGAGATATTAGTTTGCCGACAAAGATCCATGTAATCAAAGCTATGGTTTTTCCAGTAGTCTTGTATGGATGTGAGAGTTAGACTATAAAGAAAGCTGAGCTGAAGAATTGATGCTTTTGAACTGTGGTGTTGGAGAAGACTCTTGATCATCACTTGGACTGCAAGGAGATCCAACAAGTCAATCCTAAGGGAAATCAGCCCTGAATATTCATTGGAAGGACTGATGCTGAAGCTGAAACTGCAATACTTTGGCCACCTAATGCGAAGAACTGACTCATTGGAAAAGATGAGTTCTCACCTGATGCTGAGAAAGATTGAAGGCAGGAGAAGGGGATGACAGAGAATGAGATGGTTGGATGGCATCACCGACTCAATGGACATGAGTTTGAGCAAGATCCAGGAGCTGGTGATGGATAGGAAAGTCTGGTGTGCTGCAGTCCATGGGGTCGCAGAGTCATACCTGACTGAGCAACTTAACTGAACAGAAGTCATTTTTGTTAACTAACAAAAAATCTCTACATGTAAAAAATTGTCTAGAAAGATAAATGTGGAAATTTCAGTGATTCTCTCTGGAGATAGAAACCCAAGAGATTTTCATTTTCCATTTACACATTTAAATCATTGAATATTAGACAAAAGTATTTACTGCTTTTCAACTCTGAAACATCCATTCTGGTTTTTATATAGCTTTTTACTCTTTTAACTTATAAGGGACTTCCCTGGTGGCTTAGACAGTAAAGCATCTGCATGCAATGTGGAAACCCGGGTTTGATCCCTGGGTCGGGAAGATACTGGAGAAGGAAATGGCAGCCCACTCTGGTACTCGTGCGTGGAGAATTCCATGGACAGAGGAGCCTGGTGGGCTACAGGCCATGGGCTCACAAAGCGTGGGACACTGAGTGCCTTCACTATCCAACTGCACTGATCTATGAATGCACACCATCAAACTGCATTGACCTGACTGCTTGCAAACATAGTTGACAAAAATAAAGAAATGTGTTTCTAATTTTCTGGATTCCTCATAACTAAGAAATACCTCTTTTTGTAAACAGTTATAGGATTCAGAGATTTCCTTTTTTTTTTTTTTTTTCCTTTTCTGAAGTGTCAGAGAAATAGTTTGAGACACCCGGAATGGCCAGGAAAGGTTTTTGTCTTCAAACAAACGTGTTTATTCTAGGACTAAAGAACATTCACCGTGGCAGAGATTTAGTTTTCTGTTTTAACCAAATCAACAGAATTTTAAAATGATAACTGTACTCATTTTTGGCTGCGCTGGGTCTTCATGGACTTTCTCTGGCTGTGGCGGGGGCGGCTATGCTTCACTGAGGTGCATGGGCTTCTCACTGCAGCGGCGTCTCTTGTGCAGTGCAGGCTCTAGGCATGCTGGCTTCAGCGCTTATAGCACACAGGCTCAGGAGTTGTGGCACGTGGGATAAGTTGCCCTGCAGCATGTGGAATCTTCCCAAACCAGGGATCGAACCCATCTCCCCCTTACTGGCAGGTGGATTCTTATCCACTGTGCCACCAGGGAAGTTCAACAGAACTTTTTTGGATCTTTGTAAGAGGCCTGGAATTGAGGAGGGAAGTGGTAAAAATTAATCAAAGCAAATAACAAAGTACCCACAATGTCCAAGAATTGTTTTGGTTGCAATGGCTAGGCCTACCAATCCAAAACTGTCTTGATTTTTCAGAAGTGAATTTACTTGCTTAGGTATTTTTATAGTCCAAGAATTAACTCTTTGCAGCTGTGTGCACCCAGTTTCCTTGTTTATCCAAGCACTGGTTCCATCTCCAGGCGGGTCTCTCCTGATTGCTTCCGAGATAACCTACAATACATTTTGTAATTCAGACCCAGTGGGAAAAAGAGAGGGTTTTTCCCAGAACAGTTTTAAAACACTTCCTGATGTGGAGTCGTATGCCTGTCCAATTACTGTTGCCTGGGAGAGGAAATACACTTGTTGTTTTAAACTAGTGGTGGGATTAAGCTCATCAAACCTCATTGCTCAAGAGCTGGGCTTGAGGGGTTTCCCCAGAGGAAAATTACAGTAAATATTTTATCCAAAGAAAAGTGAATCATTCAGGGTAGCAAGATTAATAGATGTTCACTACAGTCCTCTGGAAGATTATTTAGACAACAAAAAGAAGTTTAAAGCACATCTTTGATAGCCACAAAATTTATCACAAGAGCAGTGGGGGATAAATCTCAGGCACATGAAAAAATGACTGCAATTAACGACTGAGCCTGCTAAGTGGTAAGTTAGTTGTATGAGCAACAAATGGGTCTCAAAGGAGGAGACACTGCTGTGTGTTTAGATATTCAGACATCGTCCCTTCATCTAGTAACAGCTTGGTGGTTTAAAATATTCTTCCCAAAGCCAAGTTGTTCTGTTTTCATTTTTGACTTTTTGGCCACTTTATTAACTGATTAGTCTTCAGGCCTTAGATACAAGGTCTGAGGCTTATGAAATAATTTTTTATTAATATCTTTTGCTTCTGTTAGGTCTGTCTTTTTCTGTCCTTTACCATTTCTATCCTTTATTCTGCCCACCTTTGCATGCAATGTTCCCTGGGTATTTCTAATTTTCTTGAAGAGATCTCTACTCTTTCCCATTCTGTCGTTTTCCTCTATTTCTTTGCACTGATCACTGAGGAAGGCTTTCTTATCTCTCCTTGCTATTCTTTGGAACTCTGCATTCAGATGGGTATCTCTTTCCTTTTATCCTTTGCCTTTAGCTTCTCTTCTTTTCACAGCTATTTGTAAGGCCTTCTCAGACGACCATTTTGCCTTTTTACATTTCTTTATCTTGGGGACGGTTTTGATCCCTGCCTCCTGTACAATGTCACAAATCTCTGTCCATAGTTCTTCAGGCACTCTATGAGATCTAATCCCTTGAATCTATTTGTTACTTCCACTGTATAATCATAAGGGATTTGATTTAGGTCAGACCTGAATGACCTAGTGGTTTTCCCTACTTTTTTCAATTTAAGTCTGAATTTGGCAATAAGGAGCTCATGATCTGAGTCACAGTCAGCTCCCGGTCTTGTTTTTGCTGACTGTATAGAGCTTCTCCATCTTTGGCTACAAAGAATATATAATCAGTCTTTTTTTGGTATCAACCATCTGGTGATGTCCATGTGTAGAGTCTTCTCTTGTGTTGTTGGAAGAGGGTGTTTTCTATGACTAGTGCATTCTTTTGGCAAAACTCTATTAGCCTTTGCCCTGCTTCATTTTGTACTCCAAGGCCAAACTTGTCTGTTACTCCAGATATCTCTTGACTTCCTACTTTTGCATTCCAGTCCCCTATGATGAGAAAGACACCATTTTTTGGTGTTAGTTCTAGAAGGTCTTGTAGGTCCTCATAGAACCATTCAACTTCAGCTTCTTCAACATTAGTGGTTGGGGCATAGACTTGGATTACTGTGATACTAAATGGTTTGCCTTGGAAACGAACAGAGATTATTCTGTCATTTTTGAGATCACACCCAAGTACTGCATTTCAGACTCTGTTGTTAACTATGAGGGCTACTCCATTTCTTCTAAGGGATTCTTGCCCACAGTAATAGATATAATGGTCATCTGAATTAAATTCACCCATTCCAGTCCATTTTAGCTCATTGATTCCTAAAATGTCAATGTTCACTCTTGCCATCTCCTCTTTGACCACTTCCAATTTACCTTGATTCATGGATTTAACATTCCAGGTCCCTATGCAATATTCTTCTTTACAGTGTCAGACTTTACTTCCATCACCAGTCACATCCACAACTGGGTGTTGTTTTTGCTTTGGTTCTGTCTCTTCATTCTTTCTGGAATTATTTCTCCACTGTTCTCTAGTAGCATACTGGGCACCTACTGACCTGGGGAGTTTATCTTTAAGTGTCCTATCTTTTTGCCTTTTCATACTGTTCATGGGGTTCTCAAGGCAAGAATACTGAAGTGGTTTGCCATTCCCTTCTCCAGTGGACCACATTTTGTCAGAACTCTCCACCATGACCCATCCATCTTGGGTAGCCCCAGACAGCATGGCTCATGGTTTCATTGAGTTAGACAAGGCTGTGGCCCATGTGATCAGTTTGATTAGTTTTGTGTGATTGAAAAATGAAGTCTTTCTCATATTCTCTGTATTCATTTTTCATTTAATAATGATAATAATGTGACAGTATTTTCATGTCATATAATTATTATAATTTTGAATGACTACTTAGTATTCCATTGTGTGGATATACCATAGTATATTTTTAAAACTCTTCCCTTATTAAAGAACATCCCAACTGGTTCTCTAACTTTAGTATTATAAATGAGGTTGATAAATCATCACATGTGCAGTTTTAAAATTGAGGTATAGTTGTAATACAACGTTGCACTAGTTTTCTGCTATACAATGAAGTGAGTCAGCCGAATGTGTGCACATATCCCCTCCGTCTTGGATCTCCCCCCCCTCTCTAGGTCACCAGAGAGTGCGGAGCTGAGCTCTCTGTGTTGTACTACAGGTTCCCACTAGCTATCTGGTTTACCCACGGCACTGAGGGTATGTCAGTCCTACTCTCCCAGTTCACACCCCCACTCCCCTGTCCATATGTTTGTTCCCCATGTCCACACCTCTGTTCCCGCCCTGCAGAAAGGTTCGTCTGTACCATTTTTTAGATTCACATGCATGCACTAATATATAATATTTGTCTTTCTCATTCTGACTTACTTCACTTTGTATGACTCTAGGTCCAAAAACTAAAACCGGAATTATTATCTGACCCAGCAATCCCACTACTTAGAAAACCATATTTCAAACCTATGTCCTTTGCAGCACTATTTACAGTAGCCAAGGGCATGGCTAAATGTCCACGGACAGATGAAACGATAAAAATGTGGTACATACGTACAATGGACTATTACTCAGCCATAAAATTGGGTCATTTGTAGATATGTATGTAATTTTTTAAGAGTAAAATTCACAAAGTGTAATAGCTGGCATCTTTGAAAATTTTATTCATATTGCCAAATCATCTTCCAAAAAGGTTGCATGATTCAGCCCTCCAATGAAGAGTCTTGCTTATCTCTTGGAGAAGGAAATGGCAACCCACTCCAGTATTCCTGCCTAGAGAATTCTATGGACAGGGGAGCCTGGTGGGCTTCTGTCCATGGGGTCGCACAGAGTCGGACATGACTGAAGTGACTTAGCATGCATGTATGCATGCTTATCTCTACATATGTCAAAGGTGACGACTAGTCATACTTTCCGGTTTTAGCTTGAATTGCTTTGATACCTAAGGGGGTGAAACCTTTGTTAATGGATGATCAGTTTTTATCACCGTGTGAAAAGCCACCTCGAAACTTACGAGGCTCACAACCCCAGGTGGGTGGCTCTGACCTGACTGGAGTGGCTGGGCTCGACCACAAGTCTGTGGGGACTTGCAGGCGGGCTGGATGACTTGGCCTCAGGGCTTGATGTCAGTGAAGCTGGGGCATCTTGACTTTCTTTCACATGCTCTCCCAACATTTCCGCAGGAAATTCCAAGCTAGTTCACACAGTGGCAGAGAGGTTCCAGGAGAATGAACGGAATTATCCAAAACCTCATGATACTAGACTTGGAACTGACACAACATTACATTTGCCTCTTTCTCTTGGTCAAAGCAAGTTCAAGGGGTAGGAAAAGAGACTTAAGGACTTAAGCAAAAAGCTACAAACTTACATTGCAAAAGCCTGTGGACACAGGGAGAGAAAAACTGGAGTTGTCTTTTCAAACGATATACCCTGCTTTTTTAAAAAATATAAACATAGTAAGACCAAAACCTCAATTTAGCTCTTTTGAAACAAATTTTATTTTGGAAAATATTCAGGTTTTTTCTGAATGTGAAGGGTAGATTTATTTCTGTTTCTTGGGTTAATAAAAGCATCAGTTTGATATCTTCTATTAGCTGCATCCCTTTTCTGCCACACCAATTTTCATTTCAGGTTAAATGAAGTGCAGTTTTTCCAAATCAGTTTTTGCCTAGTTCACTAAAATCAATCTATTAGCTCTGAATGTCTTCCTATACACATTTTGATAGTTAGGATTACTGAAAAAGAGTAACTTTTTTCCATTCAAATGCACAGTACTTATTATTTTATAAGTTCTAATAGCAATATATACACTGCCCAGTGGGAAAAAATTTCTTCTTCAATTGAATTTTCCTGGCAGTATGTCCAGAAAATTTCCTTGAAAAATTTTCCCTGAACATTTGTCTAATGCTGAGATACTGGAGTTGACTATTTTTGTTTCAGAGAGGACTAATATGTTTATTAAAGAGTCATTCAGAAGGAAAAAAAAAAAAAAGCACCCTAGATATAGAAAATCCAAATATCCTATTTTGAATATGAGGACTCTTCCTCCTGAAAGGTCAATTCAAAAAGATGTATAGTCACATGCTATACATTTTTTATCTATCCTGATGCTTAAGCAATGTGGGCTGAATTGTGAGTTTTAAAATGTTCCAGTAGGCAAGGTACCTACTCTGGAAACTGCTCATCATCACTCATTTGTTCAATGAATGTGAAGTGTTTCCCACTATCAGATGCTGTGAAAGTCACTCTGGATACACACGAAGTCAGTAACTTGCTGTCCCTACTCGCTCATGGTTTATATTGACTATAAGATGCAGGTAATTAAGCAACTGATTAGAATAATATGCTCAGAGTATCCTTCACTGAAATTTCAGCTTCTAGTGATAGTTACTTCTGTAACATTAGAAAGTTACAAGAAAGCACCACAAGTTAGAATAAAGCATTTCTTTTATTTCACTATTATTATTACTTTGCATAACTTTGGGGGAATGTAGAGAGTGAAACAGTATCTCTTGTCAAGGTTGCACCCTCCGGATCAGAGGGCTTACCAGGGTGCAGGACACAGCCCATTTATAAAGGCTGTGGCCTTCCCCTTATGTCGTAGTGTGAGATTTTAATTTTGCAAAACCCTGGCCAGGAAAGAAAGAATAAAGGGTCAACATGACCTCCTATCTTGTTTAATAGTTTGAAAAATCCATTTTAAGAAGCTAAGCACAAAACGGCCTTCCTCAAAGAGATTTTTCTGCATTCGGGGGTTTAGCTATATATTTTCTAAGAAGATGGTAAATTTCTCTGACTTCCACCTTCTGAAAGCTTAAATCACTTTCTTTAATAGTAAGAAGGAAAAAAAACTATCTGAAGCTTTGAAAAGTTGCCTACTTTTTCTAGGTACTTATTAATATGAAAGAAATTGAATATGTATCTGCTTGTTCTAGGAGTCCTAGATGAAAGCCAGGTATAACAACATTCCACACAGCATTTGGTGGTATGACACCTCAGCTACCAACTATTATTTTTTGGAGGCATCGCAAGATTTATTTTTACCTTAACTTTATTATTACTTTTTAAATCCTAGCTTTTAAAATTGAAGCTAAGAATTTTGCTCTGCTTTTGGTTTCTGGCACCAGTAATCAGCAATGACAAATTCAAAAGTGATTAAAGTAAGCAGGCAAAGATGGGTTTCCATTTAACAAATGAAAGCAAATTATTATTATTATTATTTTGGCTTCACCTACCAGCATGCAGAACTTCCCCAACCAGGAATCAAACCCTGCAGTATAAAGAGTCTTAACCACTGGACCATCAGGGAAGTCTGAAAACAAATTCTTTTTAATCCAATTAGCAAACCAACTAAACTAATAAGGGAAATAAAAATTAATATTAAATCATCCAACAAAGTCTAGCCTAATGTCACCAGTACGTTTAGATTCTAAATCCCTGGAGGGAAGAGCTGGATGAGTGAGTATAAACAACAAACAATTTTGCATTTTCCAATCCTTGTGCTTGTCTGTGCCTTGTCAAGCCCGCTGTTTATGAGTTGGGTGATGGCTCAGCCCTGTTCCGCAAGTGATCCAATCTCATCACCAAATCCCTACTCAGTTCTGTCCTCCCCTGGCACTGACCAGGCATCTATAGGCAGCATTTGAAGTGAGATGCAGAAGGGCCCACTTCTTTGGAAGTGTGAGAAGCGTTGGGGTGGAGGGGGCTTACGGAAAATCACAGCATCCCTCTAGTTCCTGGTGGCATCAGAGTCCTCTTTTGCCAGCCCCTGCTTGCTTGCCTAGTGCTGGGTGGCCGCCAGGGCCCATGCATAGCAGATGTGCAGAGTTAGGTCCCCAGGCGTGTGTGTATGAGTTCTTTGAGGAGCCTTGTTGGATGAAAGGGACCTTCCCAGTGCACACATTCCTGAGGTCATTCATCGTTTTCCAATAACCCCCTATAGTGGGACACCCCAACTGCTCTTGGCAGATGACAGCGCCCTTAGATTGGGCCAGGATGCCTTCAACTCCACAGTCTTCCATCACTCCACCTGGTCCGTGGGAAACTCTCCCATTCTCACCAGGCCAGGAAGTTAGTGCTTGGCTGTACCTATCAACCCTCCACCATTTCCTTCAACTCCTCCTTTCCTATTTAGACAGGTGCCAACAGCATCAGCAGGCATCCAACCCAAGTGGGAGCCAGCCTCCCCTTTCCCAGCATCTGTACCCCCCTGGACGTGACTCTCCCAGAGCAGGGGTCAGCAGACTTTTTCTGTAAAGGGCCATAGAATAAACATTTTTCACCTTTGTGAGCCATATAGTTTCTGCTTAGAGTTTTCAGCTCCACCATTGTAGTGAGAAAAGTGTTAGTGGCTCAGTTGTGTCAGACTCTTTGCAACCTCATAAACTGTAGCCCACCAGGCTCCTCTATCCATGGAATTCTCCAGGCAAGAATACTGAAGTGGGTAGCCTTTCCTTTCTCCAGGGGATCTTCCCAACTCAGGGATCAAACCTGCGTCTCCTGCCATTGCAAGCAGATTCTTTACCATCTGAGCCTCCAGGGAAGCCCAGTGGTCAGAAAGCACCCATCAAAGATGTGAAAATGAATGAACGTTGCTGTGTGCCAGAAGAACTCCACTTACAGAGACAGGTGGTAGACTGAGCCCCTTCCCCAGAGCATCCCCCGTTTGGTTTGCTGTGTCCACACCCCAGGGAGAGGATTGTGTGAAGTCCAGCTGTCCACACCGAATGGTGGACTTACAGCCAGGCGCTCCTCTTTTCTCTCCTGACGCTGTTCTCCCCCCTGCATCCCCACCCCCGGGTTTCTGCCTATGGTGACTGCGGAGCAGCAGGGCTGGAGGGAGTATCAGCAAAGGGAGCAAAACTGATGGGCGCTCGCTCAGTAAGCCCCACATGTGTGTCTGGAGCTGGAAGTTCTTCTGAGAATGCAGGGCAATTGAGGCTTCTTTGTCTCAGTTTTACATCTGAGCCACTGAGTCTTGAGTATGATGAGAGCTCCACTCAATCTCCCATGAAACTCTATGTATCTCCATATTTTATTCTGTGGGTCAGTAAGTTTAAGAATGAAGATTTGGGAATGAAAAAATACAGTTGTAGCTCATCAAGGGTAATTGATTTTGTCCTAGTCTCAGCTTGTCACATTCTTGGCAAAATTCAAATACTTTGCACATTCTAGAGTGCATTCTGGTGTTGCACAAAATAATGAATTTTTTAAAAATGTAGTTGAAGTTTCTCTTGCTTTTCTGGGATAGAAAGGTTTGCTGTTGTTGTCTTTAGTTGACCTCAGCTTCGGCCCAGAGAGATCAGTGTGGTCAATACCCAGACTGACATTTTTTACTTTCCTCTTTCCTACTCCCTCTCATCCTTAGCAAGTAAATTTTTCTTAATCCTGTTCCATTTCAAATAATTTCATTTGTGACCTCCATAATAACTCCTCTTAGACTTCTTAGACTTCCTTTTATGGTTTTGCTTTTCCTAAATGCATATTTTCTCATCAGTCTAAGAATAACATCTGTTGGAAATTATTTTTTCCCATTTCCACTGTGTCTTCTCCTATCTTGTATCCTCCTCTCCTGTCTCATGTTCCTGACCTGATGGCCCCATGTGCTGCCCTGGTAGCTCTGATGAAATGAATTTAATAGATCTTCAGCTCCCCCTTTGGACCACACTGTTCTACATACAGAAGATAAAATCATGAAGATCTAACTCCTGCCTTCCAGAAGCTCACAGTCCAGAGAAGCAAGAAGATAAACATCTAAACAAGCTGGGACTGCCCTGGTGGTCCAGTGGTTAAGAATCCACCTGGCAATGCAGGGCACACAGGTTCAGTCCCTGGTCGGGAAACTAAGTGCCCACATGCCGAGAAGCTGCAAGCTTAAGCCAAATACATAAAGTAAATAATTTATTTATCCCGTGCAGCCAAATAAGTAAAAACCTGAAGATAAAAAATAGCAGCCCCTGACACTGGGGTCAATCGGTTCTCTTCTTGATGGATGGTAGGCACCAGTGTCTATAAACTGGGCCCACTCCAGGCTGGCTGACAGAGTCAGGCTGTGGGGCATTCTTGCGCTCCACGGCAAGGACAGGGGTGACGCAGCCGCCGTATGTGAGCTGGTGACTCACCATGCAGCCCACCCACACCCTGCTCATCAGATGTGGTGAGCGCCCCCCCAGCCAGCAGTGCATGCATGCTCAGTGGCTCAGTCATGCCTGATTCTTCGTGACTCTGGACCCTGCCAGGCTCCTCTGTCCATGGGATTCTCCGGGCGGGGTACTGGAGTGGATTGCCATGACCTCCTCCAGGGCATCTTCCCAACCCAGGGGTGGAACTTGAGTCCCTTAGGCGTCCGGCATTGCTGGTTCTTTACCACTCGCCTGCCTGGGAAGCAGCACCTTCTCCATTTCTCAGCACAGGCCCTGGAGGAGGTCTGGGGGCACTACTGGCCTTGTGCCACTGAAATGAAGAATGGAAATGGAACATGATCAGCGTTGTATGGATCCCACAGAGGGTTCTGATTGCTCTCTATTAGACCTTGTGAAGGGAGAAGTACAAAGATCTTGCCTTCAAATTGCTTATGATCTGTTGAGTGAGAAAGATAATCAGAAGGCACAGAGAAGAAATAACTGAATAATTTTTGTGGGGCAACAGTATCAGCCAGCAACGCTTTACCAGAGTACCTAAGTTCTAGAAGACAAAAGATGAGAAGACAAGGTTAGTTACAGGTACTTTTTGGAGGAGAATTTTGAGTATGAAGCGTTTAAATTGTTTCCAATCTTTGCTTTTATAAAAGCTATATTGTGATGAACCTGTCAATGCTTTTGTTTTATTTTCTCAGAACAAATGCCCCAAAATATAAGTACCAAGCCAAATGGATATTAAGGAAATAAACTTTTAGAGATTTTTGTTAGATGCCGCAAGATGCCCAATTGATTCCTAAAAGGATTACACAAATTTAGACCCCTCACTCCAAGTAGTATATAAGGGGCCCATTTCACAAAAACTTGAGCAGCTTTAATAATTGTTTTTTAAAAAACTCTCTGACATTGATAAAAATATCTAATTTTTTTCTTTGCATTCCTTTGACTATTAGGGATGTGAACATTTTATCATGGTTGCTAGTCATTTTTGTATACTCTTTATGAACCAGCTATTTCATTCAGTGTTTTTCGTTCTTAACTCATCTCCATAGATGAGTTAAAAAACAGCAAAAGCATAACACCTAACCTGATACACTGTGATTTTGTAACATGATACTGATTAGGCGATCAGAGTTGAAAGGTAGGTTTCTTAGGACAGACTGAGAAAGTGATGTTTATTAAGACACAAAAAATGATGGGCCCTTTTAGAAGAAGACACAGTTCCATAATGGGAGTGGGCTAGATGGGCTAGAAACACAGTGAGGAGTAAGAGAATCAGCACCCTTCCTGAGGTGTGTCTGCATATTATCCCCAGATACAATATGTCAAAACCCTTGATATACAAAGGGGATTTTACTTTGTAAATTAATTTTAAGGACCAGCAGTGCCAACAAAATGCATTCTAGTGTGAAGTGATACAAGTCTGTGAACAAATTAGGTAAAACTCATCCTTCGTTGTTCCTTAGTTGCTAAGTAGTGTCCCACTCTTCTGTGACCCCATGAACTCTAGCCCACCAGGCTCTTCTGTCCATGGGATTTCCCCAGCAAGAAGTCTGACGTGGGTTGCCATTTCCTTTTCCAGGGGATCTTCCTGATCCAGGAACAAACCTGGATCTCCTGCACCGCAGTCAGATTCTTTACCACTGAGCCACTTGGGAAGACCCTAAACTCAGCTTTACTCTCCATCATTTAGTAAATTCATCTCAATTTGGGAAAAAGAATTTGGAATTATTTTTTAGCTTCATAACACATCAACACTAGGCTTTATAATCCTATGGCTTTATAAACCTAGATTTCTATCAAATCTTAAAATAAACCTGAATAGTAATGAAAGCTAATTTCCACATAGATTTCCTGTTCAGATATTATAAATTTTCAGTGTTAATTTTACAGAAGAGAAAAAGGTAGTGTTTGATCATCAGATTCCTGACACTTTTGTTTGCTTCTGTTGACTATTGAGCTACTATTGCGTATGTTTTGGTTCTTTTTAAAAGATATTTTTATTGGAGTATAGTTGATTTACAATATTGTGTTATTTTCAGGTGTATATCTGAGTGAATCAGTTATATTTATACATGTATCCACTCTCTCTCTCTCTCTCTCTTTTTTTTTTTTTTGGTAGATTCTTTCCCCATATAGGCCATTACACAGTATTGAGTACAGTTCCTTCTGATATACAACAGGTTTTTATTAGTTACCTATCATATAGTAACATGTATAGGTTTCCCTGGGGTTTCCCAGTGGTGCTACTGATAAAGAACCCTTTTGCCAATACAGGAGACACAAGAGACACGGGTTTGATCCCTGTGTCAGGAAGATCCCCTGGAGGAGGGCATGGCAACCCACTCCAGTATTCTTGCCTGGAGAATTCCATGGATAGAGGAGCCTGGTGGGCTACAGTCCATGGGGTCAAAAAGAGTTGGACTTGACTAAAATGCCTTAGGATGCATGCAACGTGTGACTATGTTTAGGTTCTTCAAAGATCATAGGTCTATGCTTAAAGCTCTGTCACAGTCCTGTTTTTTCTTTATTTATGATTATTTTTTCTTTTCAATTTTTTAAATTGTAGTATAGTACACATAACAGAAAATTTACCATCTCAACCATTTTTGCATGTACAGTTCAATGGTATTAAATACATTCATAACATCATACAACCATGTCCTCTGTCTCAAGAACTCGCTTCATCTTGTAAAACGGAAGCTCTGTGCCGCTCAAACTACAACTCCGCATTCTCCCCTCCCCTGCCCCTGCAACCATTCTACTTTCTGTGTCTACAATTTTGACTCCTCTAAATAGCTCATATCAGTGGAATCATGCAATATTTATCTTTTTGTGACTGGCTTATTTCACTTAGTAAAATGTCCTCAGGGCTCATCCATACTGTGGCACAATGTACAATCTCCTTCTCCACATTTTGTTTATCCATTCATCCATCGATACACAGGTGGGTTGCTTCCATGTATTAGCTATTGCGAATAATGGGTGTACAGATATTTAAGACTTTGCTTTCAATTCTTAGAGATATAGACCCAAAATTGGATTTTCTGAATCCTGCAGTAATTCTACTTTTAATTTTTTGAGAACAGAATACTGTATTTCACAGCAGCTGTGCCATTTTACATTCCTACCAAGAGTACAAAAAGATTCTAATTTCTGCATATCCTCATCATCACAGTATTTTCTATTTTGTGATAGAGTCCTCCTAGGGATGTGAGATGGCATCTCATTTTGGTTTTGATTTGCCTTTCCCTAGTAATTAGTGGTGTTGAGCATCTTTTCATGTGCTTGTTGGTTATTTGTATATCTTCTTCCTTTCTAATTGAGATGTCTTTTATTTCGTTCTCTTGACTAATGGCTCTGACTAGAATTTGCAGGACTCTGTCTTGATTAGAAGTGGTGAAAGCAGCCATCTTTGCCTTTTTTCTGATCTTGGAGGGAAACCCTTCAGTCTTTCACCATTGAGTATCAGTGCTACTGTAAGCTTTTCATGAAAAAAAAAAAAAACTGAAAGTCGCTCAGTCATGTCCGACTCTTTGTGACCCCATGGACTATACAGTGAGCCCATGGAATTTTCCAGGCCAGAATACTGTAGTGGGTAGCCTTTCCTTTCTTCAAGGGCATCTTCCCAACCCAGGGATTGAACCCAGGTCTCTCGTATTGTGGGTGGATTCTTTATCAGCTGAGCCACAAGAGAAGCCCAGGAATACTGGAGTGGGTAACCTCTGCCTTCTCCAGGCAATCTTCCTAACCCAGGAATCGAACCAGGGTCTCCTGCATTGCAGGAGGCTTCTTTACCAATTGAGCTGTGAGGGAAGCCCCATAAGCTTTTCATACATGACCTTTGTTATGTTGTTGGGCAGTGAGTTCAGTTGCTAGGGGTAGAGAGAGCAGCTTAATCTTTTCAAGGCTTATTTTTAATCCTTTGTTATTGTAATTCCTGCCTAGACCTTATTCTAGGCGTAGATTTCTCCTGCTACTAAGGTGTAACCCCCGGGTCTCTCTATTCAGTGCTCCAGTTTTCCAAGCTCTCTTCACCATGGTTGAGTGAAACTTAAGTGGCCACAGCATGAAAATGTGCAGAACTACACATCACTGCCACGTTCTTGGCATAATTTTTGGTAGAATGGGAGAATTTTTGGACTGAGTAGTGTGTTTCTGCCTTTGCGGCTCTTCCAGATTCCAGCATGTCCTGCTAGCCTACATTGTCATCCAAGGCTCCCCTAACTTCTCCTTGTCCTCCCGAGACCTTCTTAGCTATGGCAGACCTGTTTCTCCGTCTGCCACCTTCAGGAAAGGATGCTGCTCCACCTCTTTGTTCAGCTACAAAGGGCTTGGTTTTCTTTGGAATCCCATTCATCCAGCATTATCCATGTCTAACACTCTTAGAGGATGTTATAAAAGTATATTTTTGCTTTCCTGGGGTTTTCTTGTTATCATGTCCCAGAGTTACATGATTTCCTACATCCTAATTAAGCAGAGGTCTTCAAAATTCTCTTTTTAGGTTTTTACTTTAGTAATGGGTTTTAATCCTTAATGTAGTTCATAAATTACTACATGAATACAAATATGTCCAAGTGGAGGTGATACATTGTGGGCCACATTTATTATTTTAAAAGATTTTTTTACCCTACTGCCAGTGTATCTACAGTATTTAAAAGTAAAGTGAAAGTGTTAGTTTATTAGTCGTGTCCAACTCTTTGCGACCCCCAGGGTCCTCTGTCCATGGAATTCTCCAGGCAAGACAACTGTAGTGGGTAGCCATTTCCTTCTCCAGGGGATCTTCCCAACTCAGGGACTGAACTCAGGTCTCCTGCATTGCAGGCAGATTTTTACTGTCTGAGACACCAGGGAAGCCTTGTGTAGTTTAATCTATGCCCTCTGATATGAATTGGTTATGCTATAGCCTTATCTGAAAGGAAGAGGAAGAAGGGGGTGAGAAGTTTATATATGTTTATATATGTGTATATTTCTTATCCAGTGTGTGTATAAGCACATATATTCATGCACAAGTGCACATACACACACGGACAAAGATGTGTTTAAAATCCATTGAAATTCCTCAAATGGAGGATCCTTAAATATGTTAGAGAATTTTATACCCAAAGAGAGTTGTTATAGGTGACACACACACAATAAAATTACACAGCAATGGAAACATCCCAAAACATCGCTTTTCAAGATGCTCTTTCCATGTAACAAATTTCTTTTGAAAAGAAGCAGTTACTTTCTCTTTAAGAAAATAAACAAACAAAAAAAAAACCCCACCTTTTTCCCACTGAAGGGTAGATTGTGTGTGTGTGTGTGTATTTCCTTTATAAAATGTTATCTTGGCTGCAGTATTGCAACAATCCTCAAATTAAGCCTGCTCGTAAAGAGCTGTCTCCAGTATGTTCTCTGTACTACTTTCACGATAGCTTACGTACAATAACCTGGACCAGCGCCCCCCTCCATCTCTCATTAAGAAAAACCTTCACTGATTTGCAGTTGGCTTCAGAAGGAATGCTAATGTCCTTGGGTGCTAAGTTGATTCAGTCTAACTCTTTGCGACCCCATTGTAGCCCGCCAGGCTCCTCTGTCCATGGGAATCTCCAGGCAAGAATACTGGAGTGTGTTGCTATGCCCTCCCCCAGGGGTTCTTCCTGACACAGGGATCTAACCCGTGTCTCTTGTGTCTCCTGATTGGCAAGAGGGTTTTTTACCTCTAGCACCACCTAGGAAGCCTGGCTAACCTCCTTTGTTGTTCTTCAGTCGCTCAGTCGTGTAGGACTGTTTGAGACCCCATGGACTGCAACATGCCAGGCCTCCCTGTCCCTCACCATCCCCTGAGCTTTGCCCAATTTCATGTCCATTGAATCAGTGATGCCATCCAGCCCTCTCATTCTCTCACACCCTCTTCTCCTTCTGCCCTCAATCTTTCCCAGGATCAGGGACTTTTCCAGTGAGTTGGCTGTTCACATCAGGTGACCAAAATACTGGAGCTTCAGCTTCAACATCAGTCCTTCCAATGAGTATTCAGGGTTGATTTCCCTTAAGATTGACTGGTTTGATCTCTTTGCTGTGCAAGGACCCTCAGGAGTCTTCTCCAGCACCGCAGTTTGAAAACATCAGTCCTACGGCTCTCTGCCCTCTTTACAGTCCAGCTCTCACAACCATTCATGACCACTGGGAAGACCACAGCCTTGACTATACAGACCTTTGTTGGCAAAGTAATGTCTCTGCTTTTCAACACACTGTCTAGGTTTGTCATCACTTTCCTGATAAGAAGCAATCATCTTCTGAAGATTTTTCTGATGACGCTAACCTCCTTAGCATGTGTAAAATCCTTCAGATACTCAAGGTCGTTTCCAGGCATTCCTAGTTATGTACTATAGGTTGCAGTCTTCCTTCTTTTTCACTGCTCTCTGGGTATGGAGCAACTTTCAGATCTCTGCATATTTGCATATACTGTAGTCCTTTGTCCAGAATATTATTCTTCCTCTTTCTAGGAAGTTTCTACTTAGCCCTTCAACACCCAGTGTAGATAGCTTTCCTGGGGAAATTGTCATTACTCTCATAGAGAGAGCTGCTTTTCCCCCACCTTTGCAACCATTCTTCTTATCCCATTTGATGTTGTGTAATCTGCTGGCAAGACAAATCTGCTTCCCTGATTAGACAGTGAACAGCTTGACTGGTTTAACTCATCTCTGATCCCCTGCACTTAATTAAAAGGGCCTGGGACCAGGTAGAAACTCAGTAATTGTTGCCATATTCACAAAGGAAGCAGGCAGATGGTGACATACAAAGAAAATATGTCACAGCAAATTCTTAAATGTTTTCAGTTCCTTTTATGATAAAGCCAAAAGGAAATCAAATGAGGCCAGGTCATCAAAGATTGGGGAGTCCATTTTCATTCCTGGATTCTTCCAGAAAGAGAAAGATGATAGTTCTCATCCTAGCCTGCAGCTGCTTTTAGCTTGACTTGCCTTGTTTTCAGGCTTATGTATGATGATCAACTGCTAGAATTCAATAATGAGCAGTGAGATTAACTGATGACTGAGGATTAATTTAAACACACAGTATGAAGTTAAGCGAGGATAAGATATTTTATTTTCCCAAAATCTGAAGTATTATTTATGGTGTTATCAGCAGTATAACTAGGAATAATAGATTGAAATTAAGAAAAGGCCATTTTCAGAGGAAGACAAGAAAGATTCTCTAGACAGTGAGACCTACTAGACTGTGAAATAGGCTTTCAAGTAAAGTGATGGAAACACAGGCCCCGGAGACATTCTAAACAAAGGGACGGTGGACTCAGAAGTGCTTTGAGGAGGAGCACTAGTTGGGTAGCTGAATATGATAGTTGGAGCAGCAAGGGGCCTGGGGTTTGGGATGATGACCAGCTGTGGCCCGTAGACGGGCTGCATGCTCAGAAAGGAGGAGGGTGGGCTGAGATCCAGGGGTGCTGAGGAGGGTTTGCTAAGGAGGAGAGAAGCAAAGACAGCATCAGTAATGGAAGAGGAACACAAGTGTCAGAATTAACATGGTACGCAGACGGTTATTTTCAGGTTTGTAGACAAGGCAGCTAGAACCAGCACTGACAACGGGAAAAACAGTTTGGGTGGAAACAGTCAGCTAGATCAAAGAGGAGCCTAACAGATGAGAGGAGTTTATTCTTGATTTGATGGGTAATGGGGAGCAGGAGCTGATCCCTGAACTGGGAATGAGCCTGATGCCCTGGGTACAGTCTCTTTCCTTGGAAGCAGGATAGAACAGGTGTGGCTTGTTTCTGATAGCCCAGGATCTGGCAGAGAGTGAATATTTGCTGAACATCTGTTGAATGAAGTAGAGAATGAACAGATAAGAGTTACATAATCAAAGCATAGTTGTAAAGATTCGTTTGATGGGGTGGGGGGGCAAATGAGGAGAGAAGCTAGAGTGGGGACAACCACTAAGAAGCCCCACAGAGTGCAGCGCCCAGACTCTTCTGTCCAGATGAGAAATTCCTGCCAGTGTTGTGACTCAGCGCACACACAAGCCCCCACACTTGCATACACATGTGCGCCACGAAACAACACACAAAAACAGTGCTCATCACAAGAGTATGGTGTGGTTTGAGCTTCCCAGGGGGCACTGATAGTGAAGAACCCACCTGCCAATGCAGGCAACATAAGAGACGCAGGTTTGATCCCTGGGTCGGGAAGATCCCCTGGAGGAGGAACTGGCAACCAACTCCTGTCTTCTTGCCTGGGAAATCCCATGGACAGCGGAGCCTGGTGGGCTACAGTTCATAGGGTCGCAAAGAGTCGGACATAGCTGAAGCAACTTAGCATGCATGCATGATATGGTTTGAAATTATTTTTTGTATTTTGTTTCATTTCTTTTTTTTTCAGTGCTGACTGGGATACACTAAACTGATTTCATGACTGGCTGATACTATTGTGTCACAACCTATGGTTTGAAAAGCTCTGATCTGGAGATAAATAATCAATTAATTATAATCGAATGAAACACAATAAGGAGAATACATTCTTGAAGAACATAGTAAAGTACAGCTTTTCTCAAAGTGGGAAATTTCCAGCAGCTGACCGGAGGGTCACCCCATCGAAATGCAATACATGTGGAGGAAAGGCACTGTTACTTCAAACAAACTGTGAAAAATGGTCCATTTGAACTTTTCAAGGCCTGCGTTGGACTCTTATATGCTTCAAAATACAGAATTCAGAACATTTTTAGGAAATTTACTAGAGACTATTAGTATGGGAATCAGTTAAATACCCATTAGATGTTTCGATATGCAGAATAACACCAGCATACTGCAGAAATCTCAAAATAAAGAGTAATTATTTTTATTTTTTATTTTTGGCAGAAATATATTGTGGGCCTCTAATCTAGGACAAAACTGAATTGAATTTGAGGGTTAAACATTAACCACACTGAGCTTGTCATATTTCATTTTTTTTTTGATGGCAATCTCTTCTTCCAATCTTCTAAAGTTCCTGTAGTCCAAATCTCTTGGGTAAATATGTTTAAATTGTTCTAGGTTTCTGTTGTTTTTAGCACTGGCAGACATAGAAAGCCATTTTGCTCTCTTACCTTCCAAATGGGTCTGTGGATCTAATTCTCCTTTCATTTCTTAATAGGTTTAGAATAATCCTCTCTGGCACTGGTTTCTCTCCTGATACAATAGTAAAAGAGCATCATACTTCCCTTCATCCCTCCAACAGACAATAATATCTCCTTTTCCTTTCTTGTCCTTAATTAACCTTGTTTATACTCCTAGGGACCCTTATCTGCCTTCCTGGTAGTTTTGTAAGAAAACCACCTATGTCCACACCTCATTTGTCTCAGGAAAGTCCCTTGGGAAGCCTTGCTGGCAGTCACTCCATCCTTTGGAAGCTTTTCTTCAGTCTTGGCTTCCTTTCTGGGTCTTAATTATGTGTTTTCCCAAATTCTTCAGCTTTCTCATAGGCAGTGCAGTGAGGGAGTTCAATTAATGGATCCTCTAAGAGAGAAGACTTTTATAATCCACTGTATTTGCATTTTTTTAAGGCAAAGCAAAATAATTCTTATAAGACATGGGAAACAATGTTGGTTTACTTTACAGGCTCAGGGTGGAGAGGTTGTCCTTTATGTGCATACTAAGTTGCTTCAGTCATGCTCGGCTCTTTGCGACTGTATGGACCGTAGCCTGTGAGGTGCCTCTGTCCATGGGATTCTCCAGGCAAGAGTATCGGAGTGGGTTGCCATGCCCTCCTCCAGGGCATCTCCCAGCCCTAGGGACAGAACCTACATCTCCTGCACTGGCAGTTGGGTTCTTTACCACTAGCACCACCAGGTTGTGCTTTATCACCCTCTTTAAGAAGCGCATGATGGAAGTGTTGAATCCTTGTGTGGCAGAACTGGAGGAGTGTGGGTTTAGAGGTGGACACATGGGTTTTCATGCCGAATCTGCCACTTAAAGTTCGCTCTGTGACTTTCACTGGCTACTTAGTCACTCTGAGCCCTGGCTTCTTCATCTGTAAAATAAGTGCAGCACTATTTACTTTAATAGAATAAAGGATTAAATGAGGACATGCTTATTAGGTGCCTAGTACTGAAGTGGTTCTTAAACTTGATGTCTATCATAATCACCTATGAACTGCTAAAGAGCAGAAGCCCAAGTGCATTGAGGTAGGAGAAGACTCTTTGTCTTTTTATGACCCTCCATGTGATTCTGACACTAACCAAAGCTTGAGAACCATTCGTGTAGCATATGGTAGACCATCAATATGCATAAGCCCTTTGCCCCATTTGCACACTCAGAATAGTTGAAAGGTTCAGTTCAGTTCAGTTGCTCAGTCCTGTCTGACTCTTTGCGACCCCATGGACTGTGGCATGCCAGGCCTCCCTGTCCATCAGCAACTTCCAGAGTTTACCCAAACTCATGTCCATTGAGTCAGTGATACTATCCAACCATCTCATCCTCTGTCGTCCCCTTCTTCTCCCACCTTCAATCCTTCCCCACATCAAGGTCTTTTCCAGTGAGTCAGCTCTTATCATCAGGTGGCCAAAGTACTGTAGTTTCAGCTTCTGCATCAGTCGTTCCAATGAACCTGGTTGGATCTCCTTGCAAACCAAGGGATTCTCAAGAGTCTTCTCCAACACCACAGTTCAAAAGCATGAATTCTTTGGTGCTCAGCTTTATTTATAGTCAACTCTCACATCCATACTTGACTACTAGAAAAACCATAACCTTGACTAGATGGACCTTTGTTGGCAAAGTAATGTCTATGCTTTTTAATATGCTGTCTAGGTTGGTCATAACTTTCCTTCCAAGGAGTAAAAGTCTTTTAATTTCATGGCTGCAGTCACCATCTGCAGTGATTTTGGAACCCAAAAAAATAAAGTCATCCACTGTTTCCCCACCTATTTGCCATGAAGTGATCGGACAAGATGCCATGATCTTAGTTTTCCAAATGTTGAGCTTTAAGCCAACTTTTTCACTCTCCTCTTCCACTTTCATCAATAGGCTCTTTAGTTCTTCACTTTCTGCCATAAGGGTGGTGTCATCTGCCTATCTGAGGTTATTGATATTTCCCCCAGCAATCTTGATTCCAGCTTGTGCTTCTTCCAGCCCAGCGTTTCTCGTGATGTACTCTGCATATAAGTTAAATAAGCAGAGTGACAATATACAGCCTTGACGTACTCCTTTCCTAAGTTGGAACCAGTCTGTTGTTCCATGTCCAGTTCTAAGTGTTGCTTCCTGACCTACATACAGATTTCTCAAGAGGCAGGTCAGGTGGTCTGGTAGTCCCATCTCTTTCACAATTTTCCACAGTTTATTGTGATCCACACAGTCAAAGGCTTTGGCATAGTCAATAAAGCAGAAATGGATGTTTTTCTGGAACTCTCTTGCTTTTTTGATGATCCAACAGATGTTGGCAATTTGATCTCTGGTTCCTCTGCCTTTTCTAAAACTAGCTTGAACATCTGAAAGTTCACAGTTTATGTATTGTTGAAACCTGGCTTGGAGAATTTTGAGCATTACTTTACTAGTGTGTAAGATGAGTGCAATTGTGCAGTAGTCCAAGCATTCTTTGGCATTGCCTTTCTTTGGGATTGGAATGAAACCTGAAATTTTCCAGTCCTGTGGCCACTGCTGAGTTTTCCAAATTTGCTGGCATATTGAGTGCACCACTTTCACAGCATCCTTTTAGGATTTGAAATAGCTCAACTGGAATTCCATCACCTCCACTAGCTTTGTTCATAGTGATGCTTCCTAAGGCCCACTTGACTTCACATTCCAGGATGTCTGGCTCTAAGTGAGTGATCACACCATTGTGATTATCTGGGTCGTGAACATGTTTTTTGTACAGTTCTGTGTATTCGTTCAATCTCTTCTTAATATCTTCTGTTTCTGTTAGGTCCATAATATTTCTGTCCTTTATTGTGCCCATCTTTGCATGAAATATTCCCTTGATATCTCTAATTTTCTTGAAGAGATCTCTAGTCTTTCCCATTCTATTGTTTTCCTCTATTTCTTTACACTGATCATTGAGGAAGGCTTTCTTATTTCTCCTGGCTATTTTTTGGAACTCTGCATTCAGATGGATATATCTTTTCTTTTCTCCTATGCTTGTCTCTTCTCTTCTTTTCACAGCTATTTGTAAGGCTTCCTCAGACAGCCATTTTGTTTTTTTGCATTTCTTTTTCTTGGGGATGGTTTTGATCCCTATCTCCTGTATAATGTCATGAACCTCTGTCCATAGTTCATCAGGCGCTCTGTCTATCAGATCTAGTCCCTTAAATCTATTTCTCACTTCCACTGTATAATCATAAGGGATTTGATTTAGGTTATACCTAAATGGTCTAGTGGGTTTCTCTACTTTCTTCAATTTAAGTCTGAATTTGGCAATAAGGAGTTCATGATTTCAGTCACAGTCAGCTCTCAGTCTTGTTTTTGTTGACTGTATAGAGCTTCTCCATTTTTGGCTGCAAAGAATATAACCAATCTGATTTCGGTGTTGACCATCTGATGATGTCTATGGTCTTCTCTTCTGTTGTTGGAAGAGGGTGTTTGCTATGACCAGTGCGTTCTCTTGGCAAAGCTCTGTTAGCCTTTGCCCTGCTTCATTCCGTACTCCAAGGCCAAATTTGCCTGTTATTCCAGGTGTTTCTTGACTTCCTACTTTTGCATTCCAGTCCCCTATAATGAAAAGGGCATCTTTTTTGGGTGTTAGTCTAGATGCCCTCAAGGAAAACACTGATGCTCTCCTGAGGACTCCTACCTGTGTCTTGAGCTTCTTCCTTCTTCTAAGCCCACCTTTTTAGTGATTTCTTCTTGTAGAAAAGACCACTTCTGTCCTTTATGTGGATTCAAGCTTCCAGCAGCAGGTGAGCAGAGTAGGTCCACATTTCCGCCCATCTCAACAGGCTGTATTTCTGATGGTGTCTCATGTCTTTCTTGCTACAGCTTCTCCTAAGACTACAGCAAAGTATTCTTCGCAGCATTCTTTCTGGGCTAGCATAGCCATGAACACTTTTGCATATTCTCTTCCAGGGGCAAAAGACTGACCTAAGTGTAATATGCTGCCTAGCTGCTTGTACTGAACTGTTTAGTTTTATAGATTATAACTGCTCCTGGTATAGAATGTCAAATAGTTCTGTTAGCAATTCGGATTTGGCTCCTCACTGCTCAAAAATCAATACAAGGAGGGGAGCGTGCATTGCAGGCGAATTCTTTAAGGAAAGGAATTATATTGAAGGTAAATCGGTTTTATGTCTCTCACTCTACAGCTCTAGAAAACTGAGGTTGGGCCAGATATTTCAACCTAAGTTCACAACTGTTGACCCATAATTGTCATCTTATAAATATCGATAGGGAAGTATACTCTTAATCTCAACTTGTAGCAAGTTTATTTTTATTAACTGTATTTCATAGTTTGTACTTTTTACCACATTATCATTCATATTCAATAATACTTTTAGAACATGGCATCCTTTTTCTTTTCTTTTTTAACATATCAAAACCCTATGTTATTTGTAGCTTTGATAGGAGTATCATCTTATTTTATTTATTTTATATCATGTCTCATTCCAAATAGTATACAGGCTTCTAGCTTCCTCTAAGGATGTAGAAATCTGGAAGGAGAGCAGCTCCCACTTTAACAACTGGAAAAAAGTCAGATAACCTGCAAAATCCTACCTTATCTTCAATTTCTCAGAGCACTTAAGGCACAGGGCAACCAAGGGTCTGAAACTTAAGGAAATACAGGGATTTCCAAGGAGTAATGATGGGTCATGAGCTGGAGTTTACTTGTGAGAGAGGAAAAAGAAGCTGCCATAGAGTTAGTTTAAGCGATTTCAGCTACAGTTTTAAACAAATTTCTGAAGGTTGAGTATTGCCTAGCATGAGAGTGTAGAATCCCTGGGAGTCACAGACACAGGAGGAGCTCTCACTTACTCACAGACCTCACTGTGGACTCACAAAGAATATTCGGGGAGGACCAGGAGACCGAGGAGAGCTACTTGGTTTTTTATTTCTGAACATCCTCCAGCTCTTCACATGGATGGATCTTTTTTTTTTTTTTTTTTTTTTATTAGTTGGAGGCTAATTACTTTACATCATTACAGTAGTTTTTGTTATACATTGAAATGAATTAGCCATGGATTTACATGTATTCCCCATCCCAGTCCCCCCTCCCACTTCCCTCTCCACCCGATCCCTCTGGGTCTTCCCAGTGCACCAGGCCCGAGCACTTGTCTCATGTACCCAACCTGGCCTGGTTATCTGTTTCACCCTAGATAATATACATGTTTCAATGCTGTTCTCTTGAAACATCCCACCCTCGCCTTCTCCCGGAAACCAGATCTGAAAGAGACACGTGCACCCCAATGTTCATCGCAGCACTGTTTATAATAGCCAGGACATGGAAGCAACCCAGATGCCCATCAGCAGACGAATGGATGAGGAAGCTGTGGTACATATACACCATGGAATATTACTCAGCCATTAAAAAGAATTCATTTGAATCAGTTCTAATGAGATGGATGAAACTGGAGCCCATTATACAGAGCGAAGTAAGCCAGAAAGATAAAGACCATTACAGTATACTAACACATATATATGGACTTTAGAAAGATGGTAACGATAACCCTATATGCAAAACAGAAAAAGAGACTCAGATGTATAGAACAGACTTGTGGATGGATCATCTTAACACTTGTCTCAACTTAAATGGAACCTCCTCAGAGAGGCCGTCCACAGCTATGTTACATAAAACACCTTTCCTATACCTTCTTTATTATATGTCTGGTTGATTTCTCCCTCAATGATAAACAGAAAAGTTGTTTATCCTGTTTCCGCATACCAAAATGTAAACTCTAAGACAGCATGGGCCATGTATTTCCTGTCATGTATAATTAAGTTGGTAATTTGTCAAGAGGAAGATAAAGAATCTGCCTGCAATGCGGGAGACCCAGGTTCAAGCCCTGGGTCGGGAAGGTCCCCTGGAGAAGGGAACAGCTACCCACTCCAGTATTCTTGCCTGGAGAATTCCATGGACAGAGGAGCCTGGCAGGCGGCATTCCATGAAAGAGTCAGACATATCTGAGCGACTAACACTGCTACTACTACTATAGAGGAAGATTTAATATTATTCTTTTCTCTCTTTTACTTTATACTATGAAAATTTCAAACATACATGAAAATGGGGAACAGTGAAATTATTCTTTACACCCATTACCCAGCTTCAATATAATTGATGTATGGCTAGTCTTACTTTGGGGCTTACCTGGTAGCTCAGACGGTAAAGAATCTGCCTGCAATGCAGGAGACCTGAGTTCGATCTGAGTTGGGAAGGTCCCCTGGAGGAGGGCATGGCAACCCACTCCAGTATTCTTGCCTGGAGAATCCCCATGGACAGAGGGGCCTGGCAGGCTACAGTCCATGGGGTCGCAAAGAGCCAGACCCGACAGAGCAACTAAGTACAGCACAGTCTTACTTTATCAATGCCACCTTCCCTTCCTC
This sequence comes from Odocoileus virginianus, assembly GCF_023699985.2. Classification (NCBI taxonomy): domain Eukaryota; kingdom Metazoa; phylum Chordata; class Mammalia; order Artiodactyla; family Cervidae; genus Odocoileus; species Odocoileus virginianus. The sequence continues at coordinate 83,373,804 of NC_069680.1, read as the reverse complement.
CCAAGTGAAAAATTTTAAGGCAAATCCCAGACACATTATTTCGCCTATATGTCAATACATGATTTTAGAGATAAGAACACTTTCTTTGACATAACCACGGTACCATTTTAACACCTAAAGAATTTTAAAATTTTTCTTAGTTTCATTTAATTGTCTGTTGGTTTATTCAAATAAAGATCAAAGTCCACCACTGCATTTGGGGAACGTGAAATTGTTTCCCTTCCTCTGTTGTTTTTTTAACTGGCATTCATTTGTCAAAAAAATCTGATCATCTATTCTATAGACTTTTCTATGTACTGGATATGAATGGTTGCATCTTTTTTATTCCACATATTTTTTGAAATGGAAACATAATTCATGTATCATAAAATTCACACTTTCAGGGTATATAATTGAGTTTTAGTATATTCACACAGTTGTATAACTGTCAACATTATCTAATCGCAAAACTTTTTAAAACCCCAAACTGGGGAGTCCCTGGTACCTGTTGGATTTGGCACGTTCCCTACTGAGTCCTGGGTTTATTCCCTGAGAGCTGAGATCCTGCAAGCCACAAGTCGTGTGACAAAACAAACAGACTCAAATGGCAGTCACACTCCATCACCCCTTCCCCTGGCCTTGGGAACCACTAGTCTACTTTCTGCCTCTATAGTGCATATTTTGGACATTTGTATGAAAGAAATCATACAATATGTGGTTCTTTGTGATGGACTTCTTTCACTCAACATAAATTTTCAAGATTTATTTATGTTGTAGCATGTTTCAGTAATCATCCCTTGTTATGGCTGGATAACAATTAATAATTAATTTAAAATATACTTCGAAATAAAACAACAGTTTCATTGTGTTGTAATTCTTTAATAGCTGTCAAGCCATTCATTCACTTATTCATTTATTTATTTAACAAATATGTATTGAATACTTACTCTGTACCAGGTATTATGCTAAGTGCTGGGGACATAGTGGTGATAAAGACAAGAAGGGTCTCCTTTCCTCTTAGGAAGTAAATGACAACTCAGATTCAAGCAGAAGATGAAAAGGGGATCACCAGCATATCCCATTCACAACCATTCTGGACAAATAGGTGTAGTATCACTAGGATATGTCCTGGCTCACAGTGAGTTCTTAGGAGAAGTAGAAAGCATGTCCAAGTAGTTTCCTGTGTTCTTCTCCTTTTTCTTGGTCACTTGGTGCCTCATTTCTCCAAGAATTCCAGAGTAGGCTTTCAATACCTTTAGTAGGCCCTTTTCACTTTTCCCACCTTTTCTATTTATTGTCTTCCTCCCCATTTCCTCTAAGAAAAGCACGATGGCATGTTTCCTTATTTAATCAGTTAATTTCTTGAATGTGGAGGGCAGGATAGGATGTAAGAATACATTAAGAAAGCCACCAGGAGGATGGTACAATCTGGGAGACTCTGGGGCGTCCCTTACTCATCAATGTCTGATATTTCATATTTAAACATTCTTGCTCCAGAAAGGTGTGTACTCTGGCTGAAATGTAAATACCCCTGGGGAAATCATATTTTTGAGTCTTATACATCCTTTCTGTATTGGGGTGAATGAGTTTATTTAATTCTTTTTAGAGAGAATGGATTTGGGGCAGGAAAAAGAAAAACTGTGAGCAGTAGATAACTGAAATTATTTGGGGAGGAGGTAGAAAAGGGAGATGAAAGTTACCACCATTACAAAAGAGAAACAAGTCAGTTTTTCAAGCTCAATTGAATTGACTTTACTTTCAAACTGTATTGCTAAGTTCCTGTAAAATGTTCTCTAAACATGACACAAAAAATTGAAATTAACCTGATGATAGGTACTCAAATTTCACTGAATGTAACACTTGGGATTATATGTAACACTAGGATTATATGAACATATTTGGAATTCCTCTGTTCACGTTCAGGGCCTCTTATGTATTCCTTCCTGTAAATCCTTTTCCATCTCTGTCTTAAGGGTGAGAATTCCTGGTGTTCTGAATACAGACTAGTAAAGTCAGTGGACCCAAAATCAAAATTTAAGAAGAACATGAAAAGATTCTGGAATGATCAAAGCAGCATTAAAATTTAGAGACAGGTACTTGTTAGAATATGATACACTAAGATATACTGTGCCCTTCTGGGTCAATTCTTGCCTCATACACACGAACCTAGATGTTTCTGTACCAGTATTCTCACTCCTCAACAATAGCGGTCAGGTTTTAGTCATTCATTTCATTTCAGTAGGATGGTTATAATCATTTTTTTTCAATTTCAACTGATTAATTTCAATGATAGATTTTACACTCATATTAAACAATAAGGTTTTTAATATGAAAGAGATGCCTTGACAAACCCCGTATCTAAATGAATAGCAGTTGTGTAAAACTGTCTGTGATACCATCCCATATAAAATATGTGGACATAACAATTACAGACCATCTGTTAAACTGGCATCTTGCTTGTACAGGAATGAAATTTCAATTAAGTTTTATTATCAGGAAGTGTAAATGACAGATCCCATACGAAAGTCCATAGCCAGTAAACTGTCTAAATAAAGAGTGGGATGTCATACAGTTAATGAGTTGGATCAGGTTCCCTGATTACAGACTTTGTAAATAATGTGTTTGTTCACTAGGTCTTAAAAATGCGCACTGTTGGTAAGTGTGGCAGTTGTTTTTAAAGAGATGCCCATATGGAAGGTAAATCAGAACGGCTGTGCGACACCATCCAGAGTCGTCTGGTTAATGTTGATTCACCACTTCAGCTGGAGAGACTGAAATTAACTCCTGCATTTGATAAATGGATGATATGAAAGGAGAGGAACACAACTCATATCTCAACAGCCGCTAATAAATTCTGATTTGCTGGGAGTCATGTATCCATTGCCTGAAGACCAGTTCACAGCTCTGAGGAACTGATGTCATGATGTAACAGTGGTTTGACTGTGGTCGAATCGTCCCAGGAGGGCGAACGTCTGACATTGTCAGCAAGTCTCAGGACCAGGGTCTGAATTATGAATGAGAGAACAAATGGGCTTGTGAGTTTTAGCAGTGAAATGTGTCTCATCACTCAACGAACAAGGTCCTCATTTCCTAATCTGTCACTGTTATTCATGTCTTTTATTGATGAAGACAGTCAAGAAAAGAGAAATCACACCAAAATTGTACTTGTTCAAGTAGTAACTTGGAGAGTTGTCAAAAGAAGTCTAATTTTCATTCCCATAAAATAAGCTAAAAATAATCTCAAGCCATTTCTCTTTCATGCTCTTCTGAAAAACAGAGAGTTAAGTAGAGCTGTAATTCATCATAGAAGCCATAACCCACAGCTGCAGACCCTTGGAAAGTTATCTGAACTCTTCCCAGACTTTTGCTGAGTAATGTCTGTGTGATTCAGCAGCCAGACTCCTGCCCTGGACAGGACTTGCCAGCGGCATCTGCGGCCTTGGTGACCTAGCCCCTCCGGGCCCAGGCTCTTCCACATTCCAAGGCTCCTGAGTGGATGTCCTGTCCCAGAAAGTTGAGTCTCCAGTGACTTTTATTATTAATCTGCTCTTCTAGCTCTTAATGGAGAGTGGTTTTTTCTTTTCCTTTTTGGTATTGCCTTTTGAAAGAGAATGGGCAGATGACAAGAGCAAGGAAAGTAAGCTTTTCACTTGGATGGAGGCTAAGTGAACATTTTTTTGGCCGTAAGGCAGAGAAAGGAGTACATTATATACATGGCCCTGACACCATGACTAGCACTGGTGTGTACCAGGAGGCAAGTATCAAGACTGCAGGTGAGTTTTGACTAATTTTTAAGATTTTTTTTTATGGTGATGTACTTTACAAAGAGTGAAATGTACATATCTTATGTTCAGTCATTTTTGACAAATGTCCATGTAATTCACCTTATCAATATACAGAAACGTCTATCACACTAGCAGATCCCCTTGTTCCCTTTTCCATCAGTCCCCCTGCTGCAACCCACCCCTTCCATGCAAACACTGACCTGATTTTGACCAACACAGATTCATTTTTCCTATTGCAGATGACAAACAAATGAAATCGTACAACTGTGCTCTTTTGTGTGAGGCCTCATGAAGAAGGCGCTCCTCCTGTGAGAGAGTTTGAAGGGTTAATCCATGTTGCATGTAGCACATATCAATCATTCACCCATTTCTATGGATGAGAAGTGTATTCTGTTGCATAAAAATAAACCAACAGAGAGCTGATCTATTTTTCTATTACTGGACTTGCTGTTTCTAGTTTGGAACTATTATGCATATAGAAGCTATGAATATTCTCGTTTAAAATTTTTGTGGGTGTTTTACTTCTGTTGGCTTAATATCTAGGAGTTGGATTACTGGGTTATGGGATAGATGTATATTTAACTTTCTAAGAAGTTTCCAGTGTTCAGTGACTGTACCATTTTGTGCTGTGCTTAGTCATTCAGTTGTGTCCGACTCTGCAATCCCATGGACTATAGCCCGCCAGGCTCCTTTGTCCATGGGGATTCTCCAGGTCAGAATACTGGAGTGGGTGCCGTGCCTCCCCCCTCCAGGGGACCTTCCCAGCCCAGGGATCAAACCCAGGTCTGCCACACTGCAAGCAGATTCATTACCAGCTGAGCCACCAGGGAAGCATTTTACATACCTGCAATTTCTCCATATCCTCGACATTCGATGTTATTTTTATTTTAGTCTCTCTAGAAAGTAGGTAGGTACGGAGTTACTTTCAATGTACTAAACAACAGCAACAACCCAAGAGGGCTGAGGTCCAGAAACTGGAAAAAAAGAACCTAGATCTGGAGTTTGCACCAGCTCTTTAGGGGTCAGGGCCTTGGAGGTCACACCCATGAAACAGTAAGACTTGGTTCATGAGAAGAGGTCCAGACTTTCTATCCACATCTAAGTCAGATGCCCAGAAGTCATCTCATACCCCCTTCCCTCACCTCCCCCTCCTGGCATCTCTCTGGACACCAAGTCCTGTTAACTCTCCCTCCTCAGTTTCCAGCGGCCCCTCCCAAGCCGTCATGCTTTATTTTGGTTTTCTCATCACCTGGCCTACTCACTGGGAGCAATGCTTCTAAAATGCATGTCTCCTCCTGACACTTCCCTGTTTAAACTCTATCCATAGTTCCACATTTCCTACAAGATCAGAACAGAAATATAATAAGAGTTCATGATGTACTGGGCACTGTATTTTTATTCTGTTATTATTTTTACATTGCTTTGGTAACTCTTTAAAACAAGGATTCATATTATCCCAAAATACACATGGTGAAACTAATACTAATAGAATGTAAACATCTCTCCAGAGTATCAAATCCATGATAGGAATCCAGAGCCGGAGACGGTGACCCATGTGGCATGATGCAATAAAACTTCCAGGTAGGGAGTTCTGCTTCTGGAAGGTTGGTTAAGGAGTTCTGCGGGCTCACCCCCCTACCCCAGGGAAAAGAGTAACACTGGTGAACAGTATTTTTTAAAAACACCAAGTCATTGAAAGTCTCTGAAAACTTTCCTAAGAGCATACGTGCATGCCCAGTTGCTTCAGTCATGTCCGACTCTGTGCAACCCTGTGGACTGTAGCCTGCCAGGCTCCTCTGTCCATGGGATTCTCCAGGCAAGAATACTGAAGTGGGTTGTCACGCCCTCCTCCAGGGGATCTTCCCAACACAGGGATCCAACCAGCGTCTCCTGAATCTCCTACCTTGCAGGAGGATTCTTTACCCATTGAGCCACCTGGGAACAAGTAAAGAAACGTTTATTCATGAAAATCTACTAGCATGAGGTGAGAACACAAGCGGCTGTGGTATTTAAACAACCCATTTTTCCTTCTCCCCCACCCCCACTCAGCTCAGTTTGATAGAATCTCCACTCCAAGTAGCTTGTGGCCCAAAACACATCTTCGCTCTTCCCTCAGCTTCCAATCAAGGATTACCAGATGCTCAGAGGAGCAGATGGTTGTCACGCACCATCTCCTCCAACTCCGAGGTGAAGTGGTTAAATTCCTGGTGAGTGTGGGTGAGGGGTTGGGGGCTACCTTCCTCTATGCAATCCATACTCAGAGAATGGAACTCTACCATCAGCAGGTAGTGGCTGAGTCACTAAGTCATGTCCAACTCTTGAGATGCCATGGACTGTAGCCCATCAGGTTCCTGTATCCATGGGGTTCTCCAGGCAAGAATACTGAAGTGTGTTGCCATTTCCTTCTCCAGGGGATCTTCCTGACCCAGGAATTAAACCCAGGCCTCCTGCATTGCAGGCAGGTTCTTTACCTACCAAGCTATGAAGGAAGCCCCATCAGTGGGGCAGGCTGAAAGTCCTGGGCCCCTAACAGCCTCGCATCCCCTTGATAATAAAGATTCTAAGCCAGGAGGGGAGAGTCGAGCAGACCAGAGGGATCTCCAAGGCAGCATGCAGAGTCAGGCTCAGATGTTTTGTCCATGGGGAGAAGCAAGCGATAAGAAGAGAACTCTAAAACTCTCCAAAGGAACTGACTTCATTTACAGGGAGTTCAAACCTAAGGCTGGAGTTTAAAACATTTCCTCTTGATTAACAACAACAGTCTAGATCAGGCCTGCTAGCTCAGCAGGGCTGGCATGAAATAAACTTGGCTTCAAAATCTCGGGATGGGTTGTGGAGGTTCGGGTGGCCAGAAAAACAGTGATTTCACCCCTCTCAAACCCCTGATTGCCAAAAGAGCAGAGTCTGACTCCCCTGGCTTAGCTAGCATCCTATGCCTTGGTCAGAACACAGCAGAAATCCTTAGTAGAATAAATGCTGGAGAGGGTGTGGAGAAAAGGGAACCCTCTTACACTGTTGGTGGGAATGCAAATTAGTACAGCCACTATGGAAAACAGTGTGGAGATTCCTTAAAAAGCTGGAAATAGATCTGCCATATGACCCAGCAATACCACTTCTAGGCATACACACTGAGGAAACCAGATCCGAAAGAGACACGTGCACCCCAATGTTCATCGCAGCACTGTTTATAATAGCCAGGTCATGGAAGCAACCTAGATGCCCATCAGCAGACGAATGGATGAGGAAGCTGTGGTACATATACACCATTGAATATTACTCAGCCATCAAAAAGAATTCATTTGAATCAGTTCTAATGAGATCGGTGAAACTGGAACCCATTATACAGAGCAAAGTAAGCCAGAAAGATAAAGACCATTACAGTATACTAACACATATATATGGAATTTAGAAAGATGGTAACGATAACCTTATATGCAAAAAAAGAAAAAAGAGACTCAGATGTATAGCACAGACTTGTGGACTCTGTGGGAGAAGGCGAGGGCGGGATGTTTCAAGAGAACAGCATCGAAACATGTATATCTAGGGTGAAACAGATCACCAGCCCAGGTTGGATGCATGAGACAAGTGCTCAGGCCTGGTGCACTGGGAAGACCCAGAGGGATGGGGTGGAGAGGGAGGTGGGAGGGGGGACCAGGATGGGGAATACATGTAAATCCATGGCTAATTCATTTCAATGTATGACAAAAACCACTGCAATGTTGTAAAGTAATTAGCCTCCAACAAATAAAAATAAATGGAAGAAAAAAAAAAAAAAAGAAATCCTTTGTAGAGCCACATGCAACGGTGCAGGTGTTCTCTAGAGGACAATCAGAAAGAAAAAGGACAAGGGCATCCAACAAATTCTCTGGGGATCTAAGTTGGGAAGCGAGCAGGTTAAGAAAGGAGGAACTCTTGGAAGGATGTGTTTGAGCATCTAGAGGGTGAACTGGAAGAAACAGTGATGGTAAGATATAACCAGTTTTTCTTTTTTCATTCAAAAATACTGATTATCTATTATGTGCCATGCATCGGCTTGAAAACATGAGTGTAGAATGAATGATAGCCATTTCTGGTTTGAATTTATAGTTACATGGCAAAGACTGTGTGTGATGTGCTGCAATTTTAGCTTTTGGCCAATTTGTCTGAAGATCCATTACTTTTCTTAGTGAAACTGATAGAGGCTTTTAATGTTTCAGATACAGGACATTGATAATTCTAGGGGTCTCAACCCAAACTCACTTCTGAAGAATGCTAAAATTTTAGGACTGGAATATAAAAGTGTCATTGAAACCTGCATTTTATTTTTACTGCTTTTTATTCATTGTCAGGTTTTGCTAAGTGAATTTCCTTCCCCTCTCCTTCCTTCCGTTCCTTCTCTAACCCTTCCTCACTCCCTCCTTTCCTTGCTTCCTTCCAATATTTCCCTAATATTTGGTAAAGAAAATCAGTATTGTACAACAGTCAGCTGCCCAGAAATCCTTCAAGCCTCCGAGGCAGAAAAAGAGTGTTGACACATGCAGTGAATGAGACTGGGGACTTACTACTTGAATAAGAGAGGGGACAAGGTCATTCCTATCATGGTTGGCAAGGAGACTCGAGAGAACACCTGGGTTGAAAGCAGGTTATTCACCAGGAATCTTCTCTGCCTTTCTTTCTGGACAGACAGGAGAATGTCTTTCCATTGCTATCTGAGCCTACTGAAAGTTATAAAAGAGCCTTGTGTGAAGAGAAATGTTCCATGTAGATGAAAACATCAACGAGCCTATGAAGTCAAAAATTAATTTTGGTGAACCATTTTGAAGAGAAATACTTTTAAATGGCAAGAAAGTGAGCAAGCATGAAATAGGAAATAGTATAATAGATAACTTTGAATTGAGCTATAAAGATTTTATTCTAATTAATACATAATTGGATACAATTTAGAATGTAATGATTACTATAGGATTAGGTATTTTCTTTTCCATTCTGTATTGACTATGCAACCCAGTCTTCAATTGAAAGTGTAGATGGATTGTTTAGTCAATACCAAAAATTTGAGCAAGTGTACCCAAATTGCACAGGATTTTACTGAAAAGTGCTACAGGATTGTAATTCTATAATTTTCTGCTTTTGTTCTATTGTGATGGGTTTGAGGATGTTTGCCAATATCGTCAGAAAACACTTGTAATGGCATTGAGAGGGAGAGATTATGCTCGGATGTGAGAGGGTGATTATGCTTGAATGAGAATGTGGCAGCTGTGGTGTGCTGGATCAGCAGGCTGCCCCACACCTGGGCTGCAGGTGCACCTGGGAGTCATTCTGGAAGGGTGCCCTGTGGCAGGGTTTCCACATCCCGCTGCATGTTACAATCACCTGGGGAGCCTTTACAGCTCTCCGTGCTCTGCCCCAGTGACTAGTATCCTGGGGAGCAGGCATGGCTCTTTTCTCAGATCTGTCTGGATTATTACAATTTACAGGAAGGGTTGAGAACCATTGTCCTCAGGATAAGCAGGACAGCAGAGAAACTGCCTGCAGGACTGACAGTGACAAAAGAACAGAGATGAGATGTGGAAAGGTGGGGGCAGAAAAAAATCAGTGCAAGGAAGGAGGACATGATGCATTTCAGACTAATAAGCTAAAGGATGCTCACATTTTATCCAAAGTGGGAAAAGGAGCTAGAGTGTTGCTTTTTCCAACAGTCTGAGACACAACAAAAGAGCTGGAATATTGTTGGAATTCCTTGAGCATAGCAGATCCCTAAGAAACTTCAAACTATTGTGGACAGTGGTTCCTTCAGACAATGGTTCCTTGTTAATTTCAAAGACCAGGAACAAATCCAAAAATAAGATAAGCTTTGAAGAACCAGGATATCTCCCCCAAGGTTACAATGGCTACCAGGCAGACAGATCATGCTCTTCTTGTAGGAGGCCGTGAGGAGACCAGTGCAGTCAAGTTCAGCAAGAAAACATTAGTAATAGGACAGATTCGGAGGCTACCATCTTCAAAAGGCATTTATGAATTCAACCTGGCATTCCAGTTAAGGTTGCCAGGTAAACCACAGGACACCCAGATAAATGTGGACTGTACGTAAACAATGAAGAACTTTTTAGAGTTGCACAGGACTCATTTACATTAAAATCTATGCATTTTTAAAAATATATATTTATTTATTTGGCTACATTGGGTCTTACTTGCAGCACGCAGGATCTTCACCGTGTCATGTGGGATCTTCTGTTGCGGCACACCAGCTCTCTTGATGTGACTGTGGGCTCAGTAGTCATGACACACAGGATCCAGAGTGTGTGGGCTTCATAAGTAGCAGCAATCGGGCTCTCTAGTTGTGGCATATAAGATCAGTTGCTCCGCAGCATGTGGGATCTCAGTTCTCTGACCAGGGATCTAACTTGCAACCTGCATTGCACAGTGGGATCTTATCCACTGGACCACCAGTTCAGTTCAGCCGCTCAGTTGTGTCTGACTCTTTGTGACCCCATGGACTGCAGCACACCAGGCTTCCCTGTCTGTCAACAACTCTCGGAGGTTGCTCAGACTCATGTTCATCCAGTCGGTGATGCCATCCAACCATCTCATCCTCTATCATCTCCTTCTCCTCCTGCCTTCAATCTTTCCCAGCATCAGGGTCTTTTCCAGTGAGTCAGTTCTTCGCATCAGGTGGCCAAAGTATTGGAGTTTCAGTTTCAGCATCTGCCCTTCCAATGAACAAACAGTCAGGACTAAGTTCCTTTAGGATTGACTGGTTTGATCTCCTTGCGAAGTCCCCAAATTTATTGTTTACTTGAAATTCATACTTAACTGGGCATCCTCTACTTTTATTTACTAAATCTGGCAACTCTTATTCCGAGTGACTTTCTAGTTCATTTCAGTTCAGTTCAGTTCAGTCGCTCAGTCATGTCTGACTGTTTGTGACCCCATGAACTACAGCACACCAGGCCTCCCTGTCCATCACCAACTCCCAGAGTCCACCCAAACTCATGTCCATTGAGTTGGTGATGCCATCCAACCATCTCATCCTCTGTCATCCCCTTCTCCTCCCACCCCCAATCCCTCCCAGCATCAGGATCTTTTCAAATGACTCAGCTCTTTGCATCAGGTGGCCGAAGTATTGGAGTTTCAGCTTCAACATCAGTCCTTCCAGTGAGCACCCAGGACTGATCTCCTTTAGGACTTTCTGGTGATATTGTCTAAGATGCTGGTGTGGACGGTGGGAAATGGCTGAGTAATGGGACCAGGAGCACCTGCGCACTCAGATGAATGGAGCCAGCTGAGCACAGTGGAGGTCTGACGGGAAAGGCAGACTGTCCCTGAGGTACGCCATCAGTGTTCACTGTGAACACGAGGTTCGAATGGTTTCCAGCCAAGATGCCAGAGTCTCTTCATAAGAAGTTCTCATAAAAGCAAGGTGCTCTGTGCAGCACTGGAAGTTTCCTGGTTGGTAGTCAGTACATAGGGCAGTCAGCAGGCGACAAGCTCTGGTCCCAGGGGAGTACCTAATGAGATCCAAGTAGACCCCAAGAACCAGCAGTGCACTGAATCCCAGACTAGCAGCTACAAGTAAGGCTAAGACAGAAGCTTGGTTAGTGCAGCTGGGGCACCGCAGCATCTGTGCAAACGAGCAGCAAGCAGCAAGCTGTGCATACACACATACCCTCACCTGTCTACCTATCTGTATCCGTCTGTCTATCTTCCTATCTATGTATCTATCATCACTGACTCCCTATCTATCTACCTATCCTCTATCTTTCTATCTTCTCTATCATCTATTGTCTATCTGTCTACTATCTATCATCTGTCTCTCTCTACCATCTATTATTTATCTATTAACGGGGTCGCAAAAGAGTCAGGCAGTCTGACTGAGTAACTAAACAACATCATCTATCTATCATCTCTCTAATCTGTCAGTTATCTATTTATCTACCTACCTTTTTATTTTTATTTTTTTGTGTGGTTTTATTTTTTTTTTTTTTTCCATTTATTTTTATTAGTTGGAGGCTAATTACTTTACATCATTACAGTAGTTTTTGTTATACATTGAAATGAATTAGCCATGGATTTACATGTATTCCCCATCCCAGTCCCCCCTCCCACCTCCCTCTCCACCCGATCCCTCTGGGTCTTCCCAGTGCACCAGCCCCGAGCACTAGTCTCATGTACCCAACCTGGGCTGGTTATCTGTTTCACCCTAGATAATATACATGTTTCAATGCTGTTCTTTTGAAACATCCCACCCTCGCCTTCTCCCAGAGTCCACAAGTCTGTTCTATACATCTGAGTCTCTTTTTCTGTCTACCTACCTTTTTAGAATACCACATCAGGAAACTGGCCAAATACTTCCTGCCTCAGACCAAAATTGCCTCTGGGGACAAAGTACATTGCTGAGCCTGCTAGGGAGGGATAACCTGGCTGCGGTCATCAGGGAGGGAATAATTGCAGAACCGTGGAATGGAGACCCAGACCTAAGCTGGCAGGATCTCTACAGGGTTTGCAAGCATCTTCTCAAAGCAGACTGGATGATGACTTTGAAGGTCAGCTAAGTTAACGGCTTGATACAAAGGTAGACCGATCAATGTACTGATTGAAATTTTCTGCTCAATGAAATGTCTTGAAGAGGGTATGTGGCTCCCATCTAAGGTTAACCTTTGAAATGGAATATAATGATATTGATCATACTTGACATCATCAGCAACTTTTGATAGCTTTGATCTCTGATTAGATGGTTAAACATAAGAGGTCCACGGGAAGTATGCTCTAGAAGCGGATAAATTTGTTCTAAAGCAGTTCTATAATAATGGCACAATTCTGTTCTTTTAACAATAAGAATTAAATGATGGTTTCTGAAGTTGAATGCTGGATACACAACCACTTCTTGAGTAAGAGTAGCAGGAAGACTGGGCATTATAAGGCAGATGGAAGGATGACTTGTAAGCAGAGCAAAGATGAATTAGGTGAATTAGGTGAGAACTCCTGAGTTCTCTTTTCTTTCTCTCCCTTTAGGACACACACCCGAAGACAAATCGACAGAGTATTTTTGCCTCCTTTTATAACTGAACTACCAGGAAAGCAGATTCTGGCAACAACAGAAAACACCTTGCTATTTTATTGTGGGTATCCATCGCTGTATAAACCAATTTAATAGGGTACCATAGTTGCCAAGTTGTCTAATCTCCAGATTTTCTCAGCATTTCCCATCTGCTCACACAATAGCCAGAAGATGTTTCCTTCCTGGATGTAGAATAGTGTGCTTTAAAACTGCCTGAAGGAATCTACTAACCCAAGCTGTTTTAATAAGGTTAAGTGTATAAAATATTCATCTCACAGGATATATGCCCATATGCCATCATATCATTAGTCACAAATATGAACAGTTGAACATTCTGGTCACCAATGTCCATCTTTACGGCTAGAATACTAGGGACATGCATCAAGCTGTCTTATTTATCTCTGGCGGCATTTTTCATCTGGTGCACAAGGCTTTGTCCATGTTGTCATATTTTATTTGTCTATCCATCTTGTAAATGGTTGTTCCTTGTTGTCAAGCATTACAGTGTATTTAGAGGCAGATGGTCCCCTGATTCTACATAATACCCCAAACCATCTCCTTTGAGGCTCTCATATGTTCTTAAACACTCCTACTGTACACTGAAATTCTGTTCTGTCTTTATCGAGAGCCAGGAAGGAAGTTCCTGGAATAAAAAGACCATAAACTGTTGATTGGAAGCCTCCTTCCCACTATTTCTAGATTCAAAAGTTCTAGCCCTCCTACAGTTTGGCCAATAAAAAGAAACTGCCTTCCATAAAGGGGAAAAAGATACCTTGGGCTATGGAAAGGACATATAGTAATTTTTCTCTCTTTCCTCCCTATTGAAAATTATCACTCAGATTTGGCACTTAATGGGAGAGAGAATTGGAGAAGGGCATGGCAACCTACTTCAGTATTCTTGCCTGGAGAATCCCATGGACAGAGGAGACTGGTGGGCTACAGTCCATGGGGTCACAAAGAGTTGGACATGACTAAAGCAACTTAGCATGCACGCATGCACAGAGAGAGAATAGGTTAATGGGTCATTAAGATTACATTTTCCCAGAGGCAGAATTGTTTGTACTTTCTGTTCACAGTATTTTTAAGTCAGAATACATATCAGATACATGTATAATTCAACTGCAGGTATTATTATATACCTGCTTACATACATGTCTATGTATATTTTATTTATACATATATATGTCAAAGGATACCTACTTGATATTAAAAATAATTCTCTCTGGGTGGTGTAATTATAGGTGAATTTTACTTCATCCTGTTTGCTTTTGGTAGTTAAAAATTTTTTTATCCAAGTGTATGTTTTACCTATGTAATAATTTTACAAATGTTAAAGCAACCACTTCTAAACTGAATGCTAGGTATGTGTGAGTGTAAATGATGCATGTCTATCACAATTATATAAGCCATGGGTATCCAAAGACGGCCTCATGTCTGTCTCTCCTGTGGGTATGCAACTGAAGGGCATGATGTGCCTGTCTTGCCTGCCCTCCTCTAAGAGCCCTAACAAGCAATGAGGAAGGGGTGCTCTGGGGGTCAGACAGAGCCATCACAATCTTCCACTTTGATTTCCTGAGAAAATAGCAGTAGGCAGGAACATATATGCTATAAAAAAGAGAGTAGAAAGAAACCGATGTTTATTAAGTGCCTCTTGATGGCCTGAGTGTGTGATGTGTGTGTTGTTTCATTTTCCCTTCATTATCTGGCATCATTCCTATTTTGCAGATATGGACACTGACCCAGAGTCTCTCATGGTGACTCACTAACCTATGACAGAGCCCGGGGTTGAACTGGTCCTAAAAATTGCAGCTCTACGCACGTACCCTATTGCATTATGCTTCCCAATTATGGAAGAGATAAGGCAGGCTGACGCGACACAGATGACCTGTCAGTCACCCATGACTGCTCTCTCTCTATTGCTTTCCAGTCATGATTTCTCTTGATGTTGGGATGTAAAAGCCCCCCGAACTCTTTATAGGGCTGTATTTTCATTATCCTTTTAGTTTCAAACCCACCCAATTAATAAAATTATTTTGAACCTTTGACTGAAAATCCCACGGGTATAATTTTGAGATTTTAACTTACACCATGCAGGAGATGCAAGAGATGCGGGTTCAGGTCCTGGGTTGGGAAGATCCCCTGGAGAAGGAAATGGCAACCCACTCCAGTATTCTGGCCTGGAGAATCCCATGGACAGAGGAGCCTGGTGGGCTACAGTCCATGGGGTCTCAGAGTCGGACACAACTGAGCGACTGAGCACACAAACACGAAATTTACACCACAGTGACATTTGTTAACCAGCTTACGATCAAAAAGAACCATCTGAGAGAAGTCAGGAAACCTTGGCATGTGCTGGTCAGAATGGCTGCCATCAAAAAGTCTACAAACAGTAAATGCTGGAGAGGGTGTGGAGAAAAGGGAACCCTGTTACACTGTTGGTGAGAATGCAAACTTGTACAGCCACTATGGGGAACAGTGTAGAGATTCCTTAAAAAACTGGAAGTAGATCTGCCATATGACCCAGCAGTCCCACTTCTGGGCATACACACTGAGGAAACCAGATCTGAAAGAGACACGTGCACCCGAATGTTCATCGCAGCACTGTTTATAATAGTGAGGACATGGAAGCAACCTAGATGTCCATTGGCAGATGAATGGATGAAGAAGCTGTGGTACATATACAGCATGGAATATTACTCAGCTATAAAAAAGAACACATTTGAGTCAGTTCTAATGAGGTGGATGAAACTGGAGCCTATTATACAGAGTGAAGTAAGTCAGAAAGAAAAACACCAATACAGTATATTAATGCATATATATGGAATTTAGAAAAATGGTAAGGATGACCCTATATTCAAGATAGCAAAAGAGACACAGATGTAAAGAACAGACTTTTGGACTCTGTGGGAGAAGGTGAGGGTAGGATGATTTGAGAGAACAGCACTGATACATGTATATTACCATATGTGAAACAGATCACCAGTGTAAGTTTGATGCATGAAATAGGGCACTCAAAGCTGGTGCTCTGGGACAACCCAGAGGGATGGGGTGGGGAGGGAGGTGGGAAGGGGGTTTGGGACGGGGATGCCGATTCATGTCAATGTATGGCAGAAACCGCCATGATATTGTAAAGTAATTAGCCTCCAATTAAAATAAGTAAATTAAAAAAAAAAACCTTGATATGAAACCACTGATGACCCCTCTAAATCTCCTTCCTGACACTGATTGATCGATCACATGTGGAATGGATAAGTATGGGACGAATCTGTGATCCACATTCCAGTCAGCCAGTTGTTTTGTTTTTCACTTGATTCACACTGATGTGAAGCTTGACTTGGAAGGTACCCCACAACCAGGCTGGCCCAACCTCCCATGAAGCTGCTTTAACAGGCCACTGTCATGGGAGCCCCATTAGTGATGGAGACGGAAGCAAGGGTGGGGAGTCAGCACAGGTTTGGAAACCCTTCCTTACATTGACTTGCAACCTGCTTTCCTGCGACCACACTCAGAGTGGATGGAAGACTGCCCAAATGGTACAAAACTGTGAGTGAGTCTCTCTCTAACATTGCCTCTTCTCCAGGTTAAACCTGTAGTTTCTTTGAACCTACCTGAGCAAATTGTTGTTGTTCCATCACTGTCATGTCCGACTCTTTGTGACCTCATAAACTGCAGCATGCCAGCCTCCCACGTCCTTCACTATCTCCCAGAGTTTGCTCAGATTAAGAGTTTACAATGTGTTCCTCCTTGATTTTCTCTTCATTTTCACACATTCTTGTGGGGAAAATATAATGGTCTCTAGACCCCTCCCCATCCTTGTCGCTGGCAAAGGATATACACTGTAAGACTGATGACACTGCTTTGAACACCACCTAAATAGGACCAAACCTGCAATCTGTCTGCAGCCCATCTGATTCAAGTGGAGAAGGTCAGGCTCCAGCACCTTCTCCCAACCTGTGTTCTCCAGCAAGCCCACAACACTGTCTCAGACCATGGGCAGTGACACGTGTAGGCTAGCACCTTTCAAGATACATTTTTAAAATGAGCCAGTAGGGCTAAGCCCATGATTGTTTACTCTGGCAAAGCTGAAAATAGCTGCAACCAACAAATATTTTGCCCTTCATGTGGCTTCTTGCAGTGTTGCAGCTGTTGCCTCATCCAGAGGAAGTGCCAGGCCTAAGGGTAAACAGACACTTAATTAGATCAGGGTGAGCTCCGAAAACTTGCAAGCGGGCGGAGCAATAATGCCCCCGTAGTTTCTCACCAAGGACACACAGTGTGTGCTAAGAAATAACTACCTTGGGCTGGGAGAGCTGTGGTTCCTCCCCACCCTCCTTGTTTTGAAAGTGTTTTCTTGGAACTCGGTGGCCTGAGAGAGTGTTTCATGACAAAGAATGCAGCACTGCCATTTCCCTTCAACCCTGCAGTAAGAGCGGATGTGACCAAGCCCCTGGCACCCAGGGTGGATCTTTGGATTCATGTTTCAGCATCAGACAAGTTTCAACAGCCATTGGTATCAACAGCAGGGGCCGATTAGCAGAAGAAAAACACTTTATCCCTGGCCTGGCACAAAAATCAAAACAGACATGCTCCAACCAGGAAGAGATGCAGTTTGCTGAGAAAACTTCATGCTTGATAGGTCTCACCATGCCCTGAGGAGCCACTGTGGACATTTTCAATATGTTTCACTATATAGTTTATGGTTGTTATTGTACAAAATGACAAGCGTCTGCTCCCCATCGGCAAGGATCCCAGATGGTGAAGCTGCAGTTCAGCGAGCCTGTTGCTTTCTGAGTGTGGCCAGCACTGTGACTCTCCCATCCCTCATTTCAGCTGAACTGAGGGACCTCTGTTCCTGCAAGGGCCAGAGAAAACGAGATCACAGGTGGACTTGTCGGAGTGCCTGCTTTAGACTCTGCTCATTTTGGTAGGCCCATGGCCTTGTTTTGGGTGTTCATATTTGGTTCTCTTTTGTTGGTTTGTTTGTTTTGAACAATGCTGTCATGCTGGTTTTGTGGTGTGTCCACTTGACCAGGCTAAATTACATGCCCAAGAATTCCCTTTCAAGTATGCGAGAGGCTGGGCTGAAGGAGACACTCTCTGCTGAGGGCTGGGAAAGGCAAGCTGCAGGATTTTTGTAGCATACACACCCTTCGACCAGGTATTTGACCAAACATGTATCTAGTGCTATGAAGGGACTTTGAAGATGTTATCGAAGTCTTTATCAACTGACTTTAAATTAGAGAAATTACCCTAGGAGGCCCTTACTTAATCAGTTAAAGAGATTCCTCCCTTTGGACAGTAGTTTCAGCCCATGCTTGTGGGGTTCCAGCTGCTCCTGATCTTCCCTTCCTGACAGCCTGCCTCAATAGACTTTAGATCTGCTTAACCACTTCCCTGGTGGTGCAGTGATGAAGAATCCGCCTGCAAGCTCAGGAGAACCAGGTGTGTTCCCTGGGTCGAGAAGATCCCCTGGAAGAGGAAATGGCAACCCACTCCAGTATTCTTGCCTGGAGGATTCCATGGACAGAGGAGCGTGGAGGGCTACAGTCCATGGGGTCACAAAGAGTTGGACACAACCAAGCACACAGCACACACACATGTGCCCCAACAATTGCAAGAGCCAATTCCTTGTGGTAGATTCATGGATCCCTCTATGTATATGCCTGTCTATCCATCTGTCTGACCAACATCTATCACCTATCTGTCTGTCTTAACTGCTTCTGCCTGTGGTTCAACCCTGCCTGATGTAGCTATAAAATCCTTAAGGTCAAAAACTACGCTTTAAAAAAAAAATCACCATAGCTCATAGCACAATGTTCTGTAAACACCTGGCACATTAAAGATTAACTCTTGGATTTTTTTTTAATGAAGTGCAGTTACCGTGTGACTTATTCATCAGACTTGGATCTGCTTGATAACTCTCTAAGACCCATTCAATGTATCTGTATTGACTGAGCACCTGATAAAGGGAATGGTGTGTGTGTGTGTGTGTGTGTGTGTGTGTGTGTGTGTACACATGTGCACACGAGACAAGAGATAAAAGTAGATTCAACTTTGGGACTAAAGCAGACCCCAGGCCTTCTTCACTCTCCAGCTGGGTTTAGTGAAGGTGACAGTAACACAGAATTGAGGTTGCTTGACCTGGTTTATTGTTATTCATCTGATGTTTGATTTATCATTCACTCAATTTTCCAGTCATTGTGGCATAAAATGCAAACCTATCCATGCGGAAATATCCATTGAATTCAAATAAATCTTAAAATATTTGATCCACTCAGGCTATCATCCACCGTTAGTCCAATTGATACGTTAGGCTATTTGCAAGTGAGGGAATTCTATAACATATTTAAAAATACTTAGAGAAGAGGTTGTCTATCAGGAATGCGTTTGAAGTAGGAAAGGAAAGAGGCTGATGTGCCCCGTGGAGACTGAGGAAGGAAGACTAAATTTAAGGGGAAGGCTGACAAAACGGCCAGGTAGTCATCCAATGTAATCTCAGGAGTTCAGGCACCACACCTAGATTAGCATCAGGACTGGGTGACTTTCCACTTTCCAAGAAGATCCCTGGGCTGCTGGACATGGGAACTGGGGAAGGTCTCTGGGTGCCATTTCCCTACATACAAAATGGGAGGGCTTGCCGTTTGCTTTATGATGCTAACCACACACAGGGTCATTTTTCCTAGACCCATTAGATGATGTTGGCAAAAAGTTTTAGCCTCTTATGAACAAAAGCAATGCACAGATCTGAGCATGGATTAACAACCACAGGAAGCTGATCCTTGCTTTTAAACAAGATCAGGGGCATTCAGGGTGTTAGGGTGTGGACAGATCCTTGATTTTCAGACCCAATTTCACTGACTCATTGAATATCATGACGTAACTGCTGGTTCCCAGTCATAAGATGCAGATCCCAGTTAACACAGCATCATAAGCTCATTTCCCATTATGATGTGATCTTGGAAATGAGTTTTTAATGATTATTTTTACAAAGCATCCACAGATGGTTAGCCTATCACATTGGCCAATGAACTGAGCAATCCCAGACTGGCATGATGACGATGATGATAATTACTTTTGTGCTGAAGGAGATAGTACCGTCTGCACCAACTAGAAATGATTTCAACAAGAAATTCTTTTGACTGTATTTAAAAGCAAAGTTGTTTTTTTCTCCCTTCCTCCTCTTCTATCGTAAACTAGAATCATTAAATATCCAGAGAAGATTGCCTCCTCCACACCACGTTGATAGCTCGATCCTCAAAATGACTTCTCTCCAGACTGGAGGGCATAAGGTCCTGCCTGTTGAGGAGCCTCCCTGGACCTTGCCCTGGAGGAACGACCCTCCCTGTTCAGTTGGAGGTGGGAGCTCTAAGCTGAGGAGCTGGTCTCAGCTCTGTGGCATCTCTAAGGAAACAGGGAGGGTGGAGGGTGACGGTACCTCCTCCCCACTGACACAAGACGGTTCATTCATTTCTCATCCCTCTGTTCCTTTGATGGCTCCGGAAGGAAGGGAGGGGTGAGAGAGCAGATGTGCCCTGGGGCTGCAGGCGTGTCCCTGGCGGTCCCCTGGAAGATAGCACAGTGGGGAAAGGCCGAGGGCGAGTGAGGCCTGGGCTGTGCCTCCTGGCCGCTGCAGGGACCATTTCTGAAAACTAGCAGGTGTCTGCAGACAAGGCTTGGAATGTCAAGGTGCTGATGTCACGATTCAGGGACAGGGGAGGGAGGAGAACTTCAGTGACTGCTTGGCAAGTTTAATCCATAGAGTATAAACAAGCAGCTGGTGGGCTGGACAGGACCCGTGAATGGGTTTTTGTTTTTTCCCCACAAACCTGGACCACACTGTGTCTTTAAAACTATTTCATTGTGCATCCTGATTTCAAAACAGATTTCACATAACATTTGAAAATTCCATCTTCTTGAAGAATCGGGATGCCTGGTCCCCCAGAAGCACCATCCTTCCAAGCAGTAACCCACAGGGTCCCCTTCTTAAGGGGTCAAGCTTCTCCAGGGGCACAAATCCTACTGCTTTCGGTTGTCTCCCCAAAATGGAGCCCCAAGGTGATCCCACATGTCATCATACATATTTAATATGCAAACACAATGCAGAAAGAACACAACTTAAGGAGCTTTTGTGAAACAAATTAGATATTTCTACCCATGAAAAATAATATAAATAATGATGAACGATGTAAATCTCCCCCATTTGTATTACCTCCGTGGATTTGTTGGTATTGGCTTTTGTGAGACATGTCTTTAATTAGTTTTGGGGAACTCCTAGAGCTATTGGGGGAGGGCAAGTCTCTGGCCTCACAAAAAAAAGGGCTTCTGGAAGTGAGGAGGAGGTAGGGTGACCAACTAGGCAGCCTTCCCTAGATCTGAGGGGTTTCCTGAGATGTGCAACATTCAGCGCTAAAACCAAGAAACTTCCAAGTCAACTGAAAGATCAGTCACCCAAAAGAGGAGGCTCAGCAGAGGTGGTCCAGGGATCCCCAAATAAGCCCCAACTTCCTCACGGCCTCACTAGGGACAGTCCTGGGCAGCCACCCCTGTCACTCTCCTTCCAGGAAATGCTGCTTCCCCGGGACCCCGGGATCGCACTCATCCCCGAGGGCTGTACACCGGGAATCCGGGTGGGCCTTCTCCCCTCTGTGCGGGTTTCCACTTGGCATTCCTTCAAGAAACTCCCAAACTGCTGGTCGATTTAGTCTGCCTTAAGCCGAGAACCTCACCCCAGCCTCTCTCTGAGATGGAGAAAGTGGCTGGGGGTCATTTGATGGGCACCTGGGCCCTGGAGAGGGCAGCGATGACACAGAAGAAAGTTACTTGGCCTGGCTTCACCTGCTTTCCAGGATAGATCACTCTGCCAGCATATCCCCTGAAGTCATCTTTTCTTTTTAATTAAAATTTTGGGGGGCATAGTTGCTTTACAATGCTGTGTTAGTTTCTGCTGCCCAGCAAAGTGAGTCAGCTCTATGTACACATATAGCCCCTCTCTTTGGATTCCCTTCACATTTAGGTCACCACAGAGCAGAGTTCCCTGAGCTATACAACAAGTTCTCATTAGTTATCTATTTTATACATAGTAAATGTAGGAGACTCAAGTTCGATCCCTGGGTGGGGAAGATTTCCTGGAGAAGGAAATGGCACCCCACTCCAGTATTCCTGCCTGGGAAATCCCAAGGACAGAGGAGCCTGGAAGGCCACAGTCCATGGGGTTGCAAAGAGTCGGACACGACTGAGCGCTCATGCACACCAGTGCATATCTGTCAATATCCATCTCCCAACTCATCCCGCCCCCACTACCCACTTGGTGTTCATACATGTCTCTACATTTGTGTCTCTATTTCTCCTTTGCAAATAAGATCATCTATACCATTTTTCTAGATTCCACATATCTGCATTAATATGTAATACTTGTTTTTCTCTTTCTGACTTACCCCTGAAGTCATCTTTAAGAGAAAATTACTAACTCTCCCTGTCAGAAGCAGATCTGTAGAATGGCCTCTTTTCGGGTCCTTTTCCTCCACTGGCTGACTGTCCCCCAGCTTCCTCCCACCAGGCCCCATCCCTCTCAGCTCAGCCCAGCCCGTCCCTCCCTCCAGAGTCTCTTCTCATCCAGCCCTGCCTGACCTGCTCACCGCCGTGAGTCCCGCATCCCCTGGGCCCCTGCGTCCCCATGACCCAGCTCCGTATGTGCGTGCGATTCAGATTTCACTGGTTTGGAATTCCTGAGAATTCCATCTGGGCTGAGCCAAGTTTTATTGTGACATATTTTATGAGGAAAGGTTTTCACAAAACAAATGAATACTGACAACAAAATTACAAGGATGTTCGGTTTAATAAAGGGGATAATCTGCCAAGATGCTATCATCGCTTTGGGGCCTGGTTCGAGCCCCTGGGCAGATGGAGTGTCTGGTCCACGAGTTATGCCAGTTCCCCTGTTCTCTCCTCTTCTTGAAACCTTCCCTCACCACCCCCTGGAGCTGACCCCAAGCCCGCTCCCTCCTCGGAGCCTCAGGGCACTTTGGCACCTATGACTTCTTCCCCTGCATTCATCACTTCTCTAGCCAATTCTCTTTAGAGGGTTCTGTGATTCAGACAGCTCTTTTTTTAAAAAGCTTTTATTAGAGCGTAGTTGCTTTATGATGTTTCTGCAGCAAAGTAAATCAACTTTGCATATACATATGTCCCCCCCCTTTTGGATTGCCTTAGCATTTAGGTCATCAAGAGCACTGAGGAGAGTTCCCTGTGCTATACAGTCAGTTCTCATTAGCTATCTATGTTGTGTGCGTGCTAAGTCGCTTCAGTCGTGTCTGACTCTGCGACCCTATGGACTGTAACCTGCCAGGCTTCTCAGTCCATGGGCTCCTCCGGGGAAGAATATTGGAGTGGGTTGCCGCGCCCCCCTCCAGATCTATTTTATACATGGTATCATAATGTGTATATGTCAATCCCAATCTTGCAACTCATCCCGCGCCCTTCCCCTTTGGCATCCACACGTTTGTTGTCTACCTCTGCAGTCAGACAGCTCTTGCATCGCCGCTCCTGACGCCCTGACCTCCTCCTCCTCCGTGGGGCCCATGCCGCTGTTCTGACCAGTCACCATGCAGCCTCGAGCTCTGCGTGCGCTCTGGCCAGCTCCACATGGCACAGTCCTACGTGCCTCATCTTGCCCGTGCCCCGTGTTCCCTGCCCAGCTGGTGCTGCCACATGAGATGTTACAAGGCCCACCAGGTGCCCACACCTGCCCAGCCCAAAGTGTGGGAGCGTTAACACCTGTGGGGAAAATTAAGCCCATAGGACACACGAACCAGAGGATAGTCTCCCTTCCTCTGTGCACACGTGCATGCAGGCTCAGTCGTGTCCCGCTCTTTGCGACCTCATGGACTGCAGCCCACCAGGCTCCTCTGTCCACGGGATTCTCCAGGCAAGAATACTGGAGTGGGTTGCCATTTCCTATTCCAGGGGATCTTCCTGACCCAGGGATCGAACCCGTGTCTCTTGAGTCTCCTGCATTGGCCAGCCAGAGGGTTCTTTTACCACTGCACCACCTGGGAAGTCCCTCCCTTCCTCTATTCTGGAGCAGTGACCCTGGAACACCTACTTTTACAGCTTGAGGGAACATGGCCCCACAGGACAAGCACTCACTCTGTGGAGGCTGGAGGCCCATACACCCTGGAGGGCTCTCCATCCTTGCCCACCTCACCCCTCTTTCCTGCTTCCCTGGGAGTATAATGCCTAATGAATCAGTGACCTATTAACTCGGCCTCAGGCAGTGTTTCTGAAGAACCCAGGCTAAGACACCATCTATCTGTCATATTCTCCTCCCTGTCACTTCCTATCTACCCTGCTTTCGAGCGTCTTGAAGCCAAGCCAAGGTGGAGACTTGGAGATGAGTCCCAGCGACCAGTCAACGGGCCGTGGGTGGGGTCTGGTGGTTCTTAGCTCAGAAGGAGGAATTGCGAGAGCAGCGTAGAGAGTTCCAGAACTGACTGTGGTATTAGCTGGTCTTCCAAAGGGTGCTTGTTTTTGTTTTCTTTGTTGACCTGAAATGATTCTCATTTTACATTGTTTTACATTAATGCTTCATTGTGTACATTTTTTCATCCTTGCTGAGTAAATAGTGCACATAAATTTTATTTGCCGACATGTGCATTGTTCATGCACGTTTCCTTTTTTTGTAAGAGCTTAAAGATTACAAAGTGCAGGGTCCTCGGAGAATCAGCTGAGGGCCTGCGCCAAGAGACAACTGCAATCTGCCTTGTCATCCAGCTTCTGATGAGAAAACACATCATCTTTTCCTTAAGCCAAGTATGCTTGGAGTTTTCTAGCACCTGTAACAGAAAGAGTCCTAGTTGCTACTCGGAATCTGTGGCAGCAATTTACTACTAGTCAGTAAACTTAAAAGTAATACAATGCTTCCTTTAAAATATTTAATAATTCTGGTTATTCAAATAGGATATACTCCCAAATAGTCTTTAAAAAGATTCTGTATTGTTCCTTAAAAGAACTAAAAATAGAGTTACCATAGAAATTAGTAGTGTTAGTCATTCAGTTGTGTCTGTTTCCTTGTGACCCCATGGACTGTAGCCCACCAGGCTTCCCAGTCCACTATTTCCCGGAGTTTTCTCAAACTCATGTCCACTGAATCAGTGATGCGATCCAACCATCTCATCCTCTGTCGTCCCCGTCTCCTCCTGACTTCAGTCTTTCCCAGCATGAGGGTCTTTTTCAATGCATCAGCTCCTTGCATCAGGTGGCCAAAATGTTGGAGTTTCGGCTTCAGTCCTTCCAGTGAATACTCAGGGTTGATTTCCTTTAGGACTGACTGGTTTGATCTCCTTGTTGTTCAAGGGACTCTCAAGAGTCTTCTCCAGCACTGCAGTTTGAAAGCATCAATTCTTTGGTGCTCAGCCTTCTTTATGGTCCAGCTCTAACATCCACACATGACTACTGGAAAAACCATAGCTTTGACTATACACACCTTTGTCGGCAAAGTGATGCCTCTGCTTTTAAATATGCTGTCTAGGTTGGTCATAGCTTTTCTTCCAATACCTTTATGTAATAATGATTTCTGTTGCATGTCCTGTTGCACGTGTGTGTCTGTAATTTAGGGACATGAGTTGTCAGCAGTCGGGAGCTTGTCCTCCTTTTCCCTGGGAGTCCCCGAGGCGTCTGTCTCCAGCTCCGTGTCCTAAGCACTCAGGGAGCACTGCTGACTTATCATGGGGAGACCTTAGAATGGCTCAAGGACAGTTGGGGTTCTAGACACAGAGTTCTGCACTCCACCTCTGGATGTCAGGGAGCTTACCAGTCGAACGACTGCTAGAAAGAGATTTTTATTTAATCCCAGCGAACCTTCTCCTAATTCAACACAGGATTTGAGAGAAGAAATATCAGAAACAAGAGAAGGAACGCGGGGGGTGGGGGAGCTGTCTATGGGGTCATGTTTGTCTCGCTCTGAGCGGGCCCTTGGCGTGGGCTGCACTGGGTGACATCACCTCTAGGTGGCGCTGGCACCTCCTTCCTGGATGCGGGGTCGCTGGCGGCCTGGTTGGGAAGCTTGCGAGGAGCCAGGCACTGGGATTACCTGTTTCCACTTCTAAAAATGTCACTAGGGGCAAGCTCTCAAATGACACTGTAGCAGTCACTCACTTCGACTCATCACCAAATCTGACCGTAGATTTTGTTATATTGTGGTAAAATAAAACCGACATACAATTTCCCATCCTAAGTAAGTGCACAGTTCAGCGGCATTTAGTACATTCACATCCTTGTGCAACCATCACCCCCATGCACCCCAGAACCTTGACATCTCCCAAACTGAAATTGTTCCCATTAAACAACAACCCCTCCCCCCAACCCCCTCCCCAGCCCCTGGCAACAACTCTTCTACTCCCCATGCCTATGAAGCTGACTCCTCTGGGGACTTCATATAGTTGAGAATCATACAGTATTTGTCCTTTTGTGTCTTGCTTGTTCACTTGGAGTAAGATCTTCAAGCTTCATCCTTGATGTAGCAAGTACTAGAATTTCCCTCCTTTTTAAGGCTGAATAAGTCATGGGATTTTGAAGCTGAAAATTCTAAAAATGTTCCCTCTTTGCTAAGAGGAAAACTAACTGAAAACCAGTGGGTTTTCAATTCCAGTATCGGCTGACTGAGACCCTCAGTCACAAGGAGTCACTGGGGGAGCCGGTCTCCATGCTGGCCTTTTGGTGCAGATTCATGGCAACCATGGCAACCAGGTGATTGCCAGGGTCTGGGGAGGGGGCTAGGAGGTTGTTGTTTAAAGGAGACCGTTTCAGTTGGGGAAGATGACAAGGTGGATCCACCCCACCCATTCTGGGGTGGATGGTGGTGATGGTCGCACAAGGATACGAATGTACTAAGTCCCCCTGAACTGCAGAGGAAGAGGCAGAACTGCTCCCAACATCACTCAGGGCAGCGATCTTCATCAAGCCAGTCCTAGGCTTCTGTGCAAGCTGCACTGTGGAAAGAGGAATGGAATTCTGCTGCTTGAAAACCCCTAGAGTCACTCCTCTCTCACCCTCTTCCTTCTACATTTCTGCCCCCACCTATTCTCTCCCCATCCTGTTGTTCCTGAGCAGGTATGGAGGTGTCCCCCTTGCCTTGGCTCTTTGAGAGGAAGCCAAGAGCCTACTCCCATTCAGACCTCATCCCGGATGAAAAATGATCGCCCTCTCTCCTGGTTCAGAATGGGCGAGTTTTCACTAGTCCAAGGAAGGACTAGGGCTTCCCAGGTGGCGCTAGCGGTAGAGAACCCAGCTGCCAATGCAGGAGACATAAGAGATGTGAGTTTGGTCCCTGGGTGGGGAAGATGCCCTGAAGAAGGGAATGGCTACCCACTCACTCCAGTATTCTTGCATTGAGAATCCCATGGACAGAGAAACCTGGTAGGTTACAGTCCATGGTGTTGCAAAAAGTCAGACAAAACTGAAGCAACTTAGGGAAAGACTGAGTTCAGCTCTGAGCACACATTACTTCTAAAAAAATTACTATGATTTTTTAAAATTAATTTTTTAAGTTCACTGGACTTGAAAACTAACTTCACAGCTGAAATGGAACTTACTCAATCCTTTCCCTCCCAGTCTTTACCTGGCTCCCTCCCACATGAGGAAGAAAGCCAGAGGCTTTGATAAAGATAAATAGAAAGACCATACCCTGCATTCCAAGCTCTCTGAATCCTATCCAGACCCGGCTTCCTTCAGAGTCTGTGGCTACAGGACGAGATTCCTTCTATCTTCCAAACACACCCTCAGCCTCCCCACTTTTGTTCATTTGCTAAACACCTTTTCTCCATCTGGAAAGGGCTCTGTCTCTCAGCATCCACTTGCCACTGTCTGCACCAGAGGCCTTAAGTGATGTTTGCCACCAGGAGGATCAACTCCACACAGGTACTGAAATATAAGAGCCAGACCTGCAAGATCATTGAAAGTTCCTCCTGACCAGCAGTGTTGGGGCATCTGGAAACAGTGACCTTGCCCTGGCCTGGAGGCTGGTGAGCATTATGGAAGAATGTAGTGCCTGGGGCTCCCAAGGGTAACTGGACTTCAGCTTGCCTGTTCTACCCAGTCTGGGAGAGCCGGGCTCCATACTGGCCTTTTGGTGCAGACTCATGCAACTAGAACCTCCTCCAGCCCTCATGTGCCTGCTCAGAAACCAATGACTAGAGAAATGGAGGCTTTGGCCCCAACACCAGTATTCTTTATACTTTAATTTTATACTGTATACTTTAATTCTGACAAAAGCTACTGCTGACAACTCCGCTCTGCTGATCCTGGGAGGTCATTGCCAGAAACTTTAAAATCTGCCTGTCTCAAGACCATCATGCAATCTCAATTCCAAAGAATATCTTAACCAAGATGGCTCTTTCTGTCAATATTTATTTATGAATAAATGACTGTGAAGGGCCTCAACCACAGACAAGATGGAAAACCCCCTTCATCAGGGAAGCTCTAACCACTGGACTTACAGTGGACTCCATTTTATACCCACGTTCTAATGACCCACAGTGAATGTACTGCGTGGACATGGATTCACAAGGTGTCCAACCATTTCCCTGCACGACAACCTGACTGCAGCTTCTGCCCATCCACGTTTCTCTCTAGACTCTCTAGTCTCTAACTGGTTTTGCCTCCACGCTTCTTCTGGCCATGTCACCTGGCTGTTGTTTCCTGTTTGGTCACTGAGTCATGTCCAGTCCTTTGTGACCCCATGGACTGCAGCACACCAGGCTTCCCTGTCCTTCACCATCTCCCTGAGTTTGCCAAGACTCATGTCCATTGAGTCAGTGATTCCAACCAATCATCTCACCCTCTGTCGTCCCCTTCTCCTCCCGCCTTCAGTCTTTCCCAGCATCAGGGTCTTTTCCAATGAGTCAGCTCTTCACATCAGGTGGCCAAAGTATTGGAGCTTCATCTTCATATTCAGCCTTCCAGTGAATATTCAGGGTTGATTTCCTTTAGGATTGACTGGTTTGATCTCCTTGAGTCCAAGGGACTCTCAAGAGCCTTATCTAGCACCGCAGTTGGAAAATATCACCTAGTAATTGCAACCAATTCCTACATGTTTGATCTCCAGGCTTCTTAGGTAGATGTGCAGGCCATCTTCACTAGATATTTTGGCAAATGGCAAGCCACAAAGAAACTTACTAATTGAGCCCTAAAAAAACCCCTGCCTTACGTCTCTGCTCACCTCAGTTAGCCTCAGCCTAAGCTTCCCAAGACCCCCACTAACACCTGGACCCATAACACCCATAACCACCCTCCTCAATCCCCCAGACCTCTGTTCTGGGGCCCTGAGGACCTCAGGATTTGTCCTCGGTCAAATCCGCTCTATGGGACTGCTTTCTGGAAAGCTCTCTCCCTTCTCACTTCAGTGGAAACATGGCTGCCCTCAGAGGCCGCTGCATCCGCTGTAGCCTCTTAAGTGCTGCCTGCTGTTTGTTTTTCCACATCCCATGTACTTGCGCCCAGAGTAAAATACGTGCTCTCCTGGTTCTTCATTGCCACTTCTAAAACGTTGCTTCTCCACCCTCCAAAACAAAAGCAAACCAACAAAACAATAAAGCAATCCAGCTCCTTCAAAGAATGTGCTATCTGACTATTCTGTCTTCTACTGCCTCTGCTTTCTGTGGTCATTCACCCACTTGCAGTCATGCAGCCTTATTCATAAATGACTTACACCTGGCCACTGATTCCTGTCTGCTTCCTGGCAACCTCAACACTCACACTGATAACCACCCCCAACCTGCTGTCCTCTACCCTTACCCTCTCAGATCCTCCATCTTCTCCCCCAGCCCAGCCTCTCACCTCAAGGTCACGTCCTACCTTGTCATCACCAAAACAACATCAGCTCTAAATTCTTGATTTCCACCATCCCAGTCTCTGACCACAGCTTCCCATCATTGAGGCTCACCTGCCCAAGCTTCCCATTCCAACACTTCCATGCTAGGACCTCTGATCAGGAGGCCCACCAGCTTTCTCCTCCCCCCTGCCCTCCCTCCCCCTAATACCCTCACTTCCTTCCTGTCTAGCTTAGATTCTATGACCTTTGTTATTACCACAACTCCCTTAACCATTCTCTTCCTATATCTCACTCACCAGGAAAACCCCCAAATATAGTCAAATCAAACTCTCCACCTACTGCACACCTGCATCTGAGCAGCTGACTGTAGATGCAGAGAAATACGCAGCCATGCTGAGGGGTCTTCCTTTAATGTTATGACCACTGAGCTCAAGAGGCCCACAGCCTGACTCATGACCCCGACACTCCCCTGGCAACATGACTCCTCCTGTCACTGGAGATCGTGCTTATTTCAGTAGAAAAATACAAGCTCACAGGAGCTGTCATCCACCCCTCACCAGATCCATCTGTATCCTGTGGTCCTATCTTCTGTCTTCCTGCTGTTGCAATGGACCATAATGATAAGAAGCCAGAGAACTAACATTTTACTGAGTGCTTACTATTCCAAGCGCATTTCTAAGTGCATTACATGGGTCAATGCACTTAACCCTCATCGCAATCCTGTGTGATGGATACATTATCATTTTTATTTTGCAGATAAGGAAATGGAGGCACAGGAAGGGCAAATTGTGTGGAGGTTTTTGTTGTTGTTTTTTGCCTAGCCATGCGGCTTCCAGGATCTCAGTTCCCAGACCAGGGATTGAAACCAGGCCACAGCAATGAAAGCCTGGAATCCTAAGCACTAGGCCCCCAGGGAGCTCCACTCTTCATTTGTCCCCTAAATGTTTGTCTTCTCACCTCCCCAGGATAATGCTCCTAGCCTTAACCCTTAGCTTGTCTCTTCCCATGGCTTACTCTCTGCTAGATTATTCCTATTAGTATGCAACCTTGTTGAAATACCTTAGGTACAAATATGCCTCTGTCTTCCAGTTACTGGTCCATTTCTCTGCTCCCTAGGATGGCTAACTTCCTTGAGAAATCCACCTCTCTCCTGAACGTTCCTGTCAGACCGCCATACCCATCATCCACTGAAACCCTAACATCAAGATTGCCAATGACCACCACATTCTATCTTTCTCACTTCTCAACAACCAACCCCTCCAAAACCTTTAATCCTGAGGGACGGCTTTCTCTTGGTTCTCTTCCCACTATTCTGACTGCAGCTTCTCAGACCCTTTTGCAGGTTTCTCACCTCCCCAACCTAGAAATACCAGACAGTCTTATAGCCTTCTCTCTTTCCTTCCTACATGCCTGAGTGCTCAGTCGCTTCAGTCCTGTCTGACTCCTTGCAACTCCACGGACTGTAGCCCACAGGCTCCTCTGTCCAAGGGATTCTCCAGGCAAGAATACTGGAGTGGGTTGCCATTTCCTTCTCCAGGGGATCTTCCCATCCCAGGGATCGAAACTGCATCTCCTGCATCTAATGCACTGAAGGCAGATTCTTTACCCACTGCACTCACCCTCTAGATAATCTCTGTACTGAATTTTCCTATCAGCACCTAAAGCGGCATCACTGTCTTTCTCAAAGATTGCTGGTCAGTGTCTTTCCCTCTTCAGCTCCTCTGGGTTGCAGAGGCACTTGGTATTTTGCTCTTTATTCCTGAGCTTCATCTACCCAGAGCTTTGCCCAGTACCAGCCTTGCCAGCATAATAACAGTGATCAAAAGGAGGCAAATTTGAAGTCTGAGTCATTCTAGAAAGCTCAGATGTCTGGGTTAACATGGAGCTTGGATCTTCTCACTAGGGGTTACATCTTGACTTTCCTCCTGACACCTAGTTGTCTGATATCTGTCCCTAAATAGCCAATCATTCTGGTGCTAAGACCCTAGCTTAAATTTTGGCCTCACTTTATTTTTTTCCCCAAACTTTAAACTTTTTATTTTGTATTGGGGTATAGCCTATTGACAATGTTGTGGCCGTTTCAGATGAGCAGTGAAGGACTCAGCATAGATATGCATGTATGGGCTTCCCAGGTGGCTCAGTGGCAAAGAATCTGCCTGCCAAATATAAGACTTGGGTTTGCTCCCTGGTTGGGGAAGATCCCCTGGAGAAGGAAATGGTCTCACTGTAAAAATCTGCTTTTACATCTGTTTTGATGGCCAGCACGCGGCCCATTAGTAGCACCAGAGTTTCATTTTAAGCTTTGTCTGGTCATCACATCTGCTCCTGCAGATCAACCCGGGACCCACGAGGTCCTTCGGAGCCCTCCATCTCTCCCTACTTCCACCCACTCTCCCTGGCCGGTCACCTGCTTGTGAGTCAGCACACAGTTCCTGGAGTCATGCCTTGCGCATAGTAAACACTCAAGAAACATTAGCCAAAGTGAATTAACCAGACAGTATTTCAGTTACCATCCATAGTTGCAGGAAAAGAAACACTAATAAAAGCAATTTACCATTTCTCGTGACTCTGCGGATTGACTGGGCCGTTCTCTGTGATTGTGTATTTCTGCCGAGGTGCTGGGATGGCTAGGCAGGCACGGCCACACCTCATCATTAACCTCCTGGGAGCCAAGCTGGGACTGTGGCCATGGACTGTGGTTTTCTCTCCCCTTGACTACTGAGCTTTCCTAAAGTAGAATGGCTAAATTCAAAGTTCTGCTTGTCATATGCTATCTGAGGCCATGTTGGCTAATGCTTGTCACTTAGCTAAGTCCAGACTCTGTACTGGGAGACTCCACAAGATAGCTGGGAGGTCTCTTCACTGGAGACCCCCCAAATAGTACCCCTTGATCCCTGTGGAGGTGCTCATCCTCCAATATGTCCCTCATTCCAGGTCACTGCAGACTGGCCATCAGGTTAGCAGACATGATTCATGTCAGCACACACCTTGGCCCAGGCACTGGCTCCATCATCAATAGCTTTGTATGGTGGGATACACAGCCTCCCTCCCATTTAACTCAATACCCACGAACCACTACATGTACATGGTTCTCTGAGGAACCCCCAGATCTCCATCTCCTCACCCTCATTTTTATGCCCATGGAGATCAGGAAGGAGGCAGTTGCTCTGCCCAGTTTTACAAATGGAGTTTAGACCACCGCTGGGGGGTATTTCTATTCTACTGTTAGGCAAAGAAGAGTTGTCATCTTTCTTAAACTCTCTTAGTATGTGGACTGTCACTGACAAACTGTCAGTAACAGTGGTGGAATAAACTGAGGGGAAAACACTAAAAACTAATGCACTCTCAGAACATTAGAACTAAGACTCTTTTGGAAATAAAGACATACAACCTAATATGGCTTCTCTGGTGACTCAGACAGTAAAGAATTTTCCTGCAATGCAGGAGACCCCGGTTTGATCCCTGGGCCGGGATCTATGAGCTGGGCCACCAGCTCATATGGCAAGTAGATGGAGCACCATTGCAGCTAACGTCTTCTCATTTAGCACTGAAGCCAGCTCCAGCAAAAAAAAAAAAAAAACTCAAGTGCTCCTGCTGGGTTTTTATTTCACAAGGGGCAGGCAAGGTCCCATCCACAATGACAGAAATGTTGTTTTTCCAAAGCAAAACGAGACTGTGCTCTCTCCCAGAGAGGAAGAATGCTGGTCTGGCTCTGTGTGCATCTCCTTAGACTCAGCAGGAAAGCAGCTTCCAGTCTTGCTGGTTAGGAAGCGGATGCAAAAGTGGTCCTTTCCCTCTAGACGCTGGGACCCCCTCGAGTCCTCTTCCTTGCCCCTCTTTCCCACTGTGGGACACACTAGGGGAAAACGAGAATTGTGAGCATCAAACTGGAGGCTCCAGGGTAAGGAGGGCACTTCAGAATCTCCTTCTCCTTTGGGAAAGAGTGGAATTTCCTGAGGGAGAGGCTGAAGGCATCAGGCTGAGCGATGGAAGGACAAGGCTGTAGAAAAGCAAGTGATGTTGAGGAGAGAGAGAGACATGAGAAGCACCCCCTTTTCCAAACCTGCTGGGTGTGGGTCCCTTCCCCCATACAGTGCAAGGACACCTATGTTGGACCAAGTCATAACATCTGCTTGGAGATCTGACCATCTCTTCACTAGAGAATGTTGAGTTCCCATCACCACAGTGGCTGGGTGTGGAGATCGGGGTGTATTGGGGAGAACAGGGCTGTGCCAGGGAGACTAGGGAAGCTGGGGGTACCCCGGAAAGGAGGGGTAAAATCATATTCCTCTCCTAGATAAGATTCCAGGGTGCTGGGGGCTACTTCATTTCAAGAACCCACATAAATGCCATCATGCAAATTTAGGAAAAGATGCTCAAAATGGGGAGGTCACAGATGTCTGGGCCGATGACAGCTCTAGAAGTGGAGGGGCAGGCAGGAGCCCAGCCACTCTTTCCCCTTAATGGAGCAACTTGTGTAACCCCGCCTCCTGATTGTTCCCCGTATATGACAAGGTAAACCCTGGAGTCAGAAAATGAGGGAATTTGTCACAACCTGGTTGTAAGAATCTCAGTTACATCCTTGAGAGCTTCCTGCAGGTTGTTCACATCATCCGCCCCTCTGCAAAGGAGGCACCTGAGGCGTCTGGAGTTGTGACCTGTCCCAGAACAAACAGCTGGCAACCAGCAGAGCCCCGCTTACCAGCTTTTCTCTCTGGACCTCAGCCACCTGGCTGTCTCCCTACTCGACGTTTGGAAGACTGGCTCCTCTGGCCAAATTGGTACAAGAGGTTTTGTCTGTGTTCTGTTATTTTTATTTTATTTCACCAGCTCTCATCAAACTGCCTGCAGATTCAGGTAATGTCAGAGTCCCAGGAAGTGGTGGATGGGAAAAGTTCTGTCTCCCAAGCCTGGGCTCCTCTTGCAGCATCACCCCTGGGTTTGTCTGCTCCTGCCCAAATCTGGTGAACTTAGCCAATGCCACCCATCTGGTGTGCCCGATGGGACAGAGCTTGATTCGAGGTGCCTCGTGTCAGCTGGACACTCAGGGCATCATGGCTCCAGGGACACTGCAGACAGACCCCATCTACTTTTCTGCTTCTCCGTTCGAGTGAAAACTTGCGGTTCCAGTCTCAAGTACAGCTGCTCCTTCCATATCCTCCCCGACAAAGAAATAGTCATGGAGCCATTCCATTTTATAGTCTCTCATCTTCACTCTTAAGAATCCCCTCTGTGTGTGTGTGCATTTAGTTCTAGTTAATATTTTATTTTTCTCAGTTTTGACCATTAACATTGTGATTTATCAAGTATGCAGTCTTCAACGTTTGAGAACTCTATAAATATGTGTTCTTTAGTCTTTATTAAATTAGAGCTCTTGGGAGATTTCCCGCTGCAGGAGCTAGGTGTGCCTTCTTCAAGTTCTTGTTATTCACCTGTCTGTGGAATGAACCATCTCAGAAGCAGGAAGTGCATATACATGTGGGTCTGTTGAGATGTATGTGTGTGTGTAGCCTTTTATTCATGAATTTATCATATTGTTGATTGTTTATGTTCATGCCACTCTTAATGAACAGTTTATATAGAGAGTAAGTTGGTAGAAAGAGTGATGTGCGTGCTCAGTTGCTTTCATCATGTCCAACACTTTGAGTCCCAATGGACTGTAGCCTGCCAGACTCCTCTGTCCATGGGATTCTTCAGGCAAGAATACTAGAGTGGGTTGCCATGCCTGCTCCAGGGAATCTCCCCAACCCAAGGACTGAACTTGCATCTCCTGCATCACAGGCAGATTCTTACTGCTGAGCCACCTGGGAAGCTCCAAATATGTGTCACTGATTCCCTTCCACTGAGAGTGCAAGCTGATGAGTCCAACCGGCTTTCATGCAGGTGGCTCTCTCTTCCCACCTTGAGGCTGTGCAGCCCCCTGCATCCCCCACTGTGTACAAACGGGCATGGTGGCCCCCCAGGGTAGAGCAGAGAGCTGCCGGATGCAGCCTGTGACAGAGCTACAGCCACCAAGGGGAAGGACAACGCGACAGAGACACTACGTGCTTCTTGGGAAGTTCAGATGTGTCTACACAGGCGTGCTTTCAAACTCAGATTATAGGCAAAAGAAACCAAAGGCACGGCGTTTTTTAAAAACAAATCTGGTCAGGATGATTTATGTGTAACATTATGTCACTTAATGAGATGCAACATTATACAAATGCTAAGTTTAAAGAAAGAAAATGTTCATTCCCCACGTTGGAAGTTTTGACAAGTTTTCACATCCTCTGAAACGTGGGGGTTTGGTCTGGGAGAGGGCAGTGAGCTGACCACGTGGAGTTCAAGGGCAGCAGGAACTGCAGCCACCGTGGTGGAAGGCCTTGGAAGGGTTGCTTGATTTAGCAAATAAATATGCAGGTTACTGTTGTTCAATCACCCAGTTGTGTCCAGTTCTTTGCGACCCTATGGACTGCAGCACGCCAGGCTTCCCTGTCCCTCACCATTTCCTAGAGTTTGCCCAAGTTCATGTCCATTGCATCGGTGATGCCATCCAGGCAAATATGCAGGACACTGAGTTAAATTTGAATTTCCAAAAAACTACACATTTTTAATGAGTATATCCCATATCATATTTGGGATGTACTTATAGTAGAAAAAAGTTATAGTTTATTAGAAATTCTAATGTAAGTTAGTATTGTATTTTGTATGGCAACCCTACTAGGAAACTCCCCACCTCAATCCCCTACCACCACCACCACCACGCCCTGCCACTCCAGCCTATGATTAAGAGATGAAGAGACAAGAAAGAGGTGAATAATAGAGGAACACAGAGAATTTGATGTCTGCTTCCTGGAGAGCTGAAGGTAAGGAGTTAAGAGGGTTTGATGTTCAAGCTGCCTTAGATAAAAATATGACTCAGAAATGAGTCAAGTCTGAATTCAGTGGATTTTCCAGCACAAAATATGGTTCTGAATAAACTGAAAGCTCTGTTCTTAAGGTAATACCAGAATTCCATGAACTGGTGATTGGAAGCCATTACATTTAGGCAATATGTTCCCCAGTTTCCTAGCACCACCCTTCTTCCCGCGCTGCTTCTCTCTCTTCCTTCCGTCCTTCTTCCTTCTTCTTTGTTTTCTTTCTGTCCTTTTCCCACTTTCTTTCACTAAATAAATATGTATTGGTGCATGCTAAGCAAATCCTCAAAATGTTCATATTTTCACTCTTACCCAACTGCATCTTTCTTGAATCCTTAAAAATTGAGAATCACATAAACAAACTTCTAGGCATCCCATAGACCCAGAGAAGAAGTGGTTAGAAACAAAGATGCCAGTTTTGTCGACTCATGTCAACCTGGAGCAAGCTGTAAGCTTCCTGCAGCCATCCACTGGTACTCCCAACCCAGAAAAGAGCAGATGCAATTGCTTTAAAAGTAAAACTCCAAAATGGGCTAAGCAGGAAACATTGAAACAAAAATGAGGAGTGACAACTAGGGTCGAAAAAGAGGCAAAATGTCAAAGACAAGGAACTATAGGTTGTCTTTATAATTCATTCTTATGCTGACACACCTTCAGAAAGCATTTCCAGTCAACTCCGTACCATTGCTGGCCATAACAGAATTAGAAGGAGATGTGTAGAAAGAAGATCCTAAAATCTGCTTTGCTCTCTGCTTGTGTCTCTATTTTTTAAGATCTCTGTCTGAATATCTGGCAGATCACTTCTGGTATCAAGACCTGCCCATGGGACACCCAGGAACAACCCAATAGTATTGATTAAATAAATGGTCTGTAAATATTTCTCAGCTAGAATTTACTGTGTATCTCTACAAACTAAGAGTTCTGAATTCCCAGACGTTTTAAATCCCACACTTCTGACAACCTCCTCTGTAATTGTGGGTATTGGACATGGATTCTTATTTTCCATGAATTTGCTGGTTCTCCTGTTAGTACTTACAGAGACAAGTGTCAGCCACCCTCCCCAGGCTCATCCTTCCAGCCCTTCTCATTCTGTCAGGGGCTGTCACCGTGGGCAGTCTCTAATTCACAGCCTGTCTCTTTCCGCTGTTTCCAGGCTTCGTCTGCCTAAGCTTTGTACTTGAGCCCACCACTCTGCATGAAAGGATGTTCCTGAGAGGGGTACACTGTCACCTTTTGTCCCTTTCTTCAAATAGAGGTGAGTTCTGTTATGCAATCACTGCCTGACACATAATTTGTTCCTGCTGTGATCTGGTTGGCAATTGTATTAATACATTAAAAGAAAGCCTCAAAGCCAACAGCACCCAAGCTGAAACCCTCTTATTATTTCCCAAAAAGAGAACAAAAAATCAAGATGTAACAGAAAATACTGAGGAGATATGGAAGACTTTCATTAGTACTGGATGACCACCTCAGCACTGCTGGAATTCCAGGGGTTATAATTCACCAACTGTATTGACACGTTCCGTTTGGCGCATTTTCATGGCCATTGTGACTGTCTCCTTTGTATTTTGCATGGAACTTCTCTTCAGATCAGGTGTCTGCCACCTAGTTCTAGTTCGCCATGCCTTTTGGCTTGAAGATATATTGTATATTTAAAGGAGACACTCAAAGTGATACACTTGAATGACAGGTTGTTTGCAAGGTCCTGAGGTCTGTACTGGATGTGAGAACTTTACATTCTTTACACATACCTTTGGCAAAAATCTTATTTATTTCCCGGGTTAGTCATATTTGTCAATAGTCAGGATGCTTCTGAAAATGACAGAATGTTAGCATGGGGAAACCCTTTGAGGATCATCTAATCAAAGTTGATTATTTTTTAGATTAGGAAATGAAAACCCAGAAAAAAACAAACTGTCCAAGATCATATTCCTTCTTTTTTTGTTTGTTTTCACTGAGAACTCTTATCATTCTGCACCACCTGCCTCCCACGGTGGGTGTTGTATCTCATACTTTGAACTCCTCGCAGAGACTAGCAGGTATGTTCGCTATAGTCTGTTGGGTACACATATATACTTGGAGCTTGTGTGTGTTAGTCACTCAGTCGTGTCTGACTCTTTGCCACCCCATGGACCCATCAGGTTCCTATGTCCATGGAATTCTCCAGGCAAGAATACTGGAGTGGGTTGCTGTCCCCTTCTCCAGGGGATCTTCCTGACTCAGGGATTGAACCCAGGTTTCTTGCAGTGCAGGCAGATTCTTTACCATCTGAGCCACCAGCAAAACAATGGTGACTATTTATTTCAACTTGGGTTATGAAGAGTGGTTTATTATACCATCTATAATCCTCCTAATAGCTTTATAGCATATGTAAAAAATAATGTTACGAGTGCAGTTACTGAGGTTGAGAGAACTTTAAATAACTGTCCAAAGGTCACACAAGTAATCAGTCATAAAGGTGGGTTTTCAGTCAATTCTTTCAACCTCAAATATGAGTGCTTGTTTCACAGCATCATTCTGACTTGCAAGCTCCATAGGTTTTAAAGATGCTAGAGATCTCTTCAAGAAAATTAGAGATACCATGGGAACATTTCATGCAAAGATGGGCACAATAAATGACAGAAATGGTATAGATCTAACAGAAGTAGAGAATATTAAGAAGAGGTGGCAAGAATACACAGAAGAACTATACAAAAAAGATTTTAATGATACAGATAACCACAACGGTGTGATCACTCACCTAGGGCCAGACACGCTGGAATGCAAAGTCAAGTAGGCCTTACGAAGCATCACTATGAACAAAGCTAGTGGAGGTGATGGAATTCCAGTTGACCTATTTCAAATCCTGAAAGATGATGCTGTGAAAGTGCTGCACTCAATATGCCAGCAAATTTGGAAAACTCAGCAGTGGCCACAGGACTGGAAAAGGTCAGTTTTCATTCCAATCCCAAAGAAAGGCAATCCCAAAGAATGCTCAAACTACTGCACAATTGCACTCATCTCACACACTAGTAAAGTAATGCTCAAAATTCTCCAAGTGAGGCTTCAACAGTACATGAACCATGAACTTCCAGATGTTCAAGCTAGATTTAGAAAAGGCAGAGGAACCAGAGATCAAATTGCCAACATCTGTTGGATCATTGAAAAAGCAAAAGAGTTCCAGAAAAACATCTACTTTTGCTTTATTGACTACACCAAAATCTTTGACAGTGTGAATCACAACAAACTGGAAAATTCTTCCAGAGATGGGAATACCAGACCACCTGACCTGCCTCTTGAGAAATCTGTATGCAGGTCAAGAAGCAACAGTTAGAACTGGACATGGAACAACAGACTGGTTCCAAACTGGGAAAGGAGTACATCAAAGCTGTATATTGTCACCCTGCTTATTTAACTTGTATGCAGAGTACATTATGAGAACTACTGGGCTGGATGAAGTACAGGCTTGGAATCAAGATCATTGGGAGAAATATCAATAACCTCAGATATGCAGATGACACCACCCTTATGGCAGAAAGTGAAGAACTAAAGAGCCTCTTGATGAAAGTGAAAGAGGAGAGTGAAAAAATTGGCTTAAAATTCAACATTCAGAAAATTAACATCACAGCATCTAGTCCCATCACTTCATGACAAGTAGATGGGGAAACAAAGGAAATAGTGACAGACTTTATTTTTTTGGACTACAAAATCACTGCAGGTGGTGACTGCAGCTATGAAATTAAAAGATGCTTGTTACTTGGAAGAAAAGCTGTGACCAAACTAGACAGCATATTAAAAACCAGAGACATTATTTTGCCAACAAAGTTCCATCTAGTCAAAGCTATGGTTTTTCCAGTAGTCATGTATGGATGTGAGAGTTAGACTATAAAGAAAACTGAGCACCAAAGAATTGATGCTTTTGAACTGTGGTGTTGGAGAAGACTCTTAAGAGTCCCTTGGACTCAAGGAGATCCAGCCAGTCCATCCGAAAGGAAATCAGTCCTGAATATTGACTGGAAGGACTGATGCTGAAGCTTAAACTCTAATACTTTGGCCACCTGATGTGAAGAACTGACTCATTGGAAAAGACCATGATGCTGGGAAAGATTGAAGATGGGAGGAGAAGGGGACAACAGAAGATGAGATGGTTGGATGGCATCACTGACTTGAATGACATGAGTTTGGGTAAGCTCTGGGAATTGGTGACGGACAGGGAAGCCTGGTGTGCTGCAGTCCATGAGGTGGCAAAGAGTCAGACACAACTCTGTGACTGAACTGACTGAGGAGCAATCTCGATCAGTTTGTGTCTCTCCTGATGGTTATGTGATCCAGAGTCTAATACAAGCTCAAAAGAGCTGAAGACTCACATCTGTAAGCAGTTTCCCAAAAGGGGTATCAACAAATCAAAAAAATAAGCATGACAAGTCTGGGGATTGAAGGATTATTAATCTTGGAGGGAAATAGGCTTTCAATCTTTACTTGCTAGTGGGATGGAATTTTCTATCACCAGAGTGACTTAGAGTGATGGAAATCAGAATTATAGGAGTTAAATAATTCAAGGTTCTTGAAGGCTGACTGGTATCTCCTACAGAGACACCCTGACAAAAAGAAATGGCTCTCTGACATAAAATCCCAGGCTTCAGTGCCTGAGAGGAAGAAGGAGTTCTTAAAACAAGGGCATGGTTTGTCCAGTGGGGTAGGCAGAATAATGACCTCTAAAGATGTCCATGTCTTGGAATCTGCAAATATGTTAGGTCACATGGCAAAGGAGAATTAAGGTCACAAATAGAGCTAAATTTACTAATCAGATGACATTGTGATGGAGAGATTATTTTGGATTATTGGGGAGACCCTAGTGTAGTCACAAGGGTCTTTATGGAAGTGGAAGAGGGAGGCAGAAGAGGAGCGTCAGATGTGATGCTGAAAGCAAGGTTGGAGTGAGGTGACGTGGGGACTCAATCTGCCATTGCTGGCTTTAAAGATAGAGGAAGACGCCATGAGCCAAGGAATGCAAATAGCCTCTAGAAGCTGGAAAAGGCAAGGAAATGGGTCCCTCAGAGCACCCAGAAGGAACAAAGCCATACTGAAACCTTGATTTTTTTGGACTTAGAACCTCCAGACTGTAAGATAATATGTTTGTGCATCTTGAACCCCTGTGTTATGTGTGTTAGTCATTCAGTCAATCAACCAAGAATCCTACATCTGGTGAAATTATTCCTTAAATATGAGTAAGAAACTATAACATCGCCAGATAAACAAAAGCTGGATGAGCTCATTATCACTTCACCTGACTTATAAGAAATGTTTAGAAGTTCTAAAGGGTGAATAAAGAACATGAGAGAGTACCTTAAAGCCGTGTAAAGACATAAACAACTCAATAGAGGCACATTTATGGGTAATTTGAAAATGCTAGGCTTATTGTAACATTGGTTTGTAACTGAACATTTTGTTTTCTACATGATTTAAAAGATTAATATATTTAAAGAAAAATAATTATTAGTCCCAAAGCTAGGATTATTGTAACTTTGGTTTGTAACTCCAAATCTTGTTTTCTACAGAATTTAAGAAATTAATGAATTTAAAAGAATTATTAGTTTATGTTTGGGGGAGCACAGTGTACCAAGATGTAATTTTTTAAAATTATTATTATATCAACAAGTGAAAGAAGTGGGACAAAGCTGTAAGGAGCAGAATTTGTGTGTGTCAGTTCAGTCAAGTGGATATTAATTCAAATTAGAGTTTTATAACTTTAGGATGTTAAATGTATAATCCCTATGGTAACCGCAAAGAAAATAGCTTTAGAATATACACAGAAGTGAGAATAAAGTTTAAATGTTCACTGCAAAGAATCAAATAAAATACAAAAAGAACTGTAACACAAGATATTAAGGACAAAAATGCTATAATACATACAGCACAATACAAAACTGAGTCCTTCCTCACTAATTAAATGTAAACAATAGCTTGATCTCTCCAATCAAAAGACAAAAATTGGCAGAATGTATAAAAACACATGACTCAACTCTATGCTATCTATAAGAGACTCACTTAAGATCCAAGACACAAGTAGTTTGAAAATGGAAGGATGGAAGAAAATATTTCATGCAAATAGTAATGAAAAGAGGGCAAGAGTGATTACTCTATCAGAAAGAATAGACTCTAAATAAAAAAAGACTCAGGGGACTTCAGTGGTCCAGTGATTGAGAGTGCACCTTCCAATGCAGGAGACATGGGTTTGGTCCCTGGTCAGGGAACCATGATCCTGCATGTCATGGGGTAAGACCACAGGCTGGTGAAGACCTAGCACAGGCACAAAACAAAAACAACAGCCACAAAACAAAAAAGAATGCTACATACTAATAAAAGGTTCAGTACAGTAAGAAGATGTAACTATTACAAACATTTATGCACCTATTAGACCATCAAAATAATGAAGCAGAAGCTGACAGAATTGAAGGGAGAATAGATAGTTCTACAACAGTATTGGAGGCTTCAGTACCCCACCCCACTCTCAATAATGAATAGAGCAAGCAGACAGAAAACAGTAAGGAAATAAGAGAATTTTAACAACAATAAGCCAAGTAGATTTCACAGACATACAGAACACTAACAATAAATGATCTGAAAAGGAAACCATGAAAACAATTTCATTTACAATGCCATCAAAAAAATAAAATGCTTATGAATTAACTAAGAAGTTGAATATAATAAAGTGTATAAAACATTGCTGAAAGAAATTAAAAATATAAACAGGTGAGAAAATATCCATGTTCATGGACTATAAGAATTAATAGTGTTAGGATGTTGATTTTACCCAAAGTGTTCTACAGATTCAAAGCAGTCTCTATCAAAACTACAAATACATTTTTTTTTCAGAAATAGAGACTGCATCCTAAAATTCATGTGACATCTCAAAAGGCTCCAAATAGACAAGACAATCTTTAGAAAGAAGATCAAACCTGAAAGACTCACACTTCTTGATTTTAAAATGTATTACAAAGCTATAATAATCAAGAGAGTATAAAAACAAATATATAGGCCACAAGATTAGAACTGAAAGCCCAGAAATAAACCCTTGATTTTTGATAGGTGTGACAAGACCATTCATTGGGAGAAAGAATAGTCTTTCAACAAATGATGCTGAGAAAACTAGATATCCACATGTGAAAGAGTAAATTGGGTCCTGATCTAACACCATAAACAAAAATCAATTCAAAACGTGTTAAAAGATGTAAGACCTAAAATTATAAAAGTTTTAGAAGAAAACATAGAACCAAAGTTTCATAACGTTGCATTTGGCAGTGTTTCCTTGGATACGATACCAAAGGACCAGCAACAAGAAATAACAGACCGACTGAATTTCATTAAAATGCAATCATTTTGTGCATCAAAAGACACCATCAAGGAAATGAAAAGGGAACACATAGAGTGGAAATAAATATCTGCAAATCACATTCTGATAAAGGATTATTATCCAGAATGTATGGTGGTGGTGGTTTAGTTGCTAAGTCGTGTCCAACTCTTGAGATCCATGGACTGTAGCCCCCAGGCTCCTCTGTCTATGGTATTCTCCAGGCAGGAATACTGGAGTAGTTTGCCATTTCCTTGTCTTCCTGACCCAGGGATCAAACACATGTCTCCTGCATTGCAAGCAGATTCTCTACTGCTGAGCCACCAGGGAAGCCCCATCCAGAGTGATTAGGTAACTCCTAAAACTCAAGATCAAAATGGAATTCAATTCAAAATGGAAAAAGAACTTGAATAGACATTTCTCTAAAGAATATATGCAAGTGGCCTATAAGCACAGAAAAAGCTGTTCAGCATCATTCAGTTCAGTTCAGTTCAGTCGCTCAGTCGTGTCTGACTCTGCGACCCCATGAATCGCAGCACGCCAGGCCTCCCTGTCCATCACCAACTCCCAGAGTTTACTCAAACTCATGTCCATTGAGTCAGGTGATGCCATCCAGCCATCTCATCCTCT
This sequence comes from Odocoileus virginianus, assembly GCF_023699985.2. Classification (NCBI taxonomy): domain Eukaryota; kingdom Metazoa; phylum Chordata; class Mammalia; order Artiodactyla; family Cervidae; genus Odocoileus; species Odocoileus virginianus. Next base: position 83,329,322 of record NC_069680.1, on the reverse strand, counting down.
GTCATCCCCTTCTCCTCCTGCCCCCAATCCCTCCCAGCATCAGAGTCTTTTCCAATAAGTCAACTCTTCACATGAGGTGGCCAAAGTATTGGAGTTTCAGCTTCAACATCAGCCCTTCCAATGAACACCCAGGACTGATCTCCTTTAGGATGGACCGGTTGGATCTCCTCGCAGTCCAAGGGACTCTCAAGAGTCTTCTCCAACACCACAGTCCAAAAGCATCCATTCTTCAGCGCTCAGCTTTCTTCACAAGTCCAACTCTCAAATCCATACATGACTACTGGAAAAACCATAGCCTTGACTAGACAGACCTTTATTGGCAATGTAATGTCTCTGCTTTTTAATATGCTATCTAGGTTGGTCATAACTTTCCTTCCAAGGAGTAAGAGTCTTTTAATTTCATGGCTGCAATCACCATCTGCAGTGATTTTGGAGCCCAGAAAAATAAAGTTTGACACTGTTTCCACTGTTTCCCCATCAATTTGCCATGAAGTGATGGGACCGGATGCCATGATCTTAGTTTTCTGAATGTTAAGCTTTAAGCCAACTTTTTCACTCTCCTCTTTCCCTTTCATCAAGAGGCTTTTTAGTTCTTCTTCACTTTCTGCCATAAGGGTGGTGTCATCTGCATATCTGAGGTTATTGATGTTTCTCCCAGCAATCTTGATTCCAGCTTGTGCTTCTTCCAGCCTAGTGTTTCTCATGATGTACTCTGCATATAAGTTAAACAACCAGGGTGACAATATACAGACTTGACGTGCTCCTTTTCCTATTTGGAACCAGTCTGTTGTTCCATGTCCAGTTCTAACTGTTGCTTCCTGACCTGCATCATTAGGGAAATGCAAATCAAAACTACAATGAGATACCACCTTATATCCATGACTAATATCAAAACTGATCTGGAAAACAGTATGACATTTCCTCAAAAAATTAAAAATAGAATTACCATTTGATCTAGCAGTTCCATTTCTGGGTATATATTAATACCTAAAGAAGTAAAAGCAGGTCTCAAAGAGATATTTGTACGCCCATGTTTATAGCAGCATTATTCACAATATCTAAAATGTGGAAGCAACTCAAGTGTTCATTTATGATGAGTAGATGCAAAATGTAGTATATACACACGATGGAATGTTATTCAACCTTAAAAAGATTGGGGGCTTCCCTGGTGGTCCAGTGGTTAAGAATCCGCCTGCTAATGCAGGGGATATGAGTTGGATCCCTGGCCTGGGAAGATCCCATATGCCGCGGAGCAACTAAGCCTGAGTGACTAGAGCGTGTACTCCACAACAAGAGGAGCCACTGCAATGAGAAGCCCACCCACCACAACAAAGAGTAGCCCCTGGTCACCTTAACTAGAAAAAGCCCATGCTTAAACAATTAGCATGTGCTTACCTCATAATATTGAGGGTTGCCAGTTTTGGCTGAGTTCAGCCAGCTGGTTCATCACTGCTGGACTTGGTAGGGCTCAAACCCATGTCTGTGGTCCATCCACTCCAATTCAGCTCACAGGCTCTGTGCTGGAGGTGGGATGCTGTGAACTGACATCCCTCATCACCCAACAGACTAGACTAGCTTGGACTTACTGACATGGGACAGAAAGATGATGCAATCAAGCCTCTGATTGCATCATTTTTGCTACTGTCCACAGAAGGCTATACGGTCAACCCAAGCACAGTGTAAAGGAAGACCTGAACTCTTGATGGATGGAGTTATGAAGCCACAAGCCAGGGTGTAAATAATGGGGAGGCGGGGGAGAAGACCTTGTGACCATTTGTGCAATCTAGTACAATTTTAAAAGTGAAACAGCCATGGCTCAAAGACAATCAAATATTCCTTGGCAATATTTGACACCGAGGGTGAGTCTAAAATGAAAAGAGCACCTTAAAATACTGTCAAATGCATTCCTGCCTAAATAACCCACCACATGAAAAAGAGACTCAGAATTCCTGCAATATCATTTCACTAAAAGGAACGTGGTCCCTTTAAAATGGCAAGCAGAGATGCTCTTGAAATAAAACAACAGTTAATAGTAGCTGGATCCAGACCTCTGCTTTTATTATCTCCCCTCTTTTAACATTTAGATCTATTTCTCAAAAGCCTACAGTCTCAAGCAGACATTTTGAACCCTCTTCAACTGCAGGACTGGTTTGCAAACAGAATTCTACAGGTCTCTCCTGGGCTCAGGCTGCCACCATCCTGTTTGGCAAGACCCCTGACTCTAGCTCTAATCTCCGAGCCCCAGTGGCTGGAGTCACCAAGTGTCAGAGAGGCACTCCGCTGATATGAGAAAGAGTGCTTCCCCACAGACCAACTGCCAAGCTCTGAATGTTTGGGTGAGGCTGAATAGGAGCAGTAATGGCCTGTCAGAACGCTTAGCTGCCTTTGAGAAACCTTGTGTCCATCTTTCTTTGTGACAGGTATCCTCAGATTTCTTTTCTGAGACCCAGGACTCTCAGCTGATGCTGGCTCCAGTCTGAGGGAGCGATGGACAAGCTGTCACTGCATGTGAGGATTTGGATGGTGCCTGGGGGCTCTCCTAATGTTGAGAAAAGTTGGCAACAAAAAAAGGAGCATTTGAGTCAGGAGCAGTCACTGAGGTCCTGGGTGAGTGACATTTTACTTATCTGTACACCACACGAACAAAAGGGGGTTTAGGTGGCCTCCAAAACTATACCTACCTCAGAATTTGAAGAATAAATCAGAAGGAATGGAAAATAAGGGCAAAAAGAAGCAGTGAAACACAAGTTGGGCACACATTGAGGCAAGTCAATCAGAAAAATATAACCAGTTATATGAGTCTCAGTGTTCACGAGATAGAATCCAGTTAGTTCCTCAGGAGAAGAGCATTTCTTCCTACTCCTTGGCTTTGAAACATGTTTCTCCCAAGAATCCTTACATGTAACATGTTTTTGCCTTGAAATTATTTAGCACATTACCTGGAACATGAAAAACACACAATAAACACTACTGTCACTCATGGCACAGAGCAGGGCCTCCCAAAACACAATCTTCTCTGTCTGGACCCAAGGGATTTGTCAACCAAGTGCCCCAAATTTTCCAGGTCAGTCACAATTTAAATTTTCTGTGGTCTAAACTTGCACTAATTAGATAATGATTTGGAATTCAGAAAATATGATTGCCATACTGTTAGGTAGTTAGAATAGGAAAAAGGAGTCCAGAATGGCAGTGGCTAAAAGACAAAGAAAGGAAAAGCCTGCAAAAATAGAACAAAGGAACTTCTGAGGACCGGAGTGAGGACCTCAGGTAGAACAAACCGCACTCCGGCCTAGCCCAATTTACATAGGGCAGGCCCGGGGGAGGAGAAAAAACATATAAAAAGAGGAGCCAAAATTGGGCCAGGGGCCTCTCTTCTCTTCGCATCTTTTGGGTCAGCATTCCCTCATGCCTCTAGGATGTATTTTCCTTTACTGTCTAAATAAAACTGAGCTGTAACACGGAGCTGTAACACTGGTCTGTCCAAGGGCTGTAACGCTGGTCCATCCATCATTACAAATTTTTGTTGTGACGAGATAGAACCAAGGAAATTACACACTCCCCCAACAATACTATGAGGCAATTCTGTTGACAAGGGTTGAAGTAAAAATTAATTGATATTGTTTTTAGGGAACCAATATATAAGCCCAGGGAATGGAAGAAATATATCCATGAGGTATTTCTGTGTAGGAATATAGCAACACAATCACTGTGCTCTGAAAAATCAGGCACTATAAATCTCTTAGGAAAATTGAGGCTTTGAGGAAAGGGTAAAATGTTTTTCTTTACCCAGTGAAAATTACAGAGAAAAAAGGGATTTTCTTCTGGAACTTCATGCTGATTCACCACAGCTAGGAATCAAAGGTCTGATCCTCAGTCCCCTTCCCAAGGAGACTGGATATAAGCCCTCAGGGTGTACGCAATGAGAAAGTGAAAGTGTCTGACTCTTTGTAACCCCGTGGACTGTAGCCCACCAGGGTTCTCCGTCCATGGGATTCTCCAGGCGAGAGTACTGGAGTGGGTTGCCATTTCCTATTCCAGGAGATCTTTCCAACCCAGAAATCAAGCCCAGGTCTCCTGCATTGCAGGCAGATTCCTTACTGTCTGAGCCAGTGCAGGCCCTGAGGGGCCAGGGTGGCGACCACGGTTAGCCCTGGGGCCCTGACCTTTCTGCAGCTCCATCCTCAGGGTCTAGTGGGAGCCTGGGAGCTCCCTGGAGGGAACTAGACCCTCCCCATTCCTCCATTCCCTGGTTGGGAAGCAAGATGGAAAACAGGAACGTTTGGATTACCCACCGACAGTGGGAGTTTCTGCAGTACGCGAGCTTCTGAGCAGAAGGGACAGCAGCTGAGCATGGCCCGAGGTGCAGTACCTTGGGCATCTCTAAGAAACCAGGTGGCTGTGGAACCTGGAAACATGATCTGTCCCCCTGCAGGCGCACAAGTGTTTTTCCAGCTCCATATGGAATGCCAGGTGTGCCCTCCTCACTCTTCAAGGCCAGGGGTTCCCTATAGGGTACGTATACTGTGCACCACCGGTCAGAGAACAGTCACAAGAAACTGAGGGATGTTGGGCTGTGTGTTTGAACATTGAAGCATCCTAGAGGCCAAAGCTTCCACAAACTGACAGAGCCCTTTTCAGGCGCTCGATGCCCTAGAAGCTGTCTCTTTCTATCAGAAATGCAAAGCAGCCCCTGTCACCACCCCAGATGGCAACACTGGAGAGAGGAGATGGACAGAACAGAGGGGAGGCGGGAGACTGCTTCCTGCTTCACTTCAGAGAGCCTGCCTGGGAGAAAAGCAAATATTCTTAAATGCCAGGCTTGCATCTGCTTAACACTGCTAACTTAGGACGAGAAGTCACCAGAATCTGCCCCTCCTGGGGCCTCCAAACCTGCTCAGCTCTTCCAGGCATCACAGCCTGATCGCCTGTAACAGTGAGGTGAGGGCTGGAAACATTGCTTTAAAAATACTTCAGCAGAACTTCCCTGGTGCCTCAGTGGTAAAGAATCTTCCTTCCGATGCAGGAGATGCAGGTTCAATCCCTGGTCCCAGAAGATCCAACAGGCCTCGGAGCAACAAATCCCATGGGCCACAGCTACTGAGCCAGTACTCTAGAGCCATGCCCTGCAACAAGAAAAACCACTGCAGTGAGAAGCCCACGCTCCAAAACTAGAGAGGAACACCCCACTCACCCCAACTGGAGAAGGCCTGCATGCAGCAATGGAGATCCAGCTCAGCCATAAATAAATAATAAATCTTAAAAAAAAAAAAAAAAAAAAAACCACCTCAGTGGGGCTTTCCTAGTGGTCCAGTGGTTAGGATTCTGTGCTTCCACTGCACAGGGTATGGGTTCGATCCCCTGGTCAGGGAAATAAGATCTTACATGCCCCACGGCTTGGCCAAAAAAGAAGTACAAAAAATTTAAATGCCTCAGCTCCCTCTCCCCTCTGTTGAAAATACGGGAAAATGTCATCCTAGGGACCACAGCAACGGACATGGTTTCCCAGAAGACACAGAGGAAAAGCACTGAGATACAGAACTGGGATGAGAAGAAACAGGGGTGTGGAGGGACTGGGTTTTGTCACATCTTCCTAGAGGTCCTCATGATTCCTTGTGAGAAGGGGAGGCAGAGCCTGCAAGCTGCCCCTCCTCCTTTAATGATGGAGCCACTGAAACTTCCGCTGGCCCATATGGCTGCCCAGAGTGAAAATTACATCCTCCAGGGTCCTTTGCTGCCCACTGTGGCTATACGGCTAAATTCTGGCCAACTAAAACTTCTGGAAAGGGTCCTTAAAATGCAGAGACATGCCCTTATGTTCCCACTGTCTGAAGTGAACTTGTGATGTGATGGCTGAACCTCAAGCAGCCACGTTAGACCATGAGGCAACTTTGGGATTGAGGCCCACACTTGATAAAGTGGCAAAATAGAAGGGATCTGGGTCACAGTGTATTTTATTAGGTAGAGGAAACATACCAGATTTAGACCACCTCCTTTCAGGCTGAATGTGAGAGAGACATAAACTTCTATTTTATTTAAGTGGTTCTTATTAGGGACTTGACCATGCTTTCTGTTGAAACTATCCTTAACAAGTATAGAAGGGAGTACACTTTATACTAAAATCACATTGTGATTTATAGTATGGACACTGCATATAGATATATAATTAAGAATGCTTGAAAAGCTTCTTTTACTTAAAGTTCTATAAATTCAATAAAATGAGTGATTGAACCCACCATAGACAGTCTTATACACTCATGTGTGCATGCTGGCATTAAGCCTACAGTAAACTGCATTGGACTGGCTGGTTTGAATCATTTCAGGGCTCTGGGGTATAGGTCTGACCCTAGTTGTCTGGCCACTGGCCCTGGGTGACTAGGGCAGGGGGAGAGCGGGAGCCCTATAGAGGAGGCAGTTGGGTGTGGGCTCTGAATGGGTTGATTGGCAGATGGAAGATGAGCTTCTACTTGCATTGCTTACTGTCTGTAGGAACTGCCTGGCTCTGGGAGGGGAAGTCCCCTCTCAGGCCCCAAAGGCCAAAACATCACATCTAGAAGCTAAAAATGTGGTTATCACAGATGGGCAAAATGTCTTTCTTGAGCACCTGGGCTTGTCAAAGAGCCACTGACATCTCCAGTCCCTACTTAGATGGTGCCTCGTCTGTGGGGCCCGTCAGAATCTCTCTCCCACAGTCCCTGCCTCTCCCAGGAAGTGTGTATCCCTGTTGGTTTGTGGTCACTTACACATGTGGTGATCTCGCCTTCTACTCTGGGAGCCCCTGGGAAATAGGGAGGTGCCAGTCACCTCCATATCACCTTCCAAGATCTACCCTAGGCCTAGCACAAAGCTGGCCATGTAAGTGCCTCTGGAGTTGGTGAAACCCCAGTGCCAAGTGTAAGAGGCCCATGGATATACAGTGGTCCTGTGTGTGATGGGCTTCTTTGCCTTGGTAAACTCCCAAGTCAATTCCTCCTAAGTCCGTGATGGGGAAGTAAAACAGAGTTGCTTTATTTCCTGTGCTTTTTCCTCAAATGCTACACTCTGAGGGGAAGGCAATCTCCCCCGATAACTTGAGGGCCAGGATTACTGGTTCCTTCTTAATGTGCTTGTGTTTTGGGGATGGAAACCACAACTTAGTTTATAATTAATTTGGATGGGAACAGCATACTCTTAAAAATATCAGCAGGTTTGGGACAAGGGTGAAGAAACATTCCATGGAAAATTTTATTGCAAGCTAGATTTTCTTTTTTTTTTTCAGGTGCTTTAATTTCCTTCTTCCATGCTTTTGTTATTTGACTTAAGAAAAGCAACTTTACATATAGTGCCCACCAGTTAAATATTTCTTTTCCCCATACATAATGGCAACTGCAGAATCACTATTTCATTGGTAAATTAAATGATTTCTAATAATTCATGATGAGTCCATTTTCCAAAAGCTATTTTATTATCCCCATATTTTTCCTTTGCAGCTCTTCTAAATGGTTCTTGCCCCTAATCAAACAGATCAACTTATATTTTCTCTCTCTCTTTCTTCAATGCCCAAAAGAAACATTCTCAAATGCCTCTACCTTCAGGTCTCAGTAATGAAAAAAAGGATATATTAGCAAGGATAGCTTTTTCCAAAACTGTAATTTTAAAACTGTTTTATGCTTTTGGACAACAGCCAGCAGTAGTAAGTAGGTACAAAGTGACATAAATCAAGTGTCCACTGTCTACTTTTGAAAATGGTGCTTTTTAAGTCTCTGACAAAATGTGTCATTAGGGCTTTAATATGGGGAACAATTGAAGTTTTTATTTCTCTTTAAGACATAAAGTGAAACCTCCTACTTTCCAAAATAACCAGACAAGAACAAATTGAGAAGTAACCTAAGCTTATAGTCTTTCTTTCTTTCTCTTTTTTCCCTCTGAGGCAAATGGTCCTGCAAATGTTAATGCAACAGGCAGTTCTCATGACTGCTCCTTATAGTCCAGGTAACCTGGGCTGGTGCTGGATGAGCAGTAACCTGCAAAGAAGAACAGTCGTGTCAGCTACTACCCTCAGAAGGCACTGAATTCTGTTACATCAAAAGCCAGTGATGGCACTGTCCATGGAGACCACCCTGTAATTTGGATACTGGGCCAGAAGTACATGTCACATAGCACTCCGTCGAGATTTTCTGAATTGAGTTGATGAATTGAGTTGATTCTTCCTCTAAATACGATTTAAAAATACTATCCCCATTACAACAGCACAGAAGAAATGGAGATCTGCCACATCATGAAAAATCCCAGTAACTCATTAAATCCATCCACCCATCACGTGCTCAGTCGTGTCTGACTCTTTGCAACCTCATGGACTGTAGCCCGCCAGGCTCTTCTGTTCATGGGATTTTCTAGGCAAGAATATTTGAGTGGGTTGCTGTTTCCTCCTCCAAGGGTTCTTGCCTACCCAGAGATCAAATCCATGTCTTCTCTATCTCCTGCTTTGCAGGGGGATTCTTTTCTGCTTGAGCCATCAGAGAAGCCCAACTCTTTATATAGCAGCATTTTGAAGAGTACGTTAGTGAGAAGGGAAAGTTCTGGAAATCATCAACTGTAAGGACTCAGCTCATAAGGACTTTATTTTCAATAAAGGTAAAAGCAAAGAAAGAATCCTGAAGAAATTCTGACGCAGCCATCAGACCTCATCGGGCCAGCCACCTTCCCTTTTTCACACTCTGCTCTTGACCTTGCTTATTTCTCTGAGAAAATGGAAGTACCAGAAGAGTGCTGGCACACATCTAGTCCTGCAATCCCCACTTTGCCTGCCCCCCCATCCTGTGCATGCTGGGTGTGATACCCAAGCCCTCCAATTCCATCACCCTGCTGTTCATTTCTCCCTCTGTAGAGTAAGCATTCTGTAAGAGCTCCCATCTCAACAATAGCGACCACAGTGTTGTTGCAGGAACAGGGACCCCTGCCAGGGCCTAAGAGTGGGCTCTTGTCTAACACTCAGAAATGGATCATCGGAGAAGACAGCCATGCTGATAAAGCAAGAGACCTTATTGGGAAGGGGCAGCCAGGCAGACAGCAGCAGGTTAAGGGAACCAAGAGAACTGCTCTCCACGGAACTTGCAGTCCCAGGCTTTAGGGTAATGAGGTTAGTTTCTGGCCAGTCATCTTGCTTGGCCCATGTTTGGTCTGACTCGGGGTCCTTTCTGGTGGCACACGCATCTCTCAGCAAGATGGATTCCAGCGTGAGGACTTCTGGAAGGTTGGTAGCCTCCCCCCTCCTTTGGCCCCTCCCAAATCCTCCTGGTTAGTTTCCGGCTGTAGCATGTTCCTTATCAGGGCCTCCTGTTAAGGAACTGTTGTGTGTGTGTCCTGTTGTGATGGGAAAGCAGTTATCACTGCCTGTCCAAGGCAAGTGGTTTCAGTCAACAATTCCCTGACAGCACCATGATTGCAAGGAATCGCCCTTGATCTATGTCCTCTTCCCAGGGCTGTGTCTTTTCTTTGCTTCCCTTTGCAGTTACATTCCTAGGAGTTAGTTCCAACACCAGCCTCTTCCTCTTCCCCGTCTCTCACTCTCTCACAAAGGCCAGGCCTTCATCCCACCAATCCTCTAGCTCTGGGCTTGTCAAGGTGACCTGTGTATCCTGAATCCAGTGGTCAGCATCTCTGTCTCCAGTGACTCTGCCGTCTCCATAGATTTCTTTTCGGGGATCTAGGACATCTCTTCTGTGGTCCCTATTCGTTCTCAACCCCAGTCTCACTAGCGATTTCTCCTCCTTTCTCTTCCTTCCAGGAATCCACAGTTCTTTGTCCCTTTGTCAAAGAGTCCCTTTAAAATCTAAGTCTTGTGTTCTTTCTATGCTCACTCCCTGCCCCCACAAAAATGCATATATAAGAGGAAGATTTGCATATTTATTCTTCATGTTGGACCTGCCTTCTGAATTAGACTCTGACCTACTTAATATCTCCCATAAGCCTCTCAAATTTGACATGTTCAAAGCCAAACTATTGATTTGTATCCAAAAACCTTCTCCCCATAAGTCCTTTCCCATCACAGTTGCTCAAGTAAAAAATTCATGTATCTCCATCTTCCATACTCCACATCCCAACCAACAGGAAGCCCCATCCACTCTGCTCAGAGTCCACCCAGCATCTGATCTCTCCCACCACCTGTGCCCCCATCTGCCATAGATTGTTGCAGGAGCTTCTAACCAGTCCCCCTGCTCCTATCCTTGAACCTAAGCCATCCCCCCAAAGAATGGTATTTGTTCTCAGCCAATGCAGGTCAATGCAGGGCTTCCCAGGTGGCACTATCGGTAAAGAACCTGCCTGCCAATGCAGGAGACATAAGCAATGCGGGTTTAATCCCTGGATTGAGAAGATCCCCTGGAGGAGGGCACAGCAAGCCACTCTAGTATTCTTGCCTGGGGAATCCCAGGTGGGCTACAGTCCACAGGATTGCAAAGAGTTAGACACAGCTGAAGCGACTTAGCACAGCACAACACAGGTCAGAGAGTCAAAGATGCCTATAGCTGGATTTAATGAGGGTGACATACAGGATAACTGAAAGGACACCATCCCAGCTACTTCCTGACTGCTGGACTGAAAGGAAGGCCACCCCATCATCAACCATGGTAAAGTTCCCTGTAACATGTGTCTAAATTTCCAGTTTCTTCCTTCTCCCTCACTTTTGGGTGAGTCTCTGATCTGGCAAATAAAAGTTATAAAAATAAGTATCATTCCTTCCTCTGTTTATCTAGGCTGAAAGATTTTGAACATGGTTCCATGAAAGCATATACAGGGCCCTAAACAAGAATGGACCTCCCTGTCAGGGTGACCAAATGGAAATCTCAAACATAAGACACAGTGAAAGATAAAGCAGTTAAATTAATTTTCAAATTCAGATTCTCAGCAAGACTTAAGAGAAATAAGCATTTATAATGGAGGAAGAAATGGTAAGCCGCTAGAGTATTCCTGCTGGGATAAACCCATGGGTAGAGGAGCCTGGCAGGTTACAGTCCATGGGGGTGCAGAGTCTGACGTGACTGAAGTGACTGAGCTCACATACATCTATAAACCTAAAGAAGACAAATTTCTCAAATCATAAGACCCTGAACAAAGATGCCAGGCAGGATGGCCAGATGCAGAACCCCAAAGGGAGCAGTGTGATGGAATACCAGCTGAGTGACCGTCAGCCAAAGCGAAGCACCACAACAGATACTCACAAAAGGGGAAAAGAAATACAAAACTGAAGAGTAAAATATGAGCAGCATGGGGAATTCCCAAAAAAGAGAGTAAATGTAAGAAGAGAGACAATTATTGCAAGAAAAGTTTCCAAACAAAGGAAAGACTTAGTAGTATCAAAAGTCTTACTGAATACCAGAGAGAAACAAAAGAGATTAATGTTTAGTCTTAGTTGGGGGAATGATATGAATTTCAAGCATAAAGTAAAAAAAAAAAAAAAAAAGCATACATCCAGACAGGAAAACCTGAAGAAATACAGAGAATAAAAAAGCTATCTGCAAGGAAATGAACAGACCTTTCTTCAGCATTCCGTTCCAGAACAATGGAATGATACAATGACCAAATTGTCTTGTATGTGTAGAGTTAATATGAAGACATCACAAACTGCAAGGATCCAGCACATACATTACCCTGTACTCTCCCTAAAAGATTCATTGCTTTCTACACACCAGCCAACTGATCAATGATCAATGAATTTAAATGAAGTAAAAAAACATAGTTAAGCCTGACCTATTCTTTTGATTATGATACAAATGTCAACACAAACATTGAAAGAGATGCTACAAAAATAACTTAAATCTTAAAATAATTTTTATTGACTGTATTATATCCTTCATATTATATTCAGAAGAAATAAGATTAAGTACAAGGGCAGGGAGTGTAACTAAGCCCAGAGAAGTACTGTTGTTGTTCAGTTGCTATGTCGTGTCTGACTCTTTGTGACCCCGTGGACTGCAGCACACCAGGCTTGCCTGTCTTTCACCATGTCCTGGAGTTTGCTCAGACTCATGTCCATGGAACTGGTGATGCTAGCTACCCATCTTATCCTCTGCTTGCCCTCTTCTCCTTTTGCCTTCAGTCCTTCCCAGAATCAGGGTCTTTTCCAGTGAGTTGGCTCTTTGTATCAGGTGGCCAAAGTGTTAAAGCTTCACATTTATGATCAGTCCTTCCAATGAATATTCAGGACTGATTTTCTTTAGGACTGACTAGTTTGATCTCCTTGCAGTCCAAGGGACTCTCAAGACTTTTCCCCCACACCACAGTTTGAAGGCATCAATTCTTCAGCACTCAGCCTTTTTTATGGTCCAACGCTCACATCCATACATGATTACTGGAAAAACTATAGCTTTGACTAGATGGACCTTATGTCAGCAAAGTGATATCTTCAATTCACCATCTAGGTTTATCATAGCTTTCCAGAGAAGGACTGAAAGAAAGTGAAAGTTGCTCAGCTGTGTCCAACTCTTTTCGACCCCATGGACTATATAGACCATTCTCTAGGTCTGGATACTGGAGTGGGTAGCCTTTCCCTTCTCCAGGGGATCTTCCCAGCCCAGGGACTGAAGCCATGTCTCCCACATTGCAGGCAGATTCTTTAACAGCTGAGCCACAAGGGAAGCACAGAAAAGTGCTATCCATGTCAACAAAAAGCTGTCTTCAGAATAACTGCATTTAGGAGCCCTTCTGATTATCGTTAAAAGCGCCACCAGAGCCATGAGTCCACTCTGTGACCATGTCTGTGGTGATTCCAACGCCCAGTAAGAGCAAAACCAGCTGAGCAGCAGAGCTTGAGACATTGCTTTAACAAGATTGATTCCTATAAGGCTCTCCTGCAGATGGTGAGGCCCGGTACTAATAAGCGGACACGGTCTCTGGTCCCCTGGGGCAGGCCTTTCCCAACTATCCGGAGGTTGCAACATCATGTTGTTCATTTGATTCCCTAACTTCCTTTCTAATTCTCTCCACCCAAATTAGGCATATGTTATTTATTTAAAGTTTCATGGATGGAAATTTAAATTGTTACTGTTCTGAACATTTTTAGAGACTTTTACCTAAAGGGAGCTATTACGTGACTGAGAATCACAGCTTCAAGACAACATTCAAAAGAATGAATGCGCCACAGAGCCAAGAGGGGAAAAATAAATCAACAGAAAAGGACATAGAGTCAGGAGGGAGGAGAATTAACAGAGAACTGAATCAATAAAAGGCAACAGAATCCCCGAATGTTGCTCCTCAGCACGTGGGGTGAGTTGATTATGTTTATGTGATTGCCAAGGGGACTAAGTTCATTATTTCAAAAAGAAATGTCTCTGAACACTTGTTTTGTTATGGGAAATTTTATGGGCATCAAAAAAATAGTAATAAAGATGAACAAAATAATGTTTATTCCCTGGAGGAAGTGCAAACCTGTAAGGGAAAAGGAATGGTAAACAGAATCAGAGGATGGTTAACAGCTGTAATCATTTAGACAGGACCAGAAATGCAAGCGATTTCTGTGTATTTAATTTTGTATCCTGTAACTTTATCTAATTCATTGATGAGATTTAGTAGTTTTCTGGAAGCATCTTTAGGATTTTCTGTATATAGTATGTCATCTGCAAGCAGTGACAGTTTTACTTCCTTTTCACTTTGGATTCCTTTTGCTTCTTTTTCTTTTATGATTGCCATGGTTAGGACTTCCAAAATTATGTTGAATAAAAGTGGCAAGAATGGACATTCTTGTCTTATTCCTGATCTTAGAGGAATTGCTTTCAGCCTTTCACTGTTGAGTATGATGTTGGCACATGAAAAGATGCTCAACATCACTAATTATTAGATAAATGCAAATCAAAACTACAATGAGATATCACCTCATACCAATCAGAATGGCCATCATCAAAGCCAATAAACCTTCCTACACTAATTGGTGGGAATGTAAATTGATTTAACCACTATGGAGAACAGTATGGAGGTTCCTTAAAAGACTAAACATGGAAGTACCATATGATTCAGCAATTCCACTCTTGGGCATATATGCAGAGAAAACCTTAATCTGAAGAGACACATACATCCCAATGTTTACTGCATCGATATTTACAATAGCCAAGACATGGAAGCGGTTTCTATTGACAGGTGAATGGATAAAGAGGTGGTACATATATATAATGGAACGTTACTCAGCCATAAAAAAGAACTAAATAAAGCCATTTGCAGCAAATGGATGGGCCTAAAGACTATCACACTAAGGGAAGTAAGTCAGACAAAAGACAAATATCATATGATGACACTCATATGTGGAATCTAAAAAGATGATACACATGAACTTATTTACAAAACAGAAACAGACTCACAGACGTAAAAAATAAACTTACGGTTACCAAAGGGGAAAGGAGGGGAGGAATTAATTATGAGGTTGTAAATGAACACATACACATTAAATATGCTATACATAAAATTAAAAAAACCAACAAGGACCTACTTTATACCATGGGGAACTCTACTCAGTATTATTTAATAACCTATATGGGAAAAGAGTCTGAAAAGGATTAGATAGATATATATATGTAACTGAATCACTTTGCTGGACACAACTATAAACAAATATAAAATGGAAATTAAATTAGCAACAACAGCAAAAAGGCAGGACCAGAAACCAGGCACCAGGCTCACCTTCCAACTCCACCAAACCTGGGCTTGCTTTCCTGTCATCAGTGCTCTTGGGTGACAGAAAGGACAGCTGCTCTGCTAATTAACCCTGTTGTACTTCTGCTTTTTTGACTGCGCCAAAGCCTTTGACTATGTGCATCACCACAAACTGTGGAAAATTCTTTGAGATGGGAATACCAGACCACCTGACCTGCCTCCTGAGAAATCTAAATGCAGGACAAGAAGCAACAGTTAGAACCGAACATGGAACAACTGATTTGGTCCCAAGTCGGGAAAGGAGTGCGTCAAGGCTGTATATTGTCACCCTGCTTATTTAACTTATATGCAGAGTACATCATGAGAAACGCTGGGCTGAAAGAAGCACAAGCTGAAATCAAGATTGCCGGGAGAAATATCAATAACCTCAGATATGCAGATGACACCACCCTTATGGCAGAAACATGAGTTTGAGTAAACTCTGGAAGTTGGTGATGGACAGGGAAGCCTGGTATGCTGCAGTCAATGGGGTTGCAAAGAGTCAGACAAGACACAACTAAGTAACTGAACTGAACTAACCAACAGCTTGGGAATTGCATATTAAATACAGTTCTTCAAGAGATGAACAGGAACACCCAGGGGAGGCCTGTTGATGTATCCACATTCATCTGGAGCTCAACAATGTTGTGAACCTGGACACAACAATGTGCTGCCCCACTGGGTAAGTGATGCATGAGTCTAAGGAACTTGTGCTAGCTAGTTTGGATGTGAGCTAGCAAGTGAACAGAATACCTTCCCAGGAAGGATTCTATAGCCCAAAGAGTCCTCCAGTTCCTACCACAGTTGGGGTGTCATTCAAGACAGAGTAAAGGATCAATTCACTTCAGTTGCTCAGTCATGTCCAACTCTTTGAGACCCCATGGACTGTAGCACTCCAGCCCTGCCTGTCCATCACCAACTCCCGGAGTTTATTCAAACTCATGTCCATTGAGTCAGTGATGCCATCCAACCATCTCATCCTCTGTCATCTCCTTCTCCCACCTTCAATCTTTCCCATCATTGGTCTTTCAAATAGGTCTTTTCAAATGAGTCAGTTCTTCACATCAGGTGGCCAAAGTATTGGAGTTTCAGCTTCACCATCAGTCCTTCCAATGAATATTCAGGACTGATTTCCTTTAGGATGGACTGATTGGATCTCCCTGTGGTCCAAGGGACTCTCAAGGGTCTTCTCCAACACCACAGTTCAAAAGCATAAATTCTTTGGTCTTCAGCTTTCTTTATAGTCCAACTCTCACATCCATACATGACTACTGGAAAAACCATAGCCTTGACTAGACAGAACTTTGTTAGCAAAGTAATGTCTCTGCTTTTTAACATGCTGTCTACGTTGGTCATAACTTCCTTCTAAGGAGTAAACATCTTTTAATTTCATGGGTGAATATCTGCAGTGATTTTGGAGCCCCCCAAAATAAAGCCTGTCACTGTATCCACTGTTTCCCCATCTATTTGCCATGAAGTGATGGGACCAGATGCCATGATCTTAGTTTTCTGAATGTTGAGCTTTAAGCCAAATTTTTCACTCTCCTCTTTCACTTTCATCAAGAGGCTCTTTAGTTCTTCACTTTCTGCCATAAGGGTGGTGTCATCTGCATATCCGAGGTTATTGATATTTCTCCTGGCAATCTTGATTCCAGCTTCTGCTTCATTCAGACCAGCATTTCCCATGATGTACTCCGCATATAAGTTAAATAAGCAGGGTATCAATATACAGCCTTGACTCACTCCTTTCCTGAGTTGGACCAAGTCTGTTGTTCCATGTCCAGTTCTAACTGTTGCTTCTTGACCTGCATACAGATTTCTCAAGAGGCAGGTCAGGTGGTCTGGTATTCCCATCTCTTTCACAATTTTCCACAGTTTATTGTGATCCACACAGTCAAAGGCTTTGGCATAATCAATAAAGCAGAAATAGATTTTTTTCTGGAACTCTCTTGTTTTTCCAATGATCCAATGGATGTTGGCAATTTGATCTCTGGTTCCTCTGCCTTTTCTAAAACCAGCTTGAACATCTGGAACTTCACAGTTCACGTACTGTTGAAGCCTGGCTTGGAGAATTTTGAGCATTACTTTACAAGTGTGTGAGATGAGTGCAATTGTGCAGTAGTCCAAGCATTCTTTGGCATTGCCTTTCTTTGGGATTGGAATGAAAACTGACATTTTCCAGTCCTGTGGCCACTGCTGAGTTTTCCAAATTTGCTGGCAATATTGAGTACACCACTTTCACAGCATCCTTTTAGGATTTGAAATAGCTCAACTGGAATTCCATCACCTCCACTAGCTTTGTTCGTAGTGATGCTTCCTAAGGCCCACTTGACTTCACATTCCAGGATGTCTGGCTCTAAGTGAGTGATCACACCATCGTGATTATCTGGGTCGTGAACATCTTTTTTGTATAGTTCTGTGTATTCGTTCAATCTCTTCTTAATATCTTCTGTTCCTGTTAGGTCCATAATATTTCTGTCCTTTATTGAGCCCATCTTTGCACGAAATGTTCCCTCGATAGCTCTAATTTTCTTGAAGAGATCTCTAGTCTTTCCCATCCTATTGTTTTCCTCTATTTCTTTGCACTGATCACTGAGGAAGGCTTTCTTTTCTCTCCTTGCTATTCTTTGGAATTCTGCATTCAAATGGGTATATCTTCCTTTTTTCCTCTGCTTTTCACTTCTCTTCTTTTCACAGCTATTTGTAAGGCCTCCTCAGACAGCCATTTTGCTTTTTTGCATTTCTTTTTCTTGGGGATGGTCTTGATCCCTGTCTCCAGTATAATGTCGTGAACCTCTGTCCTTAGTTCATCAGGCACTGTCTTTCAGATCTAGTCCCTTAAATCTATTTCTCACTTCCACTGTATAATCATAAGAGATTTGATTTAGGTTATACCTAAATGGTCTAGTGGTTTTCCCTACTTTCTTCAATTTAAGTCTGAATTTGGCAATAAGGAGTTCATGATCTGAGCCACAGTCAGCTCCCAGCCTTGTTTTTGCTGATTATATATAGTTTTTCCATCTTAGGCTGCAAAAAATATAATCAATCTGATTTCGGTGTTGACCATCTGGTGATGTCCATGTGTAGAGTCTTCTGTGTTGTTGGAAGAGGATGCTTGGAATGACCAGTGCGTTCTCTTGGCCAAACTCTATTAGCCTTTGCCCTGCTTCATTCTGTGCTCCAAGGCCAAATTTGCCTGTTACTCCAGGTGTTTCTTGACTTCCTACTTTTGCATTCCAGTCCCCTATAATGAAAAGGACGTCTTTTTTGGGTGTTAGTCTAAATGCCCTCAAGGAAAACACTGATGCTCTCCTGAGGACTCCTACCTGTGTCTTGAGCTTCTTCCTTCTTCTAAGCCCACCATTTTAGTGATTCCTTCTGGTAGAAAAGACCACTTCTGTCCTTTATGTGGATTCAAGCTTCCAGCAGCAGGTGAGCAGAGTAAGTCCACTTTTCTGCCCATCTCAACAGGCTGTATTTCTGCTTGTGTCTCGTGTCTTTCTTGCTACAGCTTCTCCTAAGACTACAGCAAAGTATCCTTCCCAGCAGTCTTTCTGGGCTAGCATAGCCATGAACACTTTTGTGTATTCTCTTCCAGGGGCAAAAGACTGACCTAAGTGCAATATGCTGCCTAGCTGCTTGTACCAAACTGTTTGGTTTTATAGGTTATAACTGCTCCTAGTAAAGAATGTCAAATAGTTCTGTTACCAATTCAGATTCAGCTGCTCACTGCTCAAAAATCAATACAAGGAGGGGAGAGAAAGAGAAAGAAATGTTGGTAGAAAGGGAAGTTACTTTTAATGAGAATGCTGGCAATCTGGGGAGATGGTCGACTCAGAGTAATCTTAGTGAATTAATTGAGATGGGGGGTCAGAGTCATTGTGATCACCCATTGTATTCAGGCTTGTCCGTTTCTTCTGATCTTTTTTTAGAATGCTATATTATTCAAACTTTGTTCACAAGGTTACTGAAAGGGAAGCTAGGGAAGAGATCTGGTCATGTGTTAATTACTTATTCCTCATATCTACTTCTTTGATCTGTAGAAAGAGCCAGCAAGTTAGGAAAAGTATTGTGTGGTCAAGAGATTTGAAAGGTGTGCTAGGGTCAAAGATGAGCAGCATGGCTGTTGTTTAGTCATGTCAGACTCTTTGTGACCCCATAGACTGCAGTCCATCGGGCTCCTCTGTCCATGGGATTTCCCAGGCAAGAATACTTGAGTGAGTTGCCGTTTCCTTCTCCAAGGTATCTTTCCAACCCAGGAATCGAACCACATCTCCTGCTTTGGCAGGTGGATTCTTTACCACTAACGGAGCCAGTGAAGAATCTGCCTGCAATGCAGGACACCTGGGTTCAATCCCTGGATCAGGAAGATTCATTGGAGAAGGGAATGGCTACTCCTCCAGTATCCTTGCCTAGAGAATCCCATGGACAGAGGGCCTAGTGATTGTACTGCAGTCCGTGGGGTCTCAGAAAGTCTGATGTGACAGAGTAGCATGGAGGTGCCTGGTTTCAGGTTAGTGAGAAAACAAAAGGGGCCCCCTGCAGAGAGCTCTCTTCTGCCAAAAGTTGCTTATGTTTCTGCAAAAGAAAACCAGCAATCCTCTATTATGCTCCTCCCCTCTCCCACATTTCATGTTCTCCATACAGCCACTGTAGTGATTTAGGTGCTTTTATACTGCCACTTCTAGATATTTTAATAGCTTAGAAATGATTGCCATTTCTTATTTTGAAAATCAGGGTTTCACTCTCTTACTTCCCACACCACTTACACCTTTCTCTACCATACTAATCTTCCCTCCCACTCGATTTAGTTACATAATAATTTTTAGATTTGGCATTTTCATTTTGACCCTGTCAATAGCAGCTTAGCTATTTATTAAACTCTGATCACATTTCCTTTCTTAAACAAATTACGTTGTCCCTGGAGTTAGAAAATTACTTTGCTAGAAGTATACACCTGCCTCAATACTGTAAGAGAGCTTGTCTATGAGTTTCATTTCATCACGGACCCCTTCCTCCTGGAGCCCTCTGCCCTCCTGCCAAACATGCAGATCACCATGGCCTCTCTTTAGCATGTCCTGGGGACAGCTTCTCTTCTCTCTGGGTTTTGGAGTCAATATCTTTCTCTTTCTAGATTTACTCCCTAGTTTTGAAAGAATACATGTTAATATGTAGCTTTATAATAAAGCATGCATGAGAGGGTTTTCTGTTGTTTGTTTTTGTCTTGGTTTTGTTCTTTGAGAACTTGTGTGTCTAAAAATGTCTTGACTGCTGCAGTTGTATCTCAAGATCTGTGCCATCATAAAGAATCTTCACCTGCACTGGAGCCACTCGAATTTGTGGGAAGATGAGCTGGACTCAAAGAGGCTCATCAAACCGGAGGAGCCCTAAGGGGGTGCAGGACTTGGGGAAGGAGCCCTGTGGCCCGTGCTGTGGCCCTGCTGGTGGAAGAGGAGGTATGAGGGGAGATCTCTCAGATGAAAACAGGAGGTGTGGAAGACATAAGGAAGCTGAAGAACAGAGCCACAGAAGGGATCAGTGAACAGAAGACCCCACTTGAACATGTTTTTGCAAAGGAGCCAACCAAAGGCATGAGCTCACGCACCTGATGAAGCGCTTTGAGACAGAGCTGAGGAAGAGGAAAGAGAAAGAGATCATGAAAGCAGAAAGTCAAGCTGAAGAATGTAATCTTGTGAACTTTCAGAAAGCATCCTCAGCCAAGACGGTGGGGATGTCTCCTAATCGGATGTTAAGCAGCATCCCCAAGGTTGACCTCCACATGATGCTGAGATGAAACATATTTCCATGGAGGATGCTAAGGCCCATCTGCTGGAAGGTCGGCAGAACAAGAAGAAAGACAGGGAGACATCTTCTGCCTTCATCAACATGTGTGAATTATGAGCAGTAAATGGATCTTATCACAGTATACTCAATGCCCCCAGATGGAGAATAAAGAACAGCCCAAGGCCAGCCTTTGGAAAGAGTCTCTACATCCCTAACCATGAGAATCCTGTTAAGGACTACAGATTTCTAACACTATCAGAAGTTCAAGAAAAAGAACTGAGAATGGCTGAAGGGGAGGAGGGCATGGTGGGATGCAAACAGAACCTTCCTTCAAACCTCCTCATAAGAAAAGGCTTCCTGGTCAGAGGCCTGCTTGCTTGCTGGCAAACAGATCCAAAAATAGACTCTATTAGTCCTGTTGTTTACCTGCAGTATTTCTCAAGCACTGAATTCATAACCTTTTGAAACAAAATGATATGCAGTTTTCCGATTTGGGAGCAAACTCTAGCCTTGTGTGCATTATTAAGTCTTATTGGGTTTTTTTTGTTGTTTTTATTTTTATTTTTTTGTTTGTTTTTATTTTTAAGTCTTTATTTTCCCTTAATTAATTGATAGTTTTGCTGGGTATAGAATTCTACATTGAAAATTGTTTTCTCTCCAAATATTGAGGCCCCTGCTCCTATATGGATGGGAGAAGTGGGATATTATTTATTTTTGAAAGTTTTTTGGATCTACTCTTTGCCCCAGCATTTGTTTGTGATGTGCCTTAATAGATTCTGAGGGTATTTTGAATTTCAGTTCTAGGAAGTTTTATTGAAATATTTTGAATAATTTTATCCTCCAGTTTTTTTGTAATCTTTTGTTTTAGAACTCTCAATATTTGGATTTTGAGCACGAGATTAATCCTTTACCTTTCTTAGCTTTTTCTGTTTAAAAAATTTTTTTGATACTTGATTCTGTACTTAAGATTTCTTCAACATTTTCTACCAAATCATCTAAAGAATTTAGAAGCTCTTTTTACAAAAGTGTAACGTAAACAGCAGAAACAGTGTCAGACTTTATTTTGGGGGACTCCAAAATCTCTGCAGATGGTGACTGCAGCCATGCAATGAAAAGACACTTACTCCTTGGAAGAAAGTTATGACCAAACTAGATAGCATATTGAAAAGCAGAGACATTACTTTGCCAACAAATGTCCATGTAGTCAAGGCTATGGTTTCTCCAGTGGTCATGTATGGGTGTGAGAGTTGGACTATAAAGAAAGCTGAGCGCCAAAAAATTGATGCTTTTGAACTGTGGTGTTGGAGAAGACTCTTGAGAGTCCCTTGGACTGCAAGGAGATCCAACCAGTCCATCCTAAAGGAGATCATCCCTGGGTGTTCATTGGAAGGACTGATGCTGAAGCTGAAACTCCAATACTCTGGCCACCTCATGTGAAGTGTTGACTCATTGGAAAAGACCCTGATGCTGGGAGGGATTGGGGGCAGGAGGAGAAGGGGATGACAGAGGATGAGATGGCTGGATGGTGTCACCGACTCAATGAACATGAGTTTGAGTGAACTCCAGGAGTTGGTGATGGACAGGGAGGCCTGGCATGCTGCGATTCACGGGGTCGCAAAGAGTCAGACACGACTGAGTGACTGAACTGAACTGAATGTACAACCATAAGTATATAGCTTGCATGCTCAGTCACTCAGTCATGTCCAACTCTTTGTGACCCTAAGGACTGTAACTCACCAGGTTCTTTGTCCGTGGGATTTTCCCAGCAAGAATACTGGAGTGGGTTGACATTTCCTTCTCCAGGGGATCTTCCTGACCCAGAGATAGAACTCGTATCTCCTGCATTGGCAGGTAAATTCTTTACTGCTGTGCCTCCAGGGAAGCCTGGAGTTTGATGAGTGCCCTCCAAATAATCACATCTTGTCTCCACCCCAACTCATATGGAGAAATAAAACTATATCCCCACCCAAGAAGTCTCCAACAGTTCCTGTCTCTCAAGTGCTTCCTTTCCCTCCCCTCCAAAGGTGGCAGAAGTTCTGATTTCTAACACCAGACTTCAATTCTGTGTACTTTTGAACTTTATATAAATGGAGTTATATTGTATGAAGCCTTTTACTTCTGGTTTCTTTCACTCAACTTTAAGATTTTCAAATTCTTCCCATGTTGTTGCATATAGTTGGAAATGTTTAATAGCTTTAGATTATTAATATTTTGTTATATCTATTCTGTTGACAGATATTTAAGTTGTTTTTGATTTGTGACCATTATTAATAGCATAGTTATGATAATTCTTGTACAAGTCTTACACACACACATACACAAGTAAAACTGCTACCCTAGGTCATGAGTTTATCAAACATTAGTGGATAATGTCAAACCATTTTCCAAGGGTTATACTACCTTAGCCTTCCTTTGACAGTTGATGTGAGATTTGCTCTGTGTACATGTGTTCACTCACTCAATCATGTCTGACTCTTTGCGAACACCATGGACTATAGCCTGCGAAGCTCCTCTGTCCATGAATTTTCCAGGCAAGAATACTGCAGTAGGTTGCCATTTCCTCTTCCAGGAGATCTTCCTTACCCAGAGATTGAACCCAAGTCTCCAGTATCTCCTGCATTGGCAGGTGGATTCTTTACCACTGCCTTTATTTTCTCATTATCTTTGGTAATACAAGACAAGACAATCAAGGTATTGTCTGCCTTTTCCAAATGGTTTTAATTTGCACACTCGTCATTACTAATAATGTTGATCACCTTTTCTTCTGTTTATTAGCGATTTGGCGATCTCTCATGAAATGCCTGTTCAAATCTCTTGCCTATATTCCTGCTTGGTTGTCTGTCTTTTTTCTGAATAACTCAGTATCGTCTGGATTGGAAACTTTTGTTGTTATATGGGTCGTGGTTCTATTTCTCACTCTGTGGTTAGCCTTTTCATGTTTTTGTGTCTTTGATAAATAAATTGTCTTGAGTTTAATGTACTTATTATGGTTTTTCAGTCTTTTCTTTATGGTTAATGGTATCTGTATACTTTTTAACAAATCTTTTCCCCTCCCAAGGTCCTGATGATACTCTTCATGTTATCTTGTTGAAGTTTCATTATTCAAATTTTCACATTTAGTTCTAAAATCCACTTGGAATTGATTTTTGTGCATAGCATGAGATGGGAATCAAGTTTCACCTTTTTGCATATGGATATACATTTGATTCTTCACTATTTATTGAAAGGCAGCTATGCTCACCACTATACCACCAACGCTTCACTATTTATTGAAAGACCACCCTTTGCCCAGTGCTCTGAAAAGTCATCTTGGTCAAAAAGCAAGTGTCCATATATGAGTGGGTCTGTTTTTGGATTCTCTTCCTGGTATGTCAGTGTATTTGTTTCTCCTTGGCCAGATACCTCTTGTTTAACTTACTTGAATTCTTAATAAACTCAAAATCCAGCAGTGAAAACCCCTCCACTTCGCTCTTCTCCAAGATGTCCTTAGCCGTTGTTAACCATTTGCATTTCCACAAATTTTTTGAATAACCTTGTGAAAATTCACGAAATGCTACTGGAATGTCAATTCAGATTGAATCTACATGTTGCTGTGAAGGTATTTTTCAGATGAGATTAATGTTTAAATCAGTGGACTTTGAGTAAAGCCAATTAACGTGGATGGGCCTCATCCAATCAGTTGAAGGCTCAAAGAGAAAAGACTGAAGACCCTCGAGGAAGAAGGAATTCTGCGTCCAGACTGTACTCGGACTCAAGCTGCAACATCAACTTCTTCTGGGTCTCCAGTCTGCCAGACTTGCAAGTCCCCACAAGCTCATGAGCCAAATATTGAAAAATCTTCCTCTCTCCATATACATATATACACACACTATATATATAATGTATGTATGTATATATATACACACACTATATGTATATACTGTATATATATATGTATATATATATACACATATACACTGTCTGTGTCTGTGTGTGTGCTCAGTCAATAAGTCATGTCTGACTCTTTGTGACCCCATGGACTAGACTGTAGCCCCATGGACTATACACACACACACACATGTGTGTGTGTGTGTGTGTGTGTGTTAGTTGCTCATTTGTGTCTGATTCTTTGCAACTCCATGTACTGTAGCCCACCAGGCTCCTCTCTCCATGGAATTTTCCTGGCAAGAACACTGGAGTGGGTAACCATTCCCTTCCCCAGGGGATCAAATCCAGTTTTCCTGCTTTTTAGGCAGATTCTTTACCATCTGAACCACCAGGGATATATATATGTATGTATACATATATATATTTATCTTCTATTGGTTCTTTTTCCCTGGAGAGCCTTGACTAACACATAGATCATGTCCGTGGCTGTCTAAGCTATCCATGAATAGTGTTGGGCCTATATTTGGTTATTGTCATTATCTGCTCTGGTTAGTGATACTAATTCTAGTTTCATTTATTCTGTAAATAACTCTGAACGCCTCCTATATTCTGAGCAATCTACTGGACTTTTGCACAAACAAAAGTAGCTGTGTTTTGAGCCTCAATTTCATTTATTAGTGAAAATAACATTTTGGTTCACAGGGGTTTAATGAAACTTTTTAAAGATGAGCTATCAAATTAATTTATTTCTGTTACTTGAGAGAGTTGTACGTACACATATAGGGAAGGAGTGATAAAGAGACTTGAACTCAAAAGCTAACTCAGGTAAAGTGATGGTGGCTGCCCAGAGCCCTCCTGTGTGGGAAAACATCTGAGAAGTACTTGGGTTCCAAGAGAAAGGGGCCCATTTGTGAAGTCCCCCTTGGACATCATGGGATAATGAGCATCATTGGCACCCTGCTTTTGTCATCTTCAGATTCTGCTTCTTAAGGACTCAGTGACTTGATCGTGAAAGTCAGGGCTTGGTCATGTTGGTGCTTGGGCTGGCGGTGTTGTAACTTTCTATGATTATATGCCAAGCAACTGGTCACGGCCATCTGTGCTGCTCCAACACTGTGTCTGCATAAATTAAACAGGGGAGTGGGTGCTGTTTACTGCAGTTATTCACAGTTGTTCCTATGATTTATCTTTGGAGTTGGCCTCCTTACATCTATTGTGAATGGCTGAGACTACAAGCAATGCTGTTCCATTAGAAGAGAAAAAGAGAAAGAAAAATGCTCATTATAAAGCATAATACAATGACTCATGTTCATGTACCCTAAAGGGCTGCCTGACATGAGGAAAGGGAGAGGAGATATGTTTCCGGTCACAATGGTTTTATTCCATTATTAAGGCTATTCATCTTCTGAGAAAATAAAATTTATAATGCTCCCAATGAAGGTGCCAATTAGACTATGAAACAATTCTGCAAATTAAAGGCATAAGTAACTGGCATTCTGTATTCACAATGTTGAAGGAAAAGAGTAAACATCTGATGTGGTGAAAACCTGATATCATCTACCAGTTAATAAACTTGCTTACCAATGTCACTTTTCTTACAATAAAATTCAGACTCAGTTTTAGAGTCTCTTCCTGGGTATAGAATATTGCAGTAAAATCTTGGGATCGAGCATTTAATGTCTCGAGAGGTAAAGAGCATTTTAAAACAACTTACTACACACTCTGCCAGAAGGTGTAGAGATGAAAAACTAAGCAACATAGATGGACTCTGAGTTCAAGAATTTATAATTTTACTAGAGATGTAAAATTCTCAGAGGAATCTTGTATGTATGGTCTCAGGACTAGTAATTTATTTTTAATAAATTGCACAGCTTGGTCAAGTAAAAAGTTTAACTGATTTTTTAAATTTCCTGACTTGATTGGTGTAGGCCTTGCCCTTTTGAACTCCTATTTTGGATCACATATTCCATTTGTATAGCGCACCAAGAGTACTGGCTTTCCTTTCTTGAGAAATTGGTCTCTTCCTCAGTATTAAAGTGGATTCTGTGGGAACTTTTATTTTAACTGTGCTATGTGAAGGCACTTAGCAAATCTTGATTCAGACTCCCATGATGTGGAAGGCTGAGTCAGGAAGCAGAGTTAAGCAACAGTAGATGCCCATTAATTCTTCCAGATCTCTGGTCCCATTTGGTAAATTGCTATGTAGGTCCCTTGGGTCCCAAGGAGGCCCTGACTCACTCACTTGTGATCATCTGTCTGCTGAGAGTTATCAGTAGGCTTGGAGAAAAGGCAAGTGTGGCTACCCAACCACAGCAGTAGCAAAGGGAACCTTCCAGCCCTCCACCCCCACCCAAGGGTTCCTATGCTGTGCCAAGTTGGTACCTCTTTCTCTGTTGCGGCTGTGAAGTCAGGGAAGATTGCATTTATCACGAGGTTAAAGGTAGAGGAATGCTTTTCCTCAGAGGGGTGACTCTTGGTGACAGGATCAAATTCTGTGACACTGATCATTGTCACATAAGTCAGGCAGAGACATGGTGTCAGTGACCAGTGAAGATAGAGTTCACCAGAGACCAGCCCAAGAGTCTGCCATCTTGCTCTCTTTTTTTCTCCCTCGTGGACTGGGTTAAAGCTACCTTCTCAGACTCTGGAAGCTGGTGGTAAACAAAACCATCCTTCATTACAAAGCCATTTGCTACACACAGTTCAGAAACGAGGAGAGAACCAGGAGCTATGTGAGCAGTTCCTCCTTGGCTGCCAGTCTGTGCTCAAAGCAGCAAAGACTGTGACCTTGATGTGACCTCGAGGTTCCAAAGACTCTTAACAGGTATCTATAAATGCAGAGGCTATAATTAGGCTCTCCCAGCACAACAACACTGGGCTGGGCCTTGGAGTTCGTTGTTTCAGAGTGAAAAGTGATCACCGACCACCGTCTTCCATCTCAGTGGAAGGATAGCATGACTAGGGCCATTAAAGGACCCTTATGGGATTAGGAAGGGTTGAGTTTTCAAATATTTTCCCCTTTGGTTTGGAACAAGACAGCATGGACATACATTTACCCCACTGACATGGTTACCAGAAGTATCCAGGGTGGGAGGTCACAAAGTGGTCTTGCTGGCTGGGTCAGCTTGCACAAGAGACAGGACCGATGGGTCTGAATTCTTCTGAGTCATCATTTCTGTATGTCTGGGTTGTGCCTCACTCAGGACTGCAAAGGCAAATTGCAGTGAGTTGGAATGGCCTAACATTTCTGTGACATCTCCTTTTGTTGCGAATGAATTCTCCCAGACACCACACCACACAAGGGAAATGCATATGGAAAATATCTCATTAACATCTCTTAAGACAGACAATAAAAACAGACTACTCAGAACTAGCAAAGATCCACTTTGAAGCCCGAGGAACCCTCTATGGCAATTTATGATAAATTGATGAAATTTTGCAGCTAATTGTTACATGCCTATATTACCTTCTAGAAGGAGGGTGCTGTTAGGGCAGGGTGCTGTGAATTCTATTGAAATTTTCTAACAATTCTTTAGCCCAGAGACATGCTTAAGAGAAAAATGCAAGGTATTAGAACTGGAGGGGGACACAGACTGCTGGGTCCCACACCTGATTTTTCCAGATGCCAAATCACATGCAGTCAGGGTACTTGACCTACCCAGGACCACACAGCTAGCTGTGGCAATGCAGGCACTGGATCCCAAGTCTGAACATCCTGATCTGTGCTTTATTTAAAGACTGCATTGTCCCTCTAAGAATGGTAGGTCTGTGTGTGCACAAGCGGCCAGACTGATGATGCTCCACTGACTGACTGAAATAGGCCAAGACTTCCTTCATCAGTCAGGAAGCCAGAAAGGCAAGGAAAGGATTTGGTCGTACAGGGTGGAGACAAAATGTCTTCTTTCAATAGATCACTAAGTTCTCCATTTAACAGGAGCCAAAGAACAAGATCAGACCCCAAGCAGCTTACAAACAAAATTCTTCCCTCACCCAGATATCTGCACATTCACAGTGGAGGCTGTGGACCATCAGGGACATGTCACTGTGAAGACTTCCCTGTGATGTGGCTATAGCTTAATTCTCGTGTAAGGAGAGGTTAGCTCACATTCAACAGGATGGCTTAAATTCAAACCAGGGTGCAGCACCCTCTGTGCATTGGTTACAGTGGCGCATCAAAACTCAGAGAAAAGGGGCTGGGAGTTTTCTAGCCCCCACAAAGGCCTGGAAGCACTACTCAGCAGCAAGCTGGGGAGTCTGTGTCTCATTCTAGGTGCAGTTATGTCTGGTGATGCTGCAGAATCATCTGTCTTGCCACGTGGGGCTTTTTGTTCAAAAGGCTGGACCTTGCTTTGACATGAGCTGGTAAAACCCAAGGACAGTGGGCCAGTGGGGCGAGGATCATGGCCAGAGTCTAGGAAGGTAGAAGAAGCTGAATCCTTCAGGTCCAAATTTGTTTCCCTACTTCACACAAGCAAAAGGATCTGTTTTAAGAAGGGCTCTTCAACATGGAAAACAGTATGGAGATTCCTTTAAAAACTAGGAATAGAACTACCATATGACCCAGCAACCCCATTACTGGGCATATACCCTGAGGAAACCACAATGGATACAAAAACCTGTACCCCAATGTTCATTGCAGCACTATTTACAATAGCTAGGACATGAAAGCAACCTAGATGTCCATCAACAGATTAATAGATAGAAGCTGTGGTACATATATTCAATGGAATATTACTCAGGCATAAAAAGGAACGCATTTGAGTCAGTTCTAATGAGATGGATAAACCTAGAGCCTTTTAAACAGAGTGAAGTAAGTCAGAAAGAGAAAGATATATATTAAAGCAAACATATGAAATCTAGAAATATGGTGATGAATCTATGTGCAGGGCACAATGGAGACACAGACATAGAGAACAGACTTGTGGACACAGTGGGGAAGGAGAGGGTGGGATGAATGGAGATAGCATGGAAACAAATACTATCATATGTAAAATAGATAGCCAATGGGAATTTGCTCTGTGACTTAGGGAGCTCAAACCAGTGCTCTGTGACAACCTAGAAGGATGGGATGTGGTCGGAGGTGAGAGGGAGGTTCAAGAGGGAGGGGACATATGTATACCTACGGCTGATTCATACTGATGCATGGCAGAAACCAGCACAATATTGGAAAGCAATTATCCTTCAATGAAAAATAAATGATTTTTAAAAAAAGTAACCCTGAAAAAAAATTGTTAGTAAAATGATAAGAGTTAAAAAAAAAAAAGAAGAAGAATGAAAGCGCTGTTAAGAAGACAAATATGAGAAAGGAGACATGCAGGCTGAGACTGAGGGGAACAGAGGGATGGGGTCAGCTGGGTTGACTGAGCACCTCCCTCCGGCAGGGAGCCAAGGGATGGGCAAGGTCTGCCTTCAGGGTGACTGCCATTTCCTGCCCACTTTCTTATCACCTGAGTGGTGCGCTCAAACGTGAATGTGTTAGCAATGAAAGAACGAAGGTTGGAATGCTGTTTAAAGTAGAGAGCCTCCAGTACAGTGACTCACTAAGGGAACAGGGTGCATTTGTTGTGGGTCCAGAGTGGGAGAGACTTGTCAGACTGGGAACACTTTCCCAGGGGAGACATCTGGTTTCGACTTTACTGGGTGGTAAAGTTTCTACGTAGGATCCTCTCCTGTGAACAAGTAAAGCTCTATCGGTCTTATTAAGGAGAGAAGAGCCATCTGACTCTCACAGACAGCACTCCCCTTGTGATAGGATCCACTACTTGGTAGCTCAGTGGTAAAGAATCCACTTTGGTGCAGGAGACTGCCTGAAATGCAGGAGACACAAGTTCCATCCCTGGGTTGGGAAGATCCCCTGGAGGAGGAAATGGCAGCCCACTTCAGTGTTCTTGCCTGGGAAATCCCACAGACAGAGAAGCCTGGCGGGCTACAGCGGATGGGGGTCGCAAAAAGTCGGACACGACTTAGCGACTAGACCACCACCAGGATAAACAGAGGAGAACACAGAGTACATGACGGGCTGGTCTTGCTGTCGGGTGGTGGTGGGGCCAACAGCCCACAGGCTCACGTCTCCACTGCCCAGCCTTCCCCACTAACAGCGCCCGCCACACAGCCAAGCCCACAGGCTCCCGTCTCCACTGCCCAGCCTTCCCCTCTAACAGCACCTGCCACACAGCCAAGCCCACAGGCTCACGTCTTCACTGCCCAGCCTTCCCCTCTAACAGCGCCTGCCACACAGAAAAGCCTAGACTGTGATCTCAGCTCACTCTGACCTTGAAGGCTCTGAAGAAGACCCATGTGCTTGCTCCGTTTTACTCACATGCACACTGTGATTCAGGCTTTCCCAGCTCCTGCCAGACCCTCCTCCTGGCCTCCTAGATAATTATCCAGATTCACAGAAATGGACACGTACAGAATTCCTGTCAATCTCTTGTCCTAAATGGACCTTTATGGAGCTCTGGTCTTATTCTCTCTTGGGAGAAGTGGCAATAACCCATCTCTTCCAAACTTACATTCATCTATTATTCTTTCTTTCCTTCAGTACTATTAATTGATCACTGACCATGTGTCAAGCACTGGGCTAGGTGCAAAGGGTTCAATTAAAAACACAGGTGGGACTTCCCTGGTGGTTTAGTGGTTAAGAATCCACGTGCCCATTCAGGGGACAGGGGTTCGAGCCCCGGCCCAGGAACTAAGATCCCACATGCCACAGTGTAACTGAGTCCTTGAGTCACAGCTACTGAGCCCTACACACCTAGAGCCTGTGCACCCCAACTAGAGAAATCCTGCACACAGCAAAAAAGACACAGGGCTGCCAAAAACAAAAATGAAAAAACTTAGTACCTCTAGTCAGGTGGACAGGGGCAGGGGATGTCCATTGAGGCGGGGAGGCGGGGCACATGGCAGGAGCTCCAGTGCTGTTTCCCCGGAGAAGAAAGGAGGATGCCCCAGGGGCAGGATTCGAGGAGTCCCGCCTCTCTATCAGGGCAAATTGCTGGTTGACACTCCTGGGGCACATGCATCTTTTTCAGCACTTTAAAGAAATGCCTGCATCCCAGTGAGGCCTTAGTGCAGGAGCAGAGGGTTTTCTCATTTTACAGGTGAGGAAACTGGAGATCCTTGGAGGTGACAGGGCCAGCCAAGGTCATACAGGAGCCCAAAGTAGAAACTGAATAGTCAGCAAGGACCATGACAGGAGGGGGGGGAATGTGAATCTACTGCCCAAGGAGAATCCAGCTAATACACGGCATAAATTTAACAAGATTCTTTTAAAAAAACAAACTCCCTGATTGAAACTTAATCAGGAATGTATCATGCAGGTTGGGACACTGAAGGTCAAGGCTGTGGAACTGCACTCCATATATCTCTTATCCTACCTCCTAAAATATAGCCAGACAGACATCCATGACCCCAGACAGGTCCTCTCTCTTGGGAAAGCAATAGGCTTTACTAACTTTCTATGTAATCAGTCACAGACCAACAGCAGATTAAGTGGTTTTGGTTCAAGAGGGGAAACATAAAACAGGTGACCTCTGATATATGAAAATACAGAAGGAAGGGTCCACATCAATCATTCTAAACCACAGGTAGATAGTGACCTATTTTCTCTGTTTTAAAAGGAGCTGAGCAAAAACCACTACAATAATAAAGTAATTACCCTCTAATTAAAATAAATAAATTTTAAAGAAAAAAAAAAAAAAGGCACTGAGGATGGCACCCTCCACCCCAGGCCTTTATTATGAGGACAGCATGAATTAAAATACATTAAAGTGCTTAGGGCAGTGCTGGGCATAAGCACTCAATTTGTTAGCTGTCCTTGCCCTCAAGTTCTTGTAAAGATATGGGCACCCAGTTTGAGAAGCATGTGTGCAAAGTGGCTTGTCATGCCCAACTCTTTGTGACCCTGTGAACTGTTTTCCATCAGGCTCCTCTGTCCTCAGGATTCTCCAAGCAAGGATACTGGAGTGGGTTGCCAGGCCCTCCTCCAGGGGATCTTCCCAACCCAGGGATAGGACCCAAGTCTCTCATGTCTCCTGCATGGATGGGCGTGTTCTCTAACATTAGTGCCACCTGGTAGAGAAGTCTTCCAAAAGCACAAAACTCCCCCAAGATCCAGCAGCACTATGATTGTGCCTTTAGGAAAAATAAGATCAAAGTAGACACAGGACTCTTCTCCCTGTAACACCCAGTGTAGAAAATCCCACACTTCATCATGCAAGCAAGGCTTACCATACAGCAGGATGAGTAATTCACAGGTGTTCATGTAAAATGGCACCACGGATTCTAGTGCGGACAATCGAGGAGAAGCGACTTTGGGACTTCCCTGGCAGCCCACTGGTTAAGAATCCACTGTCTAATGCAAGGGACACAGGTTCAGTCCCTGGTCCAGGAACTAAGATCCCACATGCCATGGGGCAACTAAGCCCACACTGCAACTACTGAGCCCAAAAAAGAAGAGGTGAGACCAATATAAACAGAATATATCCCATAGGAACAGTGATGTAGCTAAAAGTGTGATGTTGCAAAATGATCACAGGTTTTAAATTTTATTTGTAACAATGTGATATTTAATTAAATATATAATTTATAAAAATCACTGGGAGGTGATCTGACTGAGACATAAAAAGGAGGGGAAATTAAACTATTTCCTACTTGAAAGGCCATCCTTCTGAATGCCTTACATCAGTATAACAAATCCGTGCTTGCTGTCCTCCATTTTCTGGCTGATCCTTCATCCCAGTCTCTGGACAAGAGATTCGGTGAGGAATGAATAGACTTCACCCTTTTGTGAAAGCCTCTAACCTTTGAAGTCACAGTGTGAGGGGATAAATCTGTGTAGTCAAAATCATCCTTAAAAATCTCTTTAGTCTTCTGTGCAAAGAAGAGAGCTACAGGTAGCCAGGGGAGTTCCAACAACAATTAAAAGACAATTCTTCTCTTTAAAAGGCACTGATCATCGGTCAATGGCTTCTAGACCAGAAGAATGGTTAGTGTCTGCACCTTGAAATTTTTCTCCACCACATTTAAGATCAAATCATTTTATTATTATTTTATAACTTTTTACTGAATCTCTCCCTTCTTGATTCCCCACTGGTTATATGCACACATGGGGTTGTTATGTGTGTATATAGGGATGTTATGTGCACACACAAGCTTGTTGTGTGTATACACAGGGTTATCCCACTGCACCTTTTTCAATTTGATGATTTCTTTGTGCTTAGTCAGGACCTCCCCAGTGGCACAGTGGTAAAGAACCAGCCCGCCAATGCAGGAGATCCAGGAGACATAGGTTTAATCCCTGGGTCAGGAAAAGCTCCTGAAGGAGGAAGTAGCAACCCACTTCAGTATTCTTGCTTGGGAAATCCTGTGGACAGAGGAGCCTGATGGGGTGGCAAGGAGTCAGACACAACTTAGAGACTAAACAACTTCTTTGTACGCTTTCCTACAGAGCTACTTGCTTTGACCTCCTGGGGGCAGCTTTTCCACCCCTGCTCTAGATTTAATCAGAATGTATTTGCATAACAATTTTCTCGTCTAACTTGCATACCGCCACGGTGGGAGTCAGTATCTTTCATCTTGGCAGCAATGGGCCCTGCCTGTGACCCTCTGCTTCCCAATGCAGAAGATGTAGGAGGTGCGGATTTGATACCTGAGTTAGGAAGATCCCCTCCAGGAGGGAATGGCAACTCACTCCAGTATTCTGGAGTGTCCGTGGAGGATCCCACCGACAGAGGGGCCTGGCAGGCTACAGTCCATATGGTAGCAAAACGTCGGGCATGACTGAAGAGACTTAGCATGTGTGCACACATTGAGTTTGAGTTTACACAGGTTGTAACTCGTGGAGTTAACAACATGGATATCATAAGTGAATAAAACCAAATACACATAAAAATATATACTATATGACATTCTAAGTAGGAAAAACTAAACTATTTGCTAAATGTCAGTGTATGTATGGATTTTTTGTTGTTTGTCTTTTCTCCCTAGGGGGTACTGCTATTGCTATCTGAAGAAATTAGGGATGATGAAATTCTTTATACTATGTAACCCTTTTATATCTGAAAAGAATTAGATTACATGAAAAGAATAGTGAAGCACTTTGAAGGCTTTAGGAGAAAATAGCCTAATGCTTGTCTCCCTTCTCTAAACGTTTCCTTCTTTGTAGAAGCACGTAGGAGTATCACATATTTTAGCACATTAAGCATCTAATCAAATCTCAGGTTTCAGTACCACCATTATTTAAGGTAAGAAAATATATATAAAATAGTTCACAGTGATAACATTCAAGCAAAAAAAAAAAAATCAATCCAATTTTTCAGTGAGCAGAAGAACTCTAAGAGGATCAGTATGTGTATGGTGTGTGGATGGCTGTGGGCTTGTCTGGAATGGGGTACAAGAGAACTTTCTCAGATGATGAAAATGCTCTCATGCATTCATCAAGATGGGGCTTCCCTGGTGGCTCAGTAGTAAAGAATCTGCCTGCCAGTGCAGGAGACGTGGGTTAAATCCCTGGGTCAGGAAGATCTCCTGGAGATTTGGAAGAATTGATGCAGAAGTGATGCTTTCAAATTGTGGCACTGGAGAAGACTCTTGAAAACCCCTTGGAGTACAAGGAGCTCAAACCAGTCCATCCTAAAGGAAATCAACCCTGAATATTCATTGGAAGGACTGATGCTAAAGCTGAAGCTCCAGTACTTTGGCCATCTGATTCGAAGAGGCGACTTGTGGAACAGACTCTGATTCTGGGAAAGACTGAAGGCAAAAAGGAGAAGAGGGCAGCAGAGGATGAGATGGTTAGAGAGCATCACCAACTTATCGGACTTGAGTTTGGGCAAACTCCCAGAGATGGTGAAGGACAGAGGAGCCTGGTGTGCTATATAGTACATGAGGTCACAAAAGAGTCAGACACAATTTAACAAATAAACAACAATAATTCAGCAAGACAGATGGAAATGTGTATATCCTTTATTTTAAAAGTGTCCATCTCAGTAGTGTGGTTGTGTGGATTAAATGAGATGCCTATAGAACATTAAGCATAGAGCCCAATGCATACTTGGTCTAATTTCTGAAATATTAATGTATCAGAAATTTCTGGTTTTAAACTGGAAACGATAAGGAACTAGAGAAAAACATGTGTTGTAAAAGTTATCTATCAATTTAAAACTTCTCCCCAAATCCCAAAGACTTGGGACATTATGAAAACAAGTGTAAGAACTTCAAGGGAAATGAATCAAGGAAAAGAAGGAAAATAGCTTCTCTTAAAGAGATAAGAAAAGAAAGATTAATTTTCTTTCCAACTTATAATAGTGTCTTTGTTTGTAAAATTAAACTACCACTTATTTGTAAGACCTAGTTAGACATGCAAAATGTGCACATTCCAAGTTTGCAATTTAACAAAACATGTTTTCAATAAAGCAAGAGAAGCATTAATTAAAAGCTTGTTTGTTTGTTTAAATTACAATAGGAGACCATGAGGTAGTTTAGCAAAGTCCTTCAGTTTTCTAAAAAGAACTCCAGGCTTAAAGTTCACAAGTAGCTTAAAAGTAATTTATTTCCATATATACTTGCATAGATGCTTTAATACTCTTAAATTCAGACCATTGGAACAAATCAAACATGGTACAGAGAACTAAGTGAGCCTTCATCAAGTGGAAAGGTGAATTTGACAGTGGTTATTTCATCTAAAAAGACTTCAGAAAGTTAGGGCAAAAGTGCAGATTTCTGCCATATTCCCAGGTATAAAAAGGGTTCCGAAAAGTTTTTTGAAATAAACTCAGAGTTATTAATTTCTGAAACCTGTACAATGTCAGCATGTGTTCCTTCCTATGCTTTTCATTTCCTCTAACTTTTGTAGCTGGGTTTATAAGAATGGGCCCCCCACCCATTGGTGAGCCAACCAAGCATTGTTATATTGTCTTGTCAACTAGTTCTGGGACAAAGTGTGCTGGGATGACCCCTGGGTGCCATCATGGGCACTTGGTATCCCCTAAACCAGCCAGGAGTTGAGCTAAAGCAAATAGACTGCCCATTATTTCTCTAGCAAAAATAGGTTTATTTGGAGATTTGCAAAGAGTTGCAATTGGGAGTCTGCAATCATGGTGCAAACATGTGTGTGCTAAGTCGCTTCAGTCATGTCCGACTTTGCAACCCTCTGGACTCTAGTCCACCAGGCTCCTCTGTCCATGGGATTCTCCAGGCGAAAATATTGGAGTGGGTTGTTAAGCCCTCCTCCAGGGGATCTTCCTGACCCATCTCATATGTTTCCTCATTGGCAGGCAGGTTCTTTATGATTGCCACCTGGGAAGCAGTCATGGCGAGCCACAAGCAAATCCCCCACAAAAATGGAGGGGAGAACTCTTTTATAGAGGAGAAAAGGAAGTTCAGGTGGAAGTGGAGTAAAGAGTCCCCAGCTTATCATTGGCTAAGAGATAGGCTCTCATCAGCTGAATCCTTGCCGTGAAAGAAGGGGGTCTTTCTCCTTCCTGTTGGTCTCTGCTATCAGCATAAGGCATGCGAGCGCCCCCTCCTGGTCTCCCAACTCTATTTAATGAAAGTTTCTATATTACATGCTTCCCCGATGGCTCAGAGGGTAAAGAATCTGCGTGCAATGCTGGAGACCAGGGTTCGATCCCTTGGTGGGGAAGATCTCCTGGAGAAGGGAACGGCAACCCACTCCAGTATTCTTGCCTGGAGAATCCCATGGACAGAGGCGCCTGGTGGGCTACGGTCCATGGGGTCGCAAAGAGTGGGGCACGATTGAGTGACTAACACACACACACACACTTCTATATTACATAGGCCTGGCCTGCTCTGAAAGGCTGAGTTCTTGCAAAGCAGGGTAATATTTGTAGGCAGAGACAGTGCTATTCATGTAAAGGGTCAACATGCCAGTACCACTGAGCTGCAGACTTAATATGTTGTGTGTGCAACAAGGCAAAGACTCATCTTTCCACTTACACAAAATGCAATGGTTTGTAGACCAGACACCTATAGCATTTTGGACTTTTCTTATAGTAAGCTTACTAAGTCACTATTTCCTGATGCTTGATTGTTAGAGAGACTATAGTGGTGTAATTATCTTTAGGCCAGAAATGACAGTGGGAAATGTTGTCATTGAATTGGATTCCCTTCATTCACTGGGGATTTTGGGGCCCTGAGATGTCAGGGTTAGGCAGAAGCATCACAGATGAGGATATGTGGTAACGAACAGCAGAGTCAAAGCTATACAGTCATCAGATGTGAGACAGCATAATTCAGCCAAGTAAATTTTGAAGATCTAATTGGCTTTATTAAATGATTCATAAACTAGGCAGCATAGTATTTAGGAAGCAGAGAGGAGCTCCAGGGGCCACAGAAGGGAAGGGTTTTTAAAGGCAGGAGGAAAAAGTCAAAACCAGAAAAAAGGATCATTTCAGATTAAGTCATGTTCCTTTGGGGACAAAAGGGTCTTATCAGGGGGTTTACCTCATCTTCCCTTGGGGGATTGAAAGGACCCACAGGACAGATGACCTCATTGGTGCTGACCAGAAAATTCCTGCCTCACTGGCTAAGACTAAGTGTCTGGGGGAGGTTGAAGTTTCACTTAGGTTCTGTATTAGAGCCCGGTTTGGAGGTGTGGCTGGCATAAGTGGCTCTATTTTAGGCCTGTAGTTTTTGTTTTAACACAGACCATTAAGTAATCAGAATAGTCTGACCTGCAGTGTCTTTGGTGATGGTTACGGTGTCCCTAGAAGTGAAAGAGTTGGGAACTTCCTAAAGTCTTACTTTGTGTAAGTGGAAAAGCTCGACATCTGTTGAACAGAAGTCTGAGCTGAGTCACCGCAATAGGCTGTTAACAGCCGTTCAACCAGCTCCCAGACTTGAGTCTTTGAAGCTCAGCTCTAGGCTAGGTCTCTCGGGAGGCAAGAAAGACCCCCAGGGTGCAGAGTCGGAGGAGGCACTCCCTCCTGGGTTATGCAAGTGCAGAATCACCCCCATAGGACCTTAAGAGCAACCCCTTCCTTTAATTCTATGCAGGAGTCCCCATCTTGCTTCACCCTGGCCCCAGACAACAGAGGCCCTTGCCTGGAAGGGAGGCCAAGTCCCCCAGAGGAAGGATGGTGCTACACAGCAAATGTTTAGACTGTAAATCTTCCTCCAAAAGGCCCTGTGGTCATTTACCAGAGTGACTGTGTATTGAGGAAAGGTAAATAATCAGACGTTTCCAGGATTACAGAACACTGGCTCTACACTGAAAGGGATTTATGGAGCCAAAACACCACTGTGCTCCACTTCCTAGTCAGAATGGGGGCTTACGTAGGGCAGGTGAGTGCGTCTTGACAGAAATCCATTTCACAATGGGCTCAGTGAGTCCTGAACCCAGCCTTTGGTGATTTCCCCAGTCTGGAATGCACACTTGAAACATGCCCTCGGGCAGGGTGGGCTCTGGGTGAGGGTGAGTCACATGCATATTACAAGAAATGGGTTCCTTGTTTCTCTGCTGCGGCGTCTGCAACGCAGCTTCTTCCTGAGCTCAGGGTATTGATGGCAGATCTCACGGGAAGGTGGACCCTGCAAGCCCAGGAGGGACCCAGAGGAAGGAGGAGTCCTGGCCTGGCCCCGCCCTCGAGGCTGCCCTCTGCTAGGACCCACGTTGCAATCACCACGCCTCTGACCCCACGTGTCTTTGCAAGCACGGGAATTCTGTTTGTGCAGCCCTGGTCACTTGCTTTTCCTTTCCTTAACTGCATAGGCAGCTGGAAATGAGGTATCACATGTAAAGAGGTGAACCATTCCCCTAATACAGGAAAGGATCTAGATGCTGGGGAGCTAGAGTGAACCGTCAAGTTGAACTATGCTGTTTCATAATATTGCTGTGAAAAACAGTGATGTAAGAGCTTAGCAAGTGCCTGGCACATAGGAAGTGAGCCGACTATTTATGTTTCATGAGGAAGAAGTGGAGGAGAAGTTTCTATTTGAGGAAGACTGAACTCTACAAATCTGACATACCTGGACGCATCCAGAGGCATGCAGGGGCAGGCTGTTGGATCAGGTCTTCTGATGGAATAGCAGAATAGGAGACACAGGGGTCACAGAAAGGCAGGCTCAACAATACCATGGGGAGGCGACACCTCAGCAAATCCTTGATTGTAGGATTTGAACAACAGGGTAGGACAGACCAGCAGTTTCTTTATCAAAGAAATTGGGAGGGGGTAGGGAAGGAGGGAGAGACAGAAAGAAAGATGGAAGGTTAAACTGAAGGAATAAATTAAAGCAATGCAGGACTTCCCTGTTGGCCAAGTGGGACACTCTGTGTTCCCAATTGCAGGAGGCCCAGGTTCAATCCTGATCAGGGAACTAGACTCCACATGATGCGGCCAACAGTGTGTTTGCATGCATGCGTGTGTGCAGTCATGTCTGACTCTTTACAACCCCATGCACTGTAACCCACCAGGCTCCTCTGTCCATGGAGTTTTCCAGGCAAGAATACTGGAGTACATTGCCAGTTCCTCCTCCAGGGGATCTTCCTGACCCAGGGATGGAATCCATGTCTACTGTATTGGCAGGTGGATTCTTTACCACTGAGCCACCAGGGACGCCCAAGAGTTCACATG
This sequence comes from Odocoileus virginianus, assembly GCF_023699985.2. NCBI lineage: Eukaryota > Metazoa > Chordata > Mammalia > Artiodactyla > Cervidae > Odocoileus > Odocoileus virginianus. The sequence continues at coordinate 83,289,423 of NC_069680.1, read as the reverse complement.
CCACAACTAAATATCCTACATGCTGCAAGGAAACTCGAAGGTCCCAGGTGCTGCGACTAAGACCAAAAAATAAATAAATATTTTTTAAAAACTTTAAAGGGAGGCAAGATGTTTCAACTAATTACAATATATAAATCTTACATATTGTGGTTACATTTTTTAGAGTATCCTAATATTTCAGAAAGGTGTATTAAAATAGTTATCAATGAAATGATATGATGTCAGATATTTTGCTTGAAAAAACCCAGTGTGGGATTAGGAGGAGGGGAGGGATGAGGGAGTGCAGATGAAATGAGGTTGGCCGTGAGCTGGTAATTGCTGAAGCTGGTTCTGGGTCCAAGGGGCTTATTATCCTATTCTCTCCACATTTTCACATCTTTGAAATTTTACATAATAAAAATTTAGGAAAAAAAAAGAGGAAAAAAGCAAAACCCCTGGAGTGTAAAACACGTCTAAGAAACGCCTCTAAGAGGAATGCTAGAGCTCAGAGGAGCTGCAATTACACACTGGCAGGTTCGCCTTCCAGGCTCACAGGAGCTTGGGCATTTACTAAACCGGCTGACAGACTCTACCCCGTTTAAGAGCCTCTCCATAAATAACCTCACCTCATACTTGCAGCACACCTGAGGGGCCTGCAGGGCAGCAGTTTCATTTTCATTCTTTTGGTTGTGGACACTGAGGCTCCAAGAAGTTGCACGACTTGCCTCGGGTAACGTAACAAGTTGGTCTCAGCTCAGCCACTAGAATTCCCACTTTAATGCTCCTTTCATGGTTCCACATATTTATTTCGATCCAATGTGACTGTGCTCAGCTGCCATTCGAGATCCTGTGGCAGGAAGCCAGGCTGAAAGGCCCAGGTTTTGCTCATTCAGGTGTGGAAAGTCAAGTCTTCTTGGGTAAAGATGGGCAGTGTCCCTACTATTAAGCCTCAGGTCTGTGGGATGGCAGGGGGCTGCTTCTCTGGGGTGGGGTGGTGGGCTGTCTGTGTGTCCAGGGTTGGGTATAATTACATGAAGCAGACTTGACATTCACACAGCCCTATTTTCCTTCCACTGCTGAGCTCAAGCACATCACACCGTTTGGTCCTATTCTTTTTTAAGGTTTTTTTTGTTTGTTTTTTCTGATGTGGGTCATTTTTTCAGAAGTCTTTATTGAAATTGTTACAATATTGCTTCTGTTTTATGTTTTGATTCTTTAGCCATGATGTATGTGAGGTCTCAGTTCCCTGACCAGGGGTTGAACCTGCACCCCCTGCATTGGGAGGTGACATCTTAACCACCGGGTCTCCAGGGAAGCCCCCATTTGGCCCTGTCCTTTCCCACTCTCCCTTCCACCTTTGCTCCCTGCTGCTCCAGTCACCGTATCTGGGAGAGCAGTCCTCCAAGGCCATCTGGCAGCCATGTACACAGAATCTGACTGGTCGCAGCTGCAAGAAAAGAGCAGGACTGGGCTCGGGGCAATCCTGGATCTTCCCGCTACCAGGGTTGAACTATCTAGTTGGCGTTCTTTCCTAGGGACAGAGAGGGAACAGGTATCTCACTATGCTAACCCAGCCTGAGGGGCCAAATTAGGAGTCCCAGAAGCACCCCTCCCAAGTACCTTCACCAGCCCTTACCAGACTCTGGTTTACCAGCTTCCAGCTCTAATGAAACCACCTGCTGGATGAGACCCACCCTGGGATGCTGCAGTCATCCTGCACCACTGAAGGTCTCTCTTCTGATCGCCTCCCCCTCCTCATCCTCACCCAGTCAAGTAATGCATCTTCTATGTCCCAACTCAAGACACACCTTCTCCACAACCCCTTCTCTGACCACTCCAGCCTTTACTAATTTCTTTTCTTCTGCCTGACTTTCCATATGTTGATTTTTTTAATTTAAAGTTTTTAATTGTGGTACAATCAGTTCAGTTCAGTTGCTCAGTTGTGTCTGACTCTTTGCAACCCCATGGACTGCAGCACGCCAGGCTTCCCTGTCCATCAGCAACTCCCGGAGTTTACTTAAACTCATGTCTGTTGAGTCGGTTGATGCCATCCAACCATCTCATCCTCTGTCATCCCCTTCTCCTCCCGCCTTCAATCTTTCCCAGTAACAGGGTCTTTTCCAATGAGTCAGTTCTTTGTATCAGGTGGCCAAAGTATTGGAGTTCCAACTTCAGCATCAGTCCTTCCAATGAATATTCAGGACTGATTTCCTTTAGGATGGACTTATTGGATCTCCTTGCAGTCCAAGAGACTCTCAAGAGTCTTTTCCAACACCACAGTTCAAAAGCATCAATTCTTTGGCATTCAGCTTTCATTATAGACCAACTCTCACATCCATACATGACTACTAGAAAAACCATAGCTTTGACTAGACAGACCTTTGCTGGCAAAGTAATGTTTCTACTTTTTAATATGCTGTCTAGGTTGGTCATAATTTTTCTTCCAAGGAGCAACGTCTTTTAATTTCATGGATGCAGTCACCATCTGCAGTGATTTTGGAGCCCCCAAAATTAAAGTCTGTCACTGTTTCCACTGTTTCCCCATCTATTTGTATGACACAATGGGACCAGATGCCATGATCTTAGTTTTCTGAATGTTGAGTTTTAAGCCAACATTTTCACTCTCCTCTTTCACTTTCATCAAGAGGCTCTTTAGTTATTCTTTGCTTTCTGCCATAAGGGTGGTATCATCTGCATATCTGAGGTTATCGATATTTCTCCCGGCAATCTTGATTCCAGCTTGTGCTTCTTCCAGACCAGCATTTCCCATGATGTACTCTGCATATAAGTTAAATAAGGAGGGTGACAATATACAGCCTTGATGTACTCCTTTTCCGATTTGGAACTAGTCTGTTGTTTCATGTGCAGTTCTAACTGTTGCTTCTTCACCTGCATACAGATTTCTTAAAAGGCAGGTCAGGTGGTCTAGTATTTCTATCTCTTAAAGAATTTTCCACAGTTTATTGTGATTCACACAGTTGAAGTCTTTGGCATAGTCAATAAAGCAGAAGTAGATGTTTTTCTGGAACTCTCTTGCTTTTCCAATGATCCAGTGGATGTTGGCAATTCGATCTCTGGTTCCTCTGTCTTTTTTAAGACCAGCTTGAACATCTGGAAGTTCACAGTTCACGTACTGTTGAGGCCTGGCTTGGAGAATTTTGAGCATTACTTTGATAGAGTGTGAGATGAGTGCAATTGTGTGGTAGTTTGAGCATTCTTTGGCATTGCTTTTCTTTGGGATTGGAATGAAAACTGACCTTTTCCAGTCCTGTGGCCGCTGCTGTGTTTTCCAAATTTGTTGGCATATTGAGTGCAGCACTTTCGCAGCATCATCTTTCTGGATTTGAAATAGCTCGACTGGTACTCCATCATATCCACTATCTGTTCGTAGTGATGCTTCCTAAGGCCCACTTGACTTCACATTCCAGGATGTCTGGCTCTAGGTGAGTGATCACACCATCATGATTATCTGGGTCATGAAGATCTTTTTTGTACAGTTCTTCTGTGTATTCTTGCCACCTCTTCTTAATATCTTCTGTTTCTGTTTGGTACATACCATTTCTGTCCTTTATTGTGCCCATCTTTGCATGAAAATTTCCCTTGGTATCTCTAATCTTCTTGAAGAGATCTCTAGCCTTTCCCATTCTATTGTTTTCCTCTATTTCTTTGCATTGATCACTGAGGAAGGCTTTCTTATCTCTCCTTGCTATTCTTTGGACCTCTGCATTCAAATGGGTATATCTTTCCTTTTCTCCTTTGTCGTTCACTTCTCTTCTTTTCATAGTTATTTGTAAGTCCTTCTCAGACAACCATTTTGCCTTTTTGCATTTCTTTTTATTGGGAATGGTCTTGATAACTGCCTCCTTACAATGTCACAAACCTCTGTTCATAGTATATCAGATCTAATCCCTTGAATCTATTTGTCACTTCCACTGTATAATTGTAATATGGTACAATACTCATAACATAAAATGTACCCTCTTAACCATTTTTAAGTGGATGACTCACGGTGTTCAGTACATTCACAATGCTGTGCAGGCATCACCACCTTCTACCTCCAGAGCTCTTTTCATCTTGCAAAACTGAAACTAACTTCCTTAAATAATAACTTCCGTCTCCCCCTCTCCAGGCCCTGCCAATCACCATTCTAATTTTCACCTCTATGAATTTGACTATCCTAGGTTTCTCACATATAAGTGGTGGTTGTTTCTCAGTTGCTCAGTTGTGTCCAGCTTTTTGCAACCCCATGGACTGCAGCACACCAGGCTTCTCTCTTCACTGTCTCCTGGAGTTCACTCAAATGCATGTTCATTGAGTCCATGATGCCATCCAACCATCTCATCCTCCGTCTCCTCTTTCTCCTCCTGCCCTCAGTCTATCCCAGCCATTTACCAATGCGTTGGCTCTTCACATCAGGTAGCCAAAGTAATGGAGCTTCAGCATCAGTCCTTCCAATGAATATTCAGGATATGTATGTATATATACATACATATAGTGGAATCAAACAGCATTTGTCCTCTTGTGTCTGACTTACTTCACACAGCATAAAGTCCTCAAGGCCCATCCATGTTGTGGCATATATCAGAATTCCCTTGTTTTTTAAGGCTAGATAATATTCCATTGTGACAATACACATAAACATTTTGTTTATCCATTCATCTGCTGATGAGCACTTGGGTTATTTCTACCTTTTGTCTCTTGCAAATAATACTGCTATAACATGGGTGTACAAATATCTCTTTGTGTCTCTGCTTTCAATTCTTTTGGGAATTACTCAGAAACGGAATTACTATATTGGTTTATATGGTGACTCTAAGTTTTGGAGGAACCGCCATAGCGTTTGCTACAGCAAACTGTGCCATTTTACATTTCCATCAATAGTACACAAGAGTTTTAGTTTTTTCATATGCTCATCAACACTTGTTATTTTTCATTTTTCAGATAGTAGACTTCAGCTGAGCACCAAAGAATTGGTGCCTTTAACCTGTGGTGCTGGGGAAGACCCTTGAGAGTCCCTTAGACAGCAAGGAGATCAAACCAGTCCATCCTAAGGGAACTCAACCCTGAGGATGCACTGGAAGGACTGATGCTGAAGCTGAAGCTCGAATACTTTGGCCATCTGATGCAAGGAGCTGATTCATTGGAAAAGACTCTCATGCTGGGAAAGATTGAAGGAAGGAGGAGACAGGGATGACAGAGGATGAGATGGTTGGATGGCATCACTAATTCAGTGGACTTGAATTTGAGCAAACTCTGGGAAATAGTGAAGGACTGGGAAGCCTGGACTGCTGCAGTCCATGAGGTCGAAAAGAGTCATACGTGACTGAGTGACTGAACAATAACAACAACAAAAAACTATTAACAAAGGAAAGATTTTTCAAAACTGTTCCATTTAAAATACTGAGTTGGAAATTCATTTACTTAGCAAGCGTAACTGAACACCTAAATGCTGTGGTTACAGTGGTGGAAAAAGCTGGAACCAGTTCCCTCACACATAAAGCTTTAATTTTAGCAGAGGAGAAAGTAATTTCATAAATTTAAATATCTAAATTATTCAATTATCACTATGGTAATTGAAAAAAACTACAAGTTCAGAAACCTAAGGGAGCATTTATCAGGGACACCTGGTATGTACTAGGGAGCCAAGAATGCTGAATAAATGTGAGTTAGAGGAAGATAGGAGAAAATAGCAACCCAATCCAGTATTATTGCTTGGAAAATCCCATGGACAGAAGAGCCCGGCAGGCTACAGTCCATGGTGTTGCAAAGAGTCGGACATGACTGAGCACAAGCACGCATGCATGACGCACAATGAGGGGATGATGGGAACACAGACAGCCTTTGAAGCAGAAGAAATAGCATGTGCAAAGGCCCTGGGGAAGAGAAACACATGAGACTTTTGGGCACGTGAGAACATTTAATATTGCCTCCATACCAGCTAAGAGCCCTAAACAACTCAAGATTGGCCTGATCCTCCTATCCAATGTCATCATTTCTGCTTTCCAGCACGAAGGGGGCATGAAGGATGCTAGGCTACATCCATGCAGGGCATCCCAGAAACCAACTACGCTCAGCTCTTCAAACATAAGGGTCGGTGGAGCAGTGAACAGGACGAGGCATTGAGTCACTTTTCTCAACTCTCTTTGTGACTCAACTGGGAGCATTGTTCTGAAATAAGGACTGGAGGCGAAGTCCTCAGGAAGATTATGTTCTGCAGACAGATTATGTCTATGCATGCGCATGCGCTAAGTAGCTTCAATCAAGTCCAACTCTTGTGATCTCATGGACTGTAGTCTGCCAGACTCCTCTGTCCATGGGATTCTCCAGGCAAGAGTACTGGAGTGGGCTGCCATGCCCTCCTCTAGCGATCTTTCTGATGCAGTGATCAAACCCGTGTCTCTTACATCTCCTGCATTGGCAGGCAGGTACTTTATCACTAGCACCATCTGGGAAACCCCTGAATGTCCATATCCTTGTGAAAATCTGCTCTCACACTAGGGTGACTGAGATGCACCATCCAGGGTCTTTGTGTAGGCTCGTTCAGGGAAACAGGAGAGAACAGAACCTGCCTTTAAAAGGCCCCCAATTACTTTTTGGCCAGCCACAGACTAATGCTTTATCTATCCAACCCACCAGATTTCAGACCTCATTGGCATTAGGAGAGGAGGATGAACTTTGGTCCAGGAAACGAATCAATGACGTTCTTCCTCAGGAAGACTGAAGATACACAATAGAAATGAAAATGAATTATTCCTTAAGTTTCCTCTAGTTTTCAGCCAGCAAAACCTTTTATCAACTTGTTGGCAAATGGAGCTGAAACCATGCCCTTACCTAGAAATGGACCAGAGGGCATGGGAGATGGGGAGGAGAACCCAGGCTCCCATATGGATGAAGATGGCTAATTAACACTCACAGCCTCTTTTGCCTGGGGCTCATGGTGCGAACAATTCTGGGGATGATGTATTCTGACCAAATTAAAAAGCAATTCATTTCTCCTGCAGATTATTTACAGGGAAAGACAATGAAATTTGAATAAATGTTGCTAAGCTTGTCAGAGGAGAGGCACTACCTGATGTAGCCGTGCTGAGAGAGGCTGAGGCGGGAGGAGAGGATGTCTGATGAGCCCAGCAGGAGGACAGCGGCTGCGTCTCTCCGAGGACCTGCAGTCTCACACCCAGAGATTTGGGCATGAGACGGGGGGCTGCTTGGCTCACTCCATGATCACTGACCCAGGGATCTCTGAGTTAGCTGGTCCACGAACACAGATGTGATAGGAATTATTACCCTAGACAGCCCTGGAAGAGAATTAGAATGAGAAAGAGCCCTCCATTCTCTCTGTCCTTCAAGAACTACCTTAGAGCTCTTCAGTGCAGTAAGTCCCCTACATGTTATTCCTGTTGTAGTTCAGTCACTAAGTCATGTCTGACTCTTTTTAACCCTATGGACTGTAGCCCGCCAGACTCTTCTATCCATGGGCTTTCCCAGGCAAGAATACTGGAGTGAGCTACCATTTCCTTCTCCAGGGGATTTTCCCAACCCAGGGATCAAATCCACGTCTCTTGCACTGGCAGGCGGATTCTTCACCGCTGAGCCCCGGGGAAGCCCCAAGTCCCCTACATACAAACTTTCAAGTTGGGAACTCTCAAAGACGGGAACATGCTCCGCTGTTTTGCTGTAGTTTTCAAGGTACTGTACTGTCAGATTAAAATGTTTTATTCTTTGTGTATTATTTGTGTGAAAAGTATTATAAACCTATTACAGTACATTACTACATAACAGACTTTGTTAGTTGGGTACCTAGGCTAACTTTGTTGGACTTAGGGAGAAACTGGACTTACGAACGTGCTCTTGGAAGAGAACTCCTTCGTATGTAGGGGACTTGCTGATGATGCTTGTTTTCCTAGAAGAAGGAAGAGTAACAAATGGAGCAGGTTTGTAGTCCTCACATGAACTTTTCACTTTGTGATGTTGCCCATGACCTATTTTCAGGACAAAAGTTAAAAATCTGTATCAGACAGACTCTGGCACCCAAATACCTGAGTTTGAATCATATATACACATGCAGTGATATACATATATACACAGATATACACACAATCACATCTAAACACATGTGTGTATATGCACGGTGGTCTTGGGTCGTTTCCTTTGTCCCTCTCTATTTTGGTTTGTCCATAGATAGAATGAAGTTTTGGTGAGGATTAAAGAAGTTACTATAATTTTTAGGGCTCTGTGAAGAGAACTTGGCACATGGTAAACACCAGGTAAACATTAGCTACTACCTTTTGTTAAATATGTCTAAGTACTACAAGGTTGGAGGCCAGAATGCAATGCCAGCTTTCCCAACGCCAGTGTTATTCAAAAAGGTAGGTAATCTAAAGGGGTGGGAAAGGAATTCTTCCCTCAGGAGCTCAGATAAAGGTATTTTCATGTTGAATGAAAAATAAGAGCTCATGGATATTTAATATTTTAAAAAATGTAAACCTAGGTATAAAAGTCTGCTCACCAGTGTTTTTTAATTGATTTTTAATTGAAGGATAATTGCTTTATAGAATTTTGTTATTTTCTGTTAAACATCAACAAGAATCAGCCATAGGTACACCCATGTCCCCTCCGTCCTGAACCTCTCTCCCGTCTCTCTCCCCAGCTCGCCCTTCTAGATTGTCACAGAGCCCCTGTCTGAGTTTCCACTCATACAGCAAATTCCCATTGGCTATCTATTTTACATATGGTACTGTAAGTTTCCACATTACTCTCCACACATCTCACCCTCTCTCTCCTCCCCCCGCCCCATGTCCTAAGTCTGTTCTCTATGTCTGTTTCTCCATGGCTGCCCTGCAAATAAATTCATCGGTATCATCTTTCTAGATTCCATATATATGCATTAGTATATGATATTTAAATATATGAAATATTACATATTTCAAATGTATCTTTGATCCCTACTATGTACCACAGTGCAGTGTCTGCAATACAATAAGGAAGAAAGGAATGAAAGAAAAGAAAGGAAGGAAGAGAGAGAGGGAAGGAGGAAGGTGAATATATTAAATAACCAGCTCTATTTATATCAGGTGTTGAATATTCATTAGAGACAGCAATTTACTTTTTTATTTTTTTGGTTCCTACACATCAGAGGCCGATTCAAACCAGAACAATTGCCATATTATTCTGCAAACAATAGATACTCCACTGATGGGATCCCAGTGAAACGAACGAAAATGAACCTGAACAAAACATAGCGTTAGCCTTCCTGAGGAACGAGACAGCCAAACAGAAGCTCTGCTCCTCTCCCCTGGACCTCTCAGCATGTCCCTGGGGGCTCACTCTTAACAACTTTCCCTGTTTACCCCTCTTATCCATGAAGATGCTAAAGGCCCGTTCCTGCTGGCTCCTCATTCTCCCTGGAATCTCACAATGACATGACTCTCCTCTGCTTGGTTTTCTGCACTCACTCTGATGATGCTGTGCTGTGTTCAGGCGCTCAGTCACGTCCACTCTCTGCGATCCCACTGACTGCAGCCGCCAGGCCCCTCTGTCCATGGGGATTCTCCAGGCAAGAATACTGGCGTGTGTTGCCATGCCCTCCACCAGGAGATCTTCCCAACCCAGGGATTGAACCCAAATCTCCCGCATTGCAGGCAGATTCTTTACCATCTGAGCCATCAGGGAAGCCCGCTGTAATCATAGCCACACTTTGAAAAAAAACAATTTATTTAATTGGAGGCTAATTACAATATTGTAGTGGTTTTTGCCACACATCGACATGAATCAGCCATGGGTGCACATGTGTTCCCCACCCTGAGCCCCCCTCCCACGTCCCTCCCCATCCCATCTCTCTGGGTCATCCCAGTGCACCAGCCCTGAGCACCCTTCTCATGCATCGAACCTAGACCAGCGATCTGCTTCACATATGATAATATACACATTTCAATGCTACCCTCTCAAATCATCTCACCCTCGCCTTTTCCCACAGAGTCTAAAAGACTATTCTTTACATCTGTGTCTCTTTTGCTGTCTCACATATAGGGCCATATACACAGCTTTCCCATTGCCCCTTACTTTGAGCCAGCGACTTCTGCAAAGATACATTTTTCCTAACCCTATACAAGGATATGGTGCCCACAACTGTACAGTAACTGGTCAAATGAGATGAGATGTATACAAATATTCCCCAAACCTATAAACCTATGCATGTGCAAGTGTGCACACAAACACACACAACACTTACTCCTAAGTATATTTTTTGCAGGAAGAAGGATCCCTTCCAGGGCCCAAGAGTGCACTCTTGTCTAACACTCAGAAATGAATTGTCTAACGAGACACTTGTGCTAACAAAGCAAGAAACCTTGTTGGGAAGGAGGCACTAGGGTTAAGAGCAGGAGGCACGGAAACCCAGGAGAACCACTCTGTCATGTGGCTCACAGTCTTGGGTTTATGGTGATAGGATTAGTTTCCGTGTTGTCTCTGGCCAATCATTCTGACTCAGGGTCCCTCCTGGTGGCGTGAGCATCACTCGCTCGAGATGCATTCCAGCCAGGAGTTGGGGGGGACATATGGACTGGCATCACCTGTTTCCTTTTGACCTTTCTTGAATTCTGGTTAGTGCTGGCTTGTTAGTTCTGTTTTTTACTAGGACCTCCTTTCATAAAATATCCCACGCAAGTGTTTGCTGGTGGTGCCTGGCCAAGGTGAGTGGTTTCAGTCAATGTTTCCCCTAACATGTTTGTACTAACATAATTTAAACTTGGCTTCCCAGGTGGTGCTAGTGGTAAAGAACTCGCCTGCCAATGCAGGAGACATAAGAGACATAGGTCCTATCCCTGAGTTGGGAAGATTTCCAAGGCAACTCACTCCAGTATTCTTGCCTTGAGGGCTAAAGCTCGTAGGGTCACAAAGAGTCAGACACAACTGAAGCCACTTAACATACACACAATTTAAACTTGGATTATGTCCTAAGCACAAGAAAACGGAACCAAGACTATGGCTACTGCAGATGTAAAAATATGAAAGTGGGGAAAAGGACACGTGAATCTGTTTTGCCAGCCTGGTATTCATTTGCCCCTGTGGAAACAGTGCCTAAATTCTCCTTTGGGGAGCATCCCTCCCTCAGGCCTGGTCTCTGGCACTGAAAGGGGCAGATCACCCCTTTCTCCAGGGGAGCACTTGATCCAAGCCTGCCCAGTGAGATCATTCCATCTCCTTGGCTCAGTGACTGGCTCCAGAAATCACATGAATCAAGCTGTGTTGGTCACACAGAAACACCCGGTTTTATTTGACCTGTATCTCCTTCTAACCACCTCACTCCCTGCCACTGCAGATTGAGGACAGTCACCCACTAGTAGTGGTGACTGGAGCAGAGACACAAAAGGACAGGGGACCTAAGAGGTGTCCCCTTCTGCTCTCTGCAGTTCCTCTCACTCATCCTCCAAGCAGGCTCACAGTCACTGGACTAGGAAGGCTTTTCTCATCCTCCTGGCCCCTCACCAGTGCTCACTCAGCCTCCGTTACAGCACCCCCACGACTGTGACAGCCCGAGGGTCTTCTCTACCCAAACAACTAAAAATTCCTCAAAAGGCAAGAATCTAAAGGAGCTCCTCTTATTCATGCCTTTATACATTGCAGATAGCACAGACCGCATAGCATGTACATCCCTTACTGTGTGCCAGGAACTGTTTTAGGTGCTTGGGTGAAGCAATAGAGAAAACAGTCTCTGGAACTGTAGAGACTTCAGATGTATGCTTACTAACTGCTTTAATAAATGTTGTACTGCATTCTATCAAAAGTTAGCCTGCACCCAGGTCCTGCAGGAAGAAAGAATTGGAATCAACTGTTCTAAGTAATTATACACTGGTTGGACAGTAAGCAAAAGTTAGCTTCAGCACAGTAGTTTAATCATCTATTTATTTAAAAATGGGTGACTAATCATGTTTGCCTCTCTTTTTGTTCTTAATCTCTAAGATAAGGTATTTCATCGGTTGTGATTGATGTGTAACCAACAAAGGAAACTGCACAAATCAAAGACTCAGATCAATTAATTATTATAAAGTGAAGATATCCAAGTAAACTGCCCAAACAAATAGATTTGATGGAAAAAGAACATCCAACTTTGGAAGAATTTTCTTTTTGTTCTGAAATACCAGCACTCTACATCTAGAGTCTACCTAAACTGAGGTACCTAAACTGAGGTACCTAAACAGGTCTGCTGGCGGCTACCAGAATTCCAGGCATAACTTCAAAATATAATAATCCATCTCCTGGTGAACCTTGCAAACACAAACTGCTTCAGTGATGGAAATCCTACATAATTAGCACTTTAAAATAATTGTTTTTATAAAAAGATCATACATACGGCGGTGTACACATTTCTTTCTTCTGGAAACTACTCTGTGGGTTTACTTGACTATATCAACTGTTCTTGACTCCAGTTTGCAATGGAGGTGAAAGAAATCTGGGTGGAAGGCCCTACCTTACCAGTGATGAAACGTTATAAATGTTGCAGAAATGATGGTGACAACTCGACTGAACAAATCTGACTTTTACATGATTCCTTTTCAAACAGTAAGAAATGGAGGCTATCTAACTGATGAATAACGAGGCTAAGGGGAGCTCTGGAAGTCCTGTGTGTACCCACACAATTAAGTTGAGCACTCAGTGAAACTGCTTTCCCAGACAGGATGGAGGATGATCGATCAGGAAACAAACTGGACATATATTACAGCGAAAGGGCTTACAGGTAACTCTGGCCCAAGGCCACCGCCACTTCATTTCGCAGGATCAAACACCTCAAATGGTTAATTGAGGAGGAAAACCACTTAATGCTTGGCACTGGAAGATCCTCCGGCTGGGTCTTGCGTTGGTTTACATTTCTGAGACGGTGGCAAGAAGGGGAAACTGGTCTTTGTGTGCACGGGTGAAGACGGGACTATAGTTGAAACTGCCGGGGAGTTTCAACAATATCAAGAAGGCCCAGATGCTCAGGGCTCGCCCAAGATCAATCACTCCGAATCTCGGGAGTTGGAGCCCACGCATGAACACTTTTAACCATCTAGTACCACACTGCAGCGGTGGCTGACAACACTGGGGAAGTAGTTCCAATCGGTAGCAAATCCTCCTTCTTTTGGGAAGGCTTAGGACCCCAACTTCCTTCAGGAGGTCTCTCCCCGCAGCCTGGGAAAATTTCAGCTCCCAGGTCCGGTCCCAGAGCTTCGTAAACGGCGCTCACCTGAGCAGCACTGGTTTAGTAAAAGGCTTTTACGCACACCTTCTCGCAAACACCCTACCTAAGTCCAACACGGAGGCTGAAGCACACAAACCCAGAGAAGACCAGAATAACCACCCTCCCGTCGCTGAAAGGAGGTCTCAGCGAGGACCGCAGCTAAGCGCAGAGGGCGCAAGCGCAGACGGGTGCTGAGCGCGGAGGGCGGAAGCGCAGACCTACGCTGAGCGCGGAGAGCGCAAGCGCAGACCGATGCTGAGCGCGGAGGGCGGAAGCGCAGACCGACGCTGAGTGCGGAGGGCGCGTGCGCGGCCTTACAGACGTTACTTCCGGCTGGCGGAGGAGGGGATTGCGGTGCTGGGTGGCTGACCCTGGGTCGGGACCTCTCCCACCTTCCCGGTTCGGCGACTTCGACCCCACCTCTACCCGGGTCGTGCCCCCAACCCGAGCCTACCCGTATGGCCCGGCACGTGTTCCTGACTGGGCCCCCAGGTAATCTTGCCCGTGTCCGCACCCTCCACGAGGCCGAGAGGTGGGCGTGGCGGGCGCGTGGGGTTGCGGCAGCCGGTGCTCCCCGCCTCTAAAATTCCGCATGTTAAGCTACAGGCTTGGTGGTCAGAAGCCTGCGGAAAATGTGATTGAGTCCATAAGGTAAATGAAATGAAGCCAACTTCAGGAGGGCGAAACAAGCTTGTTATGGAGTGGCACCTGGCCTTCCGTATTAAGGTGTTAAGTAGGGTCAAAGGCAGTAGTAGTACTGTCCCTGGTAGCTCAGACGGTAAAGAATTCGCCTGCAATGTGGGACACCCGGGTTCGAGCCCTGGGTTGGGAAGATCCCCTGGCGGAGGGCATGGCAACGCATTCCAGTGTGGCAACCCATTGCAGTATTTTTGCCTGGAGAATCCCATGGACAGAGGAGCCTGGTGGGCTACAGTCCGTGGGGTCGCAAAGAGTAGGACAAGACTGAGCGACTAACACTCTGAAGTTGTGATGTGCACAGGCCATATTTCAGGGTCTCTGCCACCACCACCGAAGGTGTCTGATTTCTGTCGTCACACGCGCCTGCATTTATCATGAAAGAGTGGAATTCCAGTTGAATTCCAGTTGCAAGATAGTGCAACCGTGTTCCCTATCCATATTCACTGACCGCCCCCCACCCCAATTTCCTGCATGAGTGAGGTCGCAGGTTGAGAGCCTTGGTACCCCCACACACGGGGGCGGGGTACTGGGCACCCCCACCCAGACCCTTCTTTGGTGCCTGTCCCTTCTAATGGAAATCCCTCCAACCTTAGACTGTGAAGGTCTCATCTTTGAAAGGTGGTGAAAGTGAAAGTTAAGTCGCTCAGTTGTGTCCGACTCTTTGGGACCCTGTGGACTGTAGCCCACCAGGCTCCTCCGTCCATGGGATTCTCCAGGCAAGGATACTGGAGTGGGTTGCCATTTTCTTCTCCAGGGGATCTTCCCCACCCAGGGATCGAACCCAGGTCTCCCGCATTGCAGGCAGATGCTTTAATCTCTGAGTCACCAGGGAAGCCCTTGAAAGGTGGTAGTGTGCATTTAAATGAGAGACTGGTGGAACAGATAGATGCCTTTTAAGCCAAGATGCTGCACATAGATAAGCCATTACTAAAAGAAGAGGCAAGAAGTTTGTGACAACATCAGATTAAGACAGCATCAGATAAGAGAGAACAGCAACAAAAAAGATGGACTTTGAGTGCAGAAAGTGATTCTTTAGCTTCTTTGCAGTTTCAGGTTAACTGTGCATTCAGATATCAACCATTGTAACCCCAGGCCTGAAATTCTCTTTCACTTTTTTTTAATTAGTATCTTTAGCTTTTAGGACCACAGGTTAACTTAATGTTGCAGATTCTAGAGTTTTATATTTATCAGGCAATGGGGGAGTGGTGAGGAGAAGGGTGTTTTGAGAAATTTCTAATATCCAAAGGTACTCCTTAATATTGTAAAGGAATGTCTTCTAAAAGTTGATTTGTCAGTCCTTTATTTGAAACTTTATTTGAAAGTTTTCTCAGCAGCCTGGCCCCAGGACATCTATGTGTTTCATAACAGAAGTGGCTTATTTTTATGATTGTACCTGCTTGAGTCCTGGAGGTGGGTGAGGACAGAGGCCAGCCAGGCCAATACTAGTTCTTCTTTCTGTTTCCTTCTTTATAAAAGTTTTATATGCATACACATGATTGAAAGACTCAGTGCTAGAGTGTAGCTTTCTTAAGCCTGGCCTTAAACCCACTAACCTTCTCTTTCTCCCAGTTTTCCCAAAGCAGTTACACTATAATTTTAATTAGCTCAGTGGTCAGTGTTGATGGTATTTTACAAGTAAACCACAGTAGAACCATGGAGCCAAGAGTATCTGTAATGTATTTTCCCTTTATGCACATTTCCCCCCCTTTGGAATTTCCTCCTGTTTTTTTCGTTGACTTAGTATCTTTCTGTCACCAGTCCAGTCCCAAACTCTGCCTGCTGTCTGAATCTCTGTGTGTTCAGACATCAAGTATCTTCTCAGAGACACTCTTGTACACTCTCAGGGCCCCACTCATGTGTCCTTTGCACTTATCAGTTTTTCCCCCACTTCCAGCTGTCCAGTCTGTGACCTATCCAGAGGACTTTCTCTGACCCCTGGGCCCACCTCTGCCTGCACACGGGCAGGCCTGAAGGGCCAGGGAATTCCTGTCCCCTGAAGCAGCTGTGACCCTTGACAGTTGGAAGTTGGTGGGTAAACTCCTTCCTCACTCATCACACAAGAGAACTCTGAATCCAAAGCTGTCTCCTAGGATTTCTCAGTGGGATTAAACTACCCACTGATAACTTGTTGATAATGCAGTCACCTCCCCACCAGTGTGTTATCTTCGGGTGTTGCTTCCCAAATTAAACAGCCTGCACGTGAGTCTTTATTTCACGGTCCACTTTATAGGAGAACCAGAACCAAAATAATTCTGGGGCTTTCCAACCCGTTCTTTCTGAATGTGGTGTGGGCCTTTGATTTTGGGGTCTCCTTCCTATAGGTCACTTCTTAGCCAGTGTAGATAGCAAATTAACTTAGATAAAATTTCTAGAGCTAAAGAGGGAAAAAGGGACTAGAGCCAAATGCCTCTTCTTGGTTTAAGTGTTCTCCCTAACAGATTAGACCCACGATATTCCCTTTTATTACAGCTGTTCCATTTTGTCTTTTGCATAATGTAAATAGCTTTGTTTTTTTCTTAAATTAAGAGCAATACTCACTGTAAGACCAAAAAAAAAAAAAAAAAAAAAACTAGAAAGTTATAAAGAAGAAATTGAAAGTGCCTTGGATTTACAACATACAGAAACAAATACTATAAATCTTTCTGTTCTTCTTGACATTTTCTTCTGGAGACACCTACATACTTCACTTTTTTAAAATTGAGATATAGTTGATTTACAGTATTGTGTAAGTTTCATGTGTATACCAGTGATTCACAGTTTTTCAAGATTCTGTTTATAGGTATTATAAAATATTGCCTTTTCCCCCCCTGTGCTGTAGAATATATCCTTGTAGCTCATTTGTTTTATACGTAGTAGTTTGGGCCTCTTAATCTCCCCCATCATACCCCTTCCCTCTCCCCACTGGTAACCACTAGTTTCTTCTCTCTGTCTGTGAGTCTGTTTCTTTTTATTATATAAAACGAGTTTGTTCTATTTTTTTAGATTCCATATATAAGTGATACCACACAGTATTTGTCTATCTCTGCCTGAATTATTTCACTAAGCCTAATATCGTCCAGGCCCATCCATGATGTTGCAGATGGCAAAATTTCATTTTTTTAATAATTGAATAGTATTTCATTGTATTGTATACCATATCTTTGTCCATTCATCTGTTGATGGAAACTTAGGTTGCTCCCATATGTTGTAAATAATGCTGCTATGAACATTTGGGGGTACATTTATCTTTTCAAAATAGTGTGTTCGTTTTCTTTGGATATATACCCAGGAGTGGAATTGCTGGATCATATGATAGTTGAGGAACCTCTACACTGTTCTCCACAGTGACTGCACCAGTTTACACATGACAGCATACAGGTTCCCTTTTCTTCTCGTCCTTGCCAACATTTGTTATTTGTGGTCTTTCAAAAAAAAAAGTAACGGAATACTACTGTGTATTTCTGTTGTTTCTTAACCTGCTTTTTCTCCATATATTATTTTCATATGTTGTGGTCTGTTTTCCATGCTAAGCAGTAAGCTCTTTCCATAGGTAAGCAGTGTTCTCTTTAATGGTTGCATGAGATTCCTATGGGTTTATGTCATTATACACATGATACCATAATTTAACAATCCCTAATGAATGAACATTAAGTTGTTTCAGAGAAGTCCCAACTTACACATTAACAGAGGCCACTTGCCCGTGTTAAGCGGATTCTTCAGTGACTCCCCTAAAGCAGCAGTTACTGAGGGACAGAGGTGGGGTTACATTCCCTCCTAGTGCCATGAGCGTGGGCTGCTGTTCATGTTTCAGAAGGCCAGACACCATTGTTCGTGTGAAACTTGGAGGAAGAATGAACTAAATGAGAATAACATCATATTTTATTTCAAGTAAGCGTCAAAAGCTTCTTTGGGAACCCTGATGACTCTGCATGGGCAGCCATAGGAATAATACGACTTGCAACCCTGTTGTGTCATAATAGCTGTGTTGCAGACGTGGTTTCCCATTTTGGGGTAGTCATGATGCCACTGACTTTGTATGAGAACAAGGTTCATATGAAATAAAATCATGGTGGCAGATGAAGGCCCCTGTTAAACTGTATGGTCTCTCTCAGTTGTTTGACCATGGATACGTTGCCCATCTTCTCTGTGCTTCAGTTTCTTCTTTTGTAAAATAGGGACAAGGGTGGCAACTGCTTCACAGGGTAATTGTAAAGAATTAAGCAAGAAAATGCTTAGGAGGCATGCGAGACCAGGCCCTGCCTCCACAGCATCACTGAATAGTAGTATTAAATAGTGTTTAACTTGTAAGCACCCAAGTGTTAATCAGAGTAGTCCATTGGCTAGGCTGGGAGGAAACAAAGGGGTCCTGGGTGGGGAGGATGAGTGGGCGGAGGTGCACAGGTTATCCTCTGGGAAGAGGTTGGGGGCAAGTCAAAGGAATACTTAGGGATACTCTAGGAGGTGATGGAGATCAAAGCAGTCAATCCTAAAGGAAATCGGTCCTGAATATTCATTGGAAGGACTAATGCTGATGCTGAAACTCCAATACTTTGGCCACCTGATGCAAAGAACTGACTCATTGGAAAAGACCTTGATGCTGGGAAAGATTGAAGGTGGAGGAGAAGGGGACGACATAGGATGAGATGCTTCAATGGTATCACCAGCTCGATGGACATGAGTTTGAGTAAACTCTGGGAGTTGGTGATGGACAGGGAAGCCTGGCATGCTGCGGTCCATGGGGTTGCAAAGAGTTGGACACGACTGAGTGACTGAACTGAACTGAACTGAACTGAGGAGGTGATGGAAGGCATGGCCAACCTGATGGGATTGCTTTTCTGGAAAAAGTTGAAAAATTACCATTTCTAGTAGTGTTGGAGGTATCTAAGAGTCCCATTTTGGGGAGCCATACATTGTAAGTCCAAGGAGAAATGAAGGGATGTTCCCACTGTTAAACATAGGTTCAGAGTGTCTTGAAATCCTAACTTAAAGCATCCAGCCTTTGCCTGAAGCTTGACCAGCTTTACTTTTCTAGGTGGAAAAGTTTGCTCCCTCAAGAAGAGTAAACTCAGGAGAAAACAAAAGCTTGTCTTGTAGGATGCAAATTGCACTTGAAATTATCATCAGAAAACCACTCAGTTGGTTCTCTGATCATGTATGTGACAAAACTAATAATGTTTCAGAATTTAAAAATAAACTTCAGTATACCATTCACATTTTTATTATATTTGTTTTCTACTTGAAATTAAACAGTTTTTACATCTGGAGCAATCAGAGTTAAGTGAGGTTAATGTTCATAAAAGCCTTTTGCAGCCCATTTCTCTCCTGGTTGCTATGCTCCAACAAGGCAGTGGGCCCTGATGGACTCTTTTTTTTTTTTTCTCTAGGAGTTGGAAAAACAACACTGATCCAGAAAGCCACCGAAGTTTTAAAGTCCTCTGGCGTGCCTGTCGATGGGTTTTATACAGAAGAAGTCAGACAGGGAGGAAGAAGAATAGGGTTTGATGTTGTCACGTTGTCTGGCATCCGGGGACCTTTATCCAGAATTGGGTACTGCAGCTTCATTCCTGAAGTGTTTTTTCTTTTCTTTTCTTTTTTTTTTTTGACCATGCCTCACAGCATGCGGGGTCTTAGTTCCCCGACTAAGAGATCAAACCTACGCCCCCTGCATTGGAAGGGCAGAATCGTAACCCCCGGACCACCACGGAGGTCCCTCTGCGGTGGTGTTCTCCTGGGCCCAGGGCTGAGCCAGGTGGTCCCTTCTGTCTTAAAGAATCTTGAGCTTTTATGGCTTTCTTGGCATCAAAGAAAACAGAGGTTGAAGTCATCGTATGAAAAGCAAAGTTGAGAATACTGTATTTCAGTGCAAACTGATTCCACTGAGCAGTAAGCTCTTCTCTCTTGGTACCTTGTGGCCCTGTTTCTCCTGTCACTCTTCTAAGACAGGTGATACGCCCGCTCCTTGGAGGTAACTGCCAGGCTGTGGGCGGTGGTGTGCGCACCAGTGTTAGCCCTGATCTCAGGAGGGAGTGAGCAATCAGATCAGCTCTGCTCACTGCACTCTCTGGTAGGTGATTTTTAAGGATGGTTTAGCACATGGAGAAAGCCAGAGGCTCAGTGGAGCAGCTAAAAATCAGAAGTCAGTGCAGGGGTCTCAATGAGGGATGGACCATCTTTTTCTTTCAGGTCAGAGCCTCTGCCTGGAAAGCGTGAGTGCCGTGTAGGGCAGTACGTGGTGGACCTGACGTCCTTTGAGCAGCTGGCGCTCCCGGTCTTGAGGAATGTGAGTGTCTTTCTGCTTCTGAAGCTGGGCTGTTCTTAGTACCTTGTGGGAATTGCTCGCCCTGGGAGCAGAGTGGCTTTTGCTCTAGAGATGTCAGTTTTGTGTTTTACAGCTTAAAAGTCTTGAAGTGATTGAGCTCATGTAACTTCCTGTCACTCTGAACTACAAGTAAATTCCTTGTCACAGAAATTCAGTACTTGTAAAAGACTATACTGGGTGGGCTTTGATGCCAATCTTCCACACTCCCCAAAGAGAAGTCTTTCCTCTGATCTTCCCCTTGTTTATATCTTAACCTTATCTTCACACCACAACAAATAAATATTTAGGAAGGTAAAATGTCATTATATGAACATAATGGTAAGAACTTAATACATTACATCACTGTATTACCTGTTATTTTTTTTTTTAAAAACAGCATTATTGAGGTATGGGTTTCCCAGGTGGCTCAGGAGTCAAGAATCTGCCTGCCAAAGCAAGAGACATAGGAGACACAGGTTCAGTCCCTGCGTCGGGAAGATCTCCTGAAGAAGGAAATGGCAACCCGCTCTAGTATTCTTGCCTGGAGAATCCCATGAACCGAGGAGCCTGGTGGGCTACAGTCCATAGGGGTCACAAAGAATTGGACCTGACTGAGCAACTGAGCACATTTTGAGATATAATTCACATACTGTACAATTCACCCATTTAAAATGTACAGTTCAGTTTTTTCTCATATACTTATGGGATTGTGCAATCAACTATCTTAGCCCAATTTTTGAACATTTTTGTCATCCCCAAAAGAAACCCCATTCCCATAAGCAATGTCTATTTCTATGTCTCTGCTGTTCTTTGAAACCACTGTCCTACTTTTTTGTCTGCAGATTTGGCTATTCGTAATATTTTCTGAGAAGGAAATAATACAGTATGTGGTCTTTTGTGACTAGCTTATTTTATTTTGCATCATAGTTGCAGGGTTTATCCATATCACAGCGTGTATCAGTACTTTTTCCTTTTATGGCTATATAATATTGCATTGTATAGATATACCACAAATAATTTATCTGTTCTTCAGCTAATGAGCACTTGGATATGCTTCTACTTTTGGCTATTATGAATGATGCTGCTCTGAACATTTATGGACAAGTTTTGTTATAGATAACTGTTTTAGTTCTCTTGTGGAGAACTACCTACAAGTGGAAATGCTGGGTCATGAGGTAATAATTATATAACTTTTTGAGAAAACACTGGTGTTTTCCAAACCAGTGGTGCTGTTTTACATTCCCACCTGCAATGAATGAAGGTTTCATTTTCTCTATAGCCTTGCTAATTGCTGTCTCTTCCTAATTATGTACAATCTAGTAGGTGTGATGCAATATCACATTGTAGTTTTGATATGCACTTCCCTGTTGATCTCTGATGTTGAGCATCTTTTCACATACTTATTGGCCATTTGTATATTTTCTTTGGAGAAATGTCTTTTTCTTTGGCCCATTTTTTACTTGCTTCAGTTGTCTTTTTATTACTGAGTTGTAAGATTTCTGTGTGAGTTCTGGATACCAGTCTGTTTTCAGATAACTGATTAGCTGGTATACAATTGACTCTTTGTATCTCTGCATTCCACGTCTATGGTTGTGGAAGACAAACTGCTGTGCCATTTCATATGAGGGATTTGAGGGTCCTTGGATTTGGTGTGTGTGGGAGGGCCCTGGAACTGGTCTCCCTTGGATACCAAGAGACGCTTGTATTTATCTACTCTGTAGCTGTCTTTACTTTCTAGATGTGATGACACAAATGTTTTTATTTTTGAAAAGTCTAGTTCATCTATTTTTCTTACGGTGTTTGTGCTTTTGCTGTTTTACCAAAGAAGGCTTTGCCTGATGCTGTTTGATGGAGATTTATTTCCATGTGTTCTTCCAAGAATTTTATAGCTTTACTAATGCATTTAGGTCTGTGGTCTACTTTGAATTGGTTTTTGTGTATGGCGTAAGGTATGGATTAAAAGTCATTCTTTTGCATGTAAATATCCAGTTTTTCCAGAACTGTTTGTTGAAAAGACTCTTCTTTCTCCATTTAATTATATTGAAACTCTTTTACAAATCAGTTCAATTCTGTTTTGAATTCTATTCAGTTTATCCTCATGTCAGTTCCATCTGTTCTTATATCAGAATGACAGTGTTTGATTACTGAAGCTAGGATGTTGATAGAGGTTGTGTTGAATCTGTAAATCAGTTTGGAGAGTATTGCCATCTTGGTGGTGGTAGTTTAGTCACTAAGCCGTGTCCAATTCTTGTGATCCCATGAACTGTAGCCTGCCAGGCTCCTCTGTCAGTAGGATTCTCCAGGCAAGAATACTGAATGGGTTGCCATTTCCTTCTCCAGGGGATCTTCCTGACCCTGGGTCTCCTGCATTGCAGGTAGGTTCTTTACCAACTGAGCTATGAAGGAAGCCCCATTGCCATCTTAACAATATTGAATCTTGATCCATGAATATGACTTATCTTTACATTTACTTAGACTGTCTGATTTTGTTCAGTCACATTGTTCTGAGGTTTCCAGCATACAAGTCTTATACTTCTTTTTAAAAAATTTATACCTTTTTATAAAAGTTTCCCAATTTTATTTTTAGACTGTTCATTACTAATGTATCCTGCAGCCTAGGCAGACTAATAGTTCTAACAGTTCTTTAGTGAATTTCTTAGAATTTTCTGTTTACAAAATGATATCATCTGCAAATGGGGAAAATTTTATTTCTTCCTATTTGCTTTGGATGCCTTTTATTTTTTCTTTCCTAATTGCCTCAGCCGGAAGCTCAATTCGGTGAGTTTTTGAAGAATTGGTATTAATTTTTCTTGGAATATTTGCTGGAATTCACCAGTGAAGCCATGTGGGTCTAGGTTTTTCTTCATGGGAAGCTTTCTAATTATGAATTCAATTTCTTTACTTGTTATATATCTGCTGTTTTTTTTATTTCATGCTGAATTAGTTGTGGTAATTTGTGTCTGTTAGTAATTTATTTGTCCATGTCATTAGACAGTAAGTTACTTAATTTGGCATACAGTTGTTCATATATTCCCCTATAATCCAAAGTAAAAACTTTGCAAAATCTGTTATATTTTCCCTTCTTTCATGCATTTTAACTGTTTAAGTTGTCTCTTTTTGGACTTAATAACTAAAGGTTTGTCAATTTAGTCGATCTTTTCAAAGAACCAACTTTTGGCTTGTAGATTGTATATTACTTGTTTTTTGCATTCATTCATCAAATATTTATCAAATCCTTGATATATAGTCATGAACAAAACATGTTTTCTACTGTCTCAAAACTCTCATTCTAGTGGAGATGTAGATATTAAGCAAATAAATGGATAATTGTCATAAATGCTGCCAAGAAAAAAAAGATGGGAGTGCTATGAGAGAGACGAGAGGAGCTGACTTTAGATCTGCTGACCAGGAAAGAGCTCTGGGGTGGCGGCGTTTGGATGAAATGGAAAGGTGAGAAGGGCACCATCACTTCCAGGAGAAAATATTCGGGTGTTTCATGGTGGTCTGGGGAGAGTGTTGTGGATGACAGGAGCAGAGATGTGGAGGCCTCGGGGCCCTGGGCAGGAGCAGGTGAAGGAGGAGGGCCGCTTGGTGAGGTGGGTGGAGTCAGCCGTGCGAGGTTTTTGTGGACCATATTAAGGAATATGGGTTTTATATCGTCTTATTGTTGACTTACAACTTTAATATACTTTTGTGAAAATCAAATAGTATGGACCTGCCTCGAGAGGCACTTCTTTATAAACTCTGGCAGTCTCCACTGTACCAGCGGTGCAGTCCCGGTCCTCCCGAGGCCTCGGACTGTGCCGTGTGGCTTTCTGCAGTCCGTCCTCCTCCCCATCCTCCTGCACGCGGCTCAGCCTGCCCGCCACGTGCCAGCCTTCCGCCCTTGTCATTTTTCTCATGCCTTGGCTTCTCTGCTCTTTTTTGTTTTGATAGTCAGGGCTCAGCCGAAATAGACAGGCTTTGGTAAGTGCCCAAGGCTGCTGGAAATGCTGGGTGTGCCTGTGAAGGGCCGCGTCTGACTCCGGGCCTCGGGGTCTCGCGCCGAGTTCTGGCAGGCGGCTGCCCCTCCAGCCCGCCTGCCCCTCGGCCCTGTCTCTCCCTGCCTGCTCCTCTTTTCCCCGAATTTCTTTTTCTTGGAGCTTTCTCTCGTGCCCTCTGCTGGGGACTCTGGTGCCTGTTGTATTGTGTGGAAGCGGGCAGGAAACGTGGTATTTTTATCTCTAGTTATTTTCCCATCTAGTACATACCTCTCCACCTAAATGTTAGAGAAGCAAGTGGAATACTTCAAATAAAATTCTAGATGATGACTCTGGCTTTGAGTACTGGATCGATATAAGGAATTGATTTTTGCACACCTTGCCTAGAGCAGACAATCCCGGGAGAGCAGTGTGTACATATGGGCTTGATGTCTAGCTGCAGGATTATATAAGAAATTGTGTACTGACCGGAATAAGAGCTAGAATCGCTCTCCCTTTTTTAATTAAAAGAGGAAAAAAAAAAACAGACTCTTCCAGTATTTAATAGTTTGATTACCAAACCCAGACTGTCACATTCTAGGTAGAAGAAATTCCAAGGCTGCAGGTCAAGGTCATCAGTTTCTTTTCTGAAGCAGAAATTTTTCTCCCATCTCATATATTTCATTGGAATGAAGAAAGGGAAAGGAATTAGTGTTTTGCCTTTATACTGAAAAAAAAAAAATTTTTTTAAAGTAACTGGGCAACAAAAATAGAGACAGATTTTATTATCAGCAGTTGGAATGACCAATTCCAATTGGTCATTGGAAACTAAAGTAAACTGAAAGTTTTAGAAAACACATTTAGGCAGGTCAGAGCCTATTTAAATTTTTTTTATTGAAAAACAGTTGATTTACAGTGTTGTGTTAATTTCTGCTGTGTAGCAAAATGACTTATATACATAGATAGATTCTTTTCTGTATTGCTTTCTTTTATGGTTTATCCCAGGATATTGAGTGTAGTTCTCTGTGCTGTACCGTAGAACCTTGTTGTTCATCCAGTCTGTATACAGTGGTTCACATCTTCTAACCCCCAAGGGCTTCCCTGTGGCTCAGTGGTAAAGAATCTGCCCGCAGTGCAGGAGACCCAGGTTCGATCCCTGGGTTGGAAAGATCCCCTGGAGAAGGGAATGGCTCCTCACCTCAGTATTCTTGCCTGAAGAACTCCATGAGCAGAGGAGCTTGGTGGGCTACAGTCCATGGGGGTCACAAAGAGTCAGACGCAACTGAGTGACTGACATTCACCCCAAACTCCCAGTCCGTCCCTCCCCCATCTTCTCCCTTGGCAACCACGAGTTTCTTCTTTGAATCTGTTTCTGTTTCCTCGATAAGTTCTTTTGTGTTATATTCTATTTAATTTTTATTTTATTATTTGTTCGTTTGGCTGTGCTGGGTCTTCATTGAGGCCCACAGGCTCCCCATTGCTTCACAAGGGCTTTCTCTGGTTGAGGTGCATGGGCTTCTCACTGTGGTGCCTCCTGCTGTTCAGAGCCCAGGCTGTAGAAGCGAGGGCTTCAGTAGCTGCAGCATGCGGGCTTAGGTGCACTGCGGCACGTGAGACCCCAGTTCCTGGACTGAGGGTTGAACCTGTGTCCCTTGCGTTGGCAGGTGGAGTCCCATCCTCTGACCCACCAGGGAAGCCCCTGTGCCATATAGATTCCTTGTATAAGTGATATCATATAATACTTTTCTGTTTTTGACTTACTTCACTTAGTATGATAATCTCTAGTGGCACCCATATTGCTGCAGGTGGCATTGTTTCATTCTTTTTCATGGCTGACTAGTATTCCATTGCATGCATATGTGTGTGTGTGTGTGTGTGTGTGTGTGTGTATCTTCTTTATCCATTCTTCTGTCAATGGACTTTTTGATTATTTCCATGTCTTGGCTACTGTGAATGTGCTGCTATGAATGTAAGGGGTGCATGTATCCTTTTGAATTAGAGTTTTCTCTGGATACATGCCCAGGAGTAGAATTGCTGAATAATATGGCAACTCTGTTTTCAGTTTTCTGAGGAACCTCCATACTGTTTTTCATTGTGGCTGCACAAACTTGCATTCCCACCAACAGTGGAGTAGGGTTTCCTTTTTTCTCCATACTCTCTCCAGTAATTATTATTTGTAGATTTTTTTTAATGTTGGCTATTCTGACCAGTGTGAGGTTGTGCTTCATTGTAGTTTTAATTTGCATTGCTCTAATAATTAATGATGTTGAGCATCTTTTTTCTGTGCCTATTGGCCATCTTTATGTCTTCTTTGGAGAAATGTCTGTTTAAGTCTTCTGCCTGTTTTTTTGATTGGGTTGTTTGTTTTTTTGTTGTTATTGTATGAGTTATTTGTATATTTTGGAAATTAAGCCCTTGTCGGTTGCATCGTTTGCAGATATGTTCTTCTCATTTTGTAGGTTTTTTCATTTTGCTTATGGTTTTCTTTGCTGTGGAAAAGCTTGTAAGTTTGATTGGGTCCCATTTGTTTATTTTTGTTTTTATTTCTAACTTGGGATCTAAGAAAACATTGGCACAGTTTATGTTTGGCCTGTGTGGTCTTCCATGAGGTTATGGTGTCTTTTTTTTTTAAATCTTATAAGCCGTTTTGGGAGTGAGGATATCTTCTAACTTCATTGATTTTCACGCAGCTGTCCAGCTTTCCCAGCACCACTTGCTGAAGAGTGTGTCTTTTTCTCATCCTCGGTTTCCCAATACATTCCTGCCTCCACTGTGAAAGATTAATTAACCCTAAGTGTGTAGGTTTATTTTTGGGCTGTCTAGTCTGTTCTGTTGATCCATATGTCTATTTTTGTGCCAGTACCATGCTGGTTTTATTACCGTAGCTTTATAGTATTGGCTGAAGTCTGGGAGGGTTATGTCTCCAGACAGGTGAGAGTCTTTATACAGATAGACAGTTTCCATACATACAGTTGCCCGGGATGTATGAAAACACAAATTCTGACAATAAGTTAAGAAATACCTCTTTAAGTGCCTCCTCTGTATAAGAAATTTCACTATGGTTGAAAAATATCTTGAGTTTTTTTATTTTTAAATACTGTGAGAAACATAAATATTATTTTTTTATTAGGTCAGCAGGGCAGTTCTTGTGGGTTGGGAAATAAGACTGTATATGTGAGTTGAAAAACAGCTGCTTGAGGCCAGGCAGAGGCCTGGAGGGGGAGGCCAGCTGCTGTGAGGTCTTGCTCAAGCTTTTCCTCAGGTGGTCACCATCATGGGCACATGGGAATGAAAGAGGGAGCAGACTAAACATTCTCGATGCATGAAGGCCTTTAGAAAGTCCCTTGTAGAGTTGACTATTGCTGGTTTTTTTTCACTCCATAGCTACATCTTCCCTTATTTGACATCATTTACTATTTTATTGAGTATTAAGTTTCCATATTCTTAAGGTAGAAAATGTGTAAAAAGTATATAAGATAAGCAAATATGGATAGCTCAGTCTTATCACTGAGTTAACCATTCTTAGCATATTTTCTGCCCTTTTTCTATACCTGTTTTTGTTTTTTTTTTTAAATAGTCATCCAAAATTGAGGAAAATCCAAATATAGTTTTATTGGTGTGGGCTTTTTCATTTAATATTATTGAGTGACACGGGATGGGTCTCACTTATAATCTTCAAAACTGTGATACTTTGGGATTTCCCTGGTAGTCCAGTGGTTAGGACTCAGTGCTTTCCCTGTAGGCGGCAAGAGTTTGGTTGTGGTTGTGGAACTAAGATCCTACGCCGTGTGGCATGGCCATAAAGAAAAAATTAATACTTTATTGATTGTATAATATATTGGGGTATGGATTTTCATCTCTGATGTAACTATTTACTCCCTCAGTGTCAAACATTGAGATTATTTATCCCTGTTGCAAGTAACTTTGCAAGACTTCCTCTTTGTACCTCAGTCTTTATCCAGCCATGGTTGTTTCCCTGTAGGGACCTATGGCTGGAGTAGTGTGGAATACTGGGTGGATGGCGTGGAATTCCAGGGTGTTTCGGGTCTGACATGTGTCACTTTGCACCCCCTGCTGTGGGCAGGCATGTTTGTTTTGCTGTACTTCTGCCAACACTGAGCATTGTACTTGCTTTTGATAAATATGTTGCTTTGTTTGATTTGCATTTTTAAGGTACTAATGAGGTTAAATTTTTTTCAGTTGTTGGGTATTTTTAAACATCTAAGTTGTTCATTCATTTCCCCATTTTTTTTCCTTTTAGCTTAAAGAGATCTTTTCTAAGGTAAATAACTTTTTAAAAAATCTTATTGATTCCATTTCTCAGTTTGTCGCTTTGGTGATTTCCTTTTTCTTTATTTCTTTTTTTTAACTTTGTAAAAGTCTGTCCCTATTCCAAGTTAATATAAAATTGTACCTATATGTTTCTTCTTTGTGCTTAAAAATACATCTTTAAAATCCATCTGGATTTATCTGGAATGTAGTATTCAATGGGACTCTCAACTGATTTTCTTCCAAATACTTAGATGGTTTTTCAAAACCATCTGTTAATAAGTCATTTCTCATTAGTTTATTATGCTGAATTTATTTTATTAAAAATACGTGTGTGTATAATGCTTTAGGGCTGTCTGTTCTCTTCCATTCATCTGATACTTGCATCAGTACTCTGGTAATTGCTTTTGTTGTTATTCTTTAAAACAATGCCTTAACCATTCTTTGCTCATTCTTCCAAATTGTGGTGATATTGGTGGTGGTGGTAATGGTGGTGAACAGTGACCAAGTGCAGATTATGCCCCAGGCACTAACTCATTTCATCCTTCAAACAAATCTGTCAGTTTTCTGTTTTACAGATGAGAGGAAACAGGCATAGCAAAGAAGGTTTGCCCAGTGACAAATGGCTTACAAGCAGCAGAACTGGCATGAGCTGAACTCTGTTACAAAGTCTTATATAGAGTGATTGAACTATACAAAACTATAGTTACTTTGATATACAGAACTTCCTAATCTTCCAGACAGTCTTCATTCTCCACAGCCAAAAACAGAGTATCATTCTTTTTCTAGTTCTTCTTTAAAAAAAAAATGTTGTGAGGTTTTTCATAGATCTTTTTTATTTTCTGCTGCTGCTGTAATTAGGATTGACTTTCAGTTTCCTAATGATCAAGGCTGTTAGGATAATGCTGGCCTTTTGTGTAATAGTCTACTTGTCAGCTACCCTGAATGCTGTGTTAGAACTTGATGCAATATAGGATTTAACATTTTGTTGGCATCTGGTGTATCTCCTACTCACACAGAAAGACAGCAGTAGATTATAAGGTTTTGAAGAACAGGAGACATCTACTCAAAACCTTATTTTATAGGTTGAACAATCTCATTTTTTGTAAAGATCCACGGAAGGAATAATGAGTTACAACCAGAAAATCCACATGGTTTGAACATTTTCCTGTTTTGTTCAAAATGTGGCTTTCGATGTTTATTTCTATTTGTGAGCAGGATCTGTTTTTGATTCTGAAATAAGAACCTGCTTCAGATCTTTGAAACATTGTTTGAAGGTGAGAGATCAACTCTCTATGGAAAGGTTCTTTTTTAAAAAATCAGTTGACCTGGAAATGCTTCTTAGTATTTCTGGCCACTGAGCTTTAGAAAGAATTTAGAAAAATTAAGTTCTGGTCAGTATATCCATTCTTGTAAGGCTGACAAGAGCCCAACACTAATTGAGCGTTTCCTTCACTATTAGCAAGTGTGGCATTTGTGTCTTGGTTCCTCCTTACTTTCTGTTTCTGTATCTCATGATCTCACATATGTATTACAGAATCATCGAGGGGAATTAAAAGCTATCTGGTACAAACGTGAAAAGTTAAAAATTGTCAGTAAATCATTCCTGCAGAGACTCAAGGTAGAGGATGAACGGAACGTTTTGTGTGAGGTTGGCGGCACAGTTCTCCCGGGGTTGGGCATGGTTGGGCATGGCAGCCCCTCCCCTCATCTGCTGGATCCTGGCGGGTGGGCGGGGTCTTCACTTCTCAGTCCTGACCACGGTACTGCGCTGTGGAGTGACAGCCCCGCGGGCCACTGCCCGGGCGCGTCATCTTCCTGGGACGCTGCCTGCGTCCCCGCCCGAGAAGCGTGGGAGAGTCGCGTGTTCCGCAAGTGGGACTGCAAAGGATGTCTAACTGGCCTTTCTCCCCCTTCCCACCTGCTCTGTCCTTCCTGCTGAACCTCATCCTGGGCTCTAAGGCCTGAAGCCCTGTGCTCCATCCAAAGGGAGCTCACATGCCAGGAGTGGATGGTTTTCTTGAATCTGATATTGAGAAAGTGTGGATATGAGTGTTTTCTTTTTGTGTATTGATTCTAACTTTTTAAAACTTTTTCGGGATATAATTTTACTCTTAGAGAAAATTATAAGAATGATGATAGTGCAGGACCCCCTGTGGACTTGTTATTTTAGAGTCACCTATTTTTAACTTTCTCCTTACTTTTTCCCTCTCCTCATGTGTGTGTATAAATGTATAGATTTGGGGGGTATATTGAGAGTATGAACTCTAACCATTTGAGAGTATGTTGTAGTCCTCAGGGTACTTTAGTCCTCTAGGATTTTTTCCTAAGAATAAGGATACGCTCTTACGTAATTGGCACAATTAGCAACCTTAGTCAGTTTTGCAAGAGAAAATACTTTGATCTAATCTGTCATTTATATGCTGGTTTTGTCAGTTGACTTAACAGTGTTCTTTGTAACATTTCTTTTCCTTCAGTCTAGGGTTAGATATTACCTTTAGTTGTCATATCTTCATAACCTCCTTTAATCTGGAACATTTCCACAATCTTTTTTTTTAATCTTTTGCAACTCTGACATTTTTGAAGAATACAGTTTTGTTTTAAAAGAACATTCCTCTTCTGGGGTTTTCTGATGTTTCCTCATGAATTAGATTGACCTGAAACACTTCGGTACATGGTGATACATTCTTCTCAGGGTCTTATCTGGAGACATGTGATGGTTGGTGATGTTACCTTGGTCGCCCACTCAAGGTGTTATTGTCCAGTTTCTCCCCTGTCCGTTTACTCTTTTTTTTCCTTTGAAACTAATAGCCGTGAGTACAGAGCTACTTAGTGACCTTCCACAGCCTCTTCATCAAAATTTCTCCCGGTCAATTTTTGTAATTAAAACAAAAACTTTATTAGGTTATCTTAAGATAATAACTTGAGGTTTTAAAAGCAAATTAGCTACTGCCTATTGAAATACTTTCTCTAGCAAGGTGAAACAAACATAAAATTACTGTATATTCAGAAACTGAACTGTACAAACCCAGAACGGTTGCTTTCTCCTTGTCTAAGCTGTCCTCTGTTTGTATGCATTTACCTCATTAGTTAGAAAAATAGTCACCACACCATTTCATTGTAGCAAAAATAATCAACTTTATCTCCTTCAGGAAATTTCTAATAGAAGGTTCATTATATTTGTGTGTTCAGTCATGTCTGACCCTCTGTGGCCCCATGGACTATACCTTGCCAGATTCCTCTGTCCATGGGATTTTCCAGGCACAGGTACTGGAGTGGGTTGCCATTTCCTCCTCCAGGGATCTTCCTGATCCAGGGATCGAACTTCTGTCTCTTGCATCTCCTGCATTGGCAGGCAGATTCTTTACCACTGGCACCACATGGGAAGCCCCTAGTAGAAGATTATCAGGCATCAAAAATACCAAACTTTTACCAAAAGCTTAAATAATGATTAGAATCTTTTAGTAAACAATTGAAAATTTTTTTAAAAAGTTATTGTGAACACTGTCAGCTGATAAGGAACATTTAGAAGTTAATACAGGCACACCTCACCTCGATTTACTGTACTTTGCATCTACTGCATTTTTTGCAAATTGAAGATTCCTCACAACCTTGTGTCTAACAAGTCTATTGATGCCATTTTCCTGCAATATTTGCTCACTTCATGTCTCTGTATCACACATTGGTAATTCTCAACAATATTTCAAACTTTTTCATGACTATTATATTTGCTATGGTGGTCTGTGATCAGGGATCCTGATGTTGCTATCGTAATTGTTTTGGGTGCCACGAACCATGCAACATAAGGTGGTGAACTTATTCAGTAAATGTTGTGTGTGTGTTCTGACTGCTCCACTGACCAGCCTGCCCTGTGTCGCTTGCCTCCTTATTGGGCCTCCCTAGTCCCTGAGACACAGCAGCATTGACGTTGAGCCAGTTAATAACCTTACAGTGGCCTCTCAGTGTTCAAGTGAAAGGAAGAGTTGCATGTCTGTCATTTTAAATCAAAAACTAGGAGTGACTAAGCTTAGTGAGGTGGGCGTGTTGAAAGCTGAGATGGCAGAAAGCTAGGCCTCCTGTGCCAGTTAGCCAGACTGTGAATGCAAAGGGAAAGTTCTTAAAGGAAATTAAAAGTGCTTTTCCAGTGATCACATAAATGATGAGAAAGCAAAACAGCCTTATTGTTGAAATGGCGAAAGTTGTAGCATTCTAGATAGAAGATAAAACCAGCCACAACATTCCTCTAAACCAAAGTGTAGTCCAGAGAAAGGACCGAACTCACTTCCAGTCTGTGAAGGTGGGCTGAAAGAGGTGAGGAATCTACAGAAGAAAAATTTCAAGTTGGCAGAGGTTGGCTCATGAGGTTTAAGAGAAGAAGCCATCTCACAGCATAAACATGCAAGAGGAAGCAGCTAGTGCGGATGCAGGAGCTGCAGCAAGTTGTCCAGGAGATCTGGCTCAGACAGTTAATGAAGGTGGCTGCGCTCAACAGCAGATCTTCAGTGTAGGGGAAACGGCCTTATACTGGGCGAAGATGGTATCTAGGACTTTCGTAGCTGGAGGGGAGAGGTCAGTGCCTGCCTTCAAAACTTCATGGGACAAACTGACTCTTGTTAGGGGTCAGTGCAGCTAGTGACTTGAAGTCAAAGCCAGTGCTCATTTACCATTCTGGAAATCCTAGAACCCTTCAAAATTATGATAACTTGACTCCTTTTCTGCTCTATACATGAACAACGAAGCCTGGATGACAGCACATCTGTTCACAACAAAGTTAATGAGTATGTGAAGCCCGTTGCTGAGACCTACCACTCAGGAAAAAGATTCCTTTCAAAATATGACTGATTATTGAGAATGCACCTGGTCACCCTAGAGCTCTGATGGAGATGCAGGGGGTTCATGCTGTTTTCATGCCTGTGGATGTCCATTCTGCAGCCCATGGATCAAGGAGTAATATCGATTTTCAAGTAATAAGTAATACATTTTGTGAGGCTATAGCTGCCATGGATAGTGATTTGCTTGAGGGATCTGGGCAAAGTCAGCTGAAAACGTTCTAGAAAGGATCCACCATTCTAGATGCCATTAAGAACATCCATGGGAAGAGGTCACAGTATCAGTAGGAATTTGAAAGAAGTTGATTCCAGTGCTCATAAATGACTTTGAAGTGTTCAAGACATTAGTAGAAGAAGTAACTGCATATGAAGTGAAAATAGCAAGAGAACTAGACTTAGAGCCTTGAAGATGTGACTAAATTGTTGAAATCTAAGGATAAAACTTTAAGGGATGAGGAGTTACTTCTGGGTGAGTGAAGAAAGTAGTTTCTTTTTAAAAATTGGTTTGTTTCTTTAAGCACGTTCGCTTTTTAATTCATTTCTGGCTGCGCTGTCTTCGTTGCTGTGCATAGGCTCTCTAGTTGTGGAGAGTAGGGGTGCCCTCTGGTTGTGGTGCGTGGCCCCTCTTGTGGAGTGTGAGCTCAGCATGTGTGGTGTGCGGGCTCAGTTGCCCCGCAGCATGTGGAATCTTCCTGGACGAGGGACTGAACCCATGTCCCCTGCATTGGCATGCGAATTCTTATCCATTGGACCACCAGGAAAATCTAAGAAAGTAGTTTCTGGACATCGGAATCTACTCCTGGTGAAGATGCTATGAAGATTGTTGA
Organism: Odocoileus virginianus; assembly: GCF_023699985.2. Classification (NCBI taxonomy): domain Eukaryota; kingdom Metazoa; phylum Chordata; class Mammalia; order Artiodactyla; family Cervidae; genus Odocoileus; species Odocoileus virginianus. The sequence goes on along the minus strand of NC_069680.1, from coordinate 83,255,368 downwards.
CATGACAACAAAGATTTAGAATGTAACATAAACATAGTTTATAAAACAGCAGCAGGGTTTAAGAGGATTGACTCCAGTTTTGAAAGTTCTCTGGATAAAATACTCCCAAACAGCACTGTACACTACAGAGAAATCATTCATGAAAGGAGGACTTGGTTAGTGTGACAGACTTCATTGTTGTCTTAAGCAGTTTCCACAGCCGCTTCAGCCTTCAGCAACCACTGTTGAGATCAGTCAGCAGCCGTGAACACTGAGGCAAGATGACCCACCAGCAAAAAGATTATGACTTGTTGCAAGTTCAGATGATGGTTAGCATTTTTTAGTAATAAAGTGTTTTTTAATTAAAGTACATTGTTTGTTTAGACATAATGCATTTGCACACTTAACGGACAACTGTATAGCACGAATATAACTTTCAGATGCAGCAAGAAGTCAAAAAATTCACGTGACTCATTTTAGTATGATACTCGCTTTATTTTGGGGGGGGAGGGGGTGGTCTGTAAGTGAACTCTGCATCTCACCAAGGTAAGTCTGTGCATATTGGGCTACCTGGGCGTATCTTCTCTGCTGTGTGCAGAGGTGAGCTCCTGGCAGAAGCCCCTTCACCTGCAGAGCACATCTGCCAACTAAAGTGGACCATTCTCCATACATGATACAATGAGGTTGATATTACTGTTCAATATGTTATGTTAAAAATAATATGATTAATCCAGGAAAAAAGGAGTTTTTGTGGCTGTGCCTCTGTGGGGACCCTAGAAACTAAAACACTCTTCCGTCTCATTGGTGAGAAAAGTGGTTTTTCATGGTGAGGAGACTTTGTCATGCTCAGTTTGTTCTTATTTCATGTTAAAACCGTGCAGGTAGAATCGCCTGCAGGGCGATTGGGAGGCTGGGCCATCCTCCCAGCCCCGTGCCGTGGGACTGGGTAAGTCACTTAGTCCCTGGCTTTCTCCTTAATCATAAAACAGAGGTGTTGATACCTGCTATGTGAAGTTGTTAGGAATGAAGGCGATCTGCTTGTAAGGTGTGTTAGTCCCTGGCTGCTAGATGGTGCAGAGCGTAGTAGGGATGGTTATGATTTTTTTCCTGAGAAGTCCCATGAGGGGATGGGCGTGGTCCCTTGGGAAGATGTCACATCAACAGTCTGATCTGTGTTTGCTGGGAATGATGGGCCAGAGCTGGCAGTAAATCCATCACGGGACCCACAAGCCTAGACATCTAGTCTGGTCCCAAGGCGCTGGGATCAGAGGACGAAGGGGTTGTTAATCTGCCAGGGCCGACCGTCAGCCAGCAGACACTGTTTCAGCCCCAGGATGGTTCTTAACAGCTTGGCAGATACCAAGGTGCGTCATGGCACTGTGGCAAGATGCTGGTGTGGGGGGCCCGGGGAGGCCCGCAGGGACAGCCAGGAGGAACCACCAGTCTCCTCCGGCAGCATGTGTGGTTGGGGGCGGCTCTCGCCCAGCGTGCGCTCCGTGCTGAGGGGTGTGTCAGGTCGTCTAGACATCCTGGCCACCAGCCTGGGATTTTACTCCCCGGGGACACGCAGTCGACCCGCCACCAGACTGCCGAGAGATGCTGAGACTTTAAAGCTTGGAATAAACACACATAAAAGTCTGATTGGAGTCCTGCCTTTCATTTAATAAGATGGTCAAAGCATCGGGCTTGCTCAGCGGTGGCTGTGTTTTCGCCATTTGCCTCTCCAGCTTCCCCAGGACTTGTGGCTCTTTGGGAGGCAGGCTCAGTTGTGCTGCCTGTGTTCTGCCCATGGCCCCCTGCTTCCCTCCCGTCACTTTTGAGACTTGCTGTCCCAGACAGGCAAGCTCAGGAAGCCAGTCTGTGTCTGATGTTTAAAAAAAAAAAATGGCAACCTAATACCACCAGAAATAGGTATTATTTAAATGATCCAAAATAAGGCAGAAGCAACTTTAATTAGCTTTTTCTTGGTTCAGTATTTTGGTTGAATGAAATTGCTTATTTTATGTTTACATTTTCTTTGTATCCTTAGAACGGACGCCTAAGGATTAAGCAAAGGACCAAAAGAATCACTCTGTTTTCAGCTCCGTGGCAAAGCTGGTATAAAGCTACTTCATTGTTGCTCTAAATTGATTTAATCTTTCTGGAAAGCAAACTAGCTGAGTGTAACCAAAGCTAGAAAATTATTCATAACTTCTTTTGCCCCTGGCTGGTCAATTTTAGGACTCTCTCCCAAGGAAATAGCTTCTCTCTCAGAACCAACAGAGGGACTCAAACATGCTTTGCACAGAGAAGGTTTTCCTGCTCTTTGTGGCTGTGAGAGTGTACAATCAGCAGAAATGTAAGCTGTGGAGAGGAGCATGGGGCGTGACATAAAGGACCGCAGTGATCCTGAGTTGCTCTGGGGTGGGGGAAGGGATGCCGGGAGAACAGCTGCTCCCTGGATGGCCTGCACAGTGCTTTTAACCACATGGCCACCCAGAGTCTTCTGCAGGATCCTCACCCCATACCCGTGTCTGGAGCCCATAGCCAGAAACAAGAAGCCAGGCCAGGGCCATTGTCCTGTACTCAACTGTGTCTTCATCAGCTCAGATAGTCATTTACAATGATGGGAATGGGGTGAGTGCTCACTGGCTTATTTTTTGTTTCCTTTTAAAATGGAATTTATACAGGAAAAAAAAAAACCAATTCTGAACGTAACAGTAGTTCTTTTATTAAGCTGGTGAATGTATGTTCATTGTTATTTAGAAAAACAGACTGATAGGCTTCTGAGTAGCTTAGCCTCTGGTAACTGTCTCTCAACTGAGCAGGAATAACCCAACTTTTCATTAAAAATCCCAGACTTTTTGAGATTTCTATAGTTTCTGTATAAAGAAAGTCCCTAATTCTGGACAGAATGGAGATTTTTAAATGCAGCGTTTTCAGCTGGTAGAAAACAATGTCTGCAGGTGCGTCCAGGTGTCTTTGTGCAGCAGTTTAACGAGGTGGGTGAGTGCTGATGGGTGAATGCTGTAGGGTGGCTGGGAGCCCTGTGCCTTGTGTTGGACCTGTCTGCGTGTATTCACATACACAGCTACATACATTTGACCCCCTTGTGTACATGCACCCACTAAACACACAGGGGAGCTGACACATTCTTCCGTGTTGTTTCTTTATCTGATCTGAATGCTTTCAGAACCATGGTTCTGGTGTGCTGGACTTGAGTTCTGTCTGGGGTTTTGACAGCAGGCTCCAGGACAGCGTCTACAGGGGACAGTCTTTGGGGGCAGCAGGAAGCGCCAGACACGCCTTAATCAGAGGCAGGTTGGTTGGGATGGCTTGCTGTTGGGAGCGTGTCTGTTTTTATGCTGGCACACAGGTGGCCAGTAGCTGTTTCTTTTCCTCCACAGTCAGGCATTCATTTCTGAAGCATCTGTTGACACAGTGACCTCCCCCACACTCTCCCTCCCTATATTGCCCGCCAGTGCAGGGCAGCATTGGCTATCAGCCCAGCCTGCACCGTTCACCTCCACAGAGAAGAAAAAGATGAGTCACACCTCGTCTGCGCCCCTGGGAGGGAGACAGGGTAGCCGTGTGTGTATATAAACGCACGCAGATAAACTCAGCTGAGAGGTAAACATGAAGTGTATTAGAAACACCGAAGTTTGAGTGAGATTTAGAACCTCTTGGACGATCACAGTGGACCCCTTTCTGGTCTTTCTGTCAATAAAAGGAGTAGAAAAATATATGTACTGGATAACAAGCAGGAAAATTAAAAGAGGACCACTCACAGAAAAGTTTGAAAGCGGTGCCCTGCGGCTTCCCTCCAGGCTCATATGTCTGTTCCCAGAGACGTCTCCCCTGTCTTCCTGGCCCCACACAGCGAGCAGCCTTTCAGGCACAATGTGTGAGCTCCGACGTTGATTCTCAGCCATTGGACAGCATCCCACCCTCTGCAAACCATACAAGGCTCCAGGATCTGCCCCCAGCCCTGCCTGTCACAGGTCACCATGGCACCCCCCCTGCAGCCACTGGGAGAGCTTTGGTATTAGTATTAGAATTTGAGCAAAATCTAGCTTAACCCAGCCATTCATTCTGAGAATGTGTTGGTGTCAGTACTTAGGAGTCTGAGAACTTATAGTGAAACATACTTGGTAAATCAGCTTTACATACCATTTTCAAAATAATCATTTATACAAAGATATAGAAATATGTTTGTTACTCAGCACTCATCAAAGTGTTTATTGTATGTTCCATTGTGTCCCTGCTGTGGAAAAACTATTCAGAGTCCTACCGGCTTTCTCTAGGAGGGCTTCCTAGAGAGGACATGTGTATTGGTTAGCTGTTGCTGGGTAGCAAATTACCCCAAGATCTAGCAATATGAAACAACAAACGTTTATTATCTCATACAGTTTCCCTGAGTCAAGAATCCAGAAATGGCTTTGCTGGGTGGTTCAGGCTCAGGGTCTGTTATGAGGTCAGAGGGCCCTGAGGCTTCCAAGTTCACAGTGATGGTTGTGGGGAGGGCTCAGATCCTCCCTGGCTGTTGACATGTGGCCTCAGTTCCTTATCTGTTGGACCTCACCATCAGCTGCCTGTGTGTCCTCACAGCACGGCAGGCATCTTCCCTTGGAACAGGTATGGGTGGGTGGGTGGGTGGATGGGTGAGATTGGGACCAGGACAGAAGCCGTGATCTTTTTTCCTGATCTCAGAAATGGCATATCATCCCTTCGGTCATTCTTTGTCCATGTAGTGCAGGGCAGCATTGTACTGTGGGGGCGGGGTCTGTAGAGGGTGCCAATCCTAGAAGCTGGGAATCTTGAGGGCTCTTGGAGGCTGGCTGCCACACCTGTTCCTGGAGAAGTCTTCAAGTATGTGACGTAGTGGCAGTGCATTGATGTAAAGTCATTAGAAGGGGAATCTGAGATTCAAGGGCACAACCTACTCACTTTTCTCCCTCTTAAGCCAGGACTCCTTCTCTTTGAATTTTCACTTCTTTCCAGTGACCCTCTCAGCTCAGGTTGTGAAGTACACAAGCATCTTCCTGGAGTGGCTACATCCTCCCAGCAGACGGACTCCTACAACCCCAAGTCCAAAAAACAGAGGCCAGTGTTACTAACAAGGGCTCCCAGGCTTGCTGTCTCATTTCTTTCAGACCTGAGGCAGGTGGATCCTTGTTTCCTGGATGGATATAAATATAAAACTTGATTGTTATTGGGACCGTTCTAGAAGAGGGACAATTGCCAGGAAAATGGGGAGCTCAGGGAATTGAGTCTTCTGGGCGTTGGGGTCCCCAGGGGAGAGCTCCTGATTTCCTCTGCCGGTGGTTTGTTCTGGGTAGCTGGAGAGACCGCCTCCTGCCTCCTGCAGGGGGGCTGCCTGCCCTGCTCTGCCTGGCAGTGAGTGATGGGGGAGGGGGACCCTGGGCCCTTTGCCTGGGGTGACTCCGGGTCCCAGTCAGTGTCTCTGTCACCTCCAGGCAGGTGCCAGTGGTCGCCCGGGACAGAGCATTTGTGTCATCGACGAGGTGGGGAAGATGGAGCTCTTCAGTCAGCCGTTCATCCAGGCCGTCCGCCAGGTGCTGTCCATGCCAGGGACTGTGGTCCTCGGCACCATCCCCGTACCCAAAGGAAAACCACTGGCCCTCGTGGAAGAGATCCGAACCCGAAAGGACGTGAAGGTGTTGAGCGTGAGTACCCCGCGGGTGTGAAGCAGGTGCCCTGAAACAGCCTGTGACTCCGGAGCACATCCGTGGCTTCAGGTCGCCATAGCTTTTCCTCTTAGGCTGGAATATAGGCGCGTCTCGCTTCCTGTGAGGTTATGGAGCTGAAATTATACCACTGCTTGGTGACAAAGCGGTCTTGCCTCTGGGACCGCCGGAGGGACCGGCTCCTCCCGCCGCGCTCCCGCGCCCCCGCCAAGCCCTGGCCTCGCCAGCGTCAGCAGCACGCGGCTGCGGTGCTGTGTGCTGAGTGCCTCTTCCAGGGTGATGAGCTTACAGAGGCAGACAGTGCTGTCTCACTTTAAAGGTTTCCCTTTGAAACTGACCCCCTTCTGCTTGTGTGGCTGCAGGTTGAGGCACAGATTCCAGATGCCGTGGAGCAGTACTGCTCAGAGAGCTCCCTCCAGGGTGAAAACGTGCCTCCCGCACCAGGCGGGGCCGAGCCACGTGTGACCGTCCACATTTGAATTAAATGACACGAAATTAAGTTAGAAAACTCTTCCTCAGTCACGCTGGCCACTTGTCAGGTGAGACGCTCTGCCTGGAAGTGCGACGCTGGCTCTGGGCAGGCCCAGGAACCTGTCTTCCCGAGCTCCCGGGAGCTCAGGCCCTGCCGTGGGAGGAGCCGCGGGGTGAAGCTGGTGAAGGGCAGGTAGGTCAGGAGCAGTGGCTGAGCCGGTTTGCAGCGCTGATGGGGCTGCGGGGTTTTGCCCACATACGCGCTTTTCTCCCGTCATCCCTCTGCGTCCTTCTTCTCGGATACTGTCCTCCCGGTGGCATCTTAGTGTCTGCGTCAGTGACAGCCACATCCCTGCGCTCACACCCTCCCCCCACCAAGTGAACCAGTGCCGAGTAACCGTGTCACCAGGGTCAGCTGCCCTCGTGGGGCATCCACATGTTATCTCCATAGCGTCCAGGGTACTTCTGGGCAGTTGGCAGCCGTTAAGGTTAGAGCAGCCAGGGCTGGAGCAGTGTGTCTGTAAGTTGCTTCGTTCATTTATTCTCTCACTTGATAAGTGAGAGATTGAGCATCTCTGTGCGTGGATGGAGCATCTCCTGTGTGCTTGGCCTCGTGCTAGGTCTTGGTGATGAATGAGACACAAGTCCTTATCCTCATGGAGCTGAAATTCTAATGGAGGGGCTGGATAACAGAAATGTGAGCAGGCAATTACACGGTTTCAGTTGTGGCTAAACGCAAAGAAGGTGAACCCAGGCATTGTGGTCTTTGGGGACAGGCGGTAGTGATCAGGGGAGGCCTGGGAGCCACACAGGGTCACTTCCTCAAAGGGCGTGACTGTGTCTTCAGAGTTTTATGTTACCTTCTCTATCTCTTGCATGGCATGGCCTCCACATTAGAGTTTTTGGTTGTGATCATAGAGTTTCTGTGGCAACAGAGTCAGTGAATAATAAAAGATCATGAAAGACAATTAGTCTTCAGGTCAGATAGCTTCCAAGCTGGGGGCCTGCATAGCCGCTGATGCTAAGCTCCAGGGATTGGGTGTCTCTGCACACTACTCTAATAGCCCTGCAGTGGGCTTGGGGGTTGACTGTTAAATCAGAAACAAGTGCTGTATCTTAAGACAGTACCACAGATTTTCCTCTCTAAGCTAGGAAATTATTCTCTAGGCAAGGTAATCATTGATCTTAATGATGTATAAATAAAGCGATTAGCTTTTGGTTAATTATGCAAGAGACCCCGTTATTCTTGTCTTTCCTGCATTCCTTTGGGGCTCCTGTGAACTTTCTGCATATATTTTATAAATGAAGCAGCTCACTCATCTGCAGATTTAGGAGTTGGATTAGATATTTCTTTGGTCCTTTCTCTTTCTAACAAGCAGCAGAGTTACCTGAATTTATTTTTGAGAGCATCCTTTGCATCAAACACTTAGTCCATGGTACAAGCACATGGTGAGGAGTGTACCCTTCCCTCCAGAAAAATGGACCATGGGACAGTCAAAATCTGGAGATGAGAAGACAGATCAGAGGGAGGTTTCCAGAAGGAAGGGGTTCTTGGGTGGATTTTTGAAGAGGAAGGAGGACAGGAAGGGAGAATATTCCAAATAAGGAAATAATTTGTGTATAACATGGAGGGCGGCTTCCCTGCTCTGATAGAGGATGTGGAGATGGGACTGAAGTCATGATGTTGGGGAGGGATTCACAGTAACTCAGGGCTGCTCACAGTGTCCAGACTGTTCGTCACAGGGTTAGGTAAACAGAGCCTCACTTACCAGAAATACAGCTGAGGGCCCTTCCAGTTTGAGAGAGAGTGTTCCTCCTCCTGAGCACAGCTGACAGCCTTGGACGTTGTACGTAAAACAGACCTAAGAAGACCTGAATGGTAGCTGGAAGAAGGCACGCAGACTAGGGACCTCAGGACCCCGGGAACAGCGCGGAAGACACAAGTGGAAGTCACTTGTCATGCTGAGAACCAGGAAAATTAGCCTGAGTGAGAAAGAAAAGTAGCCTACGTGCCAACAGAAGGATGACATAGATGTTGGGATTATAGGGTAGAGATTTTTCAAACAACCATCATAAAAATGTGTCAGCGATCAATTACAAACCCACTCGAAACAAATAAAAAATAGAAAGTCTCAAGCCAAGACATCAAAAGTTTCAGGAAAGATATGGAAGCTATCAGGAAGACTCAAATGACAATTTTAGGATGTTAAATGCAATAACTGAATGAGAAAGCCCGTGGGTGGACCCAGTCAGCTGAGTGGAGTTGACAGAGTCAGTGAATGCGAGCAGTGGAACAGCAGAGATTGCCCAGGAAAGAGCAGGCTAAAAAAGTTAAAAGCCAGAGCCACAGGGAAGCTGTGAGACTCAGCAGTGTAGAAACTTCCATCCTTATGCATGTTCAGGCATCGAAGTTTCCTTTCTTAAAATTCTGTTTCCCTCTCAGAAGTTTGGAAATGTTTTTCGTATTTATTCTAGAGCTTACTGCTAAGTGTGTAGCTACTGAAACATGTTTTAAATATATACCTGTTGGGAGTATAAATCAATGGTAGAGCATTTGATTGCAGATCAAGAGGTTCCCAGTTCAAATCCGGGTGCCCCCTCTAAGGTCTAAATTTGGGCTTCCCTTGTGGCTCAGCTGGTAAAGAATCCACCTGCAATGTGGGAGACCTGGGTTTGATCCCTGGGTTGGGAAGATCCCCTGGAGAAGGGAAAGTCTACCCACTCCAGTATTCTGTCCTGGAGAGTTCCATGGACTGTATCGTTATGGGGTTGCAAAGATTTGGACACGACTGAGCAACTTTCACTTCACTTCATGAGGCTATTTGAAACCAGATGTCAAGAGAATATTTAATGGTGATGTCAGTGCTGTGGGGACAAGAGGTGAAGACCTTCATGGGTCCAGATTATGACCAACAGGCACCCCACTCCAGTACTCTTGCGTGGAAAATCCCATGGACGGAGGAGCCTGGTAGGCTGCAGTCCATGGGGTCGCTGAGTCGGACACGACTGAACAACTTCACTTCCACTTTTCACTTTCATGCATTGGAGAAGGAAATGGCAACCGACTCCAGTGTTCTTGCCTGGAGAATCCCAGGGACAGGGGAGCCTGGTGGGCTGCCGTCTGTGGGGTTGCACAGAGTCAGACACAACTGATGCGAATTAGCAGCAGCAGCAACTCTTTACTGCTTCCGTCCTTCTCTGAACCACAACATTAAGAAATACTTTTATCCCTGCCGGTCACTTCTAACAAAAAGTACGAGTTTGGTCACATTGGTGGCATTTCTAGTGCATATTGCTTTTGATTTTCTGTGCAGTGTCTCCTTGTTGGAGATGCTGGAGAATGCTGCCTGCTGAGGGGACAGGAGATGCCTGGAGTCTGAGGACTGGGGGTTGAGAGGCCTGGGCTGGTGGCCCCCAGTCCTGGGACACCTAAAGGCAGTGCTGAGGTCCATCAGTGTGTGGGGATGTGGCAGCAACCGCATCATCAGGGAGAGCTGGCATGCCTTACCCAAGGACATTTGGTTAGTGGGGGTGCAACCAGGATTCAGACCTCAGTCTTTTGACCCCAAAGCCTGAGCATCAGCGTAGCCCTGCTGTGTGTTAACTTTGAGGGTAGGGATGGTTCAGGTGACTTAAAAAATTTAATATTCCTAGAGATTATTTGGTTTTTCTACTTTATAAAAATATTGCTGTAACTAAAATCTGTTCTACTATTCTGAATTCAGAGCCATTTAAACTTGTCTTCCATAAATCCGTTTTTCCTCTTGTAGTTTTTGCCAGTGGATTGCAAGATCACAAAATGGGGGCTACATCCCAGCTTCCCTTCAATTTGGAAATTTCTATACCTCCTCTTACTCCTCCTGGCCTTGGGTATTTTAACCAGGCAAAGTGTGAACCGTTTTAATCTCACAGGACTCTGATGCTGTTTCTGGGGCACAGACTCCTGTAAGTACAGGAGTGCAAGCACACCTGCCCCCTGCCACGTCAGAAGTCAGGAGGCAGGATTTTCTGTGGTTTTTATAGAAATTAACAAGCCAGTCCTAAAATTCACATGGAAATTGAAAGGACCCGGCTAAGACAACCGTGAAAAGGAGAATGATATTGGAAGACTCATATTTCCTGATTTCAAAACTTACGGCAAAGCTACAGTAATCAAGACAGTGTGGTGCTGACATAGAGACAGACACATAGATCACTGGGATCGAATTAAAAGTCCAGAAATAAACCTTTACGTCTGCAATCAACTGATTTTCAACAAGAGTGCGAGGACAAGTTAACAAAGAATAGTTTTTCAGCAAATGGCTCTGGAAAATTGGACATCCACATCCAAAAGAATGAAGTTGAACTCTTCTCATCAGACACAAAAATTAACCCAAACTCATAGATCTGCATGTAAGAATGAAACTATATAACTCCTAGAAGAACATGTAGGAGTAAACCTCTGTACACTTGGGTTAGGCAGAGTCTTATTTGATACACCAAAAACACAAGTGACAAGCAAAAGAGATTTCATCAAAATTAAAAAATTTTGTGCTTCAAAGGACACTGTCAAAAAAGTAAAATGGCCACCAATAGGATGGGAAAAATATGTAAAAATCACATACATGATAAGGAACTTCATGTATCCCAGGGTACATAAATAACTCTTATCACAGTTCAATAATTTAAAAAGAAATAAATATATGAATTAAAAAAGGAGCAAAGACACAAAAGACATTTCTCCAAAGATAGAAAAATAGTAGAAAAGCACATGAACATATCTGTAACATTGTTAGTTTTTAGGGCAGTGCAAACCAGAACAACAGTGAGATAGTGCTTCACATTCCTGGGATGGCTATGATGAAGTTAAAGGAAAGGAATGGGAAATAAAAGTGTTGGTAAGGATGCGGGGAGATTGGTGCCATCATACCCTGCTGCTGACACTGGAAAAATGCAGCAGTTCCTCAAAAAGCTAGATATGGCATTACCCTATAGCCCAGCAATCCCACTTCTAGGCGTGTACCCCGAAGAACTGGAAACATGTTCACACAAAAATTTGTACACACCATGTTCGTAGAAGCACTGTACATACTAACCAAAAAGTGAGACAGACCCAAATGTCCATTAGGTGATGAACAACAAAGATGTGGTTGATGTACACAAATGATGTACATACTATCTTCTCCCAGAAGAAGAGGACATGACGTGGGGACACGTACTCAACCTGGAGAAATTAACATCACGTGATGCCAAGTCAGGGAACCCTGTCACAGCGGATTCCAGACTGTATGATTCCGTCTACACAAAATGTCCAGAATAGGCAAATCTGTCCACCCAGACCTTGGATCCGTGGTTGCTGGGGCCTCGGGGAAGGTGTGAGTGTAGTGATCAGGAGTGGGGTTATTTGCGGAGAGGGAGGGGAGGGGTGATGGAAATACTCTAACACACAGTGCTGATTATTACACAACTCTGATCGTACTAAAAGCCACCGACTTCTGTCTTTAAGAGGTTGAATTGCATGGAATATGAATTATATCTCAGTAAAGCTATGTTGTATGATGTCTACATGGTTTTTGTTGTTGCTGTTTTGGTGTTCAGTTGATAAGTTGTGAAGGACTTTTGTGGCCCCATGGCCTGTCATGGGGGTCCCGGAGTTGGATGCAGCTGAGCACACAAACACAAAAGCTGTGTTGTGTGTGCTGTATGCTCACTCAGAAATCCATCGGCAGGACGGCCAAACAAAGAACCATTCCTCCTGCTTCCTTCTCTAGGGAGACATGGCGTTGCCCTGGGATGTGGGATGCAGTCCCTTCTCTGCTGTGGGCACTGCGTTCCCGAAAACCCCATTTGCAAAGTAATTCTTGCTTTAGAACCTTTAAACTTCAAGGAAAAACAGAGTTAGAGGGTTTGAATTCATGAATCATCCTATTTTTAGGTTCAGTAAAATGAACACAAAATATGAAACAGACTAGTAGTATTTGATATGTATTAGCTGATAATAATGAGCATTGTCAAATTAATTTCCTTTTTTATTCTCCTGCTTATTTAAAACCTGTCAGGGTGCTTCCCACGTGGTTTCTAGGAGATGTATGTGGTTTTGTGTTGCTCTCTTGCACATGGTATATGCATAAAGAGATGTGTTTTGCCCATGTGTTCTTCTGTCCAAATGTTTGCACCTTCCTGATGTTATGGCCCTGAGTCATTGACAGCTCTGAGGCCTTTCCCTGGCCCCAGGAGTCTCAGAGCACTTTGGATGCTTCCTCGGTCAGAGTCTTCATAATCTGTATTTAATCGCTCAGCTCTATTTCAGAGCCCCTCCTCAGCTTAGAACATAGTAAACATTTTCTGTGTCAGGCCCAGGATGAATGCAGTCCAGCCCTGGAACTCAGGGTCTGATCTTCACGGGACTTGAGGCTGAGCCACTCCTGCATTCCTGGGAGGGCATGGTGGGAGGTGGGGGGCGAGGACGCTGGGGTCCTTCCCGAGCCGTCCTCACCTCCTTTCCCCTCCCAGGCCCCAGTGCCTTCCTCTAGTTAAACGCTGCGGAAAGGCTGGAGTCCTCCTGAAAGGGAGGGGCAGCTGCGCTGACAGATGACACTGTGCTTGTTCCCTGTTCTTGGATTTGCGAACTTGTCTTCAGTGGGCCAGGAGCACGGTAACTGAACACTGTGAACGGTTTCACATAGACATCTCACTGCATGATTTTCAGAAATCACCTGAGGAAAATCAAGGGGGTGGCAAAAACAACCAGTGGGCAGCATCCTGGGACACCACCCTCAGGGGCCGGGGCTAAGTCTTTCTGAGACTGTTTCTCAGGAATTCTTCCAGGGCCCAGCTTGTACCCCGGGGCCGAGGGCTGCTCCCACTGGAGAATCCCTCTATAAGAAGGATGCAGGGTGCAGGGGGCCAGGCGCTGAGGTCCGCTGTGCGTTTCCTCTTGACATGTATGCACCTCCCAAACCAGGGCCCCTGCCACCCCCAGGGGCTGAGGTCCTGCAGTGGGACCAGGCCATCTCCTCTCAGGACGCACCTTCCTGGACCACTCAGGTTTCCCAGGTGCGTGCACTTCCTGTCAGCACGAGTCTCCGCTCTGCTCTCCTCTTCACTGCTGCCCTTCTGCTAGGTCCACTGGTCAAAACCAGCCCGGGCATAACCACCTGTGGAAGTCTTTCCTTCTTTCCTGATCACCGCCCCCCACCCCCTCCGCGCCGCCAGCATCCCGTGCCTCCCGACTCGCAGGGTCTCAGGGCCCTCTGCCAAGCCTGCCTTCCCAGTTTTATGTGTGCCCGCGGACTGGTCTTCAGGCTCTGCGAGGTCAAGGTCCTGGCTGTCTCGCCACTCCCGGCACCTTGCCCCGGCACTGCGCATTGAATGTCGTGTGGGTGGCCCAGGAACGCGCTGGTGATGAGGAGAGACCACCCTGCCCCTTGCTGGGGAAACAGCCCCCAACCAGGCTCCGGGGGGTGGGGGGTGTTTGGGTGCTTGAATTGTACTCAGTGGGCCTGTGGTAGTGAAAGAAAGAAAACTATAACACAGATTCTCAAGCAGAGCTTGAATCCACTCTTGTTCCTTTTGTCTGTAACAGTGATAATTGCTGAGCTAACACATCGGGCGCAGGGATCTGCGTTCTAGTCTGCCCTGCATCCCCTATTGTGCCTGAGATCTCAGCAAAAGCCCTGCTCTCCACCACGCGCCCTGCCCCCCGCACCATCCTCATCCTCCAGGTGCAGAGTTGACTGGTGTCAGAGGCTTCCTGCAACTCACAGATCTCCTAAATCAGGGAGAGAGGAGTGGATTACTGCCCTTCAGAGAACCCCGGAGTCCTGGGTGTGAGGCTGCTCTGAGGGGGCTTACCTGGCGGGTGGGGGCCCACCTGGAGCCGTGGTTCTTCTGGCTGCACTCGGGCCTCCTTCCATCCAGGTCAGGCTTCACTCGAGCCGCATCCCAGCCTGCTTCCCCAGCAGCCCTGCCAGGCTCAATTCACAGCTCTTTTCCTGGTTAAAATCCATCTGTCATCAAAACCCACTCTCACTCTGTGAGCCGTCCCTTCGCAGGAGCTGGTGGTGGGATTTGAGCCCACCTGCCCCGCTTTCAGGGCACTCTGGGAGGCCTGGGGCTCCTCCCTGGGTGAGCCTTGCCTGGGTCATGCTCTATAAAGCATATGTCATCTTCTGGGCTGTTCTGTTAGAGTATAACCTGGCAGAGTAGGGAACTGAAGAAAAGGAAAGGGACTCTGAAATCTGCTTTCCTGCTTCTTCCTACTTAGGTAACCAAGGAGAACAGAAATCACCTTTTGCCAGAGATTGTGACCCACGTGCAGAGCAACCAGAAGTGAAGAAGACATGTCACCGCTTCTCTGCACGTGCAGACGTTTCTTCGAGAGGAGCCCCAGTGCCCTCCCCGACCAGGTTTTATGCCTTGGTTTACGAAACCTTGGAGGCTTTTCCAAAGAGAGCCTGACAGCTGTTTTCCATAAAATGTTTTAAAATATCAAATTAGCCTTAATGCTGGATTGACTCTACAAGATTAACAATCCACTGTGGTGTATTTATGCTGAGAGATTTCTGTTTATTTCCTCTTGCAGTTGTGCATATGATTTGGGTAAATTATGAAAGAAGAAATGGTTTTCAGGAGTATTAGATGGAATTTGCCCCCATTGAAGTTTATAAATGTGTTCAGGGGAGGGGGGTGGGGAGGAGTTCACTGCCTGATCATTTTGGCATGTCAGGAAAATTAAACCCCTCCCCGGGAGCAGCTGCAGCCTCCTGCAACTTGGAGTGATAACAGTTATTTTATTTTAAGAAAATCAGTATTTCAGGAAAAGCCATTTTCAGTCCTTCCCTGCCCGCATCTTTGACTGTTTATCTGTTTGCTTATTGCTTAATAAAATAAAGAGAAATGTGACAGCTGCAGACATGTGGGTCCTGATGTGGGAGAGATGAGCAGCCTTTAGAAATGTTGGTAGCACTTGGTACTCAGCAGGGGTTCAGATCAGAGCCCCACTTGGGCCCCATTCATTTAGACACGTTCACAAATTTTTCTGGGCCCCGTTTCCCTTCCAGAAAAGGGGTGAGTGAGTGCCATCAGAGGAGGGCTGCCCCGGCCTGAAGGAAGCCACCCTCGGTCTCCACCCAGTCCCCTGGGGAGTGGCCAGGGCCAGAGCCGGGGCTGTCGGGAAGAAGGCTGCAGAGAGACGAGGTTCGGCCCTGGCAGGGCCCCATGGGCCAGACCACTGAACCCAGAGCTCACAGAGGGTAAGAGTTGCTCTCCCAAGGGTGACGGTACTCGAGCGATAAGACATTTCAGTGTCTTTGAATTGCCAGTATATTTTTTTAGCCTTAGCCACAGTGCCAGCTGGTGCTATTGCTGGGAGTATGCATGAATGTGACCACTGACCCATTTGGGCATGTGTAGAGAGAGGAGCCTGGTAAGGTGGGCCCTGGGACAGCAGACAGTGCAGAAAACACTGGCATCTAAACGAGATGACATCTTACAGCCTGTGACTGGCTCTTAGGATGGTCTGTCTGCCCCATGGTGGCTCTCTGAAGCCTGGTCTGCACTGGCCCAGACTCTGCAGGGTCACACCTAGAAAGGGTCTCCCAGATTATTAGTAGACCTCAGCCTGAGAAAGGGTGCCTGGGCCAAGGCTGAGGGTGTGGGCATCCCACTCTCCCTGCCTGGACGACTCGTCCTGGGAGGCTCTGCTGTGACATCCGACAGGCGGGCTATGACAGGAGCTTCACTCAGTGGGGCCAGAGGGCACAGCTCGGCGCGGTCTGCAAGCTCAGTGCACTGGGGTGGCTGCTACTCTGAAGTAGGTAGAGGCTTCTCAGGTGCAGGGGCCCCATTCCTGTGATAAATCTACTCCCCTTCAGGTTCCACAGCCCTGGATGAGGCCCCCGCAGCCCTCAGCACCAGCAAAGAGGGAGGCAGGCTGAGTAGGTCTGGGCCCCATGCCCCCAGGACCCTGGCCTGGGGCGCAGGCTGCCCTCTTGGGGCTCCTGCCCCAGCAGGAAGCAGCCTTCACTGGCACCCCTAGCCAGGGACTCTGGCCGTTAGTAAAAGGGGACATTTTCCACAGGAAACCAACACAACGTTATAAATCACTCATATGCCAGTAAAAATTATTTTTAAGAGTATCCAAAGTTAAAAAAAAAAAAACAGAAACAAGGGGGGAGAAAGGAAAAGGAGAGCTTAAGAGCCAAGGCCAGATGTGCTTCAGGAGGGGGAGTGTCGGGGTCTCCTCGCACCATGGCCCTGGGCAGTTGCTGGTGGGGGAGCTCCTGCACTCTTGCTCGTGATGGCCTTGGCAGGAAAGGATTTGAGCCCAAGTCTGAGTATCTCTTCCCATAACCCCCCACGTGCTCCCTTACCCGGGAATTCAGGTTGAACTCTAATCCCCCATGTGATGATGTTAGGAGGTGAGGCCTTTGGATGTGATTAGGTCATGAGGGTAGGGTCATCATGAAGGGGATTAGTGCTCTTGAAAAAGAGGCTCCCTCACACCTGCTGAGGAAGTGGGTCTCACCAGATACTGAATCTGCTAACAATGTGATCTTGGACTTCCCAGCCTTCCAACTGTGAGTAATATTTGTTGTTTAAGGCTCCAGCCTGTGGTATCAGAATAATGAATTCACAAATAACTGCAACTCAGGGCCAAGCATGCACAGTCTGTAGAAACAACGTTCTGCTGAGGTTAAAGAGGGAAGAGAGGGCAGGACACCTGAGGCTCACACACTCGCTGAGCACATCTGTGGACCACTTAGGTGAGGGGCTCCCGGAGAGGAGGGGTGTGGGGGCCACTGAGATCAGGAATCCTCTTACACCTGAGTTTGAAATGCCTGCTATTCAAATAAATCCAGATGCCTAGCATTGCTGTGTGTGAGTCCAGACTTCAAGGGGGAGTTCACTCTGAAAAGCAGAGTGGACGTGTGCAGAGCTCGTGTGAAGAGCCCAAGCTGGAAGACATGGTCGGACAGGACGCGGCAGAGCTGACGTGGAGGCCGGGCCTGCCCAGCTGTTCTCTCTTCCTCCTTGTAGCAGCTGCTGCACGCCCAGTATTTTAAAAGTGGGACTTTTTTGGTCTGTTTTTGGTCGTGCCAAGGGGCTCGTGGAATCTTTGTTTCCCAACCAGGGATCATACCCAGGACAGAGGTAGTGAGAGTGCTGAGTCTAACCACTGGGCAACCAGGGAATTCCCCAAAAGAGTTATCTTTTTATCTCTGAATAAGCACATGTTAGGGAGATGATCCTCTAATTCACTAAATATGGTCTCTATCGTGGCTGCCATGAAGAGGGCCCCGTAATGCTGTAAGTCCGTTAAGTTACAGGGGTAAGGGGCGATGCCCCTGGGAAGGTGGGATGGACTTGCCCCTCTCTCTCTTCCATCTGTGTCTGTGTTTGTGGAATGCTGTGTCTGGGAAGATCAGGTGGAGGCAGGCCTGATGGCAAGAGCTTGTGACTTGGGACAGAACAGTAGGAAAGTGGAGGAGGCTTGAGGAGAGTTCAGGGAACAGGCCTTGTGATGCTTCTTTCATGGACCAAGAGAAGTCCGCACATCTTAGAAACATCTTAACAATCTTAGAAACAGCCTGCCAGGCAGATGGTTTTAACACACAGTATAGAATGTAGACTCCATAATTCCAGAATAGCCACATGATTCATATAAAACCCAGCACTATGGTCTATGTTATCTTTAAAAGAGAAGCAATTTTGTTCAGCATTCAAATGTAGAAAATAACTCTTAGCTCAAGTCCAGTGTAACATTTTAATAACTCCAGTAGGAAATGTTACCTTTGGAAAATTTCTTCTAAATGGGGGCTAATACAATATTTTGCAAGGGGTACACTCTGATAAACAGTTGATAGGCTGAAGATGAGATTAATGAGCTCATGAGTTGTAAATATAAAAATTGTTTACAACACTTAAAAAAAACACGTGACTGAGTTGTTGACAGCCCCGAAGAGTCCTGGAGGGAGGCCAGCCGTGGTCTCAGCCGTGGGTCTATGTGCACACACATTCAGCGTGCACACGCAGGCAGCTTTCCTGCTGTAGAAAGTGCAGGGCATGGCAGCCCTGCCTGAGGAGTCTGGCCCTGAAGTGGGTAGACCACACCTTTCCTCCTCCCGCTGGCCCCCCAAAAGCTGCCAGAGAACCAGGATAATAAGCAGTAGACCCAGCGGTTGAAGCAGCAGCTCGTGAATCTCTCGTGGAACAAGATGCAGGCATAGCAGGGATGCGCTTGCCTCCCACCTGCATCACCCTGTCCCTATAGACTGGTTTCCCAGCTCTTTGAGCAGCTCTCACTTTCTCTGAAAGCCATGCCTCTGCTTCTTACTTCTAGAGGCCCAAGGAACACCCAGGCTGAATGCTGCTGGGCGTGGGTCATTTTCTTACCTAATTCAAGTGACCACCCTAATATAGGGAAGCCGCCCTTTAGTCCCGAGGGCTTGGTTGCCAAGTTGCCCAAGAGAATTTCAGAAACTGCCAGCCAAGTCTGTTGAGCCAACTTAAAGAACTGTGCTGAGGTTATTTCAGCTGTTCTTTAGACAGACATCTGCAAATCCATCAGAAATAAGAAAAATGCACCTCTAGGGATCACTGATTTGAGAATGCACTCTGTCTCTGATGAGACTCTACTGTTATCAATTGCTAATTCTTATTTTACCAAACAAAAACAGTATTACCATCTACTTCCAAGAGATAAGGAATTCTCTACAGTACCATCCCCTCTGCCTACACTTCCAATCCCAAATACCTTTAAGAAATTTGTGTGACTGCTTTCAAATTGAGTATCTCTAACTATTGTCTTTCCAAAAGGGATGCCTCATCAGGTCAGTGATGGATATTTTCCATGGACCCTGTTCTGATACCCCTTCTTCCCCCCTTACAGCAGCAAGAAGTCACGTTTCTGCTGTACCTGTTGGGACTCTTAAGATGAGAAAAACTGTCTCAGAATTTGCCTACAACATTCTAAATCAACTATACTTCAATTTAAAAAGTAATTAAAAAAAGAATCTGAATAATAATATACATATAACTGAATCACTTTGCTGTACACCTGAAACTAACACAACATTGTAAATTATACTTTGTAAAAAACAAAAAAATAATTTGCCTAAATGTCATTCTTACAGTGAAGGATCTTTTTTTTTTTTTTTTTAAATAAAAGTTTAGTAGAACTCAAACAACCGGACACAGCAATAACTGTAAACATTTTAATTCCAAAAACAAAGTATGTGCAAATGTCCTGTGACACATTAAGGATTGCTTGGCTTGGAAACAAGTATGCATTCCTGGGAAGCACACAGGAACGCCAGGAGAGATGGGGCCTGGCTTCCTGCAGGAAGTTGCTGTTATTGCAGTTAGCATCATTCCTAGGTGGCTCTCTGTGGCCTGCCTTGACTAAACTTCTACACGCACATTGCTGGGGGCATTTGGCTCCTTTCACAGGATGTTTTGGATGTGACTGCATGCACTGTCACGATTTTTGCAGTAAAGCTGTCACTGGTTTATATTTAACATCTGCATAAATATTATCAAGAAGTGAGATGTTTACACATAGATTGAACATTAGTGCATTGGACCAGCTCATGGTGTGATACGCACTGCTGTCTGCTGCTTTTTCACGGTAACAGTGAGTGTAAAATGCCAGTTGTTTAGCATGCAGCTGTCTTCTTATCATCAGGGCAGGAAGGAATTATGTGCTCTGCTTGAGTTGTCTTAAGATGTTACATGGCTTTTGTTTGAATCGTCCAGTCCTGGGAAGGGTGCCTCCTGCATCCCACCACTCGGGCCACAGAAGTCAAAGGAGAGGGGGACCTGGTGTCAAGGTTTGTTTTTATCACGTGAGAGATTTTTCAAGAACCTGAGATCGAGTTGCTCTGTTTTCTACACAGCATTCATTTTTCCGTAGGACACATCTGGCTCAAACTCTGTGCTCTGTTTGGTTTGGGGAGTGCAAGGGGGAAGCCAGGGGGTTTGGTCCTTCCCCTACACCACAGCTCCTCTGGCCCGAACTCGGCTACTGCTCGTCGGAAGCACTCTGCTGGGAGGCCGTGTCGTCCAGGCCCATGTCCTCCTGGCTCGCTCTTCTGCACATCACCCCCAGGTTCTCGGCCACGTGGTGATCTCGGAGCAGCCCCTGCTCAGTGACCTCCGAGTGTTCGCCAGGCTCAGAGAAGTGCTTCCGAAGAGAAAAGAGAAGCGAGTTTTATGCTCAGCCAAGCTGATCACCTCCCCTGATGACTATCTCACAGCTGCAGGTGCCGGCTGGTAGTGTGGCAGGGACACGGGGTCAGAGTCTAAGGTAAAGTACAGTTACAGAGGACCAAAGGCAGCTGGACTTGAGGAAGGGCCATGCAGTCCCAGTCACGAGTCTAATACAGTGAGAGGGGTGCCTCTACATACAGGGACCTTTTCTCGGGTAATCTGCAAAGAGATGACCTTGGGTAAAAAGTCACTTGTGAGCCGGGATTTTCTGAGTTTGGGTCAATGTCACTTCATATACACAGCCCTGCACCCCTGCTAAATCCTGCAGGTTTAATCCCAAACAGTAATACCGAGGCTTTTTTTATTCTGGCTGAATGTGGTCCCAAAGACTCAGCCATCCTTGTGGGAGAGAGGGAGAGAGAATTTTCCAGAATCCCAGAACTGCACCCACAGATTGTCATAAACACATACTGGGGGTGGCAGAAAGGTATGCATTGTTATTGAGGAATTGAGAAAAAGGGAAGGAGATTTGTTCACATTTAGTTGTCTAACTAAACTGGGTTAAACCCCTGAAGTAACCTGGGGCTCCAGGGTGCTCATAACCCTGCCCTGAAGGCTGCAACCCCCAGGCTCTTAGGGCAGGTCACACTGGCCCTGGCTTCAAGGGGACTGGGGTGCCACTGTGTGGCTTCTGGGGGCGGAGCGGGAGGGCCAGGCCCTCATCATCCACCTCCAAGCACCCACACCCGGAACCACAGGCCGGCGGGCTGTGACTCAGCTCCACTGCAGACAGGACAGTGCCGAATGTTCGAACGGAACTGCAGGCATCCAAGCTGGTGCTGGCTTTTGCCTTAATGTCTCCTATTCTTCCCCTACAGAAGAGAAAGGCTGGGCATTTATGTGTATACTTACTTGTGACGCTCAGGGATTCATCCAATGCCAGCTAGCTAGGGATTCTAGATACCTAACGATTTATTTGGGTGAAGTCCTCAAAACTCTCTAACATTTAATTGCATAAAGCAGAAGGCCATCTCAGCAGCTTCACAATGAAATCTAGTGGCGAGGAATTGGTGAGGATCTGCCCACCAGGCTGGTGTACATATGTCCTTTCCTCTCCCTCCAGCCAGAGGAATGTGAAAAGAGAAGGACTACAACGGGTCCTTTACCCTGGGCCCATGGAAGCCTGCCCCCACAGCCCCGGTTCAGGGCAGAGGGGACTCTGCCTTCGGGCTCCCTGCAATAACGCCTGCTCAGGGGCCACTACTACAGGACCGGGGTGATGTCTCCTGTCGGCTTCAGAGCGCAGACATTCCAGCTCCTAATCTCACCACTGGTCTGTTACTCTGCAAACGCTACGGGGGAGGTAACGGGAGCCTGCAGGAGGGAGCCCGAGTCCTCGGGCCAGGAGCCCTCCCCGCCCCCTAGCCCCTCACCCGTGTGGACTGGCTGGCGGCCCTGGCCGAGGGGCCCAAGGCAATGTTAACGCTGCTGGAAGACTGGGTGTCACTGGTGTTGCCCCCCTCGGCAGCAGACAGCCCGGAAATGACCAGCGCGCTGGAGAAGCTCCTCTTGCCAAACAGGAAGCTGAGGGTGGAGCTGGTGGACGAGCCCAGGCTGGACCTGAGGAGGGCCTCGGCCCGCTCTCGGACGCTCAGGGGGCCGGCGGCAGGGGCGGCTGGGGGCTGTGAGTGCAGCGACGCGGCCGAGGGGCACAGGGACAGCCGGCTGCCCGAGCGCCGCGGCGCCAGCTCGTGAACCGACGTGGACGTCTGCAGGAAGGTCGGGCGGCTGCCCGCCACCGGGCCGCAGGCGCGCGGGACGGGCGGCGTTTGGCTTAAGGCCCTGTGGGCCTGGGCGGACTGACTCCTGCCTTTTCTCCTGCCTTTAAAAGAAAGCAGAGCAAAACAGATAAACAGCAAGGCCCTACTGTACAGCCCAGGGAACTCTTCTCAATGCTCTATAATAACCTATATGGGAAAAGAATCCGAGAAAGCACATATATATAAGTGAAAGTGAAGTTGCTCAGTCATGTCCGACTCTTTGCGACCCCATGGACTGTAGCCTACCAGGCTCCTCAGTCCATGGAATTTTCCAGGCAAGAGTACTGAAGTGGGTTGCCATTGCCTTCTCCAGGGGATCTTCCCGACCCAAGGATCGAACTGGGATCTCCCACATTGCAGGCAGATGCTTTACCGTCTGAGCTACCAGGGAAGCCCAATATGTTTGTATATATGTTTGGGCTTCCCAGGTGGTAAAGAATCCGCCTGCCAATGCAAGAGACACAAGAGACATGGGTTCGATCCCTGGGTCAGAAAAATTCCCTGGAGGAGGAAATGGAAACCTACTGTAGTATCCTTGCCTGGAAAATTCCATGGACAGAGGAGCCTGGTGGGCTACATACAGTCCATAGGATGGAAAAGAGTCAGACACAACTGAGCGCGCGTGCACACACACACACACATGCACACGTGCACACACACACACACATATGCGCGCACGCACACACACGCACGCACAGAGTATGTATGTACAACTGCATCACTTTGCTGTACACCTAAAATTGACACGGCATTGTAAATCAACTATAAATTAAAAAACCCATAAGACAGGGAATTAAAGAGAAAGAAGGGGAAAGCAGGAGCATTCAAAAGGCCATTCATCTAGTTAACCAGAGCTTTCTAAAATGGGAAATTGAGAAAAAGCAAGCAGACCAGACCAGGTTGCCATGGCAGGTGGTCCCTAACGTCAGCATCTTCGAGGTGAGGTGGGAGGCCTGCTCTGGAACCCTAGAGAGCCAGGTTGTCCCCTGCCTTCTGGGCCGGGACGGAGGGCTGGGAGCCCAGGCCGGGCCTCCACTAAGGCCTGAGAACTGAAGGGTGGGGTGTGGGCATTGTTGTGGGGAGCAGCAGCTGGGGGTATGGGCCTGTCCAATTTGCCCGGCTTGTCCTGGCTTTCACACCAAAGTCTCATGTCCCTGGAAGCATGAGGAAAAACACTCAGGTTTAGATCATTTGTAGTTGCCTTCAAAAAGTGGTGTTAAAAAAAAAAAAGGGTTGAGCCACACACACTGTGGCCTTTATTTTCTAAAAAGCTTTCCCTTAAGATCAAGGTCTTTGAGAGGAAGCTCTCCTCAGGCTCACAGGGTCACCCAGGTTCCCATGTCTGTCTGGGCTCCCAGTGGACTGGAGGGGCTCCCAGCTCCCTTTGGCCAGCCATCCTTCCCCTCGGGGGGTCACTCCCGGCCTAGCTCTTGCTGAGAATCACTGAAACAAGGCCATTTTGACACAAGGACTGGACTGCCCAAGGATTTGGTCCAGGCACATCTCTGGGGGCTGTGAGTGGGGAGGCTTTAAAGTGCTGGGCCCACCTCTGCAGTTGTAGAGACCAGGCCGGTGGAGGAAGGCTTGTGCTTGCTGGAATGCTGAATTCCTTAACTTAATCACCAGGTGGTTTAGTCCTTAAGTCTGACTCTTTTGACCCCATGCACTATGCACTATGCCCTCCAGACTCCTCTGTCCATGGGATTCTCCAGGCAAGACTACTGGAGTGGGTTGCCATTTCCTTCTCCAGGAAATCTTCCTGATCCAGGAATGGAACCCAGCTCTCCTGCATTGCAGGCTGATTCTTTACCAACTGAGCTACAAGGGAAGCCCAGAGGGTCTAATTTTAAAATATTATTTTAACAACAAGGTCTTACTGTATAACACAGAGAACTATATTCAGTGTCCTGTGATAAACCATAATGGAAAAGACTAGGAAAAAAAGAATGTACAATGTATAACTGAATCACTTTGCTGTATGTAGAGCAGAAATTAACACAACACTATTAATCAACTATACTTAAATTTTTAAAATTTTTAAATGAATAATAAAAATAAATATTATTTTGAAGGGAAGAGCTAGTGATGTCAAAGTGCTACCAGTTGCCCTACTCACAAGTCTGAAGTGGCTCAGTTACATTCAATTAGTACAAATAGAGAGGGCTGTGTGTGGGTACACTCAAGGTTTGTCAACTCATCCCAAGTTCCCAAATTATTAACAGGGAATCTGGTGATGCTGAAATGTTTATATTTGTCCATGGGACCACATGAGTGACACATTTTAATTAAAAAAAATTTTTATTAGAGTATAGTTGATTTACATGGGCTTCCCAGATGGCGCAGTGGTAAAGAATCCACCTGCCAATGCAGGAGATGCGGGAGATGAGAGTTTGATCCTGGGGTCAGAAAGATCCCCTGGAGGAGGAAATGGCAACCCACTCCAGTATTCTTGCTGGTAAAATCCCACGACAGAGGAACCTGGTGGGCTACAGTCCATGGGATCGCAGTCAGAGCTGACTAAGCAACTGAGCAGACACATAGTTGTTACAACTTTGTGTTAGCTTCAGGCGCACAGCAAAGTTGCTCCGTTATACACATACACACATCCACTCTTTTTAAGATTCTTTTCACATATAGGTTATTATAGAATACTGAGTAGAGTTCCCTATGCTATACAGTATAGTCCTTGTTAGTTACCTCTTTTATATATAGTAGTGCATATATGTCAATTCCAATCTCCCAATTTATCCTTGCTCCTGCTTCACCCGCTGGTAACCATGTTTGTTTTTTATGTCTGTGACTCTATTTCTGTTTTGTAGATAAGCTCATTTGTACCTTTTTTTTTTTTTTTTAAAGCAGTGTCATAGGATATTTTCTCTTTCTCTGTCTGACTTACTGCACTCAATATGGGGAGAGACGTTACTGTGGACATCCCCTGGGTCCCCCCAAGCCCTGCTCCTCCCACTGCCCTGGATTGGCTGAAAGGGGCCTCCTGACTTTAACGTTAGTGCCATTTGCCCACTGTGGTAGTGGATGCCGAGTTTCAGAGGGCACTGGGGTTCCCACCTGGCTCCCTCCTGCCCGTCCAAGAAACTGGGGTGCTCACAGTGCAGGACTGGAGTCAGGTTCCCTGGGTGAGTGCAGGCAGCTGGGGCCCTACCCAGGCTGGGGCTCATCTGATCATCCCTGCTGAGTACTTACTCTTGCAGAGGAAGAAAGAGGGAGAAAGGGACCCTGACGAATCAGAATTAAGAAGAGAGATGGTGATTTGTTAGTTTATTCAGTTTGGCAAGGCCAAACATCTGTTTCTGATTTATCCTGTAACGCTGATTGCTGCCCCAAAATACTCCAAAGTCATCCACAAGATGGTGATTTTGATGCTGGATAGACCACCCATACTTGGTGGGGGACTTAGCTCATTTCAGTAACAAAGGGACAAAGGCCCGTCTGTGTGTCAGAGGGGACTGGTCTGTGTTCTATGCAAGATGGGGTAACCCTCTCCCCAAATTGCTTCAGATTTTCTTGAGGTTTTTTTGGTTGCTCTTGATTTTTTTAAATTAATTTTGCAAATGGAACAAGAAACCAAACTGAATGCATTCATGCTACTTATTATTTTGTAGTTTAACTTATTTTGCCAATTACTTCATTATCAAATTATAAGCGATTCTAGGGCAAACCTCCTAAGAGCCTGAGTTGAAATTCTATATAAATTACCCTCCTTGGTTCATTATTCCGGCATTATTCCTCTCTCTCTGATTGCTATCTCAAAAGTGGTGGTTCAGTTCAGTCACTCAGTTGTGTCTGACTCTTTGTGACCCCATGGACTGCAGCACGCCAGGCTTTCCTGTCCATCACCAACTCCTGGAACTTGCTCAAACTCATGTCCATCTAGCCAGTGATGCCATCGAACCATCTCATCCTCTGTTGTCCCCTTCTCCTCCTGCCTTCAATCTTTCCTAGTATCAGGGTCTTTTCAAATGAGTCAGTTCTTGGCATCAGGTGGCCAGAGTATTGGAGCTTGAGCTTGAGCTTCAGGATCAGTCCTTCCAATGAATATTCAGGGTTGAATTCCTTTAGGATTGACTGATTTGATCTTCTTGCAGTCCAAAGCACTCTCAAGAGTCCTCTTCAACACCGCAGTTCAAAAACATCAGTTCTTCGGTGCTCAACTTTCTTTATGGTCCAACTCTCAATCCATACTTGACTACTAGAAAAGCCATAGCTTTGACTGTGCAGAGCTTTGTTGGTAAAGTAATGTCTCTCTACTTTTTAATGTGCTATCTAGGTTTGTCATAGCTCTTCTTCTAAGGAGTAAGTGTCTTTTAATTTTGCGACTGCAGTCACCATCTGCAGTGATTTGGGGAACCCAAGAAAATAAAATCTGTCATGGTTTCCATTGTTTCCCCATCTATTGCATGAAGTGGTGGGACCAGATGCCATGATCTTAGTTTTCTGAATGTTGAGTTTTAAGCCAGCTTTTTCACTCTCCTCTCTCACTTTCATCAAGAGGCTAATGAAAAGTGGTGGTGCAAATCCTTAGAATAGGATAGAAGAGATAAGTCTTTCTGTCCAATTGGGGTGTCAGATTACTTGTTATTGTTGTTGATCAGTTGCCAAGCTGTGTCTGACTCTTTGCAGTCCCATGGACTGCAGCATGCCAAGCCGCCTCCCTGTCCCTCACCATCTCTTGGAGTTTGCCCAAGTTCATGTCCATTGAATTGGTGACTAGTTATGAATTCCTAACTTCTCTGAGCCACCAGGCCACCAGCCTCCACCAGTGGGCTGAGTCCCCTTCCAGTGAGAAGTCTACAGGTTGTCAGCCACCTCTGGGGCTGCACAGTGAGCTCCGGGCTGCCGGGCATGAGGTGTGGCCACCTGGGACCCCAGTCCTCTGAGAATCCAGCAAGGACCAGGATGGGGACACTCAGCTGGGAACTGAGGCAGGATCGGGGAGGGACACTTGGGACCCCAGTTATGGGCACTGAGCCTTGGGCACTGTGAGTAAAACAAGATCCCTGTTCTTAGAACTTGGTTCACACCCACCCTTGAGAACATCTCGGTCACTGCTGCTTAGCCAGGCTTCTGTGTCATACCCTGCTTGGGCACTTGCCCAGGGACGCCCTCCTGCAGGATGCAGCGCACTGGGCACCCCTGGTTGCCTGCGTGGCATCATGTGGTGGCCTCCACCCTCTGCCCTGCCTCTGACGGCATCCTTTCTGCAGGCTTGTTGCTTGCACACTGGCAAATAAGAACTCAGACTGCAAAACTCACCTCGCACTGAAACCCAGAGCTTCTTCAACCCCTGACTAGGAACAGACCTATCCCGAGTTTGGGTGGGCACAGGGCTTCTTAGGGCTTCCCAGCTAGCTCAGTGGTAAAGAACTCACCTGCCAGTGCAGGAGACATGAATTCAATCCCTGGGTTGGGAAGATCCCCTGGTGGAGGAAATGGCAACCCACTCGAGTATTCTTGCCTGGGGAGTTCCATGGATGGAGGAGCCTGGTGGGCTACAGTCCATGGGATCAAAGAATCGGACACGGCTTAGCAACTAAACAACAACAGCAGGGCTTCTTGGTTATTAGAACTATGCTGTATAAGAAAGAGACAACCTGCCTCCCCAACCCCCAGCACACAGACACCTCCTCCTGCCCCTGGAAAATGAAATTCTCTCCTTGTTTTTACTACCACTGTGGTTAAAGCCACACGGGGACTTCGAGACCTTTGGCTGTGTGGTTCCCTCCTATGGCATGTGGGAAGCTTCAAAATGCCTTGACCTAGAGGCTGAACCCTCTCCAGCCCCCCGGCATGTGCCCCTGCAGACTTGGCGCGGGGAAGCTATAGAGAGGGAGCTGGGAAGCTGTCTTCCTTTATTCCAGCTCAAGCACAAAGATCCAGGATCAGGAACATCCTCCCAAGACTGGAGACCAGCCTCTAACTTTCCTGCGCTGGTTGAGCAGGCTCCTGGCTTCCTTTCTGGAATCTGTGGATGCACTGGTTTGATTCAGCTGAAGGGAGGGTGAGAAGGAGGCCAGAGAAGCCGGAGGCTGAAAGGAAACCCAACATCTGCCCAGCACAGGACACCATCCTACTGGGAGTGGCGGGGTGTGGGGGCTTCCCAAGCTGCCCTCCCTCTTCCAGGAACCTTCAGGCATCGCACCACTGGCTGCATCATTTGGGAAGAGTCTTTGGTGGCAGGTACAGGAAGCTGAGGATAGACTGGCCAGCCAGGCAGGGCTGCCTGTCATTACGTGGGGCTCCCTGTGGGGGCCTGTGCCCTTGAGGTCTCAGCGGCTACTGCACTCGGGGCCTCAGTAACTGAAAGCTTTGTGCCAAGAGAACAGGGAAGCCCCCCCACCACCACTCTCTGCACCAGCTGAGGAGGAGAAGACTGGTGTGGGTGGGGGAGGTGGGTGTTGCTGGGCTTGGGAAGCCTGAGCCAGGAGGCAGCTCTCCTCTGAGGCACAGCACGGATGCTCCCTGAGTACCCGTGTTTATCAGGGGCTGAGGGATGCAGCCGGGGAGCCCATGGGAAGCTTCCCATCTTGGGCTCTGTTCTGTGATTCCCAGACCCCAATGTGGTACTTACTTATAGGAGGGCGTGTCTCTAACTGCCAAGGTCATGGAGAGAAGGGACGATGGGGTCCCGGCCTTGAGCTTCCCCAGGGAGCGAGAGGGTGCCATGAACCACAGCCAAAGGTGCCGATGTCCCCACGTGGCTTTAACCACAGTGGTAGTGAAAACAAGGGGCGATTCATTTTCCAGGGGCAGGAAGAGGAGTCTGTGTGCTGTGTGTCAGGGAGGCAGGGTGTCTCTCTCGAGACCAACTCTGGGCCTTTCCAGATGTCTCCTGGGGGCCTGCCCTGCCCCAGATGTCCTCAGATTCCCTTCCTGTCTCGGGGCGAGCCTGTGAGCCTCAGGGACTGGTTTCCAGAAAACCATCTCACACGTTCATCCTTTTGAGGGCAAGTTTGGACTCCAGCCCTGCCCAGCCCCACAGAACAGGTGTTTGGCTGATGCTAGCGGCTGCGACGTCCCCTGGTGAGTTTTGGGGAAGGCTTGCCCCAGGCAGCTGCTGAGGTGGGGGGTTGTGGGGGTGCTGGGCCGAGCTGGAGAGCAGGAGGGGCCGTCTGTGCTGTTCCCTCTCCTGGAGTCGCGCCTCTCAGTCCACTGGGCCCGGTCAGGGCCCCTGAGCCAGATGGCCTGAAAGGTGGGGACCAGCTGGGCTGCATCGGGAGAGGCTGGGATGTTCCAGGGCAGGGAGAGCCTGCGGGGGACCTGGCGTGGTCCTCCTCTGGGGGAGGGAAGACAGGCAGCTGCCTCTGGGGGCCCTCCTCCCCAAGACTAGGCCCACTCGGTGTGGCCAGCACTGTGTCCTCAAGGCATCACCAGGAGAGGATCAGCCTTGGATCTGGAGTATCTTCTAAAGCTAGATGAGGGGTTCTGGCAGGGGGCTTGGGGCACAAGGTCAAGCTGGTAGGTGGAATCAGCAGCCCTGGCTCTTTGCTTTTGGCTGGGATGGAAGCTGGCAACTGCTGAGTTCCACTTGGAAATTCCATGACCCGAGGGCCTGAGACCCCACCCAGCCTCCAGAGAAGACTTAGCAGGAAAGGCTGAGTTGGGAGGGGACCGTCCGCTCTATCACTAGGCCTGTGCAGAGCACCACCTTAGCCCTGGGTGCCCTCTGGCACTTTAGAGGGTTCCCCTCGGCACCCCCTTTTCCCATTACATCTCTCCCCACAGGACCAGGAAGTGGCAGGGACAAGGGACAAGCTGACTGGCTCCCACACACTCCTGCCACCACGCGATAGGCCCCGGGCTCTCTGGAAGGCCTGGACTGAACCCAGAGCCTGCCCAGACCTGCCCCAGGGTCCCCCCCCCAGGTGAGCCTTGGGCCTTCCTGCAGGTGTGTGTACCCGAGGCCTGAGGCTGGGCAAGGAGCAGCTGGGAGGTGTGGATGGAGGTAGATGTGCCGTCTACACAGGCACAGGCCCCTTGTCAGGCACGGCAGTGTGGGGACAGTGGGTCACACTCTCCGTGTGTGCTCATGTCCCCCACCCTGGGAAGTGAGGGCTGCCACCAAGCCCCCCGCCCCTCCCCCCCAGCGCTGTGCTGCCCTCCTACAGGGGAGGGCGGCTCCCAGGCCCTGACCCAGGGGACCCAGTGGCAGGGTGGGGGAGGCAGGTGGTTCAGCTGGCCGGGGCCTCCCTGAGAAGGAGGCATCTGGCCAGAGGCTGAGCGGGGGACTGATCCGCCTGGGGGCAGCACGTCCAGCCTGAGGAAGCAGCAGGAGCTCTGGGGCGAGCAGCACCTGGGATGACTGAGGGGCAGGGGGGCTTCTAAGGCTGGGAGTGTGAGCCAGCAGGAGCGGGTCACAGAGAGTCCGAGACGGCAGTCATGGGGAGCCCTACAGGCCAGGTGAGGCTCAGCTGGGACCTGCCGGCCATACGCCGAGGTCCTAATCCCAGAATTTCAGGGGGTGACCTTGTTTGGAAACAGGGCTGTAATGGGTATCATTCCTTAAGATGAGGTCATACGGGAGTAGGGGGGCCTACTCCAAGGTGATTAATTTCCTTAATAAAGGGGAATCTGGACACAGAAATGCACACGGGAGAGCACCATGTGAAGATGAAGGCAGAGATCAGGATGAAGCTTCTACAAGGTAAGGAATGCCCGAGGTTGCCAGCAAACCACCAGAAACCAGGGGAGAGGCTAGGGACCCACTCTCCCTCCCAGCCTCGGAGGAAATCCACCTTGCCAACACCTTGATTTTGGACTTCCAGAGCTGGGAGGCAGTCTTTTGTTGAAGCCACTGAGTTTCTGGTACTTTGTTACAGTGGCCCTATAGCAAAGGAACACAGGTCAGTTCTGAGAGATACGGAAGCCATCCTTCAACAGAAAGACGTCCTAAGTTAAAACGCCATCACCTGGCAGGTATGGGGAAAAGAGACTCATGATTTGTGCAGTTGTCAGGGCTGCCTGAATGGCCAGAGAGCAGGAGAGTGGCTCTTCCTATCTTGGGGGTGGAGAGGGCGTGGTGGGCTCCCTCCCAGCTCTCTGACCCTCCGCAGGGGGCACCAGGCTTAGGATAACTTCCTGGGGGTGCAAGGCTTTCTTTCCACAGACGGTCAGCTTCTCCTAGAGCACAGGGAGGGACATGTGTCTGCTCCGCGTGCCCCATCCCTGTGAGAGTGTTAACAGCCTCAGCAGGGAGGCCACAGGTCCCCAAGCAGCAGGAGGAAATAAGCTGCAAGTGGCAGACGTATTTTTTGCCCTTCTCTGTTGACAAAACCAGTTCTGTCTAAGACAACCTTTTCTTTGTCTTTTCTCAAACCTTGGGCTGATAATGGCTCAACAAACCAGTATTCATGTCCATTGTTTTATGGTCGGGGATGACATACCTTGTGCCATTCTATATCAAAAATGCACATTGTGGGAGAGGGGCCTGGTGAAACTCCCTCAGCCTAGAGGTGTCTCTTATCTGGTCAGCAGCTTGCTAACAGACATAAGACACCTTGCTAAAAACCAGCAAGCAGGCACTCTTTCTGTCCCTTCTGATGTCTCTGTTAGAAGCGTTCCCTGTTTCTATTATACTTGGATAAAACCTTGCTACAGAAAAGCTCCAAGTGGTCAAGCCTCGTCTCTGGCCCCGGATCGAATTCCTCTCCTCCAGAGGCCACAACTCCTGGCATAGCGCACGGCTTGCAACCGCAACCTTTCACCTGCCCAGACCACAGTGGGACCTACAGGAAACTGGGCAGCTGAGTCAGGAAGGGCTGGGTGTCAGCTGGGCCTGACTGTGAACCCGAGGAAGACCAGTTGTAAGAGGAGCCCTCAGCCAGGGAATAAAGTCACACAGGGCCCGGACCGCGGGAGCAGCAGAGATGAGTGCTGGAAGAAGGAGCCTGGGTGAGTGGCTCCATCACGTTCGGGGACAAAGGCTGCATTTGATGAGCAGAGGTAGAGTCCCAGGACCAGAGTAACGGGGCCGTGCCGGGGGTTAGCACTGCAGGCACTGGGCCATCTTGCCTGACTACAAATCCCAGATCAGTTGCTTCCTAGCTGGTGATTTCTCTGCCCCGTGACTGAGCTTCTCTGTTCAGTGACTGAATTTCTCTGCCCTGGTTTCTTCAGCTGCAAGATGAGCACAGGGAAGTATGTGTGCTAGTCTCTCAGTCGTGTCCAGCTCTTTGCGACTCCGTGGACTGTAGCCCGCCAGGCTCCTCTGTCCATAGGATTCTCCAGGCAAGAATGCTGGAGTGGGTTGCCATTTCTTTCTCCAGGGGATCTTCCTGACCCAAGGATCGAACCCGGGTCTCCCATATCGTAGGCAGCTTCTTTACCATCCGAGCTACTAGGGAAGCCTGTCAGGGTCCTGCGGAGGGTTGGCACACAGTATGTACTGGAGGACTGTTACTTATTACATTTTATGACCACAGCAAGGATGCACTTGGTACAATAGGGTGATGGTGGGACGGGGGGCATGCGACGAGGAGTGGCTCAGAGTGGGTTTGCTCCAAAGCCTCAGATACTCTAGAGACTCAGAGTCTCGAGAGCAGGACAAAAGCTGAGTGCAGAGCCTGAGGCTGACTCTGACTGCAGGTGGGGGCTCATGGTCTTGAGGCCCACAGGCGCTGTTGACCAGCATGCCTCGTTGCCTTGTAAAGCAGGCAAAGCCAAGAGTGGCGTTGGTAGGAGCAATTTTAAGAAGCAATAGTGAAAAACGAACAGCTGGTGTGTGGGCTCCAGAAGACTCAGCTTTGACATCTGCCACAGAAGCCTGTGACTGGTCCCAGCCTCAGGCTCTGGTGGTAAATGGGGGACATTCGCGACCTATGGGGCCTGGATTCTGAGGATGGAAGGAATGCTGGCTTTTCCAGGCCACGCAGTGCCGGCATGGCTTCACTTGTACGAAAAGGAAGAGGCGTCTCACTGAGTCAGAGCCTGTCCAGCATGCCCATCTCAGGCTCTTTAAAAGCCTGTGCCCCCACAATCCCCCAGCCAGACCCCCTTCCCCACAGTCCCCCACCCTCGGACTCGAGCCCCTCTCTGGTTCAGACAAGTCGCCAGACAGAAAGATCAAATACTCAGGCGCTGCTCCATTTGGAACCTACCTTGCATTTTCCCACCTGGAAAATCACTTCTGTGACTTTTGAAACTTAGAATTCTCATGTGATAACAACTGTTAACTAACTAAGCAATGAGGAACTCCTGGCCTGAGAGCCAGCCGTACACTGGAGGCTGCTCTGCTCGAGGTTCAGGCAGATGGCACAGGGCAAGCAAGGGGCTCTTCTTCACCCTAAGCAACTGATGTCACTTTGTTCAGCCACCGACCTATTTACCTCTCTCTCCTTCCCTGTCTTCCTGCCTCCCTTCCATCTCTCATCTATCTTCAACTAAGTAGCTATCATCTACCTATTTATCTCTATATATCTGTGTATGTGTATATGTATCTATCAAACATCTACCTACCTATCCATCTTGTTCAGTCTCTCAGTTGTGTCCAACTGTTTGAGACCCCATGGACTGCAGCATGCCAGGCTGCCCTGTCCTTCACTCTCTCCCAGAGTTTGCTCAAATTCATGTCCATTGAATTGATGATGTCATTCAACCATCTCATCCTCTGTCATCCCCTTCTCCTCCCGCCTTCAGTCTTTCCCAGCAGCAGGGTCTTTTCCAATGAGTCAGCTCTTCACATCAGGTGGTCAAAGTATTAGAGCTTCAGCCTCAACATCAGTCCTTCCAATGAATATTCAGGACTGATTTCCTTTAGGATGGACTGTTTGGATCTCCTTGCTGTCCAAGGGACTCTCAAGAGTCTTCTCCAGCACCACAGTTCAAAAGCATCAATTCTTTGTCGCTCAGCCTCTTTTATGGTCCAACTCTCACATCCATACATGACCAATGGAAAAACCATAGCTTTCACTAGACGGACCTTTCTCAGCAAAGCAATATCTCTGCTTTTTAATATACTGTCCAGGTTGGTCATAACTTTTCTTTCAAGGAGCAAATGTCTTTTAATTTCATGGCTGCAGTCACCATCTGCAGTGATTTTGGAGCCCAAGAAAATAAAAGCTCTTACTGTTTCCATTGTTTCCCCATCTATTTGCCATGAAGTGATGGGACCAGATGCCATGATCTTACTTTTCGAATGTTGAGTTTTAAGCCAGCTTTTTCACTCTCCTCTTTCCCCTTCATCAAGAGGCTCTTTAGTTCCTCTTGGCTTTCTGCCATGGGGGTGGTGTCATCTGCATATCTGAGGTTACTGATATTTCTCCTGGAAATCTTAATTCTAGTTTGTGCTTCATCCAGCCCGGCATTTCACATTATGTACTCTGCATATAAGTTAAATAAGCAGGGGAACAATATACAGCCTTGATGTACTCCTTTCCTGATTTGGAACCAGTCTGTTGTTCCATGTTCAGTTGTAACTATTGCTTCTTGACTTGCATACAGATTTCTCAGGAGGTAGGTTGGGTGGTCTGGTATTCCCATCTCTTTCAGAATTTTCCAGTTTGTTGTGATCCACACAGTCAAAGGCTTTGTTGTAGTCAATAAAGCAGAAGTAGATGTTTTTCAGGAACTCTTGCTGTTTCGATGATCAGCAGATGTTGGCAATTTGATCTCTGGTTTCTCTGCCTTTTCTAAATCCAGCTTGAACAACTGGAAGTTCATGGTTCATGTATGGTTGAAGCCTGGCTTGGAGAATTTTGAGCATTACTTTACTAGCGTGAAAGATGAGTGCAACTGTGTGGTAGTTTGAGCATTCTGTGGCATTGCCTTTCTTTGGGATTGGAATGAAAACTGACTTTCCAGTCCTGTGGGCACTGCTGCGTTTTCCAAATTTGCTGGCATATTGAGTGCAGCACTTTCACAGCATCATCTTTTAGGATTTGAAATAGCTCAACCTACCTATGTATCTTTATATTATCTATTTACCTTTCTATTATCTATTATCTCTCTATCAACCAACTGGGGCTTCCCTGGTGGCTCAGATTGTAAAGGATCTGCCTGCAATGTGAGAGACCCAGGGTTCAATCCCTGAGCGGAGAAGATCCCCTCAAAAGCTTTCATGTGCCACCTATGAACTTAATAAGATTAAATTTCTTTTTAAAATACTCTGCTATTCATACTTTATAGGAGATATGGGTTTCCCAGGTGGCACAGTGGTAAGGAATCTGTTTGCAGACACAGGAGATGAGGGTTTGATCCCTGGGTAGGGAAGATTCCCTGGAGTAGGAAATGGCTACCCACTCCAGTATTATTTCCTGGAAAATCCCATGGACAGAGGAGCCTGGTAGGCTAGAGTCCATTTGGTTGCAAAGAGTCGGACATAAATGAACACTCACACACACACACATCAATCAATTAGCTATCTATATATCTATTATCTATCAATTTTCTATCCATCTATCACCTATCTATTATATATATCACCTCAATCTCCCTATATACCTATAATCTATCTATCTTCTACTGATATTTATCCATCCATTATCTATCTTTCTGTCTCCCTATCTATCTGTCATCCATCTGTCTTTCTTTAATCTTATCTATCTTCTTGCCCATCTTTACATACATCCTCAGTATTTCAGTTAAGTCCCCAGCCTTGCTCTGGGCACTTCCAGGAGGCAGGCACTGCTCCTCACTTACTCCCTTGATGCAGAGCTGACAGGGGAACACGCACAAAGAGGCACTTAATGAATGCTTCTTGATGGTAAAAGTACTGAGGCCAAAAGGTGAAACCACTGACAGGTTTTGAAGGTCAAAGCCAAGGGACAGTGCGCCGGTGGGAGCCAGGCCAATCATCTGTCTCTCCCAGTCTAATTGGGCATGTCCTCTGCGAGCCCTGAGGGTCGCCTTTTCTAACCCAGCCTTCTCCTCCAAGTACAGAGGGATTTTGGAACCTCATCCATGTGATTGAGCCTAATTAGTTGGGCCCTAGTTGAAACATGATTTTAAGCTTTCGACTCAGCCCAAACTTAGACCAAATCACTTCCACCCCCATCGGCTGGCACCCCTTTCCCCTCTTTCCTTATGCTCTGAAGTGTCAGGTGTGAGGGGAGGAAGTGGAGAGCTGAGTGACCAGGCAGTGGAGGGCAGGAGCCTGGCTGCCTCATCACGGGACTTGGAGGAGGTGGGTCAATTCACAGAAGGAGGGAGGCGCCTTCAGGGATCAAGAGCTACAACACAGCCTAACACTGAGACACAGGAGCCAGTGGTCTCTGAAGGAGTGAGAGATGGGGTGGACGGGACTCACCACTGGACCGATGGGCAGACAGATGGCTGGCTGAGGTAATGGAAGACAGATGGATAAAGGATAAAAGCTGAATCTAACACACAGAATAGAGTTTTCTTCTGAGTAGAACTTATATGAGTCAGTATACTTGGGGGCATCTTTTGGCCCAATACTGGTTTGTCCTGTGTGAACGGTCTCTCAGAGGTTAGAATGACAACATAGCCCATGGTGTTGGCCAGTGAGACGTGAGGAGCCTCGGCAGTAACACGAGGCCCCCACTGCACTCACCTGGCCTCCGCGTCCCTTCCCGGGGTGACCAGTGGCGGCTCCCATCCTTTCTGGGCTGTTCCGCGCTGCTCTCCCTGCTCTCACCACTGGGGGCACTGTTGCCGCCTGCGGGCGGAGCGCCCCCTGCATCCACGTCCTCCGTGTTGCCCGCGCCTGGCTGGCCCGCTGCGTTGCAGTCCTTCCGCACTCTGAGAGGAAGAAGCGCTTCAAGGATTCTCACCCAAACATGTGTAATTCCCCTAGACGCCCCATCACATCTGTGTCCAAAGCAGGATGGCAGACCACACTGTACTGGCGAGAAGCGATGGAGATGCAGATGGGATGCAGATGGAGGGAGGGGTTTCTGTTCCCCAAACCTCAGTGACTGATAAATGAATATACCCTACCCAGATGAAGAAGCCGCGCGCGCTCCACCATCCACAGGGACCCTCAGCTTTGAGGTCCGACAGAGCTCTGTTAGATTCAGGCAAAACAACTTAGAATTTGTTCCAACTAACGAGGAATGCTGTTACCACCGGGTGAGAAAACTTATTCGATGAGAGATGCGGGCTGGGGGTGGGATGGGGCAAGGAGGCTGGTTCAAGCTTGGTTCTTGGCAACAGATGTGTAACAAAGACCCGTAACCTCAGCAGCTTTGCAAGGACTCAAGCCCAAGTCTCAGCCCGTGGATGGAAGGGCGAAGGAGACAGACTCTGATCTGATGACGTTTCCCATTGAGTCATCATCTGAAACTGCTTATTGAATCAAAGGGTGTGCTGGAGGACATTTGGGCACAGAAATTTTCACCACAGGGAGATCCCTGCAGTAGGGACAGGGATCCCTGGTAGGGACAGTGAGATCCCTACCAGAAGAGGTCCCTACCTGAAGCCTTGGAGCTCGCAGCCCCGCCCCATCCGGGTAAATAATGCCCTTGCCTTAAAGACCCACCTCAACCACTTGGTTCGGAGCCACGCCCTGATGCTGTCCAAGGTGACCGGTCCGCTCCAGACGTTCTTCAGCTGCCTGTGGGTCCCCAGGTAGGATGTGGTGAGTGGGGAGACATACATGGGGTACCCCAGGGGCTGGTCACAGGAGGAATTGATCAGGTTCCGAAGGACCTGCTTGTTGTTCTGAATGCTGCCGCGCTCGGGGTTGCGGTTGCGGAGGAAGATGAGCTCTTGTTGCTGCCCCGCCCAAAGGCCGCGGACGCATTCTCTGTTCACCTGCAGCGCGGGGAAGACACGCGGAGGAAAGTGGGTGGTGGGGGCGGTGAGAGAGCGGGGCTACAGCCTGCTGGGTCTGAGTACCTGCAACCACTATGCTTTGGCCTAAAGCTTTCTTAGTGATGTCTGAACGGCAGCAAGGTGGATATGATGCCATTCTCATGGGGCCATGGAGATCAAATAAAAAGGAAAGAAGGCTTTGTTTCAGCCTGGTGATTTGAAGCTGTATAAAGAGAATCTCTGGGAAGGAAGTTATCAGGTCCAGGAACGGGTTATGAGAGGGAGGTTTGGAATCTTAGAGAATTAGAAAGTCTTTAAGAACAAGCTAGATCCTGACCCCACGCCTGTCTAGCCTAGCAGGACTTTTTGCCAAAGTCATCACCTGCACACCAGCTCTTTGAGTGGGAAAGGGCCCTGGCAGGGATGCACTGCCTGCTGCATGCATACACCCTAAATGCTGGCCAGCGCTGCCCGCTCCCCCTACCCCCGGGGACTGTGGCTTTGGACAGAGGATGCTGGCCCAGGGGCAGGGGTGTCTGTGCCAATCCATGCTACTGTGTTGGGAAAAAAGTTCATTCAGGGTGGCTTCTTTGTTGCTTAATAGTAAAGAATTCACCTGCCAATGTAGGAGACTCAGGTTTGCTCT
The DNA here is from genome assembly GCF_023699985.2 of Odocoileus virginianus. Lineage (NCBI taxonomy): Eukaryota > Metazoa > Chordata > Mammalia > Artiodactyla > Cervidae > Odocoileus > Odocoileus virginianus. The sequence goes on along the minus strand of NC_069680.1, from coordinate 83,216,849 downwards.
CTGGTCTGAGAAGATCCCACATATGGAGGAGCAACTAAGCCCATGCCCCACAACTACTGAGCCTACGCTCCAGAGCCCGGGAACTGCAACTCCTGAGCCCGTGCCCTGCAACTGCTGAAGCCTGCGAGCCCTAGAGCCCGTCCTCCACAGAAAGGGAAGCCACCCCAATGAGAAGCCCTCGCATACAGCAACTAGAGAAAGCCCATATTGCAGCAAAGACCCAGCACAGGCAAAAATTAAATCAATATATATAATAAATTATTTTAAACAAAAAAAGTTCGTTCAGGTTTCTCCTGAATGAAAACCCAAATGAACTTGTTGACCAGCCGTATATTTCTTCTCATGTTCCCCCAGGCGGGAGGCTGGTGGCAGCCCGGAGGGATGGCTCCCGTACCTTGATCACCTTGAAGCTCAGGAAGCTTCTGTGGAGCATGAGCACCTTGTACTCATCCGTACCCTCGTCTACCACGTGCCTCAGGGTCAGCAGCTCCTCTTTGTTGGCCAGCACGGCGCCTCTCCAGGCTGGGTCACCCTCATGGCAGATGACCACTTTCTTCTCAAAGGACTGGATGGCCTCGTAGAGGACTGCTGGGTCTTCATACTCATCAGGGCAAGTGAACTGGTCCTGGGGAAAGAATTCATCTGTGGGTCGGGAGGACCACAAAGCTGGTCCTGGCTTGCTGTGCACAAGGCAATGAGGTCAATGCCTGGTGCAAGGTCAAGTCCACCTTTACATCGCTCAGCCCCGAGTGGATGGAAGGCACCTCAGCATCGCAGTGGCCTCGGGGCCCAGAGAGCTGGTGGCATAGAAGCCTGGGACTTTTCACCACAATGTGGTGATGTCATTTTCTCCAGCCAGGTCCCCTCTTCCATGCTAGTGGGAGATCTTGATGGCATATCACCATGGGTACCATCAAAAATAGGCAATGCCTCAATGCTTAGTTGCTGGGCTTCCTGGATGGTGCTAAGGGTAAAGAACCTGACTGCCAGACCCAAGAGATGTGGGTTTGATCCCTGGGTTAGGAAGATCCTCTGGAGGAGGAAATGGCAACCCACTCCAGTGTTCTTACCTGGAGAATTCCATGAACAGAGGAGCCTGGAGGGCTACGGTCCATGGGGCCACAGAGTTGAGGGGACTCGACTGAGCACACACCACACCACACACACACACACACACACACACACACACTTAGTTACTAAGTCAGAAGCCCACTTGTCAGAATTATGCTGACCAAGGGGACCGTGTTTTTGAAAGGTCAGTTTTTTCCCCTAATGTTTCAGGCTTATACTTAAAAAAAATAAAAAGAATGCTTACCTGATGCAGCTTCAGGGACATCCTGAGAGCTGGGACGACAACTTTGTGCAGCAGGTCGATGTCTGCAAACACCCACTCATCTCGGGCTGTTATCCTGAAGTCACCTTTGAAGAGGGCGTGGAGGCCGTAGAGGAAAGAATCCAGGCTGCGAAACAAAGTTTGTTTGTTCACATGGCGCAAAGGTGTTCAGGCCCCTGTCACCCTGAACTGGCCCGAGTCTCCCCTATGACACCACAAGGACTTTACTGTCTTTAGACTGATCTGGCAGGGGTCCCACTGAACACCTAACCTGTGGCCCGTGTTCAGACCGTTGTGACAAATGCTGTAGTGATCATCATCAAGAATAGCTGGTGACATACTGGATCCCGGAGTGTGGGGCTGGAGGTCTTGGGCAGAGCTGGCCTGCCACATCCACAGGCAGAGTGAGTGGAGATGCAGGCCATCTGGCCCAGGAGCCGTGGAAAGGCTCCACTTCTCAGGAGGGAGGCAGGGAGGCCTGGGGAAGAGTCCAGGCCCTTCTGCTTGTCCTCTCTGTGTTTCCAGATGGCACTTTTGGACTATATGACTCGTAATGAAAATTGGATTCTCTCACCATATGGAGAGAGAAAACGACACCAAGTGAAATCTCAAATTGGCCGTTTAGATTCTCAGAGTACACCAGTCTCCCAATCCCACCCCTTTTGTTAATGACTAGTGGATGAGGCACAATTTGTTGTTGTTGTTCAGTCACTAAGTTGTGTCCAACTCTTTTCAACCTCATGGACTGCAGCACACCAGGCTCCCCTGTCCTTCGCTATCACCTGGAGTTTGTTCAAACTCATGTCCATTGAGTTGGTGATGCTATCTAACCATCTCATCCTCTGCTGCCCCCATGATAGAGGGGGTTAAAATGAATGACCAAAGGATTTCTCAGATTGTCCAGGTTTTTATGTTTCTGGGCTTTTCTGCTTTGCCTCCATTTCCTGCATGTAACTGAGTACTGCCTGGGTGGAGATCAGAGAGGCACCCAAGGGACACCTTTCACGGTCTGGGCTCATTACCTTTTGGATCAACACATGGTTCAGGAAAGTGATTTATCCTATATTATGTGGAGGGAAAGAAGTGTTCTTAATTCTTTCCCTCTAGGTCCATTAATACACTTGGCAGCCGCCTCTAATGAGTCTGGCTTCTAACATCCCTGGTGGGACTGGGCGACTACACAAGAAACAGCATCCCGGATAGGATTAAACTGGGACAAAACGATCCAGGAAATGTGTGTGGAAGAGATTCTCTGAGGATGGAGCTGAGGAGGATTTAAACGAGCTGGCTCACCCAACAAGACTTTGGATTCAACACAGAACATTAGGCCCACATGTCAGAGAAATAGTTCCGCTGACTGCTATTGGAGCACGTGATTGCAAAATGCACCACAATCATTAATTTCCTTCGAGAACTCCATTGAGAGGGATGCTGAAGCTCAAGGTCAGAGATGACTGTGGGAAATGGGTCTAGGCAGGAGGGGTGGGTGCCAGCGTCTTGAGGAGCCCAGAGCCTTGCAGGAAGAGTTTCAGGAGGCAGCCATCCTGGATAGGCTGCCCCCACACAGAACAAAGACTTCCTGGGGCTGCCTGCAGTCCAAGGTGGGGATGGGTGGACGTCAGGGCAAGGATGCAACAGGATAGGGCAAGGGAGGGGAGCTTTAAAACAGTGCAAACTGCTGTCATTGAAAATGATCCAAAATGCCTCTGTCATCAGATAGCAGGAAGTACTAAAAAGAGGGCTAAAAGTAGGTGGGGTTTCTTCTAGAAAGGATTAGAAGCATGCCAGGCTGCTAGCACACAGGTTTAGAGAAACCACTCCTCTAGATGTAGGGCTGAGGACAGTGGCAGAGGGAGATGAAGGGACCTGCTGAGATGCCCAGGTAGATGCAAGAGAAGAGCCAGGCATTCAGCCCACCCTTTGACGGCATATGGAAGGCAAGCACAGACCTGATTCCCCAGTCTAGAAAACGCCCTTCCATGGGACCTTGATAAGTGATTGTAGCTCATCTCAGGCCCCTAATGACAGAATGATAGATGCTTTACTGATCATTTCTATTTTCAGAGGAAAATGACACATTGTGAGACTTACTGCTATTACATTGAAACAAGTCTCAATGCACACACCTATCTATGAAATAGAGACAGAATCATGGGGAGAGAGAACAGACTTGTAGTTGCCAAGGGGAAGGGGGTTGGGGGAAGGAAGGACTGGAATTTGGGATTAGCAGATGCAAACTAACATATATATATACACAGAACGGAGAAGCAACAAGGCCTTATTGTATAGCACAGGGAACTATATTATCTTGTGATAAACTATAATGGAAAAGAATATTAAAAAAGAATGTATAGATGTATAATGGAATGTACATATACACTTTTCTGTACAGCAGAAGTGAATACATTGTAAGTGAACCATATGTCAATGAAAATTTTTTTAAAAAATGAGTCTCCATGCAGAAAACAAAGCTGAATTAGAATTTCAGTAGAATGAGGGTACTTCCCCTAGATTGTGGGGCATTACTCCTAGTACCTCAAAGATACAGGCATCCTAAATATAAGGTGTTTCATTATCTGCCTTTTATCTTCAGGAGACTGAAGAGGAAGAAGGCAGAGATGTGATGAGCTGGGAAGCTCTGAGGAGAGGAGAGGTCTCCAGGTGGCCCCCACACATTTCTGACTTGCAGCATCACCAGGCTTTGTTCTGTTAAGACTCTACTGAGAGATGACAGGCTCCCACCCCCAGGCCAACAGCTGGAGCAGGGAAACAGGGTTACATCTGAGTTATTCAAGGTTGGCCTTCGTGGGGACTAGAACAGCCAACACTTGGCCCCTTAGTGCTATCTTTATTCATTGAAGTTTTTTTCACAAATGTGGTGCCATGTAAGCCTAGGCTCATCTCAGTGCCGCGGTCCAGTTCTCTACATGTGGATGTGTGTCTCTAACACATGACTACACTTGGGCCAGGTTTCTTCTGGAGCCTGCCCTGCCCCATCCCCACACAAATGGACAGGGTTGCCCCTGCACTGAGGATTGTCTGGTGACACTCTCTGTGACCAGCCTTCTGCACCTCTTCTGCAATGTTAACCCACAATCCACGCAGTTAGGACTTGCATAACATCTCACCTTTGTAAGCATGTGTACACATGTGTGTGTTCCTGTGTGTGGCTGCATATTTGTATGTATATATATGCATGTGTGTATGTGCATGTACATGAGTGCACATTTGTATATGTGTGCACTTGAGATGAGCACACATTTGTGTGTGTGCATGTACAAGGGTGCATGTTTGTATGTGTGCACGTGTGTTGGAAAGGACGATTCAGCTTCTGCTCAGGGTCACTCCACACCCCCAGCAGACACCAAGAGCCACCAAGCTGAGTCTCTGTGACACTCTGATTGTATTTCCTCCTGTTCTTTCTGGTTCCTGACCCTGTTCCCTATTCTACGATGACATAACCATTGGTGGTGAGTACAGATAAGAGGTTGCAGCTATCGGCACTTAAGCACAGATGTACACAACCTTTCTGATAACAGTCATTTTCTGGCCTGAAGCTCTGGCTGTTGCTTGAAGCCCTGGCAGAAACTCTAGCTCCATGAGGATTATGCTTTAATGGGTCCTGCCCATTTCAGCATCCTCACCCATCACCTTTCACAGAGCAGTGACAACTTGAGAATGGCCAGCTGAAGCAAAGGCTATTTTCACTCCTGTTTCACTGTTTTACGGCATCTTTCTTTATCCACAGAGGAGTCCTCATGGCTCCAGATGTTGCCTATGATCCTATCCAGCTCAGCCCAGTTCTCGCCTGCACCCTTTCTCACTGGCTGTCAGTCCATGGAAACTTTGGCCCCCAGGAAACATTTGACGATATCCAGAAACATTCTGGGTGTCACAGCTGTAGGGCAGTGCTCCTGGCACCAGGTGGGTAGAGGCCAGGCATGAACGCCCGGGACAGTCCCCCACAGCAAAGAACCACATAATCTAAAATGTGAATAATGCTGCTGCTGAGAAACCTTGCCCATTATGATTAAAGATACAGATTTTAAGTTCTAGACACTAGTTCATTATCTTGGATCCAGTGTTAATGACTCTTGGGATTCAGGTGGAAACAACTCTAATGCTGCGATAGTTTCTGCAGGACTCCCAGTGGACTCTCCAGAAGGATTGATATGTTCAAGTTAATGTCCAAACAGGCTCGTATACTGTATGTTACAGATGGGCATTGTGAAGAGCCTTCTGCTGCGGGGCAGTGTTGTACATGGAGCCCTCGGAGAACATATGCAAACAGCTGTGATTTGCAGGCTGGGTTTCCCATGCTCACTAATTAGTAATGGAGATTCTTAGAGAGTGTGTGCTTGGTTATCTGAGTCAGTATCCTAGCTCCGAGAGTGTCTCCACTGTGGGGGAGGCAGCATGCTTCATACATGATTCATTCCTTTGTGGGATCCCACAACCATGCCCTGGTTGCATGGTTGATCCCATCACTCCTGACCAGTAAAGGAGCTGGAAGTACAAAGAGTAATGCATGCAAGAGGGGATGGTCCTTGGTGTCAGCATCCTACTGTTGATAAGCTCTTATTGATCATTGTCCAAAGGCAACTCCTTACAACTAATCTTTGAGTTCTTTAAATACAAGATATATTTTCTTCAGGCGAAAATTACTAAGTGTATTTTTTCTGTGGGATGAATAAAAGATCCTCTTCATTGATCTATTTCTCAGAATTCGTTTGGATTAAGGCTTTTTTTTTGTATTTGATTTCAATTTTCTCAGCTTTATTGAGGTGTAATCGACACAATTTTTAAGTATTTAAGAGGTCAAAAATATTAAAATTATAAAATAAAATCTTATATCCAACTTGAAAGAAAATAAATAAAATGAAAAAAAAGAAAATAAATAAAATGTACATCATGATGATTTGATAAACATTGTGAAAGGAAGATTAAGGCTTTTGGTTTGAGGATTTCAGCTTCCTTTTTAAAAAAGGTTTAAAAATAATTTTCAAAAATGGGAGAAATAAGAATTTGTGAACTCTTAAAGGTCTGGTTTTGAAAGATTAATGTTTTATGGGTGGCAGTTAGAGTAGTCTTATTATGTTATGTATCAGGAAATTTAGTTGTTTGTGTACATGAGAGTATTGTAGATACCTGTATTATTCAAAGGCATCTGAGAATTTTAAGTTACACAAATATCAAAATCACTATATAAAATACTAACACTTCATAAATAAGCTTTCAGTGAACATACTGCTTTTAAAAAGCACCAGCTCTGAGCAGCTAGAAGTGAGACAGAAAGGACACCTTCCATCTCTCTCGTGGTTTGTGCATTATAGTGCTTTCCATTCCATCAGCTCAGCTCATTCCCAGGGTTGCCTGTACAAGACATAGTATTAAAACCGTTTCATTGAAGAGGAAACAGGCCAGAAAGGAGTTTAGAAAGAGGATGAGACAGGTGGGAACAGACATTTAGCATCTCATGCGACACTGAAGGCCTTTTCAGGTGGCTCTAGTAGTAAAGAACCCGCCTGCCAATGCAGGAGACCTAAGAGATGTGGGTTTGATCCCTGGATTCCGAAGATCCCCTGGAGGAGGGCATGGTAATCCACTCCAGTGTTCTTGTCTGGAGAATCCCATGGACAGAGGAGCCTGGTGGGCTACAGTCCATAGGGTCACAAAGAGTCACACACCACTGAAGTGACTTAGCATGCACATGACATTGCAACCCTGCCACCCACCTCTCCAGGAAACAGAGTCTCTTTAAAAATGTGTAACTGGAGCCATCTTCTTAAAGGCCAGCTCAGAGGTTGTATTAGAATGGACTGATCTCTTCAAAGGCTTCAGTAGACCCCACAGTAAAGATACCACGAATGTGTAAGTCTTGAACTACCTCCACCTCACCCTCCTGAGGTCGGTGACCAGCTATTTTCCAAGGTTTAAATTGGTGTATGGTTTCCCCGGTGGCTCAGATGGTAAAGAATCTGCCTGCAATGTTGGAGACCTTGGTTCAACCCCTGGATCAGGAAGATCCCCTGGAGAAGGGAATGGCAACTCACTCCAGTATTCTTGCCTGGGAAATACCAGGGACAGAGGAGCCTGGTGGGCTACAGTCCATGGGGTCACAAAAGAGTCAGACATGACCTAGCAACTCAACACCAACAATAGCACCTACCTCATCCTCTTTCATGCCCTGAGAGAGAATAAAATGTGTCAACTCACGTCAAACACTTTGCACTGTTCCCAGAACCCATGGAGCGCGTCATCAATGTTCACTATGATCATTATTCTCATTTCCACTGAACTGGAATGTACAGGCAATATAGGCATCAGATATAAACAAAGGATGCTTATCTTGTAGAATCTCAAATAATCTTGGAGAGCAATCACATGAGAAAGAATCTCAGGGATGTGGTTTCAACTAAATGCCAGCTATATTGAGAAATAATAATTCCCAAGTGAGTAGTTAAAAGGCAAGATTTGATGAAAGGCTTTTTAAAAATATGTTTGGCTTCATAACATTTTAGTACTTCTGGGCCTCTATATCAATGGGATCAACTGTTACTATCTCGTGAAAGATGCTTCTGGAGGCCACTAGACCGGGAGCAGGCTGGCTGTGGAAAATATGACCTCCTGGCAACTGCTCAGAATGAAAATAGATTTCCAGAACCGGCTCCCAGTGATACTAAGCTGGCGTGTGTAAGATGGGGTCTGGGGTCTATATTCTGACCAAGATCCCCAAATGATTCTGGGGCATAGGGAGATCTGAGACTCAGGGAACTAGAACCTGGATGCTTCCTTAAGACATCCAGATGTTTCAGAGAAGTGATAGAGTGGGAGCTTGGCGCAGGACCTGTGCCCTAGACTGGTGTAAGAGAAGGCTTTCCCACACAGGGGATTCTTAATGGCTCTTTTCTTTGTATTTTCTATCTCTTTGCTGAAGTTCTCACTGTGTTCTTCCATTCTTTTCCTGATTTCAGTGAGCATGTTTATGACTGTTACTTTAAACTCTATTTACTGCATTGATTATCTCTTTCATTTAATTCATTTCCTGAGGCTTTGTCTTCTTTCACTTGGAAGATATTCCTTTGTCTAATTTTTGCCTATTGGGTTTTTTTTGGGGGGGTTAAATGATTTTTTTTAATTTGAGTATAATTAATTTACAATGTTAGTTTCAAGTGCACAGAAAAGTGATTCAACTATATATGTATGTGTGTGTGTGTGTGTGTGTGTGTGTGTGTGTGTGCGTGTGCTCAGTCATATCCAACTCTTTGTAGCTCCATGGACTGTAGCCCACCAGGCTCCTCTGTCAGTGGGATTCTCCAGGCAATAATACTGGAGTGGGTTGCCACTTGTAGCTCCACGGGATCTTCCCAGCTCAGGCATCAAACCCTCATCTCTTGTGTCTCCTGAATTGGCAGACAGGTTTTTTACCACTGCACCACCTGGGAAGCCCATATATGTGTGTGTGTGTATATATTCTCTTTCAGATTCTTTTCCATTATATTCAACTCTTTCTGCTTGTTTCTATGTATTAGGTATATCAGCTAGTCTCTTGACCTTGAAAATGTGACCTTATGCAGCAGGTGTCCAGTGGGCCCAATGGCACAGCTCCCTCAGGTCACCAGAGCAGAGTACCCTGTGGGCTGAATGCACCTCCTGTTGTGGTTGGTTCATGATTGCTATGGGTGTCTGATGGGTGGTGCTTGGCCCCAGGTTGGCCGTTTTGAGGCCTGGTTGTTACTTCTCTGCGCATGGTGATGTACACGGCAACACTCCTGGGATGGGAGCTGCTTTGAGGGGGCTGTTGGCAGGTTTGGCAAGGCTGGTCTTCAGAGGACTCCAGGACAGGGTGCATGGTGTTAGCTAAGTAGCAGAGGATGACAGAAATGACATTAAACCAGCACCTGGTGAGCAATGTGGAAGGAGAGGGGGGAAAAGGCATGTGCCAACACTTCTGTCCCCTGAGCAAGTCCCACCAGATCCCTTTCACTCAGCATATGTCCTCAACTTAATCAGTGAATCTTCTTGTATGATCCAGGTGTTCTCCAAGCTGCTGCCTCTGTGCTGGGACTCAGAGCAAAGTGAGTGTGTGCACAAGCATGAAAAAGAGGTGACTCTTGGTTTCCCACAACTCTCAGGCTCTCCTGAATGTAAAATCTTGATGCTGATTTTTGAATTTCCAACTTGGAGGAGGTCGCCATTAACCCCACCATAGAGCCGCCAGAACTTATACAGGACTGAGGAAACAGACTCTTGGAGGGCACAAACAAACCCTGTGCACACCAGGACCCAGGAGCAATGACCCCACAAGAGACTGACCTAGACTTGCCCATGAGTGTCCAGGAGTGTCTGGCAGAGGCATGGGTCAGCGGTGGCCTGCTGCAGGGTTGGGGGCACTGAGTGTAGCAATGCCTGCATGGGACCTTTTGAAGGAGGTCGCCATTATCTTCATCACCTCCTCCATAGTTTGGTCTCAGGTCAATAACAGGGAGGGAACACAGCCCCACCCATCAACAGAAAATTTGACTAAAGATTTACTGAGCATGGCCCTGCCCATTAGAACAAGACCCAGTTTCCCCCTCAGTTAGTCTCTCCCATCAGGAAGCTTCCATAAGCCTCTTATCCTTCTCCATCAGAGGGCAGACAGACTGAAAACCACAATCACAGAAAACTAACCAATATGATTACATGGACCACAGCCTTGTCTGACTCAGTGAAACTATGAGCCATGCCATGTAGGGCCACCCAAGATGGATGGGTCATGGTGGAAACTTCTGACAAAACTGGAGAAAGGAATGGCAAACCACTTCAGTATTCTTGCCTTGAGAACCCCATGAACAGTATGAAAAGGCAAAATGATAGGACACTGAAAGAGGAGCTCCCCAGGTCAGTAGGTGCCCAATATGCTTCTGGAGAAGAGTGAAGAAATAACTCCAGAAAGAGTGAAGAGACAGAGTCAAAGCAAAAACAACACCCAGTTGTGGGTGGGACTGGTGATGGAAGTAAAGTCCGATGCTATAAAGAACAATATTGCATAGGAACCTGGAATGTTAGGTACATGGATCAAGGCAAATTGGAAGTGGCCAAACAGCAGATGGCAAGAGTGAACATTGACGTTTTAGGAATCAGCGAACTAAATGGACCAGAATGGGTGAATTTAACTCAGATGACAATTATATCTAGTACTTTGGGTAAGAATCCCTTAGAAGAAATGGATTAGCCATCATAGTCAACAAAAAAGTCCAAAATGCAGTACTTGGATGCAATCTCAAAAATGACAGAATGATCTCTGTTCGTTTTCAGGGCAAGCTATTCAATATCACAGTAATCCAAGTCTATGCCCTGACCAGCAATGCTGAAGAAGCTGAAGTTGAACAGTTCTATGAAGACCTACAAGACCTTCTAGAATTAACACCCAAAAAAGATGTCCTTTTCATTATAGGGAACTGGAATGCAAAAGTAGGAAGTCAAGAAACACCTGGAGCAACAGGCAAATTTGGCCTTGGAGTACAAAATGAAGCGGGGCAAAAGCTAATAGAGTTTTGCCAAAAGAATGCACTAGTCATAGCAAACACCCTTTTCCAACAACACAAGAGAAGACTACATATGGAAATCACCAGATGCTCAATACTAAAGTCAAATTGATTATATTCTTTGCAGCCAAAGATGGAGAAGCTCTATACAGTCAGCAAAAACAAGACTGGGAGCTGACTGTGGCTCAGAGCATGAACTCCTTATTGCCAAATTTAGACTTAAATTGAAGAAAGTAGGGGAAACCACTAGACTGTTCAGGTATGACCTAAACCAAATCCCTTACAATTATATAGCGGAAGTGACAAATAGATTCAAGGGATTAAATCTGATAGAATGCCTGAAGAACTATAGATGGAGGTTCGTGACATTGTACAGGAGGTAGTGATCAAGACCATCTCCAAGAAAAAGAAATGCAAAAAGGCAAAATGGTTGCCTGAGGAGGCCTTACAAATAGCTGTGAAAAGAATAGAAGTGAAAGGCAAAGGAGAAAAGGAAAGATACACCCTTTTGAAGGCAGAATTCCAAAGAATAGCAAGGAGAGATAAGAAAGCCTTCCTCAGTGATCAATGCAAAGAAATAGAGGAAAACAACAGAATGGGAAAGACTAGAGATCTCTTCAAGAAAATTAGAGATACCAAGGGAACATTTTATGCAAAGATAGGCACAATAAAGGACAGAAATGATATGTACCTAAAAGAAGCAGAAGATATCAGGAAGAGGAGGCAAGAAAACACAGAAGAACTGTACAAAAAAGATCTTCATGACATAGATAATCACGATGGTGTGATCACTCACCTAGAGCCAGACATCCTGGAACACAAAGTCAACAGGGCCTTAGGAAGCATCACTATGAACAAAGCTAGTGGAGGTGATGGAATTCCAGTTGAGCTATTTCAAATCCTGAAAGATGATGCTGTGAAAGTGATGCACTCAATATATCAGCAAATTTGGAAAACTCAGCAGTAGCCACAGGACTGGAAAAGGTCATTTTTCATTCCAATCCCTAAGAAAGGCAATGTCAAAGAATACTCAAACTACCGCACAATTGCACTCATCTCAATGCTAGCAAAGTAATGCTCAAAATTCTCCAACTCAGGCTTCAACAATACATGACCTGTGAACTTCCAGATGTTCAAGCTGGATTTAGAAAAGGCAGAGGAACCAGAGATCAAATTGCCAACATCCATTGGATCATTGAAAAAGCAAGATAGTTCTTGAAAAACGTCTACTTTTGCTTTATTGACTATGGCAAAGCCTTTGATTGTGTGGATCACCACAAACTGTGGAAAATTCTTAAAAAGATGGGAATACCAGACCACCTGATCTGCCTGCCTCCTGAGAAATCTGTATGCAGGTCAAGAAGCAACAGTTAGAACTGAAAATGGAACAACAGATTGGTTCCAAATTGGGAAATGAGTACATCAAGGCTGTATACTGTCACCCTGCTTATTTAACTTATATGCAGAGTACATCATGAGAAATGCTGGACTGGATGAAGCACAAGCTGGCATCAAGACTGCTGGGAGAAATATCAATAACCTCAGATATGCAGATGACACCACCCTTATGGCAGAAAGTGAAGAGGAACTAAAGAGCTTCTTGATGAAAGTGAAAGAGGAGAGTGAAAAAGTTGGCTTAAAACTCAACATTCAGAAAACTAAGATCATGGCATCTGGTCCCATCACTTCATGGCAAATAAATGGAGAAACAATGGAAATAGTGACAGACTTTATATTTTTGAGCTCCAAAATCACTGCAGATGGTCACTGCTGCCATGAAATTAAGAGATGCTTGCTCCTTGGAAGAAAAGTTATGACCAACCTAGACAGCACATTCAAAAGCAGGGATATTACTTTGCCAACAAAGGTCCATCTAGTGAAAGCTATGGTTTTTCCATTTGTCATGTATGGATGTGAGAGTTTGACTCTATAAAGAAAGCTGAATGCCTGATGAATCGATGCTTTTGAACTGTGATGCTGGAGAAGACTCTTGAGAGTCCCTTGGACTGCAAGGATATCCAACCAGTCCATCCTAAAGGAAATCAGTCCTGAATATTCATTGGAAGCTCTTATGCTGAAGCTGAAACTGCAATACTTTGGCCACCTGATGCGAAGAACTGACTCATTGGAAAAGACCCTGATGCTGGGCATGATTGAAGGTGGGAGGAGAAGGGGACAACAGAGGATGAGATGGTTGGATGGCATCACCGACTCAGTGGACATGAGTTTGGGTAAACTCTGAGTTGAGCTGGTGATGGACAGGGAAGTCTGGCGTGGTGCAGTCCATGAGGTCATAAAGAGTTGGACACTGAGTGACTGAACTGAACTGAACTCCAGTCTGTCAGACAAACCTCAGTCTTGTCTGCAAGATGATCCAATATGACATCTGGCCCTAATGTGGGGACACATATCCAGTAGAAGATGGAGAAGGGAAACTGAGATGATGTATAGGATTCCTGAATAACACTGCTTTCCTCAGTCCACTCTGGGTGGGAGGAGTGGGGATATGGTTGATGTGACCTCAGACTGTGACAGTGACCTCTTGCCACAAGGTCATCTTTCAGGGCTCTCAACCTCTAGCCCAGAACATCATCGTTATTTGTCTGTCATTTTTCAAGCTCACATTTATCTTGACATGTTCTATCCTCTTTGTTGTTGTTCAGTTGCTCAACCATGTCTGACTCTTTGTGACCCCATGGACTGCAGCACACCAGGTTTCCCTGTCCTTCACTGTTTCCTGGAGTTTACTTAAACTCAAGTCCACTGAGTCGATGATGCCATCCAACCATCACATCCTCTGTTGCCCCCTTTTCCTCCTGCCCTCTATCCTCTTAGAAGCCTATGTACTCCAAGAGCTAGTAAAATTTCTTCTTTAAGCAAACATGATATGCTGCTGTAAAGTGCAGCCACCTTCTCACTTTTATGTCTATTAAACAGACATCAACTAGGATCTACTCATCCCCTCTCGTTTACTGGAAGGCAGTCACCAAGCTGTCTTTTAGCTCCTGGGGTCAGTGAAACTATTTTGACTTCCTCCTAAAACATGCCTTTATATATGTACGCTTTTATTCAGTAGGAGACACAGTTCTACAAAGGAGAAAGGCCCCAAACTCCAAATTAAAACCATTATCAGCTTTTGCTTGTCACATCCTTATTAACTCATTCTATTTCCTTAACATATGGATATTTTACTTGAAGATATTTTATATACTGTGCTCTTTTGCTCACTTGCATTCGGTTTAAGCTGATTCTTAACTTACTCTTTCTAACTTTGCATGTACATGCTTTTATTCCTTGAGGATAGCCTATCAAAGCTATGTCACTGTTGTGAAGTTAAAACATGTCCCCAAGAAACCCATCAAATGAGCAGAGCTTGTGACTTCTGCTAGGCTGCTGTGTAAGACTTACCTGGGGAATCAGTGTTCAAAAATCATCTTTTACTCCTTAACATTAAATATGTGAGAATGATATTGTTTGTTTGTTTGGTCTCAGAGAGTACACCTAAGAGTATACTCCTGAGTTGAAATTTTATGAGGATAAAGTACGTGCAAACACATACACAGATCATGAGACACTCCTACTTTGAATATATAATGAAGCTATACTGAATGAAATATTGGCAAAGTGAATTCATTATTGTATAAAAATAATGCATCATGACCAAAAAGAGCTTATCTCAGAGTTATAAGAATGTTTTAAGGAAGAAATTTGTTAATATTACCAATTACATTAATATTAGGTTGGCTGAAAAGTTTGTTCAGTTAGTGAATATATTGTTCAATAAAGCTCTTGGTGAAAATGAAAAATGTGTCTTGGTACTTAAATCTGAATAAACTTTTTGGCCATCTAATAGATTTAAGAAGAATAATTTCATCTGAATGTAAGCCCTCAAACTTTCAAAGAATTCATCATCCTTTCCTGATAAAAAGCCTTAGCAATCGAGGAACAGACAGAAACTCCTAACCTGATAAAAATGGTCTAATAGAAGCCTAAAACAAAGCTTATTTTTTAATGCTAAAATTTGATATTTACGCCCATGACATCTGGATTAATGTTGAGGATGCTGTGCTGAACAGAATAATGGCCCCTCAAACATGTCCATGTCCTACTGTCTGGAACCTGTGGATATGTTATCTTACAGGGCACAAGGAATTTTCCATATGTGATTAAATTGAACACTTTCATTTAAAGGGGGAGATTTTCCTGGATTATCTGGGAGACCCAGTGTAATCGTAAGGACCCTCGTATGTAAAAGGAAGAAGTAGGTGAGATAGGTTTTGTTGGAGAGAGAGACTGGAAGATGCCACACAGATGGCTGGGCAGATGGAGGAAGGTGTGGTAAGGATGTAGGCAGCCTGTTGAGCAGGGGATGGATTCTTCCCGCAGAGCCTCCAGAAGGCACGAAGCCCTGCTGACACCTGAATTTTAGCCTAGTGACACCTGTTTTGGACTTTCAACCTCCAGAACTGTAAGATCAATAGTTTATGCTGCTATAAGCCACCAAGTGTGTGGTAAGTTATTACAGCAGCAATTGGAGACTAACACAGATGCCCACCTCCACTTGGCGGTCATAGCCAGTGTAACAAGAATTGAATTATGTCTATCGGAAAAGAAAAGGCAAAACTGTCATTATTTGCAGATATGTCTTTCCAGCAGAAAATCAAATAGGATTAATAGAAATAATATTTTTTAAAGATTTTTTAAAATGTAGTTCATTTTTAAAGTTTTTATTGAATTTTATTACAACATTGTTTCTGTTTCATGTTTTGGTCTTTTGGCTGTGAAGTATGTGGGATCTTAGTTCTCCAACCAGGGATGGAATCTGCACCCTCTGAATTTTAAGGCACTGTCTTAACCACTGGACCATCAGGAAAGTGCCATTGAAATAATAGGCTTAGAGTTCAGTAAGAGGTGCCCAGAATGAGACCAATATGAAAAAAGAAATAACTTTTCTGTAAACCAGCAATAGCCGTTAGAAAATGTGATAGGGACAAAAAGGGTCTATTCATGATCACAATAAAACTATAAAATATCTAGAATAAAATCTTTTAAGTATTACAAATCTCCATAAAATGATAAACTGCTACTGAGAGACATTTAAAAAACTGAATGATTCCAGAGACAGTATATTAATGACTAATGTCCATTTACTTCTTAAGCTAATCTGTAAATTTAATACAATCTAAATCAAAATTCCACCTGAGGTTTTTATAAAATGTGAGGTCTAATTTCACCTGAGAAGGGATGTCGCTGGTGGTCCAGTGGTTAAGACTCTGCATACCCCATGCAGGGGGCCCGGGCTTGATTCCTGGTTATGAAACTAGATCCTCAAGCCACAACTAAGACCCAGCACAGCTAAATAAATACATAAATAAATATTTTAAAATAAATGTCACCTGAGGAGAAAATGAGGCATAGCAGCCCCACCATAAAGACAAGAGCACCTTGATAGAAAACATTTAACACATATTAATATCTTAATATGAGAATAACTTCTAAAAACCAGTAAGTACCTCATAGAAATTAAAGAGCCTCTTGATGAAGGTGAAAGAGTAGAGTGAAAAAGTCAGCTTAAAACTCAATATTAAAAAAACTAAGATCATGGCATCTGGTCCCATTACTTCTGACAAATAGAAGGGGAAAAGGTGGAAGTAGTGACCAATTTCCTCTTCTTGGGCTCTAAAATCACTGCGGATAGTGACTGCAGCTGTGAAATTAGAAGACGATTGCTTCTTGGCAGGAAAGCTATGACAAACCTATACAGGATGTTAAAAAGCAAAGACATCACTTTGCCGACAAAGGTCCATACAGGCAAGCCTATGGATTTGCCAGTAGTCATGAACAGATGTGAGAGTTGGACTATAAAGGCGGCTGAGCGCCAAGGAATTGATGCTTTTGAACTGTGGTGCTGGAGAAGACTCTTGAGAGTCCCTTGGACAGCTCGGAGGTCAAACCAGCCAATCTTAAAGGAAATTAACCTTGAATACTTGTTGAAAGGACAGATGCTGAAGCTGAAGCTCCAATTCTTTGGCCACTGATGCAAAGAGCTGACTCACTGGAAAAGGTCCTGATGCTGGGGAAGATTTGAAGGCAGGAGAAGAGGGCAACAGAGGATGAGATGGTTGGATGACATCACTGATTCAATGGACATGAACTTGGGCAAACTCTGGGAGATGGTGAGGGACAGGCAAACCTGGCATGCTTCAGTCCACGGGGGTCAGAGTCAGACATGACTTGGTGACTGAACAGCAGTAACAATCTCACAGAAGTGGATAAAATGTACACGTGGGCAGGCACTTTACAGGAAAAAAACGACCAATACATCTTTAAAAAGAGTCTTACCTTCACTATTAATTATGGAAATGCAAATTCAGATAAGAATGAGATGATTTTGTGTTTTTTTTACCCATTAGGCTAGACAAATTAAAAAAGATTAACTATCCAGTGTTAGTCAAGTTATGGCAAAATATTCATGGTAAGGATGGAAATTGGGGCAGTTGTAGAAAGCAGTTTGACTATATCTATAGAAATTTATGTTTAAAATATTTTTTGAACTCTGAAACCATTTTTCACAAGCAAAACCATTTCTTGAATGAGCTCTAGCTCAGGAAAAAGTAGATCACAGCTGTTTGGTTGGAGTGGAGGTGGGGACCCTGCTCCAAGCTCCCCCTCATTCTGTGTCCCTCCCCACTCCCCACAATACCTCCACATAAATCAGAACCTTGTGGACTTAGACTCCAACTCCCAACCCAGGGCAGTGTCTAACATATATCTTTAGTAAGTCAAGGACCGAAATGAAAATTCATTGTAGAATTTTATTACAGTATGGGACTGCTCAGTGGAGTGAATCAGCCTCAGATAATCAAATCTTTCCCTAGAATACCAAGAGTATTACTCCCAGACTTATCTCATCACTGTGTTTGGAACAAGCAAAGCTGACATGGAGTATGAGAAGTTTTTTGAAACAAAGAAAAAGTCCATTAAAACAAGGTTGACAAAGCAGCTGCTAGGCATGGTGCTTAATCAAGGAAAAAATAAATAAAGCAGACCAAGCAAGAAACACCTGGATCAGAAATATTGGAACAAGCTACACAAACAAGATCGAAGAAGTCTGAAAATATGTTGGATGGGAATGGAAAAAGTAAAATCGTTGAAGCGTTTTATTTGCAATTTGTAAAGACAGTTTTAAATTTATTTAAAAAAAAAACTTTCTATCAATCCAACAAAAGATGCTTGGGTGCTATGACTGTATGAAGATTCATTTTGTGATATACAGCCTTGAATCTTCTGAAGCCCTTCTCAAAGAGTACTTCCTATTTACAATATTATAGTAGGTTGTTTTACAAAGCTCATGAAGGGGCCTTCTGCTAGACTCTCAATCTTTGAATTCAGTCCCAGATGACCACAAAGGAATTGCCTGCATCTAGTGTGAGGCATCCCAGGTAGCGCTAGCAGTAAAGAACCCACCTGCCAATGCAGGATATATAAGAGATGCAGGTTCAATCTCTGGGTCAGGAAGATCCCCTGGAGGAGGACATGGTAACCCACTCCAGTACTCTTGCCTGGAGAATCCCATGGACAGAGGAGCCTCTTGGGCTACAGTTCATAGGGCTGGATATGATGGGAACAACTTAGCACAGCACACAGTATGAGGCTGAGTCAGGTAGGAGGGAAGAGAGGGGGCAGAAGCAGGCCAGTTCTCCCCAGAGTATTTTCTAGAACAGGCCAACACAATGATCAGTAAGCACTTCTCCCCTATGAAGAAAACCATAAAATTCTGAGGTGTGGGTGCTGAAAGAATAGCTGTCATGAATCCTAACCGCCTCAGTTCTCACCTTTTCCTCTCCAGAGAAGGATGAGGGCCTGCCAACCACACCACTTCACCCCTTACCAGTGCACACACGTCTGGGATGATATCTGCCTATGGCTCGCCACTGGGGATGACTCAGCTATCCCCTGCGGGAAGGGCATTCAGAAGTCCCCTCAGAATTGTTTATCCAATGGGACCTCATTGTGCAGGTTGTTAAACAAGCACATAAGTGGATTTTGCCCTTAAGAAGCTTGTCATACCTAATAACCCCCAAACACACTCAAGTAGAGTATCAAAAGGACCCCTTTGCGGAACACAGGTTCAACAATACAACTCAGAAATCTTGAAGAAAGCCCAAGTAAAGGATAAACCATTACATAGAAGAGCGCTTTCTTTTTAAGCTCCCTGGATCTACATGATTCTCAGCTTTGGCTGCATGCTCATGCACCCAGGGGACCATAAAATGTCCTGTTGCGTGGTCCACCCGCAGGGGTCCTGACATGATGGCTCTGCCCTGCGGTAGGGCTTGGGCACAGGGATATTTACAAGACCCTTGGGAGACTAATGTGCACCAATCAAGATGCCTTTAATGGACAGGCAGAATCCAGAACATCTGGCCCAGAGTGCTAAATACCAAAGGGGCAGTCTGTGAAGTGGCCACCGACTGGGGCGATGAGAAGGTAACTGATGAAATTCACAAGAGCTGTTTCCCTGGAGAAGGAAATGGGGGTGAGGGGTGGGGGCGGGCAATGAGTACAACTTCATTTATGAGTCAAGTTCAAGGGCTTGTTTGTGAAGGCAAGACCTGAGGGGTAGAGGGTGAAGGAGGGTAAACAGGCCAGGAGAGAATTGAAAATTAAACTCAAAATAGTTTTGTTGTTTAAGAAGAGAAACCTGGGCTACTAACATACAATGGGGCAAGATCCAGCAGAAAGAGAATTTGCAAAAAACAGGAGAAGCAACATCCAGTCATCAAAGCCCCATAGAGTCAGGGCAGAGTAGGCTCTGGACTAAAGCACAGAAGTAACCATTTCCTTTTTTAGAAAAAAAAAAAAAAAAACAGGGGAGGGGAACTAATATTTTTTTGAACATTAATTTGATGAATATCACAGGCACTTCATACGTATGAAATGGAAAATCTCCTGCATACTGGTGTGCAAGAAACATCATAGCTATCCATGATTCCGGCCCTCCAAATATGAATTTCTGAGTCATGCTGACAAGCGGCGCCACTCCCTACATGAGGAAATTGAGGAAGTCACAGTCATCAGCGGTTACAGCCCTCGTGGGGCTGGTGGTAAAGAATTCCCCTGCCAGTGCAGGAGACATAAGAGACACAGGTTTGATTCCTGTGTTGCCAAGATTCCCTCCTTCAGGAGGAGAGCATGGCACCCCACTCTAGTACTCTTGCCTGGAGAATTCCATGGACAGAGGAGCCTGGTGGGCTATAGTCCATGGGCTCACAAAGAGTCAGACACAACTGAAGTGACTTAGCACTCCTGCACCCAAGTGTGAGCTGGTGAGCCCCAAGGGAATTCAAGTAAGAGAAGAATACCTCTGCAAAAATGCAGGATGCTGGCCCCAGAGAGCTGAGATGCATATGAAAGAAATGACTTTAATAATCCCAGACTCTTGCATCTTCCCGTACATAGAAGAGCACTAAATTCCTTAATTTGATATCTGGTTTTCCTTACTTAACAATAATCTTTGATGTTCAGGCTACCGCTCCCTTTGCTGCCAACTTGTATATAGCCTGACTCCCTCTTCTGCCTCCTCAGAGCAGCTTCTCAGGGCTATTGAGACGCCATCTCCTGGGCCCAGTGTCCTAAACATTCCCACCAAATAAAACATTTGCTACTTTCAGGTTGTGACTGATTTTTCAGTTGACACATGCATGATTTCATTTAATCTCACCCCAAAATTTGCAAAGACTCTTGTAACATAGAATGCCCTATGCTTAGAATTCCAGGGTTTTGACTGTTCCTTATTAATACCATTTCCACATCTAATTCCCCAAAAGATCACCATGATCAAAAAGTCTTCTCACAGGTCCAGCATGATTTATTAGAGAGAGAACGCTCTGGAAGAAGTAGAGGCAGTCCAACTTAAAGAAAATGATGGACAAAAGTCTGTCCAGCACATAAAATGCCAACTGGTGTCTGTGCCAACTGTCTCCCGGGGTACCTGAGGGCCATGTTGTGAGCCGCGGTGCCCAGAGCTCTCCTCCCCAGGATGCAGAGCGCGAAGGACAGAGTCACCAGAGGAGAGTCCTCGTCACTTTCTAGGGGCTTCGAGGGCTGGAAGAGCAAAGACGTTCATTCAGCTTTCATGTGGGGTCTGGCATGCACTTACACAGAACCACAAATGCAGAGGTTTTCCACGAGGCAGCCACCATGGTCACCTGAGTCCCCCCACAGTGACCCAAAGGATGGTAAACTCTGCTTTTGAGGCAGTTTCTCTGGAGGTTGGACATAAAAACAAATTTAAATGGGGAAGTTACTTTAGGGAAATAAAGGGGCTAACATGAGGCTTGTCAGCCTAGTTTCCTGGAATTATGAATACGCCATCTTGGGTCGGGAAGATGGTCAGAGCTCGCGGTCAAATGAAAGTAAAAGTTATTCAGTCATGTCTGACTCTTCGTGACCCCATCCACTGTGGCCCACCAGGCTCCTCTAGGCATGGGGTTCTCCAGGCAAGAATACTGGAGGGGGTGGCCGTTCTCTTCTCCAGGGCCTCTTGCTGACCCAGGGATCAAACCCATGTCCCCTGCATTGCAAACAGAGTCTTTACTGTCTGAGCCACCAAATGAATTTGCACCTTAACTTTGTCCAGGGCCCCCCTTAACCCCATCCAATGCCCACCTTAACCCTGTCCAATGCAGGGGGACAGGTACACCAGCAGAAATAGAAGTATAGGAATCAAGTGCAAATGAGGTTTTCTGTTCCCTCTATAACGAGGAGCACACTGAACTGACCATAAGTCCACAATCAATAATCAAATGAAGTGGTTCATCCAAGCTTAAGAGGAGCAGGGGAAGATGCCGAAGGAACTTAAAAGTTAAAATATCATTTGCAAGCAAAGCAAGATTATTTCATTTTTATGAGCTAGCTGAGGAAAGAAGAGTGCCCTCACTGTGGGGTTAGCCAGGATCAGCAATAGATTCTTGACTATTTCAGCCACCAGTGGAGGCTCTGCATGGGTTAAGATGTCAGCACACATTCTCCCGGCTGCATCTGGAGGACTGACTCTGCCACTGACTGTCTCCCACCTGCTTTCAGTCACTCATGAAAGGTCAAGGACCTGAGCGAGTGTCATAATTTGGCTTACCAGGTCACACAGCACTCTTCGTCAGCTGCTGAGAAGGCAGTTTTCAACTTGGATCTACCATCTCCCTCAACAACACATCATGAGAAGCTTTCCAAATCCTGAGAAGCAGAGATAACAAACTCCTTCCACTGGCCTCCCTCCCCTTTCTTCTCCTGCCTGCTTGCTTGTCTTCCTTTTACAAGATGTCATTTTCCTTGCTTTCATTTCCAAGAGGCTGTATTCATCTTCAAAAGCATCCTCAGCACGTGAGCAACAATATACACACACACACAGACGTAACTACAGAAGTAGCTTGGACCAATCTGATTGCTCAACAGAATGGGTTTGTCCACAATTCAATAGGTTTAGTAAATCCCCTGCATTTCAGCCCATATATACCTGTTCAGAAATCTCAAAAAGAAACTCTAAACAAAGAAGTGTCCAGAGTTTTAAAGCCATGATCGAGGCTTAACACTGTACCAACTCTGAGCACAGTAGAAAGAAAAATGTACTTTCAAGGTGCTTTTCTTGGAGACATCATATATGAATTTTTCCATTTCATTCTGTTTAACTGCTAAATAACATTTGTCCAAATACTAGTGTCCTTTCTCTCCTCTATTTTGTTGTAGTCTACCAGGGCTTCCTTGGTGGCTCAGATGGTAAAGAATCTGCCGGCAATGCAAGAGACCCGGGTTTGATCCCTGGGTTGGGAAGATCCTCTGGAGAAGGAAATGGCTATCCACTTCAGTATTTTTGCCTAGAGGATCTCATGGACAGAGGAGCCTGGCAGGCTACAGTCCATGGGGTCACAAAGAGTCAGACACGACTGAGTGACTCACACACACAGAGAATAAGAAAGTGATGGTCTTTATAAGGCTCCTTGTTTCTTAACTTACATTCAACTCCTCCAGCCCCACCTCCCTTACCCACCTCTTGCCTTTTCTGGGCACAGTACTGAATCCACTCCAGATAAACGTTGCAGTAGCTGGCTCGTGTGATTCCCTGGAGACATGGGACGTAGTCATCATCAATGTTCATGTTGAACATCGCAAGGTCACGCTCAATGTAATGCCACTTTGCGAAGGGCTGCAGGGACTTCAGAAGTGATTCGTTTTTGATCCAGGAGGACAGTTTGGGGGATGTCACCATATAGTATATTATACTCTGCCGAGAGAAAGAAAGGTTTTGAGCCCGAAGTCTGAAAGACTTAAAATTTCATCTCCTAAAGTAAATCACTGTCACGAACAAATGACACGTGTAATCCCCACATGCAGTATCATTTGTATCTCCTGCTAGATTTAATGCACCCACTGGAGCCATTCTAAAATGTTCCCTCTTGGTCACTAGAGGGAAGAGGAAAGTGAGAAGAGCAGAATGCTAGCAGAATCTCAATGGTAGCTAGAACAGAATCTCAGTGGTGAGAAAGAATGGCAGTCAGAGAGGAAGCATCATCCTTTCTGAGAGATGCACAAAAAATCACTGTGGTTCCTCTGGGTTTCCCGAAGGCCAGGCTGGGCTGATGCTGCTAGAAGAAATCAGGGCAGGTCCTCGTCCAGGGCCTCAGACCAAGAGTGTGTCATGAGCTAAAGCAACATGGTTCTTATGGAAAGTACTTATGATGTACAATTGTTCACACACACACACACACACGCACACACAGACGTAATCCTGGGTACCCAGACAGTGGACATCTGAGATGTCTTCAAAAATAACCCCGAGTTTCCTCCTCCATCAGACACTCCACTTATGAGTCCAATTGGGGGAAAATGCCACCCTCGGGCTTTATGATTCTGAGCTACAGATTTATTGAAAGCCATCTTGTAGTTTTTGAATGAGTTCATCATTTAAGAAGGCTAACATCCAGCCTGGAGAAGTAACCACACAACAGAGAAAAACACAACCTAAGTCTGCCATGGGCATGTCGGGAATAGACAGGAATATCTGTAGATGAGTCCTTTCTAGCTTCACTCCTGATCATCCCAGGGAAAGGCATGTGGCTGGTGTCACTGGGGCTAAGGCAGACCAGGGAACACAGTTAGCATCCTACCTGTGAATTTAAGAGTGATGATGAGGAGGAGGGGCAGCCTTCTATGCAAGGAGGCAGTGATTAGAGCTCCTATAAAATCAAACATTTCATCGATGGACTCTTCTGATTATCAAAGGCATTCTTACCAGGCGAGAAGACAGAAAGTAACACATGTGGGGTGGATGTGAACAGGGCTTAGGCAATGGGAATCTATGGAGGTGAGTGGGCAGAGGGGCCTTTTCTAGTCCCCCAGCTCTCCTCCTCTTCTTCTCTTTGGCTGGGACGTGAAATCCACACTGCTAAGGTTGGAGGTTGCCGAGGGGTGTGATTTCAGGTTACTGTAGCAGTTTGAACAGCTGAGTGGACAGACACATGTGGTCTCTGGATTCAGGCAAAACCACAGCAGATGCCTGACTCAGCTTCTCTCTGCTGCTAGGACTGAGGGCAGCCCGCTCATTGGGGAAGTTTCATCTGTGGCTCATGGTGTGTGGTCCTCCTTCCTTCTTTGGGGCATGATCTCTATTAGGCTCCATCATCCACCTGACCCCCAACTGAGGAAGCAAGAAACACGAAGTCTGCAGTGGAGTTCACATGTTTCCCTGACCTCTGCAACCCTGCTGGCCTTAGAAAACCCCTTCGACGGAAGGGAGGAGGGAGAGAAGGAGGGAAGGAGAAAAGAAACGAGGAAGAGGCCAGGGGAAGCTGAAAGCAGACATGCAAAAGAAAGACGTGCTTAATCATGGTCATTTTTCATCACTGTTTTTAGGTTTAAAATGAGAAAATGCATCTGAAGCACTTAGCACCTGGCACGTGGGATGTGTGCAAAAATCACAATCATCATCATATCTTTGGCATCTCTGACTTACCTACCCAGCCAGCTTGAGGCTCAGGTTGGGGAGCAGAGCCCAGGAGAGGTTTGGAGCAAGGGATCAGGAGGCAGGAGACAGCCAAGCCTCCCATGGTCACCAGAGTACACATCTGATATTTAAATACGTAAATCAAGAATTTGGAGGGTGTCCTATTGCCCACCAGCTGGCAGGACCACTTAAAGCTGCTAAGCGTTCCATCCAAATTCGCAAGCCAAAGAGGAAATGTGACCATGACCAAAGGCACGGCTTCTCAGCTGACAATTACGAAGGAAAGAAAGAAATCTGGTCTATCTAAACATCTGACACAAGCAAACATCTGGTCTAGTTTTCCCTCAATATGTACTAATCACGTGTACCAGACAGAAATAACAAACAAAAAATGGAAGGCGCAACACTAACCTTTCCTTCATTTCTAGGGATGAATGAAAATAACCCCTTCACCGATGAGGTCAGAGTAGTTAATGAGGGCTTTGAATCCCAGGGATTCAAACTCATTTCTCTAGTTCTGGCAAAATCTTACAGAGTTGGCTTCTGAGTGGAACCCCAGCCCACTGCTGGGCTTTCCCAGGTGGGAGGGGAGCCAGTACCATATCCTTTCACTGTGGGGAAACAGAACTACTTGAACTGGCTGCAAACCGTACTCCATCCTGCTTTATTTAGGCAGAGATGCTGTCAATGAACAATGTGAAATCCTTCAGAACCTGTCGAGATGAAACAGATCCCATAACAAGAAAAGCTAGGTCAGGATGGTGACATGAATTGATGGTACACAACTTGATCCAACTTGAAAGCAAGGACTTCCTTTGAATTAGGGCTTCCTTGGTGGTTCAGATGGTAAAGAATCTGCCTGCAATGCAGGAGACCCAGGTTCGATCCTTGGGTCAGGGAGATCCCATGGAGAAGTGAATGACTACCCACTCTAGTATTCTTGCTGGGAGAATTCCACGGACAGAGGCGACTGGCAGGCTGCAGTCCCTGGGGTCACAAAGAGTCGGTCACGACTGAGTGACTAACACTCACACACCTCTGGATTAATTTGCCATATCTGGCTCCTCCAGCAGGGACCCTCCTGGTTTCTGATTTTAATTGTAGATCAGCATATTCTCTCAGACAGCTCATCCCAGGAAGAGAACCTGGCAGGCAGGCCAACATGCCCTGGAGCTGGACTTATGTTGGCCTTATCATCTGCAGGGCAGGTGATAAGTGCATCTCCTTTCTAAGAGTTGGGCAGAAACAACAGTGGCCAAGAAACCAGGCCCTCACAGAAACCTCATTTCTTGCTGGTTAAGAGGGTTTGAAACACTAATGAATGAAAGAGAGATGGAGGAGGCACCAGGGAAAACCTCCAGTCATCAGGAAGGAAATGATTTCAAATATATTCATAGAGGCCGGGAGAACTGACCCAGTTTATTAAGAGATTAAAAAAAAAATCCTTTTGTGTAAAGGAATTATTCCAAGTTTTTCTTCCTGTCTAATGAAAAATAATAAAAAAGAATGAAACCGAACCCTTGAAACTTGAACTAATTCAGGGCTACAGAGGCAACTGGCAATTTTGTTGGCAGAGGAGCCTAGGCCAAAGAAGAAAATATTCCATTTGTTTTTACCCTAAACTGCTGCTTTTTCTGTCCTAATAGCCACTCAGCACTTCTGAAATTTCCTTTAACTAACTGTACCAGGGAGGTGAGCACAGTTTCTGAGCTGCCTGTCCCCAAAGGGCAGGAAGGCACCAAGGGTGATGTCTGGAGAAAGTCTCATGTGAACAGGCCTTCTTGGTGCTGATGTGAATTACCAGGAGGCACTGGTATGAGCTCCTCCAATCTCAGGGTCTCCTGAGCACTGACTGAGTTACAAAACATCTCTTCTGCTGAGCACAAACATCTGCAGTGGTCCCCATGATTCATTGCATATCAAATCACCTCAGTTCAGTTCAGTTGCTCAGTCATGTCTGACTCTTTGCGACCCCATGGACTGCAGCATGCCAGGCTCCCTTGTCCTTCACCGTCTCCCAGAGCTTGCTCAAACTCATGTCCATCGAGTTGGTGATGCCATCCAATCATCTCATTCTCTGTCATCCTCTTCTCCTGCCTTCAATCAGTCCCAGCATCAGGGTATTTTCCAATGAGTCAGCTATTCGCATCAGGTGGCAAAAGCATTAGAGCTTCAGCTTCAGCATCAGTCTTTCCAATAAACGTTCAGGACTTATTTCCTTTAGGACTGACTGGTTTGATCGCCTTGCAGTCCAAGGGACTCTCAAGAGTCTTCTCCAACACCATAGTTCAAAAACATCAATTCTCCAGTGCTTAGCTTTCTTTATGGTCCAACTCTCACAACCATACATGACTACTGGAAAAAACATAGCTTTGACTATACAGACCTTTGTCAGCAAAGGAATGTCTCTGCTTTTTAATATGCTGTCTAGGTTGGTCATAACTTTTCTTCCATGAAGCAGGTGTCTTTTAATTCCATTGCTGCAGTCACCATCTGCACTAACTTGGAGCTCAAGAAAATAAAGTCTGTCACTGTTTCCAGTGTTCCCGCATCTATTTGCCACGAAGTGATGGGACCAGATCTTAGTTTTTTGAATCCTGAGTTTTAAGCCAGCTTTTTCACTCTCCTCTCTCACTTTCATCAAGAGCCTCTTTAGTTCCTCTTTGCTTTCTGCCATAAATCACCTAGGGAACTTATTTTAAAACATAGGTACTCCCAGGCACACAGAACAGGAATTTCTGGTAGGACATGGCGATCTACAATCACCTGGCTAGCTGGGGGAGCCTGATACTACAGATCTGCCCCTGCCTGCTGTCCTGCTGGGTCATAAACCATGCCCTGTGCCCCTCTCCTGCCCACCCAAAGCTCTCGTGTCGGCATCACTGCTGGCACATATAAAACAGAATCAAGGGACTGTCTCCACAAGCCCACTATTATCTAGCAGGTTCTGGGGCCCTCCCTCAGCCCTCTACCATTTGCACATTATCTTGGATTTGTTTTTCAGCTTGCAAAGTGTCATTTTAGAAAACATGCAGGGAATTGGGAGGCACATTTCCAGGAGGTAGGAAAGGAGGACTATGAAGGGAGAGACACATCAAAAGGCAGGTCCTACATGGAGCCCCCCGGCTTCTGGAAAAGCCAAGCGGGTGGGCCAGGATGGGGCACCTCAGCCCTTTGCTCTTGCTCACTCACAGAGGCCTGCGGGCCCAGTGACATGGGCCTGGTCTGTCTGGTCCATGGAGAAGCTGTTTATGGGGAGCGCCACGTTCACAGGGCTTCCCTGACGGCTCAGCGGTAAGGAATCTGCCTGCAATGCAGAGGACACAGAAGATGTAGGTTCCATCCCTGGGTGAAGCCCTGCAGGAAGGCATGGCAACCCACTCCAGTATTCTTGCCTGCAGAATCCCATGGACTGAGGAACCTGGTGGGCTACAGTCCACAGTGTCTCAAAGAGTCAGACATGACTGAAGCGACCATACACGCACATGCCAGGTTCACAGAGACAAGGCTTGGCCCTGAACTCCATCCTCACCACTAATGCCTGGGGCAGATCCCTCAGACCCCTGCCTACACGTGGATCTCATCCTTCCCAACTGGATAGCCAGGACTCTGGATTCCACACTACATGGAACCTTCTTTGTTCATTCAAAACCTGTGGGCACCTTCAGCAGTAAGTCATCACAGGAAGGCCTGAGAAACCAGAGAGGGGGCAGCGGTGTATGTCTCCTGGGCTCAGGGAGTTATCAGAAGGGAAGGGGAAAGGGTTTCAGAGGAGGCGGGGTGTGAGCGCCAGCCTGGGCCCCAGGGCAGATTGTGAGAGGAGCTGGCACGCGAGCTCAGTTTGGGCTGGGCACTGTGAGCACGGGGGGAGCAGAGAGGAGGGGTGGGCTGCAGCCTGCAAGGGCTGGGGGGGGGGGGGGGGGGGGGGGGGGGCGGTGCACAGGCAAAGGAAAGGGGCGGGGTGCAGAGCCTAGTCAGACATCACAGCGGATGGCTCTGGGTGGCAGACAAACAGTCTTGCCCTATTCCCCCTGTCTTTTGTATGGATGGCAGTTCAGCGGTGAGCTGTTTCCTGCTGTGCTCATGAGGGGACGTGAGCCCAAGGTCCTTCTACTCTGCCATCTTGACTCGCCCCCTCTGTCTTGCCGTATTCTTGAGGCACTGTGGGGAGCGAGCAAATTAGCCGAGGTGTTGTGTTCAGGCTCTCTCGGCCCACGTTTTGTAAATAAAGACGATGTAAGGGCAGAGCGCACGTGCAGCACTGCGCATGTGCGTCACGAGGTACTCGCTTGGGCCTGGGCTGCTGTGTGTGATACGCCTGTGTGGGCTTCACCATGAAAGCCCTGGCTGCTGCTGCGCCGGGGCTGCACTGGAGCGACATCATGGTTATTTTATGTGAGCTGATGTTATGGCTCCGTTACAGCTCTGTTACGGTTCTGCCGTGGCGACTGCTACGGCTGCCAAGTCAGCCAGGAGAGAGGCTGTGCTGTGGCCGCCGTGCCAGCCAGGAGAGAATAAACGTGTCTGCCGTTCCTAGGCTCCTTGCATCTTCTTCCCGCCTCTTAGCTCCAGCCTTGCCTACCCTGAGTTCAGCGAACAGTGTGAACAGCAAGACAATCGGCGTCACGAACAGGATCAGTGATGCAGGCACCAATGAGACACGTGATCTCCGGGCTCATTAATCTGGCCCCTCTAGACTTCTAGCTGCCCCTCCGAGTAAGCTCCCAGACCCTCGCATGGCAGTAGTCAGCCCCTGGATCTAGCTCCCCTGCAATGACCACTTCTTGTTGCCACTTAAGAACTATACCAGATCCTCAAGGGACCCTCTCCTTCTGGAGGGAGGTGTCAAAGAGAACTGGTTGCCATTTAACATCAGTTTTCTCCTTCCTCCAAGACACACAAGTTCTCTCTGGGTTCATGGCTTCCCAGTACACCTTTCCAGACCCCCCTGAAGCTGGCGTATGACAACATTCTGGCCAATGGGACACAGCAGCCGCATTCTGTGGCAACTTTCAGGAACCTTCTTAAGGCATAGCTGGTGCACACCCTTGGCCTTCACTTTCTGGATTCCTTCTTCCATCCATTTGAGCCTTGAGATGGGTGTGCTAAGTCACTTCCGTTGCATCCAATTCTTTGTGACCCCATGAATTGTAGCCCACCAAAATCCTCTGTCCATGGGATTTTCCAGACAAGAACACTGGAGTGGGTTGCCCTTTCCTCCTCCAGGGGATCTTCCCAACCCAGGGATCAAACCTGTGTCTTTTATGTCTCCTGCTTTGGCAGGTGGGTTCATTACCACTAGCACCACCTGGGAAGCCTGTCTTGACACTCAAAATGGTGGAGCTGGGAGCCAGAAGAAACCTGGGTCCCTGAGAACTTGGAGCAGAGCTTCGTTTATGTGTGAGAGGAATACATGTATGTGAGTCACTGGGATTTCATGACCCACTACCAAGTCTAATGTCAACTGATAGACTGAGTTGCCCGAAGTTGACTCTGTATGAAAAACTTTTTGGACCTCAGATACAATGGCCAAGGGAACACATGGAATCATGACACAAAAGATTACAACTTCCTGATTCACTTCCAAAATCTTCCCCAATTTGTGTGAGGTTGGACACTTATTATTTTGCATGAGGTTTGGATGTAAAGTTTTACATCTGTCTAACATACAGGAAGGTAGTGAGCATGAATCACTCAAGCTGTTTAAAATATTCTGCCACAGAACAGGGTCTCCCCAATGTCTCTAGTTGCAATCACCGTGGGGTATGATCGTTAAGAGTTCTTTGCCCTTCTGACTTTCATAGTCTGAATTTTATTTCCTGAACATTCAAGCAGCTGTTTTTGCTGTGGATGCTGAGGCTCCTCACAGGAGTTACTCCTAATTTCTAAACATCCTTCTTTGTTGACGGAAACTCCCCAAACTTCGGGCACCTGTGTAATCTTTTGATTCTGTATTTCCTTATTTCTGCTGGACCACTTGTCTCAGCCTCAGCTTGCAGGGAGTTTGGGGTCTCAGAAGATGTGGACCCTTTTAAAGACTATGTAGGGTTTGCACCATGCAAAGTAGCTCCTCAGAAGACAAGTCATCATAGACATCCTCAGACACAACTGCCTCTGCCTGTCCTAACCCTTTAGAAAACACTTTCACCCCGATTATCACTCTGCATCTTGGTCAAGTCTCACATTGTCCTCCAGGAGACATATTCCAAACCAGGACCTGTTCTGATGTTGAGTACAGGTTGGACAGATGCAGGTACCCAGCAACTGAAAAAAATGTGCTAGTCCCCACATGAGTGAAAAGAAAAGGCTGCCATAGCTAATCCTGATGGGATCATTTAGCTATTTTTGCAGTTTTATCATGAGCTTAAAAAATTCATTCTGGTTCTAAAAAGTAGAAATTTGCAGAGCCTTTAAATTAATACTTATAATTCATGAAAGTTTAGGCTTGGTCATATTTCCAGGATGTTTCCATTTATCAGTACCATCATTACTAACAACTCATGCTGTGTTAAAAGTAAACAGTTTCAGTTTAGGAAAGTGAAAATTCAGGAGATCGATGATAGTGAGAGCCGCACAATAACATGAATATAGTTAGTGCCACTAAACTGTACAGTTAAATATGATTAAAATAGTGTGTTTTATATTATGTGACTTTTGTCGTTGTTATTCAGTTGATAAGTCATGTCCAACTCTTTTGCAGCCCCATGGACGGAAGCCCACCAGGCCCTTCTGTCTATGGGATTTCCCAGGCAAGAACACTGGAGTGTGTTGCTATTCTCTTCTCCAGGGACTCTTCCTGACCCAGGGACGGAACCCACGTCCCCTGCATTGGCAGGCAGATTCTTTACCACTGAGCCACCTGGGAAGCCATGATTTTAAAAAATAGTGAATAAAAAGATCTAGGTAAGAAAATAGACTACCTATTAGTTTCCAGGCTTAGAACAGCAGTCCCCAATCTTTTAGGCACCAGGGACCAGTTTCGTGAAAGATAATTTTTCCATGGACTGGGGGTAGGATGCATGGGCTTTGGGTTGATTCAAGTGCATTACATTTACTGTGCACTTTATTTTTAATCTAATCCCACCACTGGTCTGACAGGAAGCACTGGCCCACAGCCTGGAGGTAGGGCACAAAACCTCAGGCCAATCCAAACCTCTGAGGCTTTTTCACAAAACCAGCAGTTCTGAAACTGAACTAAGCCTCTGCTTTAGACGCTCAGGAGAAGCTTCTTAAACTCTTTACAAAGCTCTCCAGGAGTCTTTTGAGCCAGCCCAGCATTACTACTCAGACACACGTCTGGGGACCTGCAGCAATACCTTGATATAGTATCTGATAAGGATCCTTCGGAGATCAAACACCTGTAGCATGGTGGCTGCGTTGTTGTCCATGATGCTGTAGCCCTCCAGAATGTACTGGGTCCGTGTGATTTCCCAGGTGAGCCAGCGGAGGTTAAAGGCGGCGTTGCAGGACAGGAGGTGGGGCAGGTGACCCGGTTTGCAGCAGCAGCAGCCCCTGTCGTCCTCGTCACCCTCCGTGATGGCTTCCACCTCCCTCTGCTGACAGTAGGTTCCTGGCAGTAACAGACATGACGGAAGTTTACAAGAAGTCATGGGATAACCCTTGTTTAGAATGGATTTCCCCCTTGCCCTTACTAAGGGGAAGATGCTAAAGACAGTCTGGAAATCAGAAAATTTGGATAGTTCTCAGTTCAAGCAAGTACCCCCAAAGAAGTCACCAATCTTATAATCATTAACTCATTTATTCATTCATATTCATTTTGACTCTCATCTCTTCCTGTGTTTTTTGTTTTTTTTTTTGTCTATGTGTGTGTATGTGTGTCTTAGAACAGACACATTCTCATGGCAGCCATGGACATTAATGCTGAAATGCAGGATGGTTATAGCCTTCAGTTTCCCTTTCCAGAAACTTGCAGGTCAAGGCTGAGCCAAGAGGAGGCTAAAAATGTGGCAGGTGGACAAGTCTGCAACCAGGTGTATGTTGAAGTGTTATGAGGAAGGGTATCCTGGAAGATCTTCTTGGCCCAAGTGAAAGGGCATAATCACCTCACCTCATACGACTAGAAGCAGGACGTCTGACTCCTTTAGCAAGTATTTTGAAACTTAATGCAAACATGAAACTGTCCCCACACCCATTTCCACACTGTTCACTTTTCCCGGGATCTTATCTCATTATTCACAATGCCTGGTACTTGGTAGGATAACAAAGTGGTCGGTGGAATGATTGAAGGAAAGGTTGGATGAACAAATGAAAGAATTCTTATCTAGATCACTATATAACAGGCATGCATGCCTGCTAAGTCGCTTCAGCTGTATCTGACTCTTTGTGACCCTATGGACTGTAGCCCACTAGGCTCCAGGCAAGAATACTGGAATGGGTTGCCATGCCCTTCTCCAGGGAACCTCCTGACCCCCGCATCTCTTATGTCTCCTGCATTGGCAGGTGGGTTCTTTACTACTAGAGCCATACAGGCAACAGATACCTTATTGAGAAAATCCACAGGGCATGCAATAGCTTCTGTTACATTTCAGGAGGAAGACAAAGACAGGTGATGTTTAAACTAAGTCTCTCTATAGTACCCATGAGTGAGATGGTCATAATAGATCAGAGATGAAAAACTTCAACCTTCAAATAAAAATGTACACACAGAACTGTCATGATAACAGCCTATGAACTAGAAATCAAGGAAGAAGAGAACAAGCAGGTTGTTGTAACATAAACTGAAACAGTGAAGGGCTGATTCCGGGTCTTAGGATTCCATTTGTCTTTCTCTAAGACCTCACCCCTTTGAGTCTGAGCTGAAAAGAAGTCTCTATTAAACATTTCAGGGATCTCTGTGCTCATTCCGTAATATGAAACTTCTATTTCTGCTGGGCAAGATGCATAGAAACAACACAGGTGAACCACAATCAGTGAGTAATTCAGACCACATGTTGGGGGCACCCAGAGTGAATAATGACCTCCAAGTCCTAACTGAGCTGCCCACTGGAACCCCAGGCCTGGGGGCACTGGAGTCCAGGGCAGTCTTCCCCTCTCAGTGGCACACCAGCAACACTGGTTAATTATATGATTTTGGGAGAAATGCTCTTTCAATGAAAGAAGTAAGGCAATTCAGAGAAATAGATCTTACAAAGGAGAAGCATAAAAGGGGGAACTTCACCTCAAATAGATTAGCAAAACTGTGTAAATGACGTGCCCTGAGGGTTTTTTCCAGTT
The DNA here is from genome assembly GCF_023699985.2 of Odocoileus virginianus. Classification (NCBI taxonomy): domain Eukaryota; kingdom Metazoa; phylum Chordata; class Mammalia; order Artiodactyla; family Cervidae; genus Odocoileus; species Odocoileus virginianus. Next base: position 83,182,753 of record NC_069680.1, on the reverse strand, counting down.
TCTGCTTCCTTCCTTCCTTCTCCATCCAGGTTAGGCATTTATCATGTTGGGCTGAGGTCAGCGCTGTTTGTCTGTTTTACATCAGACTAGAAGGAGGGTGTGCGTGTATTCATGAGTACATGAAGACAATGCATAACTCGGATTTCTACTATCTGAAGAAAATAACTTAGCAGCATCCTTTGTGAGAAGCAAGAACTCATATCCACACTGATGAGAGGACCGGCTGAGGAAGGGGTTTTCTGTGAAGGACCGCTAAGCAGTCATAACTGCCCACAGCTTTTAACAAACACCCAGGTCAGTCAGGTAGGGCTTCAGCTCTACCATCTCCCACTTCCTCTCCCTCCTCCATTCAGCAGCTCTTCTTGTCTGTTCACATGATGCCAGCCCCTGTATGCCAGTTATTGTACTGTACTACTGTACTTTTCAAGGTGCTGTCCTGTAAGATTAAAAATGTTTTCTTTATTTCTTGTGTTTGTTTTTAATGCATTATTTGTGTGAAAAGTATTATAGACCTATTACAGTACAGTACTATATAGCCAATTGTGTCAGTTGGGTACCTAGGCTAACTTTATTGGACTTAGGAACAAATTGAACTTATGAACATGCTCTTGGAATGGAATTTGTTTGTATGTAAGGGACTTACTGTAGTCAGGATCACACTGTAAAAGAATACGAGAATGATGAAACCCAATCGTTTCTGCAAAGGCACTAATTTTGCTGTTCACATGCAAATCAGGCCCATGTTCTTCTCAGAGAGTCTCCCTGGGTTTAGAGCATGTTTCCTTCAGAGGGAAGGCTGGAGGTCAGTTGCTGCACACTTGACCTTTTCCAGATGACTGTCTCTGGAGTTTCCACTGAATCAAGCTCTTGGCGTCTTTTATGTGGCTGTGTTCTCATAGTCTAAGTCAGTGGGACATGGAAAGCATTCAGTAAGTATTTTAAAAATGAATTTTCAGAGTATCTTGAACCTTTTCATTCTGATAAATGATTGTGCCTCATGAAAGCTGTGAAAATTGAGTCTTTGAACTGAAAATGTGTCCAGTAGATCCCAGATATCTTGCACACAGGATACACATGAATTTCCCGAGTGCAGCCAAAATGCAGGGCAGCCATTAAGGCTGCAGCTACGCCAGATGGGCCTCTCCTGACTACCTAACCATTTCCTCCTCCCTTTCCTCATTTCCAAAGGTGCAAACACTGCCTGCCTTTAAGCACCACTGGTCTTCTTTACCAGAGAGAGGTCAGTCCTGGCTTATTTATTCATACTTAATTCCAAAAAGATATGAAGGCAGTCTTAAAAAGCATACACAGTACAAAAGCAAATGATGAAATTTTAACTGAAGATGAGGACAGGAAAAACATAACAGAGCCAAAAGAATGTCAAGAAACCTTCACTTCCTTCTATGATGTCCTATAAATTTACTAAAGGAGGACCACTGATTGCACTCAGGCTTTCTACCAACCAGTATAGAAAGATAATGAGGAGTTCCTCATGTCCTTAAGACAAAAGGAAAATAATTGCTTGGGAGGATCACAGCTATTTCTGTTGAAGACAGCAGAGAGATGACATCCCCAGACCATCACAGAGAGAACACTGTACAATATGGTGTCCACTGTCCCTATCAGCATTGCACAAGTACAATCACGAGGTTCCACAGCTGTTCTAATAGGATTAAAGTACAAAAGAAAAATTTCTATAGGTGGCCAAAATAATTCAGTTTTAGGCATGGGGCTCTTCAGAGATCTGGTGTCACTCAAGGGGAGACTCTGGAGATGCAGGAGGACCTCACACCTTTCAGGAACTCCCTGATATGGACCATGTCTCTCCACTTAGTTTTTTTTTTTTTAATTTTATTTTATTTTTTTCCATTTATTTTTATTAGTTGGAGGCTAATTACTTTACATCATTGCAGTGGTTTTTGTCATACATTGAAATGAATTAGCCATGGATTTACATGTATTCCCCATCCCAGTCCCCCCTCCCACCTCCCTCTCCACCCGATCCCTCTGGGTCTTCCCAGTGCACCAGGCCCGAGCACTTGTCTCATGCACCCAACCTGGGCTGGTGATCTGTTTCACCCTAGATAATATACATGTTTCGATGCTGTTCTCTTGAAACATCCCACTCTCGCCTTCTCCCAGAGTCCACAAGTCTGTTCTATACATCTGAGTCTCTTTTTCTGCTTTGCATATAGGGTTATCGTTACCATTTTTCTAAATTCCATATATATGTGTTAGTATACTGTAATGGTCTTTATCTTTCTGGCTTACTTCGCTCTGTATAATGGGCTCCAGTTTCATCCATCTCATTAGAACTGATTCAAATGAATTCTTTTTAATGGCTGAGTAATATTCCATGGTGTATATGTACCACAGCTTCCTCATCCATTCATCTGCTGATGGGCATCTGGGTTGTTTCCATGTCCTGGCTATTATAAACAGGGCTGCAATGAACATTGGGGTGCACGTGTCTCTTTCAGATCTGGTTTCCTCGGTGTGTATGCCCAGAAGTGGGATTGCTGGGTCATATGGCAGTTCTATTTCCAGCTTTTTAAGAAATCTCCACACTGTTCTCCATAGTGGCTGTACTAATTTGCATTCCCACCAACAGTGTAAGAGGGTTCCCTTTTCTCCACACCCTCTCCAGCATTTATTGCTTGTAGACTTTTGGATAGCAGCCATCCTGACTGGCGTATAATGGTACCTCATTGTGGTTTTGATTTGCATTTCTCTGATAATGAGTGATGTTGAGCATCTTTTCATGTGTTTGTTAGCCATCTGTATGTCTTCCTTGGAGAAATGTCTGTTGAGTTCTTTGGCCCATTTTTTGATTGGGTCATTTATTTTTCTGGAGTTGAGCTGGAGGAGTTGCTTGTATATTTTTGAGATTAATCCTTTGTCTGTTGCTTCGTTTGCTATTATTTTCTCCCAATCTGAGGGCTGTCTTTTCACCTTGCTTATAGTTTCCTTTGTTGTACAAACGCTTTTAAGTTTCATTAAGTCCCATTTGTTTATTTTTGCTTTTATTTCTAAAATTCTGGGATGTGGGTCATAGAGGATCCTGCTGTGATTTATGTTGGAGAGTGTTTTGCCTATGTTCTCCTCTAGGAGTTTTATAGTTTCTGGTCTTACATTTAGATCTTAATCCATTTTGAGTTTATTTTTGTGTATGGTGTTAGAAAGTGTTCTAGTTTCATTCTTTTACAGGTGGTTGACCAGTTTTCCCACTTAGTTTTTAATTAATTTTTTGGTGCAGTCAAAAAAATTGGGATCTTAGTTCCCAGATGAGGGATGAAACCTGTGTCCCCTGCAACAAAAGTGCAGCATATTAACCACTGCACCACCAGGAAGCTAGGCTTTCCACCTAGTTCTGACAATGACTGTGTACTGAGTGGCAGTGAATTTTAACACACTCTCCCTGACAAGCACAGGAGTGTGGCTATCCTGTGGGGCTGGTTAGCATAGGCATGCTTGCTTTAATGGTAGAGGTAGAGGTGACATTCTCTGGGGAAAACTGGGAAGCCAAAGGAGAAGGCCTGTGAATATGAGAAAGGAAGGGTGGGCAAATAAGAGTGGAAGAGGTGCCCTCCTGGCTGGGAAGTGGGGCTAAGATCCCTGGAGGGGAGAGGGGAGGCGCAGGGCAGGCTGGCTGGAGTGGGAAGTTGACGCCTATGGAGACATTCGAACTTCATTCTGTAGGTAACAGATAGGTAACAGGTATTTTTAAGTCCCAAGGAACAGAGAGAATGTTGCACTTAAGAAACATTCCCCTGCGGCCTTGGGGGAGTATAGAGGAGAGATTGGTCACGGGGCAGTCAGCCACCCACAGTCCCATTTCAAGTGAAGAGTGATAGGACTGAAACTAGGGTACAGGCTGTTTATGGAGAAACTGGAGGAAATGATGGAGGCGCTGAGCCATTATGTGAAGGGGACTTCAAAGGATGCATTAAAATGGATCCCTGCAGCAGTAAGTCTGCACTGGAAGAATGTCAGCTTGTTTACAGCCTTCCAGCAATAATAGGCTCATGAAAGCCCTAATGCACAACATGTTTAAGATCGGGCTTCCTGGCCCTCCAAGTTCCTCTTTATCTGATGTGAGTTGTCCCAGGGACTGGCTAATTGGATTCCACAGAAAACCCCAAATATCATCAATATTATTATGCTTAGTGTTACCCACTAATTGTTGTTGTTCCATCACTAAGTTGTGTCCGACTCTTTGTGATCCCATGGGCTTCAGCACGCCAGGCTTCCCTGTCCTCCACTATCTCCCAGAATTTGCTCAAGTTCATGTCCATTGAGTCAGCGATACTGTCTAACCACCTCATCCACCAATAATGATTTACAATAACTTCACTAGATGCTTATTTGAGCTAAGTTTTGAAATGGTCACAGCCTTCATCAGTCTGACATGCCAGGCATTCGGGGATGGTGTTTCTATATGCCAAGCAGTGAGGTCTCCTGAAGGGGCTGCCAGAGAGAAGTTTAGATTATCCTTAAACTACCCTGCTTGTGGAGTGGAGGGTAATTAGGCATAGAAGGAGAAGAAGGCGTCAGAGGATGAGATGGCTGGACAGCATCACCGATGCAATGAACATGAACTTGGGTCAACTCTGAGAAATAGTGAGGGACAGGGAGGCCTGGCATGCCATGGGTGTCCATGGGGTCAGAAAGAGTCGGACACACCTGGGCTATTGAACAAAAACAATGTTTTTCAAGTTTCAGGTGTAATGTACAGTTTGGGGTGTGTATTGGACTATTATTGTATAAAACGCATTTCCTTCTGAGGTCACAAGTAAGCTTGTTCCTGAATTGCTCAGGTCCACAAAAGGAGGAGGCCATCAGATATAGTAAGTTCCCTACATGTGAACAAGTTCCATTCTAAGACAGCATCTGTAAGTTCAGTTCTTTCATAAGTGCAACAAAGTTAGCCTAGGTACCCAACTCACATAACCAGCTATCCAGTACTGTATTGTAATAGGCATACAATACTTTTCACATAAATGATACACAAAAAACAAACACAAAAAATAAAGAAGACATTTTTACTCTTACAGGACGGCACCTTGGAAAGTACAGTAACAATAATACAGCACAACAGCCAGCATACAGTGGCTGCATGCATGTTCCCATTTTTGAAATTTGCACCTTGAAGGTTCATATGTAGGGGATTTACTGTATGGTCACTGCTAAGCTCAAAGCAGTTCACTTCCATGGACATTTGGACTTCACGCAGGCCAGCGTGCACTGCATGTTGGAAACACAAGCTGTGAGAGTCAGGACTCAGTCTATGAGCTCTTGCTGAAGATTCAGCTTCTTTAGTACCCCTTCTAACACCGTAATACACACAATACATGTAATGATGAAGACTTTCAGACCATTTTTCTTCAGACTAGAAATCTAAACTATCATTGCTCTCTGCCAGCTGATTAGATCAAGGGCCATTTTGTGGCCAAATGAAATACTGTCGGAGAAAGCTTTTTAAAAAGTTTTGGAATGAATGTCATTTTTAGAAGGTCACAGTGGAATTTTCCCCCCAAATTTCTCCTACAGCTTCAGTGTTATTGACATGTCTTTCTCAGCCCTTCCTCCACCCTACACTAGTTCTCTGGAATGGAATCCTAGAATGTGAGCTGAAAGGAATACACAGGTCATCTAGCCCCAGCTACTTGCCATGAGAGATGACCCTGAATCTCCTAGACATCACCAGATTTAACTTCTGGGAAGAAATACTTAATACAACAATAATCTGTCCCATTACACTTCCCATTTCCTAATTGCTAAACATCCATTTGATAATCACACACTTTAAATTAATCTAAACTCAAAGATGGAGAAATGGTCACAGAACAGAACTTAAACAAGGACCTGACCTATGAATCCACTGAATGAGTTTAGTTCTTCATTATTTTACTAGATAATTTCTTCCCAGTCCCAATTTCCATTTCTTCAGCCACATTGGACCCAAATGGCTTTTTTTAAATTGGAGGATAGTTGCTTCACAATGCTGTGTTCGTTTCTGCTGCCCAGCAAAGTGAATCAGCTGTATGTATACACATATGCCCTCTTTTCTGGATTTCCTTCCCATTGAGGTCAAAATAGAGCACTGAGCGGAGTTCCCTGTGCTACACAGTAGTGGACCCGAATGTCTTTTAAATGTCACACTGAGAGTTTAGAAGTGTATTGGCTCAGTGTGCAGTGGAGGGAAAAGTATGTGAAAATAATTTATAGTATGTTGATTTTGTGGTCATAGCAGAGACTTTTTATTATAACAGTTCTGTCTTCCAAAGAGCCTCAATTTGCTTCACAATCTGGTCATAGAAATACAATTTGTTTTATGACCTGTTCAGCAAGTGAGATTTTGAATGTGGTTAACAGTTTTTCTCAGAGAATTTTTATATTCAATATTTTTAAAATTTTAATTTCTGTTTATGGGACATTTACCAACTTAAAAAGTAACTCCTCAGAGAGCATCTCATTGATTGCACACATCAACCCAGCTATGAAGATGTAATCTCTTCTTTTAGAAATAATTTCTTTTAGTAAAATAAGGACACTGAGTCTCAAAACATCTTGTCCAGTAGAAAGTTCTGGCCTTTTGAATTCAAAGTCCATGCTTTTCCCTTTTCACAGAGTGCCTCATGAGCCTTGACAAATTACAGCAAAAGTTCCCTGAATTTACTTTTTTCTTCTAGCCTATAGAAGAAAATGAAATAAACCAAATCCTACAGTGCACAGGGAAATTTATGGTGGGCAAATCTGAAGCATAAGAAAAGCTGAAATATATACAATAATGGTATCTGTGAATGATATGGTATCCCCCCACCCTCCATTTTCTAGATGAGAAAAACCAATGCACTCAATCTTACTGAGTCATTTACTTTCTAATTAATATTTAATTCAAACAAGCATTATCTTGCTTTTCTCCCACACACTTTGGGAGTGTTGAATGTTAAAATATGCAGACTCTGTTAATGTTCTCCAAGAAAGTACTTCTCCTTTCCCAGACTTGTTATCTGGACAAGCAGGGCTTTGTCTTGTTCACCAATATGTCACATAACTTGAAATGAAGAAAAATATGCATTGAGGAATTCTGAGTAAGAACCTATTATTTCATGGGTAAAGTTTGGAACCAAGGGACTTAACAGCTTCCTCAAGCTATACAGACAAAAGAAGTAGACTCACTAATGACCTAATTGTTGTCATAGAGAAGAGAATTCTAGCTGGTTCCAAGATTAGTGGGAGCTCTGACTATGCATGGATTAGCCAGTTAGGATAAGGGTTTGGGTTGAATTAGCTTTAGATTAGATTAGGTTATATACCTATTTTTAGAATGTCCCCACAGGGTGGTGATTATGGGGTGTTAGCCAAACTATGAGATGGCTGATAACATTTCACACAGACAGGAACGTAAATCTCATTTCTGTGATATTTTCCAGGCCAGATGGTAATGTGTGGCTATCTCTTGATAACTACGCCTTTGCTTTCCATGTTCATCGTGCAGGAGCCGTCCAGCTTGCATGGTTGCTAAGGCAGTCAGCAATTCAAGAAACTGAGCTCCTAAAAGTGGTGGTTCCATATTAACACTCACAAGTATATTCAGGTAAAAGTTTTATTTTTGAATTTCAACAGCCAAAGAGATGAAGACAATGATTACTTATTCTTTTTTTTTTTGGTAATCTCTCCTTATTTTTCATTCCTTCTTTCCTTCTTCCTTCTTCTTTCCCTGCCTCCCTGTTTCCCTCCCTCACTCCCTGCCACCCTCCAAGGCCATGGAGTTTACTACAAAGGTCATGAACTTTGGAGTCAACCCCAACTAGGCATTTACCCCTCCTCCACCACTGACTTTGAAGCCTTGGGCTTCCTCCCTGGGAGGAAATTTTATCAAACTCCCACAGGGAGTTCAACTTTCTCCCCATGATATGGTGGAAGGACATATAGCTCCTAGACTGATGAGCCATCCACAGCTGGAAAGAACTTTTTTGTTGTTATTGTTTCTTTCTTTTTAAAAAAAAATCAATTTATTTATCTTCAGCTTAGTTCAGTTGCTCAGTTGCGTCTGACTCTTTGCAATCCCATGATCACAGCACGCCAGGCCTTCCTGTCTATCACCAACTTCCGGAGTCTACTCAAACTCATGTGCATTGAGTCAGTGATGCCATCCAGCCATCTCATCCTCTGTCATCCCCTTCTCCTCCTGCCCCCAATCCTTCCCAGCATCAGGGTCTTTTCCAATGTGTCAACTCTTCACATGAGGTGGCCAAAGTATTGGAGTTTCAGCTTCAGCATCAGGCTTTCCAGTGAACACCCAGGACTGATCTCCTTTAGGATGGACTGGTTGGATCTCCTTGCAGTCCAAGGGACTCTCAAGTCTTCTCCAACACCACAGTTCAAAAGCACCAATTCTTTGGTGCTCAGCTTTCTTCACAGTACAACTCTCATATCCATACATGACCACTGGAAAAACCATAGCCTTGACTAGACAGACCTTTGTTGGCAAAGTAATGTCTCTGCTTTTTAATATGCTGTCTAGGTTGGTCATAACTTTCCTTCGAAGGAGTAAGCATCTTTTAATTTCATGGCTGCAGTCACCATCTGCAGTGATTTTGGAATCCAAAATATAAAGTCTGACACTGTTTCCACTGTTTCCCCATCTATTTCCCATGAAGTGATGGGACCAGATGCCATGATCTTAGTTTTCTGAATGTTGAGCTTTAAGCCAACTTTTTCACTCTCCTTTTTCACTTTCATCAAGAGGCTTTTTAGTTCCTCTTCACTTTCTGCCATATGGGTGGCGTCATCTGCATATCTGAGGTTATTGATATTTCTCCCGGCAATCTTGATGCCAGCTTGTGCTTCTTCCAGCCCAGCGTTTCTCATGATGCACTCTGCATATAAGTTAAATAAGCAGGGTGACAATATACAGCCTTGACGTACTCCTTTTCCTATTTGGAACCAGTCAGTTGTTCCATGTCCAGTTCTAACTGTTATTTCCTGACCTGCATATAGATTTCTCAAGAGGTAGGTCAGGTGGTCTGGTATTCCCATCTTTCAGAATTTTCCACAGTTTATTGTGATCCACACAGCCAAAGGCTTTGGCATAGTCAATAAAGCAGAAATAGATGTTTTTCTGGAACTCTCTTGCTTTTTTGATGATCCAGCAGATGTTGGCAATTTGATCTCTGGTTCCTCTGCCTTTTCTAAATCCAGCTTGAACATCTGGAAGTTCACAGTTCACGTATTGCCGAAACCTGGCTTGGAGAATTTTGAGCATTACTTTACTAGCGTGTGAGATGAGTGCAATTGTGCGGTAGCTTGAGCATTCTTTGGGATTGCCTTCCTTAGGGATGGAATGAAAACTGACCTTTTCCAGTCCTGTGGCTACTGCTGAGTTTTCCAGATTTGCTGGCATACTGAGTGCAGCACTTTCACAGCATCATCTTTCAGGATTTGAAATAGCTCAAATGGAATTCCATCACCTCCACTAGCTTTGTTCATAGTGATGCTTTCTAAGGCCCACTTGACTTCACATTCCAGGATGTCTGGCTCTAGGTGAGTGATCACACCATCATGATTATCTGGGTCGTGAAGATCTTTTTTGTACAGTTCTTCTGTGTTTTCTTGCCACCTCTTCTTAATATCTTCTGCTTTTGTTAGGTCCATACCATTTCTGTCCTTTATCAAGCCCATCTTTGCATGAAATGTTCCCTTGGTATCTCTAATTTTCTTGAAGAGATCTCTAGTCTTTCCCATTCTGTTGTTTTCCTCTATTTCTTTGCATTGATCTTTGCATTGATTATTTATCTTAATTGGAGGCTAATTATTTTACAATATTGTGGTGGTATTTGCCATATATTGACATGAATCAGCCATGGGTGTACATGTGTTCCCCATCCTGAACCCCCCTCCTATCTCCCTCCCCATCCCATCTCTCTGGATTGTCCCAGTGCACCAGCTTTGAGTGGTCAATTTGGGCACCATCAAACCTGGACTGGTCATCTACTTCACATTTGGTAATATACATGTTTCAATGCTATTCTCTCAAATCATTCCACCCTCACCTTCTCCCACAGAGTCCAAAAGTCTGTTCTTTATATCTGTGTCTCTTTTGCAATCTTGCATATAGGGTTGTCATTACTATCTTTCTAAATTTCATATATATCTATTAATATACTGTATTGGTGTTTTTCTTTCTGACTTACTTCACTCTATAAATAGGCTCCAGTTTCATCCACCTCATTAGAACTGACTCAAATGCATTCTTTTTAATAGCTGAGTAATATTCCATCATGTATATGTACCACAGCTTTCTTATACATTTGTCTGCTGATGGACATCTAGGTTGCTTCCATGTCCTGGCTATTGTAAACAGTGCTGTGATGAACATCGGGGTACACGTGTCTCTTTTGATTCTGGTTTCCTTGGTGTATATGCCCAGCAGTGGGATTGCTGGGTCACATGGCAGTTCTATTTCCAGTTTTTTAAGGAATCTCCACACTGTTCTCCATAGTGGCTGTACTAGTTTGCATTCCCACCAACAGTGTAAGAGGGTTTCCTTTTCTCCACAATCTCTCCAGCATTTACTGTTTGTAGACTTTTTGATGGCAGCCATTCTGACTGGCATGAGATGGTACCTCATTGCGGTTTTGATTTGCATTTCTCTGGTAATGAGTGATGTTGAGCATCTTTTCCTGTGTTTGTTAGCCATCTGTATGTCTTCTTTGGAGAAATGTCTGTTTAGTTTTCTGACCCATTTTTTGATTGGGTCGTTTATTTATCTGGTATTTACCTACATGAGCCTCTTGTATGTTTTTGAGATTGATTCTTTTGTCAGTTGTTTCATTTGCTATTATTTTCTCCCATTCTGAAGACTGACTTTTCACCTTGCTTATAGTTTCCTTTCTTGTGCAAAAGTTTTTAAGTTTAATTAGGTCCCATTTGTTTATTTTTTCTTTTATTTCCATCACTCTGGGAGGTGGGTCATAGAGGATCTTGCTGTGATCTAGGTTGGAGAGTGCTCTGCCTATGTTTCAGAGCTGGAAAGAACTTAAAATCACACCAAGCTTTTGATGAAGAAATTGAGACTCTGAGAAGCCAAGTCATATGTGTGCCCCCATTGAACATCCTGACCTAAAGTGGAGTTTTCTATGCAACTGAGAAAATTACATGGAGCTATACAAGTGATTGAGGGCATTATATCCCAGTTATTCAGTGTTTAATAAACCAATGAACACTATGGTACAAATTTCCAACCAATAGGAGGAATGAAAAGAGGAAATGGTCAGGGAGAATGAGAAGTTCTGGTTAAGAACCCTGTGGGTCTGCCCAGCTCTAAGCTGGAATCAAGATTGCTAGGAGAAATATCTACAACCTCAGATAAGCAGATAATACCACTTTAATGGCAGAAGGCAAAGAGGAACTAAAGAGTCTCTTGATGAAGGTGAAAGAGAAGAATGAAAAACCTGGCTTAAAACTCAACATTCAAAAAACTAAGATCATGGCATAAAGTCCCAACACTTCATGGCAAATAGATGGCGAAAAAGAGGAAACAGTGACAGACTTTATTTTTTGGGCTCCAGAATCACTGCAGACAGTGACTGCAGTCACAAAATTAAAAGACACTTGCTCCTTGGAAGAAAGGTTATGACAAAGATAGACAGCACATTGAAAAAGCAAATACATCACTTTGCTAACAAAGGTCTGAATAGTCAAGGCTATGGTTTTTCCAGCAGTCATGTATAGATGTGAGAGTTGGACCATAAAGAAGGCTGTGCACCGAAGAATTGATGCTTTCAAACTGTGGTGTTGGAGAAGACTCTTGAGAGTCCCTTGGACTGCAAGAAGATCAAACCCGTCAATCCTAAAGGAAATCAACACTGAATATTCACTGGAAGTCCACTGATGCTGAAGCTAAAGCTTTAATACTTTGGCCACCTGATGTGAAGAGCCAATTCTTTGGAAAAGACCTTGATGCTGGGCAAGACTGTGTGCAAGAGGAGAAGTGGGCCACAGTGGATGAGATGGTTGACTGACATCATTGACTCAATGGATATGAGTTTGAACAAAGTCAGAAAGATAGTGAAGGACAGGGAAGCCTGGCGTGCTGCAGTCCATGGAGTCGCAAAGAGTTGGACATGACTGAGCAACTAAACAACAAACAACCCCTAAGTAGCTGTGAGTCTTGGGAAATAATTCATCTTGAGGGATATGGATTTCCCCATCAGTTAGATGGGAGGAAGTATTGGGATTAAGGCCAATCTTGAGGTAGCTGTCACCTTCACAGGCAAGAGTGCTTTGTATCTCATACAAGTCTCTCTCCCCAATGCCCTTTTTTTTTTTTTTTTTGCTCCTATTCTTCGTTTTTCTTCATTTATAATTACAGGATTTTCAAGTTGTCTGACTCTTTTGTTGGCAGCTCTGTTCTCCTCATTCATGTTTCTCCTCTTTTATAGAAATAAGCCAAACCATCAAGCTAGGTCACTTGAATGACTAACAGAGAACAGAAATGGATTGGACAGATAATCAACTCTCACTTTCCCATTTTTCTGTGTCTGCCTACTCGGATGATGGTTAAATACAACAGGTTCCATTTCTTTTGAAAAGCCTTGAATTTGGTGTCCCTCACACTGAGGGCCTTCTAAAGTGCATTGTCTGTTTCCTTGACTTTAGGCTTAAAGCTGATTAATCCACCAATTCTTGAATGGTTTCCTTAAAAGCTCTCTGGTTCGGCAGATGCAAGGAATACTCACAAACCAAGAGCAACAGTACAATCATATTTCTTTACATGAACAACAAAAAAAATGTATTTCTATTCTGGGATGCATAGGCCAAAGGAGTAGAACAGAAAAACGTGGCTTCTTTATTTGTATTCTTAATTTGAATTTACACCACTATAGTACCATCCAATGGAAACAGCATGTGCCATGAACCTTCATTAATCGTTTGGGCTATCCAGGTTCTAAACTCTTATTCTAATGTTGGGAAAATTACGCACTGTGCCAGAGGCTAGCTAACTGTTCACCAAACTTTTTACTTTTTCTCCCAGGTGCTCAGCTATACAACATTCTCTTATGCACGTTTGAAATGTGTGCTCAGTGGCTTCCGTCTGGTATGACTCTTTGAGATCCCAGGAACTGTAGCCCTCCAGGCTCCTCTGTCTATGGGATTCTCCAGGCAAGAATACTGGAGTAGATTGCCATTTCCTACTCCAGGGAATCTTCCCAACCCAGGGATCAAACCAGCATCTCCTGTGTTGGCAGGAGGAGCCTTTAACAGTGTGCCACTTGGGAAGCCTCCTAACTAACCCTTCAATTCAAAGATCGGTTAAGTTTGCTGAAGATGCTATAAGCCACATAAAACTTGTGCTATAACTATAATTCAAATTCATCTCAGCGAACCTTAAAAGTTCTTCCCTTGAATTCCCGGAAAAAATGGAAAGCTCTCAAAAATAGGCAGTTCTATTGCATTATTGTACCCAGACACTTAATTTCTACCACCTTCTGTGGCATTTTCTGGCATTTGTGAAAAATATCAGGGAAATATTGCTTCTCTGTTCTTTAGAGTCTGATCATCACTCCCTTGGCCCAATAACCTTTTCCCAAATAAGCTGCCTAAATTAGATTCCTAGAATTTGTAAGGATGTACAAGAATTCTCTTTGGGTTATGGTTTTAAAATATGAAGTGAGAGCAATTTGCTCTTGGTGGAAACGTGCCCTTTGATCACTGTGAGGTTCTGGAAGGCATGGCCTGGCTGTCGTTTCCCTTCCCAGCACTGCCTGTGGCCCCTTCTTCCCAAACCACCCGGAAACCACCTGGTCACTTGACGCCTGCTTGTAATCACACCCGTTGTTCCTCCTCTCCGTTCTAACTGCAGCCCCTCCTCTGCTGAGCTGACCAGACCCCAGCTCTGACTCCAGCGCCCTTTCTCTGGCCCCCAGGCCCCCACGCACCATGCTGCTGTGACAGCCACCTGTCTGGGCAGTAATTATTTATCAGGGGCCTGTCTTCTAAGGGAGGCTTCAAGCTCCATAAGGCAGGACCTTTACTTCTCTACTCAGAGCACCTAACTTAGTGCTTGACATATAATCGGTGCTCAATAAATATCTCCCAAATGAGCTTTAAGCACTTTACAGGTGGCTCAGCAGTGAAGAATCTGCCTGCAGTGCAGGAGACTTGGGTTCAGTCTCTGGGTTGGGATGATCCCCAGGAGAAGGAAATAGTAACAGACTCCAGTACTGTTGCCTGGAAAATTCCATGGACAGAGGAGGCTGGCAAGCTACAGTCTATGGGGTCACAAAAGAGTCAGACACAACTTAGTGACTAAACAACAAAAATGAATATTAGACACGTATGTCCAACTAGTTATGTGATACACTCACTTGGATGAATCCAAGTGAATATTCAAAATGGGGCTCTTGATTGCATCCTCAAACCCCGAGTGCCACTCCTTATCTAGGCTTCTCAGTTTCAGTAAACGCACCAATGTCCATTGGGCTCTCAATCTAGAAAGCAGGGAGCATACTGAGTACCCCACCTTCCCTCACCCCAACATGCAGGCCTGTCCTCCACTTCTGAGCACCCCAGCACATCTCTGCCTCTGCCATCTTCTCTTGCTGGGGTGACTACAGGACACTCCTAGGTGGTCCCCGCTTTTCTCCTTTCATCCCCTCCAGTACATCTTCCACACAGCAACCAGAACAAGCTCTTCAGTCATTCCCATTTCCAGAACGTTCCATGGCTCCTCACTGTGCACAGAATACAAGGCAGCACCTCGCCCTGGCTGGGAGAAACCCCATGACCTCCCCCAACCCCGCCTCTCTGGTCACGGCATTCCTCCTGGGTTACTCTAACTCAGACATTCAGCGCTTCCCAATTCCTGGCCTAGAATATTCTTCGCCCTGTTCTCTTCCTCAGGACCCTTCCCTGAAGAGCCTCCTCACCTTCTGCACCGATTCTAGTCATAGAACCTTATTTACCTCCTTTCTACCATTCCTCAAGTTGTGATTGGTTTGCTCTTTTGTTCACTTATTTATTTGCCATGTCATGAAGGTAAGACTCAAGGTCACATGCCATTGCATCCTCAGCATCGGCATGCGGCCTGACACAGAGGGGCTGCTGTTGTAGAGAAAAGCATGTGTGAATGAAGGGCCACACAAAGAACCTGGGAGACGGGGCCACAGGGATGTCCGTGACGCGGATCCCTGGGTGATCACCACACACCTGCAGCGTCTGATTCATGGAAAAGCCAGAAGCACTCTTCAAAGATACAGGCAGACTCAGTGACCACAGAGCAGTAAGCATTCGTGTAGTGCCTGCAAGTGGGCTTCCCAGGGGGCTCATAGTAAAGAATCCACCTGCCAATGAAGGAGACATGGGTTTGCTCCCTGGATCGGGAAGATCCCCTGGAGATCGAAATGTCAACCCACTCCAGTATTCTTGCCTGGGATATTCCATGGACAGAAAAGCCTGGCGGGCTACAGTCCATAGGGTTCCAAAGGAGTCAGACACAGCTTAGCAACTAAACAACAACAACAGTGCCTGCGTAGACATGATCTCAGTTAAATCACACAACAACTGCATGAGGCAGTCACTCTTATTATCACCTTACAGACAATTTTTAACAAAACTCAGAGACTCACCCACAACAGACCATTGCATTTGTAACCCACAGAGCAGGTTCCATTTTGGGTCTGGCTGACTCCACACAGAGCCCCCACACCCATTCTGAGTTTTTCCCCAAATAAACCAAAGCTCTGACTTGCTACTCCTAAGGTTTACTCCAGACTGTACATTTAACCTGATTACTAATTCAGATGACTGGACTTTCTTTGTATCCAAATACATGATGAAATGTGGTTATAGCAAGCTCCCTAACTCATTCTCTAGGACAGGCATCCCACTCTTCCTTTTTAAGGGTGACTTCTTATGAAAGCTCTGCATGATACCTAACTCAAATGACCAATTTCCAACAACTTCCACAGTAAAGAGATTCTTACCTCGGAATTCCAGTCCTCTAAGTTGAAAGGTGACAAGGCCATTGCCAATTTCAATCAGGTGAACGAAAGCATTGAGGTAATCTGAAGCCAAAATAAAGCAATCTCCAGAGCTGTAGTTGCCCCACCGGCCAAGGATGAGGTCTCCACAGAGGGACTCCTGGAGCGCCCTTGTCAAGTGCTCGTAAAAGATGGAATTGAGGTTGTTGCCATCGCTCCCTGAAGACAGGACAAGAAAGAAGACGCCCAGTGAGTCCTGCTCCAACGTGCTCTCCCTGGGAGATGGGGAGCCCTAATCAAGGGGTGAATCAGACTCCTCAGACACTTCGCCCGTTGTGGGGGGCTCTGGGAGACCCTCCTATTTCTTCCCTCTCTGCTCTTTCTGGTCAATGTCATCTGCATAAATGGACTGAATTCCTGTCTAAACGAGACACCTGACAAATTCCTATCTCCAGCAGAGATCTCTTGCCTGGACTCTAGACCTGTCTACTTCCTTGTCTACTTAACATTTCGTGTATGTTTCCAATGTTTCTGCTCCACCCAGTGTGTTCAAGTCAGGCCCTGCCCCCCCAGTCCCGCCCCCAACCTGCTCTCAGCTGTCCAGCTGGCCACAACCTAGGCATCTTTCTTTCCACTTCGTCCCACCTAAGGCTCTCAGTTTCACATTCTTCAAGTATTTTTTGCACCTTCCTACTTTTTCCCATTCCCAGTACCCTTGCTTTATCCCAAGTTACACGGTTTTTCAGGTGGAGGACCACAATGGTCATGTGACTCACCTATGCGTCTTCACTAGGACACGCTTCCTCATCGATTCTCTACCCCCCCAGCCAGGATGAGCCTTTCAGACAAAAGGGGAATGTGTCACCCAGGGCCCTGCAGCCCATTTCTTAAAGAGGTTTGTGAGGGCTCTTAAGATAGAGACACAACTTCATAACATCACCTATAATAGGGTCCCATAAGTCATCCTCCTAGGAATAAGCGAGGACACCAGCCTGATCAAACCCAGGGTGTATAGTCACACCAGGGGCGCTGTGTGCTCTGCTCCCCACTTCAGTCTCCACCCTCACCTCTCACTCATCTCTTCCTCAATCTTCATGCTTAGCAATACAGAACTGCTCCCAGTTGAGTGACTCACTTGCCCCTTCCCACCCCGGGCCTTTGAAGAGACTAATCTTTCTGCCTGGTTTCCCTTCATTCTTCTCTGTCTTATTACCTCTACTAATCTTTAGACCTCTGTTCCATGGCCACTTCAGGGAAGCCTTCCTTGACCCCTTTGCCATGCCATGTTATAGGACATCAGGACGATGACCCTCTCTGCTTGAAAGCACTTGAAACAGTTGGAATTTGACTTTTTTTGTGTGTGTGTATATGTGTATATATGGTTATTTGATTAACCTCTGATTTCTCCAATGCACCCTGCAGTAGTGAGGGAAGACTGAATTTGTTTATTTTTGTATCTCAGTGCTGGCAGATTCTTAATATGCAGTAATGACTGACTAAACATCTGTTGAATAATAGATGACACCATAGATGATACAGCTTTGTTAACAGAAATTTTGCTTTTGAGAACATAATCCATTAAGTAACTCTAGGGTTTCACTGAGAAATAATTTACAGACAATAAATTGTATGTGTGTGTGTGTGTATAGTGTTAGTCACTTAATTGTGTCTGACTCTTTGTGACCCCATGGACTGTAGCCCACCAGGCTCCTCTGCCCATGGAATTCTCCAGGCAAGAATACTGGAGTGGGTTGTCATTTCCTTCTCTAGGGGATCTTCCTGACCCAGGGATTGAACCCAGGTATCCCTGCATTGCAGACAGATTCTTTACCATCTGAACTATAGGGAAGTTTTATATATATACACACATATATATTCTATAATTATTGATAGTATATACTGTGTAAACAGTGCATATATATGCATATATACATATATAACTATAGTCTACAATATAAATAATTATTGCTAGTATACATTTTTATATATTATATACGAGTATATAAGTTATTATATATCAATGCCACTTACTAACTTTAAGTTATATATGTATATAAAACTCAGATTTATTGAGGCATAATTTACAGAGAGCTAAATTTGCCCTTTTTAATGTCCAGTTCTGTGAATCTTAAAAAATGCTTATAGTCACATAACCGCCACTTAGAATGCTGCATTTGTGCTCCATCCATACTGAGGTATGCAGCAGTAGTTTGTTCTGTCTCATTTGTATGTGGTTACTACAGTTTGCTTAACCATTCAGTGGCTGAAGGTCCTTTGGGTTGTTTTCAGTATTGGTGAACATGAGTAAATCCACTCATGACATTCATGAACAGAAGTCTATAAGAACATGTTTTCATTTCTCTTGAGTCAGCCCCTAAGAGTGGCACTACCGTTCTCCAAAGTGGCTGGACCATTCTGCACCCCAGTCGCAGGGACTGAGAATTCTAGTTGTTCTGCATCCTTGCCAGGATTGCTGCTTGCTTGTTTGAACTTAGCCATTCAGATGGAGTGGATGAGGACATCAGGGGAAGAAAAAAGGAAGGATACAGCAAAGGAGATGGGGTGAGGGAACACCCTGCTTCCCAATAAAGGGCCAGTGTGTTTCAGGGGCGTGAAACTGGGGGTCCATGATGCGTTTCCTTTCATGTCCTGGCTGGGCTGACTCCTTTTACTCCCTCTGTCAGATCTCTCATGATGAAGACAGAATCTTTTTTGAGAAGACTGGGTAAACTGGGAAGTCCTCCTGGTCTGTGGTCCTGGGAGTGGAAGAAGTACTGGGAGGGGCTAGAAGGAAAGTTTGTCACCAGTGCTTTCACTTTAGGAGCATCTTTCCTCTGAGGAGTAAACTCTGCCTCCAGAAAGTCAGAGAAGCATAGAGTTGCCCCCAAAGAGAAGAGGCCTAAAGCAAAGCTCAAGGACCCCTTCTAGGCCAGCTTCTGGCATGGAGACAGAGATTCAAGAAGTTTGGAGATAAAGATCCTTGAAGATCTGAATGGAGCCTTCCTGCTCGGTACTCTTGGGAACTGGAGCATCACTGAGGGTGCAGGAAGGTGCAGACTGGCCCCAAATGCACCCACGTAAGGAACAGCACTGACCCACGGCTAAGAAATCTACAGGATAACACTATCAAACTATGGATATCAGGGCTAGGCATTCACGACAGTTAAAAGCCAAATTGAAATAGGTGCATTTATAACCTATTTATGATTAATGGAAAGAAACAAACTGTTCTATGGACTGAGTCCTGTCATGTCCTCTAATAAGGTATCATTATGCTTAATTTTCTATGCAGATTAAGCCTGCCTGACCTGCAGTGATATTCATTTTCTCTGATGAAGCAGCATGCATCCAGAGACACTAATTGGAGATTACTCCGAGTCTCTGGTACTTTTAAAGAAAAAACCTTAACAAGAGAATTAACTTTTGCTTAACTGTTCAAACTGTTTGATGTATGAATAAAACAATTTAAACCATGAAAAGTTGAGATCTTAGAACACACTGACCACACATCTGTATAATTAGACTAAAATGAGACAAAATTATGAACAACTAAAAGCACAATGTACTTATGAAACTGTCTATATGCCTAATGTCAATGGCCAGGCAAAATTAGAATCCCATGGCTCCACATTAGAGATGTTTACACTCCAACCACACCCCCTTCAAATTGGGCTGATACAAAGTTTAGCAAAAAATAAACCTGCCTCTCCAGATATTTTCAAGTTTCAAATTATGATTTCAAATTAATCATGTATATGCAATTCAAATGTAGCTAATAAGCAGGATACAATTCTTCCTAGACAACATTTTTGGCACAGAGGAGAGAGTGAGGTGGATTAAAAATAGAGATTGGCTTAAATTTGCATACTGATATGAGGGAAAAAAAGGTCAAATGCTTCAAAATGAAATAGACTATAGGAAGAAAAAAGTAACTTCCTGTTACTATGGCAGATAAATCTTTCCATAGATTAATGTTATACAAAGACTCTGAAGATATCCAGACCCTGGATCCTGGAATGACTGGCCTTTAAGGACATCATAATGCTAATTTTTTTTTTTTTTTTTTGCCAGAATACCAATACCAAGGTTTACTGCCTGTATTTGATGTTTAGCATATACTAACTAAAATGTTGTAACCAACAGTTATTCAATATTGAAAAGATATCTAATCAGTTCTAAATCATGGAAGAATCCATTTCTAAACCAAATCAGGATACTTGATCAGTTCTATTTGCACAGTTTTATTTCTACCATCAGTACATTTACCAAGACATTCACTGTCTCCACAATGATTAAAAAAAGTGAGTACTTAATTCCTATTTTTTGGATTGAAGGAATCCATCTACACAACAAAATAAATAGCTTAAAAGAGAGGCAGCGGACCTTTCTGGGCAGGGAGGCTCCAGTGGTTAAGACTAACACTTCCAACACAGGGGCATGGGTTCAATCCTTGCTTGGGGAACTCAGATCCCATGTGCTGCAAAGCCAAAATAAAATAAAATAAAATAAAACAATAAAAAAAGAGAGAAAGAGAAGGAAGATATCCTCTTACCTGGATCCTTTTCAATTTGGACCACCAGTCTTGTGTTGGAATTATCCACACGCCTTGTACTAGAAAGAGCCACAGAAGAGTAAGAGGTTGTGATTAGATCCCTGCAAATGAGAGCTGGCTCACAGAATCAGCTGTGTGGGTGGGAAATCCAGGGGAGATGGAGATCACATATTAGAGTTATTGTTTTACATTGACAAGGCTGAAGGAAGAGAGGGGTCAGAAGGGCGGGAAAAGTACAGAAAATACAGAGGGAAGAGATGTTTAGCACTTAGGTACAGGAGACAGACCTTTATCTTTATCAATTCTGAGTATCCAACCCACAAAATAAAAGCAAGCATTGAAATTGTCAATGGACTACCACTCGCTGACAGTACTTGAGAGCAGCACATACATAGCTATCTTGCTATTCAAATTGATTCCAGAACATTCTTGATAAGTAGTCCAGGTCTCCACCACTTGCTTTCAAGAGTTGGATGCATTCTTACAGACTTTTCTTAGGTTGAACCATAAGAATGAAGAACAGCTTTCTGCAGCTTAGGAAAAGGTGGATTGTCTGTAACCATGGTAACCAGTTGCCACCAGAACCAGTTTTAAACCTTTTCAGTTATGACAACTCACCTCAACCTACAGCTTTGGTAAGGCAGCCATTTCACAGTGGCTGCTTGCTTCTGAAAGTCAGCCAGCAAGGGACAGGCTCCGTGCAGACTTCTGAGGGTGACCAATCAGTAACAGTTTCCCCAAGAGACTGCCCTGCAGATGGTATCACCCCACTTCTGAATCTGAAACTCATCTGCCTTGAACTTCAGATGTCCCCCAAACCCTTTGTAAGTGCAACAGTCTGTTCTGCTTGGAGAGACGATGTTGGACTAGCCTTGACTTATTTCAGACATTGAGTGAGGGTCTTGTCATTCTTTGATGGATGAGATGTGAAACTGCCACCAACCACATGAAGCTAATGATATTCACCAGTTTACAGTTTATAAAAATGGAAATTTTGTTAGGGGAACCACTGACTGAAACTGCCCCATCCTGGCCAAACACAATAGTAACTACTTGCGTGAGCTATTTTATAATAGGAGATCCTAGTAAGGAATGCGGAACATCACCAACCAGAAGAACTCAGGTAGGTCAAAATGTCCTACCAACCTCCCAGAATCCTCCTTGCTAGCATCCATCTTGGCTGAGTGACGTGCACGCCACCAGGAAGGGCCCTGAGTCAGAATGACGGGCCAGAGAAAACCTGGAAACTAACTCCATGACCATAAAACCTGAGATGTGAGCCTCTTGGCAGAGCAGTCCTCCTGGGTTCCCTTACTCTGCTGCTCTCCACCTGGTGTCCCTTCCCAGTGAAGTCTCTTGCTTTGTCAGCCCATGTGTCTCCTTAGACAATTCATTTCTGAGTGTTAGACAAGAGCCCGCTCTTGGGCCCTGGAAAGCATCCCTCTTCCTACAAAAATCTCATAAGGCTAAACCTGTGCCATAAAGAAAGGGCTTTCACTAGAAATAGACCACTGAATGAAGGGGTTCCATACAGTTTGAACATAATGAGCATCTTATCTTTACCATACCTAGATATACCATGTTTCAGATATATGAGAACTATCTAGGCAGGATCCTGTTGGAGTTTTGTAGACTAGATGCTCCAGATGGGCTGTAGAGAAGGGATATTCTGTTACAGCTCGAAAAGGTCACATTGTTCTATTACTGCTTCCTTTTCCTTGCAAATACCATCAGATAGGCTTTGAAAATAAAAGAGCCCGGGTGGCAGAAAATAAAGCGAACAACAAAATTCTTTTCTAATGAAGGCCGTAATCCCATGTTGGCATAGTGAGTCCCTGAATGGAATTTTAATTTCACCTTAAGACCTAGGACAAATGGAATTTTCAGCAGCAGAATAAACAATTTTTAAAACGGGATTGAGCCAAAAGAAAGTCATTTACCAAACTCCTTAGGGAATTAAAACACCTTCTAAAACTATGTTAAATGAAAAGCTATCTGCAAAAGGCTTTGGATACAGAGGCTAAATTCTGATCAGCAGTAACTAATCCACGCTGCCTGTGTGCCCCCAGGGCCTCTGGCTCGCCACCAGACTCTCTAAGAAGGGCAAGTGTCAGCCTTACTGGGTATTCAAGGTTTTCTCCAGTGCTTTCCTCCTGTAAATTTGGTGCTTACCACTCAAAGGTGCTAATTAGCTCAGTAATTGGATTTCCGCCTTCACTGTCCTACTGCAGGAACATCGGTTCTGTTGCTCAGCGTGTGGTATGGTCAGTCGCTCAGTCATGTCCGACTCTCTGCGGCCCCATGGACTGTAGCCTGCCAGGCTCCTCTGTCCATGAGATTTTCTAGGCAGAGATACTGGAGTGGTTTGCCATTTCCTACTCCAGGGGTTCTTTCCCACCCACGGATCAAACCCTCATCTCTTGTCTCCGGCCCTAGCCAGCAGCTTCTTTACCACTCGCACCACCTGGTGGGGGCTTCCATCTCACCCGCCTAATCTCAGAGAGTTCAAAATGCCGGCGTGGTGAGATGCGTGCGCTCTTAGCACCTGCCTGGCAAAGTCAAGGCTCACTGCCTGTCACAGTGTCCCAAGGGCCACAAGCCAAGAGTCCAGTTACATGACAGGTCTTCCCAGAGAAGGTGACTCACTCTGAAGCATCTCTCCCTTATGTTAATACGGAATGCCAACAGCAAAGCTCATTTCCTCCCTTCAAGCTTTGCCTTCCTGCCTCCTCACCTAATTCCAGCACCTTGTCTCTTATGTGGCTTCAGCTGAGGAGCTGAAGTAATTTAATAGTAACTTAATTATACTGTTTCAAGTTCCGGTTTGACATAGACTATTTATGGGAGAGTGAGTGAAGTTGCTCAGTCGCGTCTGACTCTTTGTGACACCACGGACTATATAGCACACCGGGCTCCTCCATCCATGGAATTCTCCAGGCAAGAGTACTGGAGTGGGTCGCCATTTCCTTCTCCAGGAGATCGCCCTGACCCAGGGATCGAACCCAGGTCTCCTGCACTGGAGACAGACGCTTTACCATCTGAACCACCATGAAAGCCCATTTATGGGAGGAGAAGTCCTCATTTTTGACGAGGAAGTGTAACTGGCTGGAGTAAGAATTTTGACGGGCATCTGTTCATATGTAGAAAACAGGATGGATGGATTGTAGTTCTCTTCATGGGTCAGGACAGCATTAGAGAAATCTGGACAAAGAGAAGGCAGTCAGACACTAAACAGAAGGACACTGTCACATTTTAAGTTGAATATATGCACAAGTTTCATTTGGGTTAGTATTTTTTGATGATTTTTTGTGTTTATATTCATATGGGATATCGGTCTAAGGTTGTCTTTTCTTGTGATGACTTTGTCTGGGTTTGGTATCAGGGTAATACTGGCCCCACAGAATGATTTAAGAACTATTCCTTCCTCCACTCTTTTATGGGGAGATTTGAGAACTGATGGTAATTCTTCTTTAATCATTTTAGAGAATTTGAGAGTCAAGCTAACAGATTCTGGGCTTCTCTTAGCTGCGAGTTTTTTATTACCTACTAATTCCCTTTAATTGTTATAGGTTTACTCAGATTATCTATTTCTCTTTCAGTCAATTTTGGTAGTGTGTGTATTTCTATGAATTCTTCCAGTTTGGCTAGGTTATCTCATTTGTTGATACACAGTAGTTTATAGAATTCTCTTTCAATTATGTAATGTTGGTAGAAATGTTCTCAACTTTTAACTGTGATTTGAGTCATTTGAGTCTCTTTTTCTTGGTCATTCTTGGTAAAGGTTTGTCAATTTTGTCAATCTTTTCAACAAATCAATTTTTGGTGTAATTTATTCTTTCTATTGTTTTCCTATCCTCTATTTCATTTCTCATCATTTTAATTTGTATTATTTTGTTCTGTCTGCTTACTTTGGTTTAGCTGGCTCCTTTTTTTTCTAGTTTCTTAACATGGAAGACTAGCTTATTGATTTGAGATTTTTCTTTTTTTTTTTAATTTAGGCATTCACAGATATGAATTTCTCTCTGAGCACTGCTTTTGCTACATACCGTCAACTACAAATTGGCACTCACCATGGGCACTTGCCTGGTGGGCTACAGTCCATGGGGTCGCAAAGAGTCAAACACGACTGAGCAACGAAGCACATCTACCTCTACTAGGATTAAATCATGTGCTGCTGCAGCTGCTGACCTTCAACACCCCTTGAGAGGCCTTCCAGGTGGAGAACAGAGATGAGGCACTCTGTGATCTGAGGGAATAAAACTGGCAGGACAGGTCTTCAGATAGGTAGATATTTTTAGGAGCTGATTTTATGAGCCCAATTCTTGGTCTCCTCATATCTAGAAAAGCACTGCAATCCTTCATGGGATGGCTGTTTCTCATAGATGGTAACGATAACCCTATATGCAAGACAGAAAAAGAGACAAGATGTATAGAACAGACTTTTGGACTCTATTGGGAGAAGGCGAGGGTGGGATGATCTGAGAGAACAGCATCGAAACATGTATATTATCAAGCGTGAAACAGATCGCCAGTCCAGGTTGGATGCATGAGACAAGTGCTCAGGGGCTGGTGCACTGGGATGACCCAGAGGGATGGGATGGGATGGGGAGGGAGGTGGGAGGGGAGTTCAGGATGGGGAACACATGTAAATCCATGGCTGATTCATGTCAATGTATGGCAAAACCCACTACAATACTGTAAAGTAATTATCCTCCAACTAATAAAAATAAATGGAAAAAAAAAAGGAAGCTTCTGAAAAAAACATGTGCTTGTGTGCTTGATTGTATGTACACTTCCTTCACCAAAATCACATATATACTGTCCTTCTGCACTACATTAAAAAAATTACGTATTTTAATTGGAGGATAACTGCTTTACAATATTGTGTTGGTCTCTGCCACACGTCACCATGAACCAGCCATAGGTATACGTACGGCCCTCCCTCTTGAGCTTCCTTCTCGCCTCCCCCCACCCCTCTAGGCTGTCACAGAGCAGTGGTTTGAGCAAATTCCCACTATCTATTTTACATATGGTAATGTATATGTTTCAGTGTTACTCTCTGAGTTCATCCCACCCTCTCCTTCTCCCACCGTGTCCAGAAGTCTCTTCTCTATACCTGTGTCTCCACTGCTCTCCCACAAACAGGTTCATCAGTACCACCATTCTAGATTTCCTATATATGTGTTAATCTGCGATATTTGGAGCAGTTCTCAGAGGTATTTGCTGTCTCCTGGGCTGCAGTCCTCATTTTGCTCCCAGTACAACTTCACTTGCAAGTTTCATGTTGTGCTTTTTTAAAGTTGACAATACCGTATGTTTTAATATACTGTGCTCTCCTTTTCATTCACCACAAAATATTTTTTTAGTTTTCTCTTGTAATTTCTTTTTTGACTCATAGGTTGTTTAAGGTAACTTTATTTTATACATCTTTGGGAATTTTCTAGATTTCCTCTTGCTGTTAATTTCTAATTTCACTCCATTGTAGCTGGAGAACATATGTTATATAATTTCAATCCTTTTAGGTTTACTGAGGTTTGTTTTATGGCCTAAAACATGGTCTGTTCTGGAGAGTTGTTTCATGTGCCCCTGTCAAAAATGTTTTTTGAAAATCTTTTGCTTTGCAAAATACCCTGCCAAAAGGACAAAAAGACCAGGTACAGACTGTGGGGAAATATCTTCAAACCTCGTATCCAACAAAGTACAAGTGTTTATAAACCACTCTCAAACTTAACAGTGAGAGCAAAACAGAGACCCCAAAGCAAACAAAACCCTCACAAAGAATGCAAAAGAAAATGAACAAAGACATGAACACTTCTGTGAAGAGGACAGATTGACAACAAATAAACTCAGAAAAAGATGTTCAATATGATAAATCGTAAGAGAACCATAGGTTAAAACCACAATGAGGTATCACTATATACACCCAGCAGAATGACTAAAGTAAGAAATAGTGAAAATATCAACACACTGCCAAGGATATGCATAAACTAGATCTATTGCACATTGCTGGTGGGGATGTAAATGGTATCACTTCTCTGAAAAAAACGTATGGCAGTTTCTTTTTTAAAAAATTACCATTTTGTTGTGCAGTCACCAAGTTGTTTCCAACTCTGCGACCCTGTGAACTGTAGCATGCCAGATTACTCGGTCCTTCACTATCTCCTGGAGTTTGCTCAAACTCATGTCCATTAAGTTAGTGATGCTATCTAATCATCTCATCCTCTGCCACCCTCTTCTCCTTTTGCCTTCAATCTTTCCCAGCATCAGGGTCTTTTCCAATAAGTCAGTTCTTCACATCAGGTGGCCAAAGTATCGGAGCTTCAGCTTCAGCATCAGTCCTTCCAATGAAATTTCAGGGTTGATTTCCTTTAGGATTGACTGGTTTCATCTCTTTGCAGTCCAAGAGACTCAAGAGTCTTTTCCAGCATCATAATTCAAAAGGATCAATTCTCTGGCACTCAGCCTTCTTTAAGGTCCAACTCTCACATCGGTACCTGACTATTGGAAAAACCTAGACTTGACTTTACAGACCTATGTCGGCAAAGTGATGTCTCTGCTTTTTAATATGCTGTCTAGTGAGCATATGAACCATATGAGCATAACTACCATATGAGCTAGCAATTATATTCCTGGGCAGTTATGCCAGAGAAGTAAAGACTTATATTCACCCAAAACCCCACAGACCAATGTCCCTAGCAACTTTATTCATAAAAGCCAAAATCTGGAAGCAACCCAGATGCCCCTCTGCTGTTCAGTCACTAAGTTGTATCCAACTCTTTGCAACCCCATGAATTGCAGCAAGCCAGGCTTCCCTGTCCTTCACTATTGCTCCTTGGAAGAAAAGCTATGACAAACCTAGAGAGCATATTAAAAAGCAGAGACAACATTTTGCCAACAAAGTTCCGTATAGTCAAAGCTATAGTCATGTACCGGAGTCATGTACAGATGTGAGTTGGACCAAAAGAAGGTGTCCTTGAATGAGTGAGTTGCTAAGCAGACTGTCGTTTCCATTCTATGAGATGTGCTGTGCTGCACTTGGTCGCTCAGTCGTGTCTGACTCTTTGAGACCCCGTGGACTGTAGCCCGCCAGGCTCCTCTGTCCGTGGGATTCTCCCAGCAAGAATACTGGAGAGGGTTGCCATGCCATCCTCCAGGGGTTCTTCCTAACGCAGGGATCAAACCCAGGTGTCCTGCATTGCAGGCAAATTCTTTACTTTCTGAGCCACCAGGGAAGCCCATACTATGAGATACCGCTTAGCAATTACAGTTATTGACATACCATGATCTGTATGAATCTTCAGTGAACTACAGTTGAGTGAAACCAATCCCATGAAGTTAATTGTAATAGCATTCCATTCATATAAAATTCTTGAAATAACAAAATTAGAGAACAGATCAATGGTTATAGGAGTTAAGAATCAGCGAGCTGCAGAAAGGAAGAGTGTGTTCTGAATATAAAAGGGCAGCACCAGAGATCTCTGTGCGGGTAGAGACGGTCAATATCTCGACTGGACCAACACTGATTTCCCAGTGATAGTGATGCAAGATGTTAACACATGTAAATTGAATAAAAGGTATATGGGGAGATCTCTTTTTAATATTTCTTTCAATCCCATGTGAATTTATACTTTAGCTTTAAAAAAAAAGTTTAATTTAAAACATCTCCATACACATGTATATGTATAGCTGAGTCCTTTGTTCTTCACCTGAAACTATCACAACATTGTTAATTGGTTATATCCCAATACAAAATGAAAAACTTTTTTTAAAAAAGTGATACATTAAAAAAAAAAACCCATAGCTAGTAGCAAGCCTGAATTCTGTGACTATAATGCATTCATGCATGATTCTCATCTCTCACCTTAACTTGCTTGCATTGCAAATTAGGATCACTTCTATTGTTTCAGTCAGAAAAATCCAAGACTCTCCAACATTTCAACTACAGGATATGAAGTCCAACTATTCATTCACTGGGAAGTCATAAATATTTAGGGGATGAAAGTGTTTCTGCAAATGCAACTAATCAAAACAGTAATAAAAAATTCTAGTTGCATGTGGTTGGGCCTAAATGGGGAACTGAATAGATGGAGATGCAAAAGATTATAAGGGATTCCTAAGTATTAAATGATCAGGGTGCTGCTGCTTTTGTTTCCCAAGAGTAACATGACTGACTTAAGGTTTTGACTTCTGGGTACAACAGCCTCCTGGTAAAAAGAGGCCCAATTTGACAGTGTTTTATTTAGAGTTCTGGATGATATTTCTCCTGGGGATGAAGACACATTTATTTCTTTATTAGTGACCACTGGTATGTACAGAATTTGGATCAAGGTGAGCACACAGAAAAAAGAAATGCCAACCGTTGGCAATGAGATTGCAGGATTCTGCAGTGACACGCCTGATGGATTACCTCTGGACCCTCCTGTTTTCATAGCCACTCGTCTCAAGAGAGAGAGCAAATCCAGAAGACACACTCTCCAAACGTGAAGTCTGTTAAGACACAGTGCTGTTTTGTCCTCAAGGGACGTGGCACTTAATAAAATCACACCAGCTCCTTTTTCCACTGAGATGGACTTCATTTTTCCTTTGTTATTTCATTCACTCCTAATATATAACATTTTACCTCACCCATGCTCAATCTTCAAACCTCTTACAAAACCAAGTTCAACGAAAATGGTGCTTCTAATTCTATAATCACCATGAGACACCTTGCCAAATCAGTTACACTGACCAAAATGATAAATAAAGGTGTCATATGTAGGCTTGTGGGGCTTCTCCGGCAGTTCATCAGTAAAGAATTCTCCTGCCATGTAGGAGACTTGGGTTCAATTCTGGTGGGAAAGATCCTCTGGAGTAGGAAATGGCAACCTGCTCCAGCATCCTTGCCTAGGAAACTCCATGGACAGAGGAGACTGGTGGGCTACAGTCCATGGGGTTGCAAAGAGTCAGACGTAACTTACTGACTAAACAACAATAATAACAATGCAGGCTTGACCTCTCATGCTTGCATTTGCAGTGATGGTGTACCTTACGAAAAATAATTTGGCCTGGAAACATTATACAAAAACAATAAGGCAGGAACCTAAGAATGAGACTGAAATTTTAAGTTGGTAAATCTGATTTCTGTTTGTAACTTGGCTTATGATTTATTAAATTACTTGAGAGACGTAAAAGAAAGACTCCCATAATTTTTCTGACCTTCAGTTTTCTGAGTGCATAAAATGGCAGCTAAAAAACAGCACTTTTGATATGAAACTAAAATACAGAGACCTTTTTCTGACTGCCTACTGCAAAATTAAACAAAGAATCACTTAACCTTGTAACAGGTCTATTACCCAAGGGAATGAGGAGTGACAATGGATAAATAGGAAATGGTTTTTATATCACTGCATCGGTACATCTGGGTATAGGTTTCTTTTATGGGGGAAAAAAAGAACAGTAATTTTTTAACCCTAATATGTTTTTTTTTTTCAAATTTGATTTTAAATACTAAAATTGTATTGAATCCTGGCTCTGAGAGCACAGGCATCATAGACAACAGGAAATGAGATTATTCACCTCCTCCAATTGTCCTCCACCTCCCCAGCTTTTCCCCCAGGCGGTGTCTTTGACAAAAACGAGGAAAATCTCCTTAGAAGGCTTTGTCCCAGATAACTTTAACTAGAAAGCTCCTGTTCTATCATTGTGGATGACTCTTAAAATTAGAGATTTTTAAAAATTTTGTTCTCTACTCAAACAACACTTGCTGTATTGTTCAGAAGCTCCAACACGTTGGCCACCTGATGAGAACAGCCGACTCACTGGAAAAGACCCTGATGCTGGGAAAGACTGAAAGCAAAAGGAGAAGGGGATGACAGAGGATGAGATGGTTAGATAGCATCACTGACTCAATGGACATGAATTTGAGCAAACTCCAGGAGATAATAGAGGACAGAGGATCCTGGCATGCTATAGTATATGGTATCGCAAAGAATCAGACACTACTTAGCTACTGAACAACAAAAATAATACAGAGTTCTTTAAAATCCACTAAGAACTTTCTCTCCTTTCTTCCTCTCAAACCTCAAAGTATTCCCCTCTCCAAAGCTTTCCCAGTCTCTAGGAAATTAAGGTCCAAGCACACAAACACCAAAATATGTAACTTAATTAGACAATACAAAACAGAAAAAGAATATAATACATTAAATTGCCATTATTCTTATCAGGTAACATTTTTACTAATTCTCACATATGGGATTATTTTTCCATTATTGGTCATTTTTCATTTAAACCAGCTTGATGGGGAGTATTCATCTACTTAATTGTGTTTACAGAGAGAGAGAGAGAAACGTGGTTACTGAGACATGAAAGAGCATTATAAACCCTACGGAGTGGTAATGATGGCAGAATGCTTTCAAAGTGACAAGAAAAAAAGAGCATGGCTTCCTATGTTCACATAATGCATTAATTTCATTAATCAGCCAATTGTATCATAAACCCCGAAAGAGCAACCATATGTGAAGTCTGGGACAGGTCTTAGCCTTCAATAAAGAGGGACTAAAGTCAGTCTTGGAAGTATGCTCAGAGTATTGTGAATGATAAATGTTGCCTGCCATGTCAGCAGACAAAAGATGCTGCAGCCATCACGCCATGCATTAGAACCACCCAACCGTGCACCCTGCGGCTTTCCATGGCCCAGTGGTAGACAATCCATCTACCAATGCAGGAAACGCAGGTTTGGTCCCTGGGTCAGGAAGATCCCCTGGAGAAGGGAATGGCGACCCACTCCAGTATTCTTGCCTGGAGAATCCCATGGACAGAGGAACGTGATGGGCCACAGTCCATGGAATTGCAAAAGAGTTGGACATGACTTAGCAAGTAAACAACAAAAAACAACAATGGTTCACCCTGCGGGGACTCAGGATGGGAAAACACGGGATGCTGGCTCCAGATAGCTGAGGTGTGTCAAAGGAACCATTTCAGTGAGCCCAGACTCTTGCATCTGCCCATACATAGAAAAGTGCTAAATTCCTTGAGATGGCTGATTTTCTTTAATTAACAGTAATCATTTGATGCTCTGGGACCACCTGGTCTATGTTGCAAAACTATATACCCTGATTCCTCCCTTACCTCTTCTGAGAAGTTCCTCAGAGCTTTTGAGAGGCTGTCTCCGGGGCTTGCAGGCTTCAGCAAGTCCTTGGAATAAAACATAATCCTCAACTTTTTGGCTGTGCTTTCTTTTCAGTTGACATTTACGAAATTAAAGAGCCTTCTGCCCGTGCCCCTCATGACTGCAATGTTAAAGATTGAGTTTGAACCTAGAGCTTCAAATGCAAAAGTCCCCCAGGATCCAGAGCGGCCATCCCTTAGCCAACTGCTGGGACAGTGTGGCCAGTAGCATGTCTGCCTGATCACAGAGAAGGACTCTGAAAGGGCTTAGGGTTCGTGGCATTGGGGAGTGAGCCCTCAACTGTGCAAATACCTCCATCTGCCCAATAAATCTCGTGAGCCAGCAACACTCAAGCCCTGCAGTAAAAAGGTCTGAGAGGCAAAAGCTGGGGACTTCGGCCTTCCTTTGTTTAGAATCAATCCATTCCATCTCCAACACATGCCTAAAAGCAGGAAAAGCTGCCAGGCCTCAGAAGGGCTCTGCCTGCACACTGCTAGGCTGACACTCCCTGCAGACTCAGACGCACAGCCTTGCTCCTGGGTGCCCTTGATACGTCGGCTCAGCAGCACCAGACCGCCGGGGAGCAGGTGGGCAGGTGGAGGCCTTCCCGCAGGCGCCCAGTCAACTTCACTGTTCCACACCTTCCAGATTCTCTAACTGCTCAGCAGGGTGGAACAGGACTCTGGGTAAAAGTATGCACAGCAGCACAATGAATAATAAGCTCAAACCTGTGCTATTTGAGAAATTCAACGCTCTGGAGTTCCTCAAAAGCATCCTCCTTATGGAATTCGTTTGCATAATTGCTCATCACCACACCTGAAGTGTCAAACCTTACCCCTGGGTACATGTATGCAAGCTTTCTCATCCATTGGCAAAACAGCCGGATGGGGCCAAGTTCATCATTTAGTGTCTCAGACAACAGCATTCAGACACAGAAACTGGGATTCCGATTGAGAAAATCCAAGAGAGAGAAGAGATGTGTAAATTCTGATAAGACACTGGATGTATCAGACAGAGTTTGGAAAAGGCTCAGACTCCTTTCTGCCAGTCCACCCTTCCCTGCAATTCTAGAGTAGATTCACAGACTTAAGGGCTAAAGATCTTACCTTTGTGCTGTCATTCCCCTAAATGAAATGGTGAGGGAAAGATCCTTTTGATTAAAGCTATTACTTGCTTTTATTATGAGTGTTCAGATTTCAGGTGATAGGAAACCCAACTGGAAATGGCTTAAGAAAAATCTGAAATGCGTTGACTCACATAGCTGAAAGGTCAATGGAGCCCAGCTGGACTCAGGGGCTAGAGTGGATGGTGTCATCAGGAATCATTCTTCTGATTGATTCCTCAGCCCAGCCTGTTTGCTGTGTTTTCAGGTCAGTTCACACCTCATGGGGACAAAAAGGCTGTCAGAAGCATTAAGCTTTCATTCTACACCACCAAGTCCAGTGGGAAATAGGATTCTCCTCTCCTGCAGGCTTGGCACACCCTAAAGTCCCAGAGCTCACTCAGACCAGGCAGAAACAATCCATCTCCAGGACTCCGAGTTTCACACCTTGTTTTTCTATTGTCTTTTTGGCCACAGTCTCACTTGTTCATCTGTTTCTTGCTTACCTGTGACCTGAAGTCCAGGACACTATTTATGCAGAACTAGGTTCTACAAATTGGAATGAAACATGAGTCAGGATACATGTCCACAGACTCAGCTCATGTGTCCCCAGGAACCTGGCTGAGATTTAGTGATACTAAACTCGGAGCTCCTCTGGCTCTTCAGTCCATCTTGACACCTCCAGTTCATTATACGTAACTGAGAATGTTTATTGCTGGCTTATCTTCACTTCTATCACTTTTGGAAAGTTCGAGACTTAGTCCAGTTTCCCACTCTGCCTGTCCTTGTAAGTCCCAGGATGCACTGCCTCCCCAGACATGGCTTAAACCATGCTAATCCCAAAACACGCCTCATTTATCAACAGACACCCATATGAAACCTCAAAGTGACTCTCAAGCATTTTTAAACGGCTCAAAACACCCAGATGTCTATACGCATCAGACTTTGAATCCCTTCTAGGGAGAGGATTCCCAAAGACCTATCATTAGCTCCCAATAAAAGTGAGGGTGTTTCCTTATTCCTTTCACAAGCCTATCAAGTTACTGGAGGCTCCAGAAAGCTAAGGGCACTGAAGGCTGCAGACAGGAATTTCTCAAATTGCCTGTTTAAAAAGAAAATTGCATCTGAATTAATTAGTTTGACTCCCTTTCTGGGAAATTAGAAGACACTTGATCCTTGGACCTCTGGAGAAGGAAACAGCAACAGCAACCCACTTCAGTATTCTTGCCTGGGAAATGGACAGAGGAGCCTGACAGGCTACAGTCTATGGGGTCACAAGAGTTGGACTTGCTCCTTGGAAGAAAAGTTATGACCAACCTAGACAGCATATTAAAAAGCAGAGACATCACTTTGCCGACAAAGGCCCATGTAGTCAAAGCTGTGGTTTTGCCAGTGGCCATGTATGGATGTGAGAGTTGGACCATAAAGGAGGCTCACACCGAAGAATTGATGCTTTTGAAATGTGGTGTTGGAGAAGACTCTTGAGAGTCCCTTGGACTGCAAGGAGGTCAAACCAGTCCATCCTAAAGGAAATCAATCCTGAATATTCATTAAAAGGACTGATGTTGAAGCTGCAGCTTCAATACTTTGGCCACTTGATGCGAAGAGCCAATTCACTGGAAAAGACCTTGATGCTGGGAAACAGTGAAAGATTGAGGACAGGAGAAGAAGAGGGGGACAGAGGATGAGATGGTTGGATGGCATCACTGACTTAACAGACATGAGTTTGAGTAAACTCTGGGAGATAATGAAGGGACAGGGAAGCCTGGTGTGCTGCAGTCCATGGGGTCACAAACAGTCAGACGACTGAGTGACTGAACAACCATCCTTTCTGGGCTTGATCTTTTATTCAGGATCTCAGGTGAACTCCTGAGGGTCCTTCAGGCTTCAATCCTGCTCTGAAGTCACATCTGCCCACTTGGCAGGGTCTGGAACCAGTGCGCCCCAGTGCCTCACATCATTGGTGGTTCTGGGTCTCCCAGCGGGAGAGGCTCCCATTACTGGTCTGGCAGTCCTGGAGGCAGCAGGCTATACCCAAGGGGGTGCCCCTTCACCTTCCTGCGTGGGATCCAGGGCTCCTGAGAATCAGGCAGAACTGCAGTTCCTGAGCATGGCCTCCGGAAGGACCACTGAAGCGCCCAGCTCAGGGATGCAAGAGCATCACAAGGTCCCCGTGGAAACAGGGAACGATGAACCCCTCAGCGATGGTCCAGATCTGGCCAGGTGGCCACTCACCACCTCTCATGCAGCCTGAGGACGGGGCTCCAAGCCCCTGAGCTGCGAGGCTCCAGTGGTCCAGTCATCAGTGAGACCACTCAGAGGATGATCCTAAGAGAGGCCTTGGGCAAGTCGGGCTTTTCCCGTGGCTCAGTGGTAAAGAATTCGCTTGCAGTGTAGGAGCTGCAGGAGACGTGGGTTCAATCCCTGGGTTGCCGAGATCCCCTGGAGGAGGGCATGGCAATCCACTCCAATATTCTTGCCTGGCCATTCTCATGGACAGAGGGGCCCGCTGGGCTACAGTCCATGGGGTCACGGAGAGCCAGACACGACTGAAGCAAATGAGCAAGCACGCACTTGGGCAAGTCGTGTTCTGACTCGGGTCAGTTTGGACCTGCCTGAGGGCAGAGGAGAGGTGTGGGCCCCACATCCGCTTCTGTGGAGGTGACAGGCGACACAGCCACCAACTTCTGCAGCACCCGGGGCTGACCCCGCGGGGCGGGGCCGCACAGGGCTCCCCTGGGGACCCAGAGAAGGCCTTTCAGAGAAGGGAGACCCAGAGAAGGCCTTCCTGGAATGAGGCCCATGGGACCCCAGCCTCGGCTGCAGCCCCCTTCCCATATAGACAGGCTCTTGGGACCACACCTCTGGAGTCAAGAGCAAATGCTTCAGTTGGCAGTCACTGGCTTTAGTTTGGGGTTTCTTGCTGTTGTTTGTTTGTCTGCTTTTTGTTTTTGGTGTGGAAGCCATTTTGAGAAACTTTATGACATAATGGGAAATGCACAGGGCCTGAAATAAGGCCAGGCCTGGGTTAATATCTTGGTTTGGCCACTGACTTGTTCTGTGACCTTGGGCAAGTTATTTCACTGCCCTGACTTTCCCTTTTCTGATCTGTGAAATGAGAAAAATGAAATCCTACTTCCAAAGCGAGTGACAGGACAGGAATGAATACATTTGAGAAAGTGAGCAGGTGGTCACTAAATACAGAAAGATGAGGCTCACTCCCATAACTGCTACTGCTGCTGCATTGTTGCCACTGCTTTAAGAAGTATGTCTCCAGGGCCCAGCACACTCCTAGGTATGCATTCAAGAGCTCTCAGAGCCCTAAGGCATCTGATAAGGGAGCTTCAGGACTTTAACCCCATAGCAACTA
Organism: Odocoileus virginianus; assembly: GCF_023699985.2. Classification (NCBI taxonomy): domain Eukaryota; kingdom Metazoa; phylum Chordata; class Mammalia; order Artiodactyla; family Cervidae; genus Odocoileus; species Odocoileus virginianus. The sequence continues at coordinate 83,146,594 of NC_069680.1, read as the reverse complement.
TGTCCGAGTGCTTTATAAAACATGCGTGCTAAGTCGTTTCAGGTATGTTCATCTCTCTGCAACCCCATGGACTACAGCCCGCCAGGCTCCTCTGTCCATGGGATTCTCCAGGCAAGAATACTGGAGTGGGTTGCCAAGTCCTCATCCAGGGAATCTTCCCGACCCAGGGAATCAAATCCACACCTCTTACGTTTCCTACATTGACAGGCAGGTTCTTTACCACTAGTGCTATGTGGGAAGCCCTTTTAAAACATATCCAAATAAATTCTGGGGTAGCTTCATTACAAGTTGAAATATGTAAATACCTCTCTGGAAGAACTGCAGACTTGAATTATAATGCAGCATTTTACTATTAACCCATAAGCCATATAAGCTTCCTGCTTTACACTTAAAAAATGTCTTTTGAGTGAAATATTATATTCCTTATATGTGAAATCTTAAAAGAAATGATACAAATGAACTTACAAAAAAGAAACAGACTTGCAGACCTTTAGAAAATGAACTTAGAGAATGAACCAGGGCGGGTGGGTAGAAGGAAGAGATAGTTAGGAAGTTTGGAATGGACATGCACACAGTGCTCTATTTAAAATGGATAACCAATGAGGACCTACTGTACAGCACATGGACCTCTGCTCAACGTTATGCAGCAGCCTGGAGGGGAGGGGGGTTTGGGGGAAATGGATGCATGTATGTGCATGACTGAGTCCTTTCACTGTTCATCTGAAACTATCACAACATTGCTTGTTAATCGGCTATATCCCAACAGCGGCTTCCCCAGTGGCTCAGTGGTAAAGAACCTGCTTGCGACGAAGGAGACACAAGAGAGGTGAGTTCAGCCCCTAGGCTGGGAAGATCCCCTGGAGGAGGGCATGGTAACTCACTCCAGTATGCTTTCCGGGGAAATCCCCTGGACAGAGGAGCCCGGTGGGCTACATTCCATGGGGTCATAAAAGAGTCAGACAGGACTCAAGTGACAGAGCAGCAGCAGCAGCATACCCCAATATAAAACAAAAAGTTTGTAAAACAGAAAAACAAAATGCCTTTTGAGATGCTTAATGTTTTACACGAAGATCTTACAAACAACCCTTAAAGCACAGCTTGCTAGGAAGAGAATATCCCCCAAAATCCCTTCATTCTAAAAAAATTAGAAAATAAAGTGTGAAGTTAAGAGTTTCTTTTTTGACTGCCTTAACCATGTCAGGCATCCATGACTCTGTCCAGCTCATCATCATTAACAAACCATGAATGAAGACCCAGATGATGACAGGCAAGCCCATCTGCAGACAGTACAAGTGAAGGGGCTGGAGAGAAGATGAATGATGATGGACACATTGATTTGTATGGACTGGAATGCTGAGCTGAAGCCAAGAAGTTGAGAGTTGATAGAGGAAATGAAAGTTTCTGCCTTTCAGTAAAACATATACACGAGAGTGGGATGATGAAGACGGCTTGGCAATACTTTAGCAAAATAATTGAGGAGGTTTAGATTTTAAGATGCTGAAGCTCCAATACTTTGGCCACCTGATGCGGAGAGCTGACTCATTGGAAAAGACCCTGATGCTGGGAAAGATTGAGGGCAGGAGGAGAAGGGGACAACAGAGGATGAGATGGCTGGATGACATCACTGTCTTGATGGACATGAGTTTGAGCAAACTTTGGGAGATAGTGAAGGACGGAAGCCTCGAGTGCTGCAGTCCATGGACTTGTGCTAAGTCCACACAACTTAGTGAACAACAAGATTTTAAGAAGCAAAAGTGAGAGCAGAAGATAGGACTTAGAGTAAGTAACAGGTCCCTTTCCTGTGAACTGAGTAGGTGATACCTGGAAGTATCTGCTATGGAGGGCATGGACAGGGAAATCTCAGTAAACATCTGGATGAGGGCAGCTGAGATGCTCAAGGTCTAGACCATCTCACACCAAGAACAGACAGGACTGTTAGCCTGAAGCCGAGGGCTGAGAAGGAAGGAAAGCTTCCTTCAACCTGTTAGAGGATGGTACAGGTGGGGCAAGGATGCTGCGTGCTTCAGGATCGGCAGGTACATCCAGGTGTATGGGGTATTTGGGTAAGGCCACAAGGAGCAGATCTAGTGCAGTGAGAGCCCACTACTGTGGCTGACAACGCTCACAGGGGTGCTGAGTGAGATACGAGGTCTGCTCCAGGGGAGGAGCAAGAGGACTCCCTCCCTGAACAGACAGTACAGGGGGGATTCTGTAATTCCGAAGGTTCAGCTAGTTTCCCTTCTACATTACAAACCCAGGAAAGAGCTGCAGAATAACAAAGTAAGACCCATGAGAGCTCACCAAGACTAGCTGAAATATTTTGATCATCTATTCTGTTGTTTGATAAACTGCAAAAGAATGGCACTTGGAAGATCTCATTCTTTCCATTAGGGCAGCTCTGATGTTCAGAGAACAGAACCCAGGCTCTGGGACTGGCTAAGGCCTCAAAATAACCATAGCGTTTGGAGGTGAGGACCAGCATTTACAGAGCATCTCACAGCACGGGGACTGTGGATATGACACTCCATGGTCTACACATGTGTCCTTTCATGTGCTGCTATGGTTCTGTTCTGCCATTTCAGAAATGATTTCAGGTAGGTTGCAAGGAAACATAAAACATGTCTAGATTTACCTGAACTAAAAGTTAAATGACAGCAGATAAAAATACAAGGAAGAAGGGGCTTCCCTGGCAGTCCAGTGGTTAAGACTCCATGGATCCAATGCAGAAGACCCCAGATTTCATCTCTGGTAAGTGAACTAATATCCAAAATGCCATGCAATGTGGCCAAATTTTAAAAAAACAAGGTCAAGAGGGAGAGAACATATATACACACACTTCTAGCTGATTTACATTGTTGTTTGACAGAAAACAACAAAAGCTTGTATAGCAATTAGTCTTCAAATAAAAATAAATTTTAAAAAATACAAAGAAGGAAAGCAAAATGAGTACAGGATTAATTTGGTGTTTACAACTTTTAGGAGGCACATAGAGATAGTCATCCCATTTTACACATGAGTTAACTGAGGCTCACAGACTGAATTTTGTTGACTATGCAGGCTACTTCATTTCCTCTAATAATTTCCAGAGAAATCTGTAAGCAGGCCAAGAAGCAACAGTTAGATCCAGACATGGAACAACGGACTGGTTCCAAAGTGGAAAAGGAGTACGTCAAGGCTATATATGGTCACCCTGCTTATTTAACTTATACACAGAGCACATCATGTGAAATGGCAGGCTGGATGAAGCACAAGCTGGAATCAAGATTGCCAGGAGAAATATCAATAACCTCAGATATGCAGATGACACCACCCTCACGGCAGAAAGCGAAGAGGAACTAAAGAATCTCTTGACGAAAGTCAAAGAGGAGAGTAAACAAGCTAGCTTAAAACTCAACATTCAAAAAAACAAAGATTGTGGCATCTGATCCCATCACTTCATGGCAAATAGATGGGGAAACAATGGAAACAGTGACAGACTTTATTTTCCTGGGCTCCCAAACCACTGCAGATGGTAACTGCAGCCATGAAATTAAAAGACGCTTACTCCTTGGAAGAAAATCTGTGATCAACCTAGACAGCATATTGAAAAGCAGAGACATTACTTTGCCAACAAAGGTCTGTCTAGTCAAAGCTATGGTTTTTCCAGTCATCATGTATGGATGTGAGAGTTGGACCGTAAAGAAAACTTGCACCAAAGAACTGATGCTTTGGAACTGTGGTGTTGGAGAAGACTCTTGAGAGTCCCTTGGACTGCAAGGAGATCAAACCAGTCAGTCCTAAAGGAAATCAGTCCTGAATATTCATTGTAAGGACTGATGCTGAAGCTGAAACTCCAATACTTTGGCCATCTGATGAGAAGAACTGACTCACTGGAAAAGACACTGATGTTGGGAAAGATTGAAGGCGAGAGGAGAAGGGGATGATAGAGGATAAAATGGTTGGATGATATCACCAACTCAATGGACATGAATTTGAGAAGTCTCTGGGAGTCGCTGATAGACAGGGAAGCCTGGCATGATACAGTCCATGGGGTTGCAAAGAGTCGGACATGACTGAGTGACTGAATGGGACAGGCTGAATAATTTCCTAAAGTCAAACGCCAAATGAAGCATATGGACTGGGTTTTTAATCAAGGTCATTTTGAGTACCATCACCATCTCAGGAAGAGCTGAAGATGAAGTCACACTGATTATCTTCTTCCTGATTAGGGTGGGACAAGATCATGACATCTGTAACTGAACAACAACAAGCAAAGGCATGGAATGCAGAGCTGATTTTTTTTAAAGCAATCATATAGAATGATTCCAATCTTAAGCCAGCAGAGTGGTCCCATGAACATGCTTAGAGTATACTTGCTAACAAGAATGTTGTCCAGAACTATTTAACATTTTAAAATGAATCTGGACAATATAATAGAAATATAACAACCATGAAGTTTCATGTGCCCTTCAGGTGACTGTTACATGTGTCTCCTCATAGTATTTAACAGTATATAGAAGACTTTTGAAACTTCCCTGGTAGCTCAGTGGTAAAGAATCCACCTGCCAATGCAGGAGCTGTGGGTTCAATCCCTGGGACAGGAAGACCCCCTGGAGAAGGAAATGGCAACCCACTCCAGTATCATTCCCTGGGAAATTCCACAGACATAGGAGCCTGGCAGGCTACAGTCCATGGGGTGAAAAAAGAATTGGACATGACTTAGTGACTGAACAACAACAGAAGACTTATGATGTATCAAAATCAAATCATTGTGAATAGAACTTTTCCTTTTTTAGGGCTGAAGATGTGCCAAGTCAATTCAGTCATGTCCAACTCTTTGCAACTCTGTGGACTGTAGCCCACCAGGCTCGCATGTCCATCAGATTTTCCAGGCAAGAATACTGGAGTGGGTTACCATGCTCTTCTCCAGGGAATCTTCCTGACCAGTCAACTCCTTTAGGACCGAGACACTGTATAAAACAACCAGGGCCATGAGTCAAATACTTTCTAGCCTAAACATTTGCTTAATGTTAATGATAAAGTTTGGTTATTTAGAAGTTGTTTATATATAAAGGGAAGGATGATAAATCATAATATCAATATGTACTTCTAAAGCTCTTTAAAAGTACTCTAACATAAGAGGATTTATAAACATCAGGCACTATTATTACAGTGCATTTGCCATCACTGCCTGTAAATTAAATGGAGACACCAGGCAGAACTCATCAAGACAGATTTTAAAGACCTTAGTGAAGAACAGTTTAATAGTGAACATTGTGTTGGTGGCAAATGAAATCCAGATTATGATTTCCTTTCTTTTTTACATAATATTGCTGGACTTCATTAAGTTAAGAAATAGTCATAGAACACCCACTGTGTGCAGAGTTGTTCTGTCTGCCCAACACAGGGGCACAAAGACGAAAATGAAGGAGTCCAAACTTGGAAGGAGGATCAGCCCACACCAGTCTTTGGTTCACTTCACAACAGCCACAGAACAAATTTGTTTCCCAAAAGTGATGGCTTTGGTACCTCTCATCCTAAAAGTCCTTCCCGAACCTTCCATTCATCCATCAGCAGATGGAATGATTCTCCGCCTTTTGAATCTGTGTGGGTGGAAATGGAGGTGTGTGGAAGGGGAGAGCATTGGATGAGAAGAGCCTGGCCGAGGGAGGGCTGGGAATGAAAAACGTGAATGTGTGATGCATGAAAAAGTACTGTGGAAGATAAGGACTGAGGTGAGGTGGGTCTGCATCTGTGCTGTCCAATACAGCAGCCTCTGGTCACATGCAGCTACTTACATTTAAATTAATTAAAACTCGATAGAATTCCAACTGCAGCCACATGAGCCTGTGGCGAGTGTGGAGGGCCGACACAGTGGAAGAGGCAGACACAGAGCACTTCCATCAGTGCGGGGCTCTGGGGGACTTCTCGCCAGGCAGCAGCGAGCCACCACTGACTTCATGGACAGTGTGACCTGTGCTGCTTCTGGGGAATCAACCGGAGAGCAGCTTAGTTAGGTGGGCAGAGGACATGTTTGTCACTGGCCCCCAGCAAGGAGCAGCATTCCGGTACGGATTCTGCGGATCTCAAGACAGACCAGGCTGGGGCAAACCGACAGGCCGGAGTCACCAGGTAGCTGGTGACTTACTGTTTCCACGGAGAATGAAAAGGGTCCCAGGGGACTTCCCTGAAGTCCAGTGGTTAGGACTCTGTCCTCCTAATGCAGGGGGCAGGGCTTTGATCCCTGGAAGGGGATGGAAGATCCCACGAACAGCAAAAAAGAAAAAAAAGAAGAAAGAAGCTGGCTCCTTAGGGTTCAGGGTTCACTGGAGTCTTGCAGAAGCCAAAGGCAGCTTTAGAAGGTCTGGGAGGAAAATCAGAGGACTGGAAAGTGAGGGAGCAGGGGTGGAGAGGGAGAGGGAGCCAGGTGGGGAGATGATGAGGGCCCTTCATCACACCCCAGGGTGAGGCTGGCGACCCTGAGACCCACTGGCAGACTGCGCCCACTGATACACAGAGAGGAGAGTATCTCTTAGCTGGGACAGTTAGTAAACAATCAATTACACTAACAACTGCTCCTCTGCATCAGACTGAAAAGAAAGTAATAGGACCTGCTACAGAGACACTCACAAGTAAGAATAAGAAGAGTCATTAGTGCTTGAAATAAAAACCAACAGTTTCAGATACAGAGAATGAGCTTTCCAGAGGGCTGGCAGGGATCTAGATGAGATTTCCTGCCATTTCCTTTCTGGGTTCCCACCACTCTCACTGTTCCAAATTCCATCACCGATCTTTTAAGCAGATGACCACAGGGCTCTGTATTCTGAGGCTTAACACAAGGTGACAAGAGACTTTTGGCTGACTGGCTTCTACATCAGCATCTCTCCCTGCCCCCCACCAGCTGGACTGAATATTTTCTCCAACTTGGCTCTTTCAGGGAGACCTAATGAAGACAGGACGTCCTCATACATGCCTATAGACCCTGCTGCTCCCTTCTCATCCCAGGACAGTCGACGAAAGCCCCCCTCCCCCGCCCCCCATGTAACAGAGTGCTATCCTGAGCTAAAGAATGGGTCACAGCATCATCATCTCATTGTGTGGCTGAATAAGGAAACACTCGAGCAGCCCATATTTTTAAGTAACCTTCACAAACCTATAATTCATATCTCAATGTATCATCCTGAATGGGTGGCTGACTCTTGGAAGTGAGGAAACTAAATATGAAAATACTTAACTTGTATTGCACAGGTGTTAGGATGACTCCCCTCAATAAAAGCATCTCACAAAGATTTCCCCACTTCCCTTGCTATGGGAAGCCAGTCAATCCTAAAGGAAATCAACCCTGAATATTCATTGGAAGGACTGATGCTAAAGCTGAAGCTCCAATAGTTTGGCCACCTAATGTGAAGAACAGTCTCACTGGGAAAGACCTGATGCTGGGAAAGACTGAAGGCAAAAAAAAAGGGGGTAGAGAATGAGATGGTTAGATAGCATCACTGACTCAATGGACAGACAGAAATATGAACAAACTCCAGGAGATAGTGAAGGATAGGGGAGCCTGGCGTGCTGCAGTCCACGGGGTCACAAAGAATTGGACACGACTTAGTGACTGAACAAAACCCCCTCCAATTCAAGGGGATGCCTTTTGCTTATCAAATTCTTTCCTGGCCCCCTACCAAAAGCTGGTTCTCAAACTTATCTGAGAACAGGAGACAAAAAGAAATCTTTTATGTTAAAGATCACCTTTAAAATATTGTGCACTTTCCTGAATAGTTAAAAAGCCTATGAGATCATCACACTTCTTATTCTCAAGTGTTTGTACCTTCCGGAAGTATGATTTTCCGAGCTCCACAAAAGTCCCCCAAATTGTTTTCTCCTTGAGAAGCTTAAAGAGAAGCCAGTGCTGCTGGCTTTCTTTCCTTCTGACTCTGTAAATACGCCCAGCATCTCTTTGCATGCATACTCACTTAGTCATGTCCAATTCTTTGCCAGCCAATGGACTGTAGCCCATCAGGCTCCTCTGTCCATGGGATTTTTCAGGCACGAATACTGGAGTGGGTTGCCATGCCCTCCTCCAGGGGATCTTCCCGACCCCGGGATTGAACCCACATGTCCTTCATCTCCTGTACTGCAGGGAGATTCTTTCACCACTGAGCTACCTGGGAAGCCTCAGCCTCTATTTAGACAAATGCAAAGGAGACTCTTGCTTACATGTAAGTTTTAAGATGGCTTCACAGCAACCAGCCCACCTTCTCGAAGTTGCAGAACCTGCCAGACACAGGAGCGGCCTTCTCCACCTCCCGGTGGTCTCACAGCACTGACTCACCTTGGGGTGCTCCAGTTTGGTTCGAACTCCCCAGGACCCCTGAATGGGATCCCCCAGAGATGGTTAGTGCAGTCGGGAGGGACTGGAGTTCCAGGCAGGGCAGTCAGAGAAGAGCCCCACCAGTGCAGGCCCACGTGGCAGTCCCTGTGTTCGAGGTGCTTTATGACTATTGACTCATATTCCCCCACAAGGCTGTGAAGTAGGCCTTATTCCTTTGGCCCCATTTTACAGAAGAGAAGAGAAAGGACTGAGGTCCCCCGCATCAGATGATGAAGGTGCGGTGTGAGCCCTGGCAGGCTGGCGGCCCGCGCTGGGCTCTCATCATAACACCCGACTGCCTGCCCCAGAAAGATGTGCGTTTCCACTCACAGAAACCATCTAACTGCACGGACCTCCTGACCTAACTCTGGCCTCTGTGACACACGTGGGCACGTTGTAAAGTGGCAGTGCGAGTGTGCTAAGTTGCTTCAGTCGTGTCTGACTCTGTGCGACCCTAAGGAAGCCTGCCAGGTTCCTCTGTCCAAGGGATTCACCACGCAAAATACTGGAGTGGGTTGCCATTTCCTTCTCCAGGGGATCTTCCCAACCCAGGGATCGAACCTGTGTCTCTTCTGTCTCGCACTGGCAAGCAGTTTCTTTCCCACTCGCGTCACCGGGCAGAGCCACGGGCAATGTAGATATGTTACAGAAGATGGATTAGGGCTTGGATGGGACAGCCCAGGTAAGGCTTGTAAATGAGGGCAAAGGAGACAACCCAGCTGGAGACAGGCTGGCTCATCTTGCCCCCTCCTCTGGCTGTTCTTAGGTCCTCCCTCCACAAATCATTAGTGGCTCTTGAAAGTTACTCACAGAACCACTACTCCCCACCACTTGGGACAAAATCATGGCCCTAGCGGGATTTCCCTGGTGCTCCAGTGGTTAAGACTCTGCCTTCCAATGCAGAAGACAAGGGTTTGATTCCTAATCAGGGAACTAAGATCCCATATGCTGTGTGGCACAACCAAGAAAAAAAAAAAATCAACAGTTCTGGCTCCATCACTGTTTGCTTGAGGAAACTTATGACTGACCAGTACAAATAGCCAAGCAAGGCACATGCATCATCTTCTACAAGTTCAAAGGTGCTCAGAAAAAAATGGTGTCCTGAGCTGTGATGCATGCACACTGGTACAGGCATGGCATGTATATTTCAAAGGCACACAGAAGGCAGATGAGCCCCCAGGAAGCAATCTCATCCAATGACTAGACCATGGTTCCTAAGACAACCTGTCAAGGGCAACTGTTAAGACTGGGCAGTGACTGCTATATTTAAAATGGATACCGAAAAGGACCTACTGTATGGCACAGGGAACTCTGCTCAATGTTACGTGGCAGCCTGGATGGGAAGGAAGTCTGCTGGAGAATGGGTACATGTATATGTATAGCTGGTCCCTTCGTTGTTCACCTGAAACTATCACAAAATTGTTAATTGGCTAAAGCCCAGCACGAAGTAAAAAGCTTTTTTTTAAAAAAAAAAAAAGAATGCATAGTGATAACTCATTTTCCTTCACAACCGGTGAAACCTAGACTGGTACCGACTGCAAATTTGCCATCAGTAGACTTGGCCCAGAACCTGGAAGTGAGTGGGTGATCTGATGCAGGGTGGGGGTGGGGTCGCTAGGGCTGCCCCACAGGAGGACAAAGCCTGATGCCTGGACTTCTCACAGACAAAGGTCGAGGAGCATCCTGAACTCAAGTCTTAGCAGAGCAAGTCAGTAACGATTTTAGGATCTTACTTGTAGTTTTTCTCCCAGAATTTCACTGGCCTGACATACGATGTGATAAAAATGACACTCCCGAGAAATGGGCTCAATGGAGTAGAAACGATGGATGTGGCAAACGTCTGAAAGAAAAGCATGGCAGAATCTGAGGATTTTGAGTTAAGGCTCAAAAAGTGTGTTCATTGTTATTTTTCTAAATAATATTTGAGATTTTAACAAGTTTATATGAAAGCCATTTTCTCACCAAGGAAAGAAAGATGGGCATCTCTGTGGCGGCTGTAGGTACATTTTTGGAAATGTAAAACTTTCAATAGTATCCTGCTAGATCTCATTTATCACCACTGTGAAAACCAAATGATTCTCATAAAATTCCCAGCAGTCTCAGCACAATTCATGGCAAAGATTTAATATCTAAGAATTGAAAAGAACAGTGCTTTTTCCTGAGATAACATTATCTGAACCAGACATGCTGTGGCACATTTACTAAAGTACTAAGCAGCTTTATAAATAATTAAAATTAAATTCCACTTTGAAAGTAAATAAATACCATTGTTTGGGAAGACAGCATCCCAGTTCCTCAAAGAATCTTTTCCCACTATTCAAAAATCTGTGTCTTTTATCACACACTGAACACCAATAGATCAATTCAATTAAAAAAAGAAAAAAATCCAGCTCATATCTGGTTTATGAGCTAAAAACATGTACACATAAAGTCACAGTGTGTTGCCAGCTAAGTCATCTCCCTAGTACTCTGTATGGGTTTCCTACTTGTAGGCATGCCTCAACTTTACATACTCTGATCAGAAATGTAATTGTCCAAAATTAAAATAAGTATGGCTCTAACTTTTGGGTTAAGCTCAACCAATTGACCTCTGGAAATCTGGGGGAGGTGTAGAGGGCTAGTCCCTCCCCAGTTCCCCACTGTCACTGGAGAACTTGCCCCAGCGGTCAATCACACTCCCATCACTGTGCCTCAGGGGTGATGGTGGGGCCTGACGGGGAGAGTCAGCGGAGCAGAGGTGACAGAAGTCAGTGGGGAGCCAGACTGCCCAGGGTTTACACATGCACGTGATTCCTTGTGCTTCAGGCTGAGGGCCTGCTTGATTCTACTGCAGGTCTGATCTGATTTATAAGCATGGGGCTTCTCTGATGGTCCAGTGGTTAAGACTCCACACTCTTAATACAGGAGGTTCAGGTTCGATCCCTGGTCAGGAAACAAAGGTCCGCATACTACAGGGCAGGGCCAGGAAAAACAAAAATCTGATCTCCTGTAAGGTTGATTTTCCCACCTGGAAGGGAAGGTGTGCCTTTTTCTCATTGTTGCACAAATGGAGGTCTTATTTCTTTAGTCCATCTTTATAAAGTTCCAGTGGATAGTAAGAAATGCCTCCACGCCTGTCACAGATGGGAGGGCTCTGTGTTTCATTACCTACCAGGGCATAGAAGGGCTTTCCCGTGTTATCAATGGCAGGGCTTAGTTATGTGATGCAGGCCTTCAGAGACCCATTCATGTATAAACACAGAGAAGTGAGTGAGCCTTGTCTGTCTACAGGCACTTCCCTGAGCATTTTTATAGATGTAAAAGTTTTTCTTCATTTGTAGGGAGGTGGGAGGTGGGATGGAGATGGGGAACACATGTAAATCCATGGCTGACTCATGTCAATGTATGGCAAAAACCACTTCAATATTGTAAAGTAATTAGCCTCCAACTAATAAAAATAAATGGGGGGAAAAAAAAAGAAAAAAAAAATAGCAAAAAAAAAACCCAAAAAGTTTTTCTTCATTTGTAACTGTGTCTTTTTTTTTCTTCCAACTTGCTGTTTATTTCCATCTTGAGGAGTGAAATGACACACCAGCCATTAATAACCATGTTGAATTGTTTGGGTATCAAAAGATCTCACTTGTGCTACAATTTCAGTCCAGTTCCCTTTATTCTGACCTAGGTTCAAACGCAGAATCAGTTTCTTGTTAATTTGAACACTGGAAAGTTCTAAATATCTCTACTACATGGGACTTCCCTGGTGTTCCAGTGTTTAAGAATCTGCCGTCCAATACAGCGGACGTGGGTTCCATCCCTGGTTGGGGAACTAAGATCCCACATGCCACCAGGCACCTAATCCCATGTGTCACAACTAGTGAGACTGCTCACTGCAACACAGACACAGAACAGCCAAGAAATAGATTTAAAAAAAATTTTTAAACAAAGTATCAACAATTAAAAATTTTTAAAAATACCTCTGCCACAAAACATACCAATTTACTACACCTCCGTCATCAGAAGTAAAAGGAGCTACACAGGAGATGTCACTGAGAAAAGCTGCTGAAAAAGCAGAGTTGGTCACAGGGGAGATTCCTGAGGAGTGGGGTGCTATGGGGAGGGGGAGAAGAGAGGCACATCCGCCCTGGCAGGTTCGGGGGGCCCTGTGCAGTCTGCAGAAGAACCAGGACAGAGTCAAGCGGGAGCCAGGCTGTGTGGACTGGCACTGCCGTTCTTTTTGCTTCTAAAGATAAAAGAGTATGCTATCCATTTTTTAAACACCAGAAATAGTTATCCAGACATTAAGAAATGAGGGAAATATTGCTAGCTTATAAAGAAAGTTCAAATTTGATAGGAAAGAAAATGAAGCATAGTAAGTCAGAAGTAGGGCAGCAGTGAGCAGAAGATCTCATAGTTTATTTTATTTAGGGGCAATCAGTAAATATACATATATTTATAAATATATATTTTTAATATATATCAGTAAATATATATATATATATATATATATATATATGTAAAAATACAGAAGATCGTGACTATAACAACTAAGGCAGTACTGAGAAATATTTCCTTTTTGAGAGCCAAGAGGTGGGCCTAAGGGTTAGATGGTTGTTGTTCAGTTGCTAAGGATGGAGACTCCTTAAAAAGGTTCAGGTTTATTTGAGGGCATTTAAAATGAAAATGTCAATATCAATACTTAAAAAAATAATTGGAAGCTCAAGATGACATGCCAAATAGAAAGCAGTCTTTCCAATACACACATTTAATAGAGCGAATCTGGCTAACTCTGTCTAATTATTTGAAGATAATGGTCTTGCATGGTCTCTGCATATATTAAAAGGGTGATCATTCTCATCCTTCCCTGGAGGTTACAAGCTCAGAAACTAACACAGATGACTGAGGGAGAAAACATGATAGGACTGGAAAAACAATTTACTAAACAGTGACCTGCTGGCCTGAAAGTTAATTCAGTTTCAAAATGGAGCAAATTAGTCCCTTCTCAACACCAGGATGGAATCCACAGCTTCCTAATAGAGTGATAAAATCATTAACATTTCAAAATTAGTCAAGATCCAGGGCTGGCATTTAGGAACCTGATAGCTTCATCCTGATGGCATATATATCTGGTTTTTTAAATGATCGCATTATATTCTGACTGGTATGATGTTGGGCTGCAAATAGCAAAGAGTTAGCTTTACAATGGGCTTCCCAGGTGGCTCAGTGGTAAAGAATCCCCCTGCCAAGCAGGAGATCAGGGTTCGATCTCTGGGCTGGGAAGATCCCCTAGAGAAGGAAATATCCAGTATTCTTGCCTGGGAAATCCCAGACAGAGGAGCCTGGAGGGCTACAGACCATGGGTTGTAAAAGAGTTGGGCATGACTTAGTGACTAAACCGCCTTTACAATGGACCCAGGATGGGAAGGTGTCTTTCGGTGATGAGGCGGGTGCTGAAGCTCTTGCAGGCCATCACACCAGCTGTGGTCAGGCTCCACGATCACCGAAGGGTCTGTACCTGAGCAGAGGCAGGTGGGTGTCACTGGTGGGAACAGTGTTAGGAACAAAGCATGAGGATTCGTTGTGTCCGAAAACCAAATCCATCCGTCAGGAACACTGTTGTTGTTTAGTCGCTAAGCCATGTCCAGCTCTTTGCGACCCCATGGACTGTAGCCCACCAGGCCCCTCTGTCCATGGGATTTTCTAGGCAAGAATACTGGAGTGGGTTGCCATTTCCTTCTCCAGGGGATCTTCCCCACCAGGGGATCAAACCTGAGTTTCCCACATTGGCAGGCAGATTCTTTACCTTTGAGCCACCAGGAAAACCCATCACGAACATACTTAGATTTAAGGCCCACTGTGCTCCATCTGAGATGGATGCCACTGTCACCTTTGTATTTAGAGGAACTATCAAGTGCCAGGTACCACATGCTTGTGTGTGACCCCTCAACACACATAAAGGTCAGGTAATTGAAAGTTATGGCTCCCAGAACAGGTGTAATTCAGCTATGGAACTACAAGGAGTAATTAGTATTACTAAATTCATTGAACAAGGAAGAAGCCACAAGAAATGCTACAGATTTCTGTGAGACCAAATTCAGGATAAAATTGGAAACCACTACTTCAAATTTTAAATTCTTAGTCCAACTCCTCAGCTGCAAATTTATATCCATTTCATCTTTTTCATTTAACAAACAGGCTTTAAATTCTAAACAGGATACCTGAGACATGCACCAGAAATAAATAAAAATCCCCTCACTCTTTCATCTCACTGTCTTTGTTTGTAGAGTCCTTTAAGGACTCTGTTTAGAAAAACTAAAATGACTGCCGCTGTAGAAAATGAATGTTGTTATAAAGGGGTGGTATATAAGCTCACACTTTTGCAATCATTTTTCCTGAGCTTGTTCTGCCAAATAAGCATGAAACACTTTACAAATATCAGTGAAGGTCTAAGAACAGGAATATGGAGAATGTGCATTTTGAGGACAGCTTTGGGTATGATTAATTTTTTTAAAAAACAAATGAGTCAGAAGGACAGCATTTAAAAAAAATAATATAGAACATATTATCACTTTAAAAATGTGTGTATTAGTTGCTCAGTAGTTGCTTTTTGGGGTCCCATGGACTGTAGCCCACCAGGCTCCTTGTCTATGGGATTCTCTAGGCAAGAATACTGGAGTAGGTAGCCATTCCCTTCTCCAGGGGATCTTCCTGACCCAGGGATCAAACCCAGGTCTTCCTCAATGCAGGCAGATTCTTTACCATCTGAGCTACCGGGGGATAACAAATATCCCAAGTATACTTCTATCCCTGTACTCAAAGTTGGGATCCCAGGGGTTCCTTAAGAACTGTCCTGAGGAGCCTCAGGTAACCTCCAGGAAAGAAAGCTCCATGTGGCCATTAGAACAAGCTCACAGCACCCACAGTGGATGCCAGCCAAGACTGCGCTTCACACACATCAGTGGATCAGAATCCCAGGGAGTCCTGTGAAGATGGAGGTTTCAGGATTCCCCCTTTAATGTGGTTTTCAAGGTATGTGCTGACCTCGGGAATCTGCTTATTTAATAAGCTCCTCTAAGGATTCTGATAGAGGAAGTTCCTGGACCACAACTCAGGAAACACAAACTAAAAATGTATAAATTTAGTGGGAAGAAAAGTCCTTGAGGGAAGGCACATTTCAGGCCTCAGTTAAGAATATTTTATTTCCTCTCTCTGTCTTCAAGAATATTCTTGATTTTTCTTTCTCCCTCTCTCCAAATACACACACACACCACACACACACACAGTTTAGCTGTGTCAAAGTGATTTTTAGTAACAGCATGTTAAATTGTTTTGAAGTAAATTAAAACTAATTCTCATGGAAACACTTAAAAATAGACAAGGAAACCAAATGAAACTATGAATGATAAAACTAGGATCATTGGCTAATGACAATTGTAAAACAAAACCATAAATATTTTTTTTTGGTCTTCAAAGATATTTGAGTAATTCTGTTTGTGCCCAATTCTGGGTCTTTGGACATTCTTCAAGTATATGATAACCAAGCTATGTTTTAATATAATGTTATATAATAAATAATAATATAGCAATTATCTTTATAAATAGTGAATTAATTTGCACTATTTTGCACAAGTAATCCAAATCATTTAAGTGGTGATTTAAAAGACATGATATCTTAATGCAGATGCGGTCATGGGAAATGGAAAAATCAGAAGAAATCAAGTCACTCCTGAATATGCATTAAGAAACAGGAAGAGTTCCAAATTAAGAAATATCTCTTAAGGCTAAGTGCCTAAAAAGAAGCTACAGTGCCTCCCCAGGTCCCCATTAAAATGTAATCTTAAAGACTTTAAAACCTTTTTATTGCCAAGGTTCAATGAAAAGCTCACAACCGTAAAATATGGATCTGAGCCAGAGGGTGAAAACAGGAGCAGAAAGGATACGAGGGATTGCAAAGAGCTGAGCGAACACGTGAAAGGAGGAGCCCCAAGCCATCTGCCAAGGAGCCACATAGGTCATGACGAACTGCAGCTTGTGAAGCAGGTCCCCGAGCTGAAAGCGAAAGACAGAGATGCATCAGTGATGACCACCACAGTGGCAGCCGTGTCACAGCTGGTGAACAGCCCATGTTAAAGTTACAAAACGACACTGTGACTATCGTTAGCCCTCTTCCTGTTACGGTCTGGGAAATGGAATATTTTGAGAAATGAAAATATTTCCTTGCATATCAGTAAACAAAGGATGTCACAGTCATCAGCATCCACCGGTGAGCTCTGAGGAAACTCAAGAAAGGAAAGAATGCCTGTCATCTAGCAGCCATTAGACTGTAGCCACTCCCTATGGTGAGTCTTGAGGAATATCAGGATGTGAAAACATAGAATACTGGCCCCAGATAGCTGAGGTACACATCAAAGGAATGATTTCAATAAGCCCAGACTCATGCATCTACCCATACATAGAAAAGCACTAAATTCCTTAACCTGACCTATCTGGTTTCTTTAATTAACAACCATCTTTTGATGTTCCCACTACCTGCCCTTTGTTGCAAAACTCCTATATATCCTGGCTCCTTGCCTCGGCCCCTTAGAGTAGTTTCACAGAGCTATCCGAAATGCTGTCTCTTGGGCTGCAGTTCTCATTTTGCCCCAAATAAAACTTAACTTGCAACTCTCAAGTTGTGCAAATTTTTCTCAACACTTCCTTTGTCTCATATGCAAGACAGCTGTTCAAGGGGACTTTCAAACAGCAACAAGATGATCAGAGGAAACCTTGTGTGGTTAATTTCACCAAGTTAATGATATGGTATATCTCTGTGTTTCTTAAAGGAATACTCACAGCTTGGTCTTTCCTCCTTCATACTTGGGTCTTTCAGGGAAAGATTTATACAAAACCCCATCATGATGGACATTACTCAAGTTCTTTGTGTATGGACTTCAGCCTACCTCTTCAGTCACTCTTACTGGAGAAAACTGCTCTATAGGATTGAATTGCAAGTTACAAAGTGTTTTAGAAAGCCAAGATAGGATATAGGAGCTGCTGCATTTATTTGTTAGACAAGCCAGCACAGGAGAAAGCTGATTTCTGGGGAGAAGTAGGGGTTGGAGAGAAGAGACCTTATGTGGCCTAAGGATGAACACGAGGGGAAAAGCACCCACTGGTTTGGGCTGGAGATCCAGAACATAAATGTGCTGGGAAGGATGAAGAGGGCCGGACTCCCTGACTGCAGACCCCTGCTTTGTAGACAGCAGTGACTGATGGACCCCAGATGTGAAATTCTATGGCTGTCACTTCTAGATGCAGTC
This sequence comes from Odocoileus virginianus, assembly GCF_023699985.2. Classification (NCBI taxonomy): domain Eukaryota; kingdom Metazoa; phylum Chordata; class Mammalia; order Artiodactyla; family Cervidae; genus Odocoileus; species Odocoileus virginianus. The sequence goes on along the minus strand of NC_069680.1, from coordinate 83,128,975 downwards.
AGGAAGTACCAACATACTTCCTAAACTCCACACACACTCTTCATCCATAATGGAGACCTCATTTTTTAATAATTGAAGTATAGTTGATTTACAATGCTGTGTTAGTTTCAGGTAATCAGCAAAGTTGATTTCAGCTATACATGTGCATATCTATTCTTTTTTTCAGATTCTTTTCCCTTACAGGTTTGAGAAATGGAATATTTCCTGCTGTATCAGTAAAGAAAGGACGTCACAGTCACCAGTGATTGCAGCCCTCCCATGCAAACTAATGAGCCCTGAGGAGACTCAGGGAGGAAACAGTACCTGCCATGGAGAAGCCCTCCGACTGCAGCTGGTCCCTACTGTGAGCCCTGAGGAAACGCAGGATGTGAAAACCGCATACTGGCGCCAGATATCTGAGGTGCATATCGGAGGAAGGATTTCAGGGAACCCGACTCTTGCATCTTCCCATACACAGAAAAGCACCAAATTCCTTAACTTGAGATATCTGGTTTTGTTCCATTAACAATAATTTTGATGTTCCCAACTACCTGCCCTTTGTTGCAAAACTTCTGTATAACCTGGCTCTTCCCCTTGCCTCCTCAGAGCAGTTCTCTCAGGGTTTCTTGAGATGCTGCCTCCCAGGACTGAAGTCCTAAAAATTCCCGCCAAATAAAACATAACTCAATTTTTAGGTTGTGAATAATTTTTTGTCAACATATTATTACCAAATACTAATTACAAAATACCTGTGCTATATAGTAGGTCCTTGTTGGTTATCTATTTTATATATAGCAGTATATATATGTTAATCCCAAGCTCCTAATTTACCCCTCCCCACCCTTGCCCCTTGGTCACCGTAAGTCTGTTTTCTATGCCTGTGTGAATCTATTTCTGTTTTGTAAATAAGTTCATTTGTACCACTTTTTAATATTCTTCATATAAGCAACGTCATATGATATTTGTCTTTCTCTGTCTGATTTACTATGATAATCTCTAGGTCCATCCATGCTGCTGCAAATGGCATTATTTTATTCTTTTCATGGCTAATATTCCATAATAATGGAAAATTCAAATGGCAGGATGTGTTTGTTCCCTAGACTGGTTAGCATATGAGATAGTAAAATATATTCACCAGACTCATGATGTGAAAAGAGAAGGAAAAATAGAACTCTTAACGAGGCTCAGTAAGTGTGACACAGAACATCAGACGATAACAATGAAAAGAAAGCAAAGGCTGGAAAATGGGCCACTGATGAAAGTAAGGTTCAAGGAACCAAGATAACTGAGCCTGTCAGTGAAAGGTCAAATCTGTGATTTTGGAACCAAAAGATGAGGCTAACCTGAATTGTTTCATGAAAATGTCATAAGGAAAAGTGAGGTTAATCAGAATCCTCTTCAAATCTTCCTCTGGCTTTTCTTATCTTACCATACTCTCATCAATATTCTGGGTTTGGAGACTAACTTTAGAGTTAAACTTTCTTGGACCGGCTACAGAAGATGAACCAAGGACAGAGGTTCTCTCAAAGGCACAGCAAATCGGGAGCTCTTAAGAAGTGGCTGCATCCGGTAGTGTGCAGAATCCCACAGTCCAAATGTGTCCCCTGGGGACCCTGGTCACACACCTAGCAGTGAAGAGTTGAGGCAGAGAAGGCAAAGGGGAGAGCAAGAGAGAGGGAAAGAAATAGAGACAGTGGGAAGGACTGAGGCAGAGTAAAGAGAAAGGAAACGTGGAGGAGAAACGGGATGCAACTGGACCAGAAGAACTGTGAAGGAATATGAATTCTGGGTAAGAAAAACAAACTTTTTTTTTCCCAGTAACTTTCATGTTCTTCCCTCTGGCTCACTGACATCCACCTGAGAGCTGACTTCAACTGGCTTCCAAGTTCTTTCAGAAAGTCTACTTTAGTTTTAATCAAGCGGTTGGTGTAAGCTTCTTGAACCCTGGATCTGGATGGGTCTCCAAGGTTCTGGGGGCCTTTGAGATGCCAAAAATTGAGAGAACAGCAGTTTACTTTCTTATATCAGCTTGAGGTTGTAACTTTAAGGTTCACAAAAAGTGAGTTTTCTCCCAAACCATGGTTCAAATGTTCACAGTGGCAGTATTTACAATAGCCAAGACATGGAAGCAACTTAAGTGTCCGTCAACAGATGACAGGATAAAGATGTGGTACATATATATAACAGAATATTAATCAGCCATAAAATAATGAAATAATACCATTTGCAGCAACACAGATAGACCTAGAGATGATCACACTAAGAAAGCCAAAGCCAAATATCATATAATATCACTTATACACAGAATCTAAAAAAAAATTATACAAATAACCTTACTTACAAAACAGATTCACAGACTTAGAAACAAATTTATGGTTACCAAAAGGGAAACATTATTTGGGGGGAATAAACTGAGAGTTTGGGATTGTCATATATACACTACTGTATTTAAAATAGATAACCAACCAGGATCTACTGTGTAGCACAGGGAACTCTGCTCAATATTCTGTAATAACCTAAATGGGAAAAGAATGTGAACAAAGAATGAATATATGTATATGTACAACTGAATCAATTTGTTGTACACCTGAAACTAACACAACATTATTAATCAACTATACTCCAGTATAAAATAAAAAATTTTTTAAATTAGTCCTCTCCCCACCTTACTTCCCACCAGTTAAAGACAATGTGGACAGACAGGTCAAACACAGACTCAAACTCTTGACTCACTTCTCTTAAAAGATATGATTCCCTTTGAAGGTTATTATCATATCCATGCATCCCCACCATTAATTCAACCAGAGGAGGAGTATGCTAATTACAAAACAGAAGACATTCAAACAAAGGACTTTAGAGTACATCAAAAGCAACAATCCTTAGAAGTGGGGGGTGGACTCTCTTGTATTAACTTGCTCCTTTGTGCCCTAACCCAACTCTATCAAGCAAAATGCCTCTGGATTTGAAACATTCTCATCACAACACTGTTAAGAATTCTTAGTCTGTTTATTAAGATTTAGTCCTGTGACTCATGCTTAGGTGAAAACTGCAAGCATGAGCACGATTACCTTATGTGATGTATGAACCCCCAAATGCCCTGAAAATGAATCATGGGTTTTAAAAAGTTATTCCTGTTGGGTTTTCAGTGTATGACTATATCCTGGGAGGCTTTTAAGCCACCTCCTGGAAAAGCTGATAAGTAGGTCAGGCATTGCAACTACAATCAGACAGGCAGCCCCAGGGAAAGCCTCATCTGCAAGTTTAAAGTGTTAACAAGTTAAACTTTGCTGCATTATGATTAAATGAATCTATCACAATTATTTTTTGCATAGCACAGCAACCTGTATTTACACATAAGCAAAACCAGTAATCAGGCACATGCACTCTCATGCTCTAATTGCAGCCAAGACCCCAGGTATCTTTGTTCTTTTCCTATGTCTCTGCTTTGTGTTTTTACTCTTTTTTCATGACCACTGTGAAGAATAAAACACAAGCTTTGTAAAAGATTTCCAGTACGCCACTCATCAAAAAGACTCTGCTATTCTTAATCATTGAAGCCAGATCTCCAGAATGACAGTTCTTTATATACCAGTGATTGATTCCTCCACAACTCAGTAAATTTTTTTATTATTAAACTTTTTATTTTGCATTGGAGTATAGCCAATTCATAATGTTGTGGTAGTTCCAGGTGGACAGCAAAGGGACTCAGTCATACATAAACATGTATCCATTCTTTCCCAAACTTCCCTCCCATCCAGGCTGCTACATAACATTGACCAGAGTTCCCTGAGCTACACAGTAAAAATTCAGTAATCTGACAACCTAATAACACTCCATGAAGCCCACCAGAAAAAGGACATGCTGGCACTTTGTCAGACGTCAACACAACACAGTGTTTAAGAACATGAGCCTGAGGGCACACTGCCTGGGTTTCAATCCCAGCTGGCGCCTATCGTGGGGATGATACCTGGACCTCCCCACATGGTCATCTGAGGATTAAATGACTTCATCTTTGTTAAGGACCTGGGATGCTGCCTGGCAACAGTATGTGCAATATAGGACAAGTGGATATCTTATTTGAGGATGTATTTTCTCACGATCAGGAAATTCTAGGACTCCCCTCTAAACAACTAAAACTCCAAGTCCAGGTCCTCTTATTTTTCAGAGGAAGAAATCGGACAAAGGGAAGCTAAGTGGGCTTCTTAGGGAAGAAAGTGAGTTCAATGGATCATGTGAATCCAGATGTTGAAATTCCTAGTTCTCCACCTGGTGATGGATTTCTAACTTCCAAACTTACCACGTCTTCTTGAGGACACGAGCCATCCTGGAAGGACAACAGTAGGAAGCAGCAGAGGAAAGCTGTCTTCCACCTCTGCCTTTCTGCTGATAGCAGTGGGCAGGGTCACAAGTCTGAATGGGACAAATGGGGCCACAGCCACTACTGGGGACCTCTTCTCCACACGCACCAGGCTCTGATCTGTCCTGGAACACCCTTTTCAATACAAATGCCAAACGAACAATAGATGAGTCCACCCACCAAGTCCAGTGACAATCAATCGGTCCCAACAAGGCAGGCTATTGGGTTACCTGTGCTTCTTAAAGGCACAGCTCCAAGAAGGTTGATATGACCTACATATTTTTTTTCCCCTAAAAATGTAAAGAGGTGTGCTCCAGGTTAAAAGACTCAACTTCATATTTTCCCTTTACACTTCTTTCTTCTCTTCTAAGTCAGAAAAAAAAAATGAGAGAAAAGAAAAATTTATGAGTATCCAAAAAGCAATGTCTAAGCATACAAGGAAGTCAATTCATGAACACTAATCATTAATGAGAAGCATGGATGAAGAAGCACCTTCTGCACCATATTAGACCCTTATCTATAAAACAGTAACTCATTTAAGATAACAGTCAATGGAAAGAAGAACACTAACACCACCACATGCAGCACAGCATTGCACTTAAGTAGTTTAAAAAATTTTTATTTTATATTGGAGTAGAGTTGTCTCACACACTAGTAAAGTAATGCTCAAAGTTCTCCAAGCCAGGCTTCAGCAATACACGGACCATGAACTTCCAGATGTACAAGCTGGTTTTAGAAAAGGCAGAGGAACCAGAGATCAAATTGCCAACATCCATTGGATCATTGAAAAAGCAAGAGAGTTCCAGAAAAACATCTATTTCTGCTTTATTGACTATGCCAAAGCCTTTGGCTGTGTGGATCACAATAAACTGTGGAAAATTCTGAAAGAGATGGGAATACCAGACCACCTGACCTGCCTCTTGAGAAACCTATATGCAGGTCAGGAAGCAACAGTTAGAACTGGACATGAAAAAACAGACTGGTTCCAAATAGGAAAAGGAGTATGTCAAGGCTGTATATTGTCACCCTGCATATAAGTTAAATAATAACTTATATGCAGAGTACATCATGAGAAACGCTGGGCTGGAGGAAGCACAAGCTGGAATCAAGATTGCCTGGAGAAATATCAATAACCTCAGATATGCAGATGACACCACCCTTATGGCAGAAAGTGAAGAGGAACTAAAAAGCCTCTTGATGAAAGTGAAAGAGGAGAGTGAAGAAGTTGGCTTAAAGCTCAACATTCAGAAAACTAAGATCATGGCATCTGGTCCCATCATTTCATGGGAAATAGATGGGGAAACAGTGGAAACAGTGTCAGACTTTATTTTCTTGGGCACCAAAATCACTGCAGATGGTGATTAAAGCCATGAAATTAAAAGACGCTTACTCCTTGGAAGGAAAGCTATGACAAACTTAGACAGCATATTAAAAAGCAGAGACATGACTTTGCCAACAAAGGTCCATCTAGTCAAGGCCATGGTTTTTCCAGTGGTCATGTATGGATGTGAGAGTTGGACTGTGAAGAAAGCTGAGCGCTGAAGAATTGATGCTTTTGAACTGTGATGTTGGAGAAGACTCTTGAGAGTCCCTTGGACTGCAAGGAGATCCAACCAGTACATCCCAAAGGAGATCAGTCTTGGGTGTTCATTGGAAGGACTGATGCTGAAGCTGAAACTCCAATACTTTGGCCACCTCATGCGAAGAGCTGACTCACTGGAAAAGACCCTGATGCTGGGAGAGATTGGGAGCAGGAGGAGAAGGGGACAACAGAGGATGAGATGGCTGGATGGTATCATCGACTCGATGGTCATGAGTTTTAGTAAACTCTGGGAGTTGGTGATGGACAGGGACGCCTGGCGTGCTGCAGTCCATGGGGTCGCAAAGAGTCGGACACGACTGAGTGACTGAACTGAACTGAACTGAGAGTTGATTTACTGCCTTCCCAAGTAGCACAGTGGTAAAGAATCCATCTGCAATACAAGAGATGCAACGCAGGAGATGTGGGTCTGGTACCTGGATTGGAAAGATCCCCTGGAGGAGGAAACGGCAACCCACTCTAGTATTCTTGCCTGGAAAATTCCATGGACAGAGGAATCTGATGGGCTACAATTCATGGGGTCACAAAGAGCTGGACACAACTGAGCGATTAAGCACACACACAGAGTTGATTTATAGTGCTGTGTTAGTTTCAGGTGTATAGCAAAGTGATTCAGTTATACACACACATATTATCTATTTCAAATGAGAAAACTTAAATCCCCCATTTAGGTTGTTACAGGGTATTGAGTAGAGTTCCCTGTGCTATCCAGTTGGTCCTTGTGGGTTATCTATTTTATATACAACAACGTGTGAGCTTGGGACTGATATGTCACATTGAGGTACTTTAAATAGAAGTCCCATTTCCATTAGCTGTGAACTTGCATCTCCTTAGACAGTATGAGGCCTCTGTTTTTATGAAGCTTATCTCATTCCTAATGTTCTGCTGCCAAGCTCTTAAATCTCAGACCTAATAAAGCATAATAAACTTCCCAAATCACCCAAGTATGACTATACGAGAAAACAAAATCACTTGGGTCTTTTCCACTAAAAACACTCAGAAAAGACGAAAAGAAGTCACAGTGGAATAATTCTGGTTGTTTCCCAAAGAAAGACACCATAAATACTCTCACTTCAAATAACCCTTTCTGGAAACATCTTTTCAATTTGGCATAGACATGCTGTTGTATCTCTGCTCTAGGTAGAAAATGCAATCTGCATAAATTCACAAACTATCTTAAGAGAAGTGTCACCCAAATAAATATGATCCTAACCCATTTCCTTGCTAGTACATTCTTAAATAAGGCATAGGCCACCTTTCCTCTGGGGACTTCCTCCCTCTTTCCCAGTGAAATAACTTACCATTTACTGAATGTTCTTATACTAGGAGCTGCCCATATGATAAGTCCATTTGATTAAATTCAATCACTACCTGTTATCCCTATTTCTCTATACCTGGTATCCCTATACCAGCCTTACTAGTCTCCCATCCCAGACTAGTTCTTTTTTTTTTTTTTTCGCCCTTTTTTAAAATTTTGTTGTAAAATTCATCAAGTTTTTTTTTTAACTCAGAAAAATATGCAATTTACGATTATCAGTGTTTGAACTTGAAGAAGCAGGAGAGGCTGAAAGGAATCCCAGAGACTGGCTATTGACTTAAAGGTGAATTGAGTTCAAAATGAGTGAATGCTGAGACAGCAGAGATGAGAGTGCTTGCAAAGGATGTTGACACATAGGAAGACATGTGGAAGTTCAAGATGGAACAAGGTGATGAATTCAGGTGGGAGCCCAGCTGAGGGATTGAAAATCAGGAGTGAAAGAATTGGGGAAAGTGATCAGACGTGTTGATGCATAGGTAGGGATATGGGGAGTAGAAAAATGTTTAAGAGAGGACATACAAGAATAATGGAGAGAAAAAAAAAAAACTGCTGAAGTGTTAAAATATCAGTGTGAGGATTAATTGTAAAAATAATCATAAGGACAGTGATACATTTGAAGGTAAACCAAATACTAGATATAAATATTTAAGATGTGAGAGGGCAATTGGAGTTGAAGGTTAAGTCTCTGGGCTGAGAGAAAAAAAAAGACATTTTTAATTTCATATGCTTATCTTAATGATTTAACAGTATCCACTATACTGCTAAAGTTTTCAAACTTTAGTATTAATCAGAATTGCTTGAAGAGCTTGTAAATCAAGGATTCTGATTCCCACTTGCAGAGGTTCTTGATTCAGTAGGTTTAGGATACAGACCAGAATACCTTTCCAGTTATTCTGATGCTGCTTTTCTGAGGATCACACATTGAGATTCATTGCACTAAAGAACTAGAAGAATATTGTTCAATTTCCAAGCACTACAGGGAAAGAAAGGACCAAATAAAATTTATTCAATTCAATATAAGGCAAAAAAAGAGGAGTAGTAGGGCAAAGAAAAAGCATCATAAAAAGAAAGAAAAAAATCATGATAGAAAAAATGTAAAAGCTCATAAGTAATCAGAGTAAATGTAAATGGATACAATTTGTCTATGAAAATGTAAAGATTCTCAGTGTGTATTAACAAGGAAAATTGTGCTAGATACTGTCATTAGAAATAGTAAAATTACTTAGAAAGCTTAAGGGAATGAAAAATATACATACCAGGCAAATCCTAATCAAAAGAAAACTTGCTTACCTATATTAATATTAGACAAACTAGACTTTTACTCAATAAAGAATAAAAATCTGTATATAATGATGAAAAGAAAGAATTACCAGAAGATATAATTAAGTGGAATGTATGTACTTATCCATATAATCTCAAGATATCTAAAGTAAAAATGGACAGAATTACAGGAGAAGATTAAGAAATATATATCACAGGGAGAGATTTTAAGACAGACATCTGAGAAAATAATTGCTTCACTAGAGAAATAAAATGAAGATATAAAATATTTGACCAATAGAATTAACAAGCTTTATCTAAGATATATGTGTATTAGAATCTTGCAGTCAACCCAAAGAGAAAGAATATAATTTTCAAGCATATGCACATTTACAAGAATTGATGAAAGACTAAACTCCAAAAGAAGGTTTAACCAATGCTAAGAATTGATATCATGCAGATTGCTTTGTAATTGAATTAAAAGCCAATAATAATAAGACAACAAAGCAATAATAGAAACAACCACCACAAACTCTGGATATAATAACAACAATAAAAACAGCACTGATAGTGATAACCAAAATCAGATAATACTTGAAAATGAATGACAATGAAAAGCAGCAGTACCAATTATAATATGTGGAACTCAGCTAGAGCTATTTGTCGAGGAAAAGATGTAGCCTTAAAATGTGCACCTTAGTAAAACTTCACAGTTTATATTGGAAGTCTATTTTGTAATACAAAAAAAGTAGCATGAATATTATCAGAAAGGAAAATACAGGTGTTCTAATCTATTAATATAAATGCAGAAATCCTCAATAAAATATTTAACAAATGAATCTATAAATGTACAAAAATATATCATGATCAAATATGGTTTGAAAAATGTAGACATAGAAAAAATGTCATTGATTCACAAAAATGAAGTAAATGAAAGACTACATAATATTTAATTGATTCAGGAAAGATGATGAAAAATAAACTCAACAAGTTTATAAAACTGCCTCACAACCTAGTAATTTTAAAAGTTCTTCTTAAACTGATAAAGGTTATCAGTGCTATACTGCAGTAAATATGATATTTAATAGTAAAATATAAAATTTCAGGACTATTCAGGAAAGAGGTATCAAGCAAGATGAATCTGATTAACCTACAACAGAACAGTGAAAACAGAATCGTTAAGGGAGACTAAAATATAAGGGAAGGCAAAGGAACCTGGGGTAATAGATTATCTGTGAAGTGCAATTTGGAAAACTGTAACTAAGAAGAGAAAAAGAGGTGATACAGGGATGAGTGTACCCAGCAGGGGTAGGCTACTTAGGCAAATGAATGTGCAGCTAATAAAGGGAAATGCAACAGGCCCTGATTCTTTGATTAGCCAGTCTTATGCAGCCTGACAAATTCAGACCCCAAGGAGAACATGACAGAAAATATTAGTTAGGTTCATATTTCATAACTACTAATTAGGTCATCCATAAATGCAAATGAAGTCACAATGGCACATTTAAATTTTTCAATCTACCAAGAGGTAGGAATACACAAAATTAAAAGGTCTTGTCAAGATCCCTGAGAATTAGGAATTAAATTTAACCCTGCATCTCTGTGTGTGTTTCTGCTTGTGATGGACAGTGGGGGTGCAGGTTCTGGAGTGTGGGGAGGTGGGTCCCTGGGGAAGGAGGAAAGGGTGGACTTCAACACAGCAGAAACAGGAGATGATGAAAGTAACTGAGGAGAGAGGGTTACTTTTATTCTTTAAGCATCAAATTGAACATGGAGTGGAGTGGTAGAAGCGATACATTTAATGTACACATTCTACCTTTCTTTTCAATTCCTCAGTCCTTTAAATTCCTAATGTTAGCCTTTATCCAATTACTGTATGTAGGATAGTCTCCTGTCTTTGATTTTATTTATAATTCTCTTCCCTGTATGGGAGAGGCAGCTTTCTAGATTCAGTTTTGGGGGGCTTCCTCCATCTTGAGGGCTTTCAAGGTGGTGCTAGTGGTAAAGAACCTGCCTGCCAATGCAGGAGGAGACATAAGAGACATGGGTTCGATCCCTGAGTCAGGAAGATCCCCTGGAGAAGGAAATGGCTACCCACTCCAGTATTCTTGCCTGGAGAATCCCATGGACAGAGGAGCCTGGTGGGCTACAGTCCATGGGGTCGCAAAGAGTTGGACATGACTGAAGCGACTCAGCACCCTCCCTCTTGAAGATTCATTAGAACTCTAAGGGTGACAAACGTAGTTTTTACAAAGAGGGTGTAAAGGCCAAGTTCATAAGACTCCTATCAGGATTCAAGCTACTGCTTTTATAGCAGCAAAAGAACTCATGAATCGGTGATAATCAAGTGTGGGCTCCTGGGAGACCAGGAATCCCCTGAGGGGTGTAGAAACTGCAGGCTCTTTCTCCATGCACTCCCCTGGGTGCTCACAGAAAAGATCAGGGAAAACCCTAAGGAAGTGTCTGGGGTGGCACAGCCATGAAAGAAGGAAACAGCAGATACCTGGAGGGTGCAAAACTCTGCTAGACCCCTTTTCCAGACTTCTCCTACGGGACACACACTTCAGTCTGCTAGGCGCCTCTGTCCATAGAATTCTCCAGGCAACAATACTGGAGTGGCATTCCCTTCTCCAGGAGATCTTCCTGACCTGGGGATCAAACTTGGGTCTCCTGCATTGCCCACAGATTCTTTACCATCTGAGGCATCAGGGAAGCCCCAATCTGCAGAGGAAAAGTCAGCAAACACTGTTGTCTCCAGAGCATTGATAAAAAAAAACTCACTGCAGCTGGGAGAGGGGAATGACACAACAGGAACAAAACCCTGTTCCTGAGGAGGGGGCAGGAGCACCTGCTGGACCAACTGCGACTGGAGGAGGGACAGGGAGACCGAGAAGGACACAGCTCCAAGACCAAGGGACGGGGCAGGCCTAAGACTGAGGTTTAATCAGAAAGCAGAGAACGTCCTCCACCCCCTTCCTCCGCCACCAAGTTAACAAGCTTCAAGTGAAAAGTAAAAGCAGATGCTGATGGAAGAGGGAAAGGAAAGGAACACCCCCATGTGAAGAGACACATCCAGGAGCAGCATGGAGGCAGAGCTGAGCGCTGAGCAAATGTCGCTCTGGAAACCAAACCCCGATCTAAATACAAGGCATCCCTTCAGGAGTTCTGAAGTCTGTGGTACCTTGAGGGTAACCATAGCAACAACAAACCCCCAACCCAACTGTATTAACTCAAACTCTCCATCAAAAATCTAGCAGAAGGAAAGCCATGTCCAGTTCCAGGCATAAAAGCTCGTTGCTTTATTCTCTGTGGCCCTCCACCAGAAGTCTAGCTTTCAACAAAAAATTATGAGGCATATGAAAAGGCAAGAAAAAAGAGACTCCTAAAACATAAAGCCACAATCAGAGCAAGAGTCAGATATGAACCAGATGTTGGAACTATCTGACTGTGGAAATTAGAATAACTTTGATTAATATGTTATGGGCTCTAATGGAAAAGGTACACAATGTGATAGATTAGATGAAAAGTTTCAGCAGAGAGATGGAAAGTTTAAAAGAGATACTCAAATGCAAATAATGGAAAACACACAAGAGAGACACTGAATGTTTTCAGCAGGCTCATCAGACTAACACAGTCGATGAAAGAATCAATGAACTCAAAGAAGGCCAATAAAAATGACCTTAACCAAAATACAAAGATAATGCTGAGTGAATTCAAAAAGAAAATATGGAGCTCCCCTCAGGGGTTAGGAATCTGCCTTGCAATGCAGGGGACATAGGTTTGATCCACTGTCCAGGAAGACCTCACAGCTGCCAGGCAGCTGAGCCATGAGCCTGTGCTCTGGAGTTCTCAAGCTGCAACTGCTGAGCCAGCGTGCCCCAGAGTCTACACTCTGCAGCAAGAGGCAAATAAAAATTTTAAAAACACACAGGAAAGCATTACTAAGTATCCAAGAGATATATAACAATATCAAACTAACATAGGTGTTCTTTGAAATTCAGAAAGAGAGAACAGGACAAAGAAGTGTTTGAAGCCATAATGGAAAAGAAACTTCCAAAATTATGACAGATATCAAGCCACAGATTCAAGAAAATCAGATAATACCAAGGGGGATAAATACCCAAGCAAACAATAGAATAAACAAACAAATAATAATAAATCCTACACAACACTAGGCACATCATAATTGAATCGCTAAAAACAAAAAGAAAAACCTTGAAGGCAGCCCCCAAAAAGGCACATTACACAGAGAAGAATAAAAGTAAAATTATAGACTTTCTGTAAGCCAGAAGACAATGGAGTAGTAGTTTTTAAACGCAAAAATAGGGGTGGGGCAGAAACTATCAACATAGAATTCTATACCCAATGAAATGTCTTTCAAAAAGGAGAGAGAAATATTTTCTAGGCAAACAAAACTGACAGAATTCATTGCGAATAGACCTACAGTACAGAAACTGTTCAGGAAATTCAGGCAGAAGAAATACAAGTTGGAAATTTGGATTTACACAAACAAATAATGAATCAGAAATAAAATAGGTGACAATAACTATTTTTTCTTATTTTTAATTACTCTAAAAGAGAAATTTTGCTCTAAAGCAAAAATAGTTAATAATACAGTATGCGTTTTTAGCATATGTTAAATAAAATATATGACAATAATACCAAGGATACCAGGGAAGAAACTGTTGAAATTTCTTACACTCTACAAGTAATGTGTGTATGCTCAGTTGCTCAGTCGTGTCTGACTGTGACCCCATGGACTATAGCCCACCAGGCTCCTCTGTCCATGGAGTTCTCCAGGCAAGAATACTGGAGTGGGTTGCCATTTCCTTCTCCAGGGAATCTTCCCCATCCAGGGATCAAATCCACATCTCTTGGGTCTCCTGCATTGGCAGATAGCTTCTTTACCACTAGCACCATCTGGCACAAGTAACAATATAATATTATGTGAAGGTAGATCCTGGTGAATGTAAGTTTTCTATTATTAATGTAATGTGTGTTATATGTGTTAGTCACTCAGTCATGGCTGACTCTTTACAACCTCATGGACTGTAGCCTGCCAGGCTCCTTTGAACATGGAATCCTCCAATCAAGAACTGGAGTGGGTTGCCATTCCCTTCTCAGGGTAGCTTCCTGACCCAGGGATTGAACCTGGGTCTCCTTTATTGCAGGCAGATTCTTCACCTTCTGAGCCATCAGGGAATCTCCATTAATGTAATAGTGGTGACTTAAAAAAAGAGACACAAATAATATTCCAATAGAAGAAATAAAATGGATTTTAAAAATAGTTCAAAGTTTTTCCTGCTACTCTTCCTTTCACTACTTTAATTAATTGCTCCCTTTGGAGATCCGCATAATATTTGGCTTATAACTTCCTATCACATGGAAAGTAGTGCAGCATCCTGGTGATAAGACTAAGCTTTGGAGTTAGACCTAGGTTCTCATCCAGGCTCTGCCTCTCCCTAGGTGTGTGATCTTGGACAAGGTTTACTCCTCTGAGCCTCAGTTTTCTCATGCAAAGTAAACATGGCAGGGACTTCCCTAGTGGCCCAGTGGTTAACAATCCATCTTGTAATGAAGCAGATGTGGATTCAGTCCCTGGCCAGGAAGCCAAGACCCCACATGCCTCAGAGCAACTAAGCCCATGAGCCACAACTTCTGAGCCTGTGCTACAACTAGGAAGTCCAGGGGCCACATGAGAGGAAAGAGCCTTCGAGACACAATGAAGAACTCGCAGGCTGCACCTGAGACCCATCGCAGCCAGATAAATACATAATTTAAAATAATAAATAGCGCTACGAAAAGAAGTAAATATGGTAATGGTACCTATCTCAGAAAATGATTGTGAAGAGCAGATGAAATAATCCACATTAAGTTTTCAGTTCAGGACCAAACATATAATAAGTGCTCAATAAATAAAGGTTATTTTATTTATTTCCCTTATGACACTGCTTCAAAAGTACTTTTTATGTTTTTCTTTCCCACATTTTCCATTGGAGTGTATGCTCACCATCAGTGATACTGTGTTGGTTATACTTGAACAGTTATCTTCTAACAGGTAAGTAACTAGTGAATGTAAGAACAGAAGGTGTTTTTCAGAAATAATGAGCAAAGAAAAACCTCAGGTGGGTATTGGGTCAATAGAATTTTTCTTGTTAGACTCTCATGTACATGCCAGATCTATGCAATTACCACTAATTTTCCTGATTAAAAGTGATGCTTCCCCTCTTCTTCTCCATAAATATTTTATGATAGTAATCTTCTCACTGTCATTGACTGCCTTTCTGCAACTGTGGCAGAAGCAACATGGTTTGGTCGACTCAAAGTGCTTTCAAAAGTGGTAGCAAAATGAAAGAAGTAATGAAAGAGTGTGTGACCTCAAAGATCTTGTCTTAAACATAAATGCATGGTAAAGGACACTGTTTGAAATCTTTAGGTTTATGTGTGTGCAAATTCTGCAGAACCAGAAACCTACACCCAATAATGGAGAACAAGTGCCAACTGTTAGCCTTTTGTAAGGAAGGTGTTGCCCTGACTTAAACCAATTGAGCTCTGTCTTCAGGAAGCACTTTAAGGAGGGCTTCCTCATTCTTGAGTAAGAAGGTTTTCAACATTCTTTCAGGGAAGAGAGTCTATATTTGTCACCTTGGCTAAATTCCCTGAAGCCTCTCATGCAGCTTCTGTATGCCTCAAACACACACCACATGCCTGTTCTCTAAAGATTCATCAGCTACAGCCCTTTGATTCTACAGAGAAAGCTATAGAATTTTTTTTTTAATGAGAGCCCATAAATACTTCTTTGACATATTAGCAGGGACACACATGACTATGTTGATGTTTGAACAACATGACTAAATCCATGTATTTATTACAGTATACTCTGGCATGAGAAAAAAGGAAAAAGATATAACTCTTGCACACCAGCCTTGAAGTCCTAAATGGGAAGGAAAAACAGACCCTTACTTTGAAGGCTGAGGTGTAGACAATCTGTTAGCTTTCATTCCAGTCCTCTGTCCCTTTCCAGGAGATGAATTACAGGAACTTGTATGGTTTGAGTTAAGGGAAACCCATTCCCCTGGCATGTGGGTGTTGTCCTGGGGAGTGGAAGACAAGAAAGTTGATGTGTTGGGCTATAAATCTTGACTAAAAGGGTGTTTGGGGCTATTCAGGCGCTTCCCAGCAGTTATATGACACAGTTAAAAGTGGCATCACAGTGGGGCCACATGCTGTGAGCTGGCCAACTGAATGACATGAGGGTGTCACCAGTGGGGCAGACATACAGCGCGAAACAGACTGTGATCGACCCTCTCGACTTTGCGAGAAGGGCTCAGCTGCCCAGGGAGCACACAGCAACACTCACAGCAGAACGGCCGGCTCTGCCGGTCATGCGCTGATTCCCCCGCTGTGAACAGGACAGCAGGCAGCAGCGAGGCAGTGAAACAAGGCTTATTGGAAGCCAAGAAAATCAAAACACACACCACAGAAAGCCCAAGGAGGGAGTGCTAAGTAACCCGCATGCCCAGTCTAAAAACACCCCTCCTCCACGTGCTGCCCTCCCCTCCTCCGTGACTCATCATCTCTCTAGAATAATAAAACATCACCCAGCCACCACGTCCAAGCTAGGATTTCGTATCTCACAAACCAGTTTTTCAATCTTTCTGCTCTCAATTGAATGCAATTAATATGTATTGAATTACATAAACCTCACCTTAACCCTCACCCTTAACCCCTAACCTTGACCCTAACCAGGGCCCTGCATTTTGCTTGATGTTGCAGAAGGCAGGAAAAATAAGGACACCCATGGTCCCACCATTCGAGGAGTTTCCAGTCTTCTTGGGATCACAGACACATAAGACTGTGTTCTTTGTTTCTGGACAGAGTGCAGACCCTATGAACTTCTTTCTTGCACCATCCTGGGTGGCCATGACCCACAAACATGGGTCTCTGAGAGCCTGGAAGCTGTGCTAGGTTCCTGTAAGTTTTGTGACCCTTCTGCAAACCAGTTTTTACTCCTGGGCTTGGCCATTCTGGGGATAGGATCAAGTTCATGTCTGGTTCTGTGAGAGAGGGGCTTTGGGTAAGTTTCTGACCCATCCATGCAGAAGAGCTCCATGCAACACTCCACAGATATTTTTTGTTTTCCCACTGTGTGCCTGACCCTGTCCCAGAAACTAGAACATATCAGTAAACAGACAAAGATCTCTGTCCATCTGGTGGAAGAGATGATAAAATGAAAAACAAGAGAAAGACAGAGTATGTTACAAGCTGACAAATGGTACAGCAAAAAGTAACACATTGCAGTGTGAATAGATGGGGAGGCTGGGTGTAGTAGGGACAAGTTGTAATATGAAAATCAGGTGGTCTTGGTAGATCTGACTAAGAAGGTCAAATCTGAGCAAAGCCTTGAAAGAGCTGATGGTGTGAGTCTTATCTAGCAGAGAGAAAGCTGTGAGACAACCATATTGAAAATTTCAGAATTATAAAAAAATCAATAAACTTGATAAATCCATTCTTCAACACAGTAAGCGAAAATGACCTACAAATCAACTGAAAATGGAAAATGGAGCATCTGTCAACATTATTGAACCAAAACAATAACGCAGAGATGTTACAGCCCCCACCATATTTCAGGATATCAAGAACTAGTCCACATGATGACCCTCTGGAGGAAGTGGTGCAGATGTCAACAAAAACTCAGATGAGAGACTTCCCTGGCAGTCTAATGGTTAAGACTCTGTGCTCCCAATACTGGGGGCACCGGTTTGATCCCTTACCATGGAACTATGATCCTGCATGTCACACAGCTTGGTCAAAATAAACAAATACATAAATAAAGATATGCTATTTAAAAAAAAAGAAACTCAGAGGAGGCAGACAGAAGCCACACTAAGGTAATGGAACTAAAGAAAATAACTTCTGCTGTCTATAGCATCCCAACTGGAGATGCTTAAAGAATTCAATTCTTGCATTAAGTGTCAAGACCTGCATTTTAAACACAGAAATGGTGACATTAAGTAAACATGGTACTCTGGCCCTTCATATCACACACATATGTCATGTTAATTGCTGGCAAGTGGACTAAACCTTTTAAACACAACTAGAATGGCATGTCTAAAGCCATTCACCTTTTCTAAGCTAATGAAGTATTAACAGCCTGAAAGTGGTTGTGACTGTGGAATTTTCTCTTAAATACCACTCCACGGAATAGCATACTACAAGGCTCCCCCAAATACCTACACTTACATATACTGACCTGCGGTCAGTGAGTATACTTTGTCATTTACAAACAGGCATGGAGGGCCCACTATACCAAAAGCACTTTTCGGTTCTGGCCTTTGACTTCTGTGAAGCCTCTATGTTGCTGATCACTCCTTCCTTCTTGAAAGCATTTCTTTTCTTGTTTCTCATTTCTCTGTACTTTACCTTGTTTCATGAGTCACTTCTGTTCCTCCTCCACTTAAGTCTTAAATGCTGATGATCCAAGTTGGAAGCAAAGATGTCTTTTGGAAGAATTCCCAGTAGAAACCCTATCCTGTACATCTTGTTGACCCAGCAACTCCTATCACAGAAATCTGTCTTCTGGAAACACTCATGTGCACCAGTATGTGAGTTATGAAATTGAATGTACTGACATCTGATATTTCTTGTCTGCTCTCCCCTTCTTCCGTCTCTGACTCCAGTCTCTAAAGTTTGGTTAGAACTTGAGCGGCAGACAAGAGCCAAGCCTCAGTGACTTGAGGGTTTGCATCCCTCTGGCCACTGTACTTAGTTCATGAATGAACACGGGACACAAAACGAGTCAATGAGACTTCCCAAGACCTAGGCTAAAACCCTAGGAGAGATGCCTTCTCTTCTTTCTGGGATTATGAGCTGGACGAATTCTATAAACAGAGAACCAATCTAAGAATGATGCCAGAAGAGGAAACATAAAAATAGAATTTTGATACTGTCATTTAAGCCTCTGGATCACACTGTCAGTTATGCACGCGAATGTGCTAAGTCACTTCAGTTGTGTCCGACTCATTGCAACCCTATTGACTGTAGCCCTCTAGGCCCCTCTGCCCATGGGATTCTCCAGGCAAGAATACTGGAGTGTGATGCCATGCCTTCCTCTAGGGGATCTTCCCAACTCATGGATGGAACCCTTGTCTCTCATGTCTCCAGAACTGGCAGGCAGGTTCTTTACCACTAGTACCACCTGGGAAGCTCTAGTTATGTGAACCAATAAATCCCCTTTTTTCATTATGCCAGTTACATCTGGGTTTCTGAAGTTTGTGAACACAGAAATCCTAACTACCACAGGAAAAAAAAGTAGAAACAAACTAAATGTCTTCAATGAGGGAATGGCTAGTCAAACTAGGGTGTGTGCTATGGAATACTATGCAGCATCGAAAGAAGAGGCAATGTTATACATACTGTCATGGAAGTTCTCTAAGATATATCTTTAAGCAAAAAAAAAAAAAAGTAAGTGAAATGTGTAAAGAATGATCTTATTAATATTTTAGATTGTGTGTGTGTGTGTGTGTGTGTGTGTGTGTGGTGTGTGTTGGAGCGGGGCATGGGACTAATTCCAGTATTCTTGCCTGGAGAATTCCATGGACAGAGGAGCCTGGTGGGCTACAATACATAGGGTTGCAAAGAGTTGGACATGACTGAGTGACTCACGGTGTATGTGTGTGTGTGTGTGTGTGTATGGGGTGTGTGTGTGTCTGTCTGCATTTCCCCCATATGTCTTTTTATTCTGGCCCTAATTAATGAGATCACCTAATCACTGGAATACCAGATGTGAACACTCTCAGACATGGCTCTTCTTCCCACAGTCCACTTCCCTCAAGATCCCCATGGTCACTAAATGTTATCAGCTCCACCTTCTAAACACCTCCTGGATTTGTCCCTTCTCCTTGTCCTCATTTCTGCCTCTGCTGCCCAAGCCCTAATTATGAGTGGCCTGGCTTATTACTATATACATCTACCCAATCACCAAGACTCCACTCTTCCTTATCTTTCACTCTCCCCGACAAAGAGATGTTTCTAAGTCCAGTTCTGAGCCTGTGATTCCTCCGCCTGACAATCTTCAGCAGATACATTAATAGGAAAAATGTCCAAACTCAGGGGCAAGGCATGCTCAATCCTCTCTGATCTGCCTCATGATGGCACCTCCAGTTTGACCTTCTCACCATTCCCCTCCCCACATCCCACATGTACCAAACATCTGGCAGCTTCCGGAGCACGCCAAGCCCTCTCACTTCAGCGCCTTTGCAGAGGCAGCTTCCTCTGTTAGCTCACTTTTCCCCGCCTTCCTTTCCTGCCTTACTCCCTCTTTCTTCAAATATCAAGGGAAGCATCCCTGTTTCTGATTCTCCTAGACGGATGGGGTACCATTCTTACGTGAAATGCTCTTGAAATGCTCTGCCCCGGCCACCTCCCTTGTCATACTTTACTGTAACGATCCCTTTACTCATGTGACTTCTTTCCAGAGTCCCCAAACAGGGGGTCACAAAGTATAGGCTCAGAACAGAATCCTGCTCTATCATTTTATAGCTGTGAGACTTCGGGGCAATTAACTTGATTTCTGTGCCTCTGTTTCTTCATCTATACAATGAACTGTACCCAGCCACAAAACTGTTGTGAAGATTAAGCAGGTCCATCTACACAGAGTGCTGGAAATAGTGTCTGGCTTATGGAAAGCACTCAATAAGGACTGCTTTCATTCATGTTATTAACCATCTTTGTGTCTAGTCCAATGACTGGCATGTAAGAGATGCTCAATAAATGAACAATTACTTTTTAAAACAAAGTATTTTGAAAAAAACACTTCTGTAGAAGCATTCAATCCCCAAGATGTGGTTCCAGTTTAAGGTGAGACTTTATACCAGGACACATAAAATAAAGGAAAATGCCATTTAGAAACCAATTTCAAATAACTTGAATGATAATTGCAGTCTTCCAGAACACAGCCACTCATCACAGCTTTGGGGCCATCATTCACACAGCTTTATGTAAAAACCACCTCACCCATCAATTTTAACATCATGAATGGTAAAAGTGCTATCCCCCACTCTAACACTCTTTAGAATTTCATTTGTAACACAATTTGGAAATGTTGGCAGAATGATTCTCTGGCAGGACTATTTTTTCAAGTCCTACTTCTCCAACTAAAAATTACTAAAAATTTCAAGACAAGATGGTTTCCAAGAACTTTTTCAGTACCAGTGGGAGAGCATGAAACCTTTGTCACCTTTGTTCCTGTCACAACCAAATTGTCCTTACTTGGATCATGCTTCACTGTCCCCCAAAGATCCATGCATATCCAAGATGTTACAAATTCATTACATCAGAAGAATGACTGCTGGTGAGACAGGCTGAGACCTGGGACCCTCTGCGGCAACACTTGTACCTGGATGACTGCCTCCTCGAGCAACAGAATACAAAGAAACTACAAGGGACTGACAATAACTGTGTGTGTGCATCTGCTGAAGCTCCAATACTTTGGCTCCTTGATGTAAAGAGTCAACTTACTGGAAAAGACCTTGATGCTGGGAAAGATTCAAGGCAGAAGGAGAAGGCAGTGAGAGACAATGAGATGGTTGAATGACATCACCAATTCCATGGAAATGAGTTTGTGCAAACTCTGGGAGATAGTAAACGACTGGGAGGTCTGGCGTGCTGCAGTTTGTGGGGTCACAAAGAGTCAGACACAACTGAGCAACTGAACAACAATGTGCTGTGCACACCTGGAGCGAATTGTAGGTAACAAGATACACGGAGACCAAAGAGCCCGACGGCCACTGTGGAGGAGCCAGACTCGAAAGCAGGGTACCATGCATGCCCCCTGCACACAGCCACACCAAAGGTGAGCAAACCCCCTGAGTCTCTCCTCCAGCCCAACTCCTGGACACTCCCCTACCCTCACTCTAAATAAGGAACTAACTTCCCTCTCCCCGCCTCAGAGAGTGAGCAAGAGGAACTGTTATTTGGTCTGCTATCCCCTGCTGCAGCAGGGGCCCCAATAAAGCTTTGCCTGACCTCTGATCAATTCCTATTGATTAAGGAGGCCAAGAACCCTGGTCAGTAACAATGGGACAGAAGAGAGAGAGGAAAGAGATGAGAGGCTAAGGGAGAGAGGACAGAGGGGCCTAACTCCTTGAAGGGGTTAAATTCAAAGAGGTGTGTGGTTGGAGCATCAGACCTCATGGGATGGAATATGTGGGGACCCTTCTTTCGTCTCCCCCATCCAAGAGCCCCATCCACAAGGAATGTTTCATCCTCTGTGTCAAGGCATGCATGTGTATGCTCAGTTACTTGGTCATATCCGACTCTTTGCAACCTCATGGACTGTAGCCCACCAGGCTCCTCTGTCCATGGGATTCTCCAGGCAAGAATGATGGAGAGGTTTGCCATTTCCTCCTCCAAGGGATCTACCCAACCCAGGATCAAATCTGAGTCTTCTGCATCTCCTGCATTTGCGGGTGCATTCTTTACCACTGTGCCACCTGGGAAGATGACTGAGTCAATGCAATTGAATCCTTCCTGCTGAGCTCTGGCCCAGAACTCATGATGTCCCACTTTTCAGCAGATCTGGCAGACAGAGGAGACCAGCCAACGTTCATCTTGCAGACCTCGGGGGGATTTGGGGACTGGAGGAGGGAGAGAGTAACACGCAGGCAGGCTCTCTGGAAGCCATCTATTTTACCCTCTGGACCCCAGAGCTTTGATCTCGCTCCACAGATCATCTCTCTGTAATCATATCACATCTTTCTTTCCACCCATAAAGCCTGAAAGATTAGGGACAACTGACTTATGATAATAATAACAAGTCCAATACTCATGCAGCTCCTTTCTTCCAAGGAAACTGGAGGCCCTTCCAAGGTCTCCACATTCATCTTGCAGCCCTTCTGCCAGGCTAAGAGCAGTTTTGCTATTTAGCAAAACAAGAGCTGGGCTGGGGAAAGAGCTTAGAGATTTTGCAATGGTAAATGAGAGGACGATGGTAAATAAGCCAGACATTGATGAGACTACTGAACAAACAAAATTTCATATTGTGCAATGAATCCCCCTAAAGAGCAGTATTCCCTGCAAAAATAATATTGGAGGTTTCTAGAAAGACTCTAAGAAATATGTTAAATAGACACAATTTTTTTTTTTACAGATATCTTAAAATGTGGAGAAAGAACAGAAAGTAGCAGTTGAGGTTGGCAGGCAGGATCTTTACAGGAAACGTTAACTGTGACCTTCCTCATTGCCACTGTTTTCTACCGGCCTGTCTTTCCAAGAAGACCTTAAAGACCTTTCTTTAACTATGTTTTTTACCTGGGAATCAGATCTTGTGTCTTATTCCAGAAAATTTGCTGCTCTGTCAAGATAGAGTGAGCAGGCATCAGATGGAGCCAGGGATGGTTTCAGGACTAACTTGCTAATTCAGGGTGCTGATTCTTCCAGCTTTTGTCTCACTTGCTTTTTTTTCTTTTAGACCCTGCTATTATGGCCAGCCTAAAAGCAGACTATTCAAAATATACTTGATAAGGCTCTCTCAATTAGAGGAGACGGGAATGCTGTCACTATGGTTCTCTCTGAAATTATTAGTGCTTTCATTGGTGCTTCAGAAAGATGACAGCAAGTGGAACCCAAATGCCTGCAGCACTGAGTTTATTTTTTATAACTTTTGATTATATATTAGAGTATAGCAAATTAACAATGTTGTGACAGTTTCAGATGGACAGCAAAGGGACTCAGTCATACATATACATATATCCATTCTGTCCCCAACTCCCCTCACACCCAGGCTGCCACATAACATTGAGCAAAGCTCCTCGTGCTAGACAGTAGGTGCTTGTCCGTTATCCATTTCAAACATAGCAGTGTGAACATGTTAATTCCTTAGGAAGCATCACTATGAACAAAGCTAGTGGGTGTGATGGAATTCCAGTGGAGCTATTTCAAATCCTAAAAGATAATGCTGTGAAAGTGCTGCACTCAATATGCCAGAAAATTTGAAAAACTCAGCAGTGGCCACAGGACTGGACAAGGTCAGTTTTCATTCCAATCCCTCAGAAAGGCAATGGCAAAGAATGCTCAAACTACCGCACAACTGCACGCATCTCTCATGCTAGCAAAGTAATGCTTAAAATTCTCCAAGCCAGGCTTCCACAGTACATGAACCATGAAATTCCAGATGTTCAAGCTGGATTTAGAAAAGGCAGAGAAACCAGAGATCAAATTGCCTTCCTCTGCTGGATCATCAAAACAGCAAGAGAGTTCCAGAAAAACATCTACTTCTGCTTTGTTGACTACACCAAAGACTCTGACTGTGTGGATCACCACAAACTGTAGAAAATTCTTAAAGAGATAGGAATACCAGACCACCTGACCTGCCTCTTGAGAAATCTGTATGGAGGTCAAAAAGCAACAGTTAGAACTGGGCGTGGGACAACAAACTGGTCCCCAGTTGGGAAAGGAGTACATCAAGGCTATACGTTGTCACCCTGCTTATTTAACTTATATGCAGACTACATCATGTGAAATATCAGACTGGATGAAGCACAAGCTGGAATCAAGATTGCCAGGAGAAATATCAATAACCTCAGATATGCAGATGACACCACCCTTATGGCAGGAAGGGAAGAAGAACTAAAGAGCCTCTTGATGAAAGTGAAAGAGGAGAGTGAAGAAGTTGGCTTAAAGCTCAACATTCAGAAAACTAAGATCATGGCATCTGGTCACATCATTTCATGGCAAATAGATGGAGAAACAATGGAAATAGTGACAGACTTTATTTTCTTGGGTTCCCAAACCACTGCAGATGGTGATTGCAACCTTGAAATTAAAAGACACTTGCTCCTTGGAATAAAAGTTATGACCAAACTAGACAGCATATTAAAAAGCAGAGACATTACTTTGCCAACAAAGGTCTGTCTAGTTAAAGCTATGGTTTTTCCAGTAATAATGTACGGATGTGAGAGTTGGACTATGAAGAAAGCTGAGCACCAAAGAATTGATGCTTTGAAATGTGGTGTTGGAGAAGACTCTTGAGAATCTCTTGGACTGCAAGGAGATTCAACCAGTCAATCCTAAAGCAAATCAGTCCTGAATATTCACTGAAAGGACTGATGCTGAAACTGAAACTCCAATACTTTGGCCACCTGATGGGCAGAGCCGACTCGCTAAAAAAAACCCCGATGCTGGGGAAGATTGAAGGCAGGAGGAGAAGGGGACAATAGAGGATGAGATGGCTGGATGGCATCACTGACTCAATGGACACGAGTTTGAGTAAGCTCCAGGAGTTGGTGATGGACAGGGAAGCCTGGCGTGTTGCAGTTCATGGGGTCGCAAAGAGTCAGATACAACTGAGCAACTGAACTGAAGTGAACTGAAGACGTCAATCCCAAACTGCCTATCTCTTTTCCACTTCTTTTCCCACTGGCAATCACAAGTTCGCTAAGTCTGTGAGTCTGTTTCTGCTTTGTAAGTAAAGACTATTAATTTATTAACAGTTTCAGACTATGTACCATCAGGCTCCACTCTCCTCATTATCCTATGCACAGGATGGCACTAAGCGCCCACGTGGGCAGGAAGAAGAGCAACAGGTCTGCGTAAACGCTTCCTCTCCTGCCAGCAAGCCCTCTCGATCTGGACATCTGCCCTTACCGGACATTTTAGCAGTAGACATCTCTCAACTGACCAGCAGGCTGATCAGTGGGGAGGCTGCTGTCCCCCCAGCAAATGAAAATCCCTGTTCCTATTGCAGAAGTGGAATCACTTAAGAAGATTATTGCCAGAGGAGCTCACCCTTCTCTGCCAAGCTCTTGTTCACTCGGCACCTGGCACTAATACAGGAGGCTACTGAAACAAACGGCTCAGTACAGAAAAGCAGCCACACTCCTTCATGTCCTAAGCAGGGTGTAGCTTTTCTTTTTCTACTTATGATGGCTTTAAAAGCCCTACCTCATATTTAGAAAGCACATGCTACTTAAACCTTTCTCTTCTTGGAGAAGGAAATGGCAACCCACTCCAGTATTCTTGCCTGGAAAAGTGCATGGACAGAGGAGCCTGGCGGGCTGCTGTCCACGGGGTTACATGCCTGAGCACGAGCATGCATGAAGAGGGTGGAGGGAGATGGACTGGTAGCAATAAACTGGTGGAACTCAAACAAACAAAACCTTCTCTTCTACTTAACATTAATCAATCCTCTCACCTGGTGAGACTGGCATCATTATTTATAATTTTCCAAGGAACTAGGGTTCAGGAAAGAATATAAATATTACCAAGTCAAGATATAAATAATGCCAGAGTGAGGAATTCAAACTATTCCAACCCATTTTGCATCTGATAATAAGCTCTTATTGCTATGAGTAGTAAAATTATTTACAACTTTATCAATGCTTTCAAGATCAAAGGAGACAATTTTACATTTATTATGTGAGATCATGGACATTTAGACATAATGAAGAAAAACAGATTATGGAAGCCTGTGACTTGAATCATCAGAAAAATGTAATATATTTATCAAGACTAAACAGACCCCAGACAAATGGAAAACAAACCTTCGTGGGTTAAAGACCAAAGCTGAAACTTGGGAGTAAAATGTGGAAACTAGGGTGGGCTGCCAAAGTGATATAATTGGAATATTTGAATTTTTGTCACTTAGAACAAGAGGAAGCCAGGTGAAGGAAAGGACGGGTAGTAAGTAGAGAAATTAATAGAACTAATTCAATAGAGGTTAAAAATGAAATTCAGGAAAAGAACCTTAGAATTTAAAAATGATTGACATCATCAGGGCAGAAAACCATGCCTGCTATATTAAATGGAGCATGTGAGGAAAGAGTTTTCCAAATTCTTTTCCTAACTTCTGTTTACACCCCAGCTTTGTTACAGGGCTCAGAGCACATACACTCAGACCAGTATTCCAAGGAGTTTACCTTCCTTTGTTAAATGCTAGGTACTACTCCCATATATTTGCCTGAACTGTGATTAGGGTTTCCCACTGCCCATGGGTGAACTTACACCAGATGAAATCTTGACCTGAGACAAGCTAAAGGAAAGAAAGTACTCCAAGGTCCCAGCTCCCTGGTTCCACGTCTCAAACTTTACCTCCAGAGGCAAAATGCTAAGTTTTTTTTAAAAAAGAAAATTAGTTTCATTGCTAATTTTTAATTCCAAGCACTTTGAGATCTATGAAGTTCCACAATGAGATTGTTAACAGAGACAAAGATCATAAAATTTCAAGCAACACAAATGGCTAATTTATGCTAATTAGTGATTTTTGGCAAATAACATGGCATACATCCATTCCATGGGGAATGCTTCTCAAATGGCAGCAGGAGTGTGACATGCATATGTAATTCAATTTAATTTAATGCTATAATTTTTTTAAAGAAAATGTTTCGACCTCTTAAAGCATTTGGTGAGAAATGCACCTTTTCTATTTTGAAATGAAGAAAACAGCTTAACTTGCCTTGCTGAATAAAATGGACACCATGAAGAAATCCAGTAAGAAACTCTCTGAAATATCTTTGTAGTCGAAATGGAAAAAGATCACTGTGAAGCCCAAGTGAGTAAACTGGTGGACTGGGTTACAGAAAGAGGTCCGTAGCAGCTTCATGCCTGCAATGACCATCAGAAAAATGTCCCAGCTGTTGAAAAGGAAAGAAAGGAGATGATCAGTGGTGGTCCACACGCTACTGGGTGAGTTACAATGGCTCACGTGTCTTGAGTGCTTACTGTGAGTTGTGCACATTACAAAAAGCCAAGACAGTGGGTTATAATCTTCATTTTACAGAGGAGTAAGTTGAGTCTCAGAGTTTCGGTCATTCATCTCACAGGGTGACAGTAGGATTGAAACTGGATCCCAAGGGACTCGCCAACAGACTCTGCCACTAGAGGCAGCTTCCCCACTGTGCTCAGAACTTTGCAATCAAGGGCACAGAGCTTCCTGGGAGCTTATCTGAAGGAGCTACTGCATTGTCAAGTTCCATGGGAAGCTTGGTGGCAAGTGAGAAAGCAGAGCAGGTTGTTTTGTTAGCATCAGCTCAGCGCAAGCCTTTAAAAAAATTACAAAATCTCACTGAATCAATGCCATAACAATGCGAAGTGTTAATCAGTCTTGTCTAACTTTGCGACGCCATGGACTATAGCCTGCCAGGCTCCTCTGTCCATGGAATTCTCCAGGCAAGAATACCAGAGTGGGTTGCCATTCTTTTCTCCAGGGGATCTTCCTGATCCAGGGATCGAACCCAGGCCTCCTGCATTGTAGGCAAATTCTTTAACATCTGAGTAACAGTAGCTAATATTAAATTCTGAAATAAGGAAAAATCCCACTGTCTCAATAAAACTGTTTTACTTTACATATTCATTGCTAATGTTTTCCACCATATTTTTTGTCTTTGTAAACATAAGCTTTCTGATCTTTTTTTTCTCCACTAAAAATTATATCAACAACATGACACAGGTCCCCATGACCTAGACCTTCTGAGTTACAAAACAGGACAGAGACAGACCCGCAAAAGAAATAGCAGGACTCTGCTGTGAGGACCAACTTCCTCAGTTCTCCTGTCTAACTATTCTGGGGGCAGGTGCTATGTGCACAATTCTAGCAGACAACAAGGTCAACAATCTACCCACCTTGAGATGGGAAGGTAACTGATCAGTGCTCAGAACAGCCAGAAAGAGCACACCTTGAGAGGTCTGTCCTTTTGAAAGAAAGTCTTGCACATTTTAACCAGATTTCCCACTAGTCTGAACATCCTATTTGGGAACTCAAAAGAAAAAGAAGTGGAAATATGTTCCAGAGAACAGTTGCACTTAAAAGAGAGGTTTCCTTTTTAAAACAATTTTATGAACATATCGTTGATTTACAATGTGGTGATAATTTCTGCTGTACAGGAAAAGTGACTCAGTCATACCCTTATCAGCATCAATAATGCCTCAGGATCCACGCAGTAAAAGCATGTCTCCTAAGTCTTGGTATCTATCAAGGACAAAACTGTCATTTTCGTCATCAAAAAGATCTAATGGTAGTATTTTCATTGGCCTTTGGCCTCAATCTAATAATTTATACTCTTTCAGACCTAGTGTTGCAATCGATTCTACCCTGTCCCTGAGTGAGGTCTGGCCAAAGCACTGTGTGGACTTAGATTCGGCTTCTGAGAGAAACTAGCCCTGATTACATGCAGATTTGGGGAGAGTGGGAAGGTGTTTAGTAACCTCTATTCCTTCAGCGAGGCTGAGCACTGCTCTATAACCCCTTTCTTCTCCAGTAGAAACTAATGCCCATGATGAACATACAGTATGAAAACAGGACTGGAGGCCCATCTGCCTTTGCTGACAGCCCAGGATATGAGAATCCCTATGACACAGCCAAAGTTCTTGGGGAGAAGGGACCCAAAGATAAGGTGTCCCAAGGCTAGGGATATTCTGGTTTTCAAAGGAGATGAGTGGGTTTTCTCAGTTATTCAGGCAAAAATCTAGATGAGGGTTAACTCTAAACTTTGTTTTCCATGACTATGACTAAAATGGACAGCACCCATTTTATATTTATTAGTGACAACTGGCGAAGACTAAGAGGGAGCTTAAGGAGTGATGCTTATGGTGCTTCTAACACTGCAATAGAAATGGTTACAGCCAATGGTTCACAGATGGTTGTAGACTTAGCTGAAGATTTTATAAAGGCTTCAGTAGCAATCAGTGAACAATGGCCTGGGACAGAAGCAAAGCATCCCTTTAAATCACACTGGCAGATGCCTAACAAGACCCCATGAGGCACCCACTCATTATTTACCAGCCCCCACTCAATCGTCCATCCATCCGTCCATCCTCCTACCATTTCCTGTTATTACAAGTTGAATAAGAAACAGTGCCTGCCATTGAGGAGTCCACAATCTAGTACCGTGGTTCTCAGTGAGGGTCAGGTGTGGGCTGGGCTTACCCAGGTCTCTAGGTCTCTAAGAGATACTGACACATGGCCTCCTGCTGTCCTGTTTGAGAACAGCTGGTCTAGCAGGATGCTTGAGATCTTTAAAGTCTTGAGATTTTAGAGAGATTTTTTGAGTCTTCAGATGGATGCCTCAAGAATATAAAGGAGTCATCACTTTGGGCTCTGAGAAAAAGAATTCTGTGGGTATTGTCTGGGAGTTAAGAGTATTTGCAGGTACATAGGTAAGGTGCCACTTCTTTAGTGTCTTGAAAAAAAATGACAGGAGATAGAGATTAATACTACTTCAAACTGGACTATCAACGACTCTTCATAATTCCTAACCTGTATATCCATCCTCCATCAACAGCCAGAGCTTCTTGGCCTCAATTGGCAGGCTTAACTCTCAAGGTCCTAGTCCTGATGTTGGGAAATGAGAACTTTCAGTGCTTTTGCTGATTATCGCAGGGCAGTACTGGTACTTGGGTGGCTGTTTTGGTTCTGACTGTGAATCCTTGTTTGGGAAACTGAGGATCTACCTTGTCCCAGAATGCCCTCATGGGGTCAGCCAAAATGGTACCACACTGGAAACACCTGCCACTAGAAAAGCACTGGATGTTCTAGATGTAGGGTCATCTCATGCATGGGGCCTCACCCAAACTGTAAGGTCTGCAGTCGCATCAGCTGCCTTCTCTGTCTAGTAAGACTAAATCTTCATCACCGGGTCTGACGTCTAGGAGTTTAATTACCAAACGGTATGGACTTCCTGGGCTTCCCAGGTGGCACTAGTGGTAAAGAACCCACCTGCCAAGGCAGGAGACATAAGAGACATGGGTTTGATCCCTGAGTCAGGAAGATCCCCTGGAGGAGGGTATGACAACCCACTCCAGTACTCTTGCCTGGAGAATCCCATGGACAGAGGAGCCTGGCAGGCTGCAATCTATAGGACTGCAAAGTTGAAGATGACTGAAGTGACTTAGCACACACATATGGACTTCTTGCCCTGGCCTGATTGAACCAGGTCTGGACTAGAAGGAAAACAGAGTCTGATAAAGACAGGAAGGTTATAGGGTCATTTCATTTAGCGTCTGCTTTGAGTGACCATGAATCTACTCAAGGTCCAACCAAGAAATCACATGACTTTTATCTGAGTTTGCTTTATCTTTGACAAATACTAATTAATTTGTTCTCATCACACCCCTAAAGGAAGAGTAGGCCTGCTTGGCATTACACATAAGGGTTGATATGGTCATGTCATGACTCAGAAGCAAATCTGAGAAGGAATCTCTTTTACATCCTCCTCCTCTATTAACTCATTGGCAGAACTGTCAACCTTTTGTAAGAAAAACACATCCACAAATTATCACGTAGACTTTCATTTGTAAATTCAGAGTTCATTTTAAAATACAACATTTTGCAAAAACATGAGCATTTTGATGACATGAAGTCTCTTTGTGGTCCATTTTTTCTTTTAATTACAAGGCTTCTCCTGATAAATGCAGAGAGAACAGTGACAGTGATTAATTTCCCCCTCCCTCAAGCACAAAATGATAGAGTCTTTGCTAAATGAAATGACATGAGGTAATTCATAGAGTTGTAAGCATGATCATCAGAACTCCAGGAACCCCAGAATCACACTGTGCTGCCATCATCTCGTTAAGGCTTCTGACTAAGGTTCCACAGGATGATTTGCAAACCTATTGACAATTTATTTCCAAGATCACTTCAAGCAGACCTAACTCTGTTTGCACCCCAGTCTTTCAACAATAACCATCTAGCCACAGCAAGTTTGAGTAAATGGCCACCATGGCTTACTGATACTTGGCCCATCATTAGTAGACAGAAGTTGGCTTTTGCTGCAGCCTGTTCAGAGAAAATGCACTAGATTTTGAAAATGTGTTGATTCAAATCATGGTGTGAATAAACTTCTCCACTTACTGGGTACCAAGTCGCCGGTAATTGCTTATTGAAAACGCATCCGCTGTGAGGGCATTCAAAATGATTGCTGGGTACAAGATGTATTTTTCAAAACTCTGAAGCCAAACATAGAGTCTTTCAAACCACATTAAATGGGCAACATCTGAAAGAAACACAAAACCACTGAGAACGGCCACCGATCAAATTATTTTTCTTAAGTACATGTGATAATAAGTGATACTCCCCTTCCTTTCATTCAAAAGCTGCAGAACTCTAGATACATGATAGACCAATTTTCTTTCTAAGCAGGAGCTTTTTGCTTTGCTTCTACATTGTTCATAAATAATAATATACAGTATAGGCCAGTTTCCTAATTTTTCAAGTCAATTGATTTTTTCATATTAATTATTACTGGAACCAGTGAAATCAGCTGTCACATCACATCAGAGCATCACAGAGTGAGTGAGGTGAGAAAGTGAAGGATGGAGACTTGGGGACCAATCTCATGGACCTGTCTCCTCTTAAGCTTGGCGTTGCTTCTGAGTCTGGGGCTTATTTCTGGGCTCTCTCTTTTTTCATCTATAAATCCACAATCAAATCCCTGGCCATCTATATATGTACCAGAAAGCTGATCCCCAATCTCCTGCCACCATGAATGTATTACATTTCTGTGAGTCTTCACAATGAAGGAAGTATCACGGAAGTAAGGTTCATTTTCACAAGGGCTAAAGTTTTAAGTTATACCAATCTGGGTTTGCATTCAGACTCTACCAACCACTAGTGTGTGGTCATGGACAGTTGCCTTCATCTTTCTTAGCCTCAGTTTTGTATGTTCTGTTCATCCTTCCTACTACTCACAGTGAAGAAGTCAGCTCTCCTGCCCATGATGGGGTAAATGCAGTAGCTCTTACCCATCTCTTCCCACCTCTGTCTCTGGGGAGAAGTGAATGGTCCAACTGGTCAGAGCACACACATCCTTAGGTCATAGTATTGGGGATAGGAAAACACCGCACCCCTGCCCTCTTCGGCTTTCCTTCTCCATGGGGAGTGCACAGCAGGTTTAGATCCTCAGGTGGGCCCATCTCACCACCCCCCATTCCCCGCAGATCTCTGTCTGCTAGTAACTGAGAGGCTGAGGCAGACCCCAGCCCACCATTAGAGCTGGGCAAATGGGCCAGACACGGCAGGACTCAAAGCCTAAATCTGCCGAGAGGGAAGGGGACCCCATCAAAGCTCTGGAATCATAGCCTCCTTCAACAATTTATAAGTTAAAAAACTTACACCCCAATAGCTTATAATGAAAAACCAACAGAGCCTGGTAGGCTTTACACTGTTTGAATGACACAAGGATCGATTCATGAAAAAGAAACAGCGGACACACACTGTACAGAGTGACACAGCAGGGACATAAATGCGCCGTTCCCTCCAGGTTTCCTATCCAGGATTAGAGACAAATTAGCATTCCTAACCGACTTCACTGGGACTTCATGTGATGGGCACAGAAAGCCACACACACACACACACACACACACACACACACATTCTACTTCCTGCTTTATGTGGTTTAAATTCTATATAAGAATATATATGTTTATAACTCAAAAACACAGAGGCTATCCTCACATGATTGAGATTATGAGAAGAGGTTTGGCATTCAGAAATCTTGCTTGAAAATAATTAATTTGAATGAGATGGGCATCATGAAAATGGACACAGTTAACACTTTATCACACGGGAACCAGCAAGAATAAACACCCCAGTGATCAGCTTAACAAACAGAAGAGAGATACAATGAGAAATTATCAAATTAGAGACAAATTTTACTTAAAAATGAAATAGGGAGGAAGTGTTAAAGGAAAAATAGTTCAAGAATAAGGATATTGGGAAAGAATTCAACTTTGAGTATTCTTAATGGTTAATGTGCAATGTTTTCTGGTTAGGGTTTGGAAATGGGTTAATTAATAAGGAATGAAGTTTATGATATATAATTGGCCTCCCTAGTCGCTAAGACAGTAAAACATCTGCCTGCAATGCAGGAGACCTGGGTTCGATCCCTGGGTGGGAAAGAGCTCCTGGAGAAGGAAATGGCTACCCGCTCCAGTATTCTTGCCTGGAGAATTCCCATGGACAGAGGAGCCTGGTGGGCTACAGTCCATGGGGTCACAAAGAGTCGGACGCAACTCAGTGACTAACACACACACACAGGTATATTATATATTTTACATGTAGATAGGAAGGTAAATCTCCAAGATACCTCCCCAACTCTTTCCAAGTAAATGACTTTTATCCCTACTTCCTAGAGAAAATTGATGTTATTAGGCATAAATTTCCCCAGATCCCAACCCCTCAACTACAAATTAATCTGTATTCACACCACCTTCTTGCTCCTCCTAAGGGTGACCCCATGGATGCCATGGACCCCATTATTTCTGACACCTCGGTTCCCTCTTTACTAACCAATGGCTCTTTCCTAACGGCGAGTGGCAAGATTCTGGTCTTGGCCAATTTGAAAACTTGCCTTCACCAGCATCTCCTCCTAGTGCTCATCACTCTGTCCTTTTTGGCACAGCCAAGCTTTCTGGAAAGGTTGGCAACGTCTGACAATCCCAGTTCCTTGTCTCCTATTTCCTAGTGAAACTTTTGCACTAGGGGTTTGCAGCTACCTCTGCCCAGAACAAATGGCAAGGCCACTTGTGAGCTCCCAAAAGATGGATAACTGATGCTTCTCAGTATGTTACTGGAGTTAAAATTTTCTGAGACATAAAATATCATTGATTTTTCCTTCTTTCTACAACCCTCACCTTAGCTTCCCTGCCTTGCCAATTCCTGTTGTTGTTGTTTAGTCACTAAGTCATGTCCAACTCTTTGGCAACTCCACGGACTATGGTCTTCCAGGCTCCTCTGTCCATGGGATTTTCCAGGCAACAATACTGGAGCTGGTTGCCATTTCCTTCTCTAGAGTCTCTTCCCCATCCAGGGATCGAATTCACCGCTCCTGCATTGGCAGGCGGATTCTTTACACGGAGTCACCTGAGAAGCCCAACGCCCACCCGTGCTCAAACCTTTCTACTGTTCCCACTTTCTTTGGAGGCGCCTCTTCTTCTCCCCTGGGTCAATTGCCTTCCTTGGACTTCTTTGCCATTTTTCTCATTTTCTTGGGCTAATCACCTCAACAACCCTAATGTTAATTATTACTTCCATGCTGATGACACTCAGATCTGTAACTCAGTCTTCCGTCTCTCTTCTGGTGTTTCCTAGATCTAGACACTCAACAGAGTAGCTTCATCTGATGTCCTGAAAAAACTCTTCAAATACAACATGAACTCAGTCAACCTCCACACCCCCGCTCCTCCTCATGAACTCTTTATCTTATTTAATGAGACATGCATTTGCTTAGTCATGCAGGCAATCTACTGTGGGGTCACCCTGACTCGGTTGTTCTCAATCATGATTGCATGTTGGAATCACTTGAGGACAAGGCTGAAAAATACTGTCCTAGAACGGCGATTCTCAAACTTGGACATGCAAATAAACTACTTATTAAAAGGCAGAATCTGACCCAATAGGTCCAGAGTGGAGCCGGACACCCTGCATTTCTAACAAACTTCCAGGGGATGCCGACGCTGCTGGTCTCCACACCCACACAGTACAGAAACAGGTACCATCAGCATCAGCATCCCCAGGAAGCTTGTTAGAAATGCAGATTCTCAGATGCAGTCCTGGGCCAGCTGAGTCAGAAACCTATGGGCTGGGCCCAGCAATCCGTGTTTCACAAACCCTACAAGTGATTCTGATATGTGTTCGGGTTTGCGAATCACTGTTCTAGTTCTTCCTCTATACAGGAGTAGACTATGTTGAGTCTATGTGCTTCTCACCTATCTCCTCTCTTCTAGTTTCACTGTTCAGATATGCCGTCTCTTAGGCTTAAAAAAATTGTAACTGTCTTTTATCATAATGAACTCTCTCTTTCCTAACCCTGTCATTTGTGTGCACTGGATGCCATTATTCCTCACCTACATAAGGACCTCTCTCTGTGCAGGCCCATTCTCCTACTTATTCTCTCTGTATTGAATCATCCTCATCAAAATATAAATACACTGTAATATCTTTAGTCCTAAAAAAAGATACCCTCCCTTGACCATTTTCCTTCCAGATGCTGGATATTTTCCAGATACTGCCCTATTTCTTTGCACCCCTTTGTAATAATTTCCAAAATAAAAAAAAATTGACTACACTCACTTTCTCCATAACTTAACTCCTTTTGTCTTCTGAGTTCACTCCAGTTCACTCCAGAGTCTCATTCCAAGCAATTCATGAAACTGCTTTTCTAAGGACCTCCCATTGCTATTCAATGGTCAGCCTCAGTCCTCATCTTACTCAACCTCCCAGCAGTATCTGATCCAGTTTATTACCCCATACTTCTAGTAATTCCCTATATGATCTTATCCAGTTCCATGGCCTTAAACATTTACTGTCAATATGTTGTTGACTGCTAAAAATATATCTCCATGCATGGACCTCTTTTCTGGGCTTCAAACCAGTATATCCAACTATCTTTTAAACATATTTGGAATTTCTAATAAGCATCTCAGCCAAGGTCTTCATTTCATGCTCTCACCTAAACCTACTCCTCCCATGTCCACCATTCATCCATTCCACAAGTGAGACAGACAACTCTACACCAGATATTTTCTTATGGCATAATGAGCATCCAAAACATTACAAAATGTCTGCCCTGATGGATCTTACATTCTAGTATAGACAATCAACAAAACATAATGAATATGTAAACTGCACAGTATATAATAAAGGATGGGTAATGAATGAAAGAATAGAGTGAAGAGGATCAAGAGTTCTGGGTGGTTCATATGGACAGCAATGTAAAATAGAGTGGCATGAGAGACACAATTAAGAAGATGACGCTTGAGAAGAAAGATGCCATTTGGACAATAGTTCATTAAATGGTACTCCCCATCACCTAGTTTCTCAGGCCAAAATCCTTTCCTTAGTCTCTTCTAGGTTGGATCTTACACCTCCAAACTATAAGCATATAAATCTTACTGGCTCTATCTTCAAAATCTATCCCAAATTTAACCATATTTCTCCTCTTGTGCTACCATCACACCAAGTCATCATCATTTCTCACCTAGATTGATGACACTTCCTTAAAACTGGACTCCTTGCTTGTTTTAATGTCCCCAGACCCACAATTTATAATCCAACCAGCAGCCAGAGGAATTTTTAAGACATTGTTAATACCCTATTCATCTGTCTCCCATGGCTTTTCATCCTAATTATGATAAAAATCCTGTGTCAAATTTTATTTAGTTGATCCCCAAAGATTCACACCCCCCTTTTTCATGGAACTGATGCTGGTTAAGTGGCTGCCCAACTGGTTATTCCTTGCATATGGGAGGATCATGTGACTCATTCTTGCCAAAAAAAATGAGAGCAGAAGTGTGTCATTTCCTAGTCAACTGGCTAGGTACTGGGTACATGATTCTCCATGCGTCTTCTTCCTTCTATCTGCCGGCACAAAAATGTTAACATTCTAGAGTAACCCTGAAACCATAAGGCGAGGCTTCCAAATACTGAAGAAATCTTATACCCCAAGTGACCATGACCCTCCACTATGCTAGGGACAATGACTAGAAAAAACCTTTTGATCACATCCCATTGGACTTTGCATGAACACATGCTTTTATTTTGCTAACCCATCAAGATTTGGAGGTATCTGCCATGATATTTAGCCTTCTCCTATCTCTTGACTAAGAGAAAATCCAATGTCCTTACCATGTTTTAGAAGACCTTTGTAATTTGGCACTTTGTTACCTTTTTAATCTCATTTCCAACCACTTTCTCCAGTATGCATTCTCATCCTCGGTGATCCTCCTTGAATATTACATACACCAAGTTTGCTCTCTTTCAGAAGTTTGCATCTGCTGTCCATTCTGCCTAGGACTTTCCTCTTCAGATATTTTTATAACTCACTCACTCATCCTTTTTAAGTCTGCTCAAGTAGTATATCCTTAGTAGGTCCCTTTCTTACTACCATATCCAAAACAGCCTCCTTGTGTCACAATTTCTTTAGTCTTTATAAACTTTATAAAATGTCTCGAATTGATACTTTGTGTCTTTATTTGTGTGCTATTTGTTTTCTGCTTTCTCCACAACAGGGTAAGCTCTACAAGGGCAAGGACTTTGTCTTGTTCACTACCAGATTCCCCCTGTTGACACAGTAATCCTTCAATAAATATGCGCTGAGTAAATGAATGGATGATCTCCTGG
Organism: Odocoileus virginianus; assembly: GCF_023699985.2. NCBI lineage: Eukaryota > Metazoa > Chordata > Mammalia > Artiodactyla > Cervidae > Odocoileus > Odocoileus virginianus. The sequence goes on along the minus strand of NC_069680.1, from coordinate 83,091,351 downwards.
GCTCCAGTTTCTTTACACACCATCTGTTTTTCTGTCCTGTTGTCATCAAAGAACTCTTGGAAATGTACATTTAGCCACTGTATATTTCATAGTCTTCATTATTCTCCACTGTGTCTATCCATACACCCCAAGTACCCTAATATAGCATATAGGCTTTTCATAATATGCTGCTATATAATTCTATGGAATCACCTTCCATCAGTTTTCCACTTACATCCTATATTGAACTGCCTCCCTGGATTATCAATGCTGGATTTTTTTTTTTTAAACCTTTTCATTTATCTCTTTTATACACAGAAACGTGCATAAAACACACACACAGAGCTGTGTCCCTGGTACTTAGCTTGAAAAACAGCCTCAAAGCACCTCATGCCTGCTTACAGCCACCACCCCACAAGGTAACCACTGCCTAATCCCTGAACAGCAGTTTATTTTGCCTACTATTCTTATGTGTCTTTTGCTCAGCAGTGTTGTGAGATTCCTCCACATTTTTGAGTGCGGTTGTCATTTGTTCACTCTCACTGCCATAGAGTCATCTACTTATTGAACATACAGCTTTTTTCCAAGGTACTGTTCATGAGCATACGGTGAGTTTCCAGTATCTACTGTGAAGAGTGCTGCTATGAACATTTTTCACATATCTTCTGATAAACACGGGCCATTTCTGTGGAGTATGTATCTAGGCATGGAATCACTAGGTTATTAAGTGTGCACATAGAAAGCTCCAGGAGGTGTTGCCAACTTTCCAATGGTACTGAGACAATTTATACACCCACAAACAATACAAAGCTTTCCTTCCACTTGCTCCACATCCTTGCCAGAACATCTTCCCCTCCTTCATTCTAGCTGCACGGGTGGGTGTATGGTGCTGTCATGTTATGGTTTTATTACGCATTTTCCTAATGATGAACGCAGCTGAGTGCCTTTTCATGTGCTCACTGGCCATTTGGATGTACACTCTGCTGAAGCAGTTCTTCATGGCTATTGCCTGGTTCTTTTTCCTACTGGATTATATGTCTTTCCTTCATAATTTTAAGAGTTCTGCGTACATCCTAAGCATCAGGTTTTATTCACATATATGCAACGGGAAAAATCTTTTCCCATTTTGTGGGGTGCTTTTTAACTCTCCTAATAGTATCTCCTGTAAAAGAGAAATAGTTTGAATATGCTCCAAGTTCTCATCTATTTTTCCTTTTAAAGATTTCTGTGTTCTGTTCAAAAGACAAAGGCCATGACCACCTTCTACTTTCCTCTAAAACTATAATTGTTATAAATTTTACATTTAGATCTGCATGGTATTTAGAACCGGTTATTGTGTATAATACACTATCTTACAAGATGGTGGTTGAGACTGACATTTTTCCCATTTGGATATCTAATGGGTCATCACCATCTACTGAAAACGACTGCTATTTCCCCCAGGATGGCAGTCAAGCATGCTGTTCTAGATGTCTTCATATACGTGCCTGGTGCCTGCTTGGACTATCCTTCCAAATTTCCTACTTGACAAATTCCTCATCTTTTTACAAAATATGTCACCTTGCCTTCTGGAGCTTTTCTTGGCCCCCTCCCCAACCCATTACCACTCCCAATACAGTCACCACCAGTGGTGGCCAAGGGCAGGGCATTTGAAGTCCATCCCAGTAGGAAGAGTCTTTATCACTAACACTGTTTAGAACTGTCAGCATAATGACAGCAAAACAGAGTCCAACTTCTAATTGGATTTGTTACTGTTTTAAAATTCTTTATAAACCATGCACCCCACTTTCTGCCTGCATTCTGTATATTACCTTTGGTTTTGAAGCAAGATGTGCTCTTTCTTTGAGTCATTACTGTACACTGTGAATTCTACAATTATAGCACCTGTCATACCAGAATAAATATTCATTTAAATATACTAATCTTCCCATTAGACTGTGAGTCTGTCAAGAGTAGGTGCTATGTCTTAATCAGTATTTCAAGTACCTAGCATAATGCCTAACCTAGAGTTAAGGTTCAATAAATGTTCATTTATCATCTTATTTTGGTGGTTGGGGGCAACTCTGAATAATTAAAATGAAAAGAGGGATTTTTAAAATAAGCAGCCTCTTGTAATTGCTTTTTTGATTCCAAAAACAAAAAGCTGTCTAACAATAACATATTAAACAACATTTCTTATTTTAATCTCTCATAAAGTATAGTCAGTTAGAGCTAGGTTTCCTTCTATACAAAATTATTTTTTCTGATTTCTCAATTTATAAGACATCAACAATGTCAGACTGAGGCTATCACATCAAATGCAATTCGGCTTGCTTATAAAAATACATTTATAGAGTTTTATCAACATTTGTCACCAATTCAGAGAAACATGACAACCTTAGCTAGAATCCTGCAAAAACATGTAAATTAAGAGAAATATAAGCCAATCTCATCCTGCAGTGCAGTTAGAAAAATATCTGAATTAAAATAAATGTTTCAGTGGTTCATCATCCAAGAGTGACCTGGGTGCCACATGGATGGGGGGTATGATCCAGATTTTCAAGTGCTTGTCACATTTAATTTCAGTAGATGATATATTCCAGTAAGTGGAGATAAAGCTGATTGAGTGTAGGCAGACAATCCCATTGCAGTGCACAAGGATTTACTGCAGATAATGATAACAAATATGGGTTTGCCATAGAATTTCAGTTTATCCATTCCAGAAACACACAAAGCAATGAATATCAAATAATATAGAAATCACTAATAAGCTCAAAATTCATCATCCATGTCTTCCCAAATATTTGAGAGCAGAAGTACTTATTCGGTAAGATATTAACCCTCTGTGCACATGTGTGAAACTACATCAAAGACAAGATTATAAGGCATGTAGCTAAGAGAGTTAGGCTGTAAAAGTCTTGGCTTGTAAGCACTAGTTTGCTGTCTGCCTTTAAAACAGCAAGCTTGTAGGACTAGCATTCAATATGGTCAAAATAACATATAAGAACAGCTAAGGCCCCAGGTCTTTAATAACTGGGTCTCTACTTAGAAGCAAGATGATAGCTGCAAAAGAATTGTTTGCTGGACTTCTGAAGGATAAAAAGAATTTCAAGAGGACTAAAAATCAATTCATTCATAAGTTGCAAAAATCTTTACTATTCAATAGCACCCCTAGAGTAAAAAAAAAAGACTGGTTGCACTGCATAATTCAGCTCTAGCTTACTACCTGAGGTGCTGCCAGGGAATTGAAAGTGACAACAGCTGACATCTCAGTGTGATACAGAAGCTCCACATGCCTCCCACTGATTAATTCTGAATCTCTAGTTGCAGGGACTGTGAATACATTTTACACTGTCTGCATACACCAACAAGCATGGGTATACAAACTACATGTAAAGAGGAAAACATTTTAGATGATGATTCACCCCAAGGCAGGGGTTCCATGGTTTGCATTCAGTATAACATCTAGTCAAAGTGGGAATGGAAAAGGATGTGGAAAGGGAGTTCAAATCAGTATCGAGGAGGGACACAGTAGATAGTGAATCCCAGAGGTCACCAACACCATACTCTTGACTTCAAGTTCTGCTACTACTGCACATTGAAACTGAATTGGAGGCAAATCAATTTCATGCTCATTTTTATATATTGCTAGAATCCTTCTACCAAGTTCAGTCAATTATTCCAATTAAATGCTACAATCTCTAGATTGTAGAAAATGTTTAACAGATAAATGTACTGGACATTTCTATTTGGAAGTAGAAGGGAAACAAATATAAGGATGAATAATAATGTAGGAGAAAGTTAAAACACAAGTGTGATCCAGAATTCTGAATTCTAAAAGACTAAAGTTAATCCTTCATTATGAGGGTGGCCATGAAAAACTAGTAAGACAAAAAGCTTACAAAGGCAGTAACATGACAAATATGTTTAAGTCCCCAGACTGTCTCAGTATTCACACAAAGTCAAGTTAAAAAGAAAATCTTTGCAATGATATTTTATAACTGTCTTTCTGTAATGTTCCGAATACACAAAGAGACTATAAAAAAAATATTTCTTTAACATTATTATTTCTCTTTTCCCTGAAATAGTAGGCCCTTGAGAAAAAGAATGCAAACTAACTCTACCACTTACAAATTTACATGTGATTTATCATGACTGAATGCTTTTCAGGTTGTGTTTTATTTAGATGTTACTAAAACTAGAGCCTCTCAATAATTAAAAGTTAATTTAAAAAAATCCCCAGGATGTTTTTATCATCTTTAGGATAAAAGATAAAAGGAAGACAATTTGTTCCAATTCAAATCTTGAATTATGACTGACAAGCTTCAAGAACATGAGGCTTCCTGCTTTGTAGCAACATATTTATAAACATTTCAATAGGGGTACACCTCGGGTTCAACTTGCCTGGTCACACCAAGGCATGTAAGGCAGAGAGACCCTGCAAAATAGATTCACTGCATCCCAGCTGGTTGCGCCCCCTTATTATAAGCAACTGCTTTTCCTATGAGCATTTCTCACTCTCATCTCTCTTGCTGGGCCAAGTCCTTACTACTAAAATGTATACATGTAAAGGTTTATTCCCTTAAAAAACAGCTTTAACTACCCAAATCAGTAGCAGGAATTGAGTCATCATTCTTAAATGGAAAGCAAATCACAGCACCCTGCCACTTAGAGCCTAAAATTCTGTTTAAGACAAACCCAAGGTTCTCACGACCTTCCCATTCCCAAATTCGCAAATTCACAGTGAGCCTGTGGCTTCTTCTCCCCCATTTTGAGGTCTAACCCTTTCGTTATCTTTCCGGCTTTAATTAGTTGTACTTTCTCAAAGAAGCCTTTCTTTTTCCCTCAAATCTAAATTAAGATCCCTTTATAACTCCCTCCTAGCCCCCTATACTTTTCCTTCACTGGACTTTAAACACCTTGCAAATATATTAATCTGTGTGATGAATGTTCATCTCTTTAGTACAGCCAGGGGTCCAGGGCTGTCTTTCGTCCTCATATTTGACATTTAGCACTGTACTCTGTTCATGGAGCCACTCAGCAGATTCAGGCAACATCACTGATTACTGACGTAAATAACAAAAGCAGACACCTAACAGAACAAAGTTTGAGAAGCTGGGGCTCCCATGGTGAGGCACTGCCTGCCTTACAGAAGTTCGGGATCCACTCCTGGCCCCCTTCCTTTTGTCCTGGGGTGAGACCATGCTGGCCTTGCTCCCAAGTGCTTCATCAGCATTCACATGGTCCTTGGCATGTGACAGTGGCTATAAATGTTTTTGAACTGCTTAGTAACTATTATCAGGTTCAATATCATGGTAAACATCTTAGAGAAATACAAGGTGGGAACATTCAGGAATCACAATAATAAAGCTCATGTGTTTCAAGGAATACAATTTTTTAGTTGTTTCTTTGGTGATTTTTGAGTTTGGAATCATGTTTGAAAATTCTTTTTCTCTTTCCCTAACTAAGATTATATAACTTGACCTATATTTTTTGCAGTGCTATTCTGATTCTTTTCTTTCTTCTTCTTTCTTTAAAACAATTTAAATCTTTAATCCATCTGGATTTTCATCTGATACAAAGTCTAATTCAATTTTTTAAAATGTTTAGCTCATTTCCCCAAAACCATCCCACTGACTTTTTTTTTTTCATCAATTCAGTGGGGATTAAAAATATACTCTTCACAGCTCCTCAAAGGGATGGAGAAATTCTTAGGAGACTCAGGAAATAATGTACCCTCCCTTCCTGGTAGAAAGGTCCTCTACCAATATTAATCCATAGTATTTAAAACTAAAAATACTAGTGAATCATTTATCAATTTTTCACATAAAGATGGTTAGCTCAAAATGTTCACAAAAAAAGGGTTAAGAGAAACTTTCAGACGTTCTCGCCATGGGCACTGAAGGAAGACACTTCTTGTGAGAACAACCACCTTGCCAAGAGCAAGGATTATGTTCTTATCCATTTTTTGTATCATCAACATCCAGCACAGCACCTAGTAAGTAGCAGGTGCTTGATGAATGACAAATTTACAAAATCAGAATTCCTCCCCTCAAGTAAAGTATGATGTATATATTATTTCAATGACAAGATTATTTTAAAACACTAAATCTATTTTTCCACTGGCATCTATGTCAATTATCATATCGTAAAGCGCCGTGAGGGTTATGTGATTTTAGATAAGATCCCAACAGACGCATGGCAGGGAGCCTGAGTCAGCCCCCATCCCAGGGGCCTCACCTACTCTAGCTGGGAACTGGCATCGTTCCTCCTCTTTGCAGGCCTGCCTTCCCATGCATGCTCGGCCCAGAGAGCTCAAAGTTGCTGCATTGCCAACCTGCATACATCAAATCCAGCACAGTAAGGCTTACCGGGACTTCCCTGGTGGTCCACTGGATAAGACTTCACACTTCCATGCCAGGGGGCATAGGTTCAATCCTTGGTCAGGGAACTAAGATCCCACATGCTTCATGATGCAGCCAGATAAAAAGACTGCCTAATTTTCAATGTTAGTTTTTTTTTTTTAATCTTTCCCCACTTATTTTACTTCTGCATTGTTTTAAATTTATCAGCAGTTTAGAAGAACCCCAGGGGGCACCTGATAAAAATTCCATGGCTTACTGGAGAGAGAGTGGGAGTCTGAGGTTGGCAGCTGATGGCTGAACTCTGTCCCCAAACCCTTTCTCTCTTAACACTGCCTGGGGCTGGCCTGTGCTTCTCCAGGAGTCCCTCTGCCTCGCTCCCCTGTGAGCAAAGAACTCTGGATTCCACTTGTCTGTCTTCCTGCTGTTGGGCAGGCCTGTTTTCACTGCCAGTCCCCTGCAGCCCCCTCCAGTCTGTGCAGGCTGACAGAGGAAGATACGTTCCCCAGTTGACCAGGAGGAGATGGGCCAGAAGATGAGGGCAGAAGAAGCAGAGCCAGGCAGGAAGGGAAAGAAGAGGAGGGGAAGAGAAGGTACGTGAAAACAGTAAGAACACTAAGGCAGGCTGCCAGCTGGCAGGTTATTTTCTGACACATCAGCCCTAAGCCACTTCTTTGGCATTTGTAACACTCTTTCAGAAACATTGTAGCAAATGAGACTATTTCTCAGGTAGCACTGGTCCATCTGAGTAACTTTGAATTAAAGAGGCATTGGAGGGTTCCTAGGTCTCTAACTATCTCTTTGCTAGCGTCTCTTTATGTGGAGAGAAAAAGAGGGTAAGGATACATCCTTTTTTCCAGAACCATGGCGTTTCCTCATCACACACATGGAGACCATCCCATAGATCCCAGTACAGCCTTTAGGTTCTGAAATCAGACATGCCTTATTCTTTCCTCTAGCGCTATATACATTTCAAAAGATTTTATCTGGTTGGAGTTAATCTCCATGGAAAGTCTGTAAGCTAGGTCATTCTAGTAGTACTATCTTCTGCTGGCAAAAATTTCACCACGTGTCTATCCAGATCATAAAGGGTCACCAACTTAGAGCACAATGGGTGAAATGAGGCACAAAACAAGGTGTAAAATAACTGAATGCAGAATCCTGGAGAAGAGGAGGGACAGGATGTACTTACTGAGTGCAGTCTGCCTGTCAAGGACCTTGCCAAATGCTCTACATGTATTGCCTTGATTCATTTCATCCCCCAATAAATCTTTGTTGTAGGAACCCATAATTATAGATGAATCACAAAAGTTAAGCTCAACTAATAGCGACAGAGACAGGGTCTGAGCCCTGCCGTGTTCAGAGCCTATTCTCTGGGCCATGACAGTTGAATTCCCTCCTAAATTTTCCAAAAGCTTCCTGCAGGGTAACATCTGGTCACAAACAAAGGACCAAGATCCAGGAAGACATCAGACTTTTCGCCAGTTGCAACAGGAGATAGAAAACAATAGGACATTAGCTTAGGATGAAGTGTTTAACCCCTTACAAGCTCCAAGCTCTCCGTTAAGTGCAAAGTAGAATGAAACACTTTGAGATAGATGAAGCCTCAAAACATTTCCCTACCATGCACCCTTTCCCTGAAGTGACCAGAGGATGTGTTTCATTCAAAGGGAATAAACAAGGAACAATTGAAATAGGTTCCAGAGGGAGTCTGGGAAAGGATGGAACTAATATTTTTCAAGTTTGTGGAAACTGTGTGGAAAGTTAAATTAAGAGATATTTTACATAGTTATTGGAAAGACTAGGAAACACAAAAACAGAACAGAAATTAGAAAGGCTATGAGATGCAAAAACAGAAATCTAAACAAGAAAGGAAATGCAAGCAGGGTACACTAATGAACTAGACATGAACAATGACATACACATATATGATTAGGAAAAAAACTGAATATATGTTCAACAAAAATCATATTAGGAGGAAGGAGTAGGGGAAAATGTTCATACATGAGGAAAGAGAAGAGAGAGAGATCTTTATTATTCATAAGAGTGTCAGTAGACAGGCAAATCTGAAATATCAAGAAAGATAAGAACATGCACATTATTTGCAAGAATTATGCTAAATATTGAAGAAAGACCTAGAGTAAAAAGTAAGGAAGAATCAAGAAAAAGTTGACCAGGGACTGCTGCTTTTCATCACAACTTGTCCTGTTTGGCTTTTAACAGTATGTATTAGCAAAGTGAAAGTCACTCAGCCACATCTGACTCTTTGTGACCACATGGATAGTCCATGGAATTCTCCGAGCCAGAATACTGGAGTGGGCAGCCATTCCCTTCTCCAGGGGATCTTTCCAACCCAGGGGCTGATAGGGATCAAAGTTAGGTCTCCCACATGCAGGTGGATTCTTTACCAGCTGAGCCAACAGAGAATTATAAATGAAAAATACATTAGAAAAAGCATCATCTGTTGGAACCAAGTCTTTCACATGGAAAAACCAGTCTATCTGCAAATCAACAGGCAAGATTTGTTAAAATGCACAGTAAATCTCATTTAAGGATTACAAACTGAGGACTCAATTGTGAATTAATTTTATAATAGTGAATTTGGTTAAATGCAAATGAGATTTTTCAATTGATATTTTAATGATTTCTATAATCCTTTATTCATTTATTCTAATGTATCCAAAAATTATAGCTTAAGCTTTTCCTGCAACCATATTTTGCAGTGGGGTGAATCTCTATGTATGCATCGTATTATACACATAGACTAGAGCCCTTCAAACAAGCCTTTACCTCCGGGCTTTTCCTGTCTGTGGGGAACTCTTCCTTCAGTGAATTTACAAAGCACCAATCATTCATTCATTCATTCATTCAACCAATATTATTAAATACCTACCATGCACCAGATCCTAATGCAACATCTAATTTTTAAACCTCATTTATTTCCATTTAATACACAGAACCAACCAGTTGGAACAGCTTAACCAATGGGCATGCCAGCTGGGCTTCCCAGATGGCTCAGTGGTAAAGACCCCGCCTGCCAATGCAAGAGATGTAAGAGACGCAGGTTCAATCTTTGGGTCAGGAAGATCCCTTGGAGAAGGAAATGGCAACACACTCCAGTATTCTTGCCTGGAAAAATTCCATGGACCAGAGAAGCCTGGCGGGCTACAGTTCATAGGTCACAAAGACAAAGAGTCAGACACAGCTGCGCACGCATACAATCGATGGACATGAAGTTAACGATAACCTCTTCATTCAGGGTCTGAGCCTTCTACTGGATGTTGTTTTTGTTGTTATTTGCTTTTTTGTGTGTTTTTTGGCACATCATCTTCCCAGTACACTGAGAGCAATATGGGTAGCAGAAATAGTATACGACCAGAGGGAGTGAGATCACCTGGGTTCTGATCATTCACTGGCCACAAACTTATTGGGACCTGGGTCAACGTCCCTTGACATCTCTGGGTGTCAGGTTTCTCCCAGTAAAGAGGTGGGATAGTATTATATAAACTTCAAGACAGACACAACACTCAGGCCTTGATACACATGCCAACTCCAACTGATTGGTAAAGTCTGCTACTGGCCCGTTTTAGGACTCTTCTCTGTTAGCTATGCCTACTGCAGGACCAGGGATCACAGTGGTATCCACAGACCTACCAGCCCTGCTCTGCTTTTCCAAAATATTCTGTGATCATATGAGAAAGAAGGTTTGACATATTCTCACATTAAAGGTATATGATCAGCATGAATTTCCTATGCATGTTTTCTGGCTAGTAGAAGGAATAAAGAAGGAAATACCTAAAAGGCAGAAAGGCAGCCAGGAGGAGAAAGCGAGAAAACAGGCGGCGGATGACATCAAAATGGGTAAGGAGTCTTCAATACATTCATACTAACATATTTTAAGTATTTGGATTTTCCTTCCAACACACAATTTTGAAATGCTATCTGTTTTTCATTATGAGCCTAATTTGTTAAATCTATTACTCTTGGCCAGATTTCAGGTGGATTATAAACAGCTAATGTAGGCAAGTGAGAAATATCCACCAAGCCTCTACTGAAGCCCGTGGTCCCAAGGGGAACGTCTTCTGCCCATCATAAAGGACAGAGGCCCAGAGCTGCCCACCCACTCAGTCCTCCAAGAGGGGACATCAACATACAAACACACTCTCCTTTCTTACTCTTGACCCTTGTACTGAAAAGATCATTCATATTTAAAATGTCTAAATGATTCTAATTTAGGCTGGGTTCTCTTAGATTCAGGGGTAAAAAACAAGGACACACACACACAAATTCCAAGTTTTCCACTTGGAAAACTTTCAGTGTTGAATGCCACACTCTGAACTGCCACAATGAGGGGAGTCTACACCTGATCTGCTTTATTTTCCTCTCTTTTGTCACGTTCTCTGTCCTCAACCCAAAGGCATGTAAGTATCGAGGTACAGGCACAGACACACACGATACAGATATAGATATGCAGTTTCCCAAGTGAAAGCATCTGACCTCAAATCCCCATCAACTACTTACCACTGAGGCTGAAATAATACTCAACTAATGTCAACAAAACCTAGTATTTCAATAATAAGTTAAGGAAACAAAAGGCAAATGTGACCCTCACACTGCAGAAGTTCTAAAGAAACTCGTCTTTTCTTCAGGTTGCTTGACTGACCCGCATACAGGCACTGGTTTGGATGGACCGCTCAGACGGTAAAGGATCTGCCTGCAATGAGGGAGGCCTGCGATTGATCCCTGGATCAGGAAGATTCCCTGGAGAAGGGAATGGCAACCCACTCCAGTACTCTTGTCTGGAGAATCCCATGGACAGAGAGAGGAGCCTGGTGCGCTACACAGTCCACTGGGTTGCAAAGAGCTGAACATGACTGAGTGACCAACACTGTTACTTTCTTTCACTTTCCGTCTAGGTGGACTGTAACATGAACTGACCATTATCAACTGCACCTACTCTGAGCTCATCTTCCTTCAATTTTTATATTACTGATAATAATTTGCATTTATGAAGCAAACAAGATTGAACACAGCATTTGAAAACTGTATTATGCAGCTTGATCTTTGGTGAGTCACTGGTGTTGTAAGTGGGAATAACAAATGTCCGAAGGCAGGACAGTCTGAGCTGCCTCCCTCACCTTCTAAACCCTATGCTGCCAGCAGGCCCATCAGGCCATGTCTCTCCTCTAAGCAAAACCCTGTTTTGTTGATTTCGCTGTTTCAAATTAAGGCAGCTCCAGGTAGCCTCTCAGACATGTTCTCTATTCTTGGCAGCATCATAAGTGATTATTTTATTTCTCCTTAAATTAATTCCCCTCTGCCCTTTTACTTTGGTCACACCAATAGGAACAGAGTGAAGGGATGAAGTGGGTACTTAAATAGTTCATTTCATTAGGGTATTGTAAGTAAGAAAATATGGGAGACCCCTGTAAAGCAACAATTACTCAAGAATGCAGGTTTGCTTAATCACAAAACCAAGCAGGCCTGCTCAGCAACAAAACCATGCAACAGAATCATGAGACATGCCCCAAAACAATAAAACAATGGTGGCATGAGACCCACATCCTGCCCAGGGAGCTCAGTAAGTTAGGACATGCTCTCTGTACACACAAAAAGCAATAATTTGTGGACCTAGCTTGACCTTGTAGGGACAAGAAAACTCCCCTGCCCAACCTGCAGGAGGAAATGATGATGGAAGCATTGCATCTATTCAAGAATAACAAAGATTTTCCACCCCTCTCCACTTTTCCTTTGATTTTAAAACTGCAGCCCAGTAAGTTCTGGGCATGGCATCCTCTCACCTGCTCACCTGTAACCCTCACAAGCATCCTATTCTAATAAATCACTTCTTATCTCTTTGCCTTTTGCTAAATTTTTTCTGCACTGGAAAGATAAGGGACTGTGGTACCTGAGTTCTTCTGAGTCTTTGAAACAACACTGAATCGTTTCAGTACTAGTCTACTGAAGTTATCGATGACAAACCTGGCTGAGTCCAGCAAACCTTGAGTCAGCAAACTATGAGTATGAGTCAGCAAACCTTGGTGCTACTCATATACCCTCATGTCTGAAGATGGAGATGACTAGATGACTCATTTAACAATGGAGAAATTACACTGAGCTATACAGTTCTGTGTAGACTTAGCATCATTGGCTAGTTACAAACTATAGCTATAAACTGTGCCCAATATGTCTGAAAATGGGGATAAATCAATCCATCTGCCATCTGTTCAATCACAGAGCCTGGAGAGACCTAACATGGAAATTTCTGACTTTTTTACTTAGAAACTCAAACACTGTTAGGGTCATTATCAAGCTGTTACTTAATGGTGGCCAGAGTCAGCCATGGAAACTGCTAAGTCAATCAAGTCCAGGTCAGGGTGTGGGTCTAGTTCTAGGTGAGCACTGCAAATTCAACAAAATTTCAAGGGGTCATGGATCAAAATTCAAAGGTCAGCCTCTGCTACATCCCACCTCTGGTTTTGTGGAAGATGATAAGGCAAGTTGAGTGATGCTATTCTTGGTCCCGCATCAGCTGAACGTGGAACAGCATAACGTTCAGGTCTGAATGATATAAATGAAATTTTCCTCAATAATAACAACAAATCATTTTCATAAAACAGACTTCTAATTCACCCCACTTCAACTTTCTTGTTCTGAGAACATTACTGCACACTTTAAGATACACACGCTCTCCTTTATCTACTGTAGAGAAACACACACTTCCTTGGCAGTTCAAATAGTAAAGCATCTGCCTGCAATGCAGGAGACCTGGGTTTGATCCCTGGGTCGGGACATCCCCTAGAAAAGGGAATGGCAACCCACTCTAGTATTCTCGCCTGGAGAATCCCACGGACAGAGAAGACTGGAAGGCTACAGTCAGGCTACAGTCAGGCTACAGGGTTGCGAAACGTCGGACACCACTGAGTGACTAACACACCATATGTGCACACATAAAGTAATCTGCACATCACCATATTTAAGGGTACATTTCCACAGCATTAAGTGCATCAGCACAGCTGTGCACACTCTCAGTATAAAGCAGAGCTCCCGCCACACCCCATTTTCATGAAGGATACCTTACTCACCTCTCACTTCCCGTTGCTGATACTCTCTGTTTTTAAGGATGGGGTGTGAAATCCACATCCACGGGTGATGTTTGCGCAGCTGGGGGAGCAGGTAGTGGGTTACAAACCCCACGGCTCCAGCCAGGACGAAGAGCACAATGCTGAGAAAGGGCTGCAACAGAAGAAGGTAAGAGTCAGTGTGTAGCTGGAAGCATGGGGAAGGATGCCTGTAAATAACCCAGAACCATAACTATGCTCCTTCCCTGCTCCTCCCAAAGCACACACAGCCAAACTCAGCTCTTGCTTCAGGCCTCTGAAAATTTCTCCCGTAGCACTTGAAACTGGTCTCTGTGTTGAGAACCACCAAGACGGAGTGCAGAAGAGGCTGAGACATTCTGCCCATTAGAATACTTTTTCTTGCTTTTTGTTTTTTTTTTAAAGATGAGATGGAGAATAACAAATTTAGCTAACAGACTTTTCTTCACTGATAGAAAAGTGAGACAGCAGCTGTCTGCAAGAACCTCTAGCCAGAAATCCCATCTGGCTCACTATACTGCTGTTTTTCCAGCTGAAAATTATGTTCCAATAATCGCTTTGGCTCTGCAACTTCCATCTCATTCCTGATTTGGTGAGTCCTCCCTTCTCCACTCTTAGCAGTGAGCTGTGATCCTGTCATGACTGTTGACCATCCTCATGGTGGATTCTATAAAATATGCTAACCAAACAATTCCCTGGATGGGAAACAGTAAGGGTAAAACATCTGGATCAACTCTGTGTTGTGGACCAAAACTCATCTCAGACACAACTCAACACGCCTAGATATATTCCTCCAAGCTCTCTATTCTCTTCTATTCTTCCTCTGGCTCCACTAACCTCTCAATAGCCTGGAGCTGCACAGTGGGCTCTGTTTATTACAGGCAAGGAGGAGAGGGGAAGAGTGCAAAGTCAAATGGATACATACTCGCAAGGACAGGAACACAGTGCTGGCACTGACCGCAAAGGACAGAACGGCAGCCACCGAGCAGATGATGAGATCCGATTTTAAGATATCCTTCTGCAAACAGAAAACAACTGTACAGTTCGCTCTCCTGTGTTTTTCTCAGCAACCCTGGGGCACCAGGTAAATCAGGTGACAGGATCTTAACCCCTAGATACACTACATAACTGATCTATTCCCAATGGCTCACGCTGGATGGACCATTCAGCACCTCCCATGTGGGGAATATCAGGGAAACTAAGGCAGAAGGGGGGCAAGGGCAAGAGGAAATACAGACTGCCATGCCTCATCCACTAGCCAGGGAGAGATTTTCTACACGTGTAAGAGGCATAAAGTTCTTCTTGACAATCACAGATCAGGTGCGAGATGCCCAGGTCTAATAAAGATGGGTAAAGTGCTAATAATCTCCACTGGGCTTTGGCCTGGCTTGTGTTTTAATGTGCACGCAGCCTAGGCCAGACAGAGGCCTCTTACACATTTACATTTTTGTTTGCTCCTACATAGATTTTACATTTTAGTTCAGTTAAATTAGGTAAAAGCGACTTCCAAATAATCTAAGTATATTTATATTATGTACACATATGCAGGAAATGAAATGTCAGTAACTTGCTACTTATTTTCCATCACACAGAATTGTGTAGTGAGCAGGCATGGGAAAACAAAGCAAAGTTAAACCAAAGAATGTTACTAATACTGCAGATACATGGAAAATGGCCTGTTAGCTCAGTAGGGTACAGTGTTGGCTAACTGACAGAGCTAAAAGGAGTATTGGGGGATCATTAAATTTTTTCTTTCTACAGAATCCAATTAGCTGCAGTACATAATTATTGAACATATTAAGGTATCACATTGTTATCTGAAAACTCTGAAATCATCAGTTTAAATATATCAATATATCATATCAAAAATGAATTATGCCTCTTAAATAATTATTTTGAATGTTACCTGCCAGAAAATCATACAGAATATACATCTGTTTCCCCATAGCCTCCCTTCTTTTCTTTTTGTACAAACCATATACCTGTTTACCTACATTCCCTCCCTACCTTTATCGTTTCCTGTCTTTTTAAAATTAAAATCTGGAGTTTCTTGCAAGTCATGCTGCTGATTTTCTGACTGAATTGTCATCCAAAGTGACAGGAAGAAACCAGGAGGACTGTTAAATGCAGTAAAAATGACCTGAACTATCTGATGAAAAATCAACATGGCTTTGTCAGGATAATCTATAATACAATGAAGAGATCCACTCTCAACATCAATTTACCAATTAGCTGCTAAAGTTGCTTTGCACTTCCTATCTCAAAAGTTTACAATTCATATACAAGTACTGAATATATGAGCTATCAAATAGTGATAAACAAAATTCTGGATTTATTCTTAGTAATGGTAATCTGATTTTTGAGCAGGAAAATCACTGGTTTTTAATTCTGAATCTATAAACTTTTGCATCATAAGTTTTCTCAAAAATTTACTATTAGTAAATGGCAAAAATCTAGTTATCTTCTTTCATTCTAAATGCTTGAAAGAAGGCCAAACTCTCCCAGAGGGAAGTTCTATAATTCACTGCATCTTCAGGCTGTGGAGATTTATTCATTTTTTTTTACTATTTTTCATTGACATGGTTTATGTCATTTTAAAATTGCTGATGCTTATCCAAAAGAGAGATATACATTTTCCCAAATATTCTATCTTAAAATTATCATTTAAAAATTTTTTTATTTTGTATTGGAGCATAGTTGATTAACAATGCTATGTTAGTTAAAGTATGCCATTTTTAAATGACCTGCTTAAAATTGTTTAAAGGCAATTTCAATCAAAATCCTAATAGGATTGTTTTTTATTTTATTTTTTTACAAATTTGGAAGTTAATTCAAAAGTTTACTTGGAAATGCAACAGACCTAGACTGGGGACTAGGTAAAACAATTTTGAAAAAGAAGAACAAAGTTGGAGGACTTTCAATATCTGATTCAGAAAATGCACATGCAAAACTATGGTAATCAGGTATTGGTGGCATTGCCACAAAATTGACATTGAGGCCACCTGAACAGAAAAAAAAATCCAGAAATAGGCCAACATGTAAACAGTCAACTGATTTTAAACAAAGGGGTCAAGGTAAAAATGACACCTTTCCCCACAATAAGGTAAAGGAAAATTTTTTTCAACTGATTCTGGTTTAGTTGGATAGCCATTTACAAAAAGAAAACAATAACAAAAAATCTCCTTGACACCTCACATCATGCACAAACATTAACTCAACTGGCATCATAAACCTAAACTATCAAATTCCTCAAAGAAAACATAAGAAGAAATCTTAGTGACTTTGGGTTTGGCAAAGTTTTCCTAAATAAGACACTAAAAGCTGCAACTGTGAAAATGAAAATAAAGTCATAAATTGAGCTTTAAGAAAATTTAAAATATTTGTTCTTCCAAAGACCTTCTAACAGAATGAAAAAGCAAGCCACAGACTGGGAAAAACAAACATACATGATTTGCAAAACATCCATCCAACAAAGGATTTTACAACTCAATAAGAAGTCCAACAACTCTTTCTAACTCTCATTCCTAACTGCACATGGGCAAAACTTTTGAATAGGCTTACCAAAGGAGATGGTAGATGGTAATTATTGAGCTTCTCACTTTTGATGCTAATTAATAAAACCACAGGATAAATTAATGATATTACCAAACCTTTTTTCATATTTTAATTAATTCTCTAGAAAAACTATGATAAATAGATTCACTATATCATAGGTTAAGAGTATTTCACAATTCTTGATAAATTACATCTTATTAGATGATTGTAATAATTTACACAAATATAATACAATGTCTAAGAGAGCTCATCTTTTCACTCTTGATGCTAACTAATAAAAAATTACAAACTTAATATTGGTAACAGTAACATCAGCAACATAGAAAGGAAATGATTTCTTCTTTTCATATAGCCACCAAAAAGCAGATATTATTTTGCTCCAAAAAATTTTATTCTGGAAAATATTTTTTGAAAGGAATCTTGAAACACACCTCAGAGACTGTTGCTGTGTCTTCTGGGCCAGTTTTTTGGCCTGTAAATGCTGAACCATAGTTCTAGCACTAATCATTATGTCTATGGGTTTTTCCATGAATGTTTCTTAAACATCTAATCTAGTATACCTTAAATTTTCTGCCTTTTTCAACAGTAGTTTCTTTTGTAAACATTATAGATATGATTACATAGATGTATAGACTTACTATCATCACTTAATGGCCAAATAATTTTCCATCTTGTGATGCCATACATATAAACACATACATATACCAACAATATCATAATGGACCCTCAAAGCATTAATCTAGTGAATAAAATTGAATGTAAACATTTCCTAACTGCTAAGACACTGGGTTGCCTTCTATTTTTTACCATAATGAATTATGCTGCAATCATCTTTTGGGCTTCCCAGGCTTCCCAGTGGTAAAGAATCTGCCTGGTAGTGAAGGAGCTGCAGAAGATGTGGGCTCAATCCTAGGTCAGGAAGATCCCTTGGAGGAGGAAATGGCAACCCACTCTAGTATTCTTGTGTGGAGCTTCCCAAGGACAAGAGGAGCCTGTTACGTGATAATCCATAGGGTTGCCAAGAATAGGAAACAACTACTTGCTTGCTTGCTCCATTATCTTTTTGCACCTAAGTCTTTTTTCATATTTTGAATCAATTCTCTATAAAAAATTATGATAAATAGATTTATTATATCATAGGTTAAGAGTATTTCACAATTCTTGATAAATTACACCTTATCAGATAATTGTAATAATTTACACAAATATAATACAATGTCTAAGAGATCTCATCTTGTCACAATTGGCAATATCATTAGTTTTTCCTGTGCTGAGTGGACCAAAATATACCATCTCATTTTAACTTGCATTTCTTTATTTATAAGAAGGGTAAGTATAGTTCATACATTTACCTATTAAATATTTGGTCCCTAAATGAAGCATTAATATTATTTGCTTATAGAGTTTAAAAAATTATAACAGTCATTGGTATAAGAAAGATAATTTAACTTACAAATTTATAACAAATATTTTTAGAAATTATCAAAAATATTTGCATTTTGTTGCCCTTTTTCATATAGAAGTTTAAATTTTTATGCACTCAAATTTAACTGTGTGTGTATTTATTTTTATCTTACAGATTCTATAGTCTGGGAAATCATTTGCTCTTTAGAATTTGAATAAATGTGTATTATATTTCATGCTCTTTTACGAAAATTTCTTTAACACTTATAAAAATGTGAGCCATGCATACAGAAAATTATATAAAATACTTATGGACAACATAAGGAATAATTATAAAGTGAATGCCTCAGTGAGAATGCCTGGTTCAAGAATCCAGTATTCCTGGTACCCAAGAAGTCCCTTGTATGTGACTCCCTGGTCATAAACCCTTTCTTACCCTCTTTGGGTGCCCATCAACTATCCTGATTGATGAACACAACTTTCTTGCTTTAGAAAAACTGTTCGCTACTTATGTATGCAGCTATAAGCAGCTGAGTTTGCCTATTTTTACCTGATAGATGGCACCACACTGTATGCATCTGTTTGTGTCTGTTTCCTCTGCTCAACACTAATGTCATGATGAATACAGTGAAGCGAAAGTCGCTCAGTTGTGTCTGACTCTTTGTGACCCCATGGACTGTTCTCCAGGCCACAGTACTGGAGTGGGTAGCTGTTCCCTTCTCCAGGGGATCTTCCCAAACCAGGGATTTAACCCAGGTCTTCTGCATTGCAGGCAGATTCTTTTCCAGCTGAGCCACAAGGGAAGCCCAAGAATACTGGAGTGGGTAGCCTAGCCCTTCTCCAGCAGATCTTCCCGACCCAGAAATCGAACCAGGGTCTCTGGCATTGCAGATGGATTCTTTACCAACTGAGCTATCAGGGACTATAAAATTCCTATAAATTATAAGAAAACCAGACATCTCAGTTTAAAATGGGCAAATATAAACAGCCATTTTTTAAGTGGTTAAAATTCACCATTTATAGCTCTAGTAAGTTCTTTTCCTTTGCTATGAAGGCCATTCTACTGTAGGTGGAATTTCCAGCAGCTTCAGTTTGGTGTTCTTATGACAAATGCTATGATGAGCAACCTTATGTGTGTATCTGGTACAAATGTGCAAGATTTGCTTTAGGGTAGATACGTATTTAGAAGTAGAAATGCTGGCTCTAGTGTATAGATATAATACCAACTTTGTAATACCAGACTGTTTCCAAAACAGATATATTATACTAACTTACTCTACTCTTAGCAGTACATGAAGTTTCATTGTGCTACACTTTTGTCAACACTTAGTATCATAAGCACTTTAATTTATTGTCAGTCTGGTTGGTATAAAATGATAGTTTGTTTGGAGTTTCCTGATTAAATTAGACTGCATATGTAGTCATGTTTTGGCCATTGATATTTGCCCATTTTTAATTGAGATATCTGGTTTTCTTATAATTTATAGAACTTTTATATTCATCATGACACTACATGACACTAAGTGTCATCATGACACTTCATCAACTATACATGTTTTAAAAATCTTTTCCCATTCTGTAGCTTAGATTTTTAAGTCTTACTTGAAGAAGGTATTATTTGATAAATCAAAAGTGATAATTTTAATGAATTAGAAGTTTTGTTATTAAAATTTTTTCTGTACCCTGATATCATAAAGCTAATCTCCTTTATTATGATTCTAAGTGCTTTAAGGGTTTGTCATCTAATATTTAGGTGCGAAATTCCATCTGAAATTGACTTTAAGGACAATGGGACAAAAGAATCCTATTATATTTTTCTACTTATTAAAAACCGTATTTTATTCTATTTTTCCTTCTGTACAGGGTTGGAACTTACATGCTCTGTTTCTATTCCTTTAGTAGTTATACTAAACAATCAATTATGCAAGCTTAAATAATCACAGTCTAAATTTAATCAATATTTTAATTCATCTCCTGGACATACAAAGAACTTAACAAGTCCTGGTGTCCATTTCCCTTCCCATCCAAACTTGAATGTTACTGTAGTCACATATGTCAATTCTACTTCACATTTTTTAAGTCAACCATACACTCACGATGGTTTCATACAGTCAAAATTTTCTTAGATTTACTAACATACTGCCGCTTTCTTTTCTCTTTGTGCTTTCTTATAAATTAGACCATCAGAGACTACTTTCTCTTGAAGACTATCTTTCAGAATTACATTCACTGAGAGTCCCTCAGCATTTTTCTAACATATTTTCATTTTGCCCTTATTCTTAAAAGATATTTTCACTGGGCATCAAACTCTAGCGTGCCAGTTACTTGCTTTACAGAACTTTAAACATATCAAACTGTCTTCTGTTTTATACTATTCCACTTGGTAAGGTAGCTTTCAGGCTGTCATTCATTTGAATGTAATCTATTCATTTTGTTTAACAAATTTTAGATGGTCTGTGTCTTTGGTGTACTGCAATTTCACTACAGTTTGTCCAGTGTGTATTCTTTAATTTATCCTGCTTGTGATTCACCAGAATTCTTAAATCTCTGATCAGGGTCTTTCATCAGTTATGGTAAATACTCAGATATTATCTCATCAAATATTCATTATGCTTCAGTCTCTCTCCCTTTTTTCTGGAATTCTGATTATATATATATATATGTAATGTAAATAGATAGATATATTAGATCTTCTTATTCCATCTTTCACATCTCTGCATCTGTTGTATATATATCCTAATTTTTGGTCTATCATTGTTGCATTCCAGAGACTTTCCTCTGTCTTGCTCTTTCAGTATACTAACTCTCCCTTCAGAGGTATCTACTCTCTCCCATGTGTCTGTGTGTTTACTTTAATTGCTTTACTTTGTTTAGGTCCTTTAGGTTCTCTTTCAAACATACTGGATCATTTTAAAAACTTTCTATGGTTTAAAATATTAAGTGAAAGTCACTCAGTTGTGTCCGACTCTTTGTAACCCCATGGACTATACAGTCCATGGAATTCTCCAGACCAGAATATTGGAGTGGGTAGCCTTTCCCTTCTCCAGAGGATCTTCACAACCCAGGGATCGAATCCAGATCTCCTACATAGCAGGCGGATTCTTTACCAGCTGAGCCACCAAGGAAGCCTGTTAAATATTAACCCTTTTATTTCATCAAACATAGTAAGTAGAGTTGTTTCAAAATGTGTATCTGATCATTCCAATATTTGAAGTGATTGCAAATCTATTTCTTCTGGCTCTTTGTTTTTCTGTGCAGTTTTAAATTTTTATCAAAAGCTGCTCACATTCCTTAGAAAAATGGTTTTGGGAATTTGGGGAGACTGAGAAGGAAGGAATCTCTATAGAGGATTCATATATTTTTGTCTTTGTTTTGCCATAAGGCATTTTCAGCTGCCAGTAACTTTAAAGTATATTCATAAATTGAGGGGGACTGTACAATTCAGATGTTAGAATTTGTGCTGAAAATCCATGGAAATGATTATTTTGTTGCTGTTAAGTTCAACCCTGGAGTGAATTTGCTTGCATTCCCCTGGCACTGCAGAGGGTGGAACAGATTCCTTCTGGTTCATCCTTCCACTGAGAGTGGGCTCAGTGTCCCAGCATGATAAGTAAATGATCTCCCCTTTGTGGCTAGCTTGGCAGGCTTTCACTTCTCGTCCCCACAGTTGGAGGGCTGAAAACTGAGGCTCAAGGTCCCCTGATGAGGTAGATGTGAAGGTTCCCTCGTTCACTCAAATTCTGACTTAATAATTCTTTTTTAGTCACACTTGAGAAAGATTTTTTCCTTTTATTTTATTGAAATATAGTTAATTTATAATGTCATGTTAATTTCAGGTGTACAACAAAGTGATTTTATTTTATATAAATCTTCATTTTCAGGTTCTTTTCCCTTATAGATGATTACAAAGTATTGGGTATCATTCCCTGTGCTATATGGTAGATCCTTATTTATTATCTGTTTTACATAGAGTAGTGTGTATATGTTAGTCCCATCCTCCTAAAAAAGTTTTTTATATTTTATTCAGAATTTTCAGTATTAATCAACAGGGTCTGATTGTAATAATTTAGTCTGCCATAACATCAGAGATGGGAAAGTCTCATTTGATCTCTCTTCCCCTCTCTCTAACTTACATTGGTGTCTGAAGAGGGATTAGCACATAAAATCCTCTTTTCCTTCCCATTGATAAACAACCACCTTAACACCATACACTGAATAATCAATTCTTGGTTGCGACATTTAATTCTCACATAACACAGTCATATAAATAATTCTGTCACCTTTCTGTGTTTAACTGATTCACTAATCCCACCCTCTAAACTTGGATTAGTCTCATATTTTTGCTGATCACTCAATCTTTATAATGTACTCTTACACCTCAAAGTGCTAAATTCCTTTCTTATTCTTCTTTTTCAGATTTGTTAAACTATTTTTACCTTCTATACTTCTAAATGAACCTTTAGAATTATTTCCCCAAGTTTTGAATATAATTCCTTTGGAACTGTTTTGAACTATATTAAATACATAAAGTTATTAGAGAGATTCGGCATTTAATAAATTTCAGCCTTCTCATGAAAAATCAGGTTATATCTGTTTATCACCACTTTCAGACTTCATTTACATTTTAATAGACTGCTGTAGCTTTCTCTATTTCTGATACTACTTGTTAAAATTATTTCTGTTATCAATTGATATGTTTTGTTACTATTGTGAGTTCAATCATGTTTTTGTCATGTCTTCTGTGGTTATTTTTAATGTATTAGAATGTTTTTGCTTTTCTAATTTTTTTGTGTCTCTGGTGGTATTTATGAATTCTCTTATCATAGTTGACGTAAACTTTCTATGCATTTTGCATGAATACAATAACATACTGATAATCTACATTTTTTTTCTCTTTCAGGACCTATACTTGCCAGAACTTCTAAAACAACACTCAATTAAAGTTTCGTTCCCTATTTTAATGATAAATCCATATGTGTTTAGCTAATAACTATAATAGATCTTAGTACACTGAACATTTTAAATTCACTGTCGCATTTTATGTAGCACTTCATGCCCTAAACCTTTAAAAAAAAACTTAAGAAGCCCTGGTTCAACACTACAAACCCAGCAGATTTAGACAGCATGGGACTCAAAAAACTTAGATGATACAACCAGTTATTTAAAAGAAGTAGTCTGAATAATACACATAAAAATTAGGTAACTTTGTTTGTTGTTTCTAGACATCATAAAAATAACAAATCTGAATGTGATGGGAAAAAATGTTGAAAGTGACGAAAATGAGGGTAAAAAGGGAAAGACCATGCTAAGGAGGCATATGGAAAAAGACCAACCAGGCAAACCACTGGTGGAAAGTTTACTTTTATTAACCACTGAACTGTGGTAATAAACTTTGCGAGCATAACTTGTGTTGCTCATATGGAGTAAACCCACTGCTAGAGCTCTGGGTATCTCCACTTCTAGATCACTGTCCCTTACAGCAGCCTATAGGGCACCTAATCAGAATCACCTGGGTGAACAGTCTCATAAACATGTAGATTCCCCAGGCCAAGTGAATCAGAATAGGAGAACTGAGCGTATGATGTTCCCCAGGGACTTCTCACATAAACTAAAATGTAAGGAAGAAAGAGAGAGACGACAGGCATAGGGAAAGAGAAAGAGAGTAAGACAGCCAGAGAGAGACATAAAGAAACAAAATCAAGGAGGGAAATTTCCTTGCACTAGGAAATAAATGGTATTACACCACAAAAAAACTATAAAAGGTGAATCTAAGAGTCCCTTTAAAATATTATAATTAGATGAGAAATCTTTTCAGAGAAATGAACACACATATCATATTAAATCACCTACAAGTTATGTGCTCTACATTGTATGAAGCATTTCAAAGAATACCAAAATCAAGTAAGGCAACACCTAACCCATCACAGCTAATCATACTAATAAAATGCTATCTGTATGCTAGGCAAATTTCTCATCAGATTTCACTGTAATTCACAGATTATTTTTACTGCAATAAATCAGAAAACATCTTCATCATCATGAAACCGGGGGGGGGGGGGGCGGTTATTTCACAGATATCCATGGGAAACTGTTGGGTTGACTTCAGGCCACCCTATCACTATAGAAATTAATCTGGGAGTGTGAGGTTGATCTCATCCCTGTAATTTTCCTGGTATTAATAATAGAGGTCTGGTTGCTGACACTACATTTGGATGTCAAGTGTCTTCTTTCTTTGCTAGCTGGCACCTCATCAGTCCCGGAAGCTCCACCTCACACCCCACTTTTAGTTGTATCTCAGCCCTAAAATTAATGACACAATTACACGGTGCTGAACGTCAATTATATCTCAATAAAACTGGAAGTAAAAATTAAATTCAATAATTAACAAACCCTTATTCCTAGTAAGTGATTTGTGCTTTGATTCCCTGCGGCAACCAATGCTCAATGCTTTAGCTTGAACGCTAACCACACTCAAAGGCACAGAGGTCTGAGTATGAATTCTTTTAAATGCTATCATGTTGGCTGTAATGGTGAATTGCAATTTAACTCATCTAAATTCAGTGGAACGCACTGAGCGCCCACTAGGCCTTAGGCCCTGGTGCTGTGGTGCATGTATGTGTGCTCAGTCACTACGTTGTGTCCAGCTCTTTGCGCTCCCATGGACTAGAGCCCAGAGACCAGGACAAATGAGATCCATCTCCTGGCTGGAGGAGCTTGCAACCAATATCCCATTAAATGGTTCTCATTTGATCTGTTATTCCTAAAGAAAAAAACAAACAAACAAATAAAAAACCACATACATGAAAAGCAAGACTGGGAGACAGCAGACTGCTCCAAGCTCAGTACTCAAGTGGGAGATTACCTAATCAATGAGCTTTGCTTTCAAACTATTAAGGTTTGTAAGTTGATATCAAAGAGATACACCTGCTCAGAGGGTGTTTGAAACTGCTCCCAAGCCATTTCCTGGTGAACAAAGAAGCAATATTATTCTTTTACAGCCTTTATTTTCTCTCTTCCTTCATCTCCTCCTTCCTTTTCCTCTTTTGTGCTCCAACCAATAATGCGGCCCCTTCCACAAAATCCTAGCATGCATGCATGCTAAGTCACTTCAGTCATGTCTGACTCTGCAATCATATGGACCATAGCCCGCCCTGGCTACTCTGTCCATGGGATTCTCCAGACAAGAATACTGGAATGGGTGGCCAAGCCCTCCTCCACAGGATTTTCCCAACCCAGGGATAGAACCCACGTCTCTTACATCTCCTACATTGGCAGGTGGGTTCTTTACCACCTGGGAAGCCCACAACATCCTAGCCATAAGTCTAAAGCCCAAGGGTGCCTCGCAAGGGATGCACAGATGTCAACCTTGAACCAAAATACACAGGAAAGAATGCCTTGAACTCAGCAGGAGACAGAGACCGAAGATGCAGAGAGGACTGCAGTTTGCCTGAACATTTAAGCTTTATTCATGCCCATCCCACCTGCTACTTGGGGTCAGCAGTATGTGGAACTGTCTGAAGGTGGCTCATTTGAATATCCAGGCAAATTGCATTAGACTAAGTGAACACCTGTGGCAGGTGTGCACAGCATCTGCCTTCCAGAGACTCAAAGTGTCTACACCATTTGAGCAGGCAGCTCAGCAGTCTACTTCACACCAAGTCAAGAGATGCTCCCTCATACATTATACAGCACAAATGTCTTACCACAGAATCTTTCATCTTCATGGGCAGAGGGTCTGAAGCTAAGTCTTCTAGATTTTGATGTAAAAATTTATGAAACAATTTGCACTGAATCAAGGACCTGAAAATGGAAAAAATACACAGGTTTTACTTTTCAAAATATGTGCCTTAAAGAAAATGCAGAATCTCGGGCCCCACTCTAGACCTGAATCAGAATCTGCAGTGTAACAGGATCCTCAGGTGATTCCCATCATATTAAAATTCAAGAAATACTGCTCTAGTCTATGTGCCTATTTCAAAGTCTGAGGGAAACAGCTTCACCTTTGACCTCACACTCACAAAGGACAAAAGTCAGTGTTCTCTCCTTTAAATTGTTCATAATGTAGAAAAAGAGTAGTGTGTGCAGGTGATCACAAAGACAATGGGTGAATTTTCAAACTCCATCCAGATTAAAGCTGTCCACAGCAGGTATGGGTCCCACTGACCATCATGAGCTAGCTAAGCTCACAGAGATTCTTTATTTCGGCCAGCCCTCAATATGGTAAAATATTTGTTCAGAAAATCTGTGCAAATAATATTTAAATTCTCCCATTTTCCACGTCTTTCATCTTGCTGCACCTGACAGCCTAAAATTATCATTTTTTTACTTCCGCAAAACACTTCTATCCACTTTTATAACTTAAGTCAGGATCTCCCTTGTGTTAGTCACTCAGTCGTGTCCAAGTCTTTGTGACTCCATGAACTGTAGCCCACCAGGCTCTTCTGTCTATGGAATTCTCTAGGAAAGAATATTAGAGTGGGTTTGCCATTTCCTTCCCCAGGGGATCTTCCCTACCCAGGGATCAAATCTAGGTCTACTGCATCTCCCATAAATGTGGCCAAATGAGATGGTTGATGGTTGATGGTTGATGGTTGACTGGTACCTGAAACTATGGCATCACCTGAAGGGTTTTCAGGTCCAAAGTGCATATTTATCAAACACTTAAAAGATACAAAGAAAGGAAAGATTTGAAGGTATATTTCCTAGTGACTAAGGGTTATTATTAAACACATTTTAAAACTTTGGCACAGACTTCACTTTAAATCCAGAGGGCACTGACCATACTAAGAACAAAAAGCAACAAAACAAAACCTTTCCTTTCAGAGAGGCAAGTCTAGTCTCCCCAGGGTAGACTTTATCCCCCTGGCATAAAGGCAGTGGTGCCGCCTCATGGACCCAGAGGGCCTACTTGTCAAGGTCAGTGCTTCTCATGCAACTCCCCAAGGGAAGGTCAAAGACAGTGCCTGGGTATAAGAGGACATCTATCCCTGGCTTTGTGAGTTTACTCCAAAAGCACCAGGGCCAAGGTTCAGTGTGTCCTTGAACTTGACCTCTGGTTTTCATTCATTTCTGGTTAGTCCTGGGTTTCTCCCACCATCACCCAGGGACCAGCTGGTTTAACAGGGCAAGAGGTCAAGCACCCTGAGCACTGGATGAGAGGGTGAGGCTGCAGGGCCAGTGGACAGCTGTGTGTGTGTGTTACTCACAGGAGTACAGAGGGGTCGCTGCTCTGCCTGCTCAGATGGTAGGAAAGTGCAACCAAGAGGCCACAGAAAGCTGAAAACAGCGCCGGAATGTGCTGCGTGCTCCAGGGTTCCTGAGCAAAAGATCAGAGAGCCAAGTCATTCCACGGCTGGGTGTGGAAGACCAGGATCACATTCCATAACATACTTAGCTGACTTCCCCAAGGTCCAGCTGGATAGACATGGTGCCCTGGGATCATTCCCACCAGTGGACATGCAAGCACCTGATGGCTCCTGGAAATCTTGCCCGTGAATGTACCATCATTGATTTTGAGAGGGCATTTCAAACAAATTGTACACATCTATAAGAATATATTTACTTCATCTTTTCTGAAATTAAGTACAGGATTTTTATAAGATGGAACATAAACCACATGTTGCTGCTTTTTAATTCAATACAATACTTAATAACAACTATAAAGATTGCATTTATTAATATTTATTTAACCAGTGGTTAAAACGGAGTGAGTGCATGCGAGCTCGGTCTCTTCAGTCATGCCCAATTCTTTGCGACCCTATGGACTGTAGCCCACCAGGCTCCTCTGTCCATGGGATTCTGCAAGCAAGAATACGGAGTGGGTTGCCATGCCCTCCTCCAGGGGATCTTCCCGACCCAGGGATTAAATCCGCGTCTCCTATAGATGTGTCAATATCGCATAAGAAACCAAATCAACTAGTGGACTAAGGCTCAGTGAAGAGAAAAATGGCTCGAAAGGAAAACAGCAAGATACTTCACAATTAATTGGATATCGGCCCAGATGCCAATAACTGAGGCACTGCACCCAGGGCAAAGAAGAGACGCAGGGAATATGTGTTCCCATTGTGAGCAGCACAGTGATCTGGGACCGAGGTCTCCTTCCTGATACAAGCATCATGCCTTTTACACAAAAAAGGAAACCTCTGTATATTCAGCCTTTTCAACCTCCATCAAGAGAATCTGCCGATGGCTTCCAAAAGCTGGACTGAGGAAAGGATTCCAAAACTGCTCCCTTAAGATTTTGATCCCTTAACTCACCAAGTGCCTTATTTGATAAGGACAAATTGTTCATTTTGCTTAAAATCAAAAATACAAGTGACTGAGTCAACTGTGCTCAGATTATACTTGTAACTACTCAGATGTGCTGAAGGAGTTAATGTTGTACCGGGTACAGAGAAGGGTTTCAGTTTCACAGACATTAAAATGTATTCCTTCCATCTCCGCCCCAGCAAAGGTCCAGGACCTGGAGAGCAGCATCTGGAAGGAACTGAAGGCCCCCAGCCTCGCAGGGGCTGCGGAGCTGCAGTGGAGCAATCAGGTGGCAAGGCCGGCCGCTGACGCACCTCCATGCATCCAGTCTCCACAAGGGCTCCTCCAGGCTCTCAGATCAGTGTTTTCAGGCTGGTGCAGGGAGCCTCTGGGGTTCTGAAGGCTCCAGGGCTTTACCTGTTATTTTTCTGATTCTTCCCATCAAATTTGCTGGTGAATTCCAGAGCAGTGAGAAAAGCATTCTCTGCTTCCCTCTTCTCTTCCCTTTGGAGTCAGCAAAGCCCCCTCTCAGCCCCCTCTTCCCATGCTCAGGGACAGGGGTCCTTCTTTCTTTCTTGGGCCAACCCTCTCTTCATGTCCACGAAGTCCTCTTCTTAGTCCACACACATCCCAACATGGAGGACAGACATCCTCTCTCTTTTTTTATTTATTTTAATTGGAGGATAATTACTTTACAATATTGTGATGGTTTTTGCCAGACATTGACATGAATCAGCCATGGATGTACATGTGTTCCCCATCCTGAACCCCGCTCCCACCTCCCTCCCCTCCCCATCCCATCCCTCAGAGTCATCCCAGTGAAGCAGCCCTGAGCACCCTGTCTCATGCATCGAACCTGGACTGGCGATCTGTTTCACATATGATAATGTACACGTTTCAGTGCTATTCTCTCAAATCATTCCACCCTCACCTTCTCCTACAGAGTCCAAAAGACTGTTCCTTACATCTGTGTCTCTTTTGCTGTCTCACATATAGGGTCATCATTACCATCCTTCTAAATTCCATATATATGCATTAATATACTGTATTGGTGTTTTTCTTTCTGACTTACTTCACTCTGTATAATTGGCTCCAGTTTCAACCACCTCATTAGAACTGATTCAAATGCATTAACAGCTGAGTAATACTCCACCGTATATATGTACCACAGCTTTCTTATCGATTCGTCTGCTGATGGACATCTAGGTTGCTTCCATGTCCTAGCTATTGTAAACAGTGCTGCGATGAACATTGGGATACAAATGTGTCTCTCTCAATTCTGGTTTCCTCAGTGTGTATGCCCAGCAGAGGGATTGCTGGGTCATGTGGCAGTTCTATTTCCAGTTTTTTAAAGGAATCTCCACACTGTTCTCCATGGTGGCTGTACTAGTTTGCATTCCCACCAACAGTATAAGAGGGTTCCCTTTTCTCTGCACCCTCTCCAGCATTTATTGTATGTAGACTTTTTGATAGCAGCCATTCTGACCAGCATGAGATGGTACCTCATTGTGGTTTTGATTTGCATTTCTCTGATAATGAGTGATGTTGAGCATCTTTTCAGCTGTTTGTTAGCCATCTGTATGTCTTCTTTAGAGAAATGTCTGTTCAGTTCTTTGGCCCATTTTTTGATTGGGTCGTTTATTTTTCTGGAATTGAGCTGCAGGAGCTGCTTGTATATTTTTGAGATTAATTCTTTGTCAGTTGCTTTGTTTGCTATTATTTTCTCCCATTCTGAAGGCTGTCTTTTTGCCTTGCTTATAGCTTCCTTTGTTGTGCAAAACCTTTTAAGTTTAATTAGGTCCCATTTATTTTTGCTTTTATTTCCAATATTCTGGGAGGTGGGTCATAGAGGATCCTGCTGTGATTCATGTCAGAAAGTGTTTTGCCTGTGCTTTCCTCTAGGAGTTTTATAGTTTCTGGTCTTACGTTTAGATCTTTAATCCTTTTTGAGTTTATTTTTGTGTATGGTGTTAGAAAGTGTTCTAGTTTCATTCTTTTACAAGTGGTTGATCAGTTTTCCCAGCGCCACTTGTTAAAGAGATTGTCTTTTCTCCTTTGTATATTCGTGCCTCCTTTGTCAAAGATAAGGTGTCCATAGGTGACTGCATTTATCTCTTGGCTTTCTATTTTGTTCCACTGATCTATATTTCTCTCTTTGTGCCAGTACCATACTGTCTTGATGACTGTGGCTTTGCAGTAGAGTCTGAAGTCAGGCAGGTTGATTCCTCCAGTTCCATTCTTCTTTCTCAAGATGGCTTTGGCTATTCGAGGTTTTTTGTATTTCCATACAAATCATAAAATTATTTGTTCTAGTTCTGTGAAAAATACCACTGGTAGCTTGACAGGGATTGCATTGAATCTGTAGATTGCTTTGGGTAGTATACTCATTTTCACTATATTGATTCTTCTGATCCATGAACATGGTATATTTCTCCATCTATTTGTGTCATCTTTGATTTCTTTCATCAGTGTTTTATATATATAGGTCTTTTGTTTCTTTAGGTAGATTTATTCCTAAGTATTTTATTCTTTTCATTGTCATGGTGAATGGAATTGTTTCCTTAATTTCTCTTCCTGTTTTCTCATTGTTAGTGTATAGGAATACAAGGGATTTCTGTGTATTAATTTTATATCCTGCAACTTTACTATATTCATTGATTAGCTCTAGTAATTTTCTGGTGGTGCCTTTAGGGTTTTCTATGTAGAGGATCATGTCATCTGCAAACACTGAAAGTTTTATTTCTTTTCCAATCTGGATTCCTTTTATTTCTTTTTCTGCTCTGATTTCTGTGGCTAAAACTTCCAAAACTATGTTTAATAGTAGTGGTGAGAGGGGGCACCCTTGTCTTGTTCCTGACTTTAGCAGAAATGCTTTCAATTTTTCACCATTGAGGATAATGTTTGCTGTGGGTTTATCATATATGGCTTTTATTATGTTGAGGTATGTTCTTTCTATGCCTGCTTTCTGGAGTGTTTTTATCATAAATGGATATTGAATTTTGTCAAAGGCTTTCTCTGGGTCTATTGAGATAATCATATGGTTTTTATCTTTCAATTTGTTAATGTGGTATATCACACTGATTGATTTGCAAATATTGAAGAATCCTTGCATCCCTTGGATAAAGCCCACTTGGTCATGATGTATGATCTTTTTAATATGTTGTTGGATCCTGTTTGCTAGAATTTTGTTAAGGATTTTTGTATCTATATTCATCAGTGATACTGGCCTCTAGTTTTCTTTTTTTTTCATTGGTCCCTACTGCCCTGCCTGATTGGATGGCATCACTGACTCAATGGACATGAGTTTGAGCAGACTGAGGGAAATAGTTAAGGACAGGGAAGCCTGGTATGCTGCAGTTCATGGGGCTGCAAAGAGTCAGATACAACTTAGCAACTGAACAGAAACTGCCCTGCCTATAAAGATGCTGAAGTTGCTGACATCTTTATGAATCTAACATGATATTGTAAACCAACTAGATGTCAATAAAACAAAATAAAAATGCAAAGGTTTCCCCCCCTCAGTTACGCTGCAAAGCCAGGGTGCTCTCTCCTCTCCTCCAGTGCCCCTGTCAGCCTTGCAGGAGGCTCCTCACCAGCCAGTGCTTCTGTCACGCAGGGCACCTCCTCACAGCACAGGCTTCAAGGCGAGCTGACACAGATTTGAATCCTAGTCCTGCCAGGGATGAGCTGTGTGGCCTTGGTTAAGTTACTTTACATCTCTGAACACTGTGTTAGCTTGCTATTCTTCAGAAAATAACACATACACACAGGTTGCTGCAAGGGTACTTTTCTATATGCCTGGACATTTTTTAAAGTTATTGGTATGAGAGGTTCCGTGTAGCCTCTACTTGGTGACTGGTACTCAGTGCTCTGTGCCAGACTGTCCTGGGCTGTTTCCTCTCCTTCTATCCACAGTCAGCTGGTCCTAACATGTTATCGATGCACCTTGCAATACACCTCCAGTTGGTCCCTTCCTTTCATTGCATCCAACAGGGTCAGCCATCCACTGCCTCATTCCAGGGCTATTGCTAACAGCTTCATAATGGGAAGATCTAACGATGGTCTCCACATCCCTCCCTACAACACTTCTCACTCCACTAACCCCATGAGTCATCCCCCTTGTCACAAAAGAGTGGGCCTCCTCCCATAAAATGCAGATCAGTCACATGATTGTCCTCCATCAGTATTTTTCAGAGATTCCTATTGCCTACCAAAATAATCTACTCCACAGGAAGCTAATAAGTCAGCTAGGATCTGGCCCAAGCTCAATTCTTCAGCCTCCTTCCACACATTTAGGAGATTCACAGCAGCGAAACCATAAAGATGTGTTGCCTCCTGCCCCCACCACCCCACCTTCTTCATGTACAACATTTCATCTGCCCAGAGATCTCGTCCACCCTGAATCAGAGTTCATTCCCTCTGCCTGGTGAACTCCTATCCATGCCTCAGTGCCCAGTATAAAAAGTCCCACCTGTTTGGTACAATCTCTCTGAATTCCTAGACAAATAGAAGCTCTCCCCTTGCATCAGAACCATCTTTAATACACATCTACTTCAGTTTTTAAGATATCTTAGTCCTGTTACTCGTGGGCATGGGTAGGACTTGCCCTGTGGGGATTCCCTGAGAAGGGGCAGTTTGCATCTCCCTTGACCTGTACTTGGCACCAATGTTACCACATCAACCCATCCTTGAGAGAATGACTACACAATCAGTTTTCATGAGTACATTCATCCCTCTTATATGACCCCTGTGAAAAAAATGTTTCAACAGGAAAGAGGGTGGGGCTGGGAGTTAGTGGGAGGGAGGCTCAAGAAGGGATACATGTATATTTACAGCTGATTCACATTGTTGTTCAGCAGAAAGTAGCACAACACTGTAAAGCAAATATCCTCCAATTAAAAAAAAGAAAAAGAGATATTCTTGTGCAGTTCACCACCTTCAGTACCACCTTGGCAGAAAGGATTTCAATAACAAAACATTGTATAGATTTAAAAAAAAAAAGAAAGAAAAGAAGGTGAAGAAAATAGGTAGCTTAGATCATGTGGGCCAGGCAGTGAAATGCCACAGAAATGATAGACTATCAGAGCAAAGATATCTCATGACCTTAAAACTATTTTTTTTTCATTCCAACCACACTCCCAGTGACAGACAATTTATTCTGGAACTTGGGAGTTTTAGTCTTTCCTTGAAAGTTCATCCACCCCACATTTACTGGCCACCTCCCAGGTGCCGGGCACCAAGGAGCACAACTCTGTGGAGGACAGCACAGGTGTCGAGGGAGGGAAGAATACGAGTAACTGTGATGAGGAGTGACAGGCAATGGACAGCGAAGTGTCTGGTGCTGGGTGCTCACTGGGCAGGAAGCAGAGGCTCCAATGAGTCCAGAGAGTGGCATTTAAGTGGAGCCTCGCACAGAAGAAATTCAGAGAATACCGTCCTTCCCCTGTGGTGGCTTCTGGGAAGACCAAGCTGGGCTCTGGGGGCACTGGGGGTGCATGGAGCTGACCCCTGCCATCCTTACCTATACTCTTCCTCTCCCTGCTCTGGACAACCCACCTGCACCTTCTCCTCTTTCCTCTCATACTTGGTTGTTACAAAAACATGGACAAAAAGTTTTCTGAAAGAGAGAAACCTGCTAAATGCCATTTCCTCCCTCTGATTTCTCTATGCTTGCCTCTTTGCATGTTTATTCACAATTTCGTGAAGGCAGAGGGCTTCCTTTCACATGCAGCTCATTTAAGAATGCAAAAAGGAAAAAATAACTATGAGAAGGATTTAGTAACCATGACCATGAAAATAATGGTTCCTGAAAGGGACAAGGAGAAACAAGTCAGGAGAATATATGTCAGCAGAAGTGGATTCCAGGCTCATCACTTCCTGGAATGAATGATTCTGTGGAAGGGACTTAGTGGTTCAGCTTCTGCTTCTGTAAAAAGGTGACAACAACACCCTTCCTGAAATACTGCTGCAATGCCTTAATGATATTTGAAATGACCTTCCATGCTGCAAAGCAGTAGGCCGATGTTAGTTTTTTATTAATTGGAAAAGAAAGGGCACCTATGATGGATGGTCTTCGCAGACAATAAATTAAAGTGAAACTAAATATACTTAAATAATTAAGTTTACCTACTTTTATTCACCCAATACCCTTATCTAATTCTCCTCTCATTTACTCTCCACTTAATTAAATCTCTGCAGTGCAAACGTGAAAGGACAGCTCCTAGTACTGAGGGACCCTCCCTCTTTACCTACTAAACTAGCAGTTGGCAGGCAAGAAAACGGGAGGTAAAAATATCTAATAGGAAACAGTGGAGCTATAGCGGAGGGACATTGTCCCCATTCCTTCTACTTCTTAGTATTTATCTCAGCTTGTCACTACAGGTCTGTATAAAGATCACTTGATTAATCTGTGATCCCTCCACTGGGTCGAGCCCATGACAGCAGAGACTCATGTTTTGCCCCAGTGTATTCTGAACACTCTGTGCAGGGCCCAGGCCCTGAAAGGCCCTTAATAAATACGTATGGTACCGATGCCCTGGGTTTGAGCAACCGTTACTTCCTTATCCTGTGATGCAGACCTAAGAAGGGAACTGCCTGGATCATTTTATTTAGGTTATCTACACAGACACAGAAGGTTGGTTTTTCCCAGTGCAGAGCAGTAGTTAAAAGCATGGGCTCTGGTGCAGGACTGCTGGTTCCCTCCCAACTCTGCTGATTATTAGTACAAAGATACTGGGCAAGCTTTTAAGCTTTTTAGGTGGCACTAGTGGTAAAGACTATTTCCCTAGTGGCTCAGATGGTAAAGAACCTGCCTGCAGTGCAGGAGACTTGGGTTCGATCCCTGGGTTGGGAAGATCCCCTGGAGAAGGGAACGGCAACCCACTCCAGTATTCTTGCTTGGAGAATTCCATGGACAGAGGAGCCTGGTTGGCTAAGATCCCACCTGCCAATGCAGGAGACATAAGAGGTAGGATCATTTGTTAGATGACTGAACAGCTCTGTGGCCACAGGGACAGAAGAGAAGGGACAATATTTCCTTTAATAATGTAAAAATGAGATGACGCCAGAGTGGCACAGTTATTCTTCCAAGAAGCAGGGTGAGATGAAGGTTGGCAAGGAGTTCAAATTCCAGGTGTGGCTGTGCATATTTCTTACCCCAACCTCAGATCGTCAAACAACTCTTCCCAGAAAGAACCTGGGCTCCCCTGAGCTTGGGCAGACTGCAAAAAGGCAGACCACCTGCATCTCCCTAGGCTTTCTACTGGCAACATCTTCAAGCTCCAAGTTCTTAGCATTGTTCATTTTTTCAACAGATACAGTTATATAATATATAAAATAGGAGGCAAATTTCTCAGGGAATCAAGGTTAGAAAAGACTATTGGATATACATGAGTTATTTTTTCATGTTCAGAATGCCAACATTTGCAAAACCATGCCATCTTCAGGAAAGATTATTTTCAATTTGGAAGAGATCTTCTAACTGAGCTAATATCATCCCTTCAAATTATTAATCAAATAATAAGATAGGGAGAATGGAAGAGACTCACTCAAAGTGGCAAGATCAGTACCAAGCCCCTACTTCAGTGCACTGTATCTTACACCACCCTAAATACTTCTACAGCCAAAATGTGCAAAGTATGTGGACATCTCATGACTTCCCATTTCAAAAGGCTGGGTATCACTATAATTGATAAGAGCTCCCAGCTTTACAGGTTGTTTTATTACTGTATCTCTGCCATTCAATAGTATTGGACATCTTTTTAGATAAATGCCTGTTTTAGGGTTTGTTATAACACATGGTAGGGTGATAGCCCAAAGGAAGAAGTTATTTGAGAGGGGCTCAGAGGCAGATTTCTAGAGGCCTGACTAAAGAGCGTGGTTGCAAAGGAATGAACTTGAGAAGAGCATATTACAAATCATGCAAGGGTATAATTCTTCAAGGCTGTATGAACCTGCATTCAAGCATGGTCTGGGTATGCTAGAGAATGTGTACTGCTAGGTTAATTATAAAGGTGCCACTCTAACTCATAGACTTAGAGAATGAATTTATGGTTACCAGGGGGGAAGGATGGGGCAAAGGGATAGATTGGGAGTTTGGGATTGACATGTACACATTGCTATATTTAAAATGGATAACCAACAAGGACCTACTGTATAGCATGGGAAACTGCTCAGTGTTATGTGGCAGCGTGGATGGGAGGGGAGTCTAGGGGAGAATGGATACATGTATATGTATGGCTGAGCTCCTTTGCTGTCCAAATGGAACTATCACAAAAGTTGTTATACTCCAATATAAAATAAGAAGTTTAAAATAAAAAAAATTAAAAATAAGAAAGATTTTAAAAGGCACCACTCTCAAACAAATATGAAGTTCACAGGAAGAGTTAAGCATGCAGAAAATACACTGAACGGAAATAATCTTTATGGTTTATCAACCCCAAACTTTCTGCACTGGGAAGAGAGACAGCTGGGTGCCACTGACTGAAGATAAAACTAAAGGAAATAATCTTTGACATCAGCAAGGGAATCTGGATGTAATTTAAGGAAAAACTTCCTGACATTGATGACTCAATAAAGTACAATTAAGGAAACATTAGCATTTCTGTTTCCCAGTTATTTTAAAACACAGATATTTTCCATGGAGAGTTGAGACAAGCTTGCCTGAGAAAGAAGGAAGAAGAAACCTGCTGCAAATGTCTCTTTTTACGCTTTCACTGCATAGGAATAAACTGTTTTAACAGCTCTGCAATTTAACACACACACAACTAAATAAACAAATTGAGAACAAGAAGGAACTATTCCGGATCATTTTACATAATTATGATTTGGGGTGGGGGGAACACAGTAAGATAAAATGGCTTTGTCCATTTCTTCCATTTCTTTCTGCTTAATCTCACTCCATTCCTTTCTTACTGAATCCCCTCCAGGCTGTTCAGTCCTGAGTTACCGAGAGTCACCACACCTACAACTCCCTCCGGGGCCTCGGCTTGCCTCCCTGTCCAGGCTCTTTGGGCAGGACTGCCCAGGACAGGTGGGAACCTTGTAAAAGACTAACTATGGGATGGATGGGGCTTTCCACAGACTCAGGAGCAGCTAAGGAGCCAAACTTCTAGCAGGAGTTGAGCCTGTCAAGTTCAGAAATACAGTTTTAAAAAAATGCATTTGAGGATGTTTATATTTTTTAATTTTTAAGATGTATTTTAATAAATAAATAATTTATTTGGCCACACCATGCAGCAGGTGGGATCTTAGTTTCCCAAACCAGGGACTGAATCCCTGACTCCTGCAGTAGAAGCAGGGAGTCTTAACCACTGGATCACTAGGGAAGTCCCAGGATATTTTAATTTTAAGTTTGGGATAGAGGAGAAAACATTGACACTTGAGAAAGAACAGAACCACAGATCTGAATAAGGATTTTGAAAGAAAACAATCAAATGCACTGGGTATTTTATCTGAAAGTTCCAGTTCATTGCTCAAATAGTCTTATTTCTGCAAAGAGAAGTGGAAAGAGAGGAGATGCTGACTGACATTTTTAGTGGATTTTTTAAGAATATAGTAGAACACCCTACATTTAAAAAATATTTTCATATTTTAAATGTACCTGTATGTCTTGAATTTTATATAACTATATAACATTTATTTTACTCACACACATATATACAGAAATGTACACAGACACACAAATACACACACACACATATATACACACACAAATGCATTTATTTTGAGGGACAGAGATAAGATTTTAAACCTATTATGCACTGATATGAAGTGTATATCATGTGACAGTTTGCTTCAAAAATCAATGCCCCTAATTTGCTTTGAGAGAAGTCTCATGGGCCCCTGAATTGGGAATGATATGGATTGATGAGTGCTGGCTTCATAAAACTCCCACAGGTTTTGAAATATTTTTATGAGGTAGAAATAAAACTGCCTAATAGTCCTACAATTCTGTGGTAGATTTCATATGCATTTGGGAATTCTTTTGATGAAAACGCATAAGGAAGTTCAGCTTTGTTTGAAAGTACCTCTCTAAAGAGAATCCTAGTTTCAGCATTTTTTTCCTGCAAAATCTGAGACATCTCTATGATGGAATTTACAGGGCAAACAGAATTTGGTCATAAAGAGAAGCAAATGGACCAAATTTCACTTTGCTATGCCCTTCATATCAGATTCACACAGTCATTTTAAGGGAAAAGCAATAGATTTTTCTTAGCCCATTACACATCAGGGCATTTCTGAATCCAGGTTTTCGTATATCCTAAAATAAGACCTAGATCATATCACTTTGATATAAGTCCTATTTCTAGGACTATTTTGACATGAATCTTATATTGAAGTAAAAGAAACTCTGTGCCCCTCAAGTTCCCAGAAGATCAGATTCTGTTTACATCTCACGGCCATGGGTCACCATGCGGCGGGCAGGCACTGCCGAGTGTGCATGGGCACCTCCAGAGCCCCCCGCACCCAGTGCTCAGCCCACAGCAGCCCCTGTGGACATCCCCATGGTCCCGAACACCCAGCTGGCAGCCCCAGGGCCTAACAATGAGCTTAATTCATAACAGCCAGTCAATATGTGTTCAGTAAGCAAATAAATGGTCACATTAACAAATACTATGAGTAAGACTTCACTGTCTGCTTAAAGAAGGTTTCCTTATTTCATACCTTTTTTCATTTCGCACGGTGTGGTCAAAAAAAGCCAATTTGACCTTTAAGAATAGGTGCTGGGGGGAAAATGAGCTCACTCGCTAGCAAGAAAGACTGACAGGCACTACCCAACATAGATAAATGTAGATAAATAAGCACATGCACACAGACTTTCTGGAAAATACTGACTGGCGGCTCAGTGGTAAAGAGTCCACCTGCCGATGCAGGAGATGTGGCAGATGTGGATTTGATCCCTGGGTCGGAGAGATCTCCTGGAGAAGGAAATGGCAACCCAGTCCAGTATTCTTGCCTGGAAAATCCCAAAGACAGAGGAGCCTGGTGGGCTACAGTCCATGAAGTTCCGAAGAGTCAGACACAACTTAGTGACTAAACAAACAAACAAAACCACCCAACACAGATAAATATAGATAAATAAACACACAAACACACATACACACAAACTTTCTGGAAAATACTGCCATTTACCTTACTTCTCATAGCCGTCTTCTCTGTTATCTGCATTTATTTAATCCAAAAGTTTATAGAGTATCTTTTAGGCAACAGTGGACTTTTTATAGAATATGAAAAAAAAACATATATAAACCATAGTCATGACCTTTAGGAGCTCATGGTCAAACTAGGGGTGAAGAAAAGTACTTACGAACAAGATCAACGAAAATGGAACCGATGTACCAAGCAAAAGCTTGACTAGCCACTTGACATACACTGTCACGTTCAGACTGTAGCCCACCTTTAAAGGCAGGGATCACATTTTAAACATGAGGAAACAGAGGCTTCTACTGTACTAGTTATTGTGGGAGTATCTGTATTTCCCACAGAACTAATTATATTCAGAATAGATAAGAGCCGACATGAACACCAAAAGGACAATACTGCTCACAGAATTTTGGAAGAGAGAAAGATAGACTCCCACTGGCATGGCCAGGACGAGCATAGTTTTCCATCTCTACTGGGACCACCACTGCTCATAGCGCAGGCCTGGAATTCTTTTCCACCCACCTTCCCCTCTCCCCATCCACCACTCTACAAACTGGACAGCCACCAAATCCTACCAATGCTGATTTCACAACACTTTCTGGATTTGACCCTTTTTAAACTCTGTACATCCTATCTAAATCTGACTCCAGATCTTACTTTACTCAACTGCAATTCCATTTTGAACAACTGAGCTATCATTCTTCCTCCTGTTTTTTCCCCCCATATCAGTGTCCACTGCCACTGTCAAAGGCATCCAACATTAGCTTAAGGATCCAATCCGATGTTGACTGGGTTTGGAGACCAATGTGTTTAGTCACAAAGTCATGTCTGACTCATGTGCGACCCCATGGACTGTAGCCTACCCAGCTCCTCTATTCATGGCATTTTTCAGGCAATACTGGAGTGAGCTGCCTCTCCCTTCTCAAAGGAATCTTCCCTATGACTCAGGGATCGAACTCGTGTCGCCTGCATTGCCAGCAGATTCTTTACCGCTGAGCCACCAGGGGAAACCAAGAGATCAGTTACACATGTTCAACTTACTAGGAAGCGAATGTGACAGAAAGTACTTACTGCCCATCTAATATTCATCTGCCCTTCTTCCCAACCTTACTAGCTGTCCAGACAGCTAAAAGATTTGTAATTCCCACTCCATCGCAGATAGAAGATCTACCCATAAAATATAATCTGAAGTCTAGAGTAATAAAAGTGAATTACAACTTGGAATTCGTTTTCAGACGTATTACTATTAGCAGCATCACCATTATGTTCATCAACATCATCACCATCAACTAATTATGCTATTAATAATAATACTTTCCATTTATGTTGGTTCTCTACTGCAGTGCAACAAATCCCCACAAACAGTGGCTTAAACAACACAACATATGATCTTGCAGGGTACTGCCCGAGGCATCAGGGCATGGCATGACTGGTTCCTCTGCTCAGGTTCCATCAGGCTGAAATCCACAAGATTGCAGTGTCACCCAAGGCAGCAGTTTTACTGAGACTTGGGTCTTCTGCCAAGCTCACTTCTGGCTCACAGAATTCAGTTTCCTTGCAGCTGTAGGACTGAATTTTCTTGCTGGCTTTTGCTGGGATCTGCTAGAGATCTGACAGGCCAGACTCGAGACATGCAGTCCTCGCCATGGGCCATTTGCAACACTGTTTACTTCATGGCCACAGGGAGGGTCTCTGCTCTTCTGTCTCTGACCTCTATATCTTCTCTTAAAGTGCTTGCCTGATTAGGTCAGACCCATCCAGATAATCTCTCTTCTGACTGACTTCAAGTTAACTGGTTAGGAACTTTGGTTACATCTCAAAATCCCTCCACCTTTGCCAGATGATGTAACTAATCACAGAGTGACACCTCATCATCCTCCTGGATCACCCACATTCAGAGGGCAGAAATTATACAGTGTGGGCATACCAGGGGACAGGAGTCTTGGGGCAATCTCAGAATCCTGCCCACCATACCATTTAATGAAAACTCCTGAGCTAGGCACTTTATATACATTATCAATTTAATTTCATTCACTTCTGACAGCATTCATATGAAGTAGTTATTACTAATCCATTTTACAATTGAAAAAAAAAAAGAAAACAATGTGAATTAGCCATGTGCCCTTAGGCAAAAATTTCAGCACTCTGTTCACATTCACCACTGGAATATAGAAATGCTATTACCTTCTTTATGCATTACATGGAGTTATTAAAAAAAAAGGGCAAATGAGAAAACACTTGGGAAATTATTCTGAAAATTAAAGTACCATGGATCTGGAAGGTATCTTATATGCCTGTGAAGAGTTCTTTTGACTAGAAAAATATATTTATACTTCAAATGTGCTAGGGAGAAGGGCATGGAAGTGAGATTTTGAAAAAATATAAGATTTGGGAAGTGTAATGTTAAATCTTTTCATCACTCTCTGGACCTCCATTTCCTCACTTTAAATAATAAAATGAAGGAGCTGGGATAGGGAATATGTAAGGTCTATTTCAGAACTAAAACCATTCTATGAGTTTGTTTTATATTTATATTAAAGATCTGAATGCAGGGGAAAAGCCATTGTTTTAGCTGCAACCCTGTGGTATCTGGAAGAATGTGAGCAAACTCCCACAGCAGTTG
The DNA here is from genome assembly GCF_023699985.2 of Odocoileus virginianus. Lineage (NCBI taxonomy): Eukaryota > Metazoa > Chordata > Mammalia > Artiodactyla > Cervidae > Odocoileus > Odocoileus virginianus. The sequence goes on along the minus strand of NC_069680.1, from coordinate 83,048,956 downwards.
TTAATGATGCTTGCGAAACATTAAATTATAATAATGTACCTCCACCTCTGGGTGTCCCTGCCATCAATAAAATAGAATCTCTTTGTAAGGGGTGATAAAAAAATAGAAATCATGGTTTTTCCAGACATACAGAAAGCCCAGCTAATTAACTCCTGAGCCATCTCTCCAGGGAGCAAACATTCTGGTTGATTCTGTATATCACTGTCAAATAGTTAAGTCAATGAGGGAGTCCATTTACATGTTACTTGCTACCATCTTGGATGAGTCAAAAAGAATATGAAATTAAAAGAGGAATAAAATTTCTTCCTCTAATTAATATTCCAGAGAGCAAAATTAAACCCCAGTCCCTCAATCTGCTTCAATCAAGTGAGAATAATAAAGATCACGGATATAAATACATATCAAGAACACATCCTTGGCAAGGCAGCTGACATGCTGAAATTGCTCACAAGGGCCCTTCAATCCATCACTACGCAGCAGAGATAAAAGGGGAAAAAAGTCAATTCCAGTAGTGCAAAGTGTAAGCATAAAAGTCATAAACAAAAGCATCATTAAATAAGAAGTGGAATCATAGCTCTGGGTATGTTAGGTTGAATGTGGGTGAGCTTTTCTTTTTCCCTAAGGATCCCCTTGCCAATTTGTTCAACACATTCAATCAATTCACGGCATTTAATAGGTGCTATTTTTTTTTAAAGTGGGGACTCTATCTGAGACCATTAGAATACTCAGGACTCACAAATGAGAAGGGAGAAATGCAAATTGCTCTATTTTTAACTAAAAGGTATTTCAAAACTGAGATAGAACATTAAGCTTCTCTAACAGCAGATCATGCTGTTTATCACAAGGCATGCTTGTTCTATGCTGAGCAAGAAAGTCAATATCTCTCTGAGACGAAATAAATCTTTCAATGTACCCCAGTTTCACCTGGTAAAAAGCCTGTTTCAACATGTAAGCAAACCCCAGAGTCTTTGAAGCGTTCAGCCCCATAACAGAGTTGGCGGTGCGCCTTCAAAGTGGAATCTATTTACTCTGATCCAACAGTGACTTAAGCTGATGGCATGCCATAAACAGAAAGGAAAACAGAAATAAAAGTCTCAGCCCAGGATGGTAAATAGATTTTATCTCTTGGGCTGGCTCTGATCATTTGGTACTGGCTGTCTGTAATACGGTCTGGGCATCTCAGAGCCCTACTGACATCAGTGAGCAAAAATGCTGTCATTGATTAGCAGTTTCTGATATGAGGAAGGAACTGGACGTGGGGAGGTGAGGGAATGACTGCAGATGTCCCACAGCTAGGTAAAATTCCCAAAAGAGTTCTATCTTTTTGAATTCCAGATTCTTAAGAACTTTGCAAGAAAAAGTTATTTCATAACCCCAGGAGTGTACATTAATTTTGATAATATTTGAACTGGTAATAATGAGCCTTCAACATTTGTCAAGGAAAATTCCTTGGAGGTCCAGTGGTTAAGACTGGGCATGTTCATTGCAGGGCCTTGGGTTCAATCTCCAGTCGGGGAACTAATATCTCTCCAAGCTGAGTGGAACAGCCAAAAATAAAACAAACAAACAAAAAACATTTGTCACATAAAATGGGTTTTTCAGAGCATATACCTTTCTCCTTTAGAAATTAATCTAAGAAATCCAGTGAGTTGCTCTTTTGTGGAAAGGATCCGATGTTTGGAAGAATATTCTGTCTTCCATAGATTCAACAACAATACTATTATCAATGAATTATTTTTCACTGTCAAATGAGGCTTACCTGATCAAAAACATGACGCATGAGACAAAGGTTGATCATAAGTCAAAGGTTTAGAGTAAGCAGGTCTGATTTAACAGTTGACACCGACAGAGAATCTAGAAGTGAGGTTTCTGGTCTGACCACTCATGGAGTGACTTGGGAAGTCAATTCATTGAACTTTTTAATGTCTTGTTTCCATCACAGCAATATAACCAGCTCAGATGTCTGTTTCCCCTAGGAAAATGTGTTATTGATGGAGTTTTAGATAGTTCTGTCAGGAACATTCTTAGTTATAGTCCATTCTTTCTTCTCCAGTATATCCATTATACATAAGCTATACCTCTTGTAGTTGTCCCAAAGTTCTTGGATATTCTGGGGTTTCTTCAGTCTTTTCTCTCTCTGCTTTTCCATTTTGAAAGTTTCTATTGACATTTCCTTAGAGATTCTTTCCTCAGTCATGTCCAATCTACTTATAAGCCCACGAAGGGCATTCTTCATTTCTATTAGAGTGTTTTTAATCACCAGCATTTCTTCTTGGTTCTTTCTTGGAATTTCCATCTCTCTGCTTACACTGTGCATCTGTTCTTGCCTGCAGTCCACTTTATAAATTAGCACCTTTAGCATGCTAATCATAGTTGTTTTATATTCTCAGTCTGATAATTCCAATATCCTTGTCATATCTAGGTCTGGTTCCAGTGCTTGATATTTCTCTTCAAACTGTGTTTTTTGCTTTTCAGTATGCCTTGTAATTTTTTTTCTTGGTAGCCAGACATGTAAGAGGTAAAAGGAACTATGGTAAACAGACCTTTAGTAATATGGTATTAATGTGTGAGGTTGGGAAACTCTACAGTCTAGCGATTAGTTCCGTATTTTGGTAACCCTGCGCCTCTAGATGGTAAACTTCACAAGTGCTTCTGAGTTCCATCTCCACCTTAGGTGGGACAGAATGGAAAGAATGGACTGGGCTGGAATTGGGTATTTCCCTTTCCCACATGGAAGGCTGGAGCCAAACTGGAGTTTGGCATTTCCCTTCCTCCAGGTCAGTTAGGCTCTGGAAAAATCCCAGTACTTTAGGCTACAGTAAAATCTTAAGGCAGGCTTGGTTAAGAACAGAATACTTCGCTATATTTCAAAATGGTTACTCCTCCCCCTTCACCTACTGAAAGCAGGAGGATTCTTCTCCAGTTATTCACTGTTGAGCTCATGGGGGTGAAACTCACAGGTGTGGGACTTCCCTAATGACTGGATTCACTTGGGGTTAACTCTCAGACTTGTCTACACTGAGCCTTCAGCAATTTGTCAACTACAGTTTGGGTTTTCCTCCTCTTGGTACTGGTTCCCACAGAGGCTTCTGTTCCTGGGCTCCTGTTGCAGTAAGTTTTGGTTCTCTGTATTTACCTGTCTATCTCTCCAGTTTTGGAGGCAGGAATTTATCAAAACTTACATTTATCAAAACTTGTGCTCAGTTGTGTCTAACTGTCTGTGACTCCATGAACTGAAGCCTGCCAAGCTCCTCTGTCCATGGAACTCTCCAGGCAAAAATACTGGAGCTGGTTGCCATTTCCTTCTCCAGGGGATCTTCCTGATCCAGGGATCAAACCTGCATCTCCTGAGTCTCCTGCATTGACAGGTGGATTCTTTACCACTGTGCCACCTGGAAAACTCTTTATCAAAACTTACCAAATTATGTATATTAAAAATATGGGTTCTGCAGCACACAAATTATATCTCAATGAACCAGACTTTCAAAAAAATCAATGAAAAATAAATGTATAAACAAGCAAAGACTGGAACATAACAGAACAAAATATAAAGGGTCCTGCAGAGAAAAGCTTGTGACCCCCAAATTTTATAGGCAGTCATTTTACCAAAGAGCAGTAGAAAGAGGTTTTCAGAAAATATCTTAGTAATTTTCCCGAATGGAATACCTGGGTCCTGTGACAGAATAAAGGAATTATATTTCAAAAGAAAGAACCCAGAAGCACTGATTAATTATATAATTGTTCTATGTGACAAATATATATGTGATGACAAACAAATCCACCAAAAGCATAAATGTGATGACAAACAGATCCACCAAAAGCTGTATGCTACCCTTATGTATTGGAAAAAGGAGCCTTCTCCTCTGCCTTTTTTTAATGCAAAAGAAGATAATCATATGAAAAGGATGGAAGGAGTGAGGAGGGAATTATGCCATTGATTACCCCAGAGAAATTCAACTGTGATGCATTGGAAGATGACATTACTGAATTCCTCTCTTCCACAAAGAGGAATAAACAGTTATATTGCTGCCACTGATACTGATGAGTTTAATATGATTTTAAATTAAAATCTTTTCAAAAGTCAGTTAACAAATGCCATATACTCTCTATTTAAAGCCCTCTGGAACATATATCATATACTCTTTTGCATTTAATTTTTATTTTATCAAAGACATACTTGTGGTGTAACACATTAAAGGCAGAGTGTCCATAAAGTCAAGAAATAAGTATACTATCAGTCAATTACTTTTTTACTGATTGAAAACGGCCCTGAACGTGTTTTGTTTCAGACTTCATGGAACCTCTGCAGTTCCGCATGTAGGGATGAACAGCAGTGGTCCTCTGCCCACATCATCCATCTCTTTGCTCTAATTCCTACTGCCTGAAGGCAGTGACTTTCAGCTGTTTCTCCTTCACCTATTTTCCTCCATATTTTCAAATAACATGTTTTTGTTATTTCTTGACTTTTTTCAACTTCAGATATTATTTGCTGACTTTCTAATATGGAAGACAAGATTAAGACCTCTGCAAAGTCAGATAGGCATACACACATTACACACATACACACACACACACACACACACATACACACACACTTCATCTCCCCCTATTCTGCTATTATAGTTGCAACTGTTATTCAGACTGTCATAAATACAACATATTATTCACAGCTGAGCCATGCACTGACCATACATTTCTTTTCTGATACCACTTGTTCTTTTCCAAAAGTTAAAGCTTATTTTGTTGTTGTTTTTTTTTTTTTTTTATCATCCTAGGTTTTCTTTGCTGCCAGCCTGGGTTTTAACTTTCTCCATCTGAATAAATCTATGGTCCATCTGTTTTCTAGATTCTAACACTTTTTGCTATCACATCCATTCCTGTTCTCTGTCCATAAAGCTTTATGCAATGGTATCCTTTTCCCATCTTCTGAGTGGTATTTCAGAAGGAAGCACCAGTAAGCAAGTGGGAGCCTGTTTGCCATGTTAAGCCAGAGCCCCACCCAGTGTCAGTACCTCACTGGGCCAGGCAGACACCTGTAAGCGTGGGGGGCTCAGAGCAGGTGGGCTTTGTGGTCAGTAGCCAACCAGGTATCTTACTGCATCTTCTAGACCACTGAGGCCTCATCCTCCAGGCCCTGTTACTCCTGATGTGCTCAGTTCCCGTTCCTCTTGTAATTGGAGGAGGTGTTTGTTTACTTCCAGCACAGTTAATTCGCTGGACGTGAGAAGAGGGCTCTTGGCCTCGCACCTACCTTCACGGCACTGAAGCAGAACACGTGCAGCACAGCCGCGGCGGAAGCACTCCGGGCCACGCTGTAAACAGCTGACAGCATCCCCGAAACGGCTGGAACACAAACAAGAGTTCCCTTCTGGACTGGCAGGTCTCACGGTCAACACATACGGTAAGAAAGCGAAGTTTGTAACTTTCAAATGCAGAATGCCTGCCAAAGGGGCAAAGCCTCAGTCCACAGGGCAGCCAAAAAGCACTGGGTGATGCTTAGCACAAGAAAGACACAGGCCTTTAACTAAAAACTCAGGAAGACCACAGTTAGAAAGAACTTTTGATAACTTTTAGAAGACTGTGAACCAGTCATTGTGGAGGTGGGGAGACCTTGTTGCTTATAGTTGGAAGCTCCTGGCCCAGGAAAGATCAGAGATGTGATTTCAATAGAAGAGAGGAGAGAGAGAGGGGACAAATATGGAAATGGAAATTAGACACAGATAGGGATAGATAAATAGATAAATCTATCCACAAATAGATGATGGATGAATAGATAGATAGATGAGAGACAGACAGATGAAAGACAGATAATAGAAGGATGAATAGATGAATAGATGTACAGATAGGTGATGGGTGGATGAATGATAGCTAGATAGATGAAAAGATAGATACATAGATATTAATAGATGAATAGATGATAGACAGATGAGAGATACATAATAGGTGGATACAGACATAGATATATAGAGATGGATGAATAGATAGCTAGATAGATTAATAGATAGATGGATAGATGAATGAATAGATAGATAAACAGAACAAGCCAGCACTCCTGTGTGTGTAGGTGTGTGTGTATGTGTGTGTGTACATGTGTATATGTATACAAGGAGGAGGTAGCTGTAACAGATCACCCGCTATGCTCTAATGCTTTGTGTACATGACTTTATGAAATCCTCACAGCAACCCCATGAGATCAGTGTGTTAGTTTCCATTTAGAGAAGAAAGTTTTAAAGGTAAGAAATCTGGGTAAAGTCTCCAAGTAAGCATTAGATGAAGCTTTACCCACCTTGGTCAGAAAGTAAGGGACACACCAAATGAAAGGGTGTAGGTCACCTGTCTGTACAGGCCTGCACACAACACACACTCACAATGTCACACCCACATGCTCCCAGACTAACTCATTCAGGTACGTGCTCAAATGCACATGCTCACACGCTAACCTCCACTCACTCATGTTCACACACATTCACACATACAGCTTTTTCAACGAAGAATTAGAGGGTCCCTAAACCAAGTCCAGGCTTCCCTGGTGGCTCAGATGGTAAAGAATCTGCCTGTAACGCAGAAGACCCGAGTTCAATCCCTAGGTCCAGAAGATCCCCTAGAGAGGGAAATGGTAACCACTGCAATATTCTTGCCTGGAGAATCCCATGGACAGAGGAGCCTAGTGGCCCATATTCCATGGAGTCGCAAGGAGATGGACATGATGGAGCGACTCACAGTTTCAGTTTTAAACCAAATCCAAAGCTCATAGAATTCTACACTTCCCTGTTTTCTGCTTGTGTCAAGGCAGGTGGGCCACTTTCAATTTGGCCAGATGAATCTAGAAGGGCCCACAATCAACCTGACCAACCCAAGCTGAAGTCCTTTAAGGCTAAGGACAAAGAAAACCCAACTGTCCAGGTTTACATTCCACGCCTGAGGCTATTTAGCCCTTATCTGAACTTGAGACTTTTTTAAAGAACAGAATGTAAAAGACTTACCAGAACCTCCAAAAAACAGCATGTCAATTTGCTCCAAAAGATAAATGCAGAAAGTGTTGATCTGTGGGAAGAGTCCAAGGAGGGAGATTGCGGGGAAGCAATAGAGAAATACTGAAAGCAAACAGAAAAAATTGACAGTGAGCATGCAGAAACGGGGGCCCAGGTTCCACCGCAATCCCACCTCCCTCCCACCTTTCAGCCTAGTCCACCCCGCCCTGGTCCTGGAGACACCATGGCCTCTTCTCCCCCAGCCACTGACGGAGGCTGAGGCCGAACCAAACACAGGCCTTGGAAGTAACAAGAGGGACTGCTGAAGGAGAGGCAGGCCAGCAGGCTGGCCCAGGACACCTGGGGATGATAGGTAGAGAGTAGACTGGCCTTTAGTATGCAAGGACAGACCTGAACTTGGGGGAGATTAGACAGGAGAAAGAGGACCAGGAAAATGACTGGAATGTGCAAAACCCAAGGCCAGTCATTAGGGGCTCTCTTCCTGCAAGGCTACTGGCTTTGTCCCTTCAAGGGCTTGAGCTGTGGTGTCTTCGCTCTTCCTCACTGCAAACTCAGAGCTCAGTCAGAACCCAGAGAGGAGCAAGGGAAGGTGGCATTTGACAAAGAAACCCCATCACCGTGATGCTATGACACTGAAGGACCTGCTTCTCAGGTGCAGCCGGTCACCTGGGAAGTGAAGGGGGCCCTTCCCGAGAAGAGGAAGAATGCTGGCCCCCAGACCATCACAGTGCAATTGGATGAAACATACACATTACAGGCTTCAGTGGCAGCTCAGATGGTACAGAATCTGCCTGCAGTGTGGGAGACCCAGGTTCGATCCCTGGGTCAGGAAGACTCCCTGGAGAAGGGAACGGTAACGCACTCCAGTATTCTTGCCTGGAGAATTCCATGGACAGAGGAGCCGAGTAGGCTACAGTCCATGGGGTTGCAATGAGTCAGCGACTAACACCTTCTATACATTATAATTCAAAGTCTCACAGAGATCATTTGTTCATACAGTCAAGCTGCATTTTACAGCAATTTACCCATCGTTCTCTCTTTCTCAATCCTATTTCAGTTAGGTTTCATAGAAACACAGAAACTCCTATTAGTGGTAGTACGGTATATCTGTCTACCTTTCTATCTCAGTTTATTGGGTGGGAAGTCAATGAAGTTTAATACTGGTAAACCTTAATAAAACTAGGGAAATTTGATTTTAAATCTAAGACGCCTAAACATGGAACTATGTCCAAGCCCCATACATAAACCACAGTGAACAGTGCACGCAGGAAGGATGAGGACTGTGTTTCAGCTATTTCTGAAGAACTGGAAATGTAAACTTTCCACAGTGAAATTGTAGGGATGAGAGCATTTGTGTGTCCCATTATCTGGAGAATAGTGGGTTAACCCCACTACAATAATATGGAACAAACCCCACTACAACAATGCCAAACAACTGTTCTAACATTGTGAGGAGGTAAAATTTTATGCAACAAACATGGCTATGAAAAACGAGCCTTTGCTTGGGATTGGAGCCATATTTTGACATACATGCTGATTTTGTTGTAATGTTTTCTGTCACCAGATTTAAACTATATTGTGAAAATCTAGAGATCTGTGAGTAACATGCTTCTCAGTCAAAGTTGGCAATAACAAGGGGTAGGGGTAGGGATGGATTTGGAGTTTGGGGTTAGCAGATGCAAACTATTATATATAGGATGGATAATGGCCAACAAAGGTTCATACAGTTAAAGCTATGGTTTTTCCGGTAGTCATGCACGGATGTGAGCGTTGGACCACGAAGAAGGTTGAGTGCCAAAGAACTGATGCTTTTGAATTGTGGTGATGGAAAAGACTCTTGAGAATCCCCTGGACAACAAGGAGATCAAACCAGTCAATCCTAAAGGAAATCAACACTGAATATTCATTGGAAGGACTGAAGCTGAAGCTCCAATACTCTGGCCAGATTAAGTGAAGGGCCGACTCACTGGGAAAGACTCTGGTACTGGGAAAGAAGACTGAGGACAGAAGGAGAAGGGGACAACAGAGGATGACACGGTTGGATGGCATCACTGACACAATGGACGTGAGTCTGAGCAAACTGCAGGAGAGAGTGAAGGACAGAAAGCCTGGCCTGATGCAGTCCATGGGGTCACAAAGAGTCGGACTCAACTTAGTGACTAAACAACAGCCAACCAACCAGGTCCTACTGTATAGCACAAGGAACTATATTCAATATTCTGTGATAAATCATAATGGAAAAGAATATATATATATACACATACATATATGTATAACTGAGTCACTCTCCAGTACAGCAGAAATTAACACAACATTACAAATCAGCTATACTTCAATAAAATTTAGAACAAAAACAAAGTTGGCAATAAGACACAAATAGATATCTGCTAGTCATAACCACATGAGACAGTTTCTTTTCTCAGTTTTTATATGAAAGGAAAGATAGAAGAAATAAATAGAAAGTTAATGATAGGACATATAGATTTGAGCATCAAAATTTTAACTTATGTAATTTCAAGAAAACTGACTAGTTTTTCTTAACTTTGGGATTCAAAACCCAGCAGTGAAGATTAGACAGTTCATTGCATTCTTCATGACTAGGACAGGAGCAGAGGGAAGGTGCAACGAGATATCATTAGTTCAAAAACTATACCAAGAATGAAGAACTACAGGGAAAAAATTTTTGACTGTGAAATAATACAATAATGGCAGTCAAATACTGAACCTGTGCAGTGAAACATGGGTAAATAAGTATTTTCTACAAGAAATACATTAGGCTTGGACCCCCCTGGTGGTCCAGTGGCTGAGACTCCATGCTCACAATGCAGGGGTCTGGGGTTCCATCTCTGGTCAAGGAACTTGCTCTTACATGCAAGAGTTTGCACGCCACAATTAAGACCCAGCATAGCCAGATAAATATATAATAAATAGAATAAATATTATCCAAAGAAATACATTAGGCAATAACACTCAAACTAATAAAGTGGAAAGAAGTGGAACACGATGAAGGATGGCAGGAGAAAAATAAATGGTACAAGACACCAGAAGTTTTAACCGAAGATGCTCTGGCCACACCTGTGGAGCAGGAGCAGAAGGACACAGCAGAGGAAGGAGAGCAGACAACGGGGAGCCCAGGATTTAGCTTATCCCCAGGCGGAAGTAGAGAAGGAAGTCTCTCGCCTTTAAAGCCAGAGTGGAACAGGTGAATGAAAACGCAGCCCAAACCTTGTGGCATTAGTAGGACGACTGGAAAATTCCACCTGAAGTTGCTGAAATGAATTTGTCTTTTTTCCCAAAAGTGAAAAATAAACAAATCGCTGTGTTTTTTGGCAATCTTCCCTGTGAACAAAGAGTTTTTTCTTAGTGTACTGCTGGGAGGGTCTGTAATTTTCTCTCACATCCTGCCTACTCCTCATGTTCCCTAATAATTACCATAAATGCAGAAACTTCTGGTACAGTTCCATTTCTTTTCAAGCACAGGGTATAAATAAAAACATTGGAACTTGCTCCTTTCTTATGTTAAATGTGAATAATAATATTCATTACTATATTTGCAGGTTGGGGTGGGGAGAGGTGAGAAAAATTAAAATAACAGAAATAAAACCAAGGAAAAGACCCTGATGCTGGGAAAGATTGAGGGCAGGAGGGAGAAGCAGGTGACAGAGGATGAGATGGCTGGATGGCATCACCGACTCAATGGACATGAGTTTGAACAAACTCTGGGAGATAGTGAAGAACAGAAAAGCCTGGCATGCTGCAGTCCATGGAGTCACAAAGGGCTGGACACCACTGAGCAACTGAACTTGGTACGACTGCAAACACTGTGTGTCTCCTACATGTCATATCTGTGCTTTAGCATATGGTCCTGACATGGATTACTGGGGCCAAGAGACAAGTCTTTACACGAGACATGGAAATGTGTGTCTCAGTGTGCAGGTGAAAGTGGATCCACCTCAGTCACTGGTTACAAAACCTCCATTATCTCCAAGGGTTACATCATTGAAGCTGCTTTAGTGTAGGTAGCAGGTGATGGTCCTAAAGACTAAAAAAAAATATCAAACTGTCACATCTGAAAAGGACCCATTAAGCACATGGAACCCTTCTGTAAGTGATGCTGTCTCATCTTGCCCAAGTTCTTCCCATGTTAGGGAACTCCTTGCTTCACTAGGCAACCCATGGCCCTACTGGACAGCTCTACACCAAACCATTTCACCAGTCCTGCAGTGAGCTGTAACCCACCTACTAGACAGTGGAACTCGTTATCACAGCTACTCCAACAGAAATAAAATCCCTCCTGTTTCAATCTGGCAGCCACCATGTGTGCCCCCAGGACCCTAGCATTTCCTCTCTAGGCTGGACATCCCCATTCCCTGGCCCCATGTGAAGACCCCGTGTAGCCGATGTGGCCACACTTCTCAGAGCACACCTTGGTGGTGTTACTGCTCTTCTTGAAATATAGTACTAGGGACTGCAGACCTCTTGGCTTTCTCATCCAAAGGATGATTACAAAGCCAGTCACACTCATAGGCTTTTGTTGAAGCTACCCAAATGCAAAGTAATAAAAATTTCAGCCCAGAGGTCAGCAAAGGAAATGAAAGGTCTTTCACCTTACTCGTGGAGGAAAAAAGAAAGACTTTCTCCTTATAACAATAGAGAAGTGATATTATGAACATATATGAAAGATCATAAAGAGAGATAAATTATTTAAGAATATCACCCTGAGTGTTTCTATTTCCTGAATTCACCCCTCAGCCTACAAAAACAACTAGTCCCACCACTGACTTTGTCTTTCTTCTTGTGTCAATTTTATTCTCCAGAATAAAATTTTATTCTCCAACTTATCTCTTGGAAGTTTCCTCATCTCTCCACTGTCTAATAGGCAGATTACAGCTCACTGCCAAGACTGGTGAAGTGGTCTGGTGCAGAGCTGTTCCTTATCACTGCACTTTCTCCTCCTTCTATAGTTCTGTTATCTGATGTTCTCTTCTCATGTCACACGTGGCAAAGAGCTTCTCCAACCTCCCCACCTGCCCAGTGGCCACTAAACTCATCTCCTACCCCTGGCTCACTTTCAACCCCTTCTGCCCTGGGAGGCAGAACAAGGCAGCAGACACTACATCTTCCTCTCTTCCTGCCCCTCTTCCTCTGCCGCCTCTCGACACTCTGGTAGGTTGATGGTCTGAGCAGAAACCAAGAGCAGCAGTGGGAAATAGAGATATTACCCAGAAAGCACAGCTCCAGGCACTATTTTGCACACTGCAGCATCAGTCAGAAGAGGACCACTCCCTCAGCATGATGGGCGCACAAGCGTCTTCGGGCCCACGATGGTAAATGTCTCACGTACTCAGTTCCTACTTTTCTCATGTCCTTTCTCTTAGATGCTCCTTGTAGAATGGGTTAAATTGCGCCCCTCCAAAAGATGTCACAGTCTGAACGCCAAGGACCTGTGAATGGGGCTTTATTTGGAGATGGGGGTCTTTGCAGATTACCACATTATGATGAGATCATTAGAATGGGCTTTAATCTAATATGACTGAAATCCTTATAAACAGGGGAAATTCGGATACAAAGACAGGGACGATGAATAATGTGAAGAGATACAGGGAGAAGAGGGCCACTGACAGGCCGAGGAGACAGCCTGGAGAATATCTTCCCCTTGGGCTTTCAGAGATGTTAGACCTCTGGCCTCCAGAACTAGTAGACACACACTTCTGCTGTTCCGAGCCACCCATTTGTGGTGGACATTAAAACTCCCCTTTTTCTTCCTAACAACCTTTTGTTTTCCCTGAAGTTTTTTCTTTCTCTTCTTGCTAACTCTGAACCTAACAATGTCAGGAGCTACAACCCACTCAGATCCCTTGGAAGCTGAGGGACAGAAGGTGACAAAGAAGAATAGATGACTCTGAACTTCTTTTCCCTCATAAAGTCGGAAACTTTGTATAAGCCTCTCTTTCTGTCTAAATTTGTCCCACCATCTTTTCCTGTTTGGTACAAACTAGTAACGCCTACCACCTTCGTCCCATAGGGGTTGCCACTGTTCTGTTTCCACGTTCGTTGACCGTGATGTCATTAAGTCGGCATGCTGGATTATTTACCACTACTCTCCTCACTGTTGACAAGCAGACAGAATATGTATTAAGGGGGAGTTTTAATGAGAAAAAAGGTAATTCTGGTGGAAAAGATAAGAAATGCCATGTTCCCTGCCCCATCTTCATTCCCTAATGACACTGGTTTGAAGATAAATAAAATTTGAATGTACATAGCTAATAGCCAATTCTAGAACCAGGGTTACTGCTAAAAGTAAAATCTTAGACTTTGACCAATTACATTAAGGTCTTACTTTTTGAGCTTTAATAACATTTGATTTTACTTTCTGATGGTATGGTGAGTCCACTATGCCAAGACAACTGCATTTATTCAGGCTTTTTCATAGTAGCAAATTAAAGAAAAATAGGATTAGGGGAGATATATTCAGGAAAAAAATGATTTCTAAATGGAATACATGTCATGCTTTTCCTCTTCTAAATCTCTTTATACAAACCATCTGTAAAAGGTACTTACAAAATTCCTACTTATTCTAAGGGCTGAGTTGAACAGTCCCAAAACGACTATAGACTTTTCCTGATTTATGAACGGAAAGTTTTCCAAAGTCCTCTGTACAGTAATTCCTTTGGTATTTAAAGCATACTTCATGCTCATCCCTCCACAAGGTGTCTCCTTAGCACTGGTATGCACTGGACACCATGCTTAGTACCAGGGATTCCCTGGGGGAATGTCCAAGCTAGTGACAGAGATGGACATGGTCAAACATCACAAATGGAGCAGATGACTACAGAATGAGTTCGATATTATGAAAAGCAGGGGCTGTGCAAGGAGAGAAGATGGGACCCAACTTAGGGAAATGAGTCATCATTGCCTAGCATAGTGTGTATTGCTGTTGGGGCTGGGAGTGCGGCAGAGAAGGGACACAAAGCTTAGGTGAGAAGACATGGGAATTGGGGCTTCAGGCCAGGCTGCAAACCCTCATGGCCTCTAAGACATGGAAGTCTGCCGACACTCATGCTCACTGAGATCCTCAGGCAAGAGGTCCATGAGGGACACAAGACTGAGGGTGGGCACAGACAAGAAACGGCAATGTTATGGCACAGACAGGTGTTTCTTGGACACCTTCCGAAACCCTTGTGTGCCCTCTACATCTCCTCCCTTGACTGAAGACTCCAGAGTCCAGCACTGCTGTTTATAAAAAGAAGATGACAGGAAAGGACAGTCCTCTCACATGTGTGCAGTGGTGATGGGGCATGTCTGCCTACCCAGGCCCTGACTCCTTCACTGAAGCTGATCTCAGAAGGCAGAGGGGTGAGCTAATTTATGGGAAGGTAGAAGGGACTTAAAGTCCTTCATAGTGTGTGTGTGTGTGCGCGCGTGTGTGTGTTGTGACAGAATTTCAAATAATATAAAAAGTAAAGTGAAAAATACGAGAGTAGAAAAAAAGCAGAGTAGAAGTAAAAATTCTTGGGCAAAAGGACACCATGTGTGTGTATGCTTAGTTGCTCAGTCGTGTCCGACTCTTTGGGGCCCCATAGACTGTAGCGTGCCAGGCTCCTCTGTTCAAGGAATTTCCCAGGCAAGAATTTTGGAGTGGGTTGCCATCCTCTCCTCCAAGGGATCTTCCCGACCCAGGTACTGAATCTGAGTCTTCTGAATCATAGGCAGGCTCTTTACCACTGAACTATCTGGGAAGTGACCAAGAGGACACCAATTAGGGTTTAATCATGGGATCAGTTCCTACATTTCTCTCAACTTGTTTCTGTTTCCTGTTAGAATTCAGAGAGTCCCTGAAACATGGTCCCAACACTCAGCTCCTCACACGATACAGCAGGAATCGAGGTGCTGAGGATGCAGACAAAGGTAGGTTCATGCAGTGGGCCGAGTGTGAGGGGAGTGAACAGTCTGCTACCAAAACGGTAGGAAGAGGGATGCGAGATGACAGCTGGGAAAGTGAGCCAGAAGGTGGGATGTCTCCTCCAGTTTTCACCTCTAAGAAGCACAGAGACATCATATCTGGGGTCCTCCTGAGTCCCACTGGAGAGACTCCACGAGTTGTCACAGGATCAGAGAATGATGATGCAGGACCTGTGGCTCTGACAATGTCCCCGAGGAAAACTTCCAGCTGGCAAGTAACAGATCCAGGAAGTGCAGCCTCTGGTAGCTGCCCTTTATCAACTCATCTGGTCAATGTGATCAGATAATCACACATGAGTGCGAGTGTAATCCTCTGGGTGTCATCACAGGAATTCTCATAGCATTGGCAGTCAAGTCTTCAGAGCTGCAGGTCCACAATGGGGCAGGCTCTTTGCATAATAAAGATAATAATAGCTAACACCTGGTCCCAGATGCTCTTCTATATGTTGAAATATACTAACACATCTAAAGCTTGCAACAACCTCTGAGGTGTGTACTATTTTTATCCTCAAACTACAGTTGAATTTTGCTCAAGGTCACACAAGTATGAAAGAAGCAGAGCTGGAATTCAAATAGCCAGCCATCTGGCTCCAGAGCTGGGGCTCTACACCATGATACCATGAAGGTCACCTGTGTAAGTGGAGCATTTTACATCAAACACTGCCTGGACCTTCAGGCAAGTAAAGCGAACCAGTGAAAAGCTAGGTGACTAGCATATCCAGGACGCCATGTGGACTGAGAACCACATCCATTCACACATTTCCAGAGCATCTGTGCCATGTGGGTGAGTCTGTGACCACCACCTTGTGGACAAAAATCACTCCCATCCTGGGGAGTCCCACTGATGCCCCACACCAGGTACCCTAAGCCACCTGTCTTCAGATATTAAGTGCTGCAGCTCCCTAGTCATGAGTATCAACATCCTCTAGAACAAAGTCTCCAACCCCCAGGTCATGGACTGATGCTGATTAGGAACTGGGCCACACGGCAGGAGGTGAGTGGCGGGTGAGAAACCAAAGCTTCATCTGTATTTACAGCCACTCCCCATCACTCACATTACAGTCTGACCTCCGCCTCCTGTCAGATCAGTGACCACATTAGATACTCATAGGAGCACAAACCCTACTGCGCTTGAATCATCCCCAAACCATCCCCCCCCACCCCCGCAACCCCTGGTGGGTGGAAAAATTGTCTTCCATGAAATGAGTCCCTGGTTTCAAAAAGGTAGGGGACCTCTGCTTTAGAATAAGTCCATTGTTGGATGCTTTGGGCTCTGGCTCCCAGAGAGTCTACTGAAAGCATGCAAACCAAAAGGAACATGCATCTCTTGATCCAATAAGCAAGTAAGAAAATTTCTCCAATAAGGGATTCAGAAAATCAATGGGAGAAATACCCTCCCGTCTCTGTGACCTTTCCCACAATCCCCCCAAATGAACTCACCTATTAAGAGGTCCCTAGCCCATTGGAGGGACCCTGGAGAGAAGAGCTTCAGACCATACACAATGTAAGTGGGAGGGTGCCTGGCTTTGGCCCCTGTATCAAGAAGCAAAATAAGGCCACACAGCACACAGAAATAGATTGGTCTGCTGTATGTTATGATTTGGTTGTGTCCCTAGAAAACAAACATAATTTCTGAATGGTACCTTTAATTTTGATTCAATGACAGAAACCTCATACTCAATCACTTATACCATATTATACAACTTGCACATATAACACATTCTCCCCCTCCCCCACTGTAATTCAGAAACACAAAATACCAAGGGAAAAAAGAAAACCCCGAGGCTTACTCTGTTTAAGAAGACTGAGAATATCAAAAAGAATGTTTTCCTTCTCAGACTCAACAAGATTTACCTGAAAATTTAATTACCAGCCTCGGATGAAACCTAGATCTAATTCAATGCTTCCCCCACAGCAAAACTTCTATTTGTGTTGTTCATTTCAAGTGCAAAACTAATTTAAACCACTGTTTGCTTTACATGGTCTAATTTGAGCTCCATTATTAACAAGAAATAGAATTATAACTTGGCTTCAATTTCCTTATGTCTTAGAAAGCAAGACAATTCAGGTGCAAAGTTTATATCTGCAGAGTCTGCATAAAATGCCTTAGTACCATACAGTGGAATAATTCAATTTTTAAACATTTGCTATTTATATGCATTTTCCTCTGAGGAGGACCGAAAACATAACAGATTTCATCTGAGCCCTCAAAATATTGTTACAAAGAGAGCAGACACATTTTTATTCTTCTCTTGGAATGGACAGAAAAATTAGGGAAAAGGTGTAACATCAACTTTTCAGGGCAAAAGCCAATGAAGAATTTACATCTCACAAATCAATGCACAATTCCTAAGGTTCAGAAAACCAACAAAAATGAATTAGGGAAAGAATATTCTTTGCAATTCATGAACTACTTTGAGTATAAAAAGTCAAGATGAAAGTGATACGAGTTCAGATATGAATTTTTAAAGTCACTGCCTTGAACATATTATATTTAGAAATGCAATTTAAATTGCTCTGCTTCTATAATAGAAATAGGCCTATTCTGAGACCATCATTTAATGGGAAAGAAAACACAGCCTCTCCATGGAGGCTGGCTATGTTTGGCCCTGGGTCTGGGCTTAGTCTTAAAGGAATATTTGCACTATTATGAAATTTCCTTTTGAATCCAACTAGGTCATAGATTAATGGGAAAGGGAATACTTCTTCTGCATTTGAAAAAAAAAAAAAAAAACTGAAACTAAAGCCTAAGTGAAATCTTAACACATTTCTTATCAAGTTAATAGCAAAATAAATTGCTTGGTATAGACAGCCACTTAGTATACAAATACACAAGCATATGAGATCTTTCCTCAAACTGATATCATTTTAGAAATATAATTAAATACCTACTTCCCACTTGCCCTGATTCTTTTACTAAAAGGTTAAAACTTCTTCTGCCAGGAATTGAAAGTCTTTGGTTTCAAACAAATTAAAGATATCATCTTGGATCTGCCACGTCAAACTTTACTTATTGGGTCTGGGAATGCTTTCTCTTTACCCATAATTTATGACTCAAACTTTAACCATTCCTTTGAAAGAGCCTGCCCTGAATGTCATGCTACCTTTTGGGTCCCCAAACAATTCTAAGTGAATCACTAATACATGGCATGTAAGTTACTTTTATTTGCCTTGATTCCTAAGAACACCCATTAATAAAATTTCCCTGCTCCAGTTACTTCTTTCATATAGGATTCAGTCCAAAAAACCTCCAAGGATTGATTTTTTTTTTCAATTTAAAAATTACATTTGCTCCTCCAGGTGAAGTCTGAACACAGTCTTTTAAAACTTATCCCAGTGTTTCCCATTCAAGTGTTTTTAACCTTAAAATACCCTAGGAGGCACTGCTGATTTCTGCTGGGGGGCATCTTGGAGGCTGCTTCACAAAATCTGCTCTGTACATGCATTTAGCTCTCCCAGGAGCCCCACCTACTCATACAATTTCTCAGCCTGTGCTCTGGTTGCAGGGCAAGTAAAGGATAAGGTGAGAGAATCTATTAAAACCTGGAGGGCCCCATCTAGAGAGCAGTGGTGCTTGTGACTAAGAGACCAGGTCATTCTAATCATCCTCTTACCAAGAGGGTAGGCTGCTCAAATGCTTCAAACATGCTGTTGATAGATAGGTAGATAATAGGAAGGTAAATAGACAGATAGATGGATGAATGGATAGATAGATAAATAGATTAAATAGATAGATACACAGATATGGTTAGATATATAGATATAGAAAGGTAGAAGTTTCAGTTCAGTTCAGTCCCTCAGTCGTGTCCGACTCTGCGACCCCATGGACTGTAGCACGCCTGGCTTACCTGTCCAACACCAACTCCAGGAGTTTACTCAAACTCATGTCCACTGAGTTGGTGATGCTATCCAACCAGCTCTTCCTCTCTCATCCCCTTCTCCTCCCACCTTCAATCTTTCCCAGCATCAGGGTCTTTTCAAATGAGTCAGTTCTTTGCATCAGGTAGCCAAAGTATTGGAGCTTCAGCTTCAACATCAGTCCTTCCAATGAATATTCAGGACTGATTTCCTTTAGGATGGACTGGTTGGATCTCCCTGCGGTCCAAGGAACTCTCAAGAGTCTTCTCCAACACCACAGTTCAAAAGCATTAATTCTTTGGTGCTCAGCTTTCTTTATAGTCCAACTCTCACATCCACACATGACTACCGCAAAAACCATAGCTCTCACTAGATGGACCTTTGTCAGCAAAGTGATGTCTCTGCTTTTTAATATGCTATCTAGGTTGGTCAAAGCTTTTCTTCCAAGGAGAAGTGTCTTTTAATTTCAAGGCTGCAGTCACCATCTGCCGTGATTTTGGAGCCCCCCCCCAAAATAAAGTCTGTCACTTTTTCCACTGTTTCCCATCTATTTGCCATGAAGTGATGGGACCAGATGCCATGATCTTAGTTTTCTGAATGTTGATCCTTTAAGCCAACTTCTTCACTCTCCTCTTTCACTTTCATCAAGAGGTTCTTTTGTTCTACTTCACTTTCTGCCATAAGGGTGGTGTCATCTGCATATCTGAGGTTATTGATATTTTTCCCGGCAATCTTGATTCCAGCTTGTGCTTCACCCAGACTAGCATTTATCATGATGTACTCTGCAAATAAGTTAAATAAGCAGGGTGACAATATACAGCCTTGACATACTCCTTTCTCTATTTGGAACCAGTCTGTTGTTCCATGTCCAGTCCTAACTGTTGCTTCCTGACCTGCATATAGATTCTCAAGAGGCAAGTCAGATGGTCTGGTATTCCCATCTCTTTCAGAATTTTCCACAGTTTATTGTGATCCACACAGTCAAAGGCTTTGGCATAGTCAATAAAGCAGAAATAGATGTTTTCCTGGAACTCTCTTGCTTTTTCAATAATCCAACAGATGTTGGCAAATTGATCTCTGGTTCCTCTGCCTTTTCTAAATCCAGCTTGAACATCTGGAAGTTCATGGTTCATGTATTGCTGAAGCCTGGCTTGGAGAATTTTGAGCATTACTTTACAAGTGTGTGAGATGAGTGCAATCGTGTGGTAGTTTGAGCATTCTTTGGCATTGCCTTTCTTAGGGATTGGAATGAAAACTGACCTTGTCCAGTCCTGTGGCCACTGCTGAGTTTTCCAAATTTGCTGACATATTGAGTGCAGCACTTTCACGGCATCATCTTTCAGGATTTGAAATCGCTTAACTGGAATTCCATCACCTCTACTAGCTTTGTTCATAGTGAATGCTTCCTAAGACCTACTTGACTTCACATTCCAGGATGTCCGACTCTAGGTGAGTGATCATACCATCCTGATTATCTGGGTCGTGAAGATTTTTTTTGTATAGTTCTTCTGTGTATTCTTGCCACTTCTTAATATCTTCGGCTTCTGTTAGGTCCATACCATTTCTGTCCTTTATTGAGGACATCTTTGCATGAAATGTTCCCTTGGTATCTCTCATTTTCTTGAAGAGATCTCTAGTCTTTCCCATTCTATTATTTTCCTCTATTACTTTGTACTGATCATTGAGGAAGGCTTTATCTCTCCTTGCTATTCTTTGGAACTCTGCATTCAAATGGGTATATCTTTCCTTTTCTCCTTTGCTTTTCATTTCCCTTCTTTTCACAGCTATTTGTAAGACCTCCTCAGACAGCCATTTTGCTCTTCTGCATTTCTTTTGCTTAGGGATGGTCTTGATCCCTGTCTCCAGTATAATGTCATGAACCTCTGTCCATAGTTCATCAGGCACTCTGTCTTTCAGATCTAGTCCCTTAAATCTATTTCTCACTTCCACTGTATAATCATAAGAGATTTGATTTAGGTCATACATGAATGATCTAGTGGTTTTCCCTACTTTCTTCACTTTAAGTCTGAATCTGGCAAAAAGTTGTTCATGATCTGAGCCACAGTCAGCTCCCAGTCTTATTTTTGCTGACTGTATAGAGCTTCTCTATCTTTAGCTGCAAAGAATATAATCAATCTGATTTCAGTATTGACCATCTGGTGACGTCCATGTGTAGAGTCTTCTCTTGTGTTGTTGGAAGAGGGTGTCTGCTATGACCAGTGCATCCTCTTGGCAAAACTCTATTCGCCTTTGCACTGCTTCATTCTGTACTCCAAGACCAAATTTGTCTGTTACTCCAGGTGTTTCTTGACTTCCTACTTTTGCATTACAGTCCCCTATAATGAAAAGGACATCTTTTTTAGGTGTTAGTTCCAGAAGGTCTTGTAGGTCTTCATAGAACCATTCAACTTCAGCTTCTTCATTATCTTCAGCATATTGAGACAGAGACTAGGGAGATAGATGATGGATGGATAGATATAGAAGATAGAAAGATAGATGATAGCTAGATAGGGAGATGGAGAGATAGACAGATAGGTAGGTGAAGATAAATGATAGTGAGATAGAGATGACAGATGATGGATAGATAGATGGATAGATGTAGAAGATAGAAAGATAGATGATAGGTGGATAGTGACGTGGAGAGATAGGTGATAGACAGAAAAAGATGAAAGGATTTGGTTATAAGGAGGATGGAGTATTTGAACACAGCATTCATTACTCTACCGAGGCTGTCAGCAGCCAGGCCATGCCAGCCCCATCCCATCTCCGCTGGTACCCATGTCAGCTCAAGGCTTCCTGCAGATCTCTGCTTCTCAGCCCAGAGGGCAGGAAACAGTTGCCTCCCACCCACTGAGTCTGCACACGTTCCTGTTTGGTGGAACTCATAGGGCAGCTGTTTTTGACAAGCTGATATACAGCAATGGCTAACATTTATCCTGTTCCCCTGTGCCTCAGGCCCTGTCCTACCTATGGGAAAGGTAACCACACAGTTAATCCACCTGAAGAAGTCCTACTATTATTCTCATTTTGCCAGGAGCAAACTGAGGCATGAAAAAGAAATTTGCCCCAGACTTCACAGACAGAAGACAGTGTGGCTGACCAGGATTTGAACCCCGCTGCTGGCCAGCTGGCTGCCTGGTCACTACCCACTGGCTCACCAGACCAACGCAGATGGTCCCTGTATTTGACCCTGGATCCTTCCAGGCCCAACACTCAACCTCACTTGGCTCGAGTTCATTCATAAGCATCATTCTTTAAACACACAGTGTGAATGTTACCCATGTGAAATAAACACAGAGTGTGGGGAAAAGCGTTCGTAACAGTGTTTCCTGGAAGGTGTTGACTCTTCCTGAAAGGACTCAGGAGGGTGAAAAGGGCCCCTACCTGGAAAGTGTAGAAAAATAACTACCTGCTCTGTCTAGCCCCTCTGCAGTATGATGTCTACCTATGTAGAACCCTGTTCACTATAATAAAGGTTGGCTGTTTTTATAGTTTCTTATGATGGTAAGAGGGGTTTCCATGGTGACTCAACAGTAAAGAATCTGCCTGTGATGAAGGAGCTGAAGGTTCAGTCCCTGGGTTGGGAAGATCCCCTGGAGGAGGGCCTGGCAACGCTCTCCAGCACTCTTGACTGGAGGATCCCGTGGACAGAGGAGCCTGTCAGGTTATAGTCCATAGGGTCACAAAGACTAAAGCAGCTTAGCACACACACACACGATGGCACAGAATAGTTTATTTAAATATAATTTTTTGGTGGCTGTTGATTAGTACTGTTTCACTTTCACTTAAGTACTGTTTCATCTGTCTATTTAGAGCTCTTGAAGTTTTCATTTAAATTTTTTAAAGTTGAAATAGAGCTGACCTACAATATTGTGTTAGTTTCAGATGTAGAGCACAGTGATTTGTTTTGGGGTTTTTAATTAACAAAGATTATATTCCATTATAGGTACATGAGATATTCAATATAGTTCCCTGTGTTATAGAGTAAATGTTTGTTGCTTATCTATTTTATGTACAGTAGTTTGTATCCATTAATCCTAAATTCTTAATTTATCCCCCTCTCTCTCTCTCCCTTTGGTAACCAGAAGTATACTTTCTATGTCTGTGAGTCTGTTTATGATTTGTATATAGATTCATTTGTACTAAATTTTAGATTCCACATATAAGTGCTATTGTATAGTATTTGTCTTTCACAGTTTGACTTATTTCACTAAATGTAGTATTATCTGACTTCCCAGATGATGCTAGTGGTAAAGATCCCGCCTGCGAATGCAGGAGATGTAAGAGACACGAGTTTGACCCCTGGGTGAGGAAGACCCCCTAGAGGAGGGCATGGCAACCCACTCCAGTATTCTTGCCTAGAGAATCCCATGGACAGAGGAGTCTGGTGGGCTATAGTCCACGGGGTTGCAAACAGTAGGAACAACTACAGGAACTTAGCAGGCACCCAGTATTATTTAGGTCTGTCCACGCTGCTGCAAATGGCATTTTCTGTTTTATGGTTGAGTGGTATTCCATTGTTTATATATACCACATCTTCTTAATCCAATCTTCTACTGAAAGCACTTGGGTTGCCTCCATGTCTTGGCTATTGTGAATAGTGCTACTGTGAACACTGGGTGCATATATCCTTTCAAATTAGTTTTTTTTTTTCCAGATGTATACTGAAAAATTTTACCTATACTCTTTGGTTCCATTTCTATGTGGAGCAAAAGAAGATGATCTGGGGGTGGGTGTCCAACTGTCCTAAGGAAGCTGACCCTAGTAAAATGTTAGCCAACAGGAATTCTATGGCCCACACTTGGTGGCATATATACCCAATGGGGTATTACTCAATCATAAAAAGAATGAAATAATGTCATTTGCTGCAAAATGGATGGACCTAGACACTGTCATACTAAGTGAAGTAAGTCAGACAAATATCGTATTCTATCACTTATATATATGTGGAACCTAAAAAATGATACAAATAGTCTTTTTTACACAACAGAAACAGACTTACAGACATAGAAAACAAATTTATGGTTACCAGGGGGGAAAGATGGGGGAGGGAGAGGTAAATTAGGAGTTTGGGATTAACAGATAAAATCCCATGGATGGAGGAGCCTGGTGGGCTGCAGTCCATGGGGTTGCTAAGAGTCAGGCACCACTGAGAGACTTCACTTTCCCTTTTCACTTTCATGCATTGGAGAAGAAAATGGCCACCCACTCCAGTGTTCTTGCCTGGAGAATCCCAGGGACAGGGGAGCCTGGTGGGCTACCGTCTATGGGGTCGCACAGAGTCGAACACAATTGAAGCAACTTGGCGGCAGCAGCAGCAGCACTATTATATATAAAATAGACAACCAACAGGCACCTATTGTAGAGCACAGAGAACTATACTCCATATCTTGTAATAGCCTATAATGGAAAAGAAACTGAAAAAGAATAGATATATGTATATGTATAAGTGAATCACTTTGCTGGACACCAGAAACTAATACAACACTGCAAATCAACTCTACTGCAACTTTTTAAAAATTTTTAATAAAATTTTAAAAAATCATTCCTCTGATAAACAGCACCTTTACCAGGTGATCAAGGTCCACATCAAAAGTGGTAAGTCATGTTGATGGTACAGACCCTCAAAAGATGTGGGGAAAATGACACTTAAACTCTGCAGTCTTCCTCCCCAAAATCCATAACCCCAGTCCAATCATCAGATGAGCACCAAATAAATCTCAACTGAGGAACAGTCTATAAAATTCCTGACCAATGCTCCTTGAAGCTGTCCAGATCAGAAAAGCAAGGAACGCCTGAGAAACCGTCACAGCAGAGAGGAGCTTTAGGAGAGAGGATAATTAAACACCATGTGGTGTCCTGGATGCGATCCTCAAACCAATAAACAAAAAGATAATAGGAAAAACCTATGGAAATCTAAGTAAAACATGAACTTCAGTTAATAACGATGTATCCACCTGGGTCTACCTGTGTCAAATGAAACGTTTTGATGTATGAGGTTAATAATAAGGGAACTAGGTATGGGGCTTGTGAAAATTCTCAGTCTTCTGTATCTGCAAAGTAGAATGAGAAAGGAAAAGAATCATTTCCAGAGGACTTAATATGCCAGGTCCTGTGCTAGGAACACTATATACATTGTCCAGCTCACTCATTACCACCACTAACTGAGGTTGTTATTACGACCCCTACTTTACTCACACAAAAATTGTTAGCATTTGTCAAGCGCTCCCGCAGTGCCAGATTCTATGCTGAGCCCTGGATGTGCATCACCTTGCTTCCCTCACAATATCCTATATTAATATTTCCTCTTTCACAGACAAAAAACCTGAGATTCAGAGAAGTCACTTGACCAAGAGGCCATACTGTGCACAGGGGGAGGCTGAATTCAAGTCCGCAAACCTGCACGCTCCCCATCACCTGTGTTTCTCAGGTGTGACCTGAGGTCACTTCCTCCACCAGCGCCTGGGTGATGTTAGAATGCAGATTCCCAGGTGCTGTCCCAGCCACCCCCACGCAGGGTCCCAGCAGGTGCGGGGAAAGGCCCCTGACTCCAGCTCCATGCTGGGGATCCCAGTCTTTAGCTGCCCCTCTGATATCGCACTAGATTTTGCTTCCTGGGTTATCATTAGTGGATATTGTTGGTTATGCATGTGTGCTAAGTCGTTTCAGTCGGGTGTGACTCTTTACAAACCTATGGATGGTAGCCCACCAGGCTCCTCTGTCCATGGGATTCTCCAGGTAAGAATACTGTAGCGGGTAGCCATTTCCTTTTCCAGGGGATCTTCCCGACCCAGGGATCGAACCCACATCTCTTATGTCTCCTGGATTGGCAGACAGGTTCTTTACCCCTAGAGCCACCCAGGAAACCCACTGTTGGTTAGACAAATCTACAAGTCTGTGTAAGTTAAGGAACAGCTTCATCACCCATCACTAAATTACCAGTCTCTGATCCTCCAACTGATTCCAGGAGCTACTCTCATCTCAGTTTTTAAGCTCTCCTAGACCTGTTTTCTTTTACAATCAGAAGCATTTTTTTTTCCAAGCCCAGGGTTGATGGTACCATATCTACTAGCATGCCAGTATTAATTCTGCAACTCTATCTGAAACACACAGTGTTATGCCAAAAAAAAAAAAATCATTATGCTATCTTCTGGTTTTAACAACTTGCTCAAAGTTTGCCACCTCTGCGCTCCCGGAAGGAAACAAAGCAGAAAAATCCATCAGTCGAAGAACAAGAATTGACTGCAGTTTTGAACAGCCACTCCCTGGGAACGAACAAAGTGCTATGGTCTTGAACAGCACTTCGGTGGCAACTGGATGGTGGGGCGTTTGGGGGAGAATGGACACATGGATATGCATGGCTGAGTCCCTTTAGTGTCCACCTGAAACCATCACAGCACTGTTAATCATCTGTACTCCAGTCCAAAACAAAAATTTTTTTTTTTTTTTTTGCACTTTGTTTTATCTGGCAGCCACTGATAAATGAATCTTAGCCAGGGCTGGGGGCAGGCACGGAACCATCTCTCTACCAGACTGGACTGAGCTGTCTGAGGTTTTCTCATCTCTAAACAGTAAGGCAGTCTTCTAAACATCTACATGGCTGAGACACATTACAAGAGGAAATATTTTATACCTACCATGTTTTCTTTCCTCACCGTCATAGTTAGAAATGCTAACTCAAATCAGGACTAATCTACTTAGCAATCTGTGTAAGCATATTAATTACTACAATGAACAGACTTTGATGTCTGACTGTGGCTTCCAGTGATAGTAAGGGGAGTCAGTGCTTCCTATCTCACTGTGGCATGCTTGCTCAGATAAAGGAAGAACAGCGGGGTATAGCCCTCGAGGAACTGGATCAATGTAGACACTACAACTCCAACTTAGAACCGTGACCCAGGGGTCCTACAGACAGTCATTACAAATCCACAGGGATGATAACAGCTGTTCTCACCACTCACCTCTGGTAGCATCATCCGTGAGAGCACATGCGGGAAATGAATGTTTAATAGCCTATTACACCCCTCCCCCGGGTCACCCAGAAAGACCCAAGCGCTGTCACTAGGAAGTGGGCCTTATTTACAGCATCAGGAGGATGGCAGTGTCGCATCTGGGGTGGGCTGGGACAGAACATCACAGGGCTGAGCATCTCTGCTCACACCACCTAATCCAGATTCTTGACAATAATCACAACAATACATCTGTGATACCCTAATTATGCTGTTTTTCCTTATCTTGACATTCAGACGCTGGGACAAAAGAAGATGTATTCCATGTAAACCAATTATGGGGAACAGAGGAATTTAACAAGATAGCAATGTAAGCCAGGTGAGCAGCCAATTATAAGCTTTTCTTAATTACTATGAGCCAAATATGAGCTATCACAGACTTGAGAGCACTCCTAAATCCTGGATGTGAATTTCTTTTTAAAAGCATACTAGCGGGAAAGTCAAGTTTTCTTTCATCAGATAGGATTTTCAGGGACTCTCAGCAGTTTACCATAGCAGAGGAAGGAAGGTTTCTCAAAGAGCTGGGACATCCACCAAGCAGTGGTTTCGGTGCAAAGGCATGTGGCTGGGGTCCCCGTAGGGACAGTGCCAGACCTGGACCCATCACCCCGCAGGGGAGGGAGCGCCCTGGTCAGTGGATGCTACCTGTGCTTCTGAGCTCAGGGGAGGGATGTTGGAGCACCAAGAGATCAGTACTGGGGAGGCCAGAGTTTCAGGTATAAGTGAGCCCCCCAAATGAGATAAAAGGTAATGATACACTTGAAAGTGTGGGATAGGAAGAGATCTGCTTCATGTAAAAAGAATAATGATCCGTGCTTACATAACCAGTGTTTCCAATAACAGCTACCATCTATGAAGCAATTTCTATATACCAGGCACTGTTGTAAGCCCGTGACATGGATTATTTTAACCTCCATAGGCATTTTTACTATCCTTATTCACACACAGGGAAACTGAGGCATGGAGAGCTCACTTTCCATTCAGGGTCCAACCTTCAGGCACAGGAACCAGGAAACCAACACAGGCAGCCTGACTGCAGACTCTGCCGACTTCCCCACTGGCTGCCACGCCTTTCCTGAGATGAGTTCAGTGAGATGCAAAAGGCCCTCCACACAGGATGGTCCCCAGCCTGGCCCCTCCCCACCACCATTCCCATCACAGCCTCAGATCTCCCCTGAACCTGACCACCATGCATTAGTACTTCCATTTGACATTCAATATATATGCATATTGCTGCATACATTTGAACTGCTTTTGGCCATTCCCCATCTTCAATGCAAGCAGACCAGACAAGCCTGTCAGTGGACACTTACGTGGATTGGCGAGGCGGGGTCAGGCTGAACACTCTAGAACACAAATCAGAAGTGTCTGGGTTATCATCTCGTGATTTCAAGGCTACATTAATGATGGTAAGAATTAGATGTGGTCTTGCCTTTAACAGGGAATACTGGCAGCTGGCCATGACGAGGCAGAAGAGGAGCGCCCACATGTCTTTGCAAAAGCCTTGGTTCAACGTCAGAAATCCGAGCAGGGAGACCAGGATAATGAGTAAAACCGCCAGCACATTTTCCTTGACATCTTCAGTTCTGAGCAAAATAAACAAGTAAAAGCAATATTGAAACTCCATCTAAAAATCTTAATTTATTACTTAAAAAATAATAGCAATATATAGTAGAACTATATATAAAAATGTTCTGTATTTTCCTAGTCTCCTGTAAATGTGTTATCACATTTCATAATTTTATTTTATTTTTTTTAAAGGACATTTACAACGCTTTTATTTACAACAAATACCACATGTTAGATATACATTTCCAGTGAAAGAAAGTAAATAGCACAAGAATACATGAAGTAAACATCACAACACTGAAGTCTGGTCTCGCTAAGCAATAAGAAGTGTCAAATATTGTTATTACACCTTGAATTCTGATTTGAACTTAGGAAATAAAAGGAAAGCCTGAGGAATCATCTACATTTTATGAATGTGAAAACACACTGCCAATCTCTAAACAGGAAAAAGCATGATTTTTAAGTTTATATCTGTTGACTTATGTTCAAACCTGCCCTTCTGATTAAATAGAAAAAAAAATAACATATCAAATTCTTAACTATAAAATCATTCCAAAACAATCACACTGAGATGCTATAATGACACCATCCTCTGCTAGCTGAAAAAAGCAATATACAAATAGAACTCTCTGACCTGCTAAGTTTTTTCCCCAGAGTTCAGAGGGAAATTGTGTGGATGGGACAGGGGTGGGGTCAGCAGTATGAAAGAAGATAAGCCAGTGGGAAACTCAATCAAACTATTCACATTACAGGAGCATATTAAACAATGAAGGTCCACCTGCAAGGTTTTAAAAAGATTCCCAGAGGTAAAAAGTTAGAGGTAATCCATGTTGCAAACTCCATTTCTGCCCGTAAGGGCCACAGATGCCAAGTCAGCCTCATGAGCCAGGCCACCTTCCTCGGTGTATTCTACTGTTATCAGGCCCGATCTTTCTACCCGAGGACTGCCACCTGCCCAGGAGCACCCTGCTCTGCAGAGCTGTCTCTTTGCTCCCCAACTGCAGCAGTGGGTCTGCACCCACAGAGGGGGGTGGCCCCAGGCTCACCTCCTGCAGAGAAATACTCATTTTGAAAGTAAAAACCTCTAACAGAGGCTGTAGCCAGAATGCTACAATGAGCTTGTTTAATCATATTTTTCGTATTTTGTGACACTTTGACATTTTGGTAGCCTCCCTGACAGGGAAGAGCCCTCCCTTGGCAGCAAATTCTACTTTTTTTTTTTTGGTCTGAATTTTTGTTAAAGCTTTTTTTTCTTTTTTGGTATTGGGATATAGCCGATTAACAATGTTGTGATAGTTTCAGATGAACAGCAAAAGGACTCAGCCATGCACGTACATGTATCCATTCCCTTGGCAAGCAATTCTCAGAGACAGCATGAAGTACCCAACAAGAACCAAGACTTTCACAGGAAAACCAACCAACCCAGCAGCCACACTTGGAGCCACCTCCTTCAACAGCTCTTACCTGCTGGGAGGCAAGATTCCCCTGCCCGAGTCACCCAGGGCCAGTACCAGACAGCCGACAACCAGCCTGCAGCCCAGGCCCAGGCCCAGGCCCAGGCCCCCGACACTGTTCAAACCGGTCCGTGCCTCCTGTCTCCCTGCCTTCACAATGCAAGCTCTGCCCCCCTCTCCCCCACGCCAGCCCCTGCCTTCCGACTGGAGCTGCTGCTTCCCCCTGTGGCCCTGGGTCACGGCATCACCCTCTTCTCCCTGTTCCTCAGTCACCTCCGTAAGTTAAAGCCCTGTGGGCAGGGACTTCCCAGGCGTTCCGGTGGGTAAGAATCCACTTTGCCGGCTTCCCTGGTGGTCCAGTGGGTAAGAATCTGCCTGCCAATGACGGGGACACAGGTTCAATCCCTGGTCTGGGAAGATCCCACATATCTCAGAGCAAGTACCCTGCACACAACTGCTGAGCCCACGTGCTGCAACTACAGAAGCGCATGCCTAGAGCCTGTGCTCCACAAGAGAAGCCATGCAATGAGGGGCCGGGTCACTGTAACTAGAGTAGCCACCACTCACTACAGCTAGAGGAAGCCCTCATACAGTGAAGAAGACCCAACACAGCCAATAAAAAACTTAGAGAAATCCCCCCGAATAAATAATTCTTAAAAAAAATATTCCCAGGGGACCTTCGTTCTATCTCTGGTCAGGAACTGAGACTCCCACATGCTGCGGGGCAGCTAAGCCCTCACATCACTCCTAGAGAGCCGGCGCTCGCCTCACGTCATGCCTAGAGAGCCGGCGCTGCCCACACCTCACGCCTAGAGAGCGGCACTCTCCTCACGTCACGCCTAGAGAGCCGGCACTCTCCTCAGCCAGCACTCTCCTCACGTCACGCCTAGAGAGCCGGAACTCCCCTCACGTAACGCCTAGAGAGCCTGCACTCTCCTCACGTCACGCCTAGAGAGCTGCACTCTCCTCACGTCAGGCCTAGAGAGCCGGCACTCTCCTCAGCCAGCACTCCCCTCACCTCACGCCTAGAGAGCCGGCACTCGCCTCAAGTCAGGCCTAGAGAGCCGGCACTCCCCTCACGTCACGCCTAGAGAGCCGGCGCTCTTAAGTCAGGCCTAGAGAGCCTGCACTCCCCTCACGTCACGCCTAGAGAGCCTGCACTCTCCTCACGTCACGCCTAGAGAGCCGGCACTCTCCTCACGTCAGGCCTAGAGAGCCGGCACTCTCCTCAGCCAGCACTCTCCTCACGTCACGCCTAGAGAGCCGGCACTCTCCTCACATCACGCCTAGAGAGCCGGCACTCCCCTCACGTCACGCCTAGAGAGCCGGCACTCCCCTCACGTCACGCCTAGAGAGCCGGCACTCTCCTCACGTCACGCCTAGAGAGCCGGCACTCTCCTCACGTCACGCCTAGAGAGCCGGCACTCTCCTCAGCCAGCACTCTCTTCACGTCACGCCTAGAGAGCCGGCACTCCCCTCACGTCACGCCTAGAGAGCCGGAACTCCCCTCACGTCACGCCTAGAGAGCCGGCACTCCCCTCACGTCACGCCTAGAGAGCCGGCACTCCCCTCACGTCACGCCTAGAGAGCCGGCACTCCCCTCACGTCATGCCTAGAGAGCCGGCGCCCCACTCACGTCACGCCTGGAGACCCGGCACTCTCCTCACGTCACGCCTGGAGAGCCGGCGCTCCCCTCACGTCACGCCCGGAGAGCGGGCGCTCCCCTCACGTCACGCCCAGAGAGCCCTGCGCTCCCCTCACGTCACGCCCAGAGAGCCGGCGCTCCCCTCACGTCACGCCTAGAGAGCCGGCGCTCCCCTCACGTCACGCCTAGAGAGCCGGCACTCCCCTCACGTCACGCCTAGAGAGCCGGCACTCTCCTCACGTCACGCCTAGAGAGCCGGCACTCCCCTCACGTCACGCCTAGAGAGCCGGCGCTCCCCTCACGTCACGCCTAGAGAGCCGGCACTCCCCTCACGTCACGCCTAGAGAGCCGGCGCCCCACTCACGTCACGCCTGGAGAGCGGGCGCTCCCCTCACGTCACGCCCAGAGAGCCCTGCGCTCCCCTCACCTCAGGCCCAGAGAGCGGGCGCTCCCCTCACGCCTAGAGAGCCGGCGCTCTCCTCAGCCAGCACTCTCCTCACGTCATGCCTAAAGAACTCATTTCATAATTTAAAAAAAAACAAAGGGAATAAAAGGTAAGGTTGTCTGTTTTTACCCGGAGAATACCTGCGTGCTTCTAAAATGACTGTCAGCAGAGAGTACTTATCCCAAGCTTTAATGTTGGGTAACAAGATTCTACAGTTTCTTTCTTTCTTGCCTTATTACTGCATTCTACATTTTTTTTTAAAGCCATATTTAACCCCCACTTTCTGTTATTGAAACAAGTGAAATATAATCCCTTTGGGTGTCCCTGGCCATTAAACCAGGTTTACTGGGAGAAGACTGTTAACCATTCCATCCACCACAGTGAAATGTGTTTCAGAAAAGAAGCTTCACTGACTTCTTTAAGTGGAGGAAGGGGGTACACTACACGTGACTAAAGCAGACAATCCCTTCCACATATAGGCACAGTGGCCAGAATTGGCTGCTCCGTTTCAGAGGCCAGGAAAGCTCCGGCCAGGAAGCTGTCAGTGCAGCGGGTCTGACCCATGTGTCACTGGGTGATCTCTCCAGAGATGCCACGTGAGACGTGTAGGGCAGAGAGAGGAGCTCATCCAGACATCGGGTGTTATCAGCGGGTGTGCAAAGGGACAAGAAAGGGATGCCAAGATGCTGATATAAAGGGGCTGAAGGCAGGATCACAGGGGAGGCGAGGGCTGCTAGTGGGAGGAAGTGGATCCATCAAAGTGCAAGAGGGGATGTGGAGACACTGGATGGGGGTAGAGAGAAAGCAAATTCCCTGGTGACTCAGATGGCAAAGAGTCTGCCTGCAGTGCAGGAGACCCAGGTTCAATCACTGGGTCAGGAAGAGCCCCTGGAGAAGGAAATGGCAACCCACTCCAGTATTCTTGCCTGGAGAATCCCAAGGACAGAGGAGCCTGAAGGGTTATGGTCCACAGGGTCGCAAAGAGTTGGACAGGACTGAAGACATCTAGCATGCACGCATGCAGAGGGGATGTGAAGAATGAACTGAGGCTGGGACTATGACCTCAGAGGTGGAAGGCTTCTATGAGAGGATGAGATGCAGGGTGGAGTTTCAAGAGGGAACAGTTGAAGTTAAGGGAGAACAGTGTGGACCCCAAGGTCAAGAGTTTAGATGGACTAATCACTAGAATTCTGAGTGAAGTGAAGTGAAGTCGCTCAGTTGTGTCTGACTCTTTGTGACCCCCTGGACTGTAGCCTACCAGGCTCCTCCACCCATGGAATTGTCCAGGCAAGAATACTGGAGTCGGTAGCCTTTCCCTTCTCCAGGAGATCTTTCCAACTCAGGGACTGAACCCAGGTCTCCCGCATTGCAGGTGGATTCTTTACCAGCTGAGCCACAAGGGAAGCCCAAGAATGCTGGAGTGGGTAGCCTATTCCTTCTCCAGCAGATCTTCCCAACCCAGGAATTGAACCGGGATCTCCTGCATTGCAGGCGGATTCTTTACCAGCTGAGCTATCTTACATTGCCTATTTTTGTCCATGTACCTATTGGTCTTTCCCATTAAATTATGACCATTTTTAGACAGGAACAGTTGGCTACTTCATCCTTGGCATGCTCAGGCACTCCAGAATGTTTTTCTTTAATTAATGGATTTTATTTTTAAAGCAGCTTTATTTTTTTAAGATTTTTTTTATGTGAACCATTTTTTAAATCTTTATTGAATTTGTTACACTATTGCTTCTGTTGTTTATGTTTTGGGTTTTTTGGCCATGAGGTATGTAGGATCTTAGCTCCTCAATCAAAAATCAAATCCCCACTCCCTGCCTTTGAAGGTGAAATCTTAATCACGGAACCACTATGGAAGTCCCTAGAGCAGTTTTAGATTCACAACAAAATTGAGGAGAAAGTGTAAAGAGTTCCTACATAGCTCCTCCCTCCAAATATACACCCACCTTCCCCCACCATCAGCATCTCCCAGTAGAGTGCTACATGTATTTTAACTGATGAAGTAACACTGACAAATCATTACCAACTCAAGTCCATAGTCTACATTATGGTTCCTTCTTGGTGATGTGCATTCTATGGGTTTAGGCAATGCTGTAACGATACATATCCACCATTACAGTATTATGCAGAGTATTTTCACTGCCCGAAAAATCCTCTGTGCTCTGCCTATTCGCCCGTCCTCTCTAACGCCTGGTAACCACTCATCCTTTTACTGGCTCCATAGTCCCGCCTTGTCCAGATTCCACAGTGAAATCATACAGTATGCAGCCTTTTCAGGTTAGCTTCTTCCACTTAGTAATACACACTAAAGGTCCTCTATATGTCTCTGCATGGCTTGACAGCTCTTTTCTTTCTACTGCTCAACAACACCGACAGACCACAATTTGTTTATCCATCACCTATCAAAAGACAGTTACTTCCAAGTTTTGGCAATTATGAATAAAGCATCTATAAATGCAGGTTTTTGTGTGGAAGTAAGGAGCATGACTGGTAGGTCAAACTGTACTCATGTGTTTAATTTGTAAGAAAACACCGAGCTGTCTTCCAAAGCGGCCGTACCACTTTGTAATCCCACCAGCAATGACACGAGAGCCCTGCTGCCCCACACTCTTGCTGGCATTTGCTAGTATCAATGTTTTGGATTGGGCCTTTCTGAGAGGGGGCTTCTCTGATAGCTCAGTTGGTAAAGAATTCGCCTGCAACGCAGGAGATCCCGGTTCAATTCCTGGGTCAGAAGATCCGCTGGAGAAGGGATAGGCTGCCCACTCCAGTATTCTTGGGCTTCCCTTATGGTTCAGCTGGTAAAGAATCTGCCTGCAATGCAGGAGACATGGGTTCGATCCTGGGGTTGGGAAGATTCCCTTGGAGAAGGGAAAGGCTACCCACTCCAGAATTCTGGCCTAGTCCATGGGGTTGCAAAGAGTCAGACATGACTCAGTGACATTCACTTTCTAATAGGTGTGTGGTGGCATCTTGTCATTGTTGTAACTCACAATGTCCTAATGATACACAATGTGGAGCATCTTCTCACACATTTATTTGCCATCTGTATATCTTCTTTGGTGAGGAATCTGTTCATAGTCTTTCCCCATTTTTTAATCAGGCAACCAAGAGGTACAGAAGTACAGAAATGTAAAGAACTCAAATATTAAGATGCTCATGTTGAAAACTTTTTTAAAAACTGGGGGAGGGACAATAGGTATTTGGTGAAAAGTGAAATTTATGTATTTTTTATTCTCTACTATGTACTTTTTATAGAGCTAAAAATATTTGTTTATCCAGTTCAGGTCTATAAAATACATTATGTATTCTTTAGCTTGCTCATAACATTTTGAGGTATCTATCTAAGACTATCTAAAGTCTTAGGAATAAGTCTTAGGAAATAAATAAGTCTTAGGAAATAAAACAAAAATTTCAACTAAAAAAAACAAACTTTTACTATTTGGAGAGAAAAAATGAAGTTCTTAAAAAGTAGTTTTTCCCAGGTCCTCCTCCACCAGGACGCCACTCCTCTGCCTCCCCACCATCACTCCCCTCCCACGGTTCCTCATAAATATTGGGTGAAGAAGTTTGCTCACTGGGCAAGGGGTGTCATGATTAAGGCCATACTTTATAAAGATTTATCTTGCAGAGGTTAACAAGACGCACTGAAGGGAAAGGATAAACAGCACTCCCAGAGAGAAGTAACCAGAGCATGGGAAAGTGACACAGCTGTAAAGTTAGAGGGGACATGTGACTTTCAGACACAGACTAGAACAGGGCAGAAAAGACTCTGTGATTGAATGGATTATGGGCCATAAAAGAGTGAAAGAATAAAGATGACTTTCAGCTTTCAATCTGGGGGAAAAGGCTCATAATGGCAGAAACTGGGAAGGAGTGTGCTAAGGGAAGCTGATGCATTTGTTCATGTAACATAAGTGCTGGGAATACATCAGTGAATGAAACTCATGAAGCCTCCTTTCAGTGGGCAGTGACATAAAATAAGTAACATACACAGAATAAGAACATGATAGACTATTGGAAGAGGATTAGTGCAACAGAAAAATGAAAAGAACAAGCTGAGAGGAGTTGTGAGTGTGTGGACAGAGACCTGCTGGGCTTTAAACAGGAAGGTCAGGCTAACTCTCTCTAAGAAAAAGCATTTGAGAGACAAAAGGGTCAGCCGGGCAGTCATCAGAGGGAAGCGCGCACCAGGTGGAGGGAACAGCCAGCGCAAAGGTCTTCAGGCTGGAAGAGGGCCTGGTGTGGTGACCAACAGGAAGACCAAGAGGCGACCAACACTCTGTTGTGCTAAGAATAGTATGCAGGGGGTACTGGGGGAAATGTAAACTGGTGCAGCCACTACAGAGAACAGTATGGAGGTTCCTTAAAAAACTGAAGACAGAGCTACCATACGGTCCTGCAATCCCTTTCCTGGGCATATATCCAGAGAAAACCATAATTCAGAAAGATACATGCACCCCAGTGCTCACAGCAGCACTATTTACAACAGACAGGACATGGAAGCAGCCTAAGTGTCCACTGACAGATGAAAGGATAAAGAAGATGTGGTGTGTGTATATATATATATGATGGAATACTACTCAACCATAAAAAAGAACAAATAATGCCATTTGCATCAACATAATGGACCAAGAGATTATCATACTATGTGCAGTAAGTCTGACAGAGAGATAATTATTATATCATATCACATATTAGAAATCTAAAATACAGCACAAATGAACTCATCTACAAAAGAGAAACAGACTCATACACAGAAACCAGACCTGCGGTTGCCAAGGGAGAGTGGGGTGGGGGAGGGATGGATCGGGAGGTTGCGATTAGACGCAAGCTATTTTATACAGGAGTGACAGACAACAAGGTCCCACTGTTCAGCACAGGCAACTCTGGTCAATACCTTGTGATAAACCATAATGGAAAAGAATATATATGGATAACTGAAACACTTTGCCTTACAGCAGAAATTAATGCAACACTGTAAATCAACTATTACTTCAATGCAATTTTGAAAAAGGATAGTGTCCAGGGAGAATGGGTGTGAGCAGTTGATGCTCTTACAGTAACCCAGATGGGAGAGGACAGCAGCTCAAACAAAGGTGGCAACATTAAAGGCGGAAGCCACAGTAGATACATTTGAAGGAGCAGCAAACAGAATCTATGAGAAATTGAACATGGGAGTGAAAGCAAAGATTTAAGAATTATGCCAAGATTTTAAACGAAAAGCTGAGGTGGGGGAGACCACAGGTGGAGCAGACCTGGGATGAGATAGAAATGAAGAGCTCAGTTTCAACTCTGATTATGAGATGTCAACCCCATAGTTAGATACACAAGTAAAGAACCAGGCAACAGGTTCAGGGTGGAGACAGAAATTGAGGGTCACTGGCAGATTACTGGGATTTAAAGCCATGAGACTAAATCTGATCACTAAAGAAAAGTGGGCAGAAAGAGAAAGACCAAGGGCTGAGCAGCTCCTGGGACACCAACACAAAGAGGTCACCTGCAAAGGGGACCAGGAAGGAGCCACCAACAGGGCAGAAGGAAAACCAAGAGAGGGCTGAGCCTGGGAAACAAGAGAAGGGAGTAAACCCCAAAGGGGTTTTTCCATAACATCTTATGGACTTTTTGGCCAACCCAATAGATCACCTCCATTTAACAGGAGACTGAGGGCAGTGGTAAAGGACCCACCTGCCAAAGCACAGGTTCCATCCCTGGGTCAGGAAGATCCCCTGGAGGAGGGCATGGCAACCCACTCCAGTATTCCTGCCTGGAGAATCCCATGGACAGAGGAGCCTGGCGGGCTATAGTCCATGAGGTTGCAAAGAGTCAGACACGACTTAGCATGTAACTTGCAAGAGAGGTGATTAAAATGATTTTACACTATAACCTTCACAAGATGATAATCATCTTCCTCATCATCCTTTTTTATATCTTCACTGGATTCTCAGCTAATTTTCATCAGTGAGTAGATTTTAAAATAAAAAAACCCAGAAGTCCATAGAAATATTTGTATTTAATACGAAGGGTTAAGGCATGCTAGTTCAACTTTCAATAATTTCTTTTTAAATGAATATTTCAAAAACACTTCTCATCTAACAGACTGTATTATCTTGAATTATTTTAGTTAAGTATGAAGTCTTCGTTTAAGTGTGTGCCCCTGGGGTAACATAGTGTTGTTAGAAAAACCATTACAACTCCCTTCCCTGACTTGTGGGTCCTGAAATTTACTGTTGTAACTTTGCATGACTATAGTTTTTCAGTATGTGATCACACCATTTAAGACATTATGATAACAAGTAGTCACTGGGAGACCCACAACATCCAGGCAGGCAACCAGCCTTACCACTACCCCACTGACTGGCATTTAACTGTGAAACTCCTGTGTTTTCTGATGACAACATTAGTAATAGCATCTGAATCTCCAAACCCACAACCTGTGAATATCACAACTCATTGTGGTTGTTGTTTAGTTGTCAAGTCGTATCCTACTCTCTTGCAACCCCATGGACTGTAGCCCACCAGGCTCCTCTGTTCATGGGATTTCCCAGACAAGAATACTAGAGTGGGTTGCTTTTTCCTTCTCAAGGGGATCTTCCCAACCACGTCTCCTGTATTGGCAGGAGGATTCTTAACCACTAAGCCACCAGGGAAGACCCCACAATTTATCTACTCATATACTGATGTACATCCTGGTTCCTTTTAGTTTTTAATGATTATAAATTCAGATATTAAAAACATTCATAAAAAAATAAAAACATTCATATGCAGTATTTGTGTGGATGTTTTTAAATCAGTTAAGTAGTTACCTAGGAGTACAACTGATGAATTATATGGCAAAACTGTTTATTTATTTTTTTCCATTTATTTTTATTAGTTGGAGGCTAATTTCTTTACAATATTGTAGTGGTTTTTGTCATACATTGACATGAATCAGCCATGGATTTACATGTATTCCCCATTCTGATCCCCCCTCCCACCTCCCTCTCCACCCGATTCCTCTGGGTCTTCCCAGTGCACCAGGCCCAAGCACTTGTCTCATGCATCCAGCCTGGGCTGGTGATCTGTTTCACCCTAGATAATATACATGTTTCGATGCTGTTCTCTCAAAACATCCCACCCTCGCCTTCTCCCACAGAGTCCAAAAGTCTGTTCTGTACATCTGTGTCTCTTTTTCTGTTTTGCATATAGGGTTATCGTTACCATCTTTCTAAATTCCATATATATGCGTTAGTATACTGTATTGGTCTTTATCTTTCTGGCTTACTTCACTCTGAAAAGATGCTCAACATCACTCATTATCAGAGAAGTGCAAATCAAAACCACAATGAGGTACCATTACACACCAGTCAGGATGGCTGCTATCCAAAAGTCTACAAGCAATAAATACTGGAGAGGGTGTGGAGAAAAGGGAACCCTCTTACACTGTTGGTGGGAATGCAAACTAGTACAGCCGCTATGGAGAACAGTGTGGAGATTCCTTAAAAAACTGGAAATAGAACTGCCATATGACCCAGCAATCCCACTCCTGGGCATACACACTGAGGAAACCAGACCTGAAAGAGACACGTGCACCCCAATGTTCATCGCAGCACTGTTTATAATAGCCAGGACATGGAAGCAACCTAGATGCCCATCAGCAGACAAATGGATAAGGAAGCTGTGGTACATATACACCATGGAATATTACTCAGCCATTAAAAAGAATTCATTTGAATCAGTTCTAATGAGATGGATGAAACTGGAGCCCATTATACAGAGTGAAGTAAAACTGTTTACTTTAGAAAACTGCCATCCTGTCTTTCAAATTAGCTGTACCATTCTGTTTTTCCACCAGCAATGAGAAAAGAGTTTTTTTGTTCCACATTCTTTCCAGCATTTGCTACTGTCAGTTTTGCTTCATTAAACATTGTCATAGTATATAGTGGTATCTCATCATTGCTTAAATTTGCAAATCTCTAGTGATATAAAATGATAAGCCTATTTTAATGTACTTGTTTGCCTTTCGTATGTCTTCGTAGATGAGGGTTCTCTTCAGATCTTTAGCCCATATTTTAAAATTAGGTTGTTTTCTTATTATTGAACTTTAAGTAGTCTTTGTATATCTTGGATATATATCTGATGTGTGTTTCATAAGTTTTTAATTTTTTTAAGTCTTTATTGAATCTGCTACAAGATTGCTTCTATGGTTTTTTTGTTGTTGTATGTTTTGGTTTTTGGCCACAAGGTATAGGATCTTAGCTGCCCAACCAGGGGTCAAACCTGCACCCCCCGCATTACAAGGTGAAGTCTTAACCAATGGACCCCCAGGGAAGTCTCATAAATAATTTTTTCTGTCAGTGACTTGTCTTTTCATTCTTTTATACTGTCTTTTTGCAGAGTAACATTTTAAATTTTAATAAAAACATGATTTAAAAAAAGATCACAATCTAGTCTTCTGCATATCCCGAGGAGGGGGAGGGAAATGGGAAGTCCCCTATCTGGCCCCCAACACCATCATGCCTTAGTTGACCTGATGCCTGCCACCCACCTCCACCTCCCCACGCAGTACCCTCAGCTCCAACCCCACAGCATCGCATCTTGAGAAACAGTGGTGAGAAAGAGTATTAAGGTTTAAAGGAAAAGTTAGCATCCAAAGTAAGTATAGGATAGAATATTTAGAACCCAAGTCCTGAAAGGAAAGGGCAAGACATCACTCCTTACCCCCACCATGTCCCTCCTCCCCTCCCCACACCACATCCACGCACCCAAGCTCTGCTTCCAACATTGCAGCTGCAGGCTCTCCTACAACAGCTGGCAGAAGATGAGCAGACCACAGTATAATACTGTCCCCAAACCTTGAAACTAAACCATGCTACCAAATTCTCCTAGTTCCCTTTTTAGCCACTCAGTGACAACTCCTTCATTTGTCAGGGTCTCACTGCTTCGACTGTGGGTTTGAGCACACAAAGTGGACACCTTGGAAAAGCCCCAGAGAATTTCAGCCTGAGGCCAAACTGCTTATTATCAGCAAGCAAGCGCACACTGCCAAGCCCCACTTGTGTCTTTCACCAGCACGTGTGCATGCCTGGAGGCTTACCTATCAAGTAATGCCAGCAAGGTAAGGCGATCATACCAGACTTTAATCCACTTGCCAGGAAAAATGATAAACTTGTAAAACTGCTCTCGGTTAAACTTTCCTTGTGTGGAAGAACAGGATGAATCTTCCAGATCCTGACTCAGATGCTTTTAGATACCGAAAGAAAAAACAGAGAGAGGGTTTCACATAGACGTGTTATTGTCATAAAAATAAGCCTCCTGATTTAAAGTACCAAAAGCAGATGTTCAAATTCTGAAATGGAAACCAACATAGTCCATAAAAAAAATGGGCACCCTAACAAAAGGATAATATCAACAGAAAAGGTCTTTTTTCCCAGCTTTATTTTTTTGTACTGAGTATTATTGATTTACAATGTTATGTTAGTTTCAGGTGTATAGCAAAGTGATTCAGTTATACATATACATATATTCATTCTTTCCTGTATTCTTTTCCCTTATAGGTTATCACAAAATACCGAATATAGTTCTCTATGCTATACAGTAGATCCTTGTTGTAGAAAAGGTCTTTTTTACCAATATATTTCAATTTCATTATAATGTGACATTAAAATTACGCTACTCAAATCAAAATACTACTGTTAGGCCAGGAAACTGCCATGAAAGTAATTATTATGAAAGATTAGAATTCAACAAAAGGCCTTAAATGACATAATTTTTGAAAGGTATGTTATTTAATGTAACACCAAGATAAATATTTAAATTTTTTTTAAGTAAAAAGATTTTCATCCACAGTACGTAGGTTCTTAGTGAAGCCCAACATAAGAACTGAAATATTTGTCAGAAAAAAAAAAAAAATAAAACAGAAACAGGTGGAGGAATTTAATCACAGATTTAAAACATTTTCACCCCAAATTCATCTCTGATTGGATCTAATCTAGTGGAAAGGAATTCAATTTTGAAAAAATTAGTCTCTATTCATTTGCTGAACAAATACTTAATGAGCCCCAGCCCCCTGCAGACCTTCTATTTCTAATCTGTGGGGTTGTTTTGTTTTGTTTTTGTAACTGTGGTTAAAAAAATACATAATGTAAAATTTATACCTTAACCATTTTGTATGTATGCGTTTCAGTAGCAATAATATTCATATTATTATTCATGTTTTCATCTTGCAAAACTAAAACTCTGTCCACATTGAACACTAACTCCCCATTCTCCTCTACTTTCTGTTTTGACCCCTCTGGGTACCTCCTATAAGTGGAATCAAAGAGTATCATTCCTTTGTGACTAGCTTATTTCATTTATCATAATGATCTCAAGGTCTATTATGTTTCAGGTGTCAGAACTTTTCTTTAAGGCTGAATAAAATTTCATTTTATGGATAGACCACATTTTATTTATTCATTCATCTGTCGACAGACACTTGGGTTGCATCCACCTCTTGGTGGAATATTCACTATTCACAATCATGAATAACGCTACTGTGAACATGCACATGCAAGTATCTGTTGGATTCCCTGCATTAGGCTCTTTGAATATACACCAAAAAGTGGAATTGGTGGATCATGCTAGCTTGCATTTTTATTTGTTTGCTTTCGTCCTATATTTTTCCTAAAAGGATTTTCAGTAGGCTCTAATTTCCTGTAGGCTAAGCTGAAGCTCCAACACTTTGGCCACCTTATGCAAACAGCTGACTCAGTGGAAAAGCCCCTGACACTGGGAAACACTGAAAGCAGAAGGGGAAGAGGGCAACAGAAGATGAGATGGTTGGATGGCGTCACCGATTCAATGGACATGAGCTTGGGCAAATTCCAGGAGGTGGTGAGAGACAGAGAAGCCTGGCATGCTGCAGTCCGTGTGGTCACAAAGATTCGGACACGACTTGGTGACTGAACAACAACATAAAACACAGAAGACGGAGAAGAAGGGCCAAGATAAGTGAAGAGAGGGGGCAGCGTGGAAGAGCAGCCATGGAAGCAAAGCGACCTCTCAGTGGTCTCATTCCTCCTCTCAGGCTTACAAAGCAGAAGGTCATACTTGGGAAGGCTGCAAAATTTTTCCTTAATTCACTGAAAGTTGCTGATATCAAAACTCCTGGCATGCATAAGGGCAACACATCTGCTTCAGTGGAAACCATGTGGAAGCCTCTCAGGAGGCTGGCTTCCCCATCTTTCTGTTCCCAGATGCTAATTCCCTGACTCAGCTATGGAGCATAGAGTTGTTCAGACTATAAAATATTAACACAAAAAGCATTTCAAGGGAAAGTTGATCCATTGTGAAGGTAATATGCAGGCTGACAATATACAGGATGGATTGGGCTGTATTATTAGAGGTAAGTTGAGATTATAAGTGCTGCTTGTGTCTGGAATTTGATCCCAACAGAAAAGAGAGCCTCAAAGAAACTTCCTGCTGTCATGTCAGCAAGAACAGTATCTTC
Source organism: Odocoileus virginianus (assembly GCF_023699985.2). NCBI lineage: Eukaryota > Metazoa > Chordata > Mammalia > Artiodactyla > Cervidae > Odocoileus > Odocoileus virginianus. Next base: position 83,005,546 of record NC_069680.1, on the reverse strand, counting down.
ATTAATGACAATGAACTTATGAAAGTCAAAGTGTTACTTGCTCAGTCGTGTCCAACTCTTCGCAACCCCATGGACTGTAGCCTGCCAGCTCCTCTGTCCCTGGAATTCTCTAGGCAAGAATACTGGAGTGCGCTCCCATTCCTTTCTCCAGGGGACCTTCCCAACACAGGGATCGAACCCGGGTCTCTCACATTGCTGGCAAATTCTTTACTGTCTAAGCACCAGGGAAGCCTAGTGAATTTGTAATTTAGAGTAAATCTTCCTCTCAAAAGAAATCCTTTCCCTTTATGCTCCATGAACTAAAAGTGCAAGTAAGAAATAAAAACACATGTACCATCTGAGTAGGGTTTACCATTCTGTGATGTGGGAATTCAATATGATGTATAAACACATCAAGGATAAGCAACAGTGAAGGTGACAACATTCTTTTGAATAGTAGGAAAATACTCTCTTTTAGATAGTAGTTTTAGGGAAGGTCACTACAAAAAAAATCACATGAAGACGATGTCTACATCTTTTGCAAAACTTATTAAATATTCTGGCATATTGTGCTATTTATTGCTGCTTAAATGAAAATCATCTCAGAATTTAATACAAAGAAAAAATGATTTGACTTCTGTGTTAGTTTGCTAGGGCTAACACAATGAAGGACCACAAATAGGGTGTCTTAGACAATAGAACTGTATTTCCCCCAAGCTACCTGAAAAATTCAAGAGTTCCATAAAACTAATAAGAATTTTGATGACATTAATAATTAATACTGATTATTAAAGGCATAATTTTGCCATGCTGCTACTGCTAAGTCACTTCAGTCATGTCCGACTCTGTGCGACCCCATCCCTGGGATTCTCCAGGCAAGAACACTGGAGTGGATAGTACATTGTCATTAATCTTCAAAACCTCATAATAGCTCTTCCACAGATGCAAACTATCACATATAGAATGGATGGGCAACAAGGTCCTACTGTATAGCACAGGGAACTATATTCAATATCCTGTGATAAACCACAATGGAAAAGAATATGAAAAAGAATACATATAACTGAATCACTTTGCTGTACAGCTGAAATTAACACAACATTGTAAATCAACTGTACTTCAACCAAAAATTTTAAATGAAAATAAAAAAATAATAGTCTCTTCAAGAGTTCCATAACTAATAAGCATTTTGATGATATTAATAATGGCCCCTGAAGATAGCCTCTTCAATAAGTGGTGCTAGTAAAACTGGACTGCTATGTGCAAAATAACGAAATCAGAACACTACCTAATACCACACACAAACATAAACTCAAAATGGATTAAAGATCTAAGTGTAAGACCAGAAATTATAAAAGTCTTAGAGGAAAACATAAGCAGAACACTCGATGACATAAATCAAAGCAAGATCTTCTATGACCCACCTCCTAGAGTAATGGAAATAAAAACAGAAATAAACAAGTGGGACCCAATTAAACTTAAAAGCTTTTGCACAGCAAATGAAACTACAAACAAGATGAAAAGACAGCCCTCAGAATGGGAGAAAGTAGTAGCAAAGGAAACAACTGACAAAGACTAATTTCCAAAATACACAAGCAGCTCATGCAATTCAGTACCAGAAAAGCAAACAACCCAGTCAAAAAGTGGGAAAGGGACCTGAAGAGACATTTCTCCAAAGAAGACATACAGATGACTAACAAACACATGAAAAGATGCTCAATATCACTCCTTATTAGAGAAATGCAAATCAAAACTACAATGAGATACCACCTCACACTGGTCAGAATGGCCATCATTAAAAAGTCTACAAACAATAAATGCTGGAGAGGGTGTGGAGAAAAGGGAGCACTCTTGCATTGCTGGTGGGAACAGAAACTGAGACAGCTGCTATGGAAGATGGTATGGAGATTCCTTTAAAAGTTAGGAATAAAACCACCATATAACCCAGCAATCCCACTCCTAGGCATATGCCCTGAGGAAATCAAAACTGAAAAAGACACATGTACCCCAGTGTTCACTGCAGCACTATTTACAACAGCTAGAACATGGAAGCAACCTAGATGTCCCTGGACTGATGAATGGATAAAGAAGCTGTGGTACATATATATGATGAAATATTACTCAGCCATAAAAAGGGATGCATTTGATCAGTTCTAATGAGGTGGATGAACCTAGAGCCTATCATACGGAGTGAAGTAAGTCAGAAAGAGAAATATAAATATCGTATACTGACACATATATATGGAATCTAGAGAGATGGCACTTATGAATTTATTTTCAGGGCAGCAATAGAGAAGGAGATATAGAGAACAGACCTAAGAACATGGAGGGAGGGGAGGATGGAGAAGGGGATGTGTATGGACAGAGTAACATGGAAATTTACATCACCATATGTAAAATTGACAGCCAATGGGAATCTGCTATATGACTCAGGAAACTCAAACAGGGGCTCTGTGACAGGCTGAAGGGTGGGATGGGGAGGGAGATGGGAGGGAGGTCTGGGAGGGAGGGGACATGGGTGTACCTATGGCTGATTCTTGTTAATGCATGACAGAAATCCACAAAATTCTGTAAAACAAGTATCCCTCAATTAAATTTTCTTAATTTAAAAAAAGAAATTGATTTTAAAAAGGGAAAAAAATAATTGCCACTGATTCTTAAAAGTATAACTCTGTTACATATTTTCTCTAATCCTCAAAACCTTACCATAACTCCTCCACAGATGCAAACTATTACATATAGACTGGATGGACAACAAGGTCCTACTGTATAACACAAGGATCTACATTCAATATCGTATGATAAACCATAATGGAAAAGAATATGATAAGAATATATCTGTATACTTAACTAAATCACTTTGCTGTATGGCAGAAATTAACACAACGTTGTAAATCAACTATACTTCAACAAAATTTTTTAAAATAAAAATAAAAGAGACAAAATAATAGTATCATCAAGAGTCCCATAACTAATAAGCATTTTGATATTAATAACTGCCACTGATTCTTAAAAGTATAACTATGCCATGTATTACTTTTATTTCTCAAAACCTCACAGTAACAACTGTGAGTTCAGTCACTAAGTCAAGTCAGACTCTTGAGACTCCATGGACTTTAGCCCACCAGGCTCCTCTATCCATGGGATTTCCCAGAAAAGAGTACTGGAGTGGATTGCCCTTTCCATCTCCAGGGGATCTTCCCAACCCAGGGACTGAACCTGACTCTTCAGTGTTCTTGCCTGAAGAATCCCACGGACACAGGAGCCTGGCAGGCTAGAGTCCATAGGGTCATAAAGAGTCGGACACAAATAAAGCAACTTAGCACATATGCATACCTACATAGAGTAAAACTTAATTTTTTTTTACAATTTTACTTAAAAACGTAGCTCAGCTGGTAAAGAATCCACCTGCAAAGCAGGAGACCCCGGTTCGATTCCTGGGTTGGGAAGATCCACTGGAAAAGGGATAGGCTACCCACTCCAGTATTCTTGGGCTTCCCTGGGGGCTCAGATGGTAAAGAATCTGCCTGCAATGCAGGAGACCTGGGTTTGATCCCTGGGTTGGGAAGATCTCCAAGAGAAGGGAACAGCTATGCACTTCAGTATTCTGACCTGGAGAATTCCATGGACAGAGGAGACTGACAGGCTCTATAGTCCATGGGGTCACAGAGAGTCAGACACAACTGAGGAAATTTCACTTCAATTCAAGAAAGTTAAAAAAGTTAAAAGTTCATCAATGAATTTGGGCAAGTGTTAGCAACGAAACACTACATATGAATTCAGTTTTTTTATATACTCATCTATATAACCATGCCACTTACAGAATTTTCAATTTTAAACAAGGAGTAAAATGGCTTTTCTGGCTTCTCCATGCAATACTTACTTAACTCTGAGTTTCTGCTCTACCTGGGAAGTTTTTGAGATATTAAGTCAGTGCTTTGCATCTCTGACAATCTGAAATTCCCAGTTTCCCTACAATTCTGCCACACATGGGATCAATAATATTTGCATCTTCCCAAACTGTCTGAATAATTTTATATAACCTTCTCCTCCTTGTAAGTTCAGTATTGATGTTTTGGAGGCAGGAAAGAATGGTAGCGAGCTGAAGTTTTCCCAGGACTAGCGCAAGAAAAAGCACTTCCCAGGTGGCCTTTTGGTACCTGGTGGTAAAGAACCCACCCATCAATGCAGGAGACATGAGTCGCAGGTTCGATCCCTGGGTCAGGAAGATCCCCTGGAGGAGGAAACGGCTACCCACTCCAGTATTCTTGGTCCAGTATCCCATGGTCACAGAAGCCTGGCAGGCTACAACCCATAGCATTGCAGAGCTGGATGCGACTGAAGCGACTTAGAATGCACGCATCCTAAGATAAGGCAAATTTCTCAGAGAAAACCCACATTCCACGGCCCACCTCCTGCACTAAGGCTTGTGGTGGGAACTAGTACTGGTCGCTGAAGTGGCGCTGGGAATGGAATGTGGAGGATACAGCTGGGGTCTGAGCCCCCAGGAGCACATGGACATATAAGAAAGACTAGTGAATCCAAAGACACTGATAGGAGGAGACCTCAGGACACAGGGTCCTCAGAGCTAGGGCCTAATGGCAAGATCAAAGACCCCAGCACTGCACCCTAACTGGGCAGGAGCAGCCACTCCTCAGCAGGGACCACCCAGCACACCCAGGGACCAGGCAGGTGCCAGGCATATGAGCCCTGCTTAGCCACCAGGGATGCCCTCTCAGCTCCACTTGCTTCCAGAGGAGCTGGAAAGCTTCCTCCTGCACTGAGATGCCCTGGAGGGGTGGACTGGGAGGGGAGACTGAGTACAAAGAAAGGAAGATAGTCCTGAAGACTGACTCTTGGAGTTAATCGAATGCTTGCTCCCACTGCAAGCCCTTCAAGCTTGAGAAGACTGATTATGCTTCACTGGCTTTTTCACATCCTCCCTAGGCAGCTCACCCTGCCAATCTGCATCCAGTCACCAGGAATAAGGGCCTCCCTGGTGGTTCAGATGGTAAAGAACCTGCCTGCAATGCAGGAGACCTGGGTTTGATTCCTGGGTTGGGAGTATCCCTTGGAGGAGGACATGGCAACCCACTCTAGTATTCTGGCCTGGAGAATCCCCAAGGACAGAGGAGCCTGGCAGGCTACAGTCTGTGGGGTCACAGAGAGTCACACATGACTGAGTGACTAAACACAGCACAGCAGAAATAAGGACTCCAGAACAACATGCGGTCAGTTAGAAGACAGCACAACATTTTTTCTGCACATCTGAACAAGGGTGTGTAAATTACCATCAAGCTTCTGAAAAAATCTGGTTAAGCAATCATGAAATTGAATCTCAAACTATTATACTAAGTCCCTTACATATTAACCTTCAAGTTGTGAACTTCCAAAGATGTAAATGCATGTTCACATGTCCAGTCACGTAAGTTAGTTCATGTGTCTGGTGTACATTGTCACGTAAGTGCATCCTCTGCAGGAGGTTGTGCTTCTGTGTACTTTACTGAACTGTATGGAGTACAGGAATATAGTATCTATTTCAAGCCCCAGATGTCTGGAAGCCAGTGTAAAAGCAGTGGAGATGTAGCTGGTAGTGCTAAGAAGCACCAACTGCTGTGCCGCATTATGGTACTTTTCAAACCTAGACAGTGTATCAAAAAGCAGAGACATCACTTTGCTGACAAAGGTCCATACAGTCAAAGCTACGGTTTTTCCTGTAGTCATGCACAGGAAATTTTCCAGTAGTCATGAAAGCTGGACCATAAGGTTGACTGAGTGCCAAAGAATTGATGCTTTTGAACTGCGGTGCTGGCTGATTCTCAAGACTCTTGAGAGTCCCTTGAACTACAAGGAGATCAAACCAGTCCATCCTAAAGGAAATCAATCCTGAATATTCATTGGAAGGACTGATGGTGAAGCTGAAGCTCCAATACTTGGATCACCTGATGCAAAGAGCCAACTCATCAGAAAAGACCCTGATGCTGGGAAAGATTGACGGCAGGAGGGGAAGGTGATGACAGAGGATGAGATGGTTAGATGGCATCACCGACTCAATGAACATGAATTTTGAGCAAACTTGGGAGACAGAGAAGGACAGGGAGGCCTGGAGTGCTACAGTCCATGGGGTTGCAAAGAATAGGACACAACTGAGTGATTGAACAACAATAACTGTACTTTTCAAGATACTACACTGTAACGTTAAAAATGTTACCCTTATTTTTGTATTTATTTGTTTTCTATGTATTATTTGTGTGGAAAGTATTATAAACTTATTGCAGTACAGTACCGTAGAGCCAATTGTGTTAGTTGGGTACCTAGGCTAACTGTTGCACTGATGAAGAAACTGGACTTAACAAACATACTCTCAGAACAGAACACATTTGTACATATGGGACTTACTGTATTTCTTTTTGTAGGCGAGACTCTCTAGAAGAAATCAAAACATGGTCAGGAAGAAGGTAAGCAGAGCAGTAAAGAAACGTTACACAAAAGTAACAAAATCCCATTTATAGCCCTCTTCTTTCAATCTGCACTTACTGAAATCTACCTTCCTTCAAGGTCTAGCCCAAGTGTCCTTTCTTCTAAGGAGCCTTCTCCACAGCCATTCTCCAAAATGCCCTGATAGAATGTGTAGCTCTAAGTTCATGACTGGTTGTATATCTTTCCTCCCACATTCTCTTTGAATTCTTTGCTCTGTGTCTTACAGAGTCTCATTAAAGGTGAAGTAATAAATGAATGAACATCAGGAAGTTAATCTCTCGGTAAAATAATGAAAAGCGGCATCTTTTAAGTGCTTGATGATCATGTCATTTGTTCCATGAATAAAGACTCTCTTCAAGCCAAGATTCTCTTTCAAAATTTCTGCATGCCTAAATCATAAGGCTATAATAAATTAATAAATATCTAGATACTCTCCAAACCAAGCGAGAAAAAGCCATTCCAATCAAGTGAGGTCTTGTGGAATCTGTGCAACTCGGCAACAAAAGATCAATGTAAATCAATTTCTAATACATTGGAAGAGCAATCAAGACTAATAACCCCATTAGCATCTATGAAATGGTATTATCTAAATGGCATGTTACCTAAATGGTCTCTTTTCACATTCATCCAGTAGACTACCATGAAGTGATGTAACCACAACCCTCTGACATAAAATTCGGGACAAGACTGGACTAATTCTTTTAGGGAAACCAACCTAGAAACAGGTTTCAGGATCCCTGCTTCTGGAACATTCACAAACGGTGATGCTGGGACTTACCCGTGGGGTTTCTGACTGGGTCCTCCGAGCCACCATCAGTAACAGCTGTTGTTGAAGGGCACTGACTGCAGGATCTCCAGAAGAAGGATCTTGACTCTCAGAAGTCGTGGTACTGGAGGAGCTAATCTGCAAGTCTCTGAGGATGGGCAAGACAAACACTTCAGTTACCCAGAAGTACTGGAAATCTCTCTTTATTACACCTAAACACAAGGACAGCATGGATCCTTAATGCAGGTTGCAAGTAAGTTTTTTCCACCTTGCATGAGCAGTTCCACTTCCCTCTCAAAGAATTTTCCAGTTTGTTGCAATCCACAGAGTCAAAGACTTTAGTGTAGTCAATGAAGCAGAAGTAGATGTTTTTCTGGATTTCCTTGCTTTTCTCTATGATCCAACGCATGTTGGCAAAAGGCTCCTCTGCCTTTTCTCAATCCAGCTTGTGCATCTGGAAGTTCTCAGTTCACGTACTGCTAAAGCCCAGCTTGGAGGATTTTGAGCCTAACCTTAATAGCGTGTAAAATGAGGGCAATTGTACAGTAGTTTGAATATTCTTTGGCATTGCCCTTCTTTGGGATTGGAATGAAAACTGACCTTTTCCAGTCCTGTGGCCACTGCTGGGAAAGACTGAAGGCAAAAGGAGAAGAGGCAGCAGAGGATGAGATGGTTAGATAGCATCACCAGCTCAATGGACTTGAGTTTGAGCAAACTCAGTGAAGAGCAGGGAAGCCTGGCATGCTACAGTCCATGGGGTTACAAAGAGTTGGACACAACTTAGTGGCTGAACAACAATAACAACGAGTGTTCTGAGTTGACAATTGCATGTGCCGTGCTACCTTCAGCAAGAAGGGCACACATTATTAAGAATCTTGCACACATTCAAATAACTCAGCTTGTCCAGAGATAATAGGGTGCCATGGAATAAACAGGTGGACACTTGGTGTTCTAGAGACAATAATCTCAATTTTCTATATATTTAATGGATGGGAGGCGGTAGCAACAGTCTCTAGCTTCATATTTTGCACAAACAATAAACAGTGACCTGTATCATTCCCAAGACACTGATCAGGAAGAAATAGCAATGATCTAACACCTCTGCTACCTCCTTCACCCCTAATACTGTCTGCACCTCCTCCTGACCCGCCACCTCCACCCAACGCAAAGAGAGTACAGAGCAGAGCAAAGAAATGCCTCAGGTAGTTGTAAAAGAGGACATCACTAAGCTAGCTGTGATCTGTGTCTAAAGAACTTTATTGTTGTTAACTGCATATAAACTGGCAGGACTAAAATTAATAGAACGCTTTAAGTAAACTCAAGCTCGGCATTTTCACTTTGGCTCAGAAAGCAACAACTAGGATATACTCCTCCATCTGCTTTTCTAGCAGGGCATCCATCTTTGAGGAGACAATCGGTTGCCTCATCTACAGCCATTTCTAACAGAATCCCTGCTCATGGAACTTTAGTTTTATTCAATCATCCAAGACTGTATGCTCCAGAACAGACAAGGTCCCTCCCTGACCCCTGGAGTAAATCCTGAGTACTCCATGCCCATCGTGGGAACTCCATTCACTCTGGCCAGTCCTGGCTTTGGCAGAGGAGTGTAACACTACTCTAAGAAGCCACCATGGAACAAAGGGGTGGCGGCCACAGGTAAGGGTGCTCACAGGAAAGTTTCTCTACTTCTTTTTCTTTCAGTTTTTAATTTTTTAAATTAATTTATTTTTGAAGTATAGTTGATTTACAATGCTGTGTTAATTTCAGGGATACAGCAAAGCAATTCAGTTATACAGGACTTCCCAGGTGGCTCAGTGGTAAAGAATCTGCCCACAATGCATGAGACTCGGGTTCAATCCCTGAGATGGGAAGATCCCCTGGAGAAGGAAATGGCAACCCACTCCTGTATTCTTACCTGGGAAATCCCATGGACAGAGGAGCCTCAAGGGCTGTAGCCAGTAGGTTGCAAAAGAGTTAGACATGACTTAGCAACTCAACAACAACAAACAAATATGTATATGTTCTTTTTAGATCTTTTTCCATATAGGTTATTAAAAAATGCTGAGTCAAGGTCCCTGTGCTATGCAGTCAGTCCTTGTTGTTTATTTTATGCATAGTACTGTGTATGTGTTAACCCCAAACTCCTAACTTATCCCCACCACAGTTTTCCCCTTTGGCAACTGGAAGCTGCTTTCTATATCCGTGAATCTGTTTCTCTTTCACAAATAAATCCATTTGTACAATTTTTTTAGATGCCACATATACATGATATCATATGATATTTTTCTTTCCCTGTCTGACTTACTTCACTCAGTATGATAATCTCTAGGTCCATCCAGGTTGCTACAAATGGCATTATTTTGTTCTTTTTTACGGCTGAGTGGTAACGTCTTCTGATTTCCAGTCTCAGGTTTCAGTACAAAGTCTCTGACAAGTTTTTAGATCTTTCTTTTTCCCAACTCCCTACTACTATATTCATGATCAGACAAATACTCTCCAGAAACGGTGTTTAAAATATGTCCACTATTCTCACATGCACGTGCACAAAGTCACAGATTTCTCTACAGTTTTGAAACATGATTTATGATTATTTGATGACACATTCAATAAAGGCCTCCTTGTAAAGAACCACTTAGGAAATATTGCAGGTTAACACCAGGGTTTGAGAAATGAGTCACGCGGGGTAAGTATATGGATTTTGAAAACTTAAAAATCCTATCTTTCTATGATGTGGATGATTGTTCCATAAACAGTCCTTTTGCTTCCTGTTCATATTGGTGGTGTAAAGTCTGTCACTAACAGAGAAAAAAAGTTGGATGTATGAGAACAATGTTCATTCAAACCTTTGTGCTTTGTGTAGAAACCTCTGAAGACTACACTTCTGTCACCTCATAGCTAAGTACAATAGAATTGGAAAGATCTTGTTAATACAAATTCAGAGAAACCCAAAACTCAGTGAATGCCAAAGCTTCACTAAACCCAAAAGATGAATCTGACTTCACTGTGGGTAATGTAGGTGATGACTATAAACAGCCAGGGGCAGGACGGAAATGTGAGAAAACCTAGACAGTGTATAGCGCCCTCCGTTGCCACCTGACATAAACTATGAACAGACTATTGTGTAAGGTGTTAACAGTTATTTCAGAGCAACCTTCCTTCTGCCAGGAAACATGGTCCAAAAGAAAGGGTTGAATTTTTTGCATATTACTTAGCATGCTTCTGATGGCAAATAAAACTTACGATCAATAACATTATTTTTCCTGTGAAAGCCATTTAAAAATCCTATGTAAAAATCTAGGGTTTGGTTTTCTTTTCAAAATCTTTTGGATGAGTTCTAGAATTAAGCAGAAATAGGGTGGTGCCACTGGTGAAGAATCTACCTGCCAATACAGGATATGCAAGAGCCATGGGATCGACCCCTGGGTTGGGAAGATCCCTGGGAGGAGGAAATGGCAACCCACGCCAGTATCTTTGCCTCGGAAATCCCATGGACAAGAGGAGTCCATGGGGTCACAGAGAGTCGGACACGACTGAGCAACTAAGCATGCATACCCAGGTTTAAATTAATCGCTCTGCTATTTACTATTTGTGACTGTAAGTATGTTCTTTTCCTACCTCAAATCCTCACCTGTAAATAAGATCCTACTGTATGTACCGCACAAGGAACTATATTCCGTATCCTCTGAAAAACCATAATGGAAAAGAATATGAAAAAGAATGTATATGTATGTATAAGTGAAACACTCTGCTGTGTGGCAGAAATCAACACATCATTATAAGTCAGCTATAATTCAGTAAAATAACTTTTTAAAATCCTCACCTATAAGATAAGGATGATGTTGTCCTCACAGAGATTGTTTTAAGGACTAAAGCAGATGGGGTGTGGTGCTTCTCATATGTTAGTCGCTTAATAACCGTACCTTTAATAACCTTCTTATTCCCTTCTATTGATGCAAGATCTGACTTTGCACATTCTCATATGAAACAGTAAACTGGCCCCTACGTTTTTCACACAAATAACACACTAATTCTAGTTGTCTTTATGAGCAGGAATGAGGGAAGAGTGCCTTGGCCTCAACTCACTCAATCTTTTTCTTTGAGTAAAGACAGATTCAAACAGCATATCAAGCGCCTGTTAATTACCCTCTTTTACAGAAGTTTAGTATCCTAGGTGAGTCATGATGCTACAAAGAGAGATTCTTTTCTGAGCTTTATGACTGGTGTGTCCTCACCAGAAAACCTGTCTTGTCATGTGTATAAAGATTTCCTATTTTAGTAGATGTGTAATGCTGTTTCCAGGGGTAAAAAGATGTATCTTCTTCATTTGGCATAGTTTTCTGGGGTCCAGAAGTTGAAGTGAACCATGGGCATCAGCTTTTCCACTCAAGAACCAACGAGGCTATGATGTCACAAGAATCACTCAGTGGACCGGACTTTTCCTACCAACTCTCCAAGAATTCTCATCCAACCTTCCTTTTCTTGTATGTCTTCTCAGATTATCTGCTGTCTCTTCTCCTGGTCTTAGCTATGGGCTGTTTAGATTTAGAATCATCTAAAAAGTTTATGTTGGGGAAAGGGATAAATTAGAAGTTTGGGAGTAATCCTATATATATAAAATAAATAATCAATAAGGACCTACTGTATAGCACAAGGAACTCTACTCAATATTTTATAGTAACCTATATGGGAAAAGAATCTGGAAAATATATAAATAATAACTGAATCACTTCGCCATACACCTAAAACTAACACGCCATTGTAAATCAACTATGCTTCGATTTTTAAAAAATCTCCAAAGAAGTCTCTGTTTCCCTAACTTAAGGCTAGAGACTTCCCCCATATTAATAAATATCATGTTAAAATGCTAAGCTTCAGGAGGTATTTCCTCCTCTACAATAGCAATGGAAATGGAAATATCCCAACCCTGTGGTAATTACACTCTGAACTACAATCGAGCTGTACTTGCACATCTGGTCTTGATTTTCCTGCTCTCTGGTTAATCTCTGGTCAACTAGTTTGGTTCAGAGCTATAGCATAGACGTTGTTGTTGTTTAGTCACTAAGTTGTGTTCAACTCTCTTGCGACCCCATGGACTGTAGCCCTCCAAGTTCCTCTGTCCAAGGGATTCTCCAGGCAAGAGTATGGGAGTGGGTTGCCACTTCCTCCTCCAGGGGATCGTGCTGACCCACCCAGGGATCGAACCCATGATTCCTATGTCTCCTGCATTGGTAGGCTGATTCTTTACCACTGAGCCACCTAGGAAGCCCCATGGCATAGATAAACAAATTTAAACTAGATCAAGCTTACACCAACAGCAGAAATAATGATTAATGGAAATTACAAAAAGAGAAGCCACAAGAGGAAATAAAGATGAACCAGGGGCCAGAATGGCGCACTTTCTTATAGATAGAGTTGGTTTCAAACTCACAGTGACCACACTGTACTGTATTGCAAGGTTTTCACTCACCCCAGCTTCTGTAAGTAACAAATAACTGAAACACATTTTCCCACCGACGTGGAAAGAAGTCCTTGAAATTCTTCATCTTCCCCACATCTCAAAATTTACAGGCTACCAGCCTGAGGGAGACGGCCCCTCTTTTTCTGCCTGTCCTTCCTTGTTTTACAGGCTTACTTGGGGGCCATGGGAACAAGTCACCCAGAGGGGCAGCCTGGAGATGAAAGCCACAGTCACATGCTCAAGAAGTGGGATCTTTAAATAAAGAAGCACTGTTTTGGAAACTCTAACCTGTTATTTAGAATTTGAACAGGGATTCTTGTTTTAAAGTCTGCAAACAACTCTTCTTTTATATGACAGCAAAATTCGTCTTTGCATTTGAGAAAAAGAGCACCAGCCTGGGAGCTGGTCTCGGCCTCCAGCATGGGATGAGACTGCCACCGTGTGGCAGCCGGGGCTGTGACCATGGAGACAGACTCCTCTGAGCCACAGGGCCTCTTCCCCAGGGTGCAGAGAAAGTGTCTGGGAAGACAGAAGTCTTTCCAGGGTGAACCTCACAAACCCTCCATTGTTAGGACTCTGCGCCAGGATGAAAATTTAATCTATCTAGTGTGTCTACGAAAACAAAATAAGGACTACAGTGAAAGGATCTGATATTAACAACAGAAAAATAAGAGAGAGAGAGGACACAGGAATTGTGGAATAGCAGGAATTTCGCAGAGGCAAACCCCTGGATGGTCATCTGCTTTTCCCAGATATTTCCACCTCTATGTGACCTTGGAAAAGACCCTGATGGTGGGAAAGATTGAAGGCAGGAGAAGGGGCTGACAGAGGATGAGATGGTTGAATGGCATCACCGACTCAATGGACATGCATTTGAGCAAACTCCGGGAGAAGGTGAAGGACAGGGAAGCCTGGAGCGCTGCAGTCCATGGGGTTGCAGAGTTGGGCATGACTTAGCAAATGAACAAATGCAATCAAAGGCACCAAGAACCCCCACACCCGCAGTTTTCAAAGTAACTCAGTAACACATAACTCCATCATGCAGATCAACAGAGTGAAGCAGCTATGTACATATCTTGAATATCTATCACTGGAGTTAACATTTTCAACTCATGCCTGAGGGGAACACAAAACTAGGCATATCTAATATTGGGCGAATTCACAACATTTTACATTTTGCACACCTAATTGACTAACATCCATGCCCCACATTCTGGCTGAGTTAATGCAAACCAGGGATCACTACTTCTTCTGACTAATGTAAAGAAGAGAATCCTAAAGAAGTGTTCTGTTTTGTTCTGTTTTTACAACTTTCTGCCTGCTTGCCTTCTTTGGGATCCAGGTACCTAAGCACGATGGCTTTAAAAGGCTTTCCTGAGAGTTGATCCCAGTAAGTAAGGGAGGCTTTACTGAGACCAGGGTCAGAGAGGCTAATAATAATAATAATGTTCAACAAAAAAGTAAGAACTCTGAGAAGACAATAAAGATTAAGTGCACTTCAATCCATCTTTGGAATGTAGTACCTAATGGGTTTAAAGGTTTAGAGTAGCTTTCAAAAGCAAGCCTAATGTATAAGCATAACAATATCTGTTTCAATATGTACCACTGCATGCATGTGAATCGCTCGGTAGTATTTGACTCTTTGCGACCCCATGGACTGCAGCCCTCCAGGCTTCTCTGTCCATGGGATTCTCCAGGCAAAAATACTGGATGGGTTGCTATTTCCTTCTCCAAATATGTACTACAATGATTCATAAATAAATAGAAGCTCAAAATAAGTGAATCCAGATAAATATAAATAGATGATTACTAATGTAATCTACTCTACTTTTAATAGAAACAAGTTGAGATACAAAAATCCCTGATAAAGATCCTATAAACTGATTTGCTCCAGATGAGTTTACCATTCAGTAGACCAAGGCTACTTTATGAGTAATAGATTCTCAAAATGAATGTAAACACTACGTCTTTCCATAAGATTTCACTGGAGAGCAGATGATATGCATTTTGTATGCATTTTTAAAAATTTTGTATACATTTGCATGAGATTGCTTTTGACATTAGAAAAAGTGTTATAATACTAAAGCATGGTTATATATCATTTACAGAAGAAAGCTCTTCTATGTTACTTGCAAAAATTCACAGATGAAAGAAAGGTAAATCTTTGCTGAACAAAGAACAGAAACTATCAAGTTTTCATTGCAAGACATACAGAGGAAATAATAAAAGTCCACTTTGCAGTGAACCCTTTGGATACAAAACCACACTTCAACTTTTATGCAGCTTCACCTTCAACTTCCTAGGCAGAGAGCCTATTTCAACTTCGATTTTCTAGGCAGATGAGCTCATAGGAGAGTCTGAGCTGGTGAATCAGTCCCATGTCCTGGGTAATAAATTTATCCTCTGAAATTTTTTTTTTTACATAGCAATTCTGAATTCCGCTATTCAAGCCATTGTCCCTTATTCTAGTTTCTGAGGCAAGCAGGACTATATGAGATAATGTTACCAAAGGTACTGGCTTTCTGGACAGTTATTGTACAACCGGAAAATACTGCTTATGTTTCTCTGGCAGTTAATGAGAAATGTATTGGTTCCCACAATGACGGAGGGACCAAGGAGGGAAATTTGTTTCCTCCCCTGGTTTCCTCCAGGAATCCCCAGAGAGACATGGAAGTTACACGGCAAACAATTCCCTATTCATTCTTGGGAGTCGGGGATATAAAACTGTCACATGGCAACTAGGCTTAACAATGGTGAAGAGGAATGGCTTTCTGGCCAATAATAAGAATCAGGGGTTTAATGGCCTAGTTGGAGGCGATCCCAGCCACTGAGGTCTCCTTAAAGGGAAAAGGCTGCTTTTCTAATATCTTCCATGGCTGAAGGGCTTAGAAACAGCCCCCACTAGGAATCCTTCCAAGTTCAAAATCAAAGTTTATGTTTACTCTGGTAGGAGAACTCTAAATGTAATAGCATTAAAAGCTAGGCATAAAATAGCAAAGTACCTTCTCTAAAACTGCCAAAGAGGCCAAAAAGCTGGAACACAACAGGTTGACAGAATACAAGGTACTTAACCACCTTAAAAATCTCACAAAGTGACTCATAAAAATGCAAGAGGGAAGACTTTCCTTAGCCTGAAGTCCGGCTCTTTTGCTACATAAAGTCATGGTGAACCTCAACCACCGTCCTACTGCTTCTGTTTGGAAACCATTTAACAGCAGCTCACATTGCCCAGTGTCCCCGGTGAGAGGTGCTGTACTAAGCACTGCATATTGTTGTTGTTCAGTTGCTCAGCTGTGTCTGACTCTCTGTGGCCCCGTGGACTGCCAGCATGCCAGACACGCCACTATCTCCCGGAGTTTGTTCAAACTTATGCCCTTTGAATTGGTGCTGTCATCCAACCACATTGTCTTCTGCCACCCCCTTCTCCTCCTGCCCTCAATCTTTCCCTGCATCAGGGTCTTTTCCAACGAGTCGGCTGTTCTCATCAGGTGGCCAAAGTGTTGGAGTTTCAGCTATGATACTTAGCTTTTGAAGCCGCCCACTGAATTCATTCCTAGTATTATTTCCATTTATGGATTAGAAAGCTGATGCTTAAAATGATCAAGTAAGCTGCTCAGTGTCAAACCCAAAGTTACTCTTTGTGCAGGAAAGGGAATCTGAGTCAGTCCAAGATGAAAGTTTGAGTTCAGGCTGCAGACACAACCCCTCTGATGTCAGGGAAGTGTGGCTTTCCTTCAGGAAATGTCAGCTTTCCATCACAGTCATCTCTCATATGGACAAAGAAAATCATTTCCGTTGAATGGAATAGTGTCTGCTAGAAAATCAAATTTGAGATTCAACCTCAATTTTTACAGAGAAGGGTTAAAAAGAGTCATTTCGCAGGGTTTTTTCCCCCCCATTTTCCCACTTATGAAAGGAGAAGATAACATTCTGTATCATGTATATACACCACGTGTGTGCTGCTAAGTCTCTTCAGTTGTGTCCAACTCTTTGAAACTCCATGGACTATAGCCCAGCAGGCTCCACTGTCCATGGAATTCTCCTGGCAAGAATACTGGAGTGGGCTATGTGCCCTCCTACAGGGGATCTGCCTGATCCAGGGATCAAACCCGCATATCCTACGGCTCCTACACTGCAGGTGGATTTTTTTACCACTGAGCTACTGGGGAAGCCTTCATATATATACTATTATGCATAAGTTAAATAATTAATAAGGACCTACTATATAATGGGTTCAATCCCTGGGTCAAGAAGATCCCCTGGAGGAGAGCATGACAGTGCACTCCTGTATTCTTGCCTAGAGAATCCCATGGACAGAGGAGCCTGGTGGGGTCTCAGAGTCAAACACGACTGAGTGACTCACACACACACACACACACACACACACACACAGAGCATAGCACAAGGAACTCTATTCAGTCCTCTGTGATGAACCTATATGGGAAGAAATCCACAAAAAGGGGGGACATATGTATATACACGGCTGATTCACTGCACTGTACATCAAAAACCAACACAGAGCAGTAAAGCAATGATACGTCAATAAAAGTTAAAGTTTAAAGAATATGTTGCCAGACCAACTCCTATGGCTTCTGGCTCTTCCCTTCCAACAATCTCAAGGTGAGGGAATGATCTGTGGGTACTGTTTTAAACCCACACGTCAATAAAAGTTAAAGTTTAAAGGATATGTTGCCAGACCAACTCCTATGGCTTCTGGCTCTTCCCTTCCAACAATCTCAAGGTGAGGGAATGATCTGTGGGTACTGTTTTAAACCCACCTTCATTGGGTTGTTTCTCTGCAGAGAGGTCTAATTATTCCTGCTGCAAGAAGAACCAAACATGACATCCTCCATGGGATTTCACAGCCTACCTCTCCCCCTTCTGCTCTACCTCTTTTTTTTTTTTTTGCTTTTTACTTTTTTTTTCATTTATTTTTATTAGTTGGAGGCTAATTACTTTATAATATTGTAGTGGCTTTTGCCATACATTGACATGAATCAGCCATGGATTTACATGTGTTCCCCATCCCGATCCACCCTCCCAAGTCCCTCCCCATCCCATCCCTCTGGGTCTTCCCAGTGCACCAGCCCTGAGCACTTGTCTCATGCATCCAACCTGGGCTGGTGGTCTGTTTCACCCTTGATAGTATACTTGTTTCAATGCTGTTCTCTCTGAACATCCCACCCTGCTTTACCTCTTATCTGCTATCCCGAAATGACCAGTTGGTGTCTGCTATCCAGAACTCTGATTAGGCTACCTTGTCATTTCCAATGATTAATTTGATTCGGTTCACTATTTACTGAACATCCACCTACAGAGGGCTAAGTGAGGGCTACAGAGGCCCCCTAGTATTTTTATTTGTTGTTTAGTCACTAAATAGTGTCCAACTCGCTGCAACCCCATGGACTGTAGCCCACCAGGCTCCTTTGTCCGTGGGATTCTCCAGGCAAGAATACTGGAGTGGGTAGCCATTTCCTTCTCCAGGCAATCTTCCTGACCCAGCAATTGAACCCGTGCTTCCTGCATTTGGCAAACGGATTCTTTACCACTGAGCCACCACACCCCCAGAGGCACCCTAGCCATGGCGACTTTTCCTGAAACAAGAACAGTCTAGAAGAGTTGGGTGTCTCCTGCACCAGGGAGGGTGTGGCAAGCTCCTCTAATGGCAGCACGGAGGGATGGAGTAATTGGCATGGTAGGACTGACACAGGAAAGATGGATATAAGAGGCAGATAGTAATCTGTGCTTGCAAAGAAGAGAATTCCAGAAGGCAGACGTGAGTGGAGATGGGTGTTCCATGCAAAAACAGGCAGAGGCCTGGAAGAGGAAGGGTTGAAGGCCAGCTCCATGGGCCCCCAGGAGTGAGGCAGTGAAGCACGGGCTGTGAAGGGTGCCTGGAGGAGGGGGGGTTCCACATAAGGGCACCCCAATATCACATGTGTTAGCAAGAGCACTGCCCTACCCAGGTCTCAGAGCACTCACAGGCCTCAGCCAACCATACGTGTCATCTGTGGCCTGTGGCAATTGAAAAAACTATTAAAATCAACAACATTAGACAAAACAGAGGGACTTCCTGGTGATCCAGTGGTTAAGACTTCACCTTCCAGTGCCGGGGTGTGGGTTCAATCCCTGGTCGGTGGCTAAGATCCCACAGGCCTCTGGGACAAAAAACCAGAAACATAAAAAATGAAAGAATATATTATTGAATATTATAACAAATTCAATAAAGATTTTTTTTAAATGGTCCACATCAAAAAAGATCTTTTTAAAAAATGGATTTTTACAGATAAATGGGAATTTCTAGCTCCTGTTGGGAAAAAATTGGAAAAATCTGGTCACACAGGCTTCCCAAGCTGGCATAAGCACCCTAAATAGTTCTCTAGCAAATGTGTGTGCTCAGTCGTGTCTGACTCTTTGTGACCCCATGGACTATAATCCACCAGGCTCTCTGTCCATGGGATTTTCCAGGCAAGAATACTGGGACGGGTTGCCATTTCTTCCTCCAAGGGATCTTCCCAACTCAGGGATCAAACCCACGTCTCTTGTGTCTCCTGCATTGGCAGGTGGAGTCTTTACCACTGGTGCCACAGGACAAATGACCTCCCATGGATTCAGCACCCAACACCCACTGAATTTGATTCTGGGTCCACTTCACTCATTTATCCCATCTGCCTGGCACCCAGGAATTGAGGTTGTGGCCCCTGCCGGTGGGAGGGTGCTGGGGGAGGGATTTAAGAGTCCCCCAGCCACTTAGTAGCTGCTGAGGTTCAGCTTGTTTCCTCATCAGTCTTGGTTTCCTATTCTATCTAGTGAAGCGAATATCACCTACCTCTACTTTGTCACACGGATCAGTTCAGTTTAGTTGCTCAGTCATGTCCAACTCTTTGTGACTCCATGAACCGCAGCACTCCAGGCCTCTCTGTCCATCACCAACTCCTGGAGTTTACCCAAACCCATGTCCATCGAGTCGGTGATGCCATCCAGCCATCTCATCCCCATCTCCTCCTGCCCCCAATCCCTCCCTACATCAGGGTCTTTTCCAATGAGTCAGCTCTTCACAGCAGGTGGCCAAAGTATTGGAGTTTCAGCTTCAACATCAGTCCTTCCAATGAACACCCAGGACTGATCTCCTTTAGGATGGACTAGTTGGATCTCCTTGCAGTCCAAGGGACTCTCAGGAGTGTTCTCCAACACCACAGTTCAAAAGCATCAATTTTTCGGCTCTCAGTTTTCTTTACAGTCCAACTTTCACATCCATACATGACCACTGGAAAGACCATAGCCTTGACTAGACGGACCTTTGTTGGAAAAGTAATGTCTCTGCTTTTTAATATGCTGTCTGGGTTGGTCATAACTTTCCTTCACACGAATGAAAGGGGACAATTTAATACTTAGCATAGTACTTAGTGCAAAATACATCATTAATAAGCAATGGCTGCTGCCATCATAACTATGACAGGAAAACACTTCCTTCAGGGCCAGGAAGTGCTAGAGTGTTGCTTCCCACGGAAAGACTCGAGGCCCACTGGAATACAGTGTAAAGTGTGAGTGACTTGCCCTCCAAGTTACAAACTCCTGACCTGCTGTCACGGCAATTGATCATCTATGTGCTGCTCTGACGTGTCTTTGCCTCTGGCATTAAAGAAGGAGTGACACTCTCCACACACACAGGTATGTTAGTGAAAGGATTGCTGTTGTTCAGTTGCTAAGTCGTGTTCAGCCCTGTGCAACCCCATGGACTGCAGCACGCAGAGGATGCCAGAACATGAGGCCCCCAGGTCAGTAAGTGCCCAATTTGCTACTGGGGAAGAGCAGAGAGATAGCTCCAGAAAGAATGAAGCAGCTGGGTCAAAGTGGAAATGACACTCAGTTGTGGATGAGTCTGGTGGTGAAAGTAAAGTCTGATGCTGTAAAGAACAATATTGCATAGGAACCTGGAATAGTTAGGTCCATGAATCAAGGTAAATTGGAAGTGGTCAATGCAAAAATTCACATACTCAAACTAAACCAGCTTGGAACTTTCCTGGTGGTCCAGTGGCTAAGACTCTGCTCTCCCAATACAGAAAGCCCTGGTTCAAACCTGGTCAAGGAACTAGATCCCAAAAGCCAAAACTAAAGATCCCATGAGTGGCAACTAAGACCTAGTGCAACCAAATAAATAAATAAATTCTTTTTAAAAACAACAACAACAAGTTAAACCAGCTTGTTTGCTTTTATCCTAAAGATAGTGAAAGTGTTAGTCAGTCAGTGTGTCTGAGTCTCTGCAACCCCATGGACTGTAGCCCACCAGGCTCCTCTGTCCATGGAATTCTCCAGGAAAGAATACTGGAGTGGGTTGACCATTCCTTTCTCCAGGGGATCTTCCCAACCCAGGGATCGAATCCAGGCCTCCCACATTGTGGGTAGATTCTTTATAGTCTGAGTCACCCAGGAAGCCCTGCTTTCATCCTATCTTACCACAATTTTTCTTTCATACAACCAGTTCAAAAGTACCCAAGCCATCACTACACCACACACATCCACAAAAGCCAAATCTGATTACAAATCCAAAGAAATTAGCCTCCCACGTGTGGGTGGCACAGCTTTTAACATCTCTTAGCCTGGGGAGGAGTATGAGACTGTTGGAATATTCACCCTAAGGCTGTCAGACAGCAGCTGAAACCCAGAAGATCAGCTGACTCTACACAGGACTGAGCCATTTTTCCTGAGCATGAATTAAACAAATGGCAGTCCCATAAGTGCTTTTCCAGCATCACCCCAGGAACACCTTCAATGCTATAATTTTGCTAAGTGAAGTGACTAGAGTTTTGTGCTCAAGCATCAAACAAGAAGCACCGCACACCTCATGTGCCCAAATGGGCCACTGAATGGCTAGAGCACTCCAGAACAAAGTCCCCTCGAAAGGACCAACTTATCTAAAAGAGTAGACAGTACAGAGGATGTGTATATTCTCAAATAATAAAATGGCAGCCACTCCAGTATTCTTACCTGGGAAGTCCCATGGACAGAAGAGCCTGGCAGGCTACAGTCCAAGGGGTCACAAAGAGTCGGACATGACTGGGTGACTAAGCACACACACACATACAATAGCAGACATGTATGTCATTTTATCTTTAAACACAAGAAAGAGATGATGCATGTGACTGTGGGCCATTCTTTCTTAGAACTCTTAAGACTGATATCCTGTCAAACTACCTTAGGAAAAAGCAGATAATCAAAGACTTAGAACTTAGCATGTAGGAGAACTTCCCTTGTGCTCCAGTGGTTGACATCACATTCCAATGCAGGGGGTGAGAGTTTGATCCCTGGTCAAGGAGCTAAGACCCCACATGCCTTGTGGCCACAAAACCAAAACATAAAACAGGAGAAATATTGTTAACAAATTCAATAAAGACTTTTAAATGGTCCACATTTTTAAAAAATCTTTAAAAATAAAAAATAGAAAAAAAGAACATCGCATGTAGGGCTGGGGGACCAAGACCCTTGTCTTGTCCATCAGAATGTTCACATACAAGAAATATAAGAGACAACTAGGAACGTTTCTTTAAAAGAAGGTTGCTTTTATAAACTTGTCCTTCTCTTTAAAGAAGGACAGTCATTAATTTACTTGCATTTTACCAGAACGAGAGTCCTCAGGGGTCATTTGTCAATTTTTGCTGCCCAGCATTCATGCACCATGGGGCTTTCCAGGTGACACTGGTGGTAAAGAACCCAGCTGCCAATCCAGGAGACTCAAGAGATGCACGTTCAACCCCTGGGTAGGGAAGATCCCCTGGAGCAGGAAATGGCAACCCACTCCAGTATCCTCCCTGGTAAATTCCATGGACAGAGGAGCCTGGTGGCTACGTCTATGCAGTCACAAAGAGTCCGACACAGCTGGGCTCCCACCTTCCGTCTGAAGAGCACTCCTGCACATTCTCAAAGGGAGCCTGTCACTCCAGCTCTGCGGATGCACTCAGACCCAAGCCAAGTACTTGCCTTGGTGACTGGGCTCAGGGTCCACGGCCCAGTCAGAATGATGAGTTACACAGTTTATGGGGAAGAAATATGTTATTTCCAGTGGAGTTGAGTGAAGACATAAGCTGTGTGGCTACTGCAGGCACCTTTTTCTTTTAATATCAGAGCATTTTGTTTATTTTTAGTCACAAGGCATGTGGGATCCTGGTTCCCCAACCAGGGATTGAGCCTGCACCCCCTGTGTTGAAAGCACAGAGTCTCAACCACTGGGCCCTCAGGGAAGTCCCTGCAGGCATCTTTTGACTGTCAGGGTGAGGTTTTTGAGAGTGATGTCAAAAAGAGCAACAGGAAGGTGATGGGAGAAAGAGAAACCATACACCTCAAGCCACGTAGCCAAGACAGCTCCATTACATGGCCCCTAAATTCCCATTTTGGTGAAGGCTGCTGGACTTGGATTTCTTTCGTGGGTAACAGAAAGGGTCTAACTATTCACGTACAAAAAGCAGATCTAGGAAAGGATTGACATTTTGAGATGCTGCTAAGCCATAGAGCTTCACAGGAAAACACAATCGGTGTCCCCTAAAACTCCAGCAGGGCCAAAACCTACCCTCTCGCCAAAATCTCTTTCACCAAGAGTAAATGCACTACGGCAATCCTTAGCCATAGCAGGTCTCGAAATGGAGGGGGAGCAAGGATTAAACAGAAAAGAGCTCTAGCTGGGGAAGAAACACAGAGGAAACCAAAGAAAACAAGAGTTGGAGGGAAATTAACGAGGAGAGAGAAATTAAGGGGAGAAAGTGAGTTAATGGCATTTCTCAGTGAGGTATGGTCCAAGGAATGGAGCTTACTGAAAACCCTATAGGCACTCTTTTAAATTCTTATCTGCACCCTGTGTATTTTTAGTGTTTTAAGACTCTGGATATGTGGCCTTATTCTAGTTGCCATTACCAGCAAAAGGCAGTTCAAATATTTTCCTCAGGGAAAGTGAAGCCCATTTATCAGGAAAACAAAAATTTAAAAGCTTTGTAAATCTATTTGGGGATAAAATAAGAGGCTTGTATACACTTGTTCCAAATATAGCTTAAAAATACTACAGCTTTCAACTGAGGATTGCAGGGTAACAGGACAGCTTTTCAAAATGTGTTCTCGTGTAATTAAATATTTTGTCTGAAGAAAGCTGCCACCTTAGATGACTGAACTCATCAAATCATTGCCACCAAACATCCTGGAGGCTGGAGCCAAGATGGGGTGGCAGACCTGTCTCTCTTCTTGGGTCTCCAGTGGCAAACATCGCTTTGCATGATTTTTGGCTGAAGAAGAATTTTGTGTTGTTTGTCTTGATTGAAATGTGGGTACCAAGGGAGATAAAGAACAGTGGAAGGCAGGTGGGTGATGGACACTATGCCTGTCTCCCCCGAAGACTCACTCTGGACCCGAGCAGGCTGCTTTGGGGCTGGGAGCCAGCTGGGGTTGTGTGGTCATGAATACTGCCACCCACAACAGCCATCAGATCTACCACGACGGCTGACACCAGCACTCCTGAGCAGGTGAGAAGCAGCAGAAGTGACGAAAGAACACCCTGAAAGGCTGGCACATGCCAGAATCCCACCTGAAGGCAGACTGCAGGGACAAGGACAGACTTTGTTCCAGGTACACTGGAGGCTCACCTTGCACTTCCCGTGCACACCTGGTAAGGAAACTCTGACCTTAGGAAGGAACACCACACGCTAGAAACTAGGAGTGGAGCTCCCACTTCCCATGCACACCTGGTAAGGAAACTCTGACCTTAGGAAGGAACACCACACGCTAGAAACTAGGAGTGGAGCTCCCACTTCCCATGCACACCTGGTAAGGAAACTCTGACCTTAGGAAGGAACACCACACGCTAGAAACTAGGAGTGGAGCTCCCACTTCCCATGCACACCTGGTAAGGAAACTCTGACCTTAGGAAGGAACACCGCACACTAGAAACTAGGAGTGGAGCTCCTGTAACTCCCTTCACACTCTCCAGGCATGAAGTCTAAGGCATTTCAGGGACACCACGAAAGTCTTCCATAAATCCTCAAAAAGGCATACAACCCTAGAGAAATGTACATGAAAAATGTACTCTCTCACTCAGAACAAGCCACTGATTATCCTCAAAGAATCCTGAAGTCCAGGATGAAGGACGAATTCAATCCACAACTGAGAAGACTTATAGCTTGCCTAATGTCACTGTTAATACACATATGCTTCGGACGTGCAAGTGAATTCATATCAACGTAATGAATACAATTAAGAAAGTTACTCAACGCACTCAGAAGAACAGAAAAGAGGTTTAGATCATCTACCAGCAAAAGAGTTTGCCTTATCCATACAGATGAAAACTAACCATTTCTCTAGTTCACTCCTTGAGAGGGATTTCATAATGCATCCTCAAACTGCGTCAATGCCTTTCCCATAATCATTTACACAGGATTCCTCTCTATTAATACCAACATGTTATATTTATTTTTTGAAGTGGCTACTATGAAGGTGGTTCCACTTATTTTTTATTATTCTACAATATCTGGTTTTCTTTTTCTTTCACATGAAACCCACATGCTTTCAGGCCCACAGATGAATTAACACATTCATTTGACGCCAGGATCCTCACTTCATTTACAGTCAGAGTAAGCTGCATGGAAGTTGCTGGGGGCCGCAACACAACACCTCCCCGACCTGCAAACAAGCCCTACTCACCCAGCGTGAGAGAAGCCTTCATAGTTTGATGGCTGATTCTGGAAAGGGCCTTCTTTCTGATTTCCAGACTTTAAATAACAGGATTTAATCTCCCCTGCAAAAGTTCAGCAAAAATGTTACACAACTTATATGATCATTTCTGTGGATACTTTTTTCAAGTTAGAGGGAACTAATTTTGGATGATTTTAATAACAGTTGTTGGTAATCTAAGTCTATTCTTTGTATTTCTCCATAGAAGGTATAACTTAACTAGGAAAAGCTGAGGCATCTCTCTAATAATATTAGACAAGTTGGACTCAGTTACTTTTTTTTCATTGAGGTATAGTTGATTTACAATGCTGTGTTAGTTTCAGGTGTACGCAAAGCGATCCCATTATACACACATCTATACATTCTTTTTCAGGTTCTTTTCCACTATAGGTTATTACAGGATATTGAATATAGTTCCCAATGCTAAACAGTAGGTCCTTGTTGTTTATTTATTTTACATATATAATAATATATAATATTATATAATGTTTATATATTATATAATATATTTATATATAATAAATGTATATAATCATATAAATATAATTTATATATAATTATATATAATATAATATTTCATATATAACTTATTATATACATAATATATATATAACAGTATATCTGTTAGTTCCAAATTCCTGGTATAACCCTCCCTGCTTTTTCCCCTTCGGTAAGCATAAATTTGTTTTCTACCTCTGTGAGACTGTTGCTGTTTTCTAAATATGATCACTTGTATCTATTTTTTAGATCCCACATTAAGTGATATCACATGACTCAGTTCCTTATCACTTAATTGCCTTTCATTGATTAAACTGCACCATCTCTAATTTTCTTCTAATACATTCTTTTCAATGCGTTTTTTGGTATATTCTCTTCATGTGTCAGGATGATCTGAGCATGCTATAACTGGGGTTTTTTGGTGGTTTTTTTTTTGGTATCATGCACAAAAAGAGGCTTATTAAATGTATGGTTTTGATAGGCGGGCCACACGGGGCCATCCCTACCTTTGAATTTGAAGATAAGCACTGGCATAGCTGCTGACTGGGGTGTCAGCCTGGTAATGAGGGAAAGCAAGAGATGGAATTAATTTGCAGAGTTAAATTAGCCTGCTAAAGTGGTTCAGGGTATTGAGGTGTGAAAATCAGTTCACTTTGTAAATGCAAACGGTCTCTCCCCAGAAGAGGTTTTAACTACTTTCTTCAGGTGACAAGGGAGCATAATTAACCTTGTCTGTTATGAGTAGTTGCAATGCATTCCACAGTGCTTGACCTCAGCTTGAAGGCTGTCCCACCATAAAAAGCACAGACAGTGACAACCACGGCCCCTCTGGAGGCTTGGACAAAAGTGATAACGTTTTTTATAACATAAAAATCTCTGTATTTCTACAGATGCAAAAGCACTTCAAACCAGAAATTACTTAACTATAGAGAGATGGTAACACATAATTTATTACTCAAACCAGGATCTATTTGAAAGTAGAATGTGTGTGCAAGGGTGTGAAGTCACTTCAATCATGTTGGACCCTATGGACTGTGGCCCACCAGGCTCCTCTGTCCATTGGATTTCCCAGACAAGAATACTGGAGTGGGTTGTCAGGCCCTCCTCTAGGGGATCTTCCCAACCCAAGGATCAAACCCACATCTCCTGTATTGGCAGGCAGGTTCTTAACCACTAGCACCATCTGGGAAGCCCTTGTGAGTAGAATAACCAAGTATTAACCGATCTATAAAAAATTTAACCCAAGACTCATCCTAGAAAAACTAGGATCTATATTTCTTAATCAAAGGAACCTTGAACTTGCCACTTAATGGTTTTTTCTTTCTTTCTCCCTTCCTTCCTCTCTTTTGTAATTACTTTTAATCTTTTTGTAACAAGGCATTAAAAATATATCAAAGTCAGATTTCAACATATACCCAATAAATATTTATTAGGTGCTGGACATTACCTTCCTGAAATTTACAATTGTGAAAATGGGGAGAATGTCAGTAATCAAATTATTATAAGGCAATAAACACTGGGCTTCCTCAGTGGTTCAACAGTAAAGAATCTGCCTGCAAGGCAGAAGACTCAGGAGATGTGGGTTTGATCCCTGGGAAGGGAAGATCCCTTGGAGTAGGAAATGGCAACCCATTCCAGTATTCTTGCCTGGAAAATCCATGAACAAAGGAGCCTGGCCAGCTACGGTCCATGGAGTCACAAAGAGTCGGATACAATCAAAGCAACTGAGCACTCAATAAACAACTAGAAGCTGTAACAGTCTCAAAGAAGGAAATGGATAGGGTGTTGAGAGAGCAAAAACACAGATGAAATTTATTAAGCCTGGGAAATCCAGGAAAAGTTTTCCTTAAGAATATTCTTTAGAATTGAGATCTGAAGGATAAATGGCATAATGCAGGCACAGGCATATACCTTTGCATGGTATATGCAAAGGCCCTGACGCAGAGGGCGCACAGCCTGTTCTAAGAACTTTAAATGTGACCAGTCAGCACTAAGCCTTCCTGTTCCAAAGTCTAATACAGGTATCTCCTGCTTTTCAAAAGTTCGCTTTATGCCACTTCATTTTTTACAAAAGATTGACCTTAGTACCTATTTTGCTAACTGAAAGAAATCCAGAAATGAGTTCTGCTTCTAAAAGGCTAAAAGTAAAAACAGCATTCAGTCTTTGTTCTGCAGTGAGCTATAGAGCCAGCTCACACCCTAAGCACTAAGAGTAGCATCTCCAGGGTCCCACCAAGCATCTCAGCATCAAGCCATCATGGCTTTGAACTGGGAGCATCTGTGTATTATCCTGATGCATTTTATGCATCCCTGGGTAACTGCTTCTTCACTTTATACCAACAATCCCCAACCTTTCGGCCACCAGGGACCAGTTTCGTGGAAGACAATTTTTCCATGGACTGGGCAGGGTGTGGTTTCAGGATGATTCAAGTGCATTATATTTATTGTGCACTTTATTTCTGTTATTATTACATCAGCTCCACCTCGGGTCATCAGGCATTAGATCCCAGAGGCTGAGGACTTTACATCATTTTAGTTTAGGAAAGGTCTCAAAGGACCCTTCTACTTTCAGATGGCTGGTAAACCTATTCTCAGGCTGAAACCACACGAGACTTGAGAAAGCTGCCAGCTTCCCCCCTCCACCTCATGAGTAAAGAGCCCTGAAGACTTACCATGTTCATCGATGAAGACATGCATCGCATCCACGGACATCTCATCTTGCACCGATGTTTCCGGCCCACTGATGACTTGCAGCACAGAACTGTCTTGTTGGGAAGTCACCCTGTAGATTATTTGCCTTTGCCTATTGCCCTGGAAACTTAACATATATAAAGGTTTCAAAAATGATGTGGAACACCTCCTTATCCTTAACAAAGAATTGAAAGCAGTAGCCAGTGAATGAGACTGTACCAGCACCAAGTTATATGAGTGAATTATCCTTACAGGCTTGGGATCTTGGCAGGTTCGGTGAGCCCAGGGCTGGTACTGGTGTGGTCTTGACTTTGCACGTCTGGTTTTCCTTGTTTGGCAATGGGCCCACTGGGTTTCTCACTTTCCAGGATTTCTTCCTTTTTCTCCTGGGAGCAGTTATCTGAAAAACATTGCTTTATGTATTAACATAATACTTAATAAGAAATTAAGGTGGAAATATGTGGAAATAAGTTACCAAACTGAAGTAAGAATAAATAGAAAAATGTAAATAGCTCCTATGAGGACTTCCCTGGTGGTCCAATGGTTAAGACTTCACCTTCCAATGCAGGGGACGTGGGTTTGATCCCTGGTCAGGGAACTAAAATACCACATGTTGCAGAGCAACTAAGTCTGCATGCCACAGCGAGAGAAGCCCATGTGCCACAACTACTGAAACACATGGCTAAAGACACACATCAATGGCCATTTTCAAGGTCACAATGTCTTCTGTATTCTTATGACCAAAGATGCCAATAGCTATGTTCTTCTGCATAAACGTTCGCCTGAGAGTAGAACATGATTGTGTGGTTTGAACATACAGGCTCTTTCAAGGAATGACATTCAGAAAGCCTACCAAGATCTGCCTTAAGAAGTAAAAGATGCTAGCTTCCCTGGGGTCTGAATCCCATCACCATGTGTAAAACAAAGTTTTTCATCCTTAGACTTGAAGTAACTAGAGAAACATTGCTGGCTTCCATGTGAGTCCTGAATAAAAACATTCCCAGTGCATCTGTGAAACAATTAGAATTGCTTTGGTACAAAAATGTTTGCATTTCATTTGACAGCTTGTCAAGATAGAAGTTTCCACAGCTTTCAAGAAACACATCTGTGAAAAAGTGCTATCATAACAAATAGCTTTAGCCAGTGATCATGTCACATAAAACTGCAGGGAGGCATGTTTAGACAGCTCTACATGCTAACACTACATGTATGTGGACTCATTCATTCATGTTGCTTTTAATACATTAGTCTCTCCTTCTCTTAAATGGGCACATAACAAATGCCAACCTATGGGCTACTTTGGGGCTTCTCTGATGGCTCGGTGGTAAAGAACCCTCCTGCCAAGACAGGAGATGCAGATTCAATCCCTGGGTGGGAAGATGTCTGGAGAAGGAAATGGCAACCCACTCCAGTATTCCTGCCTGGGAAATCTCATGGGCAGAGGAGCCTGGCAGACTACAGTCCATGGGGTCGCAAAAGAGTTGGACATGACTTGACAACCAACAACAACAATGGGCTACTTTTCTCCTTTTCCCTTTAAAAATACACATGTAAAGGAATTTTCTGTCTAAAAATAGCACAAGTGAATGGCATATAATTTAAAACTAGAGAAAAGGGGAAAAGTCTTAAATTACTCCTAACCCCACCATGCTGATTCAGGAGCCAATATGATAGCTATCACACCAAAATTTTCTTTTAGACATTTTTTTCTCCAAAAATGAAGTCATAATTTAGATATTGTTTTATAACTGTTCTATTTTTCTTAAATTATTACAAACATTTAATGATATATTCTTCTACATCATCCAAAAATGGAAGTTATCTTACATTGATATAGTATAACTTACTAAACTAAATAGAAAAGTTATAAAACATGTTTTTAGCGTTGGGTTTTTTTTGGATATGCTACAAGCATGTAGGATCTCAGTTCTTTGACCAGGGATCAAACCCATGTTCCCTGTAGTGGAAGCATGGAATTTTAAACAATGGACCACCAGGGAAGTCCCCAAAAACAGATGTTGTTTTATAACTGTTGTACTTATCTTAAAGTATTATAAATATTTAATGACATGAGATATTCTTCTACATTATCCCCAAATGGAAGCTAAATAATATTACATTAACATAGTATAATTTAATAAACTAGACTCTTATTCTTGTAAACTTAGTGTTTCCATTTTTCTATACTGCAGATATTAATAATCCTTCAATAATCATCTCCACATGCATTCATGATTATTTTCTTAGAAAGTCTAGGAGAAATTGAATATACAAATAGACAATAGCCATGTAATATATATATACAAATAGAACTCTGACCCACAATCTACAGAACCAGCTCAGAAAAATAATCCATTAACTACAGTAACCAACCCAGGAAACTAACATACTATGTACAAGTCACACTTGTCAGAAGTCAGACCACTATTTCTAGCAAACAACTCAGGAAGCCAAATAATAACTCCTGCAACAATCAGCCCAAAATGGACAGGAATTGATTAATAACGAAGAGCTTCCCTAATTTTTATCCCTGCTTCCAACTGCAGAAATCCAACCAATCAGAGAAAGTCAAATATGCTCTTTTAACCAATCGTGTTTTTGCCTTTTCATACCATTCATGAGGTTCTTCAGGCAAGAATACTGGAGTGGGTTGCCATTTTCTTCCCCACCATAAAGGACAGAAATGGTAAGGACCTAACAAACAGAAGAGATTAAGAAGAGGTGGCAAGAATACACAGAACTATACAAGAAATGTATACATGAAACTATACAAGAAAGGTCTCAATGACCCAGATAACCACGATGATGCAGTCACTCATCTAGAACCGGACACCCCGAAGTGTGAAGTCAAGTGGGCTTTAGGAAGCATACATGAACAAAGCTAGTGGAGATGATAGAATTCCAGCTAAACTGTTTAAAATCCTAAAAGATGACGATGTGAAAATGCTGCACTCGATTTGGCAGCAAATTTGGAAACTCAGCAATGGCCACAGGACTGGTAAAGGTCAGTTTTCATTCCTATCACAAAGAAAGGCAATGCCAAAGAATGTTCAAACTATCATATAATTGTGCTCATTTCACATGCTAGCATGGTTATGCTCAAAATCTTCAAGCTGGGCTTCAGCAGTATGTGAACTGAGAACTTTCAGATGTAAAGCTGGGTTTCAAAATGGCAGAGGAGCCAGAGATCAAATTGCAAACCTTTGTTGGATCATGGAGAAAGCAAGGGAATTAAAAAAAAAATTTTGCTTCTGCTTCATTGACTACACTAAAGCCTTTGACTGTGTGGATTACAATAAACTGGAAAATTCTTAAAGAGATAGGACCACCAGACCACCTTACCTGTCTCCTGAGAAACCTCATGCAGGTCAAGAAGCAACAGTTAGAACTGGACATGGAACAAGTGGTGGATAATTGAGAAAGGAGTACAATAAGGCTGTATATTGTCACCCTGCTTATTTAACTTATATGCATAGTACATCATGCAAAATGCCAGGTTGGAGGAATCATAAGCTGGAATCAAGATTGCCAAGAGAAATATCAACAACCTCAGATATGCAGATGATACCACTATATGGCAGACAGTGAAGAGGAACTAAAGAGCCTCTTGATAAGGCTGAAACGGAGAGTGAAAAAACTGGCTTGAAACTCAACATTCAAAAAACTAAGATCATGACATCTTGTCCCATCACTTTATGGCTCCAAAATCACTGTAGATGGTGACTGTAGCCATGAAATTGAAAGACACTCGCTTCTTGGAAGGAAAGCTATGACAAATCTAGACAGCATATTAAAAAGCAGAGACCTCACTTTGCCAAAAAACGTCCATATAGTCAAAGCTATGTTTTTTCCAGTAGCCATCTATGGATGTGAGAGTTGGGCCATTAAGAAGACTGAGCATTGAAGAATAGATGCATTCAAACTGTGGTGTTGGAGAAGACTCTTGAGAGTCCCTTGGACTGCAAAGAGATCAAACCAGTCAATCCTAAAGGAAATCAATCCTGAATACTTATTGGAAGGACTGATGCTAAAGCTGAAGCTCCAAGACTTTGGCCACCTGATGCAAAGAGCCAATTCATTGGAAGAGATCCTGATGCTGGGAATGATTGACAGCAAGAGGAGAAGAGGGCAGCAGGGGATGAGATGGTTAGATGGCATCACTGGCTCAATGGACAAGAATTTGAGCAAACTCCAGGAGATAGTGAAGGACAGAGGAGCCTAGCATGCTGCAGTCCATGGAGTCACAAGGAGGTGGACAGGACCTAGTCAACGACAATAATAAACCAATCACATCAATTGCTATAATCTCGCCTCCAGCTTCCCCAGGCCAATAGCTTCCAACCACACCTGGAATCTTCCTTTTTTCCACTACAAAGCTTTCTTCTCTGCCTGCCTCAGAGTTTCTGCCAGAATGCTGGTGGTTGCATGTTTTGTAGCAAGCTCTAAATAATAGCCTTACTTTTTCTCAGTTGAGCGGTTTTTGTTTATTTCCACAAAATAAAATAAAGCTGTATCAAAACAAAGCGGAAACATGGTTTTAAAGGCTGTTGGTAAGTATGCGGATTTCTATAGCCTCAAATTCTAGAATATCCCCAAGACCTAAAGATAATCCTAAAGGCCTCTGTGGAGGCAACCTGGGTTGGAAATAAGAGTACCATAAAGAGCACCAGATAACTACATATAAAAGAAAGAGATTAGAACATTTCCTCACACCAGATACAAAAAGTAAACTCAAAATGGGTTAAAGACCTAAATGTAACATCAGAAACCAAAAAACTCCTAGAATAAAACATAGGCAAAGAGCTCTTTGACATAAATTGAAGTATTACTGTTTGCATCTGTTTCCTAAGGCAAAGAAAACAAAAGCAAAAATTAAAAAAAATGGGACATAATTAAATTTAAAAGCTTTTGTACAACAAAGAAAACCATCATCAAAATAAGCAGACAATCTAATGATTGGGAGAAAATACTTGCAAATGATATGACTGACAAGGAGTTAATATCAAAATATATGAACAGCTCATACAAATCAATAACAAAAAACAATCAACCTGATTAAAAAATGAGCAAAAGATCTGAATAGACATTTTTCCAAAAAAGACATACAGATGGCTCAACAGGCACATGAAGATGGCCAGCATCACTAATCATTGGAGAAATGCAAATCAAAACCACAATGAGATATCACCTCACATCTGTCAGAATGGCTATCATCACAAAGTCTACAAATAAGAAATGTTGGTGAGGATGTAGGAAAAAAGGGATGTTGGTAGGAATGCAAACTGGTACAGCCACTATGGATTATGGAAGTTTGTCAAAAAACTGAAAATAGAACCCACATATGACCCATTCCTGGGTATTTATCTGAAGAAAACAAGCACACTAATTCAAATGATACATGCACCCCAATGTTCGAAGCAGCATTATCTACAGTAGCCAAGATACATAAGCAGTCTATGTGTCCATCAACAGATGAATGGTAAAAAAGACGTAGTATAAGTATTTACAATGCAATATTACTCAACCATGAAACAGAATGAAATTTTGCTGTCTGCAACAACATGGACTTGGAATTATTATGCTTAGTGAAGTAAGCCGAGAAAGACAAATACAGTAGGTTATCACAGACACATGGAATCTAAAAAACAAAACAAACTAGTGAATATAACACACAGAAATAACACAGATGTAGAGAGCAAACTAGTGATTTTCAGTGGGGAGAGAGAAGGGAGAGAGGCAAGACAGGGATAAAGAATTAAGAGGTACAAACTACCATATTTAAAATAAATAAGCTACAAGGATATATTGTACAGCACAGGAAATATAGCTAATATTTTATAACTGTAAATAAAATACAATCTCTAAAAATTGAGAATCATTGTTATATAATCCTGAAACACATATAGGATTGCACATCAACTGTATTTCAATAAAAAAAAATACGGGAAGAGAATAAATCACAGGATAATAAGAAGAGCAAACGCTTGATAGTTTTTAAAAAATAAATTAAGAACAAACCTCTGACCCTTCCTGGAACAGACATATAATCCACTCCAACCTCCCCCTCCCTGTTGTAGGTACAACTGCTGCCACTGTTAAGTCGCTTCAGTCGTGTCCGACTCTGTGCGACCCCATAGACGGCAGCCCACCAGGCTCCCCCGTCCCTGGGATTCTCCAGGCAAGAACACTGGAGTGGGTTGCCATTTCCTTCTCCAATCCTGTTGTACCTACAAGTTCCCAATAGCCAAACCTGTTCCTGTCACAACAACCAAGCCTGATTCTTTCCAAAGAAAACCTCATAGCATCCACATCTCTTTCCAACTCAACCCTGCTCTGATTAAATATGGCTGGCTGAAAAGTTTAAGAGCAGAAACTTTAGACAGACTAAATAAATCTCACATAATAGCCAGAGGGGAAACTCAGAACAGATGGCTGAAATTGATCAAGTATTAAGACTTTAAACATATCTTCCTAATTGAATCATTACAGTAAATTTGTAACATATTACTATTCCTGCTTTACTGAAGAAACTGTGACTCAGAAGGATATGGTGAATGGCCCAAGCTCACGCAGCTGGCACTGCAAAGCCAAAATTTGGCCCTGGGCTGTCAAGTTCCAAAGCCAGGGATCTGTCCACCCCACTCACAGTTCCCCAGGAAGACACACATTGTCTGGCTCAGCACTATCCAATACAGTAGCCAGTAGCCACATGTGGGGCTATTTAAATAAAGTAAAATTCAATCAAATTAAAAACTGCATTTCTGCACAATCCCCATTTCAAGTATTTAATAGCTACAAGTGGCCAGTAGCCACTGGTGGTGGCAGATACAGGACACTTCCATCACTGAAAAAGGTTCCACCAGACAACGCTAGTCAAGATCCATGAATCTTTACATTAACTGGGGAGTAAGCAATCCAAAGCTCATATCAGAAAGATGTCTAGTATCTCAGAGTAACCAATGCTTTCTTGTACTGCACATGTTTGTTAAGAAGTTTACCTTTCCTGTCCATGTTACTTTATACACAAATCCTGGATACATAGATGTAGTAAAAAGGTGAATACATTCAGTTTACATAATTTAAATATTCAAATATTGATGAAATTTTGTGCAAGAGTGGACTGATCCACTAGCAGGACAAGCCTTTTGAAGAGCACCAGAAAGACAAAAGGAACAAGAACAAACTGCTGGGAGCTACCATCGTGGAGCCAAAGGGACCTCTGACTGTCCCAGAGAACAGCCAATAATAAAGGGGCAATCCGAGAATGAAGAAATGCTACAGACCCATGAAACACAACTCCCTGCAAGCAATCCTACTGTATAGATATGCTCTCAGAGATCTATGCAGAAATGATGTACTCAAAAATCAGAGAAATGTGGACATTTAAAGTTAAAAGACCATAGGGACTTCCCTGGCAGTCCAGTGTTAGGACACTTCACTTCCACTGCAGGGGGCCTGGCTCGGATCCTTACTCAGGGAACTAAGATCCTGCATATCATGCAATTCAGCCAAAAAAAAGAAAAAGAACATAAAGAAAGACTTTGCAGAAACTTTAGTCCAGTAACATCCCTTGCCAGGGAAGAAACTGAGCTCAGAGATATTAAGTAACCTGAAAACGAGTGAATATTATATTCATGCAGGAAATACAGTTTTATTATTTATGAGTGTTGACTCTGGAGCAATACCGAGATCAAAGCTCAGCTCCAGACTTACTAGACTATCTCAGAAAACTTAAAGAAAACCACCTTTCCAGAAGGAATGATAAAAGAACCCATAACACAAGGTTATATGAGGAGCAAATGAGTGAAGCTGTATATAATTCACTCCATTATACAGTAACTGTATAATTTATTGTTCAAGCTGGGAATACTTTTGTGAGAGAGAGGTGGTGCTATTGATAATTATGTTGGCAAAACACGTGTTAACAAGGACCTTGTCGAACAAAGCACCACAGATGGTCACCCTCGTTAATATCTATAAAGGGTTTAGGACAGTGCCTGGCATAAATTGGACTTCCCTGGTGGTTCACATAGTAAAGATTCTGCCTGCAATCCAGGAGACCAGGATTTGATCCCTGGGTCAGGAAGATACCCTGGAGAAGGAAATTGCAACCCACTCCAGTCTTCTTGCCGGGAGAACCCCATGGACAGAGGAGCCTGGCAGACTACAGTCCAAGGGGTTGCAAAGAATCAGACACAACTGAGCAACTAACACTTTCACTGGCATATATTAAGGGCCATGTGTTATAATTATGTTTACAACTTGGGATAATTAGGAAATTCAGCATACAGGACTGTATAATAGAATTCAACAGAAAAGTGGATTCCTTAATTTGCTTTACAATCGCTTTCCCAGAGTGCATCTATTTTATAATGGAAGAGACATCCATTGAAGGTTCTCGTCACCATGGTAACATATAATTGCTTATTTCATTAGAAATAAACACTCCTGCCTTCCAGGGAAGCCAAATCTTCATTACTATGCCTAAAATTTCCTGGAGGAGAGAGCCAGTTTTAATCTATGTTCATCACACAGCTTGGCTTTGGCACACTCAGCAAATATCAGTGAGGAGCCAAACAGCCAACAATTACACAATAGCTGTCCAGCTGTTTGCAAAGTCTAATCACAGAAAGCCAATGACAAAGAGAGACACTGCCTTCTCTGCATCAGCAGGACAGAAGAGATGTGGGATCCTACCTGCAGGAAGCCTGCTGTCTTTGCTCTGCTCTGTTGGTTCATTCCTTTGGTTAGACACCACCACCTTGGAAGTGTTAATCGATTCTAACAAGGAGACAAATTCCAGGAAGTTGGATTCATTTGGTACTTGACCTTCCTTGGCCTCTAGGTCAGATTTGGAAGTTGGCATTGTTTGCTCTTTATCATTAATAATTTCTGCAGAACTTTTGCTCAAGAAGACATCCGTCCCACTGTCCACACTGAGGACCCGGGCATGTCTCTTCTCCTGGCTGGTTCTACAAGATGATGGACCTAGGTTGGCCTGGGCTTCCGTTCCCGCTTCAGACTCAGAGATCATGTGAGGTGTAGGTGGGGGGGTTGCACAGTGGTCTCCTGAGGAAGGACTGCGGTCCTGGGTGGCACTGCCCCCCTCCCCAGATTCATAGCCAGAACACGGGTTGGAGGATGCCTCCACCATCAGTCTCTCTGGTGTCCTGCCACTTCCATTGCTTTCGGGACACACCATGCCTCCTGCATCCTCAGACAGCTGGAGGGTGATGACGGGAATTCTCATCTGCTCCACATTTGGGGGACCGGCCGCCCCTGGGGGAGCTGGCTCAGCATCAGCCTGGAAGCCAGATGGCTGAGTACCAACTGCCTTGAGATGGAGCGAGCTTTCCAAGTCTGTCATGGAGTTGGGAGTACTGCTCATGGTGATGACAATCCTAATGGGTTCGTGCAGACTCAGCGGGTCACCAGGCTGAGAAGTATCTATCAGAGTGACGGCGACCTCACTATCTGAGTCGCCCACGTCCTGGTTCAGGGTCGAGTCCACCTGCTGGGAAACTTGCTCCTGCTCAGGTCTGGCGATGACGGTGTTACACTGAGGGCAGCTGCTGCTCAGGCTGTCCTGAGGCGACTTGCCCTGCAACTTGTCCCTGATGGAGGCATAGTTACCAGGTTCTGGAATCAAGACAGAATTCTCACTCCCCCAAGGTTGGACAGAAACGCCCGTCTCCAGCAAGTTGTACTGAGACAAAGACACGTGGGGCAACTTCTTTATGGCTTCTGTGTCCGCCAAGCCACCCTCGGATCTGTGGTGGAAGGGGGGCTGCCCCCTGCCCCCTCTTTCCTTCCCTTGGTCACTGATGCAAGTTTCCTCCACAACGGGCTTCAGTGGTATTGCCGATGTGGTAATGGTTCCCAGCACAGGTGCTTTAGAAGCAGGTAAGCTTTCCGTTTTGACACCAGGTGAGGTAGATGACACTGGTGCTATGGGTTGGTCATCTGACAGAATGACACCTGAAATCAACAACAGCATCTTGATTCCCATCCAGAATGGATGAATGATGTCCCGGAGCAAGACCAAATAATAAAAAATTATTATTATTATATATAATAACAATAAAAAATCTAAAATAACACCAGCAACAAATGTGATTAGATGCTTATTTTTAAAATACCACCTCTGTTGTGAAATTGTTCTTGAAATCTCTATATTTAAGATAATAATTCAGACTTTTAGCTTTCCCTCTTTTGTGGCCCTGGGAGTCAGACTCGTGCATACTCAGTTGCTCAGTCATGTCCAGCTCTTTGCAACACTATAGACTGTAGCCTGCCAGGCTCCTCTGTCCATGGAATTTCCCAGGCAAGAATGTTTGGAGTGGGTTGCCACTTTCCTCTCCAGGGGGATCTTCCTGACCCAGGGATGAAACCCACATCTCGTGAATTGGCAGGCGAATTCTTTACCACTAAGCCACCTGGGAAGCTTGGGAGGCATATTAGTGTGATTTAAACAACATATTTGCAATCAGAAAGATGCTGGCTGTGCTATTTACTAGCTACAGTACATTGGGTAAGTTACTTAATCCTTCTAAACCAAGGCAGGGAGGCTGCAAAATATATGGTTGGCCAAAGAGTTCATTCAGGTTTTTCTGTAAGATGTAATGAAAAAACCATAACAAACTTTTTGGCCAATCCACTACAGCACTTGACAAGCCAAAGCAGCTTGGATTTTATAATATGACCTCAGCAGAAGTTTTTCAAAGCAGAGAAAAGAAGAGGTTCACTCAGGCCTCCAAAAGTTCTTTTCTAAGTCTTCTAAGTCTTGCTTCTCAGTGGCGCTAGTGGTGAAGAACCTGCCTGCTGATGCAGGAGACGTAAGAGACATGGGTTCGATCCCAGGGTCAGAAAGATTCCCTGGAGAAGGGAATGGCAACCCACTCCAGTATTCTTGCCTGGAGAATCCCATGGATGGAGGAGTTTGGCAGGCAGAGAGACAAGAATGACTGAAGTAACTTCGCATGCACACAAATCTTCTGAAGGCAGTCAAAAAACAATAAAAATCTTAGCAAAAAAGTAAAATAAATACTTGGGGTAGGAGGATTAAAAGGAAATCCCAGAAACAAAATTTGTAAATTGGGAGAAATGCAAATACACAGAATACAATGTTGTTAAGTGGTTAAGAATCCGCCCTTCCAGTGCAAAGGGCAGGAGTTCAATCCCTGGTTCTCACAGGCCAGGTGGTAGGTACAGCCGAAAAATTGAAAAAGAAAGCAAGTATGTGTGTTGATGACGAATTTACCTATTTTATATCAGCTATTATTAGCTTTATGGAAAGAGGCATAGATTGGAGAAAGGACAATGAAATATGATCAATACAATATCACAGTCTGAACATAGACATGATACAAAAATTCTGATAAATAATTAAAATGAAGAGTTAAAGAAATGAAGGTAAAATATAAATACA
The DNA here is from genome assembly GCF_023699985.2 of Odocoileus virginianus. Classification (NCBI taxonomy): domain Eukaryota; kingdom Metazoa; phylum Chordata; class Mammalia; order Artiodactyla; family Cervidae; genus Odocoileus; species Odocoileus virginianus. The sequence continues at coordinate 82,965,538 of NC_069680.1, read as the reverse complement.
CAACCTTAGGTACAGTTCTAAATCTTAATGACTTCACTGGCATTTGGCTTTATAAAAATTACTTTGTGTTTCACTGAGGATAATGCTGTGATAAAATATTGAATAATGAGAATGAGCACTCTACCTTTGAGATCTTCCACTGTTTCCTGCGCTGGAAGGTCCTAAATAAATGAAAGAACAAAAATCAATCAATGACTCAGCTCCCTTGCTCACTTCCAGGCAGTCAGCAGACACGGAACAACAACCACTATTTTTATGGCAGGTGGGGAGGAGACAATATAGTGTCCACTATACTGGACACTGCATGTATGAAACAAATGGGTAAAGATGGACACTAAAATATACAGAGGTACAGACATCCACCCAAGACCCCAGTGCTGGGATAAAGGGGAGTTTGATAATTAAGAAAGTAAGGAGACCAATAATGTGCTACTTTACACTGTAAGGAAGAGAGTCCAAGAAAGTGAATCTAGGGGAGAAAAAAGGTGATTTAAGAGTGATTTCAAGTGCAGTGAGGGAGTGGACTCCAGGGGAAGGCACTGAAAATGCGATGACTGAGATGGACGACAGACAGGACCAGGGAAGGGCAGGGCGGGTGTGCTTCTGGGGTTTGGTCACGGCGCAGTCCCAGTAGGGTGGGCGGGCTGCAGAAGAGGCTGGGGGTGCGCTCCATGGGATTAGGCGTTTATCTCACGGCCCAGGGGCGCCCCTCAGGTCACTGCCACCCAAAGACAAGTACTGACAACCCACACCTGTGAAGTGCAGCCACCACAGCTCCTGAACCAACAAACCAGCAGCGTGAGGAGTGGGAGAGAAAACAGACCACTAACCAGGAGCCCAGAGGGGCGACGGGAGCTTACGCTCTGTCCTCCGGCGCGGCCGCGGAGAGGTGGTGTGCGGAGGGTTCGCTCGGCTTCTTCTTTGCGGCTGCCAGTCTGCCCATTGCTGCTAACCCAGCGTGAGAAACACAGGGGTAGTGATGTTATAAAACTGAAGTACGGCTCTTTTTGGCATTAGTCCTGAACAACTGTTCTCCTTGTTTCCACTTTGTCAGATTCACGACAGACACAACTGAATAGTACTTGGCCATAAAAAAGAATAAAGCAATGCCATTTGGAGCAACATGGGCAGACCTAAAGATTATCACACTAAGGTAAGTAAGTGAGAAAGACAAATACCATAAGACATCACTTACATGTGGAATCTAACATATGACACAAATGAATTTATTTACTAAACAGAAACAGACTCACAGACACAGAAAACAAACTTATAGTGATCAAAGGGGAAAAGGAGAGGGATGAATAAATAAGGAATTTGAGATTAACGTATACACACTACCATATATAAAATAAATAAACAAGATCCTACTGTATAACATGAGGAACTCAACTTGATCTTTTGTAATAACCTATATGGGAAAAGAATCTGAAAAAGAATCCCTTTGCTATACACCTGAAACTAATATAACACTGTAAATCAACTATACGTCCATAAATCCATATACAAACAAAAAGGAAAAATCATGGCATACAAACTTTACTTTTAAAAGCTAAAAACATTACTTTAAAATAAGACATGCTCTCTTAAAGAACTATCAGAAATAAGACCAAGAATAGTGACGAATGCCCACATGAGAATTATCTTTACTATTTTAGTTCTACACAATGTATTACTTTTAAATTAACAAACACAAATTTCCTGAAAATACTCGCGTGTGCTAAGCATTTAAATGATGAGATAGAAAGACTAAAGAAAAATATTTTGTTATGCTAAGTCTAATGCAAATGAATTTCAGAGCATGATATAAGGTCACATTAAACAGTCAATTAAACCATCTAGATCGTCAACATTTTTTATGCCTAAGTGTATATGTAAATAGAAGAAAAATGTACATATTTGTGCCTGACTCTCCTGGCATATTTTCATAAACAACAAATAAATGAGCAAAATAATTTTAATCAAGATTAAAACATTTAAATTATAAACTGATGCATTAATTAGAAATGTTACCTTGGATTTCTGTGATTAGCTATATGGTCACCGTTGGCCTCTTTGTCTTTACTTGGCTTTTCTTTCTTTCCAGAGGGTCTTCGCTGGATCACTTCTCCTTTATCAAACATGAGGTGTAAACGATAACTGACCAATTTGATTATTGTGAAGAATATGGTCACTGAACTGCAGTAAAAAAATACAGTGATGGCATCTGGAGGAAAAGCCTAGAGAAGAGAAAAGAAAGGGAAAAAAATTATTTGCTTGTAGGATTATCTTTTATCTTATAGATGAAAATATTTTTTAAGTATTTATTAAGCATAAATTGGGCAAGGTTTCAAATTTTATTAGCTTTGTAACTTTTCCTTTTCTTAATACCCAAGGAGAAAGAGCTATTACCTTTTTATCTTTTTAAAAAGTCTGTCTTATTTCTCAGATTCTGCCACTAGCTGCAATGACCAAGATTTGATTTGCAGACAGGAACCTCACAGAATGAAAGATACAGTATAGCAAGACTCTCCACTCCTACTAGCTCTTTTCTATAGTCAGATCTGGTCTTCTTGTGCACATGGTCTTCAAGGCCAGAGAAAGGCCTTTGAGATGCTGTTTGCTTCAACAAAACACAAACACCCTTGCAGAGAACAGAGGAAAGGAGAAAGAAATTAAAAAAAAAAAAAAAAACTGATTTCCCATTGGGTTAATATCATCAAGCCATGGATTTTTCTAGTGGCGTGATGTAGACAAGGGCTCTATGAGAGTGTACTGTTTCTAAAACACTGAAGGATAATCCCTCTCCTGGGCATATTATCCAGAGAAGAATATGATCCAAAAGGAAACATGCACCCCAATATTCACGGCAGCACTGTTTACGACAGCCAAGACATGGAAGCAATCTAAATGTCCATCAACAGATGAATGAATAAAGAAGATGTGCTACATACATGTATACAATGGAATATTATTTAGTCATTAAAAAGGATGAAATAATGCCAGCTGCAGTAACTTAGATGGACCTAGAGACTGTCATACTTAGTGAAGTCAGTCAAAGAGAAATATCATATGATATCCCTTATATGAGGAATCTAGAAAAGAAATGATACAAATAAACTTATTTACAAACAGACTCACAGACTTACAGAATGGATTTATGGTTACTAGAAGGGGAGGGATAGTTAGGGAGTTTGGGATCAACATGTACACACTGCTAAATTTAAGATGGATAACCAACAAGAACCTACTGTAGCGCACAGAACTGTTATGCAGCAGCCTGGATGGGAGATGAGTTTGGGGAGAATGGATACATGTACATTTATGGCTGAGTCATTCTGCTGTGCACCTAAAACTATAACATTGTTATTGGCTATACTCCAATATAAAATAGAAAGTTCAAAAAAACAAAAGGCAGAGGGATATTTCCATCAGTAACAAAGGATCTTTACATGGAGATAACGGTGAGGCTCAGTTTGACTCTGTCCAATCCCTCCAAGAAACAAGTATTAATAGAATCACTGAGATCCATTTAATTCTCCCCTCACATTTCTTCCTATTTCTCTCACAGACCATGAACCATGATGGGTTTTCCAGTCCTTCCTAAATGAAATTCATATCTTCTGGGATAGAAATGAATCCCTGAGTGTCTCAAGATGATACTAAGTACAGCCTCAATAGGGTGAGACCTTTTTCATCAATGCACCTCCCAGAAGGACCTCAGAAAGACAGCGATGAGTCCAGTCTGTGCTGTAACATGGAACACAGCTAGGCATGGAGACCACATTGCCTGGCCACCTTCTGATCCCACACAGCCTCTGTACAACTTGTCCTGGTCTTATCTGATAGTTTACCATCTAGGTAACACCATTTCTAAACAGAATAATAATGGGTTATCACTTGGATGTGTCCAACTCTTTACAACCTCATGGACTATACAGTCCATAGAATTCTCCAGGTCAGAATACTGGAGTGGGTAGCCTTTCCCTCCCTGGATTGAACCCAGGTCTCCCGCATTGCAGGTGATTCTTTACTAGCTGAGCCATAAGTGAAGCCCGAATAGACTAGACAAACCAAAAGAACAACCAAGAAAGATCGCCAACAGGAAAAGTCAAAGTGACAAATCTTCTTCACCACTGACTTGTTTTTATCTCATGGGGAAAAAAGTCCACAAATAAATATAAGCTCATAAATAAATAAATGAAAGAATGATTAAATAAGATAATATTAGACAGATAATATATAAAGTCAGTTTCCCTTCCTGAAAGCAGACAAGTGTCACATTTACACATGTATCTCCTCATGAGAAGTTGTGAAGAACCTCAAGGAATGTATAGATAAATTAGGAAGAGAGATAAAGAGGTCATTAACAGCCTTCATCACCTTTTTTAACCTGTCTGTATATTTCAGGTCTAAAATATATTTTTTAAATAGGCTAAAAGAAAAGAGGAGAGTGAAAAATTTGGCTTAAAGCTCAACATTCAGAAAACTGAGATCATGGCATCTGGTCCCATCACTTCATGGGAAACAGATGGGGAACCAGTGGAAACAGTGGCTGAATTTATTTTTGAGGGCTCCAAAATCACTGCAGATGGTGATTGCAGCCATGAAATGAAAAGACACTTACTCCTTGGAAGGAAAGTTATGACCAACCTAGATAGCATATTAAAAAGCAGAGACATTACTTTGCCAACAAAGGTCCATCTAGTCAAGGCTATGGTTTTTCCAGTGGTCATGTATGGATATGAGAGCTGGACTGTGAAGAAAGCTGAGCACCGAAGAATTGATGCTTTTGAACTATGATGTTGGAGAAGACTCTTGAGAGTCTCTTGGACTGCAAGGAGATCCAACCAGTCCATCCTCAAGGAGATCAGTCCTGGGTGTTCACTGGAAGGACTGATGCTGAAGCTGAAACTCCAATACTTTGGCCACCTGATGTGAGGAGCTGACTCATTGGAAAAGACCCTGATGCTGGGAGGGATTGGGGGCGGGAGGAGAAGGGGACGACAGAGGATGAGATGGCTGGATGGCATCACTGACTCGATGGACATGAGTTTCAGTAAACTCTGGGAGTTGGTGATGAACAGGGAGGCCTGGCGTGCTGTGATTCATGGGGTCACAAAGAGATGGACATGACTGAGCGACTGAACTGAACTAAACTTAAAAGAAAAGAATGAAATAATGCCATTTGCAACAACATGGATGGACCTAGAGATTATCACTTTAAGTGGAGTAAGTCAGAAAGACAAAGACAAATATCATATATCACTTATGTGTGGAACCTAAAATAGGACACAAATGAACCTACCTATGAAACAGAAACAGACTCAGAGACATGGAGAACAGACTTGTGACTGCCAAGAGGGGTTGGGTGCGAGGAGGGATGGGTTGGGTACCAGAAGTGGGAGGGTGGAGAGAGGGAAAATTAAAAGAAAGTGGTCAAAACTTATAACAATAATAAGTACTAAGGATGCAGTGTACATGATGACTATAATTAACATTGCTGTATGATATATAAGAAAGTTGTTAAGAGAGCAGGTCCTAAGAGTTCTCATCACAAGAATTCTGTTCTTCTCTTTCTATTGAATCCATTGTATATATGAGATGCTTAATGTTAACTAAGCCTATGTTTTGCTATGATAATCATTTCACAATATATGTAAATCAAACCACTAGGATGTATATCTTAAACATTGAGTGTCAATTATTATTCAGTAAAAGTGGGAGGAAAAGAAGGAAGATTTTTTTAAAGTTTTTAATAAAGAGTAAATCCCAGCAGGGCTTCCCTGGTGGCTCAGTGGTAAAGAATCCACCAGACAATGCAGGAGGTGCAGGTTCGATCCCTAGTCCAGGAAGATCCCACATGCCTCAGAGCAGCTAAGCCTGTGACCACAGCCACGGAGTCTGTGCTCTCGAGCCTGGGAACCACAATTACTGAGCGCACACACGCTAGAGCCTATGCTCTGCAACAAGGGAAGCCATCACAATGAGAAGCCTGAGCACCACATCTAGAGAGCAGCTCCCGCTCAACACAGCTAGAAAAAGACCACACGGCACCAAAGACCCGGAGCAGCCATAAATAAATAAAATTTTTAAAAATAAATAAATCCCAGCAAACGTCCTTGAGAACAGATCAGCAAACTGCCATATACAAATTACATTCAAAAACTGTTTGAACTATAATGTAACTTGGGTTTCATAGTATTCCAGTTAGTAGCGATAGCAAAGAAAGTGCTTGCAAATACACATGGACTCCCCTGGATTTCCCAGCCTCCCTTGCAGTCTGGTGGGGGCCACTTTTGAACAATGGACTATGAGCAGAAGTGGTCAATGTCACTTCTAAGCCTATACAATTATAAGCTTGGTGCTTCCTCCATGCCCTTCTCCTCCTTAGCTGATCATGTCAGAGGGCATGATTTCCCAGATCTATCCCCAAGATGATAGAGCCTCTTCAGCCTGTGCTCCTGGGTGGCTCTGTGGAACAAGGACCTTACAGGCCCCGGGTGGACATACAACAGAAGCGAGAAATAAACCTTTGATTCATTGAACCAGATTTGGGGTGTGGCACCTAGCATGGCTTCACCTAAATGTCAGGGTTCCATTTTATGAGGAAGCTTCCCTTCAAATCAGATTAGAGATAAAACTCTAAGATATTGGGAAAAGAAGGCTAGGGAAGAAGGATGAGAGAAAAGGTTACATATGAATACTGGGGAATTCATTTGGAAAAAAACTGACTTGCCACAATAAGAAAAGATATTAGTTTTCAGTTCATTCTTATACCTATGTGTTATAGCATAAGCTTAGTAATGTTGAAATTACGAGAAGGCAACAAGTTAGAATTTGAAGTTAACATGAGTATCAGTAACTAGTTTGCAACTCAGGTAAGAACAGTTCCTGTCTCATCCTCGATGAAGGACCACTTAGAACTTTGTCACATCACCGAGAAGCCCCTACACCACACAAGACTGTAGAGATACATATTTTACTGAAACTTCCCTTGTAGATAGTAAAGATGTCACAGCATGTGACACATGGCACATTATACATTCTCTGCTCTACTGAGTCTTTTAAAAACCTCTCCCTTCAGCAGACCCTCCAAATGGAATGAGCATCTTCTCTGTTTATTATTCAATAAAATAATAAATGACATCAATGAGATGTCCCCTTTTTATTATTAATTTTTTTATATTTATTTATGTGGCTGTGCCAGGTCTTAGTCGCAGCATGCAGGATCTTCGATCTTCCTTGTGGCATCAGGATCTTTTAACTGCAGCATGTGATCTCTTAGTTTCGGCATGTGGGATCTAGTTCCCTGACCTGGGATTAAACCCAGGCCCCCTGCATTAGTAGCTCGGAGGCTTAGTCACTGGACCACCAGGGAAGTTTTCAAATGTTCCCTTTTTGTGCTATATAAATAAGCTTTGCTCAGGTTCCCCCAATTCTACATTCCCAGGGAGATCACTGAAAATTACTTTCACAGCCATTTTACTGCTGATCTTATTATGCTCAATCAACAAAAATCTCCAACTTCTAGAATTTTCTCTCCTATAAATGTACATGCAGGGAAAGGAGGGGGGTTCAGGAAGGACTCTGTCATGAATGAGCAGTTTTATATTCGTGCTTAATTTCAACCCCAAATCTTTCCCCCAATATAAGGTATATTCAGATTTTGAATAGAGGTTTACTTGCTCTAAGGTAAATCATATTTCTCTCTCCTTTCCATGAACTTATCATTTGAACATATCTTTACTAACAATAAGAGGCAACATTTTTTCAAAAGTATATCCTTGGCCAAAGATAAGCTATATGGCATTTTCTGATCCATTATTAGGATAGCTAGTCATATCATCATTTGACTGAGCTTTTTTCTGACAAAATTCATGGAAAATAATGTTACAAACTAAGCATTATGAATACAATAATTTGCATTTCTTGCTAAACTGGGCTTCTTGGGATTTAGCATTCCCTAGAAGCACCTGTCATGTGTATACCCCAATGGTTCATAGCTCTCCCCGTGGGACCCACCTCTGTTCCTTCTGCTTGTAGCTCTGGTTCTTTCACAGTCACTATCTTTTTTTAATATTTATCCTTACTTCCCTGGTGGTTCAGATGGGAAAGCGTCTACCCACAATGCAGGAGACCTGGGTTCAATCCCTGGGTCAGGAAGCTCCCCTGGAGAAGGAAATGGCAACCCACTCCAGTACTCTTGCCTGGAAAATCCCATGGATGGAGGAGCCTGGTAGGCTACAGTCCATGGGGTTGCAAAGAGTCGGACACGACTGAGCAACTTCACTTCACTTATTGTGGCAAAGTACATACGACAAGATTTACCATCTTAACCATTTCAAAATGCACAGTTCAGGGGCATTAAGTCTACTCGTAGTGTTGTGCACCCATCACCACCATCCATCCAGAGAGTCTTTTCATCTTCCCAAACTCATGAACTGAGCTTTCCTTGGGAGCTGACAAAGCCAAGTTCAGGGAGAAGTCTCGAGAAGTCGCTGACTCACGGCGAGGAGTCAGGCTCCCACACTAGCTGCTTGGTGAGTGCTCCTGAGATGACAAGTGTGGGCCTTGTGAGGGAGAGAGGATCCTGCAGCAGTGACATCACATGAGACCAGCACCGTGAGAGGCACTGGATGATGGAAAGGGGACCAATGGCCCCAATCTCCTGAGTCAGAGCAAGAAAAGGGCTTAGAGAATTAGGCCTGGTGGTGGGCATAAGGGTGCACTTCTGTGCAAAATGGGAGTGGAGATTTCGAAGAAGGGAAGATTTTCTGATAACCAAGGGATATGAGTAGGACTATATGCCTCTTTCTTGGCATCAACCTGCTTCTCCAGTTTCTCACAGATGGAGACACTGAGGCCCTCCATGCATCCCTTTCTTAGGCTAACCACAGACTGGTCGCTGACCTGGGGGCAAGTCTTTCTGCTGACATACCAGCCACTGTTGGTGGGACAGCTGAGTCTTTCTGGCATCCAGTACAGTTTCTATATGACAGCATCAATGTCTTGTCTTCCTATAGGACACACCCTACTCCTAAATGCACACCATTATATTACGACCCATGGATGCTCAAACTGAGCCATCTTTGGCCAGCATCTACAAGTTTAATCCCAAAGCCTTTCAACATGACCATAGTATTTTTCAACAGTTTCTCTGACTTCAGGCTCCTCTTGTATGTTTTCTGGCCCAAACCTAGAATGGGCCATTTCTCCAAAGAATCCTACTATCTTTAAGAAGGAAATGGTACTTAAAGACCAGAATCTGACTGTGCGATTTGTGCATCCTTGTGGCATTATCATTGGTTCTAGCTGCTTTCTTGTTCAGTTGCTAAGTCATGTTTTGTGGCTCAGTTGCTTTGCGACCCCATGAACTGCAGCACTCCAGACTACCCTGTTCTTCACTATCTCCTGGAGTTTGCTCAGAGTCATGTCCACTGAGTGATGTCATCCAACCATCTCATCCTCTGTCACTCCTTTCTCCTCTTGGCCTCAATCTAAATAGAGCTAAAATACGTATTTTTTAGTAAAAAGTAAATCATGATTTCAGATGGGTATTTCCAATTCAAATGGTAGACTACAAGGTTCTAAGTAACTTCTGTGATTTCATTTGTACCTGTTTCCTCTTATTGCTGAACTCTTGATTACTAATCATAGTTTCTTATTGTCATCATCAATCTATAATAATTTCAAAATAATAATATAAAATATTTTTGATGACAAATAAGATAACCAAATGCAATTTAAGATGTTTTTGGTGTTTTTATCTTTAGGTTATATTCCAGTAAGCCTAGAAACTCCGTGTTTAAAGTCATTTGAAATAGTCTTTGCTTGAGTATGCCACCAAACTATCAAATAAGATTCATTCCTTTTTGCCAGCTCTGTTGATATCCTCCAGTCTATTTCCTTTACTTTTCTATTAGCTTTTTCTTAATTTATCCTTTTATTGTGTCTTCTTAAAAAAAAAAAGGTAAATGCTTTCTATTTCCTTCCTAATTTTTAGCCTAATTTTAACTTCTCTTCTTTTTCTACTTAATAATAGATTCTAGAGATCACTCTACAGCAGTCTACTACCCCATTCCCTTTTTCACGACTGCATAGTAGTCTACTTTGGAAGTACCATATATAATTCATTAACCCATTCCCTATCAATTGACACCTATTTCAAGTCTTTTATTGTAACAAATTGTGATTCATCTTATACATATATCTCTCTGAATTTCAGAGAATGGTTATTTGTTTAAAGTATATTAGGTATTACCTTTTAAATCTCTGTAACCCAGATATGCCAAAATCACATTATTTTAATATTTACTTTTCTTAGAGTATTACTAATCATTCATGTGTTTATTGAAAATATATGTATGTATAAATATTTCTCTCTCAGTTGTCTATTTTTGTCCTTTTTCAAGGTATTTACCTTTTTATTATTGATTCTTAATTATTCATTCAAAGATGGTCAGTTTCATGAGGACAAGACCAGGTCTGTCTTGTTCTACATTATTCTTTCAACACCTAGCCCTAATATGTAGCAAATAGTTGCTCAAAAATCTTGGTGAATAAATAAACATTTATGATAGTTATGCATGTCTACATGTTGTAATTTTTCTCCATTTAATAATTTTACAACCTTAGAGAAGCTACTCAGTTCAGTTCAGTTCAGTCATTCAGTCGTGTCCAACTCTTTTTGACCCCATGAACCACAGCACGCCAGGCCTCCCTGTTCATCACCAACTCCCAGAGTCTGCCCCAACCCATGTCCATTGAGTCAGTGATGCCATCCAACCATCTCATCCTCTGTCGTCCCCTTCTCCTCCTGCCCTCAATCTTTCCCAGCATCAGGGTCTTTTCAAATGAATCAGCTCTTCGCATCAGATGGCCAAAGTATTGGAGTTTCAGCTACAGCATCAGTCCTTCCAATGAACACACAGGACTGATCTCCTTTAAGATGTACTGGTTGGATCTCCTTGCAGTCCAAGGGACTCTCGAGAGTCGTCTCCAACACCACAGTTCAAAAGCATCAATTCTTCTGTACTCAGCTTTCTTTATAATCCAGCTCTCACATCCATACATGACCACTGGAAAAACCATAGCTTTGACTAGACAGACCTTTGTTGGCAAAGTAATGTCTCTGCTTTTTAATATGCTGTCTATGTTAGTCATAACTTTCCTTCCAAGGAGTAAGCATCTTTTAATTTCATGGTTGCAATCACCACCTGCAGTGATTTTGGAGCCCCAGAAAAATAAAGTCAGCCACTGTTTCCACTGTTTCCCCATCTACTTTCCATGAAGTGATGGGACCGGATGCCATGATCTTAGTTTTCTGAATGTTGAGCTTTAAGCCAACTTTTTCACTCTCCTCTTTCACATTCATCAAGAGGCTGTTTAGTTCTTCTTCACTTTCTGCCATAAGGGTGGTGTCATCTGCATATTTAAGGTTATTGATATTTCTCCTGGCAATCTATTGAGCCCTCATAAATATCTATTTCTGCTGTGAAATGGGAATAATAGCTCCTAACAAGATTGTTAACTATTGTACTAATGTATTTTCTGGTACTTAATAAGTACCCAAATGCTTGTGTCACTTATCATCATCACCATTATCATCATCGATGCATCATTCATCAATGCCATGGAATAATAAATTCAGATACAGCGTTTTGAAGTGAGTAAAGAGCTACAGAGCAAATGTTTTTATTGCTTGCCTAGACAGTGAGAAATGTTAATATATAATAAGAAAAAAATAATTATGAAATAAGCCCAACAGTTGTTTTCTTGGTAAAATATTTGTTTCAGGGATGTTTCTTATTTTCCAATTGTTATTCTTCCCTGATTAAGTATTGCATTGTAATCTTTTTTTTCTTTTAAACTTTTACATTTATACTGGAGTATATAGCCTATTAACAATGTTGTGATAGTTTCAGATGGACTGCAAAGGGACTCAGTCATACATATACATGTATCCATTCTCCCTCAAACTCCCCTCCCATCCAGGCTGCCACATGCAAAGTTCCCTATACAATAGGATCTTGTTGGTTATCCATTTTAAATATAGGAGTGTGTACATGTTTATCCCAAACTCCCTAACTATCCCTTCCCCCATCCTTATCATATGACATTCCTCATGTTGAATCTAAAAAGAAATTATACAAATGAACTTATTTACAAAGCAGAAACAGACTCACAGACTTCAAGTTGTAGTCTTTAAAGGAAGAATAGTTTATCAAAAGACTAGGAAAACCAGTAGGAAATAAGTATTAGCTCTCTTCATTTTCTTTTAAGATGATAAAGATTTAGAAAAAGGAATTAAACATACATATAACCCAATATAAAAAATTCCCAATGTCCCTCACAGTCCCAACATTTCTATATTTGTTTTTTGTATTTAAGATCAGCCAAAATCAATAAATGAGGTAAAATCAGTCAATGGTCTTTTCATTTTAAACCCAAGCTGCTATGATGGGGAAAAGATTGTATTTATTACATAAATGACATAAATATTCTCTTTTATTGCAATCTAAGTAGTAAAACAAAGGCTGTCACAGGAACAACAGCATAATTTGAACTTTAAGGCAATTCATACTAGGAGGAACACCTTGGTTTTCAAGCTCCATTTTTAATGATCTGGATCCAGGCCACCACATTGCAGTAGGTATACTGAAATGCAACTGACCACAGACACTCTTCCAAAACTGTGAATTCCCATATGAGTTAGATTTCATTAATGGGAAGAGCGATTTGATTATCCACTGTGTATGAAGCAGCACTCTGGGGATCACGGGGGAATTCAAATCACATCCTCATCCTCAAGATTCCTCCAAACTTGGAGGAAGGACAGGTCTCCCCTGACTCCACATCCCTCTCTAGATATTGCACTGCACTGTTTCTCACTCCCAGCATGAAAGCATGGTCTTTTCCACCTGTCTTCACTTCTTCACCTCCCATTGCTTCTTAAACCCACAGCAATCAGACTGCTACTCCACAACACTCCACTGAAAATGTTCTTGTCAGCATCTCTAAAGACAACAATTTAATCCAGTTTTCTAAGCAGCACTCAACACAGTTGCAACGTTCTCCTCGTTCTGCTTCTAAGAGGCCACACTCCTAGCCTTCCCCGTCTCACTCACACCTCCTCTTTGCTTTACACCTGAGTCTACAGCGCCTGGGGCTCTTCTCTCTTCCCACATGTTCTCACTCAGTCTTATTGATTTGGCATCAATATAATCTCTATGATTGGTGATTTTCCAATCCATATCTCTAGCTTAGATTGCTTTTCTAAGCTCCCCTCACCTATATCCAACTACTTAGTCAAAAATTTCTCTACTTTGATATCTAACAGGAAAGTCCAAGCTAACATGTCTAAAACGAGGTGTTTGGTTTCATATCCTTTCTCACCACTGTCCTCTGCTACCTGCCATTTCCCATCTCATTCAATGGCACCCGTACACCGTTGCTCAAACCAATTAACTGGGCATCCCCCTTGATTCCTACCTTGATACTTGTTACTCCACCCCAAAAGTGAGTGCATCACTATTCTTATCAAACTAGACCACATTTATCCATCTTTACAGCCAACATTATCTCTGGGCTGGACTAGTGAAAACAGCCTCCAAACCTCCCATATCTATCTTGTTCTTTCCTGAATCTAATTTTCACTCAAGAGCCAGAGACATTTTTTGATAAAGTAAAATGGAATATTTTTTAATGTGTTTTTTAACTTGTTCTATACTTCTCAAAATTATTAAATCAACAAGGATGGAGGAAAAAGAAAAGAATTAAATAATCACAGATGATCTTAATCATATATCAAATTGATAGCATAATCATAAAAACAAATCAAAAAATAAAAATAAATAAGTAATCCTATACAAATATTGAATTACTACATTGTAAACCTGAAACTAATGTGACATTATATGTCAATTATATCTCAATAAAATTGTTTAAAGAATTAATCCAAGTAACTTTATAAAACACTACTTTCACAGCACATTATCGGTGTGTTCTTAAAGTAATAATAACAATAGTAATAATAATAAAAATCACAAAACACTCATGAACTTAACCAAAAGATTTTGTTCTGGTAGAGGTATAGGAGTGTATATATATGTATAATGGTGTATTACTCATTCATAAAATGAGTAATATAATGGCATGTATATGTATAATGGTATATTACTCACCCATAAAAAGAATGAAATTCTGCCATTTGCAATAACATAGATGAACTTAGAGTGTACTGTGTTTAGTGAAGTAAGTCAGACAAAGAAATACAAATACTGTATTATATCACCTATATGTGGAATCTAAAAAATAAACCAAATGAATGGATAGAGCAAAACAGAAACAAACTCACAGACAGACAGAACAAACCAGTGAGGAGAGGAGAAAAGGAAGGGCAATATAGGGGTATGGAACTGAGAGGCACAAGCTACTGTGTATAAAACAGATAAGCAACAAGCATATATTATGCAGCACGGGGAATTATAGCCATTATTTTGTAGTAACTTTTTTTTCTTTTTTCTTTTTTAAATACTTTGTAGTAACTTTTAATGGAATATAATCTGTAAAAATACTGAATCACTATGCTATATACCTGAAACAGAAATAAAATTATAAATCAACTATACTTCATTTAAATCTAGTTTGGAGATAAATAAAATATTTAATTTTTTTTAAATAATGATGGTAGGAATGAATTATATCCATTGAATTTAAAAAGAAACTATGAGACCACACTAATAAGCATGACAAAACTATAGGGCAGAGGGAAAGGGAAAGCCTTTCTTCACAGAAGAATACCTAATCAATAAGTAGAAAATCACTATTTTGGAGCTATCATTAAGGTAATTATTTTAGCCAAGCCTCTTTAATTTATGGTACAATCATGAATGAAAATTTTGAGGGGTGATATGTAGGGGCTTCCCTGGTAGCTCAGAAGGTAAAGAATCTGCAGGAGACCTGGATTCGATTCTCGAGTTGGGAAGATCCCCTGGAGAAGGGAATGGCAACCCACTCCAGCATTCTTGGCTGGAGAATCCCATGGACAGAGGAGCCTGGCGGGCTACAGTCCGTGGGGTTGCAAAGAGTCAGACATGACTGAGTGACTTTCACTTTGACTTTATAATAACATGTACAATCTCCAGGTTTCCTCTCCCAGATTACTTGTTAAATACAAGGGGAAACTGGGGGGGGGGGGGTACCTTTACAACAGAGAAATCTGACCAACACCATCTTTACCAATGACCAAACTTAACAGCACTAACAATGGGGGAAATGACATTGGGTGGCTTTGATATGATCAGGACGAGACACATCACTTAGTATTCATTCCAAAAAATGCATAATCACATATCTAATCTCAAGGATGCAATAAAAAAGGATCAAAATTGTGGGACATTCTGCAAAACGACTTTCACTGACACAAAAGCAAAAACAAAGAAAAATGACTTGAAAAACATGTTCTATAATAAAGGACAGAGACATCACAACTAAAAACAATGTGCAATCCTTGATTGAAACTCAGATCCAGAAAAATAAAACCAAAAGCCCAGCTGGGCAAGACACTATTGGCATAACTAGTGAAATTTGCATGAGAACTATATATTTGACAAAGCATTGTATCAATGTTTATGAGTGTGACAATTATGTGAGAGAATGTTTTTTTCCTTAAGAGATACCTGACGAAGTTTCTAGAGGGAAGTGTCTTGATGTCTGTAATTTATTCTCAAATGATTCAGCAAATTTTAAACTGTATAACAATGAGAGTGATGAAGTAAACGTGGCAAAACATTGAGAACTGGTGACTCAAAATGAAGGGTAAATAATATTCAAATTCATTGTGCTACATCTGTAACTTTTCTGCAGATGAGGGGTTTTTCAAAAATAAAAACTGGAGGATAAAAAATAATATCCTACCTCAAAGTTGACTAAAAAATAACTCATCACTGTATCTCACCATGCTGAGGAAAAATCCCCACACTCCTCATGGTCTATCTTGGTTTGATTAGCATTTAATCACTCAACAGACTCCAGATTAGAAATTCTTTCCTTTGCAAAGCCCTTTTACACACCAAAGCCAGGAAGAGGGTTTCCATCTTTACTGTAAAGCATCTTGCACTTCCCTTGAAATAAGTTATCACTGTGTTATTTCTATCTGTTTATCTTTACCTGTTAACAAGGAGAGATACCAATCTATCATTAGCCTGTTGTTTCCCCAATATCCAACTGAACACTTGGCACTTTGATGTAGTAGACACAGGTCCAACATATAGGTCCAGTTCTTTTCTGGACACACAGTAGGACTGTACTTTCCACTGCCCTTGGAGCACAGGAAAGTCCTGATGAGGAAAAGTCTGAGTGCAATGGGCATGTAGCCTGGAAATCTACATGCCTGTGATAAGCGGGACCCCCTGCTAACCATGCTGTCCATTCCCAACTAACCGTGTTGGACATACATACGAATTTTTTTTAAAAAGGTAAAACCAAGGTGATTTTGAGGTTATTACATCAGCACAAATTAGCATGTCCTGACTTATATACATTTCAAATACTGAAAGAAACAATTCAAATAGACAATGTTAAACATCATCTGAAAAACTTAAAATAATCTTCATAGTTTAAGTCTCTCAGTCATGCCTGATTCTTTGCAACCCCATGGACTGTAATCTGCCAGGCTCTTTTGTCCATGGAATTCTCCAACCAAGAATCCTGGAATGGGTAGCCATTTCCTTCTCCAGGGGCTCTTCCCAAACCAGGGATCACACCCAGGTTTCCTGCACTGCCATCATATTCTTTACCATCTTAGCCACCAGCAAAGCTCTAGTCTTCATAGGGGGCAGGTCAAATAAATCACTCTTTACTCACACGGTGGCATACCGTGCTGACATTAAAAATAAAGAAGTAGCTCTTCATGGAATGCTCTCCAAAATAAAGTGGAAAAGGTAAAGTGGAAAGAACAAGGAGATGTAGTACAGATAAATGGCTGCACACGAATAAAACAAAATAGTGAACTGGAAGCGTTGACCGAAGAGCCAAGGTAGGATAGTTATCAGATCCCAGGACAACTTCTGGAACAAGACACATCCAGAAACTTCTAAATAGGTTATGACGATGAGCAAGATGACCCTAAACCCCTCACCCAAAGTGGGGATGTAATAGAGTCCAGCATGAGAGGACTCATGAAGATTGTCGGACGGCCCCACTGGTAATCAGTGAGCCCCGTGTTTCTCTCCCCCACAACCAAGAGGAAGGCTTTGGTGGGACCACTCAGAGACTTGTTACGGTCCTGATAATTTGGGCAGGGAGTATGATGCCTGATTCTTCCCTGAAGAACTAAAAGATGAGAGACCAGCTGGCTAGCTGCTCTGATGGAAGGATGAAGGAGAAGTTGATATGCTGGGGTTTGGTTGCGCTCCCAGTCTGTTCAGGGAGACAGTGTGTGAGTATTTGCAGAGACTGTGTGTGCAAATGACTTCAGGGTTTGCTTTAGAGGTTCAGAGGGACCCTGGACCAAAAGAAAGCTGGGGTGGACTGCCACATGCCAAAGAACTGTGGAAGGAGTAGGCAACCAGGCAGAATAGAGATACAGCAGCCCTCCTCAAGGAAACTGTGGGCAGGAGAAACCTGGCAAGAAGAACAGGGTCTCTACAGGATATGTGGGAGGACCTTGCTGGAGAGAGCCAGCTGGAAATGTGAGCCAGTCTTCAAAAGCTGACAGCCAGCTTACCACCGCACTGCTTAACAAAGAACTTCCCTACTCTTCAATGCCAAAGGCATTAGAACATCAGCCATGGTGTGAGAGAGAAAAGTGAAAAAAGACCAGGCCATCCTCATATCCCTGAAGCCTGGCATCACCATATGGAATTGGACAAGCTGAAATCCCAATCAAATCTGTGTTTTGTTACTTAAAGCAACTATAAAGCCTTGTATTATCTGTAACCTGAAGTCATGGGACTTGTACATTTTTATCTAAGAGTAGAGAAAGAACTCCCTACAGAGCAAATTAAAAGGGAGAGTAGATGACAAAGAAGACTGCTTTGGGATTAAACCTCAGAACCCCGAAGTCAAACTCAGTCACATGTGACCAAATGTCACTTGGAAGAACACACAAGAGACAGTATATGGTGGCTGCCTCTCAAAAGAGAGGCACTGGAGACAAGTGTGGGAGGGAAGGTAACTTTCCCTACACAGTCTTTTGCACATACTCAGTGGTTGGATCTCTTCATGCCAAAGTGCAAAAAATAGATCCCCTGTTGCAAAATATTCTGCACACTGGCATGAAGAGATCCAGACACTATCCATGTGCAAAGGACTACATAAGAAAAGTTAACTTGTGAAATTACCTGGATTAGAGGTGGTATGGCTGAGTGGGTACCAACTCCAACTGTTGGCTCTAATTCTGGTCAGGTCACAACTAGCCATGTATCGTGCCAACCTCTCCATGCCAGTTTCATCAACTGTAAAGTGGGAATAATGACAGTGGCCCTCTGGTTTACTGAGAGGAGGAGATGTCTTAGTTCGTGCAGAACTCCTCCAAACGTGCCAGTCTATATGGGCTCAGTGAGTGCTGGCTGTTATTATTATCTATAATAATAGCAATGTTAAAGGTGAAAAATCCATCAGAAAAAAAGAAAAATTCTGAATATCATTAAGAATTAGTCCATTTTTTGGTACAGATACACCTATTTGCAGGTCAGGAATAGAGACGTCAAGGCTGTATACTGTCACCCTGCTTATTTAACTTATATGCAGAGTACATCATGAGAAACACTGGGCTGGAGAAAGCACAAGCTGGAACCAAGATTGCTGGGAGAAATATCAATAACTTCAGATATGCAGATGACACTACCCTTATGGCAGAAAGTGAAGAAGAACTAAAGAGCCTCTTGATGAAAATGAAACAGGAGAGTGACAAAGTTGGCTTAAAACTCAACATTCAGAAAACTAAGATCATGGCATCCAGTCCCATCACTTCATGGCAAATAGATGGGGAAACAGTGGACACAGTGGCTGACTTTATTTTTCTGGGCTCCAAAATCACTGTAGATGGTGAGTGCAGCCATGAAATTAAAAGACGTTTACTCACTGCAATGTTGTAAAGTAATTAGCCTCCAACTAATAAAAATAAATGGAAAAAAAATAAATAAATAAAAGACGTTTACTCCTTGGAAGGAAAGTTATGACCAACGTAGACAGCATATTAAAAAGCAGAGACATTACTTTGTCAACAAAGGTCTGTCTAGTCAAGGCTGTGGTTTTTCCAGTGGTCATGTATGGATGTGAGAGTTGGACTATAAAGAAAGCTGAGCACAGAAGAATTGATGCTTTTGAACTGTGGTATTCAAGGAGATCCAACTAGTCCATCCTAAAGGAGATTAGTCCTGGGTATTCATCGGAAGGACTGATGTTGAAGCTGAGACTCCAATACTTTGGGCACCTGATGCGGAGAGCTGACTCATTTGAGAAGACCCTGATGCTGGGAAAGATTGAGGGCAGGAGGAGAAGGGGACGACAGAGGACGAGATGGTTGGATGGCATCACCGACTCAATGGACATGAGTTTGGGTGGACTCCGGGAGTTGGTGATGGACAGGGAGGCCTCATGCTGCAGTTCATGGAGTCGCAGAGTTGGACTCCACTGAGCAACTGAACTGAACCGAACTGAACAGACACAGATGTAGAGAACGGACTTGCAGACATGGAGATGGGGGAAGAAGAGGGTAGGACAGTTGGGAGAGTCGGACCGACACGTATACACTACCATGTGTAAGACAGAGAGCTAATGGGAAGCTGCTGTACTCTACCGGGAGCTCAGCCTGGTGCTCCGTGAGGACCTAGAGGGGTGGGATGGGGGTTGGCAGGGCGTGCAAGAGGGAGGGGATATGTGTGCACTTACAGCACTGTTGTACAGCTGAAACTAACACTATGTTGTAAAGCTATTCTTTTCCAATAAGAAATTACATTAAGCTAAAATTTTAAAAAAGAACTAGTCCATTTTTTTCTTCTGTAGGATGTAGAAAAGAGATTTAGAGTAGAAAAAAGTGACAATAAAGTTGGTTAAACTCAAAAAGGAATAGACACCAAATGGTTAAAATCAGAAAACAATAATCTCCTGATAAGTATCACCTCCCATGCAAAAGAAATCACACCAAAGGTATTAAATAAAGTATTAAACATTACAACTGGAAAAATAACAGTATGTCTATGGAGAGAGGCATCCGAATAAAACTAGTCACTAATTGGGAGAAAGGGAAGTACAGGTGGGGTTGGGGACATAATAAATTTTACCACCAGAAAATTAGTCATGAACTTGCAATACTTCAAAGAAAGAAAAGTGAGGAAGAATACTCTTTTTTGGAAAGTGTTGCGGAGGCCGACATCCTAGAACAAGGCAGGTGCTTTCTTTTTAATCACAGACACAAAAACACAACTGGCTGGCAGACATTCATGTGTCTAAATGGCAGAAGATGAGGAAAAGCAGAAGGAATTTTGCAAAAGGTGGCCAGGTCACTCAAGAAAGGCCATATAAACTTGAAAAAATTGAAGACGACTGCCCTAGGATGCCCGACATCCTAGGGACATCTCTGGCAAATGTGCTTGCACCAGGAAAGCAAGGTCCCCATGGAGCCAAGCTCTTTGTACACACAGTCCAAACAAGGATCTGGAGTGGCAAAAATTTTAAGACAATTGCAAGGGATGGCATTCGGCCCGAGTCTAGAAGGCTCAGGTCTGCACTACTTTGGAAGCCCAGGGCCCAGGGAAGAACGCCTTCAAGCATCTCTCAACCTCAAACCGATTTTGTTTCAGGCAGCTGAGGGGAGGAAGAAGGAAGTTCAGACATTCAAGTGGATTATGGGAAAGCGTAAAGCATCAAGCATCTCCATGTGAGTATAAATAGTCACCACAAGCAGAAGCACCAGATAACAAGCTTCTACAAATCAAAGAAGACTAAGTAGGAGCCACGGGATTCAACAGCAGAAAAAGCCTTTCTCATGAAGGAGGTGAATATGAGCACTAGGACTGATCAGCCTGAGAGGTACCCTCTGGGACCAGTAGTGTACCAAGCAGCCCAACAAAGTAACAACAATCAAGTGGACCAGTCAGGCCTGTCGTGTCAGGGTGCGCAGGTTGCATACTGTACAAAGGCCTCCAGCTGACAGGGTTAAATGCTGACTGAAGTCCAGCCCCGAGGTCCAGAGCCAGGGAAGGGTGTCTTTTGGGACAGACCACCTTTCCATAATTCACACAAAGGCATCTTCTATGTTAGAAGCAGGAGCGAGAAGGGGTAGCCAAAGAAATACAGAACCTAAAGAAAAATAGCTGTGGACCCAAATGGGGAGTGGTCACAGACCGTGATAGGAGAGTTACCAACTAGGGCTGGCAGTGAGACCACCCACAGACCACCCACTGCGGTCTGGGGCAACACGGCCCCTGACAAGTGACCCACTTTATTACAATCACAGCAATTAGAGACGAAGTGGGTTTTATCCAAACAAACAGTCGTCAAGTTTAAATTAGCAAGCAGAACTGGAAACAGTGCCCGCGTGCTAAGTCACCTCAGTCGTGTCCGACCCTGCGCGACCCTATGGACTGTAGCCCGCCAGCTTCCTCTGTCCATAGGATTCTCCAGGAAAGAATACTGGGGTGGGTAGCCATTCCCTCCTCCAGGGGCTGTTCCCCACCCAGAGATCAAACCCACGTCTCTTATGTCTACTGTATTGGCAGGCGGGTTCTTTACCACTAGTGTCACCTGGGAAGCCAAGTAAGTCTGGCTAAAAGACAGAAAAAAAAAAATCTGAGGAAAAATAAAGCCACAACCATAAAATAAAGAATAAAAAATATATAATGCCTTATATGAGGTCTTAAAGAATGTAAAGTTTCCACCCCTTTTTTTCTTATATTCAGGTTAACCTTACCACCTCCCAGATGCTCCGAATTTCACTTGAGGATGGGTCACTGCTTCAGGGAGTTCAAATCCTCTCTTGTGTATCAGTATATCAGGTCAGGTAACACAATGCTGTGAGAAGGCCAAAGACTTGGAGACAACAAGACCTCAGCTAAAGCTCTAAATTTTACTACCAGTTATCTAGATGGTCTTGGGCAAGTAACCTATGCCCTCTGGATCTCAGTGGCTTAATCTAAAAACAAACAAAAAAAATCCCCATTTTACAGATGAGAAAACTGAGGCCCAGAGAAGAGAAGAGACTTGCATAAGATCACACAATTGATAAGTAATAGGGCAAGGACATCTTTTGACACTAGTCTGGTGCTGCCAGAACTTATTCTGGGTCAGAATCAGGGCCAGGGTGCTCCCATTTTAAAGCTCTACATGAATCTTCAAAGAATAAATATAAGAACACATGTAAAAAATGATAAACTAAACATCTCTGATGACAAATGGATCTTTCAGCTTGTCCAAACTAAAATTAAGCTGATAATAAATCAAAGTTAAACTCTTTTCAAATGATCTAAAATGACCTTTGTTTTTAGGTATATATTTTGAGCATTTCTTGAAAATATATAGCTTACGAATGTTAATAAACAACGTATTTTCCACCTAGACCTAAATAAATGCTGGGGCTTAGAGATTAGTTTGCTTCGATAATTAATAACAAAAATTATATTTACCTATTCAAAGTCCCCATTAAATTAAAGGGTAGATTTTTCTTACAGAGCAACTGTCTTGATTAAGCACGTTTAAATAAATTGTGAAAAGCCCAGAAAAGTTCAGTTCCTTTAAATAACAGAACTTTATATATCCCTGCTGTCAGCTAGTAGCCAGGGATCTTTTCGGAAGATGTTCTCATAAGTGGAACAAACTGAGAAAGATGTTGACAATCACAGGAGCACTGAAGTGCAGAAAAATATATTTAGGCATCAAAACCCAGAGAACAGAACCCTCCACTGGGGAAGAAGGGTCTTTTGTTTCTAAACTAATTTTCAGAAACCAGAAGACCAGAGCAAGAAAAGGACTACCTGCACTTTTTTCAATAAGACAGGCTATCTTATTCTTATTTTAAAAAACAGCAATGTAATGAATGCACTCACATTAAATTATTCTATAATGATTAAAAGCACAATGGCAAAAGATATAAAAATTTCAGTATAACTGGTTTGATCCAGAAAACCCGATACAAAAGTATTCGCAGTATCACTTTTTTGATTTCTAAACTCTTGAGATTTAGCCAAAAATTACTTTGAAATATCATTAAAGGGAAACTTAGCTACAAACAATTTCCTATTCACAAATAGAAAGTAGAAATCAAGCTACTCAATGAAGCATAATTAGGTAGAAATTAAGGGTTCTGATCATACACATACATCAAATTTTAAAAGGAGTTATGCAAAAAGGAGCCCATATTCATTTTTTAAAAATCTGCAGGAATTATATTAAACATTAATTTGGTTGTTGCTGAGGAGTGGGATTAGAAGTGAAGTATGTATTGCTTTCATTATCAGGAAATACTCAGAATGTGCTGTAAGATAGACAACCTAATACTGACTGGAACAGAAGGGCAAGAAGGTTGACTTTATTTCCACCAGTTTATTATGTATGAGATCACTGTTAACCAAATATAGGGCACCCTGCTAGGGAAACCAAGATGAATCAACAAAATCAAAACCCATGTCCTCAAAAAGCTCCCAATCCATGCGTAGAGCTAAAATACATGTTCCAACAACTAAGTACAGAATTCAGAATATGCCACAGTACTGACAGTAAATAGAGAATGATATTAGGGCAGGAGAGAAAAGAAATTAATTCTAGATAAGTGGAAACAAGGACACCTAGACAGAAATGGCCATCCGACTGGGTTTTGAAGAATGGACAGATTTTGGCAAGTGAATGATGCGGGAAAAAAACAGTACTGAGAAGTAGTTTGATTCATTCATTCAATCAACTGTTAACTAATTCATTCAGTCCTCTATTCATTAATTCATTCAATCCTCCTATGAACCCCTAAGGCTGCTACTATTGGGTACACAAACCAGGAAGCACAAGCTCACACAACCAGTGAGCAGAAGAACCAGAACTGAATCCAAGTTTGGTTCATCTCTCCCCTCTAGGCAAAGAGAAAACACTGGAACTCTACGCCAAGAAAACATGAAGGATAAGGGCACACAGGAAGAGGAAACAAATTTATTAAAGGGTCTCCAAGGGTCAGCCATTGTATTAAGTGTTTTTTACATGAAGCTTTATTTATTCTTCCCATGAAATGGTCATTATCACATCTATTTTAAGGGTGACAAACTAAGATTTAGATTAAGGCCAAGAACAGGTCAAACAACCAATAAGTAGCCAAACAGAAATTTACACCAGGTCTGTGTCCAATCCCAGGTCAAAAGCCATAAAGATGGATAGCTTTACATGTTGATGTAAGCCTCAAAACAACACTGTTCTAGTATTTTTCTCATTTTAAGGATAAAAGTTTTTTAATCAGATAAAGTAAAAGTAACTTGCTCACAGAACTGGTAAGGAATGAACTCAAAATGTAATGTAGGCAACCTGACTTCAGAACCAGAATTCTGATCCTATAGATAAACTACCAGAAAGAGTAACTAGGAATGAAATCACAGACAACATCTAATGGCAAAATGGGACTCTGTCAGCCATACAAACTCGCTGAAGATTTTTGTTGTGGAGAACATGATCAAGTTATGTTTTAGAAATTAAGTCCTTCAATAGGCATATCGAAATTCTATTCTGAACACATCTCATATGACCTGGAGTGCCTTACTTGTAGAGCTTTTCAAAGAAGGTTAAACATTGTTTCAATTGGGTTTGTTTACCTATGAAGGTCATCTATGCAGTTATTCGGCAAGCACTCAACTGTGTAACCTCACTAAAGGGTCAAATAAATTACATTAGATTTCTTCATCATTACTTTTTTCTACAGATTTCTTTACAGAGCGGTGTGGAAACCGCCAATGGAGTAATTGATCATTGAACCTGCCTTCCCAAAGCAAAACAGGAAAGGGAAGAAAAGGGGTAACAGATTAACAACCGAAATAGCTTTGCTTTTAACATTTCATTTTGCCTTCTGGTTATCATGCACAGCATCTTATACTAAATATTGTCCTAAGCTACCCAGCCAAGGGGCCTGGAGCTGTTCACATGTAAAATCGGTTCTACACTGCACAGTGACAAGCAGAGTCTGACTCATCGGAACAGCGAGCATCAATTCTTAATGAGTCCCAGAGCCCCCGAAGTCCTTTCTACTTCTGCGGGGGAGTCCCTCCCTGACCCCTTGCCTGTACTTTCTCTGTACCAAATTCCTGAAGACCTTCTCCATTCCAGCTCCTAGGAATCACCGCCAACCCCTTCCATCCTGAAGGCAGACTCGCAGGCTACCCCAAGGCTTGAGCGGCCCCCACCCCCACTCACCAGGTGCAGCGCCAGGGGCAGCAGTAGCAAGAACAGCCACAGGTAGAGGTGGCAGCTGTTGGTGAACGTGCTCTGATCGGGGTCGTGGTACCAGCCCCCGGTGAGCGCGGCCCACACGCCCTGCCGGAGCAGCTGCAGCACCTGGGACCCCATGCCTGCGCGCCTGGGCCAGCACGCGCGGCGCTGCCCGCCGCCCGCCGCCCGCCGCCCAGATGCCCTCAGCTTTAACACGCGGGACCTCGGGCGGCGTCACCGCCGCCGCCCCCGCCCCCGCCCCCTCCAGCTCCTTCCGCCCCACGACCGAAACTCCAGCTGCCTTTCTGCCCGGACCCGCGAATCGCGGCGCCGGAGCCGGCTGCTGCCACCGGGCAGGTGGGCGCCATGTCCGAGGGAGGAAGGATTTTCCCATGGTGCTCAGAGGCGGCTGCTCTGAGGATGCTCCAGAGGCTCCTCCCAGCGCCCGCCCAGAGTCCCACCATCGCTTTCCCGGTGGCGGGGGAGGGGAGATGCGCGCTTGCGGCGGGGGCGGGGGCGGAGAGGCGGGGGAAGAAGAATTTCCGAGCCCTTCCAGCCTCTTTTTTTTGCTTCTGCCTACTCTCCCCTGCTTTTCGCCCCTATTTTTCTGATAGGGAATGTGAAAGGCTTAAAAATCAAAGATGTTCTAATGCAGAAGAGATAAACCAGGACACGTTCCTTTTTTTGCAGCCTGCACCAAAATAGTTATGTAACTCTAGCTCCTGTCACATATCACTCAATCTAATTTCTTCCTCTAAGCACTGCCTGCACGGTTTCTTTCTCCTTAATTAACCGCTGACCTCAGACGTTTTTTTAGCTTAACTCTACCCCTGCCCTTGACACTGAGCTTTTTCCTCCCTGATTTTTTTCCTCCCCACCCATCCCCCACTTTGTCCAGTTTGGTAGATAAAGAAGATAACCACCTTTTGGGAATAATTTCAGA
Source organism: Odocoileus virginianus (assembly GCF_023699985.2). Lineage (NCBI taxonomy): Eukaryota > Metazoa > Chordata > Mammalia > Artiodactyla > Cervidae > Odocoileus > Odocoileus virginianus. The sequence goes on along the minus strand of NC_069680.1, from coordinate 82,939,215 downwards.
AGCCTCAGTTTGTTTGTCTTTTTACATGTTTCCTAGAACATAATCTCAGGCATCCATTGGGTATACTATTTAGAGAGGAAGACCCACTAGAAAGGTATCTCTGAACTAATAATCTTTGACCTTTTATAGTAGAGAAATTTCAGATTCTCTTCTGAAAGCAGGCTTTGGACAGGGAAGAAATTAAGACGAACTTGCTTTCTTAGAATAAAGGAAGGAAGCCCTCATCATTAGTAATTGATTATCTAAAGTAAATGAGCTTCATATTGTTGAAAAGAACAAGTTTTGGGAAGCTGGAGATAACAGGGAATTTGTTTTCCTTAGGAATGAGCAGAGGAAGTCTTGTGTGAGTCAGAATCTTTGGAGAAGAACAAGGATTAGAAGGTGCCAGGATCCTCAAAACATGCCTTTTCTGCCTCATGCTTACCTCACCTGACATGCGTACCTGTGCATGCCCTGGCCATGCTCTGGTCTGCAGCAGCTTTAGTACGTGGCTGCCTTAGGTAGGCCCAGAACAGGCATACAGCCTCGCTGTGCAGAAATGAAATAAGGCGAGGGCCATCCTGAAGACCAGGTCAGGGACATGAAAGTCCAAACTCACACTGGTATGTAAATATTCAGCTTTAACCACTCCTTAACCTATTCAGCATTCATCTGCAGGAATGACTAACCAAAATGTACTAATGCTGCTTTCTGTACTAGAAGAATCATTTTCTCATAGACTCAGAGGATACTATACTTGTTTTTATATGGACTCATTACTTGAAACCTATCAGGCTCTCTATAAATGTTTAATGAATCAGTCAGTCAATCAACTCCACAGGAAAGATCCACATTAAGGATCATCTCATGTGCTTTGGTTGAGGAGGAATAGCCATGCAACAGATCTATTCCTGCATTGAAGAAGTGCCTTTATTCATTCATGCCCGATTCATCGAAATATTTAATGAGCACCTTCTGTGTGCCAGGCATTTTGCTAAAGACAGAGAAAGCAAGTATAAAAAATATAGTCACTACCATGGAGTTCACAGACTACAAAAGGAAAGAAACACATCAACGAAGACTTGGACTTAAATGTGCTCTGTGCACATTTAATTAGGATTGAATATGCATCTGCTTGAGAAACCTGTATGCAGGTCAGGAAGCAACAGTTAGAACTGGACATGATACAACAGACTGGTTCCAAATAGGAAAAGGAGTACGTCAAGGCTGTATATTTTCACCCTGCTTATTTAACTTATATGCAGAGTACATCATGAGAAATGCTGGGCTGGAGGAAGCACAAGCTGGAATCAAGATTGCCAGGAGAAATATCAATAACCTCAGATATGCAGATGACACCACCCTTATGGCAGAAAGTGAAGAACTAGAGAGTCTCTTGATGAAAGTGAAAGAGGAGAGTGACAAAGTTGGTTTAAAGCTCAACATTCAGAAAACTAAGATCATGGCATTGGTTCCCATCACTTCATGGCAAATAGATGGAGAAACAGTGGACACAGTGGCTGACTTTATTTTTCTGGGCTCCAGAGTCACTGCAGGTGGTGATTGCAGCCATGAAATTAAAAGATGCTTACTCCTTGGAAGGAAAGTTATAACGAACCTAGACAGCATATTAACAAAGCAGACGCATTACTTTGCCAACAAAGGTCCGTCTAGTCAACGCTATGGCTTTTCCAGTGGTCATGTATGGATGTGAGAGTTGGACTATAAAGAAAGCTGAGTGCAGAAGAATTGATGCTTTTGAACTGTGGTGTTGGAGAAGACTCTTGAGAGTCCCTTGGACTGCAAGGAGATCCAACCAGTCCATCCTAAAGGAAGTCGGTCCTGGGTGTTCATTGGAAGGACTGATGTTGAAGCTGAGACTCCAATACATTGGCCACCTGATGAGAAGAACCAACTTATTTGAGCAGACCCTGATGCTAGGGAAGATTGAAGGCGGGAGGAGAAGGGGACGACAGAGGATTAGATGGCTGGATGGCATCACCGACTCAATGGACATGGGTTTGGGTGGACTCTGGGAGTTGGTGATGCACAGGGAGGCCTGGCGTGCTGCAGTTCATGGGGTCGCAAAGAGTCGGACACGACTGAGCGACTGAGCTGAACTGATACATCTGCTGTTGCTTGCCTGTGTGTTAGCTGCTCAGTCACGTTTGGCTCTTTGCAACCCCATAGACTGTAGCCCAGCAAGCTCCTGTGCTCAGGGGATTCTCCAGGCAAGAATACTGGAGTGGGGAGCCATGTCCTTCTCCAGGGGGGTCTTTCCGACCCAGGGAGTGAACCCGTGTCTCCTGTGTCTCCTACATTGCAGGCAGATTCTTTACTCGCTGAGCCATCCAGGAAACCCGTGGAGGTGCACAGATTGAAAGACGGACTTTTGGAGTGTACGGTTCACCCACTGTTCCTATGCTAGGAGCCACTTCAACGATGCAGCCTTGAGAATAACATGTAGTTGTGACCATCTAGACTGTATACATTAAGGCCTCTATGTAAACTCTTAAGTTTCTGGCAGGAAGTTGTGGCAATCTCCTGTCTTGTAGCCACCCAAGACAAGCCTCATATATAAGTTCCCTTGCTTATTAAACCTGCCACCTACCAATCTGGAGTGGCTGCCTCCTTCATCTCTTCCTTGGCTCATTTTGAATGAGTTCAGTTGCTCAGTTGTGTCCCACTCTTTGAGACCCCATGGAATGCAGCACGCTCAGCTTCCCTGTCCATCACCAACTCCCAGAGTTTACTCAAACTCATGTCCATCGAGTCAGTGAAGCCATCCAACCATCTCATCCTCTGTTGTCCCCTTCTCCTCCCACCGTCAATCTTTCCCAGCATCAGGGTCTTTTTCAGTGAGTCAGCTCTTCACATCAGATGGCCAAAGTCTTGGAGCTTCAGCTTCAGCATCAGTCCTTCCAGTGGATATTCAGTGTTTATTTCCTTTAGGACTGACTGGTTTGAATGGATTATCTTTTACTGTTGAAACTTTTTATATAACCTTGAAAGTTATAAACCTGGAAGCCTTTTTTTTTTTTTTTTAAAGAGGTCAGAAATATGAAGTAAGATATTTCTAATGGTGGTAAAAATTTTACAGTAGAAAGAATAATGCCAGGACGTGGAGGACACGTACATACAAGGAACACAGAGGAGTGCAGGCAGGGCATAGGTACTTTTGTGTCAGAGTTGGAGGTAAAGTGAAGATTATTTGTATTCAGAGACATCTTAGAGTATCCATAAAGAATTTGGAGAGAGAAGAGAAAAAAATAGGCTAATCCTCAGTCAGTAGGCACAGAGAAGTATGGAAATAAGGACAACAAGACTGCATTTAGGAGAAATTCCTAGTGAATAGAATACTAACCCTTCAGTTCAGTTCAGTTCAGTTGCTCAGTCATGTCCGACTCTTTGCGACCCCATGAACCACAGCACACCAGGCCTCACTGTCCATCACCAACTCCCGGAGTCCACCAAACCCATGTCCATCAAGTCAGTGATGCCATCCAACCATCTCATCCTCTGTCGTCCCCTTCTCCTCCTGCCTTCAATCTTTCCCAGCATCAGGGTCTTTTCCAATGAGTCAGCTGTTTGCATCAGGTGGCCAAAGTGTTGGAGTTTCAGCTACAACATCAGTCCAACACCCAGGACTGATCTCCTTTAGGATGGACTGGTTGGATCTCCTTGCAGTCCAAGGGACTCTCAAGAGTCTTCTCCAACACCACAGTTCAAAAGCGTCAATTCTTCTGTGCTCAGCTTACTTTATAGTCCAGCTCTCACATCCATAGACGACTACCGGAAAAACTATAGCCTTGACCAGATGGACCTTTGTTGGCAAAGTAATGTCTCTGCTTTTTATATGCTGTCTAGGTTCATTATAACTTTCTTTCCAAGAAGTAAGCGTCTTTTAATTTCATGGCTGCAGTCACCACCTGCAGTGATTTTGGAGCCCAGAAAAATAAAGCCAGCCACTGTGTGCACTGTTTCCCCATCTATTTCCCATGAAGTGATGGGAACCAATGCCATGATCTTAGTTTTCTGAATGTTGAGCTTTAAGCCAACTTTGTCACTCTCCTCTTTCACTTTCATCAAGAGGCTCTTTAGTTCTTCTTCACTAACCCTTCACTCCAAGATAACAAGATTTTCCCAAATATGCCTGGTTATGCATAAGAGTAAACATATAAAATACATCTTTGGTCTTTTTAATTGCATATTATGAAGTAGAAAACACCAATTATTATTAACTGTCGTTATTGAAAAAAGGGGGAGGGGAGGCAGAGTGGCCTTTACTCATCTGTAACACTGGGTGGCACCAGAACACTGTTAAATGACGTAAACTCTAGCCTATCGCAGGCACTTCAGAGCAAGACTTTCATCAAGGGTGAATTCAGTCCGCTGGAAAGCTTGCCTCCAAAATGATACTTCTACATTCACCTGACTAGTTTGTTCACGTCTTCTGAAGACCATTGTGGGTGGCCATTATTTATCTAAATCAATTTTTAACCTTATATACCAATTAGTGTCCCCAAAGAACAGAAGTAATAGCACCCAAAGTATATTCTAAATTCTAATTTAAAACTTTTCAGAAATAAAAGAGGGCTTTACCTATAAACATTAAAAGGGTGCATCATGCCCCATCCCGCAAAACTACAGAAAAGTGAACAGGAAGATAGCTCCTAGGGCAACTGACATCTCCAGAGCAGGACCTTGGTGAACTCACTCTCACGAAAAAGAAAGAAAGAAAGAAAGAAAATACAGGCAAAGCAATCAAAAGCAACCATTTCTGTACCATGAAAATCAACCAAACCATAGACTGAACTTCAGATCATCCACACAAGAGGAATTATTGAACTTAGGTAAGATAGTAGGGTCTGTGACATTTTAACAGGAGCTATTCCCATCGCGCCTCCTTTCCAAGCTCAGTGATCCACCCTACAGAACCCTATAGAAAGATAAAAGGACATTTTAGGCTGAAATGAAGACAGTGGACAACAACTGCAATCCACACAAAGAAACAATGAGCACCAGTAAAGGTATCTGCCCAAGTATATATTAAAAACATACAAATATATTCTTCTTTATAACCCCTCTATTCTCATAGCTGCTTTTATGAGAATAAAAGGGGACTTCCATAGGGACTTACCTGGTGGTTCAGTGGCTAAAACTCCATGCTCTCTATGTAGGAGGCCCAGGTCTAATCTAAGGAGCTAGATCTCACGTGCCACAACTAAGAGTTCACATGTCAGGACTGCCCCTGTAGTCCAGTCGTTAATAACCCACTTACCAAAGGAGGGTTCTATCCGTGGTTGGGGATCTAAGATCCCACATGCCACAGGGAAACTAAATCTGTGTGTCTCAACTAAAACCTGATTCAGCCCAAAATAAAAAATAAGAATAATAAATATTGTTTTTAAAAGAGTTCACATGCCTCAACTAAAGATTCTGCATGCTGCAGTGAAGATCAGAGATCCCACATGCTGCAACTAAGACATAGCACAGCCAAATAAATAAAACAAATAAATAAATATTTTAAAAAATATTTTTAAAAATAAAGACAACTGCATAAAGCAGGAATTCCTCCTTAGTACTGTTCTAACATGCAACATATACATTTTCACTTTGTGAAGTGAATAAGTTTTAGGAGTCTATTTTTACTGCAGCAAAACTACTCTAACACAGAAACTGTTGGCTTGAAATTGTATACAAATGGAATAAAACCTAAGAGTTGTCATTGCAAGGAAACATCTTACAGACTAGAAAAATGGAGATCCAAGTTATGCAGTTATAAATTTTTTGGTAAAAATGTCCTCTTCAAGGACTCAGATAACTACCAGCAGCTACTGGAGCTATGGATCCAAAGAAAGAAACTGGAAAAGAAAAGAATATGTGTGCTTATGGACTGTTCTGGGTCTGTTTAGCAAAAAATAATTGAATTATTTCCAAGCAGAACACCAGATCCCTGAGTAGCCTCAGTATGTAGCTGATTCACCAGCCTAAATACCTTCTTCTTACTTGGAAATAAATTACAATTGAAATAAATTAATTTCTGTTGCATTAGGTCACCAAAACTGGGGGATCCATTTGCTACTGCAGCTTAGCCTGCCCAAGCTAAAATAAGAAACAATGAAAATAAATTAAGCATAGAAATCAAGAAAAATAATAACAAATCAAGGAAAGCAGATAGAAGGTATAAATGAGTATAAGTGCAGAAATTAATCATTAGAAAAGAGAGAAGCAATAGAATTAATAAATAACTACAAAACCACAAAGTTTTGTTGGGGGGAGGACAATAAAGTAGATAAATCAATGGCTCTCCTGAACAGAAAAAAAAGCAGAAAGCATAACTAGGGGAAAAGAAATTTAAAGCAAAGAAAATAGAAAGAAAGAAATTAAAATAATCATAAGAGAATACTTTGCTGAGGAATATTTAAATCAGTGTGGGGACCCAGGTGAAATAGGTAATTATCTAGGAAAATAAAATTACCAAATCTCAGCCCAGAAGAGAGAAAATCTGAAGCAAACAATGACCTTACAGAATTAATAGAGAATATTATGAAATGGGACACATTCAGGAAGCACAAAACCCAAACCGTTGCACAGCAGATTTGTCCAAAGTTTATGAGACAGGTACTTCCAGTGTGATTAAACTGTTTCATAACACTGAAAAAGAAGAAAGGCATTTCCAAATCCTTTATATGAAGGTAACATAACATACATTCCAAAAATTAAATAAAATATTGTAACTGTAGCTAATCACAATTATGAATATTGATGCAAAACTCCAAATTATACATTAGCAACCTGAATATAGCACCACATTAAAAGCAAAGCCAGGCTCATTCCAGGAAAACAAAGATGATTCAGCCCCTAAAGGGGGCCATTAAAGGAGGTAAAGGTAGGATGTCCATTATGAAAACCATTACTTGATATAATCTGGGAACACTGGTCAATGTCTTAGAGAAGATATCACACGTGAAAACTTTAAAGGCTGCTAAAGGAAACCGACCATGGATTCCCTCATAGCTTAGTCAGTAAAGAATCTGCCTGCAATGCAGGAGACCTGGGTTCGAGTCCTGCATGGGAAAGATCCCCTGGAGAAAGAAATGGCAACCCACTCCAGTATTCTTGCCTGGAGAATCCCATGGACAGAGGAGCCTCATGGGCTACAGTCCATGGGGTCACAAGAATTAGACACAACTTAGCAGCTAAACAACCACCACCACCAAAGTAAATAAAAAGACCTAACAGAAAATTGTGAGCCTGGAAGATTTCAATGTTACAAATTTTGGGTGAATTAATTTGCAGCCCTATCTAGGAAATCCCAATTTATGATTCCTAATTCCTAAATCCCAATCCCAATTCCTAAATCCAAATTTAGGAAACCCAAAGGAACAAAGTAAAAATATACACAACATGGATAAATCTTACAAATATAAGCTAATTGAACACAATTAGCTCAAAAGAATAGGTGCACATCCTGATTTCATGTGTAATAAATTTGAAAAGAGGTAAACCTAATTTATAATGTCAGGATAGGAGGTTTCTGGGTTTCTACTGATGTTCTGTTTCTTGACCTGTGGGCTGCTTACACAAATGAGATTAGTTTGTGTTCTGTATAGATAAGTAAGTAGAACTGCCAGGAAAATTCTGGAAACAACTATTAGTGAGGAGGATTAGTTCTAGCTGACACTGTAGTGTTGTGGTCCTGGGGCACAGGTAAATAGAAATGTCAAAGAGATAGAAGGATGGAGGGGGGACAGGGGAAGACATTAAGAGAAAACTTACGGAAAATCAGTTTCAATAATTAAGAGATACTTTTCTACTATGACCTAGAATCCATAAAGGAAAAAAGATTCAACTATATAGAAGTTAAAAGAAAAAGTTTAAAAAACTCCATAAAAAAATCACACAGATAAACCAGAATGGAAAAGAATATAAAAGAGAACATATGTATACGTGTGACTGAATCACTTTGCTGTACAATAGACATTAACACAACATTGTAAATCAACTATACTTCAGTTAGATAAATAAATAAAAATAAAGTATTTGGCCAAAAAATTTATGCAGAGAGAAAAAGTCTAGACACACCAGTAAAAATATATGGACCTCATAGTTAATAAGGTACACATATGTTGATACACATATCAATATATGTTTATGTAAGGTACACGTATACTAATAAGTCATTTAACAGGTACAGACCTCCTAAATATCAACAAGAAATAAGGTCAACCAAAAATGGACAAAAGGAAAGAACAGTTCACAGAAAGGGTAATTCAAGTGACTCAGATGTCTAAAACGATGTTCCATCTCAGTCACAGTAAGAAAACTTTTTTTAAATGTATACTCAGGAATTTCCTGTTGGTCCAGTGGTTCAGACTTTGCCTTTCAATGCAGGCGGTATGGGTTCAGTTGTTGGTCAGGCAGCTATGATCCCACGTGCCTCATGACCAAAAAACTAAAACATAAAACAAGCAATATTGTAACAAAGTCGATAAAGAATTAAAAATGTACATGCAAAAATAAATAATTAGAACACACGAATACAGTGAAGATTTTTCAAGGTTCTTTCCAGGTAGATTCTAAGCATGGAAAATATTTAACAATGGAGCAGTCATCAAGGGAATAATAAACTGCTAGAAGAACATTAGTTTCACTTGATTCATGTCAACATATGGCAAAACCCACTACAATATTGTAAAGTAATTAGCCTCCAATTAAAATACATAAATTAAAAAAAAGGAATATTAGTTTCACTTGAAAAAGCAGACTTAGAATCCATCAAAGTAGGAAAAATAGTTTCCAGTACCAAACTTAATATTAAGGAAAATCAATATCTGGCATAAGAGGAACTGAGGCTCTGATTCTATGTGTTGAATATACCATGATGTGTTAATACTTTTTTAAGATGTTAAATTTCAAATCTTTGAGAGACTGAGGATTTGAGGGGTTTTTTTAATGATATTCTTACTGTTCTAGAAAAACCAGTTTGCTCAAGAGCATTATTAGATAAGACAATGCTCCTTGAAATAGATATTCCCTGAAAGGTTTCCCTCACTGAACCCTTGGCTTAATCAAGTGACTTGAGAGGAGATCAGAAAGACTTCAGATAATCCTGTGAGTAAGTAGCAACCACAAAACAATGCTTGACATTTATAGGACACATTTCAGTTTTCACAGAACTTCACACTCACCAGTTCCTTCAGGATAATACAACTAACCCTAGAAGGTAACAATAACACCCAGAAAATCAGGAAGTTCGCATGATGATGCAGATGGTGTAGCTTTGGGCCCTGAAAACTTCTTACAGAGATTAGAGCTCACGCTGAGGCAGGAGAAAGGATGACAGCAGGAACGGAAGGAAACAGGGTAGTTACAACTGGTACGCACCACCTTTGTGTTTAAAGGAAGACAAGGTCAGCTGGGTTCATTTAAGACTTCTGAAGAAACTTCCACAGCAACATAAAAGGACTGAGAGGGGACTTCCCCGGCAGGCCAGTGGCTAAGACTCCACGCTCCCACTCCCACAGGGCAAGGGGTTCCATCCCCAGTCAGAGAACTAACATCCAACATGCTACAAGGCCAAAATTTAATTTTTAATTTTTAAAAATAAATAAAAAGACTGAAAGAAAGTGATTACTTCATGAGAGAACCCGGAACCACATGGATCAGGACTGAATTAGTGTATGCCCAAAGCAGTAATTAGGAAAAAAATTCTTGGATTTATTTAGTTTTCCTTCTAAGAATTTCAAAAGAGCTGTTTAATTTTGTTATCATTAATTCTCATAGTATTCATCCTATTCTTAAGTATCTTAGTATTCTTCTAATTTTATGTGTACTTTAAAAAATTGGACAGTTGAAACGAAAGCTTAAGGCCTCTAAAAAGGTCAGTGGTGTAAATTTGTTGTGTGTCTCAGTCTGTTTTAGGAAGCTTCCACTCCCATACTCCCAAAGTAGATTTGATGTGCAGGAAAATGATTCTTTTCATAGAATGGATACCACAAAAAAACACGGACAGAGTAGATTTGTCCAGATTAGAAAAATCAGCTCATATAATCAGACCCATGAATCTGTGAGCCATGAATCTAAGAATTAGACATTCTGATCGAGAACATGAACTTACTTTATATTTTGTGACATAACTAGCAAGCTGCTGGCACTTAATAAAAACTAAACATAGCAAGTATAAACTCATTCTCTGTGGTTTATTCACTGCAATATTAGGAGGATGAGTTGCTCTTTCTCTCTTTGTCCTCAGCATCCTCTGTTTAGTATTTCTAGCAGTTTGTTAAGAATTAGTCATTATATTTGAAATGAGTCCAGCAAATTACAAATAAAAGAAACTAACTCTGATAGGACAAAATGTACTAAAATGGCAACTCAGTGGAATGGCAACCTTTCTATCTCAGGTCCAAGGTCATGAGTTTTGTAGCTTTCCTTTTAGAAGGGATAGCGTCAAGAATTTTCAAAGGCCTTGACTTTCTGAAACCACTCAGGTTTTTACATTATTGTATTATTCAGTAAAGTAGTTCATTGTGCATCTGAGTAGCTCTGACTGGAATTTGTAACTTTAAGCGTAGACAGGCAAGGCGCCAGTCTTGTCCAGTGATTAAAGTTACAGAAATTCTAAAAATCACGATGACTCGGTCTAAAGCTGAAAGCCAGCTGCAACTTTGAGAATAAACAGCAACCTGACACACAGAATGAATTCAAAGTGTCAACACTTAGAAAACATGACATAAGCATTAACTTATTATTACTGATCCATCATCATCGTTATTATTATTCATTTAACCCCACATCTTTAAACTTATGAAAAGGAAGCCAGAGTATTAGACTCAGAAAAGGCTCATTTACAGTTTCAACATACAGAATGGTTAAACAACAAGGGAACTATATTTAATAACCTGTGATAAACCATAATGAAAAAGAATGTATATATATGTATGTGTGTGTGTATATATGTATATATATACATATATACACATACACGTATAACTGAATCACTTTGCTGTATAGCAGAAATTAACACAATTGTAAATCAACTATATTTCAATTTTTCAAAAAGTAGTCTTAAAAAATAAAAACACCCTGAGGTCACAAGCTGGGCCTTTTCCACAATGGGGAAGTCCACGCACACTGTGAACTCCCTGTGGTATCTGCTCACTTGATCTTTCTCCAGATAATTACTTGACCCATTCCTTTCTCTCCTTCAAGTCTCAGCTCAAATCTCCCCTTCTCAACGAGGCCACCTTGTCCACACCGTTGACCGCCACAAAATGCCCCAGCTCACTCCACCTTCCCCCCACCCCCAATTTCTGAGCCATCTTTTCTTGCTTTCCTTTTTCTTTTTATATAATATTTATCAAATTCTAATATACAGTGTAATTTGCTTACTTATTCTATTTTCTATATACTGCTTTTAAAATACAAACTCCATGAGACTTCCCTGCAGGTTCACTGGCTAAGACCCTGAACTGCCAATGCAGGGGGCCCAGGTTCAATCCCTGGCTAGAGAACTAGAATCCACCCGCAGCAACGAACAGTCTGTATGCCACAACTAAGATCTGGTGCAACCAGATAAATTTAATATATATATATGTGCTCCATGATAAAAAAGGACTTTCTTTGTGTCGTTCACCTAGATTGCTGCCTGACACTCAAAAACAGAGATGTTGAATGATGAACCTAGTTATTCTGTATATTCTGTCCTATCACTATTACATCTCTATTATTATTTGACTTTATTGTGGCATGGTTCATGATGAACGGTAGCAAGAATACTAGTAGCGACACAATGAAAGTTGATAATAAGTGATAGTAGTAATAAAACTTAGTTGCACGTATGTATCATTTGGCTGACTCAAAAAACATTATATTTTGTGATGTTATATGCTCCAAAGCCTTGGAAATTACCATGCTAACTTTTAATTCTAACCACCTGTGAATATTTTTGAATTTTTCTTAGCAGATGACATTGATCTTTGGCATAGGAAAATATATCAAATGGAAGCTAAAAAAAGGATAAATTTGTTTTCTGTTGAATCTTCTATTCTGATATCTCCTTTGTGAATAGTAATTAATATGAAAATAATAAGAGCTAACATTTATTAGCACTAACTGTTATACTTCAATATACTAGTTAAATGAATCTTCAAAACACCACCATGGGGCAGATGCTATCGTTCTACAATTTTGCATAGACCATGGAAGAACATTCGATCATGTAATAAGTGATGACAAAGTCAAGACTGGAACCCAGGACTGTTGACAGACTCTTGCTGTTATACCAAATTATACCACATTGGTAAGACATTTCACACACACACACCATTTTCCAAGTGTAATCCAAGGTAAATAATGAATGACAGCTGGCATTTCCAAAGTTCCAAGCCATCAATCAAAATGCTTTTTGTCTTAAAAAGTTTGAGCAATTCCATCAAACTGTTAAACTTTCTAGTATTGTTTTATGTCTAGAAGAATAAGATCCAATAAAAGTAACTAAAACTTCTAAGAAACATTTTTTTATCCAAAAGATTGTTTCATGTCTTAAACAATTTACACAGTTCTTGAGGGAATATTTTCCCTCATCTCTCTCTCCAGGGTTTCTCATCTCCTTACATCAAGACACCTCAGCTCATTTTTTAAGCCCTTTCTAACCTGATTTCCTTTCTCAACTTTTCTCCAGAAAATATTCTTTCCTGTCAGTGAGTCATCTCAATGGCCCACAGACACCAGAATCCTTATTCTTTCTTCCTTATGTTTCCTTCTTCATCCTCTTACAATCCTATCTTTCCCATCCACTTGTTTACTCCACCAACACTGAAAGTTCTCTCATCTGTTACACTCTCTCTCCATGAGGGCTTCACTGGAGGCTCAGCTGGTAAAGAATCCACCAGCAATGCGGGAGACCTGGGTTCAATCCCTGAGTTGGGAAGATCCCCTGGAGAAAGGGAAGGCTACCCACTCCAGTATTCTGGCCTGGAGAATTCCATGGACTGTATATATAGTCCATGGAGTCCCAAAGAGTTGGACACAACTGAGTGATTTTCACTTCACTTCATCTCTCCATGAAGGTGATCAGGCATCCTGGGATTTTAGCCCTGATTCCCAGGTGGCTTCCCAGGCAGCTCCTGCCAAGGCAGGAGACGCAGGAGATGAGGGTTTGATCCCTGGGTTGGGAAGATCCTCTAGAGGAAGGCATGGCAACCCAGTCCAGTATTGTTGCCTTGAAAACCCCATGGACAGAGGAGCCTGGCCAGCTGTAGTCCATAGGGTTGTGAAGAGTCAGACATGACTGCAGCGACTTAGGACGACAGGCACTACCTTTCTAGACTCATCTGCCACAGGAAACGTTCAGCCTCTCACAGTTTCCTGAGCCCACTGTTTATTTGGACTCACACACCATTTGTCTACGAATCCTAGACATACTTAACTCAAATGGCACTCGGCAAAGCATCCCCCCAGTGACCCCAGGCATAATGGATCGCTCCTTCGACTTGACCCCAGGACACTTGGCTTATTCTTCTGTCCTGGCGCTTCTAGGACTGAGACTTGTAATCTCCAATCCTTAGCCTAGTCTCTTACACAGAGTAAGCACTCCCTAAGTATAATTAAATTAGATGTAGTCACACCTGGAGGGTTTTGTCCACCATCTCCATCAACACAGAGAAGAGACCCACGGGTCTGTTCTGTGGATAATCATGGTAGAAACTGTAAATAAGGGGAGCGTGGAGGACTAACAGGGTGGAGAGGGGAAGGCCCTGCGCTGGGCGTTGCTTTCCCCTTCCACCGCAGAGGAAGAGATGCTGACTGCATCTCAGCGGTGGTCCGCTTCAGGAGGACTAATTATGGTGTTCCCTTCCACCCTCGGAGAAGGCAATGGCACCCCACTCCAGTACTCTCGCCTGGAAAATTCCATGGACGGTGGAGCCTGGTAGGCTGCAGTCCATGGGGTCGCGAAGAGTCGGACACGACTGAGCGATTCACTTTCACTTTTCACTTTCATGCACTGGAGAAGGAAATGACAACCCACTCCAGTGTTCTTGCCTGGAGAATCCCAGGGACGGGGGAGCCTGCTGGGCTGCCGTCTGTGGGGTCGCATAGAGTCAGACACGACTGAAGCTACTTAGCAGCAGCAGCAGCTTCCACCATCATCACGGGTAAATCCTCAAAGATGCAAGGTTTTCTAAATTAATGAATGAAAAAATTCCAAAGAAGAAACTACGTTTACACAAGAAAACCCCAAAGTTCCTATCTCTAGACCTAAAACGGTCCTTGTTCCCAAACATAAAAGCTTCCCTTTCCGATGCTGTTGGAAGGCGATCATTCACTACGCGGAGTAAATGGAAGGGTGTGAAGGCCCTGCTTCCCAGGACATTTATGTACTCCGGTAAACGAGCAGCCAGCACATCGTCGAGGACTTAGCTTTCTGTGCACAGATTCTCTTGCTTTATTCGCCTTCCCTGGGCAATATGTAAGTTCAGGGGCTCTAGCATCCAGTGGTTGCCAACGCCTCCTACACCTGAACCTGCGGGTTCACAGGTCCTCTCCCGTTGGAGTGCCACAGTACAGACGAACGCGGGATTATCTGTCACCAAGGACGCGCTGCCGGGTCCTGCACAGCGGTTCTCGTCACCCCGTCAGTTCTGGGCTGCACGCCCAGGGAGCCGGTCTGCAGCCTCGCTCCATTTGTTCGGACCTGTCCCAGGACGCACCACGACTCTCAGCCCAATCTCTGTTCGGCTTAAGGCACCAGATCTTCACCTGCTGCCACCGCGTTCCAGACAACAATGGAGAACAGTATAGAGTCTCCCAGCCTGACCTTGGGCTTCATTTAAACTTTCTCGAAAACCTCTCGCAGCCCGGGGCTGGCTCCGCCTCCCCGGACTCAAGGGTGAGGCGCACCCAAAGAGGTGGAGCGCGAGCCTCGGGGGCGGTGGAACCCAAATGGGTGGGGCCGGCCCAGGTGTGGTGGGGCCGGCCCAGGAGTTAGGGCGGCCCCTGGATGCGCCGCAGGCCCTGGTGGGAGGGGGACAGGCCTGGAGAGGGCGGGCCCAGGAGAAGGCGGGCCCTGGGGGCGGAGCAGGCCCTGGCGGTGGTGCAGGCCCTGGGGGCGGGGCGGACACAGGGTGAGGGGCGGGCCCCGTGAGGTGGGGCGGGCCCCGTGAGGGGGGGCGGGCCCCGTGAGGTGGGGCGGGCCCCGTGAGGTGGGGCGGGCCCTGGAGGTAGGGCGGCCCCTGGAGGCGCGACCGACCCCGTGGGGGGCGGGACAGGCCCCGAGGGGGCGGGCCCAGGAGACGGCGGCTCCTGGAGGCGGGGTGGGCCCTGGTCGGAGAGGGAAACAAGCCCGGAGGGGGCGGGCCCAGACGGCCGCGGACCCGAAGGGCCGGGCAGGCCCTGAGTACCGTGAAGGCTTTGGGGGCGGGACGGGCCGGGAGGGGGCGGGACGGACCCGGGTGGGATGGGGCGGGACGGAACCGGGAAGGGAGGGACGGGCCGGGAGGGGGTGGGCTCAGGCGGCTGCTAGGCCGAACGTGCCGCAGGCCGGCCCCAGGCCCAGGGCGCCACCATGGAGCGGCAGGGCCGGCGGCCGCGGGGACCGCCGCAGCAGCAGAGACAGCAGAGGAGGAACGGGGGCTGAAGCCGGGGCCTCCGGGTAGTGGGCCAGTGAACCCTCAGCCGTCCTTGAGCCCAGACTCCCGTTCCCTGCCTATCTGGGCGCCGGCGGTGACCCCGCTGGACGATGCGCGCCCCAGGCCGCCCGGGAGGCTGAGTCCGCCGCCCGGTCTCGCCCCTCGCCACCACCCACCATGGCCTGGCCCGGCGCCGAGGGCGCGGCTGACCGGCCGGGATCCCCGGCCCGGGGCGCCCCCACCGGCTCCGCGTCGTCTTCGTCCGCCTCCTCCGGCGGCTCGGCCTCGGCAGGAGCTGGGCTCTGGGCCGCGCTCTACGACTACGAGGCGCGCGGCGAGGACGAGCTGAGCCTGCGCCGCGGCCAGCTGGTGGAGGTGCTGTCCCAGGACGCCGCCGTGTCGGGCGACGAGGGCTGGTGGGCCGGCCAGGTGCAGCGACGCCTTGGCATCTTCCCCGCCAACTACGTGGCGCCGTGCCGCTCGGCCGCCCACCCCGCGCCGCCGCCCGCCAGACCGCCGCCGCCGCGGCCCGGCTCGCCCGTGCACGTCGACTTCGAGCGGCTGGAACTCAAGGAGCTCATCGGCGCCGGCGGTTTCGGGCAGGTGTACCGCGCCACCTGGCAGGGCCAGGAGGTGGCGGTGAAGGCGGCGCGCTGCGACCCGGAGCTGGACGCGGCGGCGGCGGCCGAGAGCGTTCGGCGGGAGGCCCGGCTCTTCTCCATGCTGCGGCACCCCAACATCATCGAGCTGCGCGGCGTGTGCCTGCGGCAGCCACACCTCTGCCTGGTGCTCGAGTTTGCCCGCGGCGGAGCGCTCAACCGCGCGCTGGCCGCCGCCAGTGCGACCCCGGACCCCCGCGCGCCCTCCCCGCGCCGAGCGCGCCGCATCCCCCCGCACGTGCTGGTCAACTGGGCCGTGCAGATCGCGCGGGGCATGCTCTACCTGCACGAGGAGGCGGTGGTGCCCATCCTTCACCGGGACCTCAAGTCCAGCAACAGTGAGTGGGGACGGCGGGGCGGCGGCAAGGGGGAGAGGAAGACGCAGTTGCGCCAGTCGCAGTCCACCTGGATAGGCTAGTTGACCTCCGGACGCCCGAAAAGCCCCCTGCGCAGACTTTCCAAGGCTCAGAGGTCCATTTGCACCCTGGTTACTTGCTTTGGAGCAGGTGATACTCTTTGCTTTGTGGCTTTTAGGTCCCCCCCCCCCTTTTTTTTTTTAATTCGGATCAGACTTGCTTGCAGACCACACAGTTGTAGAAGATCTAGACTTTCTGGAAACCTCATGGTGTTGTTTGGCCTTTAGGTACAATAAGTAGTTCGTTTGGATAGAACTTCGCCAACTGAGGCCTTTCTGGAAACCCATGCCCCCCCCCCCCCACGTTTTGTCTAGTGGCCTTCATCAACCTGCCCTTTCCTTCAGCTTTACAAGCACTGTATTGAAGTCTCTTCTTTCCCACTTTCAATATGGCTTCGTGTCCTTTGACGTCTCCGAAATATTTTCATTCAGATGTCTCTGCCCGTGAAGTATGATTTCATTATTGGTTTAGTGGCTTGTGTGTTAGGGAATTGTCTCCAGACCAGAAACACCATTTTGTGCCATCATGCACATATGGATTGATTTAAGAGCAAGTTCATTGTCTTGTGCAGGTACTTGAAATCCAGAAAATTTGGCCTGTATCATTCACTTTGTTTATAAAGTGTGTTTTACAGATGTCGATTAAGAACTGACAAAGGAACTCAGCCCAAATCCTATTAAATTTCATCATATAAAAGAGCTACTAGAATTAGCTGTTTAAAGTTTGTTCTTCGGTATTGAAGATCTCTTCACAGTCTTAGAATGAGGTGAAATCTCATGAAAGATTAAAGGATGCAGCCAGAACTGGTGTTGGCCTACCACAGCTGCATGTGTTTCAACCTTGTAAAACCTGCTAAGACAGGAGCTGAGGCAAATGGAAACATTGCCCTTCTCCTGCTCTGCAAGACATAAGAGTGACAGGAAGAAATGATATATTTGTTGTATGTTTATGTAGACTTTTTCTCCTATTCAAAATCCTAGAGCAATGTACCTGAAAATGACTAATGTAGCATTTCGGAACTGTAAATAATATGAGTGTTGGTAACTACAAATAAGCATTGGATTTGTTTTTTTTTTTTTAATCTTATGACTTCTGTTGGCTCCCATGTCTTACAATTTAGATTGTAGCTGCTTGAGTGACAGGAACAAATTCTAACAAAATACGGGCTAGAAAAGTGGCAGGGGTGGTAGAGGCTGCATGAGGCCACTTACTTGTGGACTGTGTTTGCAGTAAAGACAGAGCACAATTTCGGATGGGCTGATCTTTGTAACTGCTCAACACCTGACACAGTCTTTGTTACCAATTCGAGCTTATTGTCTAAACTATGCTTTTACTGAAAGAAACATTTAACCTGCTGCCAAAGAACATGACCTGTGAGTCCCAGAATCCCTACCCCTAGTGAAACCCACAAGCCTTTGTCTGCTGAGAGTTTTCTACAGAACCAGGTATTTTAAGGATGGCAGCAGCATCCTGCTCATTCTGGCTCCTGGCAGTTGCTGTAGTTGTGATAGGCATGGAACCTGGCATCCTACAAACTTACTCTGTTGCTGGACGTCAGATCACCAACACCGGCAAACAGTTTGGGTTGGACTGATCCTCAGACCCAGAAATTAAAGGGTCTGTAACTCTTACTTTTGCATTATGCTTAGGCTGTTTGGTTGGGTTGTAATAACGCTTAAGATCCATACGACCTGTTCACAGAGGCAGAGCATGTCTGCCAGTGGTGGTAAAAGTGCAGAAGGGCAGGTTAACCCATGTTCCAGTGTATAGATTGAAAACTTTTAAAGTGCTAATACTATTAATAGTGAAAAGAAATAGCATGATCTTGGTTGGAATAATAAAATGGTTAAAAATTTTTTATTGACACCAGAAAAACTTGTACCGTGGAACAAGTAGCTTACTGTGTCTCAGGGAGATATTATGTAATCTGAAGGTGATTATAGGCTGCAATTTAGTTTTTGAAAGACTTTTCACCCTCAGAGTCAGTTGCCAAACTTCCTGGAGCATTTTAATTTCTGTAATTGTTAGGCAGAGTGGCATTATCGCACTTTTAAAATGACTTAATTGGCTAGGTCACTCGCCTAGTCAAATATTTGTTACGATACGGCCACTTTTACAGTTTTTAACTGTAATTTCTATGACATAAGCATTTTGAATAGGGCCTAAAAGGTGCAGAGCAGGGTCTAGCACATTGTCTTATCCTGGTTCTGGTATTATTTATTCAATGAATTAATGCAGGTCCCTTGGAACCCTCTTATGATATATGAAGCCATAACTTCTTGTTGAGATTTTTTCAGTACAGCAGAGACTCTATTACGTTATGTTTTGTTTGACTCTACTGGATATTTGCTAGTGGTGGTAGTGAGTTAATGATAATGTAAACAAGGTTTTAAAAAATCCATGTTGAATTTTAATTTTACTCTTATAGTCTGCTCTTGTAGCAAAGAGCCAGAATACAACTACTTGGACCCGAGCTAGTAGAAATTATTGTCTTAAAAGAAATGTTTAAATTTATCAAACTAAGACATGGCTCTTGATATATTTTCTTTCTTTTCTCATCAGTCTTTTTTTTTTTTCTCTTAAGTCCTGTCATATCATTCTGAGACAATGTTTGTTGAAATAAAAACCAATTTGTGCTGTACAAGCAATTTTATCCCTTTTTCAAGAGACAGCAAAAGATTCAAAGTTGAGCCAAATGAGCAAGTTTTAAGCATCATTTATGTTGTTGAAATATGCTAGGCCCTGTCATTCCCAGATGCAAAGTAAATAGAAAATGCTTTGCTAAATCTGTGTACCACAACTAGAGAGCAATACAAGGCAACCTTAGGTTACTGTGAAAAGGACCAGTTTTATATACACTCAGAGAAGAGAAAAACCACTGTGAGCTGGAACTCATTTATTCCACAGAGTTTGAGGGCCCACCCTCTACCAGGAACTTCTAGCCCCCAGGATATAGTGTGAAAGCAGATGGTAAACAGTGTTCTCCCAGCATAGGACTTAAGTCTCATAGGGAAGATAAATGGCAGTCACGCAAATATCAGTAAGTGCTGTCAAGAAAAGAAAGCATGATGAGGGGTGGAGAGTGAGGATGCTAATCAGACGGGGTGGTCAAGGGCAGCCACTCCAAGGAAGTGACATGGAGACCGGGAGGAGGAGGAATGAGTCCAGCAAAGGTCCAGGCAAAGGGCAGAGTACGAAGAAATGAGCCTGATTGTTGGAGGACTGGGAAGAAGGTGGGCTGGAGGGCTGGAGCAGAGAGTAGAAGAGAGGTGCGGGCTGGGGGTGGCTTGCAGGCCCCTGATTCACATGGGGGTTCACTCTGAGCACCATCCATCAGTCCAAAGCCTCGGGGCATTTTGTGCAGAGGAGGGGCATGATCGAATGCCTGTGTTTATAAGATTGCTCTGAAGACTGGACTAGGAACTTGCCTGAGTGAAGACTGGGAAATAGTTCAGGCCAGAGAAAGCATTGGTTTGGCTGAGCAATGGAAGTGGTTTTCAGGGAGGAGTGAAAAGAAAATAGTACAATATGTGAATTGCTGAGGAGGGTTTGAATTATTAGAATTTAGTCTTAAGTGTTTTGTTTGTTCTGACATAGTTCAGGATAGAAAGAAGATTGCATGGCATAATTTATGGTTTCTTTTTTACTAATGTTGCTTACTGTGTTCTACCTTTTTTTTTTTTTTTTAAGGAGAAAATAAATGTTGCATGAGAAACTGAGCCACAGACCTTGTAGCTTCTTATTTGTGTACTTTTTCTTTCAATGATTAGGTATCTTTTATCCTGATTTTTTTTTTTTAGCCTCCTGGGAATAATTATTATATATTATTATCTACAAGGACATCTGCATCTATAAATAGACATTTTATTATGAAATGCAATTTAGAGCTCTTACTAAAACTACAAAAGGAGTCTAAATTTTTTTTTTGCTTTTCTCATTAGTGCAGTGTAAATAAAGGAGCTATTTGAGAAAATTATAGCCAGCATGATCTCCAAATAAGGTGCTTACAAAGCTCATAAGAGTGGTTTGGAGGAGCTATTAATTATGCTATTATCAGTTGAGAGACGTGCGTCTTCTCCCTTCTCTCGTCTGTTCTTTTACTCCAGACATGCAGCTTCATGCCATGGCCTCTTCCTGTTCTAGGGGTTCAGGGAGATCAGTTCAGAGAGTCCAGTGGTGACAGAGAGCTGTCTGCTTCTGAAACAAAATTGACTAGAGATATATCTTTGAAAGAATGGCAATCAAAATGGGTCTTCATTTTGATCAGGCATGTCTTCCCCTTCCATTTTTATGCTTGCTTGTTGGAAAATAAATAGTCCACTTCTGATTTTTTTTAAAATAGTTGTGAGTAATTTAGTGCTGATGATCATTTTATGGGTTTCCTGGTGGCTCAGATGATAAAGAATCTGCCTGCAATGTGGGAGACCTGGGTTTGATCTCTGGGTTGGGAAGATCTCATGGAGGAGGGCATGGCAACCCACTCCAATATTCTGGCCTAAAGAATTACGTGGACTGTACAGTCCATGGGGTCACAAAGAGTCAGACATGACTGACTGACTTTCACTTTTCACATTATGCTCATTTTATAATGTACATCTCAGATCGTTTTGCAGTCATTGTCAAGTGTATCAAAGCATGGGAAAGGAAAGCAGAGATACGAGATCTCCTCCATCCTTTCAGAAAGCCATCTGTAAGCCCGCTTTCCCACACTGGCATGTGAGGGTTGGACTGTTCTAGAACCGTGCAGTATCAGAAGGAGCCTTGGCTTTGAGGTCAGACCTGGGTTTGAATATTGGTGTCCTCTACGAGCTGTGTGACCTTGAGCAAGTTATATAACCTCACTGAGCCTGAAAGTCTTGATTTCTGATACTGTCTACTGAATTCCTCTCTTGGAGATGGACAGGGACCTGTAGGGGAAAAATCTAGTTTTTTTTTTTTTTAAACCCTTCATAGGCAATTGGGTACATTCTACATGAAAGCAGATGGCTTTTTTAGTGAACAGTTAGGAGTCAGGTATGGCTAGAATGAAAAGTAGACAGTGGCTTTTGTTGAGAAGGAGACTGGTGTTTAGCTTGTGGCCAGTTAGCATGGCCTTGAATGCCACGACAAGAGTTGTGGACTGTCTTAACGGCAAAAGCAAGCCATGGACAGTTCTGAGGAGGAAAGAGCCCTGATCTGTAAGACAAACATCTACAAAGAAAAGTGTATAACCTTAGGGTAATTTGCATTATGACTATATCTATCAATACCCACTATTATTAATGAGTCAGGAATAAAAAATAAAATACTTAGACATCAGTTTGGCATAATTGTT
Organism: Odocoileus virginianus; assembly: GCF_023699985.2. Lineage (NCBI taxonomy): Eukaryota > Metazoa > Chordata > Mammalia > Artiodactyla > Cervidae > Odocoileus > Odocoileus virginianus. The sequence continues at coordinate 82,917,212 of NC_069680.1, read as the reverse complement.
TATCATCTATGGCCAGAACCTAATTTTTATAATCCTTATTTATTTAGTGAGCTAGTAATATAGGGCACTTTCTCCCTCTGACTCACCAGTGTTAGAAAATAATGACCAGATTTACTATGTCAGGCTGATGATTTTAACTTCGAATTTCAGTGTGACTTCTCAAACTCTCTGTGGTACTTGAGGGGCTCCCACAAGGTAGAAATACCTTGATGAAGGAATTTTAGGGGGCAGAAGGAAGGGTTCCTGGGGAGGCTGGGAGAACTGTGATGGCTTTATTTTGGAGCCTAAAACTTCTATTTGTACAACTGACCCCAAAGCAGCAAGAATTTAGTTAGCTCTGACTCCACTTCTCACAAGCAGTGGGCTCATGGACTGAAACTTTCTGAACAGGGTAGTGTGAGGATCACTGAGAGAGTATACAGCACCCTTTCCCCTGTAGGTCCAGATAGTAAATGTGTTAGCTCTGCAGGCCGTGTAGTTCCTGTTGCAATTATTTAGCTCTCCAGTTTGGACCACAGGATGCAGTTCCCTGACTTCTGTATATGTCAAAGTACTTAATAAACTGTAAGATGCAATCTAAGTGTAAGCTGGTGACTATACTTATTTCTGTGCATGATTTAGAAACACTTTGAGTGCTTTAAATAGTTGCTAACTTGCTTGTGTGTGCACTCATTGATACCTAAAAGCTTTCCACAATTCTTTATAACCCAAGGACATTGTTATTTCTGCAGAATATAGTGCCGAGTTATCATGCGTTTATTCATTTTAGTTGGGGGTTAGAGTCTTCATCATTTAACTGCCTCCCTTGGCCCAGGCCAGCCAGCTGTACCAGGAAACAGCCCCGCGCTTTGTTCCCTGCAGGAATGCTGCCATCTGCACACTTTGCAAGTCTGCTTGTAACTTGGGTTGATAAGTTGAGGGTCAGGGAGAAGGCATGAAGTATTCAATTGCTGTTTTAACTGTTTCACTGCAGAGTTCACTGGACTTCCCTGGTGGTTCAGACGGTAAAGAATCTACCTGCAATGTGGGAGACCTGGGTGTGATCCCAGGGTTGGGAAGATCCCCTGGAGGAGGGCTTGGCAACCCACTCCAGTATTCTTGCCTGGAGAATCCCCATGGACAGAGGTCTCTGGTGGGCTGTAGTCCATGGGGTCACAGAGAGTCGGACACGACAGCAACTAAGCGCAGCAGCAGAGTTCATTACTGGGACGTTTTTTATGCTTTTTGAAAAAGTGAATCAGGTGCTCTTTGGGGAAAGTGTCTTGACTACATATAGGAGCTTTGAGTTATTATTGGCTTAATTGACTTTCAAGAGTTACTTTGTTTCAGGTTGTTTGCAAATATTGACTCACATAGTATCAACTATATTGCTTTCTGTTTACTAACTTATTCATGTAGGATATTGCGGCAGATTCCTCCGTCATGAGTTTTCTCTGTTCCGTACCTTGACAAAATACGGAAAATGTTCAGCCGATAGAGTGAGCTGGTGTTTCACACACAATGAAATGTAAGAAGTTTTCTCGTTGAAACTGAATATTGTGTGTGTCTATGGTGGTAAGCGCCATGTGAAGTCACGATTTAGCTGATCACGTGTCCGGAACTTGCAGCGGTCTCTCTCCTTGTATATAGTGGGCTGACTCATTCATCACACCATTTAGTGACTGCACTGCATGCCAGGGATGCTTCAGGCTCTGGGTAGTGAGTGGTGAGCCAAGTAGAGAGCAAGTGCTTCCCCTGGTGGAAGTTACATGCCAGTGGGCAGTGTGGGCATTAGAGGGTAAATGGTGAAAGACGTAGTATGGTGGAGGGTGGTAATGCTTAGTGCAGGAGTACCAAGTCACTTCAGTCTCTGCAGCCCCATGGACTGCAGCCCGCCAGGCTCCCCTGTCCACAGGATTCTCCAGGCAAGAGTACCGGAGTGGGTGGCCATGCCCTCCTCCAGGGGATCTTCCTGACCCAGGGATCAAACCCATGTCTCTTAGTCTCCTGCATTGGCAGATAGGTTCTTTACCATTAACGTCACCTGGGAAGACCAATTGCTTAGTAGAAAAACTAAAAGTTGTAAAGGAAGGTTAAAATCTTGGAGTGAGCACTTCAAGATTAGCGTGTGGTTAAGAAAGGCCATCCAGAAAAGGAAGCAAAACCTGAAGAAGTAGGAAAGCGGATCACCTGGAGAAACAAGCTCTGGTTGAAAAACAGAAATCTCTGCCCAGAGCAGGAGCCTGCTGTGACAGGAGAAGCCTGGAAGGGAATCATGGGGCACCTGGGAGAGAGGGGTTGGCCCCTGGAAAGTTTGTGAACCGAGGCCTGGGCTCTGAGTGACATTGCAGCAGGTCACACAGTCTGCAGTTTTGAGAACCCACGGGGAACTAGGGTGGAAGTCATCACTTAGGACTCAGCAACATGTCCGTGGCATGTGAAGCCCTGAGAGTGGCTGACGTTACCTGGGGACTGAGTGCCAATAGGAAGGACCAGAGGTCTGAGGGCTGCGCCCCGGAGGTCACCAGGGATTAGAGGCCCTGCCGAGAGGGAGGGACCCGAAAAAGGAGCAGCTGGTAAAGGAATGAAAGTGAGAGAGTGTGAGAGTGTTGACACTTGGGGGCCAGAGAAGAACGGGTTTCGGGGGAGAATGATCAACTGCGTCAGTTGCAGCTGATGGGTCAATATCCAAATAACTACTTTGCTATCATCATTTCTAAAGCAGTCTGTGCTATTTTAGGAGGAACAGGTGCATTGGTTATCCATACTCAGCAGCTGGCTTAACATGAAAAGGTTCATCTTCCTGCTCCTTCTTCCCCTTATAGTAGTCACTCATTTAGCAATATAGAAATGGTAGTTGTTGTGCAGTAGAAATAAATGAATACAATGAGTTAGGTGCGCATTCTATCCTCCAGGTGCTTATAATTTAATTAGAGATGAGACCAGCAAGTGAGATAAGTGTAATGGGAGTGGCACAGCTTAGTGCCTTAGAAATGCGGAGAACATCTATGAAGTCCTGAGGGAAGGCACCCAGGGGGACGTGGTACTTACAGGCTCGTATAATAAGGACTTCCCTGCTGGCTTAGCTGGTAAAGTGTCTGCCTACAACGTGGGAGACTCGGGTTCAATCCCTGGGTCGGGAAGATCCTCTGGAGAAGGAAATGGCAACCCACTCCAGTACTCTTGCCTGGAAAATCCCATGGACAGAGGAGCCTGGTAGGCTACAGTGCATGGGGTCGCAAAGAGTCAGACACGTCTGAGCGACTAAACTAAACTTTCATAATATGGGAGCAGGGAGAGAGTGGCAAAGCTGTTCCTTTTTGGTTTTTTGGTTTGTTACTAGAAGGGGAAATTGAGATGCCAAAGGCTGGTGGACCTGACGGCCGTCTCACAGTAAGTGCTGCAGTGAGAATCCAGGGCTGGAGCTGGGCTGCCTCCATGGGAAGTGGAGGCCAGGTGTGGTTTCGTGGAGGGTGCAAGGGGGAGGCGGTCCACACGGCTGGCACCAGGAGCAAGGAGACGCTAATGTAATGTCATGTTTTTTAGAGGTGGCCTTTAATGTACAGAAATTTTAGGGTGTGGGATTCCTTTTGGAAAGTCCAGGAAGAGCTGAAAAGACATAGAGATGAGATTGAGGAGGGACTTGAAGACCAACATGAAGGCCTCCAGAGACTGATGAGTGAATAAGGGCTACAGGTGTGGGAATAGATGGAAGAAATGTGAGAAAGTTCAGCGCTATTTGGTAAAGTTAGAAAGTTATCATTTTTTTCCCCTGGAAATGAATGGCTGATTGTTTTCAGACTTGAAACTCACAGAGTAACATTACTATCTTAGGCTGAGAGGTGATGTTTTGTTAATGTATTCTTTCACATTGGTGTTTTCCTCAATTGATTTCTTTCTTACAGACTTTTTTTTTTTTATAACATAGTCCTGGTTAAAGGTTAATTGAAATGAACCTATTTGACTCAAATGGAATTTGGACTGGCACTCCCATAAATGGTGAGGAAATAGAATGGATACATTGTAATTGCTTTGAAAAATACATACATTATATACTATAATTCAGAAAATACCAAAGTGAAACTTCAAAGGAGCTAGAAAAAATCAAGTGCCTCATGGTTGAATAAGTAGACAAAACACAGGTTGTAAAGGCTGATTGTTCAAGAACGGGGCTAACAGGGGTCAAAAATCTTTACTGAAGTCGCACAAAAAGGGGCTCAAACATTCGTCGCTGGGTTGCTAGCAAGAATTGACTACTTTGTGTGGCCCAGAAATTGATGTGCCCGCGTCATGCATGGTTGTCCCTTGGGGTCCTCTTCCTGGCAGTGGGCAGGAAGCAGAAGCACCGCAACCTGCCCTCCACTGAAACCTGGCCAGGTGCCCGGTCACGTTACCTGTCGGGACGCTGGCTATTTTTGGTTTCGGTCATTTTGCCCAAAAGATAAGGAATTTGAAGAATTCCGCTGAACACCTCTGAAATAGAATCCAAAACAATGGGCTTTTCATGGAACTCTAAACGTTTGACATTCAGAGTGTTATTTTAACTTGTTTTCTGTTAGTTCAAAGCTTGTGTGGAAACCTCGGGCTCCAGGTGGGAGCAGGTGTTTCAGAGCTGCCAGTGCAGTGGCTCCTAAGAGTGCATTCTGCCGTGGCATTGCTTTAGAAATGCAATCCTCTCTAAATATTGAGTCTTTACTTCTCGCTGGTAGTTCTGCCTTTATTTTAGAGTTGACTTTCTGAGATTTTTTGCTTCTAAGGGCTGTCAGGCATTACTTGGGGCCTGACGATGTGGATTAGTTATAAGGCCCATTTTAATCAAGGCATCCTCATGCCTTCCTGTTTGGAAGTTTATCAGGAGGAGGAAATAAAATATGTGAAAATGTCTTGGAAAACACAGTTATATAGAACTGCCAGCCAACTTGACCATTAATGTAGAGTCTTGTATGGTGTAAGGATATCATCGTTTAAAAGTGAAATTAGTGTGTATTATGAGGGGGAAACATCATACAGCTGATAAAGTAGCTTTGTGTGTGTGTGTGTGTTGGCCGCTCAGTCATGTCCGACTCTTTGCAACCCCACGGACTATAGCCCGCCAGGTTTCTCTCTCCATGGAATTCTCCAGGCAAGAATACTGGAGTAGATTGCCATTCCCTTCTCCAGAGGAACTTCCCAACCCAGGGATCAAACCCTAGTCTTCTGCATTGCAGGCAGATTCCTTACTGTTTGAGCCACAGGGAAGTCCCTGTGGCTAATTATCTATTTTTTGTTTCTGTGGTTCAAGTATACAGGATTTTAAAGGATCAGATATTGATTTTTTCTTGATATTTATGAGGAATCAGCACTGAGAAATAAATATACCTTAAGCTGACATGGAAGAAAGGAAAATTCAAAAATTAACAAAGTGAAATTTCTGGTTATTCTGTTCCCTTTTTGTAACTGGTAGCATTATTAGTAACAAGGAAGACTGGGTTGCTAGCAAGAATTGTCTGTTTCTGTGGCCCAGAATTTGGTGTGCCCACTTTGTGCCCGGTTGTTCAGATGCATGCTCTTCAGATGGGATCTGAAGCCTGGCCCTGTATGGTAGCCGTATGATCTGGGTTACATTTCTAACTATGACCTGGAAACTGTAAATTCCAGACTGTCACAGAATGGCATGAAGGTCCAATGAGATATGAAATGGAGACAACTCGACATAGAAGAGGATTAGTTAGTGGGAGGCAATATTCTTATTATAACTGGTGATATTAATAATTATCATTAATAAAAACTATTCTGAGTGTTTGGTGTATGAGGTACTGCCTTAGGTGGTGTTGGGGGGATAGAAGGGGGTCCTTGCTCTCTGCATATTAGTTAGAGGTTATAGGGGAGGGAACATTACACGCAACAGTATTTATTCAGAATTGGCAACTTATATAATCAGTCCCCCTTCAGCGAGCTCACGTTGCATTAACTCTGTGACTTTAGTGACTGTCTAAATTGATGACACAAATGTGAATATGTTACAAAGTGAAATTTCAAGCCTTGCAAAGTGATAGGATTTCCTGACATCCATGAAAGTGATTTTGAAGATTTGCTAAAAACGCTTTCAAACCCATCGATAAAGGGTGTATGTGGATACATGTATGTGTAATCCTTACAAAATGCTTACTGTGTTTCAGACATGGTTCTGAGCACTGTGTGTGTCTTCATTTCTTCCTCCCTGCAACCTCATGACATTCGCACTGTCATAATTCCCGTGACAGACAGTAATCAGAAGCAGAGTCCAAACCGAGCAGTCTGCCCTGCACGCATGCTTCTGCCGTGATGCCGAGGGGCTGCCCTGAGATCACGTGGTAATTATCCAATGGCAGGAAATCAGAAAGGAGGACAGCGGGCTCCTGAATACAAGCAGATTTCCAAGGGATCGAGAAAGCGGTTGTGAAAAATTTATAACCGCTGTCAGCTGAGCAATGTAGGCCGTAGTTAGGACCATGGACCCAGGGGTCAGACAGCTTGAACCTTGAACAGCGTTGCTCCTTAGCTCCGTGACCTTGGACGGATTACTCAGCATCTCTGTGTCTCAGTTTCCTTATCTAGCAAGTACAGGTGATAAATAATATCCACCTATAGCACTCTGGTGGGGGTTATCTGATTAAAATACCCGTTAAGTGTACCGGACAGAATGTGCTCCGTCCATGCTGATTATTCCTATAACGTTTGGGAAAGTGCTTCCCCTTTTCCACAGATCAAACATGAAGAATGTCTTATGCTCGTTTCCAGTTTTGTTTTTATAATTTATTTTAAGAAATCTCCCATGTTTGTTCATTTTTGTCCTTTTAAGAGTTAGTGCCTGGTTTAAACAATGACAAAAGTGTTGTTAAAGAATAAAAGGCTTTTCAAAAAAAAAAAACCAGTTAATTTATTCATTTTTAAATGAAACAAAGGTGAATATTTTTAATGATAAAAGGTGCAGTTTATAAAGAAGATGGACATCATAAATCATTAGACACCTAATAACAAAGAAAGATACATAAAACAAAAATCAGAAGAAATATAAGGGAAAAGAACAAAATACATAATCATAGCGAGACATATTAACATTTCTCTGGGAATATTTTATCAAGTGCAGAAAAAATAAGAATAGGAGCATCTTGAATGATGTCATTAATAATTTAAATATAATAGGTTTATATTTAATTAATTTATATTAATCTTGTATCCTGCACAAATATATTTAAAATTTTGTATCTCATATGTTGTTATTAGATGTCCATAGGACATTTAGAAAAACTGGCAAAAAAGATTAAAATAGACTTTTTCATGTTATTTTCCAAGGTGAAACCTGAATAATAACTCCCCCTACACACACACAGACATATACTCTATTAACTCTGAAATTTGCATTACTGTTTGATTGGATTCACTGTGTTGCTCAATTTTTTTTCAGCACTAATTATCTTCTGATCATGAAGACCTATCTCTTGCGATTTTTGTGAGGATTAAATGAAATAACGCCTGTAAAGTACAGGGACTATAGTGAATATTGACAGTTACCAATGAGTCTAATGGACTGGTTGTTATTTCTGTTAGATGGGAACTGGCGTGGGCAAAGGATAAACATGAGAACGGGCATGTTTTGTTCATTTCGCCTGTAAACACTATGCACCTGTGCTGAATCAGACACCACAGAGTGGTTCCATGCGGGTGAGCACGAATATGCACGTTTCTTACCATCTTTCTCCTCTCCTGCCATGCCCACCACACACATTCTCTCCCTCACTCACACACTCACTGTGTCACACTTACTGTCTCAGCGCTCACAGTAGTGGAGGCATCAAGTGCAAACACTGGTACGTGGCGCCTCGCAGAGCTGTCACCGAAACACAGAGGTCACGTGAGTGTGGAGGACGTGGTGCTTCCTGACTTGGGGTATCTGGAAGATGTCACTGAGCAGATACTGCTTGGGCTGGAGGAGCAGCCAGCCTGGCTGGAGCGGAGGAAGCTTATCCGTAGAGGAACCGGGCACGGTTTGACTGTAGCTTGCTGTGTGAATCTAGGGGCTGTGATTGCTCGGGTTTCAGAGTGTGGACATTCTCCCTGAGTTATGGGGAGTCATGGAATATTTTAAAATGCAGGTTATTGGGGTACAATTCACATAGAGTAAAACTCACCCTCTGAGGGTTCACTTTGATGAGTTTTGACAGATACGTATAATCCTGTAACCACCACCACCAAGAGAGAGAATTTGCATACCTTGGAAAAACTCTCCCCTGAAGTGCTGCCCTCAGACCTTTCCCTTCAGCCTCAAAGCTGCTGCTCTGATTTCTGTCCCTCTTCCAGGATGTCATACAAGATCATTGTATGAAACCTTTCATGTGGGGCTTCCTTCTCTTAGTGTAGTGGTTTTTAGAATCATCCCTATTGTGACATGTATTGGTAATTTATTCATGAGAGGCTTAAAAAGATAAAAAAGAGAAGGACTGTAATTTGGTTTGAGATGGTGGCAGCGTAGTGGGGGAGGGGCATCTGCAGGGCATTCAGTTCAGTTCAGTCGCTCAGTTGTGTCCGACTCTTTGCGACCCCATAGACTGCAGCACACCAGGCCTCCCTGTCCATCACAAACTCCCAGAATTTACTTAAACTCATGTGCATTGAGTCGGTGATGCCATCCAACCATCTCATCCTCTGTTGTCCCCTTCTCCTGCCTTCAATCTTTCCCAGCATCAGGGTCTTTAGTAATGAGTCTGTTCTTCACATCAGGTGGCCAAAATATTGGAGTTTCTGCTTCAGCATCAGTCCTTTCAATGAATATTCAGGACTGATCTCCTTTAGGATGGACTGGTTGGATCTCCTTGCAGTCCAAGGGACTCTCAAGAGTCTTCTCCAACACCACAGTTCAAAAGCATCAATTCTTCGGTGCTCAGCTTTCTTTATAGTCCAACTCTCACATCCATACATGACGACTGGAAAAGCCATAGCCTTGACTAGATGGACCTTTGTTGGCAAAGTAATGTCTCTGCTTTTTAATACGCTGTTTCGGTTGGTCGGAGCTTTTCTTCCAAGGAGCAAGCGTCTTTTAATTTCATGGCTGTTGGGCATTAGGCTGAACTGGAATAACTGAGCTGCAGGCTAGAAGGAGGGTTTTAAGGAAGGAGCAAGGGGATAAGTTAGAAAACACAGTAGGTTTAAACCATCCCTTTTGTAGCAAATGGGAAGGACTAGCGTGGATATGCAGCTGCATCAGATCCTCATGGAAAACAGTGGGACATTTCTGCTTGGTTATAGGCAGAGAAATCAGGGGAGAGAGGAACCCAAGGCTCTGGGAAGGGCGGGGTAGGGGGTGCAGCTGGACAGTGATGGGAAGCAGGGTTGTTTTAGCTTCTGCTACCTGAGTGTGGCAGACGGACACGACTGAAAGGACTTACCCGCGCGCACACACGTGAGAGCTCAGGGCAGCCCTGACCTCAGCTCAGCTCCTGAAGCTGCTCTTGTAACTCTGCATTTTGCAGGGGGCTGGGGAGCCAGCATCTGGATAATGTTTCTTAGAAAGTTTTACTTTTTGCTGTATTCTCATCTCTGGTAAAGCAATCCAATCTCATAAAATAACTTAATGGGTTAACATGTCTATTCACATTTGGCAAACTTAAGATAATCTTTGATAATAATGATTTATGGTAATATGCTGTCTACTTGCTATACTCTGGTACATTCAGTAGAAAAGACTACATTTTTAGATCAGGACCTAACTTCTCAGAAGAAAACCATGTATTACTTTCCTGTCACATAAACTTTCACAGACTTCTGATTCTCCCTGTGATATCTCAGTTAAATGTTTCCAGCCCCTAGAAATCATTTACTTTCTCATAAAGATGTTAAGCTGTATTGTGTCTGGATTTTTTTAAATGTGTAACTTCAGGCACAAATGACCCACTAAAGGCTATGAAAAGCATGATGTATTAATAAGATAAAATGGTAAAGTTCAGGTTTGTTCTCTTCCCTGCTAACTGCAGTGAAGATTGTATTTTAAAAGTCACTGAAAAATTATAAAAATATGCGAACACTCTCCCTTTGTTTTTCCCTTAGTTTTGCTCCTCGAGAAGATAGAATATGATGACATCTGCAACAAGACACTGAAGATCACAGACTTTGGCTTGGCGAGAGAATGGCACAGGACTACCAGGATGAGCGCAGCGGGCACGTATGCCTGGATGGCCCCGGAAGTCATCAAGTCTTCCTTGTTTTCCAAGGGAAGTGACATCTGGAGGTGAGTAAGCACCATGCATTTTGCTCTTGCAGATGTTAGCGGAAATTGGTTGCTGCACTTCCATTAAATGAGACCCAAGTGTTGGTTGCTCAGTCGTGTCCAACTCTTTGTGACCCCATGGACTGTAGCCCGCCAGGCTCCTCTGTCCATGGGATTCTTCAGGCAAGAATACTGTAGTGGATTGCCATTTTCTTCTCCAGGGGATCTTCCTGACCCAGAGATCGAACCTGGGTCTTCTGCATTACAGGCAAATTCTTTACCATGTGAGTCCCAAAGTATTGAATCATTCTGAGCATAATGGATAGTAAAGATGGTCCCCAGTTTGTGGTCATTCCACTTAACAATTTTTTTGACTTTACAATGGTGCAAAAGTGGTATGCACTCTCTAAAAACTGTACTTGGGATTTGGCGTTTTGATCTTTCCCAGGCTAGTGACACATGGTCCAGTCCTCTCTTGTGAGGCCAGGCAAAGGCAGTGAGCTACAGCTCCCGGTCAGCCCCACCATCAGCGGGGGAAACAACCAATAATACACTTACAACCATTCTGGACCCAGACAACCACCCTGCTTTTCAGTTTTGGTATCGGATGCAATCAACTACACGAGATATTCAACACAAGACCAGCTTTAGGCTTTGTGTTAGATGATTTTGCCCAACCCTAGGCTGATGTAAGTGTTCTGAGCACTTTTAGAAAGACTAGGCTAAGCTTGGTCTTCCCAGGTGGTGCCGGTGGTAAAGAGCACACTTGCCGATGCAGGAGACAGAAGAGATGTAGGTTTGATCCCCGGGTTAGGAAGATCTCCTGGAGGAGGGCACGGCAACCCACTGCAGTATTCTTGCCTAGAGAGTCCCATGGACAAAGGAGCCTGGTGGGCTACAGTCCATGGGGTGGCAGGGGGTCGGACAGGACTGCAGTGAGAGCACACCACACACGGGCTAGCCTTCTGTAATGTTAGGTGTATTAAATGTATTTTCAGCTTACTATGGAGTTATCCAGATGTGACCTCATCGTAAGTTGAGGAAGATCTGTATGGGCCTTTTTGAAGGTTTTGTGGTTTTGATCACGTTAGTTATAATCATGGTGGAATGGGTAACTTGAGATTTTGATTGTCCTAGGACTTCCATTTGATGGGAGAATCTTATTAAATCTGAGGTTTGATTAAAACTGGTTATAGTTTGAGTCCACAGTAATGTCGTTTTGTAAGACCTGTCGGTAAATAAACATAAATCTCACTTTAAGCAACATTTGATTCCTCATGACACACACAGAATGTTAGCGTGGAAGGAGTCTGAAGAAAAAATTTAGATCAGCTCCTTCATTTTATAGATTGAATCATCTAAAGATTAAAGCTTCTGGTTTGGGAATGGAGAGCTGGACCAAAATGGGATCCCAGGTTATCTGAATTTTCCATTCAGCTTTGTCTCATTAGGGAATAAAGACACCATCCATGCCAGAACAACACAGAGAACAACAGAACCACTCTGTTTATACTTAAAATGCACCAGGAGCTTACTGGCCTTCATTTAAGGCTCATAAAGTGCTGTGTGACTAATATTAAAACTCCAGGGTTTTTTTTTTAATTGTTGTTGTTTTAACAGCTTTATTGAGATATAATTCACACATCATACCAACTATTGAATTCGCCAGTTTAAACTGTGCAATTTCATGGCTTTTAGTATATTAATAGAGTTGTGTACCTTCATCACCACAATTTAGAACATTTTCATAATCCATTAAAGAAATCCTGTTAAAGGTAGCCATCTCCCTCAAAACCTCATCCCTCCCAGCCCAAGGCAATCATGAATCTATGTTTTGTATCTTTAGATTTGCTTATTCTGGACATTTTGTATAAATGGAATTATGTAATATGTGGTCCTCTGAGTGGCTTTTCAGTTAGTGTATTTTCAAGGTTCATGTCATAGAATGTGTCAGAACTTCATTCTTATCTATTGTTGAATAATATTCCATTGGATGGATAATACCACATTTTCTTGTCCATTTACCAGTTGATGGCATTGGGGCTGTTTCAACTTATTGACAAAATCTGAATAATGCTGCTATGGGCATCTGTGAAAAAGTTCTTGTGAGGACATGAGTTTTCCTTCTCTTGGATAGGAGTGAAATTGCTGGGTCACAGGGTAATTTTATAGTTAATCATTTGAGGAACTGCCAGACTGTTTTCCACCAATCCTCATTCCTACCAGCAGTGTATAAATAAGGCCTTCTAACTTAATTGTTATACTTATGACTTTTAAGAAATTTATCGCCTGTGCCAGGGGTTCTATAGCGTCCTTGGGCCTTTCTGAGAAATACAAAAGCTTGGGCCTCACCCCTTACTTAATGAGTTATACTGTGCTGATAGAGCCTGAGCACATGTGTCTTTATAAAATATTAGATGTGTTGTTCTTGACTTAATCACAGTAATTTTCTGAACATATAATGCCAAAATACTTAAGTGAAGTAGGTGATTGTTTTAAGAAATTATACTTCAAGACTCTGAAAACTCATAAAATGTACCATAAATCAATTTTACATTCTGAATAATTACTTAACACTATAACCATTTTACTCGTTGTGTGCCTTTTAAAATAAACTATGTAATTATAAGCTATACAAATGCTATACAATCTACATAAATGCTTTATAGCAACCTCACTGACTATAAACATAGAATCAAGAAGTAAGAAAAAAAGAATTTCTAAAATCAGTCAGTCTGGGTCTTAAAGTCCAGACACTCGCAGAGAGGAATTCCCTCAAAATCTGTTCTTTTCTCAGTTGTATAATATAAGCTTGGTTGTCTGATTTTCAGTAGAAGCATCTAATCAGAAGAGGGGAGAAGGATGCTAAGCTGGTAAAAAAGGAAAAAAACAAAAATGTCAGTTGAGAACAGAGTAGGCGACAGGAGCAAAAGAGCATGAAATGTATGAAAAAGACCAGAGCCTACTGGCCTCCATAGCCACCTGGTGTGGAGCCAGACGTCCGCACACATCTCCAGAACGCATCGATGTGTTAGAGCAGGTCCTAGGTGTCAGGAAGTGGAAGGCAGGGCAGGGTGTCCCTCTGAGCTACACAGACCTTTGCTTTAGAACCTCCTTTGTAATATTCCCATAAAAATAATTGCATTCAAGAAGCATCGCCCTGGTCTGTGGGGCTGGTGTTATATATGTATACCAGTGTGTTTAGTGATTGTCCTCTGCCTCTGCCCTCCTTACCAGTTATCATTCTGCAAGAACTTTGACAGATATGATCACTGGACTTTTACTGTGACTCCTGTGATTACCCCAGTTTCACACTGACAGGTTTAGACATTTCCCCAGAATTGTAAAACTAATGAATAGCACACTCTGATCCATGGCTTAAGAGCCATGTTCCTGCCACCACAGCCTTTAATCATTAGACCACTTGTCTCAGCAGAGGGCTTTTTATACCATATCCCACTGAGTTTCAGAGAGCAGAAAAATATGCATTATGCTTTAGAAATTGTCCCATAGAAATAGTCCCCCCCCCACTTTTTTTTTCCAGATTGGTTTTTACCAGACTACTTTGCTCTGGAAAAATGACCTATCCTAAATTATTCATTCTCTGAAACTTCCAAGAGGCAAAGTTGTGCTGTTATTGTTTAAATTGTTATTTTCTATTGAGAATAACAAGGAAGCTTCTTTGAATTTAGGCAATTTTCGGTTATTCTAGGAATTTTTTGGTCTTATGCTCTGAAATGATTTTTGTTGATTGAACTGTAAATTAAGTTTACTTACTCTTGAAATTAAGTATGTGTCTCTGCTAATGCATCATAATACAGATAATTTTTAAGAAACTAAGCAGATAGCCTTTGAAAAATCCTGTTTATAACTTAATTACTAATACTTATAGCATTATATAACCTAGAAGTACTGCACTGTATGTTCCTTTTATTAAAAAATGTAAAGCAGTGCTTTGAGAGGGTAGGGCAGATATCCCTAATACTTCATCAGTGATTCAAGATCAGCTCAAGGCCGTGTGAGTGGAGACACAGGCAGCAGGGAGTCAGTCCCACAGCTCAGCCCCAGGCCTGCTGCCTCCAGGTCCAGGAGCCTTTCGGTGCTGCCCTCTTACTGCTCCTGGTGGAGAAGGGGCCCTGGACTCGGGGCCTCCGGACGGAAGCACCTCTGCTCCTGGGCCAGCAGCGCATCACTGAGGACCTGTGAGCCCCACTTGAGTAGGCACATTCTGTTGTTTCTGTGTCCCTTTCTGAATGTTTCCAGTGTAGTCTGGAGGCCAGTGGGCACTAGTGGAGAGGCCTATAAAGGCAGTGGTCATGGCCAGGATGGCCTGCACCAGGGCCCCAGAGTCTCTCTGCAGACCAGCTCTTCTTCACAGAGGGCTTTCTGTATTTGTGATGCTGTGAATCACTGTATCTCTTAAGGTCAGGAGATAATCAAATGAGACTCAGAAATCAGTTCCAACGCACAGTTAAATGGCTTTTATTGCTTCTGAGCTGTTTTGCCTTTGCTTAGGCATATTTTGCTGCCTTCTGTCTGCTGTCTTTAAAACTATGTTCAAATATCATATATAAGCAGCAAACAGAAGAAATGAGAAGTTACTTCTTTAAATTTCAAACTTTTATCTATTCCTGGTGACTGGCAAGCCTCTGCCAAAATGTTATGCTTGCCTGCAAGTATCCCACTTCACTAGAGTCATATTGAACACTGGCCTTCCCCCATCTCTTTGGAGCAGTTTTTCAGAGCTATCTGAAATGCAGTCTCCTGGGCTATAGTCCTCATTAAGCCCCAAAATAAAACTTAACTCACAAAAACACAAAAAAATTCAAACTTTTTTTACCTTAAAGTTAATGAAGTTTGAAAAGATTAGAAAAGTGAATTGCACTGTACTTCTTATGTTAATAGTGGTGGTTTAGTCGTTAAGTCATGTCCAACTCTTACAACCCCATGGACCGTAGCCTGCCAGCTTCCTCTGTCCATGGGATTCTCCAGGCAAGGATACTGGAGTGGGTTGCCATTTCCTTCTCCAAGGGATCTTTCTAACCCAGGAATCGAACCCTGATCTGCACTGCAGGCAGATTCCTTACGGACTGAGCTACAAGGGAAGCCCCTTATGTTAATAGAGCTTAAAGCAAATATGTTCCTTCCTTATAGGCTAATTTCTTTTGCATTTCAGCATTTTTTTGAATTTTTTAATTGAAGGATAATCACTGTACTCAGTTTTGTGGTTTTCTGTCATACATCAGCAAGAATTATCCACAGGTACAAAGCTGTGTCCTCTCCCCATGCTTATGTGCTTTAAAGTCAGGGTGAGCGTCCAGAGTGACTGATGTTTTATGTAATGAAACAGAAGATAATCTGAATGCACTTTATGTTTTGAAAAAGGTGACTTTCCTGGTCGCTCAGTGGTAAAGAATCTGCCTGCCAATGCAAGAAATGCAGGTTTGAGCCCTGGGACAGGAAGATCCCCTGGAGAAGGAAACGGCAACCCACTCCAGTATTCTTGCCCGGGAAATCCCATGGACAGAGGAGCCTGGTGAGCTACAGTCCATGGGGTCACAAAAAGTCCGATATGACTTAGCAACTAAGCAACAACAACAAAGAGAAACTAGGGTTCTGATTGGTTTTGTAGAAGAGAATAAATATGTATAATGTTCAAGGCTTATTTCTATGCTCCCTTCTACTGCCTTGAACTGGGCCAACTTACAGTCTCTAGTATGGATGTGAACTGAAATTTGGTCCTTCAGCTTCATTTAAAAGTTCATTTCGATATCCTTCTACTGCGTGTTTGCTGGTTCTTGTATGTAATTTCATTTGCCCTTGAACTGAAGCAGCAGTGACTCAGCTGGTAAAGAATCCACCTGCAATGCAACAGACAATCCCTGGGTTGGGAAGATCCCCTGGAGGAGGGATATGCTACCCATCCCAGTATTCTTGCCTGGAGAATCCCCATGGACAGAGGAGCCTGGCAGGCTACAGTCCGTTGCGTTGCAAAGAGTAGACACGACCGAGTGACTCAGCACAGCACAGCACATGCCTGCATCGCATCTGCTGATGCTTTGAAAAGCTTGGCTGCTGCGGCTGTTCCTTGTTTTTTATTCTCCTTTCACTTTACCTCCCTGGGTTATAAAAAAGATGTGTCATGTCCTCCCAGCAGGTGCAGGGAGGCTCACAGGATTTCTTTGTCCATTACTAGTAGGCATCAGGTGGAACACATGAGTAACACATCTCCTAAATATAAAGGGAGAGGCAGAGAGAAGCAGTTTCAAAAACCTGCTTTAAAACAGCATGTTTGGACTTCAGTCCTGTGCTGGTATAGCATGAGATTCAGTAGGGCTGGAATCTTCAGTGTCCTGAAGATCCTCAGATGTGGAAAAAATGAGACAGAAAGACAAACATCAGAACAACCACATTGCTCTTTATATGTGGCCTGGTTCATGTTTTCCAGTCGCTCACTCGTGTCCAACTCTTTGTGATCCCACGAACTGCAACACACCAGGCCTTCCTGTCCTCACCATCTCCCAAAGTTCGCTCAAACCCATGTCCATTGAGTCGGTGATGCCATCCAACCATCTCATCCTCTGTCATCCCCTTCTCCTGCCCTCAATCTTTCCCAGCATCAGGGTCTTTTCCAATGAGTCATCTCAACAGTGTGAAAAGGCCTGGTTCTGGACACTGTTTAATTCAGTCATGTACTGCTCTTAAGCTTTCCTATCCACTAAGTAGTTTCAATTCCTCAGAAGAAGGCATGGCTGATTTCTGGAAGGAGAAATTGCATATGTTTGGAATGTTAAGTGGAAGAACACCTCTCACGCTGGGATAAGGGCCCCTATGGGCTTTGCTGGAAGAGAAGATTATTAGGACCTGGATGAAGGCACTGATATGTTTCTCCCATTGACTGTGTCATGAGGGAGAAAACCCCATCTAACTTTATGAAAACTCTCCTTCCCAGCTATGGAGTGGTGCTGTGGGAGCTGCTCACCGGAGAGGTGCCCTACCGTGGCATCGACGGCCTGGCTGTTGCCTACGGGGTGGCAGTCAACAAGCTCACCCTGCCCATCCCCTCCACCTGCCCCGAGCCGTTTGCCAGGCTCATGAAAGGTATTTGGGCATTCTCTGTCTTTGTGTGTCTGTGGGATCAAGGGACTCACCCATTGGAACATCTGTACGTGAGATAGGTGACTGATGAGAACCTACTATGTGTAGCACACGGAACTCCTCTCAGTGCTCTGCAGCGACCTAACTGGGGAGGAAATCCAGAAATGAGGGGGCGCGTGTGTCCGTGTAGCAGCCGAGCACACACGGAGCTGATTCACCTTGCTGCACAGCAGAAACTCACACACATTTGTGAAGCAGCTACACTCCAGCAAATATTCTAAAAAAGAGAACATCTGCGTATTTTTTTTAACCGAAAGGGTACTTTCTGTAATTATGTTTTCAAATGATTTTAAATAATTATGCTGTTTTAAGAAAAACAAATCATGTCTTTGATCTCAGATGTCAGATTAAGTTTTGATGAACTAAGTAACTTAAAAACAATTCAGTTTAATAATAACTCATTTATACAAAATTCAGTTGAATGATAATAAATTTTTCATCAAACTACACTAGTGGAGTTCAAAGGCAATATTGATTTGGCTTCATATGTGCTATTTTTAATCCTTCCTAATGATCAATAATCCTTTACAGTCTCAACTGGCATGGTTTTGCCATGACCTTATCTATTTTGGTCTTATCTTTTTAAAAACTGTTAAGTAACTCTTTTTGTGGGCAGTAAGTTACCTTACTTAGAACCTCTCTTGTGACTATAACATTTTAGAGACCTAGGTTTTCTTGGATTGACTTTTAGAACTCTGAAACTGTAAGTCATGTGATGAGGGCAGCTTAGGTGAGATAGAGTTCATGGTAAGACAGAGGAAACACACATCCATATACTAATGTCAAGTCATACAGACAATAAAAGTCTTATCTAATAATAATTATTTCACAGGCTGCTGACACAGGCATGGTATAAAATAAAATTTTCAAAATCATTATCAACTGATGTTTAAAATCTTGAACAGACCCTGTCAACACAGGCTGACAATCTGAACCATGTGGAGAAATGGACTTACCATGATTCTTATTTATTTTAGAATGCTGGCAACAAGACCCTCACATTCGACCATCTTTTGCCTTAATTCTTGAACAACTGACTGAAATTGAAAAGGCAGTTATGACTGAAATGCCTCAAGAGTCCTTTCATTCCATGCAAGATGACTGGAAACTGGAAATTCAACAAATGTTTGATGAGTTGAGAACAAAGGAAAAGGTCAGTGATAAATATTAACTGCATAACATGCTCACACTCATGAAGATTATGTAGAACATGAGGCAAGAACCACTAGACTAAACCACTAAACCATTATTTAAAAATATTTTCACACATCAATATTTGTTGATTCTTTCCTTCCAGTTAAAACAGAACTGTACTCTAAATGTATAACTGGAAAAGAAATAACCTTTTACTAAAGGTTATTTTTTTTCCTTTTATTTTTATTAGTTTACTAAAGGTTATTAAAGGAATTTTATTAAGGGAATTTTCAAATATTAAAAAAAAACTTTAAAAAGGAGAAAGAATGATATACTAAACCCTTTGTGTGCATCAACCAGCTTCAATAATTGTCAAAAGATTGTCACTGTTCATTTCTTTTTCTATCATCATCTGTTTTTTTAAACTGGAATATTTTAAGGTAAAACCTATACTCTTGTCATTTTACCTTTAAATACTTCAGAATGCATCTCTGATGGGTAAGAATTTTAAAAACATTTTTCTTGCCATCATTATCTTTAAAAATAACAGTAGTTCCTTGATACCATGTAAGATTCCATATTCAGATGTCACAGTTTGTCTGAAAGATGTCTTCTTACAGTTGATTGGTGCAAAACAGAATTTAAACATGGGCTACATGTTTTCCATAAGGTCCTTCAAAACTTCTTTTATGCTAGTTCCCCCTTCTTCCCCCTCCTTTTGTCTTTAAAGCATTACTTTGTTGAAGAAAGTGGAAAATTGTATAAAAACTTTTGAACTTTTTAATATGATGAGTGAAGCTCTAGGTGTATGCATTTTAAGAGAAGGAAAATAATAAACTCGAGCATTAACTAAGCTGAAGCTGTGTATATGCTAACTACATACACAGTGTAAAGCAGGCAAGCAGAAACACACCTAATAGGAAGGCAGACGAGTGGGGAAGTGACTTCTGACTGTCAGCAGTCCCCAGAAGCCCGCAGGTTTGGGGTGTGTTGTGTTTCAGTGGCAGTGCTTACTGTTTAAAAGCTATTTTTCTAATACTTTAGCATTTGGATGATGCAGAGTTTATCTTGGTTGTCTGAGGTGTATAATTGTTCAACAGATTAAATTCTTCTCTTGTGCATAGAAACCTGGAATATTAAGTCCATGAATCAAGGGAAGTTGGATGCGGTCAAGCAGGAGATGGCAAGAGTGGACATTGACATCTTAGGAATCAATGAACTAAAATGGACAGGAAAGGGTGAATTTGATTCACATAACCATTATCTCTACTACTGTAGGCATATATATATATATATGTATGTTAGTCACTCAGTCATGTCTGGCTCTTTGCAACCCCATGGACTGTAGCCCACCAGGCCCCTCTGCCCATGGAATTCTCCAGGCAAGAATACTGGAGTGGGGTTGCCATTTCCTTCTCCAGGGGATCTTCACAACCCAGGGATCAAACCCAGGTCTCCCGCATTGCAGGCAGATTCTCTACCAGCTGAGTCACCAGGGGGCCGCCTTTAAAAGAAATGGAGCAGCCCTTGTAGTCAACAGGAGAGTCCAAAATGCAGCACTTGGGTGCAGTCTCAAAAATGACAGAATGATCTCGGTTCGTTTCCAAGGCAAACCATTCAATATCACAGTAATCCAAGTCTATGCCCTGATCTCTAATGCCGAAGAAGCTGAAGTTGAACAGTTCTATGAAGACCTATAAGACCTTTTAGAGCTAACATAAAAAAAGATGTCCTTTTCATTATAAGGGGCTGGGATGCAAAAGTAGGTAAGAGATACCTGGAATAACAGGCAAGTCTGGCCTTGGAGTGTAGAATGAAGTAGGGCAAAGGCTAACAGTTTTGCCAAGAGAACACACTGGTCATAGTAAAAACCTGCTTCCAACAATACAAGAGATGATTCTACACATGGACATCACCAGATGGTCAATTTCAAAATCAAATTGATTATATTCTTTGCAGCCAGAAATGGAGAAGCTCTATACAGTCAGCAAAAACAAGACATGGAGCTGACTGTGGCTCACATCATGAGCTCCTTATTGCCAAATTCAGACTTAAATTGAAAAAAGTAGGGAAAAACCTCTAGACCATTCAGATATGACCTAAATCAAAACCCTTATGATTATACAGTGGAGGTAATGAATAGATTCAAGGGAATAGATTTGGTAAACAGAGGGCCTAAAGAACTATAGACGGAGGTTCATAACATTATACAGGAGACAGTGACCAAAACCATCCCCAAGAAAAAGAAATCCAAGAAGACAATAGTCGTTGTCTGAGGAGGCCTTACAAATAGCTGAGAGAAAAAGAGAAGTGAAAGCGAAGGAGAAGCAGAAAGATATACCCAGCTGAAGGCAGAGTTCCAGAGAATAGCAAGGAGAGATAAGAAAGCCTTCTTAAGTGAACAATGCAAAGAAATAGAGGAGAACGGTAGAATGGGAAAGACTAGAGATCTCTTCAAGAAAATTGGAGATAGCAAGAGAACATTTCATGCAAAGATGGGCACAGTAAAGGACAGAGATGGTATGGACCTAACAGAAGCAGAAGATATTAAGAAGAGGTGGCAAGAAACACAGAAGAACTCTGCAAAAAAGGCCTCAGACAGTGACTGCAGGCATGAAATTAAAAGTTGCTTGCTCCCTGGAAGAAAAGCTATGACAAACCTAGACAGCATATTAAAAAGCAGAGACATCACTTTGCCGACAAAGGTCCATATAATCAAAGCTGTGGTTTTTCTAGTAGTTATGTACGAATGTGAGAATTGGACCACAAAGAAGGCTGAGTGCTGAGGAACTGATGCTTTCAAATTGTGGTGCTGGAGAAGACTCTTCAGAGTCCCTTGGACAGCAAGGAGATTAAACCAGTCAATCCTAAAGGAAATCAATCCTGAGTATTCACTGGAAGGACTAATGCTGAAGCTGAAGCTCCAATGCTTTAGCCACCTGATGTGAAGAGCCACCTGATGTGAAGAATGACCCAGTTATTATTTTCCAAGACCCTGAAGCTGGGAAAGATTAACGGCAGGAGGAGAAGAGGGTAACAAGATGAGATGGTTGGATGGCATTATTGACTCAATGGATATGAGTTTAAGCAAACTCCAGGAGATAATGAAGGACAGGGAAGCCTGGCATGCTGCAGTCCATGGGGTCACCAAGAGTGAGACACGACTTAGCAACTGAACAACAATGTGCAATAAATGTCTGGGCAACACCACATTGCAAGTTATTGATAGACTTCATAAAGCTGTGTACTTGTCCAGGAAGGCATCTTTATATGCCATATATTTGTGATTCTAAAATTATAGAATTCTTCTCCTTCTTCTTCACTTATTCTGAATTGGAGGATAATTGCTGTCCACAGCTGTGTTGGTTTCTGCCATACATCAGCAAGAATCAGCTGTAGGCATTCACATATCCCCTCTCTCCTGAACCTCCCTGCCACCTCCCACCCCATCCCGCCCTCTAGGTTGTCCCAGAGCACCAGGCTGAGCTCCTAAAACAGTAGGGTTCTTTTTAAATAGACCATAGTGCTCTGCTAAATAGAGTCCATTCGCATGTTCCAGTGCTTGACGTAAAAATACGGGATTAGAGTGTAACTGGGTCATTCTCCCATGTTAAATTACCTTGACTTGTGTAGTATGACTCAGCATTACATCACTAGACTTTCACATTGACCATAATACTGAAGGCACATAGCCAACCTAAGTGCAGAAGAAAGAGCAAAAATGTTGTGGTTTGAATATATGTGTGTATATACACACACATATATATGCATAACAGTTCTTGAGCTAGTGTATAATAATACTGTGTATGGGGCCAAGATACTAAATTCAGTCTACGAGTAGCTTACTTCTGCTATTACCAGGCTGAATTGGGAATTAATACAAGATATGTCATGGGTATTCCCCCAACAGTAAATTTTTCTCTTAAAAAAAATACAATTTAAAAGCATGTCTTTGGGGAAATTGTTCTCAGTTTCCATGTTACAATTTCCTCCCAGCAAATGTGCTGAATGTCTGCTGTGTGCTGGGACAAGTGTGAGAGCCCTGCGATGTGGCATCCCACATCCGTGAGCAGTGCTGGACCACCAGGCTAAGGGTTTGGATCCCGCTGACACATTTTCAAAAGGGGCTTGATGTGCTACCCCGCAACCCTTGCCAGTCAACCACTGAAGTCAGAACCTCCTTCTCACTCCCCATCTGCCTTCCCTCCTCCTGCTTCCTTTGTGTGGTAATGAGATATTGTTCCCGTAGGTACCCAGTCTCAAGGGTCTTGAAGATGTGGCCTCCCCTGTGACCGAGACCATCAGTGGTAATTCACTCCCCTGACCGCTGTGGTCCTCACTCATCACCTGCCTCCCTGCAGCAGCATCCTGCCTGGGTGCCCTGCATCCAGCCTTGCTCCCCTAACTGAGCCCTTCAGCACACCGGTGACACTTCTAAAACGCAACTCAGAACCACCTTGCCTCAGTGGCCGACTCCTTTTCCTTACAATGTCCTGTGTTCTCCCACATTTAGCCTCCCTTTGTCCCCAGCCAGACTGAACTCTCCCATTTCCCCCAGTGCCGCTCTCCTGCCTTTGGCCTTTGTGTGTATTCTTTGTCCCTGCCTGGCTCACCCTCCCGCACAGCTGCTGCTTCCCCCTCAGGCCCCCAGGCCCTTCATCTTCTGCACCACATAGAGCGTCACAGCGTCCGACACTTTATCACGGCCACACTGGGTCCTACTTCATTATTATCTGCTTCTTCGTGTGTCCTGGGTCTGCCTTTCCTACTCGTTAAGTTCATGAGCTGTTCTGTTTTATCCTTGGCCACACTCATCTGGAACACTGAGCAAAGAACTTGGCACGTGGTAGACGTTCAATAGATATATTAAATACCTAAGTAAAATTTCTTTACAGGTTCCTAATATATATCTTGATAGGTGAGAGATATTAGTACTTACTCTTATTGTCATTGTAGAAAACATTTGGCTGTGCTGAGTCTCCATCGCTGTGTGCGGGCTCTTCTCTGGTTGCGGCGAACAGGGGCCGCTCTCCAGTCGCGGCGTGGGCTCGTGGCGGTGGCTTCTCCTGTCCTGGGGCACGGGCTCTGGGACGGACAGCCTTAGTAGCTGCAGTGTGTGGGGCTTCGTTGACCTGAGGCATGTGGCGTCTTCCTGCACCAGGGATCCACCCTGTGTCCCCTGCATTGACAGGCAAATTCTTAACCACTGGACCACCAGCGAAGTCCCAATTGTCATATTTTCTCAGTGAAAAGAGAATTTAAAAGTGTGTAAATGCCATGAATCCTATTTTGAATCTTACATGGAGGACACCTCAGCTGTTTAACTTCTGGTTATATATAAGAAACTCACACGTATGCGCAAGGAAATTAAGGTTATTCACTTTTAAGTATTGTTTATAATAATGAAAAACTGGAAATAACCCCAATATCCATTAATAGGGAAATAAATGCCTAAGCCATTGTATATTCTTACAGTAGAAATCTGTACAGTACTTAGATGAATGAACTCCAGCTGTATGTTTCAACATGGATAGTAGTGAGTGAGTGCTCAGTCATGTCCAGCTCTTTGTGATTTCACGGACTGGAGCCCACCAGGCTCCTCTATCCATGGGTTTTCCAGGCAAAAATACTGGAGTGGGTTGCCATTCTCTTCTCCAGGGGATCTTTCTGACCCAGGGATTGGACTCGTGTCTCTTGCATCTCCTTTGGCATGCGGAATCTTTACCACTAATGCCATCTAAATCTCAGACAATATAATATTGGGCAGAGAAAGCAGTCGCAGAAGGATAATCACATTGTATAAATTTATAAGACCACATAAAACAGTATTATTCAAATGTACAGAAAGGCAAAGTATAGACAGAGGAAGGATATAAAGGATACAGCTTAAGTTCAGCAGGTCTGAAGGTGGGGGATAGGATTCACTGTGACGCACAGAAGACTTTAACAGGTCTGAAACAGATATGGTAAAAATTTAGCATCTGATAAATATTGATAGTAAGTGCATGAGTATTTGCTGTTCTCTCTAGTTGTAGTATATATAAAAATTTCATAATTTTAACTAAAAATAAAGGTTAGAGGGAAATCTGTGAGCTGCTAAAATCCTTTTTTCTTTGTGTAAGCCATTTTTTCAAATAGTAGACTTCTAGGTAATTTACTGACTTCCTTAGATTTTTCAGTGTTTTGTGAGTTTAAAAATTCAAAACTGATAAATGCAACCTTAGACCCTGATCCCCTTAATAAGTACCTAGAGCTCATTTAATAAGAAACAGTCATCCTGTTTGAGTCTGTTCAGATCATATCGTCAGCGTCACGTTCAGCCGAGGGCACCATGTCTGAAAGGGACTTTCCCAGTAGCTCAGCAGTGAAGAGTCTGTCCGCAGGGCGGGAGACACGGGAGATGTGGGTTCGACCCCTGGGTCGGCACGATCCCCTGGAGGAGGGCATGGCAGCCCACTTTAGTATTTTTGGCTGGAGAATCCCATGGACAGAGGAGCCTGGCGGACGACAGTCCTTGGTGTCACAGAGTCGGACACGACTGAAGCGACTGAGTACCACCACGTCTTAAAGAGCTCCCCCTGGTGGACGGCCAGGGACACAGAGGGGCCTGCGCGCCGGGAGCCGCGGAGAGGAGGGTGGGGGGGGCGCAGTGCTGGGCTGTCCTCGGTGCGGGAGGGCCTTTCCGGCAGGTGAGGGAGGAGATATATTCCGGTTGTTCAGGGGTCAGAAGCAGGAGGACTCTCAGGTGAGTGCTCCAGGCATGAAGATCGGGTCTCAACAACTTCCCAGCTCTCGGAGCTGAGCAGGAGTGCAGTTGAGCCCGCTTCAGCTGTTCTGCCCCAGCCCTCGAGGAATTCAGGCAGACTGCAGGGGTGTGCACACAGGAGTCTACCAAACCGTGACCAGCCCTGCCCGCGTATATTAAGTTTTTAGCAGAATGCCAGCATCTCTAGCAGTCGAGCAGAGTGGTGCAGACCAAGGACTTGGGCCAGACTGTCTGGCTGGGGTCGGGGCGCTGCCACTGGCTGATGAAGACTGTCCTGCCATCCTCCCACACCCCCACAAAGTGTCACCGCCATGCCGTCCCCCTCCTCGAGGTGCTGTGGGCTTCCACGAGCGAGGTGTCCAGAGGGCTCAGGCTTGCGTGCTGCTTCCTAAGTGCTGACCTGTGTGCATGTTCACCTGGCAACAAAGAAAGCGTGGCTTTGACTGAAGCCGGGCAGGTTCCTGCCTGCACCCCCACCCCTGTCCCCAGCCCAGGTGTTTGGGAAGTGGGGCTCTGAGCTGGAAAATGACTGAGTGCATTACTTTTGCAGCCTTGCAGTTCTTTGAAGGATTACTGTCAGTGATATTATTAATACGTTCTTAAGATTTTTTTGGACCCCTCTCCAAATGGTTTTCAGGAATTCTAAAATGAGGTGCTTAATAGCAAAAGTAAAAAAACATTTGGGGAATGGAAGAAGACTTGGAGGAAAAATAAAACTTGGCATCACAGAATTTAAATTTTGGAAGCAATGTCATTAATAACTGACTCTTATTATTTTAAACTTGGTAATTATATATAAAATTGTAGGAGAGAAGCATAACCAGTGAGTTAATTCTCATCATAAGTTAAAGTCACTTAGTCGTGTCTGACTCTTTGTGACCCCATGGACTGTACAGTCCATGGAATTCTCCTGGCCAGAATACTGGAGTGGGTAGCCTTTGCCTTCTCCAGGGGATCTTCCCAACCCAGGCATTGAACCCAGGTCTCACAGCTGGATTCTTTACCAGCTGAACCACAAGGGAAGCTCAATTCTTATCATATGTGGTGAGAAAATAAAAAAAGCATGCTTTAAGACTGGATGTCTGCTCTTTCTCCATGTTGAGGTCTTATAAGTAGTTTCTTTGCTATTCTTTGGGTTCATTTTTGCAATATCCTGCAGTGGTGTCTTTACATATATATATATATGTATATATATATATATGATTTCTGATATATTTATGATATATGATTTCTGTACAGTGCTTTTTGAAATACAGCGTTTTGTTGTGGGCCTTGGATTTACAATTAAAGAATATATAGTCTTTTTTTTTTTTGCTGGAAGGTTTCAAGTTGCATCTTTTTTGATAGAGTCAAAAGCACAGTAGATGTGCTCTATCTGCCTTTCTTGTTCACTGATTGCTTGAGGTAGGAGGCGTCAGACTTGGAATTAATGGTCAGTGACTTGGCCGTGCTCTGCGTTATTCAGTAAACCGTGGCCTCCATAGATACCGGTGCCTCCCCAAATTCCTGGCTTCTTATCTTTGCGTGTCTGTCTCTGTGCGCTGGGTGTGTGCACCTGTCTTTGAACCACTATGCGAGGGCCTGTCGCTGTTAATGATTAACACCTCGTGCCAGGAATGTGGGTTTTCCATTACTAGAATGGCCTGTGCCAAGCAATTAAACACATAGCACTGCCTAGTAATCTCAGCAGCCAGAAGAATGTTTTTGTGTGCTTCATAATTTCAAAGAATCCAAAGAGCTTCTGATACCCCAGACTATTTTTTTTATATATATACTTTTGAATGTTTTAAAACTCATTCAGAAGAGTACTTGGCTACTTTCTCTTTGATCTTATTTTTTTCTCTTATGAAGTCTTAAGCAAGTGATTTTTTTTTTTAATTTATAAAGTCACTGCACAGGGTTTTACATTTTAGTTTGAGACCTGGAATTAAAAATGGTTTCTTATTCAATTACTGTGGCAATAACACAAAAAGCCTAAGTGAATTTACAGCCTTTATCTCTTCCTTATGCCATTTCATTCTACAATAGCTAATTGGGTTGTTATCTACACTCCTGAAAAGTAATATCTTAACAGAAGGGCAGACAGTAATGAGTTAGAAGTTGACTGGAATGATCCTCCCCAAATACACTACAGTAAAACCTCCAATTTGAACAAACTGTAAAGCCACCAGTTAAATAATGGATTCCAGAATTGTTTTAAACAGCTAGTGTTTTCTTCTTTCTTTTTCCTTCTCAAGTAATAAATAGTTATTTATATTTGGCACAATATAATGAAGAAATACTGGTCTCTCCTTATAAATCAGCTGATACATATTAGCAGAACTGATTTGAATAGTGATTGGTCTTAAGGAAATCATTTCTCTCATCATTTTGTTTATGAAATTTGTTTAGAAAAAAACAAATTGAAGGAATGTTTCAAAGCTGAGTTTCAGTCTACTTTGGTAGACTTACAGTAGTAAGATCAGAATTGATCCACAAAAAGAACCTTTATTTTTACGACTCTCCTTTTTTTCTTGATATTACCTTATTTGTTTGTGGGAGGATGCTCCTCCATATTTATTTTCCCTTATGAATCCAGTCCCATGGCTCAACTCTCCTCCTTTCCATGAGCGTCTGTCTTGCAGTGATTCTTCACATCAGTACTTTTGAGGTGGCCTCTGGAAAGTATGGCCTCATATGAAGTGTAACATGTTCGCACCAAGCTTGTAGCTCTCTAAGTTCACAGCCCAAGGCTCTGCCTGAGAAGGTGGAGTTTCTCACAAAGTTTTTGGCATTAGGATCTGGGCTTCCCTGGTAGCTCAGATGGTAAAGAACCCATCTGCAATGCCAGAGACTCAGGTTCGATCCTTGGGTCAGGTAGATCCCCTGGAGAAGGGAATGGCTACCAACTCCAGTATCCTTGCCTGGAGGAGAATTCCATGGGCAGAGGAGCCTGGTGGACTACAGTCCATGGGATCTCAGAGAGTCAGACACAACAGAGAGACTAACACACACGTTCTAAGATTAAACTTGTCTGGTGCAGTGTAAACAAAAGTCTGCAAACGCCTGGCTTTCTTTGCGAGTGCTTGATTTATGGCAGGGTAGTCTACAAGAGAAAGCAGTTCAGCACCAAAGGAAGTATTTATGTCTCTGATAAAGAACGGAACACGTTACAGAAATGGAATAAGAATGGGGATGTAGATTAAAAACTGTAGTGTTCTCAGTTTTACTAGTAATTTTTTTATAATAGGAATAAAAGTATTCTTCATAGACTTTCTATTTCTTACCAATTCAATAATTCTAAAACCAAAACTGAGAGGAAGTTACATTTTACTCAGTAAGCGTCATGACAGAGGGACTTCTGTTAGCTAATTCATGACATCCATGCTGTGAAATGACAGTTTTCATCCATCCACGGGAACCTAAACAATTCTCTGTGGACTGACTGTATTTTCCAGTGGCTTGTCCTTTTAGAGCTGTTGCATTTTCATTTCTGATGGGCCTTCACCTGACTCCTGCCACATTAGCTTTACTTTTCCCCTTAGTCTCTCCACCACAGTGTGTTAATTCCCTAAGCAAATTCTTAAATGCCCCAAGGAAGTCGCTAAGGAAAGAAATCTGAACTGCTGCAGTCTTCGGTGACTAGAAGAATTTTCCTTTAATTAATCAAGCTTTCCCTTTGGCTTTAATGGGCCTTCTTTCTTTCTTTTTCCTAATTTTTGTTGAAGCAATGTTGTGTGAGTTTCTCCTGTAAAGTGATCAGCTCTACGTATACTTATATCCTCTCCTTTTTAGATTTCCTCCCCATTTCAGTCACTGATTAGAGTTCTGGGTCTTTTCCAATGGGTCCTTCACATCAGCACTTGGTTACATTGTATGTGCCAGGTGATTGTAAAGGCCAGAAACGAGAGAGAGGGTCTTTACACTTCGGTATAAAGACACGTGATGCCTCTTCTTGGCCATGGACAGATGGGATCAGCGGCCCACAGCTTGACACCCTTCACACTTGAGCTTGTGGCCAGGTGCCCTGCATGCATCCCGTGGACGGGGTGCAGCCTGCCTGTGTCAGGGGACCAGCCCGTAGTGCCTCAGCCCAGGGGGATGCTTCCCTGCCTTCTTCTGAGTTGGGCTTTGAAAAAGGTGGGTAAAACTTTCAGAAAGAACCTTGCAGGAAGAAGGGCAAATCTGAGAAACCGCCTGGTGAGGCACAAAACTCGACACCTAATGATGCTGCGCTGTCACTTCAGTCGTGTCCAACCTTTTGCGACTTAGTGTAGCCCCCCAGGCTCCTCTGTGGGTGGGATTCTCCAGGCAAGAACACTGGAGTGGGTTGCCATGCCCTCCTCCAGGGGATTTTCCCGACCCAGGGATTGAACCTGCATCTCTTACATCTCCTGCATTGGCAGTTGAGTTCTTTACCGTCTAGCGCGCCTGGTGAGACTCCAAACCCCATACTTAATGATGCTAATAGCTCCTAATACAAATGAGCTGCTGCTGCTAAGTTGCTTCAGTCGTGTCTGACTGTGCGACCCCATGGACCGCAGCCCACCAGGCTCCTCCGTCCATGGGATTTTCCAGGCAAGAGTGCTGGAGTGGGGTGCCATTGCCTTCTCCATAGAAATAAGAACCATGGATGAAATAAGCCACTCTGCCCCCCGACCCCCACCCCCAAAACAAAGCAGAACACCCCAGAATTGCCAGATGGAGCTTGTGTGCCCCTGGCGAGCTGGGGTCCAGCCTGGCCTGGCCTGGCTGCGGGGAGGCTCCGGGAGGCCTGTAGTGACCGTGGTCCTGTCCCCCGTCCCGGCGGCAGGAGCTGCGCTCCCGGGAGGAGGAGCTGACGCGGGCCGCCCTGCAGCAGAAGTCGCAGGAGGAGCTGCTCCGGCGGCGGGAGCAGCAGCTCGCCGCGCGGGAGATCGACGTGCTGGAGCGAGAGCTCAACATCCTCATCTTCCAGCTGAACCAGGAGAAGCCCAACGTCAAGAAGAGGAAGGGCAAGTTTAAGAGGAGCCGCCTGAAGCTCAGAGACGGCCACCGCATCAGTTTACCTTCAGGTACGGCCTGCCCCACGTGCCCTCGGAATGGTGTGTTCCTCCCTCCTGTCTGCTGTTTGTTTCATCTGAGCGGGGCTGAGATTTCATGGCTGAGCATCTTCACCTCTTGCTTCAGTTGCGGTCAGAACATAACGACCTAGTGAGTTTTCACTTGTGAAACAGCCTGGGGAGGGAGCATAGGGGACCAGAAGCAGTGTATCTGACTGCGAACATCCTCTCCTACTAATGATGTTTATTGTTTACTCCTTTGGAAATCAAAGCAGAATTCCTCTTTAGCTGATTGCATTGAACCAGCACTACACAACATGGTGAAAATCCAGAACAAGCACATCTTTCTAAAAATACTTAAACAATCAAGAAACATAAAAGCAATGAAATGATTTCTTTGACCTCTACCGGTGGCAGACTTCTGTCTCTAATCATAATAGCAAGAAAAGTAGAGTACACGGAAGGATACAAACTCAAAGTAAATTAGCAGCAAAGAGCTGATTATTTATCTATATATTTAGCATGATACAACAGTTTAGGGTTTTGGTCTTTTGGTGGGCGGGGGATAAGTCAAATGGAACATTTAACTTAAACTTCGTACTTCATTTTTTAACCAAATCAAAGTCTGAAACGAAGGAACAGAGGTATATTTTAACATCGTAATTTAGGCGAACTTTTCATTAGTCATCAAAATTGTTAGGCTACCTTTTAAAATCTGTTACCTTTTAAAATCTGAACATCAATTTCTTGCTTCCACAAGGAGCTGGGCTGTTATCTGGGGCACTGAGGTTGCTGTTCGCACCCTTAGCAAGGTATATTAAGTGCCTCAGTGATCGCCCACCTTCATCTAAGGGTTCAAAATTGTTGAGGTAAAAAAGTGAAAGTTAAAGTTGGTCAGTTGTGTCCAATTCTTTGCGACCCCATGGACTGTAGGCCATGGAATTCTCCAGGCCAGAATACTGGAGTGGGTAGCCATTCCCTTCTCCAGGGGATCTTCCCAACTCAGGGATCGAACCCAGTTCTCCCACACTGTAGGCAGATTCTTTACCAGCTGAGCCAGGAGGGAAGTAAACCAGTAATTCTAGGCAACCTTTTAAAAAATATTTTAAATCATTGTGATATAACATAAATGGATTATGAAGAACTGACTTATTGGAAAAGGCTCTGATGCTGGGAAAGATTGAAGGCAGGAGGAGAAGGGGACAACAGAGGATGAGATGGTTGGATGGCATCCCTGACTCGATGGACGTGAGTGTGAGTAAGCTCCGGGAGTTGGTGATGGACAGGGAGCCTGGCGTGCTGAGGTTCATGGGGTCGCAGAGAGTCTGACATGACTGAGCAACTGAACTGGAGTGGATGACATGTTGGGAGAAACTGAACAGAATACAAAACAGCAAACATATGTCGATTCATAAAGTTCTTCGATGTTCCGTGTTGCGCTTTAAGGTCATCTCCAACGCCCCTCTGGGTCTCACAGTTGCCTTCTCACGGGAAAGGATGATGACAGAGCAAGGGCTGCGCCCGTGGGGCTGCTGTCTCGTTGCTTCAGTCAAGTCCAGCTCTTTGCCACCTGTGGACTGTAGCCTTCCAGGCTCCTCTGTCCACGGGGTTTCCCAGGCAAGAATACCGGAGAGGGCTGCCACTTCCTTCTCCTGGTCAGGGGCTGTTCCCGAGTCTCATATCTCCTGCTTGACAGGTGGGTTCTTTACCACTGAGCCACCGGGGAAGCCCAGCGCATAGAGAATGCGCAGAAGATGTGTATATCTGTGCATGCATCTGTCTCTCTATATATGTATTACATTTCAGAGTGCTCTTTACAGATTCCAGTGTTCTCCTGAGATGTTTGGTAATAGTGTGGAAATTTGATTTAAATAACAGTAACAGTAGTTTTATTTTATGTAAAATATGTATACATTGTCTTGTAAAGATACTACAAAATCCTTGCAGCTTGCTATGTATTGTGACTTCTTTGGTTGCAGAAGTCCTTAATTGATCAGAAAATTGCTGCTATGGGGTAGTCAGAAGTACACAGTATATACATCATTGATTAAGTGATTTGATGAGGTGAGAACTGGCTATGTGGTCCTCATTCATTTTACCTTTGACCTCTTTGGGAGCCAAAAAAAAGGTGCTTTTCCAGGTTCTCTTCTAATGTTTGCTTTTAGCCAAAGTGTAACTTGAAAGACAACTCACTGGACTGTCTGGCATGTCAGACATAATTTAAAATCATCTATTTTCTTTAAGGTAAGGCTTCTTTCTGCTTTTGATATAGACAATAGACAGTCAGAGAGGCATTCAGTGTGAGTTTTCTTCTCTAGTCCTGAGCTATATCAGTGTTCTTCTATCTGTGTTGTGACCATATTACCATAATTAATATTCACTGATTCCCTGGGGAAACTTTGGAGAGGGGAGCTAATTAGGAACTGATGGAAAAGAAACTTGGGGGAAACAATGAAATCATTCCAGTGATTCTTTAATTCATGAGAGAGTGATTAAACAAAATATCACAGGGTCCCTGGGGTGGTGGTTCTCAAATTTTACTTGGCTGGTACCTTGCATTTATTCAGCACTAAGTGAGTATATTTGAATATTTTTGCTGGATTTGTATCATTCCTGGATAGTACTAGTTCCCTTTTCTGTTTCTGAGAATAGAGGGGTCATTTTAGTCACATATTTTTTTTTTACCTTGTGCCACTTAATAAAAGATTCTAGTTAAAACATAACCTCAAAATCTATTGCTGTAGTCCTAATCCATTTTAAAGGCATGAAATGCAGTTTCTGTAATTTAGGGTGGTAGTTACCTCCTCTGCCCACAAGATGGTGCTACATTGCTGTGACACTGGTACCTCTATGGAAACTCATTAGAATCCCCCGACTATACAAGCCACCTCACCAACACACACAAGCAGAGTTTACTTACACAGTATCCCAACATAGGACACACATCCAAAGATCCAGAGAAAAGAATTAGAACTATAAAAACAATTATTTTTCTCCTTCAGTAGTTTTGCTTGGAGAAAGCAATTATTTGTACCTTACATTCAATGGAGTTAGTGGATTCCAATATTATGAGCTGTTAGAAAATTCTTTGAGTTACCAGATTTTAGTGCTATTTCATGGTACATAATTAAGGAAGAAACGGCTGGTAGATGACAGATTGGAGGATGATATAACTTATTTTTCCAGCTACAAACTACTTAAATCCCTTTTGCAGGAATTTTTCCATGTCTATCTAGCTTAAAGAATTTCTTAGAAATGTATCTGAAAAAAAAAAAAAAGAAATGTATCTGAGACTCCGACGAACTGGTTCTTAATATGTATGCCTGCATTTAGATCTTTAATCCATTTTGAGTTTATTTTTGTGTATGGTATTAGGAAGAGTTCTAACTTCATTCTTACAGGACAGCTGTGTGTAAAAACTGGACAGCTGTGTTTCCCAGCACCACTTATTAGAGAGACTGTCTTTTCTCCAGTGTGTATTCTTCCTCCTTTGTCAAAGATAAGGTACCCATAGGTGCATGGGCTTATCTCTGGGCTTTCTATCTTGTTCCATTGGTCTATATTTCTGGTTTTGTTCCAGTAAAACTCACTAATAGTAAATAACAGTTAAGAAAATTTTAAAAGACTTCATTCCTTTTTTTTTTTTTTATAAAGAGATGGTCTAGATAAGATAAGTAATCCAGAGAGCTCTGGTCTCAAGGCATGGGGAGCAAAAATCAGGTTCTCCTAGTAGGAGGTATTCCCTTAGGGTAAGAATTCTAAGAGATATTTTTTCCTTCAAGCTTTCTGTACTGTTTGGGAATTAAACTGATTGGGGTTCAGTTAACCTTCAACTAGCATTGTGTACTCAATTGGTGCAATTGAAGGTTCATAATTTTCATAGATACCCCCTTATCTTTTCTTTTTAATTGTTTTGAAAAATTGGTCAGCCAGTGTAACAAGGGCATTGTGTGTGAGCAACTTTCACACACACACACACACACACACACACACACACACAGAGATCAACCTAGATTGTCTTTTTTGACTAGAGTAGCCAAATCCTCACCTAAGCCTTCTAAAAAGGTGGAGTTAAGCAAAGAATCATTTTGGTGGTTAGAGAATGATTCAGATGACAAGCCAGAACATTGCTTAAAAGTTCTTTCAAACAATTGTTATTAAATTTGAATAATTATCTAATTATTGTAATTTAGTCCTTCATAATCACTGATGACAGCTTGTCATCTTATGGCTATTTATAGCTGGGATGATTTATTGCTGGAAAACTCAAATGTAATTATTCCTGTTGACAATCCTGCATAGCTACCTAATAAGGAAGGTGAACGATTATGCAATGAGGCGGCATAATCTAAGAGTTGGTAAATTAAATTGTGTGCAGTCTTGGGACTTGTAGAGAGAGAAAGAATGGTTATGGCAGATACATTTATACAGTGACCACTTTACATCACTCCTTCTGTATTATGTTCGTTTTGAACCCAAGTTGTGTTTTTAGAACATATAAAATAGATCAAAGAGGTTTTGAAACTTTCAGGAGTTGGTATGTCTCTAAAACCAGGGTATTCTAACTTCAACCACTTCACAAGAGCCAGAGGCCTGCCACACTCACCTGTCTGGCATGCGTGAATGTGAGCAAGCGTGTGTACATGCCTAGGGAGAAAAGGCAGAAGCCCCAAAAGGACTTTTCAAAGGATACTGCAACTTTTAGTGTAAAATGAGGATTCCCACTGAGCCGTGTCAGTGTCCTTCATAAAACATAAATATTGCCAGTGAAAATATACAGGTTTAATCAAAAGCCTGTGGACCACGTGATAACCTGCCATGAGCAGATGCCTTGAGAACAGGTCTAGCAAGCAGTCCAGAAAACACTGGGCATCAGCCAGGACCCCTTAACAGTTCAGCCTGAGTTTTCCTCAATCTGTAACTGGGACAGAATCAACCTTTCTCTGTTTCAAAGGAACAGGATGTTTATCATAAAGAATGTTTTGTTTATGTTTAAAGCACAGAGTGCTCTTTTTTTCCCCTGAGTACAAGTATTTGGTTTTTTTCAGAAAACCAGAAGCACTCTCAGTCTTAGGTATTATTAAGATCCAGTCTTGTGCCTTTGCAACTACCCTGGGCCTTAAAACCTTCCGTGTTGGCTCCCTGACCTGTGCCTGTCGTCTCTTCTCCCATCACTTGTTCTTCGTGGTTTTCCATTCAGATACTGTGGCCTGGTTCTGTTATTCTAGTTCTGAGGCCTGCGAGTGCACGCATGCCTTCTACTCTGGGCTGCAGGCTCCTCTCGCTATAAAAACTTCCATGTGCTTATATGTGCTCAGTTGTGTCTGACTCTTTGTGATCCCATGGACTGTAGCCCACCAGGCTCCTCTGTCCATGGGATTTTCCAGGCAAGAATACTGGAGTTGGTTGCCATTTCCTCCTCCAGGGGATCTTCCCGACCCAGGGATCAAACCCACATTTACTGCAGCTCCTGCATTGCAGCTGGATTCTTTACCACTGAGCCACCAGGCTAGCTGAACCTTTATAAAGCTCTTTGGTCTAAATTGTTTCATATCTTTGGGTGAGAATATTTCTTTCTTTTCCTTTCCCTTCCCCCTAGTTCAGTTAGACATCTGTTCTGATGAACTGTTTTCTTGAATCAATTCTTTCCCTTTCTTAAGCCGCTTTGCCTGGTCAGATCATTCTTTCTTAGATGGTAGGGGGACAGAGCTCCCATCTGGCACTTCACTTCCATCTGCATTGTCTTCAAAACATGATCTCTGCGCTCATGAATACTGTAATCTCAAACAGAGAAAACACTCATTCAGCAAAGATTTGCTCAGCATCTTTCCTGTGCATGGCTCTGTGCCCATTTGGGGGAGATGTTGCAGTGATGGCAACTAACAACCCTCCCAATAGAGAACTAACATTGTATTGGAGGGGGTGAGTCTAAGCTAATAATTAAACAAATGTTCTTTTGTTTTGGCTGTAATTATTAACTACTGTGAAGGAAAAGTCATATGACAGTGATTAGTGGAGCGATGTCTCCTGATCTAAGGCAATCACAAATAGCTTCTCCAAGAATAAAAATTTAAATTGAGACTCAAAGTAGGAATTTGCCAAATATGTGGTCTGGCATGCATGCTCAGTCATGTTGGACTTTTTGCAACCCCATGGACCATAGCACATCAGACTCCTTTGCCCATGGGATTTCCCAGGCAAGAATACTGGAGTGGGTTGCCATTTTCTACTCCAGGGGATCTTCCTGACCCAACCAGGGATCAAACCCACATCTCCTGCATTGGCAGGCAGATTCTTTACCACTGAGCCACCTAGGAAGCCCCACCAAATTTGAAGGGAAGCCAAAGAACAGGCAGGAAGCACATGGGAAGAAGTTTGGTTTCTTTGAGGAATTGAAAAAAGACCATTATGGTTTGACTGTACCTGCTGGTTCAAATTCAGCCTCCCACCTCTTTCCTGTAGCCCGCAAACTAAGAACGGTTTATACACTTTAAATACTAGAAAAGAAGATTTTCTGACCCATGAATCTTCCAGGAAAGGTAAACTGCAGCGTCCATAGCAGCATTGCGTTGGAACACATGCCTTTGTTTTTGTTGGAATGCTTTCCTGCTCCGTCAGCAGACCATGTGGCTCATAGGAACTGCAATATTTACTGTGTGGCACTTCTTTGGAAAAGCCTGCTCTCCCCTGGTCTAGACCATGGTGAGTGATGGGTGGCACAAACAACCCATATCAGATTTGCAAGGAATTAGAGGGGATGTTATGATTTCGACCTATAATTTTAAGAATGGTGAGAACCCTTCAAAGGACTTTAAGCAGGAAATGACAAGCATGTACCTCGTGATTTCCCTGATGGTCCAGTGGTTAAGAATCTGCCTTCCAGTGCAGGGGATGTGGGTTCGACCCCTGGTTGGGGAACTAATATCCCATGTGCCTCAGAGCATCTAAGCCTGTGTGCCACAGCTACTGCGTCCGTGCTGCAGCAGAGACCCTCACAGCCACAAATAAATAAGCAAGCAGGCCTCTGGCTGCTGTGAGGTAGATCTGAGGGCTCAGGTGGAGTTGCTGGAAGATGATAGACCAAAGGATTGGAGCAGCCTCAGCGTGAAATGGTGGTGGTGGAGATGGAGAGAACAGGAAGTGTCATTAATGTGTGTTAAGTATTTTTTATGCTTACATGCTTAGTCACTCAGTCACATCCAGCTCTTTTGTGACCCTGTGGACTGTAGCCCACCAGGCCCCTCTGTCCATGGGATTTCCCAGGAGAGGATACTGGAGTGGGTTGCCAATTTCCTCCTCCAGAGACGGAACCCCAGTCTCCTGTATTGGCAGAAAGATTCTTTACCACTGAGCCACCTGGAAAGCCCAAGTACTTTCTGTACTTCTTTGTATTTAAGTTTTCCCAACTGTCCTGTGAAGTGGGAATCATTATTTTTTCCATTTTTGTCAATGAAGATGCTGTGACTTACAGAGATGAAGTCACTTTCCACAAATTCATGTGGCTTAGTAAGTGGTAAGTTGGGCTTCACATGTGGAGTTTGCTGACTCCAGAACCTGGAATAGAAATTTCTCAACAATAGTTCTAAGAAGAATACAGAACAGAATTTACAAGATATTTTGTGTTTGATTGGATGTGGAAGGTTAGGGAGAACACAATATCAAGGAAAGCTTCAGATTTCTAACATGAGTAATTGGATAGCTGTCTTGTCTACCAAATTTGAACTCCTCATTCAATAACATGTGCTTCTTGAAAGTATAATTATTTTATACAATAAGGTAAATTATAGCTTTCTTCAAGTGTAAAATGAACATGTCAAAGATTTTATTTAATTAATATTGATTAATTAATTTTAATGGGGAATTAGTTAAAACTGGTTCACATGGGAATTTGAGGAGCTTAGTATTTATGGTCAATTTAATAAAGAAATCTTAGCATTCGATTGCTAGGCTACATACAAACTTGGTTAATGCCCAATATGGCAATAAATAATAACCTTTGGGATTTTCTTTCACACCAGGCAAAAATTATTTGCATCATCACCAGACTAAATCTACAAGTTAACCTCTGTGTCTACTGAGTTGTAAAAATAGCCCCATCAATATAAAATTAGTCAGAGGTTAAGCTTGACACCATGATGAAAGAATACCCAGTCATTTCTTTTTCCTGCTTCTAAGTTTTCAATACTTTTTCTGACAGTTTACAAAGTTTTCTTTCCTCTGGTAATATTACTTTTCTTTCATATGTTCCCATAGTTCTTGGCATTTTGTCTGGCATGACTGTATCACAGTTAGATAATAATAACCATCATCTGTAGGTACCTTAGCCACCAAATGCTTTTAATGTTTAGGCTAACCCTAACTGGGTCTGAAGATGAAACTGACAAAGCCAAATCAATAGCGGAAAAGCATAAAAATGTGTTTAATATAAGTTTCTGTGACATGGGAGCCTGCATAAGGAAATGAATACCCCCCAAAAAACCAGACCTGAATATTTCCATGCTAGGTTGATGAAGAGTGAACCGTCTTGTAGAAATGTAACAGGTTAAGGAGTAAATGTGGCTTCCTGGGTGGCTCTGTGGTAAAGCATCTGCCTGGAGTTTGATCCTGGGTCAGGAGGATCCCATGGAGGAGGAAACGGCAACCCACCCCAGTGTTCTTGCCTGGGAAATCCCATGGGCAAAGGAGCCTGGTGGCCTACAGTCCACGGGGTCACGAAGAGCTGGACACGACCGAGTGGCTAAACACCACCACAGAGGAGCAAGCGTTGGGGCAGCATGTCCTGAACCCACATGAGGAGGGTTTCTGTGCTAATCACCACGGCAGCCCCGCGGTGGTGTCTGCCGTGCTAGTCAAAAGCCGCGGAAAGCGGCTCCAAGAGGCACCCTGCGGGCTGGGGTCCACAGTCAGTGACAGAACCAGGGCGCGTTTAACCCAGGCTGTCTCCTCTTTCAGTTTCCTGTCGACTGTGTCGGCCTGAACGCAGGGAGCTCTTTTTCCCGGGAGACTGCTGGGTTCTGCAGATGCTCAGTAATAGTTCATTTCCTTCTGAGAGTGTGTGTCCCAGTGTGCTGCCTCCTGTACCAAGATTCTGAGTCATTATTTATGGACTCGAATCCTGAATGAAGGAGAAGAAAGAAAACAGGAACAGACTCTGAGACATACCGTATTCTTACTGCCTGGCAGTTTCTGCTTTTATTGCCACATACCAAAGACGGGGCTCTGAAAATCACCTAACACCCTCAAATCTCAGTTCTCATTTTTTTCCCCATGTCCAACAGACTTCCAGCACAAAATAACGGTGCAGGCGTCCCCCAACTTGGACAAACGAAGAAGTCTGCACAGCAGCAGCTCCAGCCCGCCCAGCAGCCCCACGGTGATCCCCCGCCTCCGAGCGATACAGCGTAAGCTCTCTCCCCCTTGGGGTCTTCTGGGTGGGTTTCTGTCACTAATGGACTTGGATTCAATTTAAGCAGACATGTTTTTATAACTGGTTTCTAAGCATGTGAAACACAGGAGGTATCATAACTATTTGGAAATCAAAATTTTCTTCTTAGTCTAATTTTCTTATTTTCACAGTAAATGATTTTTAGACTCCACACAATTGGTGACGTTACCAGGCCACAGAGTAGAAACTCAAATGAGATCTCAAGACATTTTGTGAAGCCTGTACCTGCGATGTTTGTATAACTTAATTACATCAGTAGCATACTTGTGGATATTTTGAAAACTGAAATCCAGAATATGGGGTTACTTCCAGTTGTTTTGTAAAGAAAACAGTATTCTGCTTTTGGGGATTTAGCTCTCATTTGGTGTGTATTGACCAACCTAATGCACATGGCCCCCACGTTAGGGTAATTCAACTTAGGGTTTTTTGACTTTACAATGGTTTTAAACTGATTCACGTTCAGTGGAAACCATGCTTTGAATTTTGATCTTTTCCTGGGGAGTGATGCAAGGCACCCTTCTCTCTCAAGATGCTGGGCTCCCAGTCAGCCCTGCCATCATGAGGAGAAATAAGCCATATACTCACAGCTGCTCTGTTTTTCCGTTTCACTACTGGATTCCGTCAGTTACATGAGATATTTAAGTTTATTATAAAATAGGCTTTGCATTCGATGATTTTGCCCAACTATAGACCAGTGTGACTGTTCTAAGCGGGTTTCCCAGGTGGCTCAGATGGGAAAGAATCTGTCTGCCACGCAGGGACACGGGTTCATTCCCTGAATCGGAAAGATCTCCTGGAGAAGGAAATGGCCTCCACTCCAGTATTCTTGCCTGGGAAATCCCATGGACAGAAAAGCCTGGAGGGCTACAGTCTATAGGGTCACCACAGAGTTGTACACAACTTGGCAACTAAGCAAACACAGTAACTCTTCTAAGCACAGTTTTAAAAATTAATTAATTTATTTTAATTGGAGGCTAATTACTTTACAATATGGTAGTGGTTTTCGCCATACATTGACGTGAGTCAGCCATGGCGGTACATGAGCACATTTAAGGCAGGCTGGGCTAAGCCATGTTTGGTAGGTCAGGTGTATTAACTACATTTTCACCTTACCATGGTTTATTGGGATGTAACCACATCATAAGTCGAGGAAGATCTGTCCTTCAAAATACCACTTAGTATTTGGTTTTAGAGTGTTCAGCCTAGTGGAAAAAATACATAAACTAATTCATCAAGCCGTGCGAGTTTTAGTTAGACCCGAAGTGTATATTTTTACCCCCTGTGTAGATGTGTCATAATGTTTTCAGCTGTGTTTTTAGGACCTCTGGTGTGTGACAGGATTGTTTTCCAAGTGTGTAGCAACCACAGCCACTCTCCCCATGATTCTCAAGCAGAGAGGGGCTGGCAGTTGTGTCATACATGTGTGTCAGCGACAGGTGGAGGTCAGACGTGAGTGTAAACCTCCCCACAAGGGAATGAGATAAGGCAAGATGTGGGAAAACTTGTATGTGTTCAGATTTTAAAAGGTAATTGTAGCCAAACAGTTGTGATGACTAAGGAAATAGTAGCTGAAATTACAGTTTCAAAATAGACCTTTGTTCTTACGTTCTAAACTTTGATTTGGTTAAAAAATTAAGTACTAAGTTAAATGTTCAATTTGCCTTTATTTTTTCTCCCAAGTAAAATGAAATCCTAACTATTGCATCATGTTAAATGCATAGATAAAGAAATAATCAGACCTTTATGGCTACCTCAAATTAGTATCTTTTACTTTTCTAACTATTACGTTTAGAGACAGACGTTTGCCTTGAGTAGGGTGAAAGAAATAATTTCTTCATTGTTTTCATGTTTCTCAATCATCTATACACTTTGAGTAAGATAGTTTTACAACTGATTTGATTCATCCTAAAACTTAAAAAATTTGTAATTGGTTAATGAGTGATGCTCTCTGTTTAGTGACCTCAGATGAAAGCAATAAAACTTGGGGCAGAAACACCGTCTGTCGACAAGAAGAATTTGAAGATATAAAAAGGAATTTCAAGAAAAAGGGTTGTACCTGGGGTCCAAATTCGATTCAAATGAAAGAAAGAACTGATTGCAAAGAAAGGTACATGTGTGACATTGGTGGTATTTCAGTCTGCACTGTGACACGGGGCACTGCTTTTTTATTCATTTACTTTTTACCGGGGCCTTTTAAATGTTGCATTGGCCAGACTTACCTTTTAAAAAGCAGTTAGAGTAATACAAAGATACCTGAATAGTAAGTTAACTTCTAGGACGAGCTTATCACACTAAATTAATTATTATTTGGTTAAGCAGTAAAAAATGCTTTTCCTGTCTCGTGTTAAGGTTTTACTGGTGCTTTGTTAGCTCTGTAAACACAGGATCCAAATGTGTTTTCTTTACCACCTAAAAATTTTGTTAATGTGTATTTACCAAAACCTAATTTGTGTTTCATGTGGTTCTATTATATCAAAATAAACATTTTTCTCTTGTAGAATA
This sequence comes from Odocoileus virginianus, assembly GCF_023699985.2. Taxonomy (NCBI): domain Eukaryota; kingdom Metazoa; phylum Chordata; class Mammalia; order Artiodactyla; family Cervidae; genus Odocoileus; species Odocoileus virginianus. Next base: position 82,874,985 of record NC_069680.1, on the reverse strand, counting down.
AGACCTCTCTCAGATGGCAACAGTCCTTGGTCAACCATATTAATAAAAAATCAGAAAACCATGCCATTGGCTTCATTATTTGTGGACCAGCCAGGTAAATGGATTTCAGGGAACAGACTTAGCATCTGAGTGCTCTGGAAGTGATGTCAGAAGGGTTAGCAGCATCAGAGTGGCAGTGGGGTGGACTGAGCTTTTTGAGCTCAGTCCTGGCAGGCTTCTGGCAGAGAGTGGTCATCAGGCTCCACGCTGTTTACTAGGAATTTGTAACTCCTATTCTTTATCAGAAAAACTAGTGTAATTTATTAGATAGATCCAAATTAATTGAGTATGAATATGAATATGAATAATTGAATATGAAAATGTAGGCACCCTGAAATTTTACTGAGGTTATATTCCCACCCCACAACATGATAAAATATTGTCAAGCTAGTTAGCTGTGGAAAACTACTGCTGGAGAGTATTACATTGGAATCTCTAATTTAAGTAAGTCATCATTGCTTTCAATATTCAACATTCCTGTTCGGTGTTCAGATATTAAAAGATTGAAGAGATATGGCAGCTGTTGAAAACCTTCAATGGTGGCTGTCATCAAAGAAGACAAAATTGGTCTTTACCCTCAACAACTTAAGACAGCTCTTTGATACTGTGATGAAAGGAAAGATGCTTTAGCTAAACATGGTATAAATGTCTTGAATTTATTATCAGTGCTGTGTTCAATTTTACACACACCTTATCACTCACTGTTCATGTTTAGTTTTCTTCTGTGTTATCACAACCATGTGGTTTCAGCATAAATATCTGCATGAACATTGAGGTAAACAGAGGCAGGTCCCCTCTGAATCCTGGATTCAGAGCACTTTCTGACACCAGATTTGTTACTGTGTGCTGACTCTAGGCAAGAGGTTCTCTCTATATACTGCAGTGCGTCATCAAATGTCATTTGAGGAGTCATGAAGGGCAATTAATAGTAACAAAGCTGTTATTTCTACAGTACATGTTTCATTATTTGTGACTGGATAGTCCTCCTGCCTTTTTTTTTTAATGTTTTTATTCTTTCTTAATATATTTTGATCCTATTAATAACTCCTCCACAGGACAGTTGGAGGAAGTCAAAGGATTTATGTGGCTGACCCAGCTGGGTCTCCACGAAGTTAACCCTGTAGTTCATTGGAAGGGGCAGTGAGCAAAGGGCTTACACTGTCTGTCCTGCCTGAAGGCCCCCTCCCACCTCCCATCTGTGTGGCCTGGTCCTTCTATGAGTTTATGTCTCAGCTCAAGCTTTTCTGGAAAGCCTTCCCTGACCACCTCAGCTGAAGTATCTCACCCCAGCCCTCTACCTCAGTACCTGTTTTTATTTATTTATCACTGTTTTGTTTTTTATCTCATGAGGCAGATTTTTCTTTCATTCTTCAAGAAGGAAAAGCACGCAAAAGCACACAAAAGAAATGCAGAAAAATGTGGTAGGGTAAAAGTGACACAAGCCAGAATATTCAAGCGGCCTTATTTTGTTGCTCCATTTTCCCCATAACATTTTTTGGTTTTGTTTTTATTTTTTAATTTATTTATTGGAGGATAATTGCTTTACAATATTGTGTTGGCTTCTACCATATATCAACATGAATCAGTCCTGGTTATACCTATGTCCCCTGCCTCTTGAACCTCTCTCCCTATTCATCACTCTTACCTAAAATTCTTATTTGTCTGCACAGAACCCATAATGTATGTGTTCTTCATCACCCGCAAATTAGAATGTCAACTCAAAGCCAAAAAGTTTATCTGTTGTGTTCACCACTCTACCCCCAGTGCCTGGTGCCTAGCAAGCATTCAACATCTCTCAAATGCCTAAGTGACTCCCAAAAGGACGATATGATCTTGTGCAGATATTGATCACGTTTACCTTGGTTTCAGGGCTTGCAAATGCCCCTGCTTGCCGGCTCCTCTGCAGGGAGCCTGAGTCACCGCACCCTGGATACCCTTCTGCAGGGTCCTCCTGGACGAACCATTTGCCAAACAGAAAAGGACTCCATGTGTCATAATGTAGAATATGTATCTATTAGATTTCAGCTTTGTTTTACAATGTAGTTTTCATGGTTTTTGCTGTAAAATGGTCCTAGCGTGTGTGCGTTTATCCTTCTCTGTAGGTGCTTGTGAAGAGCCAAAACTTGCCCCTGACGGGTTGGAACACAGAAAACCAAAGCAGATAAAATCGCCAACTCAGGCCTACATCGATCTACCTCTTTGGAAAGATGGCCAGAGAGAGAACCCAGTGGAACCCGAAAGCTGGGAGGAGGGAACCCCAGTGAGCCCTGCTGCCGACACTCCTCAGGGGAGCCCCCCAAACAGTCTGAGCAGATCCCCCCCGAGAAAGAAAACGGAGTCCGCTCTGTACGGCTGCACCATGCTGCTGGCATCGGTGGCCCTGGGCCTGGACATACGGGAGCTCACGAAAGCACAGGCTCCTGAAGACCCGTTGCCCAAGGAAGACAGGAAGAAACGTGAAGGCATCTTCCAGCGGGCACCGAAGTCCCGCCGCAGTGCCAGCCCTGCGGCAAGGCTGCTGGCTGCGGGCGAGGGAGCCGGCAGCACCCCCTCACTGCCACCGTCCACCACTGCAAACCTCCTGTCGGCGCCTTCCCTCTCCACCAAGTGCCTGCTGCAGGCCGCCGGCGAAGACTGCTTCGAGAGCAGCACGCACGTCTCCTGTGCCCCTCGGGCGCCCACCCCAGACCCCTGCGCTGCCTTTGGAGGGAGGGGCCGGAAGTCCACCGCCGTGCCCGGACTGGAGACCAGCCGTGACGGGTGGGGAAACCTGCCTCCCTCCTTCGCGGAGCTGACACGTAGGGGGACGGCAGCGGCTCACGCTGCTGCTTCCAGAGAGAGAGCGGCTCGTCACCGCAGGACCATGTCTGACGGAAGCGCTCCCCGGCCCCCAGGTAGGCTGCCTTCACGGCTGACGGTACCAGACACCGCTGCAGAGACTGGACCGTGAAACTGTATGACTCTCTGGTTCCCTTTTCCACGTGATTACATTCCACAGATTACAAATCTGTTTTCACTCTTTACAGAGATCTTTGCATTTTACCCTTTCATTTGACTTTCATTTCATTTCATTCTTTGATTTGACCTTAACTATCATTTAGATTCTGGGGAAAATATAACCAAATTTCAGCAACTTAAATACTTAATAGCATTAAGTATTAAATACTTAATAGCATTAAAACAGAGCGAGCATGTGGAGAATAACTGCTCTAAGCCCCTCATGTTAGGAAGACAATCATTTGACAAAGTCTGAACCAATAATTAATGGGAGAGCTGCTGCTAAAACTGGTTGTCCTACCTCCCCTGTGGTGTCATGTCTTCTGCATCACCTGACATCACTGTCCAGCATGTTGAGATTGAGTTTAGGGGGTATAAAAATCAAATGGACAGTAGATGCTATGTGGGGGTTAACTGCTATTTCTTTTGTATGTAAATGTGATTATAATCACGTCGGATATGAATCATGAGGATTAAGTGAGATAATATGTATGAAAAATGCTTTTTAGATCATCAAATGTTATGCTGGGATTGGTTATAAAGTGTATTAAAACTGAAGCTTCCATGTGCTTTATCTTTTCCTTTATCTCTTTAAGTGTGCTACAAGTGGGCACAATGTTTTTCATATTATTTTTCATTGTCTTTAAATAAATTGGTTTATTGCTCTTTTATGAGGCAATAAAGTATTAGTAATTTATAATTGCACATGGTGAAATCCCACCACAATAATCCCATAAGAACTTTTTTCCTTAATTTGAAGCCAATAGTTATCTGCTAGAGCGACTTGGAGAAGGAAATGGCAACCCACTCCAGTGTTCTTGCCTGGAGAATCCCAGGGATGGGGTCGCACAGAGTCGGACACGACTGAAGTGACTTAGCAGCATCAGTAGCAGAGCCGTAATAGGGCTTCCCTGGTGGCTTAGCAGTGAAGACTCCCCCTGCCAATGCAAATGACCTGGGTTCAATCCCTGGGTCAGGAAGACCCCCTGGAGGAGGAAATGGCAACCCATTCCAGCATTCTTGCTTGGGAAATCCCATGGACAGAGAAACTTGTCAGGCTACAGTCCGTGGGGTTGCAACGGAGTCGGATGCAACTAAACAACAGAGTGGTAATAAGTCAGTTCTTCAGAACAAAACAGGGAAGGTGTAACATGTAGAAACATAGCTGTTTCCTTATTTTCATTAATTTTTTCAAATTATCACCTGAAAGTGAATTCAGTCATATTCACCATCATTTTACGCCTTAATTTTAGTCCTAAGTCTAATCCCATTCTGAAATCTATCCTGTTTATTAAACAATTTTAATGATCATTGTTCCGAGTATCTGATGGTGATTTAGCTCTTTACAGTTGTAGTTTCCATAGATTCAAGCAATCTTTCCAACTTTGAGGTGCTTTTCAATAAAAACAAACCTTATATCCTAACAGTTTGTAAAGTAAGGTTTGTGTTCAGGTTCTTTTGTCAAAGCTTACTTAAGGTGGTCACCTCAGTGAAGTCACCCAGTTTATTTTCCTTGATGTCCATCATTTTCAATGTCACTGTCTAATCACACACTCTCTTTGCCAGCTGGTGCAGCTCTCATCTCAGCCCCCGGAGCCTCTGAACTGCCTCCTGAGTGGGTTTGGGGGATGCCCCCCTCCCTGTCTGGACCTCACAGTGACCTGCCAAGTGAGGTCCCACCTGAGAAGCAAAGAGCTGTCCATATGGTGCCGCTGCCTCGCCCTCCCCCTCTAAGAAGCCGAGGAGGTGCCCTGCAGGCCTTCCTGCCGAGCACAGAGCCTCAGCCCTCACAGGCTGGCCCTGCAGTGGGTGGTCCAGGACCAGCCCACAGCTGTCCTCTCGGCCCCAAGAAGAGGACTCAGCCCCACGTGCCCTCCTTACTGGACACCGACGTGGAAGGCCAGAGCCGGGACCCCCGGCGCCTCTGTGCAGGATGAGAGGCAGAGGGAGCCGACCGTCTCTGCACGAACTCGAGAAAGAATTTCTGTCTTAAGTGCCTTCTTGTTCAAGCATTTCTTTTTGTTTTCTTAAGGTGAACAAATGAAAACAAGGTGTCTACCTTTTAATTGTTTCATGCTGCTGTGTTTTCAAAGCTGTGGCCGTGTTACTGAAATAGTAATGGATGTCTAACTTCTCCAGAAATGGAAGTAATTGTTGTTGGCTGACTATACAGTTTGTCCACTGGATTCTTACCTAGCAACTTGAAATACTACAATACCATAAAGCAAGAACTGTACAACAAAGTGAATCTATGTTTAAGCACAACTCTAAATGCTTTTTTTCCCATTTATATTCCTTTCTGGTATTGTTGTTCAGTCGCTAAGTCGTGCCTGACTCTTGGCGACCCCACAACATAAAAATTGTAAGTGCGCCATTTTTGTTTCCTTCCTTCCTGTTGCCTTCCTTCATTTTCTATTTTCCTTTCCCTTTTTTTTCTTCATTTCTTTCTTTTCTTTTGTTACTTGTGCAACAAAAGCCAAGAATAATGTGATATTAGTGAGTAAAGTTATCTGTTTTTAAAAATTTGATAACTAGAATAGATGCAGAGTCCTATTTAAGCTACTTAAGTTCAGCAATAGGCTTATAATGCACAAGTATGTCCAAATCTTATCTAAAATATGCAATGTTTCTCTCTTTGAGAAAATTTTACTGAATGCAATTTATGAAGGTTTTAATGAATGTAACTTTTAAAAATTTTATCCATTGGAACTCCAAAATAGATTTAAAACAAATCAGTCATAACATTTGACTTAGACCATACTGTGTACAGCTGAGACACATTATCCTGTGGGTTCTCCCTGTGAAAAAGGTCCCCCGTCAGCAGCAGCCATTGATTTGGCATCCAGAAGTTTAAAGCTTTTCCTTTTACCATGGGGTTTTTAAAAATTAATTGTGTCATGCATTGTAAACATTGATGTCATTTAATTTTTATTTTCTCTATTTAAATGCATAATCATCCCAGTAACCTCAAATACAGTCAGTGAGAAACACTGCAAAGTCAAGAAACAGCAGTACTATTAGAATTTAAGTATTTTCAAATAATAGTTATTTCACATTTCACTTAATTGTGGATAAATGTTAGATATCTGCTGGGTGAGATAAGTTGATGTCGTAGAAAGGAGAAATATAGATTATTTTCAGATGTGGATTTATAAAATGAATCTTTGGATAGCAGATCAGATTTTTAAATGATTTAAAATTATTTTATGAGTCACTTTTATGAATTATGCAGATATGCTACAAATAGACTACTGAGTTATTAAGCTATGAAATGGCTATCCAGGAGCTTGGTAAATTGTCTGGGTTCTTCTGTTAAATATGTTATGCTAATCATTAGAATATGATTATTCAGATGACAGATAATAACTATCTTAAATTTTCCATACAGTGAAAAACTTTAATTGCAAATATTACTTGATACTTCATTTAAAATTTTTCCTTGGTTAAGAGTTACTGAATAATTGAAAGGTCAGCAATATAAATTAAATCAAGTGTGATAAAATATCTACCTATAGTAGATTTTTTAAAAGTAAAATTGTATTATTTAGCCATTTTGGAACATCTTAGTCATCTAACAAGTATACCCCAGCAAATAAAGAACAGGGCATGAAAGGATTATGTTAATATAAGCGCATTTTGCCCTAAAGAAAACAGTCTTGTGTTTAAGATTCTTGCAGCAAAATCTCAGGTACTTAATTACATTTTGGTGTGTTATGGTCCATTCTGTGATTTGACTTCCCTTTGGGGTGGCTGTTGAATTATGTAACAGAGATTTGGTTTCCTCAAAATTGTATCACACTTGAAACTATGGTTGAGTACTTCATACTCAGTCACTTGGGGGCATATAACTTCCAGCTAAAAGTAAAGGAAATATGTGCCTACAATAATACATGAAACAAGAAATATAGAAATTATGTTTTCAATTTTGCTTCTACCAAAACCCTGTGTGTATTTGTGTGTGTGTGGCATGTGTGTCTTTGTGTGTGTGGCATGTGTGTGGTGTGGCATGTGTGTGTCTGTGTGTGGCATGTGTGTGTGGCATGGCATGTGTGTGGCATGTGTGTGTCTGTGTGTGGCATGTGTGTGGTGTGGCATGTGTGTGTGGCATGTGTGTGGTGTGGCATGTGTGTGTCTTTGTGTGTGGCATGTGTGTGTGGTGTGGCATGTGAGGGTGACATGTGTGTGGCAGGTGTGTGTCTTTGTGTGTGTGTGGCATGTGTGTGTGGCGTGGCATGTGTGTGTGGCATGTGTGTGTGGCATGGCAGGTGTGTGTGGCAGGTGTGTGTGGCGTGTGTGTGTGTGGCATGTGTGTGTGGCGTGGCATGTGTGTCTTTGTGTGTGTGGCATGTGTGTGTGCCGTGGCATGTGTGTGTGGTGTGGCATGTGTGTGGCATGTGTGTGTCTTTGTGTGTGGCATGTGTGTGGTGTGGCATGTGTGTGGTGTGGCATGTGTGTGTGTTTGTGTGTGGCATGTGTGTGTGGCGTGGCATGTGTGTGTGGCATGGCAGGTGTGTGTGGCAGGTGTGTGTGGCGTGTGTGTGGGGGCATGTGCGTGGCGTGGCATGTGAGGGTGGGGAGTGATGGGTGTCCATCTGTCTGGTTCCTCTACTCTGTTCTTGTTTGGCTTTATTCAGTCAACTTTACATTATGAATTTAGAAATGAAGCTATATTAAAAAGACAATTATGATAAAAGGACTCAATCTCACGTTACTGCAGATAGTTATTTTTTTCTGAGATCCACTGTACATCTGTGATTTTCTCTGTATATTAGTATAGTTAGCAGAATCTGGTTATTTATTTTCATATAGACTTAATAACTCACTGAAAGATAAACTGATTTTTATTAGTCAACAATTACGGTGCTCCCACTGCAGAGATTTGAGGCCTGGGCCTGATATGCTGTATTATGAAGCTTTGTGACTGAAAAAGATGTTTACATATGTTGTCTATTTTTTTAATAAACTTTTTTTTATAGTTTATCTATTTGCTCAGTGGCTTTGGTCTACTCCTGATGATTGCGACTAGTTTGTAATAGTTTATTTTTTATTCAATAAGGGAAAGTATGTTAATAAGATTATTAATAAGCCAGGTATTAACCTGCTAAATTGATTAAATGGAAGGATCATGAAATGAACCATGGGATTAAATATCTTTTTTAAAGTATAATGAAATGCTTTATTTCAAATGTTTGGTTTACATGTGCATTGAAACGTTGCATTTAATTCCACTGTGAGAATTTTGCAAATCTCGCTTTTCAGAAAGCACGTTTTGTCAGAGTGAATTACTGTATGAAGTAAATATCAGTTGATGCTAGAGGGATGTGGTTAATGAGACATATTCATTATTAGAATGTTTAAATCAGAAGAATTTCAAAAAACAACCTAACATCTGGTGATTCTTGGTCGGCAATAAAGACTTGGGTGAATTAGGAAAGAAGCATTTCTTGCAGATCAAGGCAACAAACTATTATTTAAGAGGGAGAAAAATGTAACATCTATTGTATAGCTGCTAAGTGTTAAGACCTCTCCTAGGTGTCATATAAGACACTTCCTTTAATTCTCTTTAGCAGAGTTTGTGAGGGAGGTAGTAGTATCCCTATTTTATTAGATATGAAACAGGCAGAGAAATGTGATAAACTTCCAAAAACCCACCAACATGTACCTGTTCACTGCTGTCGTATAGTACAGAAGATGGACACATCTGCAGGGTGACTTTGTAAATGGAATCCAAAGTTAAGGTAATTTTTCACTCATCAAAAAGTTCAAAATTCTAAGGTTCTCCCTGGTGGTCAAGTGGTTAAGACTTGGAGCTTCCAAAGCAGGGGCAGTTTCAATCCCTGGCCAGGGAACTAAGATCCCATATTCCATGCGGGTGGTCAAGATATTAAGAGAAAAAAAAAATTTTAATTCTAGAAATGGATGAGTTCTTACTTAAAGACAAAGCTAACAGTGTAATATGGTGGGATACTTCCTAAGTAATTGTAAAATGAAAGTAGTACAAACTTCATATGTAATAGGTCAACTCAGATAAAAGTAGGATTCTGTTCGATGGTTTTTTTTTTTCCTTTTTCAATGGATTTATAAGTATGGTGAAATTATTTAAGAACTGCAATATTAATATAAAATACTTGGACTTAAGCTGTCTGTACTCTTCTGAAACGGTCAATATGCTAAAACATGAGACTTAGAGGTGAAACAATATAATAAGTACCATACAGCAGAGCAAAATTTTGTTGTTGTTTAGCAAAAAATAAATTGAATTAAGGACTTTCCATAGCCACTGGGAAGAACTAAAGGAATTCAGTGATGAGCGAGAGAGACACCAACTGTGTACTTTGCTGCATGGTTCTTAAGATCCAAGAAGACAGACACTGAGAAGCTAAGCAGGGCCAGTTTTGTGGGTCCATGGCTTTGGCATCACACTCGGAATAGTCCCTGAGCTCGATTTTAACGCTTTGCTAACACCATCTTGAAATCCTTAAGAGATCTTGAACATGAGACCCCTCATTTTTATTTTGCACTGGGCCCGACAAATTCTGTGGCCAAACCTGACTACCAGGCTCCCCCTGTGGCTCAAATGGTAAAGAATCTGCCTGCAGTGCAGCAGCCCTGGGTTCAGTCTCTGGGTTGGGAAGATCCCCTGGAGAAAGGTAATAGCAATCCACTCCAGTGTTCTTGCCTGGAGAATCCCCATAGACAGAGGCGCCTGGCAGGCCACAGTCCATGGGGTCACAAAAAGTTGGACACGCGTGACTAACACACACACTGACAACAAGTGAAGAGAGTGTTATAAAAGGTGACATTGCTGCTTAGTAGCACTTCAGAGCAGACCTGACCGGGGTGTTCAGAAACCGGGACCTCTGCTAGGTAAGAGGAGATCCCTGGAGAGTTGCTAGCTTGTGACTCAAGTCATGTTTCTCTTGGTAGTTTCAGGATTTCTTCTTTGCCTTTCAGCATTTTTACCATGGTCTGTCTTGGTGTAGATCTCTGCTGTGGATATATCATACTTGGAGTTTTTTAATTTCTTGGATGTGTAGTTTTTTTCCAGCAAATTTGCGGTTTTCAGCCATAATTTCTTCAAATATTTTTTTTGCTCCTTTTACTCTCTCCTGGGACTCTCTTTACACCTAAAGTGGTGTACTCACTGGTGTCCCACATTTCTCTAAGGCTCTGTTCATTTTTATTCATTCTTCTGTTTCTGTTTTCAGATTACATAATCTATATTGAGGGCAAGAGGAGAAGGGGGCAACATGAGATGGTTGGATGGCATCATCGACTCAATGGACACGAGTTTGAGCAAACTCAGAGAGAGAGTGAACAACAGGGAAGCCTGGCATGCTGCAGTCCATGGGGTCAGACACAACTTGGTGACTGAACAATCTATAGTGATTTCAAATTCTCTTACCTTTCTTCAGCACCAATCTACTGTCAAACCCTTCTAATGACTTTTCTTTTTCATTTTAATTATTGTGTTTTCAGCTCCATAATTTCCATTTGATTCTTTTCGAAAACTTTTATCTCTTCCTTGATAATCTTTTTGATGAAACATTATCATTATCCCTTCCTTCTTTAAGTGTGTTTTTCTTTAACTCATTGAACAAACTCATAATAGCACTTTGAAGTCTATTAAATCTGACATCTGGACCTTTTCACATGCCATCTCTCTTGCTTCTGTTCCCCCCAATATATGGATCATACTTTTCTGGGTGTTTTTTTTTTTAATGTCTCATTTTTTTTGTTGTTGAAAATTGGACATTTTAGGTAATATGTTATAGCAACTATGGATAATGATGACTGCTTTTAGCAGTTGTGCTTGTTGCCTTGGAGAGTGGGTACTCAGAGCCCCTCATGCAACCATCCCATAATGGAACATCTTTATTAACATTTTGCAAAGCTGCTCAAACTCCTGAAGCATTTTGTCCTGTTGTTTCATGGGACACCACACATCTGAAATCATGTTGTTTATCTCATGACTCTAAAAGCACTTCAAGGCAGGTCCCTCTCAGTTTTCTATCTCTAGCCCTGTTTTAACCTTTCCAATTTTAGTATATGTGCTGCCGAAGCAAGCACTTGTTCTAATCTTAGAGCTCCATTTGTACATATTCTGCTGCTTATTTATCATCTCTCTTTAGATATCTTTCATCCTGAACATGGCCCAAATAAAACTTGCGATTCACCTCCTTCCCTCAGTTTGCTCTTCACTAGTCCTCTTCTTAGTAAACGGCACTTAGTAAATAGTAAAGACTAGTCAGTTGGAGGCCTACACTGACTAGTCTTTAAAGTATCAACATCAAGAATGCATCTGTATTACCCACAGTGGTTCAACAACCACTTACAGAATAATTGGCTGAATCATTCCCATTTTACAGATGAAGAAACTGAAACTTAAAGAAATTAAGTAAATTGCTGGATTGGCCCTTTTAGATGACAGGAAAAAATGTTTCTTAAATGTTAACTAGCTGGTTTTCAATAAATGTTAACATCAAAGGATAATTGAAAGAAAGTAATACAAAGTTTAACTGAAGTGGGACTTTGCAATATCATAAAGGAGTTTGATTACTTGTCTAAAGATCTGGCACTATATTTTGCCTTTAAAAAAGCCATTGGGGTTCTCCAAAGGACCAGAACAAATAGGATATACATATATGTATTTCAGAGAAGGAGATTTTTTTTAAGGAATTGTTTCACACGATTGTACGGACTAGCAAGGTGGAACTCTGCAGGGTAGCCTGGCAGACTGGAGACCTGGCACAGGGCTGATGCTGCAGCTGGAGTCTGAAGGCCATCTAGAGGCAGAATCCTGAGACCAGGGTGTTGGCTGGATTGGTTTCTTCTTTGTTTTGAATTCAGTTTATTTATTTTTTAGAAGTCTTTATGGAATTTGCTATAATATTGCTCCTGTTTTATGTTTTTATTTTTTTAATTTTAAATTTATTTATGTTTTAAATTGAAGGATAATTTCTTTGCAGAATTGTGTTGGTTTCTGCCAAACACCAACATGAATCATTCGTATATGTTTTTATTTTTTGTCCTTAAGTTGTGGGATCCTAGCTTCCCTACCAGGGGTTGAACCCACACCCCCTGCACTGGACCACCAGGGGAGCCCCAGGGTTGGTTTCTTCTGAAGCCTCTCTCCTCAACTTCCAGGTCTTCTTACTGTGTCTTCATATAGCCTTCCCTCCGTGCATGTCTCTTTCCCCAATTTCCTCTTCTATTAAGGATACAATCAGGTGAGAGCCTGCTCCAATGACTCATTTTAACTTGATTACCTCTGGAAAGACTCCATCTCCAAGTACAGTCATACTCTGTGGTACTGGGTATCATAACTCTGAACCCATTGGCCTGCAAGCCTATACTTGCCCAGCCTCAAGAAACAGCCCTGGGAGAACCGGGCGATGGGGGAGGAATAAGACGGGGAGATCGCCTGCCTCCCTACAAATACATTAAAAGCTCATCAGAATATGGAATAGCTCCTAGAGAGCAACTTCTAAGTGACAGCAGAAGACCCCAGGCCTCCAAAATGGCAAGCTAATCTCCTAGGAATGATAAATGAAACCAATATTGTAAAGCAATTATCCTTCAATTAAAAATAAATAAATTAAAAACTAAAAAAAAAAAAAAAGTCCTGGAGGCACCATCAGAAACATCCATGGCTTAATGAATGAGTGGGGATCTTACATGTCTGAAGCAAAGTCCTGGAGTGACACCCCACCACGTGCAGCAGAAGGCAGGCAGGACTCAGCCGCAGTCTTGGCCCCAGGGCATGGGAGCGCGATCTACGGTTAAAGGGGAATGTGACCTCAGGTTGGCTCATTGGTTACCAGGGAAACCAGCAGAGGGCGTATCCCTCACCGCCCCTCGGGCTAACAACCTCCACAGGCCGGATATCTTCCCTTTGGTAAACTATCATAGTGGAGCTGTTCTCGTCTAAAGATTAAAATAGTCACTGTCTGGAGCAGGGGCCAGTGTGTAGGCTTTTCCCAGTTAGGCTTTATGATGAAGAAGGAAGGTCAGTCAGGTGAGTAGGGTGTGGGTGAGGCAGGGACTGATTGAGCAAGAGATGGACAGAGATCAAAAGATCAGCCTTCTTGGGGGGCCTGACCGTATAGCTTCCCACATACAAAACTGGGGGCATGCAGTTTGTCCATGACAGACTAGAAAGTGAAAGTGAAGTCGCTCAGTCGTTTCCGACTCTTTGCGACCCCTTGGACTGTAGCCTACCAGGAACCTCAGTCCATGGGATTTTCCAGGCAAGAATACTGGAGTGGGTTGCCATTTCCTTCTCCAAACAGACTAGAAGATGCTTCCAAATATTGAATATGACAGTGATGTGTACAATAGAGAGGGACTAGAGGCAGTGATTTTATCAGGTCTTATAGTGAGAATAATGAGGAAAGGAAGTTCAAGAGGAACTTTACAATCTCAAAATTGGAGACAACTGGTAAAGAAGCAAGAAGTCAGAGTGGAACAGTTAGCCAATGGGGATGTTATGGATAAGCCAGAAATAAAACACTAAGAGGAGGACTGATGCTTACATAAAATGAGGAATTGGGTGAAGGGAAAGAGGGAGGGAGGCAAAGTTTGCAGTTCTGAAAAATGGAAAATTCTAGAGATATCCAACTATCAGCCCAAATTTGCAGCTGGAATTTGAGACTGGGGTTGGAGTTGGAGACAGATTCTGCAGTCATTTAAAATTTGGTGATAAAGATGCTGGGTGGGACAGGTGAGAAAGGCAGAGAGAAAAAACCTGAAGAAAGCTCTTCGGGAAAGTGAGAAGATCCAGAGGGTGATGGAAAGAGGATGGACGGCTCATATAGGTTAAAAAAGACCCAGAAGAGTATAATGCAGGGACTCCCGGAGAAGTCTAGTGGTTAAGACTCCACGTTTCCACAGCAAAGGGCACGGGTTCAATCCCTGATCAGGGAACTAAGATCCCACATGCTGTGTGGCACAGTCATAAAAATAATAAAAAATTTAAAAAGAGTACAAGGCAATAGAAGATCACAATTCCTTAAATACCTTCCCTTAATCTATAACAATGTTTGAAGAGCCATATATTAAAAACTTTTCTTAGGAACAAAAAGCTAAACTTTTTAGACTAATATTGTCTGGGAATGATACTATTCCCTAAAGCTATCAGCACTTATTTCCCTTCTGACTGGAGTGGGCGCTCTTTATTCACGGAATTCTTATATTCCTTTTGACTCCAGAGGGGGAGTCAAAGGTATGTCAGACCATGAGCCAGAGCACCCTCTACCCATTACCCCTTCCTCCTTTCTGTACTTTTCCAAAGTGTGAAGAGACAGCATAGAGGCACAGTCCAGCTCTAGTTCTGCATGCCTACAACTGGAGAACAGGGAACTAACATTTTACCATCATCTGATCTTGGACATGTTGATGAACTTTCCAGCCTCAGCGGCCATCCTGCCCCTTGCCGCTCCCTACCAATGGTGCGTGGGTCTGTCTGCAGCGTCATTTTCCTCAGGGTGTCAGTGCTGCCCGGCACTGTTTAGTGACAGGAGAAACCCCCGGACACCTGTGCAGAGGTAGCCTGCTCACAAGGAGCTGTACCTAGGAAGTACTTTTCTCCCCTGCAACATAGTTTCTCCAAAAACTTTTACTTAGTCTGTTAAGGAATATTCTCCCTGGTTGTTCAGATGGTAAAGAGTCTGGTTGCAATGCAGGATACCGAGGTTTGATCCCTGGGTCAGAAAGATTCCCTGGAGAAGGGAATGCCTACCCACTCCAGTACTCTTGCCTGGAGAATTCCATGGACAGAGGAGCCTGGCGGGCTACAGTCCATGGGGTCGCAAAGAGTAGGATACGACTGAGTGACTAATACACATATTAAGGAATATTTTCCATAGGAAATACAAATCCAATCTTATTACATAAAACTGTAGGAAAATATACTATTTCAAATAAGTTTCTATATAAGAATAAACTCTTCATTAACTCTGAGTGTGATAATTGAGTTATTTGATGTGTGAAAGCTCTAAAATCTGGCAAAATTTCTGCATCTTATGGCTTAAGTATTGAATTTTTCAATAAGCCGAGTCTTCTTCGCTGGAACAGGTGTAGACATAATTCAAATCAGTGGAATTGGTAATAATTTTTCCTCCAATCTGTGTTTTGCCCAAATTCAGCATTGCTATTGTCGTTGTTCAGTCTCCAAGTCGTGTCTGGCTCTTTGCGACCGGACGGATTGCAGCGCTGCTAGGCCTCTCTGTCCCTCACCAGCTCCCGGAGTTTGCCCAAGTTCATGTCCATTAAGTCGGTGATGCCATCCAACCATCTCATGCTCTGTCACCCTCTTCTCTTTCTGCCTTCAATCTTTCCCTGCATCAGGGTCTTTTCCAATGCATCGGTTGTTCGCATCAGGTGGCCAAAGTATTGGAATTTCAGCATACGTGTTTCAAAAAGAAAGCCTCCTGTTTGCATTGAGTTAGATTTTCTGCTCTCTGGACACTAGGTGGCACTATATACACATTATTTCACAGAGAAGGAACACCCCTCACTCGATTATTTGAAGAATTGCAGCCAAATTTACACCCTTCAGAGAAAAAGGAAAAACAACGGTGGTGATTTGAAAGGTATCCGAAAGATGAAGGGAGCAAAGGAAAATGACTTCCCAGTGACAATCACAGAGGAACAAGAAGATGATCTTATTTTTTATTTTATTGAAATATAGTCGATTTACAATGTTGTGTTCCTTTCTCCTGTATAGCAAAGTGGCTCTGTTATATATATATATGTATTCTTCTTCATATTCTCTTCCATTATGGTTTATTACAGACTATTGAATATACTTTCCTGTGCTATACAAGGATGATCTTTATAAAGTGATCTTTTATATATATATATCTGTTCCAAATAGGGAGATGAGAATGGAGTTTTATAGCTGTAAGCGAGCATCACCAATTCAGTGAACATGAACTTGTGCAAACTCTGGGAGATGTTGAGGGACAGGGAGACCTGGTGTGCTGCAGTCCATGGAGTTGCAAAGAGTAGGACAGGACTGATAAAAACAACGACAAGACTAGGTCAGATCTCCAACTGTCTATCTCCAGCACAGGCAGAATTGAATCAAACGCCTGAAATCCTAAGGGTCTCACCATCATCAGACACTGGCTGAAAACAGGATTCTGCATTCAGAGTAGGCAGAGCCAGGGTGTGAACCTAATACAGTCCTGTGCTGTTGGTCTGAATGTACCCGTGTCCAAAGTTAGCCCTACATCAAGAATTTTTACTTTGTATTATCTAATATAGTCCCTTTTTACTTAATCCATCCTGAGTGTCTTAGTCTGGAAACTCCAAGCACTTCTGCAAGGCTACATCTGATGAACTGGGATAAGCAGAAGGCAAACTGGGCAAAGAAAACAGTCAACATGCACATGCAGAAGCGTGTTATGCTTATGTTTATAACTTGCGTCAGGTGTTCAAATGTGACAAAATTATTCTCTTCAGAAAACTAGATGCTCAGCATTCCCCACTCAGCGCAGCATGAGTCTAAAGTAACTCTAGATATGTAAAAGAGAGGGGACTGTAAGACGAACTGCTAAGGAGATTCTGCAGGTTTGGAGCAACATGCTCAGCTATATTTCAGCTATATGTGAATAATTCTATAGAATTCTATACATTTGGCTTCCTTATGAAATTTCTCTCTTCTATAGGATGCTTCAGAGTTGCTCCTCCCAAATAACGATTTTCAATCTTTGTAGATTCTTGTTATATATTCACTTCCTGCCTGTTAGCAAGAGTCACAAAGCTGGAGTCATCATTTGTGAACTCTGTCTGCTCAAGGGATGAATTTCAAGATAACACTCAGGCTTCTGCTGTAAAAGGTGTTTAATTAAATAAATGCACTCAATTTAAATAAAATTTAATGACGGTCTAAGACCACCTCAAGGAGATGGATAATATATTTTTCTTCTTTAGCATTTTCAGAGATTGAATACAATTTAAAAGTGTAACAGTTAATTTGTGATTGTGGTAGCTAATTTGCAAATGAATAGTAAAAAAAATTTATACTTTAGAGAAATGAGTCCAGAGAGCTCATATCCATAAAAGTGAGGCCGTTTCTCATTTTGAAGCCTTTCATTTTCCTTGAACGTGCCATGATTGCCTCTCTGCTCAGCTCATCTCTGTGAAGACCTCCTCTGCACAGTTTCACCATTCACTTCTCGCCCCTGTGATTCCCCTTCCCTCTCAGGACTGTGTTCTGCAAGTCAGGTCTTCTTCTCATATTCAGTCTCTTTCTATCCATTGAGTCTGTGGTGGTTAATTTTATGCATCAGTTTGATTGGGTCATGAGGTACCCAGATGTTTAGTCAAACATTATTCTGGGTGTTTCTTCATAGATACATGATAAATTAAATAGATAGATAGGTTATATATATATACTACTGATTTTGCTTTTCCATAGAATCTTGACTAATATATGTTCCTTCTGTATCTTAAAAAAGAAAAGAAAATGTTTTGTTGAGTGAATTTTGTTGTCTCTTAGAAAAATAAAATAAAATTTATCATCTTATTGGACCCCAATGCCATCTCTAGCAGTGGTCTTTCTTTTCCCCATTTCACTGTCTCTCTTACGTATGGATCTGTGGTCTGTGGTCACTCTCCCACTTCTTAATTTCTGCTTTGGGATTCCTTACAAATCTGGCTTCTCTCCTCTCCATGGAAACTATAGCCTTAAGGAACTCAATGGGCTTTTGGTTGCAAAAATCTGTATCCTTTTTCAGTCCTTATTTTTTGGGTCTCTTTTGTGCTAACATATCCAGTCAGAGGTTCCTTTAAAATTACAAATGCTTCCTTTCAGGAAATTTGAAAAGTTCTGAAAAGTGCAGAGGAGGAAAAACCTCACCTGTAATCACAATACTCACAAATAATTACCTGTTGGTATTTTTTGTTTGCCTTCTTCCCATATTTTTTCCCATAGTTTACATACTATTTTAAGTCAGAATTGGTATCACACTACATATCCTTTGCTCATCTGTTTCCTTTTTCATTTAATATATAATGGATATTTTTTCATGCCAATAAATATTCTTCTGCAGTACCTTTTTCATACCAGCATATCTGATCATCATATTGATATATTAAAACATTTTATTTCTTTCCCACTCTTAGGTGTTTGTTTCCATTTTAAAAATATATTATCAACAAGACTGAAACTCGAGCAGGAGTAATGTTGACTAATGAGTTCTTACAGATCCCCTTGGAGAAGGAACCAGCCAGGTCTGAACTAGGCACGGCAAGCCTCTGGAGAAAATGCATATTCGCTGTCATTCTGTCCTTAGGGGAGAAGTGTATTTAACCCAAAGAGTATTGAAAACCTCCCTCTCAAAACTGGGTTAATCCCAAGTTAAGGTGTGTTGGGAGCATAAATGATCTTGAGAAATGACAAATGGGCTTGGCATTGAACAGAATATTCTTTCCATCTTTAGTTAAGTCTTCTCTTCAGGAACATTCTGTCTTGGAATAAGGTGACAGCTTTTATAAGTCCTGTGAACGCTGTTCTGTGCTTGGTCACTCAGCTGTGTCCAACTCTTGTGACCCCATGGACTGTAGCCCAACAGGCTCCTCTGTCCATGGGGATTCTCCAGGCAAGATTACTGGAGTGGGTTGCCATGCCCTCCTCCAGGGGATCTTCCCAAACCAAGAATTGAACTCAGGTCTCTTAGATTGCATGTGGATTCTTTACTGTTCAAGCTACCAGGGAAGCCCAAGGATACTGGAGTGGGTATCCTATCCTTTGTCCAGGGGATCTTCCTGACCCAGGAATCGAACCAGGGTCTCCTGCATTGCAGGCGGATTCTTTACCACCTGAGTTACCAAGGAAGCCTCCCTGTGAATGCTATCAGAGAGAATTTTAGCAACTTAGGAATGGATAGCTCTGGGGGAGTACATTTACTTCTCTGGATTACAGTTTCCTCATAGCTAGGGGGAATGTATGTTTAGATGTCTCTCTCCCATAATTCCGTGATCCTGTACACAGAAATGAATGAAGTTCTTCTGTTTTGTCCACATGGATGACTCCGACAGCTGTTCACGGCCAGTTAGCACATCTCAAGGAAACATGGAGGCATGGTCCGTGGAATACCTGGTGAGAACTAGGTCCTCACAGGAGAACAGGTTACATGGATAAGGAGCAGACTTTGCAGGGATCAGAGGGAGCCAGTGTTGTGTTTTATCAGATGTAAAGTAAGAAGAAAATGAATCATTTGGAGGGTATAGTAAAAGTCAACAGAGGAGTCCTAGCTTAGAATCAATAGATGTGTAATTTCAGGAAGGGAGGATACAGTGACCCACTTCAGTATTCTTGCCTGGAGAATTCCATGGACAGAGGAGCCTGGTGGGCTACAGTCTGTAGGGTTGCAAGGAGTCAGACACAACTGAAACAACTTAGCATGTACATACATCCTTTGTTTAAACTAAGATTTTTCAGCCTTAGTACCATTGACATTCTGGATCTGATAAGTCTTCATTGATGGCGAGGTGTGTGTGTGGGGTCATTTCTGTGCATTATAGAATGGTTAGCAGCACCATTAGACACCCATAGCACACTCCCCCACAATTTGACAACAGTTTCTCCAGGTGTCTCTTGGGGGTGGGGTGGGGGGCTCCCTAACTCTTTTGGGAACCACTGCTTTAAAACTATCATCCTTATCAAATAGGGATCCAATCAGTCAGGAAGGAATTCTTGGAGAATTTAATTTTATAATGAACCACCAAGTTAAAGTAAAATAATCGAAAAAGGCTTAATTTTCATAAGTAAGATGTTTGGTTTGCAAGAGCAAACAGCATGAGATTAATTCCAAGCAATTTAGGCTGTCTTTTAATAATGTATGATAAGTAATCTTAAAAAGAAATGCTAACATTTGATCCTTGAAATGTCAAATAAAATGAGAAATAATTTAAATAAAATCTCTCTGTCAGGATAAGGAAGGAACATAAACCACTGTAAATGTTTCAAGTAGAAAAGGACTTAATAAAGGGAATTAGATGTTTACAAAACTGTTGGAAGGGCAGCAGAAGTAAAAGTGAGGAATCTACACAATATTTCAGGTCTATCACCACTGGCTTGGTTACAGCCAGGGCATAGCTTCTATCACCTATAGGTCAGAAATCTGCAGAAAACCTCTACCAATGTCCTGAGTAGATGACCAGCAGGAGACAGAGCTGATCAGGAGTCTCAAACAAAGACACTGATCTATACAGAACCCGTACATCCATGCCTCCTGATGGACAGGGTGGAATTGGTTTAAACTTCTCATTCCTAAAGCTAGTGTGAGTCAACCTCATTGGTAAAACCATGTTTAAAACTCTTCTGTCAAGAGTCTAGAAAATACAACTCCCAAACCTCCAGCTGCTGTAAGACAGGAGAGGCTATAGGAAGGAGTGGGAATGTTGCTGGCTGCCGATAGACAATATCCAACACAGAATTCTTCTCAACTGTCTTGTTTACTCAACTGTACAAACAGTATATTTCCCAGTTTTTCTTGTTTCTTGCCTCTTAGGCCAAAATTTTTTCCAAACTTCTGTCAACTTGGGATACTACTCAAGCATATGAACTCAAGTGAGTGAAATGTGAAAGTTGCTCAGTCATGTCCAACTCTTTGCAACCCCATGGACTATACAGTCCATGGAATACAGGCCAGAATACTGGAGTGGGTAGCCATTCCCTTCTCCAGGGAAATCTTCCCAACCCAGGGATCAAACCCAGGTCTCCCGCATTTCAGGCAGATTCTTTACCAGCTGAGTCACTGGTAGGGAAGACTCAAGCAGTTCAAATCAATTACCTGGATAAGAGACTAATAATAGACAAGTTCTCCAGTGAAGATTAATTGTACACAACTACAAATAGATCTTTAATGAAGGCATTTTGAAATTGTCTTAAGCGGGTAGGTAAAGGCATGAACAAAAGTGGTTATTTTTCTTTTTTTGGTTATTTTTCTTTAAATTTCAAATCTAATCATCTGAAAATTGCCATGACATATGAAAGTTTTTTGGTGGTTTCCCTCATGCTAGTAAGTTACCATAGGAAGCATTTTACAAGCATTTCCTAAAAACAGCATCACCAAAACCTCTTGACAGTGGCTCCTTGCTGATGTCATTTATAGAAGAACAATCTCTGGGTGCTTATCAGACCATTGCCCGTAACACTAGAAAGTCTGGCTATGTCTTTGCTGGCCATGAAAGAACTATTGAGGAGGCTGGAAAATATAATCACATGCGGGATTGACAGATACAAGAAGTGCATGCACACAAAGAAAGGTCAAGTTTGTATTTATCATTCCCTAGGATTTTTCCAGTTGACTCAAGTGATGGGGTAAAATTCACAAAATTGTTTCAGAACAAAGACTTATTCCAATTTAAATACAGAAATACAGACAGAGGAGAAACATAATATTTTCAAAAGGGAAAAGATTTGTTTTCCTCCAAGAATATGTAAGAACTCCTAAATAAGTGTGCAGAGTACTTGATTAGTATAACCACTGGCTGTATACCTTCTGATCTGGAAAAGAGGTGATTTCAAGAGATAGGAGAGGCTAATAAGAGCAATAACCCACAAACCAGTTGCTATTATGGATCATCAAGGAAAGGTACTGTGAAGCCATCTGGTTCAGTGAAACCAAGAGCTGGCTTTTTTTGGAAAGTCAAACAAAACTGTTAAATATCTAGCTAGGCTCATCTAGAAAAAAAAAATTAGAGAGCACCTAAATAAACAAAATAATAAATAAAAGCGGAGAAATAGCAACTGATATCATGTAAAAGCAAAAAGTCATAAGAAACTGCTACAGTTAGATGCCAACAAATTGGACAACTTATGAGAAATGGACAAATTTCTAGAAACATTACCACCTTCCAAGACTGAATGAGGAAGAAGAAGAAAACCTGAACAGACCTATCACAAGTAGCAAAACTGAATTTGTAATTTTAAAAAAATCTCAGCAAACAAAAGTCCAGAACTAGATGGCTTCACAGGGGAATTCTACTAAACATATAAAGTAGAGCGAATACCTATCCTTCTCAAACTATTCCCCCAAACTGAGGTGCTGGGAGCACTCTCCAACTGGTTCTATGAGGCCACCTGATACCAAAACCAGATAAGGACAATACATAAATGGAAAAATGCAAGCAAACATATCTGATGAACATAAATGAAAAATTCTCAACAAGATATTAGCAAACTGATTTCAACAAAATATAAAAAGAATCATATACCATGATCAAGTGGGATTTATTCCAGGTTGCAAAGATGGTTCAACATTCACAGATCACTCAATGTGATACACCACATTAACAAAAGAAAGACTAAAAATCACATGATTATCTCAGTAAATGCAGACAAATATATTTGACAAAATTCCACATCCATTTACGATAAAAACTCATCAGAAAAAAAAAAACCTCTCATCAAGGTTAATATAGAGGGAACATATCTCAACATAATAAAGACCATTTATGATAAATTCACTGCTAACTCAAAAAACCTTTTGTTTGTTCTTGCTCCTCTCTGCTGCGGCAGGGACCCCAGTAAAGCCTTGCTTGAATTTCTTGTCTGGACTCTCGTCAATTTTCATCTATTGGGGAAGGCCAAGAACCCTGGTCAGTATCCGATTTATGGCACTCAACGTGGGGCAGTTGTCCCTTTCTGGGAAGAGGATTTGGGCACCTCTGGGACCACGGAACACAGCTTCCCCCTGGGTGACAAGTAGCCACTTGAACCTCTTGTTTCAGCATCACCATGTTTGTTAAGGCTGCCTCCCCAGCCCCTGGAAGCCTCAGGACCCTCATTCACGAAATGCTTTCCCCTCCCTTTGTTTTTTCCCACTCCCGATAGCTCTCTATTTCTCCTCCCTCTGTCTTCTCCTCTCTCTGTCCCCACTTACTCCTGTCCTATCCTTCTGAGAGAGTGGACGTTGGGCAGCTACAGCATCCCTCCTCTCAGGTTGTGAGACCTGCTCCCTCTGGTTGGCAATGGCTCCCCTTGAAGAATGACAAGCAGAGGTGGGAGAGGCTCGCCTCACACCATGCAGTCCCTGGTTCAGCAAATTCTCCCCTGTGAGGGATTAACGAGAGCCATAGAGGTTTAAACTTCATTCTGTGTGGTGGCGGGCAGTCCTATTGCCCCAGAAGCCTCACCTTTATCTTGCTACTGTCTCTTTCTTGTTTTCAGTCTTATCTGTTCCTGCTCCCTTTACCTCTCCCTTATCCTTATACCTGCACTCTCCCCTTTATCGTGAAAAAAAAAGTTTTTTTTATTAATAAAGAAGACTCAAATTTTAGCTGAAGACCAAGATAACGTGGTATTTCTTTGTCTTGATTCACAGTATTTCCTTTCCTTGATTATCTAATTATAGTACATTCTTTCATCATTAACAAAAGACAGTCAGAACCCAAATACTGATTCATGGAAGCCTATGTTTACTAGACAAGTACCAATGAGCATCTGAACTGTGACCAGGCTCCTGTGGGCTCCTCCTGAAATGAGAATGGCCCTTGTTCGTCAATACTGAGCACAATCTCCCCAGATGTCTGCAAAACCTTTTATCAGATAATTTAAAATTGCCTGAAATCTATTACTTGCCCAAATCCACCCATTTGGGAATCACTGGGCTTTTGAAAGAAAAACAAATGTAGTAAATAGGCATGACCAGCCTAAGTAGGAAATAGCAGCTGACTCCAGTATTCTTTCCTGGAAAATCCTTTGTACAGAGGAGCCTGGCAGGCTACAATCCCTGGGGTCACAAGAGTCAGGCATGACCCAGCGACTGAGCACAAGCACACAAGACCAAGTTTCAGTGTCTTAGAAACTAAACCCACCAGAGGGAGACAGACTAAACAATTGCATTCATCAGTCTGGGCTAATACCTTTATCCAAAAAAAATCCTTTAAGACAAAGATCAGGTCTGCTCGTTGAAAGCATGCAATATAATAAGTCTGCTCAGTGGTTTAGCACAGAGGCACAGATTTTACACGTATAGTTGACTTTTGAAACCAGAGAACATGACGTCACTGCTTTCTAATTCACATCCAAAAAGTCAAAATTCATAAGATGGATAAAAATCAAGTGGGTGACTCTTCGCCTTAAAAAAGCGTTAAGCCTTGGAGCTATTTTCACTAGTGAAATTCACTCTTTTGTTCTGGAAGCCTTTAAAGATGTCTACCTCTTGAGAGGAAAACTTATGGCCACTGCAGCTTAAGAGAGTTTGGGAGTCAGAGAAGTTACTGCCAAAGGGAAATTAGTCAACTATTCAAGTGAAGACAGAGCAGGTCCGAATTGCTGGGACAATGAACTGCCATACACATGCACAATGAAATAGTAATACAACGAAACTTCCTAACACATCATGTTATCCTGAATGCCTTTGGGTAAAATCTCAGTGGCTCCCCTCAGGTACAGAATTTGGTAGAAGTTCACTTAGCACCAGGGATTCCTTCAGCACCAGTGGCAGTTGATGTTTTGAGGCTGTCTCCTAAGACTCTCTCCCTCCCCAAACTCAGGAACGTGTGTCTCCCTAAACTTGCTATGTGGCTATGTGGCTCTGGCCATCATGCAGGCTCTTACCTCTGTTGAGGCTGTTTTCCCTCATTTCCCTCCATCCCTGGCCTCAGTCACCTCTCCCTGCTGAGGCCAAAATACACTTTGTCCTCCTGATAAGCTTCTGCACATCCCTTGAGAGCCAGATTAAGGATTCACTTTTCTGCAAAGTTTTCACTTGCTTCCCAGATCTGATCCATCACTGGAGGCAGGGACTGAGGGTCCCTGAGGAGAATGTAAAGTGGGATGACTTTCCAATAGTTCCAGACCGAGCTGAATTAAGAAGGATGATGCTCTGTTACTGACCTTGCTGCCTTGGGGAATTCACAGTAACTTGAGTGGTGAGGACCCAAGGTTGTTCAGAATCCAATATCTTTTTGAAATTATATTTGGCTGCTCAGAGTCTTCACTGCTGCATGGGGGCTTTCTCTAGTTGTGGTGAACAGGCTTCTCATTGCAGTGGCTTCTCTTGTTGTGGACCATGATCTCTAGGGAGTGTGAGCTCAGTAGTTGTGCCACATGAGCTCCAGAGCCAGGGCTCAGTAGTGTGGTGCATGGGCTTAGCTGCTCTGAGTAAGTGAGATCTTCCTGGGCCAGGGATTGAAACTGTGTCCTGTGCATTGACAGGCAGGTTCTCCCCCCTCCACCTTTATTTTTATTAGTTGGAGGCTAATTACTTTATAATATTGTAGTGATTTTTGCCATACACTGACATGAATCAGCCATGGATTTACATGTGTTCCCCATCCTGAACCCCCCTCCCACCTATCTCCCCATCCCATCCCTCTGGGTCATCCCAGTACACCAGCCCTGAGCACTTGTCTCATGCATCCAACCTGGACTGGTGATCTGTTTCACACTTGATAATATACATGTTTCAATGCTGTTCTCTCAGATCATCCCACCCTCGCCTTCTCACATAAAGTCTAAAAGTCTGTTCTATACATCTGTGTCTCTTTTTCTGTCTTGCATATAGGGTTATCATTACCACCTTTCTAAATTCCATATATATGTGTTAGTATACTGTATTGGTGTTTATCTTTCTGGCTTACTTCACTCTGTACAATGAGCTCCAGTTTTATCCATCTCATTAGAACTGATTCAAATGAATTCTTTTTAATGACTGACTAATATTCCATTGTGTATATGTACCACAGCTTTCTTATCCATTCATCTGATGATGGGCATCTAGGTTGCTTCCATGTCCTGGCTATTATAAACAGGGCTGCAATGAACATTGGGGTACACGTGTCTCTTTCAATTCTGGTTTCCTTGGTGTGTATACCCAGGAGTGGGATTGCTGGGTCATATGGCAGTTCTATTTCCAGGTTTTTAAGGAATCTCCACACTGTTTTCCATAGTGGCTGTACTAGTTTGCATTCCCACCAACAGTGTAAGAGGGTTCCCTTTTCTCCACACCCTCTCCAGCATTTATTGCTTGTAGACTTTTGGATAGCAGCCATTCTGACCGGCATGTAATGGTACCTCACTGAGGTTTTGATTTGCATTTCTCTGATAATGAGTGATGTTGAGCATCTTTTCATGTGTTTGTTAGCCATCTGTATGTCTTCTTTGGAGAAATGTCTGTTTAGATCTTTGGCCCATTTTTTGATTGGGTCGTTTATTTTTCTGAAATTGAGCTGGAGGAGTTGCTTGTATATTTTTGAGATTAATCCTTTGTCTGTTGCTTCATTTGCTATTATTTTCTCCCAATCTGAGGGCTGTCTTTTCACCTTGCTTATAGTTTCCTTTGTTGTGCAAAAGCTTTTAAGTTTTATTAGGTCCCATTTGTTTATTTTTGCTTTTAATTCCAATATTCTGGGAGGTGGGTCATAGAGGATCCTGCTGTGATTTATGTCGGAGAGTGTTTTGCCTATGTTCTCCTCTAGGAGTTTTATAGTTTCTGGTCTTACATTTAGATCTTTAATCCATTTTGAGTTTATTTTTGTGTATGGTGTTAGAAAGTGTTCTAGTTTCATTCTTTTACAAGTGGTTGACCAGTCTTCCCAGCACCACTTGTTAAAGAGGTTGTCTTTTCTCCATTGTATATTCTTGCCTCCTTTGTCAAAGATAAGGTGTCCATAGGTTCGTGGATTTATCTCTGGGCTTTCTATTCTGTTCCATTGATCTATATTTCTGTCTTTGTGGCATTACCATATTGTCTTGATGACTGTGACTTTGTAGTAGAGCCTGAAGTTAGGCAGGTTGATTCCTCCAGTTCCATTCTTCTTTCTCAAGATTGCTTTGGCTATTCGAGGTTTTTTGTATTTCCATACAAATTGTGAAATTATTTGTTCTAGTTCTGTGAAGAATACCGTTGGTAGCTTGACAGGGATTGCATTGAATCTATAGATTGCTTTGGGTAGTATACTCATTTTCACTATATTGATTCTTCCAATCCATGAACAGGGTATATGTCTCCATCTATTTGTGTCCTCTCTGATTTCTTTCATCAGTGTTTTATAGTTTTCTATGTATAGGTCTTTTGTTTCTTTAGGTAGATATACTGCTAAGTATTTTATTCTTTTTGTTGCAATGGTGAATGGTATTGTTTCCTTAATTTCTCTTTCTGTTTTCTCATTGTTTAGTGTATAGGAATGCAAGGGATTTCTCTGTGTTAATTTTATATCCTGCTACTTTACTATATTCATTGATTAGCTCTAGTAATTTTCTGGTAGAGTCTTTAGAGTTTTCTATGTAGACGATCATGTCATCTGCACACAGTGAGAGTTTCACTTCTTCTTTTCCTATCTGGATTCCTTTTATTTCTTTTTCTGCTCTGATTGCTGTGGCCAAAAATTCCAAAACTATGTTGAATAGTAGTGGTGAGAGGGGGCACCCTTGTCTTGTTCCTGACTTTAGGGGAAATGCTTTCAATTTTTCACCATTGAGGATAATGTTTCCTGTGGGTTTGTCATATATAGCTTTTATTAGGTTGAGGTATGTTCCCTCTATTCCTGCTTTCTGGAAATTTTTTTTTATCATAAATGGATATTGAATTTTGTCAAAGGCTTTTTATGTATCTATTGAGATAATCATATGGTTTTTACCTTTCAATTTATTAATGTGGTGTATTACATTGATTGATTTGTGGATATTCAAGAATCCTTGCATCCCTGGGATAAAGCCCACTTGGTCATGATGTATGATCTTTTAATCTGTTGTTGGGTTCTGTTTACTAGAATTTTAAGGATTTTTGCATCTATGTTCATCAGTGATATTGGCCTGTAGTTTTCTTTTTTTGTGGGATCTTTCTCTGGTTTTGGAATTAGTGTGATGGTGCCCTCATAGAATGAGTTTGGAAGTTTACCTTCTTCTGCAATTTTCTGGAAGAGTTTGAGTAAGATAGGCGTTAGCTCTTCTCTAAATTTTTAGTAGAATTCAGCTGTGAATCCATCTGGCCCTGGGATTTTGTTTGCTGGAAGATTTCTGATTACAGTTTCGATTTCCTTGTTTGTGATGTGTCTGTTAAGATCTTCTATTTCTTCCTGGTTCAGTTTCGGAAAGTTATACTTTTCTAGGAATTTGTCCATTTCTTCCAAGTTGTCCATTTTATTGGCATAGAGCTGCTGGTAGTAGTCTCTTATGATCCTTTGTATTTCAGTTTTGTCTGTTGTGATCTCTCCATTTTCATTTCTAATTTTGTTAATTTGGTTCTTCTCCCTTTGTTTCTTAATGAGTCTTGCTAATGGTTTGTCAATCTTGGTTATCTTTTCAAAAAACTAGCTTTTAGCTTTGTTGATTTTTGCTATGGTCTCTTTTGTTTTTTTGCATTTATTTCTGCCCTAATTTTAAAAATTTCTTTCCTTTTACTAACCCTGGGGTTCTTCATTTCTTGCTTCTCTAGTTGCTTTAGGTGTAGAATTAGGTTATTTATTTGACTTTTTTCTTGTTTCTTGTGGTAAACCTGTAATGCTATGAACTTAGCCCTGCTTTTACAGTGTCCCATAGGTTTTGGGTTGTTGTGTTTTCATTTTCATTCGTTTCTTTGCATATTTTGATTTCTTTTTTTATTTCCTCTATGATTTGTTGGTTATTCAGAAGTGTGTTATTTAGCCTCTATATGTTTGAAGTTTTAACAGTTTTTCCCCTGTAATTGAGATCTAATCTTACTGCACTGTGGTCAGAAAAGATGACTGGAATCATTTCTTTTTTTTTTTTTTTTAATTTACCAAGGCTAGATTTATGGCCCAGGATGTGATCTATTCTGGAGAAGGTTCTGTGTGCACTTGAGAAAAAGGTGAAATTGATTGTTTTGGGGTGAGATGTCCTATAGATATCAATTAGGTTTAGCTGGTCCATTGTGTTATTTAAACTTTGTGTTTCCTTGTTAATTTTCTGTTTAGTTGATCTATCCATAGGTGTGAGTGGGTTATTAAAGTCTCCCATTTATTATTGTGTTATTGTTAATTTCCCCTTTCATACTCGTTAGCATTTGCCTTACATATTGTGGTGCTCCTATGTTGGGTGCATATATATTTATAATTGTTATATCTTCTTCTTGGATTGATCCTTTGATCATTATGTAGTGTCCTTCTTTGTCTCTTTTCACAGCCTTTATTTGAAAGTCTATTTTATCTGATATGAATATTGCGACTCCTGCTTTCCTTTGGTCTCTGTTTGCATGAAATATTTTTTTCCAGCCCTTCACTTTTAGTCTGTATGTGTCCCTTGCTTTGAGGTGGGTCTCTTGTAGACAGCAGATATAGGGGTCGTGTTTTTGTATCCATTCAGCCAGCCTTTGTCTTTTGGTTGGGGCATTCAACCCATTTACATTTAAGGTAATTATTGATAGGTATGGTCCCATTGTCATTTAATTTGTTGTTTGGGGTTCGCATTTATACAACCTTTCTGTGTTTCCTGTCTAGAGAAGATCCTTTAGCATTTGTTGAAGAGCTGGTTTGGTGGTGGTGAATTCTCTCAGCTTTTGCTTGTCTATAAAGCTTTTGAATTCTCCTTCATATCTGAATGAGATCCTTGCTGGGTACAGTAATCTGGGTTGTAGGTTACTCTCTTTCATTACTTTAAGTATGTCCTGCCATTCCCTTCTGGTCTGAAGAGTTTCTATTGATAGATCAGCTGTTATCCTTATGGAAATCCCTTTGTGTGTTATTTGTTGTTTCTCTCCTGCTGCTTTTAATATTTGTTCTTTGTGTTTGATCTTTGTTAATTTGATTAATATGTGTCTTGGGGTGTTTTGCCTTGGGTTTATCCTGTTTGGGACTCTCTGGGTTTCTTGGACTTGGTTGGCTATTTCATTCCCCATTTTAGGGGAGTTTTCAGCTATTATCTCCTTGAGTATTTTCTCATGGCCTTTCTTTTTGTCTTCTTCTTCTGGGACTCCTATGATTTGAATGTTGGGGTATTTCACATTTCCCAGAGGTCGCTGAGGTTGTCCTCATTTCTTTTAATTCTTTATTCTTTTTTCCTCTCTGCTTCATTTATTTCCACCATTTTATCTTCTACCTCACTTATCCTATCTTCTGTCTCCATTATTCTTCTCTCGGTTCCCTCCAGAGTGTTTTTGATCTCATTTATTGCATTATTCATTTTTAATTGACTCTTCTTTTATTTCTTCTAGGTCCTTGTTAAACATTTCTTGCATCTTCTCAATCCTTGTCTCCAGGCTATTTATCTGTAACTCCATTTTGTTTTCAAGATTTTGGATCATTTTTATTATCATTACTCTAAATTCTTTTTCAGGTAGATTCCATATCTCCTCTTTTGTTTGGCTTGGTGGGCATTTTTCATGTTCCTTTACCTGCTGGGTATTTCTCTGCCTTTTCATTTTGCTTAGATTGCTGTGTTTGGAGTGACCTTTCTGTATTCTGGTGGTCTGTAGCTCCTTTTTATTGTGGAGGTTTCTCCCAGTGGGTGGGGTTGGACGATTGGCTTGTCAAGGTTTCCTGGTTAGGGAAGCTTGCATCAGTGTTCTGGTGTGTGGAACTGGATTTCTTCTCTCTGGAGTGCAATGGAGTGTCCAGTAGTGAGTTTTGAGATGGGTCTATGTGTTTGGTGTGACTTTGGGCAGCCTGTATGTTGACACTCAGGGCTATGTTCCTGCATTGCTGGAGAATTTGCATGGTATGTCTTGCTCTGGAACTTATTGGCTCTTGGGTGGTGGTTGGTTTCAGTGTAGGTATGGAGGCTTTTGGCTGATCTCTTATTACTTAATGTTACCTGTAGTCAGGAGTTCTCTAGTGTTCTCAGGTTTTGGGCTTAAGTGTCCTGCCTCTGGATTTCAGTCTTATTCTTCCAATAGCCTCAAGACTTCTCCAACTATACAGCACTGATAATAAAACTTCTCGGTTAATGGTGAAAAGATTCTCCACAGTGAGGGATACCCAGAGAGGCTCACAGAGTTACATGAAGAAGAGGAGAGGGAGGAAGGAGATAGAGATAAGCAGGTGGAGAAAAAGGGGGACTCAACAGGAGAGAGACAGATGTACACAGTATTCTGTTCCCTAAGTGTTCTCTGTAGCCCAGACACCCACAGAGGTTCACAGAATTGGATTGAGAAGAGAAGGGTGAGGGAGGAAATAGAGGTGATCTGGGAGAGAAAAAGGAGAGTCTAAAAGGGGGAGAGAGTAATCAACATACCTCTGAGTAAAAATGGCTACTGAATATTGGATTCTTAAATGTCCAAAATTGATATCAAATACTGAAAAACAAAGATTAAAAATCTAGAGTAGAGGTTAGATTCTTGAAAATACAATATTAAAAACAAAAACACAAAAAATTTAAGAAATATATACGAAGTTTGCTTTAAAAATAGGGTCTTTTTTTTGCAAGGTTATAGTGAAATGAAAATGAAAATGAAGGAGTAATAGAGGAGTAATAGAGTACTTTAAAAGAAAATAAAAGAAAAAATTTTTAAAAAAAGAAAAAATATTTTAATTAAAAAAATAGTAAAAATATATGAGAATGAAAATTAAAATTAAGGCATACTAGAGGACTTTAAAACAATAAAAGAAAATGAAAATTAAGGAGTAATAGAGGAGAAATAGGGAATTTTAAAAGAAAATTTAAATAAAGCAAAAGGAAAAAAAATAGTAAAAATATATCTAGGAATTTCTCTGGGGCTGTTGCATGCAGTGTGGGTTCGGTTCAGTTTCAGATAGCTCCTTATTCCAGCTTACACTTCTCGATATCTATGGGCCCCTTCTGGTTAACTACAGGTTAACTACAGTCGGTGTTAACTACAGGTGTTTTAATCTGTTGCACCGGTCACTTCTGAAGCGGTTCACTTTGTTTATTTGGCTTCTGTTTGCAGGTCTCTTCAGTGTCTAATTTCCGCCCTGACACAGGCGGGCGGAGGTGGTCTCTTGCTTAGGTTCGCTTCTTCAGTCGTGCTGTGGGGAGGGAGGGGCGCTGCAGACAAATGTCACTGGCCTGTGTGGGGAGCACTCACAGTGTTCCCGTCACACTGGGCTTGCCCCCACTCGTGGCGTGTGTGCTTTCCCTGTCTACACTGCTCAGGCTCCAGGCTTCTCTATAGGGAGCGGGCCCTGCATTGCGTGCGGTTCCAGTTTTCGGGTATTCCACAAAAGTGCAGACTCGGTTGGGCCTGGGTTTTGTGCCTTCCCCAGCAGAGCAGCTCAGGCAGCCAGGCGCTTGATTAGCACACTATCCCCGGGTGCGGTGTGCCTTCTCCCCTCCGCGGTCCCAGCCTCAGTTTCCACGCACGCCGGTCGGGTGTGCCTTGTGTCTCTGCTGAGGAGCTGGTCTCTAGCTGTGACCCACCCAGTGGATGTCAACCATCCAGAATCTCAGGAAGTCTTTGGTTAGAAACTGGAAGCCTGTTTGCAGTTTGGTAGGGGATGCCATCTCTGGGGCCGAGTTTGACCCTTTCCCCTCCCCCCACCTCCTGCCTCCGGCGGGGGATGGGCTAGCCTGCATCCGGCTACTCTTCTCCAGAATTGCTCAGTCCTTTGTTTGTTCCTACGCAATGCTGCCCGCTCCTCTCCGTTCAGTCCCCACTTGCTGGTGGCGGATGCGAACGTCTGGGGTACTTTTCTGCTGGGAGTTGCTTTCAGGAATGTGATCTGTGGGTTTTATTTATTTTTCCTCCTGGTTAGGTTGCCCTCTGAGATTCGAAAACTTCCCCCAGACCCGCCAGTGAGAGGGTTTCCTGGTGTTTGGAAACTTCCTCTATTACAACTCCCTTCCTGGGACAAGTCTCCGTCCCTAACTCTTTTGTCTCTCTTTTTTATCTTTTATATTTTGTCCTACCTCCTTTCGAAGACAATGGGCTGCTTTTCTGAGTGCCTGATGTCCTCTGCTAGCGATCAGAAGTTGTTCTGTGGAGTTTGCTCAGTGTTCAACTGTTCTTTCGAAGAATTTGTAGGGGAGAAAGTGGTCTCCCCGTCCTATTCCTCTGCCATCTTAGCTCCTCTGACAGGCAGGTTCTTTACCACTGGACCACCAGGGAAGGATCTGGAATTCAGTACCTTGAAGAAGGGGGCTTGAACAATGAGTGTATCAGGGCTTTCTCATAAAAGAAGACAAACAGTATTGAAAACAAAAATAATTATTATTTTATAACAGAAGAGGGGAAATGAAGACATACAGATGGAGATGCTATAGTTAATTACTATTTATCTAAGTTTATGTTTTAAATGTAGCCAGATCAATGGCAGAATACTGCACGGGACTAAATAAGCAGTGAGATTGTTTTCTATTTGTAACTTCAAAGCATATAGGGCTTCCCTTGTGGCTCAGCTGATAAAGAATCTGCCTGCAAATACCGGAGACCTGGGTTTGATCCCTGGGTTGGGAAGATCCCTTGGAGAAGGGAAAGGCTACCCACTTCAGTATTCTGGCCTGGAGTATTCCATGGACTGTATAGTCCATGGGGTTGCAAAGAGCTAGACAATCCTGAGTGTCTTTCACTTTCACTCAAAGCACATAGATAACTCATATTTTGACCAGACAGTGGTAGAGGTACATTTATCTCTATTATCCATCTGGTGTTTCCAGAGCACTCTTCCCTTTTTGGTGTCCTTTCATTGTTTTAGTCTATTGAACTGCTAACATCTTGAGGTCAGAGTTTTGCTCACTCTGGTGTCTCCAACAATTAGCGGAATTTGGGGCATGGGTAGGTATTTGTTAAATATTTGTAGAATAAATTGATTTGTATATATATATTGTCATAACTTTTTTCCTTTCATTGACTGTTGTGTCTCTAGACGCTAAAAAAAATCAGTATGTTGAATGTTCCCAGGAAATACTTCTTTAACAAGTGAATACAGTAGGCTGGTCCTTTCTGCCCCTCACCTTTGAAGTGAGGACATATTGCATGCTATGAGCCTAACACAGTGCCTGGTATGCATTAGCTGCTCAATGTGCATGCTTTTTCTTTTTTAAAAAAAAAATTATTTATTTTAATTGAAGGCTAATTACTTTACAATATTGTGGTGCCATACATTGATGTGAATCAGCCAAGGGTGTACATGTGTCCCCCATCCCGAAACCCCTCCCACTTCCTTCCCCATCCCATCCCTCTGGGTCATTCCAGTGCCCCAGCTGTGAGTGCCCTATTTCATGCATCAAAGTTAGACTGGTGATCTATTTCCCATATGGTAATATACATGTTTTCAATGCCATTCTCTCAAATCATCCCACCCTTGCCTTCTCCCACAAAGTCCAAAAGTCTGTTCTTTACATCTGTGTCTCTTTTGCTGTCTCACGTATAGGGCCATCATTACCATCTTTCTAAATTCCATATATATGTGTTAGTGTACTGTATTGGTGTTTTCCTTTCTGACTTACTTCACTCTGTATAATAGGCTCCAGTTTTATCTATCTCATTAGAACTGATTCAAATGAATTCTTTTTAATGACTGACTAATATTCCATTGTGTATATGTACCACAGCTTTCTTATCCATTCATCTGCTGATGGGCATCTAGGTTGCTTCCATGTCCTGGCTATTATAAACAGGGCTGCAATGAACATTGGGGTACACATGTCTCTTTCAATTCTGGTTTCCTTGGTGTGTATGCCCAGGAGTGGGATTGCTGGGTCATATGGCAGTTCTATTTCCAGGTTTTTAAGGAATCTCCACAGTGTTCTCCATAATGGCTGTACTAGTTTGCATTCCCACCAACAGTGTAAGAGGGTTCCCTTTTCTCCACACCCTCTCCAGCATTTATTGCTTGTAGACTTTTGGATAGCAGCCATTCTGACCGGCATGTAATGGTACCTCACTGAGGTTTTGATTTGCATTTCTCTGATAATGAGTGATGTTGAGCCTCTTTTCATGTGTTTGTTAGCCATCTGTATGTCTTCTTTGGAGAAATGTCTGTTTAGATCTTTGGCCCATTTTTTGATTGGGTCGTTTATTTTTCTGGAGTTGAGCTGGAGGAGTTGCTTGTATATTTTTGAGATTAATCCTTTGTCTGTTGCTTCATTTGCTATTATTTTCTCCCAATCTGAGGGCTGTCTTTTCACCTTGCTTATAGTTTCCTTTGTTGTACAAAAGCTTTTAAGTTTCATTAGGTCCCATTTGTTTATTTTTGCTTTTATTTCCAATATTCTGGGAGGTGGGTCATAGAGGATCCCGCTGTGATTTATGTCAGAGAGTGTTTTGCCTATGTTCTCCTCTAGGAGTTTTATAGTTTCTGGTCTTACATTTAGATCTTTAATCCATTTTGAGTTTATTTTTGTGTATGGTGTTAGAAAGTGTTCTAGTTTCATTCTTTTAAAAGTGGTTGACCAGTCTTCCCAGCACCACTTGTTAAAGAGGTTGTCTTTTCTCCATTGTATATTCTTGCCTCCTTTGTCAAAGATAAGGTGTCCATAGGTTCTTGGATTTATCTCTGGGCTTTCTATTCTGTTCCATTGATCTATATTTCTGTCTTTGTGGCAGTACCATATTGTCTTGATGACTGTGGCTTTGTAGTAGAGCCTGAAGTCAGGCAGGTTGATTCCTCCAGTTCCATTCTTCTTTCTCAAGATTGCTTTGGCTATTCGAGGTTTTTTGTATTTCCATACAAATTGTGAAATTATTTGTTCTAGTTCTGTGAAGAATACCGTTGGTAGCTTGACAGGGATTGCATTGAATCTATAGATTGCTTTGGGTAGTATACTTATTTTCACTATATTGATTCTTCCAATCCATGAACAGGGTATATTTCTCCATATATTTGTATCCTCTCTGATTTCTTTCATCAGTGTTTTATAGTTTTCTATGTATAGGTCTTTTGTTTCTTTAGGTAGATATACTCCTAAGTATTTTATTCTTTTTGTTGCAATGGTGAATGGTATTGTTTCCTTAATTTCTCTTTCTGTTTTCTCATTGTTTAGTGTATAGGAATGCAAGGGATTTCTGTGTGTTAATTTTATATCCTGCTACTTTACTATATTCATTGATTAGCTCTAGTAATTTTCTGGTAGAGTCTTTAGAGTTTTCTATGTATACGATCATGTCATCTGCACACAGTGAGAGTTTCACTTCTTCTTTTCCTATCTGGATTCCTTTTATTTCTTTTTCTGCTCTGATTGCTATGGCCAAAAATTCCAAAACTATGTTGAATAGTAGTGGTGAGAGTGGGCACCCTTGTCTTGTTCCTGATTTCAGGTGAAATGCTTTCAATTTTTCACCATTGAAGGTGATGCTTGCTGTGGGTTTGTCATATATAGCTTTTATTAGGTTGAGGTATGTTCCCTCTATTCCTGCTTTCTGGAAATTTTTTTTTATCATAAATGGATATTGAATTTTGTCAAAGGCTTTTTATGTATCTATTGAGATAATCATATGGTTTTTATCTTTAAATTTATTAATGTGGTGTATTACATTGATTGATTTGTGGATATTCAAGAATCCTTGCATCCCTGGGATGAAGCCCACTTGGTCATGATGTATGATCTTTTAATCTGTTGTTGGGTTCTGTTTACTAGAATTTTGTTAAGGATTTTTGCATCTATGTTCATCAGTGATATTGGCCTGCAGTTTTCTTTTTTTGTGGGATCTTTCTCTGGTTTTGGAATTAGGGTGATGGTGGCCTCATAGATTGAGTTAGGAAGTTTACCTTCTGCAATTTTCTGGAAGAATTTGAGTAAGATAGGTGTTAGCTCTACTCTAAATTTTTAGTAGAATTCAGCTGTGAAGCCATCTGGCCCTGGGCTTTTGTTTGCTGGAAGATTTCTGATTACAGTTTCGATTTCCTTGCTTGTGATGGCTCTGTTAAGATCTTCTATTTCTTCCTGGTTCAGTTTCGGAAAGTTATACTTTTCTAGGAATTTGTCCATTTCTTCCAAGTTGTCCATTTTATTGGCTTAGAGCTGCTGGTAGTAGTCTCTTATGATCCTTTGTATTTCAGTTTTGTCTATTGTGATCTCTCCATTTTCATTTCTAATTTTGTTAATTTGATTCTTATCCCTTTGTTTCTTAATGAGTCTTGCTAATGGTTTGTCAATTTTGGTTATCTTTTAAAAAAACTAGCTTTTAGCTTTGTTGATTTTTGCTATGGTCTCTTTTGTTTCTTTTGCATTTATTTCTGCCCTAATTTTAAAAATTTCTTTCCTTCTACTAACCCTGGGGTTCTTCATTTCTTCCTTCTCTAGTTGCTTTAGGTGAATTAGGTTATTTATTTGACTTTTTTCTTGTTTCTTAGGTAAACCTGTAATGCTATGAACTTAGCACTGCTTTTACAGTGTCCCATAGGTTTTGGGTGGTTGTGTTTTCATTTTCATTCATTTCTACGCATATTTTGATTTCTTTTTTTATTTCCTCTATGATTTGTTGGTTATTCAGAAGTGTGTTATTTAGCCTCCATATGTTTGAAGTTTTAATAGTTTTTCCCCTGTAATTGAGATCTAATTTTACTGCACTGTGGTCAGAAAAGATGACTGGAATGATTTCTTTTTTTTTTTTTTTTTTTAATATACCAAGGCTAGATTTATGGCCCAGGATGTGATCTATTCTGGAGAAGGTTCTGTGTGCGCTTGAGAAAAAGGTGAAATTGATTGTTTTGGGGTGAGATGTCCTATAGATATCAATTAGGTTTAGCTGGTCCATTGTGTTATTTAAACTTTGTGTTTCCTTGTTAATTTTCTGTTTAGTTGATCTATCCATAGGTGTGAGTGGGGTATTAAAGTCTCCCATTTATTATTGTGTTATTGTTAATTTCCCCTTTCATACTTGTTAGCATTTGCCTTACATATTGTGGTGCTCCTATGTTGGGTGCATATATATTTATAATTGTTATATCTTCTTCTTGGATTGATCCTTTGATCATTATGTAGTGTCCTTCTTTGTCTCTTTTCACAGTCTTTATTTGAAAGTCTATTTTATCTGATATGAGTATTGCGACTCCTGCTTTCCTTTGGTCTCTGTTTGCATGAAATATTTTTTTCCAGCCCTTCACTTTCAGTCTGTATGTGTCCCTTGTTTTGAGATGGGTCTCTTGTAGACAGCAGATATAGGGGTCATGTTTTTGTATCCATTCAGCCAGTCTTTGTCTTTTGGTTGGGGCATTCAACCCATTTACATTTAAGGTAATTATTGATAGTTATGGTCCCATTGTCATTTAATTTGTTATTTGGGGTTCGCATTTATACAACCTTTCTGTGTTTCCTGTCTAGAGAAGATCCTTTAGCATTTGTTGAAGAGCTGGTTTGGTGGTGCTGAATTCTCTCAGCTTTTGCTTGTCTGTAAAGCTTTTGAATTCTCCTTCATATCTGAATGAGATCCTTGCTGGGTACAGTAATCTGGGTTGTAGGTTATTCTCTTTCATTACTTTAAGTATGTCCTGCCATTCCCTTCTGGTCTGAAGAGTTTCTATTGATAGATCAGCTGTTATCCTTATGGAAATCCCTTTGTGTGTTATTTGTTGTTTCTCTCCTGCTGCTTTTAATATTTGTTCTTTGTGTTTGATCTTTGTTAATTTGATTAATATGTGTCTTGGGGTGTTTTGCCTTGGGTTTATCCTGTTTGGGACTCTCTGGGTTTCTTGGACTTGGTTGGCTATTTCATTCCCCATTTTAGGGGAGTTTTCAGCTATTATCTCCTTGAGTATTTTCTCATGGCCTTTCTTTTTGTCTTCTTCTTCTGGGACTCCTATGATTTGAATGTTGGGGTATTTCACATTTCCCAGAGGTCGCTGAGGTTGTCCTCATTTCTTTTAATTCTTTATTCTTTTTTCCTCTCTGCTTCATTTATTTCCACCATTTTATCTTCTACCTCACTTATCCTATCTTCTGTCTCCATTATTCTTCTCTCGGTTCCCTCCAGAGTGTTTTTGATCTCATTTATTGCATTATTCATTTTTAATTGACTCTTCTTTTATTTCTTCTAGGTCCTTGTTAAACATTTCTTGCATCTTCTCAATCCTTGTCTCCAGGCTATTTATCTGTAACTCCATTTTGTTTTCAAGATTTTGGATCATTTTTATTATCATTACTCTAAATTCTTTTTCAGGTAGATTCCATATCTCCTCTTTTGTTTGGCTTGGTGGGCATTTTTCATGTTCCTTTACCTGCTGGGTATTTCTCTGCCTTTTCATTTTGCTTAGATTGCTGTGTTTGGAGTGACCTTTCTGTATTCTGGTGGTCTGTAGCTCCTTTTTATTGTGGAGGTTTCTCCCAGTGGGTGGGGTTGGACGATTGGCTTGTCAAGGTTTCCTGGTTAGGAAAGCTTGCATCAGTGTTCTGGTGTGTGGAACTGGATTTCTTCTCTCTGGAGTGCAATGGAGTGTCCAGTAGTGAGTTTTGAGATGGGTCTATGTGTTTGGT
Source organism: Odocoileus virginianus (assembly GCF_023699985.2). Classification (NCBI taxonomy): domain Eukaryota; kingdom Metazoa; phylum Chordata; class Mammalia; order Artiodactyla; family Cervidae; genus Odocoileus; species Odocoileus virginianus. The sequence goes on along the minus strand of NC_069680.1, from coordinate 82,835,663 downwards.
GTGACTTTGGGCAGCCTGTATGTTGACACTCAGGGCTATGTTCCTGCATTGCTGGAGAATTTGCATGGTATGTCTTGCTCTGGAACTTATTGGCTCTTGGGTGGTGGTTGGTTTCAGTGTAGGTATGGAGGCTTTTGGCTGATCTCTTATTACTTAATGTTACCTGTAGTCAGGAGTTCTCTAGTGTTCTCAGGTTTTGGGCTTAAGTGTCCTGCCTCTGGATTTCAGTCTTATTCTTCCAATAGCCTCAAGACTTCTCCAACTATACAGCACTGATAATAAAACTTCTCGGTTAATGGTGAAAAGATTCTCCACAGTGAGGGATACCCAGAGAGGCTCACAGAGTTACATGAAGAAGAGGAGAGGGAGGAAGGAGATAGAGATAAGCAGGTGGAGAAAAAGGGGGACTCAACAGGAGAGAGACAGATGTACACAGTATTCTGTTCCCTAAGTGTTCTCTGTAGCCCAGACACCCACAGAGGTTCACAGAATTGGATTGAGAAGAGAAGGGTGAGGGAGGAAATAGAGGTGATCTGGGAGAGAAAAAGGAGAGTCTAAAAGGGGGAGAGAGTAATCAACATACCTCTGAGTAAAAATGGCTACTGAATATTGGATTCTTAAATGTCCAAAATTGATATCAAATACTGAAAAACAAAGATTAAAAATCTAGAGTAGAGGTTAGATTCTTGAAAATACAATATTAAAAACAAAAACACAAAAAATTTAAGAAATATATACGAAGTTTGCTTTAAAAATAGGGTCTTTTTTTTGCAAGGTTATAGTGAAATGAAAATGAAAATGAAGGAGTAATAGAGGAGTAATAGAGTACTTTAAAAGAAAATAAAAGAAAAAAATTTAAAAAAAGAAAAAATATTTTAATTAAAAAAATAGTAAAAATATATGAGAATGAAAATTAAAATTAAGGCATACTAGAGGACTTTAAAACAATAAAAGAAAATGAAAATTAAGGAGTAATAGAGGAGAAATAGGGAATTTTAAAAGAAAATTTAAATAAAGCAAAAGGAAAAAAAATAGTAAAAATATATCTAGGAATTTCTCTGGGGCTGTTGCATGCAGTGTGGGTTCGGTTCAGTTTCAGATAGCTCCTTATTCCAGCTTACACTTCTCGATATCTATGGGCCCCTTCTGGTTAACTACAGGTTAACTACAGTCGGTGTTAACTACAGGTGTTTTAATCTGTTGCACCGGTCACTTCTGAAGCGGTTCACTTTGTTTATTTGGCTTCTGTTTGCAGGTCTCTTCAGTGTCTAATTTCCGCCCTGACACAGGCGGGCGGAGGTGGTCTCTTGCTTAGGTTCGCTTCTTCAGTCGTGCTGTGGGGAGGGAGGGGCGCTGCAGACAAATGTCACTGGCCTGTGTGGGGAGCACTCACAGTGTTCCCGTCACACTGGGCTTGCCCCCACTCGTGGCGTGTGTGCTTTCCCTGTCTACACTGCTCAGGCTCCAGGCTTCTCTATAGGGAGCGGGCCCTGCATTGCGTGCGGTTCCAGTTTTCGGGTATTCCACAAAAGTGCAGACTCGGTTGGGCCTGGGTTTTGTGCCTTCCCCAGCAGAGCAGCTCAGGCAGCCAGGCGCTTGATTAGCACACTATCCCCGGGTGCGGTGTGCCTTCTCCCCTCCGCGGTCCCAGCCTCAGTTTCCACGCACGCCGGTCGGGTGTGCCTTGTGTCTCTGCTGAGGAGCTGGTCTCTAGCTGTGACCCACCCAGTGGATGTCAACCATCCAGAATCTCAGGAAGTCTTTGGTTAGAAACTGGAAGCCTGTTTGCAGTTTGGTAGGGGATGCCATCTCTGGGGCCGAGTTTGACCCTTTCCCCTCCCCCCACCTCCTGCCTCCGGCGGGGGATGGGCTAGCCTGCATCCGGCTACTCTTCTCCAGAATTGCTCAGTCCTTTGTTTGTTCCTACGCAATGCTGCCCGCTCCTCTCCGTTCAGTCCCCACTTGCTGGTGGCGGATGCGAACGTCTGGGGTACTTTTCTGCTGGGAGTTGCTTTCAGGAATGTGATCTGTGGGTTTTATTTATTTTTCCTCCTGGTTAGGTTGCCCTCTGAGATTCGAAAACTTCCCCCAGACCCGCCAGTGAGAGGGTTTCCTGGTGTTTGGAAACTTCCTCTATTACAACTCCCTTCCTGGGACAAGTCTCCGTCCCTAACTCTTTTGTCTCTCTTTTATCTTTTATATTTTGTCCTACCTCCTTTCGAAGACAATGGGCTGCTTTTCTGAGTGCCTGATGTCCTCTGCTAGCGATCAGAAGTTGTTCTGTGGAGTTTGCTCAGTGTTCAACTGTTCTTTCGAAGAATTTGTAGGGGAGAAAGTGGTCTCCCCGTCCTATTCCTCTGCCATCTTAGCTCCTCTGACAGGCAGGTTCTTTACCACTGGACCACCAGGGAAGGATCTGGAATTCAGTACCTTGAAGAAGGGGGCTTGAACAATGAGTGTATCAGGGCTTTCTCATAAAAGAAGACAAACAGTATTGAAAACAAAAATAATTATTATTTTATAACAGAAGAGGGGAAATGAAGACATACAGATGGAGATGCTATAGTTAATTACTATTTATCTAAGTTTATGTTTTAAATGTAGCCAGATCAATGGCAGAATACTGCACGGGACTAAATAAGCAGTGAGATTGTTTTCTATTTGTAACTTCAAAGCATATAGGGCTTCCCTTGTGGCTCAGCTGATAAAGAATCTGCCTGCAAATACCGGAGACCTGGGTTTGATCCCTGGGTTGGGAAGATCCCTTGGAGAAGGGAAAGGCTACCCACTTCAGTATTCTGGCCTGGAGTATTCCATGGACTGTATAGTCCATGGGGTTGCAAAGAGCTAGACAATCCTGAGTGTCTTTCACTTTCACTCAAAGCACATAGATAACTCATATTTTGACCAGACAGTGGTAGAGGTACATTTATCTCTATTATCCATCTGGTGTTTCCAGAGCACTCTTCCCTTTTTGGTGTCCTTTCATTGTTTTAGTCTATTGAACTGCTAACATCTTGAGGTCAGAGTTTTGCTCACTCTGGTGTCTCCAACAATTAGCGGAATTTGGGGCATGGGTAGGTATTTGTTAAATATTTGTAGAATAAATTGATTTGTATATATATATTGTCATAACTTTTTTCCTTTCATTGACTGTTGTGTCTCTAGACGCTAAAAAAAATCAGTATGTTGAATGTTCCCAGGAAATACTTCTTTAACAAGTGAATACAGTAGGCTGGTCCTTTCTGCCCCTCACCTTTGAAGTGAGGACATATTGCATGCTGTGAGCCTAACACAGTGCCTGGTATGCATTAGCTGCTCAATGTGCATGCTTTTTCTTTTTTTAAAAAAAATTATTTATTTTAATTGAAGGCTAATTACTTTACAATATTGTGGTGCCATACATTGATGTGAATCAGCCAAGGGTGTACATGTGTCCCCCATCCCGAAACCCCTCCCACTTCCTTCCCCATCCCATCCCTCTGGGTCATTCCAGTGCCCCAGCTGTGAGTGCCCTATTTCATGCATCAAAGTTAGACTGGTGATCTATTTCCCATATGGTAATATACATGTTTTCAATGCCATTCTCTCAAATCATCCCACCCTTGCCTTCTCCCACAAAGTCCAAAAGTCTGTTCTTTACATCTGTGTCTCTTTTGCTGTCTCACGTATAGGGCCATCATTACCATCTTTCTAAATTCCATATATATGTGTTAGTGTACTGTATTGGTGTTTTCCTTTCTGACTTACTTCACTCTGTATAATAGGCTCCAGTTTTATCTATCTCATTAGAACTGATTCAAATGAATTCTTTTTAATGACTGACTAATATTCCATTGTGTATATGTACCACAGCTTTCTTATCCATTCATCTGCTGATGGGCATCTAGGTTGCTTCCATGTCCTGGCTATTATAAACAGGGCTGCAATGAACATTGGGGTACACATGTCTCTTTCAATTCTGGTTTCCTTGGTGTGTATGCCCAGGAGTGGGATTGCTGGGTCATATGGCAGTTCTATTTCCAGGTTTTTAAGGACTCTCCACACTGTTCTCCATAGTGGCTGTACTAGTTTGCATTCCCACCAACAGTGTAAGAGGGTTCCCTTTTCTCCACACCCTCTCCAGCATTTATTGTTTATAGACTTTTTGATGGTGGCCATTCTGACCAGCATGAGATGGTACCTCATTGTGGTTTTGATTTGCTTTTCTCTGATAATGAGTGATGTTGAGCACATTTTCATGTTATTTGTTAGCCATCTGTATGTCTTCTTTGGAGAAATGTCTGTTTAGATCTTTGGCTCACTTTTTGATTGGGTCATTTATTTTTCTGGAATTGAGCTGCATGAGCTGTTTGCATATTTTTGAGATTAATTCTTTGTCAGTTGCTTCATTTGCTATTTTTTCTCCCATTCTGAAGGCTGTCTTTTCACCTTGTTTATAGTTTCCTTCACTGTGCAAAAGATTTTAAGTTTAATTAGGTCCCATTTGTTTATTTTTGCTTTTATTTCCATTACTCTGGGAGGTGGGTCATAGAGAATATTGCCGTGATTTATGTCAGAGTGTTTTGCCTATGTTTTCCTCTAAGAGTTTTATAGTTTCTGGTCTTACATTTAGATCTTTAATCCATTTTGAGTTTATTTTTGTGTATGGTGTTAGAAACTGTTTTAGTTTCATTCTTTTACAGATGGTTGACTAGTTTTGCCAGCATCACTTGTTAAAGAGATTGTCTTTTTTTCCATTGTATATTTTTGCTCCTTTGTCAAAGATAAGGTGTTCATAGGTTCATGGATTTATCCCTGGGCTTTCTATTTTGTTTCATTGATCTATATTTCTGTCTTTGTGCCAGTACTATACTGTCTTGATGACTGTAGCTGTGTAGCATAATCTGAAATCAGGCAGGTTGATTCCTCCAGTTCCATTCTTCTTTCTCAAGATTGCTTTGGCTATTCGAGGTTTTTTGTATTTCCATACAAATTGCGAAATTATTTGTTCTAGTTCTGTGAAAAATATCATTGGTAGCTTGACAGGGATTGCATTGAATCTATAGATTGCTTTGGGTAGTATACTTATTTTCACAATGTTGATTCTTTCAATCCATGAACGTGGTATATTTCTCCATCTATTTGTGTCCTCTTTGATTTCTTTCATCAGTGTTTTATAGTTTTCTATATATAGGTATATTATTTCTTTAGGTAGATTTATTCCTAAGTATTTTATTCTTTTCATTACAATGATGAATGGGATTGTTTCCTTGATTTCTCTTTCTGTTTTCTCATTGTTAGTGTTTAGGAATGGAAGGGATTTCTCTGTGTTAATTTTATATCCTGCAACTTTACTATATTCATTGATTAGCTCCAGTAATTTTCTGGTGGTGTCTTTGGGATTTTCTATGTAGAGGATCATGTCATCTGCAAACAGTGAGAGTTTCACTTCTTCTTTTCCAATCTGGATTCCTTTTATTTCTTTTCTTCTCTGATTGTTGCGGCTAAAACTTCCAAAACTATGTTGAATAGTAGTGGTGAGAATGGGCACCCTTGTCTTGTTCCTGACTTTAGGGGAAATGCTTTCAATTTTTCGCCATTGAGCATAATGTTTGCTGTGGGTTTATCATATATGGCTTTTATTATGTTGATGACTTTTTATTATCTATGCCTGCTTTCTGGAGAGCTTTTATCATAAATGGATGTTGAATTTTGTCCAAGGCTTTCTCTGGGCCTATTGAGATAATCATATGGTTTTGGTAATGTGGTGTATCACGTTGATTGCTTTGCAAATACTAAAAACCTTTGCATCCCTGGGATAAAGCACACTTGGTCATGATGTATGATCTTCTTAATATGTTGTTGGATTCTGTTTGCAAGAATTTTGTTGAGGATTTCTGCATCTATGTTCATCACTGATATTGGCCTGTAGTTTTCTTTTTTGTGTGGCATCTTTGTCTGCTTTTGGTATTAGGGTGATGGTGGCCTTATAGAATGAGTTTGGCAGTTTATCTTCCTCTGCAATTTTCTGGAACAGTTTGAGTAGGATTTTTGATTACAGTTTTGAGGATATCCGAGCTTGTGATGGGTCTGTTAAGATTTTCTGTTTCCTCCTGGTTCAGTTTTGGAAGGTTATACTTTTCTAAGAATTTGTCCATTTCTTCCAAGTTGTCCATTTTATTGGTATATAGTTGCTGATTGTAGTCTCTTATGATCCTTTGTATTTCTGTGTTGTCTGTTGTGATTTCTCTATTTTCATTTCTAATTCTGTTGACTTGATTCTTCTCCCTTTTTTTCTTTATGAGTCTGGCTAATGGTTTGTCTATTTTATCTATCTTCTCAAAGAACCAGCTTTTAGTTTTGTTGATTCTTGCTATGGTCACCCTTGTGTTTTTTTCATTTATTTCTGCCCTAATTTTTATGATTTCTTTCCTTCTACTAATTCTGGGGTTCTTCATTTCTTCTTTTGCTAGTTGTTTGTAGAGTTTGGTTATTTATTTGATTTTTCTCTTGTTTCTTGAGGTAAGCATGTATTGTTATGAACTTAGCACTGCTTTTACTGAATTCCATAGGTTTTGTGTTGTCATGTTTTCATTTTCCTTTGTTTTTATGCACATTTTGATTTCCTTTTTTATTTCTTCTGTGATTTGTTGGTTATTCAGAAATATGTTGCTTAGCCTCCAATGTTTTTTTTTTTAATAGTTTTTTCCTGTAGTTAACATCTAGTCTTACTGTATTGTCATCAGAAAATATGCTTTAAATGCTTTCAATTTTTTTTTTTTAATTTACCAAGGCTCAGGATGTGATCTATCCTGGAGAATGTTCCATGTGCACTTGAGAAAAATGTGAAATTCATTGTTTTGGGGTGAAATATCCTACAGATATCAATTAGGCCTAACTGGTCCATTGTATCATTTAAAGTTTGTGCTTCCTAGCTAATCTTCTGATTAGTTGAAATATCCACAGGTGTGAGTGGGATATTAAAGTCTCCCACTATTATTGTGTCACTGTTAATTTCCCCTTTCATATTTGTTAGCATTTGCCTTATGTGTTGAGGTGCTCCTATATTGGGTACATATATATTTATTTGCCATGAAGTGATGGGACCAGATGCCATGATCTTAGTTTTCTGAATGTTGAGTTTTAAGCCAACTTTTTCACTCTTCTCTTTCAGTTTCATCAAGAGGCTCTTTAGTTCTTCGCTTTCTGCCATAAGGGTGGTGTCATCTGCATATCTGAGGTTATTGATATTTCTACCAGCCATCTTGATTCCAGCTTATGCTTCATCCAGCCTAGCATTTTGGATAATGTATTCTGCATATAAGTTAAATAAGCAGGGTGACAATATACAGCCTTGACATACTCCTTTCCCAATTTGGAACTAGTCTGTTGTTCCATGTCCAGTTCTAACTGTTGCCTCTTGACCTGCATACAGATTTCTCAGGAGGCAAGTAAGGTAGTCTGGTATTCCCATCTTTTTTAAGAATTTCCCACAGCTTGCTGTGATCCAAACAGTCAAAGGCTTGGGCTTAGTCAATAAAGCAGAAATAGATGTTTTTCTGGAACTGTCTTGCTTTTTCAATGATCCAGCGGATGTTGGCAATTTGATCTCTGATTCCTCTGCCTTTTCTAAATCCAGCTTGAACATCTGGAATTTCACAGTTCAGGTACTCCTGAAGCCTGGCTTGGAGAATTTTGAGCATTACTTTGCTAGTGTGTGAGATGAGTGTAATTGTGCAGTAGATTGAACATTCTTTGGCATTGCCTTTCTTTGGGATTGGAATGAAACCTGACCTTTTCCAGTCCTGTGGCTACTACTGAGTTTTCCAAATTTGCTGGCATATTGAGTGCAGCACTTTCACAGCATCATCTTTTAGGATTTGAAATAGCTCAACTGGAATTCCATCACCTCCACTAGCTTTGTTCATAGTGATGCTTCCTAAGACCCACTTGACCTCACATTCCAGGATGTATGGCTCTAGGTGTGTGATCACACCATCATGGTTATCTGGGTCATGAAGATCTTTATTGTACAGTTCTTTTGTGTATTCTTGCCACCTCTTCTTAATATCTTCTGCTTCTGTTAGGTCCAATACAAGAATACATGGAAGAACTATATAAAATTGCACGAGTAAACTGAAGAACTGTACAAAAAAGATCTTGAGTAGGTAGTTCTGCCTGAGTCCAAGATTGATAAGTCCTCTTCTGGGCCACTCCCACAGCTCCTCCACGCCTACCTCATCTCTTCCTTGTAAGGAGCAGAATTTATCACCCCACAATGTGTCTCATTGGCATGAAAATTAATTTAGGCTGATTATCTTTAAGAAGTAGAAGTCTCAGGAAGTCTTGTTACACTTCTCTTAGCTGCCTAAAGAATTTAGACAGAGGACCAGTTCCAAGAATAGAGCTATCATGTGAGGATATGGTCTGGGTGTGGTAGGGAAACTCAGTTTAGAGATCAGAGTCCACTCTGTGTTCCAGCAAACATTTGTTTACCAAACAGTTACTTTTCATCTTCATGTGAATTGCCTTCCTCTCCTTTCAAATCCCAAACCATTGTTATCTCCTCTTTAGCTGAAGGTGGTGTCAACTACAAATTGGCACTTACCAAGAGCATTGCCAATGGCTGAACAGCAAGGCATTTTGCCATCTGCCTCTATGGAGACTGAACCCCAAGCTGCTATAGCTGCTGACCTTCAACACCCCCTGAGGGAGTTCAGCAAGGAGTGAGGCTCTCTGTGCTCCAGGGAATCTGGTGGGACAGGTCTTTAGATAGTTGGATGTTTTCAGGAACAGATTTTATGATCTCAATCCTTGCATCTCCTCTTATCTAGAGAAGCACTAATCCCTTCATGGTGACATCAGATCCTCATGATGGATAAGGATCATCCATCTAACAAAAAACCTTTTGTAAAATGAGTACTTAATGGGCCCCCTTCACCAAAACCTTATATATTGACCTTCCCCCACAGCCGCTTTGGAGCAGTCTCTCAGAACTATCTAAGATGCTGTCTCCCAGGTTTCAGTCCTCATTTTGCCCCAGATAAGATAGCTCTGAGAGACCGCTCCCCAGGCTGCAGTCACTTTGCCCCAAATAAAACTTAACTTGCAGCTCTCAAGTTGTACATATTTTTTAGTCAACAGTGGTGTTTAAGACTGGGGACTTGGGCCATTTTGGTGAGTTGCTAGTTTCTCCTGGGTGTCTCCCATGCATGTGTGAGGGCCAACTCTTTGTGACCCTGTGGACCGTAGCCCACCAGGCTGTTGATGGGATTATCCAGGCAAGAATACTGGAGTGGGTTGCCATTTCCTCTTCCAGGGGATCTTCCTGACCCTGGGATCAAACCTGCGTCTCTTATGTCTCCTGCATTGGCAGGTGGATTCTTTACCACTGGCACCAACTGGGAAGCCCATGCATATATGTTATTAAATTTTTTGCTTGATTTTCTCCTATTAATCTATCACAAGCTAGTTAATTCTTAGACCAGTCAGAAGAACTTAGAAGGTTAGCAGAAAATTTCTTCCTTCCTGGCACCCTCCCATCCACCCTATTGAAACCATGCAACTCATGTTGGGACTTGAACCCATGGTCTTTTAACTGAGATCACACCTGGTATCAGGACTTAACAAAGCTTGGGTTCTTGATGTCTCTTCACAGAAAGAATTCAGTGAGATATCAAGTGATAGGTAAGAAATGGTTTTATTTAGAGAGAAACACTCCACAGATAGACTGTGGGCAATCTCAGAAGGTGAGAGTGGCCCCAGGGTGTGGGGTTGTCAGTTTTTATAGCGCTGGTTAATTTCTTAGGCTAATGAGTAGGAGGGGTATTCCAGCTATTTTGGGAAAGGTTTGGAGATTTCCAGTAATTGGACCACTGCCCACTTTTTGACCTTTATTGTCAGCCTTGTAACTGTCATGGCACTTGGGAATGTATCATTTAGCTTGCTGACATGTTACATCAAGTGTGTACTGAGGCTCAAGGTGGAAGTTGACTCATCTGCCATCTTGGACCTACTTGGTTCTAATCAGTTTATATTGTGTCCTCGGGCTGTCCTGAAGGAGATCAGTCCTGGGTGTTCCTTGGAAGGACTGATGTTGAAGCTGAAACTCCAATACTTTGGCCACCTGGTGCAAAGACCTGACTCATTGGAAAAGACCCTGATGCTGGGAAAGATTGAGGGCAGGAGGAGAAGGGGATGACAGAGGATGAGATGGCTGGAGGGCATCACCAACTCAATGGACATGGATTTGGGTGGACGCCGGGAGTTGGTGATGGACAGGGAGGCCTGGAGTGCCGCGGTTCAAGGGGTCGCAGAGAGTCGGACATGACTGACCAACTGAACTGAACTGAACTAAACTTGGGCTGTGTCATTCTTTCAAAGCCTGTGCCCTGCCCCTTTCCTCCTGCTTCACTATCAGTGTCAAAACACCAGCAAACTCTGTTGTAATCATCTATTTTCCCGAGTTGTTTACAAGTGTTTCTTAAGTATCTGGGACTTGACACATAACCCATGCTTAGGAAATACCTGTTGAGAGAGTCAGTAAATGACTTTTCATTATTTTCAATACTAAACATTTCTTTTGTGCTTCCCAGTGGCTCAGCGGTAAAGAATCTGCCTACAATGCAGGAGATGTGGGTTTGATCCCTGGCTCAGGAAGATGCCCTGGAGAAGGAAATGGCAACCCATTCTAGCATCCTTGCCTAGAGAATTTCATGGACAGAGCATACCTGTGGGCTACAGTACATGGGGTCGCAAAGAGTCAGGCATGATTGAGTGACTAAACAACAACAACACTTCAGTGAGAACTTTTTCTTGTATCTTTTTGGTTGCACCAGGAAGCTTGTGGGACCTTAGTTTCCTGACCAGGGGTTGAACCAGGGCCCTCAGCAGTGAAAGCATGGAATCCTAATCCTTGGGCCACCAGGGAATTCCCTGGTGAGAATTTTTAATTAAATTTTTATGCAGTTTTGGATATTGTACTTTCTATCTTCTTATTATTTTAAGCCTTAACTAGGATTTCAGAAATAGAATAGATTTAGCCCTTCAAATAAATTTCCCCTTTCCACAAATACCACACAAGAACTGGAAACAGTGAAATCATGTTTACCTGAACCCCCTATGATTACCATCAGCTTAAGTTGTAAATATGGTAGAGCATTTAGGGAGGGCGGGAAGCTTAGATCTCACACCCAGGTTCCTGACTCTGTCTCTGCCTGTCTCTACTCTGAAATCTCCTTGGGGTCTTGGTTATGCCTTCTCTCCATGTAGTGATTCTCACTTGGGACATAGAGGCGGGACAGTGACTCAGAGATTTATCCTCTCCTAGTGGTCCCAGGATGCTCCTCATGTCTTTCTGAAGCCTGGGTTTCCTTAAACAAACATCTGGAACTTTGGGAGCCATGAGACAGAGGGATGTAGGTGTAACTTGCCTGAAGTGCCCATTTAAATAGCATGTTTTGTCTCCTACTTTGCTTCTTTTGCTCATAATAAGCCTTCCCTTGAGAAAAAAAATATACCCTCTACCCACAGTGCCTCTCCACCAAAAATACAATGGGTGACAGAAATGGAAAACACCCCAAGAGAAAAAAATGGATATGAGGAAGAGCTGGTTAACAAAATTCCTGAGCCTCTGTCTTCCAACACAAATCTATTTTATCATTTCTTTCTCCACACCATGTACATTCATCCTGATATACTGTATGTATGTGTGTGTGTGTGCCCATGTTCAGCTCAGTTACTCAGTCGTGTCCAACTCTTTGCAACCCCATGAACCACAGCACGCCAAGCCTCCCTGTCCATCACCAACTCCCAGAGGTTATCCAAACCCATGTCCATTGAGTCAGTGATGCCATCCAACCATCTCATCCTCCATCATCCTCTTCTCCTCCTGCCCTCAATCTTTCCCAGCATCAGGGTCTTTTCAGATGAGTCAGTTCTTTGCATGAGGTGGCCAAAATATTGGAGTTTCAGCTTCAACATCAGTCCTTCCCATGAACACCCAGACCTGATCTCCTTTAGGATGGACTGGTTGGATCTCCTTGCAGTCCAAGGGACTCTCAAGAGTCTTCTCCAACACCACAGTTCAAAAGCATCAATTTTTCTGCGCTCAGCTTTCTTCACAGTCCAACTCTCACATCCATACATGACCACTGGAAAAACCATAGCCTTGACTAGACGGACCTTTGTTGGCAAGGTAATGTCTCTGCTTTTTAATATGCTGTCTAGGTTGGTCATAACTTTCCTTCCAAGGAGTAAGCATCTTTTAATTTCATGGCTGCAATCACCATCTGCAGTGATTTTGGAGCCCAGAAAAATAAAGTCTGACACTGTTTCCACTGTTTTCCCATATATTTGCTATGAAGTGATGGGACCAGATGCCATGATCTTAGTTTTCTGAATGTTGAACTTTAAGCCAACTTTTTCACTCTCCTCTTTCACTTTCATCAAGAGGCTCTACAGTTTTTCACTTTCTGCCATAAGGGTGGTGTCACCTGCATATCTGAGGTTATTGATATTTCTCCCGGCAATCCTGAGTCCAGTTTGTGCTTCATCCAGCCCAGCATGTCTCATGATGTACTCTGCATATAAGTTAAATAAACAGGGTGACAATATACAACCTTGACATACTCCTTTTCCTATTTGGAACCAGTCTGTTGTTCCATGTCCAGTTCTAACTGTTGCTTCCTGACCTGCATACAGGTTTCTCAAGAGGCAGGTCAAGTGGTCTGGTATTCCCATCTCTTGAAGAATTTTCTACAGTTTATTGTGATCCACATAGTCAAAGGCTTTGGCATAGTCAATAAAGCAGAAATAGATGTTTTCTTGGAACTTTCTTGCTTTTTCAATAATCCAGCAGATGTTGGCAATTTGATCTCTTGTTCCTCTGCCTTTTCTAAAACCAGCTTGAATATCTGGAAGTTCACAGTTCATGTATTGCTGAAGGCTGGCTTGGAGAATTTTGAGCATTACTTTACTAGCGTATGAGATGAGTGCAATTTTGTGGTAGTTTGAGCATTCTTTGGCATTGCCTTTCTTTGGGATTGGAATGAAAACTGACCTTTTCCAGTCCTGTGGCCACTGTTGAATTTTCCAAATTTGCTGGCATATTGAATGAAGCACTTTCACAGCATCATCTTTCAGGATTTAAAATAGCTCAACTGGAATTCCATCACCTCCACTAGCTTTGTTTGTAGCTTTGTTTGACTTCACATTATAGGATGTCTGGCTCTAGGTGTGATCACATCATCATGATTATCTTGGTCATGAAGATCTTTGCCCATGAGAATGCACAAATCATTTAAGTAAATATTAATATTCCAGGTACAGTTATAAACTCTTTTTTACACTAAACTCCCCTAATCCCTAACCCTAACTGACACCTACACATTTTTGGCTTCCCCAAGCATCTTGTGGGATCTTAGTTCCCAGACCAGGGATTGAACCCAGGCCTCCTGTATTGGAAGTACAGTCTTAACCACTGGACCATCAGGAAGTCCCAGCAGTTACACGTGTGAGACTAAAACATCCAGAAGAAATCCTGAGCTGATCACCCAAGTGAGATAGGGGCTGCCTGGATGGTATTTGACTCCATATTACAAAGACTAAAATGACAAACTTAATTTTCTACTCTGGTTTAGGGAGAAAACTAGCTTTACTTTGGAATCAGCCTGCTAGCCAGAAGGCTATTACTTGGCTGTTGGCAGCCTTTGAATTGGCAGAGAAGTCTTTCATTGGCAACAATTACACAAACTTGACATGTACAAAATGTTTTTAAAAATGTAATCAAGTACTTTCATTTTCACATCTCTTTGGATCCTTCAAAACTATACACACTTCAGTCAATTTAAGGATAAAGTATTTGAGACTCAGAGATTTTAGGTGTTTTGCCCCAAATCACACAGAGAGTAAATGGCAAATCAGGACTCCATGCCCCATATTCTGACCCCTATTCTGGCAACTTCCCTTGTGCCTTCTGTGGGCTGAGGAGGGGCAAATACATATTTATGACATTGTGCTCAGCTGCTTCAGTCATGTCTGACTCTTTGCAACCCTATGGACTATAGCCCACCAGGCTTCTCTGTGCATGGAATTTTCCTGGCAAGAATACTGGACTGGGTTGCCATTTCCTTCTCCAGGGGATCTTCCCAACCCAGGGATCAAACCTGAGTTTTCTGCAACTCTTGGGACTTGTTCATTAGCAGGTGGAATCTTTACCATTGACCCACCTGGAAATCCCATTATCACCACTGTTTCTGCTCTTCCCCAGTCAGTCCAGGTTGGATTGAGAGAAAATCTGCAAGGGTAGGGGCTGTTACATCACACTAGGTAGGGCCTTCAACACACATGCTTCTCCCAGGACCTAATCAGCTTTCTAGGTCTAGGTTATGAAACCCAGTAGGACCCTCTCGGATACCTTGGCACAGATGCCTTTCCATGTCCCCTGTTTCTTGATTGTAGGGAACAGACTCCAGCCACTATGACCTTCCCTGGATTCTAAAGGGCAGCTTCAAACAGTTATTGATCAGGGCAAGAAGGGGATGCAGAGATAAGGGAGAAGCAGCCGAGAAACAATAGTGCAGCCTTGGAGCAGGGTCCTGGCTCCACCTCAAGGGATACACATAACAATATCTTTGAGCTCTTCTGCAGAACTGAAACCCCCAACAAATGGAAAATGTTAGCTGTTTCTTCATTCCAGATGAAAGAAAACAGAGAAGCTCATTAGAAGACCACCGGAGGCCAAATTAAAGCAGTGCAGGCCCTGCATACACCCTGATCCTTATCAGCATCTCTGCCTTTGAACCATTACTATAAAACTCCTCATCAAGCTCCCCTGGGTTGAGGCACACAGATTTGAGGGGCGTGAGCCTGCTGTGTCCCTGTTTGCCTGGCAAAGCAATGTGTGCTAAGTCACTTCAGTCACGTCCCACTCTGTGTGACCCTACTGACCATAGCCCACCAGGCTCCTCTCTCCGTGGGATTCTCCAGGCAAGAATACTGGAGTGGGCTGCCATGCCCTCCTCCAAGGGATCTTCCCCATCCAGGGATTGATCCTGTGTCTCTTAAGTCTGCTGCATTGGCAGGTGGATTCTTTACCACTAACCCCACCTGGGAAGTCACAAAGCTATTCTTTCCCACTTCACCCACAACTCCAAGATTTGATTCAGCACTGGCTGAGTTTTCAGCATCATTTGGAGCACCTGGACTAGGGACAGCCAAGTTCATGGCAGCTCTATCTGTAGAGCTTTCCTTTTCTTCCAACACACAAGTAATAAAATGTGACAATCAGCTTCTTCCAACTGTGCTTTGCCTCCAGGATACAAGATGACTGATGGGCTTGGATAAGGATGATAAGGATAAGGTGGTGGCCATGGAGACATCATCACACTGAAAGAAACTTGTACTTTCATTTACAAATGATATCCATTTGTGATAATTTCCTCTGGAGCTCAGTTATTAGCAGCTGAAATTGACTTAGAATTAGAGGAACAGATCCTGAGCTGTCCATTGACCTTGTTGGCAAGAGAGAATTATCTCACTGGAGCTTTAATGCAAGCTGAAAAACATTATGCTTTTCAATATAAAAAAATTGGCTGGAAAAGTCTACTGAAAATTCCATCTGATCTCACAGAATTTGCTTGTGAAGGTTTCAGTGAAAAGGAAACATAATTAACATCCGAAAATTGCTTATCATTGTGCTTGCCCGGGCTCAGTCGATTTGTGTCTGAAAAGCTGAATATTTAATAATGCATTTACTGAAAATGGATTAAGATAAAACCTTTTATCTCTCTTTGTGTCTAGATTACTCAGACCCCCAACCCTTGGAAGATATCAAAATTAGTTTTAGGCAGAAGCTAAACGAGTCAGTTTTCATTCCAATCCCAAAGAAAGGCAATGCCAAAGAATGCTCAAACTACTGCACAATTGCACTCATCTCACACACTAGTAAAGTAATGCTTAAAATTCTCCAAGCCAGGTTTTAGCAATACGTGAACTGTGAACTTCCAGATGTTCAAGCTGGTTTTAGAAAAGGCAGAGGAACCAGAGATCAAATTGCCAACATCCGCTGGATCATCCAAAAAGTAAGAGAGTTCCAGAAAAACAACTATTTCTGCTTTATTGACTATGCCAAAGCCTTTGACTGTGTGGAGCACCATAAACCACAGAAAATTCTTCAAGAGATGGGAATACCAGACCACTTGACCTGCCTCTTGAGAAACCTGTATGCAGGTCAGGAAGCAACAGTTAGAACTGGACATGGGACAACAGACTGGTTCCAAATAGGAAAAGGAGTATGTCAAGGCTGTATATTGTCACCCTGCTTATTTAACTTATATACAGAGTACATCATGAGAAACGCTGGGCTGGATGAAGCACAAACTGGACTCAAGATTGCCAGGAGAAATATCAATAACCTCAGATATGCAGGTGACACCACCCTTATGGCAGAAAGTGAAGAAGAACTAAAGAGCCTCTTGATGAAAGTGAAAGAGGAGAGTGAAAAAGTTGGCTTAAAGCTCAACATTCAGAAAAGCAAGATCATGGCAACTGGTCCCATCACTTCATGGCAAATATATGGGAAAACAGTGGAAAAGTGGCAGACTTTATTTTTCTGGGCTCCAAAATCACTGCAGATGGTGATTGCAGCCATGAAATTAAAAGACGCTTACTCCTTGGAAGGAAAGTTATGACCAACCTAGATAGCATATTAAAAGCAGAGACATTACTTTGCCAACAAAGGTCCGTCTAGTCAAGGCTATGGTTTTTCCAGTGGTCATGTATGGATGTGAGCGTTGGACTATAAAGAAAGTTGAGTGCTGAATAATTGATGCTTTTGAACTGTGGTGTTGGAGAAGACTCTTGAGAGTCCCTTGGACTGCAAGGAGATTCAACCAGTCCATCCTAAAGGAGATCAGTTCTGGGTGTTCATGGGAAGGACTGATGTTATAGCTGAAATTCCAATACTTTGCCCACCTGATGCAAAGAGCTGACTCATTTGAAAAAGACCCTGATGCTGGGAAAGATTGAGGGCAGGAGGAGAAAGGGTCGATGGAGGATGAGATGGTTGGATGGCATCACCGACTCAATGGACATGGGTTTGGGTAAACTTTGGGAACTGGTGATGGACAGGGAGGCCTGGCGTGCTGTGGTTCATGAGGTCGCAAAGAGTCGGACACGACTGAGCGACTGAACTGAACTGAGACGAGCCACCCAACCCCCACCCACCTCCCACACCCCCTCCCCACAAAAAAGACAATACAGGCAAAAATAAAACTCTCCTCTTTTGGCCTTTGGGCCTTAGGATTTGGGAAGGAGCACACAGGGCCTGAGGGAAGCAGAGGTCAAACTAAGGAACAAAAACAACTAGAAGTAGGAAAAAAAGTGGGGAAAAAAAAAAAAAGGATAGGAGGGAAAACCAGGTCCCAAGTCAGCAGTCACCAAGGGAAGATGGTTGCCCCTGTCAGTTAGCACAGCGTGACCCAGGCTTCTAGGTAAGCAGGGAGACCACCCTTGAACCCACGACTGTGAGGAGATAGAGTAGGGCATCCCTGGAAACAGGGAACCCGCAATGGATTTCTTGACATAACAGAAGCCATTTTTGGCCTAAGACATTTTGTGCTCTAAGCCTGGTAGCAGGGCTTGCCCTTGAACAGGTCTTGGTAATTAATGATCCTAAGGGAACCAAAGAATGCAGGAACAAAAGACTATTTTCAGGAAGAGAAGTAACAATAGCCAAGATAATGTATCGGGTGTGAAGACACCCAGTTTTGCTTCAATAGTAAAAATTAGCCTGAAGTTCAACCACCAGACCACCTGGAATCTAAGGGGTGATAATGCTGACCTTATTTGACCTTCATGACTTCAATCAACTATAAAGCTTGGACTCCATTCACTGCCTAAGCCCCTTCATGAATATGCATGTACCCATGGCTTAAAACTTTCTCAATTTTGGGACTTGCCTGTTGGTCCAATGGTTAAGACTTCCCAGTGCAGGGGCCCCTGGTTCCATCCCCGATTGGGAAACTAGGATCCCACTTGCCGCACGAAGATCGAAGATCCCACAGACTGCCACTAGGACCTGGTGCAACCCAATAAATAAATATATATTTTTAAAAACTTGCCCAAGTTTTGCCGTTCAGGGAGATACTGCCTTGGAAAAGATTTCTGGTGTGCCCCCTACTTGCTGCAAGTAATGAATCTTTGCTTCTCCCAATCTCTGTTTGGTTGTCTTTTGGCTTGACATCCACCAAGAGGCAATCCCAGTTTTGGGGGTAACACAATCTCCAACCAAAGCCTCGGACACCTATGAGCACACGTGGGGTCTAACCCTGTGATATATCTATATGGAGGCAGCAGGATCAGTGATAAAGGAAGGGGAACCATAGCTCCAGACAGGAGAGCCAGTGGTTCCTACAGCGAAGGAAGTCGACACTGCCAAAAAAGAATGACCAGGTCTCTGTCCTGACAAGGGAGGATACTCATGAGAGACTGGTGAGCACAATGATTGAGGGTAGATTTTCCTATTATTTAGTGTGGTAATCATGTATTATTCAACCTTTTTAAACTGAAAATACACACACAGGTGGAGTTCTCAATCTAAGAACAAAAAAGGCAATGGGTATCTTTCTTCCTGCGTTAATTTGACTGCCTGATGCTTCTGGCTGGATGCTACAGAATTGGGCCATGGTTACCAGCTTTTGATAGTTTCCCTGGTGGTTCAGATGGTTAAGAATCTGCCTGCAATGCAGGAGATGCAGGTTCAATTCCTGGATCGGGAAGATCCCCTAGAGAAGGGAATGGCAACCCACTCTAATAGTCTTGCCTGGAGAATTCCAAGAACACAGGAGACTGACAGGCTATATTCTGTGGGGTAACAAGAGTCAGATATGACTTAGCAACTACACCACCAGCACCTTATAAGCTCAACTTCCCTTATCAGCCCATAGTCAGCATCCCATCTCTTTGCCTCCTCTATTTTCTTGTTTTTCTTTTAAAAAAAATTATATTTATTTGGCTGCATCGGGTCTTAGTTGAGGCATGAGGGGTTTTCAATTTTCGCTGCAGCATGCAGGATCTTTAGTCATAGCAGGTGGGATCTAGTTCCTTGACCAGGGATTGAACCTCGGTCTCCCGAACTGCAAAGGTGGAATCACAGCCACTGGACCACCAGGGAAGTTCTGCCTCCTTTATTTTCTGCCACTTAACAAAGCCTAACTCTGAGCTGAGTATACAGGAAGTGCTCTGCAAATGCTGGTGTTTATGGAGGAGAAAACCACCCAAGAGACAGACGGAAGCTCCTATTTGCTGTTGTCTGCATCTACCATATGCACATTGCATTTATGGGGTCAAAACAACCAGAATCACAAAATGTGGTTCCCAGCAAACACTGATTCCCCTTCAGCGAGAATTTAAGCTCAAATCTTGTACTCAGCATTGTGCAAAGATCTACAAGATACATTAGGGATGATCTCTACCTTTAGGGGATTTGCACTGCAGATGGGAAGGCATACGCATTTGTAAACAAGAAGGATAGCATGCAAAAAGAAAAAACATTTAAACTGCCCTCCTACATCTGTCCTAGAAGCCCTATCACCTGGTGCTTTTAAAAACTAAGAAGTCGTTTAAAGTCTAAAAAGACTGCCTGGTGTTCCCCAGAAACACCACACGGTGGCGCTGCACGCCGCAGCAGCTTTGCCAGGCCCTGCCTTCAACCCCCAGGCTTGGAAATTTAGTTTTGCCACTTGTTTCTTAGAAGTAAATACATATTAACTAAGCTTAAAAGATTGACCCGGAAAGTGGAAAAGCCAATTTATTAATTCATTTGGGTAATGATAACGAAGGAACCAGAGCACTCACATTTGTATGACCATGGATGATTATTCCGACTGTTGAGGGACTGACGTGCAAAGTCTGGTGGGGATGAGAAAGCTGATGAAGTGGGTGAAGATTCTCTGGAAGAGGGCTTGGCAACCTACTCCAGTATTTGTGCCTGGAGAATTCCATGGACAGAGGAGCCTGGCAGGCTATAGTCCATGGGGTTGCAAGACACAACTTAGCAACTACACCACCACCACCTTATAAGCTCAATTTCCCTTGCTGCTGCTGCTAAGTCGCTTCAGTCGTGTCCAACTCTGTGCGACCCCATAGACGGCAGCCCACCAGGTTCCTCCATCCCTGGGATTCTCCAGGCAAGAACACTAGAGTGGGTTGCCATTTCCTTCTCCACAATTTCCCTTATCTGCCCATAATCAGCATCCCATCTCTTTTCCTCCTCTATTTTCTTGATTTTCCTTTTAAAAAATATTTATATTTATTTGACTGCATCAGGTCTTAGTTGAGGTGTTAGGGATCTTCAATCTTCGCTGCAGCATGAAGGATCTTAAGTTATGGCATGTGGGATCTAGTTCCTTGACCAAGGATTCAACTTAAGACCCCTGCATTGGGAGGGTGGAGTTTCAGCCACTGGACCACCAAGGACGTTCTGCCTCCTTTATTTTCTGCCACTTAACAGAGCCTAACTATGAGCTGAGCATACAGGAAGTGCTCTGCAAATGCTGGTGTTTATGGAGGAGCAAAACCACCAAAATGACAGACCAAAGCTCCTCTTTGCTATTGTCTGTATCTACCAGTTCACATGAACTTTGCATTTATTTTGTTGCTGTTGTTCAGTTGCTCAGCCATATCTGACTCTTTGCGACCTCATGGACTGCAGCACTCCAGGCTTCCCTATCCTTCATCATCTCCCAGAGCTTGCTCAAACTCATGTCCATTGAGGCGGTGATGCCATCCAACCATCTCATCCTCTGCCGGCCCCTTCTCCTCTTGCCCTCAATCTTTCCCAGCATCAGGGTCTTTTCCAATGAGTCAGCTATTCACACCAGGTGGCCACAGCTTTAGCATCAGCCCTTCCAATGAATATTCAGGCATCATTTCCTATGGGATTGACTGGTTTGATCTCCTTACAGTCCAAGGAACTCTCAAGAGTCTTCTCCAATACCACAGTTCAAAAGCATCAATTCTTTGGCCCTCGGCCTTCTTTATGGTCCAACTCTCACATCCACACATGACTACTAGAAAAACCATAGCTTTGACTATATGGACATGTGTCAGCCAAGTAATGCCTCTGCTTTTTAAAAGGCTGTCTAGGTTTGTTATAGCTTTTTTTCCAAGGAGCAAGTATCTTTTCATTTCATGGCTGCAGTCACCATTGGCAGTGATTTTGGAGCCCAAGAAAATTAAATCTGTCATTGTTTCCCCATCTATTTGCCATGAAGTGATGGGACCGGATGCCATGGTCTTAATTTTTTTGATGTTGCATTTATTGGGTCAGAATAATTAGAAATACAAAATGTGCTCCCTCAGTGAACACTCATTGCCCCTCAGTGAGAATTTAAACTGATATTTTGCACTCAATATTGTGCAAAGATCTAAGATCCATTAGGGATGACTGCTGCCTTTGGGAATTTGCACTGCAGATGGAAAAAGATGCATTTGTAAACAAGAAGCATAGCATGCAAAAATAAATAAATAAAAATAAACTGCCCTGCTGCGTCTGTCCTAAAAGCACTATCGCCAAGACTTCCTGGTGTTTCCCCAGAAACACCACACTGTGGCGCTCCACGCCTCGGCAGCTTCGCCAGGCCCCGCCTTCAGCCCCCGCTGGCTTGGAAATTTAGTCTTGCCCCTAGTCTCCTAGGAGCAAATACGTATTAACTAAACTCAAAAGATTGATCCGGAAAGTGGAAAGCCAATTTATCAATTCATTTGAGAAACGATTACGAAGGAACTATAACACTCACGTTTGTATGACCATGGATGATTTTCCGACTGTGGAAGGACTGAAATCCGAAGCCTGATGGAGATGAGAAAGTTGATGAGGGGGGTGAAATCAGCTGTGGCAGCTGCGGGGCCAAGATTCCCCGGCCCCCTGTGAGACAGGAGGAGAGTCCACCTCCTGCAGGGAAGGCAAGGCCCGGCCGAGGGGACGCCGCCGAGTTACAGTGGACTAGTAAATTAGGTCGGAGAAGGCAGTGGCACCCCACTCCAGTACTCTTGCCTAGGAAATCCCATGGACGGAGGAGCCTGGTGGGCTGCAGTCCATGGGGTCGCTAAGAGTCGGACACGACTGAGCGACTTCACTTTCACTTCTCACTTTCACGCATTGGAGAAGGAAGTGGCAGCCCACTCCAGTGTTCTTGCCTGGAGAATCCCAGGGATGGGGGAGCCTGGTGGGCTGCCGTCTATGGGGTTGCACAGAGTCGGACATGACTGAAGCGACTTAGCGGCAGCGGCAGTAAATTAGGTCTTGCTCCTGCTGGTGTCCCCATAGACCCAGGTGATAGAGCTCTTGGTAGAAAAAGAGAAATTGTTTTTATTTTTTACTTGTATTTACAGTATTTATTATTTCAGAGAAATTTATTTTTTCATGATCCATGTATTACCATACTAAGTATCTCCATATAATATTATTAATATCCAGTTACTTTCAGATCTATTCATATAAATACAGACGGCCAGTGTAATTTTAAAAAATCAGGATTTCCCTGACGGTCCAGTGGTTAAGACTCTGACCTCCCATTGCAGGGAGTACAGGTTCAAGCCCTGGATGGGGAACTAAGATCCCACATGCTGTACAATGCGTCTTAAAAAATATATCATTCCCACAAAACACATTGAGAAACTGGTTTTATAACCTTCTTTGCAACTGTTCTTTCAGTTATCTGACTGAATCCTGTTCCTGCTTTTGCCAGGGAATGGCGCGTCCAGGACAGATCTCTGCACTTCCTCCATCTCTGGGTGGGACTTGCACACTGTTGGCCCCTTCTTGCTGCCCAGGTGAGTGGGACAGGAAGAGGAGGGGCTTATACTGTAATTCACCTTAGCTCAGAGAGAGGACAGAGGAGCACCACGCAGGATCCAGGTGTCAGTCTTCAGGTGACCTGCTCTCTTGGAAGCCCGGAGGGAAACAATGAAATAAGTAAAATATTTTGATTCACCATAAACAAAGGGAAGGAGATGGGGGAAACATCTGAGCAATAAAAAAGTCACCACCAAGAATTTTTTTGAAAGGCCCATGCATTTCAGTCAACAGAAGAGACTGCCACGTTTTTATTGCAATGAGTCCCTATTTGCCCATTCTCCTAATACACAAGTTTCACTAACTTTAATTACCTAGTTTGCTGGCACATAGACTATTTCATGATTATATTGTGAAAGTGAAGACAGTACTTAGTTTTTGCTCTTCTTAATTCTACAAGACCACGTAAGAAAAGGTCAATAAAACTGTATAATTAGGCACATATGCCAAAGCGGTAGACCACTGCCTGCTCTTTGCTGGCCCTGGGGCATCCCAGTGTCATGACCACAAGGACGAGTTGATGACTACCCTCGTGGCCCTGACCCAGGAGTAATCCTAAATGATTAATTAGTAGTATAAATTAATCACCATGGGCTTCTCTAGTGACTGAGTTGATAAAGAATCTGCCTGCAATTCAGGAGACCCAGGTTCAATCCCCAGATCGGGAAGACCCCCTGGAGAAGGAACTGGCAACCCAGTCCAGTATTCTTGCCTATAGGATCCCATGGACAGAGGAGCCGGGCAGGCTACAGTCCATGGGATTGAAGAGTCGGACACAACTGTGCGACTAACTTTCACTTTCCTTCAATCACCATAATTAATGGTATTAATATTATTAATTGAAGTAATAAATAACAATGAATTAATTATTATTACTATGCCTCATCTAACTCTTAAAGGCTGGCTTTTTTTTTAATATTTTGCCTTAAGTAATTAGAAATGTTTCAAATAAGTACTTGGCTTATATTTCCATTAACTGCAAATTTCACTTAAATGACATAATTCTACATTGCTGAATAAATGCAGAGAGAATTCCCTTATTCCTTGACTCTAATCTCAATGCCTTTGCTTTGAACTCATCATATTTTGAATTTTTGGTCTTCTAAGTGTATAAAACTCTCAAGATCTCTCTATGTCCCTTTAAACTTCATCCTTAGAGAAGAAAGGATCAAATAATTAAAAACAAAAAGTGACAAGCACCACAACAAAGTCTTGAAGGATATAAGAACTCTAGATTTATGGGGTGGTTCATTCTTTATTTAGGAGGTATTTTAGAGCAGGTTTTCTTTTAGCTGAAGTATTTACAATGTTGTGTTAGCGTTTGGTACACTGAACAGTGATTCAGTTATGCAGGTATACACGGTCTTTTCCATCATGGTTTATTAAAGGATATTGAATATAGTTCCCTGTGTTATAAAGTAGGACCTTACTGTTCATCTGTTTTATGTATGCTAATTTGTGTCTACTTAT
Organism: Odocoileus virginianus; assembly: GCF_023699985.2. Lineage (NCBI taxonomy): Eukaryota > Metazoa > Chordata > Mammalia > Artiodactyla > Cervidae > Odocoileus > Odocoileus virginianus. Next base: position 82,811,353 of record NC_069680.1, on the reverse strand, counting down.
CTCAGCCTCCTAATTTACCCCTTCACCTCCCCTCATGGCAAACACAAGTTTATCTTCTATGTCTGTGAGCATGTTCTGTAAAACAGGCTTTCTTTATAGCATCTGTATCAGATCAGCCTTCAACTTCAAACTGTTCTCTGTCGCTTGTTATCCAGCAACAGATATCTGAGATGCTAAATATTTGAACAACTTGTTCCGTTTGTGACCTGGCTCCTGTCACAAGCTCTGCTAGTTTTATTTTCTTGCCCTTCATGTGTCTTAACTCTCCCCACAGCCGCTGCAGCAGGTGAGGCTCTCCTCGTCTCCTGCCTGGATCACTGCAACAGCTTCAGAACGGTCACTGCAGCTCCAGACTGCAAGGCAGAGCCCCTGTGTGGTGGAAGCCTGCCCACCCTCCACCAGGCCTGCAGTGGTAAGAGGGGTCTGGACAGCCACGCTGACATGCTTCCAGAGGCCCCTTTCCCAGCTGTTAGTCTGTTTGTAAAATCCGAGGCAAAAGGAATGTGGTCCTGACAGTGTCACTTGCACTCCATGAGCATCCTTTTAATAGCGGGCATTGCTGTGTATAAAGTAGAACAAGAAGACACCTTCGGGGGACTTCCCTTGCAGTTCAGTGGCTAAGACTCCATGCTCCCACTGCAGGGGGCCCGAGTTCGATCCCTGCTCAGGGAACCAGATCCCACAGGCTACAGCTAAAGATCCCCTGTGCCGCAGCTAGGACCTGCACAGCCCAAATAAATACAAGTGATTTTTTTTTTTTTTTTAAAAGAAGACACATTGGAGAGTAAGTCCTGGCTCTCCTGGGAGCAGCTAGTTGTTTATTGTCCCGACTGCTGGACACACCAGGTCAGCAGCTGCCCCACAACTGCCCAGGGCCTGCATCAGGTGAGAACAATTCCTGCCCAGAAACTTCAGGGAACAGGTGCCAGCAGGTCATCTGCCAGCAGGCCGAACAGCTGTTCCATTAAATGCCAGGTGAACAATGAAAGGAAAACCCATCTGTAAACCACATGAGACCTGGTTTCTATTATCAAAGAAGTGTGTTCGTGTGTGCAGGTTGGTATGTGGGCGGAATGTCTCATAAATTTTGCTTCACTTCTCAAATTGTACACATCTTTCTTCCACTTGTGCTTCATTTTTTTCTGTCTCTTCACCTCTCCTTCCCCATCTCTGTCCCTCCTTTCAACTCTCCACTCTGCTTCTGCTATTTTTTTCCTTTCGCCTCAATACACATTGGACAGAGAACAGAATTTACTGGAAGGAAAAAAAAACAAAATAAATAATAAACCCCAAAATGATGAACTGGTAGAAAGGAACATTTTAAGTTATTCATTTTCTCATTCCTTGATAAGTTTTATGCTCTTTTCCTCAAATTTATGTTAGTAGCTTTGTCCAGATTTTCTAGAGGCTTATTGCTAATTTGCCAGAGATTGACCATGGAGTGTTTGTCTTCTTTGGACATCATCTTTTGTCAGATGTGTCTTGGTGTACCTCTGGCAATGTTTTTATGAATTTTTCCTTTGGGGCAAGATAAATTGGCCAAAAGTAAACTGGTTAAAAATGTGTATGTCCAACCATTGGTTCAGATGAGAATAGTGGTGAAGAACCTGCCTGCTAATAATGCAGGGGACATAAGAGACACAGGTTCGATCCCTGGGCCAGGAAGATCCCCTGGAGGAGGGCATGGCAACCCACTCCAGTGTTCTTGCCTGCAGAATCCCAGAGGAGCCTGGTGGGCTACAGTCTGTGGGGTCACAAAGAATCGGACATGGCTGAGAACACATACACATGGGCAATCATTAGTTCAAGCACTGATAACTCATGTGGCCTCTGAGTGATTTTGTGACAACTCAGTGAACGTGTCTGCTTTCAAACTAATTTTGTTGTTTAAAACATTTTAAATTCATTTTAGATCTTAACTTTATCTTAGACAATGATGTGTCAGACTAAGGGAAGACACTTTATAAACTAATTACTACCCTTGACCTTGTGTGAAGATGCCCACCTCCCCTCTGGACCCTCTCCTGCTCCCTCAGAGACACTTGGGGTCTCCCGCACCACCACCACCCTGGCCTGGAGACACAGGACACTTCATTCCATTTCCCTATTTCAGTAACCATCTCCATCTCCTAAATGGTATTAATTTAGTTTAGAAAATTTTTCTTTGTTCTTCACATGGAGTTGGTGTTCAATCTATGTCTGCTGAATGAATGGGATGAACATCTGAAATTGTTCCCACTCTCAGTGTGTAAGAACAATATTTATAGATACTCTTACTGTGAGTTCATTTGGTACCAAACATGTTTGTGGATGCAGATCCTCAGACCAATGGCACTAGGAAAGTGCCATGATTATCATCCTCATTTTTTAGAGGAGGAAACTGAGGCTCAAAAGGAAGAACTTATTTAAAGTCATCCATTTAGCAGGTGAAAGAGTTGGGACTGGAACCCAGGTCTCTCTGGCTTCAAAATCTTTATTCCAGATGTTATGCAGCTTTCTCCTTAGAGACAAATAGGAGCTAATCAGAACTATGTTCTCCAGCAACAACTGCTTTTGTCCTGTTTGTGTTGTTTGGCAGGGGGCTGATGAAAAGAGGACTGGATTTCATGAAACCCTGGGCATGTGCCCTGGTTGTTATACTAACTGGCTACAGAGACATCACTTTGCTGATAAAGGTCCGTACAGTCAAAGCTATGGTTTTTCCAGTAGTCATGTATGGATGTGAGATTTGGACCATAAAGAAGGCTGGGGACCAAAGAATTGATGCTTTTGAATTGTGCTGCTGGAGAAGACTCTTGAGAGTCTCTTGGACAGCAAGGAGATCCAACCAGTCCATCCTAAAGGAAATCAGTCCTGAATATTCATTGTAAGGACTGATGCTGAAGCTGAAGCGCCAATGCTTTGGCCTCCTGATGCAAAGAGCCAGCTCATTGGAAAGACTGAAGGCAAAAGGAGAAGGAGGTGGCAGAGGATGAGATTTTAGAGCATCACCCACTCAGTGGACATGAATCTGAGCAAACTCCAGGAGACAGTGAAGGACAGGGAAGCCTGGCGAGCTGCAGTCCGTGGGGTCGCAAGCGTCGGACACGACTGAGCGACTGAACAGCAACAAGGCTGATCTTTGGGGGTCACACTACCTCTTGAAGTGCAGCTTTCTTTCCTGCAAAGTTTGGCTAATGGTACTGTTTATTTCACTGAGTTTTGTGAAGAAAGAGAAAATTAGACAATGTGGGCAATTACGTTTTTAAAGTGTAAGGAAAATTAAGCTTTGTCTCAATATTTTCCTTTAGTATTTATCAGAGTTTCTTCCAAAGTTGGTCTGGCTTAACTGTCCACAAGGAACAAAAGAGTCTAGATCAGCGTCTGGTCTGCTATTTTAAAGAGAAAATAAAATACTGGTGCTTGGTAGGTGGTCTCCCAAAAGTGGAAACTCAAAGGATGATTTCCTTTCTTGATCTGGACTGTAGTAAAGGTATATGTGTGCTCAGCCACTAGGCTGTATCTAATTCTTTGCACCCGATGGACTGTAGCTCTCCAGGCTCCTCTGTCCATGGAATTCTCCAGGCAAGAATACTGGAGTGGGTTGTCGTTTCCTTCTCCACAGCATCTTCCCAATACAAGACTTTATCCCCCTTGAGTTCATTAGCAAAAACGAACTCACTTGTTGGGATGGGAGCTGGTCCTTTAAGAAATTATGGAATCCAGGGCCTTCCTGCAAGGGAATGAACTCAAGCCCGATTTTTGAGTTACAAAGTCAGGGAGGTCATCCACAAAGGATTCCTGAACTGTGTCCAATGACAGGGAAGTAAAATAAAGTGCCAGAGAGAAAACAGTCATGAGAAAAGAGAAAGTTAAGATGCATACCAACCATGTCTCTTATTTTCTGTTTTCTTTCAACATTTTTGTTTACTTACTTTTTTGCCATATTGTGCAGCATGTGGGATTTTAGTTCCTTGACTGGGGATTGAACTTGTACTCCTGCACTGGAAGCATGGAGTCTTAACCACTGGACCAGCAGGGACATCCTAAAGTTCCCCCCACCGTTTTTTTTTTTTTTTTTTTGGCCACACTGTGTGTCTTGTGGGATCTTAGTTCTCCAACCAGGGACAGAACCTGGCTCCACAGCAGTGAAAGCCCAAATCTTCACCGCCGGGCAGCCAGGATTCCCTCTTCTCTCCTGGTTTTCAGTGCTTTGACCTGGGGGGCTCTACTGAGCTTGGGAGGGCTGCCCCCTGCAGAGTCAGTCAGTTCCTACAGACAGTAAATAATGCACCCAAGAGTGTCCCTTTGGATACAAACTCGTCCCCCGAAGGCCACACCCCCAGTCATCTCTGTGCTGGACTGGCACTCTCCAAGTCAGCCTCCCGCTGCCCTCTCACCCGAGGCCCCGTAGCAGACCCTTAGAAACAGCCCTATGCTTCAGAGCCCTGAAACGATGCCCATGAGCCAATCCTTAACCTGCTCAGCTCACCTGTTCCTTCCTTCAGAGACCACGCTGAAAACTCTGGCCATGGCTCCCTCTCATCCCTCGGGCTCCTGACAGGCAGCGATGCCTCCCCCCGCCCCCCACCTCGCCCTCTCCTTGGAGACTGTGAGTAGCAAACCGTCTTCCCAAAGCCAATGGTCTCCTGATCTGTTGGCCTTACCATACCTCAAATCTTCTATTAGTACACTGTTTTAAAACACGCTGGTGGGGGGTTCCCTGGCTGGTTCAGTGGTTAAGACTCCAAACTCCCCATGCAGGGTCCTTGGGTTCAATCACTGGGCGGGGAAGTCCCACAGGTCGCAGGGCGTGGCAAGAAATTAAAAAAAATAAAACATGCTGATGGCTCAGGCTTAAGTGGAGGGCCTTGAGTCACTGAGAGGGTTGGTTTGTGTACAGGGTGGCCTATGGGTGAGGGGACTGTGTAAGATCTCCTGGACCCAGGCACGGGGCTCAGTGGTTATGCCTCAGAGAATAACGTGTACGTGTGACACACCCATGCATGTAGATGTGAACGAAGAGTAATGTGGCTTCCTGTTGCGCTAGGCCACTGCCCCAAGGCACGGGGCAGCGGACCAGCAAGGCTGTGCTCAGAGGGGAGAAGTGTGATCCCCCTTCCAGGGCATGCGTGCATGCTAAGTCACTTCGATCGTGTCCGACTCTTTGCAACCCCATGGACTGTAGCCCGCCAGGTTCTCTGTCCACGGGATTCTCCAGGCAAGAAGATTGGAGTGGGTTGCCATGCCTTCCAGGGCATCTGTTGGCAACTCTGTGGGGCAAACAGAAGCTACGGCCAGTGGGAATGGTCCCACAGATGTCACGTCTCCTCCTTCTTAGAACTGTCAGAAGACTAACTCCACCATATTTGACCAAACCTCCAGGGGGAGCTTGGGCTATCTGGGGAAAAAGTGGAGGGAGTCTCAAGAGAGGAGGATCAGACTTCCGACAAGAGCTGCTCTTAAGCAGTTAATTAGCAAGAGGAAGCATCATGACCAAGGTAACACAGGTCCATGGACCACAAGTTCCCAGTCACAGGTGGAGGGTAGTGATTATAGAAATGATCAGAGCAGAGAGAACCCCAAGGCAGAGCTGAGCAGTAGGCAGGGCATGGGAGGTGAGAGATGGAAACCAAGACACCATCACAGTTCCCTACCTTGAGCCTCTCCGCTGCTGAGATTTCATAAACATGCAGTTTCTCTCTCTAAGTAACTACAGGCCTCCTTCTATGATTTTCAAAGGATCCTTCATCTTGCTCACAGCTCTCTTCTCATTGTAAGAGTAACCTCTTCCTACTTCATTTTCGACTGTTTATTTATTTGTCTGACTGGGGGTGGACAATGTTTTAAATGGAACAGTGGAGACACCATGAACATCACAGGCCCAGGACAGAGACCTCCTCTTGCTATGGATGTGTTTAGACTCACTATAAATCAGGTGAGCAGGAACCACGGCCCAAAACTCCATGGTTTACTCGGGTAATTAAGAGAGTGATGAGCCAGATTTGGGGATGAAGGACAAGACACAAGAATTACTTCCTTGCTTTTGTGTTTTCCTCATTGTTCCATTTGTATAAGTAGCTCGAGAAGAGTACATCAAAGCCACGGAGCCTCTTTCTTCCTAATGACATGGAAAGTGCTGCTGGTTGGAATTCCCAGATGGTCCGGTGGCTAAGACTCCACACTCCCAAAGCAGGGGGCCCAGGTGCAATCCCTCATCAGGGAACTAGATCCCATACACCCCAACCAAGAAGTCTGCATGCCACAACTAAAGATTCCACTTGCCACAGTTAAAAAGATCCCGCACACCACAGCTAAGACCCGGTGTAGTCTAATAAATAAATAAAAATAAACATTAAAAATAAAAAAAGAAAATCTGGTGGTTGGTGTCCAACTGCAAACTAAATACAGAACTCTGTAAGTATAGACCTGCAGTCCAACGCTGGCAGGACCTTCCAAGTTTTCAGGCAAGCTGGGGATGCCGGTTGGCACGGGGAGGATCATAGCCGGAAGGAGGAGACCCCAGTGATCTGGAACCCCACGAGGTCTGTGACATTGGGAGCCACAGGCACCCTACCCCAGACTTAAGGGGTCTCATGCTTTGGCTGCTATCATCAGAGCTCTTCATACCAACACAAATTCAGGGACCTCCTCTCCTCCCATCACCCTTTCCCTTGGGAGAGGCGGGGAGGATGGATCAAAAGAGAAAGGGACCTCAAGTCTGGTAATTACTCAGGCTTCCTAGCGCTTCCCGTGGGCTGGCTCTCAGTATTTTCATTTACAAAATGAGAGATCTGCACCAGGCAGGACCTTCCAGCAAATATTATTCTACAAACATTAGTCCCGTTACCTTTTTTTTTCTGTTATGAAACACACAAGCTTCTCTGGTGGCTCAGTGGTCAAAGAATTAAGGACTTTGAGAAGGTCATGTACACTCTGCTCTATTTAAAGTGGATAACCAACAAAAACCTATTGTAGAGCACATGGCACTCTGCTCAGTGTTATGTGCCAGCCTGGATGGAAGGGGGGTTTGAGGGAGAATGGATACATATATATGTATCGTAGAGTCCCTTCACTGTTCATCTGAAGCCATCACATTGTTAATTGGCTATACCCCAATACAAAATGTTTTTGGTGTTAAAAATCAATAAATAAAATTAAAAAAAAAAAGAATCTGCCTGCCAATGAAGAAGATACAGGAGACTTGGGTTCAGTCCCTCCCTGGGTAGAGCCCCTGTAGGAGGAAATGGCATCCCACTCGAGTATTCTTGCCTGGAGAATCCCATGGACAGAGGAGCCTGGTGGGCCGCAGTCCATGGGGTTGCCAAGAGTTGTGCATGGCTGAGCGACTGAGTATTCATGCATGCATGAAACACACATTTACTCCTTCTTTGCTTTTTTAAAACTTTATATTGATTTATAATGTTGTGTTAGTTTCAGGACAGCAAAGTGATTCAGTTATATGTATACATATGTGTGTTCTTTTTCAAATTCTTTCCCAATTATTATAGGTTGTTACAGAATATTGAGCAGAGCTCCCTATGATATACAGTAGGAACTTGGGATTGCATTTTCCCTATCTTTCCCTTCCCTTCAAAGTCATTTTTAGCCTAAGCAATTGGCAAATACAGGGGCGTTATGGTGCGAGTTAGAAAGATTATGAGAGTATTTCTTGGTCACTTGTTGTACCACATTTCTTAAAGCACCGCTACATTCTTTCTCATTGTGATTTGAACAGAAAGTATGACCTCGTGGCTGTCAGAGCTCTTACCTGCTCAGGGATACACGTGACATATTCAGCTTTGAGTTTAACTGCATGTCCATGCACCATGGGCCTGCCGGAAGTCTGTGCCCCCGGGCACTGTGAACGCTCTATGTGAATGAGGAGGGCATGCACATTTCCTGCCTACCTGTGTGTTCTGCCGTCCCATCCTTCACTTACAAACACCACCTGAAAGACAAAATCAAAAGTTCCTAGATGATGGCAAAGAGCAGAGCATTAAACCAAGCCTGCACCCCTCTGAACACCAGTCCTGGGCAACCACACCATCCACGTGCCCAGGAAGCCAGCCCCGATGTGAAGGCCTGGACTCCAGCTAGATCCATCCTGGTCGTGTTTGTGCTCTGGCCTAAAGGCAGATTCACTGTGGTGCTGATAGGTCTTCAGCTTCAGAGACTCTCAACTGCCCTGGCTGGAGACTCTTAGAAGCTAAAAGGAATCACAAAATGTTCTTCCCAGGTGGTCGAATAGTTTAGAGTACACCCACCGATGCAGGGGTTCAATCCGAGTTCCTAGAAGATTCTACATGCCATGGGCAATTAAGCCTGTGTACCACAACTGCTAAGCCCGTGTGCCCTAGAGCCTGTGCGCCAAACCTAGAGAAACCACCACAATGAAAAGTCCATGCACCGCAACTAGAGAGTAACCCTCGCTTCCCACTAGAAAAAGGCCTCACACAGCAATGAAGACGCAGCATGGCCCACAATAAATAAATAATCTAAAAACAAACTATTCTATATGGGAAGGAAGAGCCAGGCTCAGTGCAGAAGTATTTCTCTGTAGGGGTCTAAAAATATCTCAGAAGAAAGAGGCCTGAGTTTTTTAGCTCCTGCAATTTGTTACAAACTCATTCCATCCTAAAAGAATTCACATTTATACTTCACTTGGTGCATGCTTTCTTAAAGAGATGTCCCTCAGGTCCCACACTATCTAGATTCCCTGCTGTGCTGAACTCAGTAGGGAAAATACAATTGGCTAATTTTTTTCTCATCCCACTCATCAAAGAATGGAAGCCACAGTAGAGTTCTGAGCTTTATTAACATTCCATCTGCCACAGTTGCTCTCTGAACACAAAGCAACATCTGAATCCCACCCAGAGAATACTCAGATCTCCTCCACATTCGTGTCATCATCAGTCATCCTCCCATGATGTGGGGACAGTGGGGGCTCAGGATTCACACTCGCCACCGTGCCTGACTTCGTCCCTATTGGGAACTTAGCACCATTCACCGCAAATAGGTGAGTCCCTTGGACTTCAAGGAGATCAAGCCAGTTAATCCTAAAGGAAATCAACCCTGAATATTCATTGGAAGGACTGATGCTGAAGCTCCAATACTTCGGCCACACACTGGAAAAGATCCTGATGCTGGGAGAGATTGAAGGCAGGAGGGGAAAGGGCTCAGCAGAGGATGAGATGGTTGGATGGCATCACTGACTCAGTGGGCATGAATATGAGAAAACTCTGGGAGATGCTGAAAGACAGGGAAGACTGGTGTGCTGCAGTCCACGGGGTCACAAAGAGTCGGACACAACTTCATGACCGAAGAACAGCAATGCCAATAACACAGGCTGCGTTTATAAGATTATTCTTGAGTGCTCTAGGACAATGATGACTTATTTTCCAGGGAGAAGGGACTTCAAACCCCTTATGTTTCAAAACCCAAATCCTTTGCTAGAACAACCTGAGACGTTCAATACATTTCTGAAAACTGACAGGAAGTGCTGAAAGAACTGTGCCCTTCACTGGGTAAATAATGACTGTTAAGCAATCATTCAACCATTTGGGAGCTATTGGACTTGAAAAACAAGATCTAGGCGGGGCTGTCAAGAGAAACTGGCAGGACTGGAAAGCTGGCCACCCAGAGGGCGGGGGAGAAGTTGGGGTGGGGAACAATATTAAACATACAGATGGATCTCCATCTCAGTCCTTTTAGGTCTGTCTGCTTGTGGCAAAATATCCCTCGTGGCTGTCCAGAGGATCTGGGCTCTAGAGAGGGACAGTGGTGAGAGACAGGCTTGGCCAGTGGGGCTCTGGTCAAAAAGTTCATGTATCAAGGTGAGGTACTCATCCAACTGAGGAGAAAGAGGATGATTCCATAGAACCCAGTGGAAGGTGAACACCATAGATAAGGGATCCTCCCATCCGGGTCATTGTTTTTTGTTTTGATTTTCCTTGTTTACTTGCTTATTTGATTTTAGACGTTATCTATTGACCTCCTACTATAAAATATTGGGAATTAGCTCTCTCTGCTCCTCACTCAACACTCTACTACACACAAACACTGCCCTTCTGCCCATCCTGCCAATGTAGATTTCTGGTTGAATCCTTATATAGTGTATTTAACCATTATTACAACTGTGCTTTTGAACTGTGGTGTTGGAGAAGACTCTTGAGAGTCCCTTGGACTGCAAGGAGATCCAGCCAGTTCATCCTAAAGGAGACCAGTCCTGGGTGTTCTTTGGAAGGACTGATGCTGAAGCTGAAACTCCAATACTTTGGCCACCTGATGCGAAGAGCTGACTCATTGGAAAAGACCCTGATGCTGGGAAGGATTGGGGGCAGGAGGAGAAGGGGACGACAGAGGATGAGATGGCAAGATGGCATCACCGACTCGATGGACATGAGTTTGAGTAGACTCCAGGAGTTGGTGATGGACAGGGAGGCCTGGCGTGCTGCAGTTCATTGGGTTGCAAAGAGTCGGACACAACTGAGTGACTGAACTGAACTGAACTGAACTGAATTATTGTTCACAGCCAAGCTAGGTCCATATTACAGGGAATGTACTATGATTACATTTGGTTTTTTTAATGTAAGTTTTTACTTCTCATTGAATCAATAATGCATCATCTTTTGGGGGTTTGTTTCATTTCTTTTTTTTCTCTAGTACTTTATTAAAGAGTAGATTACATACAGTAAAACATATCTTGAGGGCCCAGCTTAATGCCTTTTACATATGATATGCCTGTGACACCTGGACATATCTGTGACCCTAGAAGTTCCCCTTGTGGCCCTTTCAGTTAATACCCATCTGTCCCAGTTACTAGGTCCTGCTCTTTTTGGATCAAGAGAAGCAGAGGCAGGCACAACTATGACTAAGAGGAATAAATTCCTGGGGACACAAGAGCCAGGTTCAGGAACTTAGCAGGGGTAATGGATCACGGTGCTCCCAGTCTGTGAGAGTGACATCATTCCAAATCCCAGAGGATGGACACAGATGACTCAGAAATTAGGATGGTTTGACCCTCTAGGAGAGAAACGTGGATCCATCTGGGAAAGGCTGTGAAACAGGATGGCTGGGAAATGAACACGAATGCTCCTAGAGCCTCATGGAAATAATCAGTTGGGTGAAAAAATGTGACTTACAAGTTGTTTAGAATTTTGGCTGCTGAAACAGGCACATGAAAAGATGCTCGTATTGCTAATTATTAAAGACATGCAAAAGCACAGTGAGGTATCACCTCATGCAGAATGGCCGTCATCAAAAAGCCTACAAACAGTAGATGCCAAAGGACTGCTTGGCTTGACTTAGCATGCTGTGGTTCTGCTTTCTGGACATGGTTCAGCTTCTCTTTAGTGGTGACCTCGTAGAAAATGCAAGAAAACTGGCTATTCTAATTCTTCCAGAAGTGTATATCAAATTGAAGGAGAAGTAAAAAAGAGAGGATAAATAGGTATACTTTTTAGAGGACTGAGAAACTCTAGGCAGCAGATATTGATTTCCACGGCTGGCACACAAATGGGTATATTGATCCTGTCCTTTTTGTTGAAGGTGCCAAGTTTCATTTTCCATTCAATTGAAGACTACAATCTAGGAATAGGCAGTCTGATTAAGTGAGCCAGTGTAAGGCTAATGACTTACTTTTCAGACCCCACTGTGTGCCCTGACTTGAAAAATCTCAATATTCTTTAGACTCCAGAAGGAAAAGGAAACTTCATTGATTCTGTCAACAGTGACATATTATAACACTACCAGCAATCAAAATGGACTTTATTAGGTACAATTTAAATGATGTCGTCCTTGGGAGGCATTTTGTACTTGAAATAGCTTAGCTTCTTTCTGCTGCTCCCCACTGCCAGGACTCAGATATTCCAGGGCAGCAAATGAGAAGTTGCTCAAACTATCTCAGGTTGGGCTCTCTTGATATACTGCATCAGCTGTAGGGATAAAGTGCCCTTGGAAACAATTATGTAGCAGGAAACTAGCCTATGCTAAGCATTCAATAAATGAGATTTCAATATTTAGGGTGAGAAGAGCATGTGAAGTGAATTATCAATCCTTTGTGTATCTCATCGCTCTTTTTCATGGTTGCAAAAACATCACTTACAGATCAGTAGCGATTACATTTCGGAAATCAGGGTCATGCATGAACTTGTGGCCTCATTGGATGGCAGGAGGGGACACTGCAGAAAGAATACTGATCAGTTTCAGATGCGAGTAAGAATTTCAGACGACCTTCATCCCAAGGACACCTCCCATCTAGGTGGTTGCCAGGACCCTCCCATGAACTCTTTATGGAGAGAGGGAGCTTTTCCTGCATGTAGCAGGTGGCTTCTCGGCTACTGTCTGATTCCAGGATCCCAGCCCCCGAGGGTGGCAGCTTACTCCCCCTTCCTGTGAGCAGATGAACAGCAGATGGCCATGTGTTTCTCAAGGACAGAGCCTGTGGCTTTCCCCAGCCAGTTAGCAAAATTAATCTGGATGAAAAAGAGAAGGTTTCAGGGTAAAGCCAAAAAAAAGTCAAGTTCTTATACCCAGGCAACACGCCTTTCTGAACAGAGAAGGAAAAGTTAAACTGAACATATATGTGATGGTGACAGTCGTGGCAGGAAGATCAAAGCAACCTTGAAATCTCAAAGGGCCCAAGTAAAGGGGTAATAAAGAGAGGTTTATTTTCCCAGATATAAATTTCTTATTCTTTATGCACACCACAAAAGCAATAAAATTCTGAAACGGAATAACTCTTTAGCCTTTTAAAACAAAATTCCTCAGAAGATCCAGAAATTAAAATGGATTGTTAAGACTAAAAATAGTGGTAAGGAGGATAAATGCTCTTTGGTGAGAGAATATAAAGCAGCAAAGGACTATGTTTCCAGAATTTAGGAGCTCTAAATGTAGAGCCACTCATGTGCCAACAGCTAATAAAGAGGCCCAAGCTGATTATAGCAAGTGAAGTTCATTTCAAAGAGACATCACCATCTGTAACAATCCTACTGTTTGGGATGACTGGGGTAGACTTTGAGGACATTGAGGGCATTATACCAAGTGAAATAAGTTAGACAGGGACTTCCCTGGTGGTCCAGTGGTTAAGATGCCGTGCTTCCAGTGCAGAGGACACAGGTCTGATCCCTGGTTGGGGAACTAAGATCCCACGTGCTGCACAGTATGTCCAGTAATAATAATAACTGAATAAAATACAATAAAAATGAATTTAAAAAAGAAAGATTCTTTAAAAAAAAATAAGTTAGACAATTACCATATGACCTCACTTTTATATGAAATTCAAGAAAACAAAAAGCCATGAACTCATAGATACAAAGAACAGGCTGGTGAGCTGAAATGGGTGAAGGGAGTCAAAAAGTAGAAGCTCCTAACTACAAAGTAAATAAGTCCTGGGCATGTAACTTACAGCGGGGTGACTGTAGTTAAGAACACTGTATTGAACACTGTACTTTGTATTTGAAAGTTGCTAAGAGAGTATAGCTTGATATTTTCACAATAAGAAAAATAGATTGTGGGACTTCCCTGGTGGTCCAGTGGTTAGAATCCACCTTCCATTGCAGGGGACGCAGGTTCTATCCCCGGTCAGGGATCTAAGATCCCACATGCTATGGGGCAACTAAGCCTTCGCACTGCAACAAGAGGGGAAAAAAAGAAAAAAGCCTGAATGCAACAGTGAAGACCTGGCATAGCCAGAATTTTAGAAAAGAAGAGTAGTTTGTAGCTATGCATGGTGATGGATGCTAACTAGACTTACTGGGATGACCATTTCACAATAGATACTGATATTAACCAGTCCATCTGAAAGGAAATCAGTCCTGAATATTTATTGGAAGGACTGATGCTGAAGCTGAAACTCCAATACTTTGGCCACCTGATGCAAAGAACTGACTCATTTGAAAAGACCCTGATGCTGGGAAAGATTGAGGGCAGGAGGAGAAGGGCTGACAGAGGATGAGTTGCTTGGATGGCATCACCGACTCAATGGACATGAGTTTGAGTAAACTCCGGGAACTGGTGATGGACAGGGAGGCCTGGCGTGCTGCAGTCCATGGGGCTGCAGAGTCGGACACGACTGAGCCACTGAACTGAACTGATGTTAAATCATTGTGCTGTATACCTGAAACTAATATATGTATATGTCAATTACATGTTAATAAAAAACACATATGATCTATTATATTGTTGAAAACTTTTAAATAAAATTAATGCAATTTATTCCTCTTTTGAGGAATATCAAAAGTCAAAATATCCATCTATCCTGAAAAATAAATGTGCTCATTAAAATGATAATAGCATCTATGCGTGCACGCCAAGTCGCTTCAGTCGTGTCCGACTCTTTGCTGCCTTATGGACTGTAGCCCGCCAGGTTTCTCTGTCCATTAGACTCTCCAGGCAAGAACAGTGGAGTGGGTTGCTGAGCCCTCCTCCAGGGGACCTTCCCCACCCAGGGATTGAACTCATCTCTCTTACATCTCCTGCACTGGCAGGTAGGTTCTTTACCACGGGCACCACCTGGGAAGTCCAATAGCACCTAGATAATCTACTAATTTTCCCCTTGCCATGGTTGTTAGAAAATCCAGAGAAAATGAATAGAGAAAAATATGCTTAATCTCGGTTTCCACTACAAATTATCCTTTTCACCTCCCTCCTGCATAATTGTAGAAGTTTTTTAGATTATTATAGTAACAATCAAACATTTAACTGCTTATGAATTTACCAAAACATGTGAAGACTAGACATTACAAATAATGTTCAGTAAGCTGCATTAGAGTTATTTCATTATGAAAATCTGAAAATTGCAAGGATGCAATGACAGTGAAAATGAAAAAGAGACCTTGCAGTTGAAATCTTAAGAGAACCACAGATAAAGTATTACCTGATCAGGGTGAGTTGATTTTGAAAATAATCCAATAAGAAGCATAGCTGTATTTAAGATAAAGGATTCTACCCCATACTCACCCCTGTTGAACTATAAGCTCCCTGAGTATTCAGGGAGCTTAGAGTTTATATTTTGCTTAAGATAATATTGATCTATAATCTTATTTCTATCCCTTGGACACAGACCAAAATAACATTACCTTTTTGAGGGGAGGATTGGGGAATATCTGCCTCATAAATTGACTCATTTTAAAATTGTGGTCAACAAAAGTGTCAAATTTCCTTGAAAAATGTATTGCTGCCAAGACAAATCTTCATTCTGTATTTATATTCTTGACTTTTTGTATTAAATCCAGGACTTTGTTCCTATTGAATGTCCTTTTATTGGTTTTGCTTTCCTTGTAAAGATGATTTTGGCTTGACTACAGCACTTACCCCAGGAGCTATCCATTCAAACAAGGATGCAAGTGCAGTGTATAGACTTTGCTTTGTCTTCAGTCTTGAAAAATGGTAAAGGGCATAGGACCAAGACAGGTGTCTGGAGAAGCTTTGCTAGAGACTTCCTCTAGGTCGATAAGGAGCCATCAAACCAAATCTCTGCTTGTAGGTTTCTGTAACTCTAGGCATATGGGAGACCAGCTGGGCCTTGGCATCCTCTGCCGCAGTGCGGCAATGCTTGCACCTGGACACACCTCTTCTTGAGAAAGAAAATACAAAGACACTATATGGAACTAAAACAACTTTACCCATGTGCAGTTAGGGCACATTCTGGACCAAAGATCAAAGAGACAAAAAAAACCCAACTGCCACTTCTGAAGAGCCATGAGCAAAAGCAGGGTACTGCACACGACCCTACACACAACCCTAGCTAAAGGGTAGACAAAGCACCCAAGCTGCCCTTCCGGCAGACCCTGGACACAGCCCTACCCTCACCCTACTAAGGGAGAAGCTCGCCCCCCACCCTCGCCCCCATCAGGGAGCCAGCAAGCAAAGGAACCCAGGTGTTTGCTTTCCTTCCACACCGCTGCATAGGGTCCCAGTAAAACCTTGCCTCAATTTCCTGCCTTGCCTCTGATCAACTTCTATTGATTAAAGAGGCCAAGAACCCTGGTGGGTAACATATCTAAGTGATATATTCTGGGTCTAGCCTTCCTTCCACTTACCAACCAACTTCTTATTCACAGGGGAATTGCAGGACTTTTAAACAAATGGTTTATTGATATCAAATTACACAATGCCCTTGATACATCTCTTATCTACCCTAACTCTGGTAGCAAAAAAATAGTTACTTTAGAGTACCTTATTTAGTGGATTCATGTAAGAGTCCAGTAAACAACATTTCTTTTTCCAGTAAGTCATAATCTGTTAAGTTAATAATTTATTCTCAAATTTCCCCAGAGATTAATGTCAACCTTAAAACTCTTGTGTGAAATGTTTTCCCAATTCTCCACATTGGGAAAGTCAGAATTATGTTTGTCAGATTCTCTGAGTGTCCTTAATATTTATCTTTCCTCTTTATTTGCAGTATCTTCATTCTAGTTCTGTTTTTTTTTATTACCTCATATGTGATTTGCAACAAGTTTTGTTTGTATAAACAAAGTTATGCACTATGTTTTTGTTCTAAATATGTAAGAAAAATATTTTTTAAGCTTACTTTTCAATTTTGCCTTAGGGAGATAGTATCAAGCAACTGCATTGAATATTAAAAATTATACTAAAGTTATTATAATGCCAGGGAAAATGAAGCAAAATTTGGGTGGGAAGTAATTTTTTTAATCCCAGTAAGTTTAAGTTCAGTTATACTGAAAATAATTAACAATAAGAACTATCTTATCTTCTGTCACTGCTGATTTTATTACCTCTCACAGTAATCTAAGCTTTTTCATACTTGGGATGAATAATAAAACAATTTGATGATAACAGTGATCTGATCCTTTTTTTTTTTTTTTGTATTGAAGGCAAGAAAACAGAATGCAGGAAGATTTCTTCTAACATCAGAGTCAGATTTTAGCTTCACTGAAAATCTGTTTCAACTCAATTACTTGGCAGTCCTGCTCCTTGTTGAGTTTCCTGGTAAACATGAGAAATCCTTGGTTTCTCTTCTAGACAGAGAAATTAATTTACAAGATGGAGCTGAAAGCAAATAAACGTACTTCTCAGTCCAAGGGCCAGCCTTCCCTATCTTTCTTTAATTAAAGTTTCTTGCCTGCTTAAATTAAAGCACATTTTAAATTTTATTTTCTCCCCTTTTCCAAAAAGAATGCACAGACAATTACGTGTCCATACAATTCATCCATATTTTTCCTGTTCCCTAAATGTCTTAAATCTGATCTTTATCATATGCTTCCTTGAACAAAAATACTTACATTGGCTTCCTATTTCTTATTTTATCTTATACCTTGGGGAATATAAGTTTAATGTGTAGCAAACTCAGGAAGAAAGGCACTTTGTTCACTGGTTATTCTCCAGAGTGGACTGTTTATTGGCTCCTGATTTTACCCAGTCTGAATATTGTAATACTGGCTATAAAACCTAGACAAGGCCCACAGTTTCATAACTATTTATAAAAATTTGTTATTCATAAGCAAATTGATACTCTGTAATGAAAACTAATAGCATGCTAAAAAAAAAAAACCCACAAAAAAACAGAAGAACCACATAGATGGGGTTATGTCAAAGGGACACAGAAGACATTGAAAGAGCCCCTGGTGACCAAAGCTTGAACAAATGTAAGTAAAGGAGCACTGAATTATAGGGACTTACTTGATGGCCCAGTAGTTCGGAATGCATCTTCCAATGCAGGGGATGCAAGTTCCATCCCTGGCCCAGCAACTAAGATCCCACTCACCAAGGGGCAACTAAGCCCGCATGCCTCAACAAAGAGCCCTCAGCCCCAACGAAGACCCAGCACAGCCAAAATAAATAAATAAATAAAAGGAATGCTGGTGGCTCAGATGATAAAGAGTCTGCCTGCAAGGCAGGAAACCCAGGTTCAATCCCTGGGTCAGGAAGATCCCTTGGAGGAGGGAAGAGCTACCCACTCTAGTATGCTTGTCTGGAGAATCCCATGGACAGAGGAGCCTGGCAGATTACACGGGGTCACAAAGAGTCAGACACGACTGAGTGACTAACACTTTCACTTTCACACTGGATTATAGTCCAAAGTATAAAATAAATATCCATGAGTTCACACTGATATCAATAAATGATGAGATAAATTAATAAATGGGGAAGAAAAGAAATATCTCCTGTACAGAAAAATTTCATGTAATTCACATTAATCTCACCCCTCTGGGAGGTGGGGCATAACTCCCTGCCCCTTAAGTGATGTCCTTCCAAGGAGGACGGTAAGGAAGGGAGGGCAAATGGTAACTTCACGGTGGGGAAACCTGGTTAATGCTACCTCAACCTGCAGGTGTTTAAGGCAACATTACAGGGATGTCAGTTTGAGAGTATGTACCCTCGAGGTGGCATGATGAAATGACACTTTATCTCTGTGGTCCCTGGGGCGATGAATCACCAGTGCCAGTAAGACATGGTCCAAAGCCTATGGTACCCCCTTGAAGCTACACTCCTGCCTCCCAGCATCTTGGGTTTCCATGGGTAAACAATCTCCGGCCCACTCCTTACACCTTGAGCAGGAGGCTAGGTCCGCCTGCCCATGTGTTTGAGGGGTGGTGAAGGGAAGCTCCTTTTGGGGTCAAAGGGTGGATAAGTGAGCTAGGGAGTGACACAAGGGTGAAAAGCCCCTCTGGTTTCTGGGCAGGACCAGTGGTGGAAGAGATGGGATTGGGGCAGGGCCATCACATTCCAGAGCAAAACTCCACGAGTCCAAGAATTCTAAAGTTGAGCCTGGCCTCCTTGGTTTGTGAAGGCATATAGGTCAGGGTGAAAAGGGAAAGTGGTAGCCCCTCCGTTGTGTCTGACTCTTTGTGACCCTATGGACTGCAGCACCGGACAGGGATTGCCATTCCCTTCTCCAGAGGATCTCCCCGACCCAGGATTTGAACCCGGGCCTCTGCATTGCAGGCAGATTCTTTACCATCTGAGCCACCAGGGAAGCCTTAGGTCAAGGAAGTACTTCTAACTTTCCAATCGTTAGGCATCTCATATGCAGATCTTCATTTCTGCAGAAATCATCGTCATCAATATACATATTTTGAAAACTTAGATTGTTATGCGAGGTCTTCCTGGAAGCAGCATTCAGCTCAGTGTAAGTAGTGCACACAGAATCTCATCTGCATCATTTCTTTGAACAGCACTTCATCTCCATGCCTGGAGGAGGGTGTGCTTGTGAGCTGTGTTCCTTGCCTGTGACAAGGGGTAACTCGAAGCTGGTAAAGCAGACATAGCACATTAAACAGCATCCTCTGAAGGAAACAAAGTCATTGTTTAGTCCCTGAGATGTGTCTGACTCTTTGCGACCCCGTGGACTGCAGTTTCTCTGTCCATCACCATCCCGTTGTCCTCTGTCCTAACATAATCTCCCATCTTTTAAATTCTGTTTATAAATTACTCTTTAAGTTCTTGAGAGAATGTATTAATAAACTATTTTGCTCATTTCCTAGGTAAATTGGGCCCCAAAGGAAGCACAAAGTATTTGTCTATCCCCAACAGAATTGGATCCTGGGCCATGGGACCAGCCCTGGGAAGCGAAGTATAAAGTAGGGACAGGAAACCTGGCTTTCTGTGGGCTGGGTGGGAGGTGGGTGGGGTGGGGGTGCTTCCCAGAGTTCTGGCTCGTGTGGCTGCTGCGTTCTGGAGCAATCTGTATTCAGTGCCCCTGCAGGTCAAGGCCTGTCTCAACACACAGTCCAAGCTTCCAGATGCGTCACATCTAGTTTGGAAGCAGTCTTTGCAGAAATAGATCAATTCTAACAGCATTTTGACCAAGCATGTGTAAATGCTTGCCATCCACATCACTTAAGTCTGTCAGTATCATATTCTCCAAACGGGCATAGCTGCCCTTGACTGAGTGTGACTCTCAGGCTTTCCAGATTTTAAATCACTATGGTGACCATTATATGAATTTAATTTGGGGGAATATTCATAACATCTCATCATCACCATTGTCCATATGGTGCTTTGGCAACTCACCACAGAGACAGACCTGAAGGGACAGTGCCTGTGTGTGAGTATGCCAGATACTTTGAAGACATGAGTGTATGTGTGTATCTTAGCTGCTCTCCAAACCTGTTATGTTTTATTTTGAATTAGTTACACCATCACCCTCCCAATAACTGAAAATGTAAGAAGCTCAGCAAATTAATAATTAAATTCTTAGATCTTTATTTCTATTATTCACATTGACTTTCAATTATGTACACTGTATTAATATGGAAGCCACATTTCCCCTAAGGGTTGTAATGAAATTGGCTTTGAAAATGTGCACTTACATTTGTGGGACTTACCCTTTCTGATCACTCTGGCTTCCATGCCCCTCTCAAGAGGGTCTTCCTGAGCATCCACTTTAAATTACCCTTTCTCCTCAATCCCATCACATTGCCCAACTCTGTTATCTCGATGGAATTTATCATTAACAGAAATTACAAGGTACATATATTTGTGGGCTTGTTATTTTCTCTGTTAAAATTTTGACAGAGCTGAGGTTGAAATGGCAGATTGCTTTGGGTAGTTTTTCTTCAGTCACTAAGTCTTGCGTTACATTCAGCAATGTCTTAGAATTTTCAGTGTATAAGTCTTTCACCTCTTCAGTGAAATTTATTCCTGAGTATATTATTCTTTTAGATGCTATTACAAATGAAATTGCTTTTTAAGTTCCCTTTCAGACTGTTCATTGAAGATAGAAATAAAGCTGATTTTTTGTTAATTTTTCACATGCAACTGTGCTTTTTTAAAAATTGTTCTTGTAGCTTTCTTGTGGATTATTTGGGATCTTTTTATATAGGATCATATCCTATGTGAATAGGGCTTCCCTGGTGGCTCAGATGGTAAAGAATCTGCCTGCAATGCAGGAGACCTGGGTTCAATCCTTGGGTTGGGAAGATTCCCTAGAGGTGGGAATGGCAACCCACTCCAGTATTCTTGCCTGGAAAATCCCATTGACAGAGGAATCTGACAGGCATCAGTCCGTGGGATCAAAAAATCCAACACGACTGAGCAACTAAAACTACTACTACGATATGCAAATAGTTTTCTTCTTCCTTATTATTATTTCTTTACCTTGTCCAATTCCTCTAGCTAGGACTTTCACTACAGTATTGAATAGCATGGATGAATACAGACATCCTTGTCTTGTTTTTGACCTTAGGGGGACAGCGTTCAGTTTTCACCATTTAATAAGATGTGAATTTTTCACAAACACACTTTACCATGTTGAGGAAGTCCACTTCTATTTCTACCTTTCTGAATGCTTTTATCATAAAAAAAAGCACTGTGTGAGTGCTGTCACTTCAATTGTGTCTTTGTGACCCCATGGACTGTAGACCTCCAGGCTCCTCTGTCCATGGAATTTTCAGGCAAGAATACTGGAATGGGTTGCCATGACCTCCTCCAGGGGATCTTCCCAACTCAGGGACCGGACCCACATCTCTTGCATCTCCTGCATTGGCAGGTGGATTCTTTACCACTTGAGCCACCTGGGAAGCCCTAGATTTTGTCAGATGTTTTTTCTATGTTAACTGAGATGATCACATTTTACTATTTTGTTTTGTTAATGTGGCCTATGACACTGATGGATTTTCTATTTTGAACCACCTTTGTACTCATGGTGCAATGAATCCAGCCTGGTCCTTGTGTATAATCCTTTTAATATGATGCTGGACTCAGTTTTCCAGTGTTTTATTGAGAAAATTTTCACCTGTATTGTTAAGGGATGTGGGTGCATGCTAAGCTGCTTCAGTCGTGTCCGACTCTTTGTGACCCCGGGCACTGTAGCCCTACAGATTTCACTGTCCATGGTGTTCTCCAGACAAAAATACTGAAGTGATTCTTTCCCACTAGGGCCACCTGGGAAGCCCTATTCTTAAGGGATATTGGTCTGTAATTTTTCTTTCTTTTAATATCAACATCTCCATCTGGTTTTAGGATATTACTGGCATCATGGAATGAATTAGGAAATAAACCCTTCTATTTTTTGGAAGAGTTTGGAGGGATTTCTATGAATTCTTTTTTAAATGTTTGATAGAATTCACCAATGAAGCCATCTCATTATGATCTATTCTTTGTTGGGAGGTTTTTGATTACTGATTCCATCTCTTGTTTTAAGTCTATGAGGTTCTTTATTTTTTTCTTGAGCCAGTTTGTGTAATTTGTGTGATTGTCTCTTTTTTCTTCTTTTGGGCTGACAGACTATTAATTTATTGTTAATTAATATAATTAATATTATAATAATATTTATCACATTATTGGCAATTAATAAATAATGGGGCTTCCCGAGTGGTGCTAGTGGTAAAGAACATGCCTACCAATGCAGGATGCCTAAGAGATGCGGGTTTAATCCCTAGATCAGTAAGATCCCCTGGAGGAGGGCATGGCAACCCACTCCAGGATTCTTGCCTGGAGAATTCCATGGACAGAGGAGCCCGGGGGGCTATGGTCCATAGGATCGCAAAAAGTTGGATGCAAATGAAGCAACTTAGCATTCACATATTTATAAAGATTTCTTAGCTTTTAAAAGTGTTCAGCTTTTTGAAGTGCTTTCACCCCATCTCATTTTATCTTCATAATCAAAAATAGAAAAGTAGTCTTACTGAGTAGCATCAGTAGAGAACTAGAAAGATGAGGTTAGAAAATCATCTTCTAAGTTTTAGGTCAAAGAGTTAGAGTTCTTCCTCTATGAATAGCTTGGAAGTAAACTGTTTCCCAGATGCTGGGTTGAGGCCCTCACCCTTGCACCATGTGAGTTCAGTATCTCAGACAGGGACTCTAATGTTACCTTGCTACAGTAAATTTTTCTGGACAAGCGGGGACTTGGCTTCTTCTGCCAGCCCAGGCCAGCTCTGTCCTCTGGTCCTTCCTCACAGTCCGACTCTTCAGCTCCCTCTAGATGTTGACTCCCTCCCTGATCTTGGGCCCAACTCAGCATTTGATGAGCTTCCCAAAGATACAACCTCAGCACTCAGTTTCTAGCTTTAATTTTCCTGTGTCAGTTCTGGTGGCTCGACGAGTCTGGCCTCCCCACACGATTCAAGGTGAGCCCATTGCTCTCGTGTTTAGTGGGGATGTCATTACGTTATTTTTGTTTTTGCCAGTTGGGAAAATGAAACTTTGTGGAACCCATTCTCCCCAGAACTTTTCAGTCTGAGAGTGAAAGCAGGGTCACATTTACAGCTATGACCACCACGAACGCTGTTGCCCCTCAAAGGCCTGCTCCTGCTCCCATCTGCTTCTCTGAGACGACAGAAGCTTTCTCACTTCTGCTTTTACATGGGGTCTGATCATTTTTTTTCTCTCCTCTTTGGAAGACTTCCCAGCTTTCTCATGGTGATACGTCTATGGCTGGGTACATCAGTGATTATAAGCTTTGTGAGGATGGCCATACCTGGTCAATGTCAGGGACACTGCCATATGTCCCAAAGGCACCTTACCCTCCATTTCCTCCAAAGCTTCCCTTGCCCTTCCTAACCACATTTGTTGCTTCTTGATGCTGCTAATACTGTTCCTGACATGTGTGAGTGCTTAGTCACTCAGTTGTGTCCAACTCTTTGCAACCTGATGGACTTTAGGCTGCCAGGCTTCTCTGTCCATGGGATTTTCCAGGCAAGAATACTGGAGTGGGTTGCCATTTCCCCCTCCAGGGGATCTTCCCAACCCAGGGATCAAACCCATGTCTCCTGTGTCTCCTGCATTGGCAGGCAAATTCTTTACCACTGTGCCACATGGGACGCCCCAACACTATTTCTATGGTTGCCACTTTCAAGCACTGGTCTCTCCCCGTAGAGTTCTTCTGGGTTCATCCCTCTGAGGATGCTTTTAATGTGTCAAGGCATTGAGGTGCTAGAGCCTGGCCACATCCGATGGTGGCCCCATAGTCAAAGCTATGGTTTTACCAGTAGTCATGCATGGATGTGAGACTTGGACAATAAAAAGGACTGAGTGCTGAAGAATTGATGCCTTAGAACTGTGGTGCTGGAGAAGACTAGAGAATCCATTGAACAGCAAGGATATCAAACCAGTCAATCCTAAAGGAAATCAACTCTGAATATTCATTGAAAGGACTGATGCTGAAGCTGAAGCTCCAATACTTTGGCCACCTGATGTGAAGAGCCAACTCATTGGAAAAGACTCTGAAGCTGGGAAAGATTGAAGGCAGGAGGAGAAGGGGACGACAGAGGATGAGATGGTTGGATGGCATCACTGACTCAATGGACATGAGTTTGAGCAAGCTCCAGGAGATGGTGAAGGACAAGGAAGCCTGGCTTGTTGCAGTCCTGGCATGTTGCAGTCCATGGGGTCGCAGAGTTAGACATGATTGAGCAACTGAACAACAGTATAGAGGCCCCATGGAGCCAAATACTCCTGGTATCATAGAAACGTTCTTTTCCTCCACTTTTTTTAAAGATCCTTTTAATGTGGACCATGTTAAAACTCTTTTTTGACTATTGCTTTGTTTTATGTTTTGGGTTTTTGGCCACGAGTCATGTGAAATATTAGTTCCCTGACCAAGAATCAAACCCACACCTCCAATTGCATTAGGAGGCAAAGTCTTAACCATTCAACCACCAGGAAAGTTCCTTTTCACTTTCATATCTGTTCAGCACCTCTTTGAAATTTAGAAACTGGGAATGTATGAGATCGTATACAGCCAGAAAATCTACAATGTGATTCTAGAGTCCTCAGAGGCTTTACAATATTAGAATCAACCTCTCCCCATCCCTGTTCTCTCACTCTTACTCTCTCCCTCTTTTCTTGGTCTCCATCTCTGACCATAGCATTTCAAAGCCCTCCACTTCTCTATCTGTCAGCTTCATTCCCTCCTACACTGCAGAGAGATCCTTGCTGCGTAAGCGTGGGTTTGACGAGAAACAGTCCCCAGCTGACCCAGGCTTACATTGCTCCAGCTTAGCCCCCTCAGAGGACAGACACTACATCACTTTCAACAGTCAAATGTAAAAATTCGCCAAAGATACAATATAGCCCAGATAGGGTCAGGCACTCTTCCTCGGGTGAGTCACTGCCGAGAGGGAATAAGATCTTGGGTTTGGGAGCACCATTCAGTTTTCACAAAAGGTAGGGTAGGACAATTCCTCAAAGAAGGGAGAGCATTGCTATGAGAAGAAGGAAGTGAGGAATGCTGGGGAGAAAAAACTGCAATAAATGCTCAGTTGATAAGGCAAATATCTTATGGACTTTCAGGTGAGGAAGTCTTAAATTACGTTTGCCATCTATGTGTCTCCGTAACTCAGAGATGAATCCACGGAGGCGGGTCAGAGGCACAGCCTAGTGGCAGACTCTATTTTTCAGCTTCCCATCCTCTACTATGACCAGGGCTATACCACTGCACACAGCTGTGCTAACTCCCTTTCTTGCGGATGAGTTCTTTCTAGGACACTCCTTAATCTTCCATGTATTAAACCCATGGCAGGCCACTCTGAAACCAGAGAAGCATGATTGGTTTGTCCAAATCCTAAAACTTTCGAGACTCTGCAAGATGTATAGTCTTGCTCTTTCCATAATTATTACGGGGAATTATAATATCTGCTTTGATCAATATCTAGGCTTCCTATAATGATTAATTACTTGAAACTTTTGCAAAGCGTTTTAAGGTCCTTTTGAATGATGATGATGTAAGTAGAAAATATCCAGTTAATACATTCCATTTCATTTTGGCTTGGTTCAATAAATTTATGAATGTTTCGATTTTTGTGTAATGCTATACTTTACAAAAAATGCCATGGAAGAAAAATTTCATGCTCTAAACCAAGGACAGCTAATAAATGAAGTAGACAGCTATATTTCTGGAATCATTTATACATAACCCTCACCGAAGGAAGGATCTTAGAATAAAGGACATTGGGAAGTTGTTTCCACCCATTGCACCAAGCCCTAAACTTATTTTGCCAGATGGAAACATCTTATCTAGATTGTTGTATTTTTTTCTCAATCCCACATGCATGCATGCACGCTAAGTCTATGCTAAATCTCTTCAGTCAAGTCCAACTCTTTGCGACCCCATGGACTATTGCCCGCCAGGCTCCTCTGTCCACGGGATTCTCCAGACAAGAATACTAGTGTGGGTTGCCATGCCCTCCTCCAGGGAGTTTTCCTGACCCAGGAAGTGAAACCACATCTTCTGTGGCTCCTGCCTTGTAGGCGGGTTCTTTACTGCTGAGCCACCGGGGAATCCCCTAAATTCCACAGTTGGGAATTTCCCGGCTGGGTCGCCGGGGCTGGTTCTGAGTCGCTCAGTTGTATCCGACTCTTTGTGACCCTTTGGACTATAGCCCGCCAGGCTCCTTAAGTCAGATGATGTCCCTCTTCTATTCTCAACGCTCAGATGGCTTCCTTTATACTTGAAAAAGATCCAAAATGGGACTTCCCCCGGTGGTCCTGTGGTTAAGACTCCCCCTTGGAATGCAGGGGACTCAGGTTCAATCCCTGATAGAGGAACTAAGATCCCACATGCCAAGGAGCACCTAAGCCTGTGCACCCTAGGGCCTGGAAGGGCACTCTAGCGCGGAAGAGCTCGTGTGCCACCACTAACACCCGACCCAGCCAAGACATTTGTTGTTCAGTCGCTAAGTCGTATCCGACTCTTTGCGACCTCAGGGACTGCAGTACACCAGGCTTCCTCGTCCTTCACCATCTCAACCAAATAAATAATTTTTTTTAAGACCCTAAACAAAGAATTTGTTTGAGGACTTCCCTGGCTGTCCAATGATTAGAACTCGATGCTTTCGCTACCAGGACTGGGTTCAGTCCCTGGTTGAGAAAATAAGATCCTGCAAGCCACACAGCATGACCAAAAAAAATCCAAACTCTGCCCAGGTCCCCACGGCCTTACATGACTGGCGCCCAGCACCCTCTCTGACATTACATCCTGCCTCCACCCCATCACACCCTACCTTACTCCTCTACCGAAGTTACTCTGGCTTTTTGTCACCCCCTGGCCTAATTTCCCAACTTAAGACCTATTGCTGCTCCCCATCCCCGGAGCTCTCACCTCCAGGATCTTTGGACATCTCATTTCTACACAAGCGTTGGGACCTTGTGCAATGTCACCTCTGAATAGAAAGCCCCCTCCCACTTTCACCCCCAGCACATAGAGCCAAGACTTTTCCAGACTTCTTCACCACGCATATCACAGAAATGGCTAACAATGATGTGCCAGACACTGCCCAGGGCACTTTACATGAACACTGAGTCATTTCTCATATTCAGTTATTATGTTATTATTCCCACTCTAAAATGAAAAAGCTGAGGCCCAGAGAGGTCAGTACCTTTCACAAGGTCACACAGCTTGAAATTGGAAGAGCTAGATTCAAATGAAGAAGCTCTGGCCCCCGAGCCCAAGCTATGGGTGCCTACAGTATTCTTCCTCTCTTTGCGCTAGGAATTCAATATTTATTTATTGAATGCATAATTTAATATCTAAACACATAGATTTTAGAGACAGAAAGTCCTGGATTGAATCTTGGCTCCGTTACTCACTGTATATGTGAATTTCTGAGTTTTCATCCCATTACTACCACTTAGACAACTGTGTGGTCTTGGGCAAATTAGTTAAGTCCTCTGAGCTATGGTTGTCTTTTCTGTAAGAAGGAGAAGACATTAATACTTCTATAAAATGCTGCTGTAAAAAAAAAATGACTTATTTCAGGCAAAGTGCTCTGCACAGAGCTTGAGTTGGAAGGAAATATCAGTATTATTACCTGTATATAAACTCTTCAGGATAACTTCTTGCAAAACTTTAAAATTCTTGGGGCTTCCCTGGTGACTCAGTGGTAAAGAATCTGCCTGCCAATGCAAGAGACAGAGGTTCAATCCCTAATCCGGTAAGGATTAATTGATTAATTAATCCCTTAGTTGCTTTGGAGCGGCTAAGCCTGTGCACCGAAACTCTTGAGCTTGTGCTCCAGAGCCTGGGAGCCACAGCTACGAGCCCAGGTGCTGACTGCTGACGCCTGTGTGCCCTGCAGCCTGTGGTCGGCAAGGAGAGAAGCCACGGCAATGAGAAGCCTGCGCGCCTCAACTAGAGAGTAGACCCGCTCACCACAACTGGGGAAAGCCCATGCAGCAACAAAAACCCAGAAGAGCCAAAAATAAACAGAGAAATAAAATTATTTCATAAAACACTTTAAAATCCTCTATAAGCCATTCTTTACCATTGTCCTTAAACTTTTAAGTTGTCTGGTGGACCTGCAAGTAAATTTTTTTTTGGGGGGGCGGTGGGAATCCAAATACTTATAAATCACCAACTTGTGCTCTTCATATTCACCCAAATTTTGTACCACATTGCTCACAAGGCCGCTGGCAAGAGAGGCAGGAGGAAGCTATTATTAGCCTGCTCTTTATTGGCAGGAAATTGCAGCGCTGAGAACTGAAGAGGTTTAGGTCAGTAACTGAGCTGAGGAGCTCCTGCTAGTCGGACAGACCTTCGGAAACTCGAGTCTGATGTTCTTTTTTTCACATGTTCACTTCCCTCTGTGAGTTTGCCATTTGAAAATGTCATGTGTCAACCAGACTTCATTCACCCACCACCTGCCAATCGAACACTTGGAAGATTCTTACCAGCGATAAAGGTGGATCATCTTGCATTTACCTGCAAGGGGCGCACTTTGAGAAACCTCTGGCAGATTGCAATCCGAGATTATCTCTATGAAACAAATGGGTCTAGGAAAGCTGGATCTACAGTTCTAGTCTAATAAGCATAAAATTTTACTACAGGGTGTGATTGTAGGAATAACGTGGTCTAATGCACTCAGATTACAGGTGGGGAAGTGAAGCTCAAAACCACAGTGATTTCACAGCAGTCATTAGACTGAGAAAGTGAACTCCTAAATCCCCCTTCACCTCAGTGCCCTCCGCGTGTTCTGTCAGGGAGCTGCACCCAACATATTACTTCTTATATGAATTTTATCAGAGACATTTTGGAAGCAATGCCATTGATTCCAAAAGTTTCTCTAATGGTGGAGAAAACGGGCAGCCAGTGGTCCAACAGTGATGACTGTCGATGGTCGTGACCTTTTGGCAATTCTCAAAAGCATACTGTTTAGGGCCATTCCTCACTAGTTCTGTCCTCTAAATAAGAAGAGTGTGGTTCATCTGGTGACAGCGACTGAAACTGATCCTTGGTAGTTCAAGCGGCAAAAAGCGGCTTTGAAAAGGTGGTGCCATTTTTTCACCAAATCCAGGGAGGAAATGAACCACTGAGCCTTGATGGCAAGAAGATAGAAGCCAGCGGCCTCCCAGGGAACTCAGTCAGCCTGTGGACTTTTCTCCTGCGGCAAATGCTAGTGCATGACTCAGTTCCAGAGGCAACAGTGTTTCTGTGCTTCCCATAGATTTCCACTTTTTCATTACAGAGAATCGAATGGTGTAACTGGGTCAGAGCTTCGCAGTTACACGGGGAGGCATGGCTGCTGCAGGTTCACTCTGGGGTGTCAGGGAAATTTCCAAAAGGGGTAGCTGTTTCAAATCAGGGAGTCACCCCAAGATCTTTTTCTCAAATTATATGTTGGCTGCCCACCTCACATAATATCTTTATACTCATGTTTCCAAAGATGTCTCTACATCAGTCAGTTCAGTTTAGTCGCTCAGTCGTGTCCGACTCTTTGCGACCCCATGAATCGCAGCATGCCAGGCCTCCCTGTCCATCACCAGCTCCACAACATAACCTGATTATTGCACAAGTTTGCACATCCTCTCTTCAACCTGGGACAAAGTCACAACCAGCTGTTTCCTCAAGATGCATTAACATCACCAGGGTTTCTGCTCCCAGGCCAGGATGTTAGTTTGATAGTAACTCCTCTGGTAGCTCCATTATGATTCTGTCTCAAATCACTATACTTGGAAGCAATGGGAACATTTAACCACTGCTACATAACAGTGAAGAAGAGGAAAAGACGTGAAAACAGAAAAGAATAAAAAGGCATAATTGTTTTTAATAAAATGGAAGTGGTGGAAGCAACTTAAACATCCATTGGCAGATGAATGAATAAAGAAGATGTACTATATATATATTATTATATATAATAAAGAAGATGTGCAAATATATATACATTTGCAGCAACAAGGACGTACCTAGAGGTTATCACACTTAATGAAGTAAGTCAAAAAGAGAAAGACAAATATTATATGGTATCACTTATATATGGAATCTAAAATATGACACAAATAATTATTTACAAAGTAGAAACAGACTCACAGACACAGAAAACCATCTTATGATTGCCAAAGGGGAAAGGGCAGGGGAGGGATAAATTAGGAGTTTGGGGTTAATATATGCACACTACTATATATAAAATAGATAACCAACAAGATCTACCATAGAGCACAGGGAACTATATTCAATAGCTTGTAATAACCTATAATGGAAAACAACCTATAAATATATATATATATATATGAATCACTTTGCTGTACACTTGAAACTAATACAACATTGTAAATTAACTATTCCTCAAGACAAAAATGGAGGTGGTAATTGGTCATTCCTCTGAGACTTTCCTAGCAAGCAAAGGGACAGTGGTAGAGGTGATCAGTATTCATCTCTCAAGCTGGCCAAGAGGTCACAGCAGAATCCAACGACTTCCCTCCTCTGCCACTCAGTCCATGTTGCCGTTACCTCTGACCCGGGATCAAGGATTAACAAGAACAGTGGCCTGGACGGCTTCACGGTTGCTTCTCCTTGGGCTTACTCCCATTGCAATGCAAACATATACATGATATGCATTCATATACAGATAAGCAATCAGGTAGAAAGCTGAGGCTCTCTGTTGCCTCTTTAATTTTCTCATAGAGGTACACCTGAAATTTGGCAATCTAGACATTGAATATAGAGGAATAGACAACCATGTCAGATGAATAAACTTGTTGCATTTATATTCATAGTTCTATATCACCAGATATATAACTGCTATAGATTAGATAACATATCATGTGCTATACATGTGTGACACTGGGACAAAATTCCCTTTACCTGCTCTAGAGCAAGGACCTGGGGCTTTTTATGTATATGGAAGGGCTTTTCATGAACAATTCTAGGTTTCAGTTCAGTTCAGTCACTCAGTCATGTCCGACTCTTTGTGACCCCATGAACTGCAGCACGCCAGGCCTCCCTGTCCATCACCAACTCCTGGAGTTTACCCAAACTCATGTCCATTGAGTCGGTGATGCCATCCAACCATCTCATTCTCTGTCATCCCCTTCTCCTCCTGCCCCCAATCCCTCCCAGCACCAGGGTCTTTTCCAATGAGTCAACTCTTCGCATCAGGTGGCCAAAGTATTGGAGCTTCAGCTTTAGCATCAATCCTTCCAATAAACACCCAGGACTGATCTCCTTTAGGATGGATTGGTTGGATCTCCTTGCAATCCAAGGGACTCTCAAGAGTCTTTTCCAACACCACAGTTCAAAAGCATCAATTATTCAGCACTCAGCTTTCTTCACAGTCCAACTCTCACATCCATACATGACTACTGGAAAAACCATAGCCTTGACTAGACGGACCTTTGTTGTCAATGTAATGTCTCTGCTTTTTAATATGCTGTCTAGGTTGGTCATAACTTTCCTTCCAAGGAGTAAGCGTCTTTTAATTTCATGGCTGCAATCACCATCTGCAGTGATTTTGGAGCCCAGAAAAATAAAGTCTGACACTGTTTCCACTGTTTCCCCATCTATTTCCCATGAGGTGATGGGACCAGATGCCATGATCTTGGTTTTCTGAATGTTGAGCTTTAAGCCAACTTTTTCACTCTCCTCTTTCACTTTCATCAAGAGGCTCTTTAGTTCTTCTTCACTTTCTGCCATAAGGGTGATGTCACCTGCATATCTGAGGTTATTGATATTTCTCCCAGCAATCTTGATTCCGGCTTGTGCTTCTTCCAGCCCAGCATTTCACATGATGTACTCTGCATATAAGTTAAATAAGCAGGGTGACAATATACAGCCTTGATGTACTTCTTTTCCTATTTGGAACCAGTCTCTTGTTCCATGTCCAGTTCTAACTGTTGCTTCCTGACCTGCATATAGGTTTCTTAAGAGGCAGGTCAGGTAGTCTGGTATTCCCATCTCTTGAAGAATTTTCTACAGTTTATTGTGATCCACACAGTCAAAGGCTTTGGCATAGTCAATAAAGCAGAAATAGATGTTTTTCTGGAACTCTCTTGCTTTTTCGATGATCTAGCGGATGTTGGCAATTTGATCTCTAGTTGCTCTGCCTTTTCTAAAACCAGCTTGAATATCTGGAAGTTCACAGTTCACGTATTGCTGAAGCCTGGCTTGGAGAATTTTGAGCATTACTTTAGTGTGTGAGATGAGTGCAATTGTGCAGTAGTTTGAGCCTTTTTGGGATTGGAATGAAAACTGACCTTTTCCAGTCCTGTGGCCATTGCTGAGTTTTCCAAATTTGCTGGCATATTGAGTGCAGCACTTTCACAGCATCGTCTTTCAGGATTTTAAATAGCTCAACTGGAATTCCATCATCTCCACTAGCTTTGTTCATAGTGATGCTTTCTGAGGCCCACTTGGCTTCACATTCCAGGATGTCTGGCTCTAGGTGAGTGACCACACCATTGTGATTATCTGGGTCATGAAGATCTTTTTTGTACAGTTCTTCTGTGTATTCTTGCCACCTCTTCTTAATATCTTCTGCTTCTGTTAGGTCCTTACCATTTCTGTCCTTTTTTGAGCCCATCTTTGCATGAAATGTTCCCTTGGTATTTCTAATTTCCATTTAGTTTCTTATAATTTTCTGTGTACAGTTCTCTTGTCTCCTTAGGTAAGTTTATTCCTATATATTTAATTCTTTGTGTTGCAATGGTGAATGAGATTGATTCCTTAATTTCTCTTTCAGATATTTCCTTGTTAGTATATAGAAATCCAAGTGATTTCTGTGTATTGATTTTGTATCCTGCAACTTTTAAAAATTCACTGATTAGCTCTAGTAATTTTCTGATACTATCTTTAGGGTTTTCGATGTACAGTATCATGTCATCTGCAAATAGTGAGAGCTTTACTTTTTCTTTTCTGATCTGGATTCCTTTTATTTCTTTTTCTTCTCTGATTGCTGTAGCTGGGACTTCCAGAACTATGTTGAATAATTGTGGTGGAAGTGGACACCCTTGTCTTGTTCTTGATCTTAGGGGGAATGCGTTCAGTTTTTCACCATTGAGAATAATGTTTGCTGCAGGTTTATCATATATGGCCTTTACTATGTTGAAGTAAGCTCCTTCTATGCCCATTTTTTGAAGAGCTTTAATCATAAATGGGTACTGAATTTTTTCAAAGGCTTTTTCTGCATCTATTGAGATGATCATATGGTTTTTATCTTCAATTTGTTAACATGGTGTATCACATTGATCGTTTTGAATAGGTTGAAGAATCCTTGCATCCCTGCAATAAACCCAACTTGATCTTGGTATATGAGCTTTTTGATGTGTTGCTGAATTCTGTTTGCTAAAATTTTGTTGAGGATTTTTGCATCTATGTTCATCAGTGATGTTGGCCTGTAGTTTTCTTTCTTGTGTTGTCTTTGTCTGGTTTTGGTATCAGGGTGATGGCGGCCTCGTAGAATGAGTTTGGAAGTGTTCCTTTCTCTGAAATTTTTTGAAAGAGTTTTGGAAGGATAGGCATTAGCTTGTCTCTAAATGATAGAATTCTCCTGAGAAGCCCTCTCGTCCTGAGCTTTTGTTTTGGGAGATTTTTTTTTTTTAATCACAGCTTCAATTTCAGTGCTTGTAATTGGGTTGTTCATAATTTCTATTTCTTCCTGGTTCAGCCTTGGAAGATTGAACTTTTCTAAGAATATGTCCATTTCTTCCAGGTTATCCATTTTATTGCCATATAGTTGTTCATAATAGTCTCTTATAATCCTTTGTATTTCTGCATTGTCTGTTGTAACCTCTCCTTTTTCATTTCTAATTTTGTTGATTTAATTCTTCTGTCTTTTGTTATTGATGAGTATGGCTAAAAGATCGTCAATTTTGTTTATCTTCTCAAAGAATCAACTTTTGGTTTTATTAATCTTTACTATTGTTTCTTTCATTTATTTTTCACTTATTTTTGCTCTGATCTTTATGATTTCTTTCCTTCTACTAATTTTTGAGTTTTATTGTTCTTCTTTTTCCAGTTATTTTAGGTGTAAAGTTAGGTTGTCTATTCGATGTTTTTCTTCTTTCTTGAGGTAGGATTGTGTTGCTATAAACTTCCCTCTTAGAACTGCTTTTGCTGCATCCCGTAGGTTTTGAGTTACCATGTTTTCTTTGTCATTTGTTTCTAGAAATTTTTTGATTTCCCTTTTGATTTCTTCAGTAACCTGTTGGTTATTTAGAAACATGTTGTTTAATCTCCACGTGTTTGTGTTTCTTACAGTTTTTTTTTTTCTTGTAATTGGTATCTAGTCTCATAACATTGTGGTCAGAGAAGATGCTTGATATGATTTCAATTTTCTTAAATTTACTGAAATTTTATCTGTGACCCAAGATGTGTTCTATCCTTGAGAATGTTTCATGTGCACTTGAGAATAAGGTATATTCTTCTGCATTTGGATGACATGTCCTGAAGATATCAGTGAGATCCATCTCATCTAATGTGTCATTGAAGACTTGTGTTTCCTTATTAGTTTCTGTTTTGATGATCTATCCGTTGGTATGAGTGGGGTGTTAAAGTCTCCTACTGTTATTGTGTTACTGTCAGTTTCTCCTTTTATGTCTGTTAGTGTTTGTCTTATGTATTGAGGTGCTCCTATATTGGATGCATAGATATATACAACTGTCAGGTCTTCCTCTTGGATTGATCCCTTGATCACTATGTAGTGTCCTTCCTTATCTCTTGTAATCTTCTTTATTTTAAGGTCTGTTTTGTCTGATATGAGTACTGCTACTCCAGCATTCTTTTGCTTCCCATTTACATGGAATATATTTTCCCATCCTCTCACTTCCAGTCTATATGTGTCTTTAGGTCTGAAGTGGGTTTTTTGTAGCCAGCATATATATGGGGCTTGTTTCTGTATTCATTCCGCCAGTCTGTGTCTTTTGGTTGGTACATTTAATCCACTCCCATTAAAAGCAATTATTGATATATATGTTCCAATTGCCATTTTATTAATTGTTTGGGGTTGATTTTGTAGATCTTTCTTCTCTTGTATTTCCCGACTATATAAGTCCCTTTAAAATTTGTTTTAAAGCTGGTTTGGTGGTACTGAATTCTCTTAACTTTTGCTTGTCATGTTTTTATCTTATATTCAAGTTAGATTACTTGGCAAGATCTTATATTTATGCAAGAGCAGAGCTCATTTTGAGTGTGGCCATTTGTCTTGAATATCGGGCATGTTTTCTTGATTCTGCAGATGCGGAGGACTTTTGAATTGTGTCCTTGACGTGATGAGTGTGATGCCATGGGGGCACATACTGTGTTCTACGCCTCCGTTGAACTTAGTGAGACTCAAGCCATAAATAAAATGACAACCCAATTCTCAAGTTGGTTCTTCCATCCTTAGTAGAGGGACTCAGCCTCCATTCGAACTGAGGGGTCAATCAAGGACTTATAAAAACTGCATATTTTTGATGCTTCCCTTTTGATGCTTTTCAGGATTTTCTTCTCACTTTCCAGTACACTGAAAAGTGAGATTCTCTGATAGCTCAGTTGGTAAAGAATCCGCCTGCAATGCAGGAGACCCTGGGTCAATTCCTGGATTAACCTGCATTTGTTTCAGTTAGGATTTGGAGCCAGGAAATAAAAAGCTTGACAGCAAAGACTTAGACAAGGGGGCTTATTTTTCTCATGCAGTGAAATCTAGACTTGAACAGTGTGTGTCATCTGCAGCAACTCTCAAGGTTATCAGCCCAGATCCAGGCTTCTTCCATTAATCTGTTCCCCTTTATGAACCAACATCTGGCTTTGTTCTGCAGGTTATAAGACAGCTCCTACACCTCCAGAGGGTGTGTCTGCCTTCCAAAAAGACAAAGGTACGGGGCAAGTGAAAGACCAGGGGTCTGCCAGCTGAATTGGTCCTGTTTTATAGGAAAAATGATGGCTCCAAAGACAACCCCCATCCCTAGTCACCCCAGCTTACATTTCAGCAGCAAAAATGGGTCATAAAGCAAGGCACTTTGGCACAGTGAGTATCTGAACTGTGTACAGTGCCACCCCTGGGGAAACTGGGATTCTGTTAGTAACAATAAAGAGAAGAATGGATGTTAAGAGGGTCAGTGCTTTCCAGTCATGGGGAGGTATGATTGCAGGGGTTCATGGAGACTTTCCAAGGGAGTCTTGGAAATCTGTTTCCATTTTGACTTCCATTTATCTAATCCATCTAAAAGTGGTCTGCTTTAAAAAGCATAGTAGTCTTTTTAAATCACCTCTGCTTTTAAAACTGCCTTCGTCCCGCATTGAAATGTAGAACCACATGCCCATAACCAACCCTAAAATTTACTATGGTACATGGCTTACCTGGTGGCTCAGACGGTAAAGAATCTGCCTGCGTTGTAGGAGACCCAAGTTCAATCCTTGAGTCAGGAAGATCCCCTAGAGAATGGAATGGCTACCCACTCTAATATTCTTGCCTGCAGAATCCCATGGATAGAGGAGCCATAGGGTTGCAAAAAGTCAGATTCAGCTGACTAACACTTTCACTTTCATGTTGTCCAGGGAATCTAAGAACCTTTAGGATAGGGACTTCCCTGACGATCCAGTAGTTAAGAGTCTGCACTTCTAGTTCAGGGGACATAGGTTCAATCCCTGGTCGGGGAACTAGGATCCCACATGCTGCACAACGTGGCCAAAAAATAAAAATAAATAAATGAAATCTCTAGGATATAATCAAAAGAACAAGTCAAAATAATGGTATCTCAAAGCTTCGTTTCTTAAAGTAGAATCATCCTGGTAAGACTTCTAGTCTTTCCATATATTACGCCATATTTACATTAAGAGCAAAGCATGGTACTAGAAATGAGTGATTTGGGCCAATATCATAAATATTTTAAATAC
The DNA here is from genome assembly GCF_023699985.2 of Odocoileus virginianus. Classification (NCBI taxonomy): domain Eukaryota; kingdom Metazoa; phylum Chordata; class Mammalia; order Artiodactyla; family Cervidae; genus Odocoileus; species Odocoileus virginianus. The sequence continues at coordinate 82,774,386 of NC_069680.1, read as the reverse complement.
AGCTATGTTGTTGAGTGAGCAATAGAGTTTTGACTATTTTTATCTGCTGGCCCTTTTGTCTTCCACTTTCTGGTGCTTGTAGAATTTATTGCTTTTGAATAAAAGTGTTTGAGAGCAAAGCAAAGAGAACATCTGTAAGAAATAGAGAAGGTAGGGCGGGGTGTTATACTCTCTCAGCAACAGAGGTTATGTGTCTTTATCTCTCTGTGTGTGTCTCTCAGAATTAGGACGTAGAAGTAAGAGGAAGGACATTGAAATGCAAAGGAAAAAAGTTTATTTAAATTAGAAAATCAAGGGAAATTTTCTGGCATATTATTCTGGTTTTGATGACTTGATTGATAATAAGGACTGGATTCAGCATTTAGGTTATATAGTGACAATTTTCTGTAATTTCTGTAAGGTAAATCTGAAACAGTGTTCTGACGAAAACCTTTTAAAACTACATAGTAAGAGTATTTCATTTTTTAAAATATGATGATGGATTTTTTTGGTTTTTCTGTTTGTCTGTTGAGTGGGTTTTTTGTTTTTATTTTGTTTTGTTTTGTTCTGTGGTGTGGCATGTGAGATCTTTAGTTCCCTGACCAGGGATTGAACCCATGCCTCCTGCAGAAGAGGTCTGGAGTCTTAATCAATAGACCACCAGGGAAGTCCTAAAAATAATGTTTTGAAATGACCAAAATTTCAATTTTCTTAATCTCTCCACTTATACTGGGTTAAATAAATGTCTCTAAGGGAAAGAATGTCATGTGTAATTAGTAGATATTGAATAACTTAGAAATCCTTCTTGGTATAGTCCTAGAGACTAAGAAAGGAAATGACACCAAACACTAGAAATAAATGCTTTTGCATATCATATGGTTTCAAATACTTCGTTTTCATGAATATTAAAGGTACAATGAATCACTTCATCAGCTAATCATCAAAAAAAGAAATAAAAAGATTGATCACTGTTAGTTTTGGTATTCAAATCAGAAGAAGAGCATTTTTTAAAGTGATATTGTTTTAACAAAATTCCTTCTATTCCCATCTACTTGTATATATGTTTCTTACTTTTTATCTGTAAAACATGAAAAAATAAAATAAAATTGATGGTGTACACTGTCTCACGCTAGCAATTTATATTACTCACCCATGGAAACATAAACTAATCAAAACATTTTTACTCAATTTATTCAAAACACATTTCTAATAAAAATTTTTATTTTCTACTTAGTATTATTAAAATACATAATCATTTTATTTTTATTGATATTTTGTACATGCTCAGCCATGTCTGGCTCTTTGCAACTCCATGGAATATAACCTGCCAGGCTCCTCTATCCATGGAATTTCACAGGCAAGAATACTGGAGTGGGATGCCATTTCCTCTTCCAGGAGATCTTCCAGACTCAGGGATCGAACCCGTGTCTCTTGTGTCTCCTGCATTGGCAGGTAGATTCTTTGCCACTGTACCATCTGGGAAGCCCCTTTATTGATATTATCCTATTAATATTTATAAACATAATTCAATTTAGAAGAAATTATTTTTATCAGATCTTGGGGTCACTTTGAAAAAAATACACATATATGTACTTATGTATATTGGAGGATATCAGTTGTCCTGGTATTTAGAATTCAATGGATATATAGTCTTTATCCTTTGGAAATAATTAAAAGAATTATTTTTTATTATTTTAAATTTATATAAATCCAATATAACACTATCTGAATAAAATAATAATTTGTTATTATTTATATAAATATTTTAAAAATATGTTTAAAACTCTAAACTAACATACATAGCAGCTATTTAAATTTAAAATAGAAAAATTTTTATTGCAACTTAAAAATACATTGTTTTTTCAAATAAATTTTAAGAAGTATGAGGGCAAAAATGTTTAAAGATTATAGGTAAGGCAACTAGTAGTGCCCCTGATACCTTTCCCCTCTGAAATGTGTTGTCATAAAGCTGTCACTGGATGGTTAGGTTTTCACGAGGATCTCAAAAATTGTTACGCAACTCTTAAAAGAAGTTCCTGCACTTCAAGGTTAAGGCCACCAGGTGGAGTGGTATGAGCAACTGGTTAAATCAGTGATTGACAAATGCAAGCTCTAGGTGTGTACTTGACAGATTTCAATATAAATAACAGACAGTATCTGTTCTCAAAGAGTTCATAGGTTGATTTGTAAATAAGCCACTATAATACAATATATAATGAAATTTTTTTCCTCTAAAAATGGAACGAAGTTCAACTTGTGCAAAGCAGTTTAAATATAATATAGTATTTCTACAGTCATATCATGAGGAGTTGTGGGAACATAGGGGGCTGAATTTAAGAGAAGCGGGCCTCGGGGAAAACCCCATAGTTAGAGAATGTTTAGACACCTGCCCGTTCCCACAGATTTACTCAGTTTTGCCTTTATTTTATGCATTGATGCGTGCATGCATTCAGTTGTGTCCAACTCTTTGCGACCCCATGGGCCCTAGCCCACCAGTCTCTGGCCATGGGATTCTCTAGGCAAGAATACTGGTGTGGGTTGCCATCCCCTCCTCCAGGAGATCTTCCTGACCTAAAGATTGAACCTGCACCTATAGATATACCTTAAGTAGTGAACATATTCCATTTCCCCATGTTCTTTAATAGAATTTATCTATGTGGCTACCTCATTTTCACAAGCTATCATTTTAAGTAAGCATAATTTTATATCCTGACTTTTCCCTCTGATATTAACATATCAATTTTCACAAATAGACTTCATAAGTATTATGGAATAAGCCCTGAAAAGTAACCCAAGGACTACCCTTGTGGTCCAGTGGTTAAGAAACTGCCTGCCAGTGCAGGGGGCACAGGTTCCATCCCTGGACTGGGAAGATCCCGCATGCTGCACGGCAACTAAGCCCATAAGCCGCCACCTCTGAAGCCTGAGCCTGGAGCCTGCGCTCTGCAACAAGAAAAGCCATAGCAACGAGGAGAAACCCGTACACTGCAACCAGAGAGTAGCCTCTGCTCGCCCAAACTAGAGGAACCTGTTGGGCAACAGTGAAGACCCAGCACAGCCACAGACAAATAACTAAAAATTCAAACAAACAAACAAAAAAATAAAGTGACCCAAGCTGAGTCTCACTAGATGAGTTTGGTCTCTAGTAACAGTGGATGCCAACCCGTCTTATGTAGAGCTGTGATTGAAATATTCCTTTAGGACTCAATCTGAATCTTAAATTGAATTAGCTGCACAATGGTAGCTCAGTTGGTAAAGGATCTGGCTGCAATGCAGGAGACTCCGGTTCGACTCCTGGGTTGGAAAGATCCCCTGGAGAATGGATAGACTACCCACTCCACTATTCTTGGGCTTCCCTTGCGGCTCAGACGGTAAAGAATCTGCCTGCAATGTGGGAGAGTCCTGGGTTCCATCCTTGGGTTGGGAAGATGCCCTGGAGGAGGGCATGGATACCCACTCCAGTATGCTTGCCTGGAGAATTTCCAGGGACAGAGGAGCCTAGTAGCTATAGTCCATGGGGTCACAAAGAGTCAGACACGACTTAATGCTTTAGCACAGCTCAGCACAGGAGTCTCTGAGGGAGAAATTTCTCCTAAGGTAGAAGAGGAACAGAGTCAAAGGGAAATGGCTACAGCGGTAATGCTTGCCCCACCTCCTGGTCCCTTCAGAAGGATGAAATGTGGGAGGTATATTTGAAAATCCTATACTTTTGCAGACTTTGACAAGGTAACATCTTTCTTTACATGTTCTATTCTAGCTTATTCTCTCATATAGACAGTGATTTGTCAGATACTGTGGAAATAGCATGAGAAATAACAGAGAGAAGTAAAATCCTATCATGGTAGAAAATATTTTCTTCACTTTTGCCATAATATGTCAAAATGTGGTGTGTCTAATCATCTGCAGACAATGCTGACCCTGTGTGTTCTGATACTTGATAAAGGATGGGCCACAGAAATGATTGGAGGGACCGATGCTGAAGTTGAAGCTCTGATACTCTGGGCAAGGAGCCAACTCATTGGGAAAGACCCTGATACTGGGAAAGATTGAAGGCAAGAAGAGAAGGGGATGACAGAGGATGAGATGGTTGGATGGCATCACTGACTCAACGGACGTGAGTTTGAGCAAACTCTGGGAGATGATGAAGGACAGGGAAGCCTGGCGTGCTGCAGTCCATGGGGTCGCAGGGAGTCGGACACCACTGAGCAACTGAACAACATAGAAATGATAATAAAAGGACTTCTCTGGTGGTCCAGCGGTTAAGAATCCACTTGCCAATTCATGGACCGCAGATTCAACCCCTGGTCCAGGAAGATCCCACATGTCTTGAGGCAGCTAAGCCCATGTGCCACAACTACTAAATCCTGTGAGTAGCAAGGAAGACCCAGTGCAGCCAAAAATAAATACTTTTTTTAAAAAATGATAATGAGAAAGCTGCTGACTTGACCATAGCAAAGGAAAGTCATGCTCTGCCCTGTGGGGGGGATGATGGCTCCTGGGAAGCGGTACCCGTGGATATGACCACAATTTTGGCAGATGGAGAGCCGGTGACGCATCTCTGTTTACCATAGGGTATCTGGGGAGACAAGGCATATACATCCCAAAGTACATGGAAATACAAGCAGCCCTGGTAGCTGTTAACTGGTCTGGTATTCAGAGCCAGACCAACGTGTTGGTCTGCTAATCACAAACGATTTCATGGAACAGTAATATTGGGTGAGGCCACTGTGTCTGTGATGCAGGGAGACAGAACAAGACTCGTCCATAAAAACAAGAAGACAATGCAAACCACCCAAGTAACCAAACATTCCTGTCTCACAGCTAACGGGAGTGACTGCTGCTTCTTTACCGACTATAGTTTAGCTTTGCTCCCTAAACCTTCCAGGTAAAAGAAAATGTAAGCCACCCAATCACGGAATTGTTCCTGGCACACAGGCTCAGTAGTTATGGCACATGGGCTTAGTTGCTCTGTGGCATGTGGGATCTTCCCGGACCAGGAATAGAACCTTAGCAGGCAGACTCTTTACCAGAGCCCCCAGGGAAGCCCACATTTTATCTATTTATTTTTTAATTTGGCTGTGTCGGGTCTTAGTTGCAGCATGCAGGATCTTCACTGCATCTTTCGGATCTTTCCTTGGGGTGCAAAAACTCTCTAAGTTGTGGTGCAGGCTTGGTTGACCCTCAGCATGTGGGATCTTTGTTCCTCAACCAAGGATCAAACCAGTGTCCCCCTGCATTGCAAGGTGGATTCTTAGCTACTGGATCCCCAGAAAAGTCCCTATTTATTATTATTTATTTATTGCCTCCTTCATTACTGCTGAGCTAAGTATTAAACCCACTTCTGACTATAGGTGTGTTTCTTGTGATCTTTGACTAGTGAGTGTGAACAATGTGTGAATTCATTTAATCATCACAATGAGGAAATTCCTTGAGGAAAGCACTATTATCACTCCCATCTTCCAGACGATAAAACAGAGGCACATAGAGATTTAGTGAACTGGGCAAAAAAACACAGCTAGAGAAGGGCACAGCTGAAATTTGGGAGTCTAGAATTCAAGTCTGTGCTCTTCATTATTGCTAATGCTGCCACTCAATGAAACAAAAAAGAGGGCTGTAATAACATGTTAACTGTGTGGGACAGACAACACATGCAAAAGGAATTAAAGAATAAAAACTTAGGATGAACTATTTTTTTAGAAAGAAAGAAAATCAAGAATGGCTTTTTTTTTTTAAAGCCCATCCTGGGACTCCCCTGGTGGTTCAGTGGTTGAGAATCTGCCTTCCAATGCAGGGAATGCTGGTTGGATCCCTGTGTGGGAACTAAGAGCCCACATGCCCTGGGGCAACTAAACCCTGGCACTGCAAGTGAGAGTCCGAGTGTCGCAACTAAAGAAGCCCACGTGCTGCGACTATTGAGCACGTGCACTCTAGAGGCTGTGCTCTGCAATAAGCCAGAGCCACAACAAAGGCCTAGTGAAGCCAACATTTAAAAAAAATTTAATTAAAACAAAGGGAAAGCCCAGTCCTTGAGCAGGCATTGAAGTTGGGTGGAGGTGTTCCTCCAGGGGATAAGACACACAGATCCCAGAATGATGTGCCTAACAGAAGGAGAAACAATAATAACATTGCGAGTATGTGTAATCTACCTAGCAACTGACACCCTTGAAACTAGAAAGCTAATGGAGGAGTTTCTACATGGCTATTTTTGATGGCGAGCTGGTAGAGACCTCCAGATAAAGTTCTATTCAGTGTTCCTAGAACTACTACAGTACCCCAAGGGATGTCAGAATGAAACTTCTAAGAAGATAATGTGATTTATTTAATATTTCCTTCTCCTTTCTCCTCCTGCACATCCCACTGCTTTTAACAATGTAGCAGGCTGTTGGACTGCTCCTCTGGAACTGGAACTTGGCTACAGGATCCAGGGTACCCCCATAGCTCCAAGCCTTAGTCTTCTGGTCAGTCTGGAATCTGGTCAATCCCACTGCATAGCGGGGGATCAGAAAGTTTTCCCCAAAAGAGAAATGAGCATGCAGATTTCAGTTCAGGCTTAAAGTACTTCTCTAAGCTAGTACAACTAGCTCCAGCCAGTCACAGGCACCGGAGGAGGATTCAGAATATTTTGTGGAAAGTATTTTAAAAATCCACGGTGTCCTGAAGCATAGGACCCAAGACACGGATTCTGTTTGGCTTGGTCTGAGTGCGATAACTTGAGAAGCTACGGGGAAAGACAGGAACTTTTAGCACAGCCCTCAGGTGACTCCTATCACAGGGGAACTATCTTAGAGTACCGGGAGAGCAGGACTCAGTATCAGCCCGGGCTTTCTATGGAACCAGAAGGGACATGCCTTGGGAAAGAGGGTTACATTCCAGGACCAGGGGATGCATCCAAGCACTAGGGGAAAATTAAAATCGATTTCTCCCAACAAAGCCTAAAACAGAGCCTTTACAAGTTCAAGGTGAACCATCCGCTATTTAACTGCCTGCTACACTATAACTGAACACTTCTCATAAGAACATAGAATGTAGTCTCTACAGCACATAATCCACAATTCCTATTGTACAATACAAAATTATTACACACATAAATAAGAAAAAGTGTCCAATAAGCAATATAAAAAATTATCAATATCAGCAGATCCACAAATGCTTTAAATTTTTTAAATTAGCAGATAAAGACTTTATTTATTTATTTAAAATTTAATTTGGGCTGCTCAGCTTATAGGGATCTTCATTCCTCTACCACTGATTGAACCCAGGCTTCAACAGAGTTCTCATCACTGGACTGCCAGGGAATTCCTTATAAAGGTATTAAATGGTTCTGCATGCATGCATGCTAAGTCACTTCAGTCGTGTCCGACTCTTTGTGACCCTATGGACTGTTGCCCGCCAGGCTCCTCTGTCCATGGGATTCTCCAGGCAAGAATACTGGAACGGGTTGCCATTCCCTCCTCCAGGGGATCTTCCTGACCCAGGAATCAAACCCAGGTCTCCTATATCTCCCACATCTGCAGGTGGGTTCTAGTCGTAAGACTAGTGCCACCTGGGAAGACTTTTATTGTGTACAAATCTGTATAAAAAGCTAGGATAATTTATTGCTTTACGATAAACAGAATGTAGTGTATTTTACAGTATTTTCAAACTAGTTAACCACAATCTCCCTCATTCTTCCGCCTCTTCTCTTTTCAAATCTTTCATCTGAATTGAGAACTCTACCATCTCATGCTGACTCTGGCAAGTCAGGGAATGCTAAATCGAGTTCAATTTCAGAAGACGCAGCAGACTGCCTGGGGAGACTAATGAAGAAGGCGTCAGGATTTATGATTGGTCATGGGATTAAGATTCTTGAAGGAAGAGAAAGGACTTAGGAAATTGTTGATCATTCTTAGACAATCTTGGTTCAGAAATGCACCCTAATGTGCTCTCACCCTAATGGACGAGAGAGTTGAATTCTGACATGAACTGACTAGTGACAAAAAGGGTCCTTTTGGATGCCTTGTGTTCTACAAGGAAATATGTCACATGTTCACAAAGAGAACAACAAAATCTTAGCAGAAGAAGTTAAATGACAGTCCAGATTCTTTGAGCCACTCAGTTTTCTTTGCCAGGTAGAAAGGGTATTTAGTGTCTTAGCCATTTTAGCAAGCAGTATCCAGGATCAAAATCTGTGTCCGTATTATTGCAGCAGTTACCCTTCCAAGTTCCAGGGACAAAAATAACCACATCTTTTCCTCACCAGAGTTCTGAACAATGAAGAAAAGTGACTGAATATCAGATGGGTTTTTCTGGGTAAGTTGGCACTGGGGAATGCAGCTTGGATCTGCAGGCAAGTGGACTTCCTAATACTCAGCTACAGAACTGGACATTATTTCTTTCCCCTTCCAGTTACATGCATTGCTGGGCCAAGTCACTCTTCACCACTGGGACAAAGCTTCTGTGGCTGAGCTCCCCATAGGACTGATGGAAACGGAGATGAGCTCTCTGCCATCAGCAACCCACCCAAGAGGGAAAGGATGAAAATGATGCCCAGCAGTCTTCCAAGTTCTCAATAGACAAGTCATTTACTTTCCCTGGCCAGGGGTATTATGCTGATGGAGATGTAGGTAAATCATGCCATTTATTTTCTGTACTTCTGACACTTTGACATGTGCGGCCAGGCTGATCCTGGAGGGCCTGTCCTTCCCTTTGCTAAGTCACTTCAGTCATGTCCGACTCTGTGTGACCCCATGGACTGTAGCCCGCCAGGCTCCTCTGTCCATGGGATCATCCAGGCAAGAATACTGGAGTGGGTTGCCATGCCCTCCTCCAGGGGATCTTACCAACCCAGGGGCTGAACCCTCATCTCTTTTGTCTCCTGTATTGGCAGACAGGTTGCCAGTCAGGAGACGTAAGTGCCCAGGCTGACCCTGGAGGGACTGCCCCTCCCAGGTTTAGCAAACTGCTAGAGATGGTAAATATCTCACCCTTGAGCACACCTTTCAAACACAAACCAACCAGTTCAGAACCCAGCTCCTGTATTGAGCTGTCACTCTGGGTCACACTCCCCGTCCCTTAATTCCCCCCAGAGCCAGGTACCAGACAACCAGGGACAGCCCCCCTGCCTCCGAGCCCTGAAATGATTCAAACCAGCCAGTCCTGAGCTGGCTGGCTCTGTCTTGCTTGTTCCTTCTTAAAGAGACCACAGCAAAGGCTCCTGCGTCAGTTCCCTCTCCTCCTCTGCCTTGAGACTGACTGGTGCTTCTCCAAGTGGCCCGCATAGGCACGGCGTCCCCTTCCTCTCAGGAACTGTAACAACTTGCCTTTTCACTGTCAGTTTTCTCCCACGCTATTGGGCTTCTCGTAGCCAAATAATGATAAATCTATATATTTTTTATTTTTGAACCATCATGTTTACTTGATTTTACTTTTTTTGGCTACACCCCATGTAGGACGCAGGCTCTTAGTTCCCCAACCAGAGATCAAAGCCAGGTCCCCTGCAGTGGAAACACAGAGACCATCAGGTAAGTCCCTAAATCTATATTTTAAACCAAATTCTGTCCACATGGGAGTAGGGAGAAAGCATTTCTCATAGTGATGTCACCTATGTTCCTGACTGTTCATACTGGGGCTTGTTGAGCCTCTGGAAGCTGAGATTGAATACATGTTTTTCTAGTCATCCAGTTCCTTCCTGCTGCAAATCCTGTTTAGTGAAGTAAATCTAGTTCAATCACCTTGATAGGATTGAGAGGCAAGGTCATGTGGTCTGGGGTCAGACCAGACTTGGATTTCATCACCAGCATTGCCCATCACCATGAGCTAGGGCAAGGAGCTTAACCCCCTTGGTACCTAGGTGTCCTCACTTGTAAATATGGGTTATTCTAGAATACAAATGCTCGGTAAATGTGATCCTCCCCATTTGGGGGAGAATGGATACAGGTATATATATGGCTGAGTCTGTCTGCTGTTACACCTGAAACTATCACAACACTGTTAATCAGTTATACTCCAATATAAATATAAAGTTGTTTTTTTTAATGTGGCCTTCCCCAAAGAAACTCTAGTCCCATGTAAGGGAAGCATAGTTTGGCAGAATTTCTTGGACCCTTCCAGTAACTGTCTCCTTTGTGCAGTTTCCATCTTCCCAGCCCCGAGCTCCCTGATGGTTTGGTTTCTCTATATGTATGTCCTTCTGTGGACTGCGGCTTTCAGCATCTCGCCCTTGCAGCCCTTGGCATCACCTAGCAGCGCCTAGTGTCCTCCCAATACCCTGCCACTGACTCTTGGACCACAGACTCAGACCTGACTGCTGATTATTTATTTTCAGTGCTGACCTTGTGTGCCCTCAGGGTTTATTTCTTTTCTAGTTTGCTCAGCAAAAGATTTGTCTCTTTGTTTCTAACCAAGAGGTGCTGGCATGTGACCTGGGCTGCCAGCTCCTCTGACACCCTGCTCCCCAGCCCCGCGTCCTCCAATATTTCAGGCAGCCAGCTTCCTTCTCTCCGTGCTGCTTCTCCTGAGGCTTCAGTTCCACCCTCTGTCACCTTCTTCCCTCAGCCCTTAAGGTACCAACGCCTCCCATCCATTAAACGCAAAGGCTCAGCCTGCCTGCCCACACTGCCCCCAACCCTACGCCTCATCCCCTCCACTGATGAGACGGTGAAAATACTTGCTCACTTTTGTGTCTCTCCTGCCTCAGCTCACATCAGCTTGACTTCTCATCCACCTCTAGTTCTGGCTCTGCTAAAAATGATTCATTGTGACCTTGAACCAGACCCTTCTCTCTGGCCATCAGATACTCTAGGACATGAAGTCAAGTGGGACCAATAAGTCTTCAAGGCCTTTTAGGCTCATTGGCCAAGACAATGGTAAGGATTTGTTGTTGTTTATCTCAAATTGCTGTATTGATAGTAATTTCCACTTAGATTAAAATTTAAAAGTAAAAGATCATCCTAGAGAAAATTGCTATAAGGAAAGGGGAATGCAAGGAGCCCTAATTATTTCCTGTAATGGAACATAATATTGTCCTGTCTGGCTTTGATAATATTGGGTGCTTCATGCTACAAAATTCAGGGCATTCTTCTGCCTAGAGGCTGAAATCTGTACTCATTTTGTGATTTTAGCCAATTGAGAAAATGACACTTACTGAGCTATTGACCTGTTCTATCTGAATATGAAACAATAAAAAGAAAATTATAATGGAATATATTGTCCTATAAAGCAAATATGAGAGGCCAATGGGTTATCTTACAATTCTCACTTAAGTCTAAAATGATACCATATTTTTCTAATCCAGCTCAGAGAACTATAAACATTGCTGAAAATGAATCACCAGAAAATAATGGTTCTTAATGATAATAATACATTACATTTCAGTTTGGGAATTACAGACTAGAAAAATATGTTTTTCATGTAATGTAGAATAGTGAGGATTTGGGTTCTACAAAAACAAGCATAATAGCGTTTGTTTCCTCTTCTCCCCATAGCTCTGTTTTCTCCTCGGGCCACCAGGATGCTCTTCTTTGCATCCCCTCTCTCCTATCCTTTGACAGATGAGCCTTTGAGTTGAGAATATTCCCCTAACTTTAACACTGTTGTAGTTCAGTCACTCAGTTGTGCCCAGCTCTTAGTGACCCCATGAACCGCAGCACACCAGGCCTCCCTGTCCATCACCAACTCCTGGAGCTTGCTCAAATTCATGCCCATTGAGTCAGTGATGCCATCCAACCATCTCATCCTCTGTCATCCCCTTCTCCTCCTGCCTTTAATCTTTCCCAGCATCAGGGTCTTTCCAAATGAGTCAGTTCTTCACATCAGGTGGCCAAATTATTGGAGTTTCAGCTTCAGCATGAGTCCTTCCAATGAATATTCAGAACTGATTTCCTTTAGGATTGACTGGTTTAATCTCCTTGTAGTGGCCAAATTATTGGAGTTTCAGCTTCAGCATGAGTCCTTCCAATGAATATTCAGAACTGATTTCCTTTAGGATTGACTGGTTTAATCTCCTTGTAGTCCAAGGGACTCTCAAGAGTCTTCTCCAACACCACAGTTCAAAAGCATCAATTCTTTGGCATTCAACTTTCTTTATGGTCCAACTCTCACATCCATACATGACTACTGGAAAAACCATAGCTTTGACTAGATGGACCTTTCTCAGCAAAGTAATGACTCTGCTTTTTACTATGCTGTCTAGGTTTATCATAGCTTTTCTTCCAAGAAGAAAGCGTCTTTTAATTTCATGGTTGCAGTTCTCTGCATAGAAGTTAGAAGTTAAACAAGCAGGGTGATAATATACAGCCTTGTTGTACTCCTTTCCCAATATTGAACCAGTCAGTCCTTCAATGTCTAATTCTAAATGTTGCTTCTTGACCCACATACAGATTTCTCAGAAGACAGTAAGGTGGTCTGGCATGCCCAGCTCCTTAAGAATTTTCCACAGTTTGTTGTGATCCACGCAGTCAAAGGCTTTAGTGTAGTCAGTGAGGCAGAAGTAGATGTTTTTCTGGAATTCCCTGGCTTCTATGTACATTACCCTGGCCTGTGAACAAGAAGATTCTCAGAGACCTAGGACCTGGAATGGGCATGTGGTCTTTCTGCATGTGGTCTCTTTCAGCCAGACCAGTGCAGGACTCCTCTCTATAAAATACTGAAGAAATACTGAGCAAGAATAATGGAAATGTTTGACATTGACCTTTCAATTGTATATATTATGTTCACTGAAGTTTGTTATTTGATCAGTACAGACAGTCACTTATACAAGGTGAAGTTTTGCTATTCTGTGTGGATGATTGATTTGAGCTTTTTTGAAAACAAAATTAAAACTAAATACAGTAGCATTATTTTTTTGAAGTGTCAAGAATTAGAGAGAACACAGAGAAAGTAAATGGCCACCTGCTTTCACTTGGCCAGCTCCTGCTCCTGTCTAGTCAGATCTACTCCAGAGTGTGACTGGAGGATATAATGAATGGTCCCCATCCCTCAATATCTTCCTCCAGTCTGGTTGTTAAACAGGACCCCTTGCTAAGGTGGGGTATACACCTTAGTAGACATAGTATATGAGTGATGATCATTTATTAACAAAGTGGCATAAATTTTTATTCCATCCATGGACAATATTCACTTCCTGCTTTTCTTCAATATGGTCCTTCAGTCTAGAATGACTCCCCCATCTTATTTATCCATTCTTTGATTTTAACTAAAAATTTTCCCGACACTCCCTCTCTCCACTGATATGATGAACCCTATGCCCCTCCTGGGAAGATGTTTGATAGTTTTTCAAATGCATAAGAGCTCAACACATATTTTCTAAACAGACATATTTAAGACAAAAAGATGAAACCTCCCCTCCAGGGTACTGGCTACCAGGATGAAGTAGTCCTTCAATGCAGTGATTAGCAAAGTCAACTATAAATTGCCTACAGGGAAAAACCTTGAGATATATTCCTTATATTATGCAGAACAAATTTGGAAAGCAAACAAAGACGAAATGCAACCTATCAAAGAGAATATATTGTTTTCTATTTAAAGTGGCAGTGTTAGCTTGTTTTTGAAATGCATTTTCTGTACCAGGAACCACCTAAATGACTCCCACCTCCTCTATTTAGCTTGGCCTTGAAGGAGAAAATAATAGCAGGATTTTGTTTTCCAGACTGCCCACTTTCTGCGCCCACATAGAAGCATGCACAGTGTGCAACAGTCACCTCCTACACCCACAATCCTCTTCCAGACAACTGCAGAACCAGCTAAACAAGATCATCTTCAAAGAAGCCACATTGCGGTTGGTGATTAAGTCATATCACATTAATAGCTTTTTCCTCTGTTGACTACAATCAAATAGCTAATTCACTGTCGGTCCATTACTTTTGGCTTTTTCTAATAATCCAGTTCTTGCAAATTACAAACAGGGAAAAATATTTTTGCAAATAGCAGTTATAAGACCCTGAATCACTTTTTACCTCTGCTGTTTCTTCTCCGGTCCATGACATCCACTCCCATTTAACACCCCCGAGGAAAACGAAACACTTTGTCTTGCCACAGCTTAGAGAATTGTTTAATCATTTCATTTACCTCCTTACTTTCCTGGAAATGAGCCACAGATGCAGATTGGGCATCTGTTGATTGCTTCCATATCTGTTGGGATGTGAGAGTCATCACAGTAATTCTGCAGGGTGGACACTATTCACACGAAGTTCAGGGAAACTGAATGGCTATTCAGGGTCCATAAGTAGAAAGACTAGGATTCCAAGTGTGGACAAAGAATGTTGCCTGCCAGATCAGTAAGCAAAGAAAGGTGTGGCCATCAGGCCATCAGCTATTGCAGCACTCCACTCCACCCCCTCAACCAAGGTGCACCCTGAGGGGATTCAGAATGGAGAAACTAAGATACTGATCCTAGATGTGCTAAGGTGCATATGAAAGGAATGATTTCAATGAGCCCAGACTCTTGCATCTTCCCATATACAGAAAATCACTAAATTCCTTAACTTGAGATGCCTGGTTTTCTTTCATTAATATTTATCTTCTGATGTTCCAACTACCTGGTCTTTGTTGCAAAACTCCTTTATACCCTGGCCCCTCCCTTAACTCTTCAGAGCAGTCCTCCGAGCTGAGAGGTTGCTTCACAGGCTGAAGTCCTCAACAAGTCTGCTGAATAAAACATAACCCTCAACTTTTAGGTTATGCCTGTTTTTTCAGTTAACACAATCCAGATCTGACTTCAGATAAAATAGCTATACCATCTTGAGTGCTGATCTTTTACACTGGAGAAAGAGAAGTCCGTAATTCCCTCTGCCACACACTCCTTTAATTGCATCTTATTCTTTCCTTAGCTACATTCCCTCCCCCTTTGGCCCACCTCCCATCATGAGAACTTCCATTTTCTTCTTCTTTTCATGCTCTCAGTATGAAACAGGAGGGAAGGGGACAGGGCACAACTTTTAAAAGAATGACATAACCATAGTACGTGACAAAAACTGATTGGAACCAACAAGGTCCAAGATGGCAGATTTGATTTCCAGTTGACCTTGAGCTTCATTATGCATTCATTGTAATACATTAGCAAATGACAATGACACATCCACAAAGGCCACGACAGTCCTGAGGTCAAACATAAAATGTCAAAAATTGGTGGTGGCCCAGTTTCTGGGAACCCCCACCGCTTCCCCAACATAGTTGGAATAATCCTCCCACTCATTAGCCTATGAAATTATCTAGCCCATTAAAATTAACCACGCCATATTTCAGAGCCTCTCATCTTCTAAGGTAGCCCATACTCTGTGGAGTGTGTTTCTGTCTAAATGAATTCACTTCTTAGTTACCACTTTGTCGCTCACTGAATTCCTTCTGTGATGAGACATTAAGAGCCTGAGCTTCATTGAATCTTGAGACTGGGTGTGTGACTGCAACAAAAAGACCATGGGTTTGGGACTGCCCTGGTGGATCCAGTGGTTAAGAATCCGCCTTGCAATGCAGGGGACACGGGTTTGCTCCATGGTTGGGGAACTAAAATCTGACATGCTTTGGAGCAACTAAGCCCGAGCAACAAAGACATAGAGAAGCCAGAAACAGAAAAAAGAGACTGTGGGTTCAGAGCCCAATCTGAGTTGCAAGGTTTCAAGTAGATGTCCCAAATTAACCCTGGGAGGATGGCCAGGTGGAAGAGAAAGAGTAGGATAAAAAGGAGAGTTGTGAGAATTTCCACCAACACCCTCCTCCTTACAAACAGACAGAATATGCCTCAGATGGCTCACCATCCTACAGCTTTTTCTTTTTTGGTTCATGTTCATGACTAATTCTCCTCAAAAGCTCGCTAATAATTCACATGTTAGGCCATGGAGCAGACACCAAAGTGCTGTAGAATTGGTAACACTTTTGTTGAGTCTGATTGGCATAAGCTGTCATTACTAGGAAGAACTTTATAGGATTTACAGCTGCCCTTAGAAGAAAAAAATCTCAATAGCATTGTTCTCCTATTTATCCTCCATCTGATGCTGGTAAATCAATTCAAGCACAGGCTGTTAGCAGTAAGAAAAATCTACCCAGACATGTAGGTTACACATTAATTATGCTAGAACTTGACAGTTTTTCTGGATACATAAGGTTTACTAAGGGTTTTAGCACAAAGGTTTTCTAATTTCCTCTAAAATTTATGTTGCATCCACATACGTGAGATTTTATTCTTAATTAACAGATACGGGAAGATGAAGTGAAGAAGAAAACAGTTTATGATTGTCTCTGTAGTAAAGGCCATTCCCTGGAAAAACAGAATACTCCTGTCACATCAGTAAGCAAAGATGTCACAGTAATCAGCAATTGCAGCCCTCCAACGTGAGCTGGTGAGCTCTGAGGGGACTCGGGATGGAGAACACCTGCCATCACGCAGCTGCCAGACTGCAGCCACTGCCAGCAGTGAGCCCTGAAGAAAGGAAGCTCAGGATGTGAAAATGCAGGACACTGCAGACAGCTAAAGTGCACGTCAAAGGAGTGGTTTCAGTGAGCCAGACTCTGGCATCTTTCCATACGTAGAAAAGCACTAAATTCCTTAACTTGGGTTATCTGGTTTTCTTTAATTAACAACCATCTTTTGATGTTCCCGACTATATGCCCTTTGTTGCAAAGCTTCTATATAACCTGGCTCCTCCCCTCACCCCCTCAAGAGCAATTCTCTCAGGGTCACTTGAGATGCTGCCTCCCTGGTTTGAAGTCCCCCAAATTCCCACCAAATAAAATCTAACTCTCAACTTTTAGGTTGTGAATATTTTGTAATTCAATACCTCAAGTGAAAATGAAGCCTCTTTTATTTTTTATTTTTTCTGAAAAGTGAATAATTTTTCCTATAATCTGTTTTTTAAAACCAGGAAAATTTGGTATCAATTTTTTCCTCTCTTTACACCAAAAACATTTTGTATTAGGGTACAGACAATTAACAATGTTGTGGTAGTTTCAGGTGAGCAGCAAAGGGACTTAGTCATACATATACATGTATCCATTCTGCCCCAAAACCCCCTCCCACCCAGGCTGGTGCATAATATTGAACAGAGTTCCACGTGCTATACAATAGGTCTTTATTGGTTATCCATTTTAGATAAAGCAATGTGCATATGACCCTCCCAAAGTGAAAGTTGCTCAGTCATGTCCAACTCTTTGCAACCCCATGAACTGTAGTCCATGGAATTCTCCAGGCCAGAATACTGGAGTGGATAGCCGTTCCCTTCTCCAGGGGATCTTCCCAACCCAGGGATTGAACCCAGGTCTCCTGCATTGCAGGTGGATTCTTTACCAGCTGAGCCACAAGGGAAGAACTTCCCAAAGTCCCTAACTAAGTTCTTTTTCTAAAAGTCTGTGAGTCTCTTTCAGTTTTGTAAGTAAGTAAAATAAAGCCTCTTTTAAAATGAAATAGGACAACGATGCTGAGTCTTCTGCTTGCAAATACCTGTTTCCTTTGGTCATCAGGACTGTATGCTGTAGAAATGACCTGTGGAGAGACTTCACCTTGGTGCTGCTTGAAAAGGTCACCTCCAGCTGTTGACATACAAGATAGAGGACTTTACTGTGTGGTGTAGGTTGAATTGTGTTTTCCTCCAAATCCATATGTTGAAGTCCTAACTGCCAGCACCTCAGAATATGACATTATTTGGAGATAGGGTCTTTAAGTGAGGTCATTACTGTGGGTCCTGGGGCTTCCCAGGTAGCTCCTGCCAAGCAGGAGACATGGGTTCCATCCCTGGGTTAGGAAGATCCCCTGGAGAAGGAAATGACAACCTACTCCAGTATTCTTGCCTGGTAAATCCCATGGACAGAGGAGGCTGGGGGGCTATTGTCCATGGGGTCGCAAAGAGTTAGACATGACTCAGCGACTAAACAATAACAACAAAGACAGTGGGTCTTAATTCAACACAACTGAGGGAAATTTGGACACAGACAGCCACACAGAAGAATGCCTTGTGAACATGAAGACCTACATGCTGGGATTTCCCTGGTGGTCCAGGGGTAAAGAATACAGCTTGCAATGCAGGAGGATGTGATTTGATCCCTAGATTGGAACTAAGATCCCACGTGCCACAAGCAACTAAGCCTGAACACCACCACAACCTGAGAGTCTGCGCCCTGCACCTGAGAGCCCACATAACTCAACAAAGATCCCGACACAGCCAAACAAATTTAACAAAACGAAAGATCTGCATGCCAAGGAGAGGGGTCTGGATCAGACCTTCCATCATAGCACTCAAAGAAAACCAACCCTGCCAGCACCTTGGTCTCGTACTTCTGACCTACAGAACTGTGAAGCAACAAGTTTCTGTTGTTTAAACCACCCACTTTGTGGTACTTTCTTGTGACAGCCCTAGCAAACTAATGCATCATGTGCTTTGATGTTGTCAGAGAGGAAAAATTTTCCTTACCATTCCAAGTTCTTCTGACTGGTCTAAGAATTAAATTGACATGAAATAGATTAACAGGAGAAATCAAACAAAGATTAATAATATGTGAAGATGTGAGAGACCCAGGAAAACTGAGTCAACTTGCCAAAATGACCCCAGTCCTCACCTTAAACATCATTTTCAGCTAAAGGCAAAAGAGGGTTGGGACTTTAAAGGGGAGGTGCATGCAAGCTTAGTCATTCAGTAGTGTCTGACTCTCTTTGCAACTTCAAGGACTGTAGTCCACCAGGCTCCTCTGTCCATGGGATTCTCCAGGCAAGAATACTGGAGTGGGTTTCCATTCCCTTCTCCAGGGGATCTTCCCAACCCAGGGATCAAGCCCATGTGTGGGCAGGTGGATTCTTTACCAGCTGAGCCACTAGGAGGCCCTTAAAGGGGAGGAAGGCAACTCAACAGTGATGGAAAAGCAAAAATCAAACATCTTATCATCAATTACACATAAGAAACAGAAAAAAACAAAGTGCACAACCAGTTTGGAACATAAATTGTTGGGAAAAAATTGAGTAAAATCTCCAGTCCATTCTGGGAAATCACAAATGTACAAAATAAAGAAAACCATTTCACCACTGAATTCACATTAGAACAGACGACGATGCATATCACAGACAATATGCTAATGAGATTGCATAGACAGAAAGAAACCCAACCTTTGTGTATGACCTAGCAGATGCAACCCATCGCATACGAGTTCTCAGGAGTAACATTAACTTGCCCTCTTATAAGTGGACTTGACAAGGCCATTTGTTAAATATTCCCATGGTGAACTTCCCTGGTGGTCCAGTGGTTGAGAATCCAACTGCGAAAGCAGTGGACACGGGTTCAATCGCTGGTCTGGGAAGATTCCACGTGCTCCAGGCAACTAAGACCGTGCACCACAGCTACTAAAACCCATATGCCCTAGAGCCTGTGCCCTGTGCCAGGAGAAACCTCCCTATGGGAAGCCCACGTACCACAACCAGAGAGAGCCCACACGCAGCAATGAAGAACCGGCAAAGCCAAAACATAAATAAAATAATTAATTTTAAAACTGTTTCCATGGTAACTGAGGCAGCCATCTCTGCTACTTAAATGCCTGTATTTGAAGGAAAAATAAAACATCTTGTGTCTCTATGACAAGCAGATTTAGAGCAAGGAGCTCGGGTTAACCTCCCACCTCCCACCTAAGTAAGTGTCAGAGGCCCTCTCTTCCTTAATGTTTCAAAAAGAGAGCCCCAGTTTCTTAAGAGAAACATTCCAGAATTGCAATGCTGGCAAGAGGCTTCTTTAGCCTCTAAAAAGATTTACATACATATCAAATTCATAGAGGAAGGTTTGTAAAATATTAGTTATTTCCAAGGAAATGTTCTTTACAAAGAAGTCGGAGGACATTTTTTCTTTCTTTTTTTTTTCATTTATTTTTATTAGTTGGAGGCTAATTATTTTACAATATTGTAGTGGTTTTTGCCATACATTGACATGAATCAGCCATGGATTTACATGTTTAGCAACAGGGAAAATTCAGGGGTTTGTTTGTTTGTTTTTACTTTATACAGACCATTAATAACATCTTTCATATATAAACAGCTCTGAAAATCAATCAGAAAAAAGACAATCACACCAATAGAAAAAAACAGGCAAATGATTTGAAGAGATGACTCGTGAAAGGAGAACTCTAAATGATCATTAAATATATGAAGAGAGGATCATTTCACAAAGAAACACAAATCCAGGTGAGATATCACATTCACATGTCAATTTGACAAAAGAATAGAGAAAAAGATAACACTCAATGTTGACTTGAGTGTAAGGAAATGGGGTGTTTTTAAAGTCTCTTCTGATAAGACCATAAATTGGCACAATTTGGGGCGGGTGGCAGTTTAGCAGTGGATGTCAAATCCATAAATATTCAAAATTTTGCTTTCACTGGCTCATACCAAAAAAAAAAAATCAGAGATGTACATAAAGATTTATGTATAAACATATTCTTTGCTGCATTATTTAAATTATTGAGAAATGAGGAAACTTCAGTAAGAAAATTAGTTCAATTTGGTATGTGCATGCATGCTCAGTCACTTCAGCCATGTCCAACACTTAGCGACCCTACGGACTATAGCCTGTCAGGTTCCTCTGTCCATGGGATTCTCTAGGCAAGAACACTGGAGTGGGTTGCTATGCCCTTCCCCAGGGGATCTTCCCAACCTGGAGATGAAACATGAGCCTCCTATGTCTCCTGCGTTGCAGGCAGATTCTTTACCCACTGAGTCACGTGTTCAGTTCAGTTCAGTCGCTCAGTCGTGTCCGACTCTTTGAGACCCCATGAACCGCAGCACGCCAGGCTTCCCTGGCCATCACCAACTCCCGGAGTTCACCCAAACCCATGTCCATCAAGTCGGTGATGCCATCCAGCCATCTCATCCTCTGTTGTCCCCTTCTCCTCCTGCCCTCAATCTTTCCCAGAATCAGGTTGTTTTCAGATGGGTCAGTTCTTTGCACCAGGTGGCCAAAGTATTGGAGTTTCAGCTTCAACGTCAGTGCTTCCAATGAACACCCAGGACTGATTTCCTGTAGGATGGACTGGTTGGATCTCCTTGAAGTTCAAGGGACTCTCAAGAGTCTTCTCCAACACCACAGTTCAAAAGCATCAATTCTTCAGTGCTCAGTTTTCTTTATAGTCGAACTCTCACATCCATACATGACCACTGGAAAAACCATAGCCTTGACTAGATGGACCTTTGTTCGCAAAATGTCTCTGCTTTTCAATATGCTGTCTAGGTTGCTCATAACTTTCCTTCCAAGGAGTAAGCATCTTTTCATTTCATGGCAGCAATCACCATCTGTAGTGATTTTAGAGCCCAGAAAAATAAAGTCTGACACTGTTTCCACTGTTTCCCCATCTATTTCCCATGAAGTGATGGGACCGGATGCCATGATCTTAGTTTTTTGAATGTTGAGCTTTAAGCCAACTTTTTCACTCTCCTCTCTCACTTTCATCAAGAGGCTCTATAGTTCTTCTTCGCTTTCTGCCATAAGGGTGGTGTCATCTGCATATCTGAGGTTATTGATATTTCTCCCAGCAATCTTGATTCCAGCTTGTGCTTCCTCCAGCCCAGCGTTTCTCATATGTACTCTGCATAGAAGTTAAATAAGCAGGGTGACAATATACAGCCATGACGTACTCCTTTTCCTATTTGAGCCACCTGGAAAGCCCATAATTTTGGTATAGCCACATGATATAATGCTATGTGACTATGAACATCTAATTTCCATAAAACATTTTGTGACAAAAAGTGTTCATGATAAGGACTTCCCTGGTAGTCTGGTGTTTAAGAATCTGCCTACCAATGCCAGGGACAAGGGTTTGATCCTTGGTCGAGGAACTAAGATCCCACATGCCACAGAGAAACTAAACCCCTGCACTCCAACAAGAGAAGTCTGAACACTCTAGAATCCATGCTCCAGAACTAGAGAAGCCTGCAAACCACAATGAGAGGCCCTTGTGCTATAACAGGAGAAACCCCCGTGCACTGCAGCAAAGACCCAGCCTGGCCAAAAAAAAAAAAAAAAATATATATATATATATATATATATATATATATATATATTTTTTAAATGTTCATGATGAAAAGAAAATAAAGAAGAGAGATAGTTTTATGTGTCAATAGTGGAAGTGACTATGATGTTATTTTTCTCATCTTATATTTTCTTGCGATAAATACGTATTTATCATGGAAAAACACCCACATTTTTAGGAAAAGTTGTTTATGCAGAGACAGTAGCACAAAAGAATTGAACTAGCTCATACCCCTGGTACACTACAGTTGAGTCTTGGTCAAGCGTAGAATCAGGTAGAGGTCTGGACAGCCAGAAAAGACAACTGCAGATCAGTGACTTCTCTTTCTTTCACATTCTTAGGGCGTGGCTGTGTCAACCATCCACTTTGTCCCAGTGCTATCTTGTTTCAAAATAAAGGTTAGAGCTGAAGAGATTTTTGACTATCATCTGGCAGGATCTCAAATGTTGCACCTGGGGTAAGTGTGCCCAGAGACTAAGTCAGCATGTATTTCTGAATCTGACTTTTCTTTTAGGATGTGAGTGGGTGGTGAGGTACTATCACCTCAGGGTAAGGACGTATGGGAAGCAAAATTATAGTGGACCCTGGGTAATTAGGTCTTTTAGGAGGCAAGCTGGTGAGCAGCTTATCTTAAAGTGTCTTCGACCACAGACAGTCTCTACTCACAATACTTTATTGTTAGAGTGACTCGGCCACTCTAATTTTTTTTTTCATTAAAAAAATGTTTATGTATTTATATATTTTTGGCTGTGCTGGGTCTACATTGCTGTGTGAAGGCTTTCTCTAGTTGTGGCAAGCAGGGGCTTCGCATTGCGGTGGTTTCTCTTGTTGCAGAACACAGGCTCTAGGTGTATGGGCTTCAGTAGCTGTGGCCCGTGGGCTCTTAGCTGTCCCAAGGCATGTGGAATCTTCCCCGACTAGGGATTGAACCTGTGTCCCCTGCATTGGATGGTGGATTCTTAACCATCGGACTACTAGAGAAGTACAACCACTCTACTATATCTAATTATTTTCCCTTCCATCCTTCTCCTTCCCTTCTGATTTCCACTTATCCTAGTTTCTACTGTTCTTTTCCTTCCACTGTCTTTCTAGATATCATATAGCATCTGTCTGCATTATGGTTATGTTTTTTCTATACAACACATTCAACCTCCTCCTCACCCACCCTTCAAAGATCTGATTGGTTCAGGAAGTTAACACAACATACAACTAACCCTTCTTTGCCTATCCAAGGATGCCAGCCCAGGCAAGTCCACTTTTTCAGGGTGGTAGGGCATTTGGTGCTCTTCCCTGGTGATTCAGATGGTAAAGAATCTGCCTACAATGTGTGAGACCTGGGTTCAATCCCTGGGTTGGGAAGATCTCCTGGAGGAGGACAAGGCAACCCAGTCCAGTATTCTTGCCTGGAGAATCCCCGTGGACAGCAGAGCCTGGCAGGCTAAGGTCCATGGCGTCGCAGAGTCAGACACAACTGAGCAACTATGCACAGGGCATTTGTTACACAGAATGCCGACAAAAGCATGAGGATTCTTCAGAAAAGAGCTGAGGCCCACAAGGATCTCCCCAGAAGGCAATACGAGTTGTAGATTCCTTGTCTGACTTCTCCAACACCAGAGCCAACTTTTTCCAGCATACACACAAGGGTATTCCAGACAAGCTATTGTCCTGTTCAATTGTATTGGGAATGCAAAGTCGAGAGGGATGGACAGCTCCTCTTCTTTACTGATAAAAGCAATACGCTTGCAACCTCTGACAATTCAACCATTACTGGTGTGGTGGTGAATTTTGGTGTCAACTTGGCTAGTCCAAGGTACCCAAATATTCTGGACTTTTTGTATGAGATTAACTTTTTTTCTAATTCTTTTAAAAGTGTTATTGAAGTATAGTTGATTTACAATGTTTTGTTAGTCTCAGGTGTGTAGCGAAGTTGTTCAGTTATATATATAGATATAGATATATAAAACACACAGTTATATATACATATATATGGTATATATATAATATATATATGTCATATATGTGTTAATATATATAGGTTGTATATATATGCTTATATATAGGTTATATATATTCCATATTATGTATATATAATATATATTATATATATAATGTATGTATATAATATATTATATATATCATGTATGTATATATTATATATATATACACACACATGATATATATATATCATGTATGTATATAATATATATATTATATATATACACATATTCCTTTTCAGATTCTTTTCCCTTATAGATTATTACAAAATATTGAGTATAGCTCGCTATGCTCTACAGTAGGTGCTTGTTGTTATCTATTTTATACATAGTGGTGGTTGTTTAGTTGCTAAGTCATGTCTGACTCTTTGCAACTGACTGTAACCCACCAGGTTCCTCTGTCCATGGGATTTCCCAGGCAAGAATACTAAAGTAGGTAGCCATTTCCTTCTTCAGGGGATCTTCCCAACCCAGGGATCAAACCCATGTCTCTCATGTCTGTAAAGAGTAAAGAGATGTGAGGCCCCTTCATCATTCTGGTCAATTCCCTGGCAGAGCAGGTGCAAGTCCCGCGGTCTTGAATATCCTGTGCTGTGTACCCCCACAATGGTGGGGTGGGGAGAGGTGGAGCAGAGGGCTGGTGTGATGTGAGAGGTGGGGGCGGGAGGGGCTGAATTCTTGTCAGTCCCTTACTTGCAACTCCAAAGCCAAATTTAGCTCAAAACTCAAAGTTGGTCACAAGTGACTTGGCTAAAATAACGTGAGGCTATTAGTAAGTTCTATCCCACTTAGTGCAAATGTTCATGCATTTCAGTGAAGAAGTATTAATGTGTTTGATTTCTGGACTCTGCCTCAGGTCCTGTTGAAAATGTTATATAATATAAAATCCAAAAGAAGGACGGGCTGAATTGTAGCCCCAAGGGCTTTGACTAAGGGACTGCGGAACTCTTTCATTTCTCAACAATTAATTAAGTTAAAACAAAATTTCATGTCTGTCCTTCAGAAGAGATTACGGTCCCCTTTCAAAGAAGCCCAGTGGGAGTATAAAATAAGAAATTGACAGGAGGATTCATAGCCATTCTTTTTTTTTTTTTTAATTTATTTACTTTGGCTGCACTGGGTCTTCACCGCTGCATGAGCTTTCTCTAGTTGCAGAGAGTGGGGCCTTCTCCTTGTGGCTTCTCTTATTGTAGAGTACAGGCTCCAGGGCTCAAAGGCTCAATAGGTGCAGTGCACAGGCTTAGTTTAGGGATATTGGTTCCTAGATCAGGATCGAACCCGTGTTATGTTTCGGAATTGGCAGATGGGTTCTTAGCCAATGGACCACCAGGCAAGTCCCCTCATAGCCATTCTTGATTGTGTGATCTACGGTCAGTGTTCCTGGGATGTACCTCCTGGGATGTTCCTTGTCTTCTTTTCCTCAGAGCAGATTTTGCCAATCAGAGCAATGCAAACATGTTTAGAGGTGAACCCTACTCCCTGAGATCCTGAGTGTTTCTGTCCCTGGGGGTCAACTGTCAACTCCAACTCGTTCTGTCTTTTCCAAGTCTCCACACCATGCTTGCTTTTGGCAAAAGATGCTCAGGCATCAGCAGGCCGACATGGGGGTTTGCAACTCACATAAAACTTTTCTTGTCTTCTGAGACATGACCCGCATTTGCAAAAAGGAAAACCAACAACTACTACACACCTTTCTACATATTCATGTGACTCATTGTGCAGACTTCATTAACAGTGCTCCATTAAATTGAGGGGATAACATGGTAACCGTATTTAAGGTAACAGTTCTACATTTTAAAAATCAATATGAGTTCTATAGAGGTTGTGGAAGCAGTAAATCTTTTTATAGATTTACTCATATTCAGAAACTTGGCAAATATTTTCCTGAACTGTGCAGTATGTGACCAAAGCAAAAGGGACTAACATACTATTAAGCAATCAGAGACCAGTTAGAAGGTTAAATTAGAACTGTCATCATATTTCTTCTGGTTTTTGTAATTTCCAGACTTAAAAATGGTTCCTAAGAAAATAAGGCATTTCCAGAAATAAATAATGGTGATCACAATCCAAGATTTGCTAACATTTGGTAATGTTGTTCAGTCGCTATGTAGGCTAAATTGGGTGCATGTATCTTCAAGTAATGGTTTTCTCTGCATTTTGGGGGTTAACAGTAACACACTACTACATATAAAATAAGTAAACAGAAAGGGCTTATTGCATGGAGAACTCTACTTAATGTTATGTAATGAGATATATCGGAAAAAAATGTGAAAAGAATCCTTGTTCAGTCACTAAGTCACTTCAGATTCTTTGTGACACCATGGACTGCAGCATACCAGGCTCCCCATGTGCTTCACTATCTCCCAGAATTTGCTCAAACTCACGTTCATTGAGTTGATGATGTCCATCCAACCATCTCATCCTCTGTCGCCCCCTTCTCCTCCTGTCCTCAATCTTTCCCAGCATCATGGTCTTTTCTAATTAATGAGTCAGCTCTTTGCATCAGGTGGCCAGAGTATTGGAGGTCCAGCACCAGCCTTTCTAATGAATATTCAAGGTTGATTTCCTTTAGGATTGACTGGTTTGGTAATAGGTATTCTAATATATTACTAACAGTAGCTACTTCAAAAGCCAGAGAACACTTAATTCTGCATAGCACAAGCAGAGTGCCTGGGAAATGAGATGTTTGCCAGTCATAGCCTTGGCTCTTTGGAGAAATGTGCTCATTCTTTCAACATATCTTTACTGAACCTTCCCTGGTGGTTCAGATGGTAAAGAGTCTGCCTGCAATGCAGGAGACCTGGGTTTGATCCCTGGGTGGAGAAGGGAATGGCAACCCAGTCTAACGTTCTTGCCTGGGGAATCCCAAAGATAGAGAAGCCTGGCAGGCTCCAGTCCGGGGGTCCCAAAGAGTTGGACACAACAGAGTTACTAACACTTTTCACTTACTGAATCTTTACCACGTGTCAGAGGCAGGGCTAGGTATGGGAAAAATAAAGTGAATGAGACATACCATCCCTTCCCTTGAGATGGGATGGATTTGAGAACATTGAATAGAAAGAACAAAGAAAACCTCTAGGACTTAATGATATAATATCTCAAACTGTACTTTCATTTTCTCTCATGGGTAGAGACTGAGTCTTACTTCCGTTCTTTTGATTCCTGGCACAGCTGTGGGCTTACAGAATATAGTTGGGCTAATTAGTTGAAATGAAAGCTGCAAAGAAATTAGCGAATTCATCATTAAGTGAACTACAGGGCAAGTCCCTCAGGGCAAGGAGTTTTTTCTTTTTCTTTTATTTTTTTCTAATTTATCATCTCACTGCAAGCTTGCCCTTGCCACAAAGAGCTATCAAAAAAGTACTGAGTGGGACTTCTGAGGTGGTCCAGTGGTTAAAGATTCTGCACTTCCAGTGCAGGGGACACAGGCTTGATTTCTGGTCGGGGAGCTAAGATTCCACAGGCCTGCATAGCCAAATAAATAAATAAATAATTTTAAAGTAGTGAGTGAATGAGCCCGTGTTTTTCTGGTATTCTTCCTAGAATTTAGCTCAGTCCCTAAAGCCTATCTTGATATACAAAGGATGCTGTGATCATGCTATATGCTGTGTTTTCCCCATATGCACTCTGCTAGGTTACCATGGTGATTATAACATATCACAGCCTTTCAGTTATTTTTTTTCTAGTTGCAACATAACTACTTCTGTGCTCCATATGTAGAATAAGAACTGAGAATACAATAATAACATTCAAATCTGAGTGTCATTTAAAAACCAAGAATAACACTTTAACTTGTGGCATCATGTCCTGATCATGGAATCTTAAACTGTCGTTTTCATCCCCAATGCTAGTGCCCATCTATCATTTCAAGGACGTAGAAAAATATTTGAAATCCGGAAAGTAATACTAATTATACCACTGGCATAAGAATAAAAACTCTTCTATTACATCTCCAATCATTATGTTGATATTAAAACCCTAAAATAAATGCACGTTGGGATCATAGTATGTGAAGAGGAGGATTTTCTAATAAAAGAGAGCAAATACAGTATGTGTTCTCTTTGACTTGCAGCCAGTAGGAAACTAAGATGAAATGGCATGCCTAAATATAAATACATCCAGATTTGCAAACCTCAGAAACAAAAGCAATTTCCTCTGTAGTCAAATGTGGCCATGTTTCAAGTAGATCACTCATTTTTCCACAGTTAAGAATAGGGAAAATAATATCAAGGCAGAATAATAACTTCAAAGTTTAATTTCCTGGTTATAACCCCAGTCTAACTAAATGTGCTTTCAATATTACCTTTGCAGAGGTTCCTAATTTCCCAGTTCCAATATAGAAAACAATTTAGTACAGATTTAAGAGATTATAATCAAGGAAATGCAAGAGAAGAGATGACACAGGGAAGAGAAGAAGATAAATGGGGCACAGAGATGAGGGGAGAAGAAATACAGAGTGAGAAATGAAGGAATTTATAGGGAGATTCACTCAGCTTGATGACTTGCACTGATAATGGACTTCAGTTAATATTTGTTGCTCTGTGGCTTTAACACAACCAGAAATCAAAAGTAAGTATTTGATATAAACACACTGCCAAAACTCCCTACAAGCCCTCTTCTCTAGCCCAGGAACATAGAGCTACCTGACAAATATTTCAGTTCCTTGGAGTAAAGATTTTCAAATTGTTCCATAAGATGCTACAGTTTTCAAAATAGTAATAATAATAGCTAATATTTATATAAGTCCTTCCATAGGTACTGTACATATATTGTGTCAGTTAATACTCAAAAGAATCCTCACAACAATCTCCCAAACAATACTAATGGTCGTTACATTTTTGTTCCCATTTTACAGATAAAGCAAATAAGACACAGAGAAACGAAGGTCAAGAAGTTAGTAGTGGAATTGGATTATTTCTTGTTGTTTTCAGTCACTAAGTTGTGTCCTACTCTTTGCGACCCCATGAACTAGAGCCGACCAGGCTCCTCCATCTATGAAATATTACTCAGCCATAAAAAAGAATAAAATCATGCCATTTGCAGCAACTAGAGATTGTCATACTTAAGTGATGTAGGTCAGACAGAGAAAGACAAATATCATATGATGTCGCTTATATGTGGAATCTAGAAATAATGAAATAAATGAATTTATTTATAAAACATAAACACAGACTTAGATAAGGAATTTATGGCTCCTTGGAGAAAAGGGAGGGAGGAATACATTGGGAATTTGGGGTTGACATGTATACACTGCTATATTAAAAATATATTTAATTATTAAATAAAATACATTTTATTTTTAAATAAAAATTAAAAACTAACAAGGACCTACTGTATAGCACAGGAAACTCTGCTCAATATTCTGTAATAACCTACATGAGAAAAAAATTTGAAAAAGAATAGGTACTTGTACAACTGAATCACTGAGTTGTACACCTGAAACTAACCAACTATACTCTGATAAAAAATTAAAGAAAATAATTGGGAGGCGTAAAAACCAGAGGATTCAAGTTCATATCCAAGTACCTGAGAGAAATAATGTATTTTCTAAAATTTTGTACACCTTGCAAATATATATTACTTTTTGAAAAAATTAAATCCAGACTTTGGTTATATTTTAATATTTGGCAACTTAATTAGAGTTTAGGGGGGGCTGGTGGAACAGCCATTATGTATTGGGTTGGCCAAAAAGTTAAGATATTACAGAAAGACCCGAACAAACTTTTTGACTAACCCAGTGTACACAATGGTGATCTCTGCATGTCCCTCAGATTGTAATAAAAGCCAAAATTCGTTTCAGTAACAAGGAATTAGCTGAATTTATTCAGATTTCCCTCTTTGAGCTTCCCCACTAAGGTGCTAGAGGTTTCTAGTTTGTATCCTACAATTTAGCACTCATTTCTATATCATATTACATTGCCTACTCCTGTGCCCCCAGAATAAATGCACTGATTGCAGAGACGGCTTCTTTTACTTCTGCATCATTTGCAGAGCCATGACCCCCTGTGCTTCACTCTCAGAAGCAGCTAAAATTCACAAATCCACACACCAATAAAAAAACAAAAACAAAAACACAGTCACTCAGTCCTGTCCGACTCTTCGCAACCTCAGGGCCTGTAGCCCACCAGGCTCCTCTGTCCATGGAATTTTGCAGGCAAGAATACTGGAGTGGGTTGCCGTCTCCTCCTCCAGGGGGATGGTCCCAACCCAGCGACAGAGCCCACTGTGTCTCTCGGGTCTCCTGCATTGGCAGGCAGATTCTTTATCCACCGAGCCGCTGGGGAAGCCCCACAGCTGCTTCCGTAGCGAGCAGGGTCCGAACCTGCGCAGGGAGACCCCATTGGATTTTCAAATAGCTTGAGGTTTTTTTGTTAGTTTTCTTATTTTCAAGAGGAACACTTTATTTCAAAATAACTTAGTGTCTGCTAGAAACTTAAAAATTATACTTCTACTGATACTTTTATCATACAACTTATTTTACAAAGTGGTT
This sequence comes from Odocoileus virginianus, assembly GCF_023699985.2. NCBI lineage: Eukaryota > Metazoa > Chordata > Mammalia > Artiodactyla > Cervidae > Odocoileus > Odocoileus virginianus. The sequence goes on along the minus strand of NC_069680.1, from coordinate 82,743,960 downwards.
ATTATATTTTCTCACTGTAATCCTTAAAAACAATATCAAATCTAGAAAAGACAGAAACTGTTAGCTTCAGGGTCTTTTCTCTTTTTTTTTTTTTTTAACTTCTGTTCTTCAGATGTCATGAAGAAACACACAGAAACAAAACTCAAAAATCATAAAATTTACACTTTTTAAAAAATGTACAACTCAGTGCTTTTAACACATTCACAAAGTTGTACAATTATCACCACTTTTGAATTCTAAAACATTTTTACCACCCCTAAAAGAAATGCCATACCTATTAGCAGTCATTCCCCATTCCCTGTCCTCGGTAAACACTAACCTACTTTCTGTCTCCACGGATTTGCCTGCTCTGGACCTTTAATATAAATGAAATCATATAATATGCAGTCCTTTTCATCTGCCTTATTTCATTCAGTATGTTTTCAAGGTTGATCTATGTTGCAGCATCCCTTTTTATGACAATAATACTTCATTATACGGCTATACCACTGTTCATTCATTCATCAATTAATAGGCATTTCAGTTGTACCTGCATTTCATTTTAAATAAAATAATTAAATTAACCAAACAAAAATAAAATATTTAAAAATAAAATGCGGTTCTCAGCAGAATTGTTTCTGTATTTAGACTGAAAGCAGAATATGTAAGTGATGAACTCGAATGTACGGCTGAGGAATTTCAGAGAGGTTTTGAAGGCGATGCGGAGCAGGGCCCTGTGTGGGTCCTGGGCACAGAGGCCTTTTTGTCTCCCATTCCTAGGCAAGACTCTAGGCTCCATGACCTTCTCTGAGTTCCAAAGGGCAGCATAGTTGCTAACCAAAGAGAAACAGCAACCAAACCACCTGAGGCAAGATTAAAGGGACCAGAGAGGCCTAACATGGTGAGGAGAGGACCGCCTGAAATCCTGCTGTTGCTGTTCAGTCCTCCAGTCGTGTCCGACTCTCTGCAACCCCATGCACTGCAGCACGCCAGGCCTCCCTGTCCCTCACCACCTCCCAGAGTTTGCTCAAGTTTGTGTCCATTGCACTGGTGACACCATTCAGCCGTCTCATCCTCTGATAGCCTCTTCTCCTCCTGCCCTCAATCTTTCCCAGCATCAGGGGCTTTTCCAATGAGTCAGCTCTCCGCATCAGGTGGCCAAAGTATTGGAGTTTCAGCTTCAGCATCAGTCCTTCCAATGAACACCCAGGACTGATCTCCTTTAGGATGGACTGGTTGGATCTCCTTGCTGTCCAAGGGACTCTTGAGTCTCCACCAGCACTACAGTTCAAAGGCACCAATTCTTCAGCACTCAGCATTCTTTACAGTCCAGCTCTCACAATTGTACGTGACCACTGGAAAGACCATGGCCTTGACTATATGGACTTCTGTTGGCAAAGCGACATCTTTGCTTTTCAACAGTCTAGGTCTGTCATACCTTTCCTGCCAAGAAGCAATCGTCTTCTGATTTCATGGCTGCAGTCACCATCAGCAGTGATCTTAGAGCTCAAGAAGAGGAAACCTGTCACTGCTTCCATTTTTCCCCCTTCTATTTACCATGAAGTGATGGGGCTGGATGCTGTAATCTTAGTTTTTTTAATATTTAGTTTTAAGTCAGCTTTTTCACTCTCCTCCTTCACCTTCATCAAGAGGTTAAGTTCCTCTTCACTTTCTGCCATTAGAGTGGTATCTTCCACATATCTGAGGTTGTCCCGTCAATCTTGATTCCAGCTTGTAACTCATCCAGCCTGACATTTTTCATGATGTGCTCAGTGTATAAGTTAAATAAACAGGGTGACAACAAGCAGCCTTATCATACTCCTTCCTCAATCCTGAGTCAGTCACTTGTTCCATGCAGGATTCTAACTGTTGTTTCTTGACCCACATCCAGTTTTCTCAGGAAACAGGTAAGATAGTCTGGTATTTCCATCTCTTTAAGAGTTTTCCACAGTTTGTTATGATCCACACAATCAAAGGCTTTAGCTTTTGTTTCATTGATGGTCAATGAAACAGAGGTAGATATTTTTCTGGAATTACCATGCTTTTTCTATGATCCAGCAAATGTTAGCAATTTGATCTCTTGTTCCTCTGCACATTCTAATCTTGTCAGCAACCCCACCCTTTTGAAACTTTGCAGAAAAAGGAATGAAGACTTTTACTGTCTTGATCCTTATTGAATATACCTGCCTGACTACATAATCTCTTCCTACTCACCAGGAAGAGCCAACTCATTGGAAAAGACCCTGATGCTTGGAAAGATTGAGGGCAGAAGGAGAAGGGGGCAACAGAAGGTGAGATGGTTGGATGGCATCACCGACTCAATGGACATGAGTTTGAGCAAACTCAGGGAGAGAGTGAAGAATAGGAAGCCTGGAGTGCTGCAGTTCGTGGGGTTGCAAAGAGTCAGACATGACTTAGTGATTGAACAGCAACTCACCAGGAAGGGAACGGGCACAGTTCTTGAGGCACTAACCTACTATGTTCCCCCTTTGTCTGACAAAGTAATGAAGTCACTCTCTCCTTCTCTTCCATAATTCTGTCTCTGTATTTCTTTTTGGCATTGATGCACAGAGAGCCAAGATGTTGGCAACAAAGGTGCTGCCTGGTTTCCTTTTGCCACTTGTAATGAAGTGCAAGTGAAGAGAAATAAATTGAGGAAAGAACAGTTCAACAAAAATGAAGCAAGAATGAATGGGAGAATTAAAAAAATTCTCAGCCTCTCCAGATGGCAATAGATGCCACACATCAGAGATGGCAGCCAAAAGTACAGCATATCATTGGTCCAGTACTGTCTTGATTTTAAAGTAATTTTTTAAAAACCAACCCTTTTTTTTTTTTTTTTTTTTGGTGGTGTCACATGGCATGTGGGATCTTAGTTCCCCACCCAGGGACTGAACCCATGCCCACTCCAGTGGGAGCACAGAGTCTTAACCACTGGATTGCTAAAGAAGTCCCACGTCTTGATTTTAAAACACACACACAAAAAAAAACAACAACAAAACTCAAAAAATGTGACATAGAGAAAAAGCTGAGTGTGTGATGGAAGGGACTGCAAAAACTGAAGAAAGTTCAAGAGATCAAGCTAAAAGCCTTTTCAAAAATTCAAGGATGTGTCTCACAGATCCTCTTAAACAGACAAAGGCCCTCTATGAAGCTTCAAGGGTTGCCCTTGTCAATTACAAATTGCAGCTTGCCAGGGCATTTACCATCTGCTTCTGCAGAGACTGAGTCCCGTGCTGGTTCCGCTGCTGACCTTCAGCCCTGAAAGCAGCTCAGGGTGGAGAGTGAGGCACTCTGTGCTCAGGGAAACTGGGGGAACAGGTCTTTAGATAGATACTTGCAGGCACTAATTTCATGATCCCAATCTTTGCATCTCCTCAGATCTAGAAAAGCCTTAATCCCTTCATGGTGACATCAGTTCAGTTCAGTTCAGTCATTCAGTCGAGTCCGACTCTTTGCAACCCCATGAACCGCAGCCCACCAGGCCTCCCTGTCCACCACCAGCTCCTGGAGTTTACCCAAACTCATGTCCATTGAGTCAGTGATGCCATCCAACCATCTCATCCTCTTTTGTCCCCTTCTCCTCCTGCCCTCAATCTTTCCCAGCATCAGGGTCTTTTCCAATGAGTCAGCTCTTCACATCAGGTGGCCAAAGTATTGAAGTTTCAGCTACAGCATCAGTCCTTCCGATGAACACCCAGGATTGATTTCCTGTAGGATGGACTGATTGGATCTCCTTGCACTCCAAGGGACTCTCAAGAGTCTTCTCCAACACCACAGTTCAAAAGCATCAGTTCTTTGGTGCTCAGCTTTCTTCCCAGTTCAACTCTCACATCCATAAATGACCACTGGAAAAACCATAGCCTTGACTAGACGGACCATTGTTGGCAAAGTAATGTCTCTGCTTTTTGATATGCTGTATAGGTTGGTCATAACTTTCCTTCCAAGGAGTAAGTGTCTTTTCATTTCATGGCTGCAATCACCATCTGCAGTGATTTTGGAGCCCAGAAAAATAAAGTCTGACACTGCTTCCACTGCTTCCCCATCTATTTCCCATGAAGTGATGGGACCGGATGCCATGATCTTAGTTTTCTGAATGTTGAGCTTTAAGCCAACTTTTTCACTCTCCTCTCTCACTTTCATCAAGAGGCTCTATAGTTCTTCATCACTTTCTGCCATAACGGTGGTGTCATCTGCATATCTGAGGTTATTGATATTTCTCCAAGCAATCTTGATTCCAGCTTGTGCTTCATCCAACCCAGCATTTCTAGTGATGTATTCTGCATATAAGTTAAACAAGCAGGGTGACAATATACAGCCTTGACATACTCCTTTTCCTATTTGGAACCAGTCTGTTGTTCCATGTCCAGTTCTAACTGTTGCTTCCTGACCTGTATACAGGTTTCTCAAGAGGCAGGTCAGGTGATCTGGTATTCCCATCTCTTTCAGAATTTTCCACAGTTTCTTGTGATCCACATAGTCAAAGGCTTTGGCATAGTCAATAAAGAAAAATAGATATTTTTCTGGAACTCTCTTGCTTTTTCAGTGATCCAGTGAATGTTGGCAATTTGATCTCTGGTTCCTCTGCCTTTTCCAGCTTAAATATCTGGAAGTTCATGGTTCATGTATTGCTGAAGCCTCGCTTGGAGAATTTTGAGCATTACTTTACTAGCATGTGAGATGAGTGCAATTGTGCAGTAGTTTGAGCATTCTTTGGCATTGCCTTTCTTTGGGATTGGAATGAAAACTGACCTTTTCCAGTCCTGTGGCCACTGCTGAGTTTTCCAAATTTGCTGGCATATTGAGTGCAGCACTTTCACAGCATCATCTTTCAGGATTTGAAATAGCTCAACTGGAATTCCATCACCTCCATTAGCTTTGTTCATGTGATACTTCCTAAGGCCCACTTGACTTTGCATTCCAGGATGTCTGGCTCTAGGTGAGTGATCACACCATTGTGATTATCTGGGTCATGAAGATCTTTTTTGCATAGTTCTTCTGTGTATTCTTGCCACCTCTTCTTAATATCTTCTGCTTCTGTTAGGTCCCTACCATTTCTGTCCTTTATTGAGCCCATCTTTGCATGAAATATTCCCTTGGTATCTCTAATTTTCTTGAAGAGATCTCTAGTCTTCCTATTCTATTGTTTTCCTCTGTTTCTTTGCATTGATCGCTGAGGAAGGCTTTCTTATCTCTCCTTGCTATTCTTTGGAACTCTGCATTCAAATGGGAATATCTTTCCTTTTCTCCTTTGCTTTTTACTTCCCTTCTTTTCACAGCTATTTGTAAGGCCTCCTCAGACAGCCATTTTACTTTTGCATTTCTTTTTCTTGGGGATAGTCTTGATCCCTGTCTCCTGTACAATGTCACTAACCTCCATCCATAGTTCATTAGGCATTCTGTCTATCAGATCTAGTCTCTTAAATCTACTTCTCACTTCCACTGTATAATCATAAGGGATTTGATTTAGGTCGTACCTAGATGGTCTAGTGGTTTTCTCCACTTTTTTCAAGTTCAGTCTGAGTTTGGCAATAAGAAGTTCAATATGTGAGCCACAGTCAGCTCCTGGTTTTGTTTTTGCTGACTGTATAGAGCTTCTCCATCTTTGGTTACAAAGAATAAAATCAATATGATTTCGGTGTTGAGCTGATGTCCATGCATAGAGTCTTCTCTTGTGTTGTTGGAAGAGGATGTTTGCTATGACCAGTGCGTTCTCTTGGCAAAACTCTATTAGTCTTTGCCCTGCTTCATTCTGTACTCCAAGGCCAAATTTGCCTGTTACTCCAGGTGTTTCTTGACTTCCTACTTTTGCATTCCAGTCCCCTGTAATGAAAAGAACATCTTTTTTGGGTGTTATTTCTAAAAGGTCTTGTAGGTCTTCATAGAACTGTTCAACTTCAGCTTCTTCAGCATTTCTGGTCAGGGCATAGACTTGGATTACCGTCATATTGAATAGTTTGCCTTGGAAACGAACAGAGATCATTCTGTCATTTTTGAGATTGCATCCAAGAACTGCATTTCAGACTCTTTTGTTGACTATGTGGGCTACTCCATTTCTTCTAAGGGATTCCTGCCCATAGTAGTAGATATAATGGTAATCTGAGTTAAATTCACCCATTGCAGTCCATCTTAGTTTGCTGATTCCTAAAATGTTGGCATTCACTCTTGCCATCTCCTGTTTGACCAGTTCCAATTTGCCTTGATTCATGGACCTAACATTCCAGTTTCCTATGCAATATTCCTTTTACAGCATCGGACCTTGCTTCTATCACCAGTCACATCCATAGCTGGATGTTGTTTTTGCTTTGGCTCCATTCATTGATTGCATTGGATGCACCCTTCACCAAAATCTCATATATGTTGACCTTCCCCCACTGCCTCTTTGGAGCAGTTGCTTTCTCCCAAGCTGCAGTCCTCATTTTACCCCAAATAAGACATAACTCGCAACTCTCACATTGTGCATCTTTTTGTTGACACCCCTCAGCCACTCAGCAGGAGCCAAAAATGGGAAAAGGCTCATCTCAGAAACATTTGTGTGAGTGGAATGAATTCCCATGAAATCAGTACAAGACTCACAAAATTCTTAAGAAAATTATTTCAACAGAAATACTGCCAGTCTGGACAAAAAGGAGCAGAGAAAATATAAAATGAAAGAAGGGTGTAGAACCTTTAAAACTGGACTGATAGGAAACAGGATGATAAAATGACTCAACTGTAAACACATTTCATGGATAAGGAAGGATGACTCAGTGGGTGGAGAAACATTTTTCTAGGGGACAGTGGGGAAACAAGAGGAAAGGTCCATGAATGAGCTCAGGAAGCAGAATTGAACCACCATATTACAGAGAAATGCAATTTTTTATGCTTAAGTCACCAAGTAAATTGCACTATATGCAACCACAGGGGCATCCTTGTCATAGCAGATTAACTTTCACTCTTATGAATGCAATGGCTGAGCACAAGTGGTTTACCTGAACTGCTGTTCCCATTAGCAAGTCTTATGGAGAGATGGAACAAAGTAAGGAGTGAAAGCTGAGCCTTCCAGTGTAGATGGATGATGTCAGTTCTCCAAGTGAATTTTCTCCTGGTTTTTGGAATTTTTAAGAACTATAACTGGATAGCTGATTCTCTGTCTTCTTGCCCGCAGAGGAAGCCAGCCATTCTTTATACCCAGGTGTAGTTCCCAATCAATATTTTCCATCAAGGGAGAGACAGACTGGGGAGCCTTGCTTACACAGCTTACACTAGCTCTCCTGTTCGTTTCCTTTCTCTTAAGTAGATAACCAATGGACATCAGAAATATAGGAAGAGAACTCAGCATGAAAGAGAAAGACCAAGTAGGGATTAAAACAGATAATACAGGGGAACACAAAAGCTCTTGTTCTGATACTCAGCAAGAATCAAAAGGATATTTCAGCTATTAGCAAGTTAGATCAGAGAATATAAAAGGTTTTTAGATATTAACCTATGATTTTTAAATTAAAAATTTAGTAGAATAGAAAATAAAGAGGAGGAATTCTTCTAAAACACAGAACCAGGGGACTTCTCTGGCAGTCCAGTAATTAGAGCTCTGCACTTCCACTGCAAGGGATGTGAGTTCAATCCCTGGTCAGGGAATAAGATCTTGAATCCTGTGTGGCATGGTCAAAACAAACAAACAAAGCAAGCTATTGTCAACTACAAACTGGCACTTATCAAGAGCATCATGAACTGAACATCAAAGGCATTTGCTACCTGCCATGGAGATTGAAGCCCAAGCTGCTATAGCTGTGGACCCTCAACACCCCTGAGGGAGCTCAGGGTGGAGTGAGGCATTCTGTGCTCCAGGGAATCTGGTGGGTCAGGTCTTTAGATAGTTGGATGCTTTTAGGAACAGATTTTATGATCTCAATCCTTGCATCTCCTCATATCTAGAGAAGCACTAATCCCTTCATGGTGATATCAGATCCTCACGACTAACAAAAATCCCTTTGTAAATTGAGTGCTTCATGGTGCTGACTCCCCCTTCACCAAAACCTTATATATTGACCTTCCCCACTTCCTCTTTGGAGCAGTCACTCGGAGCCATCTGAGATGCTGCCTCCCAGGCTGCGGTCCTCATTTTGCCCCAAATAAAACTTAACTCACAGCTCTCAAGTTGTGCATCTTTTTCAGTCAACACAATAAATAAATAAAAGAGAGCCAGAAGGAAAGCAATGGCAAATACTGAGTAAAAAGTAAAGAGGCTTAGATGACCAGTCCAGGAAACCCTGTATTTGACTATTAGGATTTCCTGGGAGAATTTAGAGACTGAAGAAGAAAATGATGATAGAAATCAAAGAACTTCTATCAAAACTGAGAAAAGACCAACTTCAAATAGATCCTATTAAGTGCCTAACAAGATGGATTTTTTTTTAATGTATAAATACTGAGGATATAGAAGAAAATCTTAAAACTTCTCCAAAAGGAAAATCAGTCACTCAAAAGGACCAGGAATAAGCCCTAACATCACATTTCTGATCAATTTAACTGAGTACTGGAGAAGTGGAAGAAGGCCTTCCAAGTTGTGGAAGCAAATGGTTTTATCCAGTTGTGTATATTTTAGCCAAACTATGAACTATGAGGCTAAACTAAGGATCTTTTTACTCAGATGAGTTTACCTCCCACCCTTTTCTCTGCAAGCTACTTGAAGGTATATTCCAGAGCCCAGGGAAATAAACCCCAAAAGTAGAAGATGTGGAGAACCAAAAGCAGTGGTTTCTGCCCAGGAGAGCAGTGAAATCTCAGAGTGAATGCTATGCTGCAGAGCTAAAGATTAACCAGCCCAGTATGAAGTAAGAGAACCAGAGCTCAAGAAATACGTTATCACCAAAACAACATATAATTTAAAGAATGAGGAAACTCTTATAAAGAAAATAATCTGATGCAAGAGACAAGGGCAATTTAAAGCTACAAGATAAACCATAACCATAGGAGAAAAAAAAATTCTTGGTCCATACAGAAAGCCAACTAAAGTGTGGCATGATTTTAAGCAGTCGATGGAGCATAAGAAAAGAAAACCCACTGTAAGGGTTGACATCCTTAACCCTCATATTGTTCAGGGGCCAATTGTACAGATTAATCCTGTAAAAAAAATCTTCTATAAAGTATGAATAAATTAAATCCGATACCATCAACAAATATCTTTCCCCATGAAGACAAAGACGTTTCAGCATTAGAAAATTTATTAATGTAACTCACACTTTTAACAGGTTAAAACTCTAGCTTTCATCTTAAAGTTAGGAAGAAAAGATGACATTCTAACTTGATAAACACTATCTAGCAAAATTAAAAAGTCATACTTGACACTTGAGAAAAATACTCTCATTTATGCGAGAGCAAGTCAAGGTTTTCCTGCTCTGCACCACTGTATTAAAAGTTAACAACTGCAACCACAAAAGTATAAGAAATAAGAAGGATTCTGGTGAAAAAAGAATTGACAATTGCTATTTATAGATGGAATAATTATCACCTAAAATAAAGAAGATCTTCATGACCCAGATAATCACTACGGTGTGATCACTCACCTAGAGCCAGACATCCTGGAATGCAAAGTCAAGTGGGCCTTAGGAAGTATCACTACGAACATAGCTAGTGGAGGTGATGGAATTCCAGTTGAGCTATTTCAAATCCTGAAAGACAATGCTGTGGAAGTGCTGCACTCAATATGCCAGCAAATTTGGAAAACTCAGCAATGGCCACAGGACTGGAAAAGGTCAGTTTTCATTCCAATCCCTAAGAAAGGCAATGCCAAAGAATGCTCAAACTACTGCACAATTGTACTCATCTCACAAGCTAGTAAAGTAATGCTCAAAATTCTCCAAGCGAGGCTTCAGCAACACGTGAACCATGAACTTCCAGATATTCAAGCTGGTTTTAGAAAAGGCAGAGGAACCAGAGATCAAATTGCCAACATTCGCTGGATCACTGAAAAAGCAAGACAATTCCATAAAAACATCTATTTCTGCTATATTGACTATGCCAAAGCCTTTGACTATGTGGATCACCAGAAACTGTGGAAAATTCTGAAAGAGATGGGAATACCAGACTACCTGACCTGCCTCTTGAGAAACTTGTATACAGGTCAGGAAGCAACAGTTAGAACTGGACATGGAACCACAGACTGGTTCCAAATAGGAAAAGGAGTATGTCAAGGCTGTATATTGTCACCCTGCTTATTTAACTTATATGCAGAGTACATCATGAGAAACTCTGGGCTGGAAGAAGCACAAGCTGGAATCAGGATTGCTGGGAGAAATATCAATAACCTCAGATATGCAGATGACACCACCCTTATGGCAGAAAGTGAAGAGGAACCTAAGAGCCTCTTGATGAAAGTGAGAGAGAAAAGTGAAAAAGCTGGCTTAAAGATCAGCATTCAGAAAACTAAGATCATGGCATCTGGTCCCATCACTTCATGGGAAATAGATGGGGAAACAGTGGAAGCAGTGTCAGACTTTATTTTTCTGGGCTCCAAAATCACTGCAGATGGTGATTGCAGCCATGAAATGAAAAGACGCTTACTCCTTGGAAGGAAGGTTATAACCAACCTAAACAGCATATTAAAAAGCAGAGACATTTTGCTAACAAACGTCTGTCTAGTCAAGGTTATGGTTTTTCCATTTGTCACGTATGGATGTGAGAGTTGGACTATAAAGAAAGCTGAGCACCGAAGAATTGATGCTTTTGAACTGTGGTGTTGGAGAAGACTCTTGAGAGTCCCTTGGACTGCAAGGAGATCCAACCAGTCCATCCTACAGGAAATCAATCCTGGGTGTTCATCGGAAGGACTGATACTGAAGCTGAAACCCCAATACTTTGGCCACCCGATGCAAAGAGCTGACTCATTTGAAAAGACCCTGATGCTGGCAAAGATTAAAGGCAGGAGGAGAAGGGGATGACAGAGGATGAGATGTTGGATGGCATCACCGACTCAACGGGCATGGGTTTGGGTGGACTCTGGGAGTTGGTGATTGACAGGGAGGCCTGGCATGGTGCAGTTCATGGGGTCACAAAGAGTCAGAGACGACTGAGCAACTGAACTGAACTGAAAATAAAATGCATAAGAACCAAAAATGAGAAAATGTGAGAACTAAAGAATAGTGCGTAGACTGGATACACGATCAATACACAAAACTTTAGAACTGAGCGGGACCCTGTTGGGTTCCTGGGCAAGGGAGCCTTTCCATGTCTCCCATTTCTTGTTTGTAGGGAACAGACTTCTGCCTCTTTATGACCTTCCTGAAGGCAGATTGGGACAGTTGTTAATCAGGGAAAGGAAGGGATGCAGTGACAAGTGAGAAGCAGCCAAGAAACAATAGCGCAGCCTTGGGGCAGGGTCCTGGTTCTGCCTCAATGTGCATAACAATATCTCTGAGCTCTTCTGCAGAACTAAAATCCCCCCAAAATGGAAAACGTTAGCATTCTTCACTCCAGTTTAGAGGAACTGGAGAAGCTCATTAGGAGACCACATGGTGCCACATTAAAGAAACCACAGAACTTCATTAGATCACCTGAGGCCAGATCAAAGGAGTTCAGACCCTGCACTCACCCTAAACCTTGAACCTTGCTATAAAACTTCTCACCAAATCCCTCCAGATTGGGAACACATGGTTTGGAGAGGAATGAGCTTGCTGTGCTCTCGTTTGCTTGGCAAAGCAATAAAGGGGTTCTTTTCCACTTCATCCAATAACCTGTCTCCAAGATTCGATTTGGCAGGTGCAAGAGGCTGACTTTTCAGCCTCACTATGTGTCAACAAAAACCTAACTGAAAATACCATTGAAACAAACTTCAATTCTTATTATCAATAAAAAGTGTTACATACCTAAAGATGAAAGGAATATCCATATGAAGAAAATCATGAAGTTTTAGAGAAGAATATTTTTTTTAAATAGCCAAATAAATGGGAATGTATTTCATGTTTCCAAATGAGAAGAATAAATAGTATAAAGATATCACTTATAAATATCACTGCTGCATTGACAGCCACGACTCAAGTGAACACAACTTAAATAGTCCTCAATAGAAGGATGGTTTGAATAGAAAGATTAACCTTAGGGTTGCTGTTTGGAATTGAAAGATAGCAAAATTACAAATGAAATGCAGGGAATGATAAACACTAATTTCAGAATAGTGGTCAATTCTGAGGGAGGGCAAAGAAGGGAATATAGCTAACGGGGTACCTTGCCAGAGGAATCAGTGCTATTGTGAATGTTTTAGTTTTTAAGGTGGGTGATCAGGACTGTTCTTCTGTGTCTAAAATAGAATAAGGAGGGAGGGTTTCAAGAGCCCAACGTAGGACACATCTCCTACCACAAACACAACAAATCTACAGCTACATATGGACTAATTCTCTTGGAAAGGAACCTGAAAACCAGAAGAATAGAGCCTCTACAACTAGGGGTAATAGGACAGAACTGATATGGCAGGAGAGGCAGAGATACAGTCTCACCAAGGAAAACCCACCCCAGCCCTGGTGACCCAAGATTGAGAGGGGTTACAAAGGTATGGATCTTTCCCCTGAGAAATGGGGTATTGCAATTCTACATTAGGTACCTCAGCCCCTAGACCTAAAAGGAGAAACAAATCCCCCAAACACCTAACTCTGAAAACTAGTGAGGAATATGACCTGAAAATCTACAGAAGGAAAGGGAATGGAAAGCCCACTGATAAAAGGTCCATGCACAGGCTCACCCAACCTCAAAACCAATGCAAAAGCACCATTATTACAGAATGAATTAAAATCATAGTCAGGCTGCACGCACTTTAATGTGATAGGTTGTGGTTGGGTGGAATACAACATTCAGAAAAAGTAATCTCACGCACTTCCTTGGCGGTCCAGTGGCTAAGGCTCTGAGCTGCCTGTGCAGGAGGTCTGGGTTCAGTCTCTGGTCACAGAACTAGATCCCACATGCTGCAACTAAGAGTTTGCATGCCACAAGTAAAGGTCCCGTATACTGCAACTGAGACCTGGGGTAGCCAAATTAAAAAAAAAGAAATATATATATATGTGTGTGTTTTGTCAATGTAATGTAAAGGGACTTATCCCTTTATACACATATATTTTGAATTTATTTGTTATATATATAGTCCATAGATATAAAATTAGCTTATGCAAAAAACTATAAATTCTGTTAATAATATTTCTGTTCATTGTTAATAATGCTAAAACATGTGGGGAAAATATTCTAATGATGCATCCTATTTAAGCTTCTTATGACAGAAGTGAAGTCTCTGTCAGTAGGTTGGTTTGAAAGCCTGGCCCATGTGAGTGTCTGTAATAGTCAGCTGTGCTAATCAGAACATGGGGCCGGGAAGATTTCTGCTTCAGATCTCTTCTCCTCATTTCTTCACATCTCCAGTTAACTTCTTTTAGAGAAAACCCCTAATCCTTTATTAAAAGCTGGATGCCAAAACCTGATAGAAATCTTGAACATGCATTTTTCCAAGATGAAAGAGGATGGCTAAATACAATTACTGAAAGCATTATAAACACACACTGAAGTCATGGTGATTGGCCAAATATTCATGTTTCTATATAAATTCTCTCTGTTAACTCTGTAGGGAAATATACACAGTGGGATGATTGCTATTGTCTCTTTATGGACAATTAAAAATAGTATGTCAGCTCTAACTTATTATATTGATTTAATGCAAAAAGCTTTCCAGGGTTCACTACTTTTTCCCTTTGAAAATCTCTTGTAAGTGAAGCCAATGCATGTAGCAATGTGAATTTTGAGTATTTTCAATGATGCCTTGTTGGAATATGCCTAGTTTTGTTACGCTGGCATGAAAAAAAAAAAAGAAGACTCACTGATGGTTGAGACTAATGCTCAACACAGTTGATTCCTAAAATGGGAAGATAATTCCTTGCTTTTAATGAAAGTGTCTAACTTCACATACAGAATGTTTTGCAACTATAATTTCACAAATGACAAATTTCCCCTTATAAACTCAACATCAAGTTTCCACGGCAATATTTCCTTGTATAATCACTAGTATAATCATTCTTCATTACATGGCCTAGCTGACCACAGGGTATATTCATAGCATTTCAAATTGTGTAAAAGGAATTCCCAAACTTGATATAATATAAAGAAAGGGTGGCTGGAATACTATCTTTTTGTTCTCCTTTAACTCTAGAAAAGCAAAGAAAGGAAGGGACTTAATTTTTTAATTAAAGTATAGTAGATTTACAGTGTTGTGTTAATTTTTGCTACTTTTTAAAAATATATATTCTTTTCCATGGTTTCTTATAAGATATTGAATGTACTTTATGCTACACAGTAGGACCTTGTTGTTTATCCACACTATACATGAAAGCTTACATCTGCTAACCCCAAACTCCTGCTCCATCTCTACCCTACCCACCTGCCCCCTGGCAACCACTAGTCTGTTCTCTATGGAGAAGACAAAGTTTTTCATGTTTATTTACCACTTCAATCACTATGGGTGATTAGTTGATACAGAACAATAAGGTATAAGTTAATCATAGGTGGGTCAAGAATTGCTTCAAGGAGGGACTTCGGGGTTTTAGGTCATCTTTTCAGTCTGTCGAAGTCTCTTTCCTCTTGGAAACAACTAACAGCATGAGCTGGGTGGGGATGAGTATCAGCCTGAAAAATCAAAAGCTGAAGTGCAGAGAAAGCTCTTGGGTTTTAGCGGTTAGCTACTTCAAAGAAAAAAGAGACTGACCAAGGAGAAAAACTGAAGCTTTTATTTTTTTAAGGTTCCCATAGGAGAGTGTGAATCACAATGTAGGTTCTAACCATCTGATATTTTAGATAAATGTTACTTTGAACAATATAAAATTGCTTATATTTGACCATCATCTTATGCATAAAAACTGCAGTTTCATATGAGTCAACTGAATATCTTAAAGTGTAAAATGCTTACTAGAAAACCCAAGTAAAGATTTGGGGTCATTACATGTTTATAGTGATTTATATACCAAAGCCTTCATCTTAACCTGTTTTGCTTGAAGGCATGGACATTTGGGGCATTTTTACTTCTTATCATTCTGGCCAAGTTTGTTTGCATAAGACTGAAAATCAGTTCAAAAATCTCTCCTTCCCTGATCACACACTTAAGTGCAGCATGCATTCTAAGAGTTTCTCATTCAGGAAGGTTTTGTCATTCTGAAATCTGGATTGAAAGGCAGTCTGATTTGCATTTCTCTGATAATGAGTGATGTTGAGCATCTTTTCATGTGTTTGTTAGCCATCTGTATGTCTTCCTTGGAGAAATGTCTGTTGAGTTCTTTGGCCCATTTTTTGATTGGGTCATTTATTTTTCTGGAGTTGAGCTGGAGGAGTTGCTTGTATATTTTTGAGATTAATCCTTTGTCTGTTGCTTCGTTTGCTATTATTTTCTCCCAATCTGAGGGCTGTCTTTTCACCCTGCTTATAGTTTCCTTTGTTGTGCAAAAGCTTTTAAGTTTCAGTAGGGAAGCTGTGGTACATATACACCATGGAATATTACTCAGCCATTAAAAAGAATTCATTTGAATCAGTTCTAATGAGATGGATGAAACTGGAGCCCATTATACAGAGCGAAGTAAGCCAGAAAGATAAAGACCATTACAGTATACTAACACATATATATGGAAATTAGAAAGATGGTAACGATAACCTTATATGCAAAACAGAAAAAGAGACTCAGATGTATAGAACAGACTTGTGGACTCTGGGAGGAGGCGAGGGTGGGATGTTTCAAGAGAACAGCATTGAAACATGTATATTATCTAGGGTGAAACAGATCACTAGCCCAGGTTGGGTGCATGAGACAAGTGCTCGGGCCTGGTGCACTGGGAAGACCCAGAGGGATCGGGTGGAGAGGGAGGTGGGAGGGGGGACCGGGATGGGGAATACATGTAAATCCATGGCTAATTCATTTCAATGTATGACAAAAACTACTGTAATGATGTAAAGTAATTAGCCTCCAACTAATAAAAATAAATGGGAAAAAAAAAAAAAAAAGAAAGGCAGTCTGTCAGAATGATAAAAATCTTAGCACTGAGGTCTATCAACGCTTATTTTTTTTTTCCAGCAACTATTTTGTCCTAATGAGACACCGAAACATGCTCATTGTTTCCAATGCAGCCACCACCATTAATCATTCTCATTATTGAATATCTGTCACTTTCATCTGCATTTATGTGTTTTCAGTAAAGAATAAATATATTTCTCAGTGATTTAAAAAGTCCTTGAAAGATGACAAAGTATAGTGACAGGAAACTATTATTACCAAGTCCTTGGGTTTCATTTTTAAATATATCACAAAGCACATGACCATCATTTTATAGGCATGCTTCGGAGCAACCTTATAAACCATGTTTATGACATTGCAATTGAAAGGACTAGGTGCCTCTAGGGCACTGAAAGAGCATTTACCTAAGATGCTCTTGAAAAAGCATTTTCCCTTATTCTTTATTTACTCATCTGTAAAAATTGGATAATAATGCTTTATGTACCTCTATAGATATTGTAATGAAATTCCTGTAATGAATGTATCTGATGAATGATCCATATGGAAATGACCTTCAAATTTATTTATTTATTTGCTTTTTGGCCATACCATGACATATGTGGGATCTTCCCTGACCAGGGATCAAACCCATGCCCCTTGCAGTGGAACTGTGGAGTCAACCACTGGACTGCCAGGGAAGCCTCTATCTACAAACTTTAAAGCAGGAAATAAAAGTGAAGTTATTTAGGGAAAAGGAAAAGTCAAAGTGAAAGGTGTTTAAAAGAAAAAGTGCTCTGAAATTAAGTTAATGGCCAAGCGAGAATGAAAACATGTACTCTATACTCAGAGAGAAGTAACAAAGATGGGGCAAGGCTGGTGCTGCTTTCCTGTGACAACATTTCCCAAATTGACAGTGACTATTTGAGACTTCCCTGGTGGTCCAGTGGTTAAGACTCCATGCTTCCACTTCAAGGGGACAGGGGTTTGATTCCTGGTCAGGGAACTAAGATCCCACATGCCCCTCAGCACAGCCAAAAAAAATTTTTTAATATTAATAATAATAAAAGAAAGTGTGTTCTTGCATTGGCGAGCAGTGGGGGAGGGGTAGAGGGTAATGGGAAGGTGAGCAGAAGCAGAAAGTATTGCCTGGTAGCCAAGTTGACCGTAAGCAGAACCAGCCAACCTTTGAGATTCAGCTGCACCTTCACCCAAGCTTCTTTGTACTAGTTTGATTGGAAATCTTGAGATCAGTTAGTTCTCCTCTAACTGATTCTGTCAGTTAGAATAGATAGAATCCTCTAACTAGTTCTATCAGATGCAGTTCTCTATCTTCTTTGACACCTTGCCAAATGTAGGCTCTTCTGTATATCCTTCCTCTCCCCCGCTCTTACCTGTAGTAAGGGCTTCTTGCTGCAGTAAGCCTGGGCTTCCTCCTGTAACTGCAGTCCTCACTGCTACTCTCCGGTGCAAAGTTCCCCACCTATCTTTTGGGATTTTCACCAAAGCCACTTCCCCTACTTCCTTATTCCAATCAGAGAACACCTTCTGCCTTCTTCCCTTCCTGAAGCCCAGACCTCTTGGCATATTCTTGACAGTCCTTGGCAGATGCTGTACATTCTACTACATCTCAGGGCTGGAGAAGCGATCAGTGTCATTCTTAAGTTCCTCAATCAATTTCCAATCAATTTCTTTCTTTAGAAAGAGGAATGGCAGCTGGGGAGTCAGTCTTTATGGTAGTGCTTCTTCCTTTAACCATCATCTCTGCTATCTACTAACCTCCCACTCACTCCTGAAACTGAAGATTTCTGCTACTGGCACATACTCTCTTTCTTGACCCCCGTCCTGGCATTGTCTTGTTTGTCTTCAATGTCAGCATACACAATCCTAGACTCAAGGCTCATCAGTGACTTAAAAAAAAAAATGTGGTCACACTGAATGGCATATAAGATCTTAGATTCCTGACTAGAGATTGAACTTTTGCCCCCTGTGTTGGAAGCATGAAGTCTTAGCCTTGGGACCGCCAGGGAAGTCCCTTCTCCAGTGACTTTCTTCCCTCCACTTTATCAATGGCCCTTGGACAGCAAGGAGATCAAACCAATAATCCCTAAAGGAAATCAACCCTGCATATTCATTGAAAGGACTGATGCTGAAGCTCCAATACTTTGGCCACCTGATGCCAAGAGCCCACTCATTGGAAAACACCGTGATGCCGGGAAAGATTGAGGGCAAGAGAAGAAGGGGGTGATAGGGAATGAGACGGTTGGTGGCATCATTGTTTCAATGGGAATGAGTTTGAGCAAACTCCAGGAGATAGTGACGGACAGGGAGGCCTGGTATGCGGCAGTCCATGTGGTCACAAAGAGTTGGACATGACTTAGCAACTAAAAAAACAACAAGTTCTACAAATTGTCATCACCCAAAGCTTACTGCACCCTTCTGAAATAAATAAGCTTCTCTGTAATTACAATGTCCCCCTCCTTTCATTCCTCATGCCATGTTTCAACTATTTTGAGTCTTTTATCTTATGGAGACCACTAGTTGCTCTTCTAGTTGTTCTTCCATTTACATCAGATTTTTAGCACTTTAATACCTTCATTTCCTTCCCTGTGAAAGTGTAAGTTGCTCAGTCATGTCCAGCTCTTTGCAACCCCGTGGACTATACAGTCCATGGAAGTCTCCAGGCCAGAATATTAGAGTGGGTAGACTTTCTCTTCTCCAGGGGATCTTCCCAACCCAGGGACCGAACCCAGGTCTCCCACATGGCAGGTGGATTCTTTACCAGCTGAGCCACAAGGGAAGCCCATTTCCTTCCCTTGGCAGCCGAGATATCATGGTTCATCTTTTAAACTGATCTACTTATGATTCTACTTTTGATCCTCTTGTTTCTTTACACTTCCCTGCAACTGGCAAAACCCTGCTTCCACATCACTCAAGAAATTGACTGTAGAAAAAGACTGCTGTAGAAAATGGCAAAACTGAATGGATTACTGCCATTACTAATGTAAAATCTCTAATCTCAATGGTATTCAGAAAAGGTCTCAATAGTCTCCTTAGCTTCTTCTTTTTTCTCCTTTTTTGGGTTTGAGACTTGTTTAATTATTATTTTGAGGGGCTTCTATAATTGATTTGAGTGTCTTTTCTCATATTCATTTTGTATTGGGGTATAGTTGATTAACAATGTTGTGTTAGTTCTGCTGTTCAGAAAAATGATTCAGTTATACATACACATTTATCTATTCTTTTTCTAATTCCTTCCTCCTTGCCTTCTTTAGTCAGTTTTCCTTCCTGTTTATCTTTCCCAAAACTCACTGCTCATCATCTTCCAAATCACACATAACAAACTATCTCACCTTCTACATGGCAGATAAAATAGAAGTCTCCTTCCACTTCCACTAGCTCTTTACAGTGGACATCACTTATCTTTGCTGCCTAATATCCTTTTTGATTCTTTTCATGAGAATATCTTGCCAGAGATCCTCAGCCAGGGGGACGGGACCAAGAGACAAAAAGGTTCTATACAAGGTGAGAGTCACAGTGCTGAATGAATGACTGCCCAGAGCATTATAGGAGCTCAGGGCAGAAACTCTAGACACCTAGAGAAGCCCTCCTGCAGACAGGGGATGAGAGATGGGAAGGACAATCATTTCAGGTAAAGGGATGGATCTGAGCAAAAAGACGAAGAGTGGAAATATACGAGATGCTCCTGAAGGTAGTGAGACCATAGATAGGAAGTACTTGGCCAGGGCAAGAAAGGTGCCAAAGCTAGAGGGGAAGACAAAGCAAAGTCAGCACTCGAGCAGCCCCCACCCCAGCCCCAGCTCTGCCTTCCCTACCCATGGCCTCCTCCTGGAACCTCCACTGATTCATCCTACAAATGTTTCTTTCACACCTACTCCCTGACAGGCACTACATAAGGTATGATTTTCAGGCCTTCAGCAGTGAAAGTGCAGAGTTCTAACAACTGGATCCCCAGGGAATTCCCTCTTACTCATTTCTGAATACCCAGAATATTGCCTCCTATCTGGAACAGGATAGATATTTAACACAGCTTTTTCTGTCAGTTTTGAAAATTATTACTGTGGTATAATTTACATTTCACCATTCATATTTTTTAAGTGAACAGATTATAACTTTTGCAGATTACACACCTGTGTGACCACCAATCCAATCAGGACATCAAATATTTCCCTCTCCCCAGAAAATTTCTCTTGACACTTTGCAGTCAATCTGTCTCATCACAGGCCACTACCAAGCTGATTACTACTTTAGATTATTTTTGTCTGCTAGAATTTCATATTTATGAAATCATATGGTACACGTTATTTTGTCTGACATCTTCACAGAACACATTGTTTTTAGATTCATCCCTGTTGTGTGTATCAGGAATTGATTTATTTTCATTACTTGTATATGTACATTGTATGAATTTATACAATTTAAACAAGTTGAATAATGGATAAAGCTACAATAGACATTTGAAAACAAACATTTTGGTAACTGTTCTCTTTTTCTTCTTTTTGAAGTTCTTTCTTGTTTCTTCAGCTTTATTAAGCTGTAATCAACATACAAATTATAAGATTTAAAGTGTATAATATATGATTTGATAAACAAATATATTGTGGCTTCCATCTAGCTAATTAACACATTCATCAATCATATCATATATTTACCCCTTTTTGGGTGAAAACATTTAAGTTCTGGTGTCTTAGAAAATTTCAACAATACAGTACAGTGTTATCAACTATAGCTGATGACCATTTTCATCTCTCTTAGATATACTTAGAAAATGAATTGCTAGGTCACATGATAATTTACATGATTAACTTAATGAGAAAATACCATACTTTTGTCCAGCTATAAAGTTGTTTATGTTAGAAAGGCTAGTCTGGTAGTTATGACATCAGGGCTGGAAATAGAATAGATTTACTACATCTTTGTGAATAAATTAATGAGTAAGTAAAAGAAAAGGAGGGTCTAATAAAAGGTAAGTCTCTTTTTTACAAGTTACCATACAGACACACAATTAAGGTGAGTGTTGGGTTTTGGAGGAAGGCTATAGATATTCTGAGTACATAATTAACAAAACTTTAATTTCTTCATTTTATATGTGAGAAAAATCAAGACCCAGAAGTTGAGTAATTTTTTCAGATATTCAATGACCTAAGTCAATTAGGTCCAATCAGCAGAGTTAGGACCGACACCTAGGATGATGGCGTTTCAGACTAGCTCTATTTCTGTACTCAACTGTGAAGAAATCCTTTAACAGGTGGGACCTTCTGGAACACTGGGAATCACTTTTATTTCAGTCTTAGCCCACTGGTTTGAAGTTCTGGACTATTACCAGTAACCATACGACTAAAACGATTTTATAGCTCTCAGTGACACAAGCACCCTCAACACCCGCACACTGTGAGCTGTTCAGAACATTTCCTGGGCTGTCTCTTCTTCCTGCCTAGATGTTCCAAGCTGGAACTGTCTCAGCCAAACTGAGATATCCAGTCATCTAGCTGATTCAATGCACTTGGTAGCTGTGCATTGAATAAAATATATAGAACAGGAATATATTCTATCAGGAAGCTAAAGAATTTCTTAATATTTTATTTTGCTAGAAGCTCTGAGTTAGGTCTTGTGAAAGATACAAGGATTGGAAAGTTACCTACTCTGCCCACCAGAGACCTGACAATTAAAAAGAAGACAAATCATAAAACCAGACTGAAGCCTACAAAACCACAAAATGTCAAAGTAATGTAATCAACTGTCATTTAAAAACCAATAGAAAATTAAGAACAGAAAGCAAAAACTCCTTTAGATGAACACAATCAATACAAATATACCTTAGCTTTATATATAGCCTGCAAAGAGAAAGATCAGAGAGGAAAGAGGAAAGGAAAAAATAGGTTGAAGAAGAATTAAATAGAAAATGTGAAAGAAAGAGGCATTAAGGGGAAAAAATGTGTGTGTCTGGCTACACATAGTTGTGTGGGATTTGCTTCTTTGTTTGTTTTTTGGCTGTGCTGGGTCTTCATTGGGCCACGTGGGGTTCTCTAATTTCTGCAATGCACGTGGGATCTTCGGGCTTCCCAGGTGGTGCCATGGTAAATAATCCCCCGGCTAGTGCAGGAGACGCAAGAGACACAGGGGTGGGGAAGATCCCCTGGGTAGGAAATGGCAACCCACTCCAGTATTCCTGCCTGGAGAATCCCATGGACAGAGGAGCCTAGCAGAGCATGCACACATACATAAGGGATCTGAGTTCCCCGACCAGGGATCAAACCAACCTTCCCTGCATTGACAGGCAGATTGTTAACAACCGGACCCCCAGAGGAGTCTGTCTATTTGTTAAATAAAGCAATAGATCAATATGTGAACAGTCTGACACCACTTTTCTCTTTTCCTGTGTCCAGCTTCCATGCTATTGATCGTAGTCATGCATGTTTCCTCTGGAACCATTCTTTATCAGTTGTCTCCCTTCTTCCCTCATTTCTAATCCAGCTTCTCCACCAGCTCCTTCCCTGCAATAAGCAGTCACGTTCAAGTCTCAAGCACACAGGTCCGCACCCATAACCACACACCCACACACACCCCTGCTACCCTACACACCCATCAGTGAGCTTCCTTTCCTTCCGTGGACTAATGCTCTGGGCTTATGGATTCCACTTCTCTGTCTCTTCCTCCTTAAATGCACTAACTTTTGTACCCGTTAAAACTGCACTAAGTAAGGTTCTCAGCAGCTTCTTGGTTAAAACATTTTATATTTTACTGAAGTATAGTAGATTATAATGCTTCAGCTATACAATAAAGTGATTGTTTTATATGTATAATTACACATATGTATATGTGTATGTATGTATATATCTATGTATACTTTTTCAGATTCTTTTCCTTTAGCACAGTCTTGCTTTTTCTAGAATATGTAAGAGGGTATTTTGCTTTGTTTTTCAAAATTATGGGAGCAGGGAACTTTACTCAGTATTCTGTAATCTATATAGTAAAAGAATCTGAAAAAGAATGGGAATATGTATACATATAACTGAATCACTTTGCTGTACGCCTGAAACTAACACAATATTGCATTGTTGATTTGCAAACAAGTATACCCCAATATAAAATTAAAAACTTAAGCTTAAAAAAATGATTAACTTGATGGGCAGGGCAGATATTCAAAATTTAAAGTCTAGTAGAGGATCTTTGCCTTCCAGGGTAAAATATCACCTGAAAAGTCTTCTTTATATAAAGAAAAATCCTAGAATCCAATAGAACAAATTTACCCACAAAGAAATCACTGTCTAGGGCCCCTTGGGCAGGTCCTTGTGCTGAGAACCAGTTTGCTCACATTGAAAGCAATAACAGATATTTATTGTGTAAACAAAGGGTGGTTGACCATCATTCTAAAAATGTTTCCCTCTAAATAATATTCTGCCACCTGGGGAAAGTGTAATGACTGCATTTATTCATTAATCAAACAATCAAAGATGTTTACTGTACATATATCATGTGAAAGAATTCTCCTGAGTGCTAGCGAGTCTACGAAGAACTAGAGACACAGGGATCCCGCCTAAGAAGGTCCAGTCATGCAGGGAGACAGAGTTTGCTCATAAAATGAGTGACACCAGGAAGAAAGTGTCAGGAGTCCAGTGACTGATACAGCTAACGTCTGTAGCATGAATTCAGAGACAGAGGAAGAAATGGACTTTTGTGTGTTTTACTAAGGAAAGAGACCTGAAAGGAGGATTTGCATGAGGTGTTGAAATATAGAAAAGTTTATGAGGAAGCGGCCTGTGATATGGAGGAAACTAAAGATTCTAAGATCTAGGGGAGGTCCTGACACAGCAAACTCAGCAGTGTACCAGGTGAACACTTGTAGATGTCACCTGGAGTCCTAGCCCCAGCATTCAGTGGAAGTAGGCAGGGAATCTCAGTGAGCCCAGACCTGAAATTTTTCTAACTAGATGGGTTCTTGAAAAGGCAAAACATGAACATTCAGCGTGAAGCCACTCTGTGTGGAAAGCTTCCTGGATGCCAGTTGGCATCTGTGTCTCTGCTGCTGACTTGTGTCACATGCAAACACAATAGTTTATGAGGGTATTGTCCCATGCTATCAAGGAGCTTGCAGCCCGAGTGTATCACCTTAGCAGAAATGGGACACGGCAGCCCCAATGATGGCCAGCAACCAGGGCTGGACACTCCAGGAGGCAAAAAAGTTATTGTCCTGCTCTTTTTTCTCTCTCTTTCTAACACTAGGGCCATAACCCCCACATGGTGTAAAGGTCTGAAATCATGGACTAACTAAGCCTAGGGGAGTCCATTTCAAGCTGCTGGGACCAATGACCTGATTTTGTAAGGAGTGATGAGGTGGCTGCGGGCTGTTTCCAGCTCACCCGCATGTGTGCACTCTGGGACCCTGGGCGGAAAGTAAGGGGAGGCACTGCCTTCCATGCGGATGGGACCCGCTTCCAACCGCATTTGGCAGCCAGATTCTTGGATGCCATTAGAATTTTTGCATTGCTCTGCTCATTTTTGAAATTTTTTAAAACTTCACCTTCGCCTTGTTTCACTTTCTTACTTTTAAGAAAGTTCTTTCTTCGGGTCTTTTCCCTACTTATCTTTTGTACTCCTGGAAATGGTGTGAAAGTGTTAGTTGCAACTGACCTTTGGTGACCCCATGGACTGTAGCCTGTCAAGCTCCTACGTCCATGGAATTCTCTAGGCAAGTATACCAGAGTGGGGATCATCCAGACCCAGGGATTGAAACTGGGTCTCCTGCATTGCAGGCGGGTTCTGTACTGTCTAAGCCACTAGGAAAGCCCTGTACTCCTGTAGGGCGTGTGGAATAAGAGGTGAGCAGAGATTTGGAGGCACTGTTACAAGACTGAGGGGAGGGCAGGAAAACTAGGAGCATCCCCTGCACCAAGGGTGGACAGACTCTCACAGGCTTGTGTGGCCAGGAGGACCCTAACGGGAGTCATCTGTCACTTGCTACCCTCCCAGCAGATGCTGAGCCTGTCTAGAGGCTGAGCCCGATCTGCTCTGTTCTCAGGATGGGCGTCTCCCACCACAATGGGGGAGCATGCAAGGAAAGGCAACACCCTGTGCCAAAGATGACAGAGAAGCTCCCTGGCACCTGGGCATGGCCCTACCTGGAGTTAGGTGCTTCTTTGTGCTTCATTTGCTTCACCGCTTTCTCCCCATGCCCTTGACCTTGTAAATGCTGCAACCATCAAATCTCAAACTCAGAAAGCACCTTATGACCAAGGCTCCCCATTTTCCCTTTCGAATCTGTGATTGTTTGCTTTCTGCTTCAACAGTCATGGCAGGGATGTTTCTAGAAGCGGCTCATCCCATTGATATTCTTGTCATATGATTAGAATGTTCTCTCATGCAATGATTTTTAAAGCTTATGCCCTAAATCTTCCACCTGTTAGTCCTAGCTCTGCCCTGTGAAGACGTACGAAATAAATTCACATACTGTTTTTTCTCTGCAGGCAGCTATCAGATCATCCTAAATTGTCTTTCCTCTGGGCAAATGCCTGGAATATTCCTGCCATTTCTCCAAGCTGAGCTTCCAGAGCCATCACTAGCTAGGCAATCTCACCTGGGTATGTGCCGGGTCACTGAGGCCCTCGTGCTGTGTCCCGCCTGGACTGTCCAACAACCTCCAGAAGTGAAGGATGGCTACCTCTTCGGGGCCCACATCAGGAATACATCCTGGAGCTGGTTGGAGGATGGGGAAGCTTCAACCCATTCTTAAGGCCTGTACCCTGCTGTCAACTCAAATGGGGACTTTTTTTTTAAAAAATTGTGATAAAATACACATAACACAAAATTGACCATCTTAGCCAATTTTTTTTTTTTGGCTGCACCACAAGGCATGCAGGATCCTAGTTCCCCCATCAGGGATCACACCTGCACCCCCTGCATTTGGAAGTGCAGAGTCTTAACCACTGGACTGCCAGGATAGTTCCCATCTTAGCCATTTTGAGTGCAGAGTTCAGTAGCATTAAATACCTTCATATTGTTGTGCAACCATCACCACCAGCCGTCTCCAGAATTTTTTCATCTTGCGAAACTGAAACTCTAAACCCATCAAACAATCACTCACCATTTCCCTCCCCTCCACCTTCCTCCAGGCCCTGACAACTATGAGACTCATTCTACTTTCTGTCTCTATGAATTTAATTAGCCTAGGTACCTCATGTAAGTGGGATCATATGTTATTTGCCCTTGTGTGATTGATTTATTTCACTTAATAAGTGAAAGTTATTCACTTTCACTGAAGTGAAAGAACTTCAAAGTTCTTTTGCATTGTACGGTGTGTCAGAATTTCATCCCTTTTTAAGGCTGAAAAATATTCCGTTGCCTGTACACACTACATTTTGCTTATCTGTCCATTCATTGATGAATGCTGGGGTTGCTTTCATCCCTTGGCTATTGTTGATAAAGCTAGGAACACAGGTGTAGCTCTTCGAGTTCCCACTTTAACTCTTTTGAGCATAAACCCAGAGGTGGAATTGCAGATATTAACGTTTTCGTTTTTTGCTGCTGATTGGTTGGGTTTTCCCAACCCTGTGTTTATGAATTTCACTTTCTGTTCCCCGGGTGAAAGACTTTCTTATAGAACTCCTGTCTCTACAAATGGTTCACATCACCTCAACCTGCTGAGATAATTAAATCCATTTACATGAACTGTTTGCCATTTATACCTAATTATCATACAGTACAATGATCTTTTGCATCATTTGCTCCCTGACTTGCAAGTTCTGTGCCAAGTGCCCAGTCAAGTTTGTCTCTCACAAAGCTTGTTCACCTATTTCCAAATCATGTCAATTAACAAGAACACTGAGGTAGAAAGCAACCTCGATATGGTGACATACGGCCTCTCTCATTTCCCACCCACTTCACCCTGCCCCCTGCCCACTTCCCTTCCTACCTTTGCTTCCTTCTTGGGAATCTGCACTCTTCTCTGATGTTTCTTCCACGTTCCCCCCACCTCCCTCTTTTTTCCTGCGAAATACTTGGGAGGGCCTCTGGCAGGCTGGGGAGGGGTAGCTCCAGCTTGTATGGTCCCAGGAGGAGGCCAGAAGGGAAAAGGCTTCTCAGCCGAGTGGTACTTAGAAATCATGTGGAGTAGAGTGTTTAACAGAAGGAAAAATCCTAACATCACTAAGATCATTAACTATCTCATCAACTCCAAGAGCCAGAACTATAGGAGCCTGTGCATCCTCTCGCCCACCCCCAGCTCCAGGCTCCACCCAACAGATCTCACCCTTCAGGGAAGGTGTCAGACCACATGTATGGTAATTTCATTTCTATCTATAGTCTGAAGGCAACAGGTAATTTTTGTTTGTTTTTTTTTTAATTTAATATTTATTTTATTTTAGAATATAGTGGATTTACAATGTGTTAATTTCAGGTGTCCAGTTAAGTGATTCAGACTAGCTGGCTTAAAACTCAACATTCAAAAAACAAAGATCATAGCATCCGGTCCCATCACTTCTGGCAAATAGAAGGGGAAAAGTGGAAACTGACAGATTTTATTTTGGGGGGCTCCAAAATCACTACAGACAGTGCCTGCAGCCACAAAATTAAGACACTTGCTCCTTGGAAGAAAAGCTATGACAAATCTAGAGAGTGTATTGAAAAGCAGAGACATTACTTTGCTGACAAAGGTCTGTGTGGTCAAAGCTATGGTTTTTCCAATAGTCATGTATGGATGTAAGAGCTGGACTATAAAAAAGGCTGAGAGTTGAAAAACTGATGCTTTTGAATTGTGATGCTGGAGAAGACTTTTGAGAGTCTCTTGGGCTGCAAGGAGATCAAACCAGTCAATCCTAAAGGAAATCAACCCTGAATGTTCATTGGAAGGACTGATGCTGAAACTGAAGCTCCAATACTTTGGCCACCTGATGCAAAGAACCAACTCATTGGAAAAGACCTTGATACTGGGAAAGATTGAGGGTAGGAGGAGAAGGGGGCAACAGAGAATGAGATGGTTGGGTAATATCATTGATTTAATGAACATGAGTTTGAGCAAACTTCAGGAGATAGCGAAGGACAGGGAAGCCTGGTGTGCTGCAGTCCATGGGGCTGCAAAGAGTCTGACATGACTTAGCAGTTAAATAATTCTTTTTCAGATTCTTTTCCCACATATGTTATTATATAATGTTAAGTAGAGTTCTCTGTGCAGTAAGTCCTAGTGGTAAATCTATTTTATATAAGTAATAGTGTGTATCTAAACTCCAGAAAGAAACATAATTTGGAAAGATACATGCACCCCAATGTTCACTGCAGTGAAGACATGGAAGCAATCTAAATGTCCATCGACAGAGAAATGGATAAAGAAGATGTGGTACATATATACAATGGAATATTAATCATAAAACAGGCAGCTTAAAAAATTTTTGTTTTTGAAGATTTCTTTTTGATGTGGATCATTTTTAAAGTCTTTATTGAATTTGTTACAACACTGCTTCTGTTTTATGCTTTTGTTTTTTGGCCACAAGGGATGTCAGATCTTAGCTCCTGGACCAGCGATTGAACTCACACCCCATGTATTGGAAGGAGAAGTCCCCACCACTGGACCACCAGGGAAGTCCCCAAAGAGATGAATTTAAAGTATTAATATTTGGTATCCCTGGCCTGGTTGTTATATGAAACTGGGCAAGAGTCTCAGCCAGATTAGTGAAATATGGGAAAAGAAGAGCCAACACACTGGAAGAAAACATCTAATGACAAGCTTTAAAGTTCGGTATAGTCCAGATGCATGCTGTCCAGGGTTTTCTCTCATTACCTGAAAAGCTCCCCCAGAACTTCATGGCTGAAAACAACACCCACATCATTACAGCTCATGACTGAAACTAAGTTCAGCTGGGGGATTTTTCTGTTGCGGGGGCACTGACTCCCTGGGGGGTGTTCGGCAGGCGGATGACCAGACCTGGAGGGCTGAGCCTGGCCGCACTCATGTCCCACACCTCAGTGAGGATGGTGGAAAGCTGGCTTAACTCGACTGTCACCTGGAACACCTCCACGTGGCTTCTCCAGCCTGGCAGTTTACCTTGACTAACCTCAAGGTGTAACAAGAGACCTTAAGTGGTGGCTTCAGGCTCTGAGAGAGGGGATGTTTCAGTGAATGATGTCCGAAGCTGGGGCCTTTTATGTTCCAACCTTGAAATCACCGAGCATCATCTTTGTTGACTGAGTCACAAGCCCATGCAACTTCAAGAGTAGGAAACACAAAACCCTACCCTTTGATGAGAAAAGGGTCCAAGACTTTGCAACCATGTGTCAAAGCTGGCATGCATGTGTATGTATATTTGAGTGTGTGATGATCAAACCACATTGTGTTATGCAATTGTTAACCCCATGTATGCCACAAAATGCGGTGTTTGAAGGGTCCTGGGGACTTCCCTGGTGGTCCAACTGCTCAGAAGCTCCCACTGCAGGGGTCCTGGGTCTGATCCTTGATCAGGGAACTAGATCCCACATGCCACAACTAAGAGTTTGCATGCTGCAATGAAAGATCCCGCATGTTGAAAGTAGGGTTGAAGATCCCATGCACCGCAACTAAGACCTGGTGTGGCCAAAAAAATATTTAACAACAGCAAAAAAGGATTCTGTGGACTGGGCTGCTGTTCACTCAGTTGTGTCCAACTCTTTGTGACCCCATGGACTGCAGTACACCAGGCTTCCCTGTCCATCACCATCTCCAGGAACTTGCTCAAACTTACATCCACTGAGTCAGTGATGCCATCCAACCATCTCATCCTCTGTCGTCCCCTTCTCCAACTGCCTTCAGTCTTTCCCAGCATCAGGGGCTTTTCTAATGAGTCAGCTCTTCACATAAGGTGGCCAAAGTATTGGAGCTTCAGCTTTAGCATCAGGCCTTCCAATGAATATTCAGAACTGATTTCCTTCAGGATTGATTGGTTTGATTTCCTTGCAGTCCAAGGGACTCTCAAAAGTCTTCGCCAACACCACAATTCAAAAGCATCAATTCTCTGGCACTCAGTCTTCTTTATGAGGAGGAAGAAATCACATCCCCTCAGGGCATTGGCAGTGTTGTGGACGAGGGATGGCATTTAAACTGGGCACTGAAGGACAGGTACATGCAGTACGTTACAGATGGAGATTGGGACAGGGACTGTCTGAAATATACGAGCAGAGACATTGAGGCCAAACAAGACAAAGAAACAAAAACCAAGAAAATAATGACACTGGGAGAAAAGCCATCATGATATGCAGAAGGACAGCGAGTGTGCTGCAGGAGAAGGTGACCTCAGGAGCAAGGAGGTCCCCTGACATGTCACACCGGCAGTGATGGAGAAGAATGGGGTAGGAAGAGCAAGCATTACAAAGCAGGTTGGAGAGCATGTTATAAGATGGTGTAGACTTGTGATTGCAGAGAAAGGAGCTAGCAGGCCAGGAGGGAATCAGGTTCTAAAAGAGCAGGGGACTGACTGGGGAGGTCATGGCTCCTGGAGACTGAGGAGCTCAGAGTGGTGGGTTAAAGACTTCACCTTGAAAATAAGCAGGAGCTGATTTCCTCAGGGGTAAGAGGACAGAGGAGCTTGGAGGGCTACAGTCCATGGCGCCACAAAGTCAGACATGACTTAGTTTTTAAAACAACAAGAGGAAAGAAAAGAAGCAGATTACTGATTAAGACATTTTGAAGTGCAAAGAAGTAAAGGGGAGAGATTGTTTCAATCCTCTGAGTAAAGTAGGAGGTAAAGCTCATTTATTGAAAGTAAAAAAACAACAATAATAACAATTAAAAAAAAACTGATGAAGATGTTAAAGATTTCCATGAAAATTTGTAAGTAAGTGAACACAAAATGTTTTTCATTTTGTTATTTTTGTAAAATTTCTTAAAGTAGGCAGATAGGAATTCTACTAAATAATTTTGTTTATTTTTAATGTTTCTTTGAATTATAAAAATAAGTCCACTGTCAGGAATTCCTTGGTGGTCCAGTGGTTAGGACTCTGTGCTTTCATTGCTGAGGGTGCAAGTTCAATCCCTGGTCAAGGAACTAAGATCCCGAAAGTCACATAGCACTGCTTTAAAAAAAAAAAAAAGGTCCATTCTAGAAAATGTGAAAAATAAAAAAAAGTCAAAGAAATAAATGTCACCTATATACTTCACTGTCATACAAGGACAACTATTAGATATTAGAACTATACAGATAGTTCTGTTTTATAATATAAAATATAACTGTTTTACATGTTTGACATTCTATACATAAGACTGTATATACTGTATATATGAGATTGCTTAAGTTTCAATATAGACTGTATATACTCTATATATGAGATTGCTTAAGTTTCAATATAGACTGTATATACTCTATATATGAGATTGCTTAAGTTTCAATATAGACTGTATATACTCTATATATGAGATTGCTTAAGTTTCAATAATCTTCAAACACGTCTTTAGTAAGGTACCCCTGCTGTAGAGATACCATAATTTATTTACTTTATTTTATTGAAGTATAGCTGACTTACAATGTTGTGTTAGTTACTGGTATGCAGTAAAGTGATTCAGTTATATGTATATATACTCTTTCATATTCTTTTCCATTATGGTTTAATCACAGGATATTGAGTGTAGTTCCCTGTGCCATACAGTAGGACCTTATCTATCCATCCCATATACAATAGTTTGCATCTGCTAACCCCACACTCAGAATCTACCCTCCCTCACACCCTCTCCTCCTTGGCAACCGCAAGTCTCCTCTGGCTGTGAGTCTCTTTCTATTTCTAGATAAGTTCATTTGTGTCAAATTTTACATTCCACATGTAAGTGATATCACATAGTATTCCTCTTTCTCTGACATGTCATTTAGTATGATAAATTCTAGTTGCATTCATGTTGCTGCAAATAGCATTACTTCACTCTCTTTTAGAGACACCATAATGTATTTAACCATTCCTTTATTTTGGAACAGTTCAACTGTTCCTGACTCTTCATTATTTCGTATATAATATAGATATACATTGTTTATATATCTATATATAGCCTTGTCTATAAATCTTTGCCTCCCAGGTTATTTTTTTCTTAGGACACATCATAGAGCCAGAGCACATAAACTCTTTCAGAACTCTTGAAACCTAGCCTCAAAGGGCCTTTGTAAAAACGGTACACGGACTTTGACTCTAACCCACAGTAAGGGCGTTCCCTTGAAAAGAAATGTCACTTGGGAAAGCTCAGTTGCTTCTGGTAGTTGGCACACTGGGCCCTTTCTTCACTCTTCATGTTTTAAAGAATTAAGATTCACAAGTGTGACGTCCAAAACTCTGCCTTACTCTTCAGGTTCAAGGTGCCTGCCAACCTTGAGATTCTGGGATTCCAGTATTTTCACCATCATCAGATTGCTCAATCCTTAGGCCAATAAAAGAAGATGGAAAGTATCCCAGCACTTGCTTTGTTGTAACTGTGGCTTCGATTAAGAAGAAATAGGTGGGAAACTGTAGCTGGAGGCCAGGGGCTTGGGTGCGCAGCGGACAGCCCAGAGGTGTACACGCTCCGACACCCATGCACACACACACACACACACACACACACGCACGCACTGACCTTCAGCGCATAGCCTATAAATGTACAGTACGCACACTCCCTCCCTTAGTTCCTCCCAGCCCGCCCGCGGCCCACTCTGGTGGCCGGGTGGGTGAATGCGGGCGGGTAGCTGCAGGAGTCCCGGGACCGGGCGAGAAGGGCGGGGCTCCAAGAGCCCGGGGGGCGGAGCCCAGGGCGGGCGCTGCCAGGCAGCGCGCGCAGCCCCCAGCCCAGCCTCCAAGTTTGCCCGGCGGTTTAGGGCGACTCTCAGGTTACCTGAGCCGGTCACCACGTCAGCGCCACATCATCTGGGCCCTTTCTATTTGCAAGGAAACAGGAAAAGAAGGGAGCAAAAAGCTCTCGGGAGCGGCGAGCCAATCGCGGGCAGCAGGCGCTGCGGGCGGAGCGCGCGCGCGGGCGGCGGGGCGGGCCGGAGGGGGCGGCGGGCATCCGGCGAGCGGCGGGCCGGTGAGCGGCGCGGGCCTTGCGGCCGGGCGGCGGGGAAGATGCTGCAGTCCCTGGCCGGCAGCTCGTGCGTGCGCCTGGTGGAGCGGCACCGCTCGGCCTGGTGCTTCGGCTTCCTGGTGCTCGGCTACCTGCTCTACTTGGTCTTCGGCGCCGTGGTCTTCTCGTCGGTAGAGCTGCCCTACGAGGACCTGCTGCGCCAGGAGCTGCGCAAGCTGAAGCGGCGCTTCCTGGAGGAGCACGAGTGCCTGTCGGAGCCGCAGCTCGAGCAGTTCCTGGGCCGGGTGCTGGAGGCCAGCAACTACGGCGTGTCGGTGCTCAGCAACGCCTCCGGGAACTGGAACTGGGACTTCACCTCCGCGCTCTTCTTCGCCAGCACCGTGCTCTCCACCACAGGTAGGAGGCCCGCCCCGCGCCCCCGACCCCGGACCGGCCCTTCGATCCACCCGCCCCCTTCCGCCCTCTGCCGCTGTGCCCCTCCGGCGCTGCTCGCGGGGGACCGGCTCCGCGGCGCCGGAAGCCGGCGAGGTGGCCTCCCGGAGCTCTCGGATCGTGGTCCCTAGACCTTCGGCCTGGGCGGCAGCAGGGGTCCCCCTCCCTGGACTGCTTTCTTTGGTTCTCGACACTCTACCTCTAACTGCCCTCTTGGAGTCGTGCCGTCCTGGCGGCCGCGCGGTGAGGCCGGGGCTGATGGAAACTCTCGGGTGCTCCGAGGGCGCTCACCTTCCTCCCGCCCGCATCTACGGGGGAAAGCTGCCGAACCTTTAACGCGCTGAAGGGTCACTCTCCGGAGGCGGCCTGTCTTTCATGATACGGTGGTGTTTCGGCTCTTTTCTACGTGGGGGCCCTTTCAGGGTAAGCCGAGTGACATCATTCAGCTCTTCGCTGGTGACCTCTGAGCGCAAAGGCGGATCCGATTTCTTTACGGAGCGGGAGGAGGGGTGATGGAAAGGAGCATCCGATAGCCCGTGAGCAGGCAAAATGGGGGCACCCTGATTCAGCAGTTTTTGGTTTGTTTTCTTCCCCCCCCCCCCCCCAATTTTTCGTGTCCGAGGCCACCCTTCAACTTCCAAGCACCACTTGGCTTCGCGTGGCTCACCTGGCAGCACATTCTCGAATGGTGGGTGTCCTGGGGGGCGCGAGAAAGCCGTCCCTACGCCTCAGGGCGTCGTGACTGTGCCAGGTTGGGTGGAGAAGGCTGAGTTGTCCCAGCCACGGCACAGTGGGGAACAGACACCTAAGAGGATTTGTTATCCATTGGAATTTGGACCCCGAAAGGTGGTCTCGAGCATCCAGCGCAGTCCTGTCTCTTTCAACATGAGATCAATTCTTTGAGCAATCCGTCTTGGCTTCCACAAGGTCACCGGCTTCCTAGTTGCCAGTGACGTCCTGGAACCTAATCCTTGTGATTTCCCTGCCAGAGACGTGTGGTACCCCACCCCCACCTTTACAGGTGAAAGTACTTTGTGTTTCTCCGACTCTTCTCCTCACCCCCTCTCGGCCTCTCGCGGTTTATTTCTCTATAATCCCCTTGGGCTAAACCCAGTTGATTGTTCTGGTGATTATTTGGTAACGAGTAATGGTAAGCCATCCAGTTATCCTGGAAAACAGTGAAAACAGTGATTCAAAAGTGTGGGGTGAATTACTAAACTGACTTGAATTTGCCCTGCAATAAACAGAAGTAGAATTCTAGTTTGTACTGTGACAATTTTTAAAAGTAGCCTTAAGGCAGACTTGTTATTTTACTTTTTAACTTTTCCAACACTCCTCTTTAGTTTTTTTTCTTTTCCCCCTTCCTTGACCAGTTCTGCTTTCTTTGTCTTTCCTGGCTCTGTTCCCCAGAACTCAGGGTGCCTTTCCTTGGAATATGTGCTAAGTTGGGAATCGTTTTTTTCCTCTGCAAAAGCAAGTGGTTTCAGGAGCTGCAGAAGATCTACAACTGGGTCACAGTGTTGGGTAACACTATGGAGAATGGTGATAACTTTTAGTCCTTTCTAAGTAACAGAGTAAGGACAGTGTTATGAGGAAAGAGACAGGTTTGCTGTTCCTGGGCAGCACACTTCAATCACTGACACAGCCCTTTGTACATCTCAACATCATGGGCACATAGTTAAATGTCAAAAATATTAGTTTACATCTTGAACAGACTATTATTCCCCAGATTCTCTTCTGTCCCTTTTTGCAATTACAAAACTCCACAGTTCTTGTTAAAAAAGATGAGGAAAGATGTCTTATTATTGGTATTCAGATTGCATTGTAGTTCCTAAGAAAGTGTGTGTTCAGGCAAAACAAGAGTTCATTTAGGAAATCAGTGCAAGGAGCACTTAAGGATAAACACGATGAAAAAGGATTGCCTCTTGGTTTGTAAAATTAGCAAAGCAATGAATTCTTGTCATTGATAAAATAGAATTTATTGATTCAAATAGAATTCTATTAAAATGTAGAATTGTATTCTGAATCAAAGGTACTCTTCTCTTGGTTTTGTTTTGACTCGTCCTCTGCTATGTTTGATGTTCCATGTGTTTACTGGTTTTGTAGCAGAGGATCAGGTGATTTTTAGAGTCAATACATTATACTTCCTTACCAGCAAAGTGTTTTCCAGAAAAGTACCAGGCAACTCAAATCAATTGGAATTGTGGTTTATGCTTTTCTTCAGGTAGATTTTTTATTTTATTTTAATTTTTAAAATTTATTTTTTATTTTTGCTGTGCTAAGTCTATTTTAAGGTACTTGGGCTTAGTTGCCTCATGCCATGTGGGATCTTAGTTCCCTAATCAGGGATTGAACCCTCATCCCCTGCATTGGAAGGCAGATTCTTAATGACTTGTCCATCCCCTAGACATGCTGTAATTTTTTTTTTTTTTTAACTCTTCCACCATAGTGGATGGCAACTCACAGAGATTATCATTGCCCAGTTAATCAGTGTGGTCAGCTCTTGGCCTGGCCACAATGATAACAATTCCTGTTACAAAAATGTGGTTCTTGGTAGTCATCATCATCATACCGAACATGAATATTTTATGGCAGAACCTTGTCATCCCAGAAAGCACAAGCTTCCATTTCTGGAAATAACTGGGTAGTCTTCATGGTCTGTTTGGAAGAAGCCTTGAGTTGATAATTCAGTCATGTTCTTTTCATTCTCTCCTTTGCCAAAGACTCTGAATAATTTCCAGAAAATCATTTAACATCTCTTTACTTCTTGATTAAAAAAAAAAAAAAGATATAGCAACGTCCACATAGAAAATCATGAGGATAGAAGAAAGTACAGTTTCACTTTTTCAAAGGGAAGGAGATGTGGACTTAAGAAATATTTACAGTCTAAAAGTTGAGAGTTATGTTTTACTTGGTGGGAATTTTTAGGGCTTCAAGCCCAGGAGACAGCATCTCAAGTGACGATGAGAGAGCTGCTCTGAGGAGGCAAGAGGGGGAGCCGGGTTATGTAGAAGTTTTGCAACCAAGGGCAGGTAGCCTTGAACATCAAAAGATTAATGCTGTGAATTAAAGGAAATTAAAGGAATTAAAGGAAAACCAGATATCTCAGGTTAAAGAATTTAGTGCTTTTCTAGGTATGGGAGGATCCAAGAGTCTGGGCTCACGGAAATCATTACTTTGATATGTACCTCATCTATCTTGGGCCAGTATCCTGTTCTACCCTGAGAGGAGATAGATATTTCCTATCTCCTATCCAGCTCACTATCCATGGTGGCTGCAATGGCTGATGATGTCCTTGTTTACTGTTATGGCAGGAAAAATTCCATTTCTTACAGGTTATTTTAGATTTCGATATTTCCCACTTAGAACTTCCCAGGTGGTACAGTGTTAAAGAATCTGCCTGCCAGTGCAGGAGATGCAACAGACAGAGGTTCCATCCTTGGGTCAGGAAGATCCCCAGGAATAGGAAATGGCAACCCACTCCAGTATTCTTGCCTGGGAAATTCCATGGACAGGAGCCTGGCGGGCTACAGTCCATGGGGTCACAAAGAGTTGAACACGACTGAGTGTGCATGCACATGTCGAGGTGCACGCACCTTGAGGTGATGCTTGGAGAGTGAGAAGTCACTTTTATTAAAGTTGTCATTAGTAGCCAGATAAAATGATGATTGATCTCATTCATTCTTAAGAAGAGCTTGTCATGTCAGTTTACTATGATTTGCTTTTTTTTATAAAAATTTTATTTGCTTATCTGTTTGTTTATTTGGGTGTATCAGGTCTTAGCAGCACGTGGGGTCTTCTTTTCATCATGTGCGATCTTTTCCTGCTACCCATGGACTCTAGTTGTGGCGCATGGGCTCAGTAGTGCGGTATTCGTGTTTAGTTGCTCCTTATGTGGAATCGTGGTTCTTTGACCAGAGATCCAACCCTAGTCCCCTGCATTGCAAGGCAGCTTCTTACCCACTGGACCACTAGGGAAGTCCCACATTTGTTTCTTTATTCATGCCCCTAAACAGGGGTCTATCATGATGCTGGATGATGGAAACGCAGTTTTTTACGTACTTAACTAGAGCTATCATGACCTTTGCTGCTTTGTGAGCATGGGGTTCACACGATTGCTGAGTCCCCCTTTCTGTCATTGGTAGCATGCTGCCTTATCAGTGTTTATGAAGAGATGTTTTGAAACTTGTATTTAAAGAACTCAGAAAAGGAACTTAATTTACCTTGTTTTACAGTGGCCTTTGTTTTAGCCAGGTTGGTAGCATTGGTAATTTTCAAAAAGAGAAAGAGGGAAAAGGTAATAGGAGATACCTGATGGGTCCTTAATTTTCAAATTATTTTCAGAAGGGCAAATGTGTTATCACTAACAGCAAATACTTAATTGAGCTTTTAGAATAGAATAGGGATGGGTAAACTGTGACTTCTGGGCCAAGTCTGACTCACCACCTGCTTTTGTGTCTCCTGAGCTAAGAATGGTTTTTACATTTTCTAATAGCTTTCTAAAAAGTCAAAAGGAGAAAAGTACTTCCTGGTCTGTTAAAGTTCTGTGAAAACCACATCTAAGCGTCCATAAACAAATTTTATGATGCACAGCCGCACACCCGTGTTCTTCTGTATTACGGTCGTTTTCCACCTACGGTGGCAGAGTTGAGTGGTTGTGACAGAAACCAGAGGGCCGCAGGACCTAAAATATTTACTGTCCAACCTTTTCTAGAAAGTTTGCTAACACCTGCTTAAAATAATGCTTGGAAGAAATGGTTCAGTCAGAGGAGTTCTAAGTGCCTGACTTCTTTTTAGAAAGCTTTCTAGAAGATAGTTTAGCTCTTCAGGTTTCTTTGTGGTTTTTTAAGTGGTTTGCAACGTTTAAATTATGTGCTGCCACCCACCGCCGTTTCTAGAGCAAATGATTGTTTATTATAGGTTGTCACTAGTTTTGGTCAAATTTGTGACACTTTTTTTTTTTAATGGTGACAAAGTTACACTTCACATTGGGATTCCCTTATTTAAAATGTGTGGTGAGGAGGAGGAGCCAAGATGGCGGAGGAATGGGACGGGGAGACCACTTTCTCTCCTACAAATTCATCAAAAGAATAACCGAACGCAGAGCAAACTTCACAAAACAACTTCTGATCGCTAGCTGAGGTCACCAGGCGCCCAGAAAAGCAACCCATTGTCTTCGAAAGGAGGTAGGACAAAACATAAAACATAAAAAGAGAGACAAAAGAGCTAGGGACGGAGATCGGTCCCAGGAAGGGAGTCTTAATAGAGGAAGTTTCCAATCACCAGGAAACCCTCGCACTGGCGGGTCTGGGGGAAGTTTTTGAATCTCGGAGGGCAACCTGACTGGGAGGGGAGCAATAAATAAAACCCACAGATTACATGCCTAAAAGCAACTCCCAGAAGAAAACTACCCCACACACCCGCATCCGCCACCAGCAAGCGGGGGCGGAACGGAGAGGAGCTGGCGGCATTGCTTAGGGTAAGGACCGGGCCTGAGTGCCCTGAGGGCAATCAGAGCGAGCTTTTGTGAGTTACCAACTTAAACTGTGGGACAGCAAAAGAGGGAGAGAAAATTAACCGGCCCGAACACATTGCCGGCCATTTGCAGAACAGAGGGACCGAGCAAGTCCAGAGAAGAGCGCGCAGGCTACTGACCGGCCCAGCCCCGCCGGAGGCTGGAGGCAGGGGGGAGGGGAAAGGGGCAGGCTGGGCCCCAAGGACTGCAGCCCCTACCGCACTGCAAACAGGCCTCCAGTTTCTAATCAAAGACCTCCTGAGATTCTGGATGGTCGACATCCACTGGGAGGGTCGTGGCGAGACACAGGGCACAGGCACCCGACCGGCGCAGGCGGGGACTGGGGCTGGGGACGCGGAGGGCAGAAGGCGCGCCGCACCCGGGGAGAGTGCGCCCATCAAGCTCCTGGCTGCCTGAGCCGCTCTGACGGGGAAGGCACAAAAAGCAGGCGCAGCTTTTTGTTCCGCGCTTTTGTGGAACACCCGAGGGCTGGAACCGCGCGCAGCGCAGGGCACGCTCCATATAGAACAGCCAGGAGCCTGAGCAGCGTAGAGGGGAACGCAGCACCAGCCCCTCCCGGCAGCGCGACGGAACTAGCAACCTGAATAAGAGCCCGCCTCCGCCCGCCTGTGTCAGGGCGGAAATTAGGCACTGAAGAGACCGGCAAACAGAAGCCAAAGAAACAAAGGGAACCGCTTCAGAAGGGACCAGTGCAACAGATTAAAATCCCTGTAGATAACACCGACTACATCGGAAGGGGCCAGTAGCTATTGAGAGGTATAAGCTGGAACGAGGAGCTATCTGAAACTGAACCGAACCCACACTGACCACAACAGCTTCAGAAAAATTCCTAGATATATTTTTACCTTTTTTTTTTAAGTAAAAACAAATTTTTTTTCTTATTTTTTCTCTTTTATTTTCTTTTAAAATTCCCTATTACTCCCCCATTACTCCTTAACTTTCATTTTCATAAATTTTTACGATTTTTTTAATTAGGAAAATTTTTTCTTTTTTTTTCTTTTTCTCTTCTATTTTCTATTTTTCTTTTTCTCTTATTTCCTTTTAAAGTCCTCTATTACTCCTCTAATACTCCTTAATTTTCATTTTCATTACACTATAACCTTACCAAAAAAAAAAAAAAAGAGAGAGAGAAGCCCTATTTTTAAAATGAACTTCATATATATTTCTAAAATCTTTTTGTGTGTTTTGGTTTTTGTTTTAACATAGTATTTTTAAGAGTCTAACCTCTACTCTAGATTTTTAATCTTTGTTTTTCAGTATATGATATAAATTGTGGACATTTAAGAATCCAATATTCAGTTGCCATTTTCATTCACGAGTGTGTTGATTATTCTCTCCCAATCTTGACTCTCTGTTTTCTACCTCAGAACACCTCTATTTCCTCCTTTCCCCTTCTCTTCCCAATCCAATTCTGTGAATCTTTGTGGGTGTCTGGGCTACAGAGACCACTCTGGGAACAGACAACTGCGTAGATCTGTCTCTCTCCTCTTGAATCCCCCTTTTTCTCCTCCTGCTCATCTCTATCTCCCTCCTCCCTCTCCTCTTCTTCATGTAACTCTGTGAACCTCTCTGGGTGTCCCACACGGCAGAGAATCTTTTCGCCATTAACCTAGAAGTTTTATTATCAGTGCTGTATAATTAGAGAAGTCTTGAGACTACTGGAAGAATAAAACTGAAATCCAGAGGCAGGAGACTTAAGCCCAAAACCTGAGAACACCAGAAAACTCCTGACTACATGGAACATTAAGTAATAAGAGAACGTCCAAAAGCCTCCATACCTACACTGAAACCAACCACCACCCAAGAGCCAATAAGTTTTAGAGCAAGACATACCATGCAAATTCTCCAGCAACGCAGGAACATAGCCCTGAAGGTCAACATACAGGCTGCCCAAGGTCACACCTAACACATAGACCCATCTCAAAACTCATTACTGGGCACTCCATTGCACTCCAGAGAGAAGAAATCAAGTTCCACGCACCAGAACACCGATGCAAGCTTCCCTAACCAGGAAACCTTGACAAGCCAATCGTCCAACCCCACCCACTGGGTAAAACCTCCACAATAAAAAGGAACCACAGACCTCCAGAATACAGAAAGCCCACTCCAGACACAGCAATCTAAACAAGATGAAAAGGCAGAGAAATACCCAACAGGTAAAGGAAGATGAAAAATGCCCACCAAGTCAAACAAAAGAGGAGGAGATAGGGAATCTACCTGAAAAAGAATTTAGAATAATGATAATAAAAATGATCCAAAATCTTGAAAACAAAATGGAGTTACAGATAAATAGCCTGGAGACAAAGATTGAAAAGATGCAAGAAATGTTTAATAAAGACCTAGAAGAAATAAAAAAGAATCAATTAAAAATGAATAATGCAATAAATGAGATCAAAAACACTCTAGAGGGAACCAAGAGTAGAATAACGGAGACAGAAGATAGAATAAGTGAGGTTGAAGATAAAATGGTGGAAATAAATGAAGCAGAGAGGAAAAAAGAAAAAAGAATCAAAAGAAATGAGGACAACCTCAGGGACCTCTAGGACAATGTGAAATGCCCCAACATTCGAATCATAGGAGTCCCAGAAGAAGAAGACAAAAAGAAAGGCCATGAGAAAATACTCGAGGAGATAATAGCTGAAAACTTCCCTAAAATGGGGAAGGAAATAGCCACCCAAGTCCAAGAAACCCAAAGAGTCCCAAACAGGATAAACCCAAGGTGAAACACCCCAAGACACATATTAATCAAATTAACAAAGATCAAACACAAAGAACAATATTAAAAGCAACAAGGGAGAAACAATAAATAACACCCAAAGGGATTCCCATAACGATAACTGCTGATCTATCAATAGAAACCCTCCAGGCCAGATGGGAATGCAGGACATACTTAAAATAATGAAAGAGAATAACCTACAACCCAGATTACTATACCCAGCAAGGATCTCATTCAGATATGAAGGAGAATTCAAAAGCTTTACAGACAAGCAAAAGCTGAGAGAATTCAGCACCACCAAACCAGCTCTTCAACAAATGCTACAGGATCTTTTCTAGACAGGAAGTGCAGAAAGGTTGTATAAACGTGAACCCAAAACAACAAAGTAAATGGCAACAGGACCATACCTATCAATAATTACCTTAAATGTAAATAGGTTGAATGCCCCACCCAAAAGACAAAGGCTGGCTGAATGGATACAAAAACAAGACCCCTATATATGCTGTCTACAAGAAACCCACCTCAAAACAAGAGACACATACAGACTAAAAGTGAAGGGCTGGAAAAAATATTTCACGCAAACGGAGACCAAAAGAAAGCAGGAGTCGCAATACTCATATCAGATAAAATAGACTTTCAAATAAAGGCTGTGAAAAGAGACAAAGAAGGACACTACATAATGATCAAAGGATCAATCCAAGAAGAAGATATAACAATTATAAATATATATGCACCCAACATAGGAGCACCGCAATATGTACGGCAAACAGTGACGAGTATGAAAGAGGAAATTAATAGTAACACAATAATAGTGGGAGACTTTAATACCCCACTCACAACTATGGATAGATCAACTAAACAAAATTAACAAGGAAACACAAACCTTAAATGACACAATGGACCAGCTAGACCTAATTGATATCTATAGGACATTTCACCCCAAAACAATCAACTTCACCTTTTTCTCAAGTGCACACGGAACCTTCTCCAGAATAGATCACATCCTGGGCCATAAATCTGGTCTTGGAAAATTCAAAAAAATTGAAATCATTCCAGTCATCTTTTCTGACCACAGTGCAGTTACATTAGATCTCAATTACAGGAAAAAAGTTATTAAAAATTCAAACATATGGAGGCTAAATAACACGCTTCTGAATAACCAACAAATCATAGAAGAAATCAAAAAAGAAATCAAAATATGCATAGAAATGAATGAAAATGAAAACACAACAACCCAAAACCTATGGGACACTGTAAAAGCAGTGCTAAGGGGAAGGTTTATAGCATTACAGACTTACATCAAGAAACAAGAAAAAAGCCAAATAAATAACCTAACTCTACATCTAAAGCAATTAGAGAAGGAAGACATGAAGAACCCCAGGGTTAGTAGAAGGAAAGAAATCTTAAAAATTAGGGCAGAAATAAATGCACAAGAAACTAAAGAGACCATAGCAAAAATCAACAAAGCTAAAAGCAGGTGTTTTGAAAAAATGAACAAAATTGACAAACCATTAGCAAGACTCATTAAGAAACAAAGAGAGAAGAACCAAATTAACAAAATTAGAAATG
This sequence comes from Odocoileus virginianus, assembly GCF_023699985.2. NCBI lineage: Eukaryota > Metazoa > Chordata > Mammalia > Artiodactyla > Cervidae > Odocoileus > Odocoileus virginianus. The sequence goes on along the minus strand of NC_069680.1, from coordinate 82,700,729 downwards.
AAAATGGAGAGATCACAACAGACAACACTGAAATACAAAGGATCATAAGAGACTACTACCAGTAGCTCTATGCCAGTAAAATGGACAACTTGGATGAAATGGACAAATTCTTAGAAAAGTATAACTTTCCAAAACTGAACCAGGAAGAAATAGAAGATCTTAACAGAGCCATCACAAACAAGGAAATTAAAACTGTAATCAGAAATCTTCCAGCAAACAAAAGCCCAGGACCAGATGGTTTCACAGCTGAATTCTATGAAAACTTTAGAGAAGAGCTAACACCTATCTTACTCAAACTCTTCCAGAAAATTGCAGAAGAAGGTAAACTTCCAAACTCATTCTATGAGGGCACCATCACCCTAATTCCGAAACCAGACAAAGATGCCACAAAAAAAGAAAACTACAGGCCAATATCACTGATGAACATAGATTCAAAAATCCCTAACAAAATTCTAGCAAACAGAATCCAACAACATATTAAAAATACATACACCATGACCAAGTGGGCTTTATCCCAGGAATGCAAGGATTCTTTAATATCTGCAAGTCAATCAATGTAATACAACACATTAACAAATTGAAAGATAAAAACCATATGATTATCTCAATAGATGCAGAGAAAGCCTTTGACAAAATTCAACACTCATTTATGATTAAAACTCTCCAGAAAGCAGGAATAGAAGGAACATACCTCAACATAATAAAAGCTATATATGACAAACCCACAGCAAGCATCACCCTCAATGGTGAAAAATTGAAAGCATTTCCCCTGAAATCAGGAACAAGACAAGGGTGCCCACTCTCACCACTACTATTTAACATAGTGTTGGAAGTTTTGGCCACAGCAATCAGAGCAGAAAAAGAAGTAAAAGGAATCCAGATAGGAAAAGAAGAAGTGGAACTCTCACTGTTTGCAGACGACATGATCCTCTACATAGAAAATCCTGAAGACTCTACCAGAAAATTACTAGAGCTAATCAATGAATATAGTAAAGTTGCAGGATATAAAATTAACACACAGAAATCCCTTGCATTCCTGTACACTAACAATGAAAAAACAGAGAAATTAAGGAAACGATACCATTCACCATTTCAACAAAAAGAATAAAATACTTAGGAGTATATCTCCCTAAGGAAACAAAAGACCTATACATAGAAAACTATAAAACACTGATGAAAGAAATCAAAGAGGACACAAACAGATGGAGAAACATACCGTGTTCATGGATTGGAAGAATCAATATTGTCAAAATGACTATTCTACCCAAAGCAATCTATAGATTCAATGCAATCCCTATCAAGCTACCAACGGTATTTTTCACAGAACTAGAACAAATAATTTCACAATTTGTATGGAAATACAAAAAACCTCGAATAGCTAAAGTAATCTTGAGAAAGAAGAATGGAACTGGAGGAATCAACCTGCCTGACTTCAGCCTATACTACAAAGCCACAGTCATCAAGACAGTATGGTACTGGCACAAGGACAGAAATATAGATCAGTGGAACAGAATAGAAAGCCCAGAGATAAATCCACGAACCTGTGGACACCTTATCTTCAACAAAGGAGGCAAGGATATACAATGGAAAAAAGACAACCTCTTTAACAAGTGGTCCTGGAAAAACTGGTCAACCATTTCTAAAACAATGAAACTAGAACACTTTCTAACACCATACACAAAAATAAACTCAAAATGGATTAAAGATCTAAATGTAAGACCAGAAACTATAAAACTTCTAGAGGAGAACATAGGCAAAACACTCTCTGACATAAATCACAGCAGGATCCTCTATGACCCACCTCCAAGAATATTGGAAATAAAAGCAAAAATAAGCAAATGGGACCTAATGAAACTTAAAAGATTTTGCACAAGAAAGGAAACTATAAGTAAGGTGAGAAGTCAGCCCTCAGATTGGGAGAAAATAATAGCAAATGAAGCAACAAAGGATTAATCTCAAAAATATACAAGCGACTCCTGAAGCTTAATTCCAGAAAAATAAATGACCCAATCAAAAAATGGGCCAAAGAACTAAACAGACATTTCTCCAAAGAAGACATACAGATGGCTAACAAACACATGAAAAGATGCTCAACGTCACTCATTATCAGAGAAATGCAAATCAAAACCACAATGAGGTACCATTACATGCCAGTCAGGATGGCTGCTATCCAAAATTCTACAAGCAATAAATGCTGGAGAGGGTGTGGAGAAAAGGGAACCCTCTTACACTGTTGGTGGGAATGCAAACTAGTACAGCCACTATGGAAAACAGTGTGGAGATTCCTTAAAAAACTGGAAATAGAACTGCCATATTACCCAGCAATCCCACTTCTGGGCATACACACCAAGGAAACCAGATCTGAAAGAGACACGTGTACCCCAATGTTCATTGCAGCACTGTTTATCATAGCCAGGACATGGAAACAACCTAGATGCCCATCAGCAGACGAATGGATAAGGAAGCTCTGGTACATATACACCATGGAATATTACTCAGCCATTAAAATGAATTCATTTGAATCAGTTCTAATGAGATGGATGAAACTGGAGCCCATTATACAGAGTGAAGTAAGCCAGAAAGATAAAGAACATTACAGCATACTAACACATATATATGGAATTTAGAAAGATGGTAACGATAACCCTATATGCAAAACAGAAAAAGAGACTCAGATGTACAGAACAGACTTTTGGACTCTGTGGGAGAAGGCGAGGATGGGATGTTTTGAGAGAATAGGATGTATATTATCTATAATGAAACAGATCACCAGCCCAGGTGGGATGCATGAGAGAAGTGCTCGGGCCTGGTGCACTGGGAAGACCCAGAGGAATCGGGTGGAGAGGGAGGTGGGAGGGGGGATCGGGATGGGGAATACATGTAACTCCATGGCTGATTCATGTCAATGTATGACAAAACCCACTGAAATGTTGTGAAGTAATTAGCCTCCAACTAATAAAAAATATATATATAAAATAAAATACAAAAATGTATGGTGAATCCATATATTATGTCTAGAGAAGAAATGACAATAAGGAAGGGAATTCCACCAGAAACAAGCAAGTAAACTTATCAGAAGAGAGATCTGACATCACACATGCAGAAGTTTCCACTCTTTCTTCACAGGAAAGGCTTTGGCCTTGATTCTGAGCCTTTATACTAATTCTAACAAAGTCAGTGATCTGGTTTTCAAGCCTGTAACAGCTAAAGACAGGAAGGGCACAGCTCTAGGCAAACCTAAGTGAGAGGTCATGAAAAGGCATATACCTTATAAACCAGGGAAATAAAAGGATCCTGTATGCCAGGCAGTGTTTCCACATATTACCTTCTACCTATTGCCAGGAAGTGATGAGGTGTAGGTGTCATTATCCCCACTTTACAGAGGCTGAGGCAGAAGTTTTGCTTGAGTGACTTCTCTAACTAGGTCACAGAGCTAGAAGTGATTGGCCTTGATTTGAATCCAGTTAGTCACTCAGTCATGTCTGACTCTTTGGACCCCATGGACTGTAGCCCACCAAGCTCCTCTGTCCATGGAATTCTCTAGGCAAGGAATACTCTCACATTGCAGACAGATTCTTTATCATCTGAGCCACCAGGGAAGCCTGTTGAATCCAGATATGTCTGAATTCAGAACTTGAGTTGTACCTAGTATCTGGGCATAGGAGGTTGTCTGCAGATGAATCCGGTTTCCCCAGATTTGGAAGTCGAAGTCATCACTCCATACTTCAACATGTATGTTTAGAGGTAGGGCCTTTAAAGAGGTAATGAAGTTAAAATGAGGAGCCAGTGAGAAGATGGCTGTCTATAAGCTGAGGGAAGAGGCCTCAGAAGTAACCAACTTTGTAGACCCTTTGACCTTGGACTTCCAGCCCCCAGAACTGGGAGCAAATACATTTCTTGGCTTAAATCACCCAGTCTATGGTACTTTGTTGTGGTGGCCCCAGCAAACTAATATAGAATTACTCAGGTAATTATTTTTTAGTTGCATAAACAGAAATAACACCCCTCCCACAAGGAAATCAACCTTGAATATTCACTGGGAGGACTAAAGCTGAAACTCTAATACTTTGGCCACCTGTTGTGAAGAGCTCACTCACTGGAAAAGACCCTGACGCTGGGAAAGGTCAAGGGCAGGAGAAGAAGGGGACGACAGAAGATGAGATGGTTGGATTGCATCACCAACTCAATGAACATGAGTTTGAGCAAACTCTGGGAGATAGTGAAGGACAGGGAAGCCTGAAGTGCTACAGACTATGGGATTGCAATGTGTTGGACATGACTTAGCAACTGAACAATACAAATATACGAGTACAAAGATAAATAATTTTTAAACATTTTTTTATTGAAGGATAATTGCTCTACAGAACTTTGTTGTTTTATGTCAAACCTCAACATGAATCAGCCATAAGTATACATATACCCACTCCCTTTTGAACTTCCCTCCCAATCCTACTCCTCTATGTTGATACAGAGCCCCTGTTTGAGTTTCTTAGCCATACAACAAATTCCCATTGGCTATCTATTTTACATATGGTAATGTAAGTTTTCATGTTACTCTTTTCATACATCTCACCCTCTCCTCTCCTCTCCCCATATCCACAAGTATATTCTCTATCTCTGATTCTCCATTGCTGCCCAGTGAGTAAATTCTTCAGTACCATTTTTCTAGATTCTGTATATATGTGTTAGAATACGATATTTACCTTTCTCTTTCTGACTCACTTCACTCTGTATAATAGGTTCTATGTTCATCCACCTCACTAGAACTGACTCAAATGCATTTCTTATATGTACCACAACTTCTTTACCCATTCATATGTTGATGGACATCTAGGTTGCTTCCATGTTCTAGCTGTTGGAAGTAGAGCTGCAATGAACAATGGGATACATGTGTCCTTTTCAATTTTGGTTTCCTCAGGGTTTAGGCCTAGGAGTGGGATTGCTTGGTCATATGGTGGTTTTATTCCTAGTTTTGTAAGGAATCTCCATACCATCTTCCATAGTGGCTATATCAATTTACATTCCCACCAACAGTGTAAGAGTGTTCCCTTTTCTCCACACTCTCTCCAGCATTTATCGTTTGTAGACTTTTTGATAATGGCCATTCTGACTGGTGTGAGGTGATATCTCATTGTAGTTTTGATTTGCATTTCTCTAATAATGAGCCGTGTTGAGCATCTTTTCATGTGTTTGTCAGCCATCTGTATGTCTTTTTGGAGAAATGTCTGTTTAGGTCTTTTTCCCACTTTGTGATTGGGTTGTTTGTTTTTCTAGCATTGAGTTGTATGAGCTGCTTGTATATTTTGGAAATTAATCCTTTGTCAGTTGTTTTATTTGCTATTATTCTCTCCCATTCTAAGGGCTGTCTTTTCACCTTGCTTAGAGTTTCCTTTGCTGTGCAAAAGCTTTTAAGTTTAATCAGGTCCCACTTGTTTCCTTCTGTTTTTATTTACATTACTCTATGAGAAACGCTGGGCTGGAAGACTCACAGGTTGGGATCAAGATTGGCAGGAGAAATATCAATAACCTCAGATAGGCAGATGATACCACCCTTATGGCAGAAAGTGAAGAGGAACTAAAAAGTCTCTTGATGAAAGTGAAAGAGGAGAGTGAAAAAGTTGGCCTAAAGCTCAACATTCAGAAAACTAAGATCATGGCATCTGGTCCCATCACTTCATGGGAAATAGATGGGGAAACAGTGGAAACAGTGTCAGACTTTATTTTTTGGGGCCCCAAAATCACTGCAGATGGTGATTGCAGCCATGAAATGAAAAGACACTTACTCCTTGGAAGGAAAGTTATGAGCAACCTAGATAGCATATTAAAAAGCAGAGACAATACTTTGTCAGCAAAGGTCCATCTAGTCAAGGCTATGGTTTTTCCAGTGGTCATTATGGATATGAGAGTTGGACTGTGAAGAAAGCTGAGCACCGAAAAATTGATGCTTTTGAATTGTGGTGTTGAAGAAGACTCTTGAGAGTCCCTTGGACTGCAAGGAGATCCAACCAGTCCATCCTAGAGGAGATCAGTCCTGGGTGTTCATTGGAAGGACTGATGCTGAAGCTGAAACTCCAATACTTTGGCTACCTCATGTGAAGAGTTGACTCATTGGAAAGGACCCTGATGCTGGGAGGGATTGAGGACAGGAGGAGAGGGGATGACAGAGGGTGAGATGGCTGGACGGCATCACAGACTCGATGGACATGAGTTTGAGTAAACTCCGGGAGTTGGTGATGGACAGGGAGGTCTGGCGTGCTGCGATTCATAGGGTCTCAAAGAGTGGGACACGACTGAACAACTGAACTGAACTGAACTGAGGAGGTGGATCATAGTGGATCTTGCTTTAATTTGTGTCAGCAAGTGTTTCTGCCTGTGTATTCCTCCAAGAGTTTTATAGTTTCTGGTCTTACACTTAGGTCTTTAATCCACTTTGAGTTTAATCTTTGTGTATGGTATTAGAAAGTGTTCTAATTTCATTCTTTTACATGTAACTGTTCAGTTTTTCCAGCACCATTTATTGAAGAGGCTGTCTTTGCCCAAGAGGCTACTCTTGCCTCCTTTGTCAAATATAAGGTACCCATAGGTGCATGGGTTTATTTCTGGGCTCTATCTTGTTCCATTGGTCTATATTTCTGTTTTTGTGCCAGGACCATACTGTCTTGATGTCTGTAGCTTTGTAGTATAACCTGAAATCAGGAAGGCTGATTCCTCCAGCTCCTTTCTTCTTTCTCAAGACTGCTTTGGCTATTCAGGGTCTTCTGTGTTTCCATATGAATTGTGAAATTTTTTGTTCTAGTTCTGTGAAAAATGTCATTGGTAATTTGATAGGGATCACACTGAATCTGTGGATCGTGTTTGGTAGTGTAGTCATTTTCACAGTATTGATTCTTCCTACCCAGGAACATGGACTATGTCTCCATCTGTTTATGTCATCTTTGATTTCTTTCATTAATGTCTTATAATTTTCTGTGTACAGTTCTTTTGTCTCCTTAGGTAAGTTTATTCCTAGATATTTATTCTTTTTGTTGCAATGGTGAATGGGATTGATTCCTTAATTTTCTTAAATCTTTCTGATAATTCATTGTTAGTATATAGAAATGCAAGTGATTTCTGTGTATTGATTTTGCATCCTGCAACTTTTTAAAATTCACTGATTAGCTCTAGTAATTTTCTGATACTATCTTTAGGGTTTTCAATGTACAGTATCTTGTCATCTGCAAATGGTGAGAGCTTTACTTCTTTTTTTCCAATCTGGATTCTTTTTATTTCTTTTTCTTCTCTGATTGCTGTAGTTAGGACTTCCAGAACTATGTTGAATAATAGTGGTGAAAATGGACACCCTTGTCTTGTTCCTGATCTTGGGGGGAATGCTTTCAGTTTTTCACCATTGAGAGTAATGTTTACTGCAGGCTTATCATGTATGGCCCTTACTATGTTGAGGTAGGTTCCTTCTATGCCCATTTTTGGAAGAGTTTTAATCATAAATGGGTGCTGAATTTTGTCAAAGGCTTTTTCTGCTTCTATTGGGATGATCATATGGTTTTTATCTTTCAATTTGTTAATATGGTGTATCACATTTATTGATTTGTGTATATTGAAGAATCCTTGCATCCCTGGAATAAACCCAACTTGATCATGGTGTATGAGCTTTTTGATGTGTTGCTGAATTTTGTTTGCTAAAATTTTGTTGAGGATTTTTGCATCTATGTTCAACAGTGATATTGGCCTGTAGTTTTGTTTGCTTGTGTTGTTTTTGTCTGGTTTTGGTATCAGGGTGATGGTGGCCTCGTAGAATGAGTTTGGAAATGTTCCTTCCTCTGAAATTTTTTGAAAGAGTTTTAGAAGGATAGGCATTAATTCTTTTCTGAATGTTTGATAGAATTCTCCTGGGAAGCCATCTGATCCTGGGCTTTTGTTTTTTGGGAGATTTTTTTAAAATCACAGCTTCAATTTCAGTGCTTGTAATTGGGTTGTTCATAATTTCTATTTCTTCCTGGTTCAGTCTTGGAAGATTGAACTTTTCTAAGAATCTGTCCATTTCTTCCAGGTTATCCATTTTATTGCCGTATAGTTGTTCATAATAGTCTCTTATAATCCTTTGTGTTTCGGCGTTGTCTGTTGTAACCTCTCCTTTTTCATTTCTAATTTTGTTGATTTGATTCTTCTCTCTTTTGTTCTTGATGAGCCTGGCTAAAAGCTTGTCAATTTTGTTTATCTTCTCAAAGAACCAGCTTTTAGTTTTATTAATCTTTACTATTGTTTATTTCATTTCTTTTTCATTTCTTTCTGCTCAGATCTTTATGATTTCTATCCTTCTACTAATTTTGGAGTTTTATTGTTCTTCTTTTTCCAGTTGTTTTAGGTGTAAAGTTAGGTTGTCTATTCAATGTTTGTCTTATTTCTTGAGGTAGGATTGTGTTGCTATAAACTTCCCTCTTAGAACTGCTTTTGCTGCCTCCCATAGGTTTTGAGTTATCATGTTTTCTTTGTCATTTGCTTCTAGAAATTTTTTGATTTCCCTTTTGATTTCTTCAGTAACCTGTTGGTTATTTAGAAACATGTTGTTTAGTCTCCATGTGTTTTTGTTTCTTACAGATTTTTCTTGTAAGTGGTATCTAGTCTCGAAGCCTTGTGGTCAGAGAAGATGCTTGATATGATTTCAACTTTCTTAAATTTACTGAGGCTTAATTTGTGACCTAGGATGTGGTCTTTGAGAATGTTCCATGTGTACTTGAGAAGAAGGTGTCATCTTCTGCATTTGGATGGAATGTCCTAAAGATATCAATGAGATCCATCTCATCTAATGTATCTTTTAAGACTTGTGTTTCCTTATTCATTTTCTGTTTTGATGATCTGTCCGTTAGTGTGAGTGGGGTGTTAATGTCACCTACTATTTTTATGGTACTGTCAATTTCTCCTTTTATGTCTGTTAGTGTATTGAGGTGCTCCTATGTTGGGTGCATAGATATTTACAATTGTCAGGTCTTCCTCTTGGACTGACCCCTTGATCATTCTGCAGTGTCCTTCCTTATCTCTTGTAATATTCTTTATTTTAAGGTCCATTTCTGTCTGATATGAGGATTGCTACTCCATCATTGTTTTGCTTCGCATTTGCTTGGAATGTATTTTCCATCCTCTCACTTTCAGTCTATATGTGTCTTTAGGTCTGAGGTGGATTTCTTGTAGACAGCATATATATGGGTCTTTTATTTTTTTTTTGGTATCCATTCAACCAGTCTGTATCTTTTGGTTGGAGCATTTAATCCATTTACATTTAAAGTAATTATTGATAGATATGTTCCTGTTGCCATTTTCTTAATTGTTTGGGGTTGATTTTGTAGATTTTTTTTCTTCTGTTGTATTTCTTGGGTGTATAAGTCCCTTTAACTTTTGTTGTAAAGCTGGTTTGGTGGTACTGAATTCTTTTAATGTTTGTTTGTCTGGAAAGTTTTTGATTTCTCCATCAATTTTGAATCAGATCCTTGATGGGTATAGTAATCTTAGTCGTAGATTAGTCCCTTTCAGTACTTTAAATATATCCTGCCATTCCCTTCTCACCTGCAGAGTTTCTGCTGAAAGATCAGCTGTTATATGTATGAAGTTTTCCTTATATGTTACTTGATGCTTTTCCCATCTGCTTTTAGTGTTGTTTCTTTGTGTTTAGTCTTTGTTAGTTTGACTAGTATGTGCCTTGGTGTGTTTCTCCTTGGGTTTATCCTTTATGGGAGCCTTTTGCCTCTTGGACTTGATTGACTATTTTTTCCATGTTGGGGAAATTTTCAACTATAATCTCTTCAAAAATTTTCTCATACCCTATTTTTCCTCTTCTTCTGGGACCCCTGTAATTCGAATGTTGGTGCATTTGATATTGTCCCAGAGGTCTCTGTGACTATCCTTGTTCTTTTCATCCTTTTTACTTTATTCTGGCCTTCAGAAGTTATTTCCACCATTTTATCTTCCAGCTCACTGATTCGTTTTTCTGCTTCAGATATTCTTCTATTGATTCCTTCCAGAGTGTTTTTAATTTCAGTAACTGTGTTGTTTGTCTCTGTATGTTAATTTTTTACTTCTTCTAGATCTTGTTAATTGATTCTTGTATTTTCTCCATTTTGTTTTTAATGTTTTTGATCATCTTTACTACCATGATTCTGTATTCTTTTTCAGGTAGTTTGCCTATTTCCTCTTCGTTTATTTGGACTTCTGTGTTTCTAGTTTGTTCCTTCATTTGTGTAATATTTCTCTGCCTTTTCATTATATATATATTTATATACATATATATATCTTTTTTTTAAGTTATTGTGTTTGAGGTCTCCTTTTCCCGGGCTTCAAGGTTGAATTCTTACTTCCTTTTGGTTTCTGCCCTCCTAAGATTGGTCCAGTGGTTTGTGTGAGCTTTGTATGGGGTGAGATTTGTGCTGAGTTTTTTCTGTTTGTTTTTTCTCTGATGGACAGGGCTGAGTGAGGTGGTGATCCTGTCTGCTGATGATTGGGTCTGTATTTCTGTTTTGTTTGGTGTTTGGATGAGGGTCCTGCACAGGGTGCTCCTGGTGGCTGGGTGATGCAGGTCTTGTATCCAGTGGTCTCCTTTCTGTGAGCTCTCACTCTCTGACACTCCCCAGGGTTAGTCTGGGGTCTTGGAGTCGGTGCTCCCACTCCAAAGGCTCAGGGCTTGATCTGTGGTCAGGATCGAAGATTCCACAAGTGGTTTGTTATGGCATTAGTGAGATTAAAACAAATACTCCCAAATGAGAAACTAAAGAAACCCAGACAAATGGCAGTTACAAAATCAGGCAAATAGTAATTAAAATAATGGAATATATGCATATACACATACACCCATAAGCAAAGTCAAAACAGTCCAACAAAAATAAAGTGCAGTAGATTGATGCATCAAACAGAGAAATCAAAAATTATATCCACCAGTGAAGAACAAAACTAACTAAAGCACAAATCCAAAAACAAAAATAAAGCAAAGTGCCAAGTGGGGAATAAAGCAATGAAAACAAAACTAACAAATATGTTGAGAGGAAAGGAAAGAAAGAAAAAAGAGAAAGAATAAATATGCAGAGTTAAATAGAGGTAGATGAAGAAGATTTATATATATTAAAAGATTAACTGCAAGGGGAAGAGTACAGTGGGAAAGGTAAACAAACAAATAGATGTAGAAAAAATATAATAGGTTTAAAAAATTAAAATTATAAAAAAGAGAAAAGAAAAAAATGGAAAACTCCACAGAACTGCAAAAGCCCAACATAAAGGGACATGTTTATAACAACAATAAAAATTGTATCTGAATATACACATATACATGTACACCCATAAGCAAAATCAAAACCGTCCAACAAAAATAAAGTACGATAGGCTGACCCAGCAAACAAAGGAAACCAAAAATTATATCTGCCAGTTAAGAACAAAACTAACTAAGGCACAAAGTGGAAAATGAAACTAAAGCAAGGTGCCAAGTGGGGAATAAAATGATGAAAATAAAACTAACAAATATGTTAAGAGGAAAGGAAAGAAAGAAGAGATGTGCAAAGTTAAACAGAGGTAGATAAAGAAGATTTATATACATTAAAGGTTAACTGCAAGCGGAAAAGGATAGTAGGAAAAGCAAACAAAGGAATAAATATAGAAAAAAATAAGAGGTTTAAAACTTAAAAAAAGAGAAAGAAAGAAAAAAAAAAAGGAAAATTCCACAGAGCTGCAAAAGCCCAACACAGAGGCAGAGGTTTATAACTACAATAAAAAATGTGACTGCGGGGGGGAAAAAAAGCTCAAAAGCTTAATTAGATTTCATAGTGCCAAGAAAATCAACAACTACAACAGGGGGGGAAAGAAAAAGGAAAAAAAAAATCCAAAAGAATCTACAGAACAAGTACAAACATAAGAATAATAAATGTTTCTCTTGAGTCACTGCTGTCAGAGTCCCTTCCCTCGCTGGGCGTCACCGTCCACCTCACCTCCCCGGGATGCCCTCCGACACTGCTGGTCTCTGGACCTGCTGTGCGGGCCGCTCAGGTTCTAACCTGGTCCTGCTCCTGTGTGTTCTCGCCTCCGATGTCCATAGCTGTCAGAGCTAGTGCATTTTCTTTTGTGGGAGCTCTCAGTGGCCTTTTATCTATTCCACATATAAATGTTTAGTTGTTTAGTTCATCGTGTGGATTTAATCTGCAGCTTGTACAGCTGCTGGGAAGGTTTTGGGTCTTCTTCCTTAGCCACACTGCGCCTGGATTTCAATTGTGGTTTCATTTCCGCCTCTGCATGTGGATTGTCCACTGGGGTTTAGCTCCTGAGGCTGCCCTGGAAGACGTTGGTTTGGCCAGGTGTGGAGGTGGTGCGCTGCTTGGGTCACAGGGGTTCTGGTAGCACAGGTACTCAGAGGTGTTGGCAGCTATGGCAGCAGGAAATACAGTGCTCTAGAAGGGTATGGCAACCAGTGTCGGCCAGTGCACTCCAGTATTTTTGCCTGGAGAACCCCCTGACAGAGAAGCCTGGCAGGCCACAGTCTACAGGGCTGCAAAGAGTTGGACACGACCTAAGGTACCCTGTGAGCATAGACGCAAGGTGTTTTTTTGTTGCCTGTGGCAGCTCTGCATGAAGGTGGTGCAGCGGCCTGGCTTTCGGGGACCCTGGTGGTGCAAAGTGTGCAGGGACACGGACTGCCTCTGCTGCAGAAGTTATGGCCCTTTTTTCGTGCCTCTTGTAGCTGGCGATCAGAAGCCTCCTTGGCCAGTCTTTCTCTGCAGCTCCCGCCCCGTTCAGGCACTCAGAGGGCTCCCTTGCCTGGGGTCCTTCTCTGTTGTTCCGCATCAGGCCCATAGAGGGGGCCCCCCGGCTGGGGCCCTACTCTGTAGTTCAGTGCGTCAGGCACTTAAAGAGGCTCCCTGGGTGGGGTCCTACCCTGCAGTTCTGTGCTGCCGTGTGGGGAGAGAGGCTGTGGTGATGGCTCCACCCCCTACGCGTGACTCAGCAGTATCGCCTTGCTTCCATGGCTGCCCCGGCTTTCCTCCACAGGCGTTTCCCACCACAGTCTCCTCCCTCACATCCCTCGATCCGTCTCTCCACAGTCACCAGCAGCCCTCGCCCTGGGATTGCTCCACAATGCCTAAACTCCAGCTCCCAGCCCTTGTGCCTTCCAGGGGATCTGCGTCCCTGTCCGGGATGTGCGTGGCTGCAGCAAGGACTGTCTGATTCTCATTCCATTTATGCTGCCACATATCAGCTGTTTCATCTCAGCCTGAAGTGTTTCTCTTCTGACTCGGACAGTTGCCCCGATGTGGGGGTCAGACCCCTGCTTCCGTTCCCCCACCTGCTGAGGGCAGGTCCAGTCCTACTAACACTCCTGTTTTTCCCCCTAGTTCCTTCATCCTACCGAGTTTTGCGTGGTTCTGTATACTCTTTTCTGCTGGTCAGGTCCTCCTGTCCGCTCTCGGCTGGTGTTCTGAGTGCACTTCTGTGTCTGAAGGTGTCTTCCTGATGTATCCACAGAGAGATGTGCTGCACGTCCACCTCCTCCTCCGCCATCTTGCTCTCCCTCAGAAATAACTTTTAATGTCCTTAGTATTGTGGCCAACATTTTCATATGCTTGGTTTGGACATCCTTGTTTTATTATAGAACACAGTTTAGTAATTGATAGAATTGAAATATATTGAATTGATTATTGAAATCTCAAGAACAATACTACAACATGCTTAAGAAAGCAGAGAGGCATGTGATAAATTTTAGAAATATTTCCACCCAGTGATGATCAAAGAGTAGATACTAGTTTTTAATGTATAAACCCAGGCCTATCTATAGAATATCAGTCCTTTAGTATTTTTTTCAAGACTATAAATCTGCTGTTATCGGTACCTATTTTATGACACCTGGGACATACTGTTATGGTCATAAATGACAGTATCTTTAAAGAAATGATGTGTTGCTTTTATGACCTAACTGCACGTCTTGTGAAGAATACAATCTTCAGTTTTCCCAGTCGCCTCGGCGGAAGCCTGATGCGGGCACGTGGTTTTATGGCGCCGCTTGTCAGATGACAGTTGGGGCGATGCACCTGTTGTGTGTGGAGGAGGAGTGTGCCGCAAGGTTGGAGCAAGTTGAATTGCTGATGCTCAACTGTTTGGGCCCATAGCAACATCCACTTCACATAGGTTGACTCGCTGCAATGTGGTTTCAAGCATAGAGATGAATCATCCACACTGTATTCTCTCCATGGCCGAGTGTCTCTCCCCTGAGTGTCCCGGGCTAGATTTTGTCCTCAAGAGACATCATCTTATCCTGCTGCTGCTGCTGCTGCTGCTGCTGCTAAGTCGCTTCAGTCGTGTCCAACTCTGTGCAACCCCGTAGACGGCAGCCCACCAGGCTCCCCTGTCCCTGGGATTCTCCAGGCAAGAACACTGGAGTGGGTTGCCATTTCCTTCTCCAATGCATGAAAGTGAGAAGCGAAAGTGAAGTCGCTTAGTCGTGTCCGACTTTTAGTGACCCCACGGACTGCAGCCTACCAGGCTCCTCCGTCCATGGGATTTTCCAGGCAAGAGTACTGGAGTGGGCTGCCATTGCCTTCTCCGTCATCTGATCCTAGCTGTGGCCAAATCCATGAAATACTGAGATGCTTTGCTTCTCCATCGACTGTTGTGTCATCACACTGCCTGTTACTGGCGGGAGACAAAGGCTGTCTCTCTTCTGAAAAGCAGGCAACTTTGAAGGTGTCTTCTTCACCCCATGATGTTTCTTTTTCTCTCTGGGACTCAGCTGGTGCTCAGACTTTCTCTGTTTCTTGTCCTTAGAGTTGGTGGCCACTCTGTGTCAGGGCAGGGCCGTGCTCCTGACCTGAGGCTGAAATGGAGAAGCGGGGCAGGTTGTCAGATTTCCTGTTTCACATTTTCAACAAATATAAAAACTATAGTTTAAAAAAAACAAATACCACATTTTTGCTTGAGTCTCCTAGGTTTCTCCTTGCTCTTTTCTGGTATATTTCTTTGTTTGATCATTTAAGTCAGGATGGTGGAAGTATAATTTATATATGAGAAAGTATATCATTTTTTAAAAACTGGAGTATAATTGCTTTACAATGTTGTGTTAATTTCTGCTGTACAACGAAGTGGATCAACTATATGTTTACATATATTCCCTCCCTCTTGGACCTCCCTCCCATCCCAGCCTCCATCCCATCCCTTTAGGTCATCACAGAGCACCCAGCTGAGCTTCCTGTGCTATATAGCAGCTTCCTGCTAGCTAGCTATTTTACACATGGTAGCATTTATTTGTCATTCCCAGTCTCCCAGTTTGTCCCACCCTCCCTCTCCCCGCTGTGACAATATGTCTGTCCATATGAGAAAATATATATTTTTAAGTATATATATAGGGCTTCCCTCATAGCTCAGCAGGTAAAGAATCCGCCTGCAATGCAGGAGACCCCATTTCAATTCCTGGGTCGGGAAGATCTGGAGAAGGGACAGGCTGCCCACTCCAGTATCCTTGGGCTTCCCTGGTGACACAGCTAATAAAAGAATCCACCTGCAATTTGGGAGACCTGGGTTAGATCCCTGAGTTGGGAAGATCCCCTGAAGAAGGGAAAGGCTACCCACTCCAGTATTCTGGCCTGGAGAATTCCATGAACTGTGTAGTCCATGAGGTCACAAAGAGTCAGACATGACTGAGCGACTTTCACTTCCACTTTTAAGTATATAGCTATATGGTGGGAAAATGCAGACAACTGTGTACTGTAAAAGGATATCTTTTCCCATTTGTACGGACATGTGACATGGGGGAAAGGGAGGGTGGGAAGAGCTGGAAGTTTAGGATTTTCTCACCAGGGCCGTCCCAGGTGGCGCCAATAGTAAAGAACCCGCCTGCCACTGCAGGAGATGTAAGAGACACCGGTTCCATCCTTGGGTTGGGAAGATCCCTTGGAGAAAGAAATGGCAACGCACTTCAGTATTCTTGCCTGGGGAATTTCATGAACAGAGGAGCCTGGTGGGGCTACAGTCCATGGAGCCACAAAGTGCTGGACACCGCTGAAGCAGCTTAGCATGCACACACGCCTTGGTTATGCCCGTGTGTGTGTGCGTGTGTGCGTGTGTGTTTGTGATGATCGTTTTCCTACCAACATAATCAAGATACAGAATACATCCATCATCCTACAATTTCTTTATGCCCTTTTGTAGTTACTTTCTTCTACCCAAAGTCAGAAACTGGCAACTACTTTGCTTTATCTTTTCTAGGATGTCATATAGATGAAATTATATGGTATGCCAAAAAAAGTGCAGCAGGGGTTGGAGGTTTAGAGGGGTTGCATCTGAAAGGATTGTATGATTTTTCTGCTTGAGCACAAATCAGACCAGCAGGGCTTGTCTGTTATTTTTTTTTTTTTTTATAGCTGTGCTCATGTTTCCCTTCTAGATCTTATAAAACAGAATCAGTTCTTATATTAAAGAGATTAATTGAGTTCTGTTAGACATGGGTAGTGTTTTTTAATTGGCTTCCATATGCTGAATCCCAGATCAGAGTCCCACTGTTCGCCTTAACTACTTGGGCTCACGTTGACTTGTTCTGTGAAACCAAAGCCTGCCTTCTGAAGTCTGGGTGGATTGGTACCCGGTGATGAGATTTAAGCAGAAAGCTTCTAGGGGACTCAGAGACCCAATTCACACAGTGTCACTATAACCCTGACTGGTGGGTGGGTGCAGAGCAGAGACAACAAAATCACACAGAATTTTAGAAACTGCTAGTTTTCATTTCTCTTGAGTGTCGTCCATAGATTACACATGAGAATAAGAGTTGGAGCCTCTGATGATAATGTCTGGCCCTTGATGCTGTGGTGCCTCCATGAACCAAGTTAAGCTGTTTAATCAGGTCAGTGCCTCAGCAGCCCCTGGTTTATTTGGATCTTCTAAAGCCAAACATACTGGTGAGCCTTCTGCTTCTTGGCTGTCAGTGTGTGTGTGTGTGTGTGTGTGTACATGTGTGTACATGTGTATATGTGTACCACCTTCTATCTGAATCTTCCATTCGTCTGTTACTGGCTACCCACTCCAGTATTCTGGCCTGGAGAATTCCATGAACTGTGTAGCCCATGGGGTCACAAAGAGTCAGACATGACTGAGCGACTTTCACTTCCACTTTTAAATATATAGCTATATGGTGGGAAAATGCAGACAACTGTGTACTGTAAAAGGATATCTTTTCCCATTTGTACGGACATGTGACATGGGGAAAAGGGAGGGTGGGAAGAGCTGGAAGTTTAGGATTTTCTCACCAGGGCCGTCCCAGGTGGCGCCAATAGTAAAGAACCCGCCTGCCATTGCAGGAGATGTAAGAGACACCGGTTCCATCCTTGGGTTGGGAAGATCCCCTGGAGAAAGAAATGGCAATGCACTTCAGTATTCTTGCCTGGGGAATTTCATGGACAGAGAAGCACTTACCACCTGGTACTGACATTTGTTTTCCTATCTGACCTCTCCCAAGAGCTGTCTTGAGGATAAGCACATTCTCAGTCTGCTTTGCATCCCCAGCCTCTGTAGGTCCTCAGGAAATAGCAGCCCACTCTGGTATTCTTGCCTGGAGACTCCCATGGGCAGAGGAGCCTGGTGGGCTACAGTGACTTAGCAGCAGCATGTGCAATTTAAGGCACATTTCTTCACGCATCAGAGCCTGTTTCCTTGTCTGGAAAATGAGGAAGGTTCTAAAGATGTTTCAAGAGACCTTAGATATGATCTTGTTGCCTTAATGGGGAAACTGAGTCGTAAAGTGCTTTAATAACTTTTGAAGTTATTCATATTGTTGACTGAAAAGTTTTGCACCATCTAAAAGTTGAGAATTCTATGGTCATATTGAGGACTTAAAGCCTGGGGCACAGTATCTCAGATAACTGAGAGACTGTTCTGAAGGAGGAACCAGGATATAAGGGAGTTTTTGCAACAAAGACCAGGTAGTCAGAACATCAAAAAGTTACCATTAACTAAGGAAAAGCAGACATCTCAGGTTAAGGAATTTAGTGCTTTTCTGTGTATGGGAAGATGCACAAGTCTGGGCTCATTGAAACCATTCCTTTGATTTCTATCTCAATTCTTTGGGGCCGGCATCCTGTGCTTCTTTCTAACCCTGAATCACCTCCAGGGTGCATGGTGGGCGGCTGTAACTGGTGGCTTGATGGCTGTAGCAGCCTTTGTTTACTGATATATAGCAGGCAACATTTTTTACCCACAATACAAAAGCAGTTGTATTATAATACTGTACCTATTATAATATTGTATCTAATGTCTACTCACTGCCCTGTGAAGGGCCTTAGGTTATCTATAGGAAAGACAAGGGGATTCTTCACCCAGAGTTTTTTGTTTCTTGGGGGTTTTTTGGCTGTGCTAGGTCTTTGTTGCAGCTCTCAAGTTTTCTCTAGTTGGAACACGGGCTTAGTTGCCCTGCTGCGTGTGGGATCTTAGTTCCCCAACCAGGGATCAAACCCACATCTCTGCATTGGGGATCTTGCCTTCCTAGATGTGTCTGTCTAGCAGAGGGAGAAATGCGGGAAACAAGATAACTGAAATACATAGCACTTACTGTGGGGAAAATCTAAGGAGAAACATTCTGCAGCAGAGGAAACCAGGGTGCAAGGAAGCGTGGATTAGTGTGCGCTCCAGGTGGAGTGGGGTCTAGGAAAGGTGGTCTTTGATGAGGAAGCCAAAAGCCTTACCGAGGAGATGGCCTTTGAGTAAAGAGCCGAAGGAGGTGGGAGGGCATTATACAGCTATTTGGTGAACTGTGTTCCAGGACCAGGTCCCCATGTTGGAGGGGCTGGAAGCCACTGTGACCGGAGCCCAGCGCATGGGGAGTGATGGGGCACATGGTGAAGGATGTCATGTCCCTGTTTAATTGCCAAGTCGTGTCCAGCTCTTGTATCCCCAGAGACTGTTGTCCCCCAGCCTTCTCTGTCCATGGGGTTTTCTTTCCCAGGCAAGAGTACTGGAGTGAGTTGCCATTTCCTTCTCCAGGGGATCTTCCCGACCCAGGGATCAGACCCATGTCTTCTGCACTGGCAGATGGATTCTTGACCACTGAGCCACCACAGAAGCCCTGGAGGATGTCACAGGCCACTGCCAAGCCTCGGGCTGTTCTCTCAGCGAGGTCGAAAGCCCTGGGAGATTTTGAGCAAAGGGCGGTGGAGCTCAGTGGTGAGAGTGGTTGGAGTTCGTGCACCTATCGGTAATAGAACCAAGAGGGTTTGCTGATGGATTGGACATGATTCGTGAGACAGAGTGGTCAAGAGGGGCCCCAGGGTTTTCGGTCTGAGCCCCTGACCACGTGGAGATGTGAGGAAAGCCGGGGAAGGATCAGGTGTTGGCCTGCTGAACTCGAAATCCCTCCTGGGTGTCCAGGGGTCTCCAGGAAGCATGCTCTCACCCCAGCATGGTGGTCCCGGGGAGACTGTAACTGTGTTTGCTCAGTGGGCCGAGATTTCCACACACGTCCTTTATCTGATGGCAAGAGGTTGAGGACTTGCAAGGGGTGATCTCTGAGCTTGTCCTTGAAGGAGAGAGAGTATCCTTAAATAGAAAAGAGGAAAAAGAACTCAGATTGAAAATGTGAATTCTTGTGAAACAGATCACCAGGCTGGATGCATGAGACAAGTGCTCGGGCCTGGTGCACTGGGAAGACCCAGAGGAATTGGGTGGAGAGGGAGATGGGAGGGGGAATCGGGATGGGGAACACGTGTAAATCCATGGCTAATTCATTTCAATGTATGACAAAACCCACTACAATATTGTAAAGTAATTAGCCTCCAACTAGTAAAAATAAATGGGAAAAAAAAAAAAGAAAATGTGAATTCTTTGGGCTGAGTTGCCCTTTGATGATTGCATTTAACCGTAGTTTAAACTCTGTACTTCAACCTCCAGGCTAGGAAAGAGCATCTAAATTATTATAATGTTTTCTTTTTTTAAAAAATTTATTTGTTTTCTATTTTAGTATTGCATGTGCATGTGGAAAACGGTGGGGGGGAGCAGAAGGATTTGCTTCATATTTTCTTAAGTTTAACGATAGTATATTTAGTACTTGATAATAGTTCAATGTAAAATTTACGTTATATATTTTCAAAGAAACAACACATACAATGTACAATCTTCAGTACATTTTTTTTTTTTTTTTTAGGAGCAGCTAACATCAAAGTTAGATGATGTTAACTAACATTAGAGTTAGATTATGTTAACTGACAGTCAGCTCCCAGTCTTGTTTTTGCTAGTCAAGGCTGTGGTTTTTCCAGTAGTCATGTATGGATGTGAGAGTTGCACTATAAGGAAAGCTGAGTGCTGAAGAATTGATGCTTTTGAACTGTGGTGTTGGAGAAGACTCTTGAGAGTCCCTTGGACTGCAAGGAGACCCACTCAGTCCATCCTGAAGGAAATCAGTCCTGAATATTCATTGGAAGGACTGATGTTGAAGCTGAAACTCCAATACTTTGGCCACCTGATGTGAAGAGCTGACTCATTTGAGAAGACCCTGATGCAGGAAAGATTGAAGGTGGGAGGAAAAGGGGACGACAGAGGATGAGATGGTTGGATGGCATCACCAACTCAATGGACATGAGTTTGAGTAAACTCCAGGAGTTGGTGATGGGCAGGGAGGCCTGGCATGCTGCAGTCCATGGGGTTGCAAAGAATCGGATACGACTGAGCAACTGAACTGAACTGAACATCAAAGTTACTGTTCCATCAAAGTTACTAGGTCGTTTCTGTTTTTAGGAAGTAAATAAGAAGAACATGATTTCCCGCCCCCCACCCAGGGATCTAGACATTTTAGAAGTCTATCAGCTTCAAATAAACACATTTACAGTTTGTAACAGATGGGAAAATTATCATGTGACTCTGAAAACCACTTAAGTAATTTTCACTTCTTCAGAGTATTTTGTTTTTTATGTTTACTGAATTACCACTTGAAATGATCCCATTTGTATAACATAGTTCCCTGCTCATGGCTGATCCTGGTCTGAGTATCCTTTTCTTTTTCTCAGAAAAAAAAAAAAAATTTTTTTTTATGTCTCCTTCACTTGTGCATAGCAGGAAAGAAAGTGGAAAATTTGAAACTAGAATTGAAAGGTTAAAACAGTCTTGTAACTTCAATTCTTCAAATATTTGAATACCAGTTGCCAAGGCATTCAATTATTTAAAGACTGGTTAGGTGGATTACGTTAATTAAAGCAGCAGGAGAGGCTGTTCCACAGCTGCCTGGGTGTCAGACGCCCCACTGAAAAGTTCTGGAGCCCCCACATCACGACCTACCCGCCCCCAGTGCTGTGACATGAGCCAGGCAGCAAGACAGCCCCCGGCCGGCGACACAGATGCAGCGCCCAGCGGGGTGTGCAGAGCCCGCCCTCACCCCCACCAGGGGGACTGGCAGTCTGCCACTCCTGTGCCCCATCGCCATGATGCATCTTGTGTTTAAAGATGGAGAGAAAGGATGAAACTGAAATTAACAAAAACAGTGACAAAAATGCGAACTCCTATTAGTAGTTTATGGAACATGATCTAAATCTGCATTTGTTCTCGCGGCTCTGGCTGAACACCTGTGACTTGAAAAAATCATCTGAAAGAGCCTAAAAAGACACATTTGCCACCTGAATTTCCTCTCTTACTTCAGTCACAACTGAGTTTGGTGTTGATCGTTGCTGGCCATCCCCTGCCCTCTCAGGGCTATTTCATGCCACCTAGGGCTGGTGGGGGGAGTATGTGTCCAGGAGTTTCTCTTGCTGACCCGGTGTGGCCCTCTGCACTGTCCACATGGCCAGCCAAGGGCAGTGTTCCTCCTAGTCGTGAGCAGGGCTGGCTTTCCCTCACTAGCCCGGGGAGTGGAGCTGTGGAATAGGATTGTCCTCAGTGGTACCAGACTGAATTAATATGACAGAGTGTAGAGTGATGAGTGAAAAAGTGAGAATCACGAATTATTTAACATTTTTAGGATTTTTCAGATGTACTGAGTGACTCAATATAGACTTCAGTCAATGTTACTTAAAGTGTTCTTTGAAAAACTTTAAAAAGTGAGCCCAGGGGCTTGAGTAAAAGGTGATGGGTTGGGTGGTGTAAAAACCTTGATCAGGAGAACAGAAGGAGTCATCGTTAGCAGGAATCCATTGATGATTTCTCCAGAGGTCAGTTGTTTCTCTGTGCAGTGAAGGGGCTAAGCTTCTCCTCCAGCTCTGAAGTCCTGTATGGTCCTAGGTCTTGGGAGTGTCTACTGAATGCTTATATACCACGCCCCACATATGGAGCCACATACAAATCCTAAAAGTCAGGACCTCTCTGGTGGTCCAGTGGTTAAGACTTTGCCTTCCAGTGCGTAGGGTGCAGGCTCAGTCCCTGGGTGGGCAGCTGAGATCCCACATGCCAAAAAATCCAGAACATAAACAATAGAAGTAACATTGTAAGAAATTCAGTAAAGACTTTAAAAAGATCTTAAATGATCCACATCACACACAAAAAAAAATCTTAAGAAAGAAAAAAGACTTAAAAGGGATAACCACTGATTTCACAAAGCCTGCAGCCCAGCTAAGAGGCAAAACTCAAACATAAAACCCTCAGAGAGCCATACTGGTGTAGACACCTAACTACTGAACTGGGTGGGCCCCTGGGGGGCATCTGGGCTTCTCCAATAGCTCAGCTGTAGAGAATCGCCCTGCAATGCAGGAGGCACAGGAGATGCCAGTTTGATCCCTGGGTTGGGAAGATCCCCTGGAGGACGGCATGGCAACCTACTCCAGAATGCTGGCCTGGAGAATTCCATGGACAGAGGGGCCTGGTGGGCTACAGTCCATAGGGTCAGAAAGAGTCGGAGACGACTGAGCAACTTAGCATGCATGCACACTGGGGGCAACTGCAAGATTCTGCGGAGAACAGGGTGGGCTCAGGTGTTCAGAGGAGCCTCATGCAGGTGACTGAGATGAACAAGCATGTTGTGGGGACTCAGAAGGAGAGGCGTGTGTGCTGAGTGCAGGTCCAATGGGGCACTGAGCCTGGCCTTCAAGAGACTGTGGTTGCCAGTCTCTCCCAGTCCAGAGCCATCTGTGGGCGAGGCGCTGAGGACTGCAGGTGGAGGCGAGAGCCTCACATGTGAGAAGCTGACTTTGCTCTGGACTCTGGGGGTTAATCGGGAGCCGCTGCGGGTTCCTGAGCCTGCGCTATGATGAACAGCCTGGTCTGCAGACTGGCCTACAATGGGGGAAGCTAGATGTGGGGACCATGGCTCTGAGGCTTCTGCAGACGTTTAGACACAGGTAGATTGCACTGAAGCAGAGACAGAAGTGTCCAAAGAACCACCAGAGTATGGAGAGTTGCAGGCATGTGGTATCTTCCTGGACCACGGATCGAACTGACGTCCCCTGCGTTGGCAGGTGAATTCTTAACCCCTGGACCACCAGGGAAGTCCGCTCATAAATGCTTGGAGGCAAATGCACCCCTTAGAATATGACTTTAAATTCATGATCTTACTCTGTTTTCTTTCTCATCAGATGTGAGATATATGTATGTGTGTATATATATATATATATATATACATATATATTTTTTTTTTTAGCCACACACATGATCACATCTGCCATGTCTACTTTTCCTTACTGCTGCCTTATTGGAAAGCTGTGAACTCAGGAAATGAGTTCCATGTTGAACTCACAGTTGTTCTTGTAGCCAAGATATTTCCACATTTCCTAGGTGAGTCTGAGAGAGATTCCCATACATGGAAATGTTAAAAAAGTAAAGCACAGTTTACCACATTTTTTTATTCTCTTAAAAATCTGCCAAGACAAAGTTATTGTTACTAAGGGGGAAAGGGATGGAGTGGGGGAGGATAAACTGAGAATCTGGGATTAACATATGTATGCTACTATATATAAAATAGATAAACAGCAAGGACCTACTGTATAGCACAGGGAATTCTCCTCAGTACCCTGTAACGACCTACATGGGAAAAGAATCTAAAAAAGAGAGGATATATGTATATATATAACCAGTTCACTTTGCCATACAGCAGAAGCTAATACAACATTGTCAATCAACTGTACTCCAATAAAAATTAATCTTAAAAAAAGAATCTGCCATTTAACCCCTGAGGATCCACGCTGGTGCGTTTCAGGGTTAGACACCACTTCAGCTGCACCTCGCCACCCCCGCCGCCAGCTCTCTCCTTTGTCAGATGTGCTCTCAGGGCAGTAAGAGCCCAATAGAAAGTCAGTACAGAGCTCTCCTGGGACTTCCCTGGTGCTCCAGTGGTTACGACTCCATGCTGCCAACACAGAGGGCTCGGGTTGGATCCCTGGTTGAGGAGCTAAGATCCCACATGCCATGCAGCGTGGCCAAAGCACACACACAAAGATAAATAGAAGTCCAGAGCTCTCATGCAGCAGGTAAGAGGCAGGGCTGGCTCATTTCCAGACTAAATTAGCATAGGTTAAATATTATTCTTGAAATAATGTCACCCTTACTCCCATTCTAATATGCTTTCTAGAATGGGGGGAAAAGTGTTGCCTCTGGCCTGGAGAATTTTGCACCATCCACAGTCTGTTCTATTTATACCAGTGTTGAGAATTCAAAATTCTAAAAGACACAGTGGTTACTGATTATCAGTGTTTCCTTCCCTTTGTCACCAATTGGATATCACGTCAGGATGTATGCCCATGAGAATGTGCCGCTCATTGGGTAGCTGATGTCTGTTTAGCTGTAGGGGAAAAGAAGAATCATTGCTGGAAGACATGAAGTTTAATTAGCCCCACCTCATTATGTTTCTTCTTAATGCATAGGCTTCTAAACCCAAAAGTTATCAGCTCAAAAGCAGAAAATATTAACTCTAGCTTGTGCCCTGATACCTTAGAGAGGGTATGCAATGTGTTAACTCAGCGTGAATGTAATTGAATTCCTCCTTGCTTGTACACACGATGGTTTTCAAAGCTACTTTCTCTTTTACGGAAAAGTGCGATAAAGCCACCCATCTTCATCTACCCATTTGGCATGTTTTAGAAGGTGAGTGCATTCAGGAACCCAGTGAGACGATTCCTTTGTTTTTGAGTGTTTCCAGCCTCCTGTCTTTCCCCCTCACCTGTGCAATGAGTCTGGGCTAGGATCTAGCAATCTGTTCCTATAGAAGCATCCTCACCCTTCTCACATGGCTTGCTCATTCCTATGTGTGGTCTCATCAAAGACTGATGTTGTTTTTCAGTTGTTAAGTTGTGTCCAACTCTTTGCAACCCCATGGACTGCAGCACACCAGGCTCCGCATCCTCCACTGTTTCCTAGAGTTTGTTCAAATTCATGTCCATTGAGTCGGTGACACCATCCAACCACCTCATCCTCTGCCACCCCCTTCTCCTGCCCTCAAACTTTCGCAGCATCAAGGTCTTTTCCAAAGAGTTGGCTCTCTGCATCAAGTGGACAAAGTGTTGGACCTTCAGCTTTAGCATCAGTTCTTCCAGTGAATATTCAGGGTTAATTTCTTTTAGGGTTGACTGGTTTGATCTCCCTACAATCCAAGGGACTCTTGAGTCTTTTCCAGCACCACAGTTTGAAAGCATCACTTCTTTGGCATGCAGCCTTCTTTATGGTCCAACTCTTACATCCATACATGGCTACTGGAAAAACCATGGCTTGGACTATACAGGTTTCATAAAAGGCTGATAGGTTCAGCCTTTTCCCTAGCAGGTAATCTGTGTTTCCCCTTCAATGCAGAGGTAGTGAGAGTGTGTCTTCCAGAAGCTTCAGTGACTGAGACTGTCTTCTGGTTTGATGATCCCCTCAGATTCAGGCAGAGCCCTGTCCTGGAACCTGGAGAGGGATTGTAGCTCAGCTTGGCTCTGCACCTGAAGCCGACTCTGGCTTCCAGTCCCACAGACCAGTGTCTTCCCAAGATGCCAGGACCCTCGAATCTTGGGTCTGCATGTGTGCTGCGGTGCTTGTTGGAGGAGGACAGTATAGCTTTGTGGACCAAGTAGGAACCAGACATTTTGCTGACAGACTTGAAACAGTTAATATGTGTTTTGTCTTCTTAGTTCAGGCAAGGTTCTTCTTGTTCCCCTCAGGCCTCCTGCCAAAGTTAATGATTCCTCTCATAATACGTTCTGCATGAATTCACTTTTACGTGGACATACTTGACCTGTTTCTTAGCTTTTTTTCCCTAAAAATACCAACTCTAACTTGAAGCTAATGAGTTTTGCCTTGCACACAACCCAATCATCTGATGACATCAGGAGAATGTTTTATTAGTACTATTGACCAGGTAGGATGAGAAAGTCCGTTCATGGACGAGAAGCCTCACGGGTTCATTTTTTCATAATCCTACAGTACTGGCGCTCATCTTGTTTTGTTTTTGTTTTTTAACTGCCTGCAGTCCCTGCTGAGGTCCACTGGGGACACTGCTGTGGGCTCTCCTGGCAGTGATTTGTCCTCTGTTTGCTGCTTGGACTTCACCAGTGGATCTGGTTTGGTGGCCCCGGTAACTCCTCCTGCTTGTGGACCACATTCTGCAGGCCATACACAGAATGTGGCTTGTCTTGCACTTAATTGGGTCCTTCTGCTGTTCGGCTTGGTGGTCTTGGTCCCTTTTCCTGATTATCCTGGGTTTGTACCTTTTCCCAGAAGCAACTCACTGTTTCAGCGTCCTGACCTGCCTGCCAGCCGTTCTCTCTGTCCTCCAGGTTTTCTTCCACATCAAGTTCCTTTGCAGTTCAGCTCTTAGAACTTTGCTTTTGGAAGCTTCTCATCTCTTATAACAGTCTTTGCCTTTGAAGATAAGAGCTGGGAGACCATACTGTCTCTTCTTAAGAGATATTTTGAAACCTATCTTTTCAGGGTTCAGTGTCAGAGCTTCCTTCTTGGCCTTTACAGAGTTAGCTCTTGCTAACTTTGGTTTGATTCCATGTGTCATTTCAGTGGAAACTCTATTCCTTGCCAGTGAGTGAATTGTATGAAAATAGCTGTGGGATCCTTGAGCAATGGGGGTGGGGGGTTGGGGAGTGGGAGGTAGAGAGAAGGTTGTAAGCAATTCAGGTTCATTTTGTGACTCTAGAAATCTGCCCTGTAATAGAGGGGCTTGTCGTTTGCATCCTCTGTCAAGAATGAAACAGTGCAAGTACTGTAATGAAATTTAAGAGGAAAACTCCATTTAGAGCGTATATTTTAGGGCTCTTCCCCAGGGCATTGTCATGTAGGCCAGCACATTTTAAAAAGCCAGATTAACATAATGTACTTGGGAAATGCTGATGGCTCATTAAACCTACTGTTTGGTTTTCTGAGGAATTCAGAAATATTCTTGACTCTAAGAATATTTACTGCTTTCCTTAAGCTGCCAATTTATAAGACAATTTGGATGCCCATTTGATTCTTCTCTATAGAAGAACAAGAGTGTGCTGCCAATTTGTCTAAAATCTTGAATAATACCCTGGAAAATATTAAATTTACTTAGTGTTTAGGGACAGTCTGAGAAGGAGACACATTTTGGTAGTTTCCACTGTCTAAAATTCTGTGTTTTGTTTTTGGGGGCATACATTTTTTGTTTGTTTTTGTTCGAGGGTGGGAAAGACAATTTGAAATGAGATGATACCAGATGCACACGATTTACAAAGAAAACACCCAGCCTCATTAATGGTAGGTGCCAAGGGAGAACCATTTTAGCTTTTTGTACCCAGAAGGGAGAGTTTTAGAATAGTCCAGTACACAGCAAAACAATAGTTCCATTTATTCATTCATTTACTGAGTGTTTGCTGGTACAAGGAACTGTAAAGATCAGTGTTCAGCAGTGACAATGAATCAAATCTGGAGACAGCAAGAAACACAAACACTCAATAAGGATATTTACATTTTTCCTTTGCAATTTGTATATCATTTTGCAGTTTTTAGAACTGTTCTCACTGTGTTGCCTTCTTAAGCCCGGGTCCTGTAGACTTAAAGATGTGAATGTAAATATCCTGTTTAAATTGGAAGCAGTTGGGAATGGAGTATGGGACTCAAACCCCAGTGCCCAGACAGTCCTGGGAGCTCTTTGAGAGAGTGAGGTGTGAGCGCCTGAGTGTCCAGAAGCAGGACTCATGGCCACGCAGTACCTTGCGTATAGTGACTTCAAGTTCCTCCAGTTCTTCTTTGGGAACTTCTGCTAAAGATCCCATGTTTACCCTCCCTTCGAATCACAGGCTTCCCTGGTGGCTAGCTGGTAAAGAATCCGCCTGCAATGCAGGAGATCCCGGTTCGGTTCCTGGGTTGGGAAAATCTTCTGGAGAAGGGACAGGCTGCCCACTCCAGTATTCTTGGGCTTCCCTGGTGGCTCAGCTGGTAAAGAATTCGTCTGTAATTCATGAGACCTGGGTTCGATGCCTGGGATGGGAAGATCCCCTGGAAAAGGGAAAGGCTACCCACTCCAGTATTCTGGCCTGGAGAATTCCATGGACTGTATGTATAGTCCATGGAGTCGCAAAGAGTTGGACACGACTAAGAGACTTTCACTTTCACACTTTCACTTTGGAATCAATGCAAAGCTGAAAGAAAATCCAGACCATCTCTTGAGCATCTGAAAGTGGTCACTTTGTCCAGATGGGACACTTTAAGTATTGATAGAAAGAAAGAATTGTTTCTTTCCAAAGTTAAATTGATGTTTCATAACCCTTGTTAGTACTTAAGCCTTCTACCCTTTGTTCTAACACCAAGGGAAGAGTGTTTAAATGGAAATGGTTCTCCAATCCAACCTATCCATTGTTTAGGCCAAGTCTTTAAAATGGAATTGTCTTTTGGCAGGGGGAGGGGTGAATGCAGCAAAGCACAAAGGAATTTTAGGACAAATAAACTACTCTGTATGACCCTCTAATGATGGACGCATGCCTAAACTGTAGAATGTACAGCACCAAGAGTGAACCCTAATGTAACCCATGGACCCTGGGTGGTGATTTTCTGTGAGGGATGTCGGTGCTTGGGGAGGCTGTGCATGTGTCAGGGCAGGAGGTATGTGAGAATCTTTGTACCTAATGCTCAATTTTTGCTGTGAATCCAAAAACTGTTCTTAAAAAAGTCTGTTTTAAAAAAATGGAATTCTCAGAACAGCTGAAGTAGGTAAACACCCTATTTTATTCCTTTTTGGGGACCACTATAATATTTTGTTAGTAGCAATTATCAATTTGTGAATGGAAAAATAATCACCTTTTCCATATAAAATGGTTTACATATATTCCTACTGGGGTGAGAGTACCCCTGAGGTTGTATTCACCCTGACATAGCTCAATAAATAATGACACTGTATTGTAAAATAAAAGCCTTATTTAGTGTTCATTCAGGCCACAGATACTTTTTGAGTTCCTGCTGTGAGCCTCTGCTAGGCTTGAAATATGGGGGAGAAACAGTAAATACAGTCCTTGCCCAAAGGGAACCCAGAGTCTGTCTCCAGGACCATCACATTTTGTTGCTTTTCGTATTTTTGAGTGGCTGAATAAAAATGGAAAATTTAAGCCAGTGGAGCACTACAGGTATGTATTTTTTACTTGACATTTTGAAACGTCACATGTGATCTGGTTAATAATGGACCTGATGAGCCAACAAAACCAGTACCTTGGGTTTTTGTTGAAGATTAAGCTATAAATTTGCTTCTGCCAAGTGAAGTATTATTTCATTCACTCATTTATGCATTCATATTGAACGAAATACCTTTTGGATACCTGCCATGTCCCAGGAACATTTTTAGGTCCTGAGGGAACATCAGGGAACAACGTAGACTGAAATTCCTACTGTGGGGTATACAGTCTAGAAAGGATGAATGATAATAATTAATATAAGTGACTTACAAAGTAGAGCAGAGAAGGATGATACAAGGTTTTCATTGAGGAGAAGATTGATATTTTATTTTTTAAATATTCATTTAATTTATTTATTGTGGCTGCCCTGGGTCATAGTTGCGGCATGCAGGATCTGGTTCCTTAACCAGGGATTGAACTCAGGCCCCCTACATTGGGAACATGGAGTCTTAGCTACTGGACCATGAGACAGTTCCCAGCATTGTTTTGTATACAGTGCCTTGCTGAGGCTCCTCTGAATAGGCCACTTTTGAATAAAGACCTGAAGTTGGTGACTGTGCCAGCCAAATGGATACTAGAGGAAAGACCGTTCCAGACAGCCGGGACAGCACATGCAAATGCCCTGAGTTGGGACTGAGCCTATCATGGAGCTAGGAGGCTGGTCTGGCTGGAGCTAAGTCAAAACAGGGTGTAGTAGCAGATGAAATTGGAGAGATATGGGAGTCATATCAGGTAGGACCATATGGGCCACAATAAAGGCTTGGGTTTTATTGTGAGAGAATGAGGCAAAGCAGTGCTGGAGGACTGGAAGCAGGAAAAAACACCATGTGACTCGTGTCCCAGGGTCACTACTGCTGTTTGAAGAACAGAGTGTTTGACTCCCTGGACAGAGCAGGGAGTCCAGTTGGTGGACCATTACTGTGATCATCAGGAAGATGTTGGTGACTCGGTCCATAGTAGTAGAGTGGCAAATGGTGAGACTTGGTCCAATCTGGACATCCTTTAATGATAGAGATATATGTAAGATCTGCTATTAGATTGGATGCGTGTGAAAGGGAAAAGAAGAGATGAGTGTGACTGTGGGGCTTTTGGCCTGACTGCAGGGAAGTGGAGTTGCAGCTGCCACCGACAGGGGGTAAACCCACGTAGAAGCAAGATGGAGCTCAGCTATGGAAGTGTTACCTTTGGATGCCTGTGTAATGGCCAAGTGGAGATACCAAGTAGGTGGCTGGATGTATGAGTGTGGGCTGTTCCACTTTAGAGGTCAGAAAGAGGAGGAATTGAATGAAAGGCTCAGAGGTGGTCAGTGAGGTCATAGTAAAGCCAGGTGATTGCTGTGGCCTGGAGGTCAAGTATTGAGTGATGGAGTTGTTGCAAGGAGGTGAAGGCTGAGACTGGCTGTTGGATTTAACAATAGCAAGGTCAGTGAGTCGGTGTGGAGCCCAACCAGAGTAAGATTGGAAAGAACATGAGAGCATGTCCTTCAGTGGGTGAATGCATAAATCGTGGAAGCTCCAGACAATGGAACATTGTTCAGTACTGAAAAGAAATGAGTTATCGAGGCATAGAGAGACATAGAAGAGCCTTAACTACATATTGCTGAGTGAAAGACACCAATCTGAGAAGGCTACATAGTGTATGATTCATAATGTACGTCCTAT
Source organism: Odocoileus virginianus (assembly GCF_023699985.2). Taxonomy (NCBI): domain Eukaryota; kingdom Metazoa; phylum Chordata; class Mammalia; order Artiodactyla; family Cervidae; genus Odocoileus; species Odocoileus virginianus. Next base: position 82,669,552 of record NC_069680.1, on the reverse strand, counting down.
ACATTATGTATAGGACATTCTGGAAAAGACAAAACTATAGAGACAGCAAAAAGTAGTGTCCAGGGGATGGGAAAGAGGTGAATAGGTGAAACACAGGGCAAGGAGCGGCTATTCTGTATGGTACTGTAATGATGGATACATGTCATTGTGCATTTGTCAAACCCATAGAATGCACAACACCAAGAGTGAACCCCAAGGTAAACTCTGGACGTCTGGTCGCAGTGATTTGTCAGTGTAGGTCCATCAGTTGTGATAAATAAAGCGCTCTGATAAGGGGTGCTGATCACGGGAGAGCTGTGTGGAGTCAGGGCGTATGTGGGGACTCTATGTCCCTTCGGCTCAAATTTGCCGTGAGTGGTCCTGCTCTAAAAAGTAAAGTCTATTAGAGAGAGAGAGGATAGGAATTGGAGGTAGGCAGTGGATAACGGTTTATAGTTTTGCTACAGAGAGGAGCAGGAAACTGAGCAGTAGCTGGCAGGGAAGTGGAGGATCAGAACGTTTACCTGCTTCTTTAGATGAGAGAGTAGCAATGTTTGTGGAAAGAAAGTAGACCTGCTGCGGTGGGTATTGGTAGGTGCATGGGGCTGGGACCTCCTACCTGGGTGGAAGTTCAGTTCAGTTCAGTTGCTCAGTCGTGTCCGACCCTTTGCGACCCCATGAATCGCAGCACGCCAGGCCTCCCTGTCCATCACCAACTCCTGGAGTTTACTCAAACTCATGTCCATCAAGTCAGTGATGCCATCCAGCCATCTCATCCTCTGTCGTCCCTTTCCTCCTCCTGCCCCCAATCCCTCCCAGCATTAGGGTCTTTTCCAGTGAGTCAGCTCTTTGCATCAGATGCCCAAAGTATTGGAGTTTCAGCTTCAGCATCAATCCTTCCAATGAACACCCAGGACTGATCTTTAGGATGGACTGGTCGGATCTCCTTGCAGTCCAAGGGACTCTCGAGAGTCTTCTCCAACACCACAGTTCAAAAGCATCAATTCTTCAAAAGCATCAATCTTTCCACCTGGGTGGAAAACTAGCCTCAAAAACAGATAAACTAGCAGTCATTTTCCAGGTGGGGAAATGTGCTTCTGGGTTTTTGTGGGAAGTCTTTTCTGTTGGCTTGTGTTTGCTCAGTGGGGTGAAAATGTGAGAATTTGAAACTGAAGAACTTAAAAACTCATTGACATACTTAACCAGTGTTTCCGCCCATCTCTCAGTTTTCACCAAGCTAGCCCCCTCAGGTCATTAACATTAAAATATCCATTTGGCAGTGTTTGTTTATCTTTTCATAAGCACAGAATTACCAAGCTTGCAGTGGGACCTCTCTGACTGTGGTATATTTCCCAGGTCTGACCAGTGATGAGATTTCACCTTTACAAAACCTGCACAGTAGGAATGCTGCTTTATTAGTTAGTTAAGAATAGTGAGAATGTAATATTGCTTTGAGAAAATCCGGATTAAAAATAAATCAATTCAGGACTTCCCTGGTGGTCCAGTGGTTAAGACGTCTCCCGCCAGTGCAGAGTACACGGGTTCAATCCCTGCTTCAGGAAGATCCCACGTGCTATGGGCCACGCGAGCCCCTGTGCCACAGCTGCAGGGCCCACATGTACAGCCCACGAGCCGCAACTACTGAAGCTCATGAGCCCTCCGGCCAATGCAATGAGAAGCCTGGGCACTGCAACTCGAGAATAGCCTCCGATCACCACAACTAGAAAAGGCCCACACGCAGCAAAGAAGACCCAGTGCCGCCAAAAATAAAAATAAATAAATACACAAATACCTAAATTCAGTGCAGTCATTTGAGGAGCAGGAAATTCATTTTGCATTTTAAATGGTTCTATTTATCGGACTGATTAGAAACAACATTTAAGGACGCTAAGAGCAGAGATTCTCAGTGGCTACCTGGGGAGAGGAAGATACAGTTTGAATACTATTATATTTTATAATTGTTATTTATCATGCTGTTAACCAACTCAAAGCTCACTACTCACCACACAACAGGGCATTAAATTGAGAGAGAAGTTGTTGGGACAAGGAACATTGACTTTATTCAGAAAGCCAGCAGACTGAGAAGATGGTGGACCTGTATCCTGAAGAACCGTGTTGACCAAGTTAGAATTCAGGCTTTTTTGTACCAAAAGGGGGAGAGGTGACTGGTTGGTGTAAACTTCTTGGTGTGGGAATCCTTTGTTCTTGCGGCTCTCCACATAGGTCCAGTCGTGATGTTCCTGTAAACCTCCAACAAGGCAAGTATTATTCTCTGTTCTGCAACTTTTTATCTCTATAGGGATGGGAAAGTATTAGCCTTGGACTGTCCTGTATATTTCAGGGTATGAGACAATATTCTTTAACTTGTAGCTAAAGCAATAGAAGACAAAGGTGAAAGTAAAACAAAACCAGGTCCAAGTGGAGTCAGATTTGTTCTTCCCTATTACAATTCAGATTACAGAAATTAATGTTTGAGGGAATGTTCTGGGCTGTGGAAAAACATAAAGAGTTATCCCTTCCCTCCCCACCAGGTAGAAATAGGACCCTCACCCCATGATGGATTTCTTATCCTAGTTTTGTTTATCTAAAGAGGGCATTGATTTTTTAAAATAATAAAACCCTGATTTGGATATTCACTCTTACGGTCTTAAATAGTAAAACAAAGCCAAGTTAGTGTCAGATTTGAGGCACTTAAAGGTGGGGGGACCCGACATCCCTTTACTTTCCCGCAGACTACAATCCATGTGCCCACCCTAAACAGGAGGCTCTCTGCTTCATTTTAATGAGATCATACAAAGACCTGGGTTAGGAAAACAAAGTGACTCTTTTCTCTCTTTGTGTTTTATTTAATGGTGTTTCCAAAAAAGAAATCTGTTGAGGAAATGATGGCTTAGTGGAAGTGGGAATGTTTCCTGAGACAGATGGACAGAAGCCCTGCAGAAGGAACTCCGTTGCGCAGCGCTGTGAAGTGGTGACAGATTCCGCAGAGACCGCCAGCCTCCACCCCCACCGGCCTCCCAGCCTCCTCTCCCCGAGGCTCTCTGCGCTGTCTCTGGCTGAGCCGCCCTACTACGCAGCTGCGGGCTGTGGGGACCCAGCTGGTGGGAAGCAGGACGTGATGAATATCCCTGCTCTGCTCTGTGGGCTCCATGACGAAGTTGAACCACACTCAGGAAAGTGTTTTATGCCAGAAGCTAATATTTTTAGAAAGGGAAGAATTCATGTGATTCTATCAAGCAGCTTGTCCTTCCTACGTCTGGCTCTGCGCAGTAGCGTGTGTGTCCACAGAAACGGAAGATACATTTTCCTGCTGCCTCAGGGTGATTGTCCATAAAACGAATGATGCCAGTCACTTTTTGGGAAAATAAAGTAGAAGCCCAGTGATGATTAGTTTCCTCTGACCAAAGTCTTCCAAAGTCTTTATAGTTTTCACCCAGGTATATATTCACTCAAGACCGTTGACTCTGGGATTGGGCTTCAATCCTGAGGCACCAAAAGAAGAGGTAAATATATAGGATTTGAGCTTTTCAGCCATATGACCCTAAATCGAGTTTCCCAGGTGGCACAGTGGTAAAGAATTCGCATGCCAGGGCACAAGACGTGGGAGTCGACGGTTCGATTCCTGGGTCAGGAAGATGCCCTGGAGGAGGAAATGGCAACCCACTCCAGTATTCTTGCCTGGAGATTCCCATGGACAGAGCAGCCTGCTGGGCTGCAGTCCATTGGTTTGCAGAGTCAGACACAACTGAACGACTGACCGTGTCATTGGCTTCACATGCCTACCTCTTTTTTTCTTACATAGAGCATTTTTAACCACTCACTTTCCCCGTAATAATCGTTTTTTGTTTTAAATGCTCTCTTTTGTTTCGGTAACCATATCTTTCATAAGACAAGAGGAGCACAGAGTCGGTCCTGTCTCTGAACAGCCCGCTGCATCTCCGTGTTGGGTGTATAATAGGTGTGTCCTACAGAAAGAACATCACAACCAAAAGCACAGCTCCTGGTTTTTTGAGCCATTTATGAGAAGGGTTGATTTTCCACCTTTATGTTGCTTGGTTGAATCGCTCTCTCCCATAAGATAGATATACCTTGTATGTTAACACCAAATTGCCTTCTCATTAATCTACCAAGAATATTTAAAGTAGGAGAATCTGACAGATTATAAACATTCCCTGTGCGTTTGTGTTGAATACTTGATCCTTTTCCCGATAATATCTAGGGGGAGAATCTGTTTTTTAGACTGTCCAGTGTTTAAAAGAACAGAGGCAGTCAACTCATGAACTTGGCATTGTGGTTTTGTTTCTGACCAGGGGTCTTGGCCTCCTCAATCAGTAGAAATTGATCAGAGACCAGTCAAATTCAGGCAGGGTTTTATTGTGGCCCCTGCTGAAGCCAGTGGTTGGGGATGGTGAGAAGGAGCAGGTTCTTTCTTCGTGAGGAGGGGTGAGGGTAGGGGTGTCCAGGAGAGTCCAGTGTCCAGGGGTGCAGGGGTGACAGGTCGTTTGCCCACCCTTAGGGGTGGTGTGTGCCAGGGGGTGTGAGAGGTACCCCACTTCTACTCCCAGCCCTCTGCTTTTGCTCCTGGCTTCTCAGAAGTGGCAGTTGGGTTTTTGGTCTTTTTCTATCTTGTTGTCCCTAATTTGCAGCATACTGTGCAGGGTGCAGACAGCTGTTTTTATTCACTTATAGTTTCTTTGTATTCTTTCTCTCAGGAGCCCAGGAGACATCTGTCCAGATGCAATCACTGCAACAAAGCATCCCAGGTCCCAGCCGGTCTGTTTGTTCACGTTCCCTAGGTCGTGGTTTGGGTTTAGTTTTAGTACTCCTCACTTTTATCCTGAAAACTCCTTCCTGAAATACTGAATGCTGGTTCCTTCCTCTTGGTCACGCTCCCCTGACCAGATCCTCTGTGCCACTCTCCCTCTGCCTCATTCTTACCCTCTGCAGCTGCTGACCTGGGGTTTCGGGGTGAATGGGAAATAAACTGATTAGAAATTGAGCTCTGGCTGGGGAGGAGTAGGTGATGAGTCCTGCTATTTTTTTGCTAGTCCTATTTTTTCCAAGGAGCATTTGCAAAAGGGACTGTAAAGCTCTCTTTCCAGAGAGATCTAAGATAAGAATTCTCTTGTCCAAACAGAAAAACAGGTCTCCCGGGTGTGTGGAAAGCAATAGGGAGAGAAAACCATATGATACTGGTTGGAAGAGGTTTTGGTAACATTGGAAATATGCTCCTCTGATAACATAGAACTTTTTTTGAACCATGAATAGTTTTGAAAAGGTGAGAAAACAGTTATTAGAACTAGCCATTGTGCAGTACTGTTGTCAGTGTGGGCTGAACTCTGAGCCTGATTTATTGTAGGTGAGCAGATAAAGGTGACGAATAAAAGAGCAGTTGGAATTCTCAGTGCTGAACGCTCAGGAACTGTGTGGAAGTCCAGCTTGGCTTCTGACCTAGTAGACCCATTCTAGTTCTCATTTCTTCTCCGTGGAAAGACAAAACAGACTTGGAAGTCATTAATTAGAGTTAATGAATTGGCTCCAAAAGTTGTTTTCTTATCCAGTGGACTAATATCCCTATGATGGAAATTTGGTAATAGTTTACATGCATATTTTTAAATTTTATTTTATTGAAGTATAATTGATTTACAATGTTGTGTTAATTTCCGTCACAGCAAAGTGATCCAGTTATAGATTCTTATTCTTTTCCATTATGCTTTATCACAGGATATTGAGTATTACCTGTGCTGTATAGTAGGACCGGGTTGCTTATCGACCTTATATGTAATAGTTTGCATCTGCTCACCCTAGAAGCCCCAGTTCATCCCTCCCCTACTTCCCTCCTCCCTTTAGGGAACCACAGGTCTGTTCTCTGCATATGTATTTTTAATCTCTGAAAGTACTCTTGTAAATTGCTCTGAAAGAGGTGATTTTCTGGGAAAATGTTGAGAATAAGTGTCAGTTCTGTCTCGTATCTGCCTGGAACAGCCTCTTCTAACTGCTTTCCCCATAAGCAACACCTCTGGGGTTTTAAAGCCTTCATTAGCGTGCCTTATGTAAGGCCCTGTGCTAGGATTTCAGAATTAGAAGAAATCAAACATATCTGAGAGAAACATGTAGACTGATTATTATAATACACGTGACTATCAATTAAGATTGCTTTCAGCTGCAGTAAATAAAAATCCCAATTTATAGTGGCTTCAACTGATGTGTTGTGGGGGTGATTTTTCTCCTAGCATCTGGCGGTGAACAGTTGGTCTAGCTGGCACTGGTCTAAGCTCTTCAGCATGGCAGATCCTTCCTGCCTGTCTCCCATCACCCTTGGGCCAGGCCCTCAGCATCACAGGATGGCTACCCGCTATTGGTGATAGAGCAGGAACAAAGGTCACCGGGACCAACTTCCCTCCAGCACATTTCCATGTAGATCTGAGGTCACTCCTGGCTTGCAGGGTGATGAGGACAAGAACTGGGTGTCTCTGCCAGCCTCTGGCAGGGATGGTCGCGGGGGAAGGGGCTGTGTGCCTTGGGGGTTGTCACAGCAATGCTACGGGCACATAGCAGAGACAAGGCGTATGGGGACAGTTCAGAAAGACAAAAGGGAGCAGCCGTGTGAAATCGGGCAAGCATGAAGGGCAGGAGACGTTCTGGGAGCATCTCCAGGTTCTCTCTGATCAGCTCTGAGCAGGCAGTGAGGCTGGACTGATGGGCCCCAAGCGTTCACCCTGGGGCCTGAGCCGTCACCTTTTGCCGTGAGAAATGGCAGCAGGAGGGGTGGCAGAGGGAGGAGAGCCGCTGAGGGCTCTGGGCGCAGAGCAGGGCTGACAAATCCTCAACCTGATGATGCCAGAAAAAGCCAGGAGCCGGGGCAATTCTCCCAAAGCCCGCGGCTCTGGGGGCCCCCTGCATGGGGATGGCAGGCCGTGAGTTGGGGATCATTCTCAGGCAGCTGGTGGGTAGACAGTGGAGCCATCCCCAAGCTGGTTTGAGGGGTGAGCTTTCTGGTTCATTCGTATATTTGCTGGGTCAGAGGTAGTCCCAACCTATTCGCCCCTGGGTGGTTGGGAACCGGGGACTGGGTTTGATGGGGGATATGTTGGGGTGGGATAGAAACGAGGGACTTTGTGGGGGATGGATGGGTGGGGAGTAGGTACCCATTGAAATAAAATATCTTGTTGGAGTCCAGGGTGACAGGGTGCTGCACTCACTTTACCTCATCATTCTTGTTGTTCAGTTGCTCAGTAGTGTCTGACTCTTTGCGATTCCAGGGACTGCAGCACGCTAGGCTTCCCTGTCCTTCACCATCTCCTGGGGCTTGCTCAAACTCATGTCCATCCAGTTGGTGATGCCATCCAACCATCTTGTCCTCTGTCATCCCCTTCTCCTGCCTTCAGTCTTTCCCAGCATCAGGGTTTTTTTTTAATGAGTCGGATCTTCCCATCAGGTGGCCAAAGTATTGGAGCTTCAGCTTCATCATCAGTCCTTCCAATGAATATTCAAAATTGATTTCCTTTAGGAGTGACTGGTTTGATCTCTTTGCAGTCAAGGGGCTCTCAAGAGTCTTCTCCAACACCACAGTTCAAAAGCATCAATTCAAAACAAACAAACAAAAAAGCATCAATTCTTTGGTGCTCAGCATTCTTTATGGTCCAACTCTGTCATCCATACATGACCACTGGAAACAGCATAGCTTTGACTAGACGGACCTTTGTTGGCAAAGTAATGTTTCTGCTTTTTAACATGCTGTCTAGGTTGCTCATAGCTTTTCTTCCAAGGAGTAAGTGTCTTAATTTCATGACTGCAGTCACCATCTGCAGTGATTTTGGAGCCCAAGAAAATAAAGTCTGTCACTGTTTCCATTGTTTCCCCATTTATTTGCCATGAAGTGATGGGACTGTATGTGATCTTCAGTTTTTGAATGTTGAGTTTTAAGCCAGTTTTTTCACTCTCCTCTTTCACCTTCATCAAGACTTGTACGTTGACGGAATTCATGTCAACCTGAGTTCGTAGTTTGACATTGCATTCTAGAGTATAAGGTTTTCTGATGAACTCCTGTTAATAAACATTTTCCCCAGAATGGGTTCCCTTTAAGCACTGCACCTCCACCCTAGCTGTGCTTCTCTTTGCTTATTGAGTACTCAGGCTATGATTCCTGTCATTCCTTGTTTCCAGAATTCCTCCTTTACAGAGGAGGAGGCGTGGAGACCTGGGCTTCATAGCTGGGTTCGGGCTGCTCATGGGGTCTTGGACCATCTTGGCAGGAACTCTCATGACTCCCCCACCCCCCTTCCCCATTGCATGATGTGATGTGGTCGAATTCATACACATCACAGCTCAATGTCAACCCACTCCAGTATTCTTGCCTGGAGAATTCCATGGACAAAGGAGCCTGTTGGGCTACAGTCCATAGGATCTCAAGGAGTTGGGCACAGCTGAGCAACTAACACACACACATGGCTCACGTCATCTGAATTCCCCTGCTCTCCCCGGCCACTCTCAGTGTAGACTGTTTAGACTGCGAAGGGAGAGAAAAAGACAACAGAATCATATGTGCTGTCCCAATCCCAAAGGAGCTTTTGCAGTTCACATGTCTTGACAGTATAACTGCCGCCCATCTCAGGGGCATTCATGGTGCTTTTTAAACAGATACCCTCTGAAGCCCTACACTTAGTCCACAAACAGTTATTCAGTGCTCCCTGCTGAGCAAGTGGCTCTTCTAGGCACTTAGGCTTGAAACCGTCGGTGAGACATCTTAGTTAGTATGTAATTAAGTAAGGTGATATTTGGTGCGGCAGGAAACTGAGATGGGGTAGTGGCGTCAGAGCGATGAGAGGCGATGGGACCATGTTAGAGAGGGTGCCCTGGACCCCTTTCTTGAGGCAGTGGTATTGGTCTGAGACCTGAGTGCAGAAAAGGAGCCGCTCCTGTGATAGACCTGGGACTTTTGAAGAGGAAACAAAGGCCGGTGTGTCTAGAGGGTGGTATGTTCCGGAAGTAGAGTAGGAAGTTTGATCAGGGAAGCACTTGGATGGGGCTTACATCCCATACAGTCCTATGAAAGTGAAAGCCTTAGCCACTCAGTCATGTCTCTTTGCGACCCCATGGACTGTATAGCCAGCGAGGCTCCTCTGTCCATGAAATTCTCCAGGCAAGAATACTGGGATGGGTTGCCATTTCTTTCTCCAGGGATCTTCACGACCCAAAGATCTAACCCAGGTCTCCTGCATTGCAGGTGGACTCTACCATCTGAACCACCAGGGAAGCCCATGCAGCCCTACATAGCGTGGCTGTGAATTTAAGATTGTGCTATATTTCCAATATTTGCACTGAAAAGTCGCTGGAGGATTTTAATCTGAGGAAGATGGATTTGATTTTCATTATAGAAAGATGACCTGGGGACTTCCCTCGTGGTCCAGTGGCCAAGGCACTGCCCTCCCAATGCAGGGAGCCCAGGTTTGGTCCCTGGTCAGGGAACTAGATTGCACGTGTAGAAACAAAAAGGTCCTGTGTGCCACAACTAAGACCCAGCACAGCCAAATACATAATCAATACTTTGAAAAAGACAACCTTATAGTCCTGAAGTGGGATGAATGGTGGTCCCCAAGTCTATGTCAAAAGCCTGGATCATATCACCGTATTTGGGAAGAGTCCTTGCAGATGTCACTGAGTTACACATCTCACGGTGAGATCACCTGGATGCCCCCTAACTGCCATGACAGGTGTCCCGATAATGCGATAGAAGAGAGGATGAGGAGATGATGCCAAGGGAAGGCCCGATGGAGCTGTAGGCAGACATTGGAGCGATGCGGCCATAAACCTCTAGGACGCTACCTTCCTGGAGGCCCAGAGCCACCAGAATCTGGGAGAGCAAGGAGGGAGCCTTCCCTGGAGCCTTTGGAGGCTGTACCACCTTGGCAGCATCTTGGTTTCAGACTCCTGGCTCCCAGAACTCTTAAAAAAAATACTTTTCTGCTGTTTTAAGCCACCAAGTTGGTGGGAACTTGTGAAAGCAGCTACAGGAAAGTAACACAAGTGTCTCACAGCCTTGGCATACATCAGGGCTGGAGGAGTGGAAGCGTGGGGAGGAGTGGGAGGTGGGTAAAGGGCGCCAGGAGAACAACCACTGGCGTGGATCAGCAGCAGGGAGGCTGATGAGAGTACTCTGATGTAGAACCTGTTTTGGAAGTAGAACCAATCAGATTTGCTGATAGATTAGAGGTTGGGAACACAGAAAAAAAAGAAATTTTTAAAAAGATCTCCATGGTGTTTGGCCTGAAGAACCAGATGTCAGTATTGTTACCTGAAACAAGGAAGGCTAGACTAGGGGAGGGCCTCCCAGGTGGCGCTAGTGGTAAAGAACCCACCTGCAAATGCAAGAGATGTAAGAGACACAGGTTTGGTCCCTGGGTTGGGAAGAGCCCCTGGAGGGGACATGGCAGCCCACTCCAGTATTCTTCCCTGGAGAATCCAATCCCGTGGACAGAGGAGCCTGGCGGGCTACAGTTCACAGGGTCACAGAGTTGGACACAACTAGAGCAACTTCGCATGCATGCAGACTAGGGGAGGAGCCAATCTGGGCTGACTGTTTCAGCGTGAGAGGTGATGGTGGGGGCAGAGATGGTTCTGAATATGACATAATGGAGACATCGTTTTGCATATATTGAGATACCTGTGTCACATCTCTAAAGATGGGACTTCGAATAGGATGTTAGGCATGAATTTAAAAGCTCAGAATAGATAGGCTAAGTCGCTTCAGTTGTGTCTGACTCTTTGCAACCCCATGGACTGTAGCCCGCAAGGCTCCTCTGTCCATAGGGATTCTCCAAGCAAGAATAACTGGAGTGGGTTGCCATGCCCTCCTCCAGGGATCTTCCCAACCCAGGGCTTGAACCCATGTCTCTTATGTCTCCTGCATTAGCAGGTGGGTTCTTTACCACTAGCACCACCTGTGAAGTGGCCAGAATAGAGGGGAGGACAAGTAAACTGGGGAGTCGTTACAATAGTGAAAAACATATACCAGCATCTGCACTCCATCTGAGACCAATTGAAATGAAATCCCTAAGGTATATAAGAGTTCCCCAGGTGAGGCTAATATGCAACTAGGTCGAAGAGCCATAGGTATAAAGATGGAACTTACAGCCTTGTGTCTGGATGAGCTCATCCAAGACAGAACTGCCTCAAAGATGAGATGCTGCTGATGAGTCATGAGGAGACTTGGCTTATGGCTCTTGGGTGGCCATAGTTTAGGGCTGGGAGTGAGCAGAGTTGAGGATAAGTCCTGGAGGTCCCAAGTCAGGCAGGCTCACCACAGAGAAGGACCGGAGAAGGACCCTGAGGAAGGTCTGTGAGTTGGGAGACGCTGAACGGAAGGGAGAAGCCAGGGGAAGACGGTTTCAAGAGGGGTTAGTCGAGGGGTGCGGGAAGGGGCTGTCAGCTTGATCCAATGGCGGTTAGAGGTTGAGAAACGTGAGAATGAAGCTACTTGGGGATTTTCACAAAATGAAAGCCACTGGCGACCTAAAGGAGGCAGACTCATTTGAACACAATGGTTTGGATGGAGCTCATGTTGAACCACACTTCAAAAGTATCAATTCTTTGGCGCTCTGCCTTCTTTATGGTCCAAATCTCACATCCATACATGACTACTAGAAAGAATTGATGCTGTGGTGCTAGAGAAGACTTGAGAGTCCCTTGGATTGCAAGGAGATCCAACCAGTCCATCCTAAAGGAGATCAATCCTGTCACTAATGAGCAGTGTTCCGGAAAATGCTATTTCCTTGAAGCTGGAGGAAGCTCAATCCATTCCAACATACATGCTGGGCCTGACTTCATCATCCTGTGAGACTACCAGGGTGCGGGGAGGAGGCGGAACAGATTCTTGGGGTGCTGAGTGCCAGAAGGAAACAAGAGGAGTTGAAGCCGGAAACCAAAGGCATGGCAGAATACTGGGATGGGTTTTGGAAGGACTAATGCTGACGCTGAAGTTCCAATACTTTGGTTACCTGATGTGAAGAGCTAACTCTTTGGAAAAGACCATGATGCTGGGACAGATTGAAGACAGAAGAAGAGACTGACAGAGGATGAGGTGGTTGGATGGTATCACCGATTCAGTGGACATGAACTTGTGCAAACTCCAGGAGATGATGAGAGACAGGGAGGCCTGGAGTGCTACAGTCCATGACATCACGAAGAGTCAGATATGACTTGGCAACCGAACAACAACATATTGAACCAGTGGAAAGAAGTGCATTTTTTTGTTTCTTTGTTTGCTTTAATGTTTATTTGGCTGCACTGGGCCTCAGTTGCAGCATGTGAGATCTAGTTTCCTGGCCAGGGATTGAACCCAGGCCCCTGGAGTCTTAGCCACTGGACCACCAGGTAAGTCCCAGGAGATCTTAGATTGGGCCCATAGATTTTCCCACTAAACCTGGAGGGAGTGAGGGAGGCTCTGATAGGCTTGTTCCTTCTGCTTCCCCTCCTAAAACCCAGCATATTAATCTGTGAGCCAGAAAATTCTATTCAAAGTGAGTCTGTTGAGCCAAATATTTCATCTTTGGGAATGTGGTACCTGAATCCCCTTATGAAGATGTCATCTTTATAAATGGTTATGTCATCTGTTTCCATTTATTTATATCTTTTTCTTTTCCATCTGCCTGAGCTACAGAGGGAGACTCTTTTGGGGCTGGGGGATTGGTGAGCTTTGAGTGATTTGTTTTGAGTGAGATGGTTTGAACTGAATGAATGCACACCTGAATGTAAATGGAATTGTCAAACCTCATTGCCTGGAACACAGTCAGAGCTCAGCAAACATTAGTTGAAACTTAGAGCTAAAATCACCTTAAAGGCCGTCACAGCTGCCCCAGGGACAGCCAGGTACACACCTGAGGGTTCCCTGGGGGGAGGGCCTCCAAGCCGCTGTGGTGGTGGGAAAGGTTGACCCTTCATATGCCCCCCACTCCCAATGCCCCCCCTCCCCTGCTCTGCCCTCAGGGGTCCCACTCCCCTTGATGCTGAGTTGGGAGGGCTGCCATGCCTTTGGTTTCCGGCTTCAACTCCTCTTGTTTCCTTCTGGCACTCAGCACCCCAAGAATCTGTTCTGCCTCCTCCCCGCACCCCGGTAGTCTCACAGAATGATGAAGTCAGGCCCAGCGTGTGTGTTGGAGTGGATTGCGCTTCCTCCAGCCTCAAGGAAATAGCATTTTCCGGAACACTGCTCATTAGTGACAGGTTGGCAGGACCAGGAGGTGCTCCCTGGGCTGTGAGCCACCCCCACCCCCACCTGGCAGATGGACCTGAGAACTGTGTCCCCACATCCAGGAGCAGACAGCGGATGTACATGGACCCCTGGAAGCTCACCTAGGGAAGCCCTAGAATTGAACCCTCCTCCTCATCCTTTCAGCCCCTGCACATTTGAGTTGCCTACAGCCTGGGATTCTGTGCTCTCAAAGAAAAATTGGAGGTGTTAACCCCTTTATCTGAGGATATTAAGGAATTGTTGTTTAGTTACTGAGTGGCGTCTCTTTGCAAAGCTATGGAGTGTAACCCACCAGGCTCCTTTGTCTATGGGATTCTCTGGGAAAGAATACTGGACTGGGTTGCCATTTCCTTCTCCAGGGGACCTTCCCAACCCGGGGATCAAACCTTCATCTCCTGCATTGCAGGCAGATTCTTTACCACTGTGCCACCTGGGAAGCCCAAGAAATTGTTACAGATCTGTTAACAGTTTAAAAAGTACCTTTGACTGTATCTTAATGCTTGTGAGTGCCACACCTTGGTGTCATAATTGATCTTCTGGTTCATGTACTAACTTCCTGCACTGCCCTGCACCAAAGCAGGATCTCAAGGAGTAAAGAAAGATCTAGAATGTCCTTCTTGATGTTGTGTAGCTGGAAAATAGTTCTCACACCCACATGTCAAAGCCCTAACTTTTAAGTGTGTTGTTCCAGGTTATTTTCAACTATTGACAGAATTAGAGTTGCATAATGCATCCTCCATGTGCCCACAAGCCAGCTGTCAGCACACTCACTCTTCCCATTCTTGTCTCCTCCATCCCACATGCCTCCTTCGCCTGCTTTTGAGTTTTCCCAGGCATATTGTGTTAGTAAATTTTGGCCAAGCAATGCTGTGGTGATGTGGCTCCAGTCTCTGTGGCTTCCAGTTAACCAAGGCACATGTTCTTAGCGATCACACGTGGCTTTATTCTGCAACCAAAGCAGCAAGATGAGCTTCGCCCTGTGGAAGAGTTCCTGAAGCAGATCCCACACCCACTGGGCCTTGACGCAGAGCTGAGAGAAGCAAGATTTCCTAGAAGGAAAAGTCAGTCATGTTGTCAGACCCTTAAGAGGAGTAAATAGGTGTTTTGTATTCCCACATCATGGTGTGGTAGTGTTCCTATAAATTAATCTGTAGTCAGATGGTAGGGAGTTACCATATAAAGTTCCCTGATTAGGAATGAAAGGAAACTTTGACAAACCTAGACAGCATATTAAAAAGTGAAGACACCACTTTGCTGACAAAGGTCCGTGTAGTCAAAACTATGGTTTTTCCAGTAGTCATGTGCAGATTTGAGTCAGACCATAAAGAATTCTTTGGCTGAGCACCAAAGAATTGATGCTTTCGAATTGTGGTGTTGGAGAAGACTCTTGAAGAGTCTCATGGACTGCAAGGAGATCAAATCAGTCTATCCTGGAGAAAATCAACTCTGAGTATTCACTGGAAGGACTGATTTTGAAGCTGAAGCGCCAGTATTTTGGCCACCTGATGCTAAGAGCTGACTCATTGGAAAAGACCATGATGCTGGGAAAGATTGAAGGAGAAGGGGACAACAGAGGATGAGGTGGTTGGATGGCATCACCAACTCAATGGACATGAATGAATTTGGGGAGACTCTAGGAGATAGTGAAGGACAGACGAAACTGTCATGCTTCAGTCCATGGGGTCACAGAGTCAGACACCACTTAGCAACTGAACAACAACAGCAACTCCAGGGGAAGTTAGCATTTGAAAGACCCTAGCTTGAAATTCATTCTCCTGAAGAGGTAGCAGCAAGGGCTACTAGACTAGAGTCCATGAATCAGCATAAGGGAGACTAGATGTATTTTCAGGGATAAAATGGGTGGTTTTTCATTCTAGTTATGAAGGTTGATGAGATATTTTTCTGCTCTTGCATGAAGAGGTATAAACATCTTTGTGAATCCAGCAAATGGATATCCTTCACTAAGGCATTCCAGCTCAAGGATTCTGCCCTGTTGAATGCTCTGCCACTTCACAAGGGATCCTGAGGATTCTGTCCACCTGATTGGAACAGAAGGTGGTTGATATCTGGCTTCTAAAAGAGTGTGGCATCTACCTCCATGCAACCTTTCAATCTTACTGCTTGTTGCAGTACCTGCAGAAAAGAGAACTTAAACTTCCCTAAGCTTGTAACAGGTTGTGCGACTATTTTACTCCTCTTTTCATTATAATATACCACCCAGTAGAGAAATTTTATGGGACCCACAGTTCTCACCAACCTTTTTTTAAATTAATTTTTATTGAGATATATTAGATGCTTTACACTGTTGCGTTAGGTTCTACTGTACAGCAAAATGAATCAGCTGTACATACATCCCCTCTTCTTTGGATTTCCTTCCCGTTTAGGTCACTACAGAGAGGTAAGAGTTCATTGTGCTATACAGTAGGTTCTCATTAGTGGCCTGTTTTATACGTGGTATCTTTAGTGTGTGTATATCAATCCCAATTTCCCAATTCACCGCACCCCCTCTTTCTCCCTTAGTACCCATATGTTTGTGTCTGTATTTTTGCTTTGCAAATAAGATCATCTATACCATATTTTGGGTTTCCCTGGTGGTTCAGATGGTAAAGAATCTGCCCATAATGCTGGAGAAGTGGGTCAGGAAGATCCCCTGGAGAAGGAAATGGCAATCCACTTCAGTATTCTTGCCTGGAAAATTCCATGGACAGAGGAGCCTGGTGGGCTATAGTCCATGGGGTCGCAAAAGAGTTGGACACGACTTGGTGACTAAGCAACAATACTGTTTTCTAAATTCCATACATATACATTAATATACGATATCTGTTTTTCTGACTTACTTTACTCTGTAGGAGTTTCCAGGTCCACCCACGACTCTATAAATGACCCAATTGCATTCCTTTTAATGGCTGAGTAGGATTCCATTATACATATATACCACCCCTCTTTATCCATCCCTCTGCTGATAGACATTTAGGTTGCTTCCATGGCCTGGCTGTTGTGAGTCACATAATTTTAATCATGGAAATCCGATAGGATCTAGCCATAAGAATGCAACTGTGGTGAATGGCCACCTTATTGGGTCTCTTTACAATGAAGGGAGTGAGAAATTGAGAGGGGCCCTTTGGATTTTTCTGTTGGTGTCGGGGTAATCAGTGTTCTCCCCAACTACAGAGAGGCCACGAAGTTCCTGTGTATCAGTCTGTTCCCTGAGTGCTCTTGTTAGGTCTTTGGTTGTTACCTGGAACTGCTTTAACCACCAGTGTGGAAGATGTCTTGAAGGATAGAGGAAAAATTAAAATGTGTGCTGAAGACAGAAGAGAGAATACACATCTTCTAACTAGGATGCCTGGTGGCCAGTCTGGGAGAGTGTACACATTGATAAGAGAATTCAGCTAATTCCTTCAACATTCATAGGAGAGTTTACTCTCTCTGCTTCTTAAATACTGGCAACTGTGCTTTGATGTAACTCTCACAACACCTCCTGGAGATAGGAAGTGTTATTCATATTTGACAAATGAGGAAATGAAGGCATACAGTTTTGCAGGGCCACACAACTAGTAAGAAGCAAAGCCAGCAAGAATTTCACAGTGTAAAAAAGATATTTTTATTGTGACTCAAAGAAAGTCTCAGGAAATTTAACTATATTAAAATAATATAATTTACCCGGCTCGAATATGACACGGTTTGACTCCTTGCGACCCTGTGGACTAGCCTGCCAGGCTCCTCTGTCCACAGGATTTCCCCAGGCAAGAATACTGAAGTGGGTTGCCATTTCCTTCTCCAGGGGATCTTCCTGACCCAGGGATTAACCTGCATCTCCTGCATTGTGTGTGGATTCTTTATGATCTGAGCCACCTGGGAAGTCCACCTATTAAATGGTGTATTTGTCCAGTTTCCTTTATGATTGGATTCTGCAGAAGGTGCAAAACATTGGGTACAAATAAAATTAATAAGAAACTCCAATATTCTTTTTTTTTTTTTTTTAAAGTAAAGCCAGGATTCGACTTTAGGACAGGATTCCTTGGCCCATTCCTCTAAGCCCTGCCTTTAGTTTCAGTTCAGTTCAGTCTCTCAGTCAGTCTGACTCTCTGCGACTGCATGGACTGCAGCACACCAGACTTCCCTGACCATTACCAACTCCCGGAGGTTTACTCCAACTCATGTCCATTGAGTCCGTCATGCCATCCAACCATCTCATACTCTGTCATCCCCTTCTCCTCCTGCCTTCAGTCTTTCCCAGCATCAGGGTCTTTTCCAGTGAGTCAGTTCTTTGCATCAGGTGGTCAAAGTATTGGAGTTTAAGTTTCAGCATCAGTCCTTCCAATGAATATTCAGGACTGATTTCCTGTAGGATTGACTGGTTTGATCTCCTTGCAGTCCAAGGGACTCTCAAGAGTCTTCACCAACACCACAGTTCCAAAGCATCAATTCTTCGGCGCTCAGCTTTTTTTGTGATCCAACTCTCACATCCATACATGACCACTGGAAAAACCACGGCCTTTAGTTTACATGTGTGATACTGTAAAGGACATTTCTGTCTGCACCTTCCCCTCTGTGTTCTCAATGTGCAAGAGCCTCTAAGTCTTTAAAGGCTGATGGAAGAGAAAACTAAGTTTGTTCCAGGAACCTCTGCCTTTAAAAGGTACAGAGATTTTCCTATTAAGGGGGAGTGGACACCTGCGTTTTCCTTCCAGGAAACCTTAGGACATCTGCTTAGTCAGATACCACTGAGTGACTGACACTTTTTAGTTCTTGAGTGGTAGCTCAGATGATGAAGAATCTGCCTGCAATGCAGGAGACCCTGGTTTGATCCCTGGGGATCCCCGAAGAAGAGAATGGTTACCCACTCTAGTATTCTTGCCTGGAGAATTCCATGGACAGAGGAGTCTAGTGAGCTACAGTCCATGGGGTCACAAGCAATTGGACATGACTTAGTGATGAACACTTTCACACTTTTTTTCAAAGGGTGGAGTGGTTTAGCCCAGGTGGTGCCCACAGCTCCCACGCCTTTTACACCATACAACAGCTTAGAACCACTGGTAGTCTGGAGTCAAAGTGGAAGTGACTCAACCCCATAGACTAGGGCCTGCCAGGCTCCTCTGTCCATGGAATTCTCCAGGCAAGAATACTGGAGTAGGTAACCGTTTCTTCTCCAGGGGATCTTCCCGACCCAGGCATCAAACCCAGGTCTCCTGATTGCAGGCATATTCTTTACTGTCTGAGCCAGAGTCTGGAGTTAAGCTTGGGATCAGGTAAGACCAGTGCTAATTACCTGCAGGGCTAGGGGTTGGAAATTCAGAGCCAGGTAAATGGTGTGTTCTCTCCTTGTCATCCAGCACTTTTTACATTACCTTTTGAGCCTGCCTTCCACAGGGCAAGGTACCCACTGTTTGCAGGGGAAAAGAAATTGAAATGTGGATGTCTACACAGCATCCATGCCCGGGGGAAATGCCTACAGCACAGATTTTCAAACCCTGTTCTAAAGGTGCATGACTGGGAAGCCTTTATAGTCTAAGAATTTTAAACCTCAGGGAAGTGATGGCCGCAGGATAATTATGTCAAACCCGAAGGCACACTTGAAGGAAGTGGCAGGTGGAAAAATCAATGCTTTGGTGAATAGATCAGAAACCCTCCTTTAAAATATCGGAACTTTTGGAAGAACTAGACTGTTGTTCTGATGCTTTCTTTGGTTTTTCTTCATCTTATCTCATTGTCACAAATTTCTAAGACATGGTCAAAATGAGTGAGAGAGGAAACTAACAGCAATAAAAAAGACTAACTAAAGACTTCATTGTGGTCTAGTGGCTAAGACTCCACCTTCCACTCAAGGTGGCACACGTTCATTCCCTGGCGTAGGAAGATTCCACACGCCAAGGGGCAACTAAGCTCATGTGCCGCAACTACTAAAACCCAGCCCCCCAGAGCCGGTGTGCCTCAAAAAAGAAGCCTCTACAATGAGAAGCCTGAGCACACAGCTAGAGAGGAGCCCCTGCTTGCTGCAACTAGAGAAGGCCGTCATGCAGCAACAAAGATGCAGTGCAGCCAAAAATAAATAAGTGAATCATTGAAGTAAATAAATAAAAGATCAGTAAACACATAATTCAAATCCTGCCTTCCTTTTGCACTTGCTGTTAAGACTTTGGTAAACAAATTAATCTCAGAGTCTCTGTTTCTATTTAAAAAAGTGTTAGTCACTCAGTCATATCTGACTCTTTGGGACCCCATGGACTATAACCCTCTAGGCCCCTCTGTCCATGGAATTCTCCAGGAGATCTTCCTGACCGAGGGATCTTCCTGACCTGGGTCTCCTGCATTGCAGGCGGATTCTATACCATCTGAGCCACCCGGGAAGCCCTAGGTAAGATTGAAACTTACGTGCTTCTCTCAAAGATCTGATATAAAGGTGAAAGATGATGCTTGTAAAGCAAATGCCTGGGTCAGAACATCCCAAATGCTTTGCATTCATTTCCTCTTTGGAACTCTCTTCCCAGGACTGCAGGGGAGATGAGCATGAACAAGAAACGAAAATGAGGGTATTTTAAAGATTCTGTAACTGTCTGTACTCTTGACTCTTTCTCCAGATTCCCAAGCGCATCTCCTCATTCCTGTGTCTCCTATGCTAGATTCTTCCAGGGTTGGTTGCGAGAATAAGCTCAAACTTAGCACTGCTTGTAAGTCAGCCGGATGGGCGCGCTCTCCTAGGGCGAAGCCCTGGTTTTGTTCTCCTTCTGTAGGAAGTGTCCTTTGATTGTGCTGCTTTGCTCTCTTGGGGCCTTGCTGACCCTGCAGAAACTGCCCCTCTCAGGCTTAGCCAATTCCTGGGTGGTAGAAGGCCCACCTTCCAGGGTGCATTCAGATTCCGGCCAGCCAATCCAGAGCCCACACTCCAACACCTGCTTTATCAGGCTGCTGCCCTGGGGCCCTGTCCCTCTGCCCTGGTGCCAGGGGATTGCATAAGAGCTGGACGCCGGACAGCTGGGCCCCTGAAAGTATGTCACCTAGCCAGTCCTGAGCCTGCTCCCCCTGCCTTCTCTGCTCCCTCCGATCAGAACCCACAGTACAGAGGGCTGCTTGGAATTCTGGGAAAGCTGTGCTAAAAACCCAGACTAGTCTGGTGATGATCTCATATCGGATAAGGGGCCATGTGCTACCTTCTTCTGCCTCTGGCAACCTAACTAGGGCATGAAATGGCAGTGTTCAGTGGATGGTCACTTGAGCAAGCTGGTGTTAGGAAAGGTATAGAGAGATCATGACCTGATTCTTGTTCACAGGAAACAGGTAGAACTATGATGGTTAGCAAAAAAAAATTGCCCTTGGCCACTGTTTCCTGGGCAGCACTACTATAGCATGTATTTAGCATCTTCCTGCAAGTTTCCTGAGTGATGGCTGACCAGTGCTAGCAGACCTGCTAGCATCTTGACCAAGTAAGGCTCAAGTTGAGTGCCAGGTGGAGCAGAAGCTAGGCTACAGCCAGGTATCCACCAACTCATCGAGAATAGTGGAAAGGAGGAGAACAGTTTGCAAAAGTGTCTGCAGCATATTTATTCCTCTGCAAAATTCATTTTCATGAAGCAGGGCTTCCTAAGGTGATCTTGGCCGGTGAGGATGTGCAGAGGCATGCGGGAGAAGACATTATAAGGATCTGTGTCTCAAAAATAGATTGAGGAACAAATCTGAAAATACAAAAAAGGGAAAATGGAAAAGATTATTGTAATATGAACTTTAGAGCTAAAAAGACCATTCAAGAAATTTAAAAATTAAAATAAGCAGTGTGAGGGAAAAGAAACAGGTGGGATCACTTAGATAGAATTCATATTACTAGTGTGAGGGTAAAATGAATAAGCACATGCTTTTACTTTTTATATGTTTTAAAGTTTCATCAACACATAGTTGATTTACTGTGTCTTTGTGTTAGTTTGTTTCATTTGTGTCCGTCTCTTTGCAACCCCATGGACTGCAGCACACCAGGCTTCCCTGTCCTTCACTATCTCCCAGAGTTTGCTCAAACTCATGTCCATTGAATTGGTGATGCCATCCAACCATCTCATCTTTTGTCACCCCTTTCTCCTCCTACCCTCAATTTTTCCCAGCATCAGGGACTTTTCCAATGAGTCAGCTCCTCACATCAGGTGGCCAAAGTACAAGC
This sequence comes from Odocoileus virginianus, assembly GCF_023699985.2. NCBI lineage: Eukaryota > Metazoa > Chordata > Mammalia > Artiodactyla > Cervidae > Odocoileus > Odocoileus virginianus. The sequence goes on along the minus strand of NC_069680.1, from coordinate 82,648,178 downwards.
TTCAAGCATCAGTCCTTCCAGTGAATGTTCAGAGTTGATTTCCTTTAGGATTGACTGAAAGTTGTTAATGCTTAGAAAAGAAAGCATTCATAATAGGAATCCCTAAATTGGCCAGGTGGCTCAATAAAAAATTTAAATTGGAAAATTGAACATTTTCGATTGGACAGTTCAGAACAAATGGTCAATAAGTGGGTAGTAAACAGTGAAAAACTGCTTGTTGAAGCATAGTCATCAGAAAGAAGACAGTAGAACAACCATACATGCAATATACTGTTTATGACAGAAACCAGCTCAGACTGTTTTTCTGGAAGTCTATGTCTGTGAAGCTAAATGCTTAGAAAAATTTCAGGAACTGTTGGCTACAAACTCATAACAATAATCCTCTGGAGACCTAGAGCTGAAGAGACAGTGGGTGGTTGAAAAGACCTTGGCTTCATTGATATTCTTTAAAGCTTCCCAGTGTACTTTTTACATTGTACAAGTTTGATTGAAATGTTTGGCTGGCATTTATATTAGCCTCTTAGGAACTGAACTAATCGTCTGGGCCAGTGGACAGCCTGTCTCATTTGACCGGTGCCTCTGCCATTGTGTGTTTATTTGCAGTCAGAATGCCAGATGGAGTTACCCACATCTAACAGTTAAGGGACTAACTGGCGGTCCAGGGGTTAAGAATCCACCCTCTGATACAGTGGATGTGGGTCTGATCCTGGCTGGGGAACTAAGATCCCACAGGTCAGGAAGCAAAAAAAAAAAATTTAACAATTAAGCAGGAATATAGGAGTTCTATTGGACCTTATTCTGTGTTTGTATCACTGATATTAGTGCCACAAAAACAGTACTTTCCAAGGTCACCACTTGTTTGTTATGATTTCATGTTTTCATGTCCTATTCTTCATTGATGACCATTTATCATAATGGTTCACCCATGTGGCTTCTAAGTTGAATTCAGGAATCTGGGGTTCATGTGTCTTGTACTCATATTCTCCAGGCCTTGATGGCTTATGTGCTGACCTGCCTCTCGACTCCAGAGTCACGCCTGGCTCTACGCTCCCCTGCCATCTTTGTGTGTGGGTCACACAGTCCTTCGTCTGTCCCCCTCCTTCCAGAGTCTCATCTCATGTTCAGGCCCACAGAATCACTGGGAAAAGACCCAGTGAGCTCAGGCGGCTCACAGCCGAGTGGGAAAGAGATGGGAATAAGCTGACGTCCAGGATTGCAAATGAAAGTCTTTTTAGGAAACATTGAGACCTATTTCAGTCTCTCTACCAGGGTTGACTTCAGAGGTGGAGATTCTTCTTGTGTAGTTTTTTTTTTTTAAAGCGTTTTTCAAGCTAACTTAATGGGAAATGAGTATGTTGTACCATATTATAGTAAATAATGTGACTAAATGCCAGTATTTTTTGTTTTGGTCATGCCACATGGCTTGTGGGAGTTGAACCCTGGCCCTGGGCAGTGAGAACTTGGAGTCCTAACTACTGGATCAAGAGGAAAGTCCTAAGACTATTTTTTATATGGGCAGGGTAATGGTAAGCATCACTTCTCTCAAAAGCATCAGATACACGTGAAGAAATTGCACATTTGTGACTTGCTCTAGTGAACAAAATAGGAGCCCACAGAGGGCCCTGATTCAGGAGGATGTAAATACTGAAACAACCAGAAGGCCCTCTCTCCAGCACCGTGGGGCCCCAGATTGCATGTTAGCTAGCCTCCTGTCAGGGCTATTCTACTTAAAGTGACAGAAGCCAATAGAAAGCCCAGAGATAAATCCACACACCTGTGGACACTTTATCTTTGACAAAGGAGGCAAGAATATACAGTGGAGAAAAGAAAATCTCTTTAACAAGTGGTGCTGCGAAAACTGGTCAACCACTTGTAAAAGAATGAAACTAGAACACTTTGTAATACCATAAACAAAAATAAACTCAAAATGAATTAAAGATCTAAACATAAGACCAGAAACTATAAAACTCCTAGAGGAAAACATAGGCAAAACACTCTCTGATGTAAATTATCTCAGGATCCTCTATGACCTACCTCCCAGAGTAATGGAAATAAACACAAAAATAAATGCGACCTAATTAAACCTAAAAACTTTTGCACAACGAAGGAAACTATAAGCAAGGTGAAAAGACAGCCTTCAGAATGGGAGAAAATAATACCAAATGAAGCAACTGACAAAAGAATTAATCTCAAAAACATACAAGCAACTCCTGCAGCTCAATTCCAGAAAAATAAGCGACCCAATAAAAAAATGGGCCAAAGAACTAAACAGACATTTCTCCAAAGAACACATACAGTTGACTAACAAATACATGAAAAGATGCTCAACATCACTCATTATCAGAGAAATGCAAATCAAAACCACAATGAGGTACCATCTCACGCCGGTCAGAATGGCTGCTATCAAAAAGTCTACAAACAATAAATGCTGGAGAGGGTGTGGAGAAAAGGGAACCCTCTTACACTGTTGGTGGGAATGCAAACTAGTACAGCCACTATGGAGAACAGTGTGGAGATTTCTTTAAAAACTGGAAATAGAACTGCCATATGACCCAGCAATCCCATTGCTGGGCATACACACCAAGGAAACCAGAATTGAAAGAGACACGTATACCCCAATGTTCATCACAGCACTGTTTACAATAGCCAGGACATGGAAGCAACCTAGATGTCCATCAACAGACAAATGGATAAGAAAACTGTGTTACATATGTACAGTGGAATATTACTCAGCCATTAAAAAGAATGCATTTGAATCAGTTCTAATGAGATAGATAAAACTGGAGCCTATTATACAGAGTGAAGAAAGTCAGAAAGAAAAACAAAATACAGTATATTAACACATATATATGGAGTTTAGAAAGATGGTAACGATGACCCTATATGGGAGATAGCAAAAGAGACACAGATGTAAAGAACAGACTTTTGGACTCTGTGGGAGAAGGCGAGGGTGGCATGATTTGAGAGAATAGCATTGAAACATGTATATTATCATATGTGAAACAGATCACCAGTCCAGGTTGGATGCATGAGACAAGTGCTCAGGGCTGGTGCACTGGGATGACCCAGAGGGATGGGATGGGGAGGGAGCTGGGAGGGGGGATCAGGACGGGGGACGCATGTACACCCATGGCTGATTCATGTCAATGTCTGGCAAAAACCACCACAATATTGTAAAGTAATTAGCCTCCAATTAAAATAAATAAATAAAAATTAATTAATTAATTTAATTAAGTGACAGACAATCTGGGAAACTGTCACTTGGGAAACTGTCATCAATTTGACCCCCTACCTCCTACCCTCCCCTACAGGTATAGAATCATAACAGGAAACCCAGACATTGTAATTTCATCCCAGAACCCTGTATTTTTTTTTAATTAAAAAAAAAATTTATTGGAGTATAGTTGATTTATTGTACTATGTTAGTTTCTGCTATATAGCGAAGTGAATCAATTATGCATATACATATATCCACTCTGTTTTAGATTCTTTTCCCATATAGGGGTGACCCTGTTTTTTAAGTTCTTTTTTAAGTAGACCTAGCCATGCTCAATCTTTTGGGCCCCAAAATTATATGAAAAATTTAAGGAAAACCAAATATGTAAGGTATTGACATTTTGCTAATTACTTCCTAGTTTGTAAAAAAATTTAATATGGCTCCAAGATTTTAAAATATGAGCATTGCTTTATGATTTATCTGGGGAGTCAACTGACTTAAGTAAATTATTCACCACTTCATTACAATTCACTGGGACTGAAGTTTTCCATCTGGTGCATTCAACGGTCTATCGCAAAAAAATTGCTATGCTAAGTAGAGCATTGAAGCGTAGAGACTGCAGATGTAAATTTTACATTGTACTGTCCATTAACAAAAATTATTTATATATTATTTATTTTAAAATATTTATTCACTTGGACATGCTGGGTCTTAGTTGCGGCATGTGGGATCTGGTTCCCTGACCAGGGATTGAACCCGGGTCATCCACACTCTCAAGTGTGGAGTCTTAGCTACTGGACCACCAGGGAGGTCCCAACAAAAATTATTTACGCAGACAGAAGGAAAAACTGGCTTTCAAGAAGCATCTACGCTTCGGTGATGTTTCATCTCTTAGTGGGATACTACTGACTAAGAAAAGGCATTACCAAAGAGTGCCATCCTAAAGTCTTGGAATGATGATCTCAGTTGCTTGGAGATGACATTTTAGTAAATTTAGTAAGATTCTGATAAATAAGATTCTAATTCTGTTGTCATTTAGGAACAAAAATGATAGCCTAAGGTATTTTAAAGCTGGAAATTATTTTTTTTCCCCTACTATTACTGAAATCATGTAGTTTATTGAAACAAATGATATACAGAAGAGGTGGGCTCTGTGATATGGGAATGTTACACTTTTGGTGAAGATAATTCATAGCAATGCTACCAAACAATAATAAAATCATGGGCTTCAAGACTTTTTGCTAGTCTAACAGATTTAGCCAATCTTATGTTTCTCTGCAAAAATCCTACCAAAGTAATCCATCCTTTACAGTCTGTACTTGATTCCTGTTGTCTCCTGGTACTTTTAGTCAGAGGTTCACTACCAAATCTGTGAATCACTTTCCAGTTGCCTTTGTTATTTTAACCACAATTTCATTATCATATTCTGTTTCCAGATCTCTGACCATTAAAATATCTTTCCTCATTAACGCCTGGCCTGGCTGTAATCGGCCCCAATCTTCTGTGATGTGAACTGCTTTACTCACAAACTCTTAATTCCTCTGTCTCACTTTTTTCCTCAAAAGTAAAGCTTTCACATTTCTCATGCTTCTTTCTTTTGCATGAATATTATTCAGCAAGCTTTCTCCATCCTCCATACTACTCTCTGGAAACCCTTACTGTCTCATCTCCCTCTTTAACCATGCCTAGAATCAACTGAAGCATTCCAGGAGCAGCTGCGTGTTCAAGGACCAGATGGATTTAGGAACTAATGCAGAGGTTCTCAATCCTTCTGAGCACCTGAACTTTGGCTTCTCTTTACAGAAAAATGCACATATGTGGAGATGTTAAGTTCAGTTACTCAGTCGTGTCTGACTCTGTGATCCCGGGGACTGAAGCACCCTAGGCTTCCCTGTCCATCACCAACTCCCAGAGCTCGCTCAAACTCATATCCATCGAGTCGGTGATGCCGTCTAACCATCTCCTCCTCTGTTGTCCCCTTCTCCTCCTACCTTCAATCTTTCCCAGCATCAGAGTCTTTTCCAATGAATCAGTTCTTTGCATCAGGTGACCAAAGTATTGGAGCTGCAGCTTCATCATCAGTCCTTCCAATGAATATTCAGGATTGAGTTCCTTTAGGATGGACTGGTTGGATCTCCTTGCAGCCCAAGGGACTTTGAAGAGTCTTCTCCAACACCACAGTTCCAAAGCATCAATTCTTCAGCAGTCAGCTCTTTATGGTCCAACTCTCACATCCATACATGACTACTGGAAAAACCATAGTTTTGACTATACAGACCTTTGTCAGCAAAGTAATGTTTTTGCTTTTTAAAATGCTGTCTAAGTTTGTCATAGCTTTTCTTGCAAGGAGCAAGCATCTTTTAATGTCATGGCTGCAGTCACCATCTGCAGTGATTTTGGAGCCCAAGAAAATAAAGTCTGTCACTGTTTCCACTGTTTCCCCATCTATTTGCCATGAAGTGATGGGACTGGATTCCATGATCATAGTTTTTTGAATGTTGAGTTTTAAGCCAGCTTTTTCATTCTTTCTTTCACTCTCTTCAAGAGACTGTTTAAAAAAAAAAGAGAGAGACTGTTTAATTCCTCTTCACTTTCTGCCATAAGGGTGGTATCATCTGCATATCTGAGGTGGATATGTTCAAACTGATGCAATTTCAGTAGATTCCTCAGACTCCCTATTCATCCATAACCTTCTGGGATTAACCATCCTGACTATTGTGCTGAGGTTGTGCATGGGAATAACAAGAGCAATCTCTTAGAGGGTGGCCTCTAAGGCCAGGGCCTCACCTGGAAATTGGTAGAAAGCAGACAACCAGGAGGTCTGAAGCTGAAGTTTTTCTGAGTTCTTCCTAAGCAGGATATATTTTAGAAATCAGATTTGAAAACCACTTTTCAGTTATAACCCCATGAGTGGGGTTTTGTTTTGTTTTCCCAGAAGCCGATTTCACAAAAAAAGAAAATGCATTTAGTTGGCTTTTTCCTGAACTGACTTGTTCAGACATGTTAGTCCTTTCAGGATGAAGGGCTTGTGAGATTTTAAAAACAGTTCAGTGGCTTCTCTCCTGCTAGCATTTATCAGATGACATGTCTCTTGACTGGCTTGATTTGGGAATGACTCAGTTCTAGTAGAAAATAAAAGAGAAATATGTTGTGACCACTGGCCCTAATTTGTGGGTTTTGGGGGCATCTTTGGCATCTTGGAACCTACGGAAATGACAAGGGGGAAACATAGTACAGTTTCTAAATGTGTCATTTAGCCAGATTAATTGAGCAAAATATTAGGGAAGGAGTGCTCAGCCCTGTGACACAGCATCCTTTGATGTTCACTTATCCTCCTCTTCCTCTTTCTGTTTGTTTCTTTATGGCTGCTCTGGGCCTTGTTGCACGCGGGCTTTCTCTCGCCTTGGTGAGTGGGGCTACCCTCTAGGTGCAGCACAGGCCTTCTCACTGTGGTGCCCTCTCTTGCTGTGGAGCACGGGCCATAGAGTGCATAGCCTGTAATACTTGTAGCACGGGGCTCAGGAGTGGCCCGCGGGTTTAGCTGTTCCCCGGCACATGGCATCTTTGACCAGGGATCAGAGTTGTGTCTTCTGCCTTGGCAGGTGCATTCTTAACCGCTGGACCGGCAGGGAAGTCCTATCTTTCTTTCTCCATGTCTACATTCTCACTGAGTCCTCCCTGTCTTCCCACTGTCCCCTCCTCTGCCTCCTGTTTTGGAAGCAAGTGTGTACTGGCTTTGGATCCTAATGAGGCCTTCTGGGGTGGGGGTGGGGCTGGCAGAGTGGGAGGGGAGCAGGCTGGGGAGGGGAACATCCTCCTGGCAAAGCAGGTACCCCTGTCATGAATTTTCCCTGATGGCCTAAGACAGTGAGGAGTTAGCTCCTTTACACACAGAGCTTCTACTTCAGTCTGACAGTGAAGTCAAAACAAGGCTTGATGCGTCAGGAGGAGCTGGGAAGATTTGGTCCAGATCAAATGTGTGGCGCCCATTGTTGAATTGTACTGCAGTGACAGGATAGAACCTTTATGCTTGCTTGTTGTTTTTGGCTGTGCTGGATGTTCATTGCATACACAGACTTCTGTAGTTGTGGCGTGTGGGATCTTAAGTTACTGGTCCAGGGATTGGTCCCTTGCATTGGAACGTGCATTCTTTACCACCAGACTACCAGGGAAGTCCCAACAGGATAGAGCCTTTGAAGCACCAATCTGAATTTTACCTGGCTTTTCTCTTGGGTGTGAGGGGCAGAGGAGTGAACAGCCGGCGTGCGTTTTGTTTTGTTTTTCTGTTTTTGGCCATGCCATGGAACATGAGAGGTGTTAGTTCCCCAACCAGGGATCGAACCCTTGCCCCCTGCAGTGGAAGCTTGATGTCTTAACCACTGGACTGCCAGAGAAGTCCCAGGTGTGTGTTATTTACGAAGGTGTTTTCTACCTCCTCTTGCAGGTTACGGCCACACCGTGCCCCTGTCCGATGGGGGCAAGGCCTTCTGCATCATCTACTCGGTCATCGGCATACCTTTCACCCTCCTGTTCCTGACAGCAGTGGTCCAGCGTATCACCATCCACGTCACCCGCAGGCCAGTCCTCTATTTCCATGTCCGCTGGGGCTTCTCCAAGCAGGCAGTGGCCATCGTCCACGCGGTCCTCCTCGGTGTGGTCACCGTGTCCTGCTTCTTCTTCATCCCGGCCGCGGTGTTCTCTGTCCTGGAGGATGACTGGAACTTCCTGGAATCCTTTTACTTTTGTTTCATCTCCCTGAGCACCATTGGCCTCGGAGATTATGTTCCCGGGGAGGGCTACAATCAAAAATTCAGAGAGTTCTACAAGATCGGGATCACGTGTGAGTATCAGAGTTCATGCACTCTGTCCCAAGGCTCTGTGGTTCCGCGCTACGCCTCGCCCACTCAATGAGAGTCACTCATCAGAGCCCCGACTGCTTTCCATGGATGAATTTTCCATTTTGCCACCTTCCCATAACTTTCGTTTCATCATGATTCCCTTCAAAATTCTGTATGAAAAAGTCTTGTTATTATTGAGAGTTATTTTTCCCAGGCACAGAAAAGTACTGATCAGTTTACTAGTAATGTAACAGTCATTTTAAATGACAGTATAGGACTGCACCTAAGCACACAGGTAAGAATGCACCACACAGAATAAGTTGCTACTGAACTTTTTAAATTTTAACAGAGTTGCTCTACTTTTATTAAATATTTTAAGCTCAAGGACACCAGAGCTAAGATAGCCTGTTAACAATCCATCACATTTTTTCATTAACCAGGAAAATCTTAAAGCAGTTGCTTATCTCATTTGTCCATCTGGTTCTTTTTTGAAATTAGAATATTTTTGCTGCTTTCAGAATTTTTATGTGTAGGAACAAAACGGTGAATACATTGTTCAATGAAGTTCTTGGTGAAAATTTAAAAAAAAAGAATTTTATACATGGAAAATAGACATTAAAATTCAGATGTCCAGTGACATAAAACTTTTAAGCAGTTTTTTAAAATTCAATATAATACCACAGAAAACTTAGAAATCTATTCATAGGAAAATATTTATTTTTGTGTGTCCCTTTCCTGTCTTTTCACAATGCATAAAATTGCATCATACTGTACATACAGTTTCCATTTCTGCTTTCCTAAGTATTTTTCAAGAGTCAGCTCATGCCATGTCTTCTAGGAAATCAGAGTACATACTCAGGCAGTCAGATGTTCTGTCCTGGCCCGGTCCTGTGGTCTTAATGACGACAAAATGTGTAGTTGAACTATGTGTATTTTTAGCATTTCCATTAAACCATGCTCACCCAGGACACAGCCATCACTCATAAGTGCCCAGTGCTTTCAACAGTGCCTGGCTACCATGCAAGTTCAATAAATATTTACAGAATGGTTACCAGGGTGATTTCGAATTTCCTCTAGTTACCATATTTATCTTTAATATCTACATATTATTTTACCAGGTGACTATACCATCATCTAGGGCTTCCTAGGTGGTGCTAGTGGTAAAGAATCTGCCTGCCAGTGTAGGAAATGTTAGAGATGTGGATTCGATCCCTGGGTCAGGAAGATACCCTAGAGGAGGGCATCAGTCTAGTATTCTGCCTGGAGAATTCCATGGACAGAGGACCCTGGCAGGCTGCAGTCCATGGGGTCACACACAGTCGGATACGACTGAAGCAACTTAGCATGCACACATGCATACTATCATCTAGTCCTACTTCTATTGTCAAAATTCCAATCTGAATATTAGAAGGCATTATAAATTATACTGCAGTAAATCCTTTTGTGTGTTTAACATGTTTTTCTACTTTATTATCTTTCCAAGAAGTGGACTGGCTGACCCAAAGTGAACATGCCCTTTGATGACTCATGGATCGTGTTGATCTAGTGCTTTCCAAATGGCATTACGAGTTGCCAGTGTTATCAGAACTACCTAATGCAAGTCTTTCTTGTCTTGCATTAGAGTAAAATGTTACCTCCTTATTTGAATTTAGTTTTTTTATGACTTGGGGCTTTCTTGATGGCTCAGATGATAAACAGTCTGCCTGTAGTGCATGAGACCTGGCTTTGATTCCTGGGTCAAGAAGATCCCCTGGAAAAGTAAATGGCAACCCAGTCCAGTATTTTTACCTGGAGATTTCCATGGACAGAGGAGCCTAGTGGCCTGCAGTCCATGGGGTCACAAAGAGTCAGACATGACTGAGCATGCACGTACAGCACAGCAGACTTACCTAAAACACATTTCCTCATTCTGCGTCACCACATATACCTTCACAGTGATCCGAAGACCAGGCGGGTCCCGAGGATGCTCAGTGTCCTGGGCTAGAGGATGATGGGCAGGAAAAACTGGCCCCACCCTGCACCTTTCTCTTCCCACCTTTTGTTCCATTCTGCCCTACAAGGTCCTTACATGGGTATGTGGACACATTGTCTCAGTATTACAGTCATGTTCCATCAACATCCTCTTACAAAGACTTGCCCCTGGGCCTGGGTGCATGTAGGTGTGCACACCAGTGATGCAATGCCTTTTGGGATGGTGGACCCAGGATAGAGACCCTTGCAGGTACCATCACCTCTATGGGGTGGGGACATTGAGCAGAGAATTTCCAAGTTTTAAATACATGGAACATAATCTGGGGTGGGGGTTGGCATGGGTTCCCAGAGGGCAAGCCCCACTGGCCCTGCAGACTCATCATTCTGTAGAAGAGGCATTATCAGAGTGAAAGGACCTCTGAATCTCTAGGCCCAGGTTAGGTCCATCTGCATTGGAAGGCAGATTCTTAACCACTGGACCACCAGGGAAGTCTGGGAAAACTAATTTTAAGTTGGTTCCAACATGTTTAAAATCAGTTTTCAGGGAAAAAAAATTCATCAGAGAAAGGAACAAAAAAGTAAAAATGAAAACTCTTAAGGGTAACAGAAGTCCCAGTTTCATGTCCCAGTGGTGAAATGTTTGAGGAAGATTTTCAGAAAATAAATGAACTGGGGAAGCCAGAATTGGTAGCAAAATAGGAACAAGGAAGTCATTTATGGATGCAAAGTGACAGTTTTCTTAGGCTTTAATAATAATATAGCATATTTTAGAAATAGCAATGACATTGTTAGCTGAACTAATTCGCAAATCTCCTTTTCCTTTATTCATTATTTAGTCAAACTCTTCAGTGCTGACAAAAATATCCATGCAATTTTAGGCAAAAGCTGTGGAATTCTAGCCTATCCACAAACTAACATAGCTTTGGAACATTTATTTGCTCCACCCAGTACATCCCCTATGTAGAAAGCCTGAAAAAAAAACCACAGCAAAGTGATCTTTTACATACATGCATGCATATGTGTGTGTGCTAAGTCACTTCAGTCGTGTCAGATTCTTTGTGACCCTATCGATTGTAGCCCGCTAGGCTCCTCTGTGCATGGGATTTCCCAGGCAAGAATACTGGAGTGGGTTGCCTTTCCCTCCCCCAGGGATTGAACTTATGTCTCCTGCATTGGCAGGTGTGTTCTTCACCACTAGAGCCACCTACAAATATATACGTGTGTACACACACACACCCCTTCGTTTCTGTGTGGCTTATCACAGGATATTGAATATAGTTCCCTGTGCTGTTGGGCTTCCCCGGTGGTTCAGACGGTAAAGCGTCTGCCTGCAGTGTGCAAGGCCCGGCTTTGATCCCTGGATGGGGAAGATCCCCTGGAGAAGGAAATGGCAACCCACTCCAGTACTCTTGCCTGGAGAATTTCCATGGAATGAGGCTCCTGGTAGCCTGCAGTCCATGGGGGTTGCAGAGACGTGTGTATCCACACACACACACATTCATTTCTATTGTGGTTTTTCCAGGATCTTGAATATAGTTCCCTGTGCTGTACAGTAGGACCTTGTTTATCCATCTTGTTGTGTTTACCTTGTTGTATATACTAGTCTGCATCTGCTAATCCCAAACTCCCAGTCCATCCCTCCCCCAACCCCTCTCCCTTGGGAACAGGTCTGTTCTCTATATGGGTCTGTTTGTTTTGTAGATAAATTCATTTGTGTCCTATTTTAGATTCCATGTATAAGTGACATATGTATTTGTCCTTCTTGTTCTGATTTACTGTAGTTTGTGTGATAATCTCTAGGTCCATCTGTGTTGCCGCAAATGACAGTTTCATTCTTTTTTATAGCTGAGTGGTATCCCTTTGTATATATGTGCCACATCTTTATCCATTCATCTGCTAATGACCATTTATGTTGTCTCCATGTCTTGGCTATTGTGAACAGTGCTACTGTGAACACTGGAGTGCATACAACTTTTCAAACTATAGTTTTCTCTAGATATAAGCCCGAGAGTGGGATTGCAGGATTATATGGTAGCTCTGTTTTTAGTTATTTGAGGAACCCCCATACTGTTTTCCAGCTGTACCAATTTACATTCTCTCAAACAATGCAGGAGGGTTGCCTTTTCCCCTCACGCTCTCTAGCATTTGTTATCTGTAAACGTTTTATGATGATGATTCTGACTGGTGTGAGGTGGTACCTCATTGTAGTTTAAATTTGCATTTCTCTAATAATTAGCAATGTGACACATCTGTTCATGTGCCTGTTGGCTCTCTGTATGTCTTCTTTGGAGATACGTCTCTTTAGGTCTAGAAGGTTAAGTCCCTCTTCATTTTCCTCTGGATCATCCCTTTTTGAGCCATGGAATTCAAAGCATGCCCAGAAATCAGAGGAGGCAGTGGGTTTGACCATCAGCAGAAAGGTTGTGTTGTGACGGGATCCCACTGAGTCGCTGTCCTTTCCTTCACACAGGTTACCTGCTCCTTGGTCTTATCGCCATGTTGGTGGTTCTGGAAACCTTCTGTGAGCTCCACGAACTGAAGAAGTTCAGAAAAATGTTCTACGTGAAGAAGGACAAGGAAGAGGATCAAGTGCACATCATAGAACACGACCAGCTGTCCTTCTCCTCCATCACGGACCAGGCGGCGGGGGTGAAGGAGGACCAGAAGCAGAACGAGCCGTTTGTGTCCCCCCAGTCACCCGCCTTGGCCGATGGCGCCGCAGACCACTAGACTCGGGCTTTGCTGGACCGTGCCAGGGCGCAGGCTCAGGCTGGTGGGAGGAAGCTTCGCTTGTTCATTTTGATGAGGATGTAAAAGCAGTACTTTTTGTAAAAGGGAACAAAAGAAGCTTTTATTCCAGAAGACTGTCTAAACTATGAGAAAATGACATCTGTACCTGTAATTCATATGTGACAAAATTATCCCAACTTTACTAACAGGAGGAGAATACTTGAAGCAGGGTGCCATTGTGGATAGAAACAGATTTTATACTTTTCATTGGGAACTTTGGGATTTGCATTTAAATCGTTTAGCTGATAGTTAAATAGTGACATTTATATTTAAAGCAAATAAAAAAGGCATAGACATGTGTTTTATAGATAAGTTTATGTGTACTGGTTTGCATGTACCCATCCGAAAATCATTATTTTTGTAGACTCTTAAGTTAAACCTACTATTTATAATGACTAGATAACCATTAACTGTACATACAAATATAAATATGTTTATATTCTGTACATATGGTTTAGGTCACCAGTTCCTGGTATACTTCTTAACCCAAGATTGTAGAGATTTTCCCTTTTGATTTCTCTTTATACTGAAGAATCAAAAGTTGCTGCAATAAAATAAATGGAATAACACACTTATGCGTGAATTACTTTAGTATTCTGTTACAATAAATATTTCTGCTCACTTGGAATAGAGTGATCTCAGATGTCTACAATGTTTGTAAGTATTTCCCTGGAGGTAAACAAGTAACAAAGCGTATGATTTTGTTAAAAAAAAAAAGTTTAGATACTTTATTTTGAATGTACATGATGATTTGCATTCAACTAATACTAATGCACAGGACCCAAATGCAGAAGCCCCAAATGAACAGATTCTGTCAAATTAGTCTGCGAGGTTTTTTTAGTTTATAAACTGAAATAAGTAAAAATTGTAGCTGGTTGCAACCTTACACTTTAATATATCAAGAAAAGATTGATAATATGTGTGCACATAGATACTATGTATCACATAGATACATATGTATGCATATGTATAATGTATAGATAATGTCTACATAGATAATATGTATCACTCCTTTGTAGAAACCATAAAGGTAGCATTCAAATGCTGTACGCAATCCAAATGCAGGACGCTGTTAGGATTTTTTTTCCCTCATCTGTTGGCTGAGGCATGCAGGCATCTTAGTTCCCTGACCTGGAATGGAACTCATGCCCCCTGCAGTGAAAGCGTGGTGTCTTAACCACTGAACCACTAGGGAAGACCCTGCTAGGAATTTTAGGAGAGAGCATTAGGCCTTGTGTGATAATGAATGCTCAGTGACCCGCTAACCAAATCCCGTCTCCCATCGGAGCCACCCAGGAGGTGGTACCTGAAGTGTTGGGAGAAGTCAGCATCCTGCTGGTGAGCAGCTGAGCAGAGCATCCTTGCCTTGGCGCTGCCTTGGCACCCTCTCTGCTGCCTCCACTGTGTGTGCCCTGGGCACATGGGTACCAGCCCTATCCTGCTGTCTGCTATTACCATCAAACGTTGTAGCCCCTGACTTAGAGCAAGGGCCTTCGTTACAGTGTAAAATCCCCTCTGAGAGCAACAAAATCCCAAGAAGGAAGGACATACCCTCTGTAGCGCCCAGGACCCCAGCTCTGTGATGGGGAGCTTCCTCAGTGGGTCCTCTCTAGTGTTTAATTCAAAATGTCCTCCTGTCCCTCTGACCTGGGCTGTGCCCTGTTAGCATGTTTCTGCCTGTGTTCCTGGTTGGCTGTCTCCACGGTGGGAGACTGCTCACACTGGGTGGGTAATTGGTAAAGAAGGAACTAGAGACTCCTTGGAGGATACATGCTTCATGGGCAGGCCTGGATTTGAGAAGTACATGGGATCAGAATGCTTGGTACCGTGCAAAATGCTAAAGAATATAAGTTGGAAAAAAGGTAGATTATACCCATGGAATGCCATTGCATTTTAGTCCAAGCAGGAAACTAATGGGCCACCCACCACTGCTTGACTCTAATCTGAGAGGGGAGTGCAAAATACAAAAAACAAGGAAGAGCCTAAAGGGAAAATTCTGAGTCAGGGTGTCATTAATAAGCAGTCGAATGTAATACTTCACCTTCAAAGCTTCTGTGAATCTGCAGAGAATATACTTACTAGACCTTAATACCTTCACATTGTTTTTGTTTTTTAGTATGTGTTTGCTTCCCTGGTGGCTCAGATGGTAAAGAATCTGCCTACAATGCAGGAGACCTGGGTTCGATCCCTGGGTCAGGAAGATCCCTAGAGAATGGGAGAGCAATGCACTCCAGTATTCCGTGGAGAATTCCACGGACAGAGGAGCCCAGCAGTCTACAGTTTGTTGGGTCGCAGAGTCGAACATGACTGAGTGACTAACAGGCAGGTTTGTTTATGTGTTTGGCTGTGTCACGTCCTAGTTGCAGCACACGAGATCTTGGCCGCATCACGTGGGGTCTTACTTGCAGCACACAGACTCTAGCTTCTGCTCATGGGCCCAGGAATCGTGGTGCATGGCCTCAGTTGCTTCCTTGCCTGGGGGATCTTAGTTGCCTAACTAGGGATTGAACCCACATCCCTGCATTGCATGGTGGATTCTTAACCCCTGGACCACCAGCAAAGTTTCCTGTTCTTATTGTTTTTAATGTGAAGCATAAGTTTTAAAAATTGGAGCAGCTTTTGCCTCCTGGTCAGATATGAAGTGTAAGGGGAAGTGTATTCCCCAGACTTTCTTTCTGTCACTGGCTGGGGGGCAAGTGATACACTGGGGTTCGGAGGGAGGGGAAAGCTGTGTCCTGGAGAACAGAAGCAGGATCCCCTGGGCGTGGGGTGAGGAAGTGGGAGGCTGGGCAGAGAGGCTCCATTAGAACTGTCATTGGAACCTTCTGGTTGGAGATGAGCGACTGTGAAGTTGAAGGTCAAAGAAGGTGGATTCTGAAAAAAGAAAAGAAGCATAAACAGAGTATAAACTGAAGGATTGAAGTCCTGGGCAGTATCTGAGACGAGTTCTTAAGAATCCCACAGAACACCCTGAGGATAGAGATGTGGCAGAAATCATTGTCCTTCGTTGTGTGTGAATTTAAAGTCACATGTGTCCAGTAGGTAAGTTGATTTTGGAGCAGCAGATACACTGAACAGGAGGAGAGAACTGTGTCTCAGAAAAATAACTGCCCAGAAATCAAAGAGACTAGAGACAAAAGCTGCTCCTGTGGCTCAGCAGTAAAGAATCTGCTTGCAACGCAAGAAACACAGGAGACTTGGGTTCCATCCCTGGGTCGGGAAGATCTCCTGGAGAAGGGAATGGCAACCCACTCCAGTATTCTTGTCTGGAGAATCCATGGGCGCCTGGTGGTCTACAGTCCATGGGGTCGCAAGGAATCAGACACAACTGAAGCAACTTTGCACTCATATAGACCAAGGCATTAGAGTCTCCAAAAGAATCTTAAAAAGAAACCCATGGGACAGTTAAAGTTTGGCCCAGATGACTGCATTGATGAGCGGCTTCAGGGGAAAAAAATGCTTGCAAATGCCTGGAAAACAGTCAGTCATGCTCACACTTCCTACAGACCAGCCTTATGTGCCTTTTGGGAAATGAGTGAGGAGATATTTACAAATCTGGTCAAGAAATGGTAACTGAAACAGTTCATGCAAAACATGTTTAACCCTTTAAAACTATCAATAGCACACTGGTTTCTTACTAAAAGCAGCTATTATTGGCTCCAAATAAGAATTCATTTTAATTTGGCACAAGTGTGCATTGGAGGGTGATCTCTTACTCTGAATTCGGTGAGGAGACTTTCCCACTTGTGTGGCATGCTACATCCACTTGGTGATTTGCTGCTAAATCGTCCATGCTGAGGAGAGCTCTGATGTTCTGATATCCTCAATTTAGGAAGGCAATCTTTGGGGGGTGTACACAGTCAAGCAGATTTAAAAACAACTCTTCCTTAGGAAGGTGAAATTTAAATAATACAATAGTTACCATTTACTTTATTCAACTGTGCCCAGTAAGATTACAGACCTGTCTCTTTAATACATTTAAAGTTTTTCCTCTAGTGATGTATTATTTTCCAAGAATTTTATTTATGAATATTTGGTACATCCAAGGTTTCTCTGTGAGGTGAAACATGAGATTGTTTGCAAAAGACTGTATACCAGTATCTCACTTGTACTGTCAGATGTATTCCAACTCTAATATGTACTGTCAGGCAACCTCAGCTTTCTAAAATGCAATAATGAACCCAGAAGCAAAAATGATTTTAAGTATTTTCCCAGCCTGGCAATCAAGTACACTTACTAAGTTCCCTCTTCGCTTCCCTCCAAGTGTGTACTTACTTTACACACACAGCTGATAAAATTACTTCACTGTTTTCCCAACCCACTGAAAATAAAGGAGCATCTTGCTTCCCAACAGTTCACAGATTTTGTGTTAGCATACTTTCCATGTTATAATTTTTGCTGGTTCACTACAAAAAAAATTAAAACTCTCAAGATGCAAGTTGGCAATAATGACCATGTAATCACTTGGGCAGCCTTAAATTAGCAGTTTCTCTGGTCCTGTCAAAGCATCCTTGGTCTGTGGCCTCCTCTGCGCTCCACTGGGAAAAAGCATTTATTTCCTGGTGGCTCAGTGGTGAAGAATCTGCCTACCACTGTAGGAGACTCACATTCGACGTGGTCTGAGAAAATCGCCTGGAGAAGGGAATGGCTGCCACTCCAGGATTCTTGCCTGGGAAATCTCATGGACAGAGGAGGCTGGCGGGCAGAGTCCATGGGGTCACAAAGAGACGGACACGACTGAATGAACAACAACAGCTCTTAGGAGGGCCGCTTAGGAGGAAAGATGGTCAGACGTTCCAGGAATTCGAGTGTCTCTGCTGTTCGTAGCAAGTTGTATTAATAAAAATCTGCTGGCCGCTTGTGTGTGGTTTGTGGCTCTGAGTGCATTGCCACTCCAGCTGAGAACCTCATGTTAATTGCTGGTAAGAGAACCAAAGAGAGCAGGCTGCTGAGAGCTTGACACCAGGGACAGACCTGGATTAAGAAGAAAAGGCCTGCCTTCTACAGCCTTCACAGGCTGAGGCAAACAGCTCCCAGGATGGTACATTTTTTATTTATGTTATTTCAATCACACAATTCTCATAACAATGTTAACTATATTTAATATGCTCTGTTTAAGGAGATAAAGGAAAATGTATTCCCATACAAAATGATTAGAATGAGTCTTTAAGAGGCTTGTTTTTCAAGTGATTATTTCCACTATCTAGGAAATTCACTTAGACTAAGGATCCAACATGAAATATGAAAGTCAGCGTGGTAACAAATGCATAGCTTCACTGTCATTGACATGTGAAGATGAGATCACTGCTAACATCTTCTGTAATTAAATTACATATCTGGGTTCGATCCCTGGGTTGGGAAGTTCCCCTGGAGGAGGGCATGGCAACCCACTCCAGTGTTCTTGCCTGCAGAATCCCATGGACAGAGTAGCCTGGCAGGCTATAGTGCTTGGTGGGCGGTGGGGCGGGGGCAAAGAGTCAGACATGACTGAGTGACTCACATACATAATACAGCATCGTGTGTTCCTCTCATATTCCCTTTGTGATCTCTTGTGTACCAACTGGGACACAAAGCCACACTGAGCCAGACAGGGTTCACTGTCCCAGTGAGAAGACACACCCCCTGGTGAGGGGCTGCCTGACCTCTGACATCCCACACTGGGTCACTGCCAAGTTCACTCTGGCCTTGGACGGTTTCCCGGCTGCCTCCCAGCTCAGAGTGTTATGCCTGATGTCCGAATCACCGAGCGGGAAGACAGAAGGCTTCCAAGACAATGCAACTCGCAAAAAGGGAATTTTATTGCTGACTCGAGTCAGGGCTCCTGCCGCATCCAACGTAGTGGTGCGGGGTCAGAGAGCCCCGAGCCCAAGCTGTTATACGAATCTATAGGGTGAGCCTAAGCAGTTGGTAGCTGGCTTAAGCGGATTGGTTACATGTTTGCAAAGCAATTTTATTGGTCCAAACTTTCACGGGCCTTTTTTCAAACTTGGGCGTTCACGGGCTTTTCAGCTTTTCCCTGATAGATTCCCTTTTTCGTACTGGGCGCATGTTGATTGGCTGGCTCCAGGCGGCCTGATGTGGGTAGGGAACCTTACCATTTCAGGGGAAACCAAAACTTAGGTCCGGGCCGCCTGTCATGGTGTTAGCCCTGGCAGCCTCACACAGAGGTTCTCAAATGGTCTTCCTCGCCAGGACAGTGCTCAGGCATGTCCAGCCCAAGTGTACATCCCCGGGAGTTAACAGGAGCTGCAGGTATGCAGAGCAGATTGAAGTCTGTTAAATCACTTTCAGCCTGAAACTAGCAGTGTGAGAGCCATCGACCTCAGATCCATCCCCTCCGCAGGCTCAGTTACTGGGGATGTCCCTCAAATAGTCAGTTTCCAAGAACACACTAAGGTCGCTCCTCCAGGAAAGCAAAAAGCCCTGCCGGAAGGGTGTAGCAATTAAGTGAAAAGAGAGGCATGACTGAAGAAAAAATGTTGCTGCCATTCCAGTAAATAACAAATGTTGCCCTCCATCAAGCCATCAGCCACTGCAGCCATCCCCAACGGTGGGCCATGAAGGGATTCAGGATACAGAGAAACAGGATACTGGCCCCAGACAGTTGAGATGCCACACCATTATATTTAAAATAGATAACCAACAATAGCACAGGGAACTCTGCTCAATGTTCTGTAACAACCTGAATAGGAAAAGAATATAGGAAAGAATAGACAGGTGTGTATGTATAACTGAATCACTTTGCTATACACCTGAAACTAATGCAACATTGTAAATCAACTCTTGATACATTCCAATATAAAGTGAAAGTTTTAAAAAATCAAAAGGATAATTTCAGTGAGCCCAGGCTTACATATCCCCATACACAGAGAAGTACTAAAATCATTACCTTGAGATGTCTGTCTTTTGAGACTAACAGTAGTCTTTTTAAAATTAGTTTTTATTGGAGAATAGGAGACACTGCAAGCACAGAGTTGCGTTACAGTGCTGTGTTAGTCTCTCCCGTATGGCAAAGTGGATCAGCCATGTGTATAAGCAGTGATCTTTTGGTGTTTGACTTCATGCTTGTTTGCTTGTTTTCAGTAAAAACTATGTATCCTGACTCCTCTCGTCTCTCTTTGCACATGTAGTTTTTGCTGGTTCCTCAGAGCAATCTAAGAGACTGACTCCAGGCTATAGTCCTCAGTAAGGTCCCCAAATATAACAGAATCTGCAATTTTCAGCTTGGGTGTTTTTCTTTAGTCGACACAGTTTAAGTCTGTAATAAAACTGAGTAGTTTTCACAGAGATGAGTGGATTTGACTTTCTCTTTGTGAAGGGAAAGAGCTAGGAACATTTACCCTTCTGGGTCTGGAAAGATCTTAGCTTTCATAAAGTAAGGGAAGTATGTCTGGTTGGGACACATAGGTGTCAGGAAGGTGCAGCCACAGGAAGAAAGGGAGGGTAGGGTTTTTAAAAAGTGAGGCTTTGTTTGTTTGTTTTCTGGGCGCAGTCAGTATTGAATTGTCCTCATTCTGATACTACATTTTTTAAGAAAATATTTATTTTCCAGGCACTACCACGAGATCGTGAAACAATTCATAAATATTTGATTTTTAGGTATAAAATAATTATAATTTAGGAAGCAGAAACAAAAGCAAAAAAGCAAAGAAATGTGTGGTATAAGTACAGTTAATGACATCAGCAAAGAGAGCCAAATTTTCTGATTGACATCAGGATCTCCCTCCCTATGGCACTTCACTTGCCCTTAGCTGATGAAAAACATAGTAAGTGAAGGACTGTGTGTGCCCAAATCACAATTAAAATTAGAATCTTGTCTGAGTGAGCACTTCACATACCTTGTATTGTAATTAATGCCCACAATATCTCCATGAGATGTCAGTGTCCTTAACTGTATAGGTAAAGATGTCCCCGGTCCCTCTCAAAAAAAAAAAAAAAACCCTCAAGATAATGTAATCAGTAGAGATAGAATATGTGTGGCCTTGGCTTGGGCTGGTGGTTTAGAAGAAGCAGCATTTTGCCTAAGAGCTCTTTCCACCTGTTTCACTATGAAGTGACGCTCTCAAAGCTGAAGAAGTAGAAAATGAACTTCTTAGATCTTTCAGCTCAACTACCTCCTGGAAATTGAATGAAAAAAAAAAAAAAACTGTCACCTTTTTTTTTCTCCAAGTGAGGCATTATTCAATTTTTCCAAGCAGCTCTCTCACCTCTGTACCATTCATTCCTCTCCTTACAGTAAAATTCTTTACAGAAGAAAATAAACAAAATATCATGGGCTATCCTTAGAGTAGGTATATTAGCTTATTTTAATGTAAGTCTTCCTTTGGGAAATGCAAAAAACTCAAGCTTTTTTTTTTTTTTTGGTGTAACAAGAAGGTCAAAATATATTATTAGGTCAAAAATGAGTGGCTGCAATAAACAGAGAGTTCAGATTGCTTCCCAACCACAGAGCGTCCATGAGATTGCTGTACTCAGCTACCCCTCACCACCACCACGCTCTGCTTCCCTCCCCAGAATGCTGAGACACTATTCCATAAGGCATTCAAGGAAAATTTATTGTCGCTGTCTTATATTTCCAAAAAGAACTCCAGATGCAGTAGAAAGTAAGGCTTAGATTCCTATCTGTCCGCTCCCCAAACCACATCATTTCCTTTCTAGAACAAGAACTTGGAACGGCTGGGGCATCTGCCAAAGGGCGTTTGATGCAATCAGTTTATAACCTCTGCTCCTCATGCTCCTGGAAACCTGGGGACCTGGGTGCTGTGATCCCATTTGTTGGCCAATAGAGGGGACTCCAAACACTGTCTGATCACTGAAGACTCTCTGTACACCTCAGAGATGCAGACAGGGCTGTCAGACCACCTTCCCTTAACTGCTCCTGACTCAAGCCAAAGGGCTTAAAGTGGGGGAAGAGCTTACTAGAATTATTAAAACCCAGAGAGGCCATAGGGCTTCCCAGGTGGCACCTTGGTAAAGAATCCACCTGCCAATGCAGGAGATATAAGAGACATGGGTTCGATTCCTGGGTCAGGAAGATACCCTGGAGTAGGATGGCAACCCACTCCAGTATTCTTGGCTAGAAAATTCCATGGACAGAGGAGCTTGGTGGGCTACACTCCATAGGGTTGCAAAGAGTCAGACATGACTGAGAATGCACACACTCAAAAAAAAGAGACCTTTTAGGAAAAATGTGCAGAAAAAGACTGCTTGTGCCATAGACACAAGTAAGCTGGAAGGGTAAAGGCAGGGGAGACACTAAAGGCAGTTTGAGCGCTTTGCTATGATCGCTCGCATGGTTCAAGTCCTGTCCTGTGCTGGCTTCTGATTAAATAGAGCATTAATCATGAGCTCAATTTCTTAACCATGGATGAAATCCGTTTAGCAGCTTGGATCCTCAAAACCTTTGATATGACTTTCTTTCCTCAATTTTAGGCTGTCTAACTAAAAGATTCTTACTCCTTGGAAGGAAAGTTACGACCCACCTAGACAGACTATTAAAAAGCAGAGACATTACTTTGCCAACAAAGGTCTGTCTAGTCAAGGCTATGGTTTTTCCAATGGTCATGTACGGATGTGAGAGTTGGACTATGAAGAAAGCTGAGCGCCGAAGAATTGATGCTTTTGAACTGTGGTGTTGGAGAAGACTCTTGAGAATCCCTTGGACTGCAAGGAGATCCAACCAGTCCATCCTGAAGGAGATCAGTCCTGGGTGTTCATTGGAAGGACTGAGGCTGAAGCTGAAACTCCAATATTTTGGCCACCTCATGCAAAAAGCTGACTCATTGGAAAAGACCCTGATGCTGGGAGGGATCGGGGGCAGGAGGAGAAGGGGACAACAGAGGATGAGATGGCTGGATGGCATCACTGACTCAATGGGCATGAGTTTGAGTAAACTCTGGGAGTTGGTGATGGACAAAGAAGCCTGGTGTGCTGCAATTCATGGGATGGCAAAAAGTCAGACATGACTGAGCGACTGAACTGAACTGAACTGAACCATCTACTAGGAAACTGAAATGTTAGGTCCATGAATCAAGGCAAATTGGAAGTGGTAAAACAGGAGATGGCAAGAGTGAACATTGACATTTTAGGAACCAATGAACTAAAATGGACTGAAATGGGTGAATTTAATTCAGATGACCATTATATCTACTACTGTGGGCAAGAGTCCCTTAGAAGAAATGGAGTAGCGATCATAGTCAACAAAAGAGTCCAAAATGCAGTATTTGGGTGCAATCTCAAAAATGACAGAATAATCTCTGTTCGTTTCCAAGACAAACCATTCAATATCAGAGTAATCCAAGTTTATACGCCAACCACTAATGCCAAAGAAGCTGAAGTTGAATGGTTCTATGATGACATACAAGTCCTTCTAAAACTAACACCAAAAAAAGATGTCTTCTTCATAATAGGGGACTGGAATTCATAGTAGGAAGTCAAGAATACCTGGAGTAGCAGGCAAGTTTGGCCTTGGAGTACAAAACAAAGCAGGTCAAAGGCTAACAGAGTTTTGCCAACAGAACGCACTGGTCATAGCAAACACCCTCTTCCAACAACATAGGAGATGACTCTACACATGGACATCACCAAATGGTCAATACCAAAGTCAGATTGATTATATTCTTTGGAGCCAAAGATGGAGAAGCTCTATACAGTCAGCAAAAACAAGACTGGGAGCTGACTGTGGCTCAGATCATGAATTCATTACTGCAAAATTCAGACTTAAATTGAAGAAAGTAGGGAAAACCACTAGACCATTCATGTATGACCTAAATCACATCCCTTGCAATTATACGTGGAAGTCACAAATAGATTCAAGGGATTAGATCTGATAGACAGAGTGCCCGAAGGACTATGGACAGAGGTTTGTGACATCGTACAGGAATACAGGAGGTGGTGATCAAAACCATCCTCAAGACAAAGAAATGCAAAAAGGCAAAATGGTTGTCTGAGGAGGTCTTACAAAAAGCTGAAAAAAAGAAAAGGTAAAGGCAAAGGAGTAAAGGAAAGATATACCCATCAGAATGCAGAGTTCCAAAGAATAGCAAGGAGAGTTAAGAAAGCCTTCCTCAGCGATCAATGCAAAGAAATAGAGGAAAACAATAGAATGGGAAAGACTAGAGATCTCTTTAAGAAAATCAGAGATACCAAGGAAACATTTCATGCAAAGATGGGCACAATAAAGGACAGAAATAGCATGGACCTAACAGAAGCAGAAGATATTAAGAAGACGTGACAAGAATACACAGAAGAACTATACAAAGAACATCTTCATGACCCAGATAATCACGATGGTGTGATCACTCACCTAGAGCTAGACATCCTTGAATTCAAAGTTAAGTGGGCTTTAGGAAGCATCACTATGAACAAAGCTAGTGGAGGTGATGGAATTCCAGTTGAGCTATTTCAAAAAAAGTGTTGCACTCAATATGCCAGCAAATTTAGAAAACTCAGCAGTGGCCACAGGACCAGAAAAGGTCAGTTTTCATTCCAATCCCAAAGAAAGGCAATGCCAAAGAATGTTCAAACTACCACACAATTGTACTCATCCAACATGCTAGCTGGAGAAGGCAATGGCACCCCATTCGAGTACTCTTGCCTGGAAAATCCCCTGGGTGGAGGAGTCCAGTAGGCTGCAGTCCATGGGGTTGCTAAGAGTCGGACATGACTGAGCGACTTCACTTTAACTTTCATGCATTGGAGAAGGAAATGGCAACCTACTCCAATGTTCTTGCCTGGAGAATTCCAGGGACAGAGGAGCCTGGTGGGCTGCCGTCTATGCGGTTGCACAGAGTCAGACACTACTGAAGCAACCTAGCAGCAGCAGCAGCACATGCTAGCAAAGTAATGCTCAAAATTCTCCAAGCCAGGCTTCAGCAGTATGTGAACCGTGAACTTCCAGATGTTCAAGCTGGATTTAGAAAAGGCAGAGGAACCAGAGATCAAATTACCAACATCCACTGGATCATCGAAAAAGCAAAAGAGTTTCAGAATAACATCTACTTCTGCTTTATTGACTACGCCAAAGCCTTTGACTGTAGATCACCACAAACTGTGGAAAATTCTTCAAGAGATGGCAATACCAGACCACCTTACCTGCCTCCTGAGAAACCTGTATGCAGCTCAAGAAGCAACAGTCAGAACTAGACATGGAAAAGTGGACTGGTTCCAAATCGAAAAAGGAGTACGTCAAGGCTGTATATTGTCACCCTGCTTATTTAACTTACGTGCAGAGTACATCATGGGAAATGCTGGGCTGGATGAAGCACAGGCTGGAATCAAGATTACCAGGAGAAATATCAATAACCTCAGATATGCAGATGACACGACCCTTAAGGCAGAAAGTGAAGAGGAACTAAAGCGCCTCCTGATGAAAGTGAAAGAGGAGAGTGAAAAAGCTGGCTTAAAACTCAGCATTCAAAAAACTGATCATGGCATCCAGTCCCATCATTTCATGGCAAATAGATGCAGAAACAATGGAATCAGTGAGAGACTTTATTTTCTTGGGATCTAAAATAAAAATCACTGCAGATGGTGACTACAGCCATGAAATTAAAAGATGCTTGCTCCTGGGAAGAAAAGGCATGACCAACTTAGCATATTAAAAAGCAAAGACATTACTTTGCCGACAAAGTCCGCCTAGTCAAGGCTATAGTTTTTCTAGTGGTCACATATGGATGCGAGAGTTGGACCATAAAGAAAGCTGAGGGCCGAAGAATTGATGCTTTTAACTGTGGTGTTGGAGAAGACTTTTGAGAGTCCCTTGGACTGCAAGGAGATACAACCAGTCCATCCTAAAGGAGATCAGTCCTGGGTGTTTGTTGGAAGGACTGATGCTGAAGCTGAAACTCCAATACTTTGGCCACCTGATGTGAAGAGTTGACTCATTGGAAAAGACCGTGATGCTGCGAAAGATTGAGGGCAGTAGGAGAAGGGGATGACAGAGGATGAAATGGTTGGATTGCATCATTGACTTGATGGACATGAGTTTGAGCAAGCTCTGGGTGTTGGTGATGAACAGGGAATCCTAGCGTGCTGCAGTCCATGGGTTTGCAAAGCGTCGGGCAGGACTGAGTGACAGGACTGAACTGAACTGAGCCTCTTCATAGCTCTAGACAAAGCTAGAATTTGAAAAGATATATGCACCCCTACGTTCAGAGCAGCACTATTTACCACAACGAAGGTATGGAAACCACCTAAATGTCCATCAGTAGATGAATGGATGAAGAAGGCATGGTACATATATACAGTAGAATGTTACTTAGTTATAAAAACTAATGAAATAATGCCATGTGCAGAAACATGGGTGGACCTTGAGATTATCATTAAGTGGAATATACCAGACAGAGAAAGACAAATACTACATAATATCACTTACATATGGAATCTAAAATATGACACAAATGAACTTATCTATTAAATAGAAACAGACTCACAGACACAGAGAACAGACTTGCGGTTGCCAAGAAGTAGGAGGAGTAGGGGAGGGAAGGATTGGGAGTTTGGGATCAGCAGATGCAAACTACGATATACGGGATGGATAAACAACAACATCCCATTGTATAACAGAGGAAGCTATGTTCAGTTCCACAACAGAAAAGAATATGAAAAAGAATGTATGTGTATAACTGAATCACTTTGCTTGTCATCAGAAATTAATGCAATACTGTAAATCAACTATACTTTAATAAAATTTACTTTAATAATAATACTTTAATAACATTTAAAACAATCTAGTGTCTTGGCAAGTCAAAATAAACCCAGAATTCTGTGTCCAGGAAAATGAAATAGAGGTACTTTTCCCTACTCCTCCCATTAATTCAACACTGCACATAATGTATAAAATAAACACAAGAAGACCCTGAGAAGTGGAGCCAGCTATGGACCTCACACCAACCAAATACCATAGGAGAAAAAGACAACAATATAAAGTGTGGTCCCACCTCTTCCATGCCATACATGCCAGCAAAGACAGAGTGGGGAGCCTAAACTACCCCACCAGGCTATAACAAGGCACCCCATGCCCTCACTCAGGTATTGTCAGAAAAGGCCAAGCAGTGACTACGGATGGCTCACCAAACAGAAGTGAGCCTCCATTTCTGCCCACTCACCCCACCACACACACAGGTTCCGCAGACTTAAGACACATCAGTTCTTCAGTGTCGGGAAGTCCACTCCATGGACATTTTCAGGTTTGTACACAGTATGAGCCTTCTGAGAAAAACCTACTGGCAAGCTGGGTCATGATGACTGAACGGCAGAAACTGAGAGCTTCTGTTTTGCTCTGTGCTTAGTCACCCTGTCCTGAGTACTGAAGTGGGTTGCCATGCCCTCCTCCAGGGAATTTTCCCAACTCAGGGATCAAGCCCAGGATTCCCACACTGCAGGCAGATTCTTTACCATCTCAGGTACCAGGGAGGCCCAAGAATACTGGAGTGAGGAGCCTATCCCTTACTCTAGGGGAACTTTCCAACCCAGGAATTGAACTGGGTTTCTCCTGCACTGCAGGTGGATTCTTTACCAGCTGAGCTACCAGGAAAGCCAAACAAAGAGCTGAACCCTTCATTGAAGTCCCCTCCGCCAAAGTATCTGTGGGTAGAGCCTTAGGAAGGGACTGGACCCACAAATCACAAGACTGGGCTGTGAAGCAAGATGGTTCAGTCCAGAGATGCTACGGGGCAGGGGGTGGGGGGAAGAATTTAAAGTCTTATATCATCTGGAGACATTTGAAAAGTGAAAGTGTTCATCGCTCAGCTATGTCGGACTTTTTGTGATGCCATAGATTGCAGCCCACCATGCTCCTCTGTCCATGGACCTCTCTAGGCAAGAATACTAGAGTGGGTTGCCACTTCCTTCTCCAGGGGATCTTCGTGACCCAAGGATGGAACCCAGGTCTCCTGCGTTACAGGTAGAATCTTTACCATCTATGCCACCAGGAAAGCCCTGGAATGCATAGCTATTCCCTTCTCCAGGATATCTTCTTGGTCCAGGGATAGAACCTGCATCTCCTGCATTGCAGGCAGACCTTACTGCCTGAGCCACCAGGGAAGCCCCCTGGAGACACGTGCTTACATTCAAAAAGGTGGGGAAAAAAACCTGGGCGAATCTCCTCTCCCCAGAGAGTATTTGTTTGCAATGCAAAGCAAAGACTTTTCTAGCCGTTTCCTGCTCTTCCTCCTTTCCCAACTTTCTTACCTTCACTTACCTTGCCCAGAGGAAAAAAAGGACTGATGCACCAGCCACCACCCCACCACAAAGAGGCTCTGAGTTTCATAGTTTAGGGGTTCCCCTCCTGGGGTTCAATCCTGCATGTGCAGGTGCATCATGGGAAGCTAGTCCTGCTACAGTTCTCTGTGGGCAACAATCTGTCCTGTGACCCAGAGACCTTGTGTTTCCTGTTCTGATAAATAAATAAAGATATAAAAACTTAACAGACTGGTTCTTTTGGAAGGCAAGTCTCACCTTCCAACAGCAATGCTTTTTCTAATGTCTTATTTTCTTTTCTCCAAAGTTGAGGCTTAGCAATCCAATTCTCTAGCAGGTGGCATGTTCTCATTGATCATGCACTGTAGACCTCCTCCTTCCTCCCATTTCTTTGAAGCTCTGACACAGTTTGTGATTCATCCCACACAACGGATCTGCCCCTAGGGAGTCCTGTTATGGATACAGATACATCCTATTAGGGGGTCCTGCTGTTCCTACAGAAACAACTTAGTATTTGACATCCCCTTCAAAACTGTCATTTCTTCTCTTGTTTACTTCTTTTAGATATTTAGGGGGAAGTATACGCCTGCTGTTGAGAGAGAAAGAACTTGCCATGTAAACCCTTCAACTCTATCTTTTTAAAAAATAATTTTATTCATTCATTTTGGCTGCGCTGGGCCTTTGTTGCTGTGCATGGGCTTCTCTTGTTGCGGAGCGCCAGCTCTAGGGCACTGGGGCTTCAGCAGGTGCCACTCCCAGGATCTAGAGCTCTGGCTCAGTAGTTAGGCCTGGTGGGCTTAGTTGCTCTGAGGCATGTGAAATCTTCTTGAACCAGGGATCAAACCCATGCATTGGCAGGTGGACTTTTAACCACTAGACCACCAGGGAAGTCCTCAACTCTACATCTTATCAATAAAGCTCCAGATACCCTGCAGGACGCGCCGCCATATTATTATTAAATATGCACCTGTATGAATGAAAGGGTCTTAGGCTTCACGTTCACCTCTCTAACTTTACTTTTCCTGCCACTTCAAGTTCTACTTGTTTCCTGTTTTATTTACTGACATTGTGGGCACCAGCTCAGTGCCCATTTGTCCTGACTGCAGTCAGCTGCTGTTCTAACAGCCTCATTCTGCTAAACTGCCAGCCTTCACCCCAGTGTTTGTGCTGGTGCCAGTCATAGCTCTGTCCCTGCTGTTTCTAATTTTCCCTTCCTTCCTCCTTTTTTCTGCCCCACCACCTGCTATGTACCAATATGGCATTCATTTCTAGACTCTTCTGTTGTTGTTTCAAAACTGCTCCCATGAGTCACGCTATTCCATCGCAACCTTTTCTCTTATCTTCTTCCCCTCCATGGCTTGGCAACATCTCACACTCTGTCTTCCTTTTTCTCCCAGATGGATTTTTATATTTTGCTATTAAGTGATTATGTCAGGCTATTGAACAGGAGCCATGGCTAATCCTGCTTTATTTCTAGTGTCTGGCAGAAGTGAGCTGAATATATGCCCAAGACACGTGAACTATGTGGGGAGTAGAAACTTCTTTTTACTTTATTTATTGATTTGCTGAGTCTCTGTGGCCGCACATGGGCTTTCTCTAGTTTCAGTGAGAGGGGGCCACGCTGTAGTTACGGGGCACGTGCTTCTCGTTGCTGTTGCGGAGCGCGGGCTCTAGGCATGCAGGCTTCAGTGGTGGCAGCACACGGGCTCAGAAAGTGTGGTTCACAGGCTTAGTTGCTCCACGGGATCGTCCCAGATCAGGGATCAAACACATGTCCTCTCATTGGAAGGTGGATTCTTAACCACTGGAACACCAGGGAACTCCCAGAAACTTCTTAATGCTTTGTTTATAGGGAGTGAAAACGTGGAAGTGAGGTTAGGGAACTAACATTTATTTTACCACACATTACGTCTTGAGTTCTTACAATGCAGCAGGCACAAGTCTAGGCATTTGGGGCATATCAGTGAACAGAAGACAAAAATACCAATACTTGCCCCTCAGAGAGCTTACTTTAAGAGGACACTTACTCTGCACCAGGTCCCATTTAGAGAATTACATGCATTATCTCATTTTATCCTCTCAGCAGCCCCATAAGCCCAAAATGGCATTGGGAGTGTTCCTTGATTGAGTCTTTGTTCTCATCTGTGGTGATTCATGCCTGTCTCATAAAGTAAATATTAGGTGAGGACACTAACAATTATTGAGCACCTACTGTGTGCTTGGCATTTTTTTCTAGTTACTTTGTAAGCTTTTCCTCACCAACTCTACATCAAGTTTTAGGTTTAAAAAAATCTCAATTATCAGAATAATAGAATAACCTGTCTGAAGTCACATAGCTACTAAGTGGCAGAGATGAACTCAAAGCAACTCCTGTCAGATTCTGTATGCTTACTCAGAAATAATTCAGGGGTAGAGGTGGAGGAGGTAGGATAAATTATGAATTTGCTAGAGTAGTGAGATTTAATAGTGTGTACTATATCTTATACATACTATACTATATTATGTATACTACATAAAATCTATAAGCAAAAAGGTCCTACTGGGAAGCACAGGGACATATATTCAGCACCCCGTAATATACCATATGGAAAGGAATATGTGTGTGCGTGTGTGTGTCACATATATATATATATATATATATATGATAGAATCGTTTTGCTATACAGCAGAAATTAACATACCATTGTAAATCAACTATACTTCCATTTAAAAAAGCACAGCATTCAGGTGGGAAGTTATTGGTTTATCAGGTATCTTTTATGTAAAAAGTAACAAGGCAGTGCCAAGGTGGATTTGTTGCTGTTCAGTTGCTCACTCGTGTCCCATTCTTTGCAACCCCACGGACTGCAGCACGCCAGGATTCCCTGTCCATCACCAACACCCAGAGCTTGCTCAAACTCATGTCCATCCAGTCAGTGATGCCATCCAACCATCTCATCCTCTATTGTCTCCTTCTCTAATTTCATGATCCCAATCTTTGCATCTCCTCAGATCTAGAAAAGCACTTAATCCCTTCATGGTGACATCAGTTCAGTTCAGTTCAGTTCAGTCACTCAGTCGTGTCCAACTCTTTGCAACCCCATGAACCACAGCCCTCCAGGCCTCCCTGTTCACCACCAGCTCCCGGAGTTTACCCAAACTCATGTCCATTGAGTTGGGTTGATCTCTTCCTGCCGTCAATTTTTCCCAGGATCATGGTCTTTTCTGATGAGTTGGCTCTTCACATCAAGTGGTCAAAGAATTGGAGCTTCAACTTTAGCATGTCCTTCCAATGAATATTCAGGACTGATTTCTTTTAGGATTGACTGGTTTGATCTTGTTGCAGTCCAAGGGACTCTCAAGCATCTTCTCCAACACCACAGTTCAAAAATATCAGTTATTCAGTGCTCAGCTTTCTTTATGATCCAACTCTCACATCCATATGTGACTATTGGAAAAACCATAGCTTTGACTAGATGGACCTTTGTCAGCAAAGTAATGGCTCTGTTTTTTAATATGCTGTCTAGGTTGGTCATGACTTTTCTTCCAAGGAGCAAGCATCTTTTAATTTCATGGCTACAGTCACCATCTGCAGTGATTTTTATTTTAGAGCCCAAGAAAATAAAGTATCTCACTGTTTCCTTGTTTCTGCATCTATTTGCCATGAAGTGATGGGACTGGATGCCATGATTGTAGCTTTTTGAATGTTGAGTTTTAAGCCAGCTTTTTCACTTTCCTCTTTCTCTTTCATCAAGAGGCTCTTTAGTTCCTCTTTGCTTTCTGTCTTAAGGGTGATGTCATCTGCATATCTGAGGTTATCGATATTTCTCCCAGCAATCTTGATTCCAGCTGTGCTTCATCCAGCCCAGCTTTTCTCATGATATACTCTGCATATAAGTTAAATAAGCAGGGTGACAATATACAGCCTTGACGTACTCCTTTCCTAATTTGGAACCAGTCTGTTGTTCCATGTCTGGTTCTGACTGTTGCTTCTTGACCTGCATGCAGATTTCTCAGGAGGCAGGTAAGGTGGTCTGGTATTGCAATCTCTTGAAAAATTTTCCACAGTTTGTTGTGATACACATAGTCAAAGGTTTTAGCATAGTCAGTGAAGCAGAAGTAGATGTTTTTCTGGAATTCTCTTGCTTTTTTGATGATCCAATGGATGTTGGCAATTTGATCTCTGGTTCCCCTGCCTTTTCTAAATCCAGTTTGAACATCTGGAAGTTCTCAGTTCATGTACTGTTGAAGCCTAACTTGGAGAATTGTGAGCATTACTTTGCTAGCATGTGAAATGAGCTCAATTGTGCGGCAGTTTGCAGAAATAAAGTTCCTGCCATAAATAACTTTACAACCTATCAGGGAGATAAGTTTCATCCAACTGTTACAATTTAAGCAAATTTTGAGACTATGGAAAGTAAGATAGAATCCAGATAAGTTGATTTGGGACACGTGGATATTTGTCTTCCATTCTGGGACTGATGCATCTCAATTTTAGGGACCCTCGAGACATTTAATAGTTGACAGCCACAGGGCAATTAGACATGTGGTTGTAGATCTCAGGCAGGAGAACCAGGCAGAGCTGTGGCTATGGGCATTGGAGCTGTGAGGCGGGTGAAATTGTCCCGGACAATTCTGTAGAGTAGTTTGCTTCCCAAACTCTCTCACTTCTTGGCATCCAGAGAAACGATCCTATCGATAAGAAACCTGGGATCAATGAATGAAGCCATTCTTGTAGGAGGACAACCAGCCCAGAGCCTTTGACTTCCTTTGCCACTAGCCCTAGAAAGCTGGGAGGGGGGGGGGGGACCTACATCTCATTTAATTCATCTGTGGTTCACTGGTTGGGAAGTTCTGATGGACAATGTATGCTAAAAACTCAGATTCTCAACCTATCTTCCCTGCAATTCTGGTTTAGTAGATCCGGGACTCTAGATTTTTCATTAGCACCTGCCATGAGTCTGATTCAGGTAGGCTGATGATCTTCCTTTAAGAGATATAATCCTCAGGATCAGATGGAAGAGGAATGGCCAATTCTCTGAGAAGCAGTGTCCAAAAAAGGGGGGTAAAACAGATAGAGGGATGTGGTATTGTGAGCCAAGCAAAGAGTATTCCAAAATAGGAGAGGCCAAGAGTTATGATGCTGCCAAGAGGCCTGGGAAGGTATAAGCTGAAAGGATACCCTCAGTTAAGAGTAAAGGGTAGGGACTGTGAACTTGGAGAGCTTGGGGGAGCAGTGAGCAGAACACAGAATAAAGAAATAGAGACAGGGACTTCCCTAGCGGCCCAGTGGCTAAGACTCCATCTTCCAATGCAGGGGGCGTAGGTTCCAACCCTGGTCAGGGAATTAAGGTCCCACATGCCTTAGGGTGCAGCCAGAAAAACAGTAGAGACAGTGGAGGGAGGTGTAAGTTTGAGGAAAGTTTTTAAAATTGTTTTTAAAAGATGTAAGACACTTGAACACCTTCAATATTTGAGAAGGAACCAGGAAAAGGGAGGAGGTTATCACTTATGAGAATGATGGGATAATTTGATCTCTCAAAGTCTCCGAGGGAGATGAGAGGTGGGGAAGGTTGAAGAAGTATAATTTTAGAGAACAGCTGTAATCATTTCAAGAGCGCTGTTCAAAGTTGTACTTTTCCCCAAATGTATAATCATCAAAATTATTAAGGAATATAGAAAAAATTAAATTTCTCTCATTCTCCCCACTCCTGGAGACTCTAATTTAATAAATATGAAGATTTCAATATAATAAAAACATAATAACCATATTCTTTAAAAGCCCTCTAAGGAAGTCTGATAATTACTCAGGCTCTAAAACTACTGACAATGTTCATTAACTCATGAAAAATCACTTTCTCTTAGTCTTTCCCAGAAAATAAAGACTGGAACACTTCATTGGGATGAAAACAAAATATTCTTGGTTTGAGTATTTGGAGGTTGAGAGTAGGTTCAGTTAATCTTTGTCCAAAGAGCTTGCAAAGACTAAGGCTCATTTCTTTCCAAAATTTAGTAACAGCTTTTCATTATCTGAGATGCCGCTGACCTTGAGTATGCTTGTATTTTGTCTTTAATAGTGATGGGAATGTAAGAGGTTAGAAAAGTCTGTTTCAGAAACTAGGGGATGCGGGTGGACTTACCCTTAATTTCACTTTAGAAATACAAATAGGGCATAGGGGTTGGACAGTGACAATACAGAAATCAGAGTCAAGGGCTTGAACAACTGGGACAAAGAACCAGGACTGAGATTGCAGATATCTGGTTCAATTTACAGTTCTGCCAGTATCTGCATGTGTCATTAGGGACCAGACATCAGTTTTCTGATCTATATAATTGTAGGTAATAATTCCAGTCCCTAAATGCCTTTTGGAAAGGTCTTAGCATTAAACTGACATAATGGATGCAATGGCATTTGGTATGAACATGCCATATAGACACAATTATTGCCCTGGCCAATGACCTCAATGAGAAATGTATCACCCTAAATAGTTTGTCTGAAAAACTGGGCTATAAGTTGTGAAGGAACTTGGCTTCCTACGTGACACACCAATTCCATCTACTTCCTATTAGAATGAAAATAATGTAGCAATATTTTCTGGCACTTTAACAGTTTACTGATTATGGTGACATGATACATGGATGACATAAAAATATGTTTAAAACAGCAATGTTAACCTTACTCAATGTTTTAAGCTATCAATTTCAGAGATCCCTAGTTTCCCAATACACGTGGAACAAAAGCCTTTTTATATAAGCCTTGAGTTTTAAATGGGTATTAAATCTCCTTTTAACCTTCCTCCTCTTAGTTGCCACTTAAAATATATGAGAGGTCTAAAATGGACGTCTTTTCAGCCCCAAAGCCTCTCCTATCTCAGAAGAGGGCACCATTATCATCCCTTGCTGCTTAAAGCCCAAACCCAAGATTTATCCTTTTACCTCCTGAAACCTCATACCTTTTTCTCCTTCAATTCACTAGCTACAAACATATCAGATTCTTTTCAGCTGTTCGAACAAGACAAACCTATTTTCACGCCTAGGCTTTTGAACTGACACATCACATTGATGCCGTCTTATATTTTAACACATTTTAATATCTCTGCAATCAAAATGTGCTTTA
This sequence comes from Odocoileus virginianus, assembly GCF_023699985.2. Lineage (NCBI taxonomy): Eukaryota > Metazoa > Chordata > Mammalia > Artiodactyla > Cervidae > Odocoileus > Odocoileus virginianus. The sequence goes on along the minus strand of NC_069680.1, from coordinate 82,613,065 downwards.
TGTCAATGGGGATTTACAATGAAAATTACATTGTCACTTTTCTTTCTTAGACATACAATGCGTGCATGCGTGCCAGTCACTTCAGTTGTGTCTGACTCTGCGACCCCATGGACTGTAGCCCCCCAGGCTCCTCTGTCCACAGGATTCTCCAGGCAAGAACTCTGGAGTGGGCTGCCATGCCCTCCTCCAGGGGATCTCCCCAATCCAGGGACTAAACCCACATCTCTTATGTCTCCTGCATTGGCAGGCAGTTTCTTTACCCCTATTCCTCCCTGGGAAGCCAAAGGTACAATGCTGCTGCTGCTGCTAAGTCGCTTCAGTTGTATCCAAGTCTGTGTGACCCCATAAACAACAACCCACCAGGCTCCCCCGTCCCTGGGATTCTCCAGGCAAGAACACTGGAGTGGGTTGCCATTTCCTTCTCCAAAAGGTACAATAGTGGTGTCTTAAATCCAATAGAAAAACAAAAGCACCAGTGCCCTCCCCTTCCCCCAGATCCTGTGCTCTGGCTCAGTCCTAGCCTCCTGTTACAACTCCAGCCAACTCTCCTCCTGCTCAGGCAGATGCTCGGGGGCCATTTTCCCTGAAATTCCCCTTCACCTTCCATCTCATCACAAGTTCAACTCCGTTGCAGAGAGCCCAGGTTTCATGCCTGGTCAGGGAACTAGATGCCATGTGCCGCAACTAAGACCTGGCACAGTCAAATAAGTATTATTTTTAATTTACTATTTGAAATATCTCTATCTTTAAATCCATCGTTGGGATGAAGGGCAAGGGAGTCTCAGTTCCAAGGCTTGGGTAGCAGCCTGGGTGAGAATAAATTTCCTAGTCAAATTTTGTGGTATTGTGACAAAGAAGAACACACCTGACTCCACACTGAATCTAGTCCTTGAGCTCTAACCCTTGTGGTGTGTTGCCCACACTTAGTCATGCTGGCTCTGCACATTTGTAAAAGAATGTTGTCTATAGCCTGAAATATACCTAATAGCTCTTTTTCAACTGCTCTTCCTCCCAGGTTTGACCTTTAAAGGTAGCAAAAATACTTCTCCATTCAATAGAGCTAAAAAGTTGCAGATCAGAAAATAACAGCCTTGAAGGTACATAGGAACTTCCTGACCAGAGGTGCCCGGACAGCTGCGAGAACAAAGGATTCGGGCACCAAGAAGTCGGCAATGAACAGTCATACCTCCTTCCCTTTAGTATACAAGAAACCTGAATTCTAACTCAGGCCAGACGGTGCTTGGGGACAGCTCTCTGCCATCTTCTCTGTCTTCTGGCTTTCTGAGTACAGTCACTATTTCTGGCCCCAATTACCTGTCTCTCCGTGTGTTCACAGTTGTACCAGAAAAACTCACTTGAACTCAGTAACAGTGTGTTAGTGTAAAGAAAAAATGTTGCTCACCATTCCAGTTCTGCAAGGATCAAGCCTTTACAGCTGCCCACTGACACTGCACCCTGGGGGGAATTCAAGGTAGAAAAAACAGGAAACTCTGTGCTTTGGATAGATGGGCCCCTGGATACTTAAGACGCACATTTAAGGAAGAACTTCAATGGCCTTATATTCTTGCATCTTTCTATGTGTAGAAAAGCACTAAAATCATTAAGCTGATGTATCTGTTCTTTGTTTTAGAAGTAATGTCTTATATATATACTCATACATATAAAATCTTTTATACATGTAAAATCTTTTGTGTATATATATAAATCTCACATATAAAAATATGACCATATATATATATATATATATATATATATACTGGCTTCTCCCCTACCTCTGCAGAACAGTTCCTCAACCATATAAGAGAACTGTCTCCCAGGCTAGAGTCCTCAGTAAGATCCCTGAATAAAACTGAATCTCACTGCTCTTTTTTTTTTTCTTACATGTTTTTAAATTCAGTAGCAATATTGATGACCATGAAGGGATCCAGAGCGTCTTTCCCACCATCTGAACTCTAGGAAGGCCTGGAGCCTTGGTGCCAGCAAGGGCCCTCCCCTCATGCGTGTCTATCTTCTTGGCAAGCTCAGATGAATTTGGTTGAGTCTCTCCCTCTCTCGAATCTCCCATGACTGGCTGACAATCCTGAGTTTTTTTTCAGTGGTGGATAAACTCCTCTCTGTGAGGATTAGATTTGGTTTGTGCTTATGTTCCAAAAGGGGTACCTGTATCCCCCAGCTGGGACACATGGGCAGATTTTGCTCAGCTGAGAGGTAGTTGGCTTGGGTGATATGGGAGGAGGCTGACCTGACATCTTTCATCAGTTCAGCTACCTTAACAGAGTTTGTTGGAATAACAGTGAAGGTGCCATACGACAGGGCTTCCCTGGTGGCTCAGGGTAGAGAATTTGCCTGCAATGCAAAGACCTGAGTTCGATCCCTGCATCTGGAAGATTCCCTGGAGAAGGAAATGGTTACCCACTCCAGTATTCTTGCCTGGGAAATTCCACGGACAGAGAAGCCTGGCGGACTACAGTCCATAGAGTCGCAAAGAGCTGGACATGACTGAGTCTCACACACACACACACACACACACACAGAGGATAGCTCTTAGCCGAAGATAAGGGGCACCGTTCCTCCCAGCTGGTTAAGGGCTTTCTCAGGCAACTAAGAAATTTACAGGAGCGGCGGAGGCGAGTCCTCACACAGTGCAGTGGCCCCATAGAGAAAACCAGTCATGGCTTTAAAGAAGCTCGTCCACCTGGGGACAAACACAGGCTTGGTCATCCCGGGCTCCGAGTGTGCGTGGTAGGATCAGACTGCCTGAGGGAGAAGCAGAGATCAGAGGGAAAAAAAATAAAAAGAGCTGTCATGACTCCATGGTGACACCTAGAGGACTTCAGCTCAAAAACAGCACACTGGCTCACCACAAAATTCCGTTAGCAATTTTACTCTGACAAACCAACTCTAAAGGGGGAATACAGATTCCTAAACAGAGAAACAAGGGATGCCAGATAACCTCTGACAACACCCCAGATGCGCGAATGTTCGTGTTCAGCAGCTCATTTGTATCAAACTCTCGCAACCCCATGGACTGTAGCCCATCAGGCTTCTCTGTCCATGGAATTCTCCAGGCAGGAATACTGGAATGGGTTGCCATTCCCTTCTCCAGGGGATCTTCCCGGCCCAGGGATCAAACCCCGGTCTCCCGCATTGCAGATTCTTAACCAGCTGAGCCACCTGGAAAGCTCCACATCCTAGACTGGTTTATGGAATTTACACTAGCAAGTACTTACTGGATTTGGAACTAAAGAAATCTCGCCCCCCAAATGGCCAAGATGAGAGTCTTTTGACATCCCCAAACTGTTTTTTTGTACGCAGTTACAGAAAACCAGACTGATTAAACATTGGTTCAAAATTCTGACCCTAAGCGAACAAAAGTTCTTCTAGGAGCGTGACTTTGAGACGTAAATATCCTACCAAAGCTCTCAGAAACTCTTAACTTCCTCTTATCTAGACCACTTATGGGCTTCCTTGATAGCTCAGTTGGTAATGAATCCACCTGCAATGTGGGAGACTTGAGTTTCATCCCTGGGTTAGGAAGATCCCCTGGAGAAGGGAAAAGCTACCCACTCTCCAGTATTCTGGTCTAGAGAATTCCATGAGCTGTATAGTCCATGGGGTTGCAAAGAGTTGGACACAACTGAGCGACTTTCACTCAAACCAGCTCCAATTCCTGAAACTGAGAAGAAAAAAAAAGAGAGAGAAAAGATCTTTTTAAATTCAAATGAGTAAGGTTAACTTAATCCAACTATTATTTTTAAACTAGCAAGTTTTCTATTGTGATACCTAATTCATTATCATAGTTTTTAAAATTGATTTTATTTTTAATTGGAGATAACTACTTTACAATATTGTATTGGTTTCAGCTGTACACCAACATGAATCAGCTATAGGTATACATGTGTCCCTCCCTCCTGAAGCTCCCTCCTACTTCCTACCCCATCCCACCCTTCTAGGTTGTCACAGAGCACCTGATTTGTGTTCCTGGCATCATATAGTAAATTCCCACTGGCTATCTACCTATTTTATGGGTTTCCCAGGTGGTAAAGGACCTACCTGTCAATTCAGGAGACATAAGAGACACGGGTTTGGTCCCTGGGTCAGTAAGATCCCCTGGAGAAGGGCATGGCAACCCACTCCACTATTCATGCCTGGAGAATGTCATGGACAGAGGAGCCTGGTGGGCTACAGTCCATGGGGTCAAAAAAATCAGACACAAACGAAGTGACTTAGCACAGCACAGCACATTTGTTTTACATATGGTAATGTATATGTCTCAGTGCTATTCTCTCAAATCACCCCACCCTCTCCTTTCCCCATTGTGTCCAAAAGTCTGTTCTTTATGTTTGCATCTCCAATGCTGCCCTGAAAATAGATTCATCAGTACCATTTTTCTAGATTCCATATATATGAGTTCATTTCAGTCGCTCAGTCATATCTGACTGTTTGCGACCCCATGGTCTGCAACACGCCAGGCTTCCCTGCCCATTACCAGCTCCCGGAGCTTGCTCAAAACTCATGTCCGTTGATCAAGTTGGTGATGCCATCCAACCATCTCATCCTCTGTCATCCCCTTCTCCTTCTGACTTCAATCTTTCCCAGCATCAGGGTCATTTCCAATGAGTCAGTTCTTTGCATCAGGGGGCCCAAGTATTAGAGTTTCTAGCTTTGACTAGATGGACCTTTGTTGGCAAAGTAATGTCTCTAGTCATAGCATTTTCTCCAAGGAGCTAACGTCTTTTACTTTCATGTCTGTAGTCACCATGTGCAGTGATTTTGGAGCCCAAGAAAATAAAGTCTGTCACTGTTTCCATTGTTTCCCCATCCATTTGCCATGAAGTGATGACACCAGGTGCCATGATCTTCATTTTTTTAATGTTGAGTTTTAAGCCAGCTTTTTCACTCTCCTCCACTTTCATCAAGAGGCTATTCATTTCCTCTTCACTTTCTGCTATAAGGGTGGGGTCATCTGCATATCTGCGGTTATTGATATTTCTCCCAGAAACCTTGATTCCAGCTTGTGCTTCATCCAACCTGGCATTTCCCATGATGTACTCTGCATAGAAGTTAAATAAGCAGGGTGACAATATACAGCCTTGATGTACTCCTTTCCCAATTTGGAACCAGTCTGTTGTTCCATGTCTGGTTCTGTTTCTTTCTGACCTGCATACAGATTTTTCAGGAGGCAGGTCAGATGGTCTGGTATTCCCATCTCTTTAAGAATTTCCCACAGTTTGTTGTGACCCACACATTCAAAGGCTTTGGCATAGTCAATGAAGAAGAAGTAGATGCGTTAATATACAGCATTTGTCTTTCTCTTTCTGACTTACTTCATTCGTGTAATGGGCTCTAGGTTCATCCACCTCATTAGAACTGACTCAAATGCGTTCCTTTTAATATTCCATCGTATATATGTATCACATCTTCTTTATCCATTCATCTGTTGATGGACATCTAAGTTGCTTCCATGTTCTTCTATTGTAAATAGTACTGCAATGAACATTGGGGTATATTTGGATGACTACATTTTAAAATAAAGCTAAAAGATTTATGGTAGTGTCTGTTTATATTCTTTGTGGATGTTTTAGATATGACATATTCCACCTTTGGAGCGTATTTCCAAAATTAATTTGTAAAAGAACTCTATTTGATTGGCTTAAAGAAAATTAGAACTTCTCTGATGGCTCAGTAGGTAAAGAATCTGCCTACAATGCAGGAGACACGGGATTTGATCCCTGGGTCAGGAAGATCCCCTGGAAAAGGAAATGGCAACCCACTCCAGTGTTCTTGCCTGGGAAATCCCATGTATAGAGGAGCCTGGCAGGCTACAGTCCAACGGGTTTCAAAGAGTTGGCCATGACTGAGCGACTAAGCTCACAAACAAGATTAAGTGCTTATATAACTTCTCAAAAATAAAAATAAATAAAAATTTACAAAAAAACTAACTTAAATGAATTTCAGTTTCACATGATCTGGGAAATATTAAGTATTAAATTAATATTTGGTATTAAAATTAGTTTAAATTTATTAATTTAGTTAATACAGACATGTTAAAGTCACCAACATTAATTATAATGCTTTTGTTGTACCTAGGTTTATTAGAAATCAAATATTTGATCATATTTGTAATCAAAATTACAGAGATTCTGTAATCTCTGTTACAAAATTTATATCAAGAAAATGAACTTGATATGATGAAATTTTTATAAGTAAATTAAATATAAATAAATAAAATTCTTAGGTGAACTCTTTAGGAATAATTGTTTCATGACATGTCTACTTCAAAATAGTTGCCCCAGATTTTTAGTAACTTGAAACTTTAAAGTTTTAAAACTTTCAAGTTTTGCTAACTTAAGTTAGATGATGAAAATTTATTGCTTTTCCAGATCATTTCCAGCCAAACACACCCAGAATTCCTGAGAAACAGGGGCCTGGCTATAAGATGAAGTGTCCAGAACCTAGAAAGTGGGACCAGTCCTTGCGCAGACCAGAATTAAATGAGTGTACTAGAGCTAAAGGCAGAAAATCTAAGAAGGAAAGGAGTATTCCTCACTGTCTCCAGACAGAGGGAAGGTGAGATGGGTGACAATGAGGTCTCTTTATACAGATAGCAAAGGTGATGATGCAATGGTCTATGTCCTTACTCCAAGGTACGTGAAGATGTCTCATCCTCAAAAGAAAAATCAGGAACTTTCCTCATGGCCCAGTGGCTGAGACTATGTGCTCCCAATGCCAGGGGCCCAGGTTCGGTCCCTGGTCAGAAAACTGGATTCTTCATCCCGCAACTGAGAGTTCGAATGCCACAACTAAATATCCTGCAGGCTGCAGCAAAGACTGATGCTCCCACGTGTCACAATGAAGATCAAAAATCCCATCTGCTGCAACTAAGACCTGGCGCAGCCAAATAAATAAATGATAATAATAACCAGTTTCCCAATTCCTTAGAGTGAAAACTCTCGGGAGACAAGGCTGCATGCCTCTCATCCTTGCTGCTTTAACCAGTGGTGTGGTAGCCCTCCCCATCCTCCTGTGTGCCGCAAGGCCAGAGAGGAGCATCCAGGGCTCCCAGGTTGCAGGGGCTGCTCCCAGCACGGAGCGGCACGCCCCTTGTCTGGCTGGCCGGTTTCTCCCTGGGTCATTCTGAGTCCTATGAAATGTGCACATAAGTCACATTTGAAAGGAAAATGCCCTGGGAATCATACCACATGTGAAGTCAAGCAAATGGTGCCCAGCCTGGGTGAGTGACCTGGGAAGGCTGACCTTCGGCCGGCAACACCCCAGGTTTACGCTTCATCCTTTCGCACCCCAGCGCTCGGAGGCCCACAGCTGAAAAGTGCTGATTCTCACCCCCTGGGGCCCTTGCATCAAGGGCTTCCAACTCTTGGATTTTCTTAACAAAACCACATGCCAGCATTGCCTGCTCTAGGTAGAGGAAAGCAATTCAAGCCTGATTTGTTTGTTTCTCAGGTGATGACATTTCTTCCCACCCCATGAGGTATTCCAACTCAGTTCTCCACTCTCCTTTACTCTCACACTTAAAGTGCTTTTTGCCTTTTACTTTAAAGTAAAACATTTAAAGTCTTACTCTGACATTTAAAGTAAAATGATGTCAGACTCATAGACAGAGGACAAACTTGTGTTTGCTAGGGGGGAGGAGGTTGAAGGAGGGGTGGACTGGCAGTTTGGGATTAGCAGATGCAAACGATTATGTTAGATACTTCCCTGGTGGCTCAGGGGGTAAAGTGTCTGCCTACAATGCAGGAGACCTGGGTTCGATCCCTGGGTCAGGAAGATCCCCTGGAGAAGGAAATGGCAACCCACTCCAGCATTCTTACCTGGAAAATCCTATGGACAGAGGAGCCTGGTACACTACAGTCCTCGGGGTCACAAAGAGTCAGACACGACTGAGCAACTTCACTTTCATTTTCACTTTTCATGTTACATACAGGAAGGGTAAACAGCAAGGTCCTACTGTATAGCACAGAGAACTATATTCAATATGTTATGATAAACCATAATGAAAAAGAAAGTTTTAAAAAGAATGTAGAGGGGGGGGAGCCAAGATGGCGGAGGAATAGGACGGGGAGACCACTTTCTCTCCTACAGATTCATCAAAAGAATAACCGAACGCAGAGCAAACTTCACAAAACAACTTCTGATCACTAGCTGACGTCATCGGGCGCCCAGAAAAGCAACCCATTGTCTTCGAAAGGAGGTAGGACAAAACATAAAAGATAAAAAGAGGGACAAAAGAGCTAAGGACGGAGATCTGTCCCAGGAAGGGAGTCTTGCACTGGCGGGTCTGGGGGAAGTTTTTGAATCTCGGAGGGCAACCTGACTGGGAGGGGAAGAATAAATAAAACCCACAGATTACGTGCCTAAAAGCAACTCCCAGCAGAAAAGTACCCCAGACGCCCGCATCCGCCACCAGCAAGTGAGGGCGGAACGGAGAGCAGCGGGCGGCATTGCTTAGGGTAAGGACCGGGCCTGAGTGCCCTGAGGGCAATCGGAGGGAGCTTTTGTGAGTTACGAACTTAAACTGTGGGACAGCAAAAGAGGGAGAGAAAATTAACCGGCCTGAACACACTGCCGGCCATTCGCAGAACAGAGGGACCGAGCAAGTCCAGAGGAGCTAGCCGGCTGCGGACCAGCCCAGCCCTGCTGGAGACTGGAGGCAGGGGGGAGGGGAAAGGGGCAGGCTGGGTCCCAAGGACCGTAGCCCCTACCGCACTGCAAACAGGCCTCCAGTTTCTAATCAAAGACCTCCTGAGATTCTGGATGGTTGACATCCGCCGGGAAGGTCGTGGGGAGACACAGGGCTCACGCACCTGACAGGCGAGGGCGGGGACTGGGGCTGGGGACGCGGAGGGGAGAAGGTGCGCCGCACCCGGGGAGAGTGCACTCCTCAAGCTCCTGGCTGCCTGAGCCGCTCTGATGGGGAAGGCACAAAAAGCAGGCGCAGCTTTTTGTTCCGCGCTTTTGTGGAACACCCGAGGCCTGGAACCGCGCGCAGCGCAGGGCACACTCCATATAGAACAGCTGGGAGCCTGAGCAGCGTAGAGGGGAACGCAGCACCAGCCCCTCCCCGCAGCGCGACGGAACTGGCAACATGAGTAAGAGTCCATCTCCGCCCGCCTGTGTCAGGGCGGAAATTAGGCACTGAAGAGACCAGCAAACAGAAGCCAAAGAAACAAAGGGAACCGCTTCAGAAGGGACCAGTGCAACAGATTAAAATCCCTGTAGATAACACCGACTACATCGGAAGGGGCCTGTAGATATTGAGAGGTGTAAGCTGGAACGAGGAGCTATCTGAAACTGAACCGAACCCACACTGACCACAACAGCTCCAGAAAAATTCCTAGATATATTTTTACCTTTTTTTTTTTAAGTAAAAACAAAAATTTTTTTTCTTTTTTATTTTTTCTCTTTTATTTTATTTTAAAATTCCCTATTACTCCCCCATTACTCCTTAACTTTCATTTTCATAAATTTTTACGATTTTTTTAAATTAGGAAAACTTTTTCTTTTTTTTCCTTTTTCTCTTCTATTTTCTATTTTTCTTTTTCTCTTATTTCCTTTTAAAGTCCTCTATTACTCCTCTAATACTCCTTAATTTTCATTTTCATTACACTATAACCTTACAAAAAAAAAAAAACAGAGAGAAGCCCTATTTTTAAAATGAACTTCATATATATTTTTGTGTGTTTTGGTTTTTGTTTTTAATATAGTATTTTTAAGAGTCTAACCTCTACTCTAGATTTTTAATCTTTGTTTTTCAGTATATGATATAAATTGTGGACATTTAAGAATCCAATATTCAGTTGGCATTTTTATTCATGAGTGTGTTGATTATTCTGTCCCAATCTTGACTCTCCGTTTTCTACCTCAGAACACCTCTATTTCCTCCTTTCCCCTTCTCTTCCCAATCCAATTCTGTGAATCTTTGTGGGTGTCTGGGCTATGGAGAACACTCTGGAAACAGACAACTGTGTAGATCTGTCTCTCTCCTCTTGAGTCCCCCTTTTTCTCCTCCTGCTCATCTCTATCTCCCTCTTCTCTCTCCTCTTCTTCATGTAACTCTGTGAACCTCTCTGGGTGTTCCTCACAGGGGAGAATCTTTCGCCATTAACCTAGAAGTTTTATTATCAGTGCTGTATAGTTGGAGAAGTCTTGAGACTACTGGAAGAATAAAACTGAAATCCAGAGGCAGGAGACTTAAGCCCAAAACCTGAGAACACCAGAAAACTCCTGACTATGTGGAACTTCAAGTAATAAGAGACCGTCCAAAAGCCTCCATACTACACTGAAACCAACCACCACCCAAGAGCCAATAAGTTTTAGAGCAAGACATACCACGCAAATTCTCCAGCAGTGCAGGAACATAGCCCTGAACATCAACATACAGGCTGTCCAAAGTCACACCTAACACATAGACCCATCTCAAAACTCATTACTGGGCACTCCATTGCACTCCAGAGAGAAGAAGTCCAATTCCACGCACAAGAACACCGACGCAAGCTTCACTAACCAGGAAACCTTGACAAGCCAATTGTCCAGCCCCACCCACTGGGTAAAACCTCCACAATAAAAAGGAATCACGGACTGCCAGAATACAGAAAGCCCACTCCAGACCAGCAATCTAAACAAGATGAAAAGTCAGAGAAATACCCAACAGGTAAAGGAACATGAAAAATGCCCACCAAGTCAAACAAAAGAGGAGGAGATAGGGAATCTACCTGAAAAAGAATTTAGAATAATGATAATAAAAATGATCCAAAATCTTGAAAACAAAATGGAGTTACAGATAAATAGCTTGGAGACAAAGATTGAAAAGATGCAAGAAATGTTTAGCAAAGACCTAGAAAAAAAAAGAGTCAATTAAAAATAAATAATGCAATAAATGAGATCAAAAACACTCTGGAGGGAACCAAGAGTAGAATAATGGAGACAGAAGATAAGATAAGTGAGGTAGAAGATAAAATGGCGGAAATAAATGAAGCAGAGAGGAAAAAAGAAAAAAGAATCAAAAGAAATGAGGACAACCTCAGGGACCTCTGGAACAATGTGAAATGCCCCAACATTCTAATCATAGGAGTCCCAGAAGAAGAAGACAAAAAGAAAGGCCATGAGAAAATACTCAAGGAGATAATAGCGGAAAACTTCCCTAAAATGAGGAAGGAAATAGCCACCCAAGTCCAAGAAACCCAGAGAGTCCCAAACAGGATAAACCCAAGGCAAAACACCCCAAGACACATATTAATCAAATTAACAAAGATCAAACACAAAGAACAAATATTAAAAGCAGCAAGGGAGAAAAAACAAATAACACACAAAGGGATTCCCATAAGGATAACTGCTGATCTATCAATAGAAACCCTCCAGGCCAGAAGGGAATGCAGGACATACTTAAGGTAATGAAAGAGAATAACCTACAACCTAGATTACTGTACTCAGCAAGGATCTCATTCAGATACGAAGGAGAATTCAAAAGCTTTACAGACAAGCAAAAGCTGAGAGAATTCAGCACCACCAAACCAGCTCTTCAACAAATGCTAAAGGATCTTCTCTAGACAGGAAACACAGAAAGGTCATATAAACGTGAACCCCAAACAACAAAGTAAATGGCAATGGGACCACACCTATCAATACTTACATTAAATGTAAATGGGTTGAATGCCCCAACCTAAAGACAAAGGCTGGTTGAATGGATACAAAAACAAGACCCCTATATCTGCTGTCTACAAGAGACCCACCTCAAAACAAGAGACACATACAGACTAAAAGTGAAGGGCTGGAAAAAAATATTTCACGCAAACAGAGACCAAAAGAAAGCAGGAATTGCAATACTCATATCAGATAAAACAGACTTTCAAATAAAGGATGTGAAAAGAGACAAAGAAGGACACTACATAATGATCAAAGGATCAATCCAAGAAGAGGATATAACAATTATAAATATATATGCACCCAACATAGGAGCACCACAATATGTAAGGAAAACGCTAACGAGTATGAAAGAGGAAATTAATAGTAACACAATAATAGTGGTAGACTTTAATACCCCACTCACAACTATGGATAGATCAACTGAACAGAAAATTAACAAGGAAACACAAACTTTAAATGACACAATGGACCAGCTAGACCTAATTAATATCTATAGGGCATTTCACCCCAAAACAATCAACTTCACCTTTTTCTCAAGTGCACACGGAACCTTCTCCAGAACAGATCACATCCTGGGCCATAAATCTGGTCTTGGAAAATTCAAAAAAACTGAAATCATTCCAGTCATCTTTTCTGACCACAGTGCAGTAAGATTAGATCTCAATTACAGGAAAAAATTGTTGAAAATTCAAACATATGGAGGCTAAATAACACGCTTCTGAATAACAAACAAATCATAGAAGAAATCAAAAAAGAAATCAAAATATGCCTAGAAATGAATGAAAATGAAAACACAACAACCCAAAACCAATGGGACACTGTAAAAGCAGTGCTAAGGGGAAGGTTCATAGCATTACAGGCTTACATCAAGAAACAAGAAAAAAGCCAAATAAATAACCTAACTCTACACCTAAAGCAATTAGAGAAGGAAGACATGAAGAACCCCAGGGTTAGTAGAAGGAAAGAAATCTTAAAAATTAGGGCAGAAATAAATGCACAAGAAACTAAAGAGACCATAGCAAAAATCAGCAAAGCTAAAAGCTGGTTTTTTGAAAAGATAACCAAAATTGACAAACCATTAGCAAGCCTCATTAAGAAACAAAGAGAGAAGAACCAAATTAACAAAATTAGAAATGAAAATGGAGATATCACAACAGACAACACTGAAATACAAAGGATCATAAGAGACTACTACCAGTAGCTCTATGCCAATAAAATGGACAACTTGGATGAAATGGACAAATTCTTAGAAAAGTATAACTTTCCAAAACTGAACCAGGAAGAAATAAAAGATCTTAACAGAGCCATCACAAGCAAGGAAATCGAAACTGTAATCAGAAATCTTCCAGCAAACAAAAGCCCAGGACCAGATGGCTTCACAGCTGAATTCTTCCAAAAACTTAGAGAAAAGCTAACACCTATCTTACTCAAACTCTTCCAGAAAATTGCAGAAGAAGGTAAACTTCCAAACTCATTCTATGAGGGCACCATCACCCTAATTCCAAAACCAGACAAAGATGCCACAAAAAAAGAAGACTACAGGCCAATATCACTGATGAACATAGATGCAAAAATCCCTAACAAAAGTCTAGCAAACAGAATCCAACAACATATTAAAAAAACATACACCATGACCAAGTGGGCTTTATCCCAGGAATGCAAAGATTCTTTAATATCCACAAATCAATCAATGTAATACACCACATTAACAAATTGAAAGATAAAAACCATATGATTATCTCAATAGATGCAGAGAAAGCCTTTGACAAAATTCAACACTCATTTATGATTAAAACTCTCCAGAAAGCAGGAATAGAAGGAACATACCTCAACATAATAAAAGCTATATATGACAAACCCACAGCAAGCATCACCCTCAATGGTGAAAAATTGAAAGCATTTCCCCTGAAATCAGGAACAAGACAAGGGTGCCCACTCTCACCACTACTATTCAACATAGTGTTGGAAGTTTTGGCCACAGCAATCAGAGCAGAAAAAGAAGTAAAAGGAATCCAGATAGGAAAAGAAGAAGTGAAACTCTTGCTGTTTGCAAATGACATGATCCTCTACATAGAAAACCCTAAAGACTCTACCAGAAAATTACTAGAGCTAATCAATGAATATAGTAAAGTGGCAGGATATAAAATTAACACACAGAAATCCCTTGCATTCCTGTACACTAACAATGAAAAAAACAGAAAGAGAAATTAAGGAAACAAAACCACTCACCATTGCAACAAAAAGAATAAAATACTTAGGAGTATATCTCCCTAAAGAAACAAAAGACCTATACATAGAAAACTAGAAAACACTGATGAAAGGAATCAAAGAGGACACAAACAGATGGAGAAACATACCGTGTTCATGGATTGGAAGAATCAATATTGTCAAGATGGCTATTCTACCCAAAGCAATCTATAGATTCAATGCAATCCCTATCAAGCTACCAACGGTATTTTTCACAGAACTAGAACAAATAATTTCACAATTTGTATGGAAATACAAAAAACCTCGAATAGCCCGAGTAATCTTGAGAAAGAAGAATGGAACTGGAGGAATCAACCTGCCTGACTTTAGACTCTACTACAAAGCCACAGTCATCAAGACAGTATGGTACTGGCACAAAGACAGAAATATAGATCAATGGAACAGAATAGAAAGCCCAGAGATAAATCCACAAACCTATGGAAACTTATCTTTGACAAAGGAGGCAAGGATATACAATGGAAAAAAGACAACCTCTTTAACAAGTGGTGCTGGGAAAACTGGTCAACCACTTGTAAAAGCATGAAACTAGAATACTTTCTAACACCATACACAAAAATAAACTCAAAATGGATTAAAGATCTAAATGTAAGACCAGAAACTATAAAACTTCTAGAGGAGAACATAGGCAAAACACTCTCCGACATGAATCACAGCAGGATCCTCTATGACCCACCTCCCAGAATATTGGAAATAAAAGCAAAAATAAACAAATGGGACCTAATGAAACTTAAAAGCTTTTGCACAACAAAGGAAACTATAAGTAAGGTGAAAAGACAGCTCTCAGATTGGGAGAAAATAATAGCAAACGAAGCAACAGACAAAGGATTAATCTCAAAAATATACAAGCAACTCCTGCAGCTCAACTCCAGAAAAATAAATGACCCAATCAAAAAATGGGCCAAAGAACTAAACAGACATTTCTCCAAGGAAGACATACAGATGGCCAACAAACACATGAAAAGATGCTCAACATCACTCATTATCAGAGAAATGCAAATCAAAACCACAATGAGGTACCATTATACGCCAGTCAGGATGGCTGCTATCCAAAAGTCTACAAGCAATAAATGCTGGAGAGGGTGTGGAGAAAAGGGAACCCTCTTACACTGTTGGTGGGAATGCAAACTAGTACAGCCACTATGGAAAACAGTGTGGAGATTTCTTAAAAAACTGGAAATAGAACTGCCACATGACCCAGCAATCCTACTTCTGGGCATACACACCGAGGAAACCGTATCTGAAAGAGACACATGCACCCCAATGTTCATCGCAGCACTGTTTATAATAGCCAGGACATGGAAGCAACCTAGATGCCCAACAGCAGACGAATGGATAGGGAAGCTGTGGTACATATACACCATGGAATATTACTCAGCCATTAAAAAGAATTCATTTGAATCAGTTCTAATGAGATGGATGAAACTGGAGCCCATTATACAGAGCAAAGTAAGCCAGAAAGATAAAGATCATTACAGCATACTAACACATATATATGGAATTTAGAAAGATGGTAATGATAACCCTATATGCAAAACAGAAAAAGAGACACAGATGTACAGAACAGACTTTTGGATTCTGTGGGAGAAGGCGAGGATGGGATGTTTTGAGAGAACAGCATGTATATTATCTATAGTGAAACAGATCACCAGCCCAGGTGGGATGCATGAGACAAGTGCTCAGGCCTGGTGCACTGGGAAGACCCAGAGGAATCGGGTGGAGAGGGAGGTGGGAGGGGGGATCGGGATGGGGAATACATGTAACTCCATGACTGATTCATGTCAATGTATGACAAAACCCACTGCAATGTTGTGAAGTAATTAGCTTCCAACTAATAAAAATAAATGAAAAATAAATAAATGAAAAGAATGTAGATATGTGTATGAGTCACATCACTGTTCAGCAGAAATTAATACAACATTGTAAATCAATTACACTTCAATAAAAAGCATAAATAAAATATAATTTATAAATGAAAAAAAATTTTTAGAAATGAAGGGAAAAAAATTTTTTTTTTTTTGTCAAAACAGAAGCCCAGGATGGAAAGAAGAGTCATCTTGACCAAAAGCTTTGCTCGAGACTTGGCAGGGATGTGACAGTTCATCTAGGCTCTGGCCTAGAAGCTAGAAGCTGTGCTTTTACATAAAATTAAATGAAGAATCTACTCCTTGTAGCTGAATCACCAGCTTCTGCTGGCGGAAGCAGATGGAGTCTGGCAGTGCTGGGAAGAGGGCTTCCCAGGTGGCGCTAGTGCTTAAAGAACCTGTTTGCCAATGCAGGAGACTTAACAGACACAGGTTAGATCCCTGGGTTGTGAAGATCCCCTGGAGGAGGGCATGGCAACCCACTCCAGTATTCTTGCCTGGAGAATCCCATGGACAGAGGAGCCTGGCAGGTGACAGTCCATAGGGTTGCACAGAGTCAGCACAACTGAAGAGACTTGAGCACACACAGTGCTTGCTGGGAGGACTCCTGGTTCCTCTGAAACCCTTCACTCGGTCCTTAGCTCTGTGCTCCTTGAAGCCCAAACAAACTCTCCTGCTGGTTACAGTGGTCCCACAAGCTTACAGAAGGAGCCAGTGGGCTGCAGACCCAATAAGATCTTTTATTGCATGGACCAAAAAACCTTTATACTCCCAACTCCCTTGTCACAGGGCTTCTAGAACCCAAGAGCCACTAGGCAGTCAGTTCAGTTCAGTTCAGTTGCTCAGTCGTGTCCAACTCTTTGCGACCCCATGGACTGCAGCACACCAGGCCTCTCGGTCCATCACCAACTCCCAGAGTACACCCAAACACATGTCCATTGAGCCAGTGATACCATCCAACCATCTCATCCTCTGCCATCCCCTGTCTCCTCCTGATTTCAATCTTTCCTAGCATCAGGGTTTTGTCAAAAGAGTCAGCTCTTTGCATCAGGTAACTGAAATATTGGAGTTTCAGCTTCAGCATCAGTCCTTCCAATGAATATTCAGGACTAATTTCCTTTAGGATGGACTGGTTGGATCTACTTGAAGTTCAAGGGACTCTTAAGAGCCTTCTCCAGCACCATAGTTCAAAAGCATCAATTCTTCTGCACTCAGCTTTCTTTATAGTCCAACTCTCACATCCATACATGATGACTGGAACAACCATAGCCTTGACTAGACAGACATTTGTTGGCCAAGTAATGTCTCTGCTTTTTAATATGCTGTCTAGGTTGGTCATAACTTTTCTTTCAAGGAGTAAGCATCTTTTAATGTCATGGCTGCAGTCACCATCTGCAGTGATTTTGGAGCCTCCCAAAAATAAAGTCAGCCACTGTTTCCACTGTTTCCCCATTTATTTGCCATGAAGTGATGGGACCAGATGCCATGATCTTCATTTTTTGAATGTTGAGTTTTAAGCCAACTTTTTCACTGTCTTCTTTCACTTTCATCAAGAGGCTCTTCAGTTCTTTACTTTCTGTCATAAGGGTGGTGTCATCTGCTTTTCCGAGGTTATTGATATTTCTCCCGGCAATCTTGATTCCAGCTTGTGCTTCATCCAGCCCAGCGTTTCTCATGATGTACTCTGCATACAAGTTAAATAAGCAAGGTGACAATATACAGCCTTGATGTACTCCTTTCCCATTTGGAACCAGTCTGTTGTTCCGTGTCCAGTCCTAACTGCTGCTTCTTGAGCTGCATACAGATTTCTCAGGAGGCAGGTCAGGTGGTCTGTTATTCCCATCTCTTTCAGAATTTTCCACAGTTTGTGGTGATCCACACAGTCAAAGGCTTTGGCGTAGTCAATAAAGCAGAAATAGATGTTTTTCTGGAACTCTCTTGCTTTTTTGATGACCCAGTGGATATTAGCAATTTGACCTCTGGTTCTTCTGCCTTTTCTAAAACCAGCTTGAACATCTGGAAGTTCACAGTTCACATATTGTTGAAGCCTGGCTTGGAGAATTTTGAGCATTACTATACTAGTGTGTGAGATGAGTGCAATTGTGCGGTAGTTGAGAATTCTTTGGGATTGCCTTTCTTAGGGATTGGAATGAAAACTGGCATTTTCCAGTCCTGTGGCCACTGCTGAGTTTTCCAAATTTGCTGACGTATTGAGGTCAGCACTTTCACAGCATCATCTTTCAGGATTTGAAATAGCTCAACTTGAATTCACTGGCCAGTGCTCACTGGGCAGTGTTGCTGGCCAAAACCTTGGCTTTCTCTGTCTGCTGAAGCCAAATAAAAAAATACGGAGACAGAGTCTGGAGGAAATAGAAAGGTGGCTTTAGTTCTCAGCCAGCAGAGAGGGGAACACAGTAGGCCCATGCCTCAAAAACTGTGTGCCGCCCCCCTCACCGCTCCCAGCTCCCTGAAGAGTCTGGGGGTTTAACATGAGATGAGGGATCGGAGTCAGGAGTCAGTAATGAGGAACAAAGGTGTTAGGATCTCAACAGAAACATCACAGGCTGGGCATCAGTAACCCAGTAACTGAGTCCATTACTGGCAGTTTGGTGGCTCAGGCCTTCTTTTTGATCCATAACTACAAAGCAAAGGGTGTTGTAAGGGTAAACACCAGATACAGGATGCATTCAGCCTAGAGTCAAAGGAAAATTATGTGTGAACTGCAGCTCCTGCAGAGCCGAAAAGTGAGAGTTTTAGTCGCTCATTTGTCTCGGACTCTGTGACCCCATGGACTGTAGCCCGCGAGGCTCCTCTTTCCAGGGGGCTTTTCAGGCAAGAATACCGGAGTGAGTTGCCATTCCCTTCTACAGCGGTCGAACAGACCCAGGGATTGAACTGACCCAAGGATCAAACCCGGGTTACCTGGATTGCAGGCAGTTGCTTTACTGTCTGAGCCAGCAGGGAAGCCAGGGCAGAAAAGCAAACTTACTTATAGACATGCAGAGTTAGGAGCTGTTAAAATAAAGAAAAAAATTAGGAATGTTCAGGCTTGCTCACCGTTCTTTTTATCTTCTTTGTTCTCAAGAAAGGGAAAGAAAACAACTCTTTTCTCTTTTTTTCCTCTTCACTGCAACAGCGGGACATCATAAAGCCTGTGTTTGGCACTACTTTCCGGGCAGAGTGGTCCCTTGAAGGCAGTTTTTGATCTGCTTAAACCCTGGACTCCCATTAATAAATCATACTGCTACCATTTTAATTAAGTCATATGCGAATGAGTCATTTCTCTACAAACTCATCAGTCCCCTATGTCAGCAGGCAGATGGCAGGAGAAGGACTGTCCATGGGCACAGAGCGCTGACTGATAAATGGCTTCTTGTTTAATGATGAAGGGGCCCCAGGAGAGTCAGGCTTACAATGGTTGAGTAACAAGAGGCCTGTCCACGCCCCATCTCGTCCACCTGGTCAAGGTGACCAGGTAAGTGCCCTGCTCTTCCGGAAGCCACTCTGCAGCTGTGAGACAAGGTCACCCTGCAAACCCAGATGTCCTTGGGAAAGGAAGCAGAAACTCTGAACAGATCCATCAGTCACTTGCACCTCCTCTTTTGTTTTTTGTTGTATCTTTGATAGGCTCGAGATTAGAAAAATAAAGTTGGAGGTGTGTAAGGGAAGGGTCTTGCCCTTGACAAAGAAGCAGAGGTGATTACAGAACTAGCCAGACAGACTGTGGGGAGCACCTGGCCAGATGCGCTGGGGGAACAGGCGGGCATTTTGGTGACTGCCCACATGCTGGCAGAACTGTGCGTCAGATCACAAGTCTAATGGCTTCACAGGTGCACCCACCAGGAGTCCAGCTGAGCAGGTAACCCCTGCTCATGTGGGCCAGCTGCTTCTCTTCTTCTTTACTTCTTCTGCTTCTCTGATCTCTGTCTTCAGCCCTGAAGAGGACCCCAGTGTCATCCTTGGAACCTTCCATGAATTTTCTGTTACTCTGGCTCTTGTTCCCCAGACCAGACAGTGCCTCCCCACTGGTCTCTTCTCAGAGTCCTGGCCCTCCTTGTTCCCCAACGTTAAAGTGAAAATTTTAAGATGTTTCCATCTAGCTCAGGAAACCTCAGGCCTCCACAGGCCCTGGTGAGAAATGGAGCATCTCCTGCCTCATCAGTAAACAAAGAGGTCATAGTCATCAGCGATTGCCGCCCTGCACTGTGAGCCAGTGAGCCCTGAGGAAACTCAAGAAGGAAAAGAATACCCGCCATCTAGCAGCCATAAAATACCGTCACTCCCTGTGATGAGCCCCGAGGAAACTCAGGACGCCAAAACACAGGATACTGGCCCCAGATAGCTGCAATGCACATCAAGGGAATGATTTCCCTGAGTCCATCATCTTTCATCTTCCCATACACAGAAACGCACTAAACTCCTTAGCTTGAGATACCATCTGGTTTTCCTTTAATTTATAAAAATCTTTTGACATTCAAACTACCTGCTCTTTGTTGCAAAACTTCTATTTAACTTGGCTCCTGCCCTCACTTCTGAGCAGTTCTCTCAGGGTCACTTGAGATGCTACCTCTCAAGCTTAAGTTCTAAAAAGTAAACATAACCCTCAGCGTTTAGGTTGTGCATGTTTTTTAAGTCCACGCTGGCACAGTAGGCTCAGGCCACCTTGCTCAGGCCTAGAGCGCAGGCTGCCCAGCCTCGCCCATGTTGATTTTTCTCTCAAGCCCTCCTGAAGCGCACTGCCCACCCGTCATAACCCCTGACAGCAGGTGCCCCGGCTCAGCAAAGGATAGATCTGTCGCCCCCCCTGGGCTCTTGAACCGGATGCAGAGGCCTCTTAAGGGGCTGAGTCTGTGGCTGCACCCAGGTACACTGGGAGCCAGAACGATACCCAAAGATCCTTCTCTCACACAGGACACACGTGCTGCCTCCAGGACGGAAAGCTTGGCCTGCATAAACGCAGTCTCCCTTCTGAGTCCTGAGTTCCCGAATCTCTTTCCCCCTCTCTCCAAAGAGGAGGAAAACTTCTTCCAGGAATTTCCCTATTGAAACCTAACACAAAGCAACCAGCTACCGGTCCTGAAGAAATGACTTTCCACTGCTTGGAAACGAAGTATTGGAGCTCTCTGGGTAATGAAGTATTAAAGGAATAATACTATTTTGGAAAAGAGAAGTTTGCTTTAAGGATAACACTGTTACTTAAAGCTGGTTCAAATTGAAAATTCTTCCCTGAGATTGATTACATAAGTAGTACAGAAAAAATATTTGATAAGGAAATATAATACAATTTAAATATATATATATGCATATAATTTTGAATATGTGTACAATGGTTTCAATTAAGATGCTAACTAGGAAACTTTCCTCATGACCTGTTTGTATTCTAAATCTTTCTTTAAAATCTTAAGCTCTTCAAAAATTTTAAATTTAGTTTAATTATTTTAAAAATAAATTTCAGTTCAGTTAAGTCGCTCAGTTGTGTCCAACTCTTTGCAACCTCATGGACTGCAGCACGCCAGGAATCCTTGTCCATCACCAACTCCCAGAGCTTACTCAAATTCATGTCCACTGAGTCTGTGATGCCACCCAACCATCTATCTCATCCTCTGTCATCCCCTTCTCCTCCAGCCTTCAATCATTCCCAGCATCAGGGTCTTTTCCAATGAGTCAGTTCTTCACATCAGGTGGCCAAACATTGGAGTTTCAGCTTCAGCATCAGTCCTTCCAATGAATATTCAGGACTAATTTCCTTTAGGATGGACTGGTTGGATCTACTTGAAGTCCAAGGGACTCTTAAGAGTCTTCTCCAACACTATAGTTCAAAAGCATCAATTCTTCAGTACTCAGCTTTCTTTATAGTCCAACTCTCACATCCATACTGACTACTGGACACAGCATAGCTTTAACGAGACAGACCTTAGTTGGCAAAGTAATGTCTCTGTTTTTTAATATGCTGTCTAGGTTGGTCATAGTTTTTCTTCCAAGGAGTAAGCATCTTTTAATTTCATGGCTGCAGTCACCATCTGCAATGATTTTGGAGCCTAAGAAAATAAAGTCTCTCTCACTGTTTCCATTGTTTCTCCATCTATTTGCCAGAAGTGACGGGACTAGATGCCACAATCTTAGTTTTCTGAATGTTAAGTTTTAAGCCAACTTTTTCACTCTCTTCTTTCACTTTCATCAAGAGGCTCTTTAGTTCTTCTTCACTTTCTGCCATAAGGGTGGTGTCATCTGCATATCTGAGGTTATTGATACTTCTCCCTGCAATCTTGATTCCAGCTTGTGCTTCATCCAGCCTGGTATTTCCCATTATGTACTCTGCATATAAGTTACATAAGCGGGGTGACAATATACAGCCTTGACGTACTCCTTTCCCAATTTGGAACCAGTCTGTTGTTCCATGTCCAATGCTAACTCTAGCTTCTTGACCTGCATAGAGATTTCTCAGGAGGCAGGTCAGGTGGCCTAGTATTCCCATCTCTTTAAGATTTTTTCATGGTTTGTTGTGATCCACATAGTCAAATGCTTTGGCATAGCCAATAAAACAGAAGTAGATATTTTTCTGGAAATCTCTTGCTTTTTCAATGATCCAGCAGATGGCAATTTGATCTCTGGTTCCTCTGCCTTTTCTAAATCCAGCTTGAACATCAGGAAGTTCACAGTTCACATATTGCTGAAGCCTGGCTTGGAGAATTTTGAGCATTACTTTGCTAGCATGTGAGATGAGTGTAATTGGGTGGTAGTTTGAACATTCTTTGGCATTGCCTTTCTTTGGCACTGGAATGAAAACTGACTTTGTCCAGTCCTGTGGCCACTGCTGAGTTTTCCAAATTTGCTGGCATATTGAGTGCAACACTTTAATGGCATAATCTTTTAGGATTTGAAATAGCTCAACTGGAATTTCTTCACTTCCACTAACTTTGTTCACAGTGATGCTTCCTAAGGCCCACTGACTTCACATTCCAGGATGTCTGGCCCTAGGTGAGTGATCACACTATAGTGGTTATCTGAGTCATGAAAATCTTTTTTGTATAGTTCTTCTGTGAATTCTTGCCACCTCTTCTTAATATCTTCCACGTCTGTTAGGTCCATACTATTTCTGTCCTTTATTGTGCCCATCTTTGCATAAAATGTTCTCTTGGTATCTCTAATTTTCTTGAAAAGATCTCTAGTCTTTTCCATTCTATTGTTTTCCTCTATTTCTTTGCATTGATCACTGAGGAAGGCTTTCATATCTCTCCTGGCTATTCTTTGGAACTCTGTATTCAAATGGGTATATCTTTTCTCCTTTGTCTTACCTTCTTTTCTTTTTTCAGCTATTTGTAAGGCCTCCTCAGATAACAATTTTGTCTTTTTATATTTGTTTTTCTTGGGGATAATCTTAATCACTGCCTTCTCTACAATATCATGAACCTCCGTCCATAGTTCTTCAGGCACTCTGTCTATCAGATCTAATCTGTTGAATCTATTTGTCACTTCTACTGTACAATCGTAAGGGATTTGATTTAGGTTGTACCTGAATGGTCTGGTGGTTTTCCCTATTTTCTTCAATTTAAGTCTGAATTTGGCAATAATGAGTTCATGATCTGAGCTATAGTCAGCTCCCAGTCTTGTTTTTGCTGACTGTATAGAGCTTCTCCACCTTTGGCTGCAAAGAACATAATCAATTTGATTTTGGTATTGACCATCTGGTGATGTCCATGTGTAGAGTCTTCTCCTGTGTTGTTGGAAGAGGGTGTTTGCTATGACCAATGTGTTCTCTTGGCAGAACTCTGTTAGCCTTTGCCCTGCTTCATTCTGTACTCCAAGGCCAAATTTGCCTGTTACTCCAGGTATCTCTTGACTTCCTACTTTTGGTTCCAATCATGTATAATGAAAGGACATCTTTTTTGGATGTTAGTTCTAGAAGGTCTTGTAGGTTTTCATAGAACCTTTTAACTTCAGCTTCTTTGGCATCACTTGTCAGGGCATAGACTTGGATTACTGTGATACTGAATGGTTTGCCTTGGAAACGAACAGAGATCATTCTGTCATTTTTGAGATTGCATCCAAGTACTGCATTTCTGTCTCTTTTGTTGACTATGATGGCTATGACTATGACTATGATCCATTTCTTCTAAGGGATTCCTGCCCACAGTAGTAGATATAATGGTCATCAGAGTTAAATTTACCCATTCCAGTCCATTTTCGTTCACTGATTCCTAAAATGTCAATCACTCTTGCCATCTCCTCTTTGACCACTTCCAATTTCTCTTGACTCATTGACCTGACATTCCAGGTTCCTATGCAATATTGCTCTTTCCAGCATCAGACTTTACTTCCATCACCAGTTACATGCACAGTTGGGTTTTGTTTTTGCTTTGGCTCCATCTCTTCATTCTTTCTGGAGTTATTTCTCCACTGATCTCCTGTAGCATATTTGGCACCTACCAGCCTGGGGAGTTTATCTTTCAGTGTCCTATCTTCTTGCCTTTTCATACTGTTCATGGGGTTCTCAAGGCAAGAACAATGAAGTGGTTTGCCATTCCCTTCTCCAGTGGACCGCATTTTGTTGGAACTCTCCACCATGACCTGTCCACCTTGGGTGGCCCTACATGGCATGGCTCATAGTTTCATTGAGGTAGACAAGCTGTGGTCCATGTGATCAGTTTGGTTAGTTTTCTGTGATTGTGGTTTTCATCTGTCTAAAAATGAATTCAGCTTTTCCCAAAAAAAGTGTTTTTGTTTTTTGTTTTAGCTTGAAGTGTTCTGGGCTTCTTATGTTTATAGTGCTTCAAAATTAAAACTTAAAAAGTAACATCCTAGAGTTGAAAACCCCAAAATAGATGTGTCTTGATATTATATCATAATAATGTGGGAGTCTCAAAGCTCATTCATTAAGTGTCTAGAAATTTCCTAGAATGTATGACTTAAGAAAGCAAAACTGTTTAAGTGAAACCTCAGAGAAATTGTAGCTTTATTATAAACATTAATAATTTCCTGTATAGGACATGAATTTGGAGCAGGACACAGTAGGGCAAGAGGCATGCATTTGGCTGCAGATATTCTGGGAGCCCTCTGGAACTTTCTGTCCAAAGATTGTAGCCAAAGTAGCATTATCCTGAAACTACCCATTAGGATTTTGGCTCCCTAATTCAGTTTCCTGGCTGTGGCAGACTTAGCAGTTATTTGGGGTGTTGTTCTGTGGGTCTTGCCAGCAATTCTGTAAGAACTTTGCTCCCTGTATTAAACCCCTTTTGATTAAAGTCCCTGGAGTGGCTTGGAATCTCCTTCTGACTAATGCAAAGCTAATCCTTCCCTTTATATCACAAGGTAGATATTACTTCCCCCACTTTATAGGGGAGGAATGTAAGGTTTCCTGATCATTTATTTCAGTGAGTTATTCCTACTTCTCTTATCCTCATGGCTTAAGGAAAAATACTTATAGTTATATGAAGAAATGTGGCTTATCATTGTGAGAAGCATGGGAAGTACTTAATCACAATTTAAAAAATATGTGAGATGCTTATTAAATAAACTGAAGAAGGCAGTCTTGGACTTCCTCTTTATTAATCTTAAGGTCTGCATATTTGTAAGATAATCATACCTACCAAAACCATGATGCCGGAATTGTTTTTTTAATATGTTGATGCAGAGCGATTATACATACCGTGGGCTATGAGAATGCATCTCACAAATCTCCAGTCACAGGGAGTTTAATTGGGCAAAGGGTGTGGTTACTGTGCCCTAAAATCTACCACTGATAGGTTTGCCCTGAAGCCATGATGCTCAGTGAATGACTGAGAGCAGGAGGGTCAATAAGCAGGGCATTTCCAGGAGCCCCCTGATACTCTGACATCTGATTTAGCTTGAGTACTTCTTCAAGGTCCAACCGAACCTTTCTCAGATGGGACCATCCAACCACACTCTCTTCTCTCCTTCACTCAGCGTTAGATTTGCATTAAGGTCCAGCAATTTTCCTGGACTTCCCCAGGTCCCTCCCATTTCCCCTCATGTGTTTAGCTCCTAGTAAAGTCATTGGTGTTTAATCCCAATGTGGCATCAGCTTCTCAGAGGACCTGCACTAAAACATATCAGTTCAGTTCAGTTCAGTTGCTCAGTCGTGTCCAACTCTGTGACCCCATGAATCACAGCACATCAGGCCTCCCTGTCCATCACCAACTCCCTGAGTTTACTCAAACTCAAGCCCATCGAGTCAGTGATGCCATCCAGCCATCTTATCCTCTGTCGTCCCCTTCTCCTCCTGCCCCCAATCCCTCCCAGCATCAGGGTCTTTTCCAGTGAGTCAACTCTTTGCACGAGGTGGCCAAAGTATTGGAGTTTCAGCTTCAGCATCAGTCCTTCCAGTGAACACTCAGGACTTACCTCCTTCAGGATGGACTGGTTGGATCTCCTTGCAGTCCAAGGGATTCTCAAGAGTCTTCTCCAACATCACAGTTCAAAAGCATCAATTTTTTGGTGCTCAGCTTTCTTCACAGTACAACTCTCACATCCATACATGACCACTGGAAAAACCATAGCCTTGACCAGACGGACCTTTGTTGGCAAAGTAATGTCTCTGATTTTTAATATGCTGTCTAGGTTGGTCATAACTTTCCTTCCAAGAAGTAAGTGTCTTTTAATTTCATGGCTGCAGTCACCATCTGCAGTGATTTTAGAGCCCAAAAAAATAAAGTCTGATACTGTTTCCACTGTCTCCCCATCTCTTTCCCATGAGGTGATGGGACCAGATGTCATGATCTTAGTTTTCTGAATGTTGAGCTTTAAGCCAAGAGGCTTTTTAGTTCCTCTTCACTTTCTGCCGTAAGGGTGGTGTCATCTGCATATCTGAAGTTATTGATATTTCTCCCAGCAATCTTGATTCCAGCTTGTGCTTCTTCCAGCCCAGCATTTCTCATGATGTACTCTGCATATAAGTTAAATAAGCAGGGTGACAATATACAGCCTTGATGTACTCCTTTTCCTATTTGGAACCAGTCTGTTGTTCCATGTCCAGTTCTAACTATTGCTTCCTGACCTGCATACAGGTTTCTCAAGAGGCTGGTAAGGTGGTCTCGTACTCCCATCTCCTTCAGAATTTTCCACAGTTTATTGTGATCCACACAGTTGAAGGCTTTGGCATAGTCAATAAAGCAGAAATAGATGTTTTTATGGAACTCTCTTGCTTTTTCAATGATCCAGTGGATATTGGCAATTTGATCTCTGGTTCCTCTGCCTTTTCTAAAACCAGCTTGAACATCTGGAAGTTCACGGTTCACATATTGTTGAAGCCTGGCTTGGAGAATTTTGAGCATTACTTTACTAGCATGTGAGATGAGTGCAATTGTGCAGTAGTTTGAGCATTCTTTGGCATTGCCTTTCTTAGGGATTAGAATGAAAACGGACCTTTCCCGGTCCTGTGGCCACTGCTGAGTTTTCCAAATTTGCTGGCATATTGAGTGCAGCACTTTCACAGAGTCATCTTTCAGCATTTGAAATAGCTCAACTGGAATTCCATCACCTCCACTAGCTTTGTTTGCAGTGGTGCATTCTAAGGCCCACTTGACTTCACATTCCAGGATGTCTGGCTCTAGGTGAGTGATCACACCATTGTGATTATCTGGGTCATGAAGATCTTTTTTGTACAGTTCTTTTGTGTATTCTTGCCGCCTCTTCTTAATATCTTCTGCTTCTGTTAGGTCCATACCATTTCCGTCCTTTATTGAGCCCAGTTTTGCATGAAATGTTCCCTTGGTATCTCTAATTTTCTTGAAAAGATCTCTAGTCTTTTCCATTCTATTGTTTTCCTCTATTTCTTTGCATTGATTGCTGAGGAAGGCTTTCTTATCTCTCCTGACTATTCTCTGGAACTCTGCATTCAAATGGGAATCTCTTTCCTTTTCTCCTTTGCTTTTTGCTTCTCTTCGTTTCACAGCTATTTGTAAGGCCTCCTCAGACAACCATTTTGCCTTATTACATTTCTTTTCCATGGGGATGGTCTTGATCCCTGTCTCCTGTACAATGTCATGAACCTCCGTCCATAGTTCATCAGGCTCTTTATCAGATCTAGTCCCTTAAATCTATTTTTCACTTCCACTGTATATTCATGACAGATTTGATTTAGGTCATACCTGAATGGTCTAGTGGTTATCCCTACTCTCTTCAGTTTAAGTCTGAATTTGGCAATAAAGAGTTCATGATCTGAGCCACAGTCAGCTCCAGGTCTTGTTTTTGCTGACTGTATAGAGCTTCTCCATCTTTGACTGCAAAGAATATAATCAATCTGATTTCAGTGTTGGCCATCTGGTGATGTCCATGTGTAGAGTCTTCAATAGCAAAAGGAATACAATCTCATTCTCTGCAGTTGACCCCAAGGAATAAAGACACACTTCTAGGATGAACTATATATTACTGTCCAGCAGAGGATGAGATGGTTAGATAGCATCACTGACTCAACAGACATGAGTTTGAACAAACTCCTGGCGATGGTGAAGGACATGGGAGCCTGGAGTGCTTCAGTCCGTGGGGTCACAAAGTCAAGACACGACTGAGTGGCTGAACAACACAAATGTTTTAATACTTGTAGAGGAGATCTTAAAATGCCTTTATAAGCATATATTTGGCACCAGGTACTGGTATAAAAATTTATATATATATATTAGTAGTGAGGTCATATTTTCACTAAAGCCAAAATTGTACCGGCAACATACATGTTAATTTTGGTCTTTCTATTGAGCCCTACCTACCAAGTAGAAATAAAAACTTAACTTTATTCATATTTTAAAACTTAGACTGATCTGACAATTTGTATCATCCCATTAGTGCCAAATTTCTCTTGAATTAAAAAAAAAAAAAAAACTGCTTCTCTGACAGCTTCTCCCATTCCCCGCCTCCAGTCCTGAAACGGTGGCCAGGCACACAGAAGGGAGGTCACAGGGGAGCCTGCATAGGAGGCAGAGACTCTGGGTTCCCAGCTCCTCACTATCTGGTCTCTCTGCTTGTTCAGAATCCCACGGGGCCGGTAGCGGCTGGCTTGCTCTCATCTTGGTTTCTGCTGATGCGCGTCTCTGTCACATCCTCCATTCAGCCCCTAAGTCTGACAGTCCATTGCCAGTTTCTGCCACGGAGTTCACTTGGCCCTGCCACAGCTGCCTTCATGATCAGACACTGGGTCTCATCTCAGTGTCCACACTGTGTGGGGATTAAGGGTGGCTGCAGCAGATAATACTTCAAAAGTGACATGGTCACGCCCTAGTAGAAGAGGCAGGACTTTCAGGGTTTGAGTGGGAGGCAGGAGCATCAATACCTCCATTCCCACCCTCTGTGAAAGTTTTAAAAACTCTTTGCTTACTTAATTTATTTGTCTGTGTCAGTTTTTAGCTGAGGCACATGGAGTCTTTATTGCATCATGGGGGATCTTTTGTTGCAGTCACAGATTCTCTAGTTGTGACTCACAGGTTTAATTGTTCTGGGTCATGTGGGATGGGTCATCCCAGACCAGGGATTGAAGCTTCATCCCCTGCATTTCGAGGCAGATTCTTAACCACTGGACCACCAGGGAAGTCCCCCTCCATGTAAGTTTCACCTTTCTAAAACTCCTCTCCCCCTGACACACCTCCTGCTCATGCACCCACACACACATAGTTGACCAAGCGTTTCTCTGAGGGGTGATGTCTACTTTCATCCTCCTTTGCTCCTTTCTTCCACCATGTCCCCAAGCCTTCTGTCACGTCATATCCTTTCCAGACTTCAGATGTTCCACTAAGCCTTAATGGAGAGTGGGGAGCCCCAACTTCAGGATGTACATTGTGGGGAAGTAGGATGCAGAGTGTGCAGTCTGCTTTCACAGGTCAGTACAGAGGCAGAGTGTGTTTGGAACTGGCAGCTCCCATCCCTCACTTTGTCAGAGAGCCTCCTGGTTCTACAGCTCCCTATTATGTCAGGGGACAGTCTTCTCGGAAGCTCAGCTGGGGTCTATTCTTCCATCAGTGAGTGAGTAAACCATGTAACGCCCTGAACTAAGTCTCCTGCCACTTAGGATAGCAACAATGGATTCTGTTATCTGCTGCCAAACACTGACAAAATCAACATCAATATGGAAATTGCTTAGTTGTCTGTCTTTCTCGTTTCGCTGTGGAGTTCCTTAAAGACAAGGGCAGTGATTTCATTTCGGTAGCATCAGTGATGAGCACCACGCCTGGGCTCCGGTGGGAACAAGGAGGAGTTCTTCCTAAGGACGAGATACCATGGGGATGTGGAGCAGAGTCAAACAGCAGCTTTGCTGAGAGCCATAAACTTTTCTTGCTTCACTCAAGGCCGCCAGGATCACTGGGCCTCTCATTCAGAGCTTTGCCTTAGCACTTGAAAAAAATATTTATTTTTATTAAAGTACAGTTGAAATCAGTATAATACTTTTCACTTGAATGATTTGTCGAATCAGATTTTAGGTTACTTCTAAAAATAGTTGAAGAAAATTCTGTGAAGAAGGGAATGGCAATCAACTCCAGTATTCTTGCCTGGAGAATTCTCTGAACAGAGGAGCCTGTGGGCTAGTCCATGGGGTCGCAAAGGAGTCAGACGTGACTGAGCTGCTAAACAACAAGAGCAACACAGCTGATTTACAATGTTGTGTTAGTTTCAGGTGTGCAGCGAAGTGATTCAGTTACGCACACGTATATATTTTCAGATTCTTTAGCCTTATGGGTTATTACAGAATACTGAGTATAGTTCCCTATACAATTGGTCTTTGTTGGTTACCTGCTTTACATAGAGTGCCTTAGCATTTTATCATCTACTGTCTTTGTTCTAGCAATCACCCTCTGGGTAAAAAGCCAATAAAATATATTATTTCCATGATATGCAATTTGCTTATCATATTTTCTTGAATTTTTGATGCTTTATTTTCTGCTTTATTGGAAAGCCTTTGACTGTGTGGATCACAATAAACTGGAAACTTCTGAAAGAGATGGGAATACCAGACCACCTGACCTGCCTCCTGAGAAATCTGTATGCAGGTCAAGAAGCAACACTTAGAACCATACATGGAACAATGGACTGGTTCCAAATAGGAAAAGGAGTACGTCAAGGCTGTATATTGTCACCCTGCTTATTCAACTTATATACAGAGTACATCATGAGAAACGCTGGGCTGGATGAAGCACAGGCTGGAATCAAGATTGCCAGGAGAAATATCAATAACCTCAGATATGCAGATGACACCACCCTTATGGCAGAAAATGAAGAAGAGCTAAAGAACCTCTTGATGAAAGTGAAAGAGGAGAGAAAACTGTTGGCTTAAAGCTCAACATTCAGAAAACGAAGATCATGGCATCGGGTCGCATCACTTCCTGGTAAATAGATGGAAAAACAGTGGAAACAGTGTCAGACTTTATTTTTCTGGGCTCCAAAATCACTGCAGATGGTGATTGCAGCCATAAAATGAAAAGACACTTACTCCTTGGAAGGAAAGTTATGACCAATCTAGACAGCATATTGAAAAGCAGAGACATTACTTTGTCAACAAAGGTCCATCTAGTCAAGGCTATGGTTTTTCCAGTCGTCCTGTATGGATGTGAGAGTTGGACTATAAAGAATGCTGAGCGCTAAAGAACTGATGCTTTTGAACTGTGGTGTTGGAGAAGACTCTTGAGAGTCCCTTGGACTGTAAGGAGATACAACAGGTCCACCCTAAAGGAAATCAGTCCTGAATATTAATTGGAAGGACTGATGTTGAAGGTGAAACTCCAATACTTTGGCCACCTGATGTGAAGAACTGACTCATTTGAAAAGACCCTGATGCTTGGAAAGATTGAGGGCAGGAGGAGAGGGGGACGACAGAGGATGAGATGGTTGGATGGCATCACCAACTCAATGGACATGAGTTTGAGTAAAGTCCAGGGGTTGGTGATGGACAGGGAGGCCTGGCGTGCTGCAGTCCATGGGGTCACAAAGAGTCAGACATGAATGAGCAACTGAACTGACTGACTGATTTTCCATTATGGTGCTTTCTTTCCCCCAGGATGTGAGAGTTGGACTATAAAGAAAGCTGAGTGCCGAAGTGTGGTGTTGGAGTAGATTCTTGAGAGTCCCTTGGACTGCAAGGAGATCATTTCAGTTAATCCTAAAGGAATAGTCATTGGAAGGACTGATGCTGAAGCTGAAACTCCAATACTTTGGCCATCAGATGTGAAGAACTGATTCATTGGAAAAGATCCTGATTCTGGAAAAGATTGAAGGCAGGAGGAGAAGAGGATGACAGAGGATAAGATGGTTAGATGGCATCACTGACTTGATGGACATGAGTTTGAGCAAGCTCCTGGAAGCCTGGTGTGCTGCAGTCCATGGTGTCGCAAAGAGTGGGACATGACTGAGCAACTGAACTTAACTGATGGTGCTTTAAATAGATATGCTATTTATATGAATTTCTTTTGTCTTTTATGGGATTTTAAGCTTATCTAAAAATGATTTTATCACAGTTGTATCAAATGTTAATCTTTTTTGTAAGAAATGTCAAACTCAGATGAATGAACATGGTGTAAGAATTTTTATAGAAACAGTCTGATACATTCTGGATTGTTGTTACTGTGAAATGAAATCATCCTCAAATTTTTTTTGAAGAAGACAGTTACTTTGGGGAAGCTAGGGACTTTCTTTCTCTGTCTCTCTCTTTCTCTCTTTAAATATTTATTTATTTGACTGCAGCAGGTCTTAGTTGCAGCACATGGGATCTAGTTCCCTGACCAGGGATTGAACCTGGGCACACGGCATTGGGGGTGTGCAGGGTCTTAGCCATTGGGCCACCAGAAAAGCCCCAAGGTTTTCTCTTTATTGGTGATAGATACAAGGGTCAGTCTTTTAAATAGTGGTCGAGTATAACTTTTAAACCATTTCATCTTGAAGAAGAACATTTATTTGTTCTAAAACTCTATTAACAACAATCCTGTAACTTTAGTCCTAAATCACTAGCTTTTAATCAAGACCAAATCCTCTGCTCAGAAGCTAGTATTAAGCCACCTTTCATGCTGCAATTTTAGATTTCTCCATTGTGTTGGGATTAAACCCATGTTACTATGCTAATGGATTTAAAGATTTTAGAAGAGGGAGAGGAAAAAGGGAAAACATATTATGAAATTATTAATAACTTCTTGGTCTCCTTGACTACACAATTCATGGTGCTAATCCTCTGACTACAAGAATAGTTGTTGCAAAACTGATCTTGTTGATACCTGCATGCATGCATGCTCAGTCTCTTGGTTGTGTCTGACTCTTTGAAGCCCCATGGCCCACCAGGCTCCTCTGTCCATAGAATTTTCCAGGCAAGAGTACTGGAGTGGGTTGTCACTTCATACCTGCATACCGTTAAGGAGAATGACTGAGTTTGTCATGTTTCTGTAGAGGAATTAATTGTATTTGTGTCAAATTACACACAATATGCTTTACACACTCAGTCAAGGCACGTCCGCAGCCTTGTCCCATCCTTCCTGATCTGAGCTCCTCTTCCCTGCCCACTTCATCTTCCTTGCTTCCTTCTTTTTACTTTCAATCTTATTTTTTATTACAAAATGTGATTTTACTAAGCCCCCTTTAGATCCTCAAACTAAGCAAATGAAATTTTGTCATCTTTATATTTTGCCTACTCTCTGCCATTGATCAACAAAAAATTTTATAAAAAAGCATATTTGCATATATATTGAAAACTAAACCCATAGAAGAGTGCACAGTGAAAAAAAAACAAGTTTTTTTCTCCATGCCCCCTGACTTTCTCAGTATCGCTTACTAGAAATACCATTATTAACTTTAAATATATATATTGCATATGTATATGTATACATATGAATGTCTATGTATGTTATATGAAAGGATTAGACATGTATGTGTGTGTATATATATACAGGTAAGGAAATAGATTTCTATTGTGTGTGTGTGTGTGTGTGTTTGTATAGATAGATACAGATTTAGATTTATATATGTGTGTGTAAGGATTGATGAATATTTTAAAGTTAATAATGATTGTTATTATATAGCCTTGATGTTTTCATCTAAAATTATAGTTTGGACTGCTTTTAATTCTTCATAGTATCATTGTATAGATAGACCATAATATGGGCTTTTACTTTCTTTTATTAGGTGTTTTTTCCTGTTTTCAAGATTAATTTGTTTGTTATTGAAAAGTATTAACCATTTTTAGCTATCAAATTATGCTTGATTGTATTTATTATTAATTCATTGCCTAGGTTATATCATGGTTAATTGTCTCCTATTATTTTGAGTTCTGCAGAGACTATGCTTTGTTCTTTACACACAGTGGTCTGTATTGAATAGAAATTCTATCACTTACTAGGTAAGTAACTTGTTTGATACTAGTGAAATCAAATCTATAAATTCTGTAATGATGTTATCTTAGAAAGACCCTTGCTTTTTGAAGGATATTATCTAGGTTGAAATTTGCTGTTGCTGTTGTTCAGTTACTGAGTTGTGTTCAACTCTTTGCAGCCCCTTGGACTGCAGCACACCAGGCTCCTCTGTCTTCTACTATCTGCCGTAGTTTGCTCAGATTCGCGTGCATTGACTCAGTGATGTTATCTAACAGTCTCATCCTCTGTCCTCTTCTCCTTTTGCCTTCAATATTTCTCAGCATTGGAGTCTTTTCCAATGAGTCAGCTCTTCAGCATTTTGGCCAAAGTATTGGAGCTTCAGCTTCAACATCAGTCCTTCCAATGAGTATTCAGGACTGATTTCCTTTAGGATGGACTGGTTGGATCTCCTTGCAGACCAAGGGACTCTCAAGAGTCTTCTCCAACACCACAGCTCAAAAGCATCAGCTCTTTGGTGCTCAGCCTTCTTTATGGTCCAACTCTCACATCTGTACATGACTATTGGAAAAACCATAGCTTTGACTATACAAACTTGTTGGCAAAATGATGTCTCTACTTTTAAATAGCTGTCGAGGTTGGTCATAACTTTCCTTCCAAGGATTTCATGGCTGCAGTCACCATCTGCAGTGATTTTGGAGCCCAAGAAAAGAATATTTGTCACTGCTTCCACTTTCTCCCCTTCTATTTGCCATGAACTGATGGGACTGGATGCCATGATCTTAGCTCTTTGAATGTTGAATTTCAAGCCAGATTTTTCACTTTCCTCTTTTACCCTCATCAAGAGGCTCTTTAGTTCTTCTTCACTTTCTGCTGTTGGAGTGGTATCTTCTGCATATCTAAGGTTGTTGATATTTCTCCCGGCAAACTTGATTCCAGCTTGTGAGTCATCCAGCCTTGCATTTTTGCATGATGTACTCTGCATATAAAGTAAATAAGCAGGGTGACAATATACAGCTTTGACATACTTCTTTTCCAGTTTTGAACCAGTCAACCAGTCAACTCTAACAGTCCAACTCTAACTGTTGCTTCTTGACCTGCATACAGGTTTCTCAGGAGATAGGTAAGGTGATAGGTAAGGCTGAAATTGTACATCACTGTTTTTTAGCTTGTATATCAATGTGCTTTCAAATGTAATAGACCAGTTTTAAGAGCACCTTCTATTTCCTGTATGCTGGCTGAAGAGACAGGAGGAGGAGACCACATCCACACGCATCACATTTGAGTTATTTTAGGACAAGGTCATTTGCATAATAGACTCTTTTTTTCTTTTCTCCTGGCCCACCACCTTTCCCAACCCAACTATCAGATGTGGGAAATAGGAGGAAGAAGCTGTTATGCTTAAGAAGATGAGGGCTTTCTAGGTATATCAGCTCAAATAAAGCAAGCTTCTGTGCAAGCAAATTCCCAATGACAGAGATTTACCACAATGGAATTTAATTTGTGCTGATGTCACAGTTCAGTGTGTGCGGAGGGGGTGACTTTCCACACAGTGACTAAAGATTTGGCTCCTTCCATTTCGTGACTTTAGAGTCCTTTAGTTCTGGCCAGAAGGCAGCAGTAGTATTTTAAAGAATGTCCGATGTTGTTTCAAAGTCAGTAGAAGCTGAAAAATCAGCAGCTTGCTGGAGAGAGAAGAATGAAAGCAAGGCTGGCTGTTACGTGAGATGAATATTCAGTGTCACCATGCTCTGGCGAGCTGACCTTCACAGTGGGGTTCTCTGCAGGAAGGTGAATTTTTCCTTACAGACAGTAGTTGTTGAACACTGCCCACTCTGAGACTCTCCTTTTTCCATGATTCCATTGCTAACCAACTCCTCCTGACTCACATTTTTCTTCCTAGCATAAGCCTGCCATATCCAGGAGGCTGCAGGCCATACTGATTCAGGATGGAGTTCTAAACATCACCCTAGAGCAAGCACTAGTTCCTCTGCCAACCCCACCCACCTCCAACAGGGAGGGCCCCTGCACAGTGCTCACTCTGAGTGCCTGGTGAATATGGCTCACACTGTAAACGTAACAAGATTCATAATGGAAACAATCCTAAAGCATGCAGAGAAGATGCAGACATATGACAATGAAACTTCAATGACATTCATATTATGTAGACCATGTATGTATCCACAACACATAAATGTATCTCATGAGCCTATTTAGGGCTGGGTCATTAGGGTTCCCATTTCCAGAATCACATCCCCTCCCTTCAATGATTATGTCAAGATATTCATGTAACTTTTTAAAAGTGCTAATTTGTTTATTTAATATTTTATTTATTATTTGTCTATATTCCTACTTGTTTTTCCTCTCTTGGATTATTTTGATGTAAATCATTTCATCTGTGAATATGTCAGTATCTCTAAAAGATGAGGATCTTTTTTTCTTTTAATTTTTACTGGACTACAGTTGATTTATAGTATTGTGTTAGTATCGGCTGTGCAGCAAAGTGAGTCAGTTCCACATATACATATATCCACTCTTTTTTAGATCCTTACAGAGTATTGAGCAGGGCTCCCTGAATAGCAGGTTGGCTCTTCTTCATTATCTGTTTTATCTATAGTAGTGTGTATATGTCAATCCCAGTCTCCCGAGTTATCCCTCCCACTCCTATCCCTTGCAACTGCAAGTTTATTCTCTACATCTGCAATTCTACTTCTGTTTTGTAAAGAAGTTTATTTGTGCCCTTTCTAAAGATTCCACGTGTAAGCAGTATCACATGATATTAATCTTCCTTTGTTTGACTTACTTCACTCAGTATGACACTCTCTAGGTCTATCCATGTTGCTGCATATGGCATGATTTCTTTCTTTTTATGACTGAGTAGAAGAACTAAAGAGCCTCTTGATGAAAGTGAAAGAGGAGAGTAAAAAAGTTGGCTTAAAGCTCAACATTCAGAAAACTAAGATCATGGCATCTGGTCCCATCACCTCATGGGAAATAGATGAGGAAACAGTGGAAACAGTGGCTGACTTTATTTTTCTGGGCTCCAAAATCACTGCGGATGGTGATTGCAGCCATGAAATTAAAAGACACTTACTCCTTGGAAGGAAAGTTATGACCAACCTAGACAGCATATTAAAAAGCAGAGACATTACTTTGCCAACAAAGGTCTGTCTAGTCAAGGCTATGGTTTTTCCAGTGGTCATGTATGGATGTGAGAGTTGAACTGTGAAGAAAGCTGAGTGCCGAATTGATGCTTTTGAACTGTGGTGTTGGAGAAGACTCTTGAGAGTCCCTTGGACTGCAAGGAGATCCAACAAGTCCATCCAAAAGGAGATAAGTCCTGGGTGTTCATTGGGAGGACTGATGTTGAAGCTGAAACTCCAATACCTTGGCCACCTCATGTGAAGAGTTGACTCACTGGAAAAGACCCTGATGCTGGGAGGGATTGGGGGCAGGAGGAGAAGGGGATGACAGAGGATGAGATGGTTAGATGGCATCACCAACTCAATGGACATGGGTTTGGGTGGACTCTGGGAGTTGGTGATGGACAGGGAGGCCTGGCGTGCTGCAGTTCATGGGGTTGCAAAGAGTCTGACACAACTGAGCGACTGAACTGAACTGAATATTCCCTTGTACATATGTACGACATCGTCTTTATCTTTTCCTCTGTTGATGGACATTTAGTTTGCTTCTATGTCCTGGCTATTGTAAATAGTGCTGAAGTAAACACTGAGGTGCATGTATCTTTTCAAATTATGGTTTTCTCAGGATGTATGCCTTGGAGTGGGATGGCAAGATCATATGGTAGCTCTATTTTTAGTTTTTTTAAGGAGCCTCCATACTATTCTCCCTAGTGGCCGCACCAATTTACATTCCCACTAACAGTGAAAAATGATTCCCTATTCTCCACACTCTCTCCAGCATTTATGTTTGTGGATTTTTTGATGATAGCCATTCTGACCATCATTCTGATTTGATACCTTATTGTAGTTTTGGTTTGCATTTCTCTAATAATTAACAATACTGAATATATTTCATATGTCTGTGGGCCATCTGAAGGCTTACTACATTTTTAACATCACCACAATACCATTATCAAATCTAAAATATTACTAATAACATCACCAAGTATCCAGTAGGTATTAAAATCTCCAATTATCTCATAAATGTCATGAATTTTTTTTTTACAGTTTTTTGAATCTGGATCTGATTGGTTCATTGATTACAATTGGTTGATTTATCTTTTAAGTGTCTCCCCTATGTTTCTTTTTTCCTTGTTATTTATTTGTTGAAGAAGTCTGAATTCAATTTTTAAAATTTTTAAATGTTTTTGCATTTGACTTTCCATAGGGTTCCAAAAGCCTTAGCTCTCAGATTCCTTTGGTCTCTTTAACAGGAGCCCACGTTTCTCTACCTTGGGACAAGAGGCTGGTTTCTAAGGACTTCAGACACCTCATCGTTGCCCACTCCCCCCACCCCACCCCCACTCCCTGTCCGAGTGACACAGAGGACATTCACTGTTAGTCATCATTGAGGATGATTTACTGTAACATTTAGTAAGGTGTTCTATGCCAAGCACACAAAAACTCCGTAAGTGCTTCTGGTAGGAAATTAAGTAGCTTTGTGAGAAACGGTTGAGTTAAAGAGAGCCATCTTCCATGAAGTGAATGCATGACATTTGCGAAACAATAGAGAAAATATATATTGACGTCTTCTTCTGGTTCTTGACACAGCTCTTAAGACCCTAAGTGATATGACCACTAGGAACATCTTCTGTTCTCATAGTTGGTCTCGGACCCCGGTTCCTGACACAGGGATCCCAGCTCCCTGAGTAATAGCAGTGTCACTTGCTCTACTGAGGTGACTGCAGGCGGGCTTCTGAATGGCTCCTGACCTGATTGGCGGCTGATCATCAGCAAGCCAAAGCCAGGATTAGAAGTTTGAAATGTTCAGCCCCACCTCCAATCTCCTGAAAGGGAAGTGAGGCTGGGAAAGAAGCTACGGACTCATCATGCCTCCATGAGGAAGCCTCTATAAAAACCCCCAAAGTCTGGCAAGCTTTCAGGGTGGGGAACACATGCTGAGGGGAAGGTGGTGAGTTCAGACAAGGCATGGGATCCCTGTGCCCTTTGCCACACACCTGGCCCGATGCATCTCTTCCATGCGGATGTTCATCTGGATCCTTCATCATACCCTTTATAGTAAATTGGTAAATGCTAAGTAAACTTCCTGAGTTCTGTAAGCTGCTCTAGCCAATCAATTGAACCTGAGGAGGGGTTCCTGGGAACTCAGGCCCAGATGACAGCTAATTTGCACAGATATCACATTTTTAAAAAAATATTTATTTTTGTTTATTTGACTGTGCTGGGTCTTAGTTGCAGCATGTGGGATCTTTGGTTTCGGCATGCGAACTCAGTTATAGTATATGGGATCTAGTCCAACTACAGGGATTGAACCCGGACCCCCCACATTGGAAGTGCAGCGTCTTAGCCACTGGACCACAAGGGAAGTCCCAGATATCATATCTTTATTCTAAAGGATTTAAAAAGTAAATTACCACACTGATAATATAACAGGAGCACTGGATGGCCCCACCATATTTGGTGAAATGATATTAGAGATAGGAGGGAAACCTCCCTGAATTTGCACAGGTATCAGAATTTTACTTATAGGCTTATGTCTCACATCACTCATCAACCCTTTTTTATAATAATTCATCTGATGACTGTATATAGTTCCCACAGGTGCCCTTCAGAGATTCTGAGAATCTCCCAACTTACCTCCCATCCCAGACTAATCTCTTAAGTTTTCCGTTACCCACGTGTGTCTGTATCCAGCAGAAGGTCAATGACTATGACTGACCATTGTTCACTGTTCAAAGGTTTGATCCACAACTTTAAAAAATATATATAAATGTGCTTTATTCCTCATATCCTGTGCTTGGGCAAAACTCTCCAACATCACCTGAAACAAGGGCAGGCTTGTCACATGCATTTAGTAACATGACACATCTCCACCTACGGCTGCCGGTAATTACTCTCTCTGTCAAAGAGAACGTTTCTCCTCCGCATGACTTCATCTGCCGGTTGCAGCTGACAAGCTGATCCCACAGCTCCATGGGTTCGAGAACCTCTCATTTTAACAGGACACGTGTCAAATGCATAGGCATGAGGCAACACTGAAGATGCACAGATGACAGTGTTGCCCTGGGGAAGCTCCTTGGGGGGATGGCAACATCCACTGCTAGCGGGAGCTTGGGTTCCTCTACACAAGGACTTAGCGATAGGGCTCTGTGTCTCAGGAGCACCAGGCCACTGTGACCTGACATCTCAGACCCCAGACCTCCCCATCTCCCACCAGAAGTCCCCTGACTGGTAAATGTGTCAGATGTGCAGACACAATAATGGATGTTAACAGGTGAGTGCTGCTTTCATTCATTCACAGGACACCTTTCTTTTGAGCATCTCTTTTGGTTTTACTAGGAACCAGGTGCTCTGAATCAAAAGTGAATAAAATCCAGTTACTTCTCTGAAGGAACCCAAGGTCCAGCGGGGGGGTCGGGGAGCGACATAACCAGGATGCAGTGACAGAAGTATCTGTGGGGAACGATGAGACCAGAAGGCGAACCCAGAAATAAGGTTGGGGAGGCTGGGAAAGTGGCCCAGAGACAGTAAGACTGCTGCTGTCTGAAGTTATGATGATTTTTATTCCCTGGAGATGACCCTAGTGGAGCAAATGATCAGCAGAATGGGACAGGTAAATTGAGCAAATATTTCAGAGAGTGCGGAATTGGGAATGATTCAAATCACAATATTTGCGTGATATTTTTTGGACAAAAAAATTATTTTTAACTTTACATAGAATCCACAAGAATTACAGTGAACTCTGTTAGAGGAATAGAAACTCCTAAGATGCCTTTTCATCTTGAGGTAGAAGTAGATAGATGACATTATTCAGCTCTCACCCTTTCATCTCTGTGCGTGTGTGCATGCTAAGTTGCTTCAGACGTGTCCAGCTCTTTGTGACCCCTATGGACTATAAGCTGCCAGGCTCCTCTGTCCTTGGGATCCTCCAGGTAAGAACACTGGAGTGAGTTGCTACTCCCTTCTCCAGGGGATCTTCCCGTGGGATCGAACACGTGTCTCCTGCACTGGCAGGCAGGTTCTTGTCCATTAGCATCTCCTAACCAGCGGCTCTTCTGTCTGTTTATTTCTGTTCAGCTGGCAGGAGACAAGGCTGGGTCCTGAGTCCTTCTTTCTCCCAGAGAGGCCCTTGAGACGCCCCCTAGTGGAGAGCCAAGGATGATTGATTGGTGAATGCCACCCAGCTCAGCCCATGGTGCAGGAAAAGCTGAAGGCCATGGCATCTTTGGTTACTAGCACTGCTTGTGCGCTGGGTGGGCACCAGCATTTTACACTCAGGCACTACTTGCAGTGGGAGCAAAGTCTATGTTGTTTTTATTGTTTTATGAAAAATGGAGTTGTAGTAGGGCTACCATTTTAATAGTCAGTGATGTCCCTTGGAGGATGCAGGCAATCCGAGAGAGATGTGAAAGGT
This sequence comes from Odocoileus virginianus, assembly GCF_023699985.2. Classification (NCBI taxonomy): domain Eukaryota; kingdom Metazoa; phylum Chordata; class Mammalia; order Artiodactyla; family Cervidae; genus Odocoileus; species Odocoileus virginianus. The sequence continues at coordinate 82,571,427 of NC_069680.1, read as the reverse complement.
CGGTGGTTGGGGCCCTGAAGGGGTTTATTCACGTGGTGCCAAGAGAAGCTGCTTGAGAAAATGAGCCATCTTAAGACACAAGAGGGCCATGGTGTTGAGGTTTATTCTAGGGCCAAAGGAAGTGTGGGAGGGAGGGAAGATTTTGAGAATAGTATAATATTTGCCATCTGAATCTTTTTCTAATCTTTCGGCCACTCTCTATGGCATCTTAGTTTCCCAACCAGGGATCGAGCCCTGCACCACTTGCCTTAGCAGCACAGAGGCTTAACCACTGGGCCGTTAGGGAGTCCTCGTCTGAATTTTCGATTAGAATCTTAAGACAAGACCGCTATTTAAAAAAAGTTACCCAACAGCAAAACAACAACCCCGTTAAAAAATGTGCAAACGACTTGACTAGATATTTCTCCAAAGAAGACATACAGATGGCCAATAAACACATGAGAAGATGCTCAAACATCACTAATTATCAGGCAAATGCAAATCAAAATCACAATGAGATAGCTCACACCCATTAGGATGTCTACTATCAAAAAACCAGAAACCAAATGTTGGAAAGTACACGAGGACATTGAAACTCTCTCAATCATAAAGAAGAACGAAATAATGCAATTTGCGGCAGCATAGATGGACCCAGAGATCATGCTACATGGTTCTTTCTTAACCAGAGGCTTCACCACTTTCTGGCCAGGCTGGAGGAGGCAGAGTCTTTGGCAAAAATGGAAGTTTCAGAGCCAGGTCATGCAGTCATTGTCCCCAGAGGCACTGTCCCCTTTCAGAGATGTTACCGGATCACCTAACAAAGGTCCTCCTGCTTCTCGAAGGCCCTCTCACCCTCGCCTCTCCTTAGGCCCCTCCAGAGACACAAAGGAGCCTCGCCTAGCCCTTCGAAGCCAGAGATTCCAAAACCTGACTGTTCAATTGATGGGGTAGCGGGGAGGAGGTAGAGACAAGACGGACACAGCGTGACTTTTACTCCTTTGTTTATATTTGGCGGCGCTGGGTCTTTGTTGCTGCTCATGTGCGCTTTCTCCAGCTGCAGCGCGCCGAGGCTACCCTTCGCTGCAGCGCGCAGGCTTCTCACTACAGCGGCCTCTCTTTTTGTGGAGCGAGGGCACTAGGCCAGCAGGTTTCAGTAGTTGCTGCTCACAGGCTCCAGAGAGCTGGTTCAGTCCCTGTGTGCGTGAGCTTACCTACTCTGCGGCTTGTGGGATCCTCCCATCCAGGGGTGGAACCTGTGACCCCTCTATTGGCAGGAAGATTCTTAACCATAGACCATCAGTGAAGCCCAATACAATTTTTAAAATAAAGTATTGTAAGTAAAAAAGGACTACCTTATTGTATCAGTAAACAAAGGATGCTACAGCTGTCAAGCCATCACTTTACAGTCCCCCATCCTGATAGTGAGCCTTGAGGGAAATCAGCTTGGAAGCAGCACCCTGCCTACTGCCAAGCCCTCAGCCACTTCAGCCACCCCCATCTGTGCACCTGAGGGGTTCCTGATGGAGAAAAGCAGGAGAGATACAGACCCTGATAGTTAAGGTGCAAATCGAACAAATGATTTCAGTGAGCCCAGACTCTTGCATCTTCCCATACACAGAAAAGTGCTAAATACCTTAACTTGAGGTCTGTTTTTCTTTAATTAATGGTAATCTTTTGATGTTCTGACTACCTGGGTTTTGTTGCAAAACTCCTATACTTCCTGGCTCCTCTTCAGATCAATCTCTCAGAGTTATCTGTGATTCTATGTCCCAAACTCGAAGTTCTCAGGATGTCTGCTGAATGAAACATAATTCTCAACTTTAAGCTGTTAATTTTTTTTTTCAGGTGACAGTATCTTGCCATAATGGATGGTGGGCCTGGTAGCAACAGTGCTGTCTCCTTAGCACAGCTGTCATTGGCCCTTGATCACTGAGCTCCCTGGAGAGTCCAGGTCCGTGTTATAGGAGGAGCTGATGATAATTCTACTCTTAAACAATACTGACAACCCCTGCGCTCTTTTCCAAGATCATCTCCCAAGGGGGAGCTCAGCAAACTTCAGAGATGTAGCAGAAGAAATTGCCTTATCAACAGTTATGTGGAGTAGACTCTGAGATCTTTAGTGAATCACTCAGTATACATAGTACTTTCCAAGTAATGGGCCTAGAAAATGGAAATTTGGTATCCTAAAGAATTGTTAGGGGAACCACTGATGGAACCCACTGTCAGTGGGGACCCGCCCTGGCCAGGCCGGATAGTAACCACTTGCATGAGTTATTTTTAAGAGGAGGTCCTGATAAGGAATGTGGGACTAACAAGCTACTACAATTACAGTGAAAAGGAAAAAAAGAGAAATGAGTTTTTTATTTTCCTTTTCTGAGAACAAGAAGAGAGCAGTGAGCAGGCCTGAGCATTCCTAGCTTTTTTACTTTAACTGCTCCCAACTCTGCGTGTCTATAAGTAAGTTTGCTTTTCTGCCCATAACTCTGCAGGACCTACACTTTGCACCCATTTCCCCTGGACTCTATGCTAAATACATCCTGTATCTGGTCTACCCTTTCCCTTGTAGTTACAGAAAGAAAGCTGCAGAGCCTGGAACTGCCAGACTCAATTACTGTGCTAGTGATGCCGGTTTATGACTGGTTTTGACAAGATCCTAGCACCTTTGTTCCTCATCACTGATTCCTGACTGTGACCCTGTTACTGGCCAAAATATTGGCCTTCTCTGTCCACTGAAGCCGAATGAAAAATACAGAGACAGAGTTTGGAGGAAATAGAAAGATGGTTTTTATCCTTAGTCTGTGGAGAGGGGAACACAGTAGGCTTATGCCTCAAGAACTGTGACCCCACTCCATGAGGAGTCTAGAGGCTTACATAAGGCCAGGGCTCCCAGTCAGCTGTCGGTGATGAGGAAAAAAGGTGATAGGACCTTGATTTTTCCCTCTTGCTTTGTTTCAAAGACAGTCATAAACTGATGTCAGTAACCCAGTAATTGAGTCTGGCAGTTAGGTGGCTCTGTGGCCTTCTTTCTGGTATATAGCCACAAGGGAAAGGGTGTTGAAAGGGTAAACACCACAAAGGGGATGTATTTAGCATAGAGCCAAAGAAGAAAATGTGAACTGAAGTTCCTGCAGATTTAGGGGGCACAAAAGAAAACCTAGTTACAGATTTGCAGAGTTAGGAGTAGTTAAAGTTTAAAAAAAACTAGGAATGTTCAGGCCTGGTCACTGTTCTCTTTATCTTCTTTGTTTCCAGGAAAGGGAAAGAAAAACTCATTCCACTTTTTCCCTTTTCACTGCAACAACCCCTCATCTTATATAAGCATCTAGACTCCTCATGGAGGGGTGGAGCGGAGGCGGTGTGCAATCTACTCTGTTCCCCTCTCCGCCAGCTGAGAATTAAAACCACCTTTCTATTTCCTCCAAGCTCTACCTTCTTATCCAGCTTCAGTGGGCAGAGAAAGCCAAGATTTTGGCCAGCAACACCCCAAACCGGAAGAAATTGAGAAAGGTCAAAAGGAGAGAGTGATGTCAGCCCAGATGTCCTTCGAACCTCCCAGAATCCTCCTCCCAGAATCTGTCTTGGCTGAGATGCTCTTGCCACCAGGAAGACCCCTGAGTCAGAATGATTGGCCAGAGACAACCTGGAAACTAATCCCATCACCATAAAACCTGAGATGTGAGCCACTTGGCGGAGCAGTTCTCCTGGGTCCCCTTACCCTGCTGCTTTCTGCCCGGGCTCTCTTTCCCAATAAAGTCTCTTGCTTTATCAGCACATGTGTCTCCTCAGATAATTCATTTCTGTGTTAGGCAAAAGCCTACTTTTGGGCCCTGAAAGTGGTCCCCCCTCCTGCAGCACAACCTCATCCCAGAAACCTTTCCCAGAGATACCATCACCTTGGTCCCTCTATTAAGAGCTGCCCCAGGACTGCCGGGCTGCTGGTTGTGCCATTATGGGGGACTGTTTTTAGAAGCTGAATATCTTGCCAAAGAAAATTTGAGCCACAAAAGTACCTAGCCCAGTGCCTTTTGAGTAGTCAGCACTGAATCTGTATTCTTTGGATAAGTAAACGCACGGATGTCCTTAGGGTTTCTGCATTTGTAATTCTATTCGGGGTCCTTATCCTACTTTTCCAGACACCATTTCCCTGAATGAAAGCAGTCTCTCTGCCAGGAGGGGGTCACTGTCTCCTTCGTTCCATCTGATTTTCTTTCTGGAAGGCACAGTGCTAAGGACAAAACAATCAACACTCCCCTCCCCCTCCGCCCCCCTTGCAAAGACACAGATTCAGCCTGTCTGCCCTGCAGTGCCCAGGGGGACTCAGCAGCTCTGCTGCGCTCCTGCTAAAGGCTTATCTGCACGGCCAGGCTGCACCCACTGCCGCCACCAGGAACCTGACACCCCAAGGGAAGTGCTTGACATATGCTTATGAAAAATGCGTCAACACTTTGACATTTGGTCCAGAGTCAGATCAGCCCCATCCCTTCTGGGAAGTCATCAGGGCCCTAAACACCTGAGCTTAGGCATCCTCAGGCTTGCCTCTGACCAGATCCTTGAAGTTCTCCAGGAAGAACGAACCAGGTCCTAGCAAATGATGGGTCAGTACATCAGACAGCCTGATCTGTTCATGCGAAGAAGAGGAATGCTCTGCCAAGCACACCCACTACCCTGTGCCCTTAGAGTCCTGTCATGTTTGCCTGAGGGAAGCCAGGGCACCCTGGACCACTAGGCCTGGCCCCTGGTCATGGGTGACTGCAGGAAATGCCATTCCCCCCTGTGCCTGTCCCCTGGACCGCTGTGCCTGGCCTCTGCTCATGGGTGACTGCAGGAAATGCCATTCTCCCCTGTGCCTGTCCCCATCTGTACTATTCTGCACACCTAGGGTCCTAAATTACTCTGCTTTCTGCGTTCATAACCAGCTATTTAACAACTATTTTCTATGAGTTGGGCCTGTTCCTAAGCAGTTTGCATGTTATTGATTCACTTGACCTTTAGAATGTATACTAAAAAATTATTTACAGACTAGAAATTGAGAATTATGTTTTATCTGATGGGAATTTCTAGGACTTCACACCCTGGAGGACACATCAAAACTAACCCTGAGAAAATTTCTGGGAAGATTCAAAAGTCTAGGTTCACTGAAATCATTCCTTTGATATGCACCTCAGCTCTCTGCTGCTAGAATCCTGTTTTCACATCCTGAGCTTCCTTTCTTCAGGGTTCACTATAAGGAGTGGCTGCCATCTGATGACTGCTAGATAGCAAGTATTCTTCTCCTTCCTGAGTTCCCTCAGGGCTCACCAGCTCAATGTCCAGTGGTAGGTACAATTGCGAATAACCATGACATGGTTTGTTTACTGGTATGGCAGGAAATAGTCCCTTTACCAAGAACAACCCCAGGAATGAGCACTGTTATCGCCCCTGTTTTCCACAGGAGGCATAGAGATTAAGTAACTTGCCCAAGGTCACCCTGATCATGAATGATGGAGATAGACTTGAAGGGAAGACCCCAGGCACCAGAACTCACTACTCAGTGAAATCCTATCTTTCATAGATGCATTTTTATCTGACTTACAGAGTGAGTGAAGTGAAAGTCGCTCAATCGTGTCTGATTCTTTGTGATCCCATGGACTATACACAGTCCATGGAATTCTCCAGGCCAGAATACTGGGTGGGTGGCCTTCCCCTTCTCCAGGGGATCTTCCCAACCCAGGGATCAAACCCAGGTCTCCCAAATTACAGGTGGATTCTTTACGAGCTGAGCCATATATCTGACTCACAAAGTATGTCTGTCCAAATGCCTTTGCACAGAATTTAGTGCAGTGATATAAGCTTCAATGCATGCAGCATATATTTTTAGTTTTTATAATAAACAAGCTTCATCTATCTTGGTGAAGATGCTTGGACAACCTAAAGTCTCCAATCAGACTGTTCTCTTTATCCTCTGGCCCAACTGTGTTACTGAGTCCAAGCTCACTCTGCTCACCACACGATAGGCCAATAAATCCAAGAGACAAGGTGTTGAGGCAAGGAATACAACTTTATTTGGAAAGCCAGCTGACCGAGAAGATGGCAGACTGAAGTCTCAAATTATCCCTCTTTTCGTGGCCTGGATGCCAGGTTCTTTTATGGATCAGAAAAGTGGGGAAGTGAGGAAACACAGTAAAAAGACCAGTTATGTTTTGCAAATATCTCTTAGAATGGCAAGCCTCAGGCAGGAGGGTGTGTCAGTTTCTTTTTCTGATAGTCATTTCACAGGTGGTGTGAAATGGGATATCTCCTGCCATATGAATAAGCAAGGATGTCTCAGCTATCTGCGATTCCAGCCCTCCAAACAGGAATTTCTGAGCCGTGCTGACAAGCGGTGCCACTTCCTACACAAGGAACTTTAGGATGTCACAGCCATTACATTACATTACATTACATTACAGCCCTGTGAGCTAAGCAAAGGCACTTTAGTTTAAGAGTCAGGCAAAGGAGGCAGAGTTCTCTGAGGCAGGGCATTGTGTGTGATTATTTGGGGCTTCTCTGTCGGCTCAAGTAATAAAGAATCTGCCTGCAATGTGGGAGACCCAGGCTCCATCCCTGTGTTGGGAAGATCCCCTGGAGGAACGAATGGCTACCCACTCCAGTATTCTCGCCTGGAGAATTCCATGGACAGAGGAGCCTGGTGGGCTACAGTCCTTGGGGTTGCAAAGAGTCAGACACAACTGAACAACTAACACTTTCACTTTCACAATAACAAAAGGAGCAAACGCAAAGGTTAAAGTCAAAGACAAAGACTCAAAAGACTCAGCATGGAGTCAAAATTAACCCTTCCCAGATATAACTGGACCACTAAGGAAGCTCACCTCTTTGGCTTCAACTTGGCTGATTTTTCCCTGGTTTTTGGGGTAGGAGTCATTTGATAGGCTAGGTGGTAAAGCTGCAAATTGTAGAGAAATCATTCCCTGTCAATTCCCAGTTTCTGCCATTACCTAAAGGGACTGCCCAGAGTGACGCTCGATGGCCTAGAGCAGCCTCCGCTGGCAAAGAATTCACTTTGCTGGCTTCCAGACAATTTATTGTCATTAAGAACATTCTGCTCTCTCTTTGCTGTGGCCCATCATTTTGTGACAAAGCCCTTATTTCCTGTGACATTATTTCTTTTCTCCTAGAGACACCCTCTTCTCCCGAGATCCCAGGGAATGCTTGGGGCACTGACATCAAGTCTCAGTTCCTTGTCTGTAAAACCGTGTCAGTCCTGCTTTCAGGGCTTCTGCAAAACTGTGATAAAAACGGTTCTGTGGCCACCTGCAGAGAAATTAAGCCGAGAGGCAACATGTCCATAATTAGCTGTGATAATTTTCCAGGGATAAGTCACAGATGATCTGTTTCAATTCCATATAGGTCCTTGCATCCGCCTACCATCTAGAAAAAGCTCATCCTTTGCCCTTGGCCGTGACAGGCGGGTCTTTTCAGAGACTCGGAAAAGCCAAGATTGCATTTTTCAAAGTGCCAATCTATATTTAGCTGGATGAACTGCCTAGGGCTCTGTACCTGCACCATCTGAAAAAGCTCCCCTTCACCTTTACAAGGTCATATGGATCAAGCAGACGTTGATTCTGCTACCCAGGGGACCCAGAATCACTCCAGGACAGAAAATGCTGCACTGGGGACAAAAAAAAGCAGATGTCATTCCTTTCAACTTTGACAAAGTGCAGACACAGGAAAGAATTTTCCCAAGGTGAGCATAGAGGTCCTGGCCTTCCCCTGGTAAGTGAATTTCAAGCCAGTGACAGCCAGAATGCAGAATGAAGTCTCTGAATCAGAGAGTCTTTGCCATGACACCCTCAAGCTCCCACTCCCAAGTTTGCTCTCCTCTCCTCTTTGAAAAGTGAAAGTGTTAACCACTCAGTCATGTCTGACTCTTTGCAATCCCATGGACTGTAGTGCACCAAGCCCCTCTCTCCACTGAATTCTCCAGGCAAGAATACTGGAGCGGGTTGCCATGCCCTCCTCCAGGGGATCTTCTTGACCAGGGATCGAAGTAGGTCTTCTGGATTGCAGGCAGGTTCTTTACCATCTGAGCCACCAGGGAAGTCCTCTTCTCTTTCATTTGGCTTCTATGATTGTTCTCCCTTTTCCTCCTTCCTTCCTTTTATTTTGTCCTCATTCATTAAGCTCTCATTCTATTTTTTGCAGTGTGCAAGACATCAGTACTATTATCCTCAAAGTTTATTCAGTAAAAAATTACTGCTTCTATTAGAGGGCTGGACAAACCAACAGGCAGTTTTAGGAAGTATCAGTAGCATGGCACCGAAGCAGGGAGGAAGAGAGGGAAGGAAGAGAAAAGAAGGGAGAGACGGTGCTCTGCCAGTCTGAAAGATACCTATGAAGGCTCCCCAACGAGGTTGGACAGAACTGAGTTACTGGCTCCTCCCAGCAGATGAAGCCTCCCAGTCTCAGACTACCCAGACTTTCCCTCTTGCTCCTCTCTAAAGTCCACGTGGGCACCAAGAAAGCGATGTCAGTGATACTGCCTCCTGGGGGCCCATCACCAGCTCTGCCGGGCATCACTTCTGGCTTCCTTCTACTCTTCACATTCTGGCCTGGGGTGATGAAGCCTACATCTCTTCTTAGAGGTTAAGAGAAGGTCTAGAACTCAGAAAACCACAGAAAGTAAACAGTCATACTCCATGGCTGGTGTTCAGTTGCTAAGTCATGTCTGACTCTTTGCAGCCTCATGAACTGCAGCACTCCAGGCTCCTCTGTCCTCCACTATCCCCTAGAGTTTGCTCAAATTCAAGTCCTATGCAAACTCCATTATACGAGGCAAGTATTTCAAAACCTATTACCCACGTGTTCAAGGGATGGGAGCTCTGGGAGTCCATGCTATGCCAGCTGTCACAAATATAAACTGCTTAATCAGGGAATGGAGATGCCTAGTATTGAATGTGCCTTGTTAACCCAAAGAGAGTTTTTTAAATAAGAGATATTTGCCCTTGGCTAAAAGCTGTCTTGAAAATGAAAAGGTGTCTTAGGGGATCTGTACACAGTCACAGATTAGATCTGGCGATGAGAAGAATGATGTAGGGCCAGGTGGGTCTCCAATATCTTAGGATTCTGCTAGTGAATTACTGTGAGAATTATTAGAGACGTAACTTTTCTTTCTGAAAGTGAACTCTAGATTCCACATTTGGGGCCTTGATCTAGATCACCAGATTTGTATCCTGGCCGACTTAGCTACGGGATCTTGGCCAGTCTTTCTGTGGTTAGTGCTCTCACTTGTAAAATGAAGATGACAATGTTCCTGAGTCATAAGGTTGTTGGGAGAATGAAGTGAGTTAATACATGTTAAGGTCTTAGAACAGTATCTGACAATGATGTTGAATAAATAATATCCAATCTCTATTTGGAGGTTATAGAAAATACTAGATTTTTAGCTACTTCTCTTTGACTGAATTCCAGAATCTGATTCCAGTTAATTAGGGTCATATTAAATGATGTAACTTTTGCTTGTTCCTACTCCAGTATATTTTCCTTGACATAAATGATATTGTATATATACTTTTCATGCCAACAGAGCTCTTATGAATGATCTAAATAAGCTCATTGATTTCTTTTATAGATCTTTCCCCCTAATTTTCAATTGAAGGCATATTTACTCTGCTTCTCCCTTCAAAACATATATTTAAAAATCTTCAAAGCTTACAGTTTATAAATGACATGCCAGAAATAAAGGAATCATCACCTTTTTATGCCTCCTTTACTTTTAAAAATAGAATCAAGGTTATGTTTTTTAACTCTTATTATCTCACTGCCAAATTGGGAGTTTTTCCTTTTACCTCCAAACAAGCACTTTTTTTCTTTTGGACTAAACTGAAGTAACAATGAGTCACCACATTAATAAAAATGGTTCCAAATCGAGTCAGAAAAGTCAAACAAATATACTAATGTGGTAGCACTTGAAAGGCAGCAGAGTATGCCATCCCAAAATATGACTATAGGTTACCCACCCCAAATTATGCTCCTTTGGTATATTGATTATTTTGAGCTATAGATACTTAAAAGACAAAAAATGAAAGGACAGGCTTTTTCTGAACTCCCCTTATCTGCCTAAAGGCAAATCCTCCAAAAGTAACTCAGTTGTCATAGATCACATCCCTCAGGAGTTTCTTCGACCAGGAATGACTGACTTTTGTCACAGGAGAGGAGACTAGAAATGATACTACATAGGAATGTAAATTGGTACAGCCACTATGAAGAACAATATGAAAGTTCCTCAAAAAACTAAAAATAAAGTTGCCGTATGATCCTGCAATCCCACTCCTGGGCACATATCCAGACAAAGCTATAATTCTAAAATACACACACCCTAATGTTCACAGCAGCATTACTTAAAACAGTAAAGAAATGGAAACACCCTAAATGTCTATCAGTGATGAATAGATAAAGATGTGGTACATGTATTTAATGGAATATTACTCAGCTATAAAAAAGAATGGAATAATGCCATTTGAAGCAATATGAATGGACCTAGGGATTATCATACTAAATGGAGTAAGTCAGAAAGAGAAAAACATATACAATATGAGGTCACTTAAAAGTGAACTCTATGGGGAATGCATGTAAATCCATGGCTGATTCATTTCAATGTATGACAAAAACTACTGTAATGATGTAAAGTAATTAGCCTCCAACTAATAAAAATAAATGGAAAAAAAAACCCTAAAAAAAAAAAAAAGTGAACTCTAAAACACAGTACAAATGAACACAGGTACAAGATAGAAAGAGACCCACAGACACAGAGGACAGATTTGTGATTGCCAAGGGGGGTGGAGGATGTTTTAGGAATTTTGAATTAGCACTTGCAAACTATCATATAAAGGATGGATAAACAACAAGGTCCTACTGCATAACACAGGGAACTGTATTCAGTATTCTGTGATACATCATAATGAAAAAGAACATATATGTGTGTGACTGAGTCACTTTGCTGCATAGCAGAAATTAACACAACACTGTAAATCAACTATACTTTAATAAAACTAGGAAAAAAATGACACCACAACTCAAAATTTGTCACAATCTTTCATACCTCCCATCCGTTCTTCCAAGGGCCCACTCATCTTCCCTAAGAATTACTTACTCTCCTCCAAAAAGCCTATATTCCCCTTCCCACATCCTTATTCAGCCTAAATTCCAAGCCACCACAGAGAGTTACTCTCCGAAGTGTAACTTCAGAGTATCTTCTGTAAATATATGCAGTACATGTCAGTAAACTTCTGTTTGCTTTTCTCTCTTTAATCTTTTACAGGGTTCTCAGCCAAGTACTGAGAAGGGTGGAGCGAAAGTTATTTTTCCTCCCCTACACATGTAAATTATGTCCAGCTGGAAATCAATATGGAAATTTGACATGACTATGTAAACAGAAAAGCTTAGGAGAGAAATTATTTGTTTTTTTACTTTCACATTGGAGAAGGGAATGGAGAAGCGTATGGAGAAGGATGGAGATGAAGCCTATGTAATTCGACAATCTGACACGACTAGCATATGACAGGTGTGAAATAATATTTGTTAAACAAACAAGCGTGGGGCGATACTAAGTGAAGTTTCTTCTCCTATGCATTGCATGCAAAATTGGGAACTTACATGTCTAATAATCCATCTGGTCAGATGGACGTGGCCCCAGACTGGACATCAGGAGGAGGGAGTCCCCACACTGTTAACATGAAGACATTCACACTGATCTGTAGTGATTTCAGGACTATAACCTAAGCCTGGTAAATCAGCGGATGCAAAGTAATTTCTCATAGCATTTTTGTGGGAAAAAAGTGAACAGATTTAACAGGAAGTGTTATATTTGAACAGTGCAAACATAAGACAAGTTAGCTACTTTCATATGTAAAACAGTTGTTTTCAGTTGTTTCACATTTTCACCACTGTCTTCACTATAAATTTGTGCATTGCCATGTCCTAATAGCTAGAAAAATGTCAATTTTTCTGAGTCACATAAAAAATTAATAACAATTAAATCTACCACCAGATCTCTCTAGTGTCTCATGCATGAAATTGAATTATGTTTTTTTTTCAGATTGCACTTTCCTTTTGACTATATTACTATAATACAAACTCAGATCAGTCCCCTCTTTTTACTGCATTGAACGTGTCACTGTCTTCATTAGGTGCTACTTTCCCAAGGCCTGTATTTCACTCTTTGACTTTTTCCCCACTCCCATAGAATCAGGCTTTCCTGGTGGCTCAGATGGTAAAGAATTTGCCTGCAATGTGGGAGACCTGGGTTAATCCCTGGGTTGGGAAGATCCCCTGGAGATGGGAATGGCAACCCACTCCAGTATTCTTGCCTGGAGAATTCCATGGATGGAGGAGCCTGGCGGGCTACAGTCCATAGGGCTGCAAAGAGTCGGACACAGCTAAGCAACCAAGCACAGCACAGCGCATAGTCAGGTTGCCAGGCACAATACTGGATGCCCTAGGCCTATATACAGAAAAAACTGTGATTTGAAAAGAAATATGCAGAGCCTGGGGCTTCACAGGTGGTGCTAATGGTAAAGAACCCTCTAGGCCATGCAACAGAGGTAAAGAGACTTGAGTCTGGTCCTTGGGTCGGGAAGATCGCCTGGAGGAGGGCGTGGCAACCCACTCCAGTATTCCTGCCTGGAGAATCCCATGGACAGAGCAGCCTGCGAGCTACAGTCCATGGGGTCACAAAGAGTCAGACACGACTGAAGCAACTTAGTATATATGCATGCATGCAGCCCTATATTCACAGAAGCACTATTCACAATGACCAAGACATGGAAGCAACCTAAATGCCCATCGACAGAAGAATGGCTAAAGAAGATGTGGTATATAGACACAGTGAAATATTACTCAGCCAAAAGTGACATTCAGACAATGAATGATTATTCAGTATTAAGTATATCCTATGCAATATTTGGCCTTGGGTTTTATTTTCTAAATCTGGCAACCCTAATTCAGAGGCTTTGCTGATCCTGAACAGGTGAATCAAGAGAGCTTTAGGCAATCAGGGCCCAGAACATACAGCAGGCTAGATTTTATCTTACAATCGATATTTACTTTAATTTTTTTAAGTTGGAAAAGGACAACCAAGCTAGGAGAGTGACAAAGTGTGAAAATTAAATATATATGAACAGTTTAATATTTAAATAAAACAAAATTATAGTTAAATGACTCTGGTGTAGACACTGATAGTCTACAATCCAGTAACTAGAGTCTAGTAGTAAATAATTCATCATGATGGAAATTATTAATGTTGTGTTGATATAATGAAATGAAATGTTTGTGCATGTAGTTGGAAGAGATCATTTTTGAGATCGCTTTGGGGATAATGAAGTGGTGGGGAGACTACTTGATCTCTGGGTTCTCACTACAGAATGTGGCTGCTGCTTCCATCTCCAACTATCTGAACTTAATGAAGATGCTTTTCTTCTTTCTTTAAGCCACACTGACTGCAAGGTATCAGTGATTAACCTGCTAAAATTCTAAATAGTTGGAAATAAAAGACTTACCCCCAAATTCCCTTAGTATAAGCTGGGTCTCTGAGAAGTTGTGAAATGATTGGACACCCCGCACCCCTCATAATGGCTGTAATAGTTCTTTTCTCCATGTTCATATCCTATCGCCCTATGACTTTGCAGCTTGTTCTATCAAGAGCTTATTTCCCTGCATCTTGATTCTGGGCTAGGATTGTCTCTTCTTTTGCAGCAGAACCGCAAAAATAAACAAATGGGACCTGATCAAGTTTAAAAGATTTTGCAGAGAGAAGGAAAACATCAACAAAACTAAAAGATAACCTACAGAATGGGAGAAAACCTTTAAAAATGATGTGACTGACAAACGATTAATACCAAAAATATACAAACAGCTCATACAACTCAGTAACAACAAAGAGCAACAAAACCGTTCCAATAAAAAAAAAAATGGACAGAAGACCTAAATATACATTTCTCCAAAGAAGACATGCAAATGGCCGACAGAGACTGCAAATTGAAACACCTCACACCAATCAGAATGGCTATCATCACAAAGTCTTAGATAATTAGTACTGGAGGAGGTGTAGAGACCAGGGACCCCTCCTACACTGTTGGGAGGTATGTAAATTGGCCCAACCACTATGGAAAAGAGTATGGAGTTTCCTTAAAAAACTAAAAATAGAGCTACCATCTGAGGCAGCAATCCCACTCCTGGGCATATACCTGGAGAAAACTCTAATTCGAAAGGATACATACATCCTAATGTTCATTGCCTCACTATTTACAATAGCCAATACCTAGAAACAACCTAAATGTCCATCGATAGATGAATGGATAAAGAAGATGTGATACATATACACAATGGAATATTACTCAACCATGAAAAAGAATGAAATAATGCCATTTGCAACAACACAGATGAACCTAGAGAGTACTGCGTTTCGTGAAGTTTCAGACAGAGAAAGACAAGTACTATACAATAACATTTATATGTGGACTATAAAAATAATACAATTGAAAGAGGCTTCCCTGATGTCAGATAGTAAAGGATGTGCCTGCAATGCAACTACATCATACCATTTATATGTGGACTCCAAAAAACAAAACAATTGAATCTATCCACAAAATAAAAACAGATTCACGGACATATAAAACAAACTTTTGGTTACCAAGGGGGAAGTGGGGGAGGGACAAATTAGGAGTATGAGTTTAATAGATATACACTATTGCATATAAACTAGATTGGAAACAAGGATTTATTGTATAGCACATAGAACTATATTCAATAGCTTATAGTAACCTATAATGGAAAACAATCTGAAAAATATGTATATAATTGAATCATTTTGTTGTACACCTGAAACACACATAATATTGTAAGTCAACTATCTTTCCATAATAATGCAAAATGTTTAAATGCGGTAGAACTGATGTCCCAGCTCCAGGTTTGATCTCAAAAGGCCCTGTGTGGTCTTGTTCTCTTTCTCACAACTCTGCCAGCTGCCGTGTGAGCCAGTTTCGACAGGCTGGGAGATAACGGAGGATGAGAGCATGTGGACCATTGATGAGCCTTTCCAAATGAGGCCTGCTTGATCAGTCTCCCCTAGCTGAGCCACCAGCAGACCAGAGATACAGGAGCAAGTCCAGCCGAGACCAGCTGAGCCCAGCCCAGGTCATCACAACTGCCTAGTTGCCACTCAGACCCCTGAACTCAACATGCTTGTTCCTTCACCCACTAATTTTGAGGGAGGTTTGTTACATAGAAACAACTATGAAAACAAAAATGGGTACCTAGAAGTAAGATGCTGCCACGATAAAAATCTGATCTGGCTCGGAGATTGAGTGATAGGCCAGTGATCATATCGTAACTCTCAGTATTTGGGAATGAAAGAGGTTTAGTCCTGGAGATTGGGGGGGAAAAATAAAGTTTCTGCCTCTGCATCCCTAACTCTCCTCAACAAAATCTTCTAGAACTTGTTATGATCACAGATAACTCATACTTTAGAGGAATCTGGAGCTGGAAGGATGAATAAGAAAAAAAAAAAGAAAGACCTTTGGAGTCACAAAGTTTAAAAAAAGGTAGCTTTTGGGGGTGCTGTGACAATGGGTTTAATTAGGTTGCTTGTAATATAAAGGTGTAATATACATGTAATATAAAGGTGCAATTTACTGTGATATAAAGGTGTAATTTACAAGTAATATAAAGGTGTAATGTATATGTAATATAAAGGCGCAATATACATGTAACATAACGGGGTGGTGTGAGCAGGGCAGACCTGATTGGGAAGCTTCAGGGAAAGGAGGAAGAGGGCAGACAGTCAGACAGTGACAGTATGCACTGGCTGTAGCTAGGAGGAGTGCATGGACGTGATCCGTAAATGGGGAATTCCAGGATGGTACACTTGCATGTGTCTACACGTGTGCACACACCCTTAGCAGACATGTAAGAGATTCAAGCACTTTTCACATTTCACCAGCTCTCTCTGAGCCACCTAGCCCAGCTTATTCCATCTGGAGTGGTCAGATGCCCTTATGGGGAGTATGGACTGTTACTGGGGAGCTGGTTGCATGATGCTGTTTCACCAGAAGCCTGACTAGTAGACAGATAGATACCACGAGCCCACAATATAGGTGCTTATAGGGTTTTACTTTAAAATGAGGTCATCAGAAACTTTGAAATCTCTTGTTTTAAATTGCTTGAAACTGGGCCTAAGGATATTGGTGTATAGCGGCTTCCCAGGTGGCACAGTGGTAAATGAATCCATCTGCCAAGGCAGGAGACGAAAGAGATGTGGGTTTGATCCCTGGGTTGGGAATATCCCATGGAGAAGGAAATGGCAACCTGATCCAGTATTCTTGCCTGGGAAATCCCATGCACAGAGCAGCCTGGGGCACTACAGTCCACGGGGTCGCAAGGAGTTGGACACGACTGAGCACATATTCATCCACAAACACACCTAGCATTTAAGACTGCTACATCCTCAAGACTACAGTTTGAACTCTGAGTTACGAAGCTCTCTTTTCTGCAGTAGGCATACTAACTTCCATAAGATAAAAAATTTCCCACAACCAGCCAGTAAAGGATAATTTAAGGGCAATATCAACAACATATGTTCTTAAAACTAATGTCTCAAGAAGTACACTGTATATATTAATAAAGCAATTTTTTAAATTAAAAAGAAATAAAACGAGGTCTTCAGAAATAAATTTTCTCCAATAGCAAGGATTGCTTTGCGCTCCTAAAAATGTTATCATGGACTCACTCTCGAAGTCGTTTATGTCCTCTTGCTTGGGGTTTAAAAAAAAATTTAGATTCATCTCTGTAATCTAGAAAAAAAAAGTATGACTCAATTTTGTCAAATGTGACCCAAATCGTGCATTTGTGAAACCTATCTTTTGAAGAGACCCAGAAACAATCACAAAAGTAGATTCCTGAATGATTGGCAGTTAATTTTGTCCTTGTGCCCCAAAGTCCTTCAAGATGGGAAAGGAATTAAGACCTTTCACTGAAACAGCATCAGTGAAGGGATAAAAATGGCCAATTATAGTCGGATACTTCACGTCTATGGCCTCCAGGCACTGTTTTTCAGCCACCTCTGCTCTGACTTCACTTCATTCTCACTTACCAGAATGAAATTGGCCATTTCCAAGAGGGAGACCCAGGCCTGGCTCAGAGCTTTAAGAATGAATCTACATTGGCATAGCAGGCTAGGCTCAGCAAAAATGAGCCAGCCTGCTGGCCTGTTTTTCATTGACTGCATTTTTAATTACTTCCATTTTGCATCTAGTCCAAATGGAAAGGAGATGAAAATAAAGTATAAACCACTGTATCATAGTTTTAGGAATTAGAAGAAATGGCAGCAGCCATCTCATTATAGCACTGTGTCTGTAGGAAGAACAAATTCTCCCAGAGCAGAGACATTGTGATGGCTTTGACTCTGCCAAATAATAAATGACAATAGCCTAGAGAAAAATTTGAGTGAAGCTCAATTATCCTGTGTTTGCTAGAGGATCGATGTGTCAGAGTTAAAAGCTATAAAATAGATTTAAAATGATAAAAAGCCATGTGAAAAAGCTGTTCAGTGTTATTTTAAATATACTTCTTATGAATTCCTATGTATATCACAGTCAAATCCACAAACCAGCCAGAATTCAAATTTGTAGAATACATTTGTGTTTACAAATCTACTCTCATTCTAATGATGCCTGGTTTCTGAAGGTTTTGAAATATGGAATGCTTGACACATTTACCCCTAACAATTTGTTCCTAATACTGGGGATAAATACAAGTTACATTTATTATGTTAAAGTTCTCAGACATACAATCATAATATTTAACAGCTTTACTGAGATATAATTCAAATGTCATACAATTCTCCCATCTGAAGTGCATCAGTCAATGATTTTTAGTATATTCACAGTTTTTCAACCATCATTGAAATCTAATTTTAGCATATTTTTATCAACCAAAAAGAAACTTTTTATCCAAAAGCAGTCACTCCTCAATGTCGTCTCCAATCTTCCCTACTCTTGGTTTAGGCAGCCACTGATCGACTTTCTGTCTCTGTAGACTTGCTTATTCTGGACATTTCATGTAAATGGAATCATGTAACACGTGGTCTTTGGTGACCTGTTTCATTTACTTAGCGTGTGTGTGTGTGCTCAGTCGCTTCAGTTGTATCCAACTCCAACCCTACGGACTGTTGCCCACCAGGCTTCTCTGTCCATGGGATTCTCTAGGCACAAATACTAGAGGGGATTGCTATACCCTTCTCCAGAGGAACTTCCCAACTCAGGGATCGAACATGCAGCTCCTATGTTTCCTGCCTTGCAGGCAGATTTTTTACCCATTGAGCCACTTGGAAAGCACCCATTCAGTTAGCATCATTTATTTAAGTTTCATCCATGTTGTAGCATAAATCAGTATTTGATTCCATTCTTGAGGTAGTACTTGTGAATGTGTATTTGTATACGATTAACATTACTCTTGAAAGAGCTCTAAGGGTGGAAAAATTTGAGAGCTTTGCTCTAGGGTTTAGATCAGAAATTTAGTTGAATAAATCTAGCCTTTTGTGCCTGTGAAAAGAGGAGATATGTTGTAAATTCATTCTGCGGAATACTATTTACCATAAGATGGAATAGACTGCTACGACCAACAAAAGGATGAATGTCAGAAACTTGTATAGTGAAAGTGTGCTTCCTGTGTGGTTCTATTTATATGAATTTCTAGAATAGGCAAAACTATTGTATAGTAAGAAAAAATAAGAACTTTGAGAGAATGGAGATGGAGAGTTACAGGGAAGGGTTACAAATGGCCTTTCCCAGATAAAGTTAATGTTCTATATCTTACAGGGGTTTGAGCTTTAAGTGATACATTTAAAAGATTTGTGCATTTAAAAGTTACTTCACCTTTTCTGCATGTTTAAAATTTTTTATAATAGAAGATATTGGGTGAGGGTATCATACTACTTTGGTATTTAATATAAAAAATGAATGCAACTGTTATATTTAAAATGACAAAATAAAATAAAATGACAATATGTACAATACTCCAGAAACTAGCATTTTTGCAACCATATTAAATTAGGATAAAATTTTGTTGTCAACCTCGAACTATGCTAGATGATGGACTTGACATGTCTTGTGGGAGCCCACAGGCTAAAGAAGTTTGAAGACAGGTACACTGAAGCTCCCCGAGGCTAGCTGTCTGTGCATCACTACACCAGGACCTGTTTCTTCTCTGTGGTATTTCATATTAGGATATCTCTCACTTCCTCCCCATCCCCACCCCAAATCTGAACATTTCTGCCTAATTTCTATTATCCAAGGGATGCATGTTCTAATATAGCGGTTATGTATTCAACTTATGAATTCGTGCTAAACTGTGGGCTCTGCCTCCCTTCCAGTTAACATGTAGGTTTTACAGTGATACTGTGAAGAGCAAGTTACTCAAACTGGTGATCTGAGGGTGGACAATTAAGGGCTCTTGGAAGCCAGCCGGGGAGATCACGTGGGCCAGGCAGAGCCCAGAGCAGGCTGGCTCCATCAGTGTGTTTGGAAAGTGCGTGTGTCTCTCATTTGCCACAATTATTAGGGAGTCAGGTTGATATTGGCATTCAGATATGGGCCAGGAATGCTAACTATCCTTCAGTCCATGTGATAGTCATGCCCCGTAAGGAACGGTCCACACATCCTCCTTGATTTTTAAGTATCCCATTAGACCTTTATGTCATGAAAACCCAATTTTTGTTAATCTAAGTCCATTTTATATGTAAAACTTTCTTTTATATAGAAACTCGAAGTATTTCCCCATGATTTAAATTTTCCCAGAATGTTACTGTAAGATTGCATTTTGTTCTGTCTAGAACATAAACAGGGGTAATTTCTGGTTTCAGAAAATTCCACTGCTTCTGTCATTGCCCTCTGGACGTTTGCATCAGTCATATAATACACTACATCGTGGCTTTGTTTGTAGATGTTACATTCCTAGCAACTCAATACACAGTTGGTGCAAACATCCAATTACATCTCCCCTGATGTCCTGAAGTGTGAGCAGACTTGAGCATTTCCATATGGAAACACACAGCAGTTTATTACAAGGGGCTTTCCTTTGGGTTTAATTTATATTGCAATTAGAATGACTTGTTTTCTTGAGATTCTATGTGTAGGTGGTAATATTTATAGATTTCATTTCAGAATAATAAGGAGGATGCTGCAATTTATTTGTTAAAAAGGGGAATTGATTGGATAGGATTGAGAAATTCTGGCCTATAACACACCTGGAACTCCCTAGCACGTCACACTTCTTGACCCTCGAGGCCACCACCTCACCAGTTTACACACTCAAAGTAACAGCTGTGTCACCTGTGATGTCTCTCAGAGGATTTCTTAAAGCCCCTTGTTGGGCTGGTCCCTGAGCGTCATGACCTGTATGTTTGCATTCCCTACAAATTCATAGTTTGACACTCTGACCCTCAGCAAGATGGTATTAGGAGATAGGGTCTTTACAAGGTGATTAGTTCATGAGGATGGAGCCCTTAGGATGGGATTAGTGCCCTTATAGGAAGAGATAGGAGGTGTGTTTCCTCTTTCCCTGCCCTGTGAGGCCACAGCATCCAAAACTGTGAGACATGAACTGGTGGCTGAGCAGCGCAGACTATGGTCATTTTTTAGTAGCAGTTGGAAGACTGAGACAGTGGACAGCGCTGGGGCAGCCTCCACAGGTGCTCTTCATCTCAAAGGAAGCCCAAGGAAGTCTCTGGCGGTCCAGCGGTTGAGACTTCACACTTCCAATGTGGGGGGCAAGGGTTTGACCCCTGGTCGGGGAACTAAGACCCCATATACCACGTGGAATGGCCAAAAATATTTAAAAAGCAAATAAAATAATAAGAATAATAAAAAATAACTTAAAAAATGAATTAAAAAGTAGTCAAAGGAAGTGCAGTCAGTGCATTTCAGCACCGTTTTGTGTCCCTTCCAGAACTGAGGCCCAAGAAGACAATCCCTCACAAAGTAAGGCAGTAAGAGGCACAGTCCACACGACAAGCACATCCTTCCCAGATGGCCTAACGAGAGCAAGCGTGAGGAAAACAAACGCACAGAAAAGCAGAGCAGGAGGAAACAAAAGCACATCCGGCTATGGGGCTTGAGAATATATCTATGCAAATGCATCCAACAGGAGGAGGTCACTGTCTGGATGTGGGGAGAGAATATGGGGTAAGGAAATGGGGGAAATGGTTGACCTTACTGCTTCGACCAGCTGGCCACCTGCCAAATCTCACTTTATACAAGGAAACCAGGTTGCCCCTGCCCTTATGCTGTGACCCAATGGGATTGGACAGAAGTGAATCTCAGGACCAGATCGCATGAGCATCATGGTGCCACTAGGGTTGAGGCTGAGTTGTCCCTGGTGACAGGCAGCCTTTTCCACAAGTTGTCCAGGACCTTGTGTGCAGGATTTTGCTTTGCAAGCATTATTATCAGTTTTTATTCACATGGATTGTTAGGCCTAATAATTGTGCATATTGCACACACAGTTTCCATTTTTTTTAATTAATGATATTTGAAGAAATACTACTTCTTTTTTTATATATAAAAGATTTTTATTCAGACACAATAAGGAATGAAGTACTGACACATGCTACAATATGGAAGAATCTTTAGCCAGACACAAAAGATTATATATCACATGATTCCATTTATATAAAATGTCTAGAACAGCCAGATCGATAGAAACAGAAGTCAATCAGTGACTGCCAGGGGCTGAGGGAGAAGGAAGAATGAGGGGTGACTGCTAGTAGGCACAGGGTTTATTTTCTGAGGTGGTGACAATGTTCTGAAATTATGGTGAAGGTGGTTACAAAACTCTATGAATATATTAAGACCACCGAACTGTACACTTTATAGGGCAGTTTTATAGTATAAAAATTATATCTCAATTTAAAAATATGAGAAAGAAACACAAAACTAAATGTGAAGTGTAATACTCACACATGTCTTGAGAGTCAAGAGGTGCAAAAAAGTATGAAGAAGATAAAACTCCTTCAACTCCTCCAGCTATGCGACTCTCCTCTCCAGGGGCACCTGTGTATCCTTCCAGAGGTGTTGTCTGCACGTTTGAGTAACTGTTTTTGCAAGCGGTATATGCTGCTCTGTGTCTGTCTTTTTTTTTTTTCATTTATCAATATATTTCAAAGATGACTTTTTCTGTCTTCACAATTGCATGGAATTTCACTTAACTGTGACTCCTTTAAACTTTTCTCCTTTAAAAATATTCATCATTAATACTGTCTTATTTTTGGCTGTGCTGGGTTTTTGTTGCTGTGCACTGACTTTCTTTAGTTGCCGCGCAGGGACTGCTCTCTAGTTCTGGTGCACAGGCTTCCCACTGCAACGGCTTCTCTGGTTGCAGAGTACAGGCTCAGTAGTCGTGGCGCCAGGGTTTATTTGCTCTGCGGCAAGTGAGATCTTAGTTCCTGGACCAGGGATTGAATCCATGTCCTGCACACTGGCAGGCGGATTCTTTTTTTTTTTTTTTTAGTTGGAGGCTAATTACTTTACAATATTGTAGTGGTTTTTGTCATACATTGACATGAATTAGCCATGGATTTACATATATTCCCCATCCTGATCCCCCCTCCCACCTCCCTCTCCACCCGATCCCTCTGGGTCTTCCCAGTGCACCAGGTCCGAGCACTTGTCTCATGCATCCAACCTGGGCTGGTGATCTGTTTCACCCTGGATAATATACATGTTTCGATGCTGTTCTCTCAAAACATCCCACCCTCGCCTTCTCCCACAGAGTCCAAAAGTCTGTTCTATACATCGTGTCTCTTTTTCTGTTTTGCATATAGGGTTATCGCTACCATCTTTCTAAAGTCCATATATATGTGTTAGTATACTGTAATGGTCTTTATCTTTCTGGCTTACTTCACTCTGTATAATGGGCTCCAGTTTCATCCATCTCATTAGAACTGATTCAAATGAATTCTTTTTAATGGCTGAGTAATATTCCATGGTGTATATGTACCACAGCGTCCTTATCCATTTGTCTGCTGATGGGCATCTAGGTTGCTTCCATGTCCTGGCTATTATAAACAGTGCTGTGATGAACGTTGGGGTGCATGTGTCTCTTTCAGATCTGGTTTCCTTGGTGTGTATGCGCAGAAGTGGCATTGCTGGGTCATATGGCAGTTCTATTTCCAGTTTTTTAAGAAATCTCCACACTGTTTTCCACAGTGGCTGTACTAGTTTGCATTCCCACCAACAGTGTAAGAGGGTCCCCTTTTCTCCATATCCTCTCCAGCATTTATTGCTTGTAGACTTTTGGATAGCAGCCATCCTGACTGGTGTGTAGTGGTACCTCATTGTGCTTTTGATTTGCATTTCTCTGATAATGAGTGATGTTGAGCATATTTTCATGTGTTTGTTGGCCATCTGTGTCTTCCTTGGAGAAATGTCTGTTTAGTTCTTTGGCCCATTTTTTGATTGGGTCATTTATTTTTCTGGAGTTGAGCTGGAGGAGTTGCTTGTATATTTTTGAGATTAATCCTTTGTCTGTTGCTTCATTTGCTATTATTTTCTCCAAATCTGAGAGTTGTCTTTTCACCTTACTTATAGTATCCTTTGTTGTGCAAAAGCTTTTAAGTTTCATTAGGTCCCATTTGTTTATTTTTGCTTTTGTTTCTAATATTCTGGGATGTGGGTCATAGAGGATCCTGCTGTGATTTATGTCGGAGAGTGTTTTGCCTATGTTCTCCTCTAGGAGTTTTATAGTTTCTGGTCTTACGTTTAGATCTTTAATCCATTTTGAGTTTATTTTTGTGTATGGTGTTAGAAAGTGTTCTAGTTTCATTCTTTTACAGGTGGTTGACCAGTTTTCCCAGCACCACTTGTTAAAGAGGTTGTCTTTTTTCCATTGTATATCCTTGCCTCCTTTGTCGAAGATAAGGTGATCATAGGTTCATGGATTTATCTCTGGACTTTCTATTCTGTTCCATTGATCTACATTTCTGTCTTTGTGCCAGTACCATATTGTCTTGATGACTGTGGCTTTGTAGTAGAGCCTGAAGTCAGGCAGGTTGATTCCTCCAGTTCCATTCTTCTTTCTCAAGATTACTTTGGCTATTTGAGGTTTTTTGTATTTCCATACAAATTGTGAAATTATTTGTTCTAGTTCTGTGAAAAATGCCGTTGGTAGCTTGATAGGGATTGCATTGAATCTATAGATTGCTTTGGGTAGTATAGCCATTTTGACAATATTGATTCTTCCAATCCATGAACACGGTATATTTCTCCATCTGTTTGTGTCCTCTTTGATTTCTTTCATCAGTGATTTATAGTTTTCTATGTATAAGTCTTTTGTTTCTTTAGGTAGATATACTCCTAAGTATTTTATTCTTTTTGTTGCAATGGTGAATGGTATTGTTTCCTTAATTTCTCTTTCTGTTTTCTCATTGTTAGTGTATAGGAATGCAAGGGATTTCTGTGTGCTAATTTTATATCCTGCCACTTTACTATATTCGTTGATTAGCTCTAGTAATTTTCTGGCAGAGTCTTTAGGGTTTTCTATGTAGAGGATCATGTCATCTGGCAAGCAGATTCTTAACCACTGGGCCACCTGGGAAGATCTAACCTTTTCCTTTTTGATGGCTATGTAGGTTGTTTCAAGTATGTTTCTATCATAAATAATGCAGTTAATATTCACACTTCTATGTATGTGTGTGTGTGTGTGTGTGTGTGTGTGTGTGTGTGTGTGTGTGAATGTGGGTGTTTTGTATGTCTATGAGTATTTTGGAGAACATATTCTGGAAAGCAAAATTGCTAAGTTAAAGGGCATGTATCTGAAATTTTGAAAGCTTTTGTCAAAATTCCTTTCAGAAAGTGATAACAATTTACATTGCCATTGGCAGCATTTGAGAGTTCTTGTTTACCCATCTTGACTGGGGGCACAGTGTATTATTAGACATTCCTATATTTGCTAACCTGATAGGTGAAAAATGGTATCTCATTAGGTTCAGTTCACACATACAAGATACTATCATCATTATCCATCTTTCTTCATCTTCTTTAACCTAGCAATTCTGCTCACCGGAATATGTTCTCCAAGATACTCATAGACATACAAAACACCTGCATTCACATACACATAACCCTCTTAGGTAAGTATCATTCTGTTAGTCTTGCCCATTTTGCAGATGAGAAACCTGAGCTTAGAAAGGTTGAATGATTTGTGGAAGGTCACACAGCTGGAATGAGAACATAAACTCAGATGTTCTGTGTCCAAGACATTTCTCTGTCTCCAAGAGCATAAAGGAGCAATGGTCCAGAGAGCAGGAGATTTTGGGTTTTGCTGAAAGAAAAACCTAGGTGCCTCACTGGAAAGATACAGCAATAAAAGAGAGGAACCGGTCACTGGAAACAGTCTTCTGAGATCTGGGGACCACTATACCCACAGCCCCAGGCAACCTCAGACACACCATCCCTTGACCTGAGTCAGAAGGCAAAGGCAGCACCACCCATGGAACATCAGCTTTTTCCTCCACAGCCAAAGCTCTCAGGAAAGGACACTTATGAGGGGGCAAAGAGACCAAAAGGGATTGCACTCCCCAGAAGTCAGAGTGTAGCAGGAGGCTGGAGACCAACTGTGTTCAGAATTAAGGGACCTCTCAGGAAAATCAATCTGCCTCTGTAGCTTCTTGTTGGAGCTTTAGCTGCCCCTATGCACCTGCTGAGATCTCTGGAAACTCTCTTTTTTAACTGAAAAATAGTTGTGTTAGTTTCAAATACATTTTCATTTTCTTTTCCATTATGCTTTATTACAGGAAATTGAATATAGCTCCCTGTGCTATAAAGCAGGTCCTTCTTGTTTATCTATTTTGTATTTAGTAGTTTATATCAGCTAATGAAAACTCTAATGGGAAATTCTTCATTTAAGGAGACTGGCCAAAAAATGGGATAGTTGTTACTAGTGCTGAGGGACTGAGGTCAGGCCTCAGCTGCTTTTGGTCCAGTTTGCCCTACAAGTGAACTCCTAAGACAAGGGCTCAAGTTTAAGTACAGTAGTCTTCTTGAGAGATGCAGAGAAGACCATTAGGCAGATGGACTGGTGATATAGGAGTGAGAAGATGGCCTATATGTGTGAATTATTACAGCAGCTCCCACAGTGGGCTTTGGGGCTTAATCTCTTAGGGGGAACTCTTGGAAATGGCATAAGACATGCATCTCAGAATCCATGCGGAATGGAATCTCTCTGCATCTCAGACTCAGCACCATTCCATAGGAGACAGGATCTGCTCAAGAGCCCAACCACCCCATCAGCAGGATGTGTCACTGGTTGTCACTGAGCACTTTGACTGTGTCATTGAGGTCACCTCTGACCTTCTAGCTGAAGCATCCATCCCTACCCATACACATACCTACACACACACACACACACACACACACACATAGAGCAGCCCTCCTCCTTCTGCTTTTCTTTCCCTGTTTTATTTTCTTCGGGAAATCTGGCACCATTCCTATCATTATTATTGTTGAATATCCAGAAGTAAGCTTTAATCACGAGAAAGTTTGATAAAAGTTAAACGTCTCACACAGCTATCCCATTCCTAATGTAATGGCAGAAGTTTCCCCTGGGGTCATCTGTGCATCCTTGGAAGGTCTTTTGGGCCTAGACCCAGGCCTAGGTCTTCCTTCAGTGAATGTGACTGCCTGCATAGGAAATATTGGGTTGACTAAAAAGTCAGATTTCCACAGGATCTTTTTGGCCAACCAATATATGATATGGGAAACTCTACTGTACTCTGGGCTTCCCTGGTGGTTCAGATGTAAAGAATCCATCTGCAATGTGGGAAACCTGGGTTCAATCCCTGGGTTGGGAAGATCCCCTGGAGAAGGGAATAGCTACCCTCTCCAGTATTCTTGCCTGGAGAATTCCAAGGACTGAGGAGCCAGGCAGGCTACAGTCCATACAGTCGCAAGAGTTAGACCTGACTGAGCGAATTTCACTCACTCACTCACCGTACCTCCTCACCGTACTCACTCACTGTACAATTCTCCTGATTATTTTGTCCCTAAAGCTGATGACCAGATGGATTGAATTGCAAGGTCATCATTTTTGCCATTTCACAATATGATTTTCTATTTCCACAATTTCATTAGGGGAAATTAAGAGCAATTATGCAAAAGTTCAGCCAGGAAATACATGACAGCTTGTAATCAGATGTAGCCCTAGCAAAGACTTGAACTTAATTATCATCCTCTTATGATGAAAGTTTATAATGTGCATTTGGACATCCTTTAAAAACTGCACCCCAATTTTGGACTACTTATACTGAATTGGGTTTTTGTGTTTTTCTTGGTTTTGGTTTTTTACATTTTTGGCCGCACCACGAGGCATGTGGGATCTTAGTTCCTGGACCAGGGGTAGAAACTGTGCCCTCTACAGTGGAAGCACAGACTCTTAACAGCTACACAGCCAGGAAAGTCCTGAATTGGGGTTTTCCTTAGTGAGTCTCTTCCTATTATTATTAACCCAGGGCATATGAACTACTGATCTTCTAAGAATTTACTTACTGGAATGATAGGTAAACATAATAGTGTTACTATGCATGAACAATACATGCCCTAAGCTTGCAGACTACACTTCAATTTCTCCATTTGCATCTGGAGACAAATAATGTTGACTCAACTTTCAGGAGGATCAATTAAATCACAACTTAATATCCAAACTTCACTTTCTGGCCAAGTCAAAGAAAGTCTAATTTAGAGAACTGAATTAATTATTATAAAGTAAAACCATAATTATCATTGAGGTTATACATCTTTCTTGAAAGTTGCCTCTGTGAGCACATTGGGAACTGCAGAGAAACAAGAGACTAAATGAATTCTGTCTGAACATGATAAGGCAACACAGAGCCAGATGCTGTTCAGATTTCAATATTGGGTTTGCCTTAGGAATAGAGGCAGAACAAAGATTCTACCATTTACTAACTAGCCGTCTAAGGTAGTTACGTAAAGTTGGGGAAGAACATGGACAGGTGTGAGAGTAGCACATTTTTCATACTTCCCTCCTTCCCTTCAGTAACACAAGATTTTCAAGTCATAGTATTAATACATGTTTCAGTTCAGTTCAGTTCAGTCACTCAGTCATGTCCAACTCTTTGCAACCCCATGGACTGCAGCACACTAGGCCTCCCTCTCCTTCTCCAACTTCCGAAGTTTACTCAAACTCATGTCTATTGAGTCAGTGATGCCAACCAACCATCTCATCCTCTGTCGTCCCCTTCTCCTCCTGCCTTCATTGATGGGAGTCATCACTGATGACTTTCTATCACCGCTTTCCCAGATTCAGGGTCTTTTCAAATGAGTCAGTTTTTCTCATCAGGTGACCAAAGTATTGGAGCTTCATCTTCAGCAGTAGAATATTCCAACGAATATTCAGCAGTAGAATATTCCAATGAATATTCTGGACAGATTTCCTTTAGGATGGACTGGTTGGATCTCCTCGTAGTCCAAGGGACTCTCAAGAGTCTTCTCCAACACCACAGTTCAAAACATCAATTCTTTGGTGCTCAGCTATCTTTATAGTCCAACTCTCACATCCATACGGGTACTGGAAAAACCATAACTTTGACTGGATGGACATTTGTTGGCAAAGTAATGTCTCTGCCTTTTAATATGATGTTTAGGTTGGTCATGGCTTTTCTTCCAAGGAGTCAGCGTCTTTTAATTTCATGGCTACAGTCACTATCTGCAGTGATTTTGGAGCCTAAAAAAATGAAGTTTGTCACTGTTTCCACTGTTTCTCCATCTATTTGCCATGAAGTGATGGGACTGGATGCCATGATCTTAGTTTTCTGAATGTTGATTTTATTTATTTATTTATTTATTTGAATGTTGATTTTAAAGTCAACTTTTTCATTCTCCTTTTTCACTTTCATCAATAAGTTCTTTAGTTCTTCTTCACTTTTTGCCATAAGGGTGGTGTCATCTGCATATCTGAGGTTATTGATATTTCTCGCAGCAATCTTGATTTCAGCTTGTGCTTCATCCAGCCTGGCATTTCCCATGATGTACTCTGCATATAAGTCAAATAAGCAGGGTGACAATATACAGCCTTGACATACTCTTTTTCCTATTTGGAACCAGTCTGTTGTTCCATGTCTAGTTCTATGCTTCCTGGCCAGCATACAGAATTCTCAGGAGGCAGGTAAGGTGGTCTGGTATTCCCATCTCTTTAAGAATTTTCCATAGTTTGTTGTGATCCACACAGTCAAAGACTTTGGCTTAGTCAATAAAGCAAAAGTGTTTTTCTGGAACTTTCTTGCTTTTTTGATGATCCAACGGAAGTTGACAATTTGAACTCTGGTTCTTCTGCCTTTTCTAAATCCAGCTCGAACATCTGGAATTTCACAATTCACTGACTGCTGAAGCCTGACTTGGAGAATTTTGAGCATTACTTTGCTAGTGTGTGAGTTCAATTGTGTGGTAGTTTGAGCATTCTTTGGCATTGCCTTTCTTTGGGATTGGAATGAAAACTGACCTTTTTCAGTCCTCTGGCCACTGCTGAGTTTTCCAAATTTGCTGGTATATTGAGTGCAACACTTTCTTTTACAGCATCATCTTTTAGGATTTGAAAAAGCTCAACTGGAATTCCATCACCTCTATGAGCTTTGTTCGTAGTGATGCTTCCTAAGACCCACTTGACTTCGCACTCCAGGATGTCTGGCTCTAGGTGAGTTAGACCATGGTGATCACACCATTGTGATTACCTGGGTCATAAAGATCTTTTTTGTATAGTTCTTCTGTATATTCTTGTCACCTCTTCTTAATATCTTCTGCTTCTGTTACACTTTTAAGGATATGGAAGAGGATATGGAATAAGGATATGGAATAGATAACAATAACATTTTTAGAACTGAAATGTGTCTTTCAAATGAAAAAGAAAGGAAGAATTCCTTTGTAGACTACATAATGTGCAATGGTAGCTTCAAGAATTCAATTGGCAAAATTGACAATGCTAACAACAGAATGACTCAAGAGAAAAACTACAGTTGTCAGTGGTCTCCTAAAACATACCTCATGGACTGTATTCCTGGAGCATTTAGAAAAAAAATCTTCACTTGCAAAAGAACAAAACTACTGTCATTGTATAATATGAAGCACGAAAAAATTGCTAGACAAGGAAAAAGTTTAAATCAGTTTCATTTCAAGGATGCCATTGAGTATGTGCTTTCTGTGCTGAATTCTAAAGGGAATAATAATAAAGCTTTGGCCTTCATACAAGCCCTTGGTGTTCTAAAGGGCTTGCACTCAGTGTTCTAAAACCTATCAAGTAATTGCTTTGAAATGTTAATATTTTCTAGGTGCAAAAATAGTATTGTGGTTAGGTTCTCTTTTTTGAAAAAAAAATCTTATCTATTAGAGATATACATTGAAATGTTGAAAGATGAACTAATGTAACATCTGGGATTTGATTGCAAATAATCTGAAGGAGACTGCAGACAGAGTCGATAGGGAACAGATAAATAAGATTGGCCATAAAAAGCAGGGAGGAAAAGGAGGATTTTCCTGGTGATCCAATAGTTAAAACTTCGTCTTCCATAGTAGAGGCTGCAGGTTCAATCTCCAGACAGGGAGCTAAGATTCCACATGCCTCATGGCCAAAGGAAAAAAGAAAAAGAAAACCCAACAATAACAGAAATAATATTTTAATATATTTAATAAAGACTTTAAAAATGATCCACATCAAAATAAATCTTTAAAAAAATAAAAAATAAGATTGGCCATGAGTTGATAATTGTCAAAGCTAAGTGATATGCACATCAGGGTTCATCACATTGTTTTCTCTACTTTTGCTGATATTTGAAATTTTCCACAATAAAAATGTATTTTTAAGTATTTTCTTGGAGGCCCATAATTAGCAACAGCTAACTCATAAAGCCCTTATGGAAAGTCAAGCATTGTTCTAAGCACATTACTTATTTAATACTTAAAGGGACTCCAGTGAGATAAATGCTGTTATTAAGCCTTTTCATATTTGAGGAATTGGAGGCACAGAAAGCTAAATGATTTGCCTAAGGCAGCACAGTTATTAAACAGAAGAGCAGAGCTTGGAATATCAGCCATCCAGCTCCAGAGTCTTAGTGTTTTAGCTACGTGGTAACAAAATGCATCTCATTTGGACCCATGATGGAGAGGCAGAGAGCTGGTTGTAGACATTACAGTCCCTTAGGCAACTCCATTTCCAAACCATTCCCCCTGAGGTCTTCAGTGCCTAGAATCCCTCCTTGTGATAAACTGCTTGCAGCTTAATAAAACATTTAAAATACTCATTTCCAAGGATTTTGTGTTTTTATGGTTTTTCTGTGTATTTACTTTACTATGAACTTTTTTCTTCAATAAATCTTCCATGGCCTTGAGTTGGTATTTGGGTTGGTATATTCTGCATTCTGTTTTTATCCAGCTTCACCATCCATCTTTCTCATCTTCTTGATTCACAATTTAAAAAAATTTTTTTTTGCCTTTTTGGTTATCATTCTTTGCCTTTGTCTTTCTGAAGTTTATTTGTAAATTTTAAATTTCTTTAAAATTTTATTTTGGGGCTCTCTCCACCCCCCTTCTGACGTCTGTGTCAGAAGCTTCCTCTGTCCCTTTTTCACTTTAGTAAAACTCTGCTACACAAAAGCTCTTGAGTGATCAAGCCTAGTCCCTGGTCCCAAAGCTAAATCTTCTTCGGAGATCACGAATCTGACATCGTTCACCATAAGCTATTATCTTGGGGGCTCATCCAGGATCTTCAGGACAGGTAAGAACACTCAGGGCTGTAGCCTCTTTGCTTTCTCAGTATACACGTTTTCTGCTTTACTTTACTAACTCTTGGAGTGCTTGTGTGAATGAGCGACATGCCCTGTGTGAAGCAAGTGATGAGCCCTGCTCTGTGGTTTCACAGTGACTCATGGTGACTGAAGGCAGCCCCCAAAATGGGAGCCTTGTCGGGGGTTTACATCGACCTGTCAATGCCAAAAGACACCCAAGGTCCCTGCGAGGGAAGCGGCCAGAGATGGGCAAAGTGTGTGGACCGAACTTTTCTTTCTCGGTCAGCTTTTCCTGGTCTCTTTGACCATTTTATAATTGCCTTGGAAATTAGAACTACTAATCTAATCTGTTGGATCATGGACTTTCAAGGGACTTGTGATCCATGCTGTTATTTTGTACTTTTAGTTAAACCCAATGCATGGAAGAACTTAGCCTTGCTAGACTAGGCAAGCCTTGCTAGAAAGTTACTAAGAGCACGTTTGGAGACGAGGCAGAGATGTAGCTCCAGGAACGTCTCTCAGGCTAGAGGTCACTCTCTTGGCTGCCTGCCTCAGGGGCCAGCGACCTGAAAGTGAGTCTTTGTCATGGCTGTGTCTCCTGATCTATGTGGATAGAAGCACTGCTGGTGACCATGAGGTTTTTGAGGACACAGATCAGGAATTGCAGGATCTGGTCAGATTGGAAATGCAATGGGCTTCTTCCTGTGGTAGCACTAGCTCTTAGCAGAGCAGAGAAGGCTCTCTGACGGCTTCTGTCTCAACTCCTCAGATATTTCTTCTGTGGAAGCTGTGGAAATGAACTGAAAGGATTGGCCCTAGTAGCTTGAGGACAAAAATCTCTTCTTCCTTGCTGGCTCACCCTCCACTCGCTCTTTTGCTATCACAAACACTAGTGTGGTGACACTCACAAGAGACATCTTGGGGGTTTTGTTCGTCTCTTTATAAGTCAACGCTTCTATTGTGGTCAGGACTGTACTCGGGAATGTGCACAGGCACATGGAACATGGATGCTTCCCGTACTAGTCCTAGCTTGGGAAACATTCCAGGAAAGCTACTCTGCTCCACCCTGGGTGGCATCAGAGGAGAAGCGAAAGTCAGACTAAGGTCTTAATGGTGAGGAACTGGACATCAGTCTGGGATGCCGTCAGGTCTACTCCTGGAGCATCTTCACGCCACCTCGGTGGTAGAACCAGGAGGGATGAAAGGTACATACATCGGTGAGGGACGGACTAAGTTCAACCAGGGAAGGAAAGCTTCGGTGAGAAGTCTGCCTACACCCCATCTAGAGCAGGGAGGGACGCCTCCAGTGGAAAGAAGCCAGGGCTGTGGAGGCCGCTTTTTTCTCTCTTACAGATGGGATCTAGCAGTTCCAGAACCACTCCTTTAAAATGCATTTTTTCTAAAGTGCTGGGACAAGTTTGATCCCCAGAGTTTAAAAAGACATGCCTGATCTTCTGTGATACTGAATGGCCAAGGAATCCTTTGGAACATGGGGAACGCTCATCTGTTGAAGGATCTCAATTATTACTGTTTTACACCTAGACTAGCTCTGTAGGAAACAAGAGAAATGGGTAGAAGTGCCATACGTGCTGCTCTTTATCTCTCTGTGAGACATGCCAGACTTGTGTCCTAAGGGTGCAGGTTTGGGTGTGAAACCTTCAGCTGCTTCTTCTCTTCCTTTGCCCCTGTATCTGGGGCTCCCAGCTGAACAGGCTGAGAATTAGGGCACCCTTCCAGGAGGGGTTGTCTCAGTCTTGGTAGAAATTCAAACAGTCCCAATTGTGGTCAAGACTATTTAGAGGATCCAAAAAGTACATAGAAGACTTTATAGGACTAACTTTACTTTATGACCTTACTGGGTGAGATGTAATGTATGTCTTGGGACAGGCACTGACTTCTGACTTGAAAACTTGAGTTTTGGGGGAAGCTACTACTTTTGGAGATGAATGGCTTGAACATGAGATAAGCAGAAAGAGGGAACACAAAATAGCTCTCCTTCCTATTGGGAGCCAAACAGTTCCCATAACAGAGCCACTTTGCCTGATGTATTCTTGTAGGACTCAAGTGAGCACATGCTAAGACTATATGCTAAGTTGGCTGAGATAGAATAGGGAGAAAAGGAAACTCCTGGTAAATTCCTAGAATAGACTACTAGAGGCTCTCTGCGTGTTTACTGACATTGATCCTGAAATTACAGAGGGAGACATTATCTTAAAAGATAGATTTCTTACTCAGTCAGCTCCAGATATCTGCCGTAAGTTACAAAAACAGGTGTTTGGACTAAATCAGTCTTTAAAGAAAACTGTTGCAATTGGCTCAGATGGTATATTACGGTAGAGAATATGAGGAGGTAAATAGCAGGAAACAAAGAACCAAAGGGTCATCCAAAAGACTGAAGCCCCAACAATGGCTGTCAGATCTGCTCTGAAACAGCCTGAGGAAAAATGCGCAGAGAAACCCAGGTGGAAAGGGGTGGACTTACTATTACTGTGGAAAGGAGGGGCATCTCAAGCGGGATTGCCCTCAGGCATCTGAGCCGCTTCTGGCTCCAGGTCCTGTCTGCAAAGAACCAGACTGGAGAAGGGACTGCCCTCTGAGGTGTAGGCTCCAGGGGTTGGACTCTCAAGACAATCTGGACTGTAGGTGCCTGGGGTCCCCACACAAGCTCCCACCCTAATGACAACTGAGGAATCCCAGGTATTAAGAACTGTGGAGGGCCAATCAACTGGTTTTGGTCACTAGGACAGCTTTCTCTGTGCTCACTGTAGCCCCTGGCCTGCTTTCATCTCGATCCACTACCGTTAATGGGACTGTCAGGACAAGCCAAATGCTATTATTTCAGTCATCCTTTAACCGTGACTGCACCTGGGACTCTGTGCTGTTTTCTCATGAGTTTCTGATCATGCTGGAGTCTCCCTCATTCCTTTTGGGGAGGATATACTGAGCAAGGTCCAAGCCTCTGTTTTCATGAATATGAAGCCTGCTCTTTCTCTCCCATTAACTGAACAAAAGGTAAATCCTAAAGTGTGGGCTGATGGAAAAACACTGGGTCAAGCACAAAATGCTGTTCCTGTCATTATTAAGCTCAAAGACCCTCACCTATTTTCACATCAAAAGCAGTATTCACTAAAGCCTGAGATTAATGAATGGACAAAATCTTACTGTACTGACTTATGATGTAAGTGGGATCTTAAACTCTAAAGTTCAGAATGACAATGGATCCATCTTTAAATCTGCTATAATTCAAGGGGCATCAAAGGCTCTAGGATAGAATATCCTATTACACTGTTCCTGGAGACCCCAATCTTCAGAAAAAGTTGAAAAGGCTAACGACATTATTAAAAGACATCCTTGTAATACAGCTAACTCAGGAAACACAAGACAGCTGGTTTACAGTTCTACCCATAGCTTTAATGAGGGCTCGAACAGCACCCCCCCCCAAAAGAAGGGTCTGTCTCTATGACAGACCATTTTTGTGCACAGATATTGTCATAGACCCTGAAGCCTTAAAATTAACTATGTGACTCCTGACGTTTCAACAGGCATTATTGGGAGGTTAACTACTGGCCCAGCCTTTGAGTCAAACAAGCTGCTGTCTGAGCCAGAAACCAAGGCGGGCCTAAGACCTATGTGGGCTTGCTTCTGCTGACCCCAAAGGCCCTGAGCCTGCCATTTGACCCTCAAGACAATGTCTTTCTGTCCAGAGCTCGTTTCTGTGCCGCATTCCACAATTGACATAATTGCAGGGTCTGTGGAGCACTACCCTCCTCACCAGTTGAAGGCTTCCCACCGTGGGTTTCTCCATTCCAGGGAAAGGACTTTCTTTAACTGTGATGACATCTCACAATCCTAAGATGGACTAGTATAACACACTGTACCTTAACTATGGACATAATGTGACTTTTAATTTTGATTAGGTTTTAACGTGATTTAATGCCTATTTTGCCTTACATCTATAACTGTAAAGCAGGATATTTTTCTAATCTTCTGAAAGCTTTTAAGTTACAAATGGATGTCCAGGCTCCTTCGAGAGCCACAGCCTCCTCCAACTATGACTTGGGGCCCCTGGGTCAGAGACCCTCAATATGAGGGTTAGGAGAATATGTTGCCTCAACAATTTAGGGATGATGCCCACAATAGCAGGAAGTAGTTATGGAATGAAAATGATGCCCCTTTCCCTTGGCAACATAATTCTCCTCAAAGAAGAGAGAAATGATAAGAGTCAATTTCTACTTAAGTTGATAAGAAGTCCAGAAGGAGGGGGGGGGGGGGGGGAGGAGGTGGTGGTCCGGGGCTCTCAAGGAGAAAAGGACGAATGTTCTTTTCTACATTGCTTTGTCTTAGTCAATATAACAACGTGTCTTGCTGGAGGACATGT
This sequence comes from Odocoileus virginianus, assembly GCF_023699985.2. Lineage (NCBI taxonomy): Eukaryota > Metazoa > Chordata > Mammalia > Artiodactyla > Cervidae > Odocoileus > Odocoileus virginianus. The sequence continues at coordinate 82,535,257 of NC_069680.1, read as the reverse complement.
TTCTCCTTAACAAGAACCTTCTGACTAATCCTGTCATCTTAAAATGTTTATTATGGGAGTGGGTCTGGTAAGAGCTTTCTATTGCTCATTCTAACCTTGCTAATTTAAGGTGTATATTGTGGGAGTAGGTCTGAAAAAAGTATATAAGGCATTGATAAGACTAACTAGGGGGGCACTCTCTGTCCCCCTTCTGATGTCTGTGTCAGATTTCTCTGTCCATTTTTCACTTTAATAAAACTCTGCTACACACACAAAAAAAATCAAAATTTTATTTCATTATTTCTTTTTTTCTATTCTACCTAGGATGTTTTGCTATTCTTCTCTTTTATGTTTAAATTATAGGGAATGCTCTGGCCTTCCAGTGGTTAGCACTCCATGCTTCCACAGCAGGCAGCCTGGGCTCAATCCCTGACCTGGGAACTAAGGTCCCCCAAGTTATGCAGCAGCCCCCCAAATTCTATTTATAGAATTAACATTAACTTTAATTTCATTATGTGAAATAATATTTATTTTAAATTTTCTTTATTCTGACAATTTCAAAAACTATGTCTTAAATTTTTTATTTATTACACTATATTGTACTTTCTAATTCATTGTATTTTTTCTGGACATCATAGGAAACTAAGTCTGCCAGTTTTCCCTGGGTCTAAACCCTGAAGATGACAGAAAAAACATGTATATAAAACAGACCTGAGGAATGAATGGAGGGACTAGGGGAAACCCCAGGGGATACAGAAGGGGCTTGGGGAGCGCTGTGTCCACAAAGCCCTTGCTCCCTCTCTGACGCTGCGTGGGGTGGCGCATGGCCACCCCTGTGTCTACAGCCCTATTCTTCTATACCAGCCTCACACCAGCAAGCAGAGGGATGGGTGAGACCAGTCCTATGCTTTTCTGTGATGAGCAGGAAATCGTTGCCATAGGCATGCAAGGGCTAGCTTGGGCAGAAGATGAGTCCCCTAGTTAGACCTAAATTTTCCCTCTTGTTGAGAGTGTTGAGTATCTGAGGTGTAACTCTTTTAAGTTCACAGTTGGCTAATGTCTTAAAACAAAAGTCCCAATTGTTGAGAAGACAACTGAAAGCTCCAAGCTTCAACGGGTCAAGGCTCCTGCCCTACATGCATCTTTCCTCTCTGATGTTAACCTGTCTTGTTGTAATCAAATATAACCATAAGTATAATGGCTTGTCTGAGTTCTGCAAGAACTTGTACAGTGAATGACTGAATCTGACTATGGTCTTGAGAACTCCCAAATTTGTAGTTGGTGTGAGAAGTGATAGTGGTTTAAGCAACTTCTAGAACTTCATAGAGACAGTCAAAGTAGGGAAATTTGAAATGTTTAAACAATTAAGTAACCTTAATTACATTGAAATATTCCTTAATTTATTCTTTTAGAACATTAAAATTTTTATTTAGATGTTTTTATTAAAGAAATGTGACAGGTAAGATTTAGCACTCTATTAGACATTAAAATCAGAATTAAAATCTTTAGTGTATAATTTGTGTGAATACATCAAATGGGCTTGATACTGATTAATAACAATTATATCTAAATTCTTCACCCATTAATTAAAAGTTCTTAAGACAAAGAAAAAAAATCCCAATTATTGACTTTTTAGAGGTGAAGGATGATAAGAAGTTGTAAAAGGTGGTTTGAAGTCTGGATGATAAAAGGAAATGAAGAAAGAGCCATACAAAAATATAGTGGGGAATCTCCCTTGTGGTGCAGTGATTAAGACTCTATCTCGCAATGCAGGGGACGTAGGTTTGGGTTGGGGAACTAAGATCCCTGGTTGGGGAACTAAGATCCCATATGTCTCGGAGCAACTAAGCTGCAACTAAAGAGCCTCCACGCTACAACTAAGACCACACCCAGCCAAATAAATAAACAGTATATGAAGAAAGAAACTAGGAGGCTTTTCTTTCTTTCTTTCTTTCTTTTCTTTTCAGTGCAAGGATTCATGTATGAGCTCAGAATTGAATTTGAGGAGATGCTGGCTCATCTAATGTGGTCCCCAGGGGGCAATGCAGTTCTGGGAGTCAGGGGAGATGGTACCAGGCTGAAGATGCAGAGGAGGAATGCAGGGCAGAAGTAGAAAGAGGACACCTTACAGTATAAAGATGGGGAAGTGTCACAGCGAGGAGGAGGAGATGGAGAAGACAGGTTCAAGGTTAGGTTTGGGTGGAAGCCAGAGTGTTTCTGGAACAGAGAGAGGCTGGTGAAAAGCAGACTGCAAAAGGAGCCCATATCAAGTAATCTTAGTGATTTAGAAAATTCCAAGTGGAAATCATCAGCTTAGAGGCAGAGTTAATACTGAGGGCTTAAAGGCTGAGGGGATCTGGACTTTCCTGGATGTCCAGGGATTAAGACTTCACCTTTCAATTCAAGGGGTTCAGATTCAATCCCTGGTCGGGGAATCAAATGCCTCACAGCCCAAAAAATCATAAAACGGAAACAACAACAAAGACTTTTAAAATGATCCATGTCAAAAAATCGTTAAAAAAAAAAAGTTAAGGATGATGAGCTCATGCGGAGCAGCTCCTCAGGCAGCTTCAACCAAAACAAATGATAAGTGGAAGAGAACCAAATGGAAGGAGAGTCAATAAGATCAACAAGGAGATGAAATCGGACTGACAAAATGACTCTGTGAGTGTACAGGACAGCAGTGACCACACTGCCTCTGCCCTGCGCCCGGGTCTCATCTTTGGTTTTCCTGGTCCCATTCAGCATCTGATGAGATTTCACACATGTCTGCCTCTAGTGTTTCTTTTCTTCTTTACGCCCTGTGGTATGAGTCAATTCAGAAACCCTGGTCTGATGATAGCCTCCCTTGTCGGTGGAACAATTACAGCCTCTGCTCCCCTTCCTCCGCACAATTGCTTCGGCCACAATTTACTCCTCTGATGACGCCCCACGCTGCCCTCACTTGCAGCCATCCTAAACTCTCCCAGCATCCTTGAATATTTGACAGCTTCTGAGCAACCTCACAGATTCGGTATGGAGAGATGCTGTTAGTTAGGGTGATACAAGTGGGTGAGAAGCTCCATCATGTCCAATGTGGTTACATAGCCATTATCTCTCCCATCCACAAATTAGTAGAAGGGGGTGTGTGCATACATGCTCAGTCACGCAGTTGTTGCAGCACTTTGGACTGTAGCCCGCCAGATTCCTCTGTCCATGGGATTCTCCAGGCAAGAATACTAGAGTGCGTTGCCATGCCCTCCTCCAGGGGATCTTCCCAACCGAAGGATCAAACCCGTATCTCCTGCATTGGCAGGCAGATTCTTTACTGCTGAGCCACTGGGGAAGCCCAGAAAGGGGTGATGTTGCTGTAAGTGAAAAAACTAAGTCTCCCAAAGCCCCAGGTAACCACTAAGAAATAGCTCAGGACCTAGTAACACCAGATAGCCTGGATGCTTGCGCTATGTCTTTTGTTTTTGTTTATTTTTTTTATTTTGTTTTGTCATTACACAGAAAGGATCATTTGAATTAGAGGCAGAGAAGCATGTTTACCAGAACCGTTGCTTCCAGAGCCAATATTATCATTCTTGAGAGTATGAGCTGGATAGAAGATGTCTCTTCCTACCCTGACTAAAAGATCAGATTCCCAGGAGCCTGACAGAAGCGTCAGGGTTTGCTTTCCTCCAAGTTGAAAAATTATAATACACAACACAACGCTGATTTTTCCACAGCTCCCCTCTCCTCTGGGGACCTCAGAGCTCTAGCAAACACCCATTTACCTATTTCCATGTTGAGACAACACTCTTCTTGAGGCGCCCAAAGCAGTTTGCAAATAATCATCTCTCTAGTCAACCATCTAGCCTGTGTGGGAGTTGGAGAAATTGATCCCAAGCTTGCTCACCTGTAAGGGTCATCTGATCCCATAATATAAGCAGACTGTCAAGACAAACCTGGGTTCAATTTTCACAAAGTGGTTACCCAAGACCCAAGATTGTCATCCAGCTCCGTGTTTTTAAAGTGGGCTCAGAGGACCACATCTGAGAACTATCTGTGTGCTCAGTAAAAACACAGTTTCCTTGTCCCCACCTTAGACTTTCTGAATCAGGATCTCTAAATTTAATAAGATCTTTTATCCTTGTGGTATTCAAATGCAAATAGATTCCATTCACTCTTTAATTCTGAAAGTGATTAAAAAATAAAAATTTAAGAAAACCATTGCCCACGGAGATGAAGATGTGCCCAAAGTGGCACAGCCAGCTTGTGGCAGAGCCCGGGGTGACTCTCAGGACCCTAAGCCAGCCAAGTACTATTTTCTTGCAAAAATCCCCATGAACTGCCGGGCTGTTTTCATGCCCTCTCCCTGACCCCCTCCCGCACCGAATGTCATCACAGTTCTTGTAATCTGGCGGCCTCAGTGGACATTCTCCATCCAATGAATTTGTATCCTTCATCTTACAGCTATGCCCTCTTCTCCAGGAACTGAGCCTCATCACACTCAGTGTGAAAAAAGCATTGGCAATCAAGGTGTATTAGAACTATGGGTAATTATTACGATTTAGTACTGATTGCTGTCTACACTGGCAATGTGCACTGGGCTTCTTTACTTTGTCTGATCCTATTTAGGGCTCACAAAAGTTTGTAAATCCCTTAACAAGGCAGGGAGAGATGCATGGATTTATCCCAGGACATGTGACTGATTAGAGGGCCACTGGAATTTCCATGAAAAAAGAACCTCTGTGCCCCTCAGACTCAGCATCACCCCATAAGAGAGCAGATCTGCCCAAGTCCAACCTCCCCACTGGCAGCGTGTGACACTGGGGGTCACTGAGCTCTTTGACTTTGTCACTGAGGTCATCTCTGACCCTCTAGCTGAGGCAGCCACCCTTCCACACACCCATCAACACACACTCACACACACACACACACATATATACACACTAGCCTCCTCACTTGCTTTTCTTTCTTTTTAAAATTAATTTTTATTGGCGTATAGTTGGTTTACAGTGTTATGTTAGTTTCTGCTGCCCAGCAAAGTGAGTCAGCTGTATGTACACATACATCCCCTCTTGTCTGGGGTTCCTTCCCATTAGGTCACCACAGAGCACTGCATGCTATACACTGGGTTCTCATTAGCTATCTATTTTACAAGTAGTATCAATAGTGTGTGTGTCCGTCCCCATCTCCCAGTTCCTCCCATTCTCTTTTCCCCTTTGGTGTCCATGTGCTCGTTCTCTATGTCTGTGTTTCTACTTCTTCTTTGAAAATAAGATCATCTTTACCACTTTTCTAGAGTCCACATACATGTATTAATATGTTTGTCTTTCTCTTTCTGACTAAATTCACTCTGTATGACTCCCTGTTCTATTTTCCTCAGGGAATCTGCCACAGACAGGAATGGATCCCCTTATTCCTATGTTCTTCTCTCCCACTGGAATTTAGGCACCAGGAGAGCAGGAAATTTGCCTGTCTTGCTCACCTAGGTTTTGTCTACAGCCAAGACAGTGCAAAGCACACAACAGGGCCTCGGTAGGTATCTCTCACATCTATACATGAGTGAATGCTTCATCTTTACATTCAGTGTCTTCCCAGCACCTTTTTTTTTTTTTTTGACCCTGCCCGATGGCTTATGGGGTCTTAATTTCCTGACAAGGGATTTAACCCATGCCCTTGGTAGTAAGAGCCCAGAATCCTAACCACTGGACACCAGGGAATTCCCAGCGTCTTCCTGGCTTTTGTTGAACAACTTCCTCGTGCTGAACTCTATCTTCTCTTTCTAAAAAGGTGGTTTCAGATCCACTTTTCATTCTTGATCCTCATGCAACATTTAAGAAAGCCCAGTGCCTGTGCTTTACCAGCTCTTACTTCTGCCTGCTAGTCTTTTCTGCCTTCTGGGACTTTTTAATGAATGAGGTGCCACTTCCCACTAGCCCTTTGTCTCTGTGTTTACAAGATCTACATAGGGTAGACTGCAGAATCTTTGTTGGTCTCTGAGACCACCTTTAGGTCCAGGTGAGATGAGCTCTTAACCTGGGCCTTAAAATATAGAAGCCCTTTCACTCTGATTATGTCTTTTCTATGGAATGAGGGGTTCTGAATGGCCAGTGGGGCTTGCCCTCGAGGACCCCATGCCAACTCCCACCCAGAATATGTCCCATGTATTTGAAACTTGGAAATTCTCTGCACAATGACCCCCACCCCATATGGGTGATGGGACTTGCAAGGGTCTCTATCTTGGGTCCACCATCCCGAAAGGCATTGCATCACTGGTGTGCACCCCTACAGGCACCCAGGCCCAGGGGCAAGTGTTTGTAAGAGGCTGTTGATGGAACATGGCTTTATCACTGAGGCAGTGTGTCCACTTGCAGGGCTGAATGGAGCGAAAGGTGGGAAGAGAAAGGTGCAGGATGGGGCCAGTTTTTCCTGCCCATCGTCTTCTAGCCCAGGACACTGAGCATCCTCGGGACCCACCTGGTCTTCACAGATCACTGTGAAGGTATATGTGGTGACGCAGAATGAGGAAATATGTTTTAGGTAAGTTTGCTGTGTTGTGTGTGCATGCTCAGTCATGCCTGACTCTTGTGACCCCACGGACTGTAGCCTACCAGGCTCCTCTGCCCATGGGATTCTCCAGGCAAGAATACTGGAGTGGGTTGCCATGCCCTCCTCCAGGGGATCTTCCTGGCCCAGGGATCGATCCCACATCTCTTGCACCTCCTGCATTGGCAGGTGGGTTCTTTACCACTGCACAACCTGGGAGTCCCTAATTTGCTGGCTTTGATCTAAATGTTCTAGTCGCCTGGGACGTAGCTTCCACTGGTGCCCCTGTCTGGGCTCTGCAAGTGCTGTGAGAACCCCGAGTGACATTGGAAAATCAGGCCTGACTGCAGCAATACTTAAATGTTCCTTGTATATATGTTCTTTTGTTGCTGTCCAGTCACTTAGTTGTGTCTGACACTTTGGAACCCCAGGGACTGTAGCAGGCCAGGCTTCCCTGTCCCTCACCATCTCCTGGAGCCTGCTCAAACTCATGTCCATTGAGTCGCAAGTATATGTTCTTACTTCTCTACTTAACTTTCAGTTTTTTTTTTTAAACCTGTCTCTTATTGCCTTGGTTATGCCTAGCACCTTCATACTTATGCCACTTCTACAAAAAGAGCAGATCAATGTCTAGATAAACAAGAGAGCCAAATGCATGGTGATCTGGAAATTGGTGTTTATCTTTCCAGACTCCAAGCCCAGGTGGACGCACTCTACTATTGTGAAGTTTTATACAACATAAGGCAGAGTCCACAAGAATCCAGCTGTTACCAAATGCAAGTTCACATGCCCAACATACAGGGAGGTCAAACAATAACAAAATGTCAGAGTTTGGAGCAGAGGAAGGTTTATTGCAGGACCAAGCAATGAGACGGGTGACTTGTGCGGAAAAAGCCTGAAATTTCTCGAGCGGTTTCAGCAAAGCATTTTAAAGGCTTCCTAGGTGGTGCAGTGGTAAAGAATCTGCCAGCCAATGCAGGAGACAAAAGAAACTCGGGTTTGATCCCTGGGTTGGGAAGAGCCCCTGAAGTAGGAAATAGCAACCCACTCCAGTATTCTTGCTAGAAAATTTCATGGACAGAGCAGCCTGGCAGGCTGCAGTACACGGGGTTCACAGAGTCAGACATGACTGAACAGCCTGAGCATGTGGGAGCAGGGTTGCAGGGTATGAGATCAGATCACGCACGAGTCTCTGATTGGCTGATGGTGAGGTCATAAGGCAGTGTCACAGGGGTCAACAATGTGGATCCTTAGGCTCCAGGAGACCACGTGCTCATGATCATCAGGCAGTTAACATCTTCTATGTTGTTGCAGGGGGTTTCACATCTGTAAAATAATTCAAAAAAATGTGCATCTGATACTATTATCTAAGTACTTCAGAGAGGAGCTAAAGCAGAGGATATGGTGGAAGAGTCTGCCTAGGAAGACTTGGTCACACAACAGCCCAGCTCGGAGGGTATGCCATTGGCAGTAAATGTCCTATCTTAAATTTTTCAGCCATTCTGATTATGTATTAATAGATGGAAGTGGTTTCAAGAATTCATGTTTTAACTGCACATACAACCCTCTTGACACAGATATATTTGTACTTATTTTTAAATGTTGTAAAGAGTAGTTTTGCTTTGGCAAATCAAGCAATTTAAGGAGCATCATGAAGGCTTCTATTTACAAATCCTTAGATGCTGCTATGTGGTCATGTTGTTTGGATGAAAAAAAAGTTGTCTAGAGGGAGCTGTATCACCTCTCACTGAGAGCCAGGTTTACTTTTAGAAAAGTTTATGTCTCACTGAGGAATAAAAATCAAAACATAAATAGTTCACCCCTCTCTGGGAATCTGCTGAGGTCTTGTTCACCACTGAAATAGCTTTGGGGAACGGAAAAATGCTCCATTAACCTTTAGATTTACAATATCATAAAGACATTATAATCATTTAAATTTATTATTCAGAAAAATGAGATAAAACTCAAACTCAACTCATAAATACAAAGAGTAGATTGGTGGTTGCCAAGGGCAAGGTTGTGGAGGGAGGAGGTGTGCAGGAATGAAATGGGTCCAGGGGTCAAAAGGTACAAACTTCCAGTTATATAATAAATAAGGCCTGGGGATGTGATGTAGAGCATGGTGATAGTTAATAATACTCCACTGCATATTTGGAAGTTAAGAGAGTCAGTCTTAAAAGTTCTCATCATAAGAAAAAAATATTTTAACTAAGGTGATGGATATTAACTAAATTTACTGTGGTGATCATTTTGCAATACATATACATTTGAATCATGATATTATAACCTGAAATTAATGTAATGTTGTATACCAATAACATCTCAATAAAAAAAGAGTTATCATATTCTAATGAATTGGAGATGCCAAGGTAAGAATGTCCAAAGCTTATGTTTTGAGTCTAAATTATATATTTTCCCCTACTATATAGTTGTGACCTCATCAGTCTTGTCCCCCAGTGTTTGTTTATGTGGGTCTGTTTCCTAAAACTTCACAAATGTTAGATTTTTAATCTTTGGTAATACGATATTACACAGAAATTGCTTTTCTTCTGCTATGTGCAGTTCAGTCATCTTCGTATATGTTTAATCCTTACTAGTCATTTGTGTTATTTCATTTTCTTTTTTTTCATTCCTTTTGGAATATCAGTGTCTTTGTTACTGGTTTCTTTTTTCAGTTATGCCCCGTGACATGTAGGAATCTTAGTTCCCTAACCAAGGACTGAACGCATGCCCACTTCAGTGAAAAACCGGAGTCTTAACCACTGACCCACCAAGAAATCCTTGTTACTGGTTTCTAAGAACTCATTTATGACTAAGGCTATGACCCATTTGTCATGCCATGCAAATGAAATGCCATGGTTTATTGCCATCAATTTACTATGATGTTTTGTATTTTGGTTGTGTATTAAGATATAATCATGTTGTACTTTATGCAGAAAAAAAGAAGAAAAGAGAGAGATATGGAAAGAGGGTTAAACGGTCTCAGACACAAAGATGATGATTTCTCCTATGGGATTGATAATCTCTGTCATTTCTGGCCCAGCCACAACTGTGACTGATTCCTTCTCAATCTTTCAGAAATAACTTGCTGGGTGGAAATATAACTGATTCCTTAGTTAACCCCCAGAATAAAATGATAACTCTCACCCCTTTAAATATATAAATCATCGACAGAATTTTAAAAGCAACCACCAGAACCCACACAATCAAATTGATTGAGGACCTCCAAAGTAAATAAAATTCTGCCACATTGCCTTCTACCATGAATTGTCCAGGTTTGAGGAGGTCAAAATACAGACTTCTGAGTCCTGACCACAGAAGAACATGTGCAGTTAATTTATTGATCTGATGCTCCCCAGCCACCGAGACAAGCTCTCTGCGATACTCAAATCTGCTGAGCAGTTCAATCTTTCTCTGCTTTTATTTTTAGCTGCCTTCTTGAGGTATGATTTATATACAGTAAAACTCACCTACTTGAAGTTATAAGTTTGATGAATTTAGAAAATATACAGAGTCACATAATCACCACCATAATCCAAATACACATTTTCATCACCCCTGCAAGTTGCCCGGGCCAGTTGCTGTTGAAAGACAAGATAGACATTCAGCCTTAATCAGTGCATGCCTGCTTAGTCGCTTCACTCAAGTCCGACTCTTTCCGGCCCTGTGAACTGTAGCCCGCCGGGCTCGTCTGCTGATGGGGATTCTCCAGGCAAGAGTATAGGAATGGGTTGCCGTTTCCTCCTCCAGTGAATCTTCCCAACCCAGGGACTGAACCTGCACCTCTTCTGTCTTCTGCATTGGCAGGTGAGTTCTTTACCACTAGCACCACCATCAGTGTAAAGGTTCAAAGAAAGCCACAGACCTGCATTTCTGGTGATTTGCCCATCTTGCCAGTGGGAAAGGAGAGATCACTTCTTTACACTCAAGATGCCTTTCTTTCTTTTGAGAAAATAAACATTAAAATCCCAGAAAGCCCTGTTTGCTGTGTGTGGATTCAGGGTTCACTTGCCGCGCCTGAGATTGAGCTTTCTTGGGGTAATCTGAAGCCGCACATGCTCAGTAGGCTGTGGGATTCTTTACTGAGGGAAATGGAGTTATCTACATCAGCTGGGCTCCTCCAGAGCACACTGGGGTGAGGTTTAGAGGTTTAGAGAAAAGATTTTCACCTCTATAAGCAGTAATAAAAATGTCATCTCACGGTATCACTGAGGGTTAAGAGAATTGATTGAATCTATCACAAGGCCCAGGCCCCTCACCAGCTTTGCTTCCCAGCAGGCTGGCTGTAGATGACACATGTATTTCCAGCCAAGGCTGCTGCCTTCTCCGTGAAGCCCACCACCCATGATAGGAGGGTGAGCGGTGCGTGGAGCCGGCTGGCTACTTCCAATGAGCAATCAACACTCCTGTTGCGGTTCTGCCCCAAGACAACCGCGTGTAATCAAACAACTGCTGTCTGCCTAAGCCCACCTCTCCGCCAAGTGCCAAGTCTCCCCCAAACCTCCCACTGTACAGGCACCGTCAATCACACAGAGGTGATCCCAGAGACGGAAGCTGACTGTATTCTGGTCTAACCTGGAGTTTTCCATCTTCGTGTAAGGCCTACCTTCTTTTTCTAAGAAAACAGAACCCAATTGTGTTCATTTTTGATTTGAATAAAAAGTACAGCTTCATAGTTGCCTAGGTGAAAATTTGCTGAAAAGCACATGTCAAGATGCTCATAATCTCAAGACGCAGAGAAACTGCTTTGATAAAAGGGACTCTTTGCATGATCTTTTTTTCTATTTTAAATGTTTTATTTCTTTTAAAGAAAATATAATGGTTGATCAACTTAATGGTTAAATCAACTTAAAAAAATTTTTTTTGGAGAAGCACCTAAATTTACAGCAGTTTGTTTTTTTTTTCTTTTTTTTTGGTCAAATCCCACTGCATGAGGGTTCCCCCACCAAGGAGTCAAATCTGTGCCCCCTACGGTGGAAGCACAGAGTCCTAACCACTGAACTGTCAGGGAATTCCTTTAATAAATGCTTCTTTTTTCGTCCATGACTCAATGTGGTCCATATATACAATGGAATTTTTTTCAGCCATTAAAAGGAATGAAATTGGGTCATTTGTAAAGACGCAGATGGACATAGAGTCTGGCATACAGAGTGAAGTAAGTCAGAAAGAGAAAAACATCATATATTAACACATATATGTGGAATCTAGAAAAAATGGTACAGATGAACCTATTTGCAGAGAGGGGTAAGGACACAAATGTAGCGAATGGATGCTGGACGGGGAGGTGGGGAAGGAGGTGGGATGCATCAGGATTGGGATTGCCATATAGACACTCGCCTGGCTGTGCTCACGCTCGGTCGTGTCCGACTCTTTGCGACCCCGTGGACTGAATTACAAAGCAGTGACAGGGGAGGGGAGGCTGAGCAAGGATTCCTGTGGGAGGTGACATTTGAGTTGGGTCTCAGAGATTGACGGGAAGAGGATGCATTAGGAAAATTAAAGGAATGGACAGAACGAATGTGTTGAAGCGGGCTCATACAGGCTGGGTCTGGGGAACTCCATGTTGACTGATGGCTGGGGAAGAACATGAGGGGAGTTTGACAAGAGACAAGATTGCTGCGGAGGAAGTATGACAGTTCTGGGGCAGTTTTGCAAACAAGGCAGTTGCTTTAACAGTGTCACCTGAAATTGTCCTTATGGTCACCTCATCAACTGGCAATATCAGGGATTTCCCTGGTGGTTAAGACTCTGTGCTTCCACTGCAGGGGGCACAGCTTTGAGTCCTGGCTGGGGAAGTTCCACATGCCACGAGATATGGCCAAGAAAAAATATATAAAGAAGGAAGGAAAAGAATGTCTAACAGTAGTAGTGTTAGTCGCTCAGTTGTGTCTGACTCTTAGAGACCCCATGGACTGTAGCCCACCAGGCTCCTCTGTCCATGGGATTCTCCAGGCAAGAATATTGGAGTGGGCTGCCATGCCCTTCTCGAGGGGATCTTCCCAACCCGGTGACTGAAAACCTGGGTCTCCTGCATTGCAGACAGATTCTTTATCAGCTGAGCTATGTGTGTGACTGAGTCAGTTTGCTGTACAGCAGAGATTGGCACAACATTGTAAATCAGCTATACTTCAATAAATAAATTATATCATTTTAAAAAAAGCTGGCCGTGTCAGAAGAGACACTCCCAAAAACTCTTTGATCCAGAGCAGCTACTGTGAGAACGTCTATACATGATGGATATTATTCTGTGGACAGAGCATGCTTAAGAAATCACAGCTTGGAATTCACACATCTGTGTGATGGGTGGGTAAAACATCACAGAGGCAGATAGAAAGTGGATTTCATAGGCAGGTCATAGGGGTGGTCCATGCTCTTATGTGAGCCAGGAAAACAGAACTCCAGGTTCCCCAGCATTCTACCCCACCTGTGTCTCCTGTTCTGTATATTTTTTACATTACTTTAAATATTTTTTCATTATGGTTTATTATAGAATATTGAATATTGTTCCCTCTGCTATACAGTAGGACCTTCTTGTTTATCCATCTTGTATGTAATAGTTTGCATGCACTAATCCCAAACTCCCACTCCATTCCCTCTCTCGACCCCCTCTGTCTGATCTCCATGTCTGTGAGTCTGTTGCTGTTTCATAGATAAGTTCTTTTGTGTCCTGTTTCAGGTTCCACATATAAATGATATCACAAGGTATTTGTCTTCCTCTGCCTGACTGAATTCACTTAGAATGATAATCTCTAGTTGTATCCATGTTGTTGCAAATGGCATTATTTTGTTCTTTTTGATGGCTGAGTAATATTCCATTGTATATATTACCACATCTTCCTCATCCGTGCATCTGTCAATGGACATTTAGGCTGTTTCCACATCTAGGCTGCTATGAACATAGGGGTACATTACATTTTCGTCCATCACTTATCTGCACTTTTTAATGTCCCATTGCCTGAAGGTTATGACTATATACATCTCCATCTGTGTCATCTAGCTTTCATTTTTCTTTTCTCATCTTGTTATTCCATTATAGTGTTTCTCAGTCATTTTCCATTTTTGCCCACACTAAAGGGGAAAAATACATTGAACTTAAATTTTAGTTACATATTTATAGATTATGTTCATTTAAACTTAATTTTCTTGTAATGAGAGAAATTAAATACTAAAGAATAAGACGGTGTTGGATAGAGGGGAGCTTTGGAGGGCCACAGATTATTATAATATCTAAGATCTTGATTCATGGGGTCTCAAAGAGTCGGACACAACTGAGCGACTGAACTGAACTAAACTAAAGATCTTTTGACCTCCCCTCGAGCACAAAGCCCCAATTTTCATCCCATTGGTGGTGATATCACCCCCAAGGAGAATGCATATTCTTTTGAGTACATGTGTGTGTGTATAAATAAATGCATGCATATTTTATCATAAGCTGCCCTAAATTTTTCCAGAAATAACTTCAGTATAAATTATAAACTCCATTTATGACACACGTGCAGTTAAGCCTTCAAAAAGCAGAAGCTGAATGTGGGATATTAAACCTAGCCAATGAATTCATTTAAAAGGAAAACATTAGTCTGTGAATGATTTATTACCCAAGGGAGAAGGTGGACCTTTATTTTTTAATTGCTCTTACACAAAATGTTCTGAGCCTTCTAAAGAGCATAACATAAAAATAAAACTTTTAAATGGCAGTGCCATTTAATGGAGAAAGCTGGAATGATGTGAACAAGACACAGAACAACAGAAGCTGCTGATTCAAGGCGTTGGATGAAAATTTAGTAGGGCAAAGGCAAGAATAAGATGAGAAATAATTGCTTAATCAGAAACTCCAAGGTGTTATAACAGATGAAATTTGAGTTAAGATTATTCAACTCCAAGAGAAAACAAATGAAGTTTCTCTGCCACATGAAATCTAGGACATAATTTTAGTCCCAAAGTCCCCAGACATGAGTCATGGGGACTTTAACTGAAAAGCCTCAGTGAAGAGAGTTTTCCTTGCAAACTAAAGAAACTCTGCCTGGCTTATTTTCCTTTTCTTTTCTTCATAATTAGCCTTCAGTTTTCTTTGAGAATAAAAAAATAGAGCACACAGCCTCTGTAGTTTTGTGAAGAAAGAATGTATGTATATATTATATGTATAGAAGAAACAGAAATAATTTTGAATTTGCCTCTTAAATACAACATCTTGTTAGATTTGATTCCCTCTTTTCCTGGATTTATTTTAAAAAATTTTTATAATAGCTGATTTATAATGTTGTGTTAATTTCTCATGTACAGCAAAGTGACTGAGTTATACATGTATCTGTTTAGATTCTTTTCCCATATAGGTTCTTTTCTTATATTTAAATGTATAGATTTTTAAACTAAAAGTGGAACAATAGCAGGTAGAGTTTTGAGCTCTATTTTAAACACTCATGAGGTCAGCACTTCCCCATGGACTTGAATAATGTTTAAATCAAGATTTTTTTAGTGTCTGGGTAGTAATCTGTCATCTAGAGGTAAATATAGTATTTTATTTAGCTGTAAGCCATCATGTTGTATGTTTATTTTATTTCTAGTTTTTATTAGGATAGATAAGACTAAAATAAATATCCTTGTAATAAATATTCATTTGTATCTCTAATTATTTCCTTAGAAATGAAATGATGAGGTCAAAAAGATGTGAGGGAACTTTTTAAAATGTCTTTTATATGAGACAGAAATCAAATGTGATTCTTTCCAAGTTTTTAGCCAACTGTTTCAATCCTTCTTCCTTATTCCCTTACATATACATACACACATATACAAATATACACATATATGTGTATACAGTGGGCCCTCCACATTCACAGATTCTGCATCCCTAGATCCAACCCACCACAGACATAAAACACTTGAAAAAATCCAGAAATTTCCAAAAAGCAAAACTTGAATTTTACACACACGCAGCCTAACTATCTACGTTGTATTTCAGTATCTTACACAGATTACTAATCTAGAGATGACTTAACATATATGTGTTGTTGTTGTCAGTCACTCAGTCATGTCTGACTCTTTGTGACCCCATGGACTGTAGCCTGCCAGGCTTCTCTGTCCTTGGGATTTCCCAGGCAAGAATACTGTAGTGGGTTGCCATTTCCTTCTCCTAACATATATATGGAGAATGGCAAATATTATGCCATTTTATATAAGAGATTTAGGGATTGAGCATCTTCAGATTTTGGTATCCCAGGTGTGGGTCCTGGATCCAATCCCTAATGGATATATAAGGACAGCGTAAACATATAAACACACATATGTTATATATAGGCACACACACACACACACACACACACACACACACACATTAGTCACCTTTTTTCCTTTTTATTTGGCTTCTTCTTTCCTGCATCAACATTCTTTCCTCTCCACCCAGATTACTCATACTGACAGCATAGTTTGCATTCTTTTATATTTTAGAGTAAATATTTTGCCTATCCCAATTTTTCCTTCAAAAATTTAAAACCAATTTGCTATCTTACTAATGAAATAAATCAACTATTTCAATGGGCATTATATTTTTATTGGAGCTTCTTTTTGCCTAATGAGTTCAGTTTTTCAGATCATTAATTCCTTATATTACTCTTTTTATTAAACAAATGTGCTATTCTTGTTTTAGTCCTATTTACTTTTTTTTGCATTTGGATGCATTCCTTTTCCTTATTAATTTCTAAAAAGTCAAACAGGTTGCAAATGTTCTTTATTTTTGGCAGATTTAAAGTTTAACCAATTTTTTCTTCTTGTGGTAAAATATGCACAATATGGAATTTGCTATTTTAATCATTTTAAAGTATATTAGGTGATATTAGGTATATTAGGTATATACCTATATTAGGTATATTAGGTATATTCATACTGCTATTCAGCCATCACCACCATCCATCTCCAGAGCTCTTTTCTTTCATCTTGCAAAACTGAAACTTTGTCTCCATTAAACAGTAATCTCCATTCCCTTTTCCCTTAGCACCTGGAAACCACCATTCTACTCTGTTACTGTGATTTCAGTCTGTATGTAGCCATCACAGATAAATGAGGTCAAGCAGTATTTTTCTTCAGAATCCGCTTATTTCACTTGATATAATGCCCTCCAGTTCAGTCCACAGGATTTCCTTTTCGTCTTTTTTTAAGGCTCAACAGTATCACATTGTGTGTATATATAGTTCATTTTATTTACCCATCCATCAGTCAATAGACATTTAGTTTATTATTTCCATAACTTGGCTATTGTGAATGACACTGCTGTTGCTATGTCTCTCCACCAAGGCATCTAGGCTTTTCTTTCAGCAAAAAACAACATCTCCTGCTCCCCGGGCCATAGCTACGTTACCCAGAGGAGGCAACGATGCTCTTGGAGAAAGAGAACTTCTTACATTACTGAAGTATCAGTCTACCTGCTCCTGGAGGGCATGATTCCCAACTAGTATTTAGTAAAAACACAGTAAATAATGACTAAATGAAGAAATGCCTTTCAATGTGCATGCTGCCCTTAATCTTTACTCTCTGGGTCCTTTTCTTTTTTAAAAATTTTTAGAAGTTGAGGTATAGTTGATTTATAATGTGGTATTTTCTACTGTGCAGTGAAGTGATTCAGTTATACACATATACATACATTCTTTGTTACATATTCTCTTCCACTATGGTTTATCACAGGATATGGAATACAGTGCTATGCAGTAGGACCTTGCTGTTTATCCATTCTCTATACAGTAGTTTGCATCTGCTAACCCCAGACTCCCACTCCACCCCCTCCTCCCCTTCCTCCCCGTCCTCCTTGGGGAGTTCTCTGAGTCTGTTCTCTGAGTCTGTGAGCCTGTTTCTGTTGTGTCGGGAGGTTCATCTGTGTCATAGTTCAGATTCTACACATACTTGATATAGATGGCACTTGTCTTTCTCTTTCTGACTTCACTTAGTATGATAATCTCTAGGTTGATCCATATTCCTGCAGATGGTATTATTTCATTCTCTTTTAGAATGAGTAGTATTCCACTGAATATATATGCCACATCTTCTTTATCCATTCATCCGTAGATGGACATTTAGATTGCTTCCATGTCTTGGCTGTTGTGAATAGTGTACAATGAACATTTAGGTGCATGTATCTTTTGAATTATAGTTTTGTCTGGATATGTGTCTGGGCTCCTTTCTTAAGCCTCAGAAACCTTTTGGGGAAATATAACATACTCTGCAGTATAATTTGAACCTAAAGAAGCAAGGACCCTCCATACTAGAAAATAGATGAGAAAGTGATGAGGTAACTTGGACATTCTATTTTCTTCCAGGGAGAAATAAACTACTTATCAATTTTACAAATGAGTGTGGACAGTATTTCCTATGAACTGAGTTAAAATAAAGTAATAAAGTCTTTCCTGCTGCTGCCCTCACTGGAAAATGCTTTCTGGTTATTAGGATTCAGGAGATGTTTCCCAGCTATTGATCAGGTAGGAGACATTGGAAAGAATTTGCACAATTAGAGAGTCTGTCTCTGGCCCCAGACATACACATACACACACACACACACACTCTCTCTCTCTCTCTCTTTCTCTCTCTATACCGCCCCGCTCTCCATGGGGACATGCCTGGATTTCACATCAGCGAACCCACATCCCCACTCCACCGCAGGAAGGTGAGTTGGAAACTGGCTGAGGCCTTCTTGAGGCCTGTGCATTCCTGGCAACTAAAGCTCTTTAGCCAGCACAGAGACGTTATTTCCCGTTCTTGGAGTGCCTGGAGTTTGCAGGAACCAAGGACACTCTGACAGAGAAACGCCGCTCTCCCAATCTCATGACTGAGTTTGTTTCCAGTTCACTCCGTATTTTTGCAAAACAAAATTCCAAGAAGGCAGCATTCATACTATGTCCTCAAGTTAACTGCAAGGACTTCCCTGGTGGTTCAGACGGTAAAGAATCTGCCTGCGATGCAGGAGACTCGGGCTCGATCCCTAGGTCGGGAAGATTCCCTGGAGGAGGAAATGACAACCCACTCCAGGATTCTTGCCTGGGAAATCCTATGCGCAGAGGAGCTTGGCGGGGCTACAGGCCATGGGGTTGCAAAGAACCCAACAGGATTGAGCGGCTGTGAAGGCACGTCCATCCCGTAAGGTGCCAGAGCTCCGGGAGCAGGCACGTTACTTAGCTTGTGCGCCCTCTCGTGGCGTTGTGAGAGCACAAGTGACAGGCTTTAGGATTCTGCACTTTTTTCCCTTAAGGGCTGGGGTTGGACATATTTTCCATTGTCATTTATTTCAAACCTTAAGGACAACAGTAGGAAGACCCCACTTTGCAATTTAACTTGAAAGAATAGTCAAATTCGGGGTTTAGTATCCCTGTTTGTCTTTTAAAGACTATTTCACTGAAAAAAAAAAAGTTGTCATTTCAACACAATATATATGGAAGTGAAAAATCCTAATTTATACCCTTCTCTCTGAATTTCCTGTTGATCCAAACCAGAGTAGAATATGACATAGTTCCACAGCACGGAACGTTTGGGGGGCGGCCCTGGGTCTTCACTGTGGTGCACAGGGTTCTCTGGTTACGGCATGTGGGTTCTAGAGTGCACGGGATCAGTACTGTTCAAGGGCTTAGTTGCAGCATGTGGGATCTTAGTTCCCCGACCAAGGATCGAACCCGTGCCCCTTGCACTGGGAAGGTGGATTCTCAATCACTGGACCACCAGGGAAGGCTCCATGGTATGCTTTTTAATAAAATGTAATGAGGAGGGAGGCAGATATCAATTTCCGCCTTGGTTCATGTGAGGTAATTTTCAACATGACAAACAGAATGAGGGCACATCATGTAGGGTCAGCGAAGCTGAAATTTGTGCTCAGTCAGAGCTACACTGATGCTCTGATTACGTCTGGTAGCATGGTTTTTTGTCCCTCCACACATCACAGCTAGAGAATCTATATTGCCTTAAAGGCAACCCAGCCATGCATCCTGGGTGCCTCCTGGCACAGACAGTAATAAACCAGCAAGGCCAGCAACATCTCCACATAAGGTGGCTTACTTTATGGGCTCGGCCCGCCTTGCTGCAGTGTGATTTATCCAACTCCTTGTACCGTGGAGTAGCTTGTGCCTCTATTACTCAGCAGAGGTTTGAAAATAAACAGTCTCTTCCCCGCGCCATTTGCCACTGCACAGATGTCTAGCCCAGCCGTGTGTCTTCTGGAAGGGCGTAGGTGGTGCTCACACCACCTGAGTAAGGGCTCATTTTATGGGTCAGTTTGACTGGGTAAGGGATGCAGATAGCTGATGAAGCACGACAGCTGAGTGTGTCCGTGTGCGTGTTCCTGGAGGTTAGCTTTGAACGGGTAGACTGCATAAAGGAGGTCCCTCTCGCCTGGTCCATTGGAGGGGCCTCATTCAATCCATCGAAGCCCCCGTAGAGCAGAAAGGCAGAAAGGGTGGGTCCTCCTCTGCGCCTCTTCAGTGAGCTGTCTGTCTTCTCTTGTCCTCAGACACCGGGGCTCCTGCTTCTCAGGCCTTGGGGCTCAGACCCAGACGCATACCTTTGGACCCCTTGTTCTCAGGCCTCCAGACTCAGACTGGATTACGCCACCAGCTCTCCTGGGCATCCAGCTTTCTGACAGCAAATGGTGGGACGTCTCAGGCTCCACAATCATGTGAGCCAGTTCTTGTCATCAACTTCCTCTAATCTGGATCTCTGTGCATCCTAGTGGTTCTGTTTCTCTGGAGGACTCGCTAGTACACCACACAACACTCACATTTTCCGTATGTTCTGAGTCCATGGCGAGTGTAACCGGTTGTAGAAGGAATGGCCAGTGAGTCAAGGCTCCCAGTTTACCTCCCCCATCGATCAAACGCACGGGTCACAATATCCGCAGTGGTGAATGGAAAAGAATCATGGCTGCCCAGGTAGCTCCTCTGTGTCTCAAGGAACCTCAGAGAGTCACTACACACAAAAGGCTCCTTTAGGGAAATGTGCCCCGGGCTCTTTCAACATGAGCATGGGGGGATTTGGGAGGATTTATTTCAGCCAATCCAATTTCAACTGGCCCAAGGCCCCAGGTAGAAGAGGCTCAGACAAAAGCATTGAAATTCAACAGAAAACCCCTGGGCTTTTCACAGACTTCTGTGGCCTGCTCTGCCACACCTCTGTTCTGGGCATCACTCCTTAGGCCCACAATTGTGGCGGCTGCTCCCAGAGGTGGGGTCCTACGTGCGGCAGCATATGAAATCATCTATGCATTTCCGCAGCTCAGCCCTATGTCCCTCGCACGCCTTTTCTTTTCAAGTCTTCCTTTCACACGCAGCATCCAAAAAAAGGTACCTTCACTTCCTCAGCTTTAAAACACTCTCTCTGCCTAGTGTGTTTTCTCCTTCCCCCGTTCTCCATTTTTTCTAGGTTTTTTTTAAACTTTACTTCTGTAATTTTGGCTGTGCGGGGTCCTGTGGCTGTGTGCGGGCTGTCTCTAACCGCAGCGTGCGGGGGGCCCCTCGCTCTTGCAGCACACGGGCTTCTCACTGCCGTGGCCTCTCTCGTTGCAGAGCGCGGGCTCTAGAGCAAGGGGCTTCAGTAGTTGTGGTGCACAGGCTTGTTCACTCCACAGCGTCTGGGATCTTCCCGGACAAGGATCAAACCAGTGTCCCCTGCTTTACAAGGCAGATTCTTAGCCACTCGACCACCAGGGAAGTCCCTTTCCAGGTTCTTTAATCATCCCAAAGGGTAAGCCTGGCTGTGTGTAACTTTGCCAGGGTTGGTGCCTTTCGTATAAGGGTAGAAGCTAAAGAGTTAAAGATCTAAGTGAGATTTTGCACTACCATGGAGTGATCACAAGAGGAGCTGGGAGATGGACCAAATCCCATCATGGGATCGGATTCGTGCATCTTCTGAGGCTGGGTAACTTTCCAGGAATGGGAAAAGCTGGTTCACAGCTGCAGATCTGTTCTTGTCATGTTTCCATGTGCCACAGGTCTCCTCAGAACTGGTGATGTTTGAGACCAACTCTATTCTCTGGCTAATAATATTTCCTGTTACTGCAGTGATTTCATTAAACCGCAAAAGCCAGAGTTATCCTCTCAGAGAATCAAAGCAGTGGTTGGCGAATGGGCTCCAAATCTTAGACAAAAGGGGCCACAGTCTGGTGAATCTTAGCGTCAGTCCATTCTCTGGGAGAAACCTGAGTTCCTCAATGCTCTGCGAGGTCATGGAAACAGCTAGAAAGATATGGAGAAGTGGGATGTGATTACCACATGACTGAAACCAAGACATATCTGCTAGTCCACTGATTTCTGCAAATTGTCCTAAAGCTGCATTAATTGAGATCCACTCATCTGGAATTGCAGGATAATTCAGCCAGATTAACTGATTAACTTATTCCCCGTGACTCTTAAGGAAGGAAGCAAGATGGTGATGGGAAAGCTTAAGTTGAAAGCATATTTTAAAGAATGTCAGCTAGTCACATTCCCATGAGAGCAGCGAGGTGGTCAAAGGGTACAAAGTTCCAGTTAGAACAGAAACCAGTACTGGGACAATAACGTGCAGCGTGACGATTAACCCTGCTGCACATTACGTGTGGCAGTCGTTAAGAGAGTAAACCCTAAGAGTTCTCATCGAAGGATAAAAGTTTGTGTTATTTTCCTTTTATTTTGTGTCTGTAAGAGATGACTGACATCCACTAAACGTACCGCGATGACCATTCCGTGATGTGTGTAAGCCCAGCCTTGACGCTGCACACCGTAAGCTCACACAGTGCTGTGCGTCGATTATGCCTCAATAAAACTGGGATGAAAAGAAATTCAAAAACTCCAAGGAAAGTGACCTAACTTTCATTAAAACAGATCGTGTAGTCACAGATGTAGAAAAAAAACGGATGGTTGCCGAGAGGGAAAAGGGGATAAATTGGGAGATTGGGGTTGACATATACTACATATACGTGTATACATACACTACTGTATATAAAACAAGGACCTACTGCATAGCACAGGAAACTATACTCAATACTCTGTAATGACATATATGGGGAAAGAATCTTAAAAAAAAAAGAGTGGATATATGTATAACCAATTCACTTTTCTGTAGATCTGGGACTAACACAACATTGTAAATCAACGATATTCCAATTTTAAAAAAAGACTCAACAACCTAAGTGAGGTGAAAATTTCAGATATTATAGATGTATGGAAGAAAGCTTCCATTGAAAATGGTCACTGGGACAACCCAGAGGGATGGGATGGGGAGGGAGGTGGGAGGGGGGTTCAGGATGGGGAACACATGTAGCACCCATGGCTGATGCATGTCAGTGTATGGGAAAAAAACACCACAATATTATAACGTGATTAGCCTCCAATTAAAATAAATTAATTAATTTTTTAAAAAGTTAAAACAAAATCTCATCACCTCTACCTGGCCTTTTCTATCTTGCTGAGACTCAGTTTCATTTAATAATTAGATGCTGGAGATGAGAGCGCCCCACACAAGCCCTTAAAACCAGAGGGTACCTATTCGAAATTGTTTACCTCTACTGACTGTGAACTTGTCTGGAATTCCCCATTTTTCTCCCAATTTAATTATTCTTTTGCAAAATGACAAAAACAATTTATGATTGTCAAGGAAAAAAATCTAATTAAACAAAAAACCTTGTACAGCCTATCTGCTATCAGAAGAGTATTTTAATCTATGAAAGTGCTGATTAATTACGGGTAATGGTTGGAAAAACAAACCTTTCTCTCCCCGAGAGAGAAGACGGTGTCTTAGAGCCAACAATCTGAGTCTGATTTCTTGAAAACTCCTAAGGGGATGGAGAGAAAAGAGAATTTAATCTTTATTCATGAACTTCTTTCTCTGAGGAGAAAAAAATGTAAGATGAACTAAGACAGTTTCTGTCTTTTGAGAATGCTCCAGTGAGATGAGTCAAGATAAGCAACTATTATTGTGAGCACTGAGGTTCTGTTACCTGAAAAGCACTGTAATCCTCACCTGGAGGGAAACTGAAGCGGATGAACCAAATGGTTATTGACAAATTTCACCATAATTTTCATTCACAGATGTTCAGAATCAGAGGACTGGTTGGTGAATGGGCTTCAGGTGTTAGACCAAAGAGACCAGGTCTGGCCAGTCTAAGAGTCAGCTCATCTTCAGGCGCCATCTCACGCCCCATCTCTGTTGCACCGACCATATGATGATGCAGCTGCCGTATGACTGGAACCTCCCTGGTCTCATGTCTCATCATATTCCAGTTCATGGCTTGGATAGAGCCGTACTTATTTCCACAAGCACCATCACCACCTCCAAACATTTTTTGTCTGCCACTTTACTGCCTTGTTCACGGCTGAGTTCATTAGGATACCTGCCTCCTGGATCACATGTTCTTGAAGAGTTCATGTTCTATTAGAGCTTCTTCTCTTCCCAAGAACAATTCTCTCACAAAGATGCTCTCTGAGATTTTTGCTTTCCAACTGAAGGGAGAAATCTGGGATGGGGCACTTGCTGGGTCATTACAGTGGGCTCTGTTTGAGATTCACCTCTTCTGCCAGCACCCACCACCCACCTGCAGCTCTAGTACATCTGGTCTCACAGGGACTCTGCTGATCAGTCAGTAGAACTGGTCCTTGTTCTGGAATCTTCCACATGATTCTGGAAAAACTGAAACTGGGCACTCGAGCAGAGTCGTGCTACTTTCAGGAATGATGATCCAACCTCCGACTTTAAGTCCTGAAGACTCAGTGTGCTACGTTTGCCTGTGTGGGGAAGACAGTAAGTATGAAACAGCGGTCTCTAACATTCCCAGTGTCCGGTCACCTCATGTCAGAGAGCATTCAGTCGGGTTTTCATTCAGTGATGATGGAGGAGAATGAGAAAGTGAGGGTCACCGGAGGATGAGCGAATCTGACCTCCACTTCTGGGAAGACTCCATGGGGCCCTGATCCATTGCATTGTCTGATCTGGGACCTCATGCTTGCTGTTTTATTCTTGATTGTTTTATAGCCAAAAGACATCATCAGAATATGTGCATTATTTATTTTTTGATTTAAGGAGATTGTATTGGCCTCCAGTTGCTGTACAATGTTATGCTCTTTTCTGCTGTGCTGCAATCAGCTACCTGTGTACATAGATCCACTCTTTGTAGGATTTCCTTCCCATCTGGGTCATCACAGAGCATTGAGCAGAGCTCCCTGTGCCAAACAGTAGGTTCTCGTTAGTTGCCTATTTTACACACAGCACCAATAGTGTGCACCTGTCAACTCCAGTCTCCCAATTCAGCCCACCTCCCCACTTTCCCTCCTCGGTGTCCATATGTTTGTTCTCTATGACTGCGTGTCTATTTCTGCTTGCAGACAGGTTCATCTGTGCCAGTTTTCTAGACTCTACCTCTAGGCATTAACATACGATATGTCTTTTTTTTTAAGGTGTTCACTCACTCTGTTAACCATGCTTCAAGCTTTATTGTCCCTCATTCATGATACACTTATATTCAGATATATATACACAGATATATCTTCATTATTATATATTACCAAGTGGATAAGGAAAAATACATCTTTATCCTTATTTTAATTTGCATTTCTTTCATCACAAATGAGGTTGGACACGTTCAAACTATTTGTCTTGAAGAGTTGTTGAAAGGATAAGATTTTTATAACTTGACTCAAAGGATGTTTATGTTGATATGGGGCAATTTCACATAAAGTGCATTGGGTTTTTTTTTAAAAAAGGATGAGATTTTATAATATAGATAAATGGCCTCATCTAGAGCCACATGTGTTCAATACTAATAAATTGGTCTTAGATCATTAAGAATACTAGGCCTTCCTCTGAATTACACAATATATTTGGTTCTTTGGAAGTAAGAATGAATATAACAAATTCCACAGCAATGTGGGTTGTTTGGGGGAAGTTTTCATTCAAAATTGCTATTTACTTCTTTCTTATATAAATAAGGGAAAAGAACCTCAGAACAGGCTGATTTGCTTTGTAACAGTGACATCAGGATAACTTCCTGATCTCCCTACCTCTCCAGGTATACAACTTGTCAGGGAATGTTTGACGGGAGGATTCCTATGTGCTGTCTCTCCTGAGTCCTCTGTCCCTCTTCAAGTGGAACAGCACGCTGCTCCCAGGGACTGAGGTCATTGTGTGAGGCAGGCTTGGGTCTCCTTTAGTAACATTCTCTTTAGGACAAAATGCTTAGTCTCGTTCCCCTTTCTTGAGATATGGATTGTGTCCTGACCTTGTGACTAACATTACCCCTTGTTCCCTTGGTAACGGTTGCTGTACGTTTGGTTTTCTGATCTCTATCATTCCCGAAAGAAGTTTCTTGTACCACAGCCTATATATACTCATAGAAAAATCATTAAAGCACCTTTGTTCCATTAGAGCTTAGGTCCCCGGGTCTTTTTTTGTCTCTCTCTCTCTCTTTTTCTCTCTCTCTCTCTCTTTTTCTGGCTGACTTTCTGGAGCGTGGAGACCCGTCATGCTCACTTTTCTGCCCGGGCTTCTAAGACCCCCTCGAGAGGGTGCCTGGTACCTTGGTGAGTGATGCAAGCCCTGTGTCAAGGACAATATTGGTCCTCTGTGTAAACCAAGGGATATCAGCCTCCTTCTCTCTTTCACTTTCTTATCGTTGACTCCGTACCACCAGGTTCCAGTCCATTGAAGGACCCCAACACAACTGACATCAGAAAACGTTCATGTTTTAGAAACAGACAAACGTTTAAGGTTTGTGTAGAAGTCAAACTTATGACTACCCAAGGGGAAAAAGGATGGGGGAGGGAAGGATTGGGAATTTGGAATAATATATGCAAACTTATGTATAAAATAGATAAACAACAAGGGCCTACTATAGTGCACAGGGAACTATATTTAATATCCTGCAATAAACCAATAAAGGAAAATAATATGAAAGCAATTTATATATGTATAATTGAATCACTTTGCTGTATACCAGAACTAACAAGACATTGTAAATCAATTATACTTCAGTAAAAAAGAAAGTTTTTTTAAATAAAATAAAAATACGATCAGTGTAATTGTTGAATGAGAACCTTATCAGTGCTTCTAGTGTCTTCCTTAAAACACCTGCCAAGAGCACATGCAGACATTCTTGATTGACTGATACTACATTTTCAGTCCAAATACCAAGGCTTGATTATCTGCTTCAGGGGAAGATGGGCCATTGAGAAAGTTGGTATGTAGTACCAAGTATTCCTCTTTCTTTAAAAAATTCTCCTCAAGGATATCTTCTTCCTACCCCTCAAATTTCAGTTCAGTGGTCACTTTCTCTGTGAAAAATTCCCAGATCTAGAGTTAAGGAATCTTTTTTTCACATAGCTATCCTCAAATGCAACTCTGTTTTAGCACTTTTAATGTTGCATTGACATAATTTGTATTCAGGTTACCCTACATCAAAGGCAAAGACAGTGTATTGTTCATCTTTATGGCCTGACCAGGTGGCGCTGCACTTGCCAGGTGGCTCCAGTGGTAAAGAATCTGCCTGCCAGTGCAAGAGATGTAAGAGATGCAGCTTTGATCCTGGGTTGGGAAGATTCCCCTGGAAGAAGGCAGGGCAACCCACTCCAGTATTCTTGCCCGGAGAATCCCATGGACAGAAGAGCCTGGTGGGCTACAGTTCATAGCATCACAAAGAGTCAGGCACAACTGAAGTGACTTAGCACGCACACATGGCCTTACCAGCTTGGCATGAGCAGAAACTCACTAGAAGTCTTAAATATTCATTGGAAGGACTGATGCTGAAGCTGAAACTCCAATACTTTGGCTGCCTGATGAGAAGAACTGACTCCTTGGGAAAGACACTGTTGCTGGGAAGGATTGAAGGCAGGAGGAGAAAGGGATGACAGAAAATGAGATGGTTGGATGGCATCACCGGCTCAATGGACATGAGTTTGAGCAAGCTCCAGGAGTTGGTGATGGACAGGGAAGCCTGGCATGTTGCAGTCCATGGGGTCGCAAAGAGTCAGACACGACTGAGCGACTGAATTGAGAAGTCTTAAGTGAAGGAGTAAAATAGAACAAGCTGTTATTAGGGCTTTGGTAACAGATCCTGATGCTGGGAAAGATTGAAGGCAGAAGGAGAGAGGATGGCAGAGGATGAGATGGCTGGATAGCATCACCGACTCAATGGACATGAACTTGAGCAAACTATCTGAGACAGTGGAGGACAGGGAAGCCTGGCATGCTCAAGTCCATGGGGTGCAGAGTCAGATATGACTTAGTGACTGGACAACAACAACAGATTTTACCCTCATCTGACCATTGTCTTTTCTTTATTCCTCGGCTACAGACTATGCCTCTGTCTCTAGGAAAGTGCCTACTTAGCAAGGTCCAGTAGGCAAGTTATCATTCAAAGGGCACTGTGGACTTTTCATGTGAGAATCTGTCATCACTGTTAAAAAGCATCACAACACACAGACAACAACAATAACCACAAACCCAATATCAACAGCAGCAACAAAGACGCCAAATGAATGTCCTCCTAATGATGGATCAATAGTTGCCTCTTTATGGAAGGAGAGCAGGCTGTATTATTTATTTAAATGCTCAAGTAGTATCTCTTAAGTCTGAGCGATCCTAGGTTCCTTGGGATCCCCATCTCTGCATAAATTATTCATTGACACTTGACTATTTCCTGTCTCACCTACACTTCATGGACAGCCCTCCACTTCTCAAAGTCCCAAGAGGCAGGGCTTGAGGTCTCTAAACATACCTCTCCCTTAGGGCCCCTTGCTGATGTCCACACAAGCAGAGACCCCGAGAGCCGCCTACAGGCTACACTGCTGCAGGGCTGTTCGTGGGGGTGGTGATGACTCTCCAGGCAAGACCAGTCCTCTGAGGCCACCAATGGCAAACCCAGTGTCCAGGTAGCACCATACCCACTGTGAGGGGCTACACCCAATGGAGAGCTTGCCTCTGTTCTGCATGGAGCATCCCTCCTTGGTCCCTGTGACCTTGACTGCCTGTTCCCTTATCTCTATGCGGCTTGTGAAATAATTCATGGTGGGGCTTAGGCCAAGGAAGGACAGATACATCTCCTCCCCACGTCTCATCTCTGCCAACAGGACTCGTGTCTAACCCTCGTCTCGACAAGACTTTGTGTGCATTTACATTTGATTCTATGGACCAGAGAGAGTTTTTTTTTAATTAATTTTTATTGGAGTATGGTTACTTTACAATGTTGGGTTAGCTTCTACTGTACAGTTATATGTATACATATATTTCCTCTTTTTTGGATTTCCTTCCCATTTAGGTCAATACAGAGCATTGATTAGAGCTTCCTGAGCCATACAGTAGGCTCTCATTAGTTATCTATCCATATTTTATATGTAGTAAGAGTATATATATTAATTCTAAGTTCCGAATTCATCCCACTTTCTTTCCCCCTCCTTGGTGTCCATGCATTTGTTCTCTATTTGTGTCTCTATTTCTATTCTGCAAATAAGATCATCTATACCATTTTTCTAGATCCTGTGTATATGTTTTAATATCCTGGACCTGATAGTCTTCATTATCATAACCCACTTGGAAGCAGTATAGAGCTGGTCCAGCCTTGAGGCAGGTCTGCCCATGAAAAACCACAGAGCAGACTTGAGAAGCTTGCCGAAAACCAGTACTCACCCAAGATGCTTCATGAGGAGGGAAGAGAGCCTTTCTGTTGCAATTCACCTACAAGACTTCCAGGGTACCCTCTTGAGACCTCGCCCTCTCCCCCAGTGTTCTATTCTGTGCAGAAGCAGATTTCTTCCCCAAAGTTTCCAGTCACTTGCAGCAGGGAGGGGGGAAGAGTGCCACCCAACCTAGACTGGTTCTTTCCTGAGGCTTATGTGCTCTGACATAGCAAAGGAGGGGAAAGAAATTATTCTTTCTAAAAAAAACTTAATAAAAAATGTTAATAAAACCTTAATAAAACAATCCCTCTCTTAAAATTGTTTGTACTCAGAAACCCCACCACCTAAGTGAAAAGCTGTTGAATTTTTTTTTTAATCCTAAACTTCAATGACACAAAGTATGCTGTGACTACTACATATGATAGATAATCCACAAGGGACTGGTTCAAAATTGGGCAAGAAGTATGTCAAGGCTGTATATTGTCACCCTGCTTATTTAACATATATGCAGAGTACATCATGGGAAATGCCAGGCTTGGTGATTCACAATCTGGAATCAAGATTCCTAGGAGAAATATCAATGACCTCAGATATGCAGATGACACCACCCTTATGGCAGAAACCAAAGAGAGACTAAAGAGCCTCTTCATGAAAGTAATAGAGGAGAGTGAAAAAGCTGGCTTAAAACTCATCATTCAAAAAACTAAGATCACGGTATCCAGTCCCATCACTTCATGGCAAATAGATGGGGAAACAATGGAAACAGTGAGAGACTTTATTTTCTTGGGCTCCAAAATCACTGCAGATGGTGACTGCAGCCATGAAATTAAAAGATATTTGCTCCTTGGAAGAAAAGCTATAACAAACCTAGACAGTATATTAAAAAAGTGAAGACTTAAGTTTTCCAACAAAAGTCCATCTAGTCAAAGCTATGGTTTTTTGAGTAGTCATACATGGATGTGAGAGTTGGACTATAAAGAAAGCTGAACGCCAAAGAAAGGATGCTTTTGAACTGTGGTCTTGGAGAAGACTCTTGAGAGTCCCTTGGACACTTAGGAGATCCAACCAGTCAACTCTAAAGGAAATCAACCCTGAATATTCATTGTAAGGACTGGTGCTGAATCTGGAATTCCAATACTTTGGCCACCTGATGCAAAGAACTGACTCATTGGAAAAGACCCTGATGCTGGGAAAGATTGAAGGTAGGAGGAGAAGGGGACGACAGAAGATGAGATGGTTGGATGGCATCATCAACTCAATGGGCATGAGTGTGAGCAAGCTCCAGGAGTTGGTGAAGGACAGGGAAGACTGGCATGCTGCAGTCCATGGGGTTGCAAAGAACTGGACTCAACTGAGCAACTCAACAGCAACAAATCCAGAAGGACCTACCAGCGAGCACAGAGAACTCTACTAAATATTCTGCAATGACTCCTGTGGGAAAAGAATCTGAAATGTGTATATATAACTGAATCACCTTGCTGAACACCTGAAACTAACAGAACATTGTAAATCAACTGTACTCCCACCTAAAATTTAAAAATTTAATAATAATTTTTAAAAGTATGGAGTGTTCCATTCCTATCTAAGATACCTAAACATGGTTCACATAAAACAAATATGAGTTAACATAGGTGTACATACCAACCTTGGATAGTGTCTTGGAAACACAACACCGTGGAGGGTTCCATGGGGTGCTGTGAGCGTCATTCTCTGGCCCCAGGGCCTAAACCTGCTGTTACAGAAGGAAGGTGGGGTTTTCACAGAGTTCTTTCCTCCTGGGCACAATCTGCCACCAGCTGTTTTCATCATCAGAGCCACGTCCAATGCAAGCATACATTGGCTCTTTCAAGTCCTGAGTGGTACCGAGGTTTTCTTATCAGAGGCACCACGTATGATCCAGACCTGATGACTAGAGGGCAGACACAGGTGGGGGAGGCATGATGAGGGTTGGGAAGCACATTTGTGGACACCCACTAAGTCCTTATTTGTGAAAAAGCAGCCCTCAGCAGACTGAGTCACACATACGACACCTATCCCCAGGTCTCCACTGCCAGTTTTGGTCCCAGTGTTGCTATTTGGTCTTGTCTTCTGCACACAGGCACTGCAGTTTCTAGAATTCATATGGCTTTTAGAGAAGTGTAAGGTTTTTAAGTAACTCCCAGCTACAGATTTCTCCTGCAGTGACGATGCAGCCACGTAGGTTCTACACCCACGTGACCCTATGACCCCCAGGGCAGTGCAGCAGCGGTGTCAGCCAGGGCCCCAGGCAGTGGTCCCAAAGGGAAGTCAGACTCCTCTTCCCTTCCTGTAGAACTGTGCTTACCTAGAGTTTGAGCCAAATACTAATTCCCAGCCTGCACTCTTGTGAGAAACTTTCTTAGACTTTCCCATCGGAGAGTGGCAGATCCATGCAGAGGCTGGATTTCCATGTGATGCACACAGACTCCTGGTGCTTTCTCCCAAAAGCCAGAATTCTAAACTCAGAGTAATTTCCTCCACTTCTGTTCTGATTCCAAGTGTCATCACAGGTGGTGCTTTTACACTGAGAGCGCCGGTCCAGTACCTTGGCAGTGGTGGTGAAATCACTCTGATGACCTAAGCTGGGGTATAAATCAAGGTGTGCTTCAGTGCGTTGGTTCCCATTCCCAGTTGGCAGTCCACACAAGCCACCAAACAGGCCTCTTTGCTCCTCCCCAAACAGCACAGCATCCAGAAACAGAAAGCCCAGCACCACGCCGGTGCTGCCAAACAATGCAGCTCTTTTGGGAAAGTTTCCTGGAGTTGTGTAGGGAGCACCTGGGTGAAGCGGGTGTTCACCTCCTACAGCACATGGAGAGGCGTATGGGAAACCTGATCTGAGCATCTCTCTTCCCCAAAGCATCACTCATCACAAGTGTATTAGTGTCAGTCACTCAGTCGTGTCCAACTCTCTGTGACCCTTTGGACTGTAGTCGGCCCGGCTCTGCCCATTGGATTCTCCAGGCGAGGATGCTGGAGTGGGTTGCCATGCCCTTCTCCAGGGGCTCTTCCTGACCCAGAGGTTGAACCCGGGTCTCCTGTGTTGCAGGCAGATTCCTTACCATCTGAGCTACTAGGGAAGCCCTCTCATCACAAGTTCAGTTCAGCTCTGTCGCTCAGTCAGGTCCGACTCACCCCCTCACCACAAGGCCTGTCGCCAACTCCAGCTGCCTTCTGCCTCCAGACAGTTCCAAGTCACACCACTGTTTCCCACTGCCTTCTGACTTTTAGCCAAGCTTCCATCCACCCTCCATACCCTTCAAGTTGCCACTGTTATTATTTATTATTTGCCCCAGGAATCTGTCTTGATGACCCTTCTCTTACAGATCATTGCGTCTTTCTTATTTTCTCTAGATCTGTATCTCTGCATCTAACATCTTCAGGGCAGACAAGAGCTAGTGAGTGAGTGAGCAGGGAAACTGTGGGTTCTCATTTGAAAGACTGGTCGGGGAGTGGGGTGAAGCCACCAGCAGGCAGCTTTTCTGTCCCTGTCACACTGAGTTAAGCTGTACTTTGAAGGCCCAGCAGAGGGTTTGTAAAGATGCTAGCAAGTGTTTCATTCCTGGGCTGCTCGGTCTCTCTGGCTCTGTTCAGCTGATGTACCATCTTTCTGCCACTAATGAGAGCAAACCTATCCAAACACGGGTACTCAAGAGCATCAAGCTTCCTTCCTGCCAGACACAATTCTTGCCAAGGGAGGATGTAATTAAGTGTTTTGGTTGAGAGACGGATTCTCAAGACTCCTTCCTTTCTGTATTCCACAAGGATGTAAACAGGAGTGGAAGCATCCGTGTTCCTTGAGAAGCAGAATTGATAATGTCACATGGGAGCTGAGAACAATGTTTACCGTCGCTGGGGCAGAGTCAGGGGAATAAATTGTAAGAATGTGGAGAGTTGCGTATTTCAGTTGGAGTGCAGCCCAGAGGCTAGAGGGATCCCTTTAATAAGGGCCCATTGGGATTCGTTTGGGATGTCTTCGTCGAAGTGTGTTTTGATCAGTATTTCAAAGAAAGTCAGGTCATGTTTTTAAAGAAAGAGGCAGGTAGAAAGCAAGTTTCCAGGATAGATGCACCCTTGGCCTCCCTAGTAATACTCTGTGGAAGCTCCTCACCTCACAGAATGACTGATAAATGGCAGATGCAGGGGGATGATCATTAATGGAAATGATGCAAAGCTGACGTTATATGTGGCTTTCAGAGCATTCGGGCCTACTCCTGGAGCTGACAGGGTCACAAAAGGGAAAGAAGGACAAGCCAGTACGGGGAAAAATGAAGAAATGTGCGAGGAAGGACTTCTGATAACCGTTACTGGGTCCACTCCAGTGTCAGGGAGTTTCTAAATTAAACATAGTGTAGAGTTAGCGGCTCAGTCATGTCCTACTCTTTGCAACCCCACGGACTGTAACCTGCCGAGCTCCCACGTCCCTGGAATTCTCCAGGTTAGAATACTGGAGTGGGTAGCCATTTCCTTCTTCAGGGGATCTTCCCGACCTAGGCATTGCACCTGTGTCTCCCGCATTGTAAACAGACTCTTTACCATCTGAGCCACGAGTGAAGAACGTGGGACCTGTTTATTTCATTTCAGAAAGCTATGGACACTTACCTGGTCCAGTATGTAACCACCAAATTCCTCATTTTCTAGGTTTTAAGACAAATACTTTTTAAATGAATATGGTTTAAGACATGCATAACAGAGATAGAAATGAGTGAAAGATTGTTGGGGGGTTGGGGGGAGCATGGAGGGAGTCAGGTAAGAAAGACCATATGGTTGGCTCACATAGAAACTCAAAATTACAAGCTACTTGCACGTTTCCTTCTGGCTCCTACTAGAATTTTTAGTGTGAGTGCCTTATGAATACAGTTACTACTTTATAAAGAGCATGAGAAGAGAGTGTTGGAGTAGATCATTTTTGTCTGTCTTTGTTTCCATTGCTATATTCTAACACCTAGAATATTTCAAGTATTGGTAAAATGGTGTTGGAGAAGACTCTTGAGAGTCCCTTGGACTGCAAGGAGATCCAACCAGTCCATCCTAAAGGAAATCAGTCCTGAATATTCATTGGAAGGACTGATGCTGAAGCTGGAACACCAATACTTTGGCAACCTGATATGAAGAACTGACTCATTGAAAAAGACCCTAATGCTGGGAAAGATTGAAGGCTGGAGGAGAAGGGGATGACAGAGGATGAGATGGTTGGATGGCATCACCAACTTGGTGAACATGAGTTTGAGTAAGCCCCAGGAGTTGGTGATGGACAGGGAAGCCTGGCATCCATGGGGTCGCAAAGAGTCAGACACGACTGAGCGATTGAACTGAACTGAACTGAAAGGGATTGCTAATATCACATTTCAGTGCATATAATAATTTTAAATGCAAGTATAAGAGATCATAAGCTTGCCTATGGGTAAGGAAGAAGAAAAGTCATCTGGGCATTAAAATAGAATCTGTGTGGGGCTTCCCTCATGGTCCAGTGGCTAAAACTCCTTGTTCCCATTACAGGAGGGAGAGAACTAGATCCCGCATGCTGCCACTAAGACCTGGCACAGCCAAATAAACAAACAAAATATTTTAAAAACATAGAATCTATATTTGTAATTTGTAAATGCACACACAAGTCAGCTGATGTGTGGCCAATTTTCAAGGAGAAATGTTATTACTGTAGTTAGAATTGTCAGTTACCGATTTTCCTTTTCCTTCTACTTCTTATCAACTTAGTGTCTAATGGGATAAAACTCTTTCCCCTCAGTGTGATATTTCTTCCCATTCCCTCATCCTTTACACCAAATAGAGGAAAAAAATCTACATCTATACCTATACCGTGTATCCTTTCTGCAATGCCTCACAATAAAACTTGTCTTTTCCAAAGATGAGAATGCTATCTTGTCTTCTAACATTTCTTAAAAATTATTCAGAAACAATGATCTTGCCCTATCCCAACTTTTGTAAACAAATTTAGTTATTTATGATGCATTCTCAAGAGCATGCCAGAAAAGTACGAAGAAGGCAAAATCGGGAGCTGAGAGCTGGTGGCTGCAGATTAAAGTTGGGGGTGGGGGGCGGAGTGTCTGAATGGCAGGGTGGCAATGAATGGAGACCCACCAGATGAATAAGAGAAGACTGTTACTCAGACCTGGCTGGAGCAAGGGAGTCAGCCACAGTCATTTATGTTTTGGCAGAGACTTAAAGGCAGGCAGAAGAGAGGGAAAGCTTCACAGTAGGAAAAAAGGAAGGTTCCAGGTTTGATCAGAGGCTCTAGGCCTTGGGGAAGCTGGGGAGTAGGTTAACTAGAGCATCCAATGTGATTGGTTATAGGAATGTATTGGACTTTCTCTGGTTGGTCCTAAGTTGTAAGCAGGGACAAGAACTAGGAAAAGCTGCTATTAATCAAGTCCTGGCCATTGGGGCCAGTTGTTTAAAAAAGTTGTTCAGCTCCATGGACTGTGGCTAGAGACAGCATCTGACTTCCTGCAAGTTGGCCTGGTAGCCGACTGACTTCCTAGGTTGGTTATTATAGATTTCTACAGTGTTTGGTATGCTGGGCAGGTTGCTGCAGGCTGTGGGCCAGAGTTTTACTTTTTCTGTGAGGTCTGGCTGTGGTCCATTTATCCATTCAGGCTCTAAGTGGCGTTACACAAAGCTGGAGGTAGAACTTGGCTCTAAAGCCAGCAGCAGGGAAATTTCTGAAGGCGCAGAAGCTCAGACCAGATTATGTCATTTCATGTGTCAAGCATCAAAGCAGCAATGAGATTTGAGTATGAGGATCAAGTCCTCCCACTAAGCCCCCGTCCCAGGCAATTGCTAGTGATGTTGGGTCTGGGGGCTATGCTCTCTGAGACCCACTCCCACACTGTGGCCAGGTGGCTTCTGAGACCCTGAGGTTCTCTGCATGGTGGAGGGAACCCTTCCTCCCTTGGGTGGTAATTGCTCTGTGATTTATTCATAAAGAGGGCACTCTATACTCGCCATGCCAGGCAGAAGCGTCTGAAAATATCCGCAGACTATAAGCATGTAAAATGTGGCACCCCATCTTCCCTTCCATCTGAATAAGTTGGCCTGACAGTCCAAATTCCCGGAATCAAGAAAGCAAGCAGGGGAAGATGTTTTCCAGGGATGTGTTTGACATCGAAAGACTGCATTATTAAATAAGAATATGTCACAAGAAAAGGTGGGCGTTTTAGGAATATTGAAAAGGATGTTCCTAGTCTCATTGTTCCTGTCTTCTTCCTCTTTAAGTATTAGCCTTTTTTTTTTAAGCCATGTATTTTAAACTTTGGTTTACTATGCATGTACTCAGTTGTGCAAGCATGTCTGACTCTTTGCAATCCCATGAACTATAGCCCACCAGGCTCCTCTTTCCATGGGGTTTTTCCAGCTAGAATATTGGAGTGGGTTGCCAATTCCCCCTGTAGGGGATCATTCTGACCCAGGTATCAAACCCACGACTCCTACATCTCCTGTACTGGTAGGCTGATTCTTTACCGCTGAGCCACCTGGGAAACCCCTACTCTGCATAAATTGTTCATAAAAGGTTACCAAATGATATAATATTATCTCATCCCCGTGAAGTAGTTGGATCTACAGGAACAGGGTTTGCTGATAGGTTCAGGTAAACAGAATTTGTGCCCGGTGAAACTCCCACGTGAAGAAGTGGTCATCAGGTCGATGTTTGGATGGGGTGGATGAGAGGAAGGGAAAGCTGGTTCATCTCGGTGCCATGAGAGCGACTAACAGCGAGAAGTTATGGGGGTGGGGGTGGGAGATAAGGACCACCTTGGACATGCCAAATCGGAGGTGCCTGTCAGACATCTAAGTGGGGCTTGGGAGAGAGGTTTGGGCTGGAAATACATACTTGGCAGTCAACACAGACATGGTCATTGAATTCCAGAGTGAATCCCTCAGTCCAGGTGCAGTGAAGGCTAGCATTGGAAGAAGAGCCGAAAGCCTGGAACTGTGCCCTGAGAAACATGCTTGTAATGGTCAAGCAGAAGGACCTGCCAAGAATACAGAGAAGTATCCAGAAAAGCAGAAGGAGCCAGGAGTCGGAAACCAGAAGGGGTGTTTACAGATTATGAAGGAAAAGACATATATATATATATATATATATATATATATAATTGATTCACTGTGCTGTACACTTCAAATCAACACATTGTAAATTAATTATACTTCAACTTAAGAAAAGTATGAATTTTTTTTTTAATTTTGGGTTATGATAGAGATGAGAAAGCTGACTAGGAAATATAGGATCTTTAGGTAGTTAATTTGGAGCGACCACAGCCTTAGAATTTCCTTTTCAAAAACAAAGTTCTCTAGTTCCTTCCTTGTGAAGGATCTGAGTTTAATCTCCCTTTCTTGCAAATCATAGTCACGTGTACTTTCATTTGTTTAAGAATAGCCTTTCTGCCAAGACACCTGTGGCTTAAAGGAGCTGACTTCTCTTGTGATGGTTCATGATGCTTCTCTTATCTTGAGTACCTACCTAGACACATGGGTGATCTATCCTTCCTGCTGCACAACCTGGCGTCTCTCTCCTTGCAAGAATTCCCAAGAGCTCATAACCCCAGTGATTGTGCATACAATCTGTAACCCACACACTGGACCCCAACTACCTCCTCCATCTTTAGGATCCATCACTGCTGTCATGATTCCCTTCCTTGTACACATGTGGTCTGCTCCCTGTCTTGGGTACAGTAACCCCAATGAACTGTTAATGCATCTAGAGAATTCCATTGTTTGATACTCCAAAATGCCCATCACTTCACCTTGATCCCTTTCTAAAGACACTCAATATTCCTATGGCCTCATAGAGTGCTTGCTGGCTTTTTTCTGAGGTCACATTGCTGAGGTCTGTTTTTTCTGATCCTTTGTGACACAGGAATCATTCAAATGGGACAGATCTTGTCCATGAGGCCACACTTCTCTTATTGCAAAGATTCTCTGAAGAGCTCACCTCCCTTGTATTATTGGTTGGATTAAAATAAATAATTATCACCTCTTTTCATGTTGTTAAAAAATCTGCTACATCCCTAAGCAGAGAAGATCACCATATCACCTGAAGACATAACCCAGCTCCCTTCAGTACTGCTCATCCTGTTGGCTACTGACCAGGAGTCAATGACTTTGACCCAATATAGCTCTTCCTCCAGTGTCTTCATCTGGGAGCTTCTCCTTAGAAAGAGGGGCATTCTTACACGAAATAGTGTACTCCAGTCTTCAGTGACTGCCAGGGATACCACCTTCATTGATCTCCAGATTTGTCCTTCCCTAGTGAGAGAAGCATTCTGTGCAAAGTTGGCGCAAAGGAAGCAACAATCACAACCACTACCACGAAAACAACAGCCGACAAGGATTGTCCATTCATTAAGCAAACATGTGTAGAGCCTGCTTTGACTTTGGGCAGCAGGGGTAGGATGATGAATGAGATGTGGTCTGTCCCTCAAGATGCTTCCAAACTAAAGGGAGAGGTACCAGCTTCAAGCTCTCTGTACCGCTGGGCAAGTACCAGAGTGGCTCAGTCATCCTTTGCTTCATAGTGTCAGTGCCCCCATGAGGTCGGAGTAGAGGCACTGAGCTCGACCGTAAAGAATGAAGGGAAGTTTGGGACAAAGAGAAGGATCTGAGGAAGATGATGGTTGCTCAGGGCATTGGGATGCACAGAGGGGAGGGTCAGGGGTGAGTTAGGCAAGCTACAAGGGAGTTACATTTTTTAGTGGCTTGGGCTTCATGTTAAGGAATTTTATATTTCCTGTGAACAAATCAGTACCACTTAAACATTTTTTTAAAGCAGGAGGTGATAAAAATTAGCCTTGTGTTGCTCATGTTGTGGTTGTTCTGTTTTTCTGGTGTTGTTTATATACTTTGGGGCTGCCTGCCTTAAATCACTAGGCAGCAGAGCTGGATACTTGTGAT
The DNA here is from genome assembly GCF_023699985.2 of Odocoileus virginianus. Taxonomy (NCBI): domain Eukaryota; kingdom Metazoa; phylum Chordata; class Mammalia; order Artiodactyla; family Cervidae; genus Odocoileus; species Odocoileus virginianus. The sequence continues at coordinate 82,496,237 of NC_069680.1, read as the reverse complement.
GATTTATGCAGGGCCTCATACCCCATAAAGCACTGAGGTATGCTTTATTAATATCCTTTGATGATTGTTTCTGGAACTAGATAATCTCAAAGGTTCCTCTTAATTCTGAAATCTTATGAGTCTAAGAGGTTAACTGTTCACCATCATATTAGTCAGAGCTCTCCAGAAAAACAGAACCAATAGGAGATTGGAAAGATAGGGAGATGAATAGATAAGGTATTTATTTATTTATTTTCAAATTTCTATTCATTTGGCTGTGCTGGGTCTTATTTGCAGCATGTGGGATCTTCAATCTTTGTTGTGGCATGCAGGATCTTTAATTGTGTCATGGGAACCCTTACTTGTGGCATGTGGGATATAGTTCCCTGACCAGGGATCCAACCCAGGCCCTCTGCATTGGGAGAGCAGAGTCTTAGCCACTGAACCAGCAGGGAAGTCTCAAGAGATTTATCTTAAGGAATTGGGTCATGCAATTATGGAGGTTGACAAGTCTAAAATCTGCAAAGTGGGCAGGCAGGCTGGAGACCCAAAGAAGAGATGATGCAGTTCAAGTCCGAGGCCGTCTGCTGGCAGAATTCCTTCTTGCTCAGGGAAGTCAATCTTTTAGTCTATGCAAACCTTCAACTGATTGGATAAGGCCCACCCATAATATGGAGGGCACTTTGCTTTACTTGGTCCACCAATCTTAAAGTTACTTGCATCCCAAAACACCCTCCCAGAATAACATCTGACCTTTATTTGGGCACTGTGGCCCAGTCAAGTTGACACATAAAACAACTAACACAGCTACCTAAATGCAAAGAATAGCCATATTACGTTGATTTCATTTTATGCAAAAAAAAAAAAAAATTAACATATTTTGAGATTGAATTGGAGACATTGGTAGTGTATCACTTGTGTCTAGTTCATGTTGTAGATGAGTGAAATAAATAGTTGTGGGTATTTTTTTCCTTTGGCTACACCATTTGGTATGCGGGATCTTAGTTCCCTAACCAAGGATCAGACCAATGCCCTCTGCATTGGAAGCACATAGTCTTAACCACTGGACAACCAGGTAAATCCTAGTTGTGGGTATTTTTTATCAGATTGAATTTCCTGATAAAATGAAACCATGCATTTCTCTCATGTCGATGTATTCTACCATGCTACACTTAGAGAACCCAAAATACAGGAATCATGATAACAGTGTCCTTGCCATTTTGGAAACTATTCAAAAAACAAGTAACACCAATTGTGAGTACAGAAGACTTTTGCTTTAAAATGGCACCAGACTGGTGAGTCCTGTACAACCTCTTTTGTAAACACACTAAAATGCTTGGAAAACCAGAGAGAAAGCACTTTTATTAACTGTGAAACTTAGTATTTATACTCAAGCTATTGCCATTGATTTTGGTGTAACCAGAGCCTGTACTAACAAACAAATTTATAGCCTTCGTGTTTTCATTCTTTAAAAGACAAAGAAAGAATGATAAAGACAGAATGAGTGCATTACCCATTCTATCCAAATAGGGAAAGGATCATAAACATGAGGATAGTAGGGGGAAAACTTGTCAATAAACATAAGAGGAGAAATCAATTCATTTGCAAACAACAGCAATTGAATTCCAAACTAAATTCAGGGCTCATAACTACAGTATGGCAATTGTTTTCACATTTGATCATAAATTTACCATATGATCCAGCAATTTTTAGGTATCCAGTCAAGAGAAATGAAAACGTATACCCATACAAAGATTTACACACAAATGTTTTTAGCACTTTCTTCAAAGACGGTGATGCAGACAGACTGCAAGCAAGACTGTTGCCTGAGTGGAGGCTAGAATTGTGGATGTGCCCTTCCATTACCTTTCTGTCTGTATTCCTTTAGTAGAGTTCCCAGCTCCACCCACACTCCAAGGAAGAAGATAATACAAGACTGTGAGCTTGGAAGGCAGGGTCTCTAGGGGTCACTGTAGAATCTATCACCTTACCTGTCTCCTTAACGAAGTATTCCCGTATTATCACTTCACCCCTATCTATTCCCATTCCTATCTCTTTCTGTCCCCTCATCTCTTTTACCTCCAGAGGACATGCCAGTCACCACCTGGCATTCTTGTACATATTTGCATGTGATGTGTTCTCTTTCTCCCATGCTAGAGTGTAAGCTCCATATACTGTGACCTTTCTAGTTTACTGTTGTATTCCCAACTCTTCTAAAAGTGTCTGATAAGCCATAGGTACTTAATAGTTGTGCATGAGTGAATGCAAATAAAGGCAAGATATTTTCAGAAGAAGAATAGCATCATGGAAACTCCATTCAGTGAAGATTAACTTGGCTACATGGGCAGGAAAGAGGAGAGACTGAAGGCGAGGGTCAGGCGGCCTTTGCAGCATCCAAGTGTTGGGTCTGAAGTGTGTAGGAGCCCATGAAAAAACCAAAGGCATAGCAGAGGGAATCGACCTTTGCTGGTGAGTGGATGAAAAGAAGGGGCTAGAAGCCCCAGGAGGCAGAAGAGAAGGTCTGATGCTCTGAGAGGACCTCAGAACCTTCCCCCTCCACCCTTCACACCAGCTCCTTCCTCTTACTCATTTCCTGAGGCCCAGCACCTACGTGGGTTGCAGGCCACAGTCTGTTGCTATGAGAGAGAAGGAGGGCCCTCATGTCTCACCGGAGTGGTCCTACCCACATTTGCCCCTCTGAAGACAGTGTGGGTCTGTGGTGGGGGAGGGAATTGCCTCCTTTTACAGGGGACAACGTGTCAAGCAAAGAAAACCTCTACGTAAACCTTGGCTGATGCCTGCAATGATCTAGAGCGCATCACAGCTTAATGAAGGCACCAGCCCAGCGACAGTGAGGACGTCGCAGGCCAGCAGTCTGTGTGCAGTCAGCAGTGAACGTTTGCCACCTGTGCAGGAGAGGGCCAGAAGCACCATAAATTATTAGCAAAGCTTGATTTTGTACAAATGGATAATGATATGAAATCATGATGGTGCCGAGCACTCAGCAGCATGAAAGCTGTTCGGGGCCACTTCCTAATCATGAACCCCCATCATGCCTGAGAGAAGTGGGTAAACATGCCCGGAGTCCTCTAAAAATGCTTGGGGCCAGCTGAGCAGACAACTCCTGGGTTCCAAAGACCCAGACTGTGATCTAGGTCCTGTCTCTGGGTAGACATTCCCCCTTGGTCTGGTCACCTCTTTACCCCCCTGCCTCGGGGTAGAGGCAGGGAAGGTCCAGGGAGTGGAAGATTAGAGCAGGTCTGCTTAGAGGAGGACACTGGGTAGCCTGTTAACAATTCTGCATGTATTTCTTTCTAAATTTCTTCTCCCACTTCTAGAAAATTTTGCCTTGTGTATTTTAAGCTATGTTTTTCTTTTTTCTTTTCCCCGAGGAGTGTCTGAGAAATTAAGAACAAGGGGTCAATAAAGTAAAGGACCAGTAAATTACAGATATGACTGTGAAAGTCCACTAATAGCCGCAGGCAAACTCCATTCCTGAATGTTATGCTGAAATCAGGGGAAAGTAATTTTTCTTATTTTTTATAATTTTATTTATTTATTGCTGGCTGTGCTGGGTCTTTATTGCTTTTCTCTGGTTGCGGCAAGCAAGGGGCTACTCTTTAGTTGTGGTACGTGATCTCATTGCAGTGGCTTCTCTTGTGGATCAGGGGCTCTAGGGAAGCTATGGTTTTAATGCTTAAATATTACTATATTATGTCATACTTTAGATCAAAATGATAAAGTTGTCAGATTCATAAAAATGAAAAACAGTCAGTAAACGGATTTGATTTTGAAATCCCTTGTGCCAATGTAAAATGCTGTAGCTAATGATCTCAGGCCCCATGTTGGAGATTAAGCCTATCTCATAAATCTAGATGATGAAGATGCAAAATTATTTTGCACTTGCTAATATTAATACTGTCACTAATAAACTGAAATATGTAACTCCTACGTAAAGTTAGAAGGCCAGCCCTCTCCTCCTTACCCACACACATGTTGTGTTTACATGTGCCAGCAGTAACATGGTGGCAGTCCCCTCCTTTCCCCTACTGGAATGGTGTCAGAATAAACAGCTAAAACATAGGTATAAGGAAGATTCAGAAACACAGAGTATAATAGGAAAATGTCCAGGTTTCAGCAGAAAATCTCTCATCATACCAAGAGCCCGTAAGATCTTAAACTGAATGAGAAAAAGACTCCAATTAGAAGACAGAGATTTGCAGAGTGGATTTAGAAAACGTAACCCAATTATACGCCATCTATAAGAAACGCACTTCAAATATATCAGTACAGGCAGGTTGAAAGTAAAAGCATAGGAAAAGATATGTCACACACAGATGAACTAAGACAAAGCAGGAATAGCTACATTAATACAAATAAAATCATCTTCAAAGCAAAGAAAATTACCAGAGACAGACATACAATATATAATGATCAAGGGTCAATCCACCATGAAAACATAACAATCCTAAGAGTGCATGGGCCAAACCACCAGACTGCAAAACAAGGGAAAGGAAAACTGGCAAAAATCACAGGGAGAAATAGACAAATCCGTTATTAAACTTGTAGATTTCAATACCCCTCTCTCAAAAATAGTCATAACAGCTAGAAGAAAGTCAGTAAGGATAGAGACTCACCAGCACAGCCAACCAAGGCAATCTAATCGATGTTTATAAAATACTTGCCCTACAGCTGAATTCACATTCTTTTCAAGCACCCTATATGTAGCATGAAAAGATAGGCTACAGACTAGAAGAAAATATTTGCAAACTGTATGTCCAACAGAGGACTATATCTAGAATATATAAAGAACTCACAAAAGTCAAATAATCAAAAAACAAACACTCCAATCAGAAAATGGGCAAAAGTCTCAAAAGAGTATTTCACTGAAGAGATGGCAAATAAGCTCATGAAAAGATGCTCAACATCATTAGCCACTAATGTCATAAAACCACCCTTGAATCATGTCTTCATATCTTAAGTGATGTTTTGCATCCCACGGTTCGTAGTCATTAGCAATTTAAATGGTGTGCAAATGGTGTATGCATTTTATAAATAGATGAAAAATCCCAAAGCTGGTCATCTTTCTTCTGACATTAGTACTCTGGACATGAAAATAAACCCAGCTGTTCCTCGCAGATATTAAGTGGTTCCTTGGGATATGAATTTTAAACATCTTGCTTTTCAATCTTCTATCACATTATGGTCATTTATGAAGATCATCAAAGGCAATATTCTCATTTACTTTGCTCATTGAACATTTCAATACCTGCACTTGACCTTGGACTGACCCAAATAACATGATTTAACTTATTTCTTTTCTTCCCAGTTCAAATCCCTGTTAAAATTCCGTGTACTTAAATAAGCCCGTAATGACAGAGAAATTTTATTTTTAATTCAAACCCTGGACAAAAGTGATCTTGCCTACCAATCAAGATTTCTCTTTCTCGATCTTCCAAATCTCTAGTAACAACTGTATTTTCTTTAGTCTGTGTCATTATTGTACTGCCCAGCATGTGCTCACTAAGCACCTCATTTTTTCTTCTTTTGTGGTCATGCCAAGTGGCATGTGGGATCTCAGTTCCCCAACCAGGGATCGAACCTGTGTCCCCTGTATTGGGAGCTCAGAGTCTTAACCACTTGACCATCAGGGAAGTCCCAGTTTATATTCATTAAAAATGCCCTCATAGAGTCATAAATTAGAGAATTTCAGAAAGGAAAGACTTCTGGTCCTCATCTCTTTGTGACTTTGCAGACAGCTACTGAGAAAAAAAAAAAACAAACACTGAAATATTTATAAGTCATGTATCTGGAAGAAAAGAATGCTTGTCCGCTGGGGTCATAAGTTTTTTACAGGTAGTTTTTCAAGTTCTGCCTAAAACTCAGAGCAGAAAAAATATATTGAAAAAGCATGTAGCACATCACTAATTTGATGCTAATTAAATTTTTAAAGAATCCCTAGATTATTTCTACAATCCTCACAGTTAGAATGCTCCTTATTTCATGATTGATTGATAAGGCTTAGGATCACAAAAAGAGGCAGTTTTAAAGTTAATATTCACTTTGTTCAGAAATGTGATCAATTATAAACAAGGAAATAGTAAAAGTGTGATCAGTTTCCTAGATACTTCAGAATTTTCCGCAAATTTGTAGTCTTCAACATGACTTTAGACAAATAGTTTTGTATGCACCTACATGTGTTCAGTTCAGCTCAGTCGCTCAGTTGTGTCCAACTCTTTGCGACCTCATGGACTGCAGCACGCTAGGCATCCTCGTCCATCACCAACTCCCAGAGTTTACTTAAACTCATGTCCATTGAGTCAGTGATGCCTTCCAACCATCTCATCCTCTGTCATCCCCTTCTCATCCAGCCTTCAACCTTTCCCAGCATCAGGGTCTTTTCCAAGGAGTCAGTTCTTTGCATCAGGTGGCCAAAGTATTGGAGCTTCAGCTTCAGCATCAGTCCTTCCAATGAATATTCAGGACTGATTTCCTTTAGGATGGACTGGTTGGATCTCCTAGCAGTCCAAGTGACTCTCGAGAGTCTCCTTGAACACCACAGTTCAAAAGCATTAATTCTTTGGCACCCAGCTTTCTTTGTAGTCCAAATCTCATGTCCATACATGACCACTGGAAAAACCATAGGTTTGACTAGACAGACCTTTGTTGGAACAGTTGCATACCTGTGTAAGTATGTAGTACTGGACAAAGCTCACTATGTATAATTCTGCCCTCCAAACTTCCTACTGATAACTACTATTATGAAATATGTAACCAAAAAAAGTAAAATATGTATACTTTGAATATATGTATATATGGATATAGGTATTTATGTATGTATATATAGGTGACACATGTCATAAAGTCCTTTGACAAGTGGCTGTTGACTAAATTGCACAGTAAAATGTAGCCTCATAGAAAACCATTTCTATGTTCATGATAACATTCATTTTCACAGGCTCACCTACTAGACTCCCCATAATGCTCATCAAAACTTGATGCTTTATAAGCTCTGTGATGCAAGGGGCCAGATCTCTACTGACAAGCATGTACTCAGAGTCGAGCCAAGCATCTGGCATGGTGTGCACTTGGTAAGCATCTCTAGACAATGAATAAGACACGTCCATCACAACACCCAGCTTTCTGGTTTGGCAGCCTACTTGGTTGATGAGTAGAAAGTATAGATTAGGGACAGAAAGGATGAGATAAAGAACATTAATTTGAGACAGTTATGGGAATGTAAAGAAGGAGGGAGTATTCCAGAGAGCTAAATGCTGCCAAGAGAACAAATATGAAAGGGCTTCAGAGTCAAGGTCCTCACTGGTGATTAGATGATTGTTGGTTACCATGGCAAGAACAATTTCAGAGAAGTGATGAAACAGAATTGGGCTCCACAGCACCTCCCTGCCTAGATTCTGGAACAACATCTACAGCCTTTCAAATAGCAGTTATCACTTTCTTACCCACTATATGCCTCCTTATCTATTTTGTTTCTTTCTTATCCCTCAATGGAGCCCAGCAGAACTGCCCAGCAAATGGCTATTTACCAGCTTCTCATTGCCTGGCAACAAACCAGCTGAGACCAGAGGCTACTCATTCATCCCCAGTTAGAGGGACTAGACATGAACTCATCTCTTTAGGGTACCAGGGATCTCAAAGTCTTGAAGTGCAGAGCAGAGGGGCTTTCTAGTCTTCACCTAAATATCTGGTACCTGAGATCAGATGTTTGTTTCTTTTTGCTAGATTTCTCTCATTTCTGCCTGATAGAAAAAGAGATGGGGGCTGGGGATCTCTACAGAGACGTGGTCCCAAGGCACATCAGCTGTGATCTGTCTGAACATATTTGTGTTTAGGTGCTGTGAGGATGAGGGACAGGGATACCTATGGTCCTTCTGCCTGTGAGTTCCAGATGGCACCAAGTGATGGCCTAAGTCACAGTATGACAGAGGGGCTGCTGAAGGCAGGCAGAAGCCACTGTCTCCCCAGACCCTGGCAGAAGACTGACTAAGCCGCCTCAAGAGGCTTTCATCACATACATCCCATTGACAGCAAGGGGAGGTCGCTGGGAAGAGCAGTTGATGACAAGGGAGACCTCATTACCCACATCTACAGGCTCTCCTGGCTAAACTTGATGATATGGTTTCCAGGAATCACAAAAGCCTAGGAGCTAAGAGGTCAGTGGAAGACCAGGAGTCCATGGTTACCTTGTCTCCATGAAGTCAAGTGGCAACTATGCCAAGAGCAATGGAAGCCCCAGAGTAGGGGAACTGTTGAGCAGGATTATGGACCACTGAAGTTCAAAAGCAGCTGGATCCCCCAGAAATGTCAGAGAAGCAGATTCTCATGGAAAAGAACATGGGCTGATGAGGAGACTGATGGATTAGAAGGGACAGATATATCTAGTCGATTCTTCCGTTGGGTGCTGGGGAATTTGAGTCCATTAGGATCAAGGAGGGGAGACCGTCAGGTGGTCCCTAAGAACAAAGTGAAGGCCCCCTAGAGAGCCTGCAGCAGGGGAGGCCCCTGGTACTCCCTCCAAGGCCACTGCAAGACAGTTAGAACACCAGCTCCACGACAACAGCAGGGGCTGTGTCTTTGTCTCACCATCATCTCTCCAATACCTAGAACAGCTCTGGGCACGTGGTAACTGACCAATAAATATTAATTAAATGAAATGAATGAATGACTTTTGAGTTGAAGAGCAAGTGAGGATTAGAGAGGTGAAATTATAGAGACATTCAGCCTCTGCATTAAGGAAGCAACACAATTCCTTTGGATGACCACCCTACTCATGTTTTGGGGATTGGGTTGAAAACCAATATATAATGGGTGTATCACCTGACAATGTTACATCCTCCTCAGAGCTCACCTTCCTTTTGTGATCTCATCTTACGGGATGGGGTTGAGTATATTCCTTACTCCATTCAAGGCCCTCACTTACTTCTTTGTTACCTGTTCAGCTGCCCTCATTCTCTCCCCATCCAGATCTACTCTATTGCATGTATGTCCTCACCATAGACTGCTAAGTGATTATCAGTTTGTGTATCTAGGGTGACACGGAGTTGGCACAGAATCTCAGAAGGAGTTCATTGTGATTGAGTGTGGCCCATGTCATCTATTTTTGTTATTTAAAATATTTTATATAATATTATAATTATATATATGAATAATAATATTTAATTTATATATTTAATTTAACCCCTCTGGTTAGTCTTGAAAAACTTACAAAGCTCATTTAAATATGTCTTTATATTAATAATATTGGAAAATATGCCTTTTTGTTTCTCATTTTTATTCATTCTACTTTGCTTTTTCCCAGACCCTCCATGTAGCCTTCCTTTCTTCCGACTGCTACAAAACGTCCCATGGCAGGCACATACAATTTTTCTCATCTACTTCTGTAGACCCAGGCATAAATATTACCACCTACTCTTTTGCTGTCATTGACACCACCAATATAGTTAGGAACATACTACTATATCTTTATGAAGGTGGGTGCTACTGTTTCTGAGATGTCTACCAGGATAGAATAGCTGGATACAGTGGTATACATGCCTCATTCCATTAGACATTAAAAATTATTCTCTGTTAAGGCCATATCTAGTGTGTCCCAGGTGGCACTGGTGGTAAATAACCAGCCTGCCAATGCAGGAGATATAAGAGACGTGGGTTCGATCCCCGGGTTGGGAAGATCCCTGGAGAAGGGAATGGCTACCCACTCCAGTATTCTTGCCTGGATAATTCCATGGACAGAGGAGCCTGGTGGGCTACAGTCTATGGGGTAGCAAAGAGTCAGAACTACTGAAGCAACTTAGCCTGCATGCAAGGCCATATCAATTCATATTATCTTCAGCAGCATGTGAGGATTCCTGCAGCCTCTGATCATCCCTAGAACTTGATATTATTCACCTTTAAAAAATGAGTGGAGTGGTATTATTCCATTGTTGCTTTAATTTCTGCACCTCTAATTTCTAATGAGTAGGAACCTGTCTTTGAATTCTTGGTAGCTCTTCAGCTTTTCATTTCTATGAATTACTTATTCATTCCCTTTGCCTGTATTCTAAACAGTTTCCTGATTTTTTTCTATTTATTTTCATGAGTTTCTTAAGTGTGCCAGACAAAAATCCTTTGTAAGTTTCTGAGGCTGGACAAGCTGTTTTCCCAGCTGTTGACATTGCTTTCTCAGTATTTCTACCATGTAGGATCATCTTCATGTACTGGTATTTGCAGAATGGTTCAGGCTTCCCTGGTGACTCAAGGGCAAAGAATCTGCCTGCCAATGCAGGAGACATGAATTTGAATCTCAGGTCAGGAAGATCCCCTGGAGAAAGAAATGGCAACCCACTCCAGTATTTTTGCCTGAAGAATCCCACAGACAGAGAAGCCTGGCAGGCTACATACACTCCATGAGCTTGCAAGGGAGTCAGACCCAACTGAGCACCTAAACCAACACAACAGTGTCATCTTGCTCTAGGATGCAGCTTAGGGTGGTGTCATGCCAAGTCAGATCCTTCAAGCCTTTGTACTCAAGAGTGAAAACCACCACTCCAGGTGCAGGTTCATACCTGTACCATCAGCTCCAAAACCTTAAAGGAGGCATCACTTTCTGGAAACCATTTCTGTTGTGCTATGCCTTGCTTTGCACAGTTCTTATGGAAGGAAGCTGGCAAGACTCAGGGCAAAGCTGGCTCAGGTACCACCCGGTCCTCAGTCACCTCCCAGTGGGAAGTAGGTGCCAAAGTCTGTCAATTTCTTCTCCCATCAGGCTTGTTCCAAGCAAGTGATGACAGAGGCTTATCTTGCTTCAGCTCTAGCCTGGCATGTAGTCAGAGCCCTTCCCCAACCCCAGGGTTAAAGTGAAGGACTAGGGTATATTATTTTTTAAACTTAATTTTTATTTTAAAATAAAAATTGAATTGATTTACTAGAGTACATTCTTAACTTCTGGCATTGAAATATTCTGCCAATTCTTTGGTATACACCTACACTGTCTGTTAAATATTTTAAATGAAGCTATAACTCAAAGAGATTTCTCTACTCCTTCTCTGTAATTTCCCCCACACACTGCCTCCTAGTTTTCTGTTTTGCCCTCTCCAAAGGCACACACTCAATTTTAACATTTTTTTAAAAATTTGGATATAATTGCTTTACAGTTTTGTGTTAGTTTCTGCTGAACAATGAGTAAATCAGCCATATGCAAACATATGTCCCTCCCTCTGGGGCCTCCCTCCCATCCCAACCTGTTATCCCCAACTTGTAGGTCATCACAGAGCACCAAGCTGAACTTCCTGTGCTTTCTAACAGGTTCTCACTAGCTGTCTTTCTTATACATGGTAGTGCATATATGTCAGTCCCAACCTCCCAATTCATCCCACCCTCCCTTAAAGAAGAATTCTAATTTTTAAGGAAATAAACATGAACAATGTGAATCATCAAAGCCTCCTGCTTTCTTCCTTGCCCTGGCCCCCTGCCCAGCTGTCCTCCACCTCCCTACCCCCTACCCCCAACCCCTTCTACTCCTCCCCATCTGGTGATTTGCCCATTATCAGGCGTGAATACACCGATACAACCTGGATACACCAGAGGGTAAAGGGTAAGAGGGAAGCAATAAGAGTGGGTTCACTGTATAATCTTTTTGTATGTTTGACTTAAAAACAAAAGGGGGAAATGACAAGTTAAAGCTTCTAGCAATCATGTTTGAAATTATCTGTGGATTTTAAATAGGCATGATCACCATCATCCTCTAAGCAAGGTATTTAATTTCTTACTTTCTCTTTTCTCCTTAGAGACATGTCCTTCAACATCCTTTTGATGAGACTTTCCTGGGAAATCCAGGCTGGAGTTAACTCTGAAAAGAGGTATATGTGTGTCAGTTCAGTTTATTTCAGTTCAGTCGCTCAGTCATGTCCAACTCTTTGCGACCCCATGAACTGCAGCATGCCAGGCCTCCCTGCCCATCACCAACTCCCGGAGTCCACCCAAACCCATGTCCATCAAATCAGTGATGCCATCCAACCATCTCATCCTCTGTCGTCCCCTTCTCCTCCTGCCCTCAATCTTTCCCAGAGTCATAGTCTTTTCAGATGAGTCAGTTCTTTGCATCAGGTGGCGAAAGTATTGGAGTTTCAGCTTCAACATCAGTCCTTCCAATGAACACCCAGGACTGATCTCCTTTAGGATGGACTGGTTGGATCTCCTTGCAGTCCAAGGGACTCTCAAGAGTCTTCTCCAACACCACAGTTCAAAAGCATCAATTCTTCGGTGCTCAGCTTTCTTCACAGTCCAACTCTCACATCCATACATGTCCACTGGAAAAACCATAGTCTTGACTAGACGGACCTTTGCTGGCAAATGTCTCTGCTTTTTAATATGCTATCTATTTGGTCATAACTTTCTTTCCAAGGAGTAAGCGTCTTTTAATTTCATGGCTGCAATCACCATCTGCAGTGATTTCAGAGCCCAAAAAAATAAAGTCAGCCACTGTTTCCACTGTTTCCCCACCTATTTGCCATGAAGTGATGGTACAGGATGCCATGATCTTAGTTTTCTGAATGTTGAGCTTTAAGCAGTAGGCAATTATGGTGCAATGGGGTGTAATCTGGCCAGCCAAAAGAGATTTTTTTTAAAGTCTTCTTAGCTCTTGACAAGGCTGAATGAGAGCTGAATTCTTGATAATACTATCAAGATTCTAAAAGCATTCTGAATTTCCAAAAGTGCCAAATATAAAGGACTCACTTCCTCCGATCTGTGGCCTAAGATTCCTCTCTGCTTTCTTAGGCTGGCCATTGTCATGGCTGATGGATTATTGGGATAAAAAAAGAAACCTCCACAGCCCTTCAAGGCTGATAGCAAGTCACCATCTGAGGAGGAATTGGGCTTTCTTCATGAAAGAAGAGTTGAACAAATCATATCTTTGGAAAAATCTTGAGTTTTAAAATTTACTTTTCCTGCTTCAGAAGGTTCCAAGACTTTAGGATTTTTGAGTTTGTGAAATGATTGAATGCCTTGCCACACCAAACTATGCTAGACTCATTCACTACCAAAATTTTCTTTTTTGCTTTATTTCTTCAATACATTTTCAGGAGCTGGAATTCTGTTTCTCAACTCTGGATCTACATTACCTACCATTGTCTGGGAGATGGTGTGTGTTTTTCTTGACTAGAGTGTATTGAATTCCCTTCTTCATAATTCCCTTACTAAAAAAAACAAAAGGGGTGTTGAAATGATTTTGACCATCACTCAGTTAATCAGAATGTGGTAGGATTAACAGTGTTTTCAGAATTAGCTTCAGAAAAGTTTGTCAGATAAAATAACAGGATGCCCAGTTGAATCTGAAGATCAGGTAAACAATCAATATTTTTGTGTAAGTATATCACAAATACTACAAGGGATATACTTATACTAAAGTTATTTATTGTATATCTGAAATTTACATTTAACTTGTGTTCTATATTTTTATTTGCTATCTCTGGAAACCTAATTCTGTATTTGGTAAGCTATACATTAGACCAGGGGCTTCCCAGATGGCTCAGTGGTAAAAAAAAAAAAAAATCCACCTGCCAAGCAGGAAACTCAGGTTTGATCCATGGGTCAGGAAGATCCCCTGGTGAAGGAACTGACAACCCACTGCAATATTCTTGCCTGGGAAATCCCATGGACAGAGGAGCCTGCGGGCTACAGTCCCTGGGTTTGCAAAGAGTGGGACACGACTAACAGCAGCAACAGCAGCAAGTTACACCTCGGTTAGTCTCTTGATCATAGTTTTTAAACTTTTTTTTTCTAGCCAGTTCACTATGTCTCTACAAAGGTAGAAGGAAGTTTAGGGCTATAGAATACACAGGGGCTGGGACCCAGGTCATCTGCTGAGTCTGGTCCTTCACTGGTTGGTTGTCTTTGAACAAGGTACATCAGCTCTCCTAGCCTGTTTTTTAAAATTGTTATCTCTTTATTTTTGGTTGTACTGGGTCTTAGTTGCTGCCCACAAGCTTTCTCTAGTTATGACAAGCCAGGGATACTCTCTATTTGAGGTTGTGAGCTTCTCAATGTGGTGGGTTCTCTTGCTGTGGATCAGAGCACAGGCTCTAGGGCTCACAGGCTTCAGTAGTGGTGGTGCATGAGCTTGTGGAATCTTCCCAGGACAGGGATGGAACCCATGTCCCCTGCATTGGCAGGTGGGTTCTTAACCCCTGGACCACCAGGGAAGTCCCTACCCCATTTCTTCATCTACAGATTTGGGATTCGTTCTGTCTAGGTTTTCATACCCTGCTCTTTTGGCCTCCTGAAGAAGGGAGGTGGGGTTCCTGTTGCTCCCTCTGCCTCTACCCAACCTCCCTGCCCTGACCCCTGACCCGTGTCAGCTTAGACACTGCTTGGATAGAGACTGTGGGGGCTTCAATTTAAAAAACAAAAGTCACAAGCCATCAGTGCAGACATTCCCATGGATTCTCCCAGTTCTAAATATTGCAGGCATAGTCTAAGGAACACTGCAGAGAAAAGGGGAGAGTGGAGCTCAAAGGTCGGAGAAAAACTCAAAATCAAGCAAGTGCTGATGTTGACCATCAAATTCTGCCCACAAAGTCTTATTTGGTCCTCTTTTCCATGAGCTTTATTTTCCTCTTGTGGGTATAATAGAATGTGTTTCCTTTCCACTAAGTGAAATATTTTGCCAAAAGAAGGTGCTCTGGGAATGCTAATGAAGTTTTATGGAGAGGAGTTTGGGTCGAGGCTGGACAGAGAAAAGAGAATTTACAGGCTTCCCAGGGCACAGCTTAGCAGAGCCTGAGACATTTTTCCAAATGGCATTTCAGTGTCCAGGTTATTGAAGGCTTTGCTATCTCATCCACTAAGGATGTTTTCCTTCTTCTTTTGTCCACTCAATGCATTTTCAGGAGTTAGAACTCTGTTTCTCAACCTTGTATCCACATTCCAATTTCCCAGGAAGCTTTTAAACAAATAAAAAGCTTTAAAACAAAGCCAAAGCCTCATTGCTAGGGGATGTGATTTGATTGGTTCAAGGTGAGGTCTAGGCATTTTTGGGGGTTTAGCCACATCTGACTTTTGTGACCCCATGGACTGTAGCCTGCCAAGCTCCTCTGTCCATGGGATTTCCCAGAAAAGAACACTGGAGTGGGCTGCCATTCCCTTCTCCAAGGGATCTTCCTGACCCAGGGATCGAACCCCAGTCTCCGGCACTGCAGGCACATTCTTTACCAACTGAGACACCAGGGAAGCGCCGAAGCTTCAATGTCCTTTTAAAGCAGTCCCAGCTGAGAGCGCCTAGGAGGCCTGCGGATATATCGTGGATGCCGAAGAGACACTGCCCACCTGCTCAACGTGCCCCATGGGAACCATCCACTAGCCCTTCCCCACTGAGATGGAGGAAAATGGCTTCTACTCAACACCAAGGCCAGCTGCGACAATGGGTGGGTTCCATCCCTCTTCCTGTATATCATCATGCTTTCTTCCCTGGTCATTCCATCTACACTGATACCCAATCAGCATGGGTTTGATCCCCTGTCAAATTTCAACTGCTGCCCGAGTTCTCTGCTGTCTCTTAGTTTCAAGCTCAAGAGTTATCCAAACTTCAGTTTATGTATCTTAACCTCCCAGCCTCTTTTTTAGTTTTTATTTTGTGTTTCATACCCACAAAAGAATAGATGCAATACATGTGCAATGGATGAGGCCTGTAATGAAACAAATATTTATGATCTTGCCTCCAAATATAAGGTTGTAATATTATGACCCCAAGGTTGCTTCCCCTTGCAAAATATTTTGAAAGAAGTTGAAGAGGTACAAAAAAATAATCTATAATATTGTGCCAGAAAAAGAGATATGAAGAATAACAAGAAAGTAAGTATTCATGAATCTGCTGTCCTCTGAGCTCCTATTTGTGTGTCCAACAGTCTCTTTGACATCTCAGTTGGATATCTAATTTATTATAATATTAGCATGTGAAAAAAATAATTCTTTCTTTTCCTTACCAGCTTCCCTGATGGCTCAGCAGTAAAGAATCTGTTTGCAATGCAGGAGACACAGGAGACCCGGGTTCAATCCCTGGGTTGGGAAGATCCCCTGGAGGAGGGAATGGCTATCCACTGCAGTACTCTTGCCTGGAGAATCCCGTGGACAAAGGAGCCTAGCAGGCTGCAGCCCACGGGGTCGCAAAGAGTTGGACACGACTGAGCGACTGAGTAATGAGTGCCTCACTCCAAGTCTTTCCTCTCTCAGGAAATGGCAATTGCAGTCTGCCACTTAATTAAGCCAAAATCCTTGGAGCCATTCTCAAATCCTCTTTTTTCCTCTCCGTGGCAGATATATTACGGCTATGGTGGATCCTGTGAGCTCAATCTTTGGATTCTGTTCTGATTTGCCCATTTCTCACTTCCTCCACAATCATTCTAGTGAAAGCATCTTTCTGTCTTGCCTGGATCCTGTAAGAGTAGCCCTTTTGGTCTCTTTTCCCCCTCCTCACTTGCCCTCTCCCCATTCCCACCCTAGTTAATTCTCTACACCCCAGAGAGAACGATCACTTAAAAGTATCTATCAGATAAGGCTCTCTCCTTCTCTAAGCCCTCCAGTGGCTTCCCATCACCCTACAATTCACATCCAAGGTGCTACAGAACATGGAATCAGGCTCCCTTATCAACTCCATGCCCAACTCACTTTTTTTACCCACTCCACCCCAGCCATTCTGGCTTCTCTTCCTCAAATGCCAAACACGTTCCCATCTCAGTACCTTTGCATTTATCATTCTTTTCCCTTCAACATCAATGTCTACTCCCTAACCTCTGTCAGATTTCTATTTAAATATCTCCTTTTCAGAGAGCTCTGCCCTGACTGTCTTGTCTATAGTAATACATCCCGATATAAGCATTTTCAATATTGTTGTGTTCTAGGCTCCTATACCAGTGTCTGGTACCTAGTATGTGCTTATTAAATATTCATCGAATGAATGAAAGTTGCATGTTTCTTGCTGTTAAGGTTTTACAATGGACTTGGGGAAAGGAGTTACACATTCATTTTATTAGTACTGATTAAGAATTTTGCTTTAAAGCAACATTACAACCGATTCACACAGAAAAGAGGAATTCATCACAAATGTAGGACTATATCATAGAAATAGCATTTTGAAGTGTCTCTGATAAATAGGGTAAATCTGGACTTGCTTTGAGTTTTAAAACAAATTGAATATAAAATTGTAATTTCTTCATATATAGTTCCATTGATAGACTTTGATTTATCCCTCTCATTTTTTTAAAATTTTCTTATCTATTATTTCTTTTTTTCCTTTCCTATATTTTAAAAGACTCTCAGGATTTCCCTGGTGGTCCAGAGGTTAAACATCCTCCTTCCGATGCTTGGGATATGACTTTGATCCCTGGTTGGGGAACTGAGATCTCACAGGCCACAACTACTGAGCCTATGTGCTCTGGAGCCTGCACGCCACAGCTGGAGAGGAGCCCACCCACCACAGTGAAGAGCCCAAGTACCCCACCTAAGACCTGACAAAAAGTAAATAAATATCCTTCAAAAGTTTTCCATCCATAGTTTCATCTTCCACTCCCCTGCACACACAAGTTGTTTGGAAGATATATTTTCTATTTCTAATAGTGTTACCTTTTAAGCACACAAATTTAGAAGCAATATTTTTTCAATAGCTAGGTAATGCACTATCTACATCCTATTAATATGAAAAGAAAAGCATTGTAACATGATCTAATTTACCTTATCCCTCTCTTCTTTTGCTATTTCTTCTATGATGTTACCTGTGATTTTTTTAAAGTTTTTTTTTTTTGTGTGGACCATTTTTAAATTCTTTATTGAATTTGTTGCAATATTTCTTCTGTTTTTATTTTATGTTTTTGTTTTATGACCACAAGGCACTTGGGGTCTTAGTTCCCTGACCAAGAATCAAACCAACACCCTCTGCATTGCAAGGTGAAGTCTTAACCACTGGACCACCAGGGAATTCCTTGTCTGTGATTTTAATGTCATCCTGTGCTTGATTTGTTTTTACTTAATGATTGCTACTGATGCTAACTTTGTCTATTTATTACTATTTCTTATATCTTATAGCTTCTTCTTTCTTGAAAACATTTGTTTGACTACAGTATGTTTTCCAATAACTTTTCAGAGAGAATTTCTGGTCAATAAACTTTATTCTTTCTGTGTGCAGTGTCATGCTTGTTTCAGCCATGACCTGACTAATTTAGCTGGTTATAGAATTCTAGGTTCAAAGTCTTTCTCCTCAGACCTTTGGATTGATTTCTCCCATCACAGAGTTACCTGGGATATCTGGTACCCTTCTGACTGCCATCCTTCTGTAGGTGAGACTTATCTCATTAACCACTTTACAGCACTCATTCCACCTCTCTTCTTCCCAACACCTAGGTTTTCTTTCACATCTTCACCTCCGTGCCTCTTACTCCATGTGCTATGGACAAAGATGACCCTCCCCACGCCCCACAGCTCCAGGGTCCTAGGTAGGCTTAAGCCAGTGATCACAGTGCCTTCCTGCAGACTTTTCATTGGTCCAGGTGTGGGGATATGTCTTTTTTTTTTTTTTTTTTTTGACTGCACTGGGCCTTCACTGCTCTGCTTGGGCTTTCTCTAGTTGCAGTGAGTGGGGACTACTGTCTGGTTGTGGTGTGTGGATTCCTCATTGCAATGACTTCTCTTATTGCACTGGCTCATTAGCTGTGGTGCACAGGCTTAGCTGCCCCACGGCATGTGGAGATCTTCCTGGACCAGGAATCAAACCCATGTCCCCTGCATTAGCAGGTGGATTCTTAACCACTGGACCACCAGGGAAGTCTGGGAGCATATGCATCAAAGAAACCTGCTAAGCCTAATCTTGGTTAGAATCCTGAGGTTCTAAAGCAAAAGCTTGCTCTCTCTCTCCCTTTGTATAAACAAAGAAGCATGTAGCTCCATCTGAGATTGGCAGTCAGTACAATAAGCCAGTCTTAGAAAAGAATTAAGTCTGTGTATAACAGAACAGAGATGAAAAGAAAGGGGCTCTCTGGTGACATTATTGAGCTACTAAATCGACCAGCCTTTGAAAGCTGTCCCATTACTGGGCTTTCCTCAGAGGTGATAATGCAACCTCTTTATTCCTTAAGCCTGTTTGTGCTTTCTACAATTTTTCACTAGATAAAACAAACAATGTGTTCTAAGAAGTAACTCATGTTCTTCTTTATGGAATTTTTAGAAATATCTCCTGTACCCTCTGTATTCTGAAATACCATCACATAATGATTAGATCTCTTTCTTTCAGCTAGAATGTTGTTTTTTTATTCTCATGACTCATTTATTTTTTTAGTCATTAACAAGTTTTCATTAAACATTATGTACCAGGTAGTTTTATAACACACAGAGGGTACAGCGGTGCATATAACAAACTCCACATTTTCATGGGGAGACTATATACAATAGATACAGTGTATAATATATATAATAAAATTTCAATTATTCCTAAGTACTGTGAATTGAAATAAAGCAAGGTATGAAAATATATTGTGACTAGGCAAGGGATGTTGCCACTTGAGTGGTTAGAGAAGACTTCTCCTGAGAAGTGACATTTGAGTAGAGATGTTAATAACTTGAGGGGTCATTTCACAAGTCTGAAAATAGTGGTCTTGGTAGAGTAATTAGCAAGGTTTCGAGGCTGAAATCAGTTTTGTACGTTTAAGAAAGGAAAAGAGAACCAGTGTGATCAGAGCAAAGAGGATGGAGAGAAAGTGGTAGGAGAGGTAGTCAATGGCTAACCAGAGGTCATATCACTGAGGGCTCATAAACCATAGTGATGAGTTTAAATGTTAACACGAGCATCATGGAAAGCTATAGGTGTAGACGGGAGTGAATGAACAGGGAAGTAACAATCTAATTTTATATAAATTCTGTCAACTATGTAAAGAACTGACTATGTACAGTACTTAACACTTAGTAGGAAGAGTTTGGTAGTTGCTCAGTTGTGTCCAACTCTATGTGACCATGGACTATAGCCCACCAGGCTCCTCCGTGATTCTCCAGGCAAGAATACTGAAGTGGCTTACCATTTCCTACTCCAGGGAATTTTCCTGATGCAGGGATTGAACCTGCATTTCCTGCATTGCAGGCCGATTCTTTACCATCGGAGCCACCAGCGACTTCAGTAGGAAGAGTGGAAGCAAGAAACTGTCGGGAAGCTACTGCAGGTGGAAAATGTTGGGTTTGACTTGGGTGAGAGTGGCGGAGGTCACATGTAACTGAGCCTGGATTCATTTGAAGCAGAGCTCACATGATTTGCTGTGGCTAGTAAACATTGTGTGAGATGTGAACCTGACACGTGAAGGGAAGAGACAAAGTAAGGACGACTTTAGGAGCTTTGGTCTGAGCAAATGAGATGAAGCAATCAATATCTACTGAGACGGGGAGGTCCCTGGAGGGGAGGCGTGGTATAGGAGGTGATTCAGAGACAGATTTCAGATGTATTATTTCACCTCTATGCAGAGGTGTTATATAGGCTATTGAATGTGTGAGGCTTGGTTTCAAAAGAGACATTCGGCCTAGAGATACAAGTTTGGGAGTCACCAGCATACAGGTGGTATTTAAAGCCATCAGACTGAATCATACCATTGAAAGGGTGACTGTGAATACAAGAAGTCCCAGAGCTGAAGCCTGCAACATCTAGAGCTCATAAAAAAATGAAGCAAAACAGAGAGTGTTCAAGAGTGGCTGGTGGGAGACACTTGAGTCAGTGAATATGTACAAGTCATTCAAGGAGATTCTATAAAGAGCAGAGAAATGGGGATGGATGGAGGGATCTCAGAAGAGTTCTTGATTTTCTTAAGATGGAGGACATTACAGAATGCTTGATGCTAATTTAGGTCTCTCTCTCGCTCCTAAAAATTATTTTCTGTTTATGGAACAAATGAGGAAATGTTGATCAGATGGTACAGAGATGCAGTTACATAACATAAATAAATCTAGAGAATCAATGTACAGCATGATGAATCTAATTAATAATACCATAATGAACATAGGAAATTTGCTAAGAGAATTGATTTCAGGCTCTCTCCTCACACATAAAAAGTGGTATAACTATGTGAAGACATGTTAACTGGCTTGACTGTACTAATCGTTTCACTGTGTGTATACACATCAAGTCATTATGTTGTACAGTTTATTTATTTACTTATTTGCGTGCACCCTTCCAGTTTTATACTTTATTGGATAAACAACATTTTATTGTCTCGTTCTATGCCCCTATTGACAGCTATTTACATAATTCTAAAGTTTTCATTATTTTTTAAATTTAAATTATTTATTTATTTTACTTTACAACATTGTATTGGTTTTGCCATACATTGACTTGAATCTGCTATGGGTGTACATGTGTTCCCCATCCAGAACGCCCCTCCCAACTCCCTCACCATCCCACCCCTCTGGGTCATCCCAGTGCATCAGCCCCGAGCATCCTGTATCATGCATTGAACCTGGACTGGTGATTCATTTCATATATGATAATTTACATGTTTCATTGCCATTCTCCCATATCATCCCACCCTCATCCTCTCCCACAGAGTCCAAAAGACTGTTCAACACATCTGTGTCTCTCTTGCTATCTCGCATACAGGGTTATCGTTACCATCTTTCTAAATTCCATACATATGCGTTAGTATACTGTGTTGGTGCTTTTCTTTCTGGCTTACTTCACTCTGTATAATAGGTTCCAGTTTCATCCACCTCATTAGAACTAATTCAAATGTATTCTTTTTAATGGCTGAATAATATTCTAGTGTGTATATGTACCACAGCTTTCTTACCCATTCATCTGCTGATGGGCATCTAGGTTGCTTCCGTGTCCTGGCTATTATAAACAGTGCTGTGATGAACATTGGGGTACTCGTGTCTCTTTCAATTCTGGTTTCCTCAGTGTGTATGCCCAGCAGCGGGATTGCTGGGTCATATGGCAGTTCTATTTCCAGTTTTTTAAGGAATCTCCACACTGTTCTCCATAGTGGCTGTACTAGTTTGCATTCCCATCAACTGTGTAAGAGGGCTCCCTTTTCTCCACACCCTCTCCAGCATTTATTGCTTGTAGACTTTTGGATAGCAGCCATTCTGACTGGCGTGTAATGGTACCTCATTGTGGTTTTGATTTGCATTTCTCTGATAATGGGTGATGTTGAGCATCTTTTTATGTGTTTGTTAGCCATCTGTATGTCTTCTTTGGAGAAATGTCTGTCTAGTTCTTTGGCCCACTTTTTGATTGGGTCTTTTATTTTTCTGGAATTGAGCTGCAGGGGTTGCTTGTATATTTTTGAGATTAATTCTTTGTCCGTTGCTTCATTTGCTATTATTTTCTCCTATTCTGAAGGTTGTCT
Source organism: Odocoileus virginianus (assembly GCF_023699985.2). Taxonomy (NCBI): domain Eukaryota; kingdom Metazoa; phylum Chordata; class Mammalia; order Artiodactyla; family Cervidae; genus Odocoileus; species Odocoileus virginianus. The sequence continues at coordinate 82,473,891 of NC_069680.1, read as the reverse complement.
TTTCACTTTGCTTATAGTTTCCTTTGTTGTGCAGAAGCTTTTAATTTTAATTAGGCCCCACTTGTTTATTTTTGTTTTTATTTCCAATATTCTGGGAGGTGGATTATCGAGGATCCTGCTGTGGTTTATGTCAGAGACTGTTTTGCCTATGTTTTCTTCTGGGAGTTTTATAGTTTCTGGTCTTAGGTTTAGATCTTTAATCCATTTTTGAGTTTATTTTTGTGTATGGTGTTAGAAATTGTTCTAGTTTCATTCTTTTACAAGTGGTTGACCAGTTTTCCTAGCACGACTTGTTAAAGAGATTATCTTTTCTCCATTGTTTATTCTTGCCTCCTTTGTCAAAGATAAGGTGTCCATAGGTGCGTGGATTTATCTCTGGGCTTTCTATTTTGTTCCATTGGTCTATATTTCTGTCTTTATGCCAGTACCACACTGTCTTGACTGTGGCTTTGTAGTAGAGACTGAAGTCGGACAGGTTGATTCCTCCAGTTCCATTCTTCTTTCTCAAGATTGCTTTGGCTATTCGAGGTTTTTTGTATTTCCATACAAATTGTGAAATTATTTGTTCTAGTTCTGTGAATACCGTTGGTAGCTTGATAGGGATTGCATTGAACCTATAGATTGCTTTGCGTAGTATACTCATTTTCACTGTATTGATTATTCTAATCCATGAGCATGGTATATTTCTCCATCTATTTGTGTCCTCTTTGATTTCTTTCATCAGTGTTTTATAGTTTTCTATGTATAGGTCTTTCGTTACTTTAGGTAGATTTATTCCTAAGTATTTTATTCTCTTCTTTGCAATGGTGAATGGAATTGTTTCCTTAATTTCTCTTTCTGATTTTTCATTGTTAATATATAGGAATGCAAGGGATTTCTGTGTGTTAATTTTATATCCTGCAACCTTACTGTATTCATTGATTAGCTCTAGAAATTTTCTGGTGGAGTCTTTAGAGTTTTCTATTTAGAGGATCATATCATCTGCAAACAGTGAGAGTTTTACTTCTTTTCCAGTCTGGATTCCTTTTATTTCTTCTTCTGCTCTGATTGCTGTGGCCAAAACTTCCAAAACTATATTGAATAGTAGTGGTGAGAGTGAGTACACTTGTCTTGTTCCTGACTTTAGGGGAAATGCTTTCAATTTTTCACCATTGAGGATAGTGTTTGCTAAGGGTTTGTCATATATAGCTTTTATTATGTTGAGGTATAGTCCTTCTAGTTCTGCTTTCTGGAGGGTTTTTTTTTATCATAAATGGATGTTGAATTTTGTAAAAGGCTTTCTCTGCATCTTTTGAGATAACCACATGGCTTTTATTTGTCAATTTGTTAATGTGGTGTATTACATTGATTGATTTGCAAATATTGAAGAATCCTTGCATCCCTGGGATAAAGCCCACTTGGTCATGATGTATGATCTTTTTAATATGTTGTTGTATTCTGTTTACTAGAATTTTGTTCAGGATTTTTGCATCTATGTTCATCAGTGATATTGGCCTATAGTTTTCTTTTCTTTTCTTTTCTTTTTTTTTTGTGGCAACTTTGTCAGGTTTTGGTATTAAGGTGATGGTGGCCTCATAGAATGAGTTTGGAAGCTTACCTTCCTCTGCAATTTTCTGGAAGAGTTTGAGTGGGATAGGTGTTAGTTCTTCTCTAAATTTTTGGTAGAATTCAGCTGTGAAGCCGTCTGGTCCTGAGCTTTTGTTTGTTGGAAGATTTCTGATTATAGTTTCAATTTCCATGCTTGTAATGGGTCTGTTGAGATTTTCTGTTTCTTCCTGGTTCAATTTTGAAAAGTTGTACTTTTCTAAGAATTTGTCCATTTCTTTCAAGTTGTCTATTTTATTTGCATATAGATGCTGATAATAGTGTTTTATGATCCTTTGTATTTCTGTGTTGTACACTTTAAATATATACAATTTTTATTTTTAAAACTGACAACTGTTTGCCTCTTAGACAATGAGCATAGAAAATGATTTCCTTCCTTCAATTCTGTTTTCTCAACCTGCATTCAACATCTATCCTCCATGTCTCCAAACTTTCTATTATGATTTGCTTATTTTGGGGTAGTTTTGCCCAACATTCAAAGAGACTTTCTACTTCCATTTTCCAGTTCACTACTTCACTCTTTGTATTTGTTATTTGACTTTTCACATCATGTATTAAAGTGATTTTTTTTTTTTAAATCATGCTTATATATTTTTTCTTTCTAAGTTGAAAAAAAATTGTTCTTGTTTTTTGATGTGAAAACCTTTTGAGACTGTTAATTATATGTTTATATCTTCCTCAGTTGTCCTAAAAACTCGGGCTTTTTGCTATTTCTTAATTTCATTATATGTCCCTCCCATTTGTGTCCTCTTCACATATTTGGTGACTTTTAAGTGCTTGCTAATTTTTCTGTTCCTGCACTTTCAGATAGTGTCCAGTTCTACAGGTAGAGAGCTTGGAAGGCATCACCCCAATTTTTTTTCTCTTTTCTTTCTTTTATTTTCCTCAATGCAGCTTCAGGTAGAATTCTTAGAAACATCTTTATAACAACAGTTCTTAAACAATTTTCCATATGCTTTACAGAATGCATAGAACTTTAATTTGCTGATATAAAACTATCTTCAAAGGAGCTTGCAAACAACATTCTTAGAAACATCTTTATAACAAAAGTTTACCACTCCAATTTTTGCAACAAGAGAAAATCTAAACAAACTGAGAAAAAAATAGCTCTTTTAAGGTTCCTCAAAGAAGTGTGGTCACAGGGCAAATGACTTTTTTTGGGGGGGCGGGGGGAGAAGTGGATGAGAAGTGGATGCTGAGAATCACAACTTACCAGGAGCAAAAACTCAGGAACAGAAGCCTGCCAGGAGCCAGCACTAGTAGGAAAACTTAAACTTTAATTGATATTTGCAAGAGGCTCAGTGTGAACAAATTTGAGCTTTCAAAACTCCAACAGCTCAGTCTTAGAAGGGCCCCTCCACTTTTGTGGGTTTTACCTCCAGGAGCTCCATCAAGTTCTCTCTGTGAAGATCTTGGGAAAATTCCTGTTTGCTTTCCGCAGGGGAGAAGGAAAGAAGGCATTTTGAAATCTACTAGAACATTTAAAAAAATATTCTATTTATATTTGGCTATGCCATGCCTTAGTTTTGGCATGCAGGGTCTTTAGTTGCACCATTTGAACTCTTAGTTGTGGCATGTGGGATCTAGTTCCTCAGTCAGGGATTGAACTCTGGCCCCCTGCACTGGGAGTGCAGAGTCTTAGCCACTGGACCACCAGGAAGTCCAAAATATAAGAGAAGAGTTTGTTCTTAGCAAAGGCTCCCCTCAAAGGAAACTCATTTGCCAGAGCCTGACTGACCTGGGGAAAGGGAAATACCTAATCCTAGACTGCTCTATCCTTTGAAACAGGGAAAGGGAAATAACCAACTCTAGCCCTTTCTAGCCTCCACAATAGGGGAGAAATTGAATGTGTTAGTTCTCAGTCATGTCTGACTCTTTGCCACCCCATGGACTGTAGCCCACCAGGCTCCTCTGTCCATGGGATTGTGCAGGCAAGAATACTGGACTGGGTTGCCATTTCCTTCTCCAGGGGGTCTTCCCAACTCAGGGATCCAGCCCAGGTCTCCCTCACTGTGGGCAGATACTTTACCATCTGAGCCACTTCAAACCCTTAAACTACGGACCAAAAAGATCCCAAGGGCAGTCGTCCCTAGCTGGGCTCAAACCTCCAACCTTTCAGTGGATAGCCGAGAGCACTTGCTGATTGCACCACAGAGACTCAACACACCCGAATCTGTCTCCAGTGGACCCTTCCTGTCTCACCTAAGGCGGGGAGAAGAAAGCTGAGGAGCATCTGTGATGATCTCAAGCCCTGGGACCCAGGCCCAGAAAAGACTGAGATCCAGTGGTAAGGTGGTAGAATGCTTCCCCTCCCCCAATGCCCTGCTGCCACAGCAATGGAGCTTCTCTGTATAAGAACAGTGGATTACAGTTCAAAGAATCGCAAGGCTGAAATCCAGCATCAGACAGGAAAGAGCAGCCACCACCGCAGATCCCATAGACATTAACAAGACAGTAAAAGAATGTCACGAACCACTGTATCCTCACAAATTTAATAACTTAGATAAAATGAACTGATTCCTTGAACACAATATATTGAAACTCACACAAGGAGAGAGATGATTCCTGCTCAGCTGTGTATGTGTGTGTGTTGGCTGGGGTGGGGGCAGGGCCAGGAATAGCAGGGTTTGCCGATGGCTTCTCTTCATTGCCTGGTGATTCCTGTCTCCTCTCTAGAGTCATCACCTGGACCATTTCCTGCCTCTCTGGCTCCAGGGTATTTGCCCATAAATGAATCTGAGGCACAGGCTGCTGAGGCCACAGGTCAGAACAGGCAGAGGGGGAGGTGGCTTCTCCAGGAGCTCTCATTGATTGACCTCACTCTCTGCAGGCTTTGCTGCTCCACTTGGTCGACCAGAGCTCTTGCAGATGTTCTCACTTGGGTATGTTTGGATTCTAACCTCTCTAAATATTTCTTCAGCAATCTTATCTGGTTTCTATTTTGTTTTAATTGTCGAATATTTCTGACTTACTCATGACACACTTTCTTTTTTATCACCCTTCACAATAGTTTTTGTTTTCTTTTTGTAGATCTCTTTTGTCATTTAAAAAAATTTCAGGTGGTACCAGTGACACATACATATCTGAGTCTGCTGGTTTTATCCAATCTTATATCTATTTGCTGAAAAAAAAAGTATCCTTGATGCAAGTAGAACACTTGGATTGTGATTTAGTAATTTTAGTAATTTCTAAATAAGTTGTGATTTAGTAATTTAGTAATTTCTTAATAAGCAGCCTATATTTTAATGGAAACTTCTATTGATTTTCCATAAAAGTTCAAGTTTTTGCATACTGGTTAAATATTCTTTGGGACTCTTCAACTACCTCAGTTCATGAACTGCTTTAAAATCCCTGCTTCTTTTAGGGGTGAACAGTAGTCACACTTCCCCAGCTGCTTGTTTCAGGATTACTCATACATTTTTTTCCTTTTAAACACACATCCAATTTCCAAAATAATTAGTCACAACTATTTTTCCTCTCTCCATATGCCTGTGTGTAATGAGGTCCTCAAAAGGAAATAATCACATACATAAAATGCTTATTGTCATTGTTTTCCTATTATCACAGTTTAAAAATATTTGTTGCCTAAGAAAACACAACTCTCTGCTTTTGTCTCAATCTGTGCTTTTCAAGGTTAAAATACATATACAGTTGACTCTTGAACAATAAAGGTTTGAAATATGTGCTTTGAAGTATGTCCACTTACATTCAGGATTTTAAAAATAATGCAGTACTATACAACCTGGGGTTGGTTGAATCTATGGGTGCAGAACTACTGATATAAAGGAACCTCATATACAGAGGGCTGACTATACACAGATTTTCCAACTGATCAAAGGGTTTGCACCCCTAACCTCTGTGTTGTTCAAGAACACAAAGATTTGAGATTTTTGTAATGCAATAAGGGCATTTTTCTAGGAGACACACATGGTCATTAACCTGTATTGCCATCCCACTCTTAAGGAGATCTCCATGGCAAGAAGAAGGAGAAGGGGTTTCCCAATGTGCATCCAAAGAAGCTGAAATCATTGTGTTATTTTTCTTACACTTGGCTAATTGCTGTCTTAAAGTTAACAACTGGGCATAGTGTAATAGCAGATAGATCATGGAACAGTGAATTTGTCAAGCAAATGTGCTTAAACCTGGTGAGGAAACATGGTGTTGTGTACATCTGTAGTGATATCAGCTTATTGGAAAGCCATGGCTTTCATTTATCATTGGAACCACATTGAAAAGGCATGGTAACGTGGGTTTGGGTCACAGCTTCTGCTCACTGGGCTGCTAAACCAAGGTCAGGGCACACTTGCACCTGTGAGTCACCCTCACCTCCCTACTCTCCACCCTGTGCCTCTGGTCACAGTAGAAGCTTTCTGCTCTCAAATACTTTGTCAATGACCTATGCAATCAAAGAACCCTGACTCCACATCTGTATATCCAATTTCGATGAGCTCTTCAGATGAACAATGCTTTTATTGTTCAGCTAAAGCTGCTTTTATTCCAATAGTAATTGGAATGAGGCATACAATAACTTTCCCTTCCATAGAATGCTTGGCAGGATTTCGTCAAATTTTCTTTTTAATACATTTTTATGTATTTATTTATTTCTGGCTGCACTGGTCTTGGTTGCTACATAGGCTTTCTCTAGTTGTCGAGAGTTGGGGCTACTCTCTAGTTACGGTGCGTGGGCTTCTCACTGAGGTGGCCTCTCTTGTTGTGGAACACAGGCTCTAGGGCACAAGGGTTCACTGTTGGGACTCACAGGCTTAGTTGCCCCATGGCATGTGAAATCTTCCCTGAACAGAGAATTGAACCCATGTCCCCTGCACTGGCAGGAAGACTCTTAACCACTGGGCTACCAGAGAAGTCTCAGGATTTGGGCAGATTTTAACTAGGGTCTTCCATGATGCCACAGATCCATCCAGGTGGCAGGCTGGGGAAAAGGTGATGTGAACTGCATTGTCATCTGAATGCAAACTTGGAACAGAGGCACCAAATTTGTTTAATGCGGTTGTCAGAGTGGCAAATGTTATAAGAAGGAAGCATAAAATATCACCAAGAAGTGTTTCTGAGGGTGTCTGAAGCCAGTGTCAAGATCTTTTTCTAGCAATCAATTTTCAGTTACTTTTTAATTTAAATGTATAGGATACCCAATGTTCATTCATAACTAAGCCAAGACACCAAGGATCCAGGTGCAGAACTTGACACTGGGAAGTTTCCAATTGCAGAAATGCTTTTCTGCCCAGAACTGAGGTTTTTGTCCCCGAGGAGAGGATGAGATGATCCAGGTCTGGGCTATACATTAAATTTAATTCAACAAATATTTATTTGTTGGATTAAAGTCCCCGCCTTGTACCAGGCATGATGTGAAACATTGAGGATATATCAGCAAACACAACAGACAAAATCCTTGCTCTCATGGAGGTTATATTTCTGTGGCTAAACTATTGTAAATAAGAGACCTTTGCTGGGAGGTTGTTGGAGTTTTTGAAAGGCAGCAAGGAGTTCCCTGTAACTGCTGATCAGTGAGCCATGCCTAAAGAGAGGAAATAATATCGGAGAGAGCAGAAGGCTTGGGGGCTATGGTAAGGTTCTTCAGTTTTTCACTCTGAGGCAAAAACCATTGGAGATTTCCAAGCAGCGGAGTAATGTAATATGACTTTATTATAATAGTATTATTCTGAATGCTGAGTTGGTGATGAACTCTAAGGAGTGGAGGGTAAGGATAAAATCAGGGAGAGTGATTAGTAGATTATTGGATCGTGCAGAAAGGAGGCCATCGTGGCTCAGAGATGGCTGGGAAGTTAGTAGTAGAAATTGTAAGAAAGTAGCACTAATCTGACTTCTTGATGGTTTGGTTGTGGGGTGTGAGGGAAAGACAGGTTTCAAGAATGACTTCAAGGGTTTTGGCCTGAGTCAGTAGGAGGGTGAATCAGCTCTTAATTGAGAGGGAAAGACTGTAGGAAGTAAATTTCATGATGGGGAAGATTGGGAATTTGATCTATTTCTATATATGCTAGTCTTGAGATACCCATTAGACATTCATGGGAAGATGGCTGTTGGAGAGGTTTGGGCTTGAGATATGTATGTCAGAATGTCAGATGGGTGAGAAAATCACTTCTCTCTTTCACTCCTTTCAGAAGGGAAATTATACTTTTCTCCTCAAGTTCTTAAATCTATATACCATGCTTTCCAGCACCACCACCAGGCTGCCCCCAGGCTGAAAGCTCACCTGTTCTATGATTTAGAAGAGTTATCAAGTTTTGTTATGATGTTTTGTCCATCCTAAGTACTGGGTGTTCTGCATTTCCTGTAGTCAAGATGAGCATCTAATCAATGGATGGATCTACTATGCATGGATCCCTGAATTGTTATTCAATTTGCTTGAGCAGTAGCAACAAGCAGACAACTTCTCCTTTGTGGCTTAAGAAGCAGAGAAGGAGGGAATCTAGCAGAGACATATGGCGTTATTTAATTGTAGGTCTCCTGATGGAAACATTGACCCTACAGCATAAAACATAGTATCTACTTCAAGGTGAACTTGCCAGAGTTGAATGAAACAATGTATATGAGTGTGTCTTGTGAATCATTGCACAAATGTGAGGAAGATAGCATAGCTTAAGAGAATGCATTTCCTTTTACCGATAGTCTTAGAAATAAAATTATTGGATCAAGGCTCTCAAAACTATTTAGTTGCAGTGAAATTCCATAGGCAACATCTCCTGACTTTTAGTTCCATGCTCCTTCTCCTTCCAATTTTCAAATGAAAAATTTAAACACACACAACAGTCCTTGTGTCTTTTTTTTTTTAATTAGTTGGAGGCTAATTACTTTACAATATTGTAGTGGTTTTTGTCATACATTGACATGAATCAGCCATGGATATACATGTATTCCCCATCCCGATCCCCCCTCCCATCTCCGTCTCCACCCGATCCCTCTGGGTCTTCCCAGGGCACCAGGTCCGAGCACTTGTCTCATACATCCAACCTGGGCTGGTGATCTGTTTCACCCTAGATAATATACATGTTTCAATGCTGTTCTCTTGAAACATCCCACCCTTGCCTTCTCCCACAGAGTCCAAAAGTCCTTGTGTCTTACTTAGAGCAAGGTTCAATGCACATTGCTTCACTGCACGGTACAAAGGAGTAGCTGGTAATCAGAGCAAAGAATTCGCATCACATTTTGAAGAAAGTTAAGTCAATTTGCCAAGTAGACAGCTGGCATATTAAAATAAGTATATGAGTAAAAAGTGTCAAATGAGTGTTTTTGATTGCCAAAGAGGTTTGAAGATGTTTGGAAAGATGCTATGATGACACAGTGCTGCTCAAAGTAAACTTGTGTTCATTCTTACACTGCAACACATAGCAAAACCTTGACTGGTTCAATTGTCCTATGAACTTTTTTTTTTCATATTCTACTTTTTTATTGAAGTATAGTTGATTTACAATGTTATGCCATTCTCTGTTGCACAGCAAAGTGACTTAGTTACGTACATATATACACTGCTTTTATATTCTTTTCTATTATGATTTATCACAAGATACCGAATATAGTCTCCTCTGCTACACATTAGAATCATGTCATTTACGTATTCTAAATGTAATCTACCAACCCCAAACTTGCAGTGCATCTCTTTCCCTTCCTTTCCCCATCCCTAGACAACCATGAGTCTGGTCTTTAAGATTATATTCTACTTTTAAACAAGCTTGATGTGTCAAAGTCTGAATTTATATTATGGCTGATTTATCCTTATATAAATTCTTTCTTTTGCTAAAGTATTTGCATTACGTTTCCTTGAAATAGCAAAGTCTTGCAATCTAATGAAAATAGACATTTTCTGTCAACCAAGTATAGTTGATTATATCTTCAAAATGTGTCCTGAATCCATTTGTTTTTCTTCATCTTCCTCCAGTAGTCAGTGTCCTATGAACTTTAACAGTGATGCCCAAAGCAATACAAGTAAATAAAGATGCAGACCAACCATATAGGAAAAGTTCAGTTGTATGTAAAATACACCAGAATGTGGTTGTGGAAAGAATACTGCCACTAGAGTTCAAAACTTGGTTCTAGAACTAAGTTCTCATCCTGAGCAGGTGAGTTACTTGAGACTCCACTAGTACCAACTGCAGAAAATATGAGTTGCGTAAGGTGAATATACAAAGCTTGAGCATTCTGTGATGCTCTGGGGACAAAGAAACATTGTGTTTCATCAGGGGTAATGGTGAAAAAATGTGGATATAGATTGTGTGATGGTTGATTTGTGTCAACTTGACGGATATGAGGTGCCCAGATTCAGCCAAACATTATTCTGGGTGTTTCTGTGAACACATTTTTGGATGAGTTTAGCACTTAAATTAGTACACTCAGTAAGGCAGATTGCCCCCCATAATGTGGGTAGCAGGCCTTGTCCAATCAGTTGAAGGCCTGTGTAAAACAAAGGGCTAACCCTCCTCCTCGTAAGGGAGACTTCTTCAGCCTGACAGCCTTTGGATTCAAACTGGTCACCTGCTCTGCACATTTTAGAGTTACCAGCCTCCAAAATTGCATGAACCTCTTCTTTTAATGTGTCTTTCACAAACTCTTGAGGAAATGCCCAGAGATGAAGCAAAAGATTTTTAGTTAATTATTTTTGAACATGATCTGAAAGCTAAAATTAAATTGACAATAGAAAATGACAATGTCTTAGAGATTCCAGAAAATATGTGCGGCAAAATTGTTAAATGATTCAATGTTCATTTGTTTCCTTGACATAATATATTGTTTATGTAGATTTTACTCTCTACCATCAAATAGTCCAGGAGAATCATTATGTAAAAGCTGAGGCATCTGAGAGATTTTATGCAATAGAAAAACACCGCGCTATGGCCCACTGATTCGCTTCCGTCTCCTGATAATTCAAAACTGAGTGAAAGGAAAAAACAAAACACCAAACTGATTTCACTTCAGCTTAATTGACCACATTTTAACCAGAGTTTGCCCCAAATGAGTTTTGACTGTCTTCCAAAACCTGAGCCACACTACATGAAGAAAGATCATCACCACAGAAGATATTGAAAAGTTTGTGCTATAGATTCTAAAAACCATTTCGAAAGTAGAATTCTGAAAATTTTTTGAGCAATAACAATAGGATTGAATTGAAAGAGTAACTCCCTCAGGGGTGACACTGAAGGAAATAGCCCTTGTTTGGTCTATATGCTATATACACATATAGGCACTCTAAATACATGACCTTAAGTCACTATGTTTTTATGTCTGCTGTGTTGTGAAATCAGACCTGAGGGTCTACAGCAGTGAGTAACAATAATGAAAATAGGATCTTTTGTACAAGAGTCATCCCAGTTGGCATGAAACAGCAGAACCCCAGGGAGGCAGTATGTGAAAATCAGTCCCAGTGTAGCTGAATAGGACCCTATGGTGGAGTATGGAGTATGTTTTTCAAGTGACACCCAAATTATAAATTCTTCCCCTTCTACTAGCAGCCCTGGGACTTCTTGACTACTTCCCATAGAGAGGAGAGAGACTTGTTGCAGAAAACTGGGTCAGATATAGAACAGAAATAGATGGGAATCTTGCAATGCAATTAACCATAGACGCAGTACTTGAAAGTCTAAATGTTCAGTAATTGCACAAATTCTCTCAGTAATCTCTGTGATTAATTGGCATATAGGCAAGGACACCTGATTGATCAGAAGAGGTGGACTTGTGAGGTTTAGTGGGAAATGTGGACTGGAGTAGAATTCAGAAAAGGGTTCTGGAAGCATGTGCAAAAGGAAGAGGCTTGGGCCAGATCATCTTTCTGGACAATCTTGGCTGAGGGTTTCATCAGTGCCTAATAACACACAACATAGGGTCATAACACAAAATATTTTAACTTTATATATATATCTGGAGAAGGAAATGGCAACCCACTCCAGTGTTCTTGCCTGGAGAATCCCATGGACAGAGGAGCCTGGTGGGCTATAGTCTATGGAGTCACAAATAGTCAGACATGACTGAGTGACTAAACAAATAAACAAAAAAAAATATATTTTATATGTATGTATATTTAAATGTATGCTACTCCATTATAAAAGCTCATTACCTTTATTTTTTAGAATTTTCTTTAGTTGCTCCGAGTCTTCGTTGCTGCTCGCAGGCTTTCTCTAGCTTCAGTGAGTGGGGACTACTCTTCGTTGCAGTGCTCAGGCTTCTCATTGCAGTGGCTGCTTCTTGTGGAGCATGGGCTCTAGGCACGTGGGTTTCAGTGGTTGCAGCACATGAGCTCTAGAGTGCTGACTCAGTCATTGTGGTACGGGGGCCAAGTTGCTCCCCAGAAAGCTGAATCTTCCCAAACCAGGGATGGGACCCATGTCCCCTGTATTGACAAGTGGACTCCCATCCACTGTACCACCAGGGAAGTCTTGTGTGTGTGAGTGTGTGTTTGCGTGTGTGTGTATGTGTATGTGTGTGTGTGTGTGTGTATATATATATATATATATATATTTGTATGTATATATATATATTGAGAAGCGCCCCTTGTGATGAAGTGCATGAAGAGGACTGAAGTCTTCTCTGGTGTGGTCCTCCAGCTGGGACCTCAAGACTGTCAGAGGTGATACAGCTGCCAGAGCCAGTGGGACCCAGACAGGAGGATGAAGTTGCCTTCTTCTTCTCTTTTACCTATTTCTTTTCCAGAAGTCAGAGCCAAGAATGACAGGACCTCTGTGGCCTTGATGCTACCCTGGGTGATGCTTCTGTTTGTGAAGCAACTTTAAGAAAATTCTCTGGGACAGTTCTAACTGTAAATCCTTCCCAAGGTTATCTTCCTTTCCAGAACCTGAGCTTCTCCTCCACCTCTGGATTTGCATTCTGAGAGTATGACATGCAGAACTTTCTCTACACCTGCCCTCTGGCAGGATGAATCTATTGCCATTTCTGTGCAACTCCCAGCAACTCGGAGTTCCTCAGCCTCCTTTCAACTCTGAAAATAAGGTCTGCTCAAAGCGTTGGCTCTACATCAGTCACCCAAATGCCATGTCCCATTAGAGGAAAACTACTCTGAGGAATAGTGCTTCCCAGGTGGTGCAGCGGTAAAGAATCCATCTGCCAGTGCAAGAGATGCAAGAGATGTAAGTTCAAGCCCTAGGTCGGGAAGATCTCCTGGAGGAGGAAAAGGCGGCCACCCATTCCAGTATTCTTGCCTGGAGAATTCCATGGAGAGAGGAGCCACAGTCCATGGGTCGCAACGGGTCAGACCTGACTGAGTGACTGAGCACGCACGCGCTCTGAGAAACACTGTTGAGCATTAGCTCCATGGAGCTGAGAATCTGTGACCCAGAGTGGAGTGCAACCCAGCACTAAGCTTCCCTACTTTCTGACTAGCATTAATTGGCATCATTTGCATCAATTGACCATAGACCCTCAGCATTGCCGCCTAGACCATGGACATAAAGACCCATTACATAAAAATCAGTTAAAATGTGTGAAGGTAATTAAGACTAAAGATTGGGCTAGGCTTCAATAATACATGAACCAGATGTTCAAGCTGGATTTAGAAAAGGCAGAGGAACCAGAGATCAAACTGCCAACCTCCACTGGATCGTAGAAAAAGCAATAGAGTTCCAGAAAAACATCTATTTCTGCTTTATTGACTATGCCAAAGCCTTTGACTGTGTGGATCACAACAAACTGTGGGAAATTCTTAAAGAAATGGGAGTACCAGACCACCTTACCTGTCTCATGAGAAATCTGTATGCAGGTCAAGAAGCAACACTTAGAACTGTACATGGAACAATGGACTGGTTCCAAATTGGGAAAGGAGTATGTCAAGGCTGTATATTGTCACCCTGCTTATTTAAACTATATGTAGAGTACATCATGTGAAATATTGGGCTGTATGAAGCACAAGCTGGAATCAAGATTGCCAGGATAAATATCAATAACCTCAGATATTCAGATGACACCACCCTTATGGCAGAATACAAAGAGGAACTAAAGAACCTCTTGATGAAAGTGAAAGAGAAGAGTGAAAAAACTGGCTTGAAACTCAGCATTCAGAAAATGAATATCATGGCATCTGGTCCCATCACTTCATGGCAAATAGATGGGGAAACAATGGAAACAGTGAGACACTTTATTTTCTTGGGCTCCAAAATCACTGCAGATGGTGACTGCAGCCATGACATTAAAGGATGCTTGCTCCTTGGAAGAAACGTTATGACCAATCTAGACAGCATATTTAAAAAAAGAGACATTATTTTGCTGACAAAGGTCCATCTAGTTAAAACTATGGTTTTTCCAGGAGCTGTGTATGGATGTGAGAGTTGAACCATAAAGAAAGCTGAGTGCTGAAGAATTGATGCTTTTGAACTGTGGTGTTGGAGAAGACTCTTGAGAGTCCCTTGGACTGCAAGGAGATCAAACCAGTCCATCCTAAAGGAAATCAGTCCTGAATATTCATTGGAAGCACTGATGCTGAAGCTAAAGTTCCAACACTTTGGCCACCTGATGCGAAGAACTGACTCATTGGAAAAGACCCTGATGCTGGGAAAGACTGAAGGCAAGAGGAGAAGGGGACGACAGAGGATGACATGGTTGGATGGCATCACTGATTCGATGGACATGAGTTTGAGCAAGCTCCAATAATTGGCAATGGACAGGGAAGCCTGGCATGCTGCAGTCCATGGGGTCGCAAAGAGTCGGACTTGACTGAGCGACTTAACTGAAGTGACTGAAAGACTGGGCTCAATGTCTGTGAATTCCACCTCGAGCTCTGCAGGGAAGGTGTGATTGCCCCCAGGCAATTTGTTTACCCTCCAGAAATAAGTTTTTTTCTCTATAAGATAGTGGGTTTTTCTGTCCATTGAAAGGTCTTAATTATTCAGAGGCTAATTATTCTGCCTCTGCACTGTCTCAGTTATTCTTCCTCCTGGCTGCCTGTGGCTGGCAATCTTTCCCCTCATGCTTAGTAGAGTAGGTCACAAATTTTCCATTCTGCTCTCAATGATGAAAAGAAAACTGGCACTTGTAATTATTTCCCCTCTTTGCCACCTTCCCGAGTAGCAGGCAAACTTCAACCAGTCCATTAACATCATATCTGTCTTTTCCAGTTTAAAGGGTCTCCATTTTTATTAAAACAATTTCTTTCATAATTCTCTACCTTCTCCTTCTCCTCCAAGGAAATATTTAGACAGTGTTGACAGTTACGTGTGTACCGGAAGGAATATTTATGGAGTTTGGGATGGACACGTACACACTGCTATATTTAAAATTTAACCAACAAAGACCTACTGAATAGCAGGGGGAACTCTGCTCAATGTTGCGTGGCCGCCTGGATGGGAAGGGAGTTTGCGGGAGAATGGATACTCTATATACATGACTGAGTCCCTCTGCTGTTCTCCTGAAACTATCACAACATTGTTGACCTGCTATACTCCAATATAAAATGGAAAATTAAAAAAAAAGAGTGTCCCAGATCCATGAAGGGTCCTCTGGATCCACTCTGGTCTCTGTTGTGGAATAGTTGGGTTGGCTGGGACCCGTTCTTCTGAAGTGCAAGTAGTCCTGTTAGCCTTTTGGTGTGTGATGTCATCCATTGCCTCTGAACACTGGCCTGCCTTGCTCCTGACCACTGAGAGTCCCTTCTATAGTGGTCTTGTCTGACAGACATTAGATTAGCACTGTGCCAATCCCGTGGTCTTCTCAGCAGTGGGGCAGATGGCCAGTATTGGAAAGGAAAGGGCTCATGCACTTTATCTGAAAGGAATAATAGCTCCCAAGTCTGGAAGTACCATATATACTTTCTACCCACCTTCTCTTTGGCTGTCAGAAGTACCAAAGGCATGCCATCTCCTCTACTAGGAATCCACAGCCTGTCTTTCTTCTGCCCAGGGAAATATGCCAGCAGCCCTGATGCCCTTGGTGTCCCCTAGACTCACCAAGAAGTGTCTGCAACAACTGGACCTCACTCTCGGAGATGTAGCCTCAACTCTGGGACAAGTGGAAACCTGGACGTTCAACTTCTTTGGTCTCTCTCATCTCCCACAATCCAGATGGGAGGTTCCCTTCTTCTCCAATCTAGGCAAGACTTCCCTGACAGCACACTCTCCTCATCCTTCCTGAGGTGTTGTCAGCCCCCACCCCCACTCCAGAGCTTTAGCAAAATGGCTACCAGAGAATAGTTGTTTACAGAAAGAGAAATTTGAAACACACTGGTTCAAGCTATCACTGGGTCATTCTTACTATAGGTTTCCTAGGGGGCACTAGGGGTAAAGAATCCATCTGCCAATGCAAGAGAGATGCAAGAGATGCAGTTTTGATCCCTGGGTCGGGAAGATCCCTTGGATTAGGAGCCCCACTCCAGTATTCTTGCCTAGGAAATTCCATGAACAGAGGAGCCGGGCGAGCTACAGGCCTTGGGGTCGCAGACAGCTGCACAGGATTGTGGGACTGAGCACACATCTTTATGACATCAAAAGTCTATCAGATAGACAAGGGAAGCGCAAAAGAGATAAGAACCAGAGATTATCTGCTAGCAGGTCTGTTGACTGATTTGATGAGATGTAAATTAAAACTTGGTTTAAATGAATGAGTGAATGGTTGTGGGGGACTAGATCCCACATGCCACAACTGACAGTTTGGCTAATATCGAAGATCCTGAGTGCTGCAACTAAGACCCAGCACTGCCAGATGAATACAGATTTTTAAAAAAGAAATCATGATTAAAATAGATTCTTGCTAGCCTGGAAGATGGCTCATCAATAATGGTATCAAGGAAGCGAAAGCAGACATGGAGAAAGAGGAGGTGTGCCTATGTTGATCCACCCCCTGGACTTAAGTGGATTCAGCCCACTGAGAACATGCTTCGGGGACACTGGAAAATCCCTTCTTAGCAATGCTCCTAATTCCTGTTATTTGCCCAGACACCCTGCTGTTTCTCTGTGTGAAGCCCCTGACATTTGAGTTTTTGACCTCATGGTTCTGCATCTTAACTTCAGAAACCTGCCTTGGTTCTCTTCCTAGGGAGCTCCCCTTTGGTCCTCTTCTCTGACACTCAAGAAGCTCTTCTTTCCAGGGCATGACTTTGCTTTCACCCACTTATTCCTGTGTGCAGGAGTAAGAACCTCCTCCCAAAGCTCTGCTGGCTGGACCAGCTGCCTTGCCATCTTGCAGTTGGTTGAATGGAAAAAAATTAGAGTCAAGTGCCAATCAACTTCAGCAGTGACAAACTATCTCCAAGGAAATAAACTTCAGACATTCTTGCTAGCCTCATAATGACCCAGAAGCTTTGACTTTGACTAAACAAGTAGAAAACACACACAAAACTCAAATCACTTTGCATAGAATCATAAAAAAGAAAATTGGAATAGGTCTTAAAATCCTCTACAGCAACGCTCCTTTTTGTTTAAGAGGACACTTAAAAGATGTTTTGGAAGTTAACGAAATTTCCACCTAAGATTATATGGCTATCAATCATGTGTCATAGCAAACATGTGATGATGCAAGACTGAATATAATAAGCTTGCTTGTTGCAGGATGTGGTCACACAGCCCTCAACGGTCACAGCTAAGTCCACTAAGATGCAATCCATCTCATCTCTCTGGAAGCACATTTAACTACAGTTATACACCGGAGACTGCTCTGTGTTACTACCATATGATCGACCAATTCTACTCCTAGGCATGTATCTGGAAAAGACAAAAATGCTGATTCAAAAAGATACATACACCCCAATGTTCATAACAGCACTACCAGCCAAGACGTGGAAGCAACCTGGATGACCATCAATAGACAATTGGCTTAAGAAGGGGTGGTACATATATACAGTGGAATAATTGCATTCAACCCTAAAAAAAACAAAATACTGCCATTCACAACAACATGGATGGACTCAAGACAATAATCTAAAAAAAAAGTATATGTATAACTGAATCACTTTGCTGTGCACCTAAAACTAATACAATATTGTAAATCAACTCTACTCCAATAAACAAGAAGAGAAGAAAACTATCTACTAGAATTAAGTGTATGTATACTCCCCTCTAGATGGTGTGCCCCTGTGTGTAGGGACTCTGCTTTATTCATGCCTGACCAATGCCCAGTGCTGCGTTTGACAGAAGTCAGTGTTAAGTAAGGACTTGGTAATTTGAATTGGATGCACGGTGTCAGTAATTCAGCTCTGCTTGGAAGGCTCAGATTCTTGAGGTGCATAGGTCATCTTCAGATCTGTGAATTTCTTGAAATGAAACTCATAATCATGTGTATGCATATTTGTGACTCATACACAACCTCCCAGACCCTCCAGGGAGATATCTCAGTGCTTGGCAGCAGAATCTCAAAGAAGTTAAAGGATCAGTGTACCAGAGGAAAAAACTGTGCTGTTCTGAGTGCGTTTATTGCCAATTTCCCCCCAAGTCTTGACCTCCCTGGAGGGGTATGTAGGCCTGAGCAGACAGAAACTGGAAGTGTTCCAAACAGAGCTCTGGCGTCACTGAAGGGAATGAAATGGTTTCAAGTGATCATGATGGAGTGGATGAAACTTCCCGGGGCCTACCGGATAACAAAACAAACATAAATCACAAACATAGCCAAGAGTAGGAGGCACCAGGGTCAGGCACCTATATCCTTGAACAGTGGGGTTGTGGGAAAATCCTTACAGCTTCTCTTATGCTTTTATTCCCCAATGTAGATATTTTTTCTTTTAACTCATAACAACCCTTTCTCAATGAAGAATTATGAGAAATAAAATAAAAGAGTTGAAGAATCAGTGAATCAATGAAAAATTATTCAAAATAAAACAAGAGTTGGATAGAGTTGAGAATGTAGGTCATTTATTTGCTTAGACTGATAATCGTAGAGCTAGATTTTAAGTTATCCATCCACAGAAAAGGCTTCTTTGGAAATCAGGAGATCCTAGACATTGAGAGTGCTTAAGCAGAGACTTGGTTTCACCCTCTTAGAGATGCCACGAAAGAGGTTTCTCACTGAAAAGGCAGCAGAAGTAGCTGATTACTCGTCTTTCCATAAAGCTTACGTTTATTTAGCTGTTAGGAATCTCACATTGATTATCTGTGCATATAGAGGACAAAGGCACAAAGTATATACACTTAAAGAACTTTTATTTGTGGGCCTTGTTCTTGAAGTCAGTTTCCTGTACCTACCAGTATCTGTTTTGGTTAAAACCGGAATTGGTTTAATCCCCAAGAATCCATGTACAATGACAGTAGTCGACAATTCTGATATATGCTGATTGACAGGCAGGAATCAGCCAAGAATTTTAAATCTGAAGTAGGAAAAAGTGCACATCCAGGTGATAAATAATCTGTTAGGAATGGAGGGAGGGGCATAGTCGTAAGTTCTTAAAATTGGGAGCATGGGTTTATTTCCATTCAATTAGCATGTGCTAGGTCACCTCAGTCGTGTCCGAAATCTTTGCGACCCCATGGACTGTAGCCCTCCAGGCTCCTCTGTCCGTAGGATTCTTCAGGAAGAATACTGGAGTGGGTTGCCATGCCCTTCTCCAGGGGATCTTCCCAATCCAGGGATCAAACCTACGTCTCTTACATTTCCTTTGTGGCAGGCAGTTTCTTTAACACTTGTACCACCTGGGAAGCCCCATTTAATTGGCAGTACAGGAAACCATATGGATGCGGATGGTGACTGCAGCCATGAAATTAAAAGATGCTTACTCATTGGAAGGGAAGTTATGACCAACCTAGATAGCATGTTAAAAAGCAGAGACATTACTTTGCCAACAAAGGTCCGTCTGGTCAAGGCTATAGTTTTTCCAGTGGTCGTGTATGGATGTGAGAGTTGGACTGTGAAGAAAGCTGAGCACCGAAGAATTGATGCTTTTGAACTGTGATGTTGGAGAAGACTCCTGAGAGTCCCTTGGACTGCAAGGAGATCCAACCAGTCCATCCTGAAGGAGATAAGTCCTGGGTGTTCATTGGAAGGACTGATGCTGAAGCTGAAACTCTAGTACTTTGGCCACCTCATGTGAAGAGTGGACTCACTGAAAAAGACCCTGATGCTGGGAGGGATTGGGGGCAGGAGGAGAAAGGGGATGACAGAGGATGAGATGGTGGATGGCATCACCAACTCGATGGACATGGGTTTGAGTAAACTCCGGGAGTTGGTGTTGCACAGGGAGGCCTGGCGTGCTGCGGTTCATGTGGTCGCGAAGAGTCAGACACAACTGAGCGACTGAACTGAACTGAACTGAACAGGAAACCATCACGTCCTCCTCCAAGTTCTTACAGAGCTCTGGGTCTAAGCTGAGCACCTTGTACTTTTTTTGTTTGTGCATTTTGTATGATTTTTTAAATTGGAGAATAAATGCTTTACAATATTGTATTGGTTTCTGCCATACATCCACATGAAACAGTCACGGGTATACATCTGTTTCCCCGCCCTTCTGAACCTCCGTCCCTCTAGGGTTGTCCAAAAGCACTGGGTTGAGGTCCCCCTGTCACACAGCAAATTCTCACCTACTATCTAGTTTACACATGGTAATGTATATGTTTCCACGCTATTCTCTTAATTCATCCCACCCTCTCCTTCCCACTGTGATTTGTCCCCTACTGCTTTGCCATTCCTTGAGGGCAGAGCTTTCAACTTTGTATCATTCAGAGTGCTTAAAAATCATGGACAAGATACAAGTGGGTTATGTTTCTCTTGAAAGTAATCTTTTATTCCCCCCTTTGGTTTTCTGCAATTGAACAAAGGTACCAAATTCAGGAACTCTGTTGTTGTTGTTCAGTCACTAAGTGGTGTCCAACTCTGTGAGATCCCATGGACTGCAGCCCACCAGGCTCCTCTGTCCATGGGATTTTCTAGGCAAGAATGCTGGAGTGGGTTGCCATTTCCTACTCCAGGGGATCTTCCTGACCTGGGGCTCGAACCTGCATCTCCTGCAATGGCAGGCGGATTCTTCACCACTGAGTCATCAGAGAGCCCTGCAGGAACTCTATAGCTAAAAGGAAATACGGGCCAAAGTAAAAGGTGAGAAGAGAACCAATGAATTTGTGCTGGTGCCCTGTATTTGCCAAGGCAAGCAAGTCAAGACAGTGCTGCTACGTTGCACAAACAAACTCTGGAATGTCCATAGGTTAGTGTGTGTACAAAGTTTGTGCTTATTTTAATACTAAAGTTTGCCTTTTGCTCATGAAATGATCAAAAGGGATGTTACTGCTTGGATAGCTCTCCAAGATAGTGCTTCTTCAACTGGACACTCAGAGAGACACAGGCTTCTTATACCTGGTGGCACCCTCATTCCCTAGCATCAAAGCAAAAATGCATGGAGTGTTTCTCAAGAAATTGTAAGGGTCAAGTCTGGAAGCAGCACACACAACTTCTATCTACATGTCATTGAAAAGAATGTACCAGATGGCCTCACTTTTTAAAAACTTTTATTTGCTTATTCATTTTTGCTATGCTGAGTCTGTGTTGCTGCGTGGGCTTTTCTCTAGTTGTTACCAAGTGGAAGCCACTCTCTAGCTGTGGTGCATGGGTTTCTTATTGCAGGTTTCTCTCACTGAGGAGCGTGGGCTCCAGGGCACACGGTCTTCCATAGCGGAGGCTCCTGGGCTCTAGAGCACAGTCTCGGGAACTGCAGTACACTGGCTTAGTTGCTCTGTGGCATGTGAAATCTTCCTAGCCCAGCGACTGAACCCATGTCTCCTGCATTGGCAGGTGGATTCTTCACCACTAAGCCACCAGGGAAGCCCAAGATGGCCTCACGATTGAGAGGCTGAGCTAAGTTGTCTTTCTAGACGCCCATGCTAGGCTCATAGAGTAGGTGACGTGGGTTTGGCAAACACTGTCTCTGCCATAGTGATCATGTATCCACTTTATCACTTCATGAGCATCTAGAATGCGCTTCCTTTAAGAAAACAGCTCAAAGTCCCAACAGGTCACGGCTTAGAGCGCCAAGTCCAGGATCTCCCTGTGATGCATTGATTCTTCAATTTTCCTCTTCCTCAAATTCAAATGTGACTGTTTAAAGCAAACTTTGACTAGAAAGTTTAGTTATCTGGTTCCCCACTGGCACTCAAGATATAGTAGTTGAATAGGGACAGGATGGCAGTGATACATACTTCCTGGAGAAAAAGGAAGGATGAGTAATAAACAGAAGTCATTGGTCCATAATGTAATGCAGTCCTTATAGAGCAGGTATTGGGATGACTTTCTACTCTAGTAGGGAGAGGGAGGGGAAATTCTTTGCTCAACTCCCCAAATTCTGTTCTTTAGGAGGAAATGCCTTGTCCTTTGTTCCCCATGGCCCTGGGCTCAGCCTTTGGGCAAGTTCATCCTTTCCAGTTATCCTTCCTGGCTGTGGTTGAAATCAGTGTTAAGGATGATGAGGTCCGAAAAGCTTTTCCAGTCTATTTCTGTTCATGGGTCCAAGTCTGAAGGTTGTAGCAGGTGTGTAAGAGTCAAGAGTACTTTTAATTGAAACTTGTGCTTTCTTTGAGTATGTTTGTATTCAAAAATGATCTCTTCCCTTCCACTTCATACTATGTGCACTTAATTATGCCCAGAATTCTTTCCTAAACATAGTTTTCATGTTTCAAGTTTTCTCCCTTGCATCTTGGGTTCTTTACCCACATCCTTCTCTCTCTCAACCTAATGGCATCTATTCTGAGGCTCTCAGAGTTGGGTGTGTATGCGTGAATGCTACACACGCATAAGTCACTTCAGTTATGTCCAACTCTTTGTGACCCTATGGACTGTAGCCCACCAGGCTCCTCTGTCCATGGGATTCTCCAGGCTAGAATACTAGAGTGGGTTGCCATGCCCTCCTCCAGGGGATCTTCCTGACCCAGGGATTGAACCCATGCCTCTGTGGCTCCTAAGTTGCAGGCAGATCCTTTACCGCTGAGCGACTGGGGAAGCCCAGAGTTGGGAGTACTACATATGTTAATATAAGAGGATTCACTTGATCTTTTCCCAGAGCCTCTAAAGTGTCATTTCTTCTTCTTTGGAATGTAGCAGCAATTGGCTTTCCCAGCCCTGCAGGGCTCCAAATTTCTAGACTGCATCTGTTTTGTTTCTATTCTATTTATAAATCAACTTTCTCTCTTGAGTTCATCTCTTCCTATAATGCCTTGCCAAACACAGATGACAGTAGCTAATGCAGAGGAACACTTTGAAACAACTTCATTGTCTTTACTACAGTAAAAATGTCATAATATATATCTTCGCTGATCAGAGCAAACGTCTATGGAAGTAAAGACCTCATTTCCTACTTTACATTGTACCACATCAGAAATCTACTCTTTCTGCCTGCAGTTGGTTAATCCAATAACAGGATTCACTTAATCTTTGAACTACAGGAGAAATAAATAGAAAACATGATCCTTATATTAAAGAATGTTACCATTGATAGGGGCAAGATAAAACAAATATAGCACGCGTGGTACCTGTCCATCCATCCATTCATTTATTCTATCTATCTATCTATCTATCTACCCACCCATCTTTGTGAGCACCCACTTTGTGAGTGTGCTCCGTTGTGTCCAACTCCTTGCTACCCCAAGGACTATAGCCCACCAGGCTTCTCTGTCCATGGAATTTTCCAGGCAAGAATAGTGGAGTGAGTTGCCATTTTCTTCTCCAGGGTATCTTCCCAATCCAGGGATTAACCTGCGTCTCTGGTGTCTCCTGCATTGGCAGGCAAATTCTTTACCATTGCGCTACATCTATCACTATCTGTTATCTATTTATCTATGTGTGTGTGTGTGCTAAGTTGTCTGACTCTGTGACCTTTTGGACTATAGTCCACCGGGCTCCTCTGTCCATGGGATTTTCCAGGCAAGAATACTGGAATGGGTTGTCATTTCCTTCTCCAGGGGATCTTCCTGACCCAGGGATCGAACCCGCATCTCCTGTGCCTCTGGTACTGCAGGTGAATTCTTTACTGCTTGAGCCATCAGGCAAGCCCTTATTTATGTATGTGTGTATCTATCATCTATCAAAAGTGAGCTACATGTTTTCTTTATCAGAGACATATATCACAGTGACTACACTTTCTGAACCAAAAATTAGGACATTATTTTTCGACAATAGAGAGCTTTTAGAGAACAATGTAACAGAATACTTAAAATCAAGACCAACTCAGAGAATCTAGGACATATTATTGCTGCACATACTATCTGGGTTGAAAAACTAGAATTGTAGAAAGACTGAAAGTTAGAGCCTCAGAGGAGATAGACCAGGAGGAAATTCATCATAGAAGTCACACCCCTGGCAACCTTGCAATCTAGTCTTAACCTAGAAATGGGAACTAAGAGGAACAAAAAGTGAGAATAAATTTTGAAAACTGTGCAATACATTTCTCACATATTTTACTGTCCAGTTGTAGTCTTACTCCTTCATTTAAAATTTTTTTCTCATTCATTTAACAAATCTTTTTTTATGTTTTAGTAGAACCTAACAGGCATTATGCAGGATATAAAGGTCGCAATGAGAGCAAAGCAATCTCTGCCTCTTTTAACTTTGAGCCAGCGGAGGAGAGAGGCTTTAGTCAAATAATCATGTAAATTAACAGGTAAAAATACAGCTCTGATAAGGGTTATAAAGGCAATTATAGAGTATTAAAGGGTTGTATAGAAAGGATTTGATCCAGTTTGGGAGGTTCAGAAAAGTCTTTCTGGAGAAAAAGAGTCTGAGTTACAGACAGGACTGTTGAAGGATCCGAAAAGGTAGGGAAGGTAGAGGTGGATAGGGCTTTCCAGGCAGAGAAGTGTCTGGTGCAATACCCTGGAAGAAAGTGAAAGTGAAAGTGTTAGTCGCTTAGTCGTGTCTGACTCTTTGAGACCCCTTGGACAGTAGCCCGCTAGGCTCGTCTGTCCATGGACTTCTCCAGGCAAACTTACTGGAGTGGGTTATCATTTCCTACTCCAAGAGATCTTCTCGACCCAGGGATTGAATCCAGGTCTCCTGCATTGCGGGCAGGTTCTTAACCATCTGAGCCTTCAGGGAAGCTGGAGCACCTAAAGTACATTTGTTTCACGAGCTCTAAGATGCTGCTGTGGATGGAGACAGACAGAGCACAGGCAAGCTACAGCCTGGTGGGGCAGGATTAAGACCTCTAACCTAAAGCAGTGAGATGCCACTGAAGCCTTGAGTGACAGGATCGATCTGGCCTTTGAAATCTGGGTAAGAGGTCGACAGGAGTGGACGTGGGAAGACCAGTTAAGATATTGTCTCCGTAGTCCTGGGAAGTGACGGTGGCTTTGTTTACAAAGCCCTTTGTATCTGGCCCTGTCCACCCCTCCATGCTATTACAGCTTCCCTGGTCATCGAGTGCCCTCCAGACAGGCTGATGTCTCATCCCTCCAGGCCTTTGGACCCAGGGCTTCTTCCTTTTGTAATGTTGTTGTTTTCCACTTCCTATTCTTTCCTCTTCTTCTCTCTTCTTTTTCTATCCTTTCCACCTCCTCTCCCCCTCTTCTCCTCCTTCTTCACTTTCTCCCCATCTTTCCTCTTCTCCTTCTTCTTCCTCTCCTGCTCCTCCTCTTTATTACTTTTCCTAATTCTTATTCATTTCTCAAAACTACTTTGTGTTCTCTTTAATCTAAGAAACCTTTATGACATCTCCCTGAGACTCCATTTGCTTCTCTATTCTTCTCCCAGTACTGACTCAAAAGTCCTTCCTGCATGCTTCCATAGAGTCTTACATACATCACTCACGGCCTCTATTGCACTATATTTCAGTTGCTTATTTATTCGCTTGTTTGAGTTTATTATACTGTGGGTACATTAAGGGCAGAAAATGTTTCATTTGTATTACTAGCTTCTATCACAAAACCTTGCACAAGGTATGCATAAAATAAATGTTTAATTAACTGCAAATGTGTAATTAACTGCAAAAATAAATATATCTTAATATCATAAATATTTCAAGGTACTTGGACTTTTTGTGAAAAATACATCTTTCTCATGTCAAAAAGCATATTTTTAGTAAAGTAATATTTAAAAGTTAATGATATCAACTTCATCTACTGATTTAGAAATTAAACTCTAGAAACATATTTACAGAATATACTACTGATTAATAAGCAGCAGGTGGTTAGTTTGACCTGTAACACACCACCCATTATGATGAACTTACTAGCTGAGGTTTTATCATCGGCAGAAAATGAAAAATACATAACCTCATTCAGGTTAAAAAATTAGTAGGATTTCTTCTGACACAGCATGTGGATATACAGATTGCTACTGTTGTTACGCTAGTCTCAGAACTGAAGTCATTTATAAATGAACAAAATGCTGACTAAGCAAAATGAAGCCAGCACACAAATATCTCCATCCCTTACCTCTTTCCTTCATGTTAGCCCAGGAGTCAAAGAGGAGTCAGCAGAAGAAAAAGAAAAAAAAAAAAAGGAATCTTAAAATAGCAAATTTATGAGGGTAGCTTGATAAAATGTGTTAGCTTTAATATAGATACATGCTGTTTGAGAAAAAGAAATGATCCATAAAATGTAAGTGCAGTGGTAATAGTGGCACCGCCGTCGCTCAGTCGTGTCCGACTCTTCATGACCCCACAGACCATAGCCCACCAGGCTCCTCTGTCCATGGGATTCTCCAGGCAAGAATACTGGAGTGGGTTGCCATGCCCTCAACCAGAGGATCTTCCCAACCCATGGATCCAACCCTGCTCTTCTGCACTGCAGGTAGATTCTTTACCGTCTGAGCTACATGGAAGCCCAAACTTATGTATAGATATGTATTAAAGCATGTATTTGTTGTTGTTGTTGGACATGCTAAGTCGTGTCCAACTCTCTGTAACCCCATGGAATGAAGTGTGCCAGGCCTCCCTGTCCTTCACTATCTCCCAGAATTTGCTCAAACTCATGTCCATCAAGTCGGTGATACTATCTAACCATCTCATCCTCTGTCACCCCTTTCTCCTCCTGCCCTCAATCTTTCCCAGTATTCAGCTCTTCACATCAGGGTCTTTTCCAATGAGTCAGCTCCATCAGGTGGCCAAAGTATTGGAGCTTCAGCTTCAGCATCAGTCCTTCCAATGAATATTCAGGGTTGATATCCTTTAGGATTGACTAGTTTGATCTCCTTACATCCCAAAGGACTCTCAAGAGTCATCTCCAGCACCACAATTCAAAAGCATCAATTCTTAGGTTCTCAGACTTCTTTATAGCCCAACTACCACATCCATACCCGACTACTGGATAAACCATAGCTATGACTATACAGACTTTGTTGGCAAAGTGACATCTCTGCTAAAAATATGTATAGATATATCTATAAATAGATATAGGAAGACATCTACATTCAGGTAGGATGTACCAGGTCTTGGCAGATCAACACTTTCACTGCAACAACTTGAAAAGTAAATAATGCTGTAAACATAGCAGAGAGCTGTGGAAAGAACAATGATTAGGTGAATTTGTATTTCAGAGAAGTGAAACTCTTCTAAGGTGAGCTAATAGCTCTCAATTGTTTTCCCTCCAGGGGTATTTGCCAATTTGGGGTGAAAGCTGAAAATTGAAAATGGCCCTGAAAAAGAGTCTCTGCCAAAGATTGATGAAATCAGTAAAACCTTTAGTGATTTAGCAGAGTTGCAGGACAAATTGGAAACTTGAAGCCAGGTCAAAAGCTTGTAAAGCAAAAGGAACCTTAACATAGTCTTGTGGGGAATTAAGCAATAAAGATCCAATAGGAGAAAGGTCCTATCTAAAGATCACCAGCAATCTTTCTTTAAGATATTTAACAGTTTTTAAAAATGCATGAAGGAGAGTCTGGGGATCTGGGCTGGGAACCTCTGAAAAGCAGAAGTAGATTTTCTGCAGTCTTTTATAACTTAGGAGATTAATACCTGCCAAGATTTCAATCAAAAGCCTGGGAGGAATATGCCCAAGGGAAATAGGCAGAGCAGATGTAGAACTGTACTGCAATTTAGTTGCAGATAAGTTTAATCCCTAACTGGATTATGATGATAAAGTCTTAAGGAAGTATCAAATATAAGAAGGAAATATCTCTCTGGTAGGAGATAGGATCTGGAGGCTGTATAATGTTTCAAATGACAGTGATTGGAATCCAAAAAAAATTACTAGACATGGACCTAAGAAAGAAAATGATAGTTGTCTATCAAGAGAAAAAATAGACAACAGAAGTATATCTATAGATTACCTCAATGTTGGAGCTAACCAACAAGGACTTTAGAATAACCATGATTCCTGTGTTAAAAAACCACCAGAGAAGCCTTTAAAAATGTTTATATGCAATCCATACCCCCAAATTTCTTATTGCAAAATTTTGAGAGAGTCTTAGAAATTAGTATTTTTGAAATACTCAAGTTTTGAGGAATTACAGTATGAGGATTGTAGTTTACTGCTCATATGTATCAGCTCATCAAAGATGCTCATTAAAATGCACATTCCCAGGCTCGGTGGGGGGGAAACGCCCCCACCATGAATAGAGTATGAGAATCTATATTTTTTTTTTACTTCGTTGTTGCTGTTCAGTTGCTAAGTCGTGTCGGACTCTTTGTGATCCTGTGGACTACAGCACGCCAGGCTTCCCTGTCCTTCACTATCTCCTGGAGTTTGCTCAAACTCATGTCCAATTTACTTTATTTTTCTTCCAGTTGTATTGAGATATAACTGACATACAACATTGTATAAATTTAAGGTGTATAGCATAATGACTCAACATATGTATATATTGCAAAATGATAGAATTTACTCTCTTACTTAGCAACTTTCAAATATATCATATAGCATTGGTATGTAGAGTTATCATGTAGTTGGTATCTTGAGTTATCATTGGTATCTAGAGTTCATTACATGTAGTTCATTACATCTCCAGTACTTATTTATCTTACAACTGGAAGTTTATAACTTCCAACCAATTACTCAATTTCTACACCTCCCAGCCCTCTGGCAACAACACATCTAATCTTTTTTTTATTAATATGAGTTTGCCTTCTTTAGATTCCACATGTAAGTGAGATCATACAATGTTTACTTTCTCTGTCTGCCTTGTTCAACTTAGCATACAGACTCTTAAGGTCCATCCATTTATTGCAAATGGCAGAATTTTTTTTCTTGTTTCGGGTTGAATAAATATTAAAAATTTTATATATATATGTATATATATATATACACACACACACACACACAAATACATATGTATATATCTGTCAAGAAGCTGCTCCCCTATGTTTTCTTCTAGGAGTTTTATTGTTTAGATCTCATATTTAAGTCTTCAATCCATTAGCATCTGAAGTAATTCTGAAGAATGATAAAGTTTAAGAACTACCAGTATAAAGGATTTTTAAAAATTTCTACCATCGCCTTTTTAATGATTCTAGATGTTACAGATCTTATATCAGGATCTAACTTACATTCTTGGGGTAGCCAGAGTTCCCGCACACACTGCCTTGTAAATGTTGTATTGCTAATTAACCCCACATGTTCATGCATAGCTCTTAGGCTCTTTAGGTGGACAGTATTAGCCAATGAAAGATTTTACATGAGTAAATGGAAAGGTAATAACCTATAACCCAGCTATTATGTTATAATAAAAGTAACTTATACCATATGGCACCATACATGTATACAGCTATTAAACAAAAAGTATTTATTAACAAGTGTACATAAAAAATTTATAAGACCTACTCTCTAAGTTAGATGACCTTGCAGCATTCTGGTTTTTTAGTTGTTCTGACCATACCTGACACTCACTCTAGGCAGAAGGATGATGTTCTTTTCATTTGTTTTAAATTTATTTACTTATTTGGCTGCACTGGGTCTTGTGGCATGTGGTATCTTCGATCTTCATGGAGGCACGAAGGATATTTAGTTGTGCCATGTGAACTCATAGTTGTGGCATGTGGGATCTAGTTTCCTGACCGGGGATAAAACCTGGGGGCCCTGCATTAGGAGCCCACAGTCTTAGCCACTGGACCACCAGGGAAGTCTTAGAAGGATGATATTCTTGAGTAGAATTTCTTTATCTTTATATTTGCCATTTGTTATTGCAATAGGGCAACTCTAAAACCTTGTACCTATTGGCTAGAAGAAGGATGCAAACCTTGGATACCATCTCTAAGGAGAAAGTTTACAAATCCTATATAACCAGTTGATGCAAAGGTGGAGATGATCTCTGAGATATTGTAGCCATTCCACGTATCTTAAATTCCCATCATTTCCCCATGTGAGCCCATTCCCAACACGTGTTATGCCATTGAAAGTGAAGTGTTAGTTGCTCAGTAGTGTCCGACTCTGTGACCTCATGGACTGTAGCCTGCCAGCCTCTTTTGTCCATGGGATTCTGCAGGCAAGAATACAGGAGTGGGTAACCACTCTCTTCTCCAGGTGATCTTCCTGGTCCTGGGAGTTGAACCGGGGTCTCCTGCACTGTGGGCAGATTCTTTACCATCTGAGCCACCAGGGAAGCCTGTTATGCCATTAAACAAGCCAATAATGTCACCAATAATAACTCATTTCTGATAGTCATTGTGCTATAAAGCAAAGCTTCAGGTATTGATTGACACATGGTTAACAGGAAAGCCCATCTTGGGGCTAAGCTGTTAAGCTGGTGGACCACACCTAATTGGAAGGGTGGACTGTTGGCCCTGATGTCCAAGAGGGAATGCATGTATGGTATCACACCATACAGGCTGAAGTATGTATGTGAGCTACATACTTCAGAATGAGGTTTTAAGAGGACTGCTCACAGAGGTGAGAGTGCTGAAGGGTAAGGAGATAAAAGAGGTGCCCAGAATACTTGGCGAGGTAGGGGCAGTGATTGCAGTGACTGACAAAATCACGGTCCCCAAACACCCTGAGATGTTACAGCAATGACTGCATCTGGCAGGTGGCAACACTATAGAAGTGACAATAATTGTTATTGCTACCATTTATCGAGTACTAAGCCCAGGCTTTCAGTTCAGTTCAGTTTAGTCGCTAAGTCATGTCTGACTCTTTGTGACCCCAGGGACTGCTCCACATTATGCTCAGTTCTTAATATACTTGAATTTGATCTTTATAGTAACTATTTGAGGTTGGTATACAAAAATGAAGCTTGAGGGAGTTAAATAAGGTCCACAAGTTATCTAGCTGGTGCATGAAGCCACTATTTAAGTCATTTTTATCTGACTCTAAATCCCATATTTAGTTTTTAAAAAGAGGAGAATGATGTGGTTTAGCAGCTGCACATGTGAAAATTATGTAGATGATTTAGGCAATAAACCTAGACATGAGTCAACATTGTGATATGACTGTCAAAAATAAAATTATTTCAACCTTTGACAGCATTGCTAATAATGATAGCTTATGTATTTTAAGTGCTGTTCCTGGCCATGTGCCAGGCCCTATTCTAGATACTTTACATGTATTAACTCATTTTATCTTCACCACAATATTGCAAGGTTATCTTCTTTTTATGGAGGTAACGGAGGCCCAGATCAAAGACCTTGCCAAGGGTTCCAGTAGCCAGAATGTGGTGACTGAATGAGGAGAGACACCTGTCTTCTTCTGGCCGTGCCCAGATCTTTCCTTGTGCCTATAAAAGCAAGGTGGAGGATTCTGAGTTTATGAAACTTCGCTTCTTATTTACATGAGTGGTTCTTAGCGTGCCTAGAGTCCATCCAGGGGATCAGTGACAATGGAGAGTTCCATGCTCACACTCACAGGTAATAATTCAGAATCAGCACTTCAAACAACCTTCCTGAGTGATTCTAACATCAGGTGAACTCTGAGGATACTCTAGGAACACCAGTTCAAGACCAGCTTAAGATGAGATAGTTCAAGGGTAAAAGAAGAGTTGTCCCATGTCTCAAAAGAAGGCACCAAGAAGAAATTCTTCACACAAGAACACACACACACACACAAAGACAAAGAGAGAGAGACAGAGGGAGAGAGAAGTGCCTTATTCCTAAGCCACCCCACCACACACCCAGATTAAAAAGTATGTACAAGGACATTGATTTTTTAAATTTATATACCCAATATTACTTGTTACTTTATTTATAATGGCTTTGTTGCTTTTGTGACCATAGCAGTCATAAAAATTAAAATACATCCAGTAAAAACAATCTTTTAGAAGAATATTATAACACTGAAAAGCTGAAAAGTATATTTTCTTCAGTTAATAGACTGTGTTTTACAGCAATTTTAGGTTCACAGTAAAATTCTGCTAAAGTACAGCCCCCGAGTTCCCGCCACCCCCACATACACACACAGCCTCCCCACCAATATTAACATCCTGCTTCAGTATGATATGCTTGTTACAATCAGGGAACTGACACTGACATCATTATCAACCAAAGTTGATACCTCAGGGTTCACATCGGGGTTAGCTCTTGGTGTTGTATTGATACAATCCTTGGATTTTAACAAATGTAAAATGACACTTATCCACTATTATAGTATCATACAGAAGAGTTTCACTGCCCTAAGCCAACCCCCCCCCACCACCGTGCTCACTCATTCATCTCTCCCCTTCCAATTTATCCCTACAAACACCAGGAACCCCTGGTAATCAATGACCTTTTTACTGTCTCCGTAACTTTGTCTCTTTCACAATGTCATATAATTGGAATCATATACTATATACCCCTTAACATTGGCTTCTTTCACTTGGCAATACACATTTAAGGATCCTTCATGTCTTCTCACGACTTGATAGTTCACTAGCTTTATCACTGAATAATATACCACCCTTTACCCATCACCTATTGGAGAACATACTGTTTGTTTCCATATTTTGGCGATTATGAATAAAGCTTCTGTAAATATATCTGTGCAGGTCTGTGTGTGAACTTAAGTTTTCAACTCAATGCAGATAAATATCAACCTGTACAACTGCTGGATTACATAGTGAGAAGATATTCGGTTGTGTAAAGGACTGCAAAACTCTTCCAAAGTGGCCATACCATTTGCATTTCCACCAGCAATGAAAGAAGTTCCTGATGGTCCACATCCTTGTCAGCATTTGATGTCAGTATTTTGAATTATATTCATCCTAGTAAGTGTGTAGTGGTATCTTACTCATTGTTTTAGTTTGCAGTCCCCTAATGGAATATGATGTTGAGCATCATTTCATATGTTTTTTGATGGTCTGTATATCATCTTTGGTGATATATTTGTGCAGATATCTTTCCAATTTTTAAATTGAATTGTTAATTTTCTTATAGTTGAGTTCAAGAGTTCTTATTTATTTATCCTAGTTACTTATTTATTCTAGCTCTTTGTCAAATATTTCTTTTGCATATATTTTCTGTAAGGCTGTGGCTTATCATCTTATGATCTTGACAGTGTCTTTTGAAGAGCAAAAGTTTTTACTTTTAATGAAGTCCAATTTACCACTTTTTTCTATCATGGAGGATGCTGCTGCTGCTGCTGCTGCCGCTAAGTCGCTTCAGTCGTTTCCGACTCTGTGCGACCCCATAGACGGCAGCCCACCAGGCTCCCCCGTCCCTGGGATTCTCCAGGCAAGAACACTGGAGTGGGTTGCCATTTCCTTCTCCAATGCATGAAAGTAAAAAGTGAAAGTGAAGTTGTGTCTGACTCTTAGCGACCCCATGGACTGCAGCCTACCAGGCTCCTCCGTCCATGGGATTTTCAAGGCAAGAGTATTGGAGTGGGGTGCCATTGCCTTCTCAGATCATGGAGAATACTTATATCTAAAAAGACATCACCAAACCCAAAGTTAGCTAGATTTTCTCCTACATTATATTCTAGAGTTTTTAATATTTTATTAGGCCTATGATCATTTTTTTTTTCAAGTAGATGTCTGGTTATTCTAACACCATTTATTGAAAACACTATCCTTTCTCCAAGCTTCTCTTGTGGCTCAGCTGGTAAAGGCTCTGCCGACAATGCGGGAGACCTGGGTTCAATCCCTGGGTTGGGAGGATCCCCTGGAAAAGGAAAGGCTACCCAGTCCAGTATTCTGGCCTGGAGAATTTCATGGACTACAGCCCATGGGGTCACTAAGAGTCAGACACCACTCAGCTAATCCTTTCTCCATTGAATTGACTTTGCTCATTTGTCAAAGATCAGCTGACCATAATTGTGTGACTGTTTCTGGGCTCTCTATTCCATTCCAGTTATCTATTTATTTATTCTTTCCTCAATACCCCACCGCATTGTTTACTGCAGCTTTATGCTAAGTATTGAAGCGCTGTAGTGTTAATCCTCCAACTTTGTTCTCCTTCAATATTGTGTTGTCTATTCTGGGTCTTTTGCCTCTTCATATGAACTTTTGAAGCACTTAGTTGATAGCCACAAAATAACTTGCTGAGGATTTGATTGGGATTACACTGAATCTATATGTTAAATTGGAGAGAACTACATCCTAAAATTACTGAATCTTTCTACCAATGAACCTGAACATTCTCTCCATTTATTTAGTTCATCTCTGATTTCTTTCCTCAGAGTTTTGTAGTTTTCCTCATACAGATCTCAATACCTATTACGCCCAATTTATACCTGAGTACTTTTGTGTGCCAAGGTAGGTGGTATTACATTTTCAGTTTCAAATTACAATGGTTTATTGCTTGTATACGGGAAGTTGATTAACTTCTGTACATTCACTTTGAATCCTGCAATCTTGCTAAAATTCATACCTGTTTCAGGTCAATCAAGTGGTTGATTTTTTTGAGATTTTCTACCTAGGTGATCATGTCATCTGTGAACAAAGAGTAGTTTTATTTCTTTCTTCCCAATAGACAAACTTTTAAATTTCCTTTTCTTACCTAATTGCATTAGCTAGGACTTGCAGTAGAATACTGAAGAGGAGTGCTGAGAAATCCTTGCCATGCTCCTAACCTACGGTAGTTTCTTTCCATTCGGTATGATGCTAACTGTAGGTTTTTGAAGATGTCTTTTATAATGTGAGGAAGTCCTCTCTCTATTCCTAATTTGCTGAACACAATATAATTTTAATATAAAAAAGTACCAAAAGCAGCGTGTACAGTTCCATCCTGATTTTGTGAAAAAGGTATTTTGCATTGAAAAAAAAAAAAGAATGGAAAAATTTGTGGACTACTTAATTCAAAGTAGTCCTTTTGGGCTAAAAATTGGGTATTTTCGTCTCTACCTATTTCTGTATTTTCTAAATTCTTCAGAATGAACCTATATGTATTTTTTTTACAACAGAAAAAAATTATGAAAGCTGATTAGGTGTTCTAGAAAGAATGATTTGCAGACAGAAGAAAAAAAATTAGAGGCTAAATAAAGTAGAAATCTAAGAAGAGAAAACTGATTTACTAACAGGGTCAGCACGAGAATGTAAGCTCTCTGAGGGCCAGGGGTGACCGAAGGATGCCCACAGCACAATAAATCAAGTCACTAGTGTCTCAGCTTTGACTATGAAATGCCATTTGGCATTCTGAGCATGATTTTGGTGGGTTTGGAACCAGGTTTCTGTCTTTCCAAGTAGTTTTTGCTCATTATTTTAGAAGGAGGAAAGAGAAAGAGAGATTGAAACTGAGCTGAACTACTGAATCAGGAACAGAATGATGTGATAGGTCCTAAGAGGGGAGGAGGAGCGCGCCCCTAGCCCCAAGGTTGCGGGGCGGAGCGCGGGCGGCTGGTGCCGGGCTCGGGAGCCCCGCGCACACGTGGGCGGCGGGAAGGGGGCAGCAGCGCCCCCGCCTGGTTCCCGCGCTTGGGGGCCGGCACCTCCGGTCCTCCCAGGTGCCTCGAGAGCGCATACCGCCGCCGGCGCTCTCCGGGTTCGGGGGCTTCCGCGCCTGCCGTTTGCCCGGGGCGGTGGCGGCGGCTACAGGCAAGGGGGGCGGCGCTGGCACTGCCCTGCGGCCGGCGGGTTGCAGCGAGCCCCGCGGACCGGCTGGAGCCGGGCTGAGCCACCGCGCCCGCATCGCGCCGCACACCGCCGAGGCTTTCGCCGACCGTGGCTCGGGCGCGCCCGGGCGGCGTGGGGACCCTCGCCGGGCGTCGCGCCCACCTTCCCAGGGGCCGCGGCCGCGGGCACCTCGGGCCCGCGGCCCCTCAGCCTCAAGTCTGGGAGCTCCCGGCCCTACTCTGACATTGCCTATGGGGATCCGAGAGTTTCCCGGCGGCGCACCCAGGGGCAAAGGCATCGCCATGTGAGTAGCGCCCCGGGCGCGGGGGCGCGAGCGGGCGGCGGGGTGGCCTTCGGCAGCTGGGACACTGGCAGTCTGAAGCTGGGGAGGGGGCGGCGCGCGCGGCGGAGCTGTTTGGGAAGTTTAGGGCATCCTCTCCCTCGCCACTCGCCCCAACCTGCTCTGCCCCGAAGCGCCCAGTGCCGGGTCCGGAGACGGGACCCGACGCCCAGGCTGCCGAGGGAGCTGGGGGAGCGGTGGAGCGGGGAGGGGCCGCACCTGCCCATAGCTCCCCGGGCTGCGCCCAGCTTGCCCTGGGATCTCACCCACATTCTCCCCCGCCCCTTCTGTCCCTCCCTACCAATCTGCCCCCGGCCTCAGTGGCATGAGGAGGTCACCGGACGTCAGCCCCCGGAGACTGTCCGACATCAGCCCCCAGCTCCGGCAGCTCAAATACTTGGTGGTGGACGAGGCGATTAAGGAGGATCTGAAATGGTCGCGCTCGGTGGAGGACCTCACCAGCGGGCCCGTGGGGCTCACGTCCATCGAGGAGCGGATCCTGCGCATCACCGGCTACTACGGCTACCAGCCCTGGGCGACGAGCTACAAAAGTAAGACCACCCCCACCCCCCATACCCTCCCAGGTGCCCCCCGCCGCGCCTCCACCCCCGGCCCCATTTTCCTGGTCGGCTGGTGCAACTGCCTTGCAGTTGGCTCAGCAGTCTCCGGGAGCGCGCCCAGGCGCGCGTCCATCCCCTCCCTGCTGTCCTGCCCGCACACACAGACCCGGGTTTGCAAGTTTTAGGGAGAGGCCTGGAGACGGTTCCTTCGGACCTTTAGGAATTGCTGATCCGTTTTCTTAACATCCTCTCTCCTTCCCACAGACATCTCTCTGTATCTGCTTGCACTTGAGGTGTCACGGGAGACTGGAAGCTCAGTGAATTCTTGTTCTGTATGGCTTCTCTGTGGATCTGAAAGTGTTAGCTGCCCCGGGTTGGGTCTCAGATGGCTTAGTGAGAAACAGCAGACGCTGCACGCCTGAATTTTAACTCTTCCCTGGATCCCTTAGGCCTGATGATGCAGGAATTACTGGGGTCTTCATTTTAGATCTTTTTCATTCCCTTTGTCCTGAGTTTGG
The DNA here is from genome assembly GCF_023699985.2 of Odocoileus virginianus. Lineage (NCBI taxonomy): Eukaryota > Metazoa > Chordata > Mammalia > Artiodactyla > Cervidae > Odocoileus > Odocoileus virginianus. The sequence goes on along the minus strand of NC_069680.1, from coordinate 82,437,109 downwards.
AGGTTGCCTGTGGATCATTCTAGTGATTGGCATTTGGTCCTTGAGAGATGAATGCTTGGTTCCAGGTGGAGCAGCTGAAACTTTTCTTTGCTAGTGGCTCCAGCTGATGGCTTTGGCAATGCTGTGATCAGTTTATACAGACATTACCTGTGTGACCAGGGCTAATTTGGTGGGGATTTCTTTCTCTCATTTGGAAGAGAGAAGGTGGCTACAACAAACTCTGGAACCTATAACTCTGAATCATAATTTGGTGATTCCATCACTGTTGTTCTACAAGCAGAAAGAGAGCCATTTACCACCTCCGTCAGTCCAAGAAATGAGTATTGCTTCATTCCATTTGTAATCAAGACTAACAGCTTAATGATTTTGAGATGTGGTTTTATCCTTCAGTACTTGAAATTGAAACATATTTTATCAGTCTTTAGGAAAAAAAAAATCAGGCTTTTGTAAATTAATCATACTGAGTTCTAAAAATATGTCTACCTTTAGTTTTTCCCTAAAGCCCTTGGTTCAAGACAAAGGTCAATGGTATGCTGGCGGTTAGCTGGTAACTTTTAAGTTATGTGCAGGAAGAAGCATATGATTTTATAATGTTTTGTTTTATGCCCTTACTTGTTTTTAAAGGATGAGAGTGATTGCATTTAACTCCGTATCAACCTTTAAAGGTTATCTGCATCTCCTCCAATCTCCTGGTGCTAATGCTAAAATTGTAGCTGATAAATGGGCTTTGGATCACAGAAGGAAGGGACTAAGTTTTCTTTTCAGCTGAGAAACACTGGGTATAGGATAAGAGAATGAAAACCCATTGGAAACGATTTCTCTTATAGATAAGGGTAGGACTCTCAGTTTCTATTTCTGCTTTCTAAATTTCTATTAGACATTGTCTCTTTCTTATTTCTGTTCTCAGCTCTCTTAATAAGAAATTAGAATTGCCTAAATAAAGACAATTGTACAAATTACAGCCTTCCTAGCATCATCTATTTAGGCCCTGAAGTCCTGAGATTTATCATTGTAATTCTATTTGTGACTGGTCCTGTGTGCTTTGTAGAAATTTTCACCAAGGTTCATGACTCTGGGTGTCGGTGGGGAGCTTACAGCAGTGATTGATTGTGTTTCGTCCAAACATACTTAATAATTAAGGCAGGGAAAAGACCATATGGAAATTGAGTCTCTTGTACCACCAGTGGTATTCTTAAATACCTTCTCTGAGGCTTCATTTAAAGAGTAAATATCAGGGGACAAGGTTACTGTGGTCATTGTGATAAGAAATATCACTTTACTCCACCCTCTATTCCTGTGAAGATTCTTTTTTATTCCAAGAGATCTCCTTTTTACTAAAATGCTTGAGGTGACAACTGACATTTTGATGAATTAATTGGATTTTAAGTTTAAATTTAGAGAAGCTCATGTTTTATTAATGTAGCCAAACACATTTTAGGGCAGTCCTTTGGTTGTTTGCCACTTCTACCCAAGTAGAAGAAAATAACAATAAAAGTTTATTTGTCTGTTGGTATCAGTGAGTTATTTTGTTGGTTAATAATTACACTCAACAAACTGGAAGAGATGATGATTACAAAATACTCTTCTCAAGGTGTCAAGAGCAGTTAGGGAATGTTCCAAGCCTTATCCTTGATATTATGACATCACCTTTGGTTCATCTTCTCTGTGTCCCCACTGAGGGAGTTGACAGTGAGGGTGCCTGGTTAGTAGAGAGTGTAAGTAAGCTGCCTTTATGCTGCTGCTGCTAAGTTGCTTCAGTCATGTCCGACTCTGTGCGACCCCATAGACGGCAGCCCACCAGACTCCGCCATCCCTGGGATTCTCCAGGCAAGAACACTGGAGTGGGTTGCCATTTCCTTCTCCAAGCTGCCTTTATAGCAGCAGATATTATTGACTGACCAAGTATTCATTGTTGTCCTCTTAATTTTTAGACTGTTCATCAGTCGTTTTTGACTCTTTGCTAGCCCATGCACTATACAGTCCATGGAATTCTCCAGGCCAGAGTATTGGAATGGTTGGGCTTTCCCTTCTCCAGGGGATCTTCCCTGCTCAGGGATTGAACCAGGATCTCCTGCATTGCAGGTGGATTCTTTACCAATTGAGCTATCAGGGAAGCCCCTGTTTGGGGCAGTGAAGGTAAATGAGGTAATTGGGAACAGTGAAGCAATGATCTTTGCTCAAGATTCTGAGCCCAATCAATGAGATGAATGAATTTCCCTGTAGCCAAGGGACTTTTTGTGAAGAATTGCTTTTTTAAAAAATCCTAAAGGCCCCTGGGTCTGTGAGGGATGGTTTGTATGTAACATTCAACTGACAATTAAGCTACAAGCTGGTGGAAGGGTGGAATTCCTCTTTTCAGTTGCCACAGTCCTCCGATTCCACATTCCCTGTTTCTGAACAAAAATATTGCTGGACAGCATTCTTAGGGGTGCCTTCCCTGGTGGCTCAGATGGTTGAGTCTGCCTGCCAAGCAGGAGACTCATGTCTGATCCCTGCATTGGAAAGATCCCCTGGAGAAGGGAATGGCTACCTACTCCATGGAGAATTCCATGGAGAATTCCATGGACAGAGGAGCCTGGCGGGCTACAGTCCATGGGGTTGCAAATAAATGGACACGATTGAGTAACTGACACTTTTCACTTTCATTCTTAGGAAGTCCTTGGCTTCCCACTTGTACGTGTATCCAGAGCCCAGAAGGCATGTGGTCCAAAGTTCAGCTCAGTTCAGTCGCTCAGTTGTGTCTGACTCTTTGCAACCCCATGAACCACAGCACGCCAGGCCTCCCTGTCCATCAGCAACTCCCAGAGTTTACCCAAACTTCATGTCCATTGAGTCAGTGATGCCATCCAACCACCTCATCCTCTGCCATCCCCTTCTCCCACCTTCAATCTTTCCCAACATCAGGGTCTTTTCAAATGAATCAGCTCTTCACATCAGGTGGCCAAAATATTGGAGTTTCAGCTTCAACATCAGTCCTTCCAATGAACACCCAGGACTGATCTCCTTTAGGATGGGCTGGTTGGATCTCCTTGCAGTCCAAGGGACTCTCAAGAGTCTTCTCCAACACCACAGTTCAAAAGCATCATTTCGGCTAATTCATTTCAATGTATGACAAAAACCACTGCAATGATGTAAAGTAATTAGCCTCCAACTAATAAAAATAAATGGAAAAAAAAATTTAGAGAAAAAAAATAAATAAATGAAATATGATCTGCTATTGGGGAAAAAAAAAAAACAAAAGCATCATTTCTTCAGCACTCAGCTTTCTTTATAGTCCAACTCTCACATCCATACATGACCACTGGAAAAACCATAGCCTTTACTAGACATACCTTTGTTGACAAAGTAAGTCTCTGTTTTTTAATATGCTGTCTAGGTTGGTCATAACTTTCCTTCCAAGGAGTAAGCGTCTTTTAATTTCATGGCTGCAATCAAAGTAGTTGCTCAGTTAGTGTTTGTTGAACTAGGGAATGGATACGACCTGAAACATTGACCTCTGAGAGAGAAAACCTTTGAATGTACATCATAATGCTTTGTATTGTTTACTTCTTTATGCTCACTTATGTTAGGTTGGAATTTGCTTTACCTTTTCCTTATTCTTCCATGATGAGTGCCATCTTTGGCTTTTTGAACCACAGACTAGACTAGAATCCTTTTTTTTTTTAATGGTTTTAGTTTATTCTAATATAGCAATTGGATTGCCTGATTTTATAGCGTTAAAATAATCTTGCATGCCTATGGCAAACCCTCATGATTTTTTTTAAATTGAAGTATAGTTGATTTAAAATGTTGTATTAATTTCTGGTGTACAACAAAGTGATTCAGTTATACAGATATCCCTTTTCATTTTCTTTTCCATTATGGTTTATTACAGGATATTGAATATGAATTCCCTGTGCTATATAGTAGGACCTTGTTGTCTAGCCATCCTATATATAATAGTTTCTATCTGCTAATCCCAAATTCCCAATCCCTCCCTCCCTCATCTGCCTCCATCTTGACAACCACTATAGACCAGAATTCTTTTTTTCCCTTAATTTATTTATTTTTAATTGAAAGATAATTTCAATGTTTTGTTGGTTTCTGTTGTACATCCACATGGATCAGTCATAGGTGTACATGTGGACCAGAATTCCTTTTTTGTTGTTTTGGAAACCCTGACTTTATGAGACTATTTTACTTGAAATATGGTCCTTGCCACAGTGGGCCAGAATTCTTGCTGGCAAGCTTTCATTTAACCCAGGGATTCTCTCCTTTTTTTTTTTCTTTAATTTTTTTATTTTTTTCTTTATATTGTAGTGGTTTTTGCCATACATTGACATGAATCAGCCATGGATTTACATGTGTTCCCCATCCCGATCCCCCCTCCCACCTCCCTCCCCATCCCATCCCTCTGGGTCTTCCCAGTGCACCAGCCCTGAGCACTTGTCTCATGCATCCAGCCTGGGCTGGTGATCTGTTTCACCCTTGATAGTATACTTGTTTCAATGCTGTTCTCTCTGAACATCCCACCCTCGCCTTCTCCCACAGAGTCTAAAAGTCTGTTCTGTACATCTGTGTCTCTTTTTCAGTTTTGCATATAGGGTTATCGTTATCATCTTTTTAAATTCCATATATATGTGTTAGTATACTGTATTGGTCTTTATCTTTCTGGCTTACTTCACTCTGTATAATGGGCTCAAGTTTCATCCATCTCATTAGAATTGATTAAAATGAATTCTTTTTAATGGCTGAGTAATATTCCATAGTGTATATGTACCACAACTTCCTTATCCATTCATCTGCTGATGGGCATCTAGGTTGTTTCCATGTCCTGGCTATTATAAACAGTGCTGTGATGAACATTGTAACCCAGGGATTCTCATCTTCCATGCTACTGACACTTGGTAGCTGAATAATCCTTTATTATGGAGGGGGGGATCATCTTGGGCATAGACAGGTTTCTAGCAGCATCCCTGGCCTGTAGTACACCCCTCCCCCCAGCTGTGACACCCAAAAGTGTTTCCAGACAATGCCAGATGTTTCATGGAGAGGTGAAGAGTCCTCATTTAGCCTCACTCCAAATTTCTGCTGCAAGTGAACTGTCTTCCCTGGAGCGATAGGGCTCACTTAGCGGGCCTGCCTTCTCAGTTCTTGGCCTTCTCTTCCTTCTTCCTAGACTGCATCTTGTGTTTCCAGAGGGGCCAGGCTAAAATGAACCACCTTCTGCAAAGAACTGGTTGCTTCTGCAGCTAACATGATTCTGTACCCACTCACTGTAAATTGATACCCTGTAGAAGGTGCTCAAGAATTCAGAACAGTTTGGATAGCTTTTCATTTTTTAAAATTGTTACTGGAGTGTAGTTGCTTTACAGTGTTGTACTAGTTTCTGCTGTACAGGGAAGTGGATTAGTAATACGTGTACATATAGCCCCTCTTTTGGGGATTTCCTTCCCGTTTAGGCCGCCACAGAGCAGTGAGTCGAGTTCCCCGTGCCATACAATATGTACTCATTAGCTGTCTCTTTTATACACAGTATCAATAGTGTATATATGTCAAGGCCAATTTCCCAGTTCATCTGACCCCTCCCTTTACTGCCTTTGTGTCCATACCTTTGCTCTGTATTTCTGTTGTGCAGATAAGATCATCTATACCATTTTTCTATATTCCTGGATAGCTTTTCTAGTGACTTCCTTTCCCCTCCCACCAGGGCCACAGCAGAAGAGAAATGACCAGCTGGAATCTCTTTTGCCTCCCTCTTCCTTTCATAATTCTCTGGGGTAGACACCAGTTGGGGAGGAGATGTCTATGGAGGGGAGGAGATGACCAGAGACCAAGAATGAGCCATCCTAATAGTGGACAAGGAGGCCCCAGGCCCTCGGTGCTGTGGGGGACTGGCTGCATTTGGTTATAGAATGATTGGAGTAGTGGATCTTGGAGATCTCAGATGGAGGTTCTTATGCAGGATAAAAGACCATCTATATGTGTTCCTTTATTTTCATTTATTCCTTTAGCAAAGTTTTACTTATTCATTTAATATGGCTGTGCTAGGTCTTAATTGCAGCACTTCGAATTTTTTATCTTTGTTGCTTCATCTGGGATCTTTTAGTTGGGCACGTGGGGTCTAGTTCCCTAACCAGGATCAATCCCAGGCCCATTGTATTGGGAGCATGGAGTCTTAGCCACTGGACCACCAGGGACATCACTCATTTAGCAAAATTTTTAAGAGCATTTACTCTATGCAGCATACACAGATCAGAGTTGGGAGAAGATGTTCACAGCCAAGGTAGCCCTTGTCAAGAAATCAGTCAGTCAGTTTAACTCAGTCGTGTCTGGCTCTTTGCGACCCCATGAATTGCAGCATGCCAGGCCTCCGACATCCTGGAATGTGAAGTCAAGTGGGCCTTAGCATTACTACGAACAAAGCTAGTGGCTGTGATGGAATTCCAGTTGAGCTATTTCAAATCCTGAAAGATGATGCTGTGAAAGTGCTGCACTCAATATGCCAGCAAATTTGGAAAACTCAGCAGTGGCCACAGGACTGGAAAAGGTCCGTTTTCATTCCAATCCCTAAGAAAGGCAATCCCAAAGAATGCTCAAACTACTGCACAGTTGCACTCATCTCACATGCTAGTAAAATAATGCTCAAAATTCTCCAAGCCAGGCTTCAGCAATACGTGAACCGAGAACTTCCAGATGTTCAAGCTGGTTTTAGAAAAGGCAGAGGAACCAGAGATCAAATTGCCAACATCTGCTGGATCATCGAAAAAGCAAGAGAGTTCCAGAAAAACATCTATTTCTGCTTTATTGACTACGCCAAAGCCTTCGACTGTGTAGATCACAATAAACTGTGGAAAATTCTGAAGGAGATGGGAATACCAGACTACCTGACCTGCCTCTTGAGAAACCTGTATGCAGGTCAGGAAGCAACAGTTAGAACTGCTCATGGAACAACAGACTGGTTCCAAATAGGAAAAGGAGTACGTCAAGGCTGTATATTGTCACCCTGCTTATTTAACTTCTATGCAGAGTACATCATGAGAAATGCTGGTTTGGAAGAATCACAAGCTGGAATCAAGATTGCCAGGAGAAATATCAATAACCTCAGATGTGCAGATGACACCACCCTTATGGCAGAAAGTGAAGAGGAACTAAAAAGCCTCTTGATGAAAGTGAAAGAGGAGAGTGAAAAAGTTGGCTTAAAGCTTAACATTCAGAAAACTAAGATCATGGCATCTGGTCCCATCACCTCATGGGAAATAGATGGGGAGACAGTGGAAACAATGTCAGACTTTATTTTTCTGGGCTCCAAAATCACTGCAGATGGTGACTGCAGCCATGAAATTAAAAGACCCTTACTCCTTGGAAGGAAAGTTATGACCAACCTAGACAGCATATTAAAAAGCAGAGACATTACTTTGCCAACAAAGGTCCATCTAGTTAAGGCTATGGGTTTTCCAGTAGGCATGTATGGATGTGAGAGTTGGACTATAAAGAAAGCTGAGTGCTGAAGAATTGATGCTTTTGAACTATGGTGTTGGAGAAGAGTCTTGAGAGTCCCTTGAACTGCAAGAAGATCCAACCAGTCCATCCTAAAGGAGATCAATCCTGAGTGTTCATTGGAAGGACTGATGTTGAAGCTGAAACTCCAATACTTTGGCCACCTCATGCGAAGAACTGACTCATTAGAAAAGACCCTGATGCTGGGAAAGATTGAGTGCAGGAGGAGATGGGGATGACAGAGGATGAGATGGCTGGATGGCATCACCGACTCGATGAGCATGAGTTTGAGTAAACTCCAGGAGTTGGTGATGGACAGGGAGGCCTGGCGTGCTGCGATTCATGGGGTTGCAAAGAGTCAGACACGACTGAGCGACTGAACTGACTGACTGACTGACTGAATAGAAACCCACAAATACTTACATCTAGAAAATAGACACATTATTTACATTTTAGCAGGGATGTGTTACTTTGCAGAAGGTTTCCCTAAAGGATGTTTTTAAATAGTGAGTTTACAGCATTTTCTAGTAAAGAAGTTTTCTAGGAATAGCTTTTGGAGAGGTCATGTTTATTGCTTAAAATGAAGAACACCTGTCTCCTGAGCGCATTTAATACTCCGTGTACTGTGCATGGCGCTGGTATATGCGAGCATTAATACAAATATATTTTTTTAATTAGGATATAGTTACTTTGCCATGATATGTTGGTTTCTGCTGTACAGTGAAGCGAATCAGCTGTGTGTGTACATACACCCGCTCCCTCTGGGAGCTTCCTCCCACCTCATCCCCTCATCCCACCCCTCTAGGTCATCACACAGCACAGACCGAGCTCCCTCTGTTACACAGCAGCTTCCCACCAGCTGTTTTATACAAGGCCGTGCACATTGCAGTCTTCCAGTTCAAAGTCCATTTTTATGTCTGCCTCTCTATTCCTGCCCTGCAAATAAGTTCATCTGCCATTTTTCTAGATTCCACATATGTGTGTTAATGTTTGTTTTTCTCTTCCTGACTTGCTTCATTCTGTATGACAGATTCTGGGTCCATCCATTTCTCTGCAGATGGCACAATTTTGTTCCTTTCTGTGGCTGAATAATATTCCATTGTAGATCTGTCTGTCTATGCCACATCTTCGTTGTCCATTGATTAAAAAAAATGCTGAAGCGTGTAGTTTTAAGTCATTTGTAGAGTAGAGGATAGGCTAGTCCCCAGTGACCAGCACGTCTCTGGTCCATCCTGGCCCGCCATTGGCTGCTTGAATCAAGACTCAGAGCATGTGGAATACTGAGCAAAGCCCAGTTTATCTGGGGGGAGGTTTCGTCTCTCAAGGTAGAAAATGGGGGGCATTGAATAACTCACGAAGTGACAAGGAAAAAGCATATTTCAGGGTCCTTTAGGTTTCAGATGTTAGGAAGGGTTTCTGTAATATGAGAGGGAGAGTTTTCTGGAGAAGGACAGTTTTTCTTCTCACTCTGCCCTTTCGGACCAGTCTGTGAGTAGCTGTTGCTGATGTTGTTTCCAGTGATAACTGGAACAGTGGCTCATAGTATAATTGAATTCATGGTGAGCAACTTCTGTTTGATCCTCCCAAAATAGTAAAGGTCAGGTCAGCAATTCAAAAATGAGCCACTTGGAAGAGATGTATAATTTGGTTGTAAAAGGTTATTTTACAGTGGAGCTTGGCATATGAAATTGTAGATTGAAAAGATTTATGCATTCTGCTTCATATTCTTTTCCCTTGTGGTTCATTACAGGCTATTGAATAGAGTTCCCTGTGCTATACAGCAGGACCTTGCTTATTCATCTTATTTATAACAGTTTGCATCTTCTAATCCTAAACTCCTAAACCATCCCTTCCCTACAACCATGAAGTCTGTTCTCTGTGTCTGTGAATCTGATTCAGTTTTGTAGATAAGTTCATTTGTGTCCTATTTAGATTCCACACATAAGTGATATCATATGGTACTTGTCTTTTTCTTTCTGACTTACTTCACTTAGTAGGACAATCTCTGGGTCCACCTGTGTTCCTGCAAATGCCATTATAGATGGAAAAGATTTTAAAGGAAAAAAACTTGGAGCGCAGGAATAAAGCATAACATTTTCCTAACATCTCAGAGAGTCAGTTTTATTCCTGAATATGAATACTTGCTAACAATTTAGTAAGTATTTTTGTGAGATTAGACAAGATAAAAATGCAGAACGGTTCTTTTTTAAGAGAACACGTTTGTCTCCAGGACACTTAGATCATCAGTTGCTGGTGATAAACCGTTTGCTGATGGTCCAAATTCTTACTCCAGGAAAACATAGTCTTCCTGGCCATAGAAGAGGTTTGGGCAAGGAGCTTTCTCACTGTTCTTCATAAGTCTATCCTGAATCTCTGCAAAGTGGCTAGTCTAAAAGAAATCACTCCAGCGGTGCGTGTTTTTCCTTTCCTTAAGTGGCTGGAAAAAATCAGGTGAGTTGTGTTAAAAAATGAATGCCGTGTGTATGAGCTGTGGACTCTGTTAAGTGTTTCCGTGAAAGCTGATAAGGATGCTGCTGGAATGTAGCCCGTCAGAAACCACAGTATTTTCTGTGCTGTTGGGAGAAGTGGAGGGAAGGAAACCCGCCCTGGGAGCCGCCCTCTTATCCCAGCAATGTCAATGCTGACAAGTTACTCATCTCTTCCAGTCTCTGTTTTCTTATCTATACAACGGGGGCGAATATAACAGTTTTCCAGGATGGTGTTGAGAATTAAATGAAATAACGTGTATCTAGCATCAAGCCCTTTGCCTGGCATCCAGAAATGTGCCTTTACTTCCATTTAGTCATTTTGCAAACTTTCAAAATTTTATTTTATTTTTGGCTGCACTGGGTCTTCATTGCTGTGTGTGTGCTTTCTCTCGTTGCAGAGTGGGAGCTGCTCTCTAGTTGGGGTGCATGGGTGCTCACTGCGGCGGCTTCCCTTCTTGTGGAGCACAGGCTGTAGGGGCAGAGGCTCAGTAGTTGCAGCTCACGGGCTCTAGAGCATGACTTAGTTGCCCCGTGGCGTGTGGGATCTTCCTGGACCAAGGATTAAGCCCATGTCGCCCGCATTAGCCAGTGGATTCTTTACCACTGGATCACCAGGTAAGTCTCTTGCAAACTTTTCTAACATCTGGAAGTTCCAGAATGTAAGTTATGGGAGACAGAATTCTTGCCTTAAAAATCTCACAGACTGGAGAAAGGGGCAAGTGAAATAATAGGGTGTGATAAAGGTTGGCGTTGGAGTGGTGTGTTTCGGATCAGAAGCTGGAGGAGTAATAAACCACAGGAAGTTGGTGGAGGGAAGAGCTGCATTTCAGGCTAAGGCATGGTGCTCATGCACAGCAGGGCTCATGAGCTGTTACTGGAAGGTCACCCAACTCGGCTGGGACATAGCACCACAGAAATGTGCAAGATGAAGCTGGACTGGGAGCAGAAACTGACCTTGTTCTCTGGTCATCTGCTGTGGGTCCCCAGAAGGGCCACCGATGCACAAATGCCACCTCACTCATCCAGGGCCCAGTCTAAGTGTCACTTCTTCCAGGGAGCTGCCCCAACCATGCTGGATGTGGTGAGGGATCCTTGCTGGAACTCCGGTGAGGCTGTCACTTCACTTACATCTTGTCACGGCTAGCTTAACTGTGTGTCTGAAATGTACAGGTGGAAAGCTGTGCAGGGGCAAGGCTCATCACTGGGTCTCCAGTCCTCAAGTGTGGCTCTTGGAACGTAGAATTATGATAATTCCATTCCCAGATCCCAGATCTGGCACCTCAGTCGATAAACATTTGTTAAATGTACTGGTGAAAGGCCGTTTATCACACACAGAAGTAGTTCCATCTCCATTTCTGTGGGGTCTTCCAGGATTATCCGGCACAGAACTCTTCTAATTGTGTTCCTCTGTCAAGATTTGGGGTGCCCACTGCTTGGTCCCCTAAGTACACTGGCATGCAATCCCAATCCCCAGCTCATGTCAGAGTGTTTCGCCTCGTTCTGATAACCTCACTTTAGAAACGATTTGGAAGAAATGAACAAGGAAAAAGAGAAAACGAGTTAGTGGAATTTAAAACATTTTCTAGAGGCAAGATTTAAATTTTGGGGGAGAGAGAGGTGAATCAGGGAAATGGCATGTCTTTATGAGAACAGTTGCAGTGGACACTTTTGGGAATATTTTCCCAGCTCAGCCTGACCCCGTGACAGCCCTGCACTATATCTTCAGGGTAGGCCCTTAGCATCATCTTCCTCCTGGACACCATGGATCAGATTGGAGTGGACCCTTGACCCAAGGTCACTGTATCAGTTTCCCCCTCCTGGATTTTGAGATTAAAACGAGGAGATTGTGGTCTAGTTAACATGGTCTTTTAAGTGTAGGAGAAGCCGAGAGGGAGCCATTCTGGCTTTTGTGTGGATAGAGAGACAGAGAAAGCTGGTCCACATAGAGGGAAGAGTAAGGCAGGTGTGTAAGCAACCCAGAGAGCCTTGATATTTTCCTGCACTCCATGCTGAGTACCATTTCCCTGTACGGTCCAGATCTTGTTGTAGCTCCTCCTCCAAGCCCCAGGAGACACCTTCCTGTGAAGTGAGCAGAAACTAAGTTTTGTCCCATGCAGCTGTGGACTCCTGGCTCAAGATTCTTAAGCCATTCCTGCTCAGGCCCATGAAGGACACATTCGTACATTTGATATGTACAAATAATTTTTCATTGGAAATAAGAAATCACTTCCTGACTGCTGAGATGATAAAGGCATTGGCACCTCCATCACTGGAGAACTTCAAAAAGAGGTGAGCACCTAGCAACCCCAGGGGCATTGAGTATTTCCTTACCCCATGTCAGGATTGAAGTAGACTTTTTAAAAATATATACATACACACACACACACACACACACATGATGTCTTTTTGTTCAATTCATTGGTGACTGTGCATTGATCAGTAGAGTAATATACCAGTTTTATTTTCTTAACTTATTGCAAAGCCTTTAAAGGGACTTGGGCAGTTAGGAATCTGGTCAGTTTTTTATAATGTTTATTTATTTGGCTCCATTGGGTCTTAGTTGCAGCACACGGGATCTGTGTCGCATCATGCAGGATCTTTCGTTGCAGTGCTCAGACCCTAGTTGTGGGCCTCGGGATTAGTTGCTCCGTGGCTTGTGGGATCTTTGTTCCCAGTCAGGAATCAAACCCATGCCCCCTATATTGTCCCCTGTATCGAATTCTCAACCACAGGACCACCAAGGAAGTCCCAGGAATCTGGTCAGTTTCTTGGTTAATAATGGTGGCACATTTTTCTCTCTCATGCATCTGCAGGTAGCCTTAATTTATGACAGTCTTTGAGAAGGTAGGAAATAAATTGCTCCTCTCAGGTGGTTTGCAACTGAGAAGGCTCGAGGCTGTTAATGGACTCCTGAGGCGGAGAAATTTTCAGTGTAACTTCTCAGAACCATTTTCTGGTTTTGACACATGTTTTCTGTGATAGTCACATTTGCTCCTTGTCAGTCTGTTATGCATCATCCATAGTACTTGGCTAGATAAGAATCTCTTAGAAGGATTATTTTTATCCTTTTTCATCATCTACTTTGTACCCATGTAGTGTTATAAAAGCTTGCCTATATCCTTAGAGTTTTTTTTCCAATAGGGTCAGAAGAAAGAGGCTTCTCTCAGAATGATGACTTTGCTTTCTTAGTTTTCTTTTTATAGGGTTTGCTCATTTTCAGTGAATGTATATTAAGATGCCCTGTTCTTAAAAAAAGGAATATAATTATGATTGTAGGTATGAAACGTTTGGGTTTTGTGCTGTATTCTTCTCATGCTGTGCAGGTGTGGGAGTTTAAGAAACACTCTTTAGTGACAAGCGCATTATGTTGGCGAATGATACGGAAAAAGGACTTGAACTTCTCTCCTCTATACAGTTATTTTATTTATTTATTTATTTTTTAATGTCTCTGCATTTTATTTTTTTTTCTTTTTTTAATTTAATTTTATTTTTTTCCATTTATTTTTATTAGTTGGAGGCTAATTATATATAGTTCTTTTAAAAGAAAGAATGAAATCGTTTGAAGACCATTTAAATGTCATAACCCAGAACAACAGATTTCAAGGGTTTATCCTTGAGAAAATAGATTGAATAGTTTATAAATATTTAACTATTTAAATATATATATATTTAACTCTTTTCTTTTAAGTCAGCATTTTGTTTTATTAAATATTTAACATAAGCATCTTTGGTAAGTATATCTGATTTCATGCCATAGGGGTGTTTTCAGTTCCATGAAGATTTTGTAATTCAAATTTATTCTAAAGAATTAGCCTCCAATTAAAACAAACAAAAAAAAAGGCGTGGTGCATACCTAAAAATAAATAAATAAAAAAACCCACAAATTTATTCTAAAAAAATGGGTAGTGGTGCATGTGTCATTGTGTTTGTTCTGTCTGAAACCTGCATGGGTCTTGTGTTTCTCTCAGAATACATGAAACATTTTCAGTGTGGTGGCTGGGAAGGTGGAGAAAGGAACGCTTTCAAACCAGACCCCCCTGCCACCATGCTCCCTCTTGAGAAGCCCATGGGCCAGGAAGGGACTTCAGAAAATCACTGTGGGGAATTTCAAATACCACTCATGGAAAGGTTCGTTGGTCTGTGATTTGGTAACAGATCAAACAGTGGAACTTACTATGAATACGTATTCATTTATTCATTAATCCAGTCATTCATTTTTCCATCCAGTCACTCACTTACTCACTCTTTCATTTATTCAGACATCAAATAGTTCACTGCTTCTAATGAGCAGTAAATATATTCACTTCTTAGATAAGCTGTACTAAATATATGGCATATATATACTAATATATGTACTAAATATATAACCTATTTCCTAGAAAACTATGGAACTGAGAAACCAGACAGACATATCCTAGTCCATGAAATTATATACTTTTCTCATTTAGGGCCATCCCACAGGTGGACTCCATGTTTCTTTTTGGTGTTTCTATAAGTAAATATCTTGGGGTATTTTGGATCAGATGTTTTGGATAGGGTCTGAACCTCAGGAAAGCTCTTTTTCTTGTTCTGCTGCCGTGGTGAGTGTTCTGATTTGTTTGTTTGTTGTAGCCCAGCCATGAAACGTGGTTTTCTTTCTCGTGTAATTGTGCGGCAGTGAAGAGTTTTGGCTGCGTTGATGAGATTGAGCCTGCACATTTCTTCCCTGATGTTTTCTGTCGCAGGCATTCAGTTTCTTTCCAGCTTTGAACAAAGCTTGCCTGAGACCTGAGACGTTTTTCTTCCTCTAACTTGAGCCCTACCAGAAATAGCAGCGGGCAGACTGGAATTCAGGGGAATTGAGATTTACTTCCAGCTCTGCGTGTTCTTGCCTGCTCGGCTGTCTGTTCTTACTCTGCTGTTTCTCCAGTTCCTGTAAGAGAAAATCCTCACGTCCACTGAAATACTCCTTTAAAGCTATTCTCTTGGTTGTTCAGCCTAAGAATCATAACACCATCCAGTTCTTCTAGATGTGAATGGAGTGATATTTCCAAGTGGCACCTCTACTTTTATAAGTTAACAAAAATCAAAACATCCTGATTAATGTGACTATTGTTTTAAATATATATATGTTATTGAAGATAGTCGATTTACATTGTTGTGATAGTTTCAGGTGTATAGCAGAGTGATTCGGTCATACGTATATATGTGTGCATATATATATTTTTTTCCCCTCAGATTCTTTTCCCTTATAAGCAATTACAAAACATTGTAAACATAGTTTACCTAGTTCCCTGTGCTATACAGTATATCCTTGCTGGCTCTCTGTTTTATGCATAGTAGGATGTTTATGTCAATCCTAAACTCCTGATCTATTCCCATGTCTCGCCCCACTGCAGCTGTAAGTTTATCCTCTATATCTGTGGCTCTGTCTCTGTTCTCTATACAAGTTCACCTGCATCATATTTTTTAGATTCCACTTTTAAGTGACATACAATATTTGTCTTTGTCTGGCTTACTTCACTCAGTGTGATAATCTCTAGATTCATCCACATTGCTGCAAACGATATTATTTCATTCTTTTTTCAGGGTGACTAATACTCCACTGTGTGTATGTACCACATCTTTATCCATTCAGATGGACATCTGGGTTGTTTCCAAGGCTTGTAAACAGTGCTGCCATGAATGCTGGGGTGCATGTGTTTTTTTGAATTATGGTTTTCTCCAAATATATGACCAGGAGTGGGATTGCTGGGTCATGAAAGTGAAAGTGTTAGTCTTTCAATCATGCTGGCTCTTTGCAACCCCATGAACTGTGGCCTGCGAGGCTCCTTTGTCCATGAAATTCTCCAGACAAGAATACTGGAGTGGGTAACCATTCCCTTCTCCCTACCCAGGGATTGAACCTGGCTCTCCTGCATTGCAGGCAGATACTTTACCATTTGAGCCACCAGGAGAACCCTTGCTGAGTCATATGGTAATTCTATTTTCAGTTTTTTAAGAAACCTCCATACTGTTCTCCATAATGGCTGCACCAATTTTCATTCTTACTAACAGTATAGTAGAGTTCCTTTTTCTCCACATTCTCCCCAGCATTTGTTATTTGTAGACTTTTGATGATGGCCATTGTGACCAATGTGAGGTGATCCGGGGGTCACTTTTCCATGTGCAGATGAATCTAAGTCTCAGGGGTGTGAGTTCAAATCTAGGATGAGGCTGGGTTGTCAAAGGACAGTGTCTTGTTCACTCCTCCCTGTCTTGCTTGCCTCCTTTGGCTTCCACCTTCTCTTGGAGCTGAGCACACGCACATCTCATCACGGAGAGAAGGCTGTGCATCTTTGGGACTGATGTTTCCTAATGGTCAGCAAGTGCCATCACTCAGGTCAATTCCTGGGGACTGAAGCCGAATCCAGCTTCTGTACCCCGACACTAAATTAAATCTTGGAGATATAGTTTGGGTAAAGTAAAAAACGATAACTTTATTGTTTTGCCAGGCAAGGGGGGTCACGGTGGGTTAATGCCCTCAAAACTGTGTGTCCGACCTGGAGGGGCTAGTGAGAGTTTTATAGAAATGGCTCAAAGAGCATGATCGGCTTGTGGTCATTTTTCTGATTGGTTGGTGGTGAGGTAAGTGGGAGTCAGCATCAACCTTCTGGTTTCAATGGGTCTGAGGTCTCTGTGCTTGTAGGCGGCATATGGTTAGCTTCTCCCACATCGTTGGGATGTCAGTATCTGCAGAACAGCCCGAAGGTGTGGTTATGTGTATCCCTTGTGGAGCCATACTCTGCCCCAGGGCTGCAGTGTTCCTTAACCGTTCCTCCCTTGTAAGGGTGTCCCTTCCTTTCCCTGAGCAGCAACTGTTTGAACCTGCGCATTGGAAATCAGGGAAGGTCTGGCAGGCTGAATGAAACCTATTCTAGAAATGTGCATCAGTTCAGTTCAGTAGCTCAGTCATGTCTGACTCTGCAACTCCATGGACGCCAGGCTTCCTTGTCCATCACCAACTACTGGAGCTTGCTTAAACTCATGTCCATTGAGTCAGTGATACCATCCATCTCATCCTCGGCCATCCCCTTCTCCTGCCTTCAATCTTTCCCAGCATCAGGGTCTTCCAGTGAGTCAGTTCTTTGCATCAGATCGCCAGAGTATTGGAGCTTCAGTCCAATGAATACTCAGGACTGATTTCCTTTAGGATTGACAGGTTTGTTCTTTTTGCAGTCTAAGGGATTCTCAAGAGTCTTCTCCAGTACCATAGTTCAGAAGCATCAATTCTTTGGTGCTCAGCTTTCTTTCTAGTCCAACTCTCACATCCATCCATGAATACAGGAAAAACCACAGCTTTGACTAGATGGACCTTTGTCAAAGTAATGTCTCTGCTTTTTAATATGCTGTCTAGGTTGGTCATAGGTTTTCTTCCAAGGAGCAAATGTCATTTAATTTCATGGCTGCAGTCATCATCTGCAGTGATTTTGGAGCCCAAGAAAATAAAGTCTCTCACTGTTTCCATTGCTTCCCTGTCTATTTGCCATGTAGTGATGGGACCAGATGCCATGATCTTTTTTTTTTTTTTTTTGCATGTTGAGCTTTAATCTAGCTTTTTCACTCTCCTCTTTCACTTCCATCAAGAAGCTCTTTAGCTCCTCATTGCTTTCTGTCATCAGGGTAGTGTCATCTGCATGTCTCGTTATTGATATTTCTCCCAGCAATCTTGATTCCCGCTTGTACTTCATCCAGCCTGACATTTCTCATGATGTACTCTATATAGAAGTTAAATAAGCAGGGTGACAATATACAGCCTTGATGTACTCCTTTCCTAATTTGGAACCAGTCCATTGTTCCATGTCTGGTACTAACTGTTGCTCTTGACCTGCATACAGGTTTATCAGGAGGCGAGTAAGGTGGTCTGGTATTCCCATCTTTTGAAGAATTTTCCATAGTTTGTTGTGATCCACACAGTCAAAGGCTTTGGCATATAAAGTAAAAGTAGATATTCTTTTGGAACTCCTTTGCTTTTTTGATGATTCAACGGATGTTGACAGTTTGATCTCTGGTTCCTCTGCCTTTTCTAAATCCAGCTTGAACATCTGGAAGTTCACGGTTCACGTATACTGTTGAAGTCTGGCTTGGAGAATTTTGAGCATTACTTTACTAGCGTGTGAGATGACTGCAATTGTGCAGTAGTTTGAGCATTCTTTGGCACTGCCTTTCTTCAGGATTGAAATGAAAACTGACCTTTTCCAGTCCTGTGGCCACTGCTGAGTTTTCTAAATTTGCTGACATATTAAGTGCAGCACTTTCACAGCATCATCTTTTAGGATTTGAAACAGCTCAGCTGGAATTCCATCACCTCCACTAGCTTTGTTCATAGTGATGCTTCCTAAGGCCCACTTGACTTCGAATTCCAGGGTGTCTGGCTCTAGGTGAGTGATCACACCATCGGGATTATCTGGGTCATGAAGGTCTTTTTTGTATAGTTCTTTTATGTATCCTTGCCACCTCTTCTTAATATCTTCTGCTTCTGTTAGATCCCTACCATTTCTGTCCTTTTCTGTGCTCATCTTTGCATGAAATGTTCCCTTGGTGTCTCTAATTTTGTTGATGAGATCTCTAGTCTTTCCCATTCTATTATTTTCCTCTATTTCTTTGCATTGATCCCTGAGGAAGGCTTTCGTGTCTCTCCTTGCTATTCTTTGGAACTCTGCATTCAGATGGGTATATCTTTCCTTTCTCTTTTGCCTTTAACTTCTCTTCTTTTCTCAGCTATTTGTAAGGTCTCCTCAGACAGGCTTTTTGCATTTTTGCATTTCCTTTTGCCTTTTTGCATTTCTTTTTCTTGGGGATGGTCTTGATCACTGCCTCCTGTACAATGTCATGAACCTCTGTCCATAGTTCTTCAGACAGTCTTATGAGATCTAATCCCTTGAATCTATTTGTGACTTCCACTGTATAATCGCAAGGGATTTGATTTAGGTCATACCTGAATGGTCTAGCGGTTTCCCCTACTTTCTTCACTTTAAGTCTGAATTTGGAGTTTGTGATCAGAGCCACAGTCAGTTCTCAGTCTTGTTTTTCCTGGCCGAATTGAACTTCTCCATCTTTAGCTGCAAAGAATATAATCAATCTGATTTCAGTATTGACCATCTGGTGATGTCCATGTGTAGAGTCTTCTCCTATGTTGTTGGAAGAGGGTGTTTGCTATGACTAGTGTATTCTCTTGGCAAAACTCTGTTAGCCTTTGCCCAGCTTCATTTTGGACTCCAAGGCCAAATTTGCTTGTTAGTCCAGGTATCTCTTGACTTCCTACTTTTGCATTCCAGTCCCCTGTGATGAAAAGACATCTGTTTTGGGTGTTAGTTCTGGAAGGTCTTGTAGGTCATCATAGAATCGTTCAACTTCAGCTTTTTCACATTACTGGTTGGGGCATAGGCTTGGATTACTGTGATATTGAATGATTTGCCTTGGAAACGAACAGAGATCATTCTGTCATTTTTGAGATTGCACCCAATTACTGCATTTTGCATGCTTTTGTTAACTATGAGGGCTACTGCTTTTCTTCTAAGGGATTCTTGCCCACAGTAGTAGATATAATAGTTATATGAATTAAATTCACCCATTCCAGTCCATTTTAGTTCACTGATCCCTAAAATGTCGGTGTTCACTCTTGCCATCTCCTGTTTGACCACTTCCAATTTGCCTTGATTCATGGACCTAACATTCCAGGTTCCTATGCAATATTGTTCTTTACAGCATCAGACTTTACTTCCATCACCAGTCACATCTACAACTGGGTGTTGTTTTTGCTTTGGCTTCGTCTCTTCATTCTTTCTGGAATGTGCATATACATGTGCTAGGTTGCTTCAGTCATGTCAGACTCTGTGCAACCCTATGGACGGTAGTCCCCCAGGCTTCTCTGTCCATGGGGATTTTCCAGGCAAGAATACTCGAGTAGGTTGCCATATACTCCTCCAGGGGATCTTTCCGGCCCAGGGATCAAACTTAATCTCTTATGTCTCCTGCATTGGCAGGTGGGTTCTTTACCACTAGTACCACCTGGGAAGCCCAATCTAGAAATGGGGGACACAGAAAAGCTTTCATGCTGAGGAGCTCTACAGGCTCCTGCTCAATTTTATTTACTCAGGTATAATGTTACTTATGCCTCTAAATGAATGCATGAGAATTGGAGACATTGTTTTAAATTATGGGGGTAGCCTTGTGAAAAAGGTCTTCCCTGATAGCTCAGTTGGTAAAGAATCCACCTTCAATCCAGGAGACTGTGTTTCAATTCCTGGGTTAGGAAGATCCACTGGAGAAGCAATAGGATATCCACTCCAGTATTCTTGGTCTTCTTCCCTTGTGGTTCAGCTGGTAAATAATCTGCCTGCAATGCGGGAGATCAGGGTCCAATCCCTGGATTGGGAAGATCCCCTGGAGAAGGGAAAGGCTACCCACTCCAGTATTCTGGCCTGGAGAATTCCATGGACTGTATAGCCCTTGGGCTTGCAAAGAGTTGGAGCCCACTGAGCAACTTTCACTTTCACCTTTTGAAAAAAGGGAAGCTCTTGTTACAAGTAACAGAAAGAAAGACTCTTTTGGAATCCCCAATGAAACAGAGAAAGCAGAAATGCTGCAGTCTTTTAAGAGAAAGTTGCCTTGAGCTGAGAGTGGAAAGGATTGATTGCTTTCAGAATCAAATCTGCCCAAGGTCAGAGGAAGAGTACTGAGTGGGAGGCAAGAGTGGGGTTTGAATTTGATACAGTTTTTATGAGAAGAAGCATGTATGAAGGTGCTAAGCTGATGGAGGAGATGTGACAAGCACCTTGCCATGCGCTGTGACCATCTTTGTAGTTGTCTCAGATGAATATTGACTCTCATTTCCACCGGATACACATCCAGGAGGGGAACGTCAGCTTGTAGTGTCATGGTGGATAAACTTGAAGGTGATCTCCAGTGAAGTCTGCCTCAGAAGTCTAGCCCTTGACTAATTCCCTCTTTTCGAGTGTGGATGGGACCTGTGACTTGGTTTTAACCAATAGAGTATGGCAGGTGATGGGATATCCTTTCCATGGTCATGTTGTATTACATGAGATTCCACCTTGCCAGCAAACTCGCTTTAGATCTTCCCACTCCAGCCTTGATGAAACAGTTGGCCTCGTTTTGGAGGCCTGTGCAAAGAACTGTGGGTGGCCTTTAATACTTGAGGGAGGCCTCTCGCCACCAAAAAACTGAAGCTGTTAGCTCTGTAATCATAGGGAGCTGAAGGCTGCCCAACAGCCATACAAGCAGAAAAGTAAATCCTTCCCTAGTTGAGCCTTTTGATGCGAACCAGCCCTGCCAACATCTTGCCTTCAGCTTCCTGTATAGAGGGGAAAGAAGAATAATGTGATAATGCAGGGCTTCCCAGGTCGTTCAGGGGTAAAGAATCTGCCTGCCAAACAAGATACACTGGAGATGCAGGTTCAGCCCCTGAGTTGGGAAGATGCTCTAGAGAAGGAAATGGTAACCACTGCAGTATTCTTGCCTGAAAAATCCAATGGACAGAAGCATCTGACAGGCTATAGTCCATAGGATCACGAAGAGTCAGACATGACTGAATGACCAAGCATGCACAGATGCAGGCTACCACAAAGGTAAAGAAATGAATCAGGCATTAGGGGAGACGTGAAGGCTGGGCTTGGTTCTGCCATTTACTGAGTGGGTCTCATTGTCCTGGTCCCTCACCCAGCCTGGCCATCCTTTAGTTTTTGTGCTCAAAGAAGGGATTTGGTGGGACTTCCTTGGTAGTCCAATGGTTAAGAATCTGCACTTCCAATGAAGGGTACATGGGTTGATCCCAGGTCTGGGAACAAGATCCCCCATGCTGCGTGGTGTGGCCAGAACTTTAAAAAATAATTTTACATTTAAAAATAAAGAAGGGATTTGGCAAGATTACCTCCCGAATCCCCACCAGCCTAGAATTTTAATGAGATTTATCCACAGTATTAGAGGAAGTCATCTATTCTATAAATGAGAGGTTGTTTGAAAAAAAAAAAAAAGAAAATTAGGAGGCTAGACAAATTTGGCTCCTATCTAGCAAATCAGCCGCATCTGAATCACTTCATCTGTTTGTATGAGCTGACGCCCTGCTACTGAGTCACTGGAAAGGGAAACACATGGATGAAAGAGTTCCTTTTCATTCCACTACTTTTTCTCATTTCTTTTGGTACATCGACCAAAGATATATTGGTCAACTGAATATTCTTTGATTAATTATGATGAACACTCAACCACGGGAGAGTCTGTTTGCATTTCAAAGCTTGGAAAATAAGAGAAATAACAATGCTAATGCACCTCTTAAAGAAAATGAGGATCTCCTGTTGAACCACAGGAGTACCTACCTGGTCCTGGGTTACACCTTTTAGGCAGCTAAAAGGGTGACCAAGAGACTTAACCTGGCTTTCACTGTGTTGTTTCTGTAAGACTGTTGTAGGGCTTTGAATGAATGCCTTGCCGGTTTTGTGATGAGCAGCCCTGCAGAGATGGTGACAGCATCCCTAGTGGAGACTTCTTCTCAGAGGTGAGAGAGAAAATAGAAATGGAGAAACTCAGAGCGGTTGTCGAGAGGACCATCTTTGGGGAGTTGCCCCTTTAAGAGAAATTGATAAGGAAACTCATTCTCCCCAGGCAGAAAGTGCTTTATTTACCCCCGGCTGATCCTCCTCCCTGGAAGCAGTTTATCAAGTGTCAGATGAGGAAGGACCCAGCTGTTCTTCGTCTTCAAGGGCAACAGGAATTTCCTTTGATTTCTTTTGCAGTAAAGTGAGCTGTGGTTGGTCTCTTGATTTTTTTTTTCCCCCTCACTGCAAAGAGGTGCTTTAATTTCCCACCTGGCCAGCTGTGGATGCCAGAAGTCTGGATCAAGGACTATTGAACAATCCTTTCACAGAACCCTCGTACTTTTAAGTGGTTCTCCGAGACCCTGTGAGGTTGATGAGCTTTGCAAAAGAGGATTATTACGACATACTATATGATTCCATCTATATAAAGTTCAAAAGCTGGCAAAACTAATCTGCGGTGATAAAGGTCAGAGGAGTGGTTACACTTGGGGTTTATGGACTGGAAAGAGGCTTTAGGGAGCCTTCTTCGTGATGTGGTGGAAATACTCTATGTGGGAATCTGGGGGCCAGGGTATATTTATGTAAAAGGATGTAGACATGTAAAAATGTATCAAGTACTTTGCCGTATGTGTTATAACAATGAAAAATCTCTTTATAAAAGATGGTCACTGGGGGAGCGGACTGCTCTATGTAGAGACATTGGTCCCTGGATAGATCAGGTTGTTTGTGGAGGATGATAACCATCTAGGACCTTCGGGAATCAGAACTTAAAATTAGAACTCTGGCACCTCTGTTGTCCTCAGCATGGTTCCACCGAAGTTGCGGATATTAGGATCTCTAAACCATAATCCCACTTGTTTTGGGCATCTGTGTGTGTGTGTTAGTTGCTCAGTCATGTCTGACTCTTTGTGACCCCATGGACCGTAGCCCACCAGGCTCCTGTGTCCATGGGATTCTCCAGGCGAGAATACTGGAGTGGGTTGCCATTTCCTTCTCCTAGATGTTTGTAAAGAGAAGCAGACCTCATTTTTCCTTTTTTGGAGGAGGGCCGCTTTTCTTCTCTTTTGCAAAGTAAACTCAGATTTCGATTCTGCGTTAGTGCAGTGGAAGTTCTGAAGAAGTGCGTGCTTGAAGAAAACCAAAGGGGACTTCCCCAGTGGTCCAGTAGTTAAGAATCTGCCTGCCTGTACAGGGGACACGGGTTCCTTCCCTGGTCCGGGATCTAAGATTCCACTGGCCGCAACTGCGGAGCCTGCACTCCTCAACTAGAGAGAAGCCTGTATGCGGCATTAACACCTGATGCAGCCAAATAAAGAGATAAATATTTTTAAAAGACAAAGGAAGCCACAGGTTTTGGCTCTTCGGATAATGACAAGATCATAGTAAAATAATTGGGACTTTGGATATAATCCTTTGTGGCATTCTTTACTGGTATTTCACTGCTTACTAGTTTTCCCCCAGAAGATGACCAGGGAGGCAGAAGAATAGTGATGTATACATTGCTTCTCTTAAAAGTTTTATCCATGTAAATTGGAAGTTTTTATAGAAGAAACAGCTAGAGCTAAGGCTAGAGGATTTCTATTTGTTTAAATATCCATGCTTCACAACAGAGGATGAGATGATCGGATGGCATCACAAATTCAGTGGACATGAGTTTGAGCAAGGACAGGGAAGCCTGGCATGCTGTAGTCCATGGGGTCACAAAGAGTCAGACACAACTGAGTGACTGAACGACAACAACAATGACAAACTTACTGTTGGCTGTAATTTGGGATACCATTCTCCGTGGATTGGTCTTCAGAAAATTGCAGCTGCAAAGTGAAGCGAAAGTGCGTACATGTGGTCTCTCTGCCTGTTACCGAATGAATCAGGTCCCACTGCCCGCTGCTTACAAAATCAATCCTTACAGATGCTGATAGAAAGGAAAAGTGCCTTTAATCAGAATGTCAGCAATCTGGGGAGATGGTGGATGCAACGTCCCTGAGAAACCACCTTCGAAGATTCTGCTCAGCTATGAAAGGTTTTAAAGGGAAATAGGGAAGTAATCTCAGTGACTCATAGAGATGGGAGGTCAGAATCATCACCGTCACCCCCTGCACGCAGGCTTGTTGACTTCTTGTGATTTTTCCTCTAGAAGCTGTCTTGTGCACACACTTTGTTCATGAGATTCCTGAAGGGGAAGTTAGGGAATTGATCTGGTCATCTGTTCATTACTTATGTTTCATTTCTGTTACACTTTTTCTTTGACCTACTAAAAGAACTGACAAGATAGGCAAGATACTGTGTGATGAAAAGATTTGAAAGGTGTGCTTGAGGCGGAGATGAGTACAGCATGGAGGTGCCTGGTTTAAAAGTCAGTTATATAGCTTTGCTAAAGTGATAAGAGAAGGGGCTTCTTGCTGATGTTTGTCATCGTTCAGTCGCTAAGTTGTCTCTGACTCTGTGACCGCATAGTCTGTAGCCCGCCAGGCTTCTCTGTCCATGGGATTCTCCAGGCAAGGATACTGGAGTGGGTTGCCATTCCCTTTCTCCAAGGATTGAACCCGAGTCTCCCTCGACTCCTGTGTTAGCAGGCGGATTCTTTACCACTGTGCCGTAAGGGAATCCTGCTGATGGTGGTTTCCTGCAAACAGCTGCTGACAAGCCTGTGATTTTTTTTCTTAAGTGAAAAATAGACTTAATATAGAGGGGGCTTCCCAGGGGCTCCCCATGTGGCGCTAGTGGTAAAGAGTCTGCCTGCCACAGCAGAAGCCGCAGGAGACAGAGGAGCCTGGCAGGCTGCAGTCCGTGGCGTTGCAGAGAGTTGGACAGGGGTGAACGACTGACAGCAAGTGAGTGATACTTAATAAATATACTTAGAACCATACTTTAAATACCAGTTTTTACATGCTAATAAGAAGGATGATATAGGATATCAATAATTTGTCTAAGAAAGTGAAGTATGTCTTTAGGTTTAGATATGTCCAGGCCTCAAAATGGGTGTGTGTTTTATCTTATGAATTCAAGTGGCCTCTATCCATGTCAGCTTCCCTAAGTAAAGTTTTGGAGAAAAGTGAAGGCCTTAGGGATCTGTATCCAGATCCTCATTTTCCAAGATATTTTTGTTGCTTGTGTTTCCATTACATTAGCTTCTAGATCTTTTCTGTGCACTCGAGTTCCTTGTTCTTTTTTTTTTTTTTTTTTTTTGAGTTCCTTATTCTTAAAAGAAGTCTTTACAAACTCACCCATGTAATCCAGATAATTACCTTGATAATAACTAGTCAGCTAGATGGGTTATACTATTGAGCTGTAAAACCTGTACACATTTAATTTGCTTTAAAAAGCTATCATTAGATAAGAAAAAATTAAAATTTTACCAGATGTATTTTAACAAGTTATTTTTAAAGTTTTTACTTTATATTGGAGTGTAGTTGACTGACAATGTTGTGTTAGTTTTGAGTGAACAACAAAGTGATTCATTTATACGTATACATATATCTTCTTTATTCAGACTCTTTTCCCATAAAAGTTATTACAGAATATTGCGTAGAGTTCCCTGGGCTGTATACTAGGTCCTTATTCAAAGTGAGCTATTATACGAAGACATTCTTATTGAAGTAAAATATCCATAATTAAATGAATGCAAGTTTTAAGTGTACGGCTTGATGAATGAATTTTTACAAAAATGAATACACTCATGTTTCCTGCATCCAGATCAAGAAACAGAATATTACAAGCCTGTGAGCTGTTTATTTTTGACACTTACATGGGAGTTTTCCTTACTTAACTTTAAAGTGATCAAAAAGTCCATAAGCTTTCATTCTGTTACAAAGGTAGCTTCCTACAGAGGTGAAAGATGTTTCAGTGAAAATAAGGAAGCTGTGTCTACCACTGGTGTTTGTTGTAATGATCAGGGTATTTTTTATACCTTCTAATATGAGCATCATGGGAAAAGTGGGATCTCATCATGCTTGGAAGCTCTTGGAAGCTCCAGGTTTGCTTGATAATTTTAATGCCCCTTTGGAAGAACTGTCTTCAAGGCAGATTTCTCTGCTGAAATTCGCATCTGTTCATGCATGTTTGTCCACCTGTTCTATTAGACGCCTCAACATTTTAATCATAGTTATTGAAACAGAGTTCCAGGTGGTGCAGCGATAAAGAACCCACCTGCCAATGCAGGAGACAAGACACCCAGATTTGAGTCCTGGGTCAGGAAGATCCTTTGGAAAAGAAACAGCAACCCATTCCAGTACTCTTGCCTGGAGAATTTCATGGATAGAGGAACCTGACGGGCTACAGTTCATGGGGTTGCAAAGAGTCAGACACAGCTGAGCATGCGCTCAGGCATCCTCTTTGATAGAACCGTCTGGCGGTCTTTGTGTCTGCCTCTGTTGATTGCTTTTATTTCTTGATGGTGGTGGTTTAGTTGCTAAGTCATGTCCGACTCTTGTGACCCCACGCCTGTAGCCTACCAGGCTCCTCTGTCCATGGGATTCTCTGTCCATGGGACCCAGGGGTGGGTCCATTTTAACCTCTTCCCTTCCCCCTGCAGCAGTGGCAGTGGATCTTTGCTTATAACCTGGGGTCAGGATGATTTTCTACTTCACCCCTAGAGTGAGCTGGCTTTGTTCCTACTCCTACACTATAAGCAAGAGATTGTTTTTCTTGGTGCTGAGATAAGAGAGTTGGTGGCCCAGTGGCTTTGGACTTTTGCTTTGTATAAGGGACAAGTTGGGCAACAAGGACCTATTGGATAGCACATGGAATTCTACTCAATGTTATGTGATAGCCTGAATGGGACAGGGGTTTGGAGGAGAAAGGATACATGTATATGTGTGGCTGAGTCCCTTCACTGTTCAGCTGAAACTACCACGGCATTGTTAATCGGCCATACCGCAATACAAAATAAAAAGTTTAAAGTTTGAAAGATAAAAGAGAAGTGTTGGGAGAGTGAACAGCCTTCCTGCCAGGAGCCTTTGCTGCCCTGAAAGGCTCTGTCTCTGGCCTCCCCCTAGTTCTTCTAGAGAACTACTTGGTGATGGTGAAAGTAAAAATCGCTCAGTCGTGTCCGGCTCTTTGCGACCTCATGGAGTACATAGTCCATGGAATTCTCCAGGCCAGAATATTGGAGTGGGTAGGAAGGCTTAGGAAATAAACTGAGACGCCCAGCTTTTCCAGATTGAGGCACTGGTCTATACTTTTCCTTTAAGAATTTATTAAACGTTTAGCTGGTCTCTTCTTAACCAGCAGTGTGGAAGCCTTCTCTTTCTTCCATGCTCTGCTAAAGAATGAAACAGGTGCTGTTTTCATCTCAGCTTGGAGGCATTTGTCACATTTTGGAATTTAGTTTACTTGTTTGCTAACTCTGCTGTCTGCTAGGCTCAATAAATACTATAATTTGTTTATTATCCAGCTCTTTGTTGTTGTTTGGGTACTGTTCTCTTGAATCTTTCTACATTTTAAGGAGAAATAGAACTTGGTTTTAAGTTTTAAGTCAATATTAATTGTGTATTTGTCTTTGGTTTTGGTAAGCATCTCACCAACTCACCAAGAGGTAAGAGACGGTAAATAGTTATTACACAAGGAAATCCTTCCTCCTCAGTTGCTGTGACCCCTCTATGGTCTCGAGCATTAACCTAGTGAATGCAGAGCTGACTCTTAGAAACACGATTGCCTTTTGATAGTTGTTTCTAAAAGTGGAGCAGACGGAGTAGCCTCACCAGCTCAGGTCAAAGGAATAAGTGCTTCCTGGTTCAGTGAGTTTTCATAGGTTACCTACTCTCTTGTCTGTACCTTATTTTTGCCACATCTTGTAGTCTGTTCCTGTCATTATCAAAACCTACATCTCAGCACAAGACAGGAAGCTGGGAGGGGAGAATTTGTTGCTTCCCTTCCTGATTACCATCCAGGGTCTTGTTATAGATTCTGGCATCTTGTGATAACAAGACCTGCCACTTAGCCCTGAATGATCCCTACCTCTCCTCCGACCTACCCCCAGGAATCCAGCAGTTCACAACACTTGACCCTAGATGCCTCTCCTACATCAAAATCGTCCCGAGTTTCATAGAAAGGGCACAAGATAAAGAACCCCACCTTCATGCAGTAGGAGGCAGGAAAAAGCCTTTCAGTGAATTGGAATGCCATGCATGTGAGGACTTTGCCCTGGAAAGTGATGTCTTTGATAAAGGTTTTAGCCAGAATGCCAAAGGAGCTGAATGTAAACCACATGGATAAAGAAGGTTTAGAATATCCACTCTGTTAAAAATTCAAGATGTGATACATCTTTGATTTAAAAAAGAAAAAGGTAAGGGAAAAAAATCATCCAAGGCTGTCTGGCTGTAGACCTCTGCCCCAGTAAAAATAATCCCAGCCCATCTGATTATCTCTCTGTTTATGCTTTCCCAATGTTATGGAAATTAAGACTTTTCCTATGAATTTTAAGATATCAGTTATTTTATATTAGCACTAAAGTGCCCTTTCAATTCAGTTCAGTTGCTCAGTCGTGTCCGACTCTTTGCGACCCCATGGACTGCAGCATTCCAGGCTTCCCTGTCCATCACCAGCTCCCAGAGCTTGCTCAAACTCATGTTCATCAAGTTGGTGATGCCATCCAACCATCTCATCCTCTTTCATCCCCTTCTTCTCCTCTAGTGCCCTTTTGTGGATAGGAAAGATGCTGGTTAAGATTGAAGGCAAAGAAGAGGAGGGTGGCAGAGGATGAAATGGTTAGATAGCATTACCCATTTAATGGACGTGACCTTGAGCAAATTCTGGGAGATAGTGGAGGACAGGAAGTCTGGTGTGCTGCAGTTTATGGGGTTGCAAAGAGTCAGACATAACTTAGTGACTGAACAACAACAACAAAGTATCCTTTAGAGCACTTCAGTTGGAATTGTCTAATGTTCTAGAAGAATAAATTTGAGATACTCTGATGAAGGCAGAGAATACCTTTTGAAGTGTTTGGAAAAGAGAAGTGACGGGATCATATTTGCATTTTAGAAAATTCACTTTTAATCAGAAAGGAGACTGGGCTGAGAAGCCTGGTTGGGAAGCTAAATTCTATAATACAGGCAAAAGACAATAAACATCACAACTAAGGCTGGGTCAGTGGGATGTAGAAGTTAGGGTAAAAGCCAGGATAACTGGGAGTAGATGTGATGGACTTAAGACAGAGCATTGGTGAGAGGGATGAGGAGAGGCTAATACTCATATTGCTGACTTGGGTAACTGGGTGATCTTCGGGTAGCGATGACCATTAATTAGTTGGAGGTAGTTTCCAGCATTCATAAGACAGCTTTGGGTGGAATCTTGTTATGGGTGCCTGGAGACACTGATAAGTGAAGTTTACTGATGCTGTTGCCCTGTGGATGAGTTGGTGTTCTTAGTCATAAGCAGCAGATATCCAGTCTGCTGTGTGCTGGGCTTAGTCGCTCAGTCTTGTCTGACTCTTTGCGACCCCATGGACTGTAGCTTGCCAGGTTCCTCTGTCCACGGGATTCTCCAGGTAAGAATACTGGAATGGGTTGCCATGCTATCCTCTAGGGGATCTTCACAACCCATGGATCAAATCTGGGTCTCCTTCATTGCAGGTGGATTCTTTACCTTCTGAGCCGCCAGGGAAGCCCAAGAATATTTGAGTGGGTACCCTGTCCTTTCTCCAGGGGAACTTCCTGACCCAGGAATCAAACTTTCATCTCTTGCATTGCAGGCAGATTCTTTACCAGCTGAGCTACTGGGATAGCCCATCTTAGTCACAGGCAAAAAGGCACTTTCTGGAAGAGCACTGAAGACTCATGTAAACTACGAGTGATCAAATCATCAGACTGGAGAAACGAATGTGGTACTGGGACTCCGGATACTAGGAAGCAGAGACCACAGCAAAGTTCATACCAAAGAACAAGGCCTGTAGTTGATAAATCTCATCTTGCTTTACTTGCTCAAGACTCATAGGCATTTGATTGGTTGAATCTGGGTCAGGGGATTGTCTTCTGGCTGTACCAGGAGGTAGGATGTTGAAGAATCCTTTGCCCATAGCTTAGATGGTTGGAAGCCACAGCAAGAGGCAAGCTCAGAATATTATCTTCTCCAAAGATGACAGGCAGTGATATTTCCCCCCGAATGGATTTTGGGATACTTACAGAGGGGATGGATTTCAGAAAACAGCAACAGGGTCATTATAACTAAGGAAGGTATGGCCAGTGAGGGAAAAAATGGCTAAAACATGGGTGGATGGGTGGATGGATGGATGGGTGGGTGGTTGGGTTGATGGGTGAATGGATAGATGGATGGTTGTACAGATATATGGATATAAAGGAACTCATGTAGGCAACTGCAGAGTCATAAAGACCAAAGGAGAACAATAAAATAGGCTCAAGGAAGCAAGGAAAGGAAAAAGTGATGGGAAAGTAGGACTGGTTAATAACTTTAAATGCAGTGTAGCAATTAAGTAAGATAAGGACTATAGGATATTTGGTTTATGTTCAGTCACTAAGTCATATCCGATTCTTTGCGACCCTGTGAACTGAAGCACACCAGGCTTCCGAGTCTTTCACTATCTCCCAGAGTTTGCTCAAACTCATGTCCGTTGAGTTTGGTTTATCCTTGGATTATTACTCTCCAAGCACCCACTTGCTATTATTGACCGTAGGGTTTGGAATAGCAAGCATATCCACGCTTCCCAATCTTTCTTAGGATGCTTCAGCCTTTTTCAAGTTATCAGGCTCGAAAATTGGTACCTGGTGCTTGGAACACCAAGCTAAGTGCATAAATCCTACTTCATGTCTAATTGATTCTGATAACAGTGTATTGTTGCAAACTTGGCGAATCTCGCTTTGCAAAGAAGAGGTGAGGTCTCAGGTTGGGTTGGAAATGTCTTCATAAGATGGGGTAATAATGAGGAGCATGTGTCACAGAGAGTTGAGGAGCATCACTGCCACAGCTGGGAGTTGCCAGAGTGCCTGAGTCACAGTCACACTCAGTCCTCTCCTGACACTGCAGGTTCACTTATGGGAGAACCACGCACAGAAGTCACATTGTGAATTCCACTTAGAAGGGTGGGTCTTCACTTAGACTCTCCTGGGACGGAACATCTTTTGAAGCCAGGCAGAATGTGACATTCAGGGAGGAAGGCGAAGCTGAGAAGATGGGGAAACCATCAAAAGCTTAGAAGTAAAACGCCACAGTGGCTCTTGTTCCCATATTTTAAAATATTTTTAAAAGTGTCAAAGTATTCTGATAAATTTAAGCAATGTACACAAGAAATCACATCAAATAATTACCATGCTCAATTTTCTGAAACTACTACAGAGAGGTGCATGCATGCCAAGTCACTCAGTTGTGTCTGTCTCTGCAGTCCTATGGACTATAGCCTGCCAGGCTCTTCTGTCCATGGGATTTCCCAGGAAAGAATACTGGAGTGTGCTGCCATTTCCTGCTTCAGGGGATCTTCCTGACCCAGGGATCAGATCCTTGTCTCTTGCATCTCCTGCATTGGCAGGCAGATTCTTACCACTGGGAAGCCCCACTCTGGAGAGGGAACCCCTGTTGATACACTGATGTGAGCATAATCTCATTTACCATAGGCATTCACACTCAAATACATCCATTCACACCTGTATGTTTTTTAGAATGGGATTATAATTTGCACATTGTTCTGCAGTTTGCTTTTTGTTCACATGATAATGCACACACACACACAATATTGTGAATATCTTTCAGTGCTAGTGCCTATCAGCCCTATGACGTACTATTGGGCTTGAGAGGAAGAGGCACAGACAAAGGCAAAGAGCTACAGCGATGCCTGTATCAGGAATGCCTGATCAGGAATGTAACATGATTTAAGTGGTTCGGCTGATCCTGCTTGCCTGCTGCTCCATCCACTCTCCCCGCAGTAGGCCTCGGGCTGTGCATTCTAGCTGCGTGCCCTTGGCCGCGCTGAGCATGAAATCTCCCTTCCTGAGAATCCCTAAGCAGGGCTCCTAAGCACCGAGCAACTCCTGCCTTTCTTCCTCACCCGAGGAAACAGCAATCAGAGATAATTTTGACTAAATCAAACCTCTTTCGTACATAAGGTATGTCACTCTGGTTCCCCTGTTTGCAGAGGACTGTCATTGATTTAAGCCTCTTGCTGGTGAAGAACAATGAGGCTGTTTCCAGTTTTTTACTATTAGTAATAAAATATCTGCAGTCACCATCCTTGCACAGGTGTGGATTTGTCTTTGATGTTTGTATGAGATCGATAGTTACAAACACAATTACAACGTTGAAAGGAATGCACATTAATATTACCGATAAGATGTTCTTGCTGCGGAATGCCTTCCAGAAAGCATGTACTGATTTCCTGTGTATTTCCAGAAAGGCAGGGATCATCTTGCTGTGCAATTTTGTACCTCAGCAGCTGGAGCAATAGTTGACACATGGTCTGTGCTCACAGCATCTTTGTGGAGTAAGTTAATCAATCAATTAAAGCTTTGGGGGTTTCAAAAAACCAATTATGCTACAACTTGCACTAGCCGTCCATGAGGATGCCCAGTTCCTCGGGCATGGGTAGGCCATACCTTCTTCTTTTTTTCTCTTTTTCCTCTAGTTCCCATCACCAAGACTCCCTTGACTGGCTGCCACACCGTGCCTGCATTTGGCGTAGGTGGTTGGAGCGGTTAAGGGAATGAGCTGTTCTCTTTTAAGACACCCTATATGGCTGTAGCCAAGGTACCGAGTCCCTCTGAGCATGCCTTTCTCTCATTTTTGTAACTATGGTATTTCGGCCCCTCAGTGGTTCTACTTGATATTTTCCATTATTTGCTGCACATCAGGGTGCTTTTTAGAAAACCATTTAATTGGAGCTGTTGTGATCTTACATCATAACTTTGTAACTGGAGTAAGTATAAGATTTAAAAATCTCGTAACAAAATTTTCTGGGAAGAGATGTGTCTTTAAAGCTACTATATGAAAAATAGTTGCTGAATTATTATTAATGTACTTATTTATTTAATAATTATTAACTTAATGATCTTTTCCATGAGACCAACCCCACTTGAGGACCCTCCAGAAAGGTGGGGATCATCTTACTGTGCATTTTTGTACCCCAGCAGCTGAAACAGTGCTTGATACGTGGTCTGTGCTCATAGCATCTTTGTAGAATAAATTAACCAATCAGTTAAAGCTTGGTGGGTTTCAAAAAACCAATTATGCTGCAGCTTGGACACCGAAATAACTATCCTGGCTACGTGGTTGTCAAGTTGAGATCCTTCCCTACTTACATCAGTGCTGCCAGTGCTCAGACTATTTTTAGAACCCTTTGAAGGGAATTTCCTTGATAAATTGCATCAAAAGCATACTTTCTTTTGATTATCCTTGGAAAGGCAGATCAGTAACCTTTGGGGCTAGATTGTTTTGGACAGCTGCATTGGGGTATAGTTAATATTCAAAAAACTGCACACACTTAATATGTACAATTTGATGAGTTTGGATATATGCATATAGCCGCAATATAATCCCCTCATCAAGGCACTGAACTTAATCCATCACCCCCAAAAGTTTCCTTGTGTCTCTTTGTTTTGTTTTGTGATAAGAACATTTATAATTCTTTTTGTATCTTTTGGACCATGAGGCATGTGGTATCTTAGTTTCACAACAAGACGTTGAACCTGGGCCCCTGCCTTGGCAGCCTGGAGTCTTAACCGTTGAACCACCAAGGAAGTCCCTTCTCTTAAATGTTTAAGTGCACAACACAGTATTATTAGCCATAGACACTGTGTTGTAGAGCAGACCTTTAGAACTTACTCATCTTCTATAACTGAAACTTTCTTTCCCCTGTCAGCTCTCAGCAACCTCCATTCTATTGTCTGCTTCTGTTAGTACTGTTTTAGGTTCTTCAATAAGCGGAAATGTATAATATATGTCTTTTCGTATCTGGCTTATTTCAGTTTGGAGAAGGAAATGGCAACCCACTCCAGTATTCTTGCCTGGAAAATTCCATGGACGGAGGAACCTGGCAGGCGACAGTCCATGGGGTCGCAAAGAATCAGACACGACTGAGCAACTAACACTATGTCACTTATCATGATGTTCTCCAAGTTCATCTGTGGAGTTGCAGTTGGCAGGATTTCCTGTTTTCACAGAAGCCACCATATGGAAACAACCAAAGTGTCCATTGACAGGAGAATGGAGGCTAAATTTTGTTTTAGAAAATAGCCAGACATTGTTCTGAATTATCCAGAAATAATTCAGGTGATGAAAATGGGAGAACATAGTGGATAATGCTCTGTGACATTTGAAACAAACCTTGCTTATAAAGCAAGATGACTGTCTCATTTGGAACCTGTAGATCTCTATCAGTCATCAGTAGCCCAAGGGGAATTTGCTAGTTTTCTGAGTGAAAAAATGGTGAAATAGTGTTTTTCACAGATACCTTCCCAATTCGAAGAGTAAAATTGCACATGATTTTTCCACAGTCTCATTAAATTCTTAATTATTTTGTTATTTAAAGCTCAGTTAGCCAATAACACAAATCATGTTTAGTTAACAAAATGAAAGTAGATTGGCCTAATATGTTTATGTGTCATTTTCCCGTTGTTATTTCTACTAAGTTTGCACTTTGCTTTGTTTCACTTTTATCCCTGATATAAAAAACAAATAGACAGATAAGTAGTGCAACGCTGGTTCATCAGAGTGAGGAAGCATGGATGAAAGAGTAATGCAAATGTTATAATTAGGATAACCCGTTAAATCTGAAGAATGCAGAAAATTCCTGTGCAAATATTTATTTATTTACTTTTTGGCTGCACTGGGTCTTCACTGCTGCATGAGGACTTTCTGTAGTTGCAGAGAGTGGGGGCTACTCTTTGCTGCCGTGTACAGGCTTCTCATTGCAGTGGCTTCTCTCTTTGTGAAGCATGGACACTAGGGTGCTTGAAATTCAGTGGCTGTGGCACGTGGGTTTAGTTGCCTTGTGGTATGTGGACTCTTCCAGACCAGGGATCAAACCTGTGTACCCTGCGCTCGCAGGCAGGTTCTTAACCACTGGACCACCAGCGACATCCTGCAGTGCAAATACAGAACAGGTCTGTATGGGCTGGGCCATGTAAACATGTTAATGTGATAACTTTGCATAAGATAGTGAGAGGAAAAGTATTAAAAACTGAACCTTGATGAATAGCTAACAGTTGAAGTTTGCTGGATAACCAATTCATTTGTCTCTAGGCATAAGTGTGTTCTGAAAAAACTTTACAAATATTGAGATACACATTTTTTTTTAATTTTTTAAAAATTTTTTATTATTTTTTTTTCATTTATTTTTATTAGTTGGAGGCTAATTACTTTACAGTATTGTAGTGGTTTTTGCCACACATTGACATGAATCAGCCATGGATTTACACATTTTTTTTAAAATTCAGCATTAATTTTAATTTTTTTCATAATCTGGAGGGAAGTTTCTTCCAGTTTTTTTTTTTTTCTTTTTATAGCTTCCTGAGTTGAACACTTGCTTCACCTACTTCTACACTCGATTCTGTTTTAAAATATACATTTAAGGGGCTAAATACCAGTCTGAATACCAGTCTGTGTTTGGCTCTGTGGTGCTTATATGGGCATTCAGCTGTAAATAGTTCCCAATTTCCATTGTGGTTTCCGGCTGTTCACTTTAGTTTCTGGGTCAGGGCTTTCACACTGAGTAGGAAGAATGACAACTTGAACCTCACGTCTGGGGAAGAGCAGATTCCAGTCTTTAGGGTTGATTCTGTTGATGCCCACAGTCTGGGGCACGCATCCAGAGTCTATTGCTGGTCAGTTTCAAGTGAAGTTCATTGACCTGTTTTAATAAATCAGCCTGGATCCAGAGAAGCACAGGATACATTTTTTTTTCCCCCACTGTAAGAGGGTTGAATTTTGTTGCTAATGGCAGAGAAGAGATCCAAGCTATGGAAGGAAGCATTCATCATTAGTGGCCTCCTCACAGCAGAAACAGGTACAAAGTGTACCGTTGTCAAGAAGCTTATAAAACCAGCCGCAAAGTTAGTGATAAATTACGGTTTTGTGATTGTGCAGAGAACAGAAGGAACGATGGCAGAATTCCTTAGCTAAAGGACACTGTTGGAAGTTGAGTGCTGTCAGTTGCATCTGATTGGAAGAACCGTTGCTATAGGTTGTGCATCGTTGCCAAGGTATTTTGCTTTCACTGGGATGAGACCATTGATATGCACATATGTGGGAGGGTCAGAAGCTTGGTGGGACATGTTTTTCTGTTCATAATTGAAAATGTAGGGGCTCCTCTGGCAGTCCAGTGGTTAAGACTGTGCTTCCAATGCAAGGGGTGTGGGTTCTGTCCCTCGTTGGGGAACTAAGATCCCATATGCTGGGTGGCACAGTGAAAAAATAAGAAAAAAAAAGGAAAGAAAGAAAATCTATACAACCTATACAAGTAGAAGAGTTTTTGGCGGAGCATAAATTAGGAGTTTGGGATTAAAATACCCAGCGTGGTACAGTGCCCAGTGCTCAACTGTGTCTGACTCTGTGTGGCCCCACAGACTGTGGCCCCTGGGCTTGTCTGTCCGTGGGGTTTCCCGGGCAAGAATCCTGGAGTGGGTTGCCGTTTCCTCCTCCAGGGGATCTTTCAGACCCAGGGATTCAACGTGTGTCTCCTGAGTCTCCTACACTGGCAGGCAGATTCTTTACCACTGCACTACCTGGAAAGGCCCTACGTATGTGTAGTAGATAACCAACAAGCACCTACTGTATACTGCAGGGTGCTGTACTTGGTATCTTGTAATAACCCATAATGAAAGAGAAAGTAAAAGAGAATGTATGTGTGTGTGTGTGTATCTGAGTCACTGTGCAGTACATCTGAAATTAACACAACATTGTAAATCAACTGCACTTCAATACAAATTTGAAAAAAGAAGACGTTTCCATTTGGTTAATGATTATGCTGTGAACACTGATGCAGACCAGGAAAGGCGATTCAGGGTCATTACTGATGGAGACCATTGACACGTGCAAGCAGAAAGGGCACTGCTACGTAAATAAAGC
Source organism: Odocoileus virginianus (assembly GCF_023699985.2). Taxonomy (NCBI): domain Eukaryota; kingdom Metazoa; phylum Chordata; class Mammalia; order Artiodactyla; family Cervidae; genus Odocoileus; species Odocoileus virginianus. The sequence continues at coordinate 82,399,566 of NC_069680.1, read as the reverse complement.
CAGTGCCCCCGATGACCAGGATGCATGCAGCTTCATTCACACAGCACAGACCCTGGTCCCCAAAAGGCCTCTGGAATGTGATTCGGCAAGAAGGAAAGAGTGAAAATTACCAATTCAGTTACACTGACAGTCAGTGTGCTTCCTTTCCGATGAGGTTTAGGATAGGTGGCAGGTACAAAGCCGTTCTTCTTCAATGAGGCTGGGCTGTTCACCGAATACACCACTGACGCAGACAGGATGGGTGGTTTTGAGACTGTCTCAGAGTGGTCCAACGCACTGTGGGTAAAAACTCTTAACCTTTAATATTTTCAACTGATTAGAGCTTTTAAAGGAGAAGGAAATGGCAACCCACTCCAGTATTCTTGCCTGCAAAATTCCTTGGAAATAGGAGCCTGGTGGGCTATGTAGTCTGTGGGGTCGCAAAGGGTCAGACACAACTGAGTGACTGAGCATGCACACAGCACACAGCTTTAAAAAATTGCTGTGACATCACTGACTCAATGGACGTGAGTTTGAGCAAACTCTGGGAAATGGTGCATTTTTCTTTTGCAAGATGGCTTTGGCTATTCAAGGTCTTTTGTGTTACCATACAAATTAAAATTTGTTTTGTTCTAGTTCTGTGAAAAATGCCATTGGTCATTTGAGAGGGATTACTTTGAATCTGTAGATTGCCTTGGGTAGTCATTTTTGACAATATTGATTCTTCCAATCCAAGTGTCATCTTCAGTTTCTTTCATCAGTGTCTTAGGGTTTTCAGAGTACAGGTCTTTTACCTCCCTAGGTAGGTTTATTCAAGTTATTTATTCTTTTTGTTTTGATGGTAAGTGGGGATTGTTTCCTTAATTTCTCTTTCTGATTTTTGTTGTTAATGTGTAGAAATGCAACAAATTTCTGTGTATTAATTTTGTATCCTCAGTATTCTGTAATAACCTATATGAGAAGGGAATCAGAAAAGGTCTTCCACTTGCAGACAGGTGTAAACAAGGAGCAAGATGGCTTATTCTCAGGACTGGGAGTCAAGTGAAGAGAAATCTTGGTTTGTCATTATCTAAATTTGTTCTTCCTCCGGTGCCATCTTTGGTTCTGTTTGTTGGGTTTTCATGTTAATCTCTGTGGTTTGCAATTGAGATCAGTGTCCTGGTAAGTCAAGGACTCAAATTAGCAGCACAGTAATTAAAACGTAAAGGAAGACCTTATGACAAATGATTATAGGTGAGGCAAGGAAGAGGAGGAAAGTTAGTTAAGTCACTTCACTGATAGGCTTGCCTGCTTGAATACACACACAGCCCTGATTTAGATGTTTTCTGTGATGGGAGGAGCTGGCTGAACTGGCCTGAGGACAACCAGCTGATGGTGGAGCCAGCTCTAGAGCCCTCAATCCCCATTTCAGGGCCCTTTCCATTAGCATTAAAGTGACTCTCATCCAGAAGTTCTTCCCTTCACCCCACTCTGTTCTGTAGACCCGCTTGTTTTCTCATAATCTGATTTTCAGGCTAAACTAGATGAGAACTAAGAATATCTAACATCGGGGAACCCAAGCTGCTGCTCTTGATGGGGCATCCCCGAGCCAGATATCGGAAAGGATGGGGTGCTGTAAGACCCGAAGGGCACTCAGCAGTCTCAGCAGAGATGCAGACACCAAGGATGTTCTTCACAAGCAAAGGTAGCCTGTAGTCAGACCTGGTTGGAAATAGTCTGTTACTCCCGGGTTGGTTTTCTCAGAGACCTCTATGTGTAAGGTATGAAAGCCTGTGAGCGTCAGCATTTTTGGACACAAAAGCCAGCCATCTATTTCCATCGTATTGATCAGTTCTCAGAGGGAACGTTCAACTGAGGAAAATAAAAAAATAAACTAGAAAACGGACATCAGTCAAAAAATGTCTCTTTCCCTCCCTCCCTTCTTATGTTAAATGATACCTCAAGCCAAAAACTGCACAGAAAACAGGTTTTTCTAGGGGGGAAAAAAATCTCAAGAGCATCCTCTATCATGCTCTATCGCTTTGCCTTGCATTATTGTTTTCTCATTGGACTTTGCCCTTGAAGTTGCCCTTGATGTTATGTATTTTTATTTGTTTATCTGTTTCTGCCATCCTTCAATGGAAGCTTTGGTTTGTTCCCTGCAGTATCTTCAGTATCTAGAATAGTGTCCGATTTTAAGGACGCTGTGAACAAACCTAACTGTTAAAATAATAAGCTCTGATGATAGTAACCCCACATGAAGGAATAAGAGATGTTTCTTATTTTATTGAAATACAGTTGATTTATCATATTGTGTTACTGATAATTTCTGCTATACAAAAAGTGATTTAGTTATGCACACACACACACATGCATGTGTGTATAAATAGATCCTTTTTCATATTCTTTTCCATTATGGTTTATCACAGGTTTGAATATAGTTTCCTGTACTGTACAGTAGGACCTGGTTGTTTATCCATTCTCTCCATAGTAGTATGCACCTGCTAACCCCCAAATCCCAATCCATCCCTCCCCCACCTCTTTTCCCCCTTGGCAACTACACGTCTGTTCTCTGTGTCTGTGAGTCTGTTTCTGTTTTGTAAATAAGTTCATTTGTGTCATATTTTAGATTCCATATATAAGTGATATCATATGATGTTTGTCTTTCTCTTTCTGACTCACTTCACTTAGTAAGTGAAGTAATGATAATCTCTAGTTACATCTGTGTTGCTGCAAATGGAATTATTTTATTCTTTCTTATGTCTGAGTAGTATTCCATTGTATATGTGTATCTTCTTTATTCTTTCATCTGTCTAACATCTAGGTTGTTTCCATGTTTTGGCTATTGTGAATAATGATGCTATGAACATAGGGGTGCATGTATCTTTTTGAATTATAGTTTTTTTCTGGATATATGCCTAAGAGTGGAATTGTTGGCTCATATGATAGCTCTGTGTTTAGTGTTTTGAGGATTCTCCGTGCTGTTTTCCATAGTGCCTGTACCAGTTTTCATTCCCACCAACAGTGTTGAAGGGTTTTCCTTTAGGAAATATTTCTAATAGACACATTTCTCCCTGGGAAGTTTGGGGTGGGAGGGGGAAGGGGGAGTGGGGGCAGATTTCTCAGAGAAATGCTTTCCATGTACAATGTACATCCTTGTCCTTAGCAATATATGATGCAACGTCTCTTAGGTCAGGCGTATCTAGCTATGGTAGATCAGGGCTTTAAAAAAATACAGTGCTAAAGGTCAAGGCATCCATTAGCTTAAGCATGAGGTGTATGGTATTTCCTGCCGCAGCATGCCCCAGGTATCTGAAATGATTGGGATCCTCTGTTTCATGGAAACAGTGAACTTTCAAAGTTTAGGAGAACAGGACTTGTTAGGGTCATCATTTCCAAGAAGGTTGGTAATCACGAGGGGCAGCTCCATCACACCAGACAAACTGGCCTTGCTTCAATCTTCTCCACATCATACGGCTCTGCGATTATACACCGCGAGACTCTTGAGGGGATGAGGCAAATGAAATCGTGAGAATTTTTTGTGAGAATCACGAAAAACCCTGGACTGCATGTCAGGAGACCTGGGCTCTGATCTTGTCTGTGCTCTTTCAGGGTCTGACCTGGAGCAGGTCACCTGGCTTCACTGTCTCTGTTACATAGATATAGTGTGGTTGGGGAACAAAGGTATCTAAATGACGAACAGAAAGGAGAGAATGAAAAAATGATTGTAAGTGCTAAGGGTGAAACAGAACAGACAGTGGAACTTCCGGAGTTCGTGAAGCCGGGAGCTCTGAGGCTGAGGTAGTCAGACAAAGCTTGAGGGATCATTGAGATGAACCTGGAAGGCTGGGTCCATTCGGGCAGACAATGCAGAGGAAACCTCAGGTTGCGTGTGTCCCTGCTGAGTCACTCAGTCACATTCGACTCTTTGCGACCCCGTTGATGGCAGCCCGCCAGGCTCCCCTGCTCATGGAATTTTCCAGGCAGCAATGCTGGAGTGGGTTGCTATTTCCTCCTCCAGGGGATCCTCCTGACCCAGGGATGGAATCCATGTCTCCAGCTTCTCCAGTATTGGCAGGTGGGTCCTTTTCTACTGTGCCACCTGGGTATCAGTCTCATTTGGAGAAAGATAAAAGTTTGGAAGCCAGATTCTAGGTAAGTTAAGAGGGCAGTGATTAGAGCTGAAAGCCAGTGTACTGTGAAGCAGGGTGGAGAAAAGTAAATCTAGGCAGAGAATCTGTAACTAGGCTGGAGAAGGCTTTTCACTTCAGAGTGAGCCCTTGAAACACTATTGAATAGATAATGCATTCATATAGCTCAAAAATTTTTTTGTTTAAATTTATATTGATTTTTATTGAAGTATAGTTGATTCACAAAATTGTGTTAATTTCTTGTGTACAGTAAAGCAACACATACACATATGTATATTTTTTGTGTTCTTTTCAATTATGGTTTATTACAAAATATTGAATTTATTTCCCTATACTATACTGAAGGGCCTTGACTTTTTTATGTTTTATGTATAGTAGTTTGTACTTCACATAGCTCAAAATTTTAAAGGAACAAGAAAATATATAATATTATTAATGTTACCTGGTTTTTATTTATCCTACCAGAGAGATGGATTATGTTTATATCACACACACACACACAAATAGCAGTACTTGCATCCATACATAATTAATCTCCTCATTCATTTTCATAGCTATATCATATTCCACTGTATAATGGAACCACAATCTGTTTAACCAGCCCTTACTGAAGAACAGTTGGACCATTTCCAATCTTAACACAAACAAGTCTGCAAAGAATGGACAGTACACCCTCTGTTCCCATGTTTATGAGTATATCTGTAAGATGTATTGCTAGAAGTTAAATTGCTGGTCAAACAGTATCCATTGGTGGTGTTGATAGATATCAGCAAATTTTTCTAAGTAAAGGTTGTATCGATTGGCACTCCTACCAGGAATGAATGAGTGTGCCTTCCTCTCCTACCATTATCAAAGTGGTGATATCTAACTGATCTTTGACAGTCTGATGGAAATACAGAACCTTTGGTGGAATTTAATGTTCTTTCCTCCTTTGATGATTGAGTTTAAGTATCTTTTTATATATTTATGAGCTATTTGAATTTCCTTTTCTGGGAGTTCTTTCTTTATATTCATTGCCCTTTCAGTCAATTGCCTTTTAAAATTTTGATTTATAGGCATTATTATAAATATATATCAGATGTGTTATGGTATTTAAAAAGCTTTCAAATTCCATGCAGCTTTTCCCGTCAGGAGGTGAAGTCTTGTTTCTCCTTGCCTTGAATCAGGGCTAGTTTTGTGACTTGCTCAGACCAGTAGATTGTGGAAGGGTGATACTGTGTGACTTTTTGAGCAAGGCTTCAAGAGAACTTCTCTGTCATCCCTTGCTGCCTTGAGAGGGCCAGGTAAAGAAGTTGAGCTAGTTTCTCAAGGATGAGAAATTATAAGGTACTGCCAACTCTGAGGCCCTTGGGTGAAGTCACCTTGGGCCATCCCACCAGTCTCCCCAGCAGCTGACTATGAAGTGAACTCAGAAGAGGTCAGCAAAAGGACGGCTCAGCTGAGCCCAGCCTGAACTGCCAATTCAAGGAAAAGAAGCAAATAAATGGTTAATGCTTAAGTCAGCAATTTGTGGGCTTTCCCACTCTTCCTACCCTGAAAAAGATTACCCAAACCAAATCAGTATTAATTTGTGATAAAAGTTATAATGAATTTTCTGAGTTGATCATTTGTTTTTGACTATGTTTTGGTGTGTTGGCCATGAAAACTTATTTACATAGTCAAATTTACCAGTCCTTTTTTTTTTTTGTTTCTTGGCTTCTGGGTTATGTGTGTTCATTAGAAAGGCTTCCTTCACTCGGTGTTTTAAAAAGCAGGCACCTCTGCTTTCTCCTTGTAATTTATTTATTTATGTTACTTTTAAATGCTGGACCCATTAGGGATTTTTCATGTTGAGTGTCACATTGTGACATTATCAGGGGTTGTGACCTTGGTGTTCACTTCCATTTATTTATTTATTTTTTATTTTCTTTTTAAAGAGGTGAATTATTTTTATTTTTGGCTGCACTGTGTGGCATATGGAATCTTAGTTCCCCAACGAAGGATTGAACCTGAACCCTCTGCATTAGAAGCATGGAGTTAACCACTGGACCACCAGGGAAGGACCTCTTTTCCATTTTTTAAATTCCCTACATTTGTTTTAGTGTCATACTCCTGTAGTTAAATAAATCTGAGGTTCACTGACAGTCCTTGTGCCAGCTGTTCCATCTTTCATTGCTTGCAATTTGTCCTCTGGTAGTTTTCTTCAGGAAGGAACGATGAGGACACAACCTCAATGAGGTTGGGTATTCCTTTCTTTGCTTGAGGATCGTGTAGCCGCGGTCCCCCTGGGTCCTAGCCCTGAACGTTCTGTGGAGAGATCTGAGTTTAGCCTGAGTTCTGGTTCTCTGTTATAAGTGACTGAATATCTTTTGCCTGACTGTCCAAAGAGTTTCTTTTCTCTCTCTTTCTTTGAAATACAGTAATTTTACTACTATGTCTTATAGTTGACTCTTCTGTGTCAGTTTTTCAGGGGATATACTGTGACCTTTCAGCATGTAGATTCAAGTCTTCTTATATGTAAAATGTATCTTTAAGTGTTTACTCTGCCCCTTATCCCAGTGCTCATCCTCAGGGATTGCAGTTGTATGTATGTTGGCTGTCCTTTGCCTGTCTTTCACATTTGTCATTTTCTTGCTGATCACATCAAACTCTTCCCGTATTTTTTTTTTTTTTGCCACTTTGCTTGATTTTTCATTTCTAACCTCTATTACTTGTGCTTTTATCCATAGTTCTTCCTTGTGTTTCTTACCATTTTGCATGTATTTCTGTCATAGTTATTTTTTTCTTCTGCTTCTTTCCTGATCTCAAAGATATAATTTCTTCAGAGATGTTCTTACTTCATTTTCTTGTAAATGCATGGGAAATAGTCACATTTTCCATCTACTCCAGTGGAAACTCTTTCTGGTAACTATCCTTTATCTGCAACTTGCTTTTACTATGCCTGTTCCTTTTTTTTTTCTGGTTACTTGTCATGGAAGTGGTGACTTTCTCCTATAACAGTTGTGGGGAGCTGCGAGTGAAGGAGCAGTGGGAGCCAGGACAGCTGGGAATTCCTCATGATTCTGGGATTTGTGTTTAAATTCATTTTGATTTCATTTCTCCCTCCTACCTAATAGGGCTAAGTGGTGTGGTTTTTCACAGTAAAGCATGTCTTCCCCACCGCAGCCACAGGGGTAAACTGCCTGCCTCCTACACACAGACTTCTTCCTGGGTTTTCTCCCTTGGCCTTGCCCCATTTCCACACCTGGCCCAGTGTCTGCCGCATGCCACACATTGCTGCAGCAGCCAGAACCTTTAGGTTTGACACCCCAGAAAATGCCTCTTCACTTTGAGGATGATGCCTTTTCAGCTCTTTTTAATCTTCAGCCTCTGGTACTTCTCTCTTATCCCTCTCACATGGACCCCATGGAGACAGGCTTTCCACTAGTCTTTGGAATTGGGGGTTTTAATGCTTAGTTTCACCAAAGGGGGCCGCTTTTGGATGACTTCCAATAATATTGGAAGATATTGACTTTGTATGAACCAAAACAGTGGTCCTCCCAAGTGGAGGGGGGACTGTTCAAAAAAGATCTCAACGCAGCAGATAGTCACAATGGTGTGGTCAGTCACCCAGAAACAGACGTTCTGGAGCATGAAATCAAGTGGGCTTTAGGAAGCATTGCTGTCAATAAAGCTAGTCGATGCAATGGAATTCCAGTAGAGCTATTCAAACCCTAGAAGATGATGCTGTCAAAGTGTTGCACTCAATATGTCAGCAAATCTTGAAGACCCATCAGTGGTCACAGGATGGGGAAAGGTCAATCCTCATCCCAGTTCCCAAGAAGGGCAGTACTAAAGAATGTGCTACCCACTGGACAATTTCACTCATCTCCCATGCTAGTAAGGTCATGCTGAAAATCTTGCATGCTAGGCTTCAGCATTACATGAACCAAGAGCTTCCAGATATCCAAGCTGGGTTTAGAAAAGGCAGAGGAACCAGAGGTCAAATTGCAAAACTTTTCTGGATTATAGAGAGAGCAAGGGAATTCCAGAAAAACACCTACCTCTATTTCATTGACTATGCTAAAGCCTTTGACTGTGTGGATCATAACAAATTGTGGAAAGCTCTTAAAGAGATGGAAATACCAGACCGTCTTACCTGTCTCCTGAAAAACCTGTATGTGGGTCAAGAAGAAACAGTTAGAACCTTGTATGGAACAACTGATTGGTTCAGGATTGAGAAAAGAATGCAACAGGGCTGTCTGTTGTCACCCTGTTTATTTAACCTGTACTGTGAGCACATCCTGAGAAATGCCGGGCTGGATGAGTTACAAGCTGGAATCAAGATAGGAGGGAGAAACATCAACAACCCCAGATATGTGGATGATACCACTCTCATGGCAGAAAGCAAAGAGGAGCTGAAGAACCTCTTGATGAGGGTGAAGAAGAAGGGTGAAAAAGTCAGCTTAAAACTGAATATTAAGAAAACTAAGATCATAGCATCTGGCCCCATTACTTCATGACAAATAGAAGGGCAAAGGTGGAAGCAGTGACATGTTTCCTCTTCTTGGGCTGTAAAATCACTGCGGTTGGTGACTGCAGCCATGAGATCAGAAGACAATTGCTTCTTGGCAGGAAAGGTATGACGAGATAGACAGTGTTTTAAAAAGCAGAGACATCACTCTGCTGACAAAGGTCTGTATAGTCAAGGCTGTGGTCTTCCCAGTGGTCATGTATGGTTGTGAGAGCTGGACTATGAAGAAGACAGAGTGCCAAAGAATTGATGCTTTTGAACTGTGATGCTAGAGAAGATTCCTGAGAGCTCCTTGGACAGCAAGGAGATCAAACTCGTCAGTCATAAAGAAATCAACCTTGAATACTCTTTGGAAAGACTGATGCTGAAGCTGAAGCTGTGGTATTTTGGTCATCTGATGCGAAGAGCCAACTGATTGGAAAAGTTCCTGATGCTGGGAAAGATTGAGGGCTGAAGGAGAAGAGGGCATCAGAGGATGAGATGGCTGGGTGGTACCACCAATGCAATGAACATGAACTTGGGTAAACTCTGGGATACGGTGAGGGACAAGGAGGCCTGGTGTCCTGCAGTCCATGGAGTCTCAAAGAGTTGGACATGACTGGGTAACTGAACGACAAGTGAAGGGCTTTGCCCTTTAGCCCGTGATGATGGATAGCTGTTAGAATTCTTGAATAGTGAAACAAAATGGAGGAAAAGCCTAAGGATTCACATTGTGGATGGATTGCAGAGGATCAGTTCAAATTAAGAATCATTAGTGTCTGGGCAAGAAGCCTAAAATCTAACATACCATCCAGGTGTGAAACAGTAATGGGCTGAACCGAGCCAGTGATGATAAAATTGCCAAGGAAAGAAAAATACAAGAAATGGTGAGATGGAAGCATCAATAATCCTTGGACAGTATATTAGATTTGATGGGGAAAGATGAGTTAAGAATGATTTCAAGTTTAAAACTAAGTGAGAAATAGAATAAATGAGTCTGTGGACTGATTGTTGGGATTTCACTGAGGCTTAGTACTTTTGATAAAAGAAATAAAATTACCTTCTGAGAGTGAACTTAATGTCAACACAAAAGTAATTGTTGTGGAGCTGTGCAATCACCTTAAAATGATGGATTGGAGAGACACAGATGTCCTTCAGTTGCATTCCAAAGGAGTGAAGTCTTGGTGGACCATCCATCATGGCTCTGTTGGCATAGCCATCCTTGTGGAGGATGTTGATGCCCTTTGCTGCCTTGGCTGATGGCATCTGTCTCCACAGGAGTGAGATTTAGGAGCCAGGTGACACCTGCACAAATCCAGGTGATAAGGAATCCATGAAGTATCACAGGCTAGGAAAAGAGAGAAAATCAGCAACTAAAGATAGCTCCTTTTGGAGCAAGGATATTTACCGAATGATGGGAAGAAGAGGACCTGGATCAGAGCCAAATCAGAGAGTCAGGAACAGTATTAGAAAGGTGCAGCATCAAAAAGGAAAAAAGTGCAAACAACCTGAGCCAAAATCATGATAGTTAATAAGGTCATAATATTTCTTCAGTGCTAGGCTTCATCTGAATGCAGCTCCAAAGCTGAAGCTTCTTTTAAAGAAAGACTCTGAAATTCTGACAACGTAGGTTGTGCCAGAAAGGAGTGGGGGCAGGGACCGGATAGTAAGCCCTTCCCTGCATCATGCAGAAGTTAGGTCAGAGGAAGAGAGTATGGGGAAGAGGTGGTTAGAATAAGTTTCAGAAAACTGAAGGTCAGCCTTTGTGACTAACCTGTCTTTTCCCCATTACTGGCAAGCAATGCAATTGCTAAGCAACCTTTGTAGCCTAAAGTGGCCGCCATTGTTTTGGGTAATGAAATAAATTTTCACCCTTACTGAATAAAAAGGAGAAGCCTTTCTTAGAGAAAGTGCCGTATCCTTTGGCCTCCCACCTCTGCCCTGCTGAGATTTGGATGCACTGCAGTAACCTTCTTGCAACCACGAGGATGAAGTCTCACTGAGGAGGATGTAGACCAGGAAGGTGGAAGCAGTCTGGGTCTTGGCTGATATCTGTGAACAGTCATACCAGCCTGAGACAGTGAATCTCCAATCTTCTTCCTCCCTGAGAAAAATTGACCACATCTGTTTCAGCCAATGTTGGCTGGCTTTCTGCAGTTTGCAACTGAATTCATTTTAACAGACAGAAATCCTGTGCTCAGTTGCAGGAAGAAAGATTTAAGTTCAATCAAGAAGGCCTTTCTGTTGATTGGGGTTCTTCAACCATGGAATGGACTTCCTTTGTCTTTTTCTCTGAAACAGCTCTTCCTTCCTGTAACTCCTGTCTTGTACCCTCACTGGGTGAATGTCCCCTGCAGCTGCCATCTGGTCAACCAGGTCAGACACTAGGCGTCAACCTTGATTCATCCTCCTACAACTCATACATCTAATTGGTGGAGAACTTAGGTTAAATAATATCTGTAACGTTTGCAGGGTTGTGAGGGAACACATACACACGATGACATATATGAAGTACGTGACATTTTCATGTCACTACATTGTCCCATTTCTTGCTGGCTTGGTCCAGGCTCTCGCCATCTCTGTGTGTACAACTAAAGGGCATTTCTGACTGTCTCCCAGCCTCTAACCCTTCATGTTAATGTTAAGTGACTACCTATAATGTACGTCTGTTCCAGTTACATCTCTACTTAAAAATCCCACAGAGTGTGTCTCTACTACCCAAATCCTCAAGTTTGTTTAAAAGTTAAAAGTTAAGTGTGACTTTTCCTATTGCCCTGAAATTGCTGACAGAGTCCATACTTTAAACAAGGTCAGTAAACACTGGGGCCAGAACACCACTTGCCCGCATGCAACCAGGTGTCACTAAAGAAGCAACAGAAATGGCCTTGCTACAATTGCATCCCCTGTCCCCAACTCCACTTATACAGGGAGAGGACCAGACTGTGCATTTTGGATGCAGCTGTTGTTGGCTGGGGAGGGCGGTGTTTGTGCTGAGACTTCCCTCTCCTCCGTGGGTTCTTCCTCTCTGTCGATGCTGAAGGAGGGGAGAGGAGTGCCAGTAGAAGAGGAGAGTGGACATCTACTTTTGCCCTGGGCCAGTGTGACCAGGAAAAAGAATTAGAAAGATGTGGCAGGGAGAGAGGGCAGGAGGGAGCAGCCCCCATGTACCATTAGTGTAGCTGATGATGTGTGAATTTTCCATGGAAGGTCAGTAGACTTGAGACCTTTTGCCAGGACCCCACCCAAGAGGCTGCCTGCCAGGGAGGGGACTCCAGCAGTAAGCAGCTGTGGATGAAATGCCTGGGAGGATGGAGCATGGAAGAGATGGAACAGAAGCCTTCACTTCCCCATCAGGAATATATGTCATTGCTGTGGACCCCACCCAGGTGCCCCACTGCAGAGGTAGCATGTGGATGACTTTAACCTTCAGTCAGCCATGTGGCTAACCAAGAGTGGATAACAGTGGTCCCCAGTTAAATGAAAGGGCCTGTGTGAAGGACCAGGATGCTCAGAGAGTCAGGGGGAGGGGTGTAAGCGAGCCCCTATCCCCATTCCAAGACTTTCAGTCCACAGTCTAGCCTCCTGAGGGGGTAGATGGTGTATCAGATATGAAATTGGAGTTTAAAGCTGGACTAGTACACTAGTACGCTAATTAAGAGAGTTGTCGTTCAGTCACTAAGTCGTGTCTGACTTTTTGTGACCCCGTGGAATGCAGCACACCAGGCACCTCTGTCCTCCACTGTCTCCCGGAGTTTTCTCAAATTCATGTCCACTGAGTCTGTGATGTTATCTAACCATCTTATCCTCTGCCGTCCCCTTCTCGTTTTGCCTTCAGTCCTTCGCAGCATCAAAGTCTTTTCCAATGAGTTGGTTCTTCACATTAGGTGGCCAAAGTATTAGAGTTTCAGCATCAGCCTTTATCAGACTTACTTTCACCACATCCACAGCTGAGCGTCATTTCTGCTTTGTCCAAACCACTTCATTTTTTCCTGGAGCTATTAGTAATTGCCCTCTGCTCTTCCCCAGTACCATATTGGACACCTTCTAACCTGCTCTTCTGTTGTTATATCTTTTTGCCTTTTTATGCTGTTCATGGAGTTCTTGTGGCAAGAATAGTGGAGTGGCTTGCCATGTCTTCCTCCAGTGGACCATGTTTTGTTAGAACTCTTTTCTGTGACCCGTCTGTCTTGGGTGGCCCTTCAAGGCATGGCTCATAGCTTCACTGAGTTGTGTAAGCCCCTTTGACGTGACAAGACTGTGATCTGGGAAAGGGAATTAAAGGAGGCTGAAGAGTAGAGGAAGGTTAGGCCCATAGCTACGAGTGACAGGTGGAAGAGAAACCACCGTGTCTTTAGTCCACTAGCTGATGTTCTCTGTACTGCTGGATCCGGACTTGTCCCCCTCTGGCCTCATCCTTTCCTACTTTCAGGATACCTTGACCCCATGGACTGTAGCCTGACCAGGCTTCTCTGTCCATGGGGATTTTCCAGGCAAGAACACTGGAGTGCGTTGCCACTTCCTCCTCCAGGGGATCTTCCCGACCCAGGGATTGAACCCAGGTCTCCCGCACTGCAGGTAGACGCTTTACCATTTGAGCCACCGGGGAAGTTGATACCTTATAGTCTAGCCTTACTAATTGTGTGAAGTGTTCTAGGCATTTCCGTCATCTATTGCTGTATGGCAAACCACATCTAATCTATGTGGCATAAAAGCAGCCACTGTTTGATCAGTTCATGGCTTACAGTTTGACTGAGCTCAGCAGAGCTGAGCTGGTAGTTCTCGACTTGTGGTTGTGGTCAGGTGGCAGCTAGGGAGCTGGCGAGACCGGATCTCTTCTAGTTTTGGGACCTTTCACTCCACATGACCTCTTCATGGAGCTTCTCCATGTGGTTACTCCAGTATCCCGAAGGGAGGAAATAGAAGCTGCCTCTTAGAGGCTAGCTCAGGATGGGCACAGCATCCCTACTGCCGAACTCCTCACGCTGAAGACTCTACTATTGTATATTTCTGATTTTTGGCTTGTAATGATCCTTCTAACTGATACATCCTGTCTGGTCCCCGAGTCTGCTCTGAATAACATATATCAACTCAATTCAGGTCTGATAACCTCTTGTGCCCTGAACATAGATTTGCTTCATTGCCACTCTTCCTGATTAGACTGCTATCTCCCAGATGGTCCTGAATTTCTCACTCTGGTTTCATTAGTGCTAGCAAGATGGACGAGTGGACATATTGCAGGCATGTAATAGGTGTTTGTTGAATGAATGAGTGAATGAACCCATTCATGCCTTTGAGGACTATTCCAGTAGGGGAGACATGACCATCATAAGGATTTAATTAATTAGCTTACTTTTGGTTGCGCTGGGTCTTTGTTGTTGCCTGTGGGCTTTCTCTGGATGTGGTAAGTGTGGTGGGGGTGGGGTGCCACTCCTCATGACAGTGCTCAGGCTTCTTATTGTGGTGGCTTTTCTTGTTGCCCAGCACGGACTCTAGGATGTTGTGCAGGTTTCAGTAGTTGGGTCTCCTGGTTTCTAGAGCTTGGGCTCGGCAGTTGTGGTGCACCAGTTTAGTTACTCCGAAGCAATGTGGGGTCTTCTTGGACTAGGAACCTGTGTCTCCTGCGTTGGCAAGTGGGCTCTTAAACACTGCACTACCAGGGAAGTCCCCATCAAAGGATTTTTGTATGACATACTGCATTTTCAGTCCAGTGACATTTGAGGTCCTTTCCAACTTAAAGATTTTGTGCATCTTGGTTAAGAAAGAGCTTCAAAGCAAGAGTGAGACAATCTAATACATATGCTAATGCAGGAGGAAGTATTTTTTAAATTACAGAAAGCAAAATGTTCTGTGATTGTGAATTTCATTATACCCATTGATAGTTGTATCCTAGGGTATAAATCCAAGGTTACCCCAGGATTTTTGGAGAGGAGAGAGTTAAAGATTAGTTCCAAGTTACAAAATATAAAATAAGGAAATGCACACCAGTTCTTTCAAACTCACTCACGTTTTACTTGACCTTTGAAGACTCAACAGCACATGAGTTACTGCCCTAGCCCTTACCCTTTTTTCCATGGTAGAAAATAGAAAAATATTTCAAACAACTGTTTATATTATTTTTTTACTTCTGAACTGTGGATATGATCAGGTACCTCCAAAATGAACAAAAACAATGAAAAAAAAAAAAAAAAACCTTTGCTTCCCACGGGAACACGGTTTACTTTCCATTTGCTAGACATCCCTAGAGGCTATTATAAAATTGTACACATTTGAACAACCAATTGAATCATTTTTAATGGCATTTGCCTGTATAACTCTAAAGGTTACTCTTATTTTCTAATGACTTATTCCCAGTATAAAGTATTTGTGTATACTTAAATATATATAGTATACAGTAGTTGTGCATCAAAGTTTCTTATCACTTGTTCAGTTTTTTTTTGTTTTTTTTTTTAAGAAGGCAGCTTAGTGTTATCAGCAGTTCCAGCATTGGATGGTTTGACAGCCAGATATTTCAAAATACTTAAGGACTTTTTGCCTGCAGCTAAAAAGAAAAGAAAAAAAAATGCAATAAGTACACATAATGGAAACCTCTCCCCAATGGGCTTTTCATTTCCTCTCAGCCCAGGGGGAAAGCATTTGACTGGGGAACAGAAATAGGGAGGGTTTGCAGCCAGCAGTATTAAAGGGCAAAAAAAGATATAATTTTTTTCAGTAACAGGTCACCCTGGGGAACTAATGGTGATTTGACCCCTGTAAGTACAATGAGTGTCAGTCAGTAAACTAAATGAGCAGAAAAACTGCGAGCTTTAAAAGTTTCTTGGAATGATGGAACTGTATTGCTGGAGGAGACCCGACAGATGGATCTTTCTCGTGTTCAGTGACTCGACCAGGGTTCTTTCGTTGGCGGTGGGGCTGGACCCACGCTTCTCACCTGTGCTTGCACCTTACAGTCACCTGGGGGTTTCAACAGTCCCAGTGCCTGGGTCCACCTCAGACACTGATTAAATTTGTCAGGGGATGACCTACACACTGGGACCTCACCGCCTGCCTTTCTTTGCAGTTTGGTTTTCCAGCATCATCTGTTCTGTGCAGGAATTTGTGGCTGGTAGGATGTATGTTTTTTTCCCTTCATACAGACACTTGTTGGCTTCCGTATCCCACTTTCTTTCTTCCTTTCTTTTTTTTGATTGGTTATTTATTTCTATATCCATTGTGTAATAAAACCTCAAAAAACACCACATTCTTTTTATAATATATTTATTTCCTAATAATATAAATGACTTGCCTATATTGTGATCTATGTGGAGAAACTGTTTTGTTTGAGAAAGAGTTCCCTTACAACGCCAGAAATACTTCATAGCTGTTAACATCATTCTTACCATAGCAAAAGCAATTTAAGTGTTACAGAAAATAGTGTAATTAGCACAAATCTGATTATAGACTGATCACTGAGGTTGTAGAGGGAGGACTTTCAATAACTCATTCATTCAGAAATACTTATTGGGGGTCTATAATGTGTCAGGCATGCTAAGTAAGGCTTATGTGTATAAGCTTACTACCAATGACACTCATGGCCTGGATGGAGAAGAAAGATGCCAAATTTCATTTCAGAGATGAAACTCAGTTGAGGCTGTATCCCATTTTCTTCCTTCTTACAGATTCACCTCGTGGTCTCAGGCCTGAGCAAGACTGTCAAAGCTGAGATCACAGTCGGTCTTTCTGGGTGTGGGTCATATCAGTCTGTGTATCTGGTGTACTAATTGGTCCCTGCAGCTTTAGTGAGGCTGTGTCCGCTGGCTCTCCTGTCCTCACCTGTGAGGACAGCTGTAACTTCTCCCTACTTTTCCCTCACCTGTGACCTTTCCAGAGATGACAGGGTGCAGAAGCTCCTCTGAGACCTTCAGGTGAGGCAGTTTAACTCCTGTCTCTTTCTTCATGTTCCGATATAGAGGACCACTTTTCTCCCCCGGCAGGTAACCTCATGTCACTTTCAAACCCAGAATTTAGAGTTGGGAAGGACTTTGAAGGTTATTGGTGTCTTGCTGGCTGAAGTCCTCTCTCTTCGTGCCTGGCAGATGGCCCTGCAGGTTGGACTTGGATGCCCGCAGGGGGAGGAGTCGTTTCTCCCACCGCAGCTCGTTCAGCTGTGGATGATGCTGGTTATCAGTGTTCCTTCCTAGGTTAGATCATTTCTCACGTTATCCTGGCAGACTCTCCTTGGTCTCAGTTTCCCTTTGTGTCCTAGTTCACTCTCTGTCTCCTGGGGGAAGGCAGGCATGGAGGAGTGGCCAGATCAGAGGCCTCCTGCAGGCATCCCCTTAAGGCATGGCTACACTGGGCTGCTTGACAGGCTGTAAGATCCTTTGACCCTGACGTTTAGTCCAGTAAGTCCCCTCCATAGGAACGAGTTCCGTTCCAAGAGTGTATTCCTAAGTCCAATTTGTTCATAAGTTCAATGAACCTAGCCTAGGTATCCAACTAACACAATTGGCTGTATAGTACTGTTCTGTAATAGGTTTGGGAAGATCCCCTGGAGTAGGAAATGACAACCCATTCCAGTATTCTTGCCTGGAAAATTCCATGGATAGAGGGGTCTGGCTGTCTACAGTACATGGAGTCGCAAAGGGTTAGACAGGGCTGAGCATGCACTCATAATAGATTTATAATACTTTTCATACAAATAATGCATTGAAAAACAAAAAACAAAAAAAAACATTTTTAATCTTACAGTACAGTACCTTGGAAAGCACAGTAGTACAGTACAATAGCTGGCATACAGGGGCGGGCATTGAGTGAACGGGCAAAAACAGTTACTGCCTGGAGGAGGGAGATGAGGTGGAGGATGGTAGAGCTGAAGGACGGTCAGCAGTAGGCGATGGAGAGCAAGCTGCAGCTTCACTCATGCCTGACATTGACGGCACAGGTTTTGGTTCCTTGCTAGATTCAGTTCTATCTACTGTCTTGAAGAAACAATCCAGTGACACATGTTCGCATCTTTGAAAGTTCGCGACTTGAAGGTTCGTAGGTAGGGGACTCACTGTGACTCCTGTTCTCCATCTGCCTGGCCTGGGAGTAACAGCTACTTCCTGTCCCAGGCTAGGTTGTCGGAGGGAGCCCTGATGCCACCTTACCACTGTCCTAACGTGGACCAGAGCGAGATTTTAGACAGTTATATTATAATTGCTTATCCATGTTCTTATTGCTGAAAGTTTAGTGTTTTTCCTCTCCAATGCACTTCCGGTATAAGTAGCATTGTGTTCACCATCCATGTCCATGAATCTTTGGGAATGTTATTTTTTTCGAATGTGTTTATTGAGTTCCTGCTGAGCCTGAAGCTGCTGATGAGTTATTAGCAAAGAGTTTGTAGTGAAATGAATTGAGCCCTTTGGTAGTTTCTGCAGAGGGTCAGATTTGTATTTTATCCTGTACATCTGTTTGTGTGTATTTTCTACCTTGAGGAGTTGCTGCTTTTGACATTTCACAGACAACACAGCCCTTCATTACTGAAGAAGGCGACACTGACAAAAAATTCATCCTTGAGCATGCAGCAGTTACCGTCTCAGACAGAACCCAAACATCACATTTTCAAGATGTTCTCAGACCTCTCCAGCTCATCCCTTTTCATACTTGAGCCTCGTGGCTCAGGCCCTGGAAGAGGAATATTGCATCTGGGGGCCTGGCGGTGACAAATTCGTCACCAGTGCTCTCATAGGCCTTGTAACAAAGAATGCTATGACTTCCATAGCAAAGGAGCTCAGTGTTTCGAAAGAGTTACAGTGAACTTTGAGCATGACTGCGGTCTCTTCCAGCAGTGATGGGGGTGTCTGCAATCCTCAGCTGTAAGCCCCCCTGGGGCAGTGAGGCAGACATTAGGCAGATGGCATTTCTAGTTCTCCGTGGCCATCTCCACTTTTGTTCTTGCAAACTTGCATTGGTATCATTGGGACTTCTCTCTTTGTGTCTTTTTTTTTAAAGTTTAGAAAAGTTTTTAAAATGTTTTGGCCATGTGGCTTCTTAGATCCCCAGCCAGAGACTGAACCCATGCCCTCTACATTGGAAGCACAAAGTCTTAACCACTGGACCGCCAGGGAAGTTCCTTTCTCCTTATCTTACGTGATGGACAGCTCAGCTCGTAACAGTGGCTTTCACGTACCTGACCCACTTTGCCACTCTCTGTCTCCCCAGTGTGGGGAGTCTTTTGAGATGGTGAGGGGTTCTGTCGCCTGCTTGGGCACCATTTAATTCAGGTCAGCTCTTATCATGGGGGGCTGCCAGAAGAAGCCTAGAGTTTCATAGGCTAACATAGGCACCTTGCAAGCTGTCTGGCTTTATAGATCTGGGAGGTGATGGTCTTATTGATCATGCTAGTGACTAATCTAGAACCCTGTCAGAGCATCTTATTTCAAGGCTTTAAGTCAGTCATTTACTGTAGCCCAGTAACGGTTGTTTAGTCTCTCAGTTGTGTCCAACTCCAGGTGGCCCCATTGACTGCAGCACACCAGGCTTCCCTGTTCTTCACTGTCTTCTGGAGTTTGCTCAAACTCATGTCCATTGAGTCGGTGATGCCATTCAACCATGTCATCCTCTTTCACCCCTTTTCCTCCTGCCCTTGGTCTTTCCCAGCATCAGATGTCTGAAGTGTTGGAGCTTCACCTTCAGCATCAGTCCTTCCAATGAATATTTATGGTTGATTTCCTTTAGGATTGACTGGTTTGATCTCCTTGCTGTCCAAGGGGTACTCTCAAGAGTCTTCTCCAACACCACAGTTCAAAAGTATCAGTTCTAAAGTACTCAGCCTTCCCTATGGTCCGAGTCTTACATCCATACATGACTACTGGAAAAACCACAGCTTTGACAATATGGACCTTTGTCAGCAAAGTCATGTCTCTGCTTTTTGATACACTGTCTAGGTTAGTCATTGTTTTTCTTCCAAGGAGCAAGCATTTTCTAATTTAATGGCTGCAGTCACCTTCCACAGTGATTTTGGAGCCCCAGAAACTAAAGTCTGTCACTGTTTGCATTTTTTCCCCATCTATTTGCTATGATCTTGGTTTTTTGAATGTAGAGTTTTAAGCCAGCTTTTTCCACTCTCTCTTTCATCTTCATCAAAAGGCTCTTTAGTTCCTCTTTGCCTTTTGCCTTTAGGGTGGTGTCATCTGCATATCTGACATTTGTCTCAGCAGTCTTGATTCTAGCTTGTGAGTGATCCAACCCAGCATTTCTCACGATGTACTCATGTGAAATGCTGGGCATTTCTGCATGCTTTAACATGTAGAAATGTTATTTTAATATGTATATCACCTAACACTCTGCATATAAGTTAAATAAGCAGGGTGACAATATACAGCCTTGATGCACTCCTTTCCCAATTTGGAACTAGTCCATTTTTCCATGTCTGATTGTAACTGTTGCTTCATGCCCTGCATACAGGTTTTTCAGGAGTACCTCATATTTGGACTAGAGTTTGCTTTCTAGGTCAGCTTGAGACAGTCTGGATTTGAAACCTCATTTCTTCTGAAATCAGATTGGCTAATATCTGAGTGAACCTGAGCCCCAGATATGGGCTTTGCTACCAAGGCTTTGCACACGACCCAGAGCAGGTTGAAAGAATCACCATCATTTCTGAAGAACTCATGGACTTCCCTAGTGGTCCAGTGGCTAAGGTCCTGCATTCCCAATGCAGACGATCCAGGTTTGATCCCTGGTCAGGGAACTAGATCCCACATGCTGCAATTAAATATCCTGTGTACCCTGCACAGCCAAATAAATAAGTAAAAAGAATTCAACACAAGCTAATGCCACTCTCTGTATAAGTACTGCAGTTAAAACTTTTCAAAGTGCTCCTGGACACATTGGCATCTCTAAAACCTCCTAACATTCCGAGATGTTCCCCCTCCCAGCCCTGCTTTCACATCCAGTAAGAAAGCTGAGCACTGAAGAATTGATGCTTTTGAACTGTGGTGTTGGAGAAGACTCTTGAGAGTCCCTTGGACTGCAAGGAGATGCAACCAGTCCGTCCTAAAGGAGATCAGTCCTGGGTGTTCATTGGAAGGACTGATGCTGAAGCTGAAACTCCAATACTTTGGCACCTGATGCAAAGAGTTGACTCATTGGAAAAGACCCTGATGCTGGGAGGGATTGGGGGCAGGAGGAGAAGGGAACGACAGAGGATGAGATGGCTGGATGGCATCCACCGACTCGATGGGCATGAGTTTGGGTAAACTCTGGGAGTTGGTGATGGACAGGGAGGACTGGTGTGCTGCAATTCATGGGGTCACAAAGAGTCAGACACGACTGAGCAACTGAACTGAACTGAACTGAAACTAGGCTCCAGCTTTGTGAGCTGAGAGATTTGTCTTGGACCACACTTGGGCCACTTTGAACTCTTTAATGTTTTGTTAAAGGGTGGAAATCATTTTTTTCATCTCGCACTAGTCAGGAGGCAGATGTGGGATGTGGCTTGAAACAGGCACATGATTCTTAGAAGCTGCCACCAGCTGTTCTTTCTGAAGTAGCCAGAAGTTGATTGAAGGCTCTGGTCCACTTGTTCATTCATTCAGAAATACTCACTGAAGCCTCCTAAGTGCCAAGTGGCAACATTGAGGACCTGGTCGTGCATGAGGCAACGTGGAATGAGTCCAGTGACAGATGATAATGTAAATAAGGGAGGGTTTTGCTTCCAGGACCAAGAGCAGTGCTGTGTGGGAAGCAGAGTAGAGTGATGAGACTAACCAGAGTCCTGCTTTGGCTCCTGTGTTCAGAGAAGCATCTCCAAGGAGCTGACGTTCAAGTCGAGACCTGGAGGATGAGAGAAGCCTGCTGCACCAAGGGTTAGAGGACATGTTCCAGACAGAGGGACCAGCACGGGAAACAGCTGCAGAAGGGGAGCAGCATGATGCGATCCTGAGGTTGCCCCTTGTTCTGTGCTCGTGAGCTCCTCCCAGCCTGGTTGCCACCATAGCTTGTCCTGCCTTTGCTCTGACCACGACGTTTCCCCACTGAGGGTATGATAACCCTCCACTGCCGTGGAGAATTCAGAGGACCTTGCCATCATTAGAGTGGCTTAGAGCACACCACTCTATTGTACAAATGAAAGGAAATTGATCTGCTACCTCGATTTTTATTAGTAAAATTGTCCCCAGTCCTCTACCCTACTGATATCACCAGATGGATATTGCTGCTGGACTCTGAACACTGGGGGCCTGAAGAAATGTAATACTGGGACTAGAATTGCTTTTGATAAGATCTTTATCTACAACCTGGTTTCTTTTAAACTCCTAAGTCAGGCTCTCGGCCTGGGGTCCTTGTGAAACTATGCAACTAAAGAAGTTCTCCAAGAGCTCCTAATTTTAGTAAATGCTGGCTGTTCCAAAATGTGACTCACAGACAGAAGACACTAAAGCTATGTTCTTTAGTGTGGTTACTTGTACTTGGAATCTGCATTAAGATGTTTAAGCAACTTTGTAGGCTTATAGCTTGAGGGCTGAGCACCCTATTCTTCCCTCCTGGTTCTCACCCCTTCATCCCGTCCCTTCCCTTAAGCCTGGATGAGAACTGTGTCTGGCTTCTAACCAGTACAGTGCAGCAGACATGATGTACTCTTACTCCTGTGGTTATGTTACATTATATAAGGCTCTCCTAGTCTGTTTTGCTAGCAGACACTGGAGGGGCTCTCCTTGCTGATGTGATGGAGCAAGGGCTCATATAGAGAAGCCCACGTGACGAGAAACCACAGGTGACCTCTAGGAGCCAAGGACAGCCTCCCACCAGGTACAACCTCAAGGAAATAAAATCTACCAGTAACCTGAGTGAGCTTGGGAGTGGATTCTCATCCAGCCGAATCTTCAGATGAGAACACAGCCCTTCATACCAGGTTGATTACCACAGAGGATTCTTTGTAGCTGTGTCCAGATTCCTGACCCATAGAACTGTGCTAAGAAATGTGTAAATCTTTAACTGTGTTAATTGGTTATGTAGTAGCAGGAAAAGATGGGAAATTTTCTTTTTTTTCTCCCCCATCATTTAAAAAATATTTATTTGGCTGCACTGGATCTTGGTTGTGGCACACAGGATGTTTTTTTGTTGTTGTGGCATGTGGGATCTTAGTTCCCTGACTAGGGATAGAACCTGGAATTTCGAGTGCAGAGAGTCTTAACCACTGTACCTCCAGGGAAGTCCCAGATGGTGAAGTTTTCAATAAGCAGAAAAGGATCTGGACTCTGTCAGATCTAATCTGAATGGGGATGCCCACTTACTACCAGTTCTTGGCCAACTAAATAGCCTCAAGAGTGTCCACTTCAGTAAATTCTAACAGTTCTTTGAAAAAGTAATAAAAGTAGAGAAACAATTTCCAGGGCTCTTAGAACCAGAAGTCATCCATTCAAAGAATGACTTTAGTGTTTCCTAAGTCATAGAAAACCTTTCTCTTCTCACATGCTAATTTTGCTAAAAGTCAAATAGAGGTTTATGGGGGTGGTTCTCAGAATTGGTAGAAAAGCAAAGGAAACTCATGATTGTTTCTCAGTTCCTTTGTTTTCTTTGGAGAGAAATCATCAAGGCAGGCCTTGACTAACCAAGTATCAACAGACCCTCCAGCCCTGTATGATGTAGTATGGAATCGGCTTTTCCTGGATTAAAAGCTCGTTTCCATCAGCAAGAATTTACTAGGGCAGTGTCTCAGCTTTCCAATTTATACTTTCAAAGTAGAGTTGCTAAGTTTAGCACATAAACATATAGGATACCCAGGTGTATTTGAATTTCAGATCAACAACAAATCATGTCTTGGTATAATTTTGTGTCAGATATTTCATGAGACACCCTTATTCTGAAAAAAAAAAAAAAATTGTTGATCTAAAATTCAAATTTTCCAAGCATCTTGTATTTGATATGGCAATCCTATTGTAAAGGCATTTCATTTGAAATTTAGAGCCCTGCCTCAGATATATATTTTAGGCACTCTTTTAGAAGCACCATTCCATTTTAAAGGCTGCTGTAAAAAATGAAACAGAATCATTGGTAAGGAATTCTAGGCATCCATATGTAGATTGAATTTTGTTATATTAGATAAAAGAATTATTGTTTAGATAGATTATTTGACTAATGGAGTATCCTGAATGTTAACAGTTGGGAAGCTTATAATACTTGTTCCTCAATCTTTGTTTCCAGAAGAAGAAAATGTAAAATTTGACATTAAACTTTAGTATGTGTATTACCGCATTCTATACAATATGGGAACCTTATTTTAATGATCACATTTATGCTAATCAGTTAATGTGATAGCATCTCAGGAGCTGAGACACTATAGAACCCCAGCAAAAGAAATTTTATACTAGAAACTACATGTAGGGTGACTTTTCATTAAAAGAATTCTTTTCCAAGCAAATTTAAGTGAGTCTGAAAAACTCTAGCCCATGCCTCCATAAGTTTTTCTGCTCTGGAGTATTGAAAGGCATTTATTTCTTCTGAAGCCTGAAATAGATTTAATTACTATTGAAAAAAAACAAGTTCTTTGATGTTTTAATGTTAAATTATGTCTTTTGATTTTAAAAAGGGAAAAAAGAAAAACTTGGCTTCCAAATGGAAACTAGAATTTCACCACTGAGTGAAAAGTTTTAGGAATATGGAGTGTATTTTCCCCCTGGACTGCTGTTAACAGAAGACAGTAAGTCCCCTACATATGAACCTTCAGATTGAGAACTTTCAAAGGTGCAAATGTGCACCTGGTCCCAGCAGGGAGCCAGAACCTGAGCCATCAGCGTCAGGCCTGAGCGATGCTGCAGGTCTCCTGGTGCTGCCTGTCCGTCAGCGCCACACCTCCTACCTCCTCTCCCTCCTCCGGTCAGTAACTCTTCTTGCTTGTTCACTCAGTGCCAGCGCTGTATGCCAGCTGTTGTTCTGTACTACTGGACTTTTCACAGTGCTATCCTGTAAGATTAAAAATGTCTTCTTTGTTTTTTCTGTTTGTTAATGTATTATTTGTGTGAAAGTATTACAAACCTACTACAGTACAGTACTGTATAGCCAATTATGTCACTTGGGTACCTAGGCTAACTGTTGGACTTACACACACACTGGGCTTACAAACACTAGGGACGGAACTCCTTCATATGTAGGGGACTTACTGTGCTTAAAGTAGCAGAAATTCATTGTCTCATCCATCTGGTGGTTAGAAGACAAATCAAGGTGTCAATAGCATTGGTTCTTCCCAGAGGCTCTGAGAGGAATCTACCCCAGTCCCTGGGGGTCGCCAGCAATCCTTGGTGGTCCTCGGCTTCTAGATGCATCACTCCAGCCCTGACCCCCTCTTCCTGTCTTCTTATGAGGACACCAGGCATTTTGGATTAGGGGCCCACTCTACTCTGGTATGTTCTTATCTTCAATAATTCATCTGCAGAATGAGCCTCTCTCCAAGTAAGGTCACATTCTGAGCTCCTGGGGATTAGGACCTCAACCTGTCTTTCTTGGGGACATATTTCAACTCATCACCTAGGGTGGTTATGTTACAACCTGAGAATACCTATAAATGTTGTGACATTTTCCCTCCTTTTTACAGTTTTCGAGTTTTCAGATGGCTGTGTGTGTGACTTTCCCATGCTGTTTTGATAGATTTCCCATGGAATGTTTACCCTTCTATAAGTGCAGTCAATTCAAAGGAGCTGGAGACTTCCCTAGTGGTCCAGTGACCAAGACTCTGTGTTCCCAATGCTGGGAGCCCAGGTTTGATCCCTGGTCAGGAAACTAGATCCTGCATGCCACAACTAAGATGCAGCACAGCCAAGTAAGCAAGAATAAAATAATAAGCAAAAGCTCATGAAGTTTTCTTAACAAGCCTGTGATACAGGTGCTATAAGCAGCAGCATCCCCCTTTAAAAAAATTCAGCGGGGCTGTAGGGAGGACTGGTTTTCAGTGGACCACGCTCTCCTACACTAGGACAGAGTTCCTTGTGGCTGTTGTGTGTGTGGTCATTAGTGGCACTGCCTGCGGAGAGGTGACGTGGTTTCCATCAGGAGGCCTGGCTCAAAGGCTGACCTAGACACCTGTATAGTCAAATCCCCCAAGGTGACTGTTCTCTTGCTCTCTGTACATCTCCTGCTTTGACAGGCCATGCCTCACCCATACCCCACTCCCATGACTGACCTTCCTGATCAGTTAATGCCCCCCGATTCACCTAGTGTTTATTCTGACCTTTAGATTGGAATGGTTCTACCGTGTTAGCTTATCAAAGGGGCAGTGCGGGGACTTCCCTGGTGGTCCAGTGGTTAAGACTCTGCACTTCAATACAAGGGGCCCAGGTTGAATCCCTGGCTGGGGAATTAGAATCCCACATACTGGCAATGTGGCGAAAAACAATAACAACAACAAAAATCATTACTCAAAGGGGTGAAGAGGAGCATGCTTCTCTGCCGGTTTCCCTGGTAACTGATGAGCCAACCTGACATCACATCCCCCATAGCTGTGAGGTAGAAATTGCTAGGCAGTCAGTGTAGGACTCTGAGACCTCAGTCTTATTTTCATTCAGTAAACATCTTGCTCTATTTTAACCTGAAGCTCTACCCTTTGTCCCCAGTTCCTGGAATGTGTCCTTGGTCTGATAAATTATCAGCACTCAGATCCAGGGGAGGCAGTAATTAACTTCTGTACTATATGCCTGAGGGAAAAACTGGTGATCATTACTTTTCAGCCCATACATCTGGTCCATTGTAAAATGGCCAGGGGGCATGAAAACGGGTGTCGATGTAATCCAAGGATCAAGAGAAGCCATAAAGATGTTAAGATAAACATCTTGACCTTTAAACTAATTGGCTAAAAATGACGTATTTTAATGATAGGAGCCAACCAAAAATGTACAGATTAATACTGGTAAGGATATAAACTTCTGTAAGTCTTGCCTTAGTGGGGACTCTTTATTCCGTCAGTGTCTATGCTGAGAGCTTTGTACATTCCTTCTCTTTCATAAATCCTGTTCGCTTGAGTGTTTGTGTGTTCGTGAAGTTCATTCTTCAGCCCTGTGTGCAAGAAATCTGATTCCCGTTTCAACTGGTACCCTCCCTGTATCCCCAGCAGCAAAGATTTCTAGGCTCTGCCTGCTACCCACTGCGCACAGTGGGATGTCTCTGCAGGACCTGGCTTCAGATGTGTGAGGTCTTCCAGCCATCAAACCACTGATGTTTCTGTTGCTGACTCCAGGCTCTTTCTTTGATCTTGAGGCTGGGCAAGCACAGGATTGCGTGCCTGTGGGTACAGCCCAACAGTGCCGCCTCCTCCACTTAGCACTGCTTTCTGGCTGCCCTTCTCCCTTCCTTCTCCTCCTGGGTGCCCTTCCTGCCTGTCTGTGGCCACCTCCTGTCTTCTCTCTTGATGTCCCTCAACCCCCTGTTTGACAGTGGGAGGCAGATTAACTGGGTGAGGTTTTTCTCTGCGGCATCCCTGATTCTTCATAGAAAAACGGTCACATGAAAGCCACAACCAATTAGCTCCCAAGTGTGGACTGCAGCATACACCTAGTGTCAAAAGGCAAGTTCTATTTAATGACTCTGTTAACAGAGACCTGAAATAGTCCCTTAAGAAAGATAGGCATCTATTTTCTCTCACTTAACGTGAGCTCCAAAATACATGGTTCAAGGATAATGAGTTGGTGCTAGAACTGAAAAAGACCCTGTGAGACTCCTGGGCATGGAAGCCTTTCTGTCCTCCATTCCTTGTTTGTAGGGAACAAACTGCAGCTTCCATGACCTTCCCTGAGCTCCAAAAGGAAAATACCAAAAGTCACTAATCAGGGAAGGGAGGGGATGCAGAGACAAGGGAGGGGCAGTCATGAGAAAATAGTGAAGGCTTGGAGCAGGGTCATGGTTCTGCCTCAGGAAATACACATAATATCTTTGAGCTAGTTGATGCTGAAGCTGAAGCTGAAGCTCTATTACTTTGGCCTCCTGATGCAAAGGGCCAGCTCATTGGAAAAGACTGTGATGCTGGGAAAGATTGAAAGCCAGATGAGAAGGGGACCTCAGAGGACAGGATGGGTGGATGGCATCATCGACCCAGTGGACACGAGTTTGAGGAAGCTCCAGGTGATGGTGAAGGACAGGTAAACCTGACATGCTGTCGCCCATGAGGTCGCAAAGAGTCAGACACAACTGAGTGACTGAAAAACAACAACAAATGGAAGATGTTAGCATTCTTCATTCCAGAGAAAGACCACCTGAGGCCAGATTAAAGGACTGTAGTCCCTGCGCACACTCTAATCTTATCAGCATCCCCATCCTTGAACCATTGGTATAAAGCTCCTCACCAGATCCTCCCGGGTTGGGATGACCAGAGCCAGATGCATCCTCCTTTGCCTGGGAAAGCAATAAAGCTATTCTTTTCTGCTTCACCCAAAACTCTGTCTCCAAGATTTGATTTGGCATGATGCACAGAGCCCAAGCTTTTGGCATCAGTGCCGTGAGACCACCAGAGACTCAGGCTCCTCTTGCTTTTCTGCTCCATCCTTCTGTTATCAAGTCATGGAATCTGTAGTCGAGGCAGGAGGAATGAATGGGTGGGGGAGGGGATTCTCTCCTCCCTGAGGTTGAACCCTTTACGGAGCTCTCCTGGGCTTCTCCCAATCTCATTGGACCCCCCACACCCCTACCCTTGACACAGGAGGCTTAAAAATATATCTGAGTGGAGCAGGTTCCTTTCAACAGAATGGGGGTCCTGTTAGTGAGAAGAGGGAAGTGGAAGTGATGGGAAGACAGTGGTGGTCCCTGCCACAGCCTAGCCCAGGCTGACTCTGTGACCCCATGGACTGCAGCACACCAGGCTTTCATGTCCTTCACCATCTCCTGGAGCTTGCTCAAACTCTTGTCCATTGAGTCAGTAATTTGTAGTATATTCAACTCCTAAACCTGCCTGATAATCCAGCAGGACTTGTTCAGTGGCACATAAACAGCAGGGTGGTTTTGCTGTTCTCTTTATGTCTGTGGCCGTCCTCTTCACTCATCTCTAGACCCTGGTTCAGAGACAACATGTCTAAATCTGGGGCATTTCTGGATACAGAAGGTTATTATACTAAGCTAATGTATGGAGTTTGACTGTTGAGCCCATTTAGATAACCCTGCTATCTGTGGCACCTTCTTCAATCACAGACTTGTTCAGCTGTCTGGAGGAAGAATTAGATGCCTGGAAAGAAGAGATGCCCCTTTTCCATACCGACAGTTCTCTCTGACCAAAACTCAGCATCATTACCAAGAGGAAGGACCATTTCCAAGAATCACTGGCAAATAAGTTTAATGGTGACAGCAATGAAACAATGGAGGAGAAAAATCATCATTCAGGTGCAATCCTACAATAATGAGTAGGGTTATCAAAAGATGTCCAGGGCTCTTCTGCTTGCCCCCTTGTTGTAAGCAAGGGGTCACAGTTAGTCACAGGACAGGCCTCATTAGTGTGGGTACCGACTCGGTGAGAAGAGACCCAGCGCTGTCCTGGAGAGGACAAAGCATCCAGGTATACCCTGCATGTCCCAGGTCTGTCACCCGATGGGAATGGATATCCCCCAGTGGCTTGGGGGGGGGTCCCCCCGGCCACACAGGCCCCACCCAGAGGAGGTGGTGTTCAGGGAGCAGTGACGCCGAGTGCTCCCAGCAGCCCTCACTCTCCTCCCAGCCAAGGCTCGAGATGGTTGGGGGAGGTATTTGAAGCAGTGTGTGCAGTTTGGCCATTAACTGCCAACATTGTTGGCTCCAAATGTGTGACCGAGCACGTGTGATGGAGGCAGCGTGGTGATTGGTGAAGCCCAGGAGCTTTGGCATTTGACTGCCAGGCTTCAGATCCTGCCTCGCTTGCCTCAGGATTATACCGGTGAATTGTGGCGTCGACATCAAAGAGCTTGTCTGAATCCTAAACAGCATGTGCGTGCTAAGTCACTTCAGTCATGTCTGACCATTTGTGACTCTATGGACCGTAACCCTCCAGGCTCCTCCGTCCATGGGATTCTCGAGGCAGGGATACTGGAGCGGGTTGCCATGTCCTCCTGCTGGGGATCTTCCTGACCCAGGGATCGAGCCCGCGTCTCTTACGTCTGCTGCATTGGCAGGTGGGTTCCTTACCACTGGCACCATCTGGGAAGCCC
This sequence comes from Odocoileus virginianus, assembly GCF_023699985.2. Classification (NCBI taxonomy): domain Eukaryota; kingdom Metazoa; phylum Chordata; class Mammalia; order Artiodactyla; family Cervidae; genus Odocoileus; species Odocoileus virginianus. The sequence goes on along the minus strand of NC_069680.1, from coordinate 82,369,876 downwards.
CTTAAACAGCATAACATGTGCAAAAGCATTTTACACAATGACACATTATCAGCGTGGCCTATGTTACAATTTTACTTCCCCCTTTTTTCAAGGAGGGGACAAAAATGAAGGTAGTGAATTAGGGCACAGTTGGGCTGGAGTTCCAGCTCTGCCCCCCTGTAGCTGGTTGACCTTCTCTACCCCTCAGCTTTGTTGTCTTGAACTTGTGGGTGATGCTAATAACTATATCATGGTTATTTAGAGAAGGAAATGGGCCAGATATGCAGGACGTGATGAGCTCAAGAAATCATGCTTATCCCCATCACCACCATCACCACCACCATCCACATCATCACCACTGTCATCACCATCATCATCACCACCATCATCATCACAACAGAATTTCAGGAGAGGACAAGATGGACAGAGACAACTTTTTTCTTGTTTCTCTGTTTAGACGTATTGCTTGGGTTATTGAATGAGGCATCTTGGTGACTTACACACCTGGTATAATTGCACTGTCACTAAACTCTGATGGTTAGCTGTTGCTGCCTTGTCTTAAAGATGAGAGAAGTAAGATTCAGCTACTTCATTAAGTTATAGAGAGCCCTGCCCCACCGTTACCTGAGCAGCTCCAACACCTTGACCTTCACTGTGACTGCAGGACGGACCTTGGACTCATCTTGACTCCACGTCCAGATCTCACCACCCTTGTCCCTGGCAATGAATGGATGTCCCCTAGGGACTGAAGACATTGTCACCATGGGTCACAATACAGTTGTGTGTCTCAAGGGCCACATCTCCAGGCCCCTTCGTCATCAGAGACTTTTGACCCTACTGTCTCCTGGGAAGTCTGGAATAATATCCTATCCTGGTGCTGAAACTGACCATCTCCAAGAGTTCCAGAGTGGGAAGCAGAACTGTGGAACTTGAGGTCACAGTTGGGGCACCTCCAGCTGTGGGGAGGTGCCGTGGAGAAGTGAGCAGTTACTAGAAGTGACAGATGGTCTCTATCCTCCAAGCAGTGGTCCAGGGGACCATCTCCGTGTTTGTGAGGTGGACAGCCAGTTCTGCCAACTTGCACATGGTGGGGTCCAGTCAGACACCGCCCAGCAGGGCCTGCCAGCAAGCATTCAGATGTTAATCGTTCTTCTCTTGTATCCAAGGTGTTGGGAGGAGTTGAGGATTCACATTCCTGTTTGGAATGTGGGTTTCCTGGGAAGCTTATAAGACAGAAGGGAGGCTGAGGCAATGGGCACGATTGTAACGCAGACAGAAAGCCCAAAGCGTGGAGCACAGGCTGCAGCGTCCACGTGGGTGTGGAACCAAGATGAGTCCTCTTCTCCTCTCGGGTGTGGAAAGGGGGTGAGTTCAAATGCACATAGGCAAGCTGTGTCGGTGGCAGAGCTAGGGCAGTTTTTGCTTTGGCCCTTTTTGAAAACTGTTTTTTAAATTTTTTATTTGTTTTTTAAGCTACCCTGTGCCCACGTGGGATCTTAGTTCCCTGACCAGGGATCAAATCCAACCCATTCTCCCTTAATTGGAAGCACAGAATCTTAACCACTGACTGCTCAGGAAGTCCTGCTTATTTTTTTAAAAACCAATGCTGACTGTCTTTTTTATTATATGGCTGGTGCAAAATTTCTCAGTAGTCTGATTACAGATCTGGCTAGACAGTCTACTCTGAAGAAACATTTTAATCCTTCTAACACCTTTGTACTGATTTTTTATTATTTTCCAGGACTCTAGCTAAACTGAAATCCTTGCTGATGACTCGATGTGTTTGCTCATTATAGAGATTGTCTGATGGCACTGTTCTCCTAGAAAGTTAGTTTTTCAGGAAGAAGCTAAACTTATTCTAGAGGCAGGTGATTATAACTGCAGGATATATTTCCATTAGGTTTCTAATAAAGCTAATTTTATTGGTGACCCTGTCACCAAGTTGGGTTCTTCCTCTTTACACAAAATTGGGGCACCTCAGAGTGGTTCAGCCCTTTTATTTAATCTAACATCTCCCTTTACTCACTTCCCCCGTGGCTCAGTGGTAGAGAATCCACCTGCAATACAGGAGCCACAGAAGATATTCCTGGGTCAGGAGTATCCTCTGGAGGAAGAAATGGCAACCCACCCCAATATTCTTGCTGGGAAAAACCCATGGACAGAGGAACCCGTCGGGTTACAGTCCATGGGGCTGCAGAGTCGGACACGACTGAGCACAACACGTTCCCTTTATTCAGTGTTCAGTTTTTCGGGGGGCCACACCACACAGCATGCAGGATCTTTAAGTTCCCCAACTAGGGGTCGAACCTATGCCCTCTGCAGTGGAATCGTGGAGTCTTAACCTCTGGACTAGCAGGGCAGTCCCCTCAGTGTTCAGTTCTAATAAAAATGTACATGCACTTTCTGTTTCTTACTGCTTTGCTCTCCTTGACTCCTGGAATTTCTTCTCATGTTTTTTGGGCACTTTGTGTTTTCCACCAACACGTCAGTGACTGTAACAGATTAAACATCCAGCAAAGGCCCCTAAGTTTCCTCACAAACCACAGTTTAGTTCCTTATGTGTCTCTGAATAATGTGATAACATAGGTCAGGACATTTACCATACACAAGAAATGTAGACTGTAATTGTTTGAGATTATATTTGAGGAGACATACTATATAAAATAGTGTATATTTTAAAAGAGGACTTCGCAGGTGGCTCAGTGGTGAAGAATTCGCCTGCCAATGCAGGAGACATGGGTTTGATCTCTGGTCCAGGAAGATCCCACTTTCTGCAAAGAAGCTAGGCCTGTGCACCACAACTATTGAACCTGTGCTCTAGAGCCTGGGAGCCGCAAATGCTGAAGCCTGTGAGCTCTAGAGCCCACGCTCTGCAACAGGAGAAGCCACTATAGTGAGAAGTCTGCACACCGCAACTAGACAGTAGCCCCACTCACCGCAACTGGGGAGTGCACAGCAACGAAGCCTGCAGAACAGTGGAGACCCAGCATAGCCAAATAAATAAGTTATTAATTTTTTTTTTAAATTAAAAGAGGGTGGTAGAGCTAGCTGTGTCATCAGATACTAATGTTTGCATTACAAGATGCAGATGCCAGGAAGTTCAGAGAGGAGGACGGTGGGACTTTCCTGGGGTCTTGGAAAGTCTTGTCACTTAGTATCTGTGCCATACCTGCCTCTGGGAAGCTAGAATAACCTTTGCAGGTCACAGTCCCGCGCATCCGGAGGGTGGTGTGCTGGAACTCAGTGAAGACAGGTTTCTCTCTCTCCCATTTGACTAATGAGGAAAACCATGGTGCCAGCAAGGGCCACCAATTCTTTCATTAGTGATGGACTTGGTGTTAGTTGCTGCTAAGTCATGTCTGACTCTTTGTGGCTCTGTGGACTGCAGCATGCTAGGCTTCCCTGTCCTTCACTGTCTCCTGGAGTTTACTAAGATTCATGTCAATGAGTCGGTGATGCTATCTAACCATCTAATCCTCTGCCCCCTTCTCCTTTTGCCTTCAATATTTCTCAGCATCAGGGAATTTTCCAATGAGTCAGCTCTTTGCATCAGGTGGCCAAAGTATTGGAGCTTCTGCTTCAGCATCAGTCCTTCCAGTGAATATTCAGGGTTGATCTCCTTTAGGATTCAGTGTTGGTAATGGAACCCAGAAAGGGTTCAGCCATGGAATGGTCCCGGACTCTTCCTTCTGAGCTGCCATGGGCAGGGTGATGGTTGGAAGGTGAACCATAAGCCATCCACTGAGGAGGTAGTCAGCCAGAAACTTGAGCAGATACATGAAGGATTGGAAATTCCTACTGACAAGCTCAGGTGGTTTTTTTCGGGGGTGGGTACAGGTTGCTAGGAGGAAAGTGAGTTTTGGCATCTTTTGTACCGGGTTATCCCAGCTTCTGCCTTGTGTATGGTAATCTCATCTCATTCCAATAAGGATCTGGGAGGTATGTGGATAAAAGACACGAGTGTGTTGTTTGCATAGTGTGGAGTGTCAGAGTCATGAGAAAGGGAAGAAAATCAGGTAGCTGTGAGAGCGCAGGTTATTACCATGAAGGGCAGAAAAGAAGATATCTTGGTTGCGTGATTTTTCTTGCCTTATAAAAAGAGAAGGGGGAAGAACAAAATGGTGGAGGAGTAGATGGACGTGGAGTATGTCTCCCTCCGTGGATACCTCAGGAAGAAACCTTCAGACACAGAAGTGCATGCAGAACACCAGCTGAGAGCGGACAGGAGGACCTGACCAGCGGAAAGAATATATAGAACCACGCAAAACTCGGTAGGACGAAGGAACTAGGGGGAAAAACAGGAGTGTCAGTAGGGCTGGCCCTGCCGTCGGTGGGTGGCGGAACTGAAGCAGGGCCCTATCCCCACATCGGGGCAATTGTCTGAGTCAGAGGAGAAACAGTCAAGGCTGAGAGTGAAACAGCTAATCTGTGGCAGCCTAAATGGAATGAGACTCAGACAGTCCTTGCTGCAGCCATACATACACCAGACAGGGACGCAGGTCCCCTGGAATGTGCAGCGGCTTGGAGCTGGAGTTTAGGGATTGTGGAGCAATCCCAGGTGAGGGCTGCTGTTGACTGTGGAGAGTCGGCTTGAGGGATGTGAGGGAGGAGACTGTGGTGGGAAATGCCTGTGGAGGAAAGCCAGGCAGCCATGGAAGCAAGGCAATACTGCTGAGTCACGTGTAGGGGGTGAAGCCATCACCATAGCCTCTGTCTCTCCACACGCCAGCACCAGCAGCTGAACAATAGAGGGACTGGCCATCAAATGCCTGATGCACCGAACTACAGAGTAGGACCCCACCCAGGCTGCCCCTTTAAGTGCCCGATGTGCCAATCTACAGAGTAGGACCCCACCCAGGGTGCCCCTTTAAGTGCCTGATGTGCCAATCTACAGAGTAGGATCCCAGCCAGGCTGCCCCTTTAAGTGCCTGATGTGCCAATCTACAGAGTAGGACCCCACCCAGGGTGCCCCTTTAAGTGCCTGATGTGCCAATCTACAGAGTAGGACCCCACCCAGGGTGCCCCTTTGAGTGCCTGATGTGCCAATCTACAGAGTAGGACCCCACCCAGGGTGCCCCTTTAAGTGCCTGATGTGCCAATCTACAGAGTAGGATCCCAGCCAGGCTGCCCCTTTAAGTGCCTGATGTGCCAATCTACAGAGTAGGATCCCAGCCAGGCTGCCCCTTTAAGTGCCTGACGCGCAGATCTGCAGAGCAGGACCCCAGCCATGGGGCCCGTCTGTTGGCCTAATGGGCCCAACAACAGAGAAGGACCCCAGCCATGGGGCCCGTCTGTTGGCCTAATGGGCCCAACAACAGAGAAGGACCCCAGGCAAGGGAACCCTCTAAGTGCCTGAACGGGTGGCACTATGGAGAAAGACTGGCCAAATAGGCCTTCTGATCGCCAGCTACAAGAGGCTTGAAAAAGGACTGATAGGGCCATAACTCCTGCAGTGGGGTCAGTCCGTGTCCCTGCACACTCAGCACCACCAGGGTCCCCGAAAGCCAAGCAGCTGTGCCACCTTCATGCTCAACTCTCACTGGGGCAGAGCTGCCACAGGCAGAAAATGTCTTGTGTCTACGCACGTATGGTCGCTTAGGTAGTGTCCAACTCTTTGCGACCCTGTAGACTGTGGCCTGCCAGGCTTCTCTGTCAGGGAGGGGGTTCTCCAGGCAAGAATACTGGAGCCTATTGGCCAATACTGGTTGCCATACCCTTCTAGAGTGATATATTTCCTGCTGCCCTAGCCGCCAACCCCCCTGAGTACCTGGTGCTGCCGAAACCCCTGCGACCCAAGCAGCTACACCACCTCCACACCCAGCCCTCACAGGGGCAAACCCAAGCCCTCCAGGGCAGCCTCAGGAGCAAACCCCACTGGACAACACACATGCAGAGGTGGAAATAAAACCACAGCTGAAACCCAGGGGCAGTGTGGCTGAGGAAGAAGACCCAAAACCTTCCTACCATCTGTACAAGCTGCAGATTAAATCCACACAATCATTCAGGCAGACTCTGTGTCTATGGAATATATAAAAGGCCATTGAGAGCTCCCGCAAAAGAAAACGCACTAGCTCTGATAGCTGTGGGACATCGGAGGCAAGAACACACAGGAGCAGGACCAGGTTAGAACCTGAGCGGCCCGCACAGCAGGTCCAGAGACCAGCACAGTGTGGGAGGGCATCCCAGGGAGGTGAGGTGGACGGTGACTCCCAGCGAGGGAAAGGACTCTGACAGCAGTGACTCGGAAAAATATTTATTATTCTTATGTTTTGACTTGTTCTGTAGATTCTTTTGAATTTCCACACACCCACCCCCCCCGCCCGCCCACCCCTGTTGTCGGTGTTGATTTTATTGGCATTGTGAAACCTAATTAAGCTTTTGAGCTTTTTTTTTTTCCCTCAGTCACATTTTTAATTTTTATTATGAACCTCTACCTCTGCGTTGGGCTTTTGCAGTTCTGTGAAGTTTTCCTTTTTTTCTTTTCTCTTTTTTTAATTGTAATTAAAAAAGTTTTAAACCTATTATTATTTTTTCTACATTTATTCCTTTGTTTGCTTTTCCTACAGTTCTTTTCCCCTTGCAGTTAATCTTTAATGTATATAAATCTTCTTCATCTACCTTTATTTAACTTTGCATATCTATTCCTTTTTTCCCTTCCTCTCAACATACTGGATAGTCTTCTTTTCATTGCTTTATTCCCCACTTGGCATCTTGCTTTAGTTTTGTTTTCCAGTTGTGCTTTAGTTAGTTTTGTTCTTAACTGGTAAATATAATTTTTGATTTCCTTTGTTTGCCAGGTCACTCTACTGTACCTTACTTTTGTTGCACTGTTTTTACTTTGCTCATGGGTATGTATGTATATTTGTATATTCCTTTATTTTAATGATTATTTGCCTGATTTTGTAACTGCCATTTGTCTGGGGTTCATCTTTGGTTACTTGTTTTTGGATATTTGTTTTCATCTCACTTAATGACATTACAAACCACTTGTGAAATCTTCATTCCTGACCAGAGATCAAGCCCTAAGCCTTTGGAGTGGCAGCACTGACTCCAAGACCCTAGGCTACCAGAGAACTAACCGTGGGAAGTATCAAATGGTGAGAACTCACACAAAGGAAACCACTTGAACATAAGACCCAGCATCACCCAACCATCACTAACACCCTATGCAGGATGCCTCATCTAAACAACAAACAAAACAAAGATACAAACCCAGTCATCAACAGACAGGATTAACACCTCACTCAGCCTTGCCCATCAGAGGAAAAACAAACAAACAAACAAAACTCAGCACAAATCTCACCCTATAGGAAGTTTACACAAACCACTGGACCAACCTTAGGAGGGCAGAAACCAAAAGGAAGAAGGAATGCAACCTCGAAGCCTGGGAAAGGAGACCTCAAACACAGTACGTTAAAAACAAAAACAATGAAAAGGCAGAGAAGTACTACACAAATGAAGGAACAAACTGGAAACACACAAGTACAAATAAATGAAGAAAAAAGAAGCAGACTACCTGAAAAAGAATTCAGAATCATTCTAGTAAAGATGATCAAAAACCTTGAAAACAAAATGGAGAAAATGCAAGATTCAATTAGCAAAGACCTAGAAGAATTAAAGAATAAACATACAGAGACAACACAATTACTGAAATTCAAAATACTCTAGAAGGAATCAATAGCAAAATATCTGAAGCAGAAGAACAAATCTGATTTTATTGATTTTATCTTCCAGTGAGCTGGAAGATAAAATGGTGGAAATAACTTCTGAAGAGCAGACTAAAGTAAAAAGAATGAAAAGAACTTAGGATAGTCTCAGAGATCTCTGGGACAATATCAACTGCACCCACATTTGAATTATAGGGGTCCCTGAAAAGGAAGAGAAAAAAAAGAGTATGAGAAAAAATTTGAAGAGATTATAGTTGAAAATTTCCCCAACGTGAAAAGGAAATAGTCATTAAGTCCAAGAGGCACAGAGTCCCAAACAGGATAAACCCAAGGAGAAACATGCCAAGACACATACTAGCCAGACTAACAAAGACTAAACACAAAGAAAGAATATTGAAAGCAGCAAGGAAGAAGCAACAAGTAACATACAAGGGAAACACCATACACTTAACAGCTGATCTTTCAGCAGAAACTCTGCAGGCCAGAAGGGAATGGCAGGATATATTTGAAGTACTGAAAGGGAAAAATCGACAACCAAGATTACAGTACCCAGCAAGGATCTCATTCAAAATTGATGGAGAAATTAAAAGCTTTTCAGACAAACAAAAGTTAAGAGGATTCAGTACCACAAAACCAGCTTTACAACAAATGTTAAAGGGACTCATATAGTCAAGAAATACAAGAGAAGAAAAAAGATATACAAAATCAATCCAAAACAATTAAGAAAATGGCAATAGGAACAAATATATCAATAATTACTTTAAATGTAAATGGATTAAATGCTCTAACCAAAAGGCACAGGCTGGCTGAATGGATAAAAAAAAACAGACCCATATATATGCTGTCTACAAGAAACCCACTTCAGACCTAAAGACACATATAGACTGAAAATGAGAGGATGGAAAAATATATTCCATGCAAATGGGAAGCAAAAGAAAGCTGGTGTAGCAATCCTCATATCAAACAAAATAGACCTTAAAATAAAGAAGATTACAAGAGATAAGGAAGGACACTATGTAATGATCAAAGGATCAATCAAAGAGGAAGACATAACAATTGTAAAGATATATGCATCCAACATATTAATGCTTTTGAACTGTGGTGTTGGAGAAGAGTCTTGAGCGTTTGAGTCCCTTGAACTGCAAGGAGATCCAACCAGTCCATCCTAAAGGAGATCAGTCCTGGGTGTTCATTGGAAGGACTGATGCTGAAGCTGAAGCTCCAATATTTTGGCCACCTGATGTGAAGAGCTGACTCATTTGCAAAGACCCTGATGTTGGGAAAGATTGAAGGCAGAAGAACAGGACAACAGAGGATGAGATGGTTAGATGGCATCACTGACTCGATGGACATGAGTTTGAGTAAACTCCGGGAGTTGGTGATGGACAGGGAGGCCTGGTATGCTACAGTCCATGGGGTCGCAGAGTTGGACATGACTGAGTGACTGAACTGAAAATGAATAAGGAAACACAAGTCTTAAAGGATACATTAGATGAGATGGATCTCATTGATATCTTCAGGACATTCCATCCAAATGCAGAAGATGACACCTTCTTCTTAAGTGCACATGGAACATTGTCCAGGATAGACCACATCTTGGGTCACAGATCAAACCTCAATAAATTTAAGAAAATTGACATCATATCAAGCATCTTCTCAACCAAATGCTGTGAGACTAGATATAAATTACAAGAAAAAAAATGTAAGAAACATAAACACATGGAGTTTAAACAACATGCTTCAAAATAACCAACAGGTTAGTGGTGAAATCAAAAGGGAAATAAAAAAATTTCTAGAAACAAATGACAATCAAAGCACAACAACTCAAAACCTATCAGATGCAGCAAAAGCAGTTCTAAGAGGGAAGTTTATAGCAATAAATCCTACCTCAAGAAACAAGAACATTGAATAGACAACCTAACTTTACACCTAAAACAACTGGAAAAAGAAGAACAAAAAAACTCCAAAATTAGTAAAAGGAAAGAAATTGTAAAAACCCAAACAGAAATAAATGAAAAAGAAGTGAAAGAAACAATAGTAAAGATTAATAAAACTAAAAGCTTGTTCTTTGAGAAGATAGACAAAATTGACAAACCTTAGCCAGACTCATCAAGAACAAAAGAGAGAAGAATCAAATCAACAAAATTAGACATGAAAAAGGAGAGGTTACAACAGATAATGCAGAAATACAAAGGATTATAAGAGGCTATTATGAACAACTATACGGCAATAAAATTGTTAACCTGGAAAAATGGATAGATTCTTGGAAAAGTTCAATCTTCCAAGACCGAACCAGGAAGAAATAGAAATTATGAGCAACCCAATTACAAGCACTGAAATTGAAGCTGTGACCAAAATCTCCCAAAAAACAAAAGCCCAGGGCCAGATGGCTTCACAGGAGAATTCTATCAAACATTTAGAGAAGAGCTAATGCCTATCCTTCTAAAACTCTTTCAAAAAATTGCAGAGGAAGGAACACTTCCAAACTCATTCTACGAGGCCACCATCACCTTGATACCAAAACCAGACAAAGGCAGCACATAAAAAGAAAACCACAGGTCAATATCACTGATGTTATCATATATGTTAGATGCAAAAATCCTCAACAGAATTTCAGCAGACAGAATTGAGGAACACATCAAAAAGCTCATATACCATGATCAAGTTGGGTTTATTCCAGGGATGCAAGGATTCTTCAATATATGCAAATCAATCAATATGATACACCATATTAACGATTTGAAAGATAAAAACCATATGGTCATCTCAATAGATGCAGAAAAAGCCTTTGACAAAATTCAGCAACGACTTATGATTAAAACTCTTTAAAAAATGGTCATAGAGGAACCTCCCTCAACATAGTAAAGGCCGTATATGATAAGCCTGCAGAAAACATTATTCTCAATGGTGAAAAACTGAAAGCATTCCCCCTAAGATCAGGAACAAGACAAGGGTGTCCACTTTCCACTATTATTCAACATAGTTCTGGAAGTCATAGCTACATCAACAGAGAAGAAAAAGAAATAAAAGGAATCTAGATCAGGAAAGAAGAAGTAAAGCTCTCACTGTTTGCAGATGATATGATACTGTACAGAAAACCCTAAAGATAGTATCAGAAAATCACTAGAGCTAATCAGTGAATTTAGTGAAGTTGCAGGATACAAAATTAATACACAGAAAACACTTGCATTTCTATATACTAACAATGAAAAATCAGAAAGAAATTAAGGAATCAATCCTGTTCACCATTGCAACAAAAAGAATTAAATATCTAGGAATAAACTTACCTAAGGAGACTAAAGAATTGTACACAGAAAATTATAAGGCACTAATAAAAGAAATCAAAGACGACATAAACAGATGGAGAGATATTCCATGTTCCTGGGTAGGAAGAATCAATATTGTGAAAATGACTGTACTACCAAATGCAGTCTACAGATTCAGTGTGATCCCTATCAAATTACCAATGGCATTTTTTACAGAACTAGAACAAAAAATTGCACAATTCATATGGAAGCACAAAAGACCCAGAATAGCCAGTCTTGAGAAAGAATGGAGCTGGAGCAATCAACCTTCCTGACTTCAGATTATACTGCAGAGCTACAGTCATCAAGACAGTCATCAAGACAGTATGGCACAAAAACAGAAACATAGACCAATGGAACAAGATAGAAAGCCCAGAAGTAAACCCATGCATGTATAGGCACCTTATTTTTGACAAAGGAGGCAAGAATATACAATGGGGCAAAGAGGGCCTCTTCAATAAATGGTGCTGGGGAAACTGGACAGCTACATGTAAAAGAATGAAATTAGAACATTTACTAACACATACACAAAGATAAACTCAAAATAATGTAAGACCAGAAACTATAAAACTCTTAGAGGAAAACACGCAGAACACTTGACGACATAAATTAAGGCAAGATCCGCTATGACTGACCTCCTAGAGTAATGGAAATAAAAAAAGAAGTAAACAAGTGGGACCTGATTAAACTTAAAAGCTTTTGCACAGCAAAGGAAACTCTTAAGCATGGTGAAAAGACAGCCCTCAGAAAAGGAGGAAATAATAGCAAATGAAACAACTGACAAAGGATTAATTTCCAAAATATACAAGCAGCTCATACAACTCAATGCCAGAAAAACAAACAACCCAATCACAAAGTGGGAAAAAGACCTAAACAGACATTTCTCCAAAGAAGACATACAGATGGCTAAAAAACACATGAAATGATGCTCAACATCACTCATTATTAGAGAAATGCAAATCAAAACTACAATGAGATATCACCTCACCCAGTCAGCATGGCCATCATCAAAAAATCTACAAACGATAAATGCTGGAGAGGGTGTGGAGAAAAGGGAATGCTCTTGCACTGTTGGTAGGGATGAAAATTGATACAGCTACTATGGAAGATGGCATGGAGATTCCTTAAGAAACTGGGAATAAAACCACCATATGACCCAGCAATCCTACTCCTTGGCATATACCCTGAGGAAACAAAAATCGAAAAAGACATATTTATCCCATTGTTCACTGCAGCACTATTTACAATATCTACAGCATGGAAGCAACCTAGATGTTCATCGACAGATGAATGGATATAGAAGTTGTGGTACATCTACACAATGGAATATTATTCAGCCATAAAAAGGAATGCATTTGAGTCAGTTCTGATGAGGTGGATGAATCTGGAACCTATTATACAGAGTGAAGTGAGTCAGAGAAAGATAAATATATCCTAACACATATAAACGGAATCTAGAAGAATGGTACTGAAGAACTTATTTACAGGGCAGCAGTGGAGAAACAGACATAAGAGAATAGACTTATGGACTTGGCGGGGGAGAGGGTGAGATGTATGGAAAGAATAACATGGAAACTTACATTACCATATGTAAAATAGATAGCCAACGGGAATTTGCTCTATGGCTCAGGAAACACAAACAGGGGTGCTGTATCAACCTAGAGGGGTGGGATAGGGAGGCAGATCAGAGGGAGGTTAAAAAGGGAGGGAATATATGTATATACCTATGGCTGATTCATGTTGAGGTTTGACAGAAAAGAACAAAATTCTGTAAAGCAATTATCCTTCAATAAAATTTTTTTTTTTAAAAAGAGAAGGCAAAAGGAGAGGAAGAAAAAAATAATAATCCTTAAAATCTATTGTTATGGCACACATTTTTAAATTAGCTTGGCTTCTTGTAAATTATGTCTTGTAGAAAAGTTTGAAACTGCATATAAACAAAAAAAAATTAGAAATCATCACTAATTGTACTACTCAGTATTAAAAATAGTTGGCATTTTATTGCATTGAAAACTTTTCATCTTTTTCTTTTAAACTTTTTATTATGGAAAATTTCATGCTTAAGACAGAAATAGAAAGCAAAGTAGTGATACGTATCAGACACGAAGCAATTACCAGTGTTCTGCCCTGCTCTGACAGTTTTTTAAGCTCTAGACTATAACTTGCACCTCTTGTTTTCTCAATCTATATCCTATTGTGAGTTTATTTTTACCCCCTGATCATTGAAAATTATTTTTTAAAAACATAATGTGTAATGTTGTGGCTTATTTTATGTTATGTGCATGCATGCTAGGTTGCTTCAGTTGTGTCTGACTCTTTGTGACCCCATGAATCGTAACCCACCAGGCTCCTCTGTCCTTGGGATTCTCCAGGCAAGAATACTGGAGTGGGTTGCCATACCCTCCTTCAGGGGATCTTCCCAACCCAGGGATTGAACCCATGTCTCTCATGTCTCCTGCATTGGCAGGTGGGTTCTTTACCGCTGGCACCACATGTGAAGCCCATTTCATGGTATGGTTGGCATTAAATTTAAAAAACAGGTTATCACCCAGATGTGATCCTGGTAACATTTTGACAGTTGATCTGACAGTATGTTTACAGCGAATACAGGAGCCAGCTTCCTGAGACCTTTCCCGAAGCATCCTTATTAAAGGCAAAGGTGATAACCTTCAGCTGTGGCTTGGCAGTCTGGATCCTGTGCATGCCCTGTGGTAAGCTCAGCTGTGTCCCACCCACCTGTTCCCTGCGGTCTAAGAGCTGGGCTTCTACCTGGCATCTGGGGGCCAGGTGTCACTTTGGGCTTGTGTTTTGCAGCCTTACATAGTTAAAAGAATTCCTTTCCCTTCCCACAATAGTTGTTTCTTGGACGTAAATTTTATTAGAGGGTTGAGCAGGTCATCCACCTCCATATGCCTATGGAATTAGAAAGTTGCAGCTTTGGCTTGAGAGGAGAAGATTCACAGTGAAGACAGACCTTTGTAACCACAGCTCTCAAATGGAAGAAGTACAGGTTTCTTTGCCTCTCTCACCTCTTGACACACTAGGGCACCTGATTCTGTTGTCACCTGATGGGAGAAGGAGGGAGATACACTACACAATAGGGTCCCTTCTAGTGTATTTCTTTTTCTGCTACAATAATGACCTGCCTGCCTTCATAATACTTACTGAGGGCTACTTGCTATTGTTTGTTTCAGGCACTATTGCTCTGTGTTGGTAACTTAATGCTGATATCATCATCATTCATGAAGCATTTTTGGCCAATTGCTTGCCTACATTATGGCATCAAGCCTGTCCTGGGCTTTGTGTTCACTGTAGTAGTTCCGTTCCTTGATCACTGAGTGCCCACCGTTTTGCAGGCACTGCTCTAAGCTCTGGATGCAGGTACAGGTCTTATCACACTAGGCAAAATCTGCGATGGTCAAGCCAGGATGTTTGGGCTGGGTCAGTGAATGCTGTCCATCTCACAGTGAAAATGAAAAGGGACACTGATGACCTCAGTTATCAGGAAGTGGCAGTCCATGTGCCTTGTGCAGGTTCAGAAATGAGAAATGAGAAATGCTAGTGACCCTCAGGTCCCCTTCTTGGCTGTAAGTCAGCAGTTCCACGAGATGTCCATATGTCTCCTCAGCATTCCTGCACGTGTCTGAGATGTCTCAGCCTCCAGGGAGGTAGATCACAGAGGCTTGAGGCGAGCAGGTCTTGACTACCCAATAAGATAAACCTCTGAGGAAAGAGCGAGGTGGGGAAGGATGGGGGTCAGGACAGAGCAGAAGAACTGGGTACACGGTGGCTGGATGGAGGTGCCCAGCACACCTCAGTCCTTGTTGGCCATTATCAATCCACCTGATGCCCTCCCATAGAGCTCAGAGGTGGCTTTGATATTTAGAACCACTGTTTCCTTCATCAATGCAGAAATGGCAGCCTTCTTATTTTGCAAAGAAGCCTTGCTTAAAAAAAAACATGTAAGGGGGTGATGGGATGAGTGGCCAGGCTCTGTATAGATTGTGGATAGAATAGTCTTCATTTAGTACAAGACAGTGAGACACAAAATGACTGTAAATAGTTAGGCTTCCTGGACAAAACCTGAGTGATGTGGGGACTGCAGATGCAGAGAGATCGGGGGCCTCATGGAAGACTCAGGGTGCCTGAGTGTGGGTTTGTGAATTCTCTCTGTCACTGCTCAGCTGTTGAGATCTTACCTCCTTGTTCTGTCCCTGAGTCAGTGTGGTATCTGGGATGTTTATGGGACATCACCTCTGTTGATTTCATGCAGGAGGTAGAGGGGAGAGAGCCGATCTGAGTGGTGTGGTTAGTAAGAAATGAACAAAGTGAGCCACGTGATTCAGGGTCCAGATCACAGAGCGTGGTCTCAAGGACTTGGGTTTGAATCCTGACTCACCTGCTCCACCCTGATCCCCAGGAAGATCTGACCTCCCGGCCTCAGTGCTCTCATCTGCAAAGTGGAGGAAGTAATCCCACATAGACATCGAGTCTTGCTGCCCGATGGAGATTAAGGAGGTTTTTAACTCCCCCAATGATTAGAAAAGTGATTGGAGTCAAAAAGCCCAGAGGAATAATGTCAGCAAGCATATGGTGAATTATTCAGGCCACACAGAACCCAAGCCTATCAGCGTGATAGGAAGGGAAAGGTCGCTATGTCCTGCCGTCTGGCAGCCTGTCTTTGCTCCTTCACTTCGACAAATGACCTTGGCAGACTCATTCATCTTGCAGAGACCTGACCCTGAAGCACAGATGTCAAATAGCTTGTGCTCCGCGCCTCGACATGCTGTCTGGTCGTTGGCGAGCTGGGGTGAGGTAGCAGCAGAGAGGAGTGCTCGGCTGGATGCACTGAGATGCTGGCTGTCAGGCTTCGCTTGTGGGAGCGATGATGTGTCTAACCACCTGCTTCTGTGGGTGGGTCGCCATGGGTTCTGCACGGCTGTGCCATCTGACATGGAAGGATAATGTGAAGACTGAAGGAGTCTCATGGACCAGGTCTTATTTACAGTTTTACAGGTGAGAAGTCTAGTAGTAGCAGAGTCTTATGTGGTCACCATCAACTTCAGCTGACCCGGTGAAGCTGAGATGGGCTCACCGAGCAAGGGGAATTGTCACCTCCTCACCTGGTTCCCACCAGCTGTACCTTCCGCCATGGAACTGGGCTTCCTGGTGTGGACAGGGAGGGCTGTGTGTGTGTGTTTCTGCTCTGTGCTTTCATGTACCTTTCATTTAAACCTCACAGCAGCTCCATAGGAACATATGATTTGACCTTAAGGATGGGTAGGACTTTGCCAGTTGGAGGGAATGTAGGAGGCATTACAGAGCCTTGATTCAGCCAGTATTTCTTTGTTTCCTTTAAAATTAAAATTAATTAATTTTAATTGGAGGATAATTACAATATTGTGGTGGTTTTTGCCATACATTAACATGAATCACCCAGGGTGCACATGTGTCCCCCATCCTGAACCCCTCCCATCTCCCTCCCCACCCCATCCCTCTGGGTTGTCTCAGAGCACTGGCTTTGAGTACCCTACTTCATGTATCAAACTTGGACTGGTCATCTATTGTACATATGGTAATATACATGTTTCAATGCCATTCTCTCAAATCATCCCACCCTCACCTTCTCTCACATAGTCCAAAAGTCTGTTCTTTACATCTATGTCTCTTTTGCTGCCTTGCATATAGAATCGTTGTTACCATCTTCCTAAAGTCCATATATATGCATTAATATACTGTATTGGTACTTTTCTTTCTGATTTACTTCACTTTGTATAATAGGCTCCAGTTTCATCCACCTCATTAGAACTGACTCAAATGCATTCTCTTTTATAGCTGAGTAATATTCCACGTGTATATGTAGCACAACTTCCTTTTCCATCTATCTGCCAATGGACATGTAAGTTGTTTCCATGTCCTGGCTTTATAAATGGTGCTGCAGTAAATTTTGGGGTACATATGTCTCTTTCAGTTCTGGTTTTTGTGGTGAATATGCCCAGCAGTGGTATTGCTGGGTCTTACGGAAATAGCAACCCACTGCAGTATTCCTGCCTGGAGAATCCCGTGGAGAGAGGAGCCTGGTAGGCTATAGTCCACGGGGTCGAAAAGAGTCGGACACGACTGAGCGACTTCACTTTCACTATTCCACACTGTTCTCCATAGTGGTTGTACCAGTTTGCATTGCCACCAACAGTGTAAGAGGGTTCTTTCTCCACGCCCTCTCCAGCATTTATTGTTTATAGACTTTTTGATGGTGGCCTTTCTGACCAATGTGAGATGGTACCTCATTGTGGTCTTAATTTGCATTTCTCTAATAATGAATGATGTTGAACATCTTTTCATGTGTTTATTAGCCTCTATCTCCCTTCTCCCTTTTCTGTTCTCTATATAACACCATATTTTGTTTGTTTTTTAGATTTTTTTTTTTATGTGGACCATTTTTAAAGTCTTTATTGGATTTGTTACAATATTGCTTCTGTTTCCTGTTTTAGTTTTTTGGCCTCTAGGCATGTGGGATTTTAGCTCCCTGACCAGAGATTGAACCTGCACCCCCTGCATTGGGAGGCAAAGTCTTAACCACTGGACCCCCAGGGAAGTCCCAGTTCAGTTCAGTTCAGTTCAGTCGCTCAGTCATGTCCGACTCTTTGTGACCCCATGAAGTGCAGCACACCAGCCTCCCTGTCCATCACCAACTCCCGGAATTTACCCAAACTCATGTCCATCGAGTTGGTGATGCCATCCAGCCATCTCATCCTCTGTCATCCCCTTCTCCTCCTGCCCCCAATCCCTCCCAGCATCAGGGTCCTTTACAATGAGTCGGCTCTTCGCATGAGGTGGCCAAAGTATTGGAGTTTCAGCTTCAGCATCAGTCCTTCCAATGAACAGCCAGGACTGATCTCCTTTAGGACGGACTGGTTGGATCTCCTTGCAGTCCAAGGGACTCGCAAGAGTCTTTTCCAACACCACAGTTCAAAAGCATCAATTCTTCGGCACTCAGCTTTCTTCACAGTCCAACTCTCACAGCCATACATGACCACTGGAAAAACCACAGCCTTGACTAGACAGATTTTTGTTGGCAAAGTGATGTCTCTGCTTTTTATAATGCTGTCTAAGTTGGTCATAACTTTCCTTCCAAGGAGTAAGCGTCTTTTAATTTCATGGCTGCAATCACCATCTGCAGTGATTTTGGAGCACAAAAAATAGTCTGACACTGCTTCCACTGTTTCCCCATCTATTTGCCATGTAGTGATGGGACCAGATGCCATGATCTTAGTTTTTTGAATGTTGAGCTTTAAGCCAACTTTTTTCACTCTCCTCTTTCACTTTCATCAAGAGGCTTTTTAGTTCCTCTTCACTTTCTGCCATAAGGGTGGTGTCATCTGAATATCTGAGGTTATTGATATTTCTCTAGGAAGTCTTGATTACAGCTTGTGCTTCTTCCAGCCCACCGTTTCTCATGATGTACTCTGCATATAAGTTAAATAAGCAGGGTGACAATATACAGCCTTGATATACTCATTTTCCAATTTGGAACCAGTCTGTTGGTCCATGTCCCAGCCAGTATTTATTTTGTACTCACCACCTACCAGACCCTGTATTGGGTTCTAGAGATTTAAGAATCCCAGCCTGGACCTCAGAAGGGGAACTTAGAGGTAGAATAAATCAGTGGCCCGCTGAGACTTGGCCTTGATCTCTTTCCTCCACATCATGCTATCCACCACTCCCACCCCCCACCCCCCCCAAAGGCCTGTGACTCCTAAGCCTGCATCCCCTGCAGATTTTTTCTGACCCTTCTGGGAGGAGGCAAGAATATGACTGAAGACTGAGGGCAGGCAGTAGAGTCTCAGCTATTTCAGCCTAGAATTTCCAAATGGAGTGAAATTACATTTTCATCATCTGATCTATGTGAAAGCAAATTTTTTCATAATGCCTATGATTTGGGGTATACTGAAATCAGTTGGAAATTTGAGTTTCCTTCAAATTGTATCATCAACTGTAATAATGATAATTCTCATTATATTCAAATGATAGGAACTGGCATTCACTGGGCACTTAGTTTGTGCCAAGCATTGTCTTAGCATCTTTTTATGCATTAGCAAATTTAATCCTCACAACAAATCTAGTAGGTTGTGTTATTCCCTCCATTTTAAAAGTGAAGAAAGTCAAGCACAGATGAGTTATTTTTTTTTTCTGTTTTCTAAACTCATATAGTTAGAAAGTGGTAGAGATAAGATTTGAACCCAGTTAGTCTGGGGAATCTGTCCTGTCTTCTTTTAGGTCTGGCTGGAGATAAATTGAAGAATAGAGAAGCACTTTATGTAATCACTTTTATGTGGAATCTAAAAAACACAAAAAACAAATTAGTGAATATGACAGTAAAGAAACAGACTTGCAGATTTAGAGAACAAACTAGTGGTTACCAGGAAGGAGATGGTGGGTGGGGGGGAGAATATTAAGAGGTACAGACTACTATGTATAAAATAAATAAGTTATAAAGATGTATAGTACAACACAGGGAATGTAGCCAATATTTTTAAATAACTATAAATGGAGTATAACTTTTAAAAATTGTGAATCGCCATGTTGTAAAACCTGAAACTTAAATAATATTATACATTAACTATACCTCAGTTTTAAAAAAGAATATTTCTTACCTCACTCTAAATATTGAAATTGACAAAAGTCAAGAAAATGTAACATGCAAATTTTATTTAAAAACCATATCATTTAAAACAAAAAATTTTTTAAATATATCCTTTAAAATAATGTAAATCTTCTTACCTTTGGAAAAGGCTGTTCTGAGAATTTTGTCATTCCCATATTTTTTATATTTAATTTTTTTTCTTCTGTTAATGTATAGTCATTATACATGGTCATGGGTATTTTGCGTATCTTACTTGGCAGGATGAAATGGTGGAGAGCATAGTTTTTTAAAAAATTTTATTGGAGTATAGTTGATTTATAGTATTGTGTCAATTTCTGCTGTAAGCAAAGTCACTCAGTTATACACACACATATTCTTTTATGTTATGACTTATCACAGGATATTGAATATAGTTCCCTGTGCTATATAGTAGGATCTTATTTGTCCATCCCATATGTAATAGTTTACATCTGCTAATCCTAAACTCCAAGTTCATCCCTCTCACACCCTCTTTTGGCAACTACAAGTCTGTTCTCTATGTTTTTGAATCTGTTTTTGTTCCACAGATATGTTCATTTGTATCTATTTTGGATTCCACATATGAGTGATATCATATGGTATTTGTCTTTCTTTTCTGACTGACCTCACTTGGTGTGATCATCTCTCGGTCCAACCATGTTGCTGCAAATGACATTATTTCATTCTTTTTTGTGGCTGAGTAATATTCCATTGTAGACATATGCCACATTTTTATCCATTCATCTCTCAGTGGACCCTTAGCTCGCTTCCACATCTCGGCTATTTTAATAGTGCTGCTATGAACACTGGGGTGCTCATATCTTTTTGAATTAGAGTTTTCATCTTTTCTGGATATATACCCAGGAGTGGGATTACTGGATGATATGGTAGTTCTAATTTTAGTTTTTTAAAGGACCTCCATACTATTCTCCATAGTGGCTGCACCAATTTACATTCCCAACAACAGTATAAGAGGTCTGTTTTCATGGAGAGCATATATTGATATCCAACACTTTGGGAGAAATTTGGTCTTGGAAAATCAAGCTATGGGTCTCCATCACTAGGGCTAAGATTGGTATACCAGTAATCAAAAGAAATAATACACAGAATTTTTACAGTAATTATATTCAGTAAAGTTGCTGCGAATACTGAGTCAGTGAATACTGAACTATGTTCCCAGGGAAAATATAAGATTAGGGTCCTGAGAGCCTCTGGTCACATTTTGATTTGTCCATCAATACATAACCTGGTTTTGTGTGGGTTTCTCTTATTTAATGCATATATAACCCTATTTAATGCATATCATTTATTCATTAACACTGAACTCATAGCTAACAACCCTGTATCGGATGCCTGAGTAAAGCTCTACCACATTTTTTCCCCCATAAGGCCCATCACAGCTTTATGTACTTCAGTTCAGTTCAGTTCAGTTCAGTCGCTCAGTCATGTCTGACTCTTTGTGACCCCATGGACTGCAGCATGCCAGGCCTCCCTGTCCATCACCAACTCCTGGAGCTTGCTCAAACTCATGTCCATTGAGTCGGCGATACCATCCACCCATCTAATCCCCTGTCATCCCCTTCTTCTGCCTTCAATCTTTCCCAGCATCAGGATCTTTTTCAGTGAGCCAGTTCTTTGCATCAGGTGGCCAAAGTATTGGAGCTTCAGCTTCAGCATCAGTCCTTTCAATGAATATTCAGGACTGATTTCCTTTAGGATTGACTGGTTTGATCTCCTTGCAGTCCAAGGGACTCTCAAGAGTCTTCTCCAACACTACAGTTCAAAACACCAGACACCTCTTCAGCATCATTCTGGGAGCCATTTTGAACAGCAAAATCACCATCAAAAAGCACAAAAACTTGAAAAATGTGGTACCCAATAGTGGATTACCAAAACTCCTGAGAAACAAGAAAGTGGAGGGTCCTCTTTTTCATCCACAGCTGGAAATGTGAACCTTGGATGATTCAATCTTTCGCTCTCTGCATGTGTGTGCCCACCAGTGACCCTAAAACCTGCAGGTATTGATCTGGAGGTTACATATACACTTTAGTAAGTAGGCAAATTCACAAATCTGTAATCTGCAAATAATGAGGATGGAATCTATTTTGATGCAGTATTTTACAGAATTAAATGTTAGTGTTAGTCGCTCAGTCATGTCTGACTCTTTGCAACGCCATGGAGTGTAGCCCAGCAGGCTCCTCTGCCCTTGGGATTCTCCAGGCAATACTGGATTTGGTTGCCATTTCCTTCTCCCATTTTAAAGAATTAAACTTAGTGCCAAAAAATCCAGGGTGAATAAAATTAAAAATTTTAGGTCAAGAGAGGATTAGTTTAAATTAGTTTTCTTCTTACCCAGACTCCCATGTGTCTCATGTGGCCCCTGCTTACTCGGTCCCTGACCATCTCCAGGGCCCCTGCCAGGCTCTCCAAGATGCCTAGGCCATCTCGATCATGTCCCCACCCTCATCCTGCTTTTGAGTTTGTTTATGCCTAAAGAACCACAATAGGGTCACCTCTGGGGGTGTCTGAATAATTTACCATGCCTCCCGAGCCCTGATAAATGTGAAAAATCTTGCTAAAAAATCATTACAGGTGTTAACTGATCTTCCCTTGATGTAAATTGAGATGCACTGGGACATGAGGTCATCTTACTTAGCCTGAGCACTTGGTTCTGATCGTCTCTACCCAGAGGTACTGGTGCTTCCCGCTGGTTGAACCCACACTCAGCACATCCTTGGGAGCATGTTTAATCTGATGATAAAGCCTATGTCCTTTCCCCCACCCACGGACCTGCCAGTTTCCTGCTTGACCCACGTCTTCTACAGCCCTGTTTTGTGCACCCTCACCTGCCAGCCCCAGTTGCTTGCCAGGGATGCTGTTTTCCCTCTGAGCTCACAGTTGCCATCCCTACATTCATTCTGCTTGACTGTCTTTGGTGATGGTTTAGTCGCTAAGTCATGTCTGACTCTTGCGACCCCATGGACTGTAGCCTGCCAGTCTCCTCTGTCCATGGGATTCTCCAGGCAGGAAAACTGGAGTGGAAGTCATTTCCTTCTCCAGGGGATCTTCCCGACCCAAGGATCAAACCTGGGTCTCCTGCATTGCAGGCAGACTCTTTACCGAGAGTCTGACCATCTTGACCATTATGTGTGTGTGTAAATATATACTTACTTACTTATTTATGGCTATGCTGGGTCTTTGCTGCTGCACATGGTCTTTCTCTAGTTGTGATGCATGGGATTCTCATTGAGGTGACATCTCTTGTTGAAGAGCACAAGCTCTATGGTGCACAGGCTTCAGTAGTTGCAGCTTGTGGGCTGGTAGTTGTGGTTCTCGGGCTTTAGAGCACAGACTTAAGATTGTGGTTCACGGGCTTAGGCGCTCTGCACCATGTGGGATCTTCCCGGATCAGGAATCGAACCCATGTCTCCAGCATTGGCAAGCGGATTCTTCACCACTGATCCACCAGGGAAGGAAGCCCTGTCTTGACCTTTTTATTGTGAAATAATTAAAGATGGACAGGAAGATGCAGAAAAAGATCTTGTATACCCTTTGTGCAGTATACCGTGTCGGGAACATCATGCGTAACTGTGGTATAGTATCACAACCAGGACATGGACATTGGTACCATCCACAGACCTTAATTAGATCTCAGCAGTTTTACATATACTTGTGGGTGTGTGTGTGTGTATTTGTGAATGCTCAGAAATGCAATTGCTGAATTCTGGTTGTTTAAGAGACTACCAAACCATTTTCCAGAGTGGCTGTATCATTTTATATGCCCAGTATCAATGTGCAAGTGATCAGATTTCGTTGCATTCTCAACAGCATTTGGTGTTGTCACCTTTTTATTTTTAATAGATGTTCTCATAGGTATTTAGTAATACTCATCATGATTTTCCTAATGACAATAATGAACATCTTCTTATGTGCTTAGTTGCCATTCAGCTATCCTTTTTGATGAAGTGTGTTCATCTCTTTTGTCCATTTTCTAAATGGATTGTTTTCTTTCTTTCTGTTTACCTGTTGAGTTTGAGAGTTCTTTCTATATTCTAGATATGAGTCCATTGTCAGCTGCCCACATTTGTTTTTATTGACAGCTGATTATGAGCAAGGCATTGACCCAGAATCAGGGGATTCAGTGATGAACAGATGTCTTTGTTCTGCCCACAGAGAGCTTCTACTCTCATGAGGAGGGAGACATTAACAATTGTTTACACGTTAGGGATTTTTAGCCATGGCCATGAGGACCATGACCGAGAACTGTGGTGCCCGAGAGCAGGGAGTGGATAGACAGATGTCACCTGACCTGGGGGTCAGGGAGTTCAGGAGCTGAAGCAAGATCTGAAGGAGGAGGAGGTGTCCTGGAAGAGCTGTGAGAAAGGTGGGTGCGAGTGGAGGCTCCTGCAGCCATCCACGGGTCTCTACGTGCATCCTACCATGCTCTTTCTGGGAGCTGATTTTTAGTCTTTGATTAGGAAATGCATACATGGCAGTAAAGAAACCCCAGAACTATGTCTTCCTTCACCTCTTAAAATTAGCTCTCTCTCCCCACTCTCTGTCTATAACTTCTCAGCCATCAGAAAGTACATTGCAAATTTTTCACCATTGTGAAACTTGTTATATTAAGATTAAAAATTTGACAACAGTCTGATCAAGCCAAAAGAGCTACTACTTGTTCCTCTTGTGACCTGGTCTTGATTGAACTTGGGAGTAAGTGCCCTAGTACACGGGTAAGGAAATAATTTCATTTAGAACATAACTGGATTTATAAACATCATAATAGCCCTCATGCACATTTAATGTTTGAAACTTGAGTAATTTTACCAAACACCTAGAATCTAATTGTGTCCAGTACCTCCTTAGAAATATAGTGAGCTTCAAGAGTATAAAATGTGAAGATCTTTGAGTTTGATGAATGCTATTTCTTAACTTATCCAGTAAGACTTGCTCACAGAGTGTTCTCTTTTTGGTCTCCATGGTTGCTGACTTCATACTTCCCTTGTTAGCAATCCTTGCCAGCTAGCTCCTCTAGAAACTACTTCATCAAGGACTTCATCAGGATTTAAGAGAGTCTGGATTCAGTATACATAGTAGTTAAAGTGAAAACCCCACTGGTTCCCTTGCAGTCATAAGCAATATATAGGGCCCATTTCTCTCAATTGGAATTTTTGTTGTTGTTGCTGTTCAGTTGCTAAATCATATCTGACTCTTTTTTGCTACCCCATGGACTGCAGCACGCCAGGCTTCCCTGTCCTTCACTGTCTCCTGGAGTTTGCTCCAACTCGTGTCCACTGAGTCGGTGATGCCATCCCACCATCTCATCCTCTGTCGTCCCCTTCTCCTCCTGTCCTCAGTCTTTCCCAGCATCAGGGTCTTTTCCAATGAGTCAGTTCTTCACATCAGGTGGCCAAAGTATTGGAGCTTCAGCTTCAGCATCAGTCCTTCCAATGAACATACAGAGTAGATTTCCTTTAGGATTGATTGGTTTGATTTCCTTGAGTTAAAGGCACTCTCAAGCGTCTTTTATTGTACCACAGTTTGAAAGCATCAGTTCTCCGGTGACAGCCTTCCTTATGGTCCAACTCTCATATCCGTACATGACTACTGGAAAAACCATAGCTTTGACAATATGGACCTTTGTCAGCAAAATGATGTCTCTGCTTTTTAATACACTGTCTAGGTTTGCATTTTTAGAAGCAAATCAAAGAGTCCCAGAGGGAGAATATCTGAGCATGTGTGGATTTCCTGTAGACTTGGAGACAGTGCTTCTTGAGCTGAAATCAGACCACATCGTAGCCTGACACCAGGACACAGTACAGGCAGGCTTTGGAGGTACTGTGGGTTGGGTCCCAGACCATCTCAATGAAATGAACCTTGCAGTAAAGTGACTCACAGGAATTTTTGGTTTCCTATTGCAAATAAAAGTTAAGTTTACACTCTACTATTCTCTATTAAGTGTACAATGGCATTATGTCTAAAGCAGTACATGCTTTAATTAAAAATACTTTATTGCTAAAAAATGCTGCCTCCTGACAATGTAGGGTTGCCACAAACCTTCAATTTGTATAAAATAATACCTGTAAAATGCAACAAGTTGAGGTGCAGTAAAAGGAGATATGTCTGTAGAATCATCACTGTGGCAAAAAGTTAAGGAAAGGGGTGCCCACACTCGAGATGCTTGACTCGCCCTCACTGTTGCCCCGATGCAGCCTGCATTGCCCACCTGCGCCCTTTGCTCTGGCTCTTCCCCCTTCACATGGTCATCAAGAGAAAGTAGACCAAGAGCAGGTCCCCAGGTGCTTGGTGGCCAGGCAGTGGTGCTTTTTCCTGAGGTTGGGAGGTTCAGATTGTTCCATGGCTCTCTTGAGCAGATACACTGCGGGCATTTCTCTGGGTCCCTGCTGCTTCTCTGTAGAACTGGGAAGAAACCCAAGAAGAGCAACACGTGTTTTGAAAAGTGTACAATGCAGTGAAAGACTGTTAGTGACGCTGGTGCTCCTGGTATAAGCCCCACTCAAAGGCGCTTGAGAGATACGAAGAACTGTGAGTTCATCCAGCCGCTTTCTGAGCACATCAATAAGACCCCCCAGTCACATGTGACATCATGTCTTCTGATTTCAGAGGAGCCTCCCCTGCTGAGAAACAATAACATTTGCCAAGCATCACACAGAATGCTTTACAGAGGAAAAACCGACCCAGTGAGGCTTTTCATGAGCTTTCTCTCTGTGCTCCATAAGGATTCTTTTTGTCATGTCAGTTAAATATTACATTAATCATGTACTGGTTGTCCCACCATGATTGAATTTGTCTTGGAAGAATCAACTGCTTCCAAGCATAGACATATGGAAGATTGATAAGTCTGTATTTTCATCATACTTCATGTGGGTGGTGCAGTGCTTTTGAGACTCACAGAGGTTTTCCTCCACCTTGCTCTCCTTGCAATCGCTGGTACATCATGTAAGTTAATCGGAGTGTGTGTGTTCAACACAGCCCTTCAGCAATCTGCCGTTCTGTAGGCATTCTGGGGGTGCTTTATTAGGACCTTTTAAATGACTGTGTTGGGTAACTCTCTAAGCTAAAATCATGCATAAAAGTATGAGGCAGAGCATATTGAAACCACAGCCACGCCTCCATCTGTGCGTGGGCACAAACCCAGATCTGTGCTTGGAGAAAACTTCTGCCTGCAGGAGCCCCTTACAGAGGCGAATGGACTTTTAATCAGACAGATGTCCTCAGTTTGCCTTCTAAGTATCTTCCATGTCAGTAGAGCAGAGTGGTTGCAACTCTGAGCAGTGGAGCCGTGCTCTGTGGGTTATAATTCTATTTTTACTGTTTCCTAAATGGATAACCTTGGACAAGTCACTCATGATCTGTAAGCCTTAGTATCCTGGTCTGAAAATGGGTCATATGATAATGACACTTTCCTCATTGGGCTGTGGGAATTGCTGTTTTTCAGTCGCTCAGCTGTGTCCAACTCTTTGTGACCCCATGGACCGCAGCATACCAGGATTCCCTGTCCTTCACCATCTCCAGAGCTTGCTCAGACTCATTTCCATTGAGTCAGTGATGCCATCCAACCATCTCATACTCTGTTGTCCCCTTCTCCTCTGCTTTCAATCTTTCTCAGCTTCAGGGTCTTTTCTGAAGAGCTGGCTCTTCGAATCAGGTGGCCAAAGTATTGGAGTTTCAGTTTCAGCATCAGTCCTTCCAATGAATATTCAGGATTGATTTCCTTTAGGATTGACTGGTTTAATCTCCTTGCAGTCCAAGGGACTCTCAAGAGTCTTCTCCAACATCACAGTTCAGTTCAGTCGCTCAGTCGTGTCCGACTCTTTGCGACCCCATGAACCACAGCACGCCAGGCCTCCCTGTCTATCACCAACTCTCGGAGTCCACCCAAACCCATGTCCATTGAGTCAGTGATGCCATCCAACCATCTCAGCCTCTGTCGTCCCCTTCTCCTCCTGCCCTCAATCTTTCCCAGCATCAGGGTCTTTTCAAATGAGTCAGTTGTTCGCATCAGGTGGCCAAAGTACTGGAGTTTCAGCTTCAAAATCAGTCCTTCCAGTGAACACCCAGGACTTATCTCCTTTAGGATGGACTGGTTGGATCTCCTTGCAGTCCAAGGGACTCTCAGGAGTCTTCTCCAACACCACAGTTCAAAAGCATCAGTTCTTCGGCGCTTAGCTTTCTTTATAGTCCAACTCTCACATCCATACATAACCACTGGAAAAACCATAGCCTTTACTAGACAGACCTTTGTTGACAAAGTAATGTCTCTGTTTTTTAATATGCTATCTAGGTTGGTCATAACTTTCCTTCCAAGGAGTAATTTCATGGCTGCATTCACCATCTGAAGTGATCTTGGAGCCCAGAAAAATAGTCAGCCACTGTTTCTACTGTTTCCCCATCTATTTGCCATGAAGTGATGGGACCAGATGCCATGATCTTAGTTTTCTGAATGCTGAGCTTTAAGCCAACTTTTTCACTCTCCTCTTTCACTTTCATCAAGAGGCTCTTTAGTTCTTCTTCACTTTCTGCCATAAGGATGGTGTCATCTGCCTATCTGAGCTTATTGATGTTTCTCCTGGCAATCTTGATTCCAGCTTGTGCTTCCTCCAACCCAGCGTTTCTTATAATGTACTCTGCATATAAGTTAAATGCGTAGGGTGACAGTATACAGCCTTGACATACTCCTTTCCCAGTTTGGAACCAGTCCATTGTTCCATGTTCAGTTCTAACTCTTGCTTCTTGACCTACATACAGGTTACGCAGGAGGCTGGTGATAAGTAAATATCTGAAAAGTGCTTTGAATCCAATATGTGTGCAGTATACATTAGCTGTTATGCTTTCATACGGCCCTTAATATTTTTTTGTTTTTCTTTTGATTTTAAAAATCCACGTAGTTTTTTTTTTCTTCTTTTTTAAAAAATTAATTTATTTTAATTGGAAGCTAATTACTTTATAATATTTTAGTGGCTTTCGCCTTACATTGACACGAATCAACCACAGTGTACACATGTCCCCCATCCTGAAGATTTTTGAGGTTTATGTTTCACCCACTGTCTTTCCACCCCAAGTTTCCCACTTATGAGAGGCAGCTGCTTTCAACTCCTATCTTTTTGTCTTGTTAACTTCTTCCATTCTGAAGATTTCTTTCTAGTTTTTAAAATGGCTAGTTAATTTCCAAGTGTAAAAATTAAGTTTAGCTTTCGTAGTCCCCACATCCTCTAGGTGTTGAGTCAGTATTTAGGGTAGCTTTCGTGTTGGTTGGCTATTATATACACATGTCTGAGTCGTCTTGTGCAGTATGGTCTACTTTCTTTTTCCCTTGAAGTTTACGATTGAATAATTTTCATGGTTCCTTGTTTTTTGTTTATGTATTACTAAGTGAACTCACAGTCTCCAGCAGACATGAAAACCTCCCCTTAATGGGTTCAGACGTCTGGAGCATCTCTTTGTTTTACTTTCTTTCTTGCAGACTTCTCTTCAGAGTCCTTGTTTTCCTCCAGCCTGGACTGATTACTCTCCAGGCCTCTTGGAATTCTCCATATCATCATCATCACCTTTCTATATTGGATCCCATATTTTCTGGGCTCATTTCCCACCCCCTTTCTTTGTTTTCTTTCTTATTTTGTTGAACCATGTACTTTAGTAAGCTTCTTGAGAAATCATGTAAGATTGATATAATTTTTGTGAAGTTGCCTTTGTGTGAACCTCTTCTTGACTAAAAGCTTTGCTGAGGATAAAATTCTAGGTAGCAAAGCATTTTCTGTCTGAATTTTGAAGGCATTTTTTGTTGTGTTCTAGTTGGATTGCAGTGTTGCTAATGGGATGTCTGAGAGTATTCTGACACCCCCATCCTTTGAATTTTTTTTTTTTTATTGAAGTACAGTTGATTTACAATATGTTGGTTTAAGTGTACAGCAAAGTGATTCAGCTACACACACACACACACACACACACACACACATGTATATACTCCATACTTTGATTTTAATCTACCTTGTCTCTCTGGAAGCTTTTGAGGTATTGATTTTATCTATTATCCTTTGATGCCTTAAAATAATATGCCTTAGTTGTAAGATTTTTAAGAATAATTTTTGCTTGTCACCTGGTGGAATCTTCCAGTCTAGAAACTTACGTTCTTTCATATTTGGGACATCTCTTAATAGTATTTCTTTGATAATTTCTCCTCCTTTAATTTTCACTCTTTTCTCCTTTTGAGCCACCTTAGCTTAGCTGTTGGACCTCCTGGATTAAATTTATAATCCAATCTTTTAACAGTTTATCTCATTTTCTGAATATCTATCTTTTAATGGAGATTTCTCCAAATTTGTCTTTTAACTTTTGTATTAATTTCTTTTCTTCTGATACCATATTTTAATTTTAAAGAGCTCTTTTATATTGTTGCTTCAGTTTCTTCCCATTTCTCAAAGTGTTGAAGATTTGTAATTATAGAAATAGTTTTATAATAGTTTTTAAGTTTTCATAGTTTTGTAATAGTTTTAATTGATGCTTCCTCCATTGATCCTATTTCTTGTAAATGCCTTTCTTTGTTGCTTTCATTTGATTTCTGTCTTTTATGTCAGAATATTTCCTCTCATGTCTGGTGATTTTTGCTGTTCATTCATATTTAAGACAGAGGCACAGAAAGGCTGTTTGGATGCTCCAAGTGCAAGGGTCGTATTTTTTCAGTGGTGAATTTCATTTTAGAAGCAAATAAGTACACTGCATGTACCCGTTCCTTTCAGAAGTGTGTGCATGCGTGCATACTCAGTTGATAAGTCATGTCTGATCCTTTGTGACCTCATGGACTGTAGCCCGCCAGACTCCTTTGTCCGTGGGATTTTCCAGGCAAGAATCCTGGAGTGGGTAGGCATTTCCTCCTCCAGGAAATCTTCCTGACCCAGGAGTCTAATCCATGTCTCCTGCATTGGCAGGTGGATTCTTTACCATCTAAGTCACCTGGGAAGCTGCCTTTAGAAGTACTCGGTGCTAATAAAGATGGAGCTCTTCAGAGGTCCTGTCACTCAAACAAAGTTGCTCCCTGGCTTACTCCCTACCCACAATTTGTTTGGTCTGCTGAGTCAGTTGCCATTTATCCATCTGCTGTTCTGCTTCTAAAATTACGTGGCTGTCTCTTGACGGTTATGCATTTCTTTCCTATTCTCTGTGCTTGTGGACTTTTGCCTTCATTATACCACTATTATTATTTAAGTGTGATTTCCAGAGACACTGAGGTTGAACAGGGATTTACTCTGCCACGTCTTATCAGAAGTCTCCTCTTGAAATCCAAAGAATTTCAGCTCTGCTGTTTGTCTGATTGTCACAGCAGGGCTGTCGAGGTGACTGGAGGCAGAGGGTGTGGTGGTCTGGAGCAGTCGTCTCCCAGGGTGGAAATCATACTAGTAGCATTAGGAAGATATTAGAATTTCCTTTTTTTTTTTTTAATTTTAACATTTATTTAATTTACTTAATTGGCTGCACTGGGTCTCAGTTGTAGCACGTCAGATCTTCGATTATGGCACGTGGAATGTTTAGCTGTAGCATGTGGACTCTTTACTACTCGCGGCATAGGGGATCTAGTTCCCTGCACCAGGGATCGAACCTGGGACCCCTGCCTTGGGAGCTCTGTGTCTTAGCTGCTGGACTACCAGCAAATAATGTTTGGTATAGGAATCCATCTTGGACAATTCAGTTACGCAGCTGTTCTTACAAGAGTTCTGGACACGTGGGTGCCATGCCAGGGCTGGGGATTGCGGGAGCAGTCTTAGGAAACAGGGCATGTGGGGCTGGGCTGGGGCAACAGAGAGAAGACAAGGAAGGAAAGTGAGAGGGTGGCTTGTATGGGCTCCTCTGGAAGCGATGAGAATACTTCCTATGCTGTTGCTTCCCATGCTGTAGAGGCGTTTTCTCACTGATACACTTTGTCATTCAAACACATTTGACATGACTGTGCCTTGTCTACCGCATCCTTTGCTATTCACACGGGGAGTTCTTTGCTCGTCAAAGCCTGCCACTAACTTCAAAGGAAAGACAAAGAAAGTCCAAAGGATACAATTGATCCTATCAGCCAACTCCAGTGAGTACAGCTTGATCTGTCTTTCTGGAACAGACTCAGCCTTGGAAGAAATGTGTTAACTGGAAATTCTTCCAATTTTAACCTTGTGAAGAACTTGCTTTGAAGCCCCAACTCACTACAGGTCATGGGTGTATTATAATAGGTTGACCTAAAGTCCCTTAAATCTGAAAGGCGTCCTTTGTCAGGGTATGGATTTCTCCCCTGCAAGTAGCTATTCTTATTTAATCATAGAGATTGAGGGCTAAGAGGGAGGGCTTTCCAGATGGCGCAGTCGTAAAGAATCTGCCTGCAGTGTAGGAGACCTGAGTTTGATCCCTGGGCCAGAAAGATCCTCTGGAGGAGGAAATGGCAACCCTCTTCAGTATTTTTGCCTGCAAAGTCCCATGGACAGAGCAGCGTGGCTGGCTACAGTCCATGAGGTCGCAGAAAAGTCAGACGTGACTTAGCAACTAGACAGTGACAACAAGAAGCCCTTTGAGAGGTTCTCTGCCTTATCACCCTCACTCCACAAGTGAGGAAACAAGAGCCAGGCCACTAAATGACTCATCTAGGATCACGTGGCTCAGTGGGGGGTAGAGTGGAGACCAGAGCCAGTCTTTTGAAATCTGATCCAGTGTTCATTCTCAAAAACACACCAGCTCCTGCAAAGCTCTGCTCCTGGGCCTCGAATCTGCGTGGAGTTTAAGTGCACTGGGGATTATGCCTCTGTTCTCAGCCTAGCTGGTACCTGGGGAATGAGGAGTGGTTCTGCGGAAAACCGTGGCCCCTAATTGTACCTCTCAGGAAGTACAGATGACTCAGCTGCCCAACTGGCTGCCTGCTGAAATGAATCAGAGTGAAGCATTTGGAGCATTTTCATTGTGTGAAAAGACTGTCAGTTGCCTGGCTACCAGAGTGACAAATACAGAGTAATTGTGCTTCTCTGTGGCTGTGGGAGGAGGGTATTTAACTGTCACCATGAATTTGGAGAAGTGGAGTAAAAGGCCACATCCCTGATAGATGGAAAACATTTGCTACTTTCGGTGGTTTGTCTTGCCACGGTATCAGCCACCTGTCCACAGCACCATGCCGAAACAGGGCTGGGTGAAGGACAGGTCAGTGGAGAAGTTGGTAGTAATGTTGTTCATAATGATAATAGATGAACTTTGATAGGCCTCAGTTCAGTTCAGTCACTCAGTCGTGTCCGGCTCTTTGCGACCCCATGAACTGCAGGACACCAGGCCTCCCTGTCCATCACCAACTCCCGGAGTCCACCACCAACTCCCAGAGTCCACCCAAATCCATGTCCATCAAGTCATGATGCCATTCAACCATCTCATCCTCGGTCGTCCCCTTCTCCTCCTGCCCTCAACCTTTCCCAGCATCAGGGTCTTTTCAAATGAGTCAGCTCTTCTCATCAAGTGGCCAAAGTATTGGAGTTTCAGCTTCAACATCAGTCTTACCAATGAATACCCAGGACTGATCTCCTTTAGGATGGACTGGTTGGATCCCCTTGCAGTCCAAGGGACTCTCAAGAGTCTTCTCCAACACCATAGTTCAAAAGCATCAATTCTTTGGCCCTCAGCTTCCTTTATAGTCCAACTCTCACATCCATACATGACCACTGGAAAAACCATAGCCTTGACTAGACCCTTGTTGACAAAGTAATGTCTCTGCTTTTTAATATGCTGTCTAGGTTGGTCATAACTTTCCTTCCAAGGAGTAAGTGTCTTTTGATTTCATGGC
Source organism: Odocoileus virginianus (assembly GCF_023699985.2). Classification (NCBI taxonomy): domain Eukaryota; kingdom Metazoa; phylum Chordata; class Mammalia; order Artiodactyla; family Cervidae; genus Odocoileus; species Odocoileus virginianus. Next base: position 82,336,450 of record NC_069680.1, on the reverse strand, counting down.
TGCAATCACCACTAATACTTTGGCCACTGGATGTGAAGAGTCAAATCATGGGAAAAGATCCTGATGCTGGGAAAGATTGAAGGCAAAAGGAGAAGGGTGTGGCAGAGGATGAGAGAGATAGTATCACCAACTCAGTGAACATGAATCTGAGCAAACTCTGGGAGATAGTGAAGGACAGGGAAGCCTGGTGTGCTACAGTCCATGGGATCAAAAAGAGTTGGACATGATTTAGCAATTGAACACCACCACTATGGACCAGGCCTGGTGCCAAGTCCCTGACCTTTGAAATTTCATAAGAGCATTTTGATGCATGTATTCTTAGAATCCACATTTCACAGATAAGAAAACTGAGGATGAGGAAGGTTAACGAAGGTGGCAGACATCAGAAGCAGTAAGAATTTATATTTAGGTTGATGTAACTGTGGAGTGTAAACTCTTAACTACAGTCCTATTCAGCATCTCTATGAATATAGCAGAGGTATGTATTGGTTACTCCTAGTGGGCTTGTACAGAGAAGGCAGTGGCACCCCACTCCAGTACTCTTGCCTGGAAAATCCCATGGCCGGAGGAGCCTAGTGGGCTGCGGTCCATGGGGTCTCGAAGCGTGGGACATGACTGAGCGACTTCACTTTCACTTTTCACTTTCCTGCATTGGAGAAGGAAATGGCAACCCACTCCACTGTTCTTGCCTGGAGAATCCCAGGGACGGGGGAGCCTGGTGGGCTGCCGTCTCTGGGGTTGCACAGAGTCAGACACGACTGAAGCGACTTAGCAGCAGCAGCAGCAGTGGGCTCGTAGCCCATTTCCTGAGACCACTTGACATTGGTTAAGTTGTGATCCAGACAGAAGCAATCTGCCTTACTCCTTCTTGGCTTGCATTTGAAGAGCCTGCTCAGCCCCAGGGGGAATTCATCAGGCTTCTTCAGCCTTCTTTCTCCTCTTTCCGTGATGCAAGCAAGTATTACGACTGGGGAGGCTTTCCAGCATAAATTTAAAACTATCTCATGGGAACCAAGTGACTGAATTGTAGTCCAGGCTCAACCATTAACCCCCACGTGACTTTAGAAAAGGCACTTCTCTGGACCTCAATTTCTTTACCTCTGAAATGGAAGATTTTCAAAGAAGTGATTCCTAAGCTTCTTCTAGCTCTGAAAAAAAATCCTCCCAGTATAAAAGTATGTCAGAACTAACAGGAAGTATGCAGGCTTTGCAGACAGCTCACCTTGGTCTGGGTCCCTGCACTTTTCAGTTTCTAATTGTGTGCTCTTGTGCAGATTTCTCAATTTCTACAAACCTCAGGTGTCACATTTGTAAGAATAGAGTGGTCTACCTCACAGAGTCATTGGGAGGATTAATTAAACAAGTTAATATGCACAGCACAGTGCCAACCATACAGTAAATGTCCAGTAAATATTAGGCATTTTCACCATCATCCTCACCATCATCATCACCAGTACCATCATTATCATCACCAGCACCATCACCATCATTATTATCACTAGCACCATCATTATCATCATCATTATCACATGTCCATTTATCATCACCATCATCATCGTCGCCATTATCACCACCATCATCATCACCGCTGTCATTATTATCATCATCACCATCATTATCATCATCGTCATCACTATCATTATCGTCGTCATCACTATCATCATCACTCATGGATGATGTGGAATAAAAATAGTGTGGAACGCAATACTAAAAATATATTAAAACATTTTCATACACACATTTTTTTTTCTACAGGATAGAGCCAGATGCAAAGGTTAGTGTAGTAAGGATTTGCAACTAGTATTTCTGAGTGATAATTGAGGATGATTTGATGAGAAAGAGATGGAGGGAGAGTCAGGCAGTGAGTAACAGCAGGAGTGAAAGCTGTGGGAATAGGAACTAGGAGCCCCTGATAAGAAGGATGCAGCTGTGCCTGGCTGGAGCAGCAGCCTGCACATGAGTGCCATTTATTTCAGATGAAATGCCCTGACCCTCCACTTGTGTGAAGACTGATTGCTGATCTTTGAAGAGGAAGCTACTTTAATCTCTGATAAAGCCAGCCAGGCAGTCATCATCTGAGTCACTTTTAAATACTTTCTGATGCCCTAACAATGGAGGCTTTTTAAAGACAAGTCTCAGGGTACCAACACCAGAAGAAAGAGGAAGGTAACGGCTCCCTGCTGACCCCTTCTAAGTAGCATATGTATAACTGGAAGCAGCTGATCATGCCATTGCTCACGCGCTTGCCAGCCTCAGAGTCCAGAAGTGAGGGGAGGGGCCTCGTCTGTGACCACATCCCTCCCTCAGCAAGGAGGCAGGGCTGGGATGCAGGAGTTACTGCTGGCAGCTGGGACCTTGCCTCTGCTTACATCCAACATCTGCAGCCTCTTGGGAAAGCCCCATCATTGCAGAGTTTTCTAGCGTGTCTTTTTGGGAACGTTAGGAATAGCAGAGCTTGAGAGAAGAGGAAGGTGAACGAAGTTTTCTTTATCTGGACTCCATTCTGGCCTGTACAGAGTTTTAGCTAACTAGAATCGAATTGTCTCCACCTGTGGGCATTTTATTGTCATCTTTTAGCAGATGGGGCATTTTATCAGTGTTACATATGCTGTTCTAATGCTCAGATCAAGCGTGAATTTGGAATGATAGTTCAGCTGAGAGACAGTGAGCTAAGACAGGCCCTCTGGGGGATAAGGAATCCGTGGGTCCCCTGGGCCACTCACACTGGTTATCAACACGTCCCCTCTCTGGCACGTGCTGCCACAGGAATGTGTTGGCTTGTGAGGTGAGGTGAACATCTCAGTGCCCTGAACTGTGTTCACCCACATTCAGGGTGTCTAAGGACACCCCTTTCTACAGTGATTAATTCAGATTCACCATTACTGGGACCCCTTGCTGAGTGGGACTTCTCTGCATCCTCTCATTTGATACTAAGAGCAGGCAGGTAATCCTATACTCTTTTAATAAGGTGAGCAAATGGAAGCTTGATTTTGTTAAGAAACTTGCCAAAACTTGGTTAATGGGTGGAATGAAATGTGATTTCATATGGGGTGACCCTGCAATCCAGGCTCATATGTCTAAGCTCTCCTGCCTTTATGGGTGTGGTTCTGCTCCTCTAGGTCATGATTATTCCTAATTTTGGGGGGCTACAGGATTTTGGTCAGTGAAGTGTAAAGGCTATATGTTTTAACACGTAAACTCACAAAACAGCTTGTGAATGTTAGGCATCCAGAGAGCAAGATTCACACTTATGTTCAGTTACGTAGTTTCTCAGGGATGTCTGTTCCTCGGGAGGCCCCCAAACTTCATATTACAGAACCAGGGCATGTTTTTCATCATTCTCCATTTTAGCTACTGGGGAAGGACAGGATTCCATCCTATAAGCAGTCTGTTTGCAGCAAAGCTCTATTAAGCCTTTGGTATGAACGAAGTGCTGATTGAGGCTCACTGCATCAGTAAGAAAACAGCAGAGGAAGATAAATTGCTCCCAAGCTAAATAAATGGGTTGCCACCCTCTCTCCTGACTGCTGCACAGGTATGCATTTTGCCAAAACTTGTGTCCTTGCGATGCCTCTTTTGATATGTGGGACCCCCTCCCCCCACTACCCTTTTTTGTTGTTGTTTCTGTAATAAAAGAGGACCCTTGCCTTTGGGGAACACATACCCTAGTGGACAGACAGATGGCATCAAAAGAGCAATTGTGATGTAAGTACAGTTTAAAAAAATACTGTATCACTCTGGTCCAATCAGGAGATGGAAACCACAGAGTAATTTCAGCAGGGAGTTTCAGGTAATCAGTTTTTAAGCTCTGTTGACAGCGGAACAAGAAGGTGTAGGAGAGCTCTGCAGGGTACCTCAGGGCTGAGGGAGACTACCCAGGAAAGGATAAACTTGGGTGGAGTCCCCTCCCCGAGGCCGGGGGGCTCACCCCACTGGAGAAGGTTCGGGAGCATTGCCAGGGCCAGAGGTGGTTTGCAAAAAGCAGCTCTCTGGGGCACAGGCAAATGGAGCTTGCATGGCGTGCACAGGAGTGAGGGCACGAGAGTTAGTGGGAGGCGTGGGCACCCAGGGTCTGGGCAGACAGGGCTACTGGAGACTGACCTCGCGAACGGGGGGCAGGTAGGTATGGGGAGTCAGGGCTCTGGTGCAGGTGAGTCTGAGCCGAGAGGTCCCCAGGTGAGCCAGTGCCGAGAGGTTGCAGGGGGGACCTCAAGTTCTGGGGTGTGCCTGGAACAGAGCACCTCAACCCTCCATGTCCTCATGGTCACATTGCTGGCCGAGGGGCAGCCCTGGAATCAGACAGAGAAGTCCCTGCCTCCTTTAGTGTCTCTTAGCATCCTCCACTGAGAAAGCTTCATCTTGTGCTCATTGCAACAGACACACAGTTAAATGAATCCATTCTGCCCACTGTCACAGAGCAGAGGAAGGGGCAGTTTGGAAGTAAGCAGTCATACCTGGCCTAGCAGGGCCAGCTTGGCAGAGACATTTGAGAGGAACCTCGAAGAGTGCACTGGGCGCCCCCTCCAGTGCGCTGGGGCTTTGCCCTCCTTGCCTGTCTGCTTTAGTCTTTCTGACTCTCCAGGTGGCTAGACGCTGCCATGTGACTCAGAAGAGCAGGGAGGGGCTCTTTCTTAACAGTCTTTCTCGAAAGACCTTCAGCAGATGGTCTTTAGTTTCACGGTCCTGCCATCCTGCAGCCCCCGATGCTTCTGTGTCTTCCTGCGCCCACAGGGGAAGGGACTAGATATTCAGTCACGTCTTTGAGTCTTTCAGTGATCCAGCTGCTACCAGCCTCTGTAGCGTCTTGTCACCAGCCCACCCTCCTGACTTTGCTTCCAGCCAGACCAAACAGTTCTGGGGATTCCCCAGACACCATCGCTGCTTCCTGCTCCTCATCGTTGTCCTGGTGTTTGTTCCCACGTGACTTATCTTCTGTGTTTCATCCCTTGTATCACTCCCTCTTCAAGCCCGTCTGCATCCACCTGTCTGCTCCTTTCTGTTCTGCACATGCTCCATCCTTCCTCCACTGGAACACTGATTCTTTTCTTTTCCTTTTTTTCTCTGCTCCTTCACTTCCTTCTTTGATTTTGTGAAATATCTTGCTCTCAGTTGGAATGCGCAGCTGCTCATGTGTTCATATTTGCTTCAAGTCTATCTTTAATGAAAAACTAAGACATTAAGGGCTTCCCAGGTGGCGCCAGCGGTAAAGGACCCGCCTGCCAATGCAGGTAGATGTAAGAGACATGGGTTCGACCCCTGGATTGGGAAGATCCCCTGGAGGAAGGCATGGCAACCCACTCCAGTATTCTTGCCTGGAGAATCCCATGGACAGAGGAGCCTGCAACCCATAGTATTGCAAAGAGTCGGACACAACTGAAGCAACTTAGCACATGTGGGTAGATAAGTATATCCACAAACATCATATATTACTTTTCTGTGTCTTTACATTTTACTTATTTATTTTATTAAATTTATTAATATTATTTTTCATATTATTATATTTTATTGAAATTTAATTTTAAATTTTATAAATTTTTCTATTAACTTTAATATCACAGAAGAAACATTGTCCTACAATTTCATTTTTCTCCTCCATGTTTTGGTTGTATGATCTACCCATGTTGACATAGATAATATTGGTCCACTCACGTAAACTGCTCCTATGGTATTCTGTGCTATGAATATGCCACCGTTCAGTCATTCCCCAGTGGAGGTGGTTTCCATGCCTTGTATATTTCAGATACCAAACTGTTTGTCATATGTGTTGCAACTATGACAACATTTAATTATAATTCATATAGCTCTTCTTTCTCTACTAGGCTGTAAACCCTTTCAGAGCAGAAATCATGTTTGACTTTGGTCTCTGTCCCCCACATTTAATGAATATTATACCCCATGGAGAATAGATGCGAAACAGTTGCTTGTTGAAATTCTGTAATGTCACCGGGGAGAATGTGGAGGGCTCTTCAGAGAAGGTGGTCTGCCTGACTACTAGTGACTTTCTACCTGGGAAAGTATTTCTCCCAGAAAATCCTTTGAGGTTATAGAGAACTGTTGCCTAATAGAACTTTCTGCAGTAATGAAAGGGTTTTATATCTGTACTGCCCAGCTCGGTAGTCACTGGTCATATGTGACTACTGAACACTTGAAAAATGGGCTAGTTTTTGAGAAACTGAATTTTTTTTTTTTTAGAAACTGAATTTTAAATTTAATTTCATTTTAATTAAATATCCACAAATGTCTAGTGGCTATAGTATTGGATAGTTTTAGAAGCAGGCTTTAAAGAAACATCTAATCACAGAAGACAAATACTGCTTGGTATTGCTTACATATAGAATCTAAAAAACCTGGAATTTCTCTGGTAGTCAATTGGTTAAGACTCTGCACTTTCAGTTCAGGGGACGTGGGTTTGATTACAGATCAAGGAACTAAAATCCCACATTCTGTGCAGTGTGACCAAACATAATTTTTTTTAAAAAAGCTTCATTGGAAGGACTGATGCTAAAGCTGAAGCTCCAATACTTTGGCCACGTCATGTGAAGAGTTGACTCATTGGAAAAGACTCTGATGCTGGGAGGGATTGGGGGCAGGAGGAGAAGGGGATGATAGAGGATGAGATGGCTGGATGGCATCACCGACTTGATGGACATGAGTTTGAGTAAACTCTGGGAGTTTGTGATGGACAGGGAGGCCTGGTGTGTTGCGATTCATGGGGTCACAAAGAGTCAGACACGACTGAGTGACTGAATTGACTGAACTGAAACTTGGAAAAGCAGAAAGTAGAATGGTTGGCGTGGGGTGCAGGGTGGTATGGGAAATAGGGTTATATTGGTCAGAGGGAGGAAGTTTCAGTTCTGCAGGCTAAGTTCTGCAGATCTGATATACAACATGGTGACTATAGTTAATAGTACAGTATTGGATTCTTGAAATTTGCTAACAGAGTAGATCTTTAGTGTCCTCAACACACACACAAAGATCACTATATGAGGTGATAAAAATGTTAATTAATTTGATTGTGGGGCTTCCCTTGTGGCTCAGCTGATAAAGAATCTGCCTGCAGTGCAGGAGACCTGAGTTCAATCCCTGGGTTGGGAAGATCCCCTGGAAAGGGAAAAGCTACCCACTGGAGTATTCTGTCCTGGAGAGTTCCATGGACTGTATAGTCCACAGGGTTGCAAAGAGTCGGACATGACTGAGTGGCTTACTCATTTCACCATGTACACATATAACAAAACATCACTGATTAACTCCCCAGGCTGGTAGGTACCCAATATGCTACTAGAGAAGAGTGGATAAATAACTCCAGAAAGAATGAAGGGACGGAGCCAAAGCAAAAACAGCACCCAGTTGTGGATGGGACTGGTGATGGAAGTAAAGTCTGATGCTGTAAAGAACAATACTGCATAGGAACCTGGAATGTTAGGTCCATGAATCAAGGTAAATTAGAAATGGTCAAACAGGAGATGGCAAGAGTGAATATTGATATTTTAGGAATCAGTGAACTAAAATGGGCAGAAATTGGCAAATTTAACTCCATTATATCTACTACTGTGGGCAAGAATCCCTTAGAAGAAAAGGAGTAGCCCTCATAGTCAACAAAAAAGTCCGAAAGGCCATACTTGGGTGCAGTCTCAAAAGTGACAGAATGTACTCTATTCAATTCCAAGGCAAACCATTCAATATCACAGTAATCCAAGCCTATGCCCCAACCACTAATGCTGAAAGCTGAAGCTGAAAAGTTCTCTGAGGACCTCCAAGACCTTCTTAAAACTAATATATATATAAAAAAGATGTCCTTTTCATCATAGGGAACTGGAATGAAAACTAGGAAGTCAAGAGATACCTGGAGTCACAGGCATGTTACCTTAGTGTACAAAATGAAGCAGGGAAAAGGCTAACAGAGTTTTGCCAAGAGAACGCAGTGGTCCTTGCAAACACTCTCTTCCAAAACACGAGAGAAGACTCTACACGTGAATATCAGCAGATGGCCAATACCAAAATCAGGTTGATTATATTCTTTGCAACCGAAGATGGAGAGGCTCTACACAGTCAGCAAAAAAAAAAAAAAAAAAAAGACTGGGAGTTGACTGTGGCTCAGATCATGAACTCCTTATTGCAAAATTCAGACGTAAATTGAAGAAAGTAGGGAAAACCACTAGATCATATAGATATGACCTAAATCAAATCCTTTGCGATTATACAGTGGAATGACAAACAGATTCAAGGGATTAGATCTAATACACAGAGTGCCTGAAGAATGATGAATGAAGGTTCACGACACTGTACGGGAGCCGGGAGCCGGTGATCAAGACCATCCCCAAGAAAAAGAAATGCAAAAAGGCAAAATGGTTGTCTGAGAAGGCCTTACAAATAGCTGAGAAAAGAAGAGAAGTGAAAAGCAAAGGAGAAAAGGAAAGACATAACTATCTGAATGCAGAGTTCCAAAGAATAGCAAGGAGAGATAACAAAGCCTTCCTCAATGATCAATGCAAAGAAACAGAGGAAAACAATAGAATGGGAAAGACTAGAGATCTCTTCAAGAAAATGAGAGATACCAAGGGAACATTTCATGAAAAATGGGCTCAATAAAGGACAGAAATGGTATGGACCTAACAGAAGCAGAAGATATTAAGAAGAGGTGACAAGAATACACAGAAAAACTATACCAAAAAATGCCTTAATGACCCAGATAACCACGATCAGTTCAGTTCACTTCAGTCGCTCAGTCGTGTCTGACTCTGTGCAACCCCATGAAGTGCAGCACGCCAGGCCTCCCTGTCCATCACCAACTCCTGGAGTTTACCCAAACTCATGTCCATTGAGTCATGATGCCATCCAACCATCTCATCCTCTGTTGTCCCCTTCTCCTCCTGCCCTCAATCTTTCCCAGCATCAGGGTCTTTTCTAATGAGTCAGTTCTTCGCATGAGGTGGCCAAAGTATTGGAGTTTCAGCTTCAACATCAGTCCTTCCAATGAACACTCAGGATTGATCTCCTTTAGGATGGACTGGTTGGATCTTCTTGCAGTTCAAGGGACTCTCAAGACTCTTCTCCAACACCATAGTTCAAAAGCATCAATTCTTCAGCACTCAGCTTTCTTTATAGTCCAACTCTCACATCCATACATTGCCTACTGGAAAAACCATAGCCTTAACTAGACGGACCTTTGTTGGCAAAGTAATGTCTCTGCTTTTTAATATGCTGTCTAGGTTGGTCATAACTTTCCTTCCAAGGAGCAAGCGTCATTTAATTTCATGGCTGCAGTCACCACCTGCAGTGATTTTGGAGCCCCCCAAAATAAAGTCTGCTACCGTTTCCACTGTTTCCTCACCTGTTTGCAATGAAGTAATGGGACCAGATGCCATGATCTTAGTTTTCTGAATGTTGAGCGTTAAGCCAACTTTTTCACTCTCCTCTTTCACTTTCATCAAAAGGCTCTTTAGTTCTTCTTCACTTTCTGCCATAAGGATGGTGTCATCTGCATATCTGAGGTTATTGATATTTCTCCCAGCAATCTTGATTCCATCTTATGCTTCATCCAGCCTGGCATTTCTCATGATGTACTCTGCATATAAGTTAAATAAGCAGGGTGACAACATACAGCCTTGATGTACTCCTTTTCCTATTTGGAAGCAGTCTGTTGTTCCATGTCCAGTTCTAACTGTTGCTTCCTGAACTGTATACAAATTTCTCAAGGGGCAGGTCAGGTGGTTTGGTATTCCCACCTCTTTCAGAATTTTCCACAGTTTATTGTGATCCACACAGTCAAAGGCTTTGGCATAGTCAATAAAGCAGAAATAGATATTTTTCTGGAACTCTTGCCTTTTGGATGATCTAGCAGATGTTGGCAATTTGATCTCTGATTCCTCTGCCTTTTCTAAAACCAACTTGAGCGTCTGGAAGTTCATGGTTCACGTATTGTGGAAGCCTGGCTTGGTAGCCACGATGGTGTGTAATAACTCACCTAGAGCCAGACATCCTGGAGTGTGAAGTCAAGAGGGCCTTAGAAAACATCACTACAAACAAAGCTAGTGGAGGTGATGGAATTCCAGTTGAGCTATTTCAAATCCTAAAAGATGATCCTGTGAAAGTGCTGCACTCAATATGCCAGCAAATTTGGAAAACTCAGCAGTGGCCACAGGACTGGAAAAGGTCAGTTTTCATTCCAATTCCAAAGAAAGGCAATGCCAAAGAATGTTCAAACCAGCACACAGTTGCACTCATCTCACATGCTAGCAAAGTGATGCTCAAAATTCTCCAAGTGAGACTTCAACAGTATGTGAACCGAGAACTTCCAAATGTTCAAGCTGGATTTAGAGAAGGCATAAGAACCAGAGATCAAATTGCCAACATCCGTTTGATCATAGAAACAGTAAGAGAATTCTAGAAAAACATCTACCTCTGTCTCATTGACTATGCTAAAGCCTTTGACTGTTTGGATCAGAACAAATTGTGGAAAATTCTTAAAGAGATGGGAATACCATACCACCTTATCTGCCTCCTAAGAAATCTATATGCAGGTTAAGAAGCAACAGTTAGAACTGGACATGGAACAATGGACCGGTTCCAAATTGGGAAAGGAGTATGTTGAGGCTATATATTGTCACCCTGCTTATTTAACTTACATGCAGAGTACCTCAGTTGAAATGCTGGGCTGAATGAAACAGAAGTTGGAATGAAGATTGCCGGGAGAAATACTAATAATCTCAGATATGCAGATGACACCACCGTTATGGCAGAAAGTGAAGAAGAACTAAAGGGCCTCTTGTTGAAAGTGAAAGAGGAGAGTGAAAAGGTTGGCTTAAAACTCAACATTCAAAAAACAAAGAACATGGCATCTGGTCCCATCACTTCATGGCAAATAGATGGGGAAACAATGGAAACAGTGGCATACCTTATTTTCTTGGGTTCCAAAATCACTGCGAATGGTGACTGCAGCCATGAAATTTAAAAAGATGCTTGTTTCTTGGAAGAAAAGCTATGACCAACCTAGACAGCATATTAAAAAACAGACATTACTTTGCCAACAAAGGTTCATCAAGTCAAAGGTATGGTTTTTCCAGTCGTCAGGTATAGATATAAGAGTTGAACCTTTTTTTTAAAGAAGGCTGAGTGCCAAAGAATTGATGCTTTTGAACTGTGATGTTGGAGAAGACTCTTGAGAGTCCCTTGGACTGCAAGGAAATCAAAGCGGTCAGTCCTAAAGGAAATCAATCCTCAATATTCACTGGAAGGACTGATGCTGACGCTGATGCTCCAATAGTTTGGCTGCCTACCCAAAGAGCTGATTCATTAGAAAAGACCCTGATGCTGGGAATGATTGAGGGCAGGAGGAGAAGGGGACAACAGAGAATGAGATGGTTTGACGGCATCACCAATTCAATGGACGTGAGTTTGAGCAAGCTCTGGGAGTTGGTGATGGGCAGAGAAGTCTGGTCTGCTGCAGTCTATGGGGTCACAAAGAGTTGGACATGACTGAGTGACTGAAGTTAACTGAACTACTTAGCCATAAAAAAGGAACAGATCAGGGTCATTTGTAGAGATGTGGACGGACCTCGAGTCTGTCATACAGAGTGAAGCAAGTCAGAACAAGTAAAACAAGTATCGTATGTGTGGAATAAAATATATGTGTGTGATCTAGGAAAATGGTACAGATGAACTTATTTCCAAGGAAGGAATAGAGATGCAGATATAGAGAATGGACATGTCGGCATGGGGAAAATGGGACAGGGGGAAAAACTGGGAGATCGGGATCAACATACACACAGCACCAGGTATATAAAATAGATAGCTAGTGTGAAACTGCTATGAAGCACAGGAGGCTTAGCTCACCTCAATGCCCTGTGATGACCTAGAGGGAACGGTTGGGGTGGTGGGTGAGAGGTCTTAAGAGGGAGGGGATGTGTGTGCACACAGGGCTGCTTCATTGTACAGCAGAGCCACCACAACATGGTAGAACAATTATATTCCAATTTAAAAAATTTAAAAATGAATGAATGAATCAATGGGAATAGTTCAGTATTTATAATATGATTCCCCTTTTAAACCAGTCCTTTTATCTTGAGAATAACCCCAGGCACTCACTCACAATGGGACCATCTCCCCAGGAAAGCCCTTTGTTTAGAAAATCACAAACTATACTCTCTTCATCACGAGAACTTTAATCTCTGTGTAATTAGGATATTTGAAAATTTTTAAAGTGAACGGGAACACTGCTAGAGAATGACCAAGGTTCTATCTCAGCAAGGAATTCATGTATACATTTAGAAGAAATGTGGGCTGCTCTCATTTCTTTGGTGAAAAAGCAGCTTCCTATTCTTGGTATAATAAGCATGTGTGCTATGCTTAGTCACTCAGTCGTGTCCGACTCTGCGACCCCATGGCTGTAGCCCCCCATGATGTGTCCATGGGGGTTCTCCAGGCAAGAATACTGGAGTGGGTTGACATGGTCTAGGGGATCTTCCCAACCCAGGGATCTAACCCAGGTCTCCCACATTGCAGGCGGATTCTTTACCATCTGAATATGTAGTTAATTAGGAGGGAAGTTTGACTCAGAAGCTAAAGATGGAATTAAAGTCTTTGCCTTTCACTTTGATTTAGATTTTGGTTTGGTGTTGTCATTAGTGTGAAAATAGCCTAGTTTTGTTCCCAGTTTTAGGTGTGGCAGGGGACACACTGCTGGTTAGCTGTCTGAAACTGACAGTGTATTCATGACATTCTGATCTGCGTGGCCTGGTCCTCTGTGCCATAGAGAATTGTTAAGAGAAACACAGGAACACCCATCACGTCAAACGGGAGACAGTCTTATGAGTCATTACTGTGTCTGAGGATGCTATTGATTTCTGAATTAGAGTCCAACAGCAACCGTGGAGTGCCCCTCTGTGACCAAGAATGGTATTGGAACAGAAGCTAAGAAAGCTCTGCATTCACTGCAAATGGAAATTTAAAAATCCAGCTGTTTCTGATTTTTAGAGTGGAAAAGTGAATTAGCATATTATCAAACTTAAAAACGAGGCTTCTCAGTTGGACCTTTGTCAGAGCCTCAGAGGAAGGGGCAGGCCAGAATAGATGAGTGTCAGGGAGCTAATTTCTTTATTCGGGGGGTGAGCTCTGCTTCCTTGGGCAACTGTTGCTGTAATTGGCATCAAGACAGGATGGCTGCCACTGTGCGACAGGGACAGTGACATTCTCCTCGAGGGCTAATTCTTTAATTTAGGGAGAGACAAAGAAAAGGAGCAAGTCTTAAGCCAGGAGGCAGGAGCTCAGAGAATTTGATCCTCACAGGGGCTGGCTTCTTGAAAATCAAATCCAGACTGGGGACTTGGACCCTAACATGTGTGGCCACATGACAAACCCTTAGATAAAGCCATTTTCTTTTGGGGTGATGCTCATGGTTGGCCTGTTGGATCAAGATGAACAGCAAGGCAGAAATCTGCCAACCTCAAAGGGTTTGCACTTTCAGAGATGGAATCTTATTTGGTGACATATCAAGACTTTAAATTAGTTTATGATCATTTTTCTTAATGTGATGAGGAAGCCAGTAATGGGGGAAGCAGTAGTACCTCTCTCCTCCTACACCCCTTGATAAACAAGCAGTATTTTTGGATGAAGTGAAGTGAAAGTTGCTCAGTAGTGTCCGACTCCTTTGTGACCCATGGAATATAGTCCAAGGAATATATAGTCCATGGAATTCTCCAGGCCAGAATACTGGAGTGGGTAGCCTTTCCCTTCTCTAGGGGATCTTCCCAACCCAGGGATCAAACCCAGGTCTCCCGCATTGCAGGCGGATTCTTTACCAACCAGCTGAGCCACAAGGGAAGCCCCACTTTCTGGATAAGCTCCAGAAAATATAGCTAAGGCAATATTGTATTCTGTTTATCACACCACAGATACTAGAGATTGGATTTCCAATATTGAATGAATCTTGTCATCATTTTTGCCAGTCTTGCCATTGAAAGTCTTCATTTATTTTGTGCTTTATAAGACTCCAGCTGTCTTTACCTCAATACAGTAAGTCCCCTACATATGAAGGAGTTCCATTCCAAGAGCGGGTTCATAAGTCCATCAAAATTAGCCTAGGTACCAAACTAACTCAGGTGATGCTAGCAGTAAAGAACCTGCCTGCCACTGTAGGAGGCATGAGAGACTCGGGTTCCATCCCTGTGTCAGAGAGATCCCCTGGAGGCGTGGCAACCCACTCCAGTTTTCTTGCCTGGGGAGTCCCCTGGAGAGAGGAACCTGGCCATGGCCCATAGGGTCGTGCAGAGACGGACACAACTGAAGCGACTTAGCACGAGCACCCAGCTAACACAGTTGGCTATATGGTGCTCTACTGTAGTAGGTCTAGGTAGTACTTTTTGTACAAATAATAATAGAAAACAAACACTAAAAATGAACATTTTTTTAATTAAAAAAATCATTATTCCTTTGGTTGAATAGAATAAGAAAAAATTACCATGGCTTTCTTAAAACCATTCAGTACAGTTATATGAATGCCCACATATTCATGAAAATAGAGATAAGTGGACATTCTTAATACAGTATAGAGATTAAAACACCCCTGGAGAAAAACTAACAAAAAGTTAATTGTTAAGAAAACATTTTTAATCTTGTAGTACAATACCTTGAAAAGTACAGTAATACTAGCTACATTACTGCTGCTTTTACAGTTGCTTCTGGACATCCTGGGCTTAAACGAAAGATACTATACTACTGTACTCTATTCAGTACTATACAGTAAAATACACAAAAACACACCCACTTGTAGATGATGTATGCACGCAACAGTGTATGTATACTCACACGTGAGTATGTGATTGGACATGCAAACGCATGTTTGCATCTTTGAAAGTTCGCAACTTGAAGCTTCCTATGTAGGGGACTTACTGTAGTTCCTCTGTTTCCTCACAATAACCCTGGCAGATAAGTGGGGTGGGTACCATTCCCATTTTTACACTCAAGAGAACTGAAGCTTATAGAGGTTATCACAAGTCTGACTGATACAGCAGAGAGAATATTGCAGCTTGTGGTCAGTTTTCTCTAGGTCCCAAAGTTTAAGAAACCTTTTCCCCATTCAGTGGAAAAGAAAAGTTTAGCAAGGAAGATGGCAGAACCATACAGCAGTTATATTCTGCATACGGCTATCTGTACTGAATGTCGTGAATCAAACCTGTGATCCCCCATCGTGGGGGAAATCAGCCCCGAGTGGTTGTCCATTTTGGTGCATCCCTCATCTGCCTTGCTGACTGCCGTCATCAAGCTGTCCTAAGTTCCTCAAGGTTTGGTGAGAGCAGTGGAAGGATGGAAAACCAGTTGAAATGAATGGGCTCCAAGTGCTGAGAAGCAGTCATTCACTCTTCCTGTAGGAGGACCAGCCTCTGCCTGGGGCCCTGTTGTACTTCTGGCTATAGGGTTTGCAGTCTATCACTAATGTCACTTAATGAAAAGATAATTTTGTATCTCTCCATTTCACTCACATAAGATTTTTATTTTTGAGTAGTTGTAGATTTATGGAAAGATTTATGTGTAGCACACAGAGTGCTCATGGACCCAAGTTCTCCTATGATTAACATCATACGTTAGTGTTGTACACTAGTCACAATGATCAACCAGTATAGATAATTGTTAAGTCCATGCTTTATTCACATTTCCTTTCAGTTCAGTTCAGTTCAGTTCAGTTCAGTCACTCAGTCCCCAGGCCTCCCTGTCCATCACCAACTCCCGGAGTTTACTCAAACTCATGCCCATCGAGTCAGTGATGCCATCCAGCCATCTCATCCTCTGTTGTCCCCTTCTCCTCCTGCCCCCAATCCCTCCCAGCATCAGGGTCTTTTCGAATGAGTCAACTCTTCACATCAGGTGGCCAAAGTATTGGAGTTTCAGCTTCAGCATCAGTCCTTCCGATGAGTATTCAGGACTGATTTCCTTTAGATGGACTGGTTGGATCTCCTTGCAGTCCAAGGGACTCTCAAGAGTCTCCTCCAACACCAGAGTTCAAAAGCATCAATTTTTCGGTGCTCAGCTTTCTTCACAGCCCAACTCTCACATCCATACATGACCACTGGAAAAACCATAGCCTTGACTAGATGGACCTTTGTTGGCAAAGTAATGTCTCTGCTTTTTAATATGCTATCTAGGTTGGTCATAACTTTCCTTCCAAGGAGTAAGCATCTTTTCATTTCATGCCTGCAGTCACCATCTGCAGTGATTTTGAAGACCAAAAAAGTAAAGTCTGATACTGTTTCCACTGTTTCCCCATCTATTTGCCATGGAGTGACGGGACCAGATGCCATGATCTTAGTTTTCTGAATGTTGAGCTTTAAGCCAACTTTTTCACCCTCCTCTTTCACTTTCATCAGGAGGCTTTTTAGTTCCTCTTCACTTTCTGCCATAAGGGTGGTGTCATCTGCATATCTGAAGTTATTGATATTTCTCCCGGCAATCTTGATTCCAGCTTGTGCTTCTTCCAGCCCAGTGTTTCTCATGATGTACTCTGCATACAAGTTAAATAAGCAGGGTGACAATATACAGCCTTGACGTACTCCTTTTCTTATTTGGAATCAATCTGTTGTTCCATGTCCAGTTCTAACTGTTGCTTCCTGACCTGCATACAGGTTTCTCAAGAGGTGGGTCAGGTGGTCTGGTATTCCCACCTCTTTCAGAATTTTCCACAGTTTATTGTGATCCACACAGTCAAAGGCGTTGGCATAGTCAATAAAGCAGAAATAGATGTTTTTCTGGAACTCTTTTGCTTTTTCGATGATCAGCGGATATCGGCAATTTGATCTCTGGTTCCTCTGCCTTTTCTAAAACCAGCTTGAACATCTGGAAGTTCACGGTTCACGTATTGCTGAAGCCTGGCTTGGAGAATTTTGAGCATTACTTTACTAGCATGTGAGATGAGAGCAATTGTGCGGTAGTTTGAGCATTCTTTGGGATTGGAATGAAAACTGGTCTTTTCCAGTCCTGTGGTCACCGCTGAGTTTTCCAAATTTGCTGGCATATTGAGTGCAGCACTTTCACAGCATCATCTTTCAGGGTTTGAAATAGCTCAACTGGAATTCCATCACCTCCACTAGCTTTGTTCGTAGTGATGCTTTCTAAGGCCCACCTGACTTCACATTCCAGGATGTCTGGCTCTAGGTGAGTGATCACACCATCATGATTATCTGGGTCTTGAAGATCTTTTTTGTACAGTTCTTCTGTGTATTCTTGCCACCTCTTCTTAATATCTTCTGCTTCTGTTAGGTCTATACCATTTCTATCCTTTATTGAACCCATCTTTGTCTGAAATGTTCCCTTGGTATCTCTAATTTTCTTGAAGAGATCTCTAGTCTTTCCCATTCTGTTGTTTTCCTCTATTTCTTTGCATTGATCGCTGAGGAATGCTTTCTTATCTCTCCTTGCTATTCTTTGGAACTCTGCATTCAAATGGGAATATCTTTCCTTTTCTTATTTGCTTTTCACTTCTCTTCATTTCACAGCTATTTGTAAGGCCTCCTCAGACAACCATTTTGCCTTTTTGCATTTCTTTTCCATGGGGATGGTCTTGATCCCTGTCTCCTGTACAATGTCACAAACTCCATCCATACTTCATCAGGCACTCTCTCTATCAGACCTAGTCCCTTAAATCTGTTTCTCACTTCCACTTTATAGTCATAAGGGATTTGATTTAGGTCATACCTGAATGGTCTAGTGGTTTTCCCTACTTTCTTCAATTTAAGTCTGAATTTGGCAATAAGGAGTTCATGATCTGAGCCATAGTCAGCTCCCGGTCTTGTTTTTGCTGACTGTGTATCTGCTTAAATGTCCTTTTTCTGTCCTGGGATCCCATCCAGGACACATTATTGCCTTTAGTTGTCATGTCTCCTTAAGACTCTTCTAGCCTGTGACAGTTTCTCAGAGTCTCCTTGTTTCTGGAGACCTGGACAGGTGAGGAGGACGAGGGAGGGGTTTGCAGACTGTCCCTCAGAGCAGATATGTCCAGTGTTTTTCTCATGGTTCGACTGGGATGGTGGGTTTGGAGAAAAGCACACAGGCCATTTTCATCATACTGTGTTCAAGAGGAAGGGCATGCCACTGTCATGACTTTACACTGTGGGTACACTTGGTCACCTGGCTCAGGTAGTGTTATCAGGATTCTTTTCTGCAGAGTTGCCCCTCCCTCCATCTCGGGACCATCCACTTTGGCAGGACATCACCACGCTTAGCCCTCGCATCAAGAGTTGGGGGCTGTGGTCCACCTCGTTGAAGGTGGAGAGCCTACATAAATCATTTGGACTTCTTCTTACAGGGAGAATTGTCTCTCTTCCCCTGTTTGTTATTTATTTATTCAATCAGTTATGTAAGTCAAGAGTGGACTCAGATTTTCATCTTTTTATCCTTTGGGTTACCGTCCAGCACTCTTCATTTGCTCACCCAGATTGTTTCCCCCGGTCCATCAGGAGCTCCTTCACATGGCCTCTGAGTCACTTTGACTCAGCTCCATCTTGTGGGTGGGATTTTTGTTGCTGTTGTTTTGTTTTGAGCATGTCCTTCCTTCTGGCTACTACAGGAGGCTTCAGGCACATTTTGTGTGCTTCCTACCCTCGTCCTCAAATCAGCCATTTCTCTAAGGACTCCTAATTCCTTTTTTAAAAAACATATTTATTTTTAAATATTTATATGCCAGGTCTTGGTTGTGGCATGCAGAATCTTTTTAATTGAAGCATGTGAACTCTTAGTTGCAAAATGTGGAATCAAGTTCCCTGACCAGGGATTGAACCCAGGCCTCCATTAAGAGTGTGGAATCTTAGCCATTGAACTGCCAGGGAAGTCCTCCTAATTCCTTTTATTGGAGAATAGTGTTAGAAATGGGCTTCCCTGGTGGCTCAGATGGTAAAGAATCAGCCTGCAATGCAGGAGACCTGGATTTGATCCCTGGGTTGGGAAGATGCCCTGGAGGAGGCAGTGGCAACGCACTCCAGTATTCTTGCTGAGAGAATTCCATGGACAGAGGAGCCTGGTGGGCTCCAGTCCGTGGGGCTGCACAAAGAGTCAGACACGACTGAGCGACTAATCACACAGCACCGCACAGTATAGAAACCAAGGGGAGCGGGAGAAGAACACACTAATGTAGATGTGTCTTAACGTCCTGTTATGGGACAATTCCTTGATTCTGTTAGACTTGAAGAGGTATCTCCAGTCCCTCAGAAGGAAGGGAACTGAAGTATTTTCCTGGTTCTTCTCTTAGATTCGAGAGGCAGGAGAGGTGTGAATCCCCTGGCACCAGCCCTTTCTCTCCCCAGTCATGAGACTGAAACCAAGGATATCTCTCTTCTGGAGCCTCTCCTCCCCCTTAGAGAACATTTGTGTGAACCAGATGTTAAGATACAGATCCTTATAAATGCAGCTAAACTTACAGGGACGAGGGGACAAGCGAGAAGTAAGGCTGTCCTAAAAATCTAGACCATATGGCGGTTGGTATTGCTTCGCCAGTGTCATAAACACTAAGAACAAACTTTGTTGCTGCTGCTGCTGCTAAGTCGCTTCAGTCGTGTCCGACTCTGTGCGACCTCATAGACGGCAGCCCACCAGGCTCCGCCGTCCCTGAGATTCTGCAGGCAAGAACACTGAAGTGGGTTGCCATTTCCTTCTCCAATGCATGAAAGTGAAAAGTGAAAGTGATGTCGCTCAGTCGTGCCGACTCTTAGCGACCCCATGGACTGCAGCCTACCAGGCTCCTCCATCCATGGGATTTTCCAGGCAAGAGTACTGGAGTGGGTTGACATTGCCTTCTCCAGTGCAGGAAAGTGAAAAGTGAAAGTGAAATCGCTCCGTCGTGCCGACTCTTAGCGACCCCATGGACTGCAGCCTACCAGGCTCCTCTGTCCATGGGATTTTCCAGGCAAGAATACTGGAGTGGGGTGCCATTGCCTTCTCCGAAACTTTGTTGACTTGCTTGCAGATCGAACTCTTTATCCCTGTGCTTCTCAAGTTTAAGAAATGGACAGACCCCTTTTAATGGGGGAGGAAATTCTCATAAACACCATGTGTTTTTTTAAAATCGGTATAAACCTGAAAGCCATTCATTGTTACCACCCAGAGCCACTTGAGATCCATATACCATGCATGGTGGGTGACTCAGTTTTCCCACCTTACTCTACTTAATCTACCCAAACAAAACAAACACCAGAACAAAGCACCCTGAAGACACCATTCACTCATTTTGTCTTCAGATATTTAGTGACGGAAACTTGGGATACATCAATGAAGAAACAAGTCAGTTTCTTGTTTATCTCCTTGCTTAGTTAGGGTTTATCTCCTAAACTGGGCATTGGCAGACTAGAGAATGGACATTTTCATCTTTGTGGGTCTTACAATCTCCATCAAAATGACCCACTTCTGTCAGTTTGGCTTCAAGCAGTCGCAGATGCTAGAGCTGTGGACAGGTGCATGTGTCTGTGTTCCAATAAAACTTTATTTAAAACCACAAGTAGCGCGCCACATTTGCCTAGAGGGCTATATGGCTGGACCTGTCTTCAAGACAGTAAGCAATAAACCTAATAAGGAGATAAGATATATGATAGCCAGAAGATCATATGTTTTCTATATGGAAAGAGAAAACACTGAGCAGAGGAAAGAGGACTGAAGTGCTGAGGGGTTGAGAGTGGTGCTTTTAAGTAGAATCAGAAGGGGATGTCTAAGCAAACTTTTGGAGGTGAATAAACCACGTGGTGTCGTGAAAGAAGCGTGTTGTGGGCAGAGGGAAGAATCAGGCGAAGTCCCATCCATGAGGAGGCCTGTTGTGATGGAGATGGCCAGCGTGGCTGTAGTAGGAGGGAAGGGGAGGAGTGGGCACTGCGGGGCCAGGAGAGGGGGCCTTTTACCCCGGGTGAGACGGAGCCACCGCAGGTGTGGACTGGCCTCGGTGTGTGTGACTGTCCTCTTGTGTCATGCTTGCTTTGATTCCATTGCTCTCAGCAAACTCGTAAAGCAACTGGCGAGGAAGAAGCACAGCTTGAAATCCACTAGGTCATGAACTCAGATGTGAATGCTGCACTTTGAAGTTTTTGGTGAACAGGTGGTCTGAATACACTTTCTTTAACCTTTTAAAGATTATCATAAAAATAAAACTATAAAAATGTTTAAACTCTACCTTAGAGAATTCACAGATTCCCCAGGAATATGTCTGTGGGGCCTGTTTGATCCTGTAACATGTTTTCTTTCTTTTTTAAAAACTGAAATGTAGCTGATTTACAGTGTCTCGGGTGTATAGCGGTGATTGTTATCTATATTTGTATATCTATCTCTTTCTCAGACTTTTTCATAGGTTATTATAAGGTATCAAATACAGTTCCCTGAGCTACACAGTAAATCCTCGTTGCCTCTGTTTTATATATAGTAGTTTGTATCTGCTAATCCCAAACTCCTCATTTATCCTCCTCCCTCCCCTTTGGCAACCATAAGTTTGTTCTCTATGTCTGTGAGTCTGTTTCTGATTTGTATGTAGATTCAGTTGTATTATTCTTTTAGATTCGACATGTAAGTAATGTCATACAGTATTTGTCTGTCATACTAAGTGAAGTAAGTCAGATTGAGGAAATCTCTAGGTCCATCCATATTGCTGCAAATGGCACAATTTCATTCCTTTTTATGGCTGAGTAATTGTCCATTATATACATGTAACGTATCTTTATCCATCCCTCTGTCGATGCCACAGTTTGCTGCCATGTCTTGTCTACTGTATGCAGTTCTGCAGTGAACTTAACATGCCTTAACATGCCTTCTTAACATGCCTTCTCACATGTGGTTTTGTGAGAAATTCAGTTTGAGGGTGAGAGGCATTCTCAGTTTAGCACTAAATAGAAGAAAATATTTAAGGAAAGATCAGGTTTAATCAATAAAAACTGAATTGAGAATTGAGAACTATTAAGAATTAAGAATTATTTTCTCTGTGTTCCGGATTCCAGAGTTCTTGGAGCAGATGCCGGGGGCTGTGGTTGAACTGGAGAGTGCCTGAGAATGTCCTTTCTTCTCTCCATCCTGTCCTTTCCCCCTCACGTCTTCAGCTCCTCCCCCAGAGCAGCTTTCTGTTCACAGATCTCATGCTGAGGATGCTGTAAAGGCCGATAGAGAGCACCCTGATTCCAGGCGGCAGAGTCAGGATGACACGTGCTGTCAGGAGCCAGGTGTCCTGAAGCTACAATATCATTTCAGACACTTGTTCGTGATGCACCATCCATTGTGCTTTCCCTGAAAATGTCCCTTTTAGGCTGGTATGTTCTGACTGAAAGGGGCATGTTTCCACCTTTTTTCCCTGCTTCTCTCCTCTCCATCCTCTTGGTTAGAGCCATTTGTTAGTGAAGATTCCCCTTTGCTCTGGACCACAGAAAGCCAGTCCTTTCTTAGCTCTGTGTTAATGCACTTTATTCATTTCTGTTGCCCTGTCTCCCTCTCCCCGAGGGCCTCCATAGCACTTAGATGGGATAGGTGCTGAGGAAATTTCTAGCATATCCTGGAGGGGTGGCTGGCACTGCCTTTGTTGCCCAGTCCTGAATGTTCCTGAGGATGGCCCTGGTGTCTGAAGCCACTGCTGGCCATCACCCAGAACCCAGAGGAGTCCTTCTGTCACATCTGCTTCCAGCCACCTCCAAACTGAGACTCCACACTCCTGAAATCTGCCTGGTAAATTTCTCTTCTGTTTCTGATGGACAGGATGGGGAGGGAAGAGGAAGAAACCCTTCATGTAGTTCTTAGGTTGATTCTTGCTTTTCCTTTTTCTCTTTTTTTAATGGAGGTAAAAGTCTGGTTTTAAATAACGCATTCCTTACCTATGCTGTTTCCATAAGGTAAATATTCTAAACAGTATTTGTTTTTGTTTTAATATCATCGTTGATTATGTCCTTCTGAAATTCACTGAAACATGGGTCTCTGTCTCTACGAGTGCCTGCACTCCTGTCTGTTGAACATAAGCACACCAGAACTGTTGCATTTCATTTTTGAAGGAAAGGGAGGTGTTTGAATAGCAAGTGGTACATACAGGCTTCCTCTCCTCTATTTTTCAGATGTGTTTTGCAAAACACTCCAGCTTTCCAAGCAGGATGCCACGGGCAACTCTGTGTTTGCAGATGCTTGTGGAATTTAATTTTCTTAGATACTTGTTATCAATTTAGTTCACGTTCAAGTTGATTCAAGTGCAGTGCTCATAATTCCATTCAGTTAGTGGCTGTTCCCACCCCAGTTTCAGAGGCGAGCATGCAATCATCAAGGGCTCCTCTACACCAGGATTTTCTTTTAATTTACTTATCTCAGTCTAAAATTGCTTTCTGCCTTTTTGATCAGGGCAAAGAAAATCAGCATGCACTCCCCCATCTGCCTCCGGGGGAGTGGAATGTACATCCCAGCTGCCTTCTCCAGCTTTGCTGAATAATTATTAATATACACATAAGCACCAGAATTGTGCAGTTTACTGAAAAGGCCCTTTTAGGAGTTCAGCTCCATGAAGAATCATTTTACTCAGAGAGATTTATGTTAATTTCTTATTTGAGACACTTCACAGAAACTGCTGCCCTTCAAAAATCAGTCTTCAGGGACTTCCCTGGTGGTTCAGTGACTGACTCCACACTTCCAATGCAGGAGGCCCAGGTTCGATCCCTGGTCAGGGAATTAGATCCCACATGCCACAACTGAGAGTTCGAATGCTGTAACTAAAGATCCTGCATGCTGCAGTAAGACCTGAAGCAGCCAAATAAATAAATATTTTTTTAAAAAATCAGTCTTCATTGTGAGAAATTGGTAAGAACTTCGGAGTTAACCATAATGAGCTGAGATCATTGCCACAAATGTTTGTCTGTTTAAGAGTTTGCTTATAGGTATGGTCAACTCTGAATTGTGTGTATGTAGTCTAAGGTGCTTTTCTTCTTTTACATCCAGAAAGAAGGATGTAACTACCTTTGATCTCCTTTCTGGTACCTGGTACTGGTGGTGGTTTAGTCACTAAGCCGTGTCCAACTCTTTGCATCCTCATGGACTGTAGCCCGCCACAGCAGACTCCTCTGTCCATGGTATTTTCCAGGCAAGAACACTGGAGTGGGTTGCCATTTCTTCCTCCAGGGGATCTTTCCAACCCAGGGATCAAATCTGGGTCTCCTGCATTGGCAGGAGGATTCTTCACCGCTGAGCCAACCTGGGAGGCCTATTCCAAAAATTCTTCTCAGATCCTATGAGTCAAATAGCTATCAAATCCCTCCAGGCCCACTCTCTCAATCCATTCTCTTTTTTCACACTCTGTGCTGTGAGTGAAGGGGCCCAGGAATGAAAGGATACTAGATCAAAACTATTCTATTCCCTGATGGACTAGTAAAGATAGAAAAAATTACTTCAAAGCTCCCAAAGCTTCACATCCACTGACTACTTTTAGCCAGCTTTCTCCGTCAGAGCTGACTTCGGCTGGTGTAAGAGACCTCAACCAAGGCATCATGGAAAGAATTCATGGGAAAAGGGAACCTACATTGAGCAGGGGATGGAAGACAGGGTCTATTTTGCAAGTTCTGACTGAAATTTAGCATTTTCTTCATTTGGATGTTTACAAACACTGCAGTGGAAAGCACAGCAGCTGTGACAGTAGAAATAACATTTTCATATCACGCTATATTAGTTGAAGACATTTTTGTACTAATCAGTACTCCCAAATTAGACTCCTTAGGGGGACCTCTGCAAGATCCCTTATTGTTGAGTGCATTAATAAATAAGTGCATATATGATTGTGCCTGAGAACTTTTAAAGAATTTGATCAGTGAATTTCAATAAAATGGGTTGCTTTAAGAGGTTAAGAACATTATTCTGGAAAGGAGTCTGTAGGCTGGCTTGCATAAGAGGTTAAGAAGCTCTGGTTTGGTGTCGCTGCAGCCATTCACCAGTCTCTGTCCCCAGGAGGCATAGGAAGGTGGGTGGCAGGCATTGTAGCCCAGAGGATCCATGTGTGGACTCTGGAATGAGACTGACTGGATTTGGATCCTGGTCCCTACAGTTACTGGCTCTGTGATTACCTGGGGTAAGTCACTTAACCCCACTAGACCTCATTTTCTCAACTCCAGAATCTTAGTGATAGAAGTCCACACCTATAGAGTTCCCAGTGAGTGCATGCTTAGTCACTCAGTTGTGACCGGCTGTTTTGTGACCCCATGGACTGTAGCCCACTAGGCACCTCTGTCCATAGGATTCTCCAGGCAAGAATTCTGGAATGGGTAACTATTCCCTTCTCCAAGGGATTTTCCTGACCTGGAGATCAGGCTTGCTTCTCTTGTATTGGCAGGCGGGTTCTTTTACCATTGAACCTTTTGATCCAGGCATCTCTGCCAAAAATTCATTTTGGCCTACCTTTCCTTGACATAGAACTTATCTTGGCAATGTGGTCCAGAGTGTCATTTGGGAGATTTTAAACCTTTTCTGTAGATTTATTTAAGCTTCTTTTTTTTCTAATATAATTTCCTCATTGATTACAGTGATTGCATGCCATTTTTATGGAAAGGGGTCGATTGCATGCATCCATTCCATTGGTAATTCAGGGAATAGCAGCTAGTATATGAAGATGAAAGATCAAAATCACCTTCCATCTGGTTCATGTTCCAGCTGGACCAGGTGGGAGCCGGCTTCAGTTTGGCCCAGAGGAACTGCCCAGCACACGTCTGCTAGAACTGGAATCAAGACCAAATAACAGAGAGGCATGTTTTACAAGTCTAAGAGGAAACTTGTTGGTTGGTAACTCCTTCATGTTTCACGAGGTGGTGACCCTTCCTGTTACTGGGGTTTTCAGGTGGAGATCAAGATGGTCATTTATCAGGAAGGATGTAGATTCCTAAACTGTTTGATTACTAGATTGAGGGCATGAGGCATGCTCGCTCCCCGTGTTAGTCGGAGTTTTGCAGAGAAATAGAACCAATAAGATATGCATGTATATGATGTGTGTGTACCTTTGTGTGTAGCAAGAGAGAGACAGACAGATAAGACACAGAGAGACAGAGGAAGAATATTTAAGTAGCTGGCTCATGGGACTATGGATTCTAACAAGTCCAAAATCTACAGGACAGACTGACAGGCTGGAGGCCTAGGGAAGAGCTGTAGTTCAATTCTGGAATCATCTGCCTCTTCTTCAGAATTCCTTCTTGCTCAGGGGAGATCAGTCTTTTTTTCTAGTAAAGCCTCAACTGGTTGGATGAGGCCCACCCATATTATGGAGGGCTATCTGCTTTACTCATAGTCTACAGATTTAAAGGTTAGTCACATGTAAAAATATTTCGCAGCAACATCTAGACTGGTGTTTGATTCAACAATGGGTACACTAGCCTAGTAAAGTGTACACTAACCATCATACTCCCTCCCTCACTAAATGTCTTCAGACCCATCTATAGCTCAGCATATGTGATTAAAATTCAAGCCTCTGGGGGGGGAGGTGGGGAAATCAGGTATTTCTACTGTCTTAAGTATTTAAGAACTCCTGCATGGTTTGATGGCTAAAATTACGGTTGTGACATCTGTAAATGCCAGGAGCTAGGGATTAATCAGTTCACACATTCTGATAGTCTGTTTGAAGTGCAATGTGGCCTCATTACTTACTCCAAAAAGCTCATAAATAAGATGTTTACTTAGGTTGGTGATATAACGTTAGACAACAGGGTTGAAAATGAGATTCTGGGTTGCTGTAGGGATTTCTGAGACCAGCTGGGTAATTTGTTGCACTCCAGTCTTACCCCTAAAAAAGAAATTTGAAATCCCAGTTTTGAAATAGTTATTTTATTGTTATCTTAGAGGATTTCATCGGGTTGTAGTGTTAGCCGTTCTGACCTGTGTTTTAATGTTTTTGGTTCCTATTCACTATTTTTTGGCTTTCAGAGATTTCGTGTTCCTCTGTCGTTGTTTACTTACTCCTGGGTGAATTCTCTAGTCTGATAGATTTCCATTTTCATTGTAGTAAAGTGCTCTGTACTCAGAAACAGGCTGTTATAAAATCCTTGTTCCTCCTGAAGTTAGAAATCAAGTTTTCAAGCAGTAGAAAACCTTTTCCTTTCTTTTCCCCCCTCCCTTCCTAGATTTAGATTGTGCTTTATCTGTATTCTAAATTGGCATTAAAAGGATTCGCTTGCTAGAAGTTTGTTTGAATTTAGACTACTCTTCAGAAGTTCATTCTTTCTCTTTCAGTAACTCTTAGGAACATTAGAAGATTCTAATTAGCAGTAATTCTCTCAGTGCTACAGAATTGTTTATTGTGGATTATTTTCTTTCTTCTGAGTAGAATAACAGGCCTGAAAATTCACCACACGGTTCCTAGGCTTGTCCCGCTGAATTAAAACGTTTCATAGTTCACTCCTTAATGGTACCATTTAGCAAATGGCCCCAGAGTATTCAGTTGCTACTTTAGGATCCTAGAAGTGCAAGGTAGATGTGATAAATGGGCAGCTGGTTCTCAGAAAGCCTCATAAAGGCATATCTGTGGAGAACTTAGATTTTGGAAAGACTCGCTATCCATCCTTTCCTTTTGTACTGAGGAAGTTGAGGCTCTGGTTGCCCCCAGATGCATCAGGCTATGTGGCTTCCAAGGCAGAACAGGTCTTGCACACAGGTCTGCTGATGCTGTTGCCTAAACTCCACCTCTGTTCACCAGTGCCAAATAGAAATGCAGAGACAGAGTTTTGGGTGAAGTAGAAAAGAGTCAACCTTTTGAAGTACAAGAGTCAATCAAACCAGTCAATCTTAAGGGAGACGTACCCAGATATTCACTGCAAGGACTGATGCTGAAGCTGAAGCTCCAGTATTTTGGTCATCTGATGCAGATGACTCATTAGAAGAGTCCTTGATGCTGGGAAAGATTGAGAGCAGAAGGAGGAGAGGCGTCAGAGGATGAGATGGCTGGACGGCATCACCAATGCAGCGAACATGAACTTGGGCAAACCCTGGGAGATGGTGAGGGACAGAGAGGAGTGGCATGCTGCAGTCCATGGGGTCGCAAAGAGTGAACACAACTGGGCGACTGAACAGCAACAAGAAAAAGTAGCCTTTATTGCTTTGCCAGGCAAAGGGGGCTGCAGTGGGCTAATGCCCTTAAGATGATGTGACACCCTGGAAGAGGTAGTGAGGAGTTTTTTAGTGTTCAAGGAGCAGGGCATGATCAGCTGGTGGACAGTTCTTGGATTGGTTGGCATCAAGGTGAAGTTTCAAGCATCACCTTCTGGTTTCAACCAGTTTAGAGTCTGTGTTCTGTAGTCAGCAGTTTTCATCTGAAGGGAGTCTGCTTCCTATAAAAACAACCTAGGAATGTGTATCAGGCCTTTAGCTGTGTCTCAGGGAACTGGAAGTTTGGCAGTTCTGTTATGGGGCAGAATTATAGTCTCAAGTTGTTGTTACCAGTTCCTTAGCGCAATTCTATGTTTCTGCATCTTCACATTTCCCAATCATTAACTCTCCAGTTAGCATTGTTTATTTCAAAAGACAAGGACGCAGAGGCTTGTCCACAGTTTCAATGCCAGGACAGAGCTTGTGACCCTCCAAGATACTGCCCCATCCACAGTACCTGCCAGGACTTTGAATGCTGAGGTCACCTCTGAGGCTCACATATCACCCTGGATTGATGCTCTGATAAGATGTGTTCTGGTACTGGGTGGTAATGTAAGGAAACAAGACAGCTAGTGAAGGAGGTGATTCTGCTATTGGATTCTAAAATAGACTCCTTGTCCTCTAGACAGTCTCACCCGTCAGCCCTAATGCAAAATCTTTAACCCAACATACTATCCCTTCTTTGAAATGAAAAAGTAGAAAAGCTTCCCAAAGGGCTGTCTATATTTTAAAATAGTTTTACCTACCAACTGTATTTATTGTGTGATTAGTCATTGCCTCCTCATTGTTCATTCATCAAAGCCATCCATAATTGTATATTACAACTGTTGGCCAACGTGATATCCAAGCCTGCCATTCTGAGTGATATAACCTGGCCAGACACAGATCCTTAATGTTGTAACCCGTAGGCTGCTATGTCTGTCAGGCTGTTGAAACTATGGGAAAGAGCTTGAGGGTTGTCATGCTGCCTTGAGGAACCTGTCAGGTCCAGAACCACTTTTTGATCACCACTGGCCTTGTCCTTTCACACATCATTTAGGCTATTGTTCTTGGTTAGGTGTTTCCCATCTTAGGACCACCTGTAATATTCATTTTCACAAGCTCTTACTTCAAAAAAAAAGGAAAAAAAGATGTTACTGGTGACATGTAGTGTGACTAGATTCAGATTTATGCTGAGAATGTGTTTTTTTACCCAGCTTCTCTCCCATAAGGCAACTTCCCTCCTGTAAGACAGCTCTCTGGTGGATGCTAGCTTGATTCTTATTTATTTATTTAGCTGTGTCTGGTCTTAGTTGTGGCATGTGGGATATTTTAGTTGCAGCTTGCAAACTCTTAGATGCAGCGTGTGGAATCTAGTTCCCTCACCAGGGTTCAAACCTGGGTCCCCTGCATCTGGAGCGGAGTCTTAGCCATTGCAACCACCAGCGAAATCCCAGGCTTGATCCTTTTGTTAAGCATGATTATTAGTTCCTAGCTCAGGCATTTCTGTGAAGCACTTCTAAAGATGATGTTGTTACTCACTATTCTCAAAAAGGGCCATGGAGAACATCAAAATATTTTGCACACAAGATAATTTAGTTAGGCATTTATGAATGATCTGCCAAAAGAAATATCTAGTGGTAGGCCTTTCTGAATCTGGCTCTTTCTTAGGTGCTGAAAACACAGTCCCCACCCAAAGGTAGCTCAGCCAGTGGAGGTGTCAAACAAGTAAACACTTTGATACATTACAGTGCAAAAAAGGGGCTTGGGGAACAACAGAGCAGGACTGAACACTCCACCTTGGAGGAAGGTCAGGGAAGTTTCCTCTGTTAAAGGAGGTGCCTGCATTGAGTCTCAAAGGTAATGAGGAATTATTTTAGCAGGGAAGAGGGATGGAGAAGGGGAAAGGGAGTTCTAAAAGATGCAACCAATGGGGAAATAGAGTTGAGACAGAAATATGCAGATGAGCCTGGAGTGTCTTCTTATGCTAAGGACATGAGCTGAGGATGTACTTAAAATAATGGAAGTTTAGCTTAGGGGTTTTGTGTTTCAGTGGATCTGGTAGTAATGTAGAGAATGGAAAATAGAGTATTAGGTCAGCCATAGGTAGACCAGAAAGCTGTTTGCTCACCTAAGTAGGGAAAAGTGAGGCCTGAACTAATGTGGTCACAGATGATGGACAGAAAGGAACACGTGGGAGAGATATTAAAGAAATACAGTTGGTAAAACTTGGTGACCAGTTCTTTGAATGAAGAGAAAGAAATTTAGTCTGTTCATTTCTTATTTCATTTAACAGATTTATTTGGAGCCCTTCATGTTTTAGCAGTAAGTAGCAGGAAGGGCTTCCCAAGTGGCACTAGTGGTAAAGAACCCGCCTGCTAATGCCTGAGATGCGGTTTGATCCCCGGGTCAGGAAGATGCCCTGGAGGGCATGGTAACTCACTCCAGTATTCTTGCCTAGAGAATCCCATGGACAGAGGAGCCTGGCGGGCTATGAACCATAGGGTCAAAGAGTCAGACATAACTGAAGCAACTTAGCATGCATGTGCACATTTATTAAAAAAAAAAAAAAAGCTAATGTTCCCACACTCAGAGATTGCATTCTAAGGGGGAGAGACAAATGATAAAAGAATAAGCTAATGCAAAAGCAAGATACTTGCAGAGTGAAAGCAAGCAGGCTGACGAGTAAGCATCATCAGGTAGCAGGTGGGAAGGAGAAAATGCCTGCAGGTGCCCACGGGAAAGTCCTACAACTACTGTAATAATAACCTCCAGTTGTTAGTGGCTTACTACATTAAAGGTAGGCTTCTTACTCCCATCACTGTCTGATGTGAATTCAGTGGGTCTACTTGGTCTTTCTCCTCCATGTTCCTTAGAGATCCATGCTTCTTCCATCTTGAACTGAAGACCTTTGGCATATGATCTCCACAGAAGGGAAGGAGGAATATTTTTCCAAACCTGGAAATGACGTACATCACTGTCACATAATTCCACTGGCCAGAATCCAGTATCATGCTCCCAGCCTAAATGCAAAGGAGACTGCAAAAGTGTGCAATGTAATCTTGCTTGTCCAGAAAGAGAAAATGAGATTTGAGAGCAGATACTCAACTATCCATCTAGTTTAGCTATCTGTCTGTCTATCCATTCATCCATCCATCATCTGTCTACGCGTGCACAGACACAGCAGATTTAAATGACAAAAGCAAAACTGTAGCATGTTTCAGAGTTGTTCCTAACAAATGCTTTTCTAGTCTTGTGCACATTTTGTTGCAGAAGTTTTGTTTGCAAACCAAAGCAGCATTGTGACTTATTTGAAGATGACTGTGATTGTATTCTGTTAAAACTAATGATTCCTCTGAAACCTGTTTCAGTATAAGTACATCATGCTCAGCACAGTGCAAAAACATATAGGTGTTCAATAATTGTATTGATAGGTGGATCCGTAGATGGGTGGATGATGAGTGGACTGAACAAATCATTTTTGTTGTTTTGGAAGAGTTAATTTACTACCTCTGCCATGAGTGTTGTTAATATAGAGTTCTCTCAAGTGGCTGTTTTTAATCAGTTTCCCATCACTTGCAACAAGAATTCAGTGGACATAGGTCTTTAACACTTTATTTTACTTGGCTCTTTAGAGTAGATTGAATACTGTTCCCCTAAAATTCATGTCCACTTGGAATTGCAGAGTGTGATGTTATTTGGAAATTTGATCTCTGCAGTTGTAGTTAATTAAGGATCTTGAGATGAAATCATTCTGGATTTAATGTAGACCCTATATTCAATGTGGAGAAGGAAACGGCAACCCACTCCAGTACTCTTGCCTGGAAAATTCCATGGACGGAGGAGCCTGGTAGGCTACCGTCCATGGGGTTGCAAAGAGTTGGACACGACTGAGCAACTTCACTTCACTATATTCAATGACTAGCATCTTCACAGGAAGAGGATAGAGAAGAAGGTCAAGTGACAAAGGAGGCAGAGGTTGAAGTCTTGCAGCTTCAAGCCAAGGATTTCTGGGAACAGTAGAAGCCAGGAGGGGCATGAACAGATTCCAGTGTTGCCGATGTCGGTCCCTCAAGAAACCAAGCACCACACCCGGTGAGCTGGAGAAGTCAGGTTTATTATGCCGGCAGGTCCAGAGGAGTTAACACTTCAAAAGAAAAAACACTTCCAGCTCTGAGCCCAGACAAAGGAGTTACAGAGTTTTATAGACAGTGCATGACATCAGACTTCAGTGGGCAGTGCTGACTGTTCATAGGCTGGTTCAAACTTGGGGTCTCCTGAACTTGGGAACAGCTGTTAGGACACAACAGGGGTAGGACAGCGGTGCCTAACCTTTACACAGACAAACATGATTAAGCAGGATTACAGGGGCTGGGTAATTGACAAGGAGTGAGGTAAGTTTCAGCTCCTAGCATTGTAGCAAGTTTCTGTCTTCCCCAAACTGTGTAACTTACATGACTTTGCAAGGAGCTAGCTGAGTTGCAGAAGCAGAAGTAGCATGAGGTTATTTCTGGCTGGGTGCAAGTTTTAAAATGTTCCTCTCAATACCTGCTCTTGATGCTCCTCAAATCTTATAAGGCATCAACGTTTTGATCTTGGTTCAGGGACTGATAACTTTAGGGCTAGGAGGTGTGTGGTCACCCTCCTGTCTGCAACAGCCTCAGCAAGGCTGGAAGTTGTCCTCATGAATAATGGCAAAAGGCAAGGTAAGAGGCGGCAGGTCCCAAGGAGGAGTGGGTCTATTCCTACTAGAGCTTTGAATCTTTCTAGATAAGAAAACCATCCCCCAGATGGCTCTCTGGGATTCCATCCCTTCCAAGTCTGGATTGGGACATGAACTATGTTAGTCATCTTTCTGGTTATTTCTTCTAAAACCTTTCCCTTATTATCTATCTGTAGGCAACAAATAATAAGATTGAACTTTCCACAGATGCACTTTTCTGCAGCCAGTAAAGTAATCTAGGGCTAGGTGATTTTGATCAATAGCATTACGCATCCTGGTTTGTTGTTCTGCCAATAAATCAAGAACCTTGGCCATTTCATTAATAATAATTTCAGTCACCACCTGGAGCCAGATAATTCTGTTAAGCATGTAAATTGGGGTTTGGTAGCCCTAGGACCCATCTTCTGCCCACGTGGCTGGCATGTGGTTATTGGATTATGCATTCAGGAGGCCATTCATCATCTTTCCAGTCTCTAGTCTGTAGGGATCTGTACTTTTTGGTGGGGCCTCTGTCTTTATAACCTGGGACTCCCAACGATTCACCTTTGGCTAGGGGGAGTGGGAGAAAGGAGGGACGGATAGTCCGCAACGTGCATGCCCCCGATCAGTTGGCTGGCAAAATTGAATTATGCGATAGTCCCGCAAGTCCAGTATAATCCTTCTGGAGCTAACCAATGGCCTGCAGTGGACAAGTCGTCCTGTTGGGTCTTTAAATTGGGGAAGCTTGCTAGAGAGTGAGGATTAGGTTCTGTATAGTTTGGGCTTCCCCACCAACCAGAAGTATGAGTATTATAATGCTTTTGGCCAAGACAAGTGAGGTTTCCTATTGGAACACTGAGTGATGGGCCCCACCATGCCAGGCAGTTTTTGCTGATTATGGAAGTCTTGTAGGCACCAAATTCTGACCCTGGTCTGCTTGAATTCCCCTGAGTTGTAAGAGGGTCTCTGGGGATCTAATTCTTTAGCTTCCCAGGGCCATTGGTCTCCCATATTAGTTCCCCCACACACAGAGCAAGAAGTAACCATGAAAGTCTGGGCTGTGGTCTCTGCTAGGGCTAGGAACAGATTTTTAGTCTTGGCTGAAATTGGAGGGGGGCCGCTTTCCATCTCTTCATGAAAGGAATGGAAGAGCCTGTGTGTGCAAACCCAGAGTGGAACAGAAACGCTCTGGAATATCAACACAGTTCCTGGGTCAATACCTCTCCCATTAATATAGATGCCGATTTGGTGACCCTTTTTCCATCTTGGGTTTCTGGGGTTGAAAATAGTGAGTGACTGGGTTACATGTTTCTAACTTACATTTGGGATCAACAGTTCCCTTTTGGAGGAGTGCTGTTTTGTCCTTATTCTCCCAGGTCGCCTCTGTATTTTCCCAGGCTGCACATCTGACACAGGCCCAGGTCCAGCAGTGGTTCCAGGTGCCTTCATAACACCCAGTGTTATGGGATGCCAGGTTATACACATACCTGTCATCGAGTGAATATTCTCATCCCTGTGATAAGCCCCTGCCATTGAGAATGCTGGAGGTTTTGTCAGCAGCAGCGCACCCATCAAAGTGCACCAACACCGGGTGGTGTAAATTTGTAATTTGTGTCCCATTAATCAGGAGCCTTCCTTCTAGGTGGCAAACTTCTAACCAGTTTTCATTAGGGGGGGAACTGGGGTCAAAACAAATATATTGGCCTTCTTGTTGACAGTTAGAATAGGTTGTTTTGTTATGTACACAAGTTCCTTGACCTCTTCTTGGCAGGAGAAGTGAGTATGGTAAAACA
Source organism: Odocoileus virginianus (assembly GCF_023699985.2). NCBI lineage: Eukaryota > Metazoa > Chordata > Mammalia > Artiodactyla > Cervidae > Odocoileus > Odocoileus virginianus. The sequence continues at coordinate 82,301,887 of NC_069680.1, read as the reverse complement.
AGGTCCAAGTGAGCCCCTGACTTGATCTAGTCCTGTGAATGCATGAAATACATGTGGGGTCTGTTTTACTTTCTAGTACACTACAGCTTAGCAGGATATAAACAGCTATTACACAAAACATTTGACTCCCCTTAACAGTCCCACTACCTTTAGGTAGACTGTAGTCAAGGTGACCCTTTGTATCTGACCCACAGAAAGCATCAAGGCCAGTGGAATAACCAGTCCCTACTTGGCAGGGTGTCATCGTAACCCTGACTCTCAGATGTCCCTAGTCGAAGAAGGGAAGGTGGGGAAGGGGGTGGGGGTTGATTGTCTAATCCAGGAGTGATTACAAGAGGTACCTAATAAGGATAATACTCCCCACTATGATGAGATAGCAGATAGCTAATACGAGCTTTTGACCCAAATTCCAGTCCTGGGGTGCAGCTGAAGCTAGTTCTATAGCAAAGAGCAGTAATGCTGATCAGGGAAGGGGCCAGGGGTGACCATGGAAGCCCATTTATATCCCAATAACCGGATTCTCAAGCTTCCACTGTGCATTGACCAGCCAACTGCCAGGATGTGGCTGGAGCAGGGCCGAAGAATCCTCAAGCTTCTGCCGTGCCTTGACTAAGTCAGCTCCTGCAGTGACCAGAGCAGGGCTATTGCTTTTGGATCCGGACTTTGAGTGGGTTCTCGGCGTCTCGAACTGCTTTCCAGATGTCCTTGTCACGGAAGCCGCTGCTGTCTTGCCTCTGGTGTGGTGGATCCAGGGGGTGATGCCTGTAACTAACAGCAGTAGAGGTTGTCAGGACAACCATGTGGGGTCCTGTCCAAACTGGCTGAAGTGGCTCCTTTTTCCAGTCGTTAACCCGTGCCTTGTCTCCTGGCTGATAGGGATGAACCCAATTGCCCAAAGGAATGGGTGCCGTTTCTAAGGTTTCTCAGGTGATATGGCGGAAGACTTCTCCCAGGGCCTGGAGGTATTAGGACGTTTCAAGGTCAGCTAGTTGTTGGGGGTCTCCCTTGAGCTTTCCTATCACTGGGGGTGGTCTCCTGTAAAAGATCTCAAAGGGAGAATAGTCTGAGGACCTTGGGGTGCGTCGGACTCAGAGTAACGCTGGGGTAGCATGTAACTGGGTCTGCTGACAAAGCTTAGCTAATGTAGTCTTGTGGGTCCATTTAATGCACTCAACTTTCCCAGAGCTTTGTGGCCTATAAGCAGTATGGAGCTTTCACTTGACTCCTGGTGTCTTGGACAAAGTCTGGATTATCTCAGTCCCAAAGGCTGGCCTGTCATCGGACCCTATGGAGAGAGGCAGGCCATATCTCGGGATCATGTCTCTTAGCAGAGCCTTGGTCACCTCTCATGCTCATTTAGTGCACGTGGGAAGGCCTCAGCCCATCCCGAGTAGGGGCAGACTGCCACAGGTGAATTCTTACAGCCCCTGTAGGGCCTGACTTCAGTAAAGTCCACTTCTAAATCTTCAAAAGATTTAGGGTGCAACTGTCTGCACCCCTGGGCTGGGTCTTGGTCCTTGGCTGGCGTTGCTTCATGCACAAGTCACACATCTAGCACTGATCTGGGCACACAGGGTTGGAAGCTTAGGAGCAAAATAGTAACGGCTCAGTAAACTTTGCAGCTCAGTTTTCCCTAAGTGAGTTGTGTCATGGCACTGTTTCACCAGCTGGATTGCTATATTGCTGAGGACAAAGAGTCTTTGGTCTAGAAGCTTCCACCAGCCCTCTTTTCCTTTTGTTCCTCCCTCATCCAAAGCCCATTGATCTTCTTCTTTGGTATATCTCAGGGATGGAGACAATTCTGGTGCCAAGAGGACCTTAGAGATTGGCTCAGGGCCTACTGTGGGACTCAGTTGGGCTGCCAACTCCTTGGCTGCCTGGTCGGCCAACCACTTCCCTTTGTTGACTGGATCAGTTCCTCTTTGATGGCCTTTGTACCTGATGACTGCCACTCGGGAAGGCTTCCAGACTGCCCCTAACAGTTGAAGGATTTCTTTGTTTTTGATCTCCGTTCCCCCTGCTGTCAGTAGCCCCCTTTCGTTATTAATGGCTCCGTGAACATGTCAAGTAGCAAGGGCGCACCTTGAATCAGTGTAGATGTTAACTCACTTTCCTTCCGCGTGCCTTAGCACCTGGATGAGTGCCCACAGCTCAGCCCATTGTGCTGACCACTCTTGTGGCAAGGCCTCAGCCTTTACCATCTCATCTGTTGTCATTACTGCATAGCCTGCCTTGCCTTGTCCATCCTGGATGAAACCGCTTCCGTCAGTAAATAGTTCCAGTTCCGGGTTCTGGAGGGGAGTGTCCATCAGGTCTGGCCTGCTCAAATAAATTTCATCTGTAATCTCCTTGCAGTTATGACTGGGGGTTCCCATCTCTGTAGGTAAGTAGGTGGTGGGATTCAGCGTCTGTACAGTCTCTAGGCAGACCCATGGGTTTTCGCAAAGCAGTCCCTGATAGTGAGTCATCCAGGTATTGGTCAGCCACATGTGCCTCTGGATGTTCATCAGCCCAGTAACAGCATGGGAACTTTTACATATGTATTTTGTCCCAGCACAAGCTCACCTGCTTCTCTGACCAGGGCCCCAGTGGCAGCCATCCCGCGGCCACCGGATCCAGTTGGATAGTATGTGGCCAGGCCCTGCCATGGCCCAACTGTCTGAGGACCCCCAGTGCAGTGTGATTTTTCTCATGCTCGAAGAGGTTCAAGTCCCACGTCACATCTAGCAGCCCTAATGCTGGAGCCCTGGTCAAGAGTCTCTTTATCTACTTGAAGGCTTTTTCTTGTTCAGGCCCCCACTCTAGGGGGTCCTTGCCAGACCCTATTGTGGTGTTGAACAGTGGTTTGGCAATTTCAGAAAAGCCCACTATCCAGATCTGGCAGATTCTGGCAGCCCCGAGGAACTCACAGACTTCTTTCTTGGTGTTTGACGGAGGTATTGAAGAGATGGTTTGCTTCCTCTCATGTCCGAACACCCAATCCCGTTTTGAAATGACAAACCCAAGGTACTTGACCTCCTGTCTGCAGATCTGAGCCTTTTCCCATGACACCTTGTACCCCGTGGTGGAGAGTAGAGCCAATAACACTTTAGTACCTTTCCAGCAGCCCCTTGGGTGGGACTGGCCAGCAACAGGTCATCTACATCCTGGAATAAGGTGCAGTTCAAAGTTTCTCTTGGGAAAGCGGCAAGATCCACAGCCAGGGCTTAACCAAACAGGGTAGGTGAGTTCTTGAAGCCTTGTGGCTGTCGGGTCCAAGTCAGCTGTGTCCTCCCAGTGTGTGGGTCTTCCCACTCAAAGGCAAACAAGGGCTGGCTGGCCAGTAGCTGGAGACAGCAGAAGGTGTCCTTGAGATCAAGGCAGGTGAGCCAGCTTGCTTGGACAGGTAAGAGGCTCAGGAGGGTGTAAGGGTTTGGGACCACTGGATGAATAGTGATCACTACGTTGTTGAGAGTGTGGAAGTCCTGGACTGGGTGATAATCATTTCCTCCCATCTTGACTGGTAAGAGCAGAGTATTCCAGGGAGACTGACAATCAGAATTTCAGCATCACATCAGTGTTGGATGTGGTCCCGAGTTCCCAGGTGTGTCTCCTGTGGTGCTGGGTTAGGGTTAGGGATATTGCCTCTGTCTGACAGGAGTCGCCCCTGGCCTCAGATCGACCACCATGGGCTCATGGGTTTTGGACCCTTTCTCTGCCAGAACAGCAGAAAACTCTTTTAGCAGGCTGGTTGGATTTGTTTGTTCTCTCTTGGAAGAATAGAGGCGCCATTCATCTTTGGGCATGGTCACAGCCATCATCAGAGCCGATTCCCCAGGGTGAGGCTCGTGGGCTCCGTGGGGGCAAAGGTGATCTGCACCCCAAGCTTTGTCAGCAAGTCTCTTCTCAGCAATGGAATGGGGCACTCCGGCAAGTACAGGAATTCATGAGTCACTAGATGGCCCCCTGGCTGGCATGAACGGGCCTTGCAAAATGAGCAGGCCGTCCTGTTCCCTGTGGCCCCGATAGTCGTTACTGTTCGGCCTGTGAGGGGAGCCACAGCTGTGGTCACCACAGAGTGGTCAGCTCCAGTGTCTACCATCAAAGTTATTGATTGGCCTCCTACTTTCATTGTGCCCGTAGGCTCCCTGTGGGTCCAGAATCAGGGGCCCTGGTCCTCCTTAGTCTGAGTCTGCTCCGGCCAGGCCAATAAGATCTTGGACGATTGACTCAGGCTGGTACCTTTCTCTGATGGGCTGATCAGACTTCTTTGGCCCTTCAGACGTCCCTCTGCGATGAGGGCCTTCATCCTTCCAGTGTCCCGGTCCCTTTGCAATAGGCGCACTGGTCGCGACATAGTGTTGGTCTCTTCTTGACTTCCCCTTTTCGAGGGGGAACAGTCTTGTTTCACAGGACTTGGGTTCCTCAGTAGGGCAGCCCACAGCGACACCTGCTTCATTCGCTTGTCACCCATCTTTGGGGCTTCTTGGTCATGGTTCACAAACACCTTGTTTGCAACCTCCAGCAGCTGAGTGGCGTTCATTCCCTTGGAGCTACCGGCGGATGTCAGCATCAGACCAAGCCATGAACGCTGTGTTGACCATGCGTTGGTTCTCTCGTGCTTCAGGGTTGAAAGGGGTTTACCCCCAGAACGCTTTAGTCTCTTATAGAACTCCACGGGCGATTCATCTGGCTTCTGGTGCACCTTTGTCTTGGACATATTGGTTGGTTTTCTGGCTCCTGCTCTCAGTCAGTCTGTGCAACAGGGCTTGCCGGTACTTGTTGAGGGAGTTCTGCCCATCCAGGGCGTTGGAGTCCCCGTTGGGCCGAATGGCCGGTGCAACCCACAGGGCGTTGGCTGCAGGATCTACTGTACCAGCTGGTGCCTGCCCTCGGAGCCGTCTCTGAGCCTCTGACAGGCTCCGGCAGCATTCCTCAGTGTTGAAGAGCGTCAGGACGAGGTGGCGGCAGTCATCGCAGGCAGTGAGGAGTAGACTCAGGAAGGTCAGTCATTGCCTGCGGTTTTTCCAAGTAGGATGTGGTGTCATGCCTCCAGTTCAGGAGGTCGCTAGTGGTAAAGGGTTGGGAATAAAGGATCAGGCGTCCTGCCTGGACAGAGCCATCCTCATTTATCTGAGGACGGCCTCGGGTCTCTTGTAAGGGCATCTGCAGGGCTGCGGGCTGTTGGGCTGGTTGGTTGACTGAGCGAAGCTGCAGCAGGCTCAGAGGGCGCTCTGGACTTGGAGGCGGTGGAGACACAGATCGTGGGGGGCTGTCCGGTAAAGGGTGAAGAGGCTGAACGGGAACCTGCAGAGCAGTTGGAATGTAGGGCAGAGGCACAGGGTGGGGGAGGGCGGGGGGCCTCTTTTCAGGGTCCCCTTGGTGGATAACCTTTGCTGGCTTTTCTTTGCCTTTTCTCAGAACTGGTTGGGCCACAAAGATCCTACACTTGTCCTGCCTGTTTCACAGAACCGAACCCAAAGGGGGTTCGCCAATCGGTGATTTGCAACCAGGAGTCTGTGTGTGGACACTGGTCTTGGCGCCTGGGGGTCCCTGTCCCCCCTTGGTATACAGCTCTAACTGCAAGAAGGTCTTCAGCAGGCCGTCCCACCCCGAAGGTGGGCCATTCACACAGGGTACGGATCTTTCCTGAGGTCATCTTAACCCCATAGTCTCCAGAAACCCTTCTTTTTTTTCAGCATACAATCTAAAACCACTGCTTTAGAAGAACTCTGCCTCCACCCCATGTTGACAAATACAGTCTACCACTCTGACCAGGAACGAGAGGATTGCCCACGGGAAGGGCCTGTCTTAGGGCCTTATATCCTAGGTAGCAGTGACATCACCACTCCTGGAAGGCCCAGGATTCCCAGGCAGCATGATTACATGTCTCAGGGAGACGGGACTGCAAGGAGGAAATCCCTTGTAATGGGACTCTCAGAGGAGTAACTTCAGGTGGGTGCTCCCTTATTTGAGGAGACCATTTAGGTGCCCACCTGTTCATGTCTCTGTGGGGAACTTAGACATCTCTTAGGTTTGGGGGGTCAGTATAAACCCCTGACCTGAATCTGACTCGCAGGGAGTGAAAGAAAGTTACATGGCTCAAAATAGCCTGGAGTTAAAACTCCCCACCATCCTATGCAAAACAGAACTTTCACCCGAAGGGAAAAAAAAAAGGACATTAAGGTTGATTACACCCAGCTCCCAGCCAATCCAGCCTCTGGCCGATCTCCAGAATTCCTTATTCCAGCCATTTAAGACATAACTGCTCTGAACAACCTTGGAGAACACCAGGCCCCCTTAAGACAGTAGCTTTCCACATATATGCCTATATATACTTACTCTTTTCTTGGCTTAGCGCAGCAGCTCAACTAATCTGACTGCTGCCCCCTCTCGCCTCATTAAAGTGATCTGTTCCTGTTAAGTGCCGGTCTTGTTCTTTTTCTGAACCTCTCCTTTTCTAACTCCCTTACCCTACAGGGAGGGACTGAGTCCCCCAGAGACAGACACCACCTTGAGCCGTAAGAGGTCGTCATGTAACCGCAGGTTAGGGCCCTCTCAGGCTCCATAGCCATGAAGGCCATGAAGCCACACAATCACCCTGGATTGAGGGCGAACTCTTCAGACCAGGATGGACCAGAGTTTATCACAGTGCCTCTCCCCGGGAAGGTCCTAACTGGTGGTCTTCTTACTGAAGACCATAGGAGATCAGACCTGACCAGGTTCTATGCCCCGAGGCCTTACCTTACCCTGTGACCATTCCTGGTGACTTGGTTCGTCCCTCCAATGAGTCAGTCAGGGCTTGGCCATCCGCAGAGTCGGAATAACAGTCCAAAAGAAAACCCGGAAAACTGTCAGGTGGCGCGCCTCCTTGTTCATCTCAGTTTCCTCTGCGCCGGCCTGGCCAGGCCACCGGTCAGGCAGCTCAAGGGGCCAGCATGGCTGGAATCTTGCAGGGGCCTCCAGAAATGTTGCCGAAGTTGGTTTGTGGAGGAATCAAGCTCCACGCTTGAAGAGTTGGAGAACTCAGGTTCTCTGGGCATGGGCCCAGAGGAGCTAACACTTCCCACGCTGAGCCTCCAACAAAGGAGTTAGAGTTTTATAGACAGTGCATGACCCCAGACTTTAGTGGCAGTGCTGACTGTGAATAGGCTGGTTCAAACTAGGGGTCTTGCAATGCAGGACACTGCAAGGGGGATGCCTGACCTCTACACTAGCTAACTTGGTTAAGCAGGATTATAGGGGCTGGGTAATTGACAAGGGTGAGTGAGGTAAGTTTCAGGGCCTAGCATTGTTGTAAGTTTCTGTTTTCCTGAAACTGTGTAACTTAGAACTATATAACTTACATGACTTTGCAAAGAGCTAGCTGAGTTGCAGAAGCAGAATAAACATGAGGTTATTTCTAGTTGGGTGCAAGTTTTTAAATTTTTCTGTTCACCAGGATGAACCAGCCTTGCCTACCACCTGATTTTGGACTTTTCACCTCTTTCACAGAATAAATACAAGGTACATTACTGTTGTTTTAAGCTATCTAATTTGTGATAAATTGCCTTGAGAGTCCTTGGAAACTGGTACACCCCTTAATCACCCACTGGAATATTTCTTTTTTCTCAAAAAGTATTTACTTGTAATTTCATATGTGGAAATACTTTTATTTTTTTCATCTAACCTGGCCACAGCATAGGCATGATTCTTTCAATTTTGGCCAGAAAAACATTTGCACCTATCTTTTTAGGGGGACTTTTCTGAAACTGTCTTCCATTAGGTTATATTAATATCATACCCTGTAAGTCATTCTTTAGATGCTCCATATTAAGGAGAAAGAGAAACCTCCTAGACCCTTGATCACTGCTTCTCATGATTCAGAGGAAAGGGTCCTGGTCAGCGCCCTCTGAGCTCAAGCCATCATCTTTATGGATATGTGTGTCCACCTTGACGTTTTGATCCAGTCTGAGAATATAGAGCCAGGCCAGCTGCCTGGTAAGTCCCCCTGTCTCATCTCTGGAGTTTAGAGACTCTGCTTCTATCCAGCAAACATTTGTCACTGAGAGTCCAAAGAAATGGGGTGTAATAAAGGGCATAGGTTCATTTGGACCCCAGTGTGAATCATTATCAAGTCATTTATATCAAAATTAACGTTTGATTCACCATGATTGTAAGAGAACGCTGAGAGATGGTGTCATAGTTACTAACACACCTTGATGACATGTATAGATTTTGTATTATTCCATGACTTTATTACATCTCTAAAGGGAGTCTCATGTAGTTACAAGATAAAAAAGGAATCTGTGATCATAGTCTTTAAGGTGTAAAAGATTGGTAGTTGGCTTAAATCTCAACATTCAGAAAACTAAGATCATGGCATCTGGTCCCATCACTTCATGGCAGATAGGTGGGGAAACAGTGGAAACAGTGGCTAACTTTATTTTTCTGGGCTCCAAAATCAGTGTAGATGGTGATTGCAGCCATGAAATTAGTAGACACTTACTCCTTGGAAGGAAAGTTATGACCAACCTAGACAGCATATTAAAAAGCAGAGACATTACTTTGTCAACAAAGTCCGTCTAGTCAAGGCTATGGTTTTTCCAGTGTTCTTGTATGGATGTGAGAGTTGGACTATAAAGGAAGCTGAGCGCCGAAGAATTGATGCTTTTGAACTGTGGTGTTGGAGAAGACTCTTGAGATTCTGTTGGACTGCAAGGAGATCCAGCCAGTCCATCCTAAAGGAGATCGGTCCTGGGTGTTCACTGGAAGGACTGATGCTGAAGCTGAAACTCCAGTTTCAGCTGGCCACCTCATGTGAAGAGTTGACTCATTGGAACAGACCCTGATGCTGGGAAAGATTGGGGGCAGGAGGAAAAGGGGATGACAGAGGGTGAGATGGTTGGATGGCACCACCGACTCAATGGACATGGGTTTGGGTGGACTCCAGGAGTTGGTGGTGGACAGGGAGGCCTGGTGTGCTGTGGTTCATGGGGTCGAAAAGAATCGGACACGACTGAGCGACAGAACTGAACTGAACTACTGATGTAAAATGAATCAATCGAATAAAAAGACACTGTGTGACAGCCATAATCATTTTTGAGAAAAATGAGAAAAAAATAATTATGTGTCTTTTTTGATACAGTGCTAATTTTAAAATAATCCTATATTGTATGAGCAACATAACCACATTACAGAATATGGAAATGAAAGAAAACATATCCATAATCCCAATATTCTAATACAATTGTATTTTAACTTGCCTATATTTCCTTCCAGGTTTTATTCTCTATATGTTTTGTATAGTTAATGTAATTTTTTCCTTCTTTGTTATTTACTTTTTGGAGTCGATTCTATTTTTATGAAAGTGCAGTGGGTGTACATAGTAACTAATAGATGAAATTTCCTTACAAAAGAGCTGCTATGAAAGAGCAGTCATTTTACACCTTCCTTCACCCACCTCTAGCCCGATTGGAAACTTCGTAACTATTTTGGTTACTATTATATCTAGTAATTACTTCCATCAGTCCAAATAATATGCATACAACTGTATTTATTTTTATTCTTAAGTATTCTAAATACACCAAAAGGTATAATACAAAAGACAGCATAACCACCCTCCAGCTCTATTGAATACTGTCTTACTGTACCTTGCTTCAGTTTTTTAAGAAAAAAATTGTTGCAAATTTGCCTCCCCACAGTCCCCACCCTCAGATCCCATCACTTTGTCTCTTCCCTCCAGGGGGTAACTGGGACCTTGCACTTAATATTCATCTTTCCCATGTGTGCTTTTTACATCAGCAATTCTCAAACATGTTGGTCTCAGAATCCCTTTGCATCCTTGAAATTTATTGAGGGCCCCCAAATATTTTTATGTGGAATGTTGCTATGCAGATTTATAGTGTTTGAAACAAAGACTCAGAGATTTTATATTTATTAGTTTAGTTAAGACAGTAATAAACTTATTACACATGAACATAAGTAACATTTCTATGAAAAATAGCTACTTTTCCAAAGTAAAGAAACAGTGAAGTGTTTTACATTTTGCAAGTTTCTTTATGTCTGGCTTAATAAAAGGCCACTGGATCTCATATTTGCCTCTACATTCAGTTATTGTGATGTCACATTCATGTGCTTCATGTCATATACCTTCATGATGGAATAAGAGTGAAAAGAATGTTATGTGATTATGAAAATAGTCTTGACGTCACAGAACTCCTTTCTGAAGGTCTCAGAGGCCCTTTGAGAACTATATAAAATTATCTTGTTGATTTTCAAACTTTGTGTAATTTGTGCTGTGCTGTACATGTCATTGTGAAATTTGCCCTGTTCTTCTTTCTGCATGGTATTTTAATATTTATGAACTTGCAACACAAGCTTAAATGAGTTTAACAGTTTTATCACACACGCATAAATCTATGAATATCAGGCACTTTTCCTAGTGTCCTGGAGTCTCCGGCAGAGGTGTGGGTCGGCGGTGGCCTGCTGCAGGGTCGGGGGCATTGAGTGCAGCAGAGACTGCGTGGGGCCTTTTGAAGAAGGTCACCATTATCTTTATTGCCTCCACCATAGTGTGGCCTCAGGTCAAACATCGGGGAGGGAACACAGCCCCACCCATCAACAGAAAATTGGATTAAAGATTTACTGAGCACGGCCCTGCCCATCAGAGCAAGATCAGGACAGTCTCTCCCATCAGGACACTTCCATAAGCCTCTTCTCCTTATCCCTCAGAGGGCAGACAGAATGAAAACCACAATCACAGAAAACTAATCAAACTGATCACATGGACCACAGCCTTGTCTAACTCAATGAAACTATGAGCCATGCCATGTAGGGCCACCCAAGATGGATGGTCATGGTGGAGGGTTCTGACAAAATGTGGTCCACTGGAGAAGGGAATGGCAAAACACTTTAGTATTCTTGCCTTGAGAACCCTATGAACAGTGTGAAAGGGCAAAAAGATAGGACACTGAAAAATGAACTCCCCAGGTTGGTAGGTGTCCAGTATGCTTCTGGAGATCATGGAGAAATAACTCCAGAAAGAATGAAGGGATGGAGCCAAAGCAAAAACAACACCCAGTTGTGGATGTGACTGGTGATGGAAGTAAAGTCTGATGTTGTAAAGAGGAATATTACATAGGAACCTGGAATGTTAACTCCATGGATCAAGGTAAATTGGAAGTGATCAAATAGGAGATGGCAAGAGTGAACATCGACATTTTAGGAATCAGTGAGCTAAAATGGATTGGAATGGGTGAACTGAATTCAGGTGACCATTGTATCTATTACTGTGGGCAAGAATCCCTCAGAAGAAATGGAGTAGCCCTAAATGGGCTTGGATGCAATCTCAAAAAGGACAGAATCATCTCTGTTCATTTCAAAGGCAAACCATTCAATATCACGGTAGTGCAAGTCTATGCCCTGACAAGTAATGCCAAAGAAGCTGAAGTTAAATGGTCCTATGAAGACCTACAAGACCTTCTAGAACTAACAGCCAAAAGAGATGTCCTTTTCGTTACTAGGGACTAGAATGCAAAAGTAGGAAGTCAAGAGATACCTGGAGTAACAGGCAAATTTGGCCTTGGAGTACAGAATGAAGCAGGGCAAAGGCTAACAGAATTCTGCCAAGAGAACACACTGGTCATAGCAAACACCCTCTTCCAACAACACAGAAGAAGACTCTATGCATGGACATCACCAGATGGTCAATACCGAATTCAGATTGATTATATTCTTTGCAGCCAAAGATGGAGAAGCTCTATACAGTCAGCAAAAACAAGACCAGGAGCTGACTGTGGCTCAGATCATGAACTCCTTATTGCCAAATTCAGACTTAAACTGACGAAAGTAGGGAAAACCACTAGACCATTTAGATATGACCTAAATCAAACCCTTTGCGATTATACAGTGGAAGTGACAAACAGATTCAAGGGATTAGATCTGATAGACAGTGCCTGAAGAACTATGGACGGAGGTTCGTGACATTTTACAAGAGGCGGTGATCAAGACCATCCCCAAGAAAAAGAAATGCAAAAAGGCAAAATGGCTGACTGAGTAGGCCTTACAAATAGCTGAGAAAAGAAGAGAAGTTAAAGGCAACTGCTACTGCTGCTAAGTCACGTCAGTTGTGTCCGACTCTGTGTGACCCCATAGACAGACGGCAGCCCAACAGGCTCCTCTGTCCCTGGAATTCTCCGGGCAAGAATACTGGAGAGGGTTGCCATTTCCTTCTCCAATGCATGAAAGTGAAATGTGAAAGTGAAGTCGCTCAGTCATGTCCAACTCTTAGTGACCCCATGGACTGTAGCCTACCAGGCTCCTCCGTCCATGGCATTCTCCAGGCAAGAGTACTGGAGTGGGTTGCCATTGCCTTCTCCAGTTAAAGGGCAAAGGAGAAAGGAAAGATATACCCATCTGAGTGCAGAGTTCCAAAGAATAGTAAGGAGAGATAAGAAAGCCTCCCTCAGTGATCAGTGCAAAGAAATAGAGGAAAACAATAGAATGGGAAAGACTAGAGATATCTTCAAGAAAATTAGAGATACCAAGGGAACATTTCATGCAAAGATGGACTCAATAAAGGACAGAAATGGTATGGACCTAACAGAAGCAGAAGATATTAAGAAGAGGTGGCAAGAATACACAGAACTATACAAAAAAGATCTTCATGACCCAGATAACCACGATGGTATGGTCACTCACCTAGAGCCAGACATCCTGGAATGTGAAGTCAAGTGGGCCTTAGGAAGCATCACTATGAACAAAGCTAGTGGGGGTGATGGAATTCCAGTTGAGCTATTTCAAATCCTAAAAGATGATGCTGTGAAAATGCTACACTCAATATGCCAGAAAATTTTGAAAACTCAGCAGTGGCCAGAGGACTGGAAAAGGTCAGTTTTCATTCCAATCCCAAAGAAAGGCAATGCCAAAGAATGCTCAAACTACCACACAATTACACTCATCTCACATGCTAGCAAAGTAATGCTCAAAATTCTCCAATCTAGGCTTCAACAGTATGTGAACCGAGAACTTCCAGTTGTTCAAGGTGGATTTAGGAAAGGCAGAAAAACCAGAGGTCAAATTGTCAACATCCATTGGATTGTTGAAAAAGCAAGAGAGTTCCAGAAAAACATGTATTTCTGTTTTATTGACTAAGCTAAAGGCTGTGGATCACAACAAACTGTGGAAAATTCTTCAAGAGATGGGAATACCAGGCCACCTTACCTGCCTCCTGAGAAATCTGTATGCAGGGCAAGAAGCAACAGTTAGAACTGGATATGAAACAACAGGTTGGTTCCAAATTGGGAAAGGAGTATGTCAAGGCTGTATATTGTCACCCTGCTTATTTAACTTATATGCAGAGTATATCATGCAAAATGTGAGGCTGGATGAAGCACAAGCTGGAACCAAGATTGCTGGGAGAAATATCATTAATCTTAGATATGCAAACGACAGCACCCTTATGGCAGAAAGCGAAGAATTAAAGAGCCTCTTGATGAAAGTGAAAGAGGAAAGTGAAAAAACTGGTTTAAAGCTCAACATTCAAAAAACAAAGATCATGGCATCCGTTCCCATCACTTCATGGCAAATAGATGGGGAAACAGTGGAAACAGTGAGAGACTTTTTTCTTGGGCTCCAAAATCACTGCAGATGGTGACTGTAGCCATGAAATGAAAAGACACTTGCTCTTTGGAAAAAAAGCTATGACCAACTTAGCATATTAAAAAGCAGAGACATCACTTTGCCAACAAAGGTCCATCTAGTCAAAGCTATGATTTTTCCAGTAGTTGTTTATGGATGTGAGAATTGGACTATAAAGAAAGCTAAAAAAAAAAAAAAAAAAGAAAGCTGAGCGTGGAAGAGTTGATGCTTTTGAACTGTGGTGTTGGAGAAGACTCTTGAGAGTCCCTTGGACTGCAAGGAGATCCAGCCAGTCCATCCTAAAGGAAATCAGCCCAGAATATTCATTGGAAGGACTGATGCTGAAGCTGAAGCTCCAATACTTTGACCACCTGATGTGAAGAACTGACTCATTGGAAAAGACCCTGATGCTGGGAAGGATGCTGAAGGCGGGAGGAGAAGGGGATGACAGAGGATGCTGCGGTTGGATGGCATCACTGACTAGATAGACATGAGTTTGATTAATCCGGGAGTTGATGATGGACAAGGAAGCATGGCATGCTGCAGTCCATGGGGTCGCAAAAAGTCGGACACAACTGAGTGACTGAACTTCCTAGTCTTGTTGGTAGATATTTGGATTGTTTTTAGTTTCTTCCCTGTTACCAAGAAAGTTGCAATGAATATTCTTGTCATCTTCTTGTGAGATTTTGTAGCAAATGGAGCTAGATGGAGAATAGTTCTGCTGAAAAGATTATGTACCTTTGACTTTTCTAGATAATCACCAAATTGTTCTCCAAAGTAGCCATGCTAATTTATACGCCTACTGGATGTATTAGGTCCCGCTATTCTACAAGATTGACACGTTGTCATCAGATTTTCAGTTTTTGGCCAGTTTGATAGACACACATTTTCATTTCATTATTGTTTTAATTTGCATTTCTTAGATTATTGACACATTTCCGTTTCAGTTTCTTCATCTCTGCATTTCTTGTACATTTCCTTTGCCTGTTTTTATCAATTTAGTGTTTTTTTAATAATTATTTTCCTATGAATTTATCAGAGCCCTTCATAAATTCTGATTCCTAGTTCTCTGCTGACTGTATGGATGGTAAATATCATATTTTTTAAGCCATTTTTATTGAAGTATAGTTTGTTTATAATTTTGTGTTAGCTTCAAGTGAACAACAAAGTGATTTAGTTATACATATGTATATATATATATCTTTTTCAGAGTCCTTTCCATTATAGGTTATTGTAAGACATTGAATATAGCTTGCTGTGAGGAACAGGGACCCCTAGCATGCTGCAGCCCCTGGGGTCACAAAGAGTCAGACGTGATTTAGCGACCGAACAACAACAACAACGAAGTTTATGTTTATGAGTACTTTCGTATACGGCTTGTCAATACATATTTGTTGTGTAAGAAATACTTTTCTCTTCTAGATATTTTGAAAAAGCTCTGTTCTTGGCCATGAATTGAAACATAATGTTGACATTACCACAACCAAATTTGCCTCTATTTATCCTCAGATTTTAGTGTTTACAAAGAGCTCAAAAGGCATGGTTATACTTGCAGGTCAAAATGTTAATGTCACTAGATGTGGCATGTTAGTAGTACAAGTGTAGGCTGGCAGAGGGGAGTGTGGACGAGGGAGCAAAGACTAGGGCCTTGAATGTCCTCATCCTAAGTACCGGGGTTTTACAAAGCACTGAGATCTTTTGTAGCTGTTACTATCCCACAGCTCAGTAAAGTCATCATGATTCTGTTCCCTGATTATAAGCAAGTCCCCCAGAAGGCTGTGTTACGTAACAAAACTGCAAATACTCCCTCAGGGACCCGTGGCTCACCCTGACATACTTAATCACACGTGATATCTTTCCATATAGTAGTGGTGCTGTGGCTAATTGCATTTACTTTATTTAGTTAATTCCATAGGATTTTAATTGTCCTCTTAAATCAAAATAAAACACAAAATTTGTTTGACTTAACTGTCTTAAAATACCATGTCCAAATAAATCCAAGGGTTAATCATATACAGTTTAGGTATTATAGTATCTGGAGACACGAATTACTTATTACCAGAGTTTCTCCCCTACAGTAAACCCATTACACTAAGGGATTCTGGTGCATTCCTGATAGGTTAGGAAGCAGACACTCAAAGCCAGAGTGGGGTATTCAGAACCCTGAAGTATCAGAACACTGAAGCCATTATTATTCTACTTTATTTTAGAATTACTTAAAAAGAAGACAATGAAAAACAACACCAGTTGCCTCAAGTAACTTGAAAACAACAAAATATGGAGAGTGTCTATGATGAGAGGGAGAATGTTAGCACAGTTGGTGTGTGCCTTTGAAAGGATTGCTCGCAGGAGCTCGCAGTAGTGGGCGTGTGGAGGGAGAAAGAGAAAAGGATATGAAATCTGCTGATACAATGTGCTGCTTTTTTTAAAAAGAAAATTTTGACTTCTGGGTCGACTTACATTTTCAAGTCTAGGAAGGTTCAGGCCTTGGGGATGGAAAATGGAATTTTATAGTTATCTCCTTTCATTGTTGTTGTTTTAGAATAAGGTTTATTTTTCATAATATGAGTCTGCTGTGAGTGATATAAAAAAAATCATGTCCTCCTTTGGTGGGTATGTAAATTTTAACATAAAGGTACGACCTTTTGGAAATAAAGCATTTTGGATGTTTTGGCTTGACCACACCTTAACAACTGTTCATTTCCTGCAGTTATACGCAAACATCACCTCATAGTTCCAAAACTGACTATTTGTTTAGAAGAATAAGAGTTTAGCTGAGTGTGCTGCCGTTTCAGAAAATACAGTGAATGAAAAGTTAAAATCAAAGCAAATTAATACAGTCAAAATGCTCCATCTGTGGGATCTAGAAATTTCAGTTGCATAAGACATGGAGTTAGATTATTGTGAGTTCAGTGAAATGACCTGGATTAGCCGGCGCCTGCAGCAAGCCAGTGGTGGCAGTCAGGGGTCTTCTCAGAGCCAAGTCCATCCCCTCGGGACTCAGTCTTGGCGCCATCTGGTGGCAGCATTCCACCCTTGCTTCACCATCATTGGAAATGACTGGAGACGGTGTAGCTGGCTGGTCTACCAGCCCCGAGACTTTTCTCATCATTGCTGCTGTCAGTCTGCCCTTTGCTGCAGCCCCCATCAACTCCTGCAGTCTGCGAGGCTTCCACATCTGCCCCTCCTGCCCCCACCTCTCTGACTGCTTGTGGTCCCACCCTCTCGTTGCCATGCTGGCCTCCTCACCCTTTCTTGGCCCCTCTAGGCTTGCCGGTTGGGACTCCACACAGCAGCGAGACGTCCAGGAGTCTGCACGGGAGGACCTGGGGACGCGGAGGTCCGCCTTCCTGGGCCTTCCCAGTTGTGAAAACAGGGCCGCTGTCGATCACGCTGTTGGTCTCATCCTCCCCTACACTTCCCACATCTCCCCTCAAAGATAAAAAATGCGGTCCCTGCCTCACTTTTTACATAGGATCCAGATACAGGCAAAGAATGGAAGCTCTTCTCCATACCTACACACACACACAAACACGCAGAGATTGTATTGACATATGTGTCATCACAGGGTTTTATTGTACCTTTCCGTGGAGATCATTAGGGACTGCATGATTCCATGTAAGTTAATTTTTGTATAAATACACTTGGCCCCTTAAAACACCAAAAGTTTTATCAATAACTTATAATGAAAATTCTTAAAAATATGTACCATTCTATTCTGCTTTCATATAACTTGTATTGTCAAAGCTCACTGCTATGATCATTTGTCATAGCCTGTTTTAATGATGATATATTGCAGGGGCCATTGTGATTTCTTGACCTACATCTACAAATGACAGCTGACTTTTAAGATTCTTGACATTCCAATTTAGGTTTTTATAATTGCTTCACTTACTCTTCTTGCTCTGAAACTTTCACCTGGCTAGTTTTGTCACATTCAGCATACTCACCTTTAGCAATGTCTATTAACAGTTCTGACTTGCTGTATTAGAATATTATATCATAGGCTGAAAAGCCAAGTAAAAATCTTACTAAACCTTAAAAAAATGATTGGAGTATTTACAATGGTGTGTTAGTTTCAGGTGTACGGCACAGTGATTCCATGTCTGTGTGTGTGTGCATGCGTGTGTGTGCACGTGTGTGCGTGCATGCATGCTAAGTCGCTTAAATTGTGTCCGACTCTGTGTGACCCTGTGAACTGTAGCCCAGTCCATATTCCAAATATCGTGTCCTGGTTTCAGATCACGGTTACTGATTTCTGGCTTAGAAAACATGTCATATTCATATTCATCCTCTCTCCCATAGTCAAATATAACAGGATGCTGAGTATGTTCTCAGTCTCTTTTTAACATGGGAGATAGTTTGCAGGTGTGTTTTACCTAATCAGGTCCATCATACTGTTCTAATGATCCACAGTAGTTAACGTCTGTTTCTGTTTTTCCGTATGTAAAGCACTTATTTGTTTTCTGTCGCTTTTTTATAATGTCATAATTGGCATCCTTTTTTCATTACTGCATGACCAGTCAGGTGCCTGTAGCGATTTCATGGGATAGCTATGTTAAAAGAGCCGTTAGAGGTACTCTTACTCTTCTAGATTTGCACATGGAGTTTCCGTTGAAAGTACCAGTGCTTATGAAACACAGCATACCCTCCACGTGCCTTCTATCTGTAGAACTTTAACTGAAGAATAAGTTTAACTGAGAAAATGTAGAAGCAAAGGAAAGGAGTCAAACAGGACCAAATAATCATAGTTTAGTCATTAAGTAAAGTCAAGGACCTTTAGTTCCACCTCAAGGGCTGTAGATAACATTCTGAGCGATAGCCTCTGAGTTGTCATGTAGCTACTGAAACCCCTGCCACATGGAAGAAGTGAACTACCTGCTGACCAGACTTGGCCATGATACAAGCTGCCACAATTCCAAGAACTGGCCTCAAAGAAAAGGGAACAAATCAACCCTGGAACTGAAGATTACCTGTACTCAAAACAGTCAAGATGATGCCGGTCAGACCACAGTGTGACCAACTTCAAGATGACTGTCGGGGCTGGTGTGCTGTTTCTGCATGTAGCCCCCTCCCTCTGCCTATACACCCCTGAAACTCCCCATAAAAGTTCCTACCCACTGATGCTTGGTGGAGAGTTGGCCTTTGGACATGGATCCTCCCTCCCCACCAGTTGCCAGGTGCTGGAAATAAAGTCAAATTTCCTTTGCACTAGCCTTGCCTCTTGAGTACTGGCTTTTGCGTGTGGAACAGTCAGACCCCACTTCCGAAGGTGTGTACTCAACCTTCATTTCAGGAGGTGGGGAGAAAGATGCAGAGAGGTCACCTGTCCTGTCTGATAGGAGGCCTGCCTCCGGGTGGGTGACCCCTCATGACTGTCCCACAGTCTGTCTTGTTGCATATGTGGTAAATGACTTCCTTAGGAGGAGCCAGCGTGTCTCTGCCCCGAGTGTGGTGGGGGCTCCCCAGAGGCAAGGCAGGGCCTGGGAATTCAGCTGGGTGGCAGCCCCATGAGGGCATTCCTGGGGCCAGGTGCTGTCAGAGGCTTTCTTCCCCACAAATACTCACTGAGAGCCTGTGTGTTGGGCACTGTTCAGGGTGCTTAGACTGTTCCTTCAAACCGAACAGTTAAAGATCTCTCTACCCTCGAATAGACTTCTGGTTGCCAAGGGGGAGAGAATGGAGGGATGGATTGGGAGTTTGAGGTTAGCAGATGCAAGCTAGTGTATAAGGCACAGATCTGAGAGCTGGACCGTAAGGGGGGCTGAGCCCTGAAGAATTGATGCTTTTGAGCTGAGGTGCTGGAGAAGACTCTTGAGAGTCCCTTGGACTGCAAGGAGATCAAATCATTCCCAGGTGGTGCTAGTGGCAAAGAACCCGCCTGCCAATGCAGGAGACAAAAGAGATAAGGGTTCGATCCCTGGGTTGGGAAGATCCCTGGAGAAGGAAATGGCAACCCAGTCCAGTATTATTGCCTGGAGAATCCCATGGATAGAGGAGCCTGGTGGGCTGCAGTCCGAGGGGGTCGCAAAGAGTCGGACACGACTGAAGTGACTTAGCATAAAGGAAATCAACCCTGAATATTCCTTGGAAGGACGGATGCTGAAGCTGAAGCTCCAATACTTTGGCCGCCTGATGCAAAGAGCCAACTCAATGGAAAAGAACCTATTGTTGGGAAAGGTTGAGGGCAGGAGGAAATGGGGGTGACTGAGGATGAGTTGGTTGGATAGAGTCACCAACTCTGGACATGAATTTGAGCAAACTCCAGGAGGTAGTGAAGGACAGGGAAGCCTACTGTGCTGCAGTCCATGGGATTACAAAGAGTCAGGCTTGACTTAGCAACTGAACAACAATGGTGGTGGATAAACAGCAAGGTCCTATATTCAGTAGTCTGTGATAAACCATAATGGGAAAGAAAAAATAAATTTTTAGTGCAAATACCCTCATCATGCTTATTTTAGAATCATTCTCAGAGTGATTTCTCTGTCCCATCGGGACTCTCTGAGGGCAGAGACCACGTGTCACTCTGCAGTGTCCTGGCAGAGAGCCTGGGCGTACATGGGTGGATGAACTGTTCTTAACTTACCAAGTTCATCTGTTTCCAAATCTTTGCCATTTCTCTTACCACCAGTAACACTAGAGCATCTATGGGACAAATGGAAATGATCCACGTAATAGACCTGGGTCCATTACTCCCACTGTGATGGTTGCAATAAATATATTTTTTCAGAATACTTAATAAATACCACATGTTACACAGAGCCGTGAGCACGGGATCTTTCATTGAATCGGTACAGTCTTGAAAGGGAAGAAGCAGGATGCTTTCAAAGATTTACAGCTTCTGAATCAAATATACTAGTAAAAGCAATGGAACATCTAAACCTGGTTTCCTCTCAGACTCTATACTTCCTACTGGTGTTTCTCATTAAGATGTCATTAATGGACATGGACCACCTTTTCTACTCCTGGTGTTGGAGTCTAGTTGTTCAATTATGGGAATTAAAAGACTCTACTATCTCTAGTCAGTAAAGCTGCCTTATATTCAAAGGGCACAATTTTAAGCCCTGATTAGAAGGTTTAACCAGAAGGCTAATGAGAGTGCAGTTGCTCCCGCTGTGAATGAAAGAAATGATTACCGTGTGTGTGTTTGTATGTGTGCACTCAGTCATGTCCAGCTCTTTGCGACTCCGTGGACTGTAGCCCTCCAGGCTCCTCCATCCATGGAATTCTCCAGGCAAGAACACTGAATTGAAGTGAAGTGAAGTGAAAGTCGCTCAATCGTGTCTGATTCTGTGCGACCCCGTGGACTATACAGTCCATGGAATTCTCTAGGCCAGAACACTGGAGTGGGTTCCCTTCTCCAGGGGATCTTCCCTGCCCAGGGATCGAACCCAGGTCTCCCACATTGCAGGCGGATTCTTTACCAGCTGGATACTGAAGCAGGTTGCCATTTCCTTCTCCAGGGTCTCTTCCCAACCCAGGGATTGAACCCACATCACTTGCATCTCCTGCATTGGCAGGCAGATTCTTTAACAGCTGAGCCACAGGGGAGGCCCATGTGCTTGAGGGGAAATAATTGTTTTCAGAGTCAGATATATGTAAGTAATTACTGAAATAAATTCAACAGCAGGGGATGTCAGGGGCAGCTTGACTTTTATATGTTGTTGCCAGCTCCAGGGACATGTAAACTAATAGGACAGTCTTAATAGTGCCAGTTTATTTTGTATTTTTCTCCAGTCTTGTCTTAGTAGCTCTAAGTTTGCGTTTATCTCCGAAGAAGCTGGCAGTTAATAAAAGGAGCTTGCATGGCCGTATGCTTCCATCTGTCTTTTTTGCAGTTCCAAACACAGAGTTAGGGACAATTGCCTCTTCCTGTCCTTGAGCTCTTCATTCATTCTACAGATATTTTCTGCACACCTGTCAGATATTGATGGATTTAATGTGGCTAACAGAACAGGGCCCCTCTATGTTTAGCTTTTTAAGAAATCAAAAACTGTGTCCATGTGGGCTGCACCATTTTGCATTCCCATTAAGAATGTGAGAGAGTTGACATTTATCTAAATCTTTGCTTACACTTGTTATTTTCTGGGTTTTCTTTTGTTTCTTAAGAGAAAAGGAGCCACTTAGTAGGTGTGAGGTGATGTTTCACTGTGGTTTTGATTTGCATTTTCCTAATGACTAAAATTATTGAGTACTTTTTCATATGCTTATGGGCAGCTTACTCAAATCCATTGTCCAGGGAATTCCTGCATGGTCCAGTGGTTAAGACTCCGCCTTCCAATGCAGAAGACCTGAGTTCAATCCCTGGTTGGGGAATTAAGATACCATAATTGTTGTTGTTCAGTCACTAAGTTGTGTCCTGCTCTTTGTGACCCCATGGACAGCAGCACACCAGGTTTCCCTGTCCTTCACTATCTCCTGGAGTTTGCTCAAATTCATGTCCATTGAATGGGTGATGCTATCTAACCATCTCATCCACTGCTGCCCCCTTGTCCTTTTGCCTCAGTCTTTCCCAGAATCAGGGTCATTTCCAATAAGTTAGCTCTTCACATCAGGCCAAAGTATTGGAGCCTCAGCTTCAGCATCAGTGCTTCCGATGACTATTCAGGATTGATTTCTTTTAGGATTGACTGGTTTGATTTCATTGCTGTCCAAGGGACACTGAAGAGTCTTCTCCAGCACCACAATTTGAAAGCATCAATTCTTTGGTACTCAGTCTTCTTTATGGTCCACCTCTCACATCCATACACAACTGACTATTGGAGAAACATAGCTTTGACTGTATATGCCGTAAGTGGCAGACAAATATATAAATGTTTTTAAAAATCCTTTGCCCATTTTTCAATTGCATTGCTTGTCTTTTTGTTGTTGAGCTGTGTACATTCTGAATATTAAACTCTTATCAGATACAAAAAAGTATGTAAGATCCCTGCCCTACTGTGTGGTCGGAGAGAGGCGCTGAGCAGCTGACCACGTGCTGCGTTGCGTTAGTGTTTCATACCGTGAGGAACAAAGCCATGTTACGTGGGATGAGAAGGATGTGGAGTGGGGAGGGGAACTGGCCGTCTTTTATGGGGGTGGTCAGGGAAGAAACACTGATAGGACGGTAACTGAGCAGAAACTTGAAGGAAAGGCTAGGGTTTGTGGATATTGGGAAGTAAGGTTTTCCAGGCAAAGGGGAAAGGCAGTGCGACCCCCCGAGATGAGGCTGTGCTTGAAGTGAGTGAGGACCATGAGAAAGGTGACTGAGGCAGTGAAGTCTGGGAAGAATGGCAGGATGCAGGTGAGAAGGAGTGCGTGGCCCGACCCATCAGGCTTCAGAGGACCTCGTAAGGACCTCAGCTTGGTGGGGAGAGAAGGGGAGACCCTGGAAGGCTTTGGTTAGAAGAGTGTTGTGAACTAATGTAGGTTCTGTAAGAATTACTTTGGTTGTTGATCCATGATGTGATCAATCGTGTCTGTATAACGAGGCCTCCATAACAACCCACAAGGTTGGAGTTTGGAGAGCTATCAGGGTGGTGATACCTGGAGATGTGGGGAAAGTGACTTGCTCATAGAGAAGGTAGAAGCTTCATGCCCTTTTCCCATAAGTTGCTCTGTACGTGTCTTGCATATATTTGTTCCTGAGTTATCTCCTTTTATAATAAACCAATGATCTAGTGAGTTAAAAAAAGAATCTCTTCAGTTGTTCTATGGAAAATCAGATGCTGAGAGAACAAGGGTATACTCTGGGAGACTTGGCTGGAGGACAGAAGCTCCTAGACCCACCCAGGAGAGACCATGGCCGTGGTCTGGAGATCTGCGGAGTGACTCCACCGACTGACCTCTTTCATGTGCATGTGTCTGAACTTTCCCCACCAGAATCCCAATCCCAGATGGGCAGGTATGCTAACCATTGCTTCTGCAGCCCTTCTGTAGACCATCCATAGATGGTAAACAGAGCAAGAGAGACTGCAATGATGAGGAGAGGGAGGCCAGAGCAGAGACCTTGATCAAACCATCCAGCCCACGGACTGTAATACCTTACCCTGACTCCTGGTTCCTTACAGGATACTAGGGAATGTTTCTGAAATTCTCTGGATCAGATGGATTTAAATCACTTTAGCTGATAAATATATGTGATGCTCTGCTTTGATTTCAGATGGTGAGGGTATGCTTTCCTGCTTTGATGTCTTTGGCCAGGGTTTCTGCTCTTGGTCTGGTCCGCTAGAAAACAGAACACACCATCAACTCTGCACTCTCCAGATTTGGACCCCTTTGGCAGGCTGGCAGCTTGGCACCCCTTCAAAGCAGATCTGTCTGTGTTCATTCTATGAGACTAGGAGGGGTTGGTTCTTATATTAATATAGAAAACAGATTCAGGTAATAATCCATGTTTGCCAGAGAAGTGTCCTTATAAAATTTGTAGCTCATTTCTCTGTGATTCTTGTTCTCTCCTGTTTCTTCTGTCACTTTATGTACAAGACAACTTCTCAGGAAGTATTTTGAAAGGTTTTATATGTAAATAGCAAGAATCCTGTAAACATCATGACTTCATGCATTATTCAGTTCTAAGATTTCAACTTACTGCCTGCTGAGGGCTGAAATTAATTGCTTCCATCACAAACAATTCTTAAGAAGAGAAACCCAGGACAGAGCAGTCTTACAAGAGTGAAGAGGGTTTGCTTGCTGTTTTGTTTTGTGTTTGTTTTAATTCCCCGTCGAAGGTAACGCCATGTCACTTGTATAAAAATTCTGTTTGGAAACCTGAGTTAACAGGCATCCTTTTGTAAAATGTGTTCTGGTGATATTTTAGTTTACATAGAGATTTCCATCCCAGGGAGCTGACCCTGGCCTCTCTTGCACCTTATCTGTCTCCCCACCCTGAACAATCCCATAGTTTTTGGAAGCTTGTCTAAGGATTCAATGGGTTTTCAATTTTTTTTTATTGAAGTGTAGTTGAGCAGATGTAAGCTTATATATATACACACAATATATAGAGAGAGACTGGATAAGCAACTGCACAGTCCCTGTGCTACCGTGTAGCTATACAGTGACACAGGGAACTATATTCAATATTCTGTGATAAACCATAATAAAAAAGAATATATGTAAAAATGTATATATAAGGATTTTTAAAAATCTCAAGTTACCTGTTGGGCAGAAGAAGAAGTAAGACGACATTTTTCCTCCTTCCGTTTCCTCCTTATCTTTTCTTCCTTAATTCCTCTGTCCATGGGATTTCCCAGGCAGGAATACTGGAGTGGGTTGCCATTTCCTACTCCAGGAGATCTTCCTGATCCAGGGATGGAACACATCCCTGGAACACATCTCCTGCATTGGCAGGTGGATTCTTTACCACTAGCGCCACTGGATCTCTTTTAATTGAGTGTGGGATGACAAGTAAATGTGAGACACAGATTCCTAAGTTGAATTGACCTAGTCCAAAAGCAAAAAACAACATATTCTTCCAGGCCTGGAACCAATTAAATTTTGCAGCCACACGTGTATGACTATAAGATGTATTTCTGTTAAAAGAATTGATGTATGATGAAAGGCTCCAAAGAACATCCTTTGGTTGATGACAGGAAAATTAGAAACAAGCAGAAGGAACCTCTTATTGACTGAATGGAACCCCCAGCTTCCAGACTTTATCCCAGGCTTCTCAACTCCAGGTGTTTTATTGGAGTCAGAGGAGTTACATGTTACTAGAATCACACAGAAATGAGGTGGGAAATGGGTATATCCATTCCTCTGTCACTGAACATTTAGGTTGCCTCTCTGTCTTATCTTGGAGTAGGAAATGGCAACTCACTCCAGTATTTTTGCCTGGAAAATTCCATGGACTGGAGAGCCTGGGGGGCTTTTTGTGTCACAAAGAGTCGGACACAGCTGAGCACACACATGCTCACTTGTCTTGTCTATTGTGAACAGTGCTGAAATGAACATGGGGCTGCATGTATCTTTTCAATTGGTTTTCTCTGAATATATGTCCAGGAGTGGGATTGCTGGATTATGTTCATGACACGATCTGCTTGTCCTTCATACTGGTTGGACATCACAGAGCATCTTCAAATTGGAACACCTTCCTGGGCTTGTTTTTGGAAGGGGGTGGGAGGGTTCATTCTAGAATCAGCCTAAGTCCTTTATACAAATGGCAGGAGCTCTGGAAGGCAGACTAAGAACACCAGTATCCTCAGGTTTCTTACTCTCTCTTTCAGAAGAACCCCAGTTCTGCACTCACAATGGAGATTTGCCTAGATTGGGTCTAGAAAGATTGTTGGCTTCTCCCATAAGTCTTTGGCAGAGGTATACCTTGTAGAGAAGTGAGAGGCAGTCATGGAGATTTCCCCAGCTTTTGATGATAGTTTTAAATTCCTTGTGCCCAGATCTTTGTGATCAGCTTGGGCCTTCAGTAATGCCACGTCTTAGGATTTTTGACCTGCAGATTTGGGTTTAAGCATTCCCTCAACCATCCTTAAGCTGTGTCTCCTGTTTCCCTTCTGTTCTTAACTGGAATGGGATATTCTTGTTTTGACTGGAGTCTGGGTCTATAAGGCAGCTGGTTTTGAAGTGTAATTTGTACCCAGGCAAGCTTGTACCTGGATCTCAACATCCCCCACCCCAATTAGATATTTGCTTTTTATTGTTATTAGTTTGCTCCTTTTTAAATTTCACTTTGAGGTTTATTTATTTATTTAACTTTTTGGCTGGGGCATATGGCATATGAGATCTTAATTCCATACCCAGGGATCAAACCCGACCCCCTGTATTGGCTGCATGGAGTCTTAATCACTGGGCCACCAGGAAGTGCCATAGAGATTTGCTTTTTTTTTTAACTTTCCTTTTTATTTTTTTTCATTTATTTTTATTAGTTGGAGGCTAATTACTTTACAGTATTGTAGTGGTTTTTGTCATACATTGACATGAATCAGCCATGGATTTGCTTTTATTTGAAGGCAGCAAAGCTCATAAGCCTTAGGCTCCTGTCAATGACAGTCCCTTGAGTATAGCCTCTTCTCCCAGCCCCTGAACCATGGGAAAGTCAGTGGTTATATAATAAATTCCATGCCAGTTTTAGTGATGTTTGGACGTTCTTGTTGGGGGGATTGTCTGTGTATGATGAGGGGCCCAATGTAAGTCTCTTTTGATTCTCACTGTGCTCTGGAGAGTTTCAGGGGCTGTCTGAGTTCAACAGGGACAATGTCTGGTCCTTAATTGAGAAATCAGTTTGGAATAGTTTGTGTTTAGCATAACTAAGGTGGAGCTGTAATGGGAACACATGTTTTGTAGGTCAAAAACTGTCAGATATCAGCAATTATGTATGTTTTAATGGAAAAGAGTATGAAATCAGGAGGTATTTATTCATTTTTCTCTTATATTTCTATCACAGTACCCTAACATGGTGACTGGTAAGATCATTGGAGAAATGACTGGGTGAATGAATGAATGAACTTGGTGCCTATTGAATTGCTCATATCTGCATATGTTTCTGTATGCTGCATCCATATCCTTAAAATCAGAAGATGACCCTTCATGACACCCGAACTGAAAAATGGCAAGCTGTCTTGTTTAGCTCAAGCATATAACGTGAGCTGATGAGTGGGCAGAATGAGTCAGGGGCTGGGTGTTGGCATGAGATTATGAAGAGCTTGGTGAGCCATGCTCAGGAGTTGGGACTTTAGTCTTTAGCCATCTGGAAATTATCTCTGGGCTTTGAAGCAGAGGAGTTAGCTGAACATATCTGCACTTACTTTACTTTACCTTTTTATTGCAGTACAATTGCTTTACTCCGCTGTCTTAGTTCCCGCTGCTCAGCAGAGTGACCCAGCTGTATATATACGTATATCCACTCTTCTTTGGATTTCCTTCCCATTTAGGGACGCTCTGAGCATTTACAGCTCTGAGGAGAGTTCCCTGAGCTATACAGCAGGTTCTCATTAGTTATATATTTTACGTATAGTAATGTATATTTGTCAGTCCTAACATCCCAATTCATCTCATCACCTCCTTCCTTTCCCCGTTGGTGTTCATACGTTTGTCCTCTTCATCTGTGTCTCTATTCCTGCCCTGAAAATAAATTCATCTGTACCATTTTTCTGGACTTCACATAAGAGTTAATACATGATATTTGTTTTTCTCTTTCTTCCCTCTGTATGACAGTCTTTGGGTCCATCCACATATCTCTATTTTAGAAGAAAACAATGTTCTCAATTTGATGGACAGAATGCTAATATTGAAGAGAGAACTGTATTTACCTCTAGGAAAGGGCTAATTTATGTGCATGCAATCCTTCCCATAACACAGTATAAGCTTGATTATATGTGATTAATAATTGCAGATTGCCTGAATGCTGCGTTTTCTTAGCTGGGATGTATTTATAGATCATAAAAGATTTATCTAGGTTGCACATACCTGAAGAGTGAGTAGCTGTTGCTGGTAAATGTCAGGACGATGAAGGTGGATGGTGTCTTTGGCGAGCCCACTTCAGGAAGGTGATGCGGGCCACATTTAGAGAGTCTGGCCCCAGTTCCGGCCCCTCAGCGGCTTTCTCGTGCTCAGCAGGCATCTCTGACCGGTTGTCACAGCAGCGCCAAGATGTGAGCTAGACGCCCCGCAGGATGATCAGCCCGATTTCACTGGTGGTAATGTTACCCTTCCCTCTGATCGTTTCATCACTTTGTGAGCCTGCCAATGACCTGAAGGAACTTTCGGGAAGGGAAGGTGCTTGATAAGTAAAGGAATGGGCGAGAGGAAGTCCTCTCCTCTTCTGCCCTCCTTTCTGGCCACTGGCCTCTCTGCCCCCACTGTTGCCTCCGAGCCTTTGGGTGGCTGTGTTCACCTGGGGGTGGGGAGAGGCATTCCTGTCTTACAGTCAGTCATTCAGGGTAAAGATTTATTTCTGTTTTGCTTGTTTAATTACTTTTGGCTGCACTAGGTCTTCATTGCTCTGGCGTGGGCTTTCTCTGGTTGCGGTCAGCAGGGGCGATGCTCTAGTTGCCTCTCACTGCGGCGGCTTCTCTTGTTGCAGAGCATGGGGTTTCGGCTGGGCTCAGTGGTTGCAGCACACGAGCTTAGTTGCCCTCTCAGATCTTAGTTCCTGGACCAGGGATCGAACCCATGTCCCCTGTATTGGCAGACAGATTCTTAACCACTGGACCACCAGGGAAGTCTCAGAATAAGGATTTCATGCTCACCTTTAGAGCTTGCAGAAGTCTCCGATGCCATGTGCCAGCCCAGCCACATGGGACAATGACTAAACACTTGCTTGAGCTGGTGATGTACCTGTTAGGTGTTACCAGATGCTCAGTGCCCAGATTCAGAATGACAGTCAGCAATCCAAGGTTGCTCCGTTATACTGGGGAAGGGGCATAGGGCTGCCCAGAGTTAATGTCCTTCCCAATGTTGCTCAGCTAGTGAGTGAACAAGCCAGGCTGGGCCAGGGACTCTTGACCTGAGACAACGGCTCTAATTCAGTGTATGTCCTTCATCCTCTTCCTCAGCAACAGTGTTGGTGAGCTTTTTTTTTTTTTCTTTTCTTTTTTCAGTTTACTCGGGGCTTCCCTGGTGGCTTGGATAGTAAAGAATCTGCCTGCAGTGCAGGAGACCCAGGGTCGATCCCTGGGTTGGGAAGATCCCCTGGAGGAGGGCATGGAAGCACACTCCAATATTATTGCCTGGAGAATCTCATGGACAGAGGAGCCTGGTGGGCTGCAGTCCATAGGGTTGCAAAGAGGCGGACACAACATTTTATTGGACCACCCCTTCCGAAGTATAAAATGTTATCATTCCCATATGTTACTGAATAGATTGTCATTACTGCAGTGGACATAATGAAGAATGTCCCCTAGGGAAGCTTTTCCTTGAGATTTAAACTCTGAAGGATATTCTCTTAGGTTGGAGGATTTCCTTTCTGCCAGCTTATCTCTGTCGCTTTTATCTGCCAGTGTCTCTGCAGAAACATCAGTAGGATTTCATAAAAGCAGAGAAGTAAAGGATGGAAAGAGTTTTGAACGTCCTTGCAAGGGTGTCCCTTCTCTCCTCTATTGCCTCTGAAGCTCTCTTAGGCAGATGGATATAGCCCTTCTGCCCCCAGGGTTTCTGGTGAATTCTGAGAACTCCAGGAGAGCGTGTTGTTACAGAAGAAGATGTTGGAACCAGCATGGAATGTGAAGATTTGACCTCTGGGTTGCAGATTGGTTTTTTGTTTGTTTTAATTTTTCTTGTAGGATAGTTGATTTACAATATTGTGTTAGTTTTAGGTGTAGAGAAAAGTGATTCAGTTATACACGTACATGCATACATTCTTTTTCAGATTCTTTTTCCGTTTAAGTTATTACAGAACATTGAGTAAGAGTTCCCTGTGCTGAACAGTAGGTCCTTGATTATCTGTTTTGTATATAGTAGTATATATGTTAATGCTAGTCTCTTAATTTATCACTTCTCCCCACATTTGCCCTTTGGTAACATAAGTTTGATTTTGAGATCTGTGAGTGTGTTACTGCTTTTCAAAAAAAGTTTATTTGTATCATTTTTCTATTAGGTTCCACATACAAGTGATATCCATAAGGTACCTGTCTTTCTCTGACTTATGATAACCTCTTGGTCCATGCATGTTGCTTCAGATGGCATTATTCTGTTCTTTTCTATGATGGAGTAGGATTCCATTGTGTGTATTTACATACCACATCTTCTTTGCCCATTCCTCTGCTGATGGGCATTTAGGTTGCTTCCATGCCTTGGCTATTGTGAGCAGTGCCACAGCGGGCATAGGCATGCATGTATCTTTTCAGAATTATGGTTTTCTCTGCATATATGCCTAGGAGTGGGATTGCTGTATGATAGGATGCTTGTGTATTTAGTTTTTTAAGGAACCCCCATACTATTTTCCATAGTGGCTGAACCAACTTCCGTTCCCATCAACAGTGTAGGAGGGTTCCCTTTTCTCCACACGCTCTCCAGCATTTATTGTTTGTAGACTTTTTGATGATGACTGTTCTGGCCAGTGTGGGGTAATGTTGCATTATGGAGTGCTGCAGATAAAAGTAAGCATTAGTCACCGAGGAATCACGTGTGGCCTCCAGGGGGCAGAGCCTCCCGCTGTCTGTCTTCAGTGGGCCTGGTTTTGTCTGTTTATGCTCCAGGGAAGTCCTCCAGCACTGGCTTCACATCCCTGTGGATGAAGTCAGGAGCCCTGGCTTGGCCTCACCACATGGAGTGTTGAGTGTTTGGGTTGTGGGAAACTCATTTAACATATTAAAAAAAATTTTTTTTTGTCTTTGTGGCTTGCTAGATCTTAGTTCCCCAACCAGGGATTGAACCTGGGCCCCAGCCATGAAAGCACTGAGTCCCAGCCACTGGGCCTCCAGGGAACTCCCTCTATTAGCATTTTTGGCCTCAGTTTCCTAATTTGGGGGAAGTTTTTCAGGCTATCATGTGAAGACAGCATGAACTAATATATATGTCAGCCCTTGGAAACTGTAAAGACCAACCCATGTGGACATTAGGGTTATTTTTTTTTTAAACAATTATTTATCTGGCTATGCCAGGTCTTAGTTGTAGCTTGCAGGATTTTCAATCTTCGTTACTGCTGTGACATTGAATTCCCTGACCAGGGATTGAACCTGGGGCCCTTGCATTGGGAGCGAGGAGTCCTATCAGGGACCTTCATGCACAGTTCTTCACAGCATGCGTCCTAGCACCATCCCTGTGCCAGAACACAGATTTGAGAGCAAAGGCTTTATCTGTCCCAGTCTTGAGAGTTTCTGCTCCAGGATAGCTTTCCTGACTTATTCCCAACCCATTCTGATAACGTAATGTATATATAAAAACAGTGCAAATGGAAAAGTGCCACAGACTGTCCACGATGATAACCCTACTTGGTTTTTACTGATTCCCACCTCAAGGTGATTTTTCTCCAGCCTTTCTCTGTGCTTATTGTTAGTCATTTCATGGAGAGAGACCAAGCCTTTTCTTCCTGTTGTTTCTCCCCTAAAACTGCTTAAATATGCTGCAAACATCCCTGGATGACCAGCTCCTCCAAGGAAGAGCCCAGGAGGTCTTCAGCTACTCACGTGCCTGGGACGGGGATGAGAAGTCTCGTCTCCCACCTCCAGCCTCTCCAGCACACTTTCCACCCGGTTTAAGAGGGAGAACCCGTCCAGCCGAGGAAGAAGGAAGTAACCACCCTCTTAGATGCACCCTGGGCAGGAGTAAGGACGCATTCCTCTGTGTTGGCCAGTTCCCCCCGTGCACATGGTTACCAGATGATACAAACGGGCAGAGGAGGGCAAGAGGAACTGAAACGCTGCTGGAGGGGGCGTCTGCAGCTGCGGAATGTTTTTGCCAGATGCAGACATGTTAGCTGAGTCTGGTGCTCACTCTCCACCAACTCTGCCAGCAGCAGACCACCCAGAAGACAGACCCGCAGGTGGGGCAGCAGCATTTCCGGTGCTCAGACCTGCAGTCGTGTGCGTTCAGCTGTCGGATCAGACCGATCAGACTGGGGTCTTCTGCATCTCCTTTCCCACAGCATAAACTTGCCTTTGCCACTCAGAGCTGAGTCTTTGCCCGGAGTTTGATTCCATCTGTTAATACCAGCAACTTCAACTTGAGGGAAGTATTAGAAGCCTGTTATTTTAAGACAAAAGAAGGAATCTATGCTAGTTCCTCCTCTGCCTCCATATTTAGAGGGAGACCAACTAAATGACCCTCAGCTTTGGAATCCAACAGGAACTGGGAGAAAACTGATATGCCTTTTAAATCCTCCAAATCCACACTTCCTGCAGTGATTTGAAGCAGGGCATTAGATGTTAGAAGCACCAAGTGCTCATGGTTAAGTTTCTTAAGCCAGCTCTGCATCAGAGGAGGGATGCCCTACAGTTAGAGAGGCTGTTTAGATGCTACAGGCAGTTCTCAGTTGATGCCCGATTGTGTTGGTTGTTTCCATAGAAACGGCGTGCACCTGATGGTCATTTCTGGGGACAGCACTACCTAACCCTTAAAGCAGCTATGCACTGACCCAGAGGCCCACAGTTTAAGGGCCACTAATTTCCAAACAGCTATTTCAGCTATTTCTGAGTCTCATGAGTGATCCGGGAGTCTTGGTGGTGAAACTGAGCGGGACCCTGTGGGGCTTCTGGCACTGACATCTTTCCGTGTCCCCCATTTCTAGTTTGTCGGGAGCAGACTCCAGCCTCCTTGACCTTCCCTGTGTTCCAAAGGGCAGATTTGAACTGGTACTAGTCAGGGAAGGGAAGGTTGCAGAGACAAGGGAGGGGCAGTCAGGAAACAATAGTGCGGCCAGGTGGAGCAGGGTCCTGCTTCTCCCGCAGGGGATACACATAACAATATCTTTGTGCTCTTTTCAATAAATGGAAGATGTCAGCATTCTTCATTCCAGAGAAGATCACCTGAGGCCAGATTAAAGGAACCAGAGGAACTCTTCTAGAGATCACCTGAGACCAGATTAAAGGGCTGCAGGCCCTGCATACACGCTAATCTTATCATCAGTCCCACCCTTGAACAACTGCCATAAAACACCTCACCAAATCTTCCTGGGTCGGGACACACAGGTTTTGTGGGCATGAGCCTGCTGTGTCCCCCTTGGCCGGGCAAAGCGATGAAGCTATTCTTTTCTACTTCACCCAAGACTCTGCCTCTGAGATTCAATTTGACACCGGTGCACAGAGGCCACGTTTTTGGCATTGGTGGTAACTCTGGTGGTACCAGTGGCAATTGTGGAAGTAGATTTTTATCTGAAGGGACAGATATGGCAAGTGATGACTTACAATGGCAGGAAGGGTGAACGGCTCTTTCACTCTTCTACATGGGTGCACGTAGACACACCTCCATAAATACACATAACGGACGGGGAACAATTATGCCTCCTTACCTGCCGCTCTAACTAGTCAGAAGGCCATTGTTGGTATTCCAGCTTTCTTTTCACACCGTGTGTATGACTTCACCATTAGGCAGGTACTTGGCTGATTGGGATCTTCTATCTGATGGTGTATCTTAAAGCTTCATTCCTGAAAGGTCTAAATTATCAGCAGTGCTGCTTTTTTCAGGTTGCCATCATTTTCCATGAATTTTACTATTGAACCTGGAATTACCCCCAGAGAATCTGGAGCAGACCATCTAAGCTTAGGAAACTATAGCAGGGTTTCGGGAAAGCTCCAAGGGCTGAGGTGAGTTAGTGGTCATTCACTACAAATGGACCAGCCATTTTATACATATACATCAATAGTAACCAAATAGAGGCTTTGCTTGGTGAATGTGAATAAGGGAAAGGTGGTAGGTGGGAATATATCAGAGAACATATACATATGTTGAAGCTGGATGAGGAGTGGAGGGCGGGCATGAAAGGAGAACAGGGTATAAATTAGGTAAGATTGATAGACGAAGCCAAGGAAGGTGATGTAACTACATCACAGCACCTTTTTTTTTTTTTTTTTCCGCTCAAGAGATAAAATTGACCTGGTGGTCTGGGTTCAGGGTATTTCCCAATATCATTGTGTACTGTTCTACAGGTGATTTACTACACTCCTTATGTCAGAACTAGCAACTTGGAGACCATATGAATTTCTCGTTGTTTTTGTTCAGTCACTAAGTCACGTCTGACTCTTTTGCAACCCCATGGACTATAGCCCACTAGGCTCCTCTGTCGATGGGATTTCCCAGGCAAGAAAACTGGAGTGGGTTGCCATTTCCTTCTCCAGGGGCTCTTCCTGACCCAGAGATCAAACCTGTATGTCCTGCGTTGGCAGGTGGATTCTTTACCACAGAACTACCATCAAAGCCTGTATGAATTTCTTAGGCACACTTCATGTGAATGAGAAAGGATTGGAAGTGTCAGAACATGGGACTCGGTATTCTGAAGGGCAGCAGGTTGTCTTCATTGATAAGAGCATCCCTGGAGCCCAGCTGCCTGGGGGCAGTTATAGACCTGCCACTTTGGCGGGTTGTTCGGCTTCTCCACACTTCAGTCTTCTCATCTGTAAAATGGGAATAGGAGCAGTTTCTCTCATAGGGAGATGATGAGGACGAAGGAGTTCATGTGTGTAAAGCACTTAGAAGTGTGCTTGGGAAAATCTAAAAAAGAGGAGGTATATGGATACATACAGCTGGTTCATTTTGCTGCACATTAGAAACACTATCATCCCTGGTGGCTCAGATGGTAGAGCGTCTGCCTGCAATGCGGGAGACCTGGGTTCAATCCCTTGGTCGGGAAGATCTCCTGGAGAAGGAAATGGCAACCCACTCCAGTATTCTTGCCTGGAGAATCCCATGACTGGAGGAGCCTGGTAGGCTACAGTTCATGGGGTTGCAAAGAGTCGGATACAACTAAGCTACTTCACTTTCCACTTTCAGAAACAAACACAACATTATAAAGCATCTATACTCCAATAAAGATTAATTAAAAAGAAAAAAAGAAATGCACTTGGCACATCATGAATACTCAGGAAGCATTAGCTATTCATCTTGTATCTCAGGGGATACTTTTACACCATGAAGTGAGGGCTGGATTTATTCCTACTTCCATCTGACACACGTGGAATGTTCTGCTTAGTTTCCTTTCTGTTCTGTGTTGTCTCTACTTAAACAAACGAGTTTTTAAGCCACGCCAGGCTGGAGAAGGCGCAGCATGCAGCTTCTGTGGATGCAAGCAGATCTTCAGTACCGTGTTTGCTTGCTAGCATTGGTTTTGACACCCCAGCCGTTCTGGAAATACTTCCTTTCCCCTCCTCGGTGTTCTCCCCACAGATGTTAACTCTCCGTGGGCCTTTCCTCAACTCACTGGTCTCTTACGAAATCAGAAAACCTTAGCAAAGCTCCAGCTTTTCCTATCCCCCAGCACCCTCCGACCTCGCCCCCTCCCAGCCTCCCTGGACCTGCAGCCAGTTGCTCTCTGTTTTCCTTCCGAGGAAGAAGCCATTGTAAAGATGCACCAGGAGAAGATCCTGAAATACAGGTGCCCCCTGGCTCTGTTCCTCCTATAGACTCGTCTCCTCACCATTCCTTCTTTTTTAAAGGGTAAATTTTACTTTTTAGATTAGGTTTTTATTGGAGTATAGTTGTTTCACAGTGCTGGGTTAGCTGCTTCTGCGAGCAAAGTGAGTCAGCCATATGTACACACACATCCCCTCTCTTTTGGACTTCTTCCCATCTAGGTGGCCACAGTGTATTGAGTAGAGTTCCCTGAGTCATGCAGTTGGTCCTCGTTAGTTATCTGTTTTATAGGTAGTAGTGTATATATGCAGTCCATGGGGCCTCTAAGAGTCAAACACGACTGAGCGACTTCACTTTCACTTTTCACTTTCATGCATTGCAGAAGGAAATGGCAACCCACTCCAGTGTTCCTGCCTGGAGAATCCCAGGGACGGCGGAGCCTGGTGGACTGCCGTCTATGGGGTTGCACAGAGTCGGACAGGACTGAAGCGACTTAGCAGCAGCAGCAGTGTATATATGTCAGTCCCAGTCTCCCAGTTCATCCCACCCTGCTTCCCCCTGTGGGATCTGCATGTTTGTTCTCTACGTCTGTGTCTGTTTCTGCTGGAAACCGCCCCCCTACCCTGCTGTCCCAAGCATATTCAGACTCCTCCCCGTTCATTTCACTGTCCATCCTTCCTCAGGATTTAGGCCTTATTACCTGTGGAACTGCTGTAGCTCCTTATCTATTTTGATAGGTTTGAATCTCTCCATGTCCAGAAAGTCTTTAGTTGTGGGATCTTTGAGGAACTACCACCCTGCATGGTTAGAACAGGGCCCTGGGACAGTGGTGGGAAGCAGGGCTGGAGAGCTGAATCGGAGGCACATCCTGAATCTGGATGTTCAGGCTTCACCAACTCATGTTATGCCGGGATAGGACCTCACTCATTTCTGTACTATACAAAGGCACTCTCACCAAGAGGGCAGTGGATGGAGCCTCTGCCATCCACCCTTGAGGGGATGGTAGAGTGGGGTCAGGGAACCCTCTTACAAAGCTACTTCTGTGATCTAACATCACAGTGATGGAAACAACCGCTTCCATTTCTTGAGCACCACCTTGGAATATGCACTTTACACAGTAAAGTAAAAGGTCTCTCAGTCGTGTCCAACTCTTTGCAACCGCATGGACTGTAGCCTTCCTGGCTTCTCTGTCCATGGAATTCTCCAGGCCAGAATACTGGAGTGAGTTGCCGTTTCCTTCTCCAGGGGATTTTCCCATCCCAGGGAGCAAACCCAGATCTCCCACATTGTAGGCAGTTTCTTTACTGTCTGGGCCACCAATAAATCCCCTATATATGAACGAGTTCCATTCCAAGAGTGCGTTTGTAAGTCCAGTTTGTTCCTAAGTCCAACAGAGTTAGCCTAGGTACCCAACTAACACAATCGACTATATAGTACTGTACTGTAATAGATTTATAATACTTTTCACACAAATAATACATAAAAAACACACACAAAAAGATAACATTTTTAATCTTGCAGTAGAGTATCTTGAAAAGCACAGTAGTCCAGGATAACAGCTGGCATACAGGGTCTGGCATCGAGTGAACAGGCAAGAAGAGTTACTGCCTGGAGGAGGGAGAGGAGGTGGGAGATGGTAAAGCTGAAGGATCGTCAGCAATAGGAGACGGAGGGCAAGGTGCAGCTGCACTTACGCCTGACGTTGACACAATGCACGTTCTCATCTTTGAAAGTTGGCAGCTTGAAGGTTCATATGCAGGAGACTTACTATATACCTCAGGACCTCATCCAAGCCTCACAATAGCCAGGGGTAGCAAATATCACCTTACGTTTTACAGAGGAAGCATCTGGGCTCAGGGAAGTGAAGAGACAGCAAAGGCAGATCCGAGACTCGAGTCAAAACCCCTTCCCTCTCCCCCCACTTCATACTACCTACCACAAATATCCTCCCCAGTCTGCAGGGTCAGTTAGGGAACCTGGACTAAGTCGATGATTGTGGAAGTTGAGAGGAGGAGGTAAAACTCAGAGGGCTTGCTGATTGGATTTGAGGAGGAAGAAAATGAAAAGGAACCCAGTATGATTCCCAGGGCTTGGGTGTGTCTGAGTAGTGAATACTGGTGTGATCTACAAATGTAGGCTGCTGTAGAAAGTGTGGATTTGGTTGGTTGTTCAGTCACTCAGTAGTCAGTCTCTTGGTGGTCTCATGAACGGCAGCATGCCTGGCTTCCCTGTCCTTCACTATCTCCCAGAGTTTGCTCAGACTCATGTGCATTGAGTCAGTGATGCCATCCAACCGTCTCATCCTCTGTTGTCCCCTTCTCCTGCCCTCAATCTTTCCCAGCATCAGGGTCTTTTCCAACGAGTCAGCTCTTTGCATCAGGTGACCAAAGTATTGGAGCTTCCAATGAATATTCAGGGCTGATTTCCTGTAGGATTGACTGGTTTGATCTCCTTGCTGTCCAAGGGACTCTCAAGAGTCTTCTCCAGCACCACAGTTTGAAAGCATCAATTCTTCAGCGCTCAGCCTTGTTTATGGTCCAACTCTCACATCTGTAGGTGACTACTGGAAAAACCATAGCTTTGAGTATGTGGACCTTTGTCAGCAAAGTGATGTCTCTGCTTTTTAATATGCTGTCTAGGTTTGTCATAGCTTTTCTTCCAAGGAGCAAGCATCTTTTAATTTCAAGGCTGCAGTCACCATCCACAGTTGTTTTGGATCCCAAGAAAATAGAAATGATAATTTTGCAGACATGAAGGAGATGAAGAAACTAATCAGTGCCTGCACATTCAAGACACATGCCAGGATTTTCCTGGTGGTCTAGTGGTTATGAGCTTCCAGTGCAGGGGACGCAGGATCAGTCTGTGGTTGGAGAACTAAGATTGCAGAAACCATGCAGCTCAGTCAAGGGAAAAAAAAATCAAGGCATTTGGCACGTGGAAGTGATGTGGTGATCATGGTGGTGGTACAGATGAAGTTATCAGGGTCATGATGGAGCTGGTGGTGTTGATGTCAGATGTATTGATGGAAGTAGAAGCGAAGGTGGTTTTGGAGGTATTTGTGATGGCCTTGGTGGTGGTGATGGTCATGATGATGGTGATGAGGATGGTGGAGGTTGAAGTGGAGGTGGTTTTGGAGGTAGTGGTGATGGTAGTAGCAACCGCGTAGAAGGAAAAACAATCGGAGTGGGGACAAATTGTTGTCATCATCATCGTTTTTTCATACTTTCCATTTTTCTGGTTGAGAGGGAAAAGTATGGCCCAAGAAGGCAGAAATCATCCTTCTGGTTGAGAGGGCAAAGTATGGACAGAGAAGGCAGAAATCATACCGTGGACTACTGATTGAGTTGTGAGTCTGTTATGGACAGGCTAAACCTCCCGCTGCCAGAGTATACCTAGTAGTGGTTTCTGGGAAGCAACAAAGAACAGATATAATAATTTTGAATAAGAATTTGGCTCTTCTCGACATAAACTTAGAGACACCTGAAAACACAGTCATATTTTGAAGCAGGTTTTGCTGAAATGCACTGACTGAACCTGGGTTTGGAGACCAACATGACGAGCGCAACCAGAGTTGCGCTCTTTGCCAGCACGCCTACTTCCACGAAGATTCTCCTCTCCAGGTGGGAGGCACCTGCCCAGCGTGTGGAACAGGCTGATGTCGAGTAACTCTTGGATGACCAAAGGAACTAATGGGGAAATGTTGGCATGGAATGTAAAATGGAAACGTTCTGCACCTTTGAGTTGACATGAGTTTGTTATCACAAGCCTGATTTAGAAATAGTCACCAAGTTCACAGCCCAGAGCATCCTACAACTCTATTAACAGAGTAAATAGAAAGAAAGATCTTAGAGTGTCAATGAGCTTTGACTAACATTTGCTTTCCGTCATATGCATCCACTGTAGGACATGTATTCTGAAGACCCAGTGTATTCTGAATAATTCATTGTGTGAACCTTATTTCTTAATTAAATGAATATAAACTAGATTTTATGATGTTCATAAAACGTGACAGCTGAATAAGACTCAAGGGAAAGAAACAAAATAAAAACAAATACTATTATGACCACCAGTTCTATAAACAACAGTTACCTTTGGGTCAAGATTCTGAATGAAACATTTCTGGAAAGAGCCAGCCATTCTCACATCCTTGATTTCACTCCAGCACCCCCCAGGCAGCCCCTCAGCTTCTTCTGTAACATCTCCAGTAGCAGCTATCGGAGATGATCTTATTATGTGTATGTACCCATAGCGCCCTCTCACTTCCTGTATCTTGTTTTCCTCAAGGGATATTTTTGTGTGAAACCCACTCTGGAAAGTAAAAGGGCACCCAGGAAGCTGGTGTCGCCTTTGAGACAGATAATCAAAGAAAGTTGGTGAGTTTTCCCCTTTAGAATCGCTGGGATATTTCTGGTCAGTTTCTCTACGTACTTTCCAAGGAAATGTGCAGAATATTTCCTGAATCTGTTTGTTGTTATAATGAAACCCAACAGTCCTGGAACAACTTGATGTTCTAACTTGGAAATAGAGTTAAAGTGTGGACACACATATGCACATTTCTACTCTGTGGGACAGAGATGAGAATGGTGGGGGGAGGAGGGGAGAGGTGGTCCTTCCATCTCCATTTAATATGGTGAACTCAAAGTTAAATGTGGTCTTCCCGGGGATTTCCAGTTGGTGCCTTGTAAGGGGGATGGATCATGACTATATTTCTTTGCCCAGAGCCTATAACTTTTGCCAGAAAGGGCAGTATCAGGATAGAGCAGGGACCGGAGCTAAGCCACTTTGTCATTCATTCCCTTTGTTACATATCCTTATCTCTAAAGAGAGAGTTTTCCTAGAGCTCTTCTTTGAAAGTGAAAGTCATGTCTGACTCTTTGTGACCCCATGGACTGTAGCCCACCAGGCTCCTCTGTGCATGGGATTCTCCAGGCAAGAATACTGGAGTGGGTAGCCATTCCCTTCTCCAGGGGACCTTCATGACCTAGGGAATCCAACCCAGGTCTCTGGAATTGTAGGCAGATTCTTTACCGCCTGAGTCACCGAGGAAGCCCACAGAGCTCTTCTGTGGTGGTAAGCAATCTCATCAGCCTCCTCTCTTATCCCTCTTCATTTCATCAAGTACACTGCGTCCTCTTGGGTCTTCTTTTAGTCCCTGAAACATGAGCAACTTCCCACCAAATGGTCTCCACCCATGCCTTGCCCACTGCTGGAAATGCTTTTTTTTCTAACTTTTTCATCTCAGATGAGCTAAGTCCTCCTATCCTGGTGGAACTCGGAGGAGACATCCATCCCTGAGCAACCGAAGCAGCCAGGGATGTCTTTCCACATCATTCCAGAAATGTATCGGAAGACCCATACGTCTAATAATGGCAGACATTCTTCCTCCTTCAGCAACGATTGGGCAAAGTGTTTGATTTTTGTTGTGGTACTATCTAGATAAGCTTAAAATTGGCCAAGTGCATTTTCTGCCTCAGGTTCAAGAAGCCTGAAGCATAGATTGGAGGAGACCTGTCCTGCTCAGCAGGAGACCTGTGAGAGGATGCCTTATTCTCACCCAGCTTTTCACTGGAGGAGTCCATGGTTGCCATGCCACACGTAACTGGCATGGTAGTTTCCGGGTTCAGCTACAAGCCCTTCAGAGAGCAGCAGGACTGGGAACTTCCCCGCTGGTCCAGTGGTTAAGAGTTTGTCTTCCAAAGCAGGCAGTGCAGGTTCAATCCCTGATGGAGGAACTAAGACTTCAAATGCACTGAGGCCAAAAAACCAGAACATAAAACAGAAGCAATGTTGTAACAAACTTAACAAAAACTTAAAAGGAAGCATTGATACTGAATTTTAAAAATAAAGGATACATGTATATGTATAACTGAATGACTTTTCTTATACCTGAAACTAATATGACCTTGTAAACCAACTGTACTCTAAAATAAAAATTTAAAAAATGAAAAACGGTATTAGTATCAACGGTTACACAGAATGAATGTACTCTTCACCTTTCCACGTGGGAGAAAAAGAGGAACCACATATCTCCCATTGCCTGGGACTTCTTCAGAAATCAGACACTTTATCTGTTGAACAAAAACTTGAGAGTTTTTTTAAAAATTCTTATTTATTTGCATTTTTTAAAATTTTTATTGAAAGATAGTTGATTTACAATCTGTGTTAGTTTCAGGTGTGCAGCAAGGTGATTCAGTTTTATATACATATCTTCTTTTTTTACCCTCTCTTCCGTTACAGGTTATTTTATATAGTTTCCTA
Source organism: Odocoileus virginianus (assembly GCF_023699985.2). Taxonomy (NCBI): domain Eukaryota; kingdom Metazoa; phylum Chordata; class Mammalia; order Artiodactyla; family Cervidae; genus Odocoileus; species Odocoileus virginianus. The sequence goes on along the minus strand of NC_069680.1, from coordinate 82,260,100 downwards.
TGCTGTACAGTAGGTCCCTGTTGTTTATCTATTTTACATATAATAGTATGTATGAAAGCTTGAGTTTTAAAGTCATTGCATTTTTGGAAACTTGAGAGCAGGATCTCAGACCAGATTCATCTCTGGATTGATTTTGGGGTGGGGGGCGGGGGAAGACTTGGTATTGTTGTTTATCTTATTCCTTGTTTGGGAGAAGATAGGAAAACAAGGTTAGGGGTGTATCCTGGACTGTCTGAGCAAGGAAGGATACAGAAGGCCTTTTCCAGAAAACTCCAGCCTTGTGCAAGATCCATCCTTTCAGCACATGTGCTCATTTCTTGGTCCGTAAACTGTGAACATTATTTCCTCCCCAGAGTGGATAAAAGATGAGTGAGCGAGGGTCTGGGCTGTGCCATGCTTCATTGTCTAGGAGGTGAGACTCACGCAGGTCTGAAAAGCACTGAAACCCCAAACGTTGCCCCCACTGTGACTGCTGCCGGTGACGTGACATATCCGGGTCCCTCCATGCCCCCTCTCATTCCTTCTGCAATTACACAGCCCACTAAACACGCCCAGGAGTTGAGCTGCCCAAGCAGCTGTCGACTTTCCACATGAAGATTCCAAACCGCAGCAGCTGAAGTCTGAACTTCTGCAAAAAATACTTGGCAGGAAACACCCACAGATGGCCCAGCAAGCTCACTGATCTGCTTGTAACTGAAACAGAAGCCAGACACATACGGGAGAAGGAAGAGTGAACGGAGCAGAGCCCGGGAAACTCACTGAAGGCGGTGTTCTCTGCCTAAATCCGCGTCGTGCAAAGTGACATGTCGTTCTGCACACACATTCTAGTGAGTTGAAAAAACAGCTGGAAATATACGTGTAAGATTAGACCCCTGTACATAGAAGGCAAGAATGGTGAATGTAGCTTGGGGTGACATTTGGAAGCCTGCCTTCTGACTGGCATGTGGGAGAGACACCAGCGCATTCAAGTTCAGTGTGCTTGTCCAAGTTTCCAGGGTGACTCAGGAGAGGATGTGCATTTGTACCTCGATGACTCCCCACCCCTTCTCAATGTGTCCCCGATGTTGCCTGGGCAATTCTACTTCATGATTATTCATGAGAGAAATGAGCTGCATCTGAGCATCTGCCTCTGATCACGGCTACATCTGGCCTTCAAGGCCACCCTCAGAGGCCAAGGATTGTGAAGCGTGGGTCACGGGCAGATGGACTTTGGTTCAGGCTGTGGACCTTACAGGAGACTGTGAACCCTCTGGGCTGTGGTCCAGGAGTGCGGGCAGAACACTGAGTTGGGGGGTCATGTATGGACGGGTGAGCCTTTGTGGAGGCCCAGGTTTCCAGAAAAGTTCCAGCACCTTATTGGAGAAAAAAAAGAACAGTTTGGCCACCGCGTGACTGGGTCAGCATCACCTCTGCCCAGTCCCAGCACACTTAGTCACAAGATACCCTGTGAATTTGCCTGTGTGGGGAGGGGAGAGCCAGTGAGTAACCCAGCTTTCCCAACTGGGCAGGATGCTGCCAAAGGGACACATCTCCAGCTCTCACAGCATGCAGGCCATTGAATTGGGAGCTCCGTGACTGGGAGGAGGGGGCAGATTGGGAGAGCAGCATATAAGATACCTGGAGGGCATTAAAGGTTGTGTTTCCAGCTGATAGCATCCTTGGTTCCATCAGGAAGCCAGCTCATGAGCCTGGGGACAATCTCATGCCCAAATACCCTCAACTGGCCCGTGCGCATCCCCAGCACGCCATGTGCCAAACCACACCTCACCCATTCTGGCAGTTCCCTGTGTGAGCTCCCCAGGACTGCGGCGGAAAGTTGGACCAGGCTGCCCACAAGGGTGAAGCTACAAACTTGAATTGTAGTGCCACCTCCAGGAAGACACAGGAAAGGCGATCCGCAGTCCTCTGTATGTAGAGAAGACTCTCAGGGTTAAGAATTCTGCCAGGAGAGGGAGCAGGAAGCTTGAGGCAGGTGTATGCATGCAGGTCTGAGAAAGCCTCAGAATCTGGCAGAACTGATGAAAGGTATTTCTACCCTGAAGGCACTTAGTAAAACTTAGAGGAAGTGAAAGGGAAAGTTGCTCAGTCATGTCCAACTCTTTGCGACCCCATGGACTGTAGCCTGCCAGGCTCTTCTGTCCATGGGATTCTCCAGGACAGAATACTGGAGTGGGTAGCCATTCCCTTCGCCAGGGGATCTTCCCAAATGCTACTTCAAATATGGAAACAGCAGTGCAGAACTCCGAGGACCATGGGAAATCAAGGAAATGTGGCATCATTAAAAAAATCACCAGAATCTTCTAGTAACTGAACCCTAAGACATGGAGATCTGCAATTTACCTGATAAAAAATTAGATATAGCGCTTCTACAGAAATTCATTGAGCTACAAGAAAACACAGAAAAACAAGTGAGTGAAATCAGGAAAGCAGTACACAACCAAAATGAAAAATTTAACAAAGAGATAGAAATCAAAAAAAGAACCAAACACATTCCAGAGCTGAAAGATTCCATGAATGAAGTAAAAAATGCATTAGAAAGAGTCAACATTACAGTCGATTAAATAGAAGAAAACATCCAGTGAGACTGAGGAGAGGAGCTTTGAAATAAGCCTGTTCAGGACCTGGTGGTCCACCTCAGAATCTGCCGTCCAACGCAGGGGACACGGGTTTGATCCCTGGTTGGGGAACTAAGATCCACACACAACTAGAGAACCTGTGTGCTACAGCGAGAAGCTCACGTGCTGCTACAGAGACCAAACACAGCCTAATGATAATAATAAATATATTATTTAAAAAGAAGTGACCCTGTTTGAGGAGACAAAAGAAAGAAAGGGAGGAAAGCATCTTCACCTATGTGTTCTATCTTCTCCCACGTGATCTATGGGACGGTATTAAGAAAACCAGTAGCTAAATCATTGAAGTTTCAAAGGGAGAAGAGATGGAGAAGGAGATAGAATAATTATTTAAAGACATGATGGCTGAGTGCTTCCCAAACTAGGGAGAGATTTGGAATTCCAAGTTCATGAAGCTAAAAATCATCCTATTATTTCAAACCAAATCCATCTTTTCTAAGACACATAATAATAAAAAATGTCAAAAATCAAAGACAAAGAGAGAATCCTAAAGGCAGCAATAGAAAAGATTATAACGTACAAGGAAACCTCATTGGCTATTAGCAGATTTCTCAGCAGAAAACTTACAAGCTGGGAGGGAGTGGGATATTTTCAAAGGGCTAAAAGAAAAAAAAAAATGTCGACCAGGAATACTCTATTCAGCAAAGTTATCCTTCAGAAATGAAAGATGAAGACTTCTCAAACAAAATCTGATGAAATCCATCCCCATGAGATCTGCCTTAAAAGAAAAACTAAATTGAAAAGATACATGCGCCCCAGTGTTCATAGCAGCACTGTTTACAATGGCCAAGATGTGGACGCAACCTAAATGTGCATCGACAGATGATAAAGAAGATGTGGCATATGTATATATAAATATTAGTCACAAAAAATAATGAAATAATGCCATTTGCAGCAACATTGATGGACCCAGAGATTATCATACTAAGTGAAGTAAGTCAGCCAGAGAAAGACAAATATCATATGATATCACTCCTACATGGAATCTAAGAAAAGATACAAAAGAATTTATTTACAAAATAGAAATAAACTCACAAACTTAGAAAACAAACTTATGGTTACCAAAGAGGGGAGGCAGGGGCAAGGATAAATTGGCAATTTGGGATTAAAAGATATACACTACTATATATAAAATAGATAAACAATAAGGACCTACTTTATAGCACAGGGAACTATATTCAGTATCTTATAAAAAACTGTATTGGAAAAGACAGCGTATTAAAAAGCAGAGAAATTACTTTACCAACAAAGGTCGGTCTAGCCAAGGCTATGGTTTTTCCAGTAGTCATGCATGGAGGTGAGAGTTGGACTATAAAGAAAGCTGAGGGCCAAAGAATTGATGCTTTTGAACTGTGGTGTTGGAGAAGACTCTGGAGAGTCCCTTGGACTGCAAGGAGATCCAACCAGTCCATCCTAAAGGAGATCAGTCCTGGGTGTTCATTGGAAAGACTGATGCTGAAGCAGAAACTCCAATACTTTGGCCACCTGATGCGAAGAGTTGACTCATTTGAAAAGACTCTGATGCTGGGAAAGATTGAAGGCAGGAGGAGAAGGGGACGACAGAGGATGAGATCATCAACTTGATGGACATGAGTTTGAGTAAACTCCAGGAGTTGGTGATGGACAGGGAGGCCTGGTGTGCTGTGGTTCATGGGGTTGCAAAGAGTCAGACAGGACTGAGTGGCTGAACTGAACTGAATGGAAAAGAATCTGAAAAAGTATATTCTGGATCACTTTGCTGTATATCTAAAACATTGTACAGTTTTTAAAAATAAATAAAATAAATAAGTAAATAAATTCTCACATTGCTTAAGGATTTGTGGGGAAAAAGTAACACTCCCTACTGAAGATCTTTTTGTTTAGAATCTTAGGGCAGGTAGGAATTTTACAGAGGGGCTAGGAATAGAGAATGGGGCTTCCCAGGTGGCATGGTGGTAAAGAACCCACCTTCCAATGCAGAAGACCTGAGAGACACGGGTTTGATCCCTGGGTCAGGAAGATCCCCTGAAGGAGGGATGGCAGCCCACTCCAGAATTCTTGCCTGGAGAATCCCATGGACAGAGGAGACTGGCGGACTACAGTCCACGGGGTCACAAAGAGTCGGACACGACTGAAGCAACTTAGAATAAACGCATATTTAATTCTAATTCTAATATACCCTGAAATGAAGTCTTTCTCCTTTCCTTGGCTTTAGTTCATGGCACGTGGTGACTTGTAAGACACTTTTCACCGAAGTACGCATATGATGCAAGTGTTCTGTCCTCCTCATGCAGTGATGCTCTGGTAAATGTTTTACCACCAGGTCTCCAGAAGGGGGAGCTCTTGTAGCATTTGCCAATTTCCGTGGTGTCAGTGCTGCCACACCGCTGTCTTCAGACTTCCGAGGTGACGTCACCAAACGTGTATTTGGGAGAAGATGCACATAATGATCTTACGAGCCAGCAGGAGTTAGCCTGAACATCACCGCATACCATTAATATATTTCTACTGTTATTTGGAAATAACATGTGTGTTCATTGCTAATGGAAATATACTGAATTTTGCTTAAGTTTGGAAAAATATTTTGAAAATGTGCTCTTGAATCGTTTGAATTTCTGTGAAAGGCTTATAATTTCTTTTAAAAAAGATTGCATATTTGTTCCTTTAGATGTGAAAAAAGGAAGGTAAATAAAACTAAATATTCAACATGGCTGATTTATCTTTAATTATAAACTGACATAATTAGGGGAGGTTCCATTTTAGAGGTTCCAGGAAGGACTATTAGTTTAAGAGGAGAATTGCAGAATACTATGAGAGTTAATGGTGATTGCAGGTGTGAAATTAAAAGACGCTTACTCCTTGGAAGGAAAGTTATGACCAACCTAGATAGCATATTAAAAAGCAGAGACATTACTTTGCCAACAAAGGTCCGTCTAGTCAAGGCTATGGTTTTTCCAGTGGTCATGTATGGATGTGAGAGCTGGATTGTGAAGAAAGCTGAGCACCGAAAAATTGATGCTTTTGAACTGTGGTGTTGGAGAAGACTCTTGAGAGTCCCCTTGGACTGCAAGGAAATCCAATCAGTTCATCCTAAAGGAGGTCAGTTCTGGGTGTTCATTGGAAGGACTGATGTTGAAGCTGAAACTCCAATAATTTGGCCACCTCATGTGAAGAGTTGACTCATTGGAAAAGACCCTGATGCTGGGAGGGATTGAGGGCAGGAGGAGAAGGGGATGACAGAGGATGAGATGGCTGGATGGCATCACCGACTTGATGGACATGGGTTTGAGTGGACTCCGGAAGTTGGTGATGGACAGGGAGGCCTGGTGTGCTGCGGTTCATGGGGTCGCAAAGAGTCAGACACGACTGAGCGACTGAACTGAACTGAACTGAACTGAACTGATGAGAGTTAAAATATTTGTGAGTCATGACTGATTCAGTTTTGTTATTCTGTTTTGGACAGAACCATCAATCTCTCCTTGGGTTCATGTACACTTGACATGGAAAATGATGCCCTTGTTTGTTGAGAATATAAATTTGATTGTTTTGAATCTGTTTTTTGTTTTTTTAAATCAGCCTCAGAACAAGAGATTTATTAAACACCTAGCAGAATTTTAGGTTGGCCTGAGAAGGGATGTTCTTTCTTGGACATTTGCGGGAAAATTGAGGAGAAATTTTTCGTCAGGTAAATACAGGCACAAGATGGTGCTAAAGGAGTGTCTTTTAAGCGTATGGTTCCTTTGTTTTAAAACCGTGTTTAGAAATGAGTGATTTTAAGATGTGATCTACATATCGGTGTGTATGGGGGTTTAAGGATCTTTCAAGAGGAGATCAGTACTGAATTAATGCAAAAATGTGGTGGGAAAGAATTCATGAAGACTGTGAAATGAGCAGATCAATGTGAGGAGGGCAGGGGGCGAGGGGTTGCTTCTGTCCCCCTGACTTCTCTTCTCTCCGAAGAAGCGCATTCATCTTGCCTTCTCTTGCTGTGGTTGACTAAGAGCTCAGGTTGGTATCTGCTCCAGGAAGGAAACTTGTCAGAATCTCCTGGAAGAACCTTTAAGAAAGAAAAACAACCTGTCCTTGGCTGCATCAGGTCTCAGCTGTGGCTCTCGGGATCTTCATTATCTCCCGCAGGGCGTGGTTTCTCTGGTTGTAGTCACCCTGGGGTATGTGGGATTTTAGTTCCCCAACCAGGGATTGAACCCACATCCCCTACAGATCCTTAACCATTGGACAACCAGGAAAGTGCCTCCTGGAAGAGCTTCGATGTGCAAGGTTTCTCTCTGCCTTGGAGGAGACTTCCTAGTCTGACCTCCCATCCCATCTTCATTCGTTCGTATCTCTGCCCTCTTTGCCCACCGCTGCCCCTGTGTCTGTTAATGTATGGAGATGCCTTCCCAGATGTAACCTGGTCCCTGTGTGCCCTTACATGTGGACTGTTCAGAGGACCAAAAGTCCTGGCTGCTTTCTTTTATAGTTATTTTTTAATTATTTATTTATGTATTTATTTTTGGCTACACTGGGTCTTGGTTGCGTGGACTTTCTGTAGTTGCAGTGATTGGGGGCTCACTAGAACCTGAGTCTCCTGCATTGACAGGCCGATTCTTAACCACTGGACCCCCAGGGAAGTTCCTTACTCTTGTTTTAAAATTGAGGAAACTGAGACTCATGGAGGTCAAATGACTTTTGCCCAAAGTCACACACAGATACCTGGAAGACCAGGGTGCCAGTTATTCTGACAGAACAGTCAGAATTTTGATGTATTAATTTGCTTTTCCTTTAATAAAAAGCCAGCATTGCTTATTTAGAGGAAGACCACAAACAGTGCCCAGGAGGTCTCAGTGGATTGTCTGAATCACTCTGTCAGTTGGCTTGTCTCCAAGGGAGCAGAAGCCAGGGTTGGCAGGAGCTCACGACCCCTCTGGAAGTTTCTGCTTGGACCAGGCATGTGTTATGTCCACACACATCAGCTGCAGCACTCCTGGCTGAACTCAGGGCTGGGAGGAGGCTGTCTGTTTCCCACACAGGATCGCAGGGCAGGGCTGAGAGGTAGGAAGGGGCATGCAACCTCTGGGACAGTAATACAACCTACCTCTGTCCCCCAAATCCTGTGCTGCCTGGGCCTTCGACTCTAATCCAATAGCATTGCCACAACCCAGTAGAACCAAGTGTTCACTCAAACAAATTCTCTTAACTGCCACAGTCTCGTGGAGACATCAAGAGTGGAAAAGTCAAACTCATCATGAAAAAATCTTGACTTGTGGCCATCTGTAGCTGACTAGTTATGAAAATGTTTAGAATGATGTGATGAGTCTGCTGTGGTGTAGAAGTGTGCCATGTTTATCAGCAGCATCACAGAAACTCTGGTGCAGGGGGTGGGTCCTTTCTGTGTTCTATGCCCATCTGAAGCAGAAATGAAGCCCAGCTTTTTCCTATGCTAGCCTGGCGTCTGATCCTTAGACCATATCTGACTTGCACCCCCGGGAGATATAAAATCCTCTAGCCTCTTATATTAGGTGATTAACAATTATACCCAGACAGCTAAACCAGCTAGTATTCTGGTGACAATGTGAATATAATAGTGATAATAGCTAAAAGGTACAGATGAGCTGCTAAAAATAGCATCCTTGCCTATTACATGAGAAGTAAGCCTCCATCAGGCAGCAACACACACCATCAAATTTTTCTGCTTTGCACACCCCCTGCTCACAGTAATACAGTCCTCAGTGATTTAAAGAGCAAAGCAACTTTTTTCTCCTGGAATCTGACTGTAATTTGTGAGCTGCCTTTGTAAAAGCACCCTGGCTGGAAAGGTCCATTCAGCAATGTCTCTGTGTTTCCTAGAGGTGAAATTGAAGCAACGAAAATGACGTGTACCCTTATTACTACTGAATGGAACTTGGGGTTCTCGTTTCTTATGGGGTGAAAATAAACTCTCAATATCTTCTCTTAGAGCATTGGCAGTCAGTGATAACGTCTCTATCATATAACTGTTTTACAGTTCTCCACTCAAAAGTAGAGTTAGCTTGGCCACCTGCTTGGTCCCAGTCATGGTTGGCCCCTTAGGGCTGGATCCCTCAGATGTGCTCCCTGCAGGAAGCCATCTGAGTGTCTGACATGCGGGGCTGGATGGCGTGGCAGGGGACAGAGCCCACAGCAGAGATGCAGTGTCGCAGAGGGCCCGGCGCTTTCCTGCTGAGGGTCTTCAGCGCTCATTTTACCGGCAACTGTGACCGCTCCCTGGATACCAGCCAGTGTAATGAGGATTCAGACGAATAACGGAGGGTCAGTGAGACCTCCCTGTGGCGCTGCTGGACTGTGCCCTGATGCTTTCTAGGCTTTCAGCTCTCCTGGGTGGGGCCGCAAAGATGACATTTTGTCCAAGACTCACTTGTGGTGCTCAGTCGCTCAGACATGTCTGACTCTGTGTGACCCCATGGACTGCAGCACGCCAGGCTTCCCTGTCCTCTGTTAACTCCTGGAGTTTGCTCAAACTCATGTCCATTGAGTCGATGATGCCATCCAATCATCCCATCCTCCTGTCCTCAATCTTTCCCAGCATCAGGGTCTTTTCCAATGAATCAGCTCTTCACATCAAGTGACCAAAGTATTGGAATTTCAGCTTCAGCCCTTCCAATGAATATTCAGAGTTGGTTTCCTTTAGGATTGACTGGTTTCATCTCCTTGCTGTCCAAAGGGACTTGCAAGAGTCTTCTCCAACACCACAATACAAAAGCATCAATTCTTCAGCGCTCAGACTTCTTTGTGATCCAGCTCTCACATCTGTACATGACTACTGGAAAAACTGGCTTGACTATATGGACATTTGTCCACAAAGTGATGTCTCTGCTTTTTAATATGCTGTCTAGGTTTGTCATAGCTTTTCTTCCAAAGAGCAAGTATCTTTTAATTTCATGGCTGCAGTCACCATCAGCAGTGATTTTGGAGCCCAAGAAAAGACTCAGAATTTATCTTTATTTATCAAATGTCTTCCACCCAGTATTTCTGCTGAGCTTCCCCTACAGTCATTTGCACACATTTAAAGGTAGAGAAGTCAGAGGATGAGATGTTTCCATAGCATCACCAACTCAATGGACATGAACTTGAGCAAACTCCAGGAGATCATGGAGGACAGGGAAGCCTGGAGTGCTGCAGTCCGTGGGGTCGCAAAGAGCTGGACACCACTGAGCGACTGAACAGTAAGAGAAATCAGGCTTGACTTTTTGGGCCTCTTCCCACATTAACCTGAGGACATGTTGCCCACTAGAGGTTAAAATAAATCATTACCTTGCAACACAGTCTTGTTTAGTAGCATTCTATTTTAGGTGAGGAAATGTTGAAAACAAAGATGATGAAAACAGAGATGAAAATATTCTAGAGAAGGAATGAAGCTAACTTGTGAATCTGGAGATTCATAGTTCTGTTGATGGGGACCATAGGGGTGTGTATAAGATACACTCATCTTTTCTCAGTTCTGTTTTGGTTCATAAGATCACCCCTGGTGATCTCCAAGTGGCAGTGCCCTATGAGAGGTTCTAGACGTTGTGTTTTATCACTTTTCCTGAGATTTAGATGGGAGCTGTCTCAGAAATATCATGGTAATCCCAGTCTATGCCCCGAACAGTAATGCTGAAGAAGGTGAAGTTGAACGGTTTTGTGAAGACCTACAAGACCTTTTAGAACTAACACTCAAAAAAGATGTCCTTTTCATTATAGGGGACTGGAATGCAAAAGTAGGAAGTCAGGAAACACCTGGAGTAACAGGCAAATTTGGCCTTGGAGTACAGAATGAAGCAGGGCAAAGGCTAATAGAGTTTTGCTAAGAGAATGCACTGGTCATAGCAAACACCCTCTTCCAACAACACAAGAGAAGACTCTACACGTGGACATCACCAGATGGTCAACACCAAAATCAGATCAATTATATTCTTCGCAGGCAAAGATGGAGAAGCTCTCTACAGTCAGCAAAAACAAGACCGGGAGCTGACTGTGGCTCAGATCATGAACTCCTTATTGCCAAATTTAGACTTGAATAGAAGAAAGTGGGGAAAACCACTAGACCATTCATGTATGACCTAAATCAAATCCCTTATGACTATACAATGGAAGTGAGAAATAGATATAAGGGACTAGATCCGATAGACAGAGTGCCTGATGAACTATGAACGGAGGTTCATGACACTGTACAGGAGACAGGGATCAAGACCATCCCCAAGAAAAAGAAATGCAAAAAGGCAAAATGGCTGTCTGAGGAGGCCTTACAAATAGCTGTGAAGAGAAGAGAAGTGAAAAGCAAAGGAGAAAAGGAAAGATATACCCATCTGAATGCAGAGTTCCAAAGAAAAGCAAGGAGAAATAAGAAAGCCTTCCTCAGTGATCAGTGCAAAGAAATAGAGGAAAACAATAGAATGGGAAAGACTAGAGATCTCAAGAAATTAGATACCAAGGGAACATTTCATGCAAAGATGGACTTAATAAAGGACAGAAATGGTATGGACCTAACAGAAACAGAAGATATTAAGAAGAGGTGGCAAGAATATACAGAAGAACTGTACAAAAAAGATCTTCACGACCCAGATAATCACAATGGTGTGATCACTCACACTCACCTAGAGCCAGACATCCTGGAATGTGAAGTCAAGTGGGCCTTAGGAAGCATCACTACGAACAAAGCTAGTGGAGGTGATGGAATTCCAGTTGAGCTGTTTCAAACCCTGAAAGATGATGCTGTGAAAGTGCTGCACTTAATATGCCAGCAAATTTAGAAAACTCAGCAGTGGCCAGAGGACTGGAAAAGGTCAGTTTTCATTCCAACCCTAAAGAAAGGCAATGCCAAAGAATGCTCAAACTATCACACAATTGCAGTCATCTCGCATGCTAGTAAAGTAATGCTCAAAATTCTCCAAGCCAGACTTCAGCAATACGTGAACCGTGAACTCCCAGATGTTCAAGCTGGATTTAGAAAAGGCAGAGGAACCAGAGATCAAATTGCCAACATCCACTGGATCATCAAAAACGCAAGAGAGTTCCAGAAAAACATCTATTTCTGCTTTATTGACTATACCGGATCATTTGACTGTGTGGATCACCATAAACTGTGGAAAATTCTGAAAGAGATGAAAATACCAGACAACCTGACCTGCCTCTTGAGAAACCTGTATGCAGGTCAGAAAGCAACAGTTAGAACTGGACATGGAACAACAGACTGGTTCCAAATAGGAAAAGGAGTATGTCAAGGCTGTATATTGTCACCCTGCTTATTTAACTTATATGCAGAGTACATCATGAGAAATGCTGGGCTGGATGAAGCACAAGCTGGAATCAAGATTGTTGGGAGAAATATCATTAACCTCAGATATGCAGATGACACCACCCTTATGGCAGAAAGTGAAGAGGAATTAAAGAGCCTCTTGATGAAAGTGAAAGAGGAGAGTGAAAAAGTTGGCTTAAAGCTCAACATTCAGTAAACTAAGATCATGACATCCAGTCCCATCACTTTGTGGCAAATGGATGGGGAAACAGTGAAAATAATGACTGACTTTATTTTTCTGGGCTCCAAAATCACTACAGATGGTGATTGCAGCCATGAAATGAAAAGACACTTACTCCTTGGAAGGAAAGTTATGACCAATCTAGAAAGCATACTAAAAAGCAGAGACATTACTTTGTCAACAAAGGTCCATCTAGTCAAGGCTATGGCTTTTCCAGTGGTCATGTATGGATGTGAGAGTTGGACTATAAAGAAAGCTGAGGGCCAAAGAATTGATGCTTTTGAACTGTGGTGCTGGAGAAGACTCTGGAGAGTCCCTTGGACTACAAGGAGATCCAATCAGTCCATCCTAAAGGAGATCAGTCCTGGGTGTTCACTGGAAGGACTGATGCTGAGCTGAAACTCCAATACTTTGGCCACCTGATGCGAAGAGCTGACTCATTTGAAAAGACCCTGATGCTGGGAAAGGTTGAAGTCAGGAGGAGAAGGGGATGACAGAGGATGAGATGGTCGGATGGCATCACCGACTTAATGGACATGAGTTTGGGTAGGCTCTGGGAGTTGGTGATGGACAGGGAGGCCTGGCGTGCTGCGGTTCATGGGGTCACAAAGAGTCAGACACGACTGAACTGAATTGAACTGTCTCAGAAAAAGTGTGTTTCCTTTGTGTCACCACACATAGCCTGCCTCTCATGAATGATGAGACCAACACTGCTTTCCTTTTACAGACCCACCCCTGACCTGGCCACTCAGGTCCTTTCTCTTCCTTATTATCCTGCTTACATCAGTCAGGGTCACCCAGTTTATGCTGCAGTGACAAGTGACCTGCAAATCTCAAGAGCTGGCAACAGTGTAGGTTTGTTTCTCACTTTAGCTGCACATGCATTCTGGGCAGACTTCACCCTGACTCACATCATCTTTTTTTTAATTTATTTACGTGCTGATTTTGGCTGCACTGGGTCTTTGTTTGCGTGTGCGGGCTAGCTCTAGTTGTGGCTCTTGGGCTGCCCACTGCAGTAGCTTCTCTTGTTGTGGATCATGGGCTCTAGACCTGCAGGCTTCAGTGGTTGCAGCTCTCAGGCTCTGCAGCTCAGCAGCCACGGCACACAGGGTCAGTTGTCTCCAGGCATGTGGAATCTTCCCGGACCAGGGATCAAACCCATGAATATGTAAGGAATCCTTTCAAATAAAGAAGAAAAAGGCAGCCCGCTTATGGTGACATGACCTAAAAATATCAACAAGCGCTTTAGAAAAGAGGAGCTCCATTGGTTAATACATATGAAATGGTGCCCAACCTTGCGGGTCATCAAGGAAATACAGACTGAAACCAAAATGATACCCCATTACCTCCGTTCAATGGTCATAGTTTAAAAGAAAATGGTAATACACTATACCCCCAAACTACCAAATAACTGGACAATAAAGGCACAAATAAAAGGTGTACATGTCTTTCAATGAAAACTGTAGACATCGCTGAGAAATATTAGACAGAGAAAGTCTAAGTAAATGGAAAGATACATCATGTCTATGTTATGACATCAATACTAAGATGTCGGTTCCCCATAGTTGCTCCATAGAGCTGGTGAAATTGCATTCAAAGTCCTTGAGAACTTTTATTTAGAAATTGATAAACAGATTATAAAATTCATAGCACAAAACCTAGTAGCAAAGAACACGTTTAGAAACCTAGACCACCAGATTCTAAAAATTATGATGTGACACTGATTAAGAGAGTGAGGAATTGGTATTAGGATAAACAAATAGACAAATAAACATAGAGTTTGTAAATACAGCAGCTCCTGAAGCTGCTTGGGTTTTCCTGAAGATGCCAATGGCACAATAATATGGAAAAAAGGAGGCTTTTCAATAAATGATACTGGAACTACTGAATACTGAATTGGGGAAAGAAATAAACTTTGGCCTGTACCTCTCACCATAAACAAAAATTACCTCCAGATGAATCATTGCTCTAAAAAATAAAAAACCTCTCTAAAAAAGGATAGAAAATATATCTTTATTACCTTGAGATAATATTTCTTAGAGGGGCCTTCCCTGATGGCTCAGCAGTAAAGAACCCACCTGCAATTCAGGAGTCTCAGAAGACCCAGGTTTGATCCCTGGCTTGGGAAGATTCCCTGGAGGAGGGCATGGCAACCCACTCCAGTATTCTTGCCTGGAGAATCCTATGGGCAGAGGAGCCTGGTGGGCTACAGTCCATGGGATCGCAAAGAGTCAGACATGACTGAAGCGACTTAGCATGCACACAGTATTTCATAGAAAGGACCCAAAAAGCCTAACAATGAAAGAAAAAAGTGATAAATTCATGTTACTTACTACTATATACTTACTATATTTCCCTCAGCCGTGTCTGACTCTTTGTGACCCCGTGGACTGTAGCCCACCAGACTCCTCCGTTCATGGGATTCTCCAGGCAAGAATACTGGAGTGGGTTGCCATTTCCTTCTCCAGGGGATCTTCCCAACCCAGGGATCGAACCCAGGTATCCCGCATTGTAGGCAGATGCTTTAACCTCTGAGCCACCAGGGAAGCCCAAATTTATGTTAACAAATATAAAAACTTGAAGACTAGTAAGCAAAACTAGCCACAAGCTGCAAAACATATTTACAATGTGTGTATCTGAACAAGAACTTCCCCGGTATATAAATCATTCTTTCAGATTAGTGATAAAAGTTCAAACCACCTGATTTTTTGAGTGGGCAAAAGACTTAATGTGAAGTCACCCAGTCGTGTCTGACTCTTGGCAACCCCATGGACTGTGTAGCCCACCAGGCTCCTCCGCCCATGGAATTTTCCAGGCAAGAATACTGAAGTGGATTGCCATTCCCTTCTCCAGGGGATCTTCCCAACTCAGGGATGGAAGCCGTGTCCTCCACATTGCAGGCGTTACCATCTGAGCCCCCAGGGAAGTGGTAAAGTGTCTGCCTCCAGTGCGGGAGACCTGGGTTCCATCCCTGGGTCTGGAAGATCCCCTGGAGAAGGGAACGGCAGCCCACTCCAGTATTCTTGCCCCCTCCCCCCAAAAAGGGGCTCAAAGAAAGACTTAATAGGCATTTTGCAAAATAAATTACCCCAAATAGACAATAAGCATGTAAAAAATTGTTCAGCATCATTGCTCTCAGATAACGGGGTGTTAAAATTCCAGTTTCTAAGAAATAGACTCAGAGACTTAGAAAACAAACTTACGGTTACCAAAGGGGATACTGAGGAAGGGGTAAGTAAATTAGCAGTTTGGGATTAACATGTACACGCTGCTGCTGCTGCTAAGTTGCTTCAGTCGTGTCCGACTCTGTGCGACCCCACAGACGGCAGCCCACCAGGCTCCCCCGTCCCTGGGATTCTCCAGGCGACAACACTGGAGTGGGTTGCCATTTCCTTCTCCAATGCATGAAAGTGAAAAGGGAAAGTGAAGTCGCTTAGTCGTGCCTGACTCTTAAGAGACCCCATGGACTGCAGCCTACCAGGTTCCTCTGTCCATGGGATTTTCCAGGCAAGAATACTGGAGTGGGGTGCCATTGCCTTCTCCAACATGTACACACTACTATATATAAAATAGGTTAACAGTAGGGACCTACTGTACAGCACAGGTAACTCTACTCAATATCTTATAATAACCTATAATGGAAAAGAATCTGAAAAAAATATATATGAATATAAAAGTATATATAACTGAATCACTGTGCTGGACTCCTGAAACTAACATGACATTGTAAATTAACTATACCTGCATAAATCAAAGTTTATACCACCTAAAATCCCAAATCCAGTGTTGTGGTTTTTTTAAAAAAAAATATATGTATACACTTACCAAGCAATTAACTCAATTCTGACACTAGCTCCCAAGTATCACACCCAACAGATTTAGGACTCAGTCCTACAAAACTGCCCCACAGACCTCCCGCTTTAAAACACCAATCACAAGTCCAGGTTGTCACCCTTGCTCTGACTGACTGGCTGTAGACTGGAGGTTTCAACTACCTTCTCTTGGGTTTGATTAATTTGCTAGAGTGATTCACAGACCTTAGAAAAATCACCAGTTTGCATCCACACACACCCACTCAGTGATTTAAATTTTAAAAGATTCTCAATCTCAAATGTTGGAAAGGATGTGGAGCAAGTGAAACTCTCATACACTGCTGTTGGGTGTGTCAGTTGATACAGACACTTGTAAAAAATGTGAGACAGCCTCACAGCTTGTTTGTTTATATCATTCAAAAAAGAGGCAAGATGAATCTTCAGTGTTAGAAGTCCAGATACTGGTTAGTTTGGAGATAAAGGAGGGAGTAAAGATAAGGACTACCAGGAAGGTAATTTCTGGGTCCTTCCTGCTCTTGATGTATATGCTTAGCATCTGTCATCTTTCTAGGTTTGTGTTGTGCTTGAATGAAAAGTTGATCAAAGGGACTTCCCTGGTGGTCCAGTGGTTAAGAATTCGCCTGCCAGTGCAAGGGACACGGGTTTGATCGCTGGTCTGGGGAAATCCCACATGCTGAGGGGCAGCTAAGCCCAGCGCCGCAACTACTGAGCCTGAGCTCTAGAGCCCATGCTCTGCAACAAGAGAAGCCACATCAGTGAGAAGCTCACACACTGCAGCTAAGGAGGGTCCCCCACTCACGGCAACAAAGACCCAGCGCAGCCAAAAATCAATCAGCTAATTACAGAAGAAGTTGATCAAAGTGTTATTATCTCTTTCGGATGTGTTTTAAGATTTTAGGAACAATGGGAAATAGTTGGATACTTGCATGTCTTATCTGCATATCTGTCTTTCTGGTTTTCCACTATGAGGAAAGCTTCACCTTGGAAGTATAAGCCGTCCTCCCCAACCCAGCCTCCCTCCTCCCCAGTCCTGTCTCAGCAGCTGCTATTCCCTTGCTTGACATCCTCGTGGAGTATTTATGGACACCGTGTAAATGAATAACTTAGGCCAAGGTCAGAAGCAAATCAGAGAAGGAACTAAGGTTGAAGACTCTGACTGTCATACATCTTATCGGTCTAAGCTCATGGTTGTGGAGAGGAGTCCAGCCCAGCATCCATCAGCATGCATGCTGGCGATCACATCATTTCCCAGCTAGAATCTGTAACAAATTCACCCACAGCGTCTTCTTCCCCATCAGAGAGAGGAGTCTGGAGGGGACCAGCTTTTAATAGACGCCAAACTAGAAAGCATTTGGCAGGTGGCTGTGTTCCCTGGGGCCAGGCACTTATTAGTCAGCCTAATTTAGAACAGATCACTCTTCTCTTTTTATAAATAACTGTTGATGCTCGGCAAATAATATGTAATAATAATAAGGTTCTCTTGTGCAAACAACGTTTTTGTTTATTCTAGACTATGGATCAGCTCGGGGGAGTGAGGCGGAGGAGAGGTTGTGTAGCTCTTTTCCCTCAAAGCAGCTGAGATGGGGAACATCACAAACACTGCCTGAACACAGAGGTCAGAAGGGAAATCTTTAGTAGGAGGGAGTTTTGGAGCACCTGGAGCATGGACTTCATCTAACAAGGCGGAGGCCAGAGAAGACTGCTGCCCTGCAGCCTACCCATTTTGTCTCTCTCTTCCCCTCTCTCTCTGGGTGTGTGCGTATTGTTACTTTTTGTTTATCACCAAATTGATTCATGCTCACTGGCATCTAAGTAAAACAAACAGAAAGAAGGCACCTACCACCTCATTGCTCAGAGTTTGTTTTTCCAGTATCTCTTTCTGTATGCATATACTTTTAAAGAAAAATTTGCTATTGTGCATCCTGTCTTTTAATTGCTTTCACCACTGAAAAATATGTTTTGAAAATCTCATATGGTGGCATAACCTGCTTCAACACCATTTATATTACTGCCTAATAAATTGCTAATTTAAATGGCCTCTTTTTGTTATATACTTTGGTTATTTAAACTATTTAACTGCTCTAAGCAATGCTGTGATGAATATATATTGGTATACATCCATAATTGTTTTACCTAAGACAATTTCTGGAAGTGGATTTGTTGAAATCAAGGGATATGCAGATTTAAAAAATTTTTGGCCTATATGGGCAAGTTGACATCAAGGTTGTAATTCTTACCTGCAGTCTGTGAGCAATTTCATTGCACTCTTGACAGCATTGTATATTAACTGCTGGGGTCCAGCCCCAGCAGGATCCAGGGGAACCCTCAGGATGAACGGCGTCAGTGAATGAGAGAGAGAGTGAGACAAAGCTCAGGGCTAAGTCCGAAGTTTATTTTTGCACTGTCCCTTTATACCCTTAACAACATCTTTTTTGGGGAAGTGCATATTGTTTACACACAGGTCATCTCAAAACATTACAGCAACTTGACCTTCAACAGAAACTGGATGTCACCCACATACTTTTTCGTTCACAAGAGTCTTTCTTATCATTTGGCCTTCAGGCCTGCTAACATTTTATGGCTTGCACCTGGTGTGACTTAAGCAACTTCAGTAGCCGACCCTGTTTATCTCATAATTAATCTATTTTCTTTCTAATAAGCGCCATCTCTATGGGAACTAGATAGGATTACATTTTTACAGAACAGAAATGCGAAGGACTGCAGAAACAGCAGATAGGGCACAAAACAGGCTCTTAGTCTAAAAGTTAACTCCCTGCAAGAGGTCGCCAGCTAATCTCTATCTAAACTATTTTCTATTAGGCACATTTGTGGCTATCATATTTGTGGAGCTTTTCTCACCCCATGAAGGGACCTATGCTTAATAGTTTCTTTTGTTAGCGTACTGTGCTTAGAATGTTTAGAACAATCAAGAGCATTTTTTGCAATGAGAGCACATATTTATCACACAAGCCAGAATGCCAGCAAAAGGGTTTGAATTGAAGCATTTCCTTCATCCCTGGCCCCTTCATAGGGTACCAGCATCCAGGAGATTTATTAATTGGGGTTTTAAGTTGGTCTTTATTCAGTGAAAGAGGAGCAGGAGAGCTCTCGGCAGGCAACACAAGAATCCGCAGCAGGGCAAACAAGAACAACGGCAAAAAGGGGGGAGGATACAGGGTGGGGTAGAGGCCGAGGCCAACCTGGAGGGTCCCTTGTCCTAGATGGCCTTGCCTGTCAGGTTTTTCCCTCGTGACCTCGTCATGGATGGGGTCCCGGACGGCCTTGCCTGCCTGGTATTTTCTTCATGACCTCGTCACGGGCGGGACCTCCCATAACGGCTCCCGGCAATTAACATTTCATCTGATAGTTCTAATTTGATTTGATGGAGGAAACATTGTATGTTGTGATGTTGAGCATAGTTTTCTGAATTAACTTTTTCAATCTTTTGTGAGTTTTATCATGGAATTATGTTTTCTATTATTAATAAGTTGGAGCTTTTACATATTAAGGATCTTATGTTGCAAAATTTTTTCTTTATTTTGCATCGGTCTGTGAATTTTATTCATGATGGTTATCATGCTTAGAAAGGGTAATCCCATTCTAATATTAAATGACTATTCACACATTATTTCTTTTAGAAATTTTATGTTTTAATTTTCATGCTAAGATTCTAGTGATAATTAACAACCATTGAGTGCTAACTTTGTGCTGAGCACTATTGGGAGTGCTATACAATCATTTAACCCTCCTTACTATCCATGAGGTAAGCTCCTATTGTTGTGCCCATTTTATAGATGGGTAAACTGTGGCAGAGAATGATTAAGTAACTTATCTAGGGTCCAAAGGTAGTAATGAAGGTGGAACTTTAATATAATAAGTCTGACTCTGTGCATAATATTCTCTCACCTTCAGTTTTTTTCTGGTAGTGTCTTTTTAAAGAATTATAACAACTTCCTTTTTTATTTACTAAAAACTCACCCCAAAATAGCTAGAATAATTTAGAAAGAATAAAATCATAAATTTCTAAAAGAATGAAAGTGCCCAAATCTACTCTACAATAAGAAGAACAATGTAACTTTTTAAAAGACCCAGAGAAGTGAAATGTCACTTAGATTCCCGAGGGAACTTTCCTTTGACTTATGTTTAAAGGCATCTGTTGCAAAGAGTCAGACACGACTGAGTGTGACTTTCACTTTCATCATGCTGCTTCCCTTGTGGCTCAGCTGGTAAAGAATTCGCTTGCAATTCGGGAGACCTGGGTTCAATCCCTGGGTTGGGAAGATCCCTTGGAAAAAGGAAAAGCTATCCACTCCAGTATTCTGGCCTAGAGTTGCAAAGAGTCGGACAGGACTAAACGACTTTCACTTTCACTTTAAAGGCATCTAGAGACCTGGGTGAAGATTTTTCACTCGCTGGCGGATCAGTTCTATGGAGGAAGCATTCTTCACCAGCTCTTCAGAATTCTAGTTCCTTGCAGCACATAAAACAACAGAAAAATTTGACATGGAATTTGTATTGGAAAGTGGCTTCCCTGTGTCTCAGTGGTAAAGAATCCAACTGCAATGCAGGAGACATAGGTTCCATCCCTGGGTTGGGAAGATCCCCTGGAGAGGAAAATGGCAACCCACTCCAGTATTCTTACCTTGAAAACCCCATGAACAGGTGAGCTGGGCAGGCTACAGTCCATGGGGTCGAAAAAGAGTTGAACTTAGTGACCAAACAATAAACACTGGAACTAGCACTTTGGCATCGTGTAATTTTCTGTTTTCTGCACGAGGGTCTCAGTCCTAGCCCAGCTGATTAAGAGTTGAATGAACATAGAACTCAACCATTAAAAAAAGAACAAAATAATGCTATTTCCAGCAACATGGATGGACCTAGAGATTATCATTCTAAGTGAAATAAGCCAGACAGAGAAAGAAATAGCACATGATATCACTCATATGTGGAATCTAAAATATGGCACAAACGAACTTATTTACAAAACAGAAGCAGACTCATCATAGAGGATAGACTTGTGGCTGCCAAGCCAGGATGGGGGAGGGATGGATGGGAGTTTGGGGTTAGCGGGTGCTAACTATTACTTATAGGATGGATAAATGGCAAGGTCCTACTGTACAGCACAGGGAAGTATATTCAATACCCTGGGATAAATCATACTGGAAAAGAATATTTTAAACATGTGTATATGTGTGTAACTGAGTCACTTTGCTATACAGCAAAAATTAACACTCCACTGTAAATCAACTATACTTCAATTGAAAAAAATAAATTTAAAAAAAAGAGCTGAGGCTGGTCCGAAGGTAGTGAGTTATCTCAATTGCTTGTTCACAGTCAGTTACAGATCAAACTCCTCGTTCTACTCTTCCCCCCTTCTCACTACTGCAGTTGACTAGTCTTAAAAAAAAAAAAAAAAGAGCTGAACTTAGTAAAAAGCAAAGCAGGCACTGGACAGTGATGTCAGGCATTTTCCAAGTTAGGAGTAAGACAGTGGCTGTCACCCTCTCTTCTGGTAAGTGACTTAATTATCAGTGGCTTAATTATCTTTTCTCTGAAACCCATTGCTTTTATGGATACAGAACACATTCAGTGCAATTCACAAGCAGAACAACTGCTTTGAGCAGGTCAGCGTCCTCAGTGACCCTAGGAGAGATGTATCCCATCTCAGGGAGGAGGTAGGTGGGTATATATGCAGATGAATCCAGATAGAATGGGATGAATATACATAAGGGGAGAAAACACAGCCCAGAATACATGAAGTGTATTCAACAGGAGAGAAAGAGTACGGCAAGATAAGTCAGCTTTTTAAGATCAGAGAAAGGGACTTCCCTGGTGGTACAGTGGTTAAGAATCCATGCTTTGACCACAAGAAGCACAGGTTCAATCCCTGGTCAGGGAACTAAGATCCTGCGTGCTTCGTGGTATAGCTGAGAAAAAAATCACAAAGAGCTCTGAATGCCACATGAGAGGACAATTTATTCTTTCATTTAAAAAACATTTACTGAGCAGCCACTGGATGGCAGGTACCATTCTGCCATCAAAGATGTAACAGTGAGGGGGAAAAAAAAGGCCAAATTCCTACTCTTATGAAAAGTGTTTTCTAGTGGGGAAGACGGGCAAAAAAAAGTTTTTAAATAATAAATATCAGGTAACATTAAGTATAATGAAGGAAAACAGGATAAAGAGAAAGAGCTGTGGTCCTCAGCCTCAGCCCTGCCTGCATGCTGCAGTCTTCCTGGGAGGTTTGGAAAACAGTGATGCCCAGATCCCTGCTTGAAGACAAGGGGATTGAAACCTTCGGGATGGGCCCTGGTGGTGATATTTTCTAATGTCCAGCCCAGGTAAGAACCATGTCAGAGAATGAGGACAGGGCCCTTCACTAGATGAGCTGGTCAGAGAGGGCCTCTTTACTGGAGCAGAGACGAGGCTGGATGAAAGGCCATCCTGTGGGTACTCGGAAAAACTATGTTGCCAGCATCCAGCTTCACATCTGGCAGTTAGTAGGCATGAAGGAGTGAATAGATGAATGAACAGGCTGCATCAGTATATAGGATGATGTCAGTGAAGCTTGTCTGGAGAGGATTAAATCAGCTGGGCACCTTATGTTGGGGGTCTCCAAGCCCACCCCAAGATTACACAGTTTCCTAGGAGGCTCACCACTGAGTCCTACAGAGGACTGAGGTCTCTTATAGCAAAAGGATACAAAGGAAAAATCAGCAAAGGGGACACTGGCTGTGAGCTTCGGACTGGTTTCCCTCTGTGGAGTCAGACAGGACACACCTGGGGGACAAGTGGCGACAATGCATGTGAAATGTCATCCACCAAGGAAGCATGTGAGAGGCAGCACCCGGGGTCTTTCCTAGGTGCTCCTCCTGTAGGCACTCTTGCCCGACACCAAGAATCCAGCCTCCCAGGGGGAAAGTAGAAAGCAGAAGGTGTTCGGTAGAAACCACATGTTTGTGTCTTATCTGAAATCTGAGTCCCCAGACACCAGCCTTCTTAAGGAAGGCCATGTTAGGCCTGCTGTGTTAATGCTTCTTCCACACGATGCCATCTACTGAGCTCAGATGGCTTCTCTGTGTTCCAGAAGAACCCTATGTCATTCCCAGAGGGACCATTTCTTCTAAGTTCTTTAAAAGTTTCACAAAACTAAAATCTGTTATGCATGGCTATAAATAGGTTTGAGTTTTGCCTTCCTTGAGATATTAGGACAATTTTTTAGCAATGTAATATGTCACCTCTGACGTCTAGTCCAGTTCAGAGTCCATTTCAGGTTCTTACGTAAGATGTAGAAAGCCCAAGTGGACAGCAAATCATACTTATTCTTCTTCTTGAAACAGTGCTATTTATTCCCCAAGTGTTAGTTGCTCAGTCGTGTCTGACTCTTTGCAACCCCCCTGGACTGTAGCCCGCCGGCTCCTCTGTCCATGGGATTCTCCAGGCATGAATACTGGAGTGGGTTGCTATTTCCTTCTCCAGTGGATCTTCCCAACCCAGGGATCGAACCCCAGTCTCCTGTGCCTCCTGCACTGCAGGTGGGTTTTATCCACTGAGCCACCTTGTTGGGGAGTTAAGATCCCACATGCCTCCAGCCCCAAACAACTAAAACATGAAGAGCAGAAACAATGCTGTAACAAATTCCATAATGACTTTTAGAATTGTTGCTGTTCAGTCGCTTAGTCTGGTTAAAATTGTTGTTGTTCAGTCACTTAGTCTTGTTTGATTCTTTGTGATCCCGTGGACTGCAGCACACCAGACTTTAAAAATGGTCCACATCAAAACAATCTTAAAAAAATTCAGCAATGGAAACAACTTGATGTGTTGGCTTTCACATTCCCCCTTGATCTCTAATTCAGATTCAGGGAGCACTACTGAGCCTCTTTGGTTTATCTAAAAACTAAGAATCATAAGATTCACCTTGTCTGTCTCACAGCCATTCCCTGATTAGTTTTGCCCAATAGCAATTTGATTCACACCTGGAGTTGCTGCCAAGGAATCGCTGTTCTCCTGGGTTGACAAAATAACTCACTGCATGGTGAGTTCTTTAGAGTGTGTGATGGGTGGACTTGAAACTTCAGAGAGAGAAGGATGACACGGAATGTGGCAGCTATTAATTGGACTAGATGAAATTTATCACTGGACATTTTGCGCGGGGTGGCAATTCAATTATGGAGCGACCGTGTGGTGTCACGGACACCGTGCTTAGAGCAGTCACTGAGGCTGAGCCAGCAAGAATGACAGTCGGGATGCTCTTGTTTGATATGCTTGTGGCGTCTTCCCTGGCTTCTTCTTGGGTAATGTATTACCAAAAGAAGGCTTCTAATAAATGAAGAAGTAAACTCGAAATAATGACAGAGCATTGTGAGCTGCTGAGCGATGTCCCTTCTGAAGCTGTCCAGATGTTCAGTCGCCCCCTGCTCCATTTGGTCTAGGTGGAGACCCAGGCGCTGGACTCAGCACTCTCCCTCCTCTGTCCCGTGTGATGAGTGACTCACCTCACCTCTCTTTGTCCTTCAGTGGCTCCACAGTGCCTTTCAGATCAATTCCAAAGCAGTTCACAAGGGTCTTCATGCCTGCCAGCTCTTCTTTGAAAAAAACCCCTCTTTGCATCAAGTTCCACCCATTGAACCACTTGCTAAGTCCTCTGTAATGTCCAGACTGTTGGCCATGGTGAGTCCTTGCCTGAACACCCCTCTCTAGCTCCTCCTCCCTCCTCCCAGCCCCAAAATAGCACCTACTCGTCCCTTCGCTGTTTACTGTTTATTATTTCCTCCCAGTGGCCATCCTCACTCTTCTGGGAGCCCCCACGGTGTCCCCGGTACCTCTCTAGTCTACCACTTGCTTCATCATGTCATAGTGATCTTTGTCCCCCGCAGACGTGAGTCAAGTCACATCAAAGACCACATCTGCCTCTCTCACCACTCTGTCCCTCACTGCCTCCCTTGGAGCCCGGTCATGGTCACCCCTCAGCATATATGTATTGAGTGAAGGTAGATCATCATAAGGATAAGCTCATAATACTTGAGGAGGGCATGGCAAGCCACTCGCATATTCTTTCCTGGAGAATCCCATGGACAGAGGAGCCTGGAGGGCTAGAGTCCATAGGGTCACAAAGAACTGGACATGACTGAAGTGATTTAGTCAAGTGTTGAGATTTAGCACTCATGCAGTAGAAGGCAGATTTAAGAAATGCTTATATTTGTAACTCTGTTTTGAAGACAAGTTCACTTGCATCTTTTTAGTTTAGATTCCATGGATAAGCGATATCATATATTTATCTTTGTCTGACTTACAGATGTAGAGAACAAACTTATAGTTACCAGGGTAGAAGGAGGGAGGAAGGGATAAATTGGAATTTACATATACACACATATGCTACTGAATGGAACTTGGGATTCCGTGATTTTGGAGCCCAGGAAAAGAAAATCTGTCAGTGCTTCCACTTTTTCCCCTTCTATTTGCCATGAAGTGATGGGACCGGATGCCATGATCTTAGTTTTTTAAATGTTGAGTTTTAAGCCAGCTGTTTCACCCTCTTATTTCACCTTCATCAAGAGGCTCTTTAGTTCCTCTTCACTATCTGCCATTAGAGTGATACCATTCGAGGTTGTTGATATTTCTCCAGGCAATCTTGATTCCAGCTTGTGATTCATCCAGTCTGGCACTTTGCATGAGGTATTCTGCATGATGTACTCTGCAAAGAAGTTCAGTAACCAGGGTGATACACACAGCCTTGACATACTCCTTTCCCAATTTTGAACCAGGCTGTTGTTCCATGTCTGGTTCTAACTGTTGCTCCTTAACTGGCATACAGGTTTATATCAGAAGACAGGTAAGGTGGTCTGGTATTCCCATCACTTTAAGGATTGTCCACAGTTTGTTGTGATCCACACAGTCAATGGCTTTAATGTAGTCAGTGAAGCAGAAGTATATGTTTTTTTCTGGAATTCCCTTGCTTTCTCTATGATCCAGCGAATGTTGGCAATTTAAAGACCTACTATAGAACACAAGGAAATCTATTCAATGCTCAGTAATGACCTATATGGGAAAAAGAATCTTAAAAAGAGTGCATGTATATATATATATATATATATATATATATATGTATGTATGTATGTATAACTGATTCACTTTGTTATTCAGCAGAAACTAACACAACATTGTAAATAAACTATTCCAATACAAGTTTCTAAAAAAGAAATCTTTTAGGTGGTTCTGAGTGCCTGAAAGGGGCTCAGGGACATAACTGAAATTGACATAACTCTTACCAGTTCTGTTCTTCCAGGCTTCACTGAGGGTGTGAGGGACTTGCTGGGGGAGAATGAAACTATCAGAGCTTAAAAAAAAAAGGAGGACCTATTGGGTGGAGTGAACAGAGGGGCAGAATCTTGTATTTTATTGAAGCTCACCTCTTGGCCCCAAAGGCTCATGGGAGATGCTGCTCAAAAACAAAGAAGGAACTCGCTCCATGGGCCTGAGCCCCCTGAGGAAGTCGGAGTAGACAGAAGCTTATCTCAGGACTCATGGGGAAAATGGAAACACCTGGAGGAAGATTTTTGGGTCCAGAGACAGAGCACTGGAATCCACATAAACAGGAATCCCTTTTTAATCAAGTGGGACTATTTGCTGCCTGAAGGCACATGGTGAAGAATAGTTTGGTCTTAGGAAGGAGTCTGGGCTCCTGTGCTTTTGATGAAATTGTTATGTCAGCCTCAAAAAGAGAGTATGACACTTCGGCATGTGGGACCCTATGGCTGGAAATCTTAGAAATACAGTGTTTTCCAGAGAATGAAATGTGGCCCTTGGGGACTGCCCTGGTGGTCCAGTAGTTAAGAATCTGCCTTCCAGTGCAGCGGATGCAGGTTTCATCCCTGGCAGGGAGCTGAGATCCCACACATCTCAAAACAATCAAGCTGACTCACTTTGCTGCATACCTGAAACCAACACAACATTGTAAGTCAAATACATTCCAATAAAAATTGGGGGAAAAAAGTTGGATAAAGTGACTTTCAAGTCATAAGCTTCTATAAGTCTTTTTTTTTTTTTCCAAAGTCCAATCTGAATGCTCAATCTTTCTTTACATTTTTGGTTGTTATATTGTTGTTAAAGACTTAGTGATGTTTTTTCGAGGATGATAATGTGCCTACTGATGGTTCGGAGATATTCCAAGTGGCCATGATACTGTAACTGTGATATTTACATGAATGGTTTCCAGCAGTCATTTAATCCATAGAATTCCCTGACTCCTGTCCATCAGCTGTCCCTCATGATTTCCTCCAACCCCCCCCCCCCCAAAAAAAGAGGCATCCTTGATCTTGTGTGAATTCTGGGACATCCATTTCATATGCTCTTTTCTTCCTCTCCTTGAAAAACACCCCTGAGAGCTATGTTCTTGTGATTGATATTTCAAAAGGAATGTGAGCTGCCTCATACCACTGGCCAAAATCAGTGGAATCAGGAGCAGCCTTTTGGGATGAATAAAAACGATTTCAAATATTTGTATAAGAAGTCACTGCAATCAAGAGAGAAATATTTACAATGTAAATAAGTAAATACCTTGTATTTTGTCCTGCACAATTGATTTTAACTGCCCAAAACAGTTCAATCTCCAGCAGACCAGGCGGTACCTGGAAATTCAATCGTTTTAGCAGTATCAATAGTAAGCACATGGTGCAGGTGGCATTTTATGCCTTTCCGCAGAGAGATGCCTGCTGCTGATTCTCTGCTATGGTGAGGTCCCAGGGCTGCCAGGTTTTCCCACACTTCCTGACCCCATATGTGCTTTGACCCTTATATGGCCTTTTGAACCAGAAGTGAAACCACCCTCTCATAGTATTTGCTCAACCAAACCCATTACTTGGAACAACAAAGTCTAGGGAAGGAGATTTATTCTTTCAAGTTTCAGCTAATTGTTTGATTTAAATTTTGCTCAAATGTAAGGGCTAACTATCTGTACTTCCTGAGGCAGGATATGTATGAATGGAAGCTCATTGTAAATAAATCAATCAATTTGTTGGGTTTTTTTCCCCCCGTTTCTTAAGGAGTAGCCCAATTTGATGACCCAGTTGGAGGGAAAGATGATATTGATTTTCAGACAGCGAGGTAGGAAGGACTGGTGACTATGGGCTTTCTCTGAGCTTCTCTGTATCTCCAGACAGTGCTATACCATCATCTCATACATTTTTGTCAGGCCCATGGGTCTGTACTTTGTCTACTTTTATGCTGTCTAAGTATACTTAAAGACCTCTCTGTGATCCCAAGATTTTTAAAAAACATGTATTCACCTTATTTTTCATCCTTCTCCTCTCCATATCTTACCTCATTGGATAATATCATCAGAATATATCCCATTGAAATCTGCCACTGATTATCTAAAAGTTGGCCAGGTGTGGAGAAGATTCCAAAAAGATGGTAGCAGTAACAGTGTAGTGTTTCTGTCTGTATCCATGACAGAAGATGGATAAAGAAGCATAGAATAGATATAGATATAATATGATGGAACATTACTCAACCATAAAAAATGAAATAATGCTATTTGCAGCAACATGGGTAAACCTAGAGGTTATCATACTAAGTGAAATATCCTACTAAGAGAAAAACAAGCATCCTATGACATCCCTTATATGTGGAATCTTAAAAAAATGATAGTAATGAACTTATTTACAAAACAAACTCATCAGACATAGAAAACAAACTTATGGTTACCAAGGGGAAAGGTGGGGAAGAAGGATAAATTAGGAGTTTTGGATTAACATATACATACTACTACATAAAAAATGATAATCAGCAAGGACCTACTTTATAACACAGGGAACTCTATTCAATATTGTCTAATAACCTACATGGGGAAAGAATCTGAAAAAGAGGCGGTATGTGTGTATGTATAACTAAATCACTTTTCAGGTGTGTTAGTACATCTGAAACTAACACAACATTGTAAATCAATTGTTGTTGTTATTCAGTTGCTAAGTTGAGTCCAACTCTTTGTGACCCCATGGACTGCAGCAAGCCAGGCTTCCCTGTCCTTTACTATCTCCCAGAGTTTGCTCAAGTTCATGTCTGTTGAGTCAGTGGTGCTATCTAACTGTTTCATCCTCTGCCACCTTCTTCCATTTGCCTTCAGTGTTTCCCAGCATCTTAGTCTTTTCCAATGAGCTGGTTCTTTGCATCAGGTGGCCAAAGTATTGGAGCTTCAACTTCAGCATCAGTTCTTCCAATGAATAGTCAAGGTTGATTTGCTTTAGGATTGACTGGTTTGATCTCCTTGCTGTCCAAAGGAATCTCAAGAGTCTTATCCAGCTCCACAATTTCAAAATCAACCATACTCCAATGTAAAATTAAAATTAAATAACTAAGCAAAGACAGAAGCCCATGAGAATTTGTAACAAAATGAAACAAAAAGATATCCCAGGATCCCAGAATACAGGCAGGTGGAGACAGATGATGAACAAGCCAGAGGTCCTGCCTGCTAGTGGCACCTGTGAGGGAGAGAAGGAAGGGATGGGCAGCTTGCTGATGAATGTGAGAACAAGAGGACTCCAAGTGGCCAACAGGTCATCTCTGGAGAGAGCAGACCATTTTAAGGACCTCTAACACAGAATGGGGTTTTGTTCTCCCTGATACCAGGTCAGTAGAGGGGGCCCATGGCAAGAAAGACTGAAGGAGCTGGAGCCAGAGTGCTGTGGATGCTGGAGATGACCCCACCACCACCAAATCCCCCTCCGAGCACAAAACGCACCAGGGGGAGCTGCTTAGGGGTCAGGATTGACCGTGAAGGGGATAGACAGGAAGGAAGAAGAGAGAAATTCCAGAACATGGCTGGGAAGGGTGACAGAGCCAGGACAGCCCAGAGGCAAGTTGCCATATATGTAAACTATGGACAAAATAGAATCCCTGTGGAGCTAGGGGAAATTTCCTAAATCCCATCTCATTCTAAAAGTTCAGAGGGAAAAAAAAAAAAAAAACAATTTCACATCAAAATGAACAACAGAAAAATTCTATAGTCAAATCCCATTCGGAGTTAATTGTAAAAAAAAAAAAAGAGAGAGAGAGAGACTAAGGAACAGAATAAAACCCTTACACAATAAAATCATGATGGAAAGGCATGCCCATAAACAGAATAACAGTGTCACCTAAAATTTCAAAATAGTGGGAAATTATCTAAGACATGAAATAAACAACAGAATTAACCAAAACTCAGAAATGAGGTGGGACAACTCAGGAAAGAATTAGAAAAGAAAGGAAAAGTAACTTCAGAGATTAAGATCAATCTAGAAGGAACACAAGAACAAACAGACCTAATGTAATGGCCTAAAAGAAATAGAAGGTAAAAAAGAGAAAATTGTTACAATGAAAAAGAAATGAAGAGATGAAAAAATTTGTCTGTTGTAAGTGTTGAAGATGGACAAAAAGATCAAACATATGATAAACAGGAGTTGCTTAAGAAAAAACCCAAAGTGATGGGATGGAACAAATACTGAAAACTGTAATTCAAGAAAGTTTTCCCAAAATAAAGACAAATTGAAACTACATATGAAAAGAGCATAATGTGTATCCGAAAAGAATGACCTCAGAATAGCCAACACTAAGACATTCCCTTGTAAAACAACTGGATTTTAGAGATGAAGAAAATATATATTTAGGCCCTTAGGAAAAAAGAATACATAATTTCAAAGGGAAATAAAAAGAGGTTATTATCAGTTTTCAAACAGCAATCCCGAAGAAAATGGAGTATCACATTTATCTACACGAGTGCAAAAAAAAGGTGTGATTCAAGGGTTTTATATAAAGTATAAAGGACAAAAACTCTTATCAGCCTAAAGAACTCAGGGCATATTGTTCCCATGAACACTTCCTGTGGAATCTTGAACACTGTCTTCAGACAACCGAACAAGTAGCGAGACGTTGCCGTAAGGACTGTGTGGAGCGTAAAGCTAAGCTGGGATGAGCTCAGAGCGACACTGACATAAGGACTCGTGTGGATCGCGAAGCTAAGCTGGGGTGAGCTCAGAGCGACGCTGACGTAAGGACTCGTGTGGATCGCGAAGCTAAGCTGGGATGAGCTCAGAGCGACGCTGACATAAGGACTCCTGTGGATCGCGAAGCTAAGCTGGGATGAGCTCAGAGCGACGCTGACGTAAGGACTGTGTGGAGCGTAAAGCTAAGCTGGGATGAGCTCAGAGCGACGCTGACGTAAGGACTCCTGTGGATCGCGAAGCTAAGCTGAGGTGAGCTCAGAGCGACGCTGACATAAGGACTCGTGTGGATCGCGAAGCTAAGCTGGGATGAGCTCAGAGCGACGCTGACGTAAGGACTCCTGTGGATCGCGAAGCTAAGCTGGGGTGAGCTCAGAGCGACACTGACATAAGGACTCGTGTGGATCGCGAAGCTAAGCTGGGATGAGCTCAGAGCGACGCTGACGTAAGGACTCCTGTGGATCGCGAAGCTAAGCTGAGGTGAGCTCAGAGCGACGCTGACATAAGCGAGACGTTGCCGTAAGGACTGTGTGGAGCGTAAAGCTAAGCTGGGATGAGCTCAGAGGGACGCTGACGTAAGGACTCGTGTGGATCGCGAAGCTAAGCTGGGATGAGCTCAGAGCGACGCTGACGTAAGGACTGTGTGGAGCGCTAAGCTAAGCTGGGATGAGCTCAGAGCGACACTGACGTAAGGACTGTGTGGAGCGCTAAGCTAAGCTGGGATGAGCTCAGAGCGACGCTGACATAAGGACTCGTGTGGATCGCGAAGCTAAGCTGGGATGAGCTCAGAGCGACGCTGACGTAAGGACTGTGTGGAGCGCTAAGCTAAGCTGGGATGAGCTCAGAGCGACACTGACCTAAGGACTGTGTGGATCGCGAAGCTAAACTGGGATGAGCTCAGAGCGACGCTGACGTAAGGACTGTGTGGAGCGTAAAGCTAAGCTGGGATGAGCTCAGAGCGACGCTGACGTAAGGACTCGTGTGGATCGCGAAGCTAAGCTGGGATGAGCTCAGAGCGACACTGACATAAGGACTCGTGTGGATCGCGAAGCTAAGCTGGGATGAGCTCAGAGCGACGCTGACGTAAGGACTCGTGGAGCACTAAGCTAAGCTGGGATGAGCTCAGAGCGACGCTGACGTAAGGACTGTGTGGAGCGCTAAGCTAAGCTGGGGTGAGCTCAGAGCGACGCTGACGTAAGGACTGTGTGGAGCGCTAAGCTAAGCTGGGGTGAGCTCAGAGCGACGCTGACGTAAGGACTGTGTGGAGCGCTAAGCTAAGCAGGGGTGAGCTCAGAGTGTTGGGATGATGTTCTGACAGTGTAGGTAGGACCGTAGGGAGAATACACTGAGAACCTGTGTTAGTATTTTCAGCAATTATGTGGGAGGTTGTATCAGACTGTTATTCAAAGACTGTTGTGTGTGTTCTATTAGATAAAGCAAATGAGTAATTGTGATAGACTGTATTTTAATTGTCATCCCCTATAGCCTTTGAAAGCCCATATTCTGAGTGTGCAAGATAGGAGATCAGGGACAGTAAGGGACAGTAAATAAGAGCCCCGAAGTCTTGGACTTGAATTGGAAGTCTCACTATGAACTCAAGAGGTATTTCACAGATGTGTCCAATATTTGTCTCCATAGGAATATTTTCTAGTTCACTGGTCAACCCAAGAGCAATGACCATCTCTCAATCATTCTTGAAAGGATTCTTGCAAGAATAGTTGATTCTAGGTCTTGACAGAAAATAAACAAAATGAACCTGGGATCTCTTGGAATATCAGATAGTGAGGAAGCTATCAAAAATCATGAGTCAGACTTTCCTGGTGATGCAGTGGTTAAGACTCTGCCTTCCAATACAGTGGGAGCGTGGGTTCAATCCCTTGTCAGGGAACTTAAGGTCCCATATACTTCAGGGTGCAGCCAAAAATTTAAAAAAAAAAAGAATTACAGGGTCATACTCAGTTGTCTCTAAGAGTATGAAAACGATAAATGGACTTCTTTATTTCATTATCTGTATAATAAAGATTTCACTGGCAAAGCATAAGACAAAACAAAAAGAAACCACAGGGCCATGCAGGGGCACCAAAGCAAATTTAAGGAGAACAAATTTGATGTTTGACATCGTCTTTTCGCCTTCCAAATCTAAGTGGCCATCGTAATTAAAACTTTAAAAAATCAGATCTTTGTCAGATTTCCTTATACTTACTTTCATGTCAGCAAATTTTGTTTAATATATGGGCATAAAATGCCATCATAAGCATTTTTAGTGTTTGGTATTCTAAAGATTTTAATCCAACCTGCAGCCTGTCCAAGAGCTCTGATCCAGGGCTTCCAGCCCCTGACTGCTGTAATGACAAAAGACATCCACCAGGGAGCAGAATAAGCAAGTACAGGTAGAATTCATTTCCGTTTTTCTTTGTTTTATGGTTTTAAGACAGCTTTATTTCAGGGAGAAATATTAAGGACAGATTGTCTAATAAATATTTCTCTTATGACTTGGTCCTTGTCCCCTTCTTTTAAAGGGTTTTGATAAATTTCCCTGCCCTTCTAAGTTAAAACTGTTATTTTCTATTATATGTTTAATCAGATAGTTAACTGATCCCTAGGCTTTATCAGTTATGAGCCATACACACTCAAAACATCCAAGGTAAACAATTGGACTGCAGTTTGGGAGCCCTCATTCACGTTTGGAGGCCAGAAATCACTGATGGCTGTGACATTTCTTGTTTATTAATATGGCAGGAGGCATTGTCATTTCACAACTGATATTAACAAGTTTGAAAATTGTTAGTTTCTCATTTTTTCACTGAGTCAATTCTTAATTGTGAAGTTTTAAAGGATTTTCTTTGTTTATGTTACTGTCCACCATTCCTTACTCATGTCCTTCTGGCTGCTTTCAGAGGTCAGATCTCCACATCCATGTAGTTCATTAATCATCTTAGATGCTAGAATATTGTTGTAGTACAGTTTCCCTGATTGTTTCATATCCCAAGAAGACCAGAGGAAATAAGCTTATGTGATTCACTGAGTTGGACTGTTTGAAGAGTCTTTCCCTGCATGCCTTCAGCATCTGAAGGTTAGGACCTTCAGCAGAGGGTCCTAACATGGGGCTCCATCAGTGACCCATGGTACCTTGGGTCTGCATGCTATTCTGCAGCCTGATTTGTCATGAGTACCAGGGGATGAAGAGCACATCTTCCTATCAGGGGAGGTTTTCATCCATCTCTTTAGAAATAACACCTAAAATTACATGTTTTCAGAAGTTCTTCAGATGAATCTGAGGCACAGCCAGATTCACAGATCCTTGGCCAAGCTGGAGGATGCTATGAATCTCTTAGTTGGTGGTTAGACTGTTCACATGTGTGTGTATGCTCATGAGCACAGTTTTCTGGCACTAGGAATCATGGTTTTCATCACATTCTTGAGAGCCTGCAGCCCACAAAGGGGCATGAACCATTGCTGTATCAGGAGTGCCTCCATCATGGAGTCCTGATGTGACTAAGTCCAAGCTCTCTCTGCTCACCGCACCAAAGGCCAATGAATCTGAAAGAAGAGGTGTTGAGGCAAGGAATATGACTTTATTTGGAGAGTCAGCTGACCAAGAAGATGGCAGACTAATGTCTCAAAATAACCCTCTTGTCCAGTCTAGATGCCAGATTCTTTTATGGATTAGAGATGGGTAGGGGAGGTGAGAAAACAAAGTAAAAAAATCCATTCATCTTGCAAATATCTCCTAGAATGGCAAGCCTTGGGCAGAGGAATGTGTTAATTTCTTTCTTCCTGCAATCTGCAGGTGGACAGCATTGTGGACAAAGGCACTTTAACTTAATGGTCAGGCAGAACGGCAGGATTCTCTGAGGCAGGCCATTATGTATGATTATAATAACAAAAGCAATGGAAAGCAAGTCAAAGAAACAGTTGCAACATGGAATAAGAATTGACTTCTCCCTGCAATACCCACACCTGTGCAAGAGAACCAGTCATTGTGGTGATGACAAAGTGCTTCTCTCTTCCATTCAATTCTACCAATTAAGATTTCACTGTGTTGTGCAGGACCCTTGAGTGGGCACAGGCTTCTGGTTAATAAAGGCTGTAGCCAAACAGGCACTCTTAAAAAAAACAAAACAAAACAACTGTTTGGCTGCATCAGGTCTTAGTTGCACCACATGAGATCGTCTTTGCAGCCCAACGGCTCTAGAGCTCAGCCTCAGTAGTTGTGGTGCACAGGCTTAGTTGCTCCATGGCACTGGGATCCTCCCAGACCAGGGACCCTGCATTGAAAGGTGGATTTTTTAACCACTGGACCACAGGGGAAGTCCCAACCAGGAACTTTTTTTTAATTAATTTTTTAATTGAAGGATAATTGCTTTATAGAATTTTGCTGTTTTCTGTCAAACCTCAACATGAATCAGCCATAGATATACATATATCCCCTCCCCTTTGAACCTCCCTCCCATCTTCCTCCCCATCCCACCCCTCTACGGATACAGAGCCCCTGTTTGAGTTTCCTGAGCCATAGAGCAAATTCCTGTTGGCTATCTATTTTACACATGGTGATGTAAGTTTCCATCTTACTCTTTCCATACATCTCACCCTCTCCTCCCCTCTCCCCATGTCCATAAGTCTATTCTCTATGTCTGTTTCTCTATTGCTGCCCTGCAAGTAAATTCTTCAGTACCATTTTTCTAGATTCTGTATATATGCATTAGAATACGATATTTATCTTTCTCTTTCTGACTTATTTCACTCTGTATAACAGATTCTAGGTTCATCCACTTCATTAGAACTGACTCAAATGCATTCCTTTTTATGGCTGAGTAATATTCCATTGTGTATACATACAACAGCTTCTTTATCCGTTCATCTTTCGATGGACATCTAGGTTGCTTCCATGTTCAAACAGGCAGGCATGAACCAGAAGGCGTAAAGAGGTTTGCGAGTCTCTTTAATGACCTAGCCTGCAGCATGCTCTTCGGGAGCTTGCCTGGCTCCAGAAGGTGCTCAGAGAAACTACTGAACATTCTCATGTCTGCATTTTATATTCTTTCAGTTGAGCAGCTCATGTGCTTTGAGGAGTTGACAGATTCTTGACTATAATCAATCCATGAATATAAATGAGGTGCTAGCTTGAACACAGTTTGGTAATGACTTTGATTGTGTCTGTAACTGCCAGAAAGATATTGGTAATAAACTCCAGGTTCTGAGTGGCTTAGGCAGTCTAGAATCACAGCTTCATCCAGATTAATTTTTCTGGGACGCACAGGATCTTGTCAGTCTTGGTTCTAAACTACGGCAAATACTGTTAAACAGCACTGGATTGCAGTGAATGTCATCTCTCTTCTCCTCCAGACAGCAGAGCTGTGGACCACTGTCTCTTCTTGTGAGCCAGGAAATGTCAGCATTAGGATGGACCCGGACAGTGGAAAGGACACAGTCAGCTTAGACACACCAGAGCCACCACCAGTCCTGATGAGAGAGCAAACATAAATCTGTTAGAAAGGCAGATGTAGAAATTCTAAATAAAAGACTGGCAAATCTAACCCAGAAGTATATTTAAAAAGAGTAATGTAGCATCAATCAGTAGGGCTAATCCAAACCCTAACCCTATCATTTCATATTAGGAAAGCTGTTCATGATCTATTCAGTCATAATGTATTATCAGTGAGCTATTAACATGTGTTCACATGAGCTATTCAACACTTATGTATTAATAATGAATATCCATATGATTCTCTTCTTAGATGCTTAGAAAGCATTCAGTGTAAGAACTGACTCCCAATTTTACTAAAACAGTTCTCAGTAAACTAGAAATTAACAGATGCCTCTTCCCTCCAGTGAAAATGTATGTCTGAGACCCAAGGCTCACGTTGGGGGCATTTCTATTCCTACTGAAGTAAAAAGCAGTTAAGGACACCCACTAGGATTGTCCTTATTTACTGTTATCCTGAAAACTCTGACCAGTAAAGAAAGACCACAGAATTAACAGCAGTGCGTTGGACAGGAAGCTGAAAGACTATAATTTGTGGATGGTAATGACTTCCCAGGTGGCGCTAGTGGTAAAGTGAAAAAGTGAAAGTCTCTCAGTCCTGTCCGACTCTTTGCGACCCCATGGACTGTAGCCTGCCTAACTCCTCTGTCCATGGGGATTCTCCAGGCCAAAATACTGGAGTAGGTTGCCACGCCCTCCTCCAGGGATCTTCTCAACTCAGGGACCAAACCTCTGCCTACCAGTGCAGTAGATACAAGAGAAACAGATTCGGTCCCTTGGTCAGGAAGTGTAGTAATAAATACAGCTGATGGTGACATAAGAAATTTGAAAAAAAAAAATAAAATGTTTCCCTACTTACTAAAAATAACCAGTAGGAAATACATTAATTTTAAATCCTATTCAAAGTAGACACAAATGTAAAAGGTTTAAAATGAACTAAACCAGAAGAATGTAAGATCTGTGACAAAACATGAATAAATAGAAAGGTCCTCACCCTTGTATATCTGAAAGTGGGGTCCAGCTGCTCACCACTCAAAAGCCAATAAAGAGTCAAACTTGTTGGGAAGGAAAATTTGCTTCATTTTGCTGCTAGCAGGCAAGGTTGGGGGAGAGCAGACACCTGACCAAAGGCCAACCCCCCTCCTTCCTGAGAGTCAGTGGGCAAGAGCTTTTATAGGTGTGGGGGTGGGGGTGGGGGGTGGGTTAGATGCAGAAACAGCACAGTCAGCCTGGACAAGTCATCTTGAAATTGGTCATATGGTGGTCTGACGGGAGTCATCTTGATTGTTTTAGGTACAGTTAATCCTTAGTTCCAGGGTTGATTTGTTTCCTTTGCTTTGAGACCAGTTCTTGGAACTGGGGCTGCTTATGTCATGGCTGCAGTCTAGCCATCCTGTGGCTAACTTCTTCTACCTGGCAGGGGTTTCAGTGTCTCTAAGACAGTTCACAGGACATGGCTCAGAATATTATCTGTAGCCTTTGAGGAGGAACTAAAAGTCCTTAACTTTGCTCATGACTGAACTGTTACTGTTTTCTCCCTTTCACTGTTTTCCTTTGTTTCTGCATGTCCTCATTTCTCTGATTAAACTTAGTCTTTGGCTAAAGCTTTTCCACAGACAAAAGTCAGTCTGAGGATATGGTGGCAGGGTAAGATGCAGGAGTCCCGCTCAGTTTCACTTGGGTTGCAAAATTCCATGTTATACAGATGCTCACCAGAGTTAGTCTGATTTAAATAGTGCTTAATTTATGGATTATCTTTGGGTTTTTGCAGGGAGGAGCCTGAAAAAATATCAAAATTCACTTGAAAGCAAAAACAGAATATAATCAAGAAACTTTCAAGAGGGGAAAATGCTAAGGAGATATTTGCCTTAACGGCTTTTCAAATATCCTTTATAAAATACAGCAATTAAAATATTGTGGTATTGTCTGAACATACATATTTTAATAGAAAAGAATAGAAGATAGATTCATAAACAGGTAAGAATTAAAATAATGCTAACAGTTACTGAAAAAATGCTAAGGATGGTTTTTTATTCAGAGAGCAAAGAGAATTTTATTTCATCTGTTGTTCTTTAGTTGCTCAGTTGTGTCTGACTCTTTTGCCACCCTATGGATGGTAGCCTGCCAGGCTTCTCTGTCCATGGGATTTCCCAGGCAAGAATACTGGACTGGGTTGCCATTTCCTACTCCAGGGGATCTTCCCTTCTCCAGGGGATCTTCCTGACCCAGGGGTCAAACCTGTGTCTCTTGCGTTAGCGGGCAGATTCTTTGCCAGTGAGTTAATATCTCCAGGCCTTAGCAAAAGGGACCAGGGATGCGAGTGCAGGAAAGTCACGGAGAAGGGAGGCCCCATGCAGCTTTCTGGGAGGACGGCAAGTGATAAGGCTCAAAGCCCTATGTGATGAGCCAGATCTACTGGCCTGAGGTTCCTTCCACATATTTCCCTGGGGAACCCGGCGTGTGAAGATGGTTTCCTCTGGCCATGTTTGTGCTAATTAAGAGTGAGGTGTCCCACATGCTGCTTCTCTTGGATGTCCATGTCGTGCTGAGTGTAGTAACACCTTGAGAAGGTAAGTGGTCATCAGAACAGTGACCTGGGTCTCTTGCTGTGCGACTGTAAACGCCAGGTCCTCATCACAGCCGTCCTACCTGTTTGCAGACAGTCTTGCTCCTTGGGGAGCTTTCCGCTGCCTTTCAGGTTGCTTTTGATGCCTGTGCCCCTGACGGTTGTCTTTATTTCTAAGGCTTCACAACATTTTGAACTTTGCTCAGTTGTTTTTTTTTTTTTTTTAACCTGGCAGTATTCAATATTTCTATCACAAATTGCCCTGTATAATTGGGTGCTGATACAAATAGATTCGTTCTCTCCTACACACTGACGGGGGTTGGGAAAGTGGCTCATCTCTAATCTGCTGGACAATGCTGATGTTCGGGAAGAAGTAGAGGAAATCCAGGGGGCTCAGGGTTGATGGCAGGCAAGCTGGGCAAGGAAGACCAGGAGGAGACCTGCTGCAGGGAAGGCTCTGCGCCTCCAAGGCAGCAGGGTGAGCGTGAAAACGTGACTTGGGGATGGGTGCAGGGGACTAGATGCCGACTGTGCTGCTGATGGGGGGATAGGCAAGGAAACCAGTGAAAGGGATGCGCTTCCAATTCCTGGAGGAAGGGTAGCCTGGAACCTCCGTCCATTCTGTATGAAACCCCCTCATCTTGATATATTTCCCAGAGGAAATTCTTTCTATAGGGGAGGAGACCAAGAGCAGAACAGGTTTTTCAGCTGACCCATCAAACAAGCTGGACACATTTTTAAATGCAAGTCCCTTTCTCTCCCAAACCACCTCTGAACTGAACTCTGATTCTCCTCCAGCTCTGCCAGCCCTTCCTCCTGAGAGGGTCCCCGTCCTCCTGAGAGGGTCCCAGTCCTCCTGAGAGGGTCCCAGTGTCCTCTGCATCACTCATCTTCTCTTTGCTCAGCACCCAGGAGGGAAAGAGCTTATTCAGAAACTGTCAGCTTGCTTCTCTCAATTTTAAAAAATCAAAGTAATATTCCTTCTAGAAAAGAAAGAAGAACAAGATCTCTCCTGTATAATGCATTAAAAAAAAAAAAAGACTGATTAAAATGCAGGAGAAACTGTATAGAGAAGCGATCTCATTGGTAGAAAAATTCCTCTCTCTCTCCCCTCCCCTGTTTCTTTTTGTCTGTCCCTCGTCCCTCCTTCCATCTCCCCTCCACCCTAGCTGTGAATGTCAGCTGAGCCGCTCACCACCGCTGTTGCCCCAGGCACAGTCGTTAGAACCCTGGTCATGCAGCTTACCCCAACAGTCCGACTTTAAATACAGGTGCCCAGGCTTTTCCAGTTGTCATTTTCCCTTCTTGTTCAGCAGAAGACAGGGTTGCTTCATTCCTGCCAGCCCACCCCTGGTGGCAGAGATAAAGAAAGACTCCTCCTATCCGAATGGGACATCCAGTGAACCAGTTCACCTTTGCCCTCTGTAGGAACATCGCCAGGTTATTGCTGACACTTTTCTCAAACACAGTTGTGTTTAGCATCCTCAAGACACTGAGAAAGATATTTTGCTGACATTTTGCACGAGAAACTGTGATATTTTAAGACAGTCTTTTCTTTATTTTACGAAAATAACATCTTATAAAAAGTAGCAATGTCTTTCTGAAAAGGGCTCCGAATTTAAAAAATGAAAACAGCCATAACTCCGTCGTATTGTCTGTAAAGAGAAGAGCATCTGAGCTGTTGATAGAACCCCTCTGTGAGAAGCTGTGGTCCTCAGATACAACGACTAGGGTGGCCTCCTGAGAGAGTTGCTGGTTTCATTTCGTCAGCTTATCTCCAGCATCAATTGAAAAAAAAAAAAGATTTGTTTTTTAGAGCAGTTTTAGGCTCACAGTGAAATTAAGAGGGATTACAGCGAGTTCCTACATACCTAGTGTTCCCTATCATCACCCAAAGTGATGGCCTACCTTAGGTTCACTATGGTGTTGTACAGTGCATGAACTTGGACCAATGTATAATGATGGGTGTCTGCCATGATCGTGCCATAAGGAAGCCTTGATTTTAATACAAGGGAAAATAAGAAAGTCCATTTCCACAGCCAGCGGTTGCCGCAGCAGGAAGGGGCGCGCCGTCCTGGGTAGGATGGTGTGTGCCTGTCCCTTGTGGTGGTGGCTTCTGTCCAGCAGGACAGGCTGGGAGGGGGCCCGGGAATCTGAAGGGAGGATTGGGTGGCTCTGGGGCCACAGCTCCTGAGCTTCTGTGACCCTCCAGGTTCCTCAGGACAGAAGGGAGAGGGGGAAGCCCCTCTGACCTTGGGCAGCAGAACATCGTGTCAACGGCCGTTAGATCTGGGGCTCTTGAACGATTTTGGATGAGGCGAGGCCTCTTGGCTCACACTAAGGCATTTTAAGGTCTTCTTTTAAAAATGCTTCATCTTGAGGTTCCTTTCTGAGTTTGCATTTCTTCAGTGCTGTTGGTTTCATGGGATTAAAAAAATGTCCCTGGGGGGCTTCCCTGGCTATCCAGTGGTTAAGACTTTGAGTTTCACCTGCAGGAGGCACAAATTTGATCCCCAGTCCGGGAGCTAACATCCCACAGGCTGTGCAGTGCAGCCAAAAATAATAGAAGAAATATCCCCAGACAAGCAGCAAAAATGTGAAAACTGCCCGGCTCCCCAGGCCAGTTGGGAGACAGGATTTTAAAGAATTTTTCGCCTCCTCTTACTGTTGTCAGCTGCCCCTAGCCCATAGAAGGGTCACTTAGGATTCTGGCTCACTCGGGGGTCCACCTAGAGTTGGAGAGATGGCTCCTGTCCCCAGGAGTCGGACCCATTGCAGGGGCCCCATCAGGACCACGGTACCATTGTGACTGGAGGATTCTTCATCATCCTCTCCCTCCATCTCAGACCCCGAGAACAGCCCTGCTACTCTGCCAGCTGTTCGCTGCAGCTTTGGCTAGAATCACAGTGAGAATAATAACTAACACTTTAGAGCTTCCTGTCTGGAGCTTTTTATGTGTCATTCCATCTGATGACATCCTCAGTGCACTTCTCTGAGAAAAGTGCGATTGGCATCGATGTTTTTCATGTGAGAAACTGAGGCTGAGAGGCAAAGGATGTGCCCAACGTTCCCACAGCTTGCAAGGGCTGGAGCCCTGGTGGGAAGGCACACCACCTCTAGGGAGCCCCTCAAGGATGCAGGTAAGCAAGTACTATAAAGAGGCACTGTCCACATCCATGTGTGGGTGGGTTTCTTATTGACATGGCAACCAAAGCAGAACTATTTTGACACTTTTTTTTTTTTAATTTTGGTTACAAGGGCTCTTCATTTTGGTATGAAGTGCTTTCTCTAGCTGCAGCTTGAGGGCTCTAGAGCTCAAGGGCTCAGAAGTTGTGGCATGTGGGCTTTCTAGTTGTGGTGCTTGGTCTTAGTTGCTCCAGGGCATGGGATCTTAGTTCCCTGACCAGGGATTCAACCCGCGTCCCCTGCATTAAAAGGTGGATTCTTAACCGCTGGAACCACCAGAGAAGTCCCCTGACACAGAACTGTTTTGATCCCTGTTGGCGTGCAGCTCCCGACTTCTCATCTCAAGAGCAATCCTTGTAGTGGAGTCTTGCAACTACAGAACACCTTTAACGTTTCAGGATGCTTTCACGTCTGTTGTAAAATAATAACCGTTTTGAAGCAGGTCGGGCTGCCATCCACAGCCCCTTCCATATCAAGCATAGGGGAGAATGATGACTGAATATATCCCTTTTGCCAGGAAATCACATCGTTTATTTCCCTCCCACACACCACTTGGTGAGGTGGATGTCATTGATCCCATTATGCAGACGAAAAAGGTGGGGCATGGTAAGGCTAATTTGGCTAAGGTTCCCCAAAGGAGCTGACCTGCTGCCTAGCCCATGTTCTATGCCCTAGTCCAGAGGACCACAGACTTTTTCTGGAAATGGTCAGTATTTTAAGACTTTGTGGGCCATGTGGTCCCAGCTCTGCCATTGCAGCCCAGAGAGCAGCCATTGACAATAGCTAAGCAAGAAGCTGTGGCCGTGTCTGATGAAGCTGCACTGACCAAGACAAACAGCAGGCCAGACCCCGGTCCACACAGCTGTTTGGAGACAAGAACCTCTGATGTAGCTGAACTTCCCTCAGGCCACCCTAAAAGCACAGCCCCAGGGCCCTGCACCTCAGAGCCAGGATGTGACTTCCAGACGATCTAAAGGATTGTTGCACCTTTGTGTCATTGAGCTTTTCAGAGAACCGGTGTGGCCAGGGCGCTCCCTCTCAGTCCCTCCGTCCCCCTACACGACCCAGCCAGGCTGCAGTCACCTCTCAGGGACCTCGAGCGCCCTGTGTCCTTGTTTCCCGTAATGAATGAGGCAGAGGTGCCAGGCTGTGGCTCTGCCCATCCTGGAGGTATTGGTGTCATCCTGGCCACCATGCCTCGGCATTCCAAGTGGACAGGACCGCTGGCCAGAAGGTCACCGTTATTTACAGCAGTGGATCTTAAAGACTCTTGGCGTGTGGAGCATAGCGTCTGTGATTCCATTGCTGACTACCTGCCAAGAAATGCAGGGTGAAGGTTCAGGGCTGCAGTTCACCATTCCTGGTGGATGGCGAGGCTGGGACGGCTGCAGGGGGAGACTTTGGGGTCTCAGGAATCTGGCCCACCCCTGGGGACTCTTTCCAATCAGATGACTTGAGGCAGGAGCAGACACACAGCCAAACCCCCACCCCTGCCTGTTGAAGGGCTTAGGTGTGGTCATACAGAGGAAGGACACGACTGCCCTCCTGCCTTCACTGGCCCAGGGGTCGGGGCTGTGG
Source organism: Odocoileus virginianus (assembly GCF_023699985.2). Lineage (NCBI taxonomy): Eukaryota > Metazoa > Chordata > Mammalia > Artiodactyla > Cervidae > Odocoileus > Odocoileus virginianus. Next base: position 82,216,371 of record NC_069680.1, on the reverse strand, counting down.
GTACCGTACCTGCACATTTAGCATCAGGACCGGGGTTGGGTTTCTGGATGCCTTAAGCATAAAGGTAATTCTGATAGAGGACCTGAGGTGTTTCTTGGAATCCACAGAAGTATGAGACAGCCAGTCTAGGGAGGGGAAATCGGGACCACCACGATGCGTGACCCTCAGCACAATGGCCGCCTTCAGGAACCCAGCCGCATGACTCCCGGTCTGAGTCTCAGCCAGTGTTCCAGTCCCCAGGGCTGGGAAGTCAGCTGGCCTGGCTGTGGTCGGGGGTCTCTCCTGGATCAGTAGCTAGAGCTGGTCCTGATGTCCCTGTAGACAGGCCCCCAGGGGAGGCCCTCTCCCAGGAGGCGTGGCTGCCTTTGGAGGGCTCCTTTCCTATGGCTTCAGCTATGTCAGAGCTGGGGTCAGGGGGCTGGGCTCTCAGCCCAGCTCTGTAGCCAGTTAGTGATGTCACCTAGAACAGCTCTCCTCCACCCCGCTCAGGTTTCCCAGCAGGGCCTCTGGGCTCTGACATCTGGTAGCCGAAGGGGCACTGATCTCTGCCTGGAAGCTTTGTTGGATTCCTGAGTATTCCTGGCTATGACTGGCTGAGAGTAATGCCCTGGACAGAGGCATCCATCCTGCTCCCAGATACCTTGTTAACCACGGGAACCACAGTCCACTGCAGGAGGCAGCCACCTCCCAGCTTCACAGCAAGTCCAGGCTCAGAGGCTCTAGCCTTTGGTCCAGTGGATAACCGCAGAGCCCCCATATGCCCAGTAATGAGAGTGAAGCACGTTATCCTTGAGTGGACATCACTTCATGTCATCAGCCTGTATATGTCTTCTCCGGCCCCGCCCTCAGTCTCTATGATGGTTAATTTTTGTGTCCACTTGGCTAGGCATATTACTCAGGTCAAACATCAGTCTAGATGTTGCTGTGACTTTAAAAAATTTTATTGATATACAGTTGATTTATAATGTTGTATTAGTTTCAGATGTACAGCAAACTAATTCAATTATGTGTATATTTTTATATACATGCACACACATATATATTATTTTTCAGATTCTTTTCCTTTATAGGTTATTACAAGATATTGAATATAGTTCCCTGTGGTATACAGTAAGTCCTTACTGTTTGCCTGTTTTATATATAGTAATGTGTTTATGTGAACCCCAAACTCTTAATTTAAACCTCCCCCATCTCTTCCTCTTTGGTAACCATAACTTTGTTTTTTATGTCTGGGAGTCTATTTCTGTTTTGTAAATAAGTTCATTTGTATCCTTTTTTTAGATTTGACATATAAATGATATTATGTGATATTTGTCTTTCTCTGACGTCACTTAGTATGATAATTCTAGGTCCATCCATGTTCTATAAATGGCATTATTTCATTCTTTTTTATGGCTGAGTAATATTCCATTTTGTATATGTACCACATCTTCTTTATCCATTCATCTGTCGATGGACATTTAGGTTCTTTCCATGTCTTGGTTCTTATAAATAGTACTGCTATGAACATTGGGGTGCATATATTTTTTCAAATTATAGTTTTCTCCAGATATTTGTCCAGGAGTAGGATTGCTGAATCATGCGGTAACTCTGCTTTTAGTTTGTAAAGGAATCTCTGTATGTGAAGGTTCTTTTTAGATGAGATTGATATTTAAACCAATAGACGGGGAAAAGCAGATCACCCTCCATGAGATGGGTGGGCCCTATTAAACCAACTGAAGGTCTTAAGAGAAAAAAAATTGACCTCCTCCAGGAAGGTGGGGATTCTGCCTCCAGGCTGCCTTTAGACTCAAACTGTAGCACCAGCCTTCCCCTGTTGGCCTGGCCTACAGACTTTGGATGGCCCAGCCTCCGCAATCGCATGACCCAGTTCTTTAAAATACCTCTAGATGGACATGAAGGCCCTGTATCTCGGGCCCTGTACCCGCACCCCCATCTCATTTCCTCCTCACCAGAGCCTTGCGAAGCAGGTGGCCTGCTCCGTTACTGAGGAGGACACTGAGGCTCCCAGAGGATAAACCACGTGCTGGGAAGGGGAGTTGGTCAGGCTCAAGCTTAATAAAACTGATGCCCAAAGCAGAGCTGTTTCTCCCTCACCATGCCACCTTCCAAGTAGGGACTGAAGCCAGGGACCAGCACAGAGGTGAACTTTCGGCCATTGCAGCTCATGCATTTGGCCAGTGGTCCTTAGAGGGCTTTGTGGTAGTTAAGCCACCAACTCTTAGGCAAACCCCGGGGTATAGCGTGCCCATTCGCACACAAACCCAGCCCCAGGTAGACAGCAGATCCCTCCCAGGCATCCACCCCTTCCTGGGCGTAGAGACAAAAATTCAGGCTCCCTTGGCGTCCTCCATGCTCTCGCTGTAGCCCTGTGCGTGTCCTGGCCCCTAGGAGCCCCAGAATCCAGCTACAGAGCTGCGGGATCCACAGCACGCACAGACCAAAAGCTGCGGAGGCATCTGGGCAGAGTTCAAGGAAGTGCATTTACAGCAAGCACTTACACTGTCGGTAAAGCATCACTTCCTTTCCTCCCAAGTCGTTCTGAGGCGGCCTTGCTGCGGGGACAGTCGCCCTCTGAGGATCTTGGCAAGCCAAACACGTCCTTGCTGGGTGATGCCAAGAGACAATTAAGAAATTTAATTTGCACATTCATGCTTAGCTCACTTCGGAGATCCTTCCGTACATCCTGTGATAATGTAAGTAGGTTAAGTATCTCACGGCTTTGAGACTCCTCATTTTGCACAGTGGTTCTCAAACTGTGGCCCTGGTACCAGCAGCATCAGCATCTCCTGGGAGCTTGGTGGAAACACCCATTCCCAGGCCTCTCTTCCAACATCCTGAGTCAGAAACCCCCAGGTGGGGCCCAGGAATCTGGGTTGCAGTGTGCCTTCCAGGCGACCCTGATGCCTCCCCAACGTAGCCGTGTGTGGTGCTCGTGGGATCACTGGGGACATCTGGAGAGTAGTAAGGCCTCAGCCCTGGCCTCAGAGCTCCTTCTTTCTAGATCTGGGGGCACCTGGGCACAGCAGCCATTCTCAGACCAGGCGATGTCTGTAAAATCACCTGGAAAACCTATTGTTGTTCAGTCGCCAAGTCCTGTCCAACTGTTTGCCACCCTGTGAACTTCAGCATGCTAGGCTTCCCTGTCCTTCACTGTCTCCCAGAGTTTGCTCAGATTCATGTCCATTCAGCCGGTGATGCCATCCAACCATCTCCTCCTGTCGCCCCTTTTCATATAATGCATGTCTGTTACATGACTGGACCCTCAGGGATTCTGATTCTGTGCAGCAGGGCTTGTCCTAGGAATCTGCGTTCGAGAATACACTCCCTAGATGATTTTTGACACTGATGGTCTGCCAACCTTAATCTTAGAAACACAGGCTCAAAACACCCAGCTGGGGATTTCCCTAGTGGTCCAGTGGTTAAGAATCCATCTTCCTGTGCAAGGGACGTGGTTTGATTCATGTTTGGGGAACGAAGATTCCATGTGCCACAGAGTAACCAAGCCATCGAGCCACGCCTTGGAGAAGCCCCATGCTGCCATGGAGACCCAGCCCAGTCAAAAAAAAGTACCCAGCTGCGCTTATAGCCACTCTGATTCGTAGAATACAGAACACGGATATATTCATTTCCTAGGGCTGCTGTCACAAAGAGCACAAATCTGGCGGCTTAAAACAAGAGGAGGTTTTGGTCTCACTGTTCCGGAGGCCGGAAGTGAGCAGTCAGCGTGTTGTTTGGGACACATTCTCTTCAGGGTCTTTAGAGGAGGATTCGTGCTTGTTTCTTCCTGTCTCTGGCGGCTCCAGGAGGTCCTTGACTTTCAGCCATGAAGCTAGTCTCTGCCTCAGCCGAATCCCCTGGGTCTCTCCCTCCGTGAGTCTCTGTGTCTCTCCTCCTCATCTTATAAAGATGCCACGATGGTTGCATTAGGGGCCTCCTGGCTCCAGCATGATCTTGTCTTAACTAATTGGCAACTTCAAAGACGCTGTTTTTAAATCAAGTCACATTTTTTCTTTGTTTTGCTTTGGGGCTTCCCAGGTGGCTCAGTGGTAAAGAATCTGCCTGCTAATGCAGGAGACTTAAGAGATGCAGGTTCGATCCCTGGGTTGAGAAGATCCCCTGGAGGAGAGCATGACAGCCCTCTCCAGTATTCTTGCCTGGAGAATCCCATGGACAGAGGAGCCTGGTGGGCTACAGTCCATGGGGATGCAAAGATTTGGATGCGAGTGAGCACACACACATAACTAAATATGTATATTATATATATACATATATTCTTTTTCAGATTCTTTTCCTATATAGGTTATTACAGAATACTGAATAGAGTTCCCTGCACTATCAGTAAGTCCTTGTTGATTATCTATTTAAGACATAATAGCATGTATCTGTTAATCCCAAGCTCCTAATTTACCCACTCCCTTTCCCCTTCGGTAGCCATAAGTTTGTTTTTGAGGTCTCTGAGTCTGTTTATGATTTGTAAGTAAGTTCACTTTTATCCTTTTTTAGGTTCTACATATAAGTGATATCGTGTGATACGTGTCCTTCTCTTTCTGACTTCCTTCACTCAGGATGATAATCTCCAGGTTCATCTGTGTTGCTATAATGGCATTATTTCATTTTTAATAGCTCAGTAGTGTTCCACTTTATATGCACCACATCTTCTTTATCCATCCCTCTGTTGATGGATGTTTAGGTCTTTTCCATGTCTTGGCTATTGTGAGTACTGCCACTATGAGCCTAGGAGTGCATGTATCCTTTTGAATTTTGAGTTTTCTCTGGATATATGCCAATGAGTAGGATTTCTGGATCTAATGGCAACTCTATTTTTAGTTTTTTAAGAACCTCCATGCTGTCCTCCATAGTCGTTTCTATCAAGTCATATGTTGAGATGCTGAGAATTAAGATTTCAACATCTCTTTTGGGGGATACAGTTCAGCTCCAATCATGGGCCAGGTTTGAGGGCGCTCCAAATGTTCACGTGCGGGAGGGAGTAGGAGTGGTGGGTGGAGTCTGAATGCTCCAGATGAAAAGTAATTGATCCGTGCCTCCTGCCTAGGGCAGGGGCAGGAAAGTAGCAGGCACTGCCCTGGCAGACACTGGGCCGTCTGTGCCCAGCTCTTCTGCCTTCTCTCCAGCCCCGTTTGCTCCGTGTGAAATCTCTTGGCACTTATCTCCTCTCTGCAGAGCAGATAGCCCTGCCAGGCAAGAGAACAAAATGGCACAGAGCTCTTGTCTGGGTTGGTTTTTCTTGAACAAACCCAGGGCGCTCAAGTGTCCAGGTCATCCCTGAGGGCAGGTTTGCTCCTGACAGTGGCCGGTGTCCTGACCTTTCCTGACTTCCAGCCTCCATCCATACCACTTCCTAACTTTCAAATTCCCACCTGCCCTTCTAGCTAGATCCTGACCAGAAATACCAGGATGCCTTACACTGCGGTCAATGTCACAGGCCCAAGGACCCACCTGTCACTCTTCAACGATTGATTTGAGATCATTTAGACTCACAGGATGTTGTGGAAATGGGATGAAGAGGGCCCACGTGCCCTCCATCCAGTTGCCCCAGTGGTAACATCTCACCTGCCTGTGGTTAAGTCATGGGTACGAGGGTGAGCAAGATTTGAGACCTTACTCTGATTTCCCCCAAACAGTCATTTTTTGTGTGCTTTTGTAATGCCTGTGTACCATTAACTAAGGATTCTGATGTCTAGCTTATCAAAAAGTGGAAATCCCAGTTCATCATCACATCGAGGGGAGGGGAAGGGCTTCAATAGAAGCTGTGATCTGCTTCCTACTTCAAAGCTCATGAATGAGAATCATGAAAATATAAAACATCTTCATGCTACCTACCTGCCAGGCATGGTTCTAAGGTGTGTGTGTGTATGTGCTCAGTCATGTCTGGCTCCATGGACTGTAGTCCACCAGGCTCCTCTGTCCATGGGATTCTCCAGGCAAGAATACTGGAGAATACCATGCCCTCCTCCAGGGGTCTTCCGGACCCAGGAATTGAACCCTTGTCTCCTGCACTGGCAGATTCTTTACTGCTGAGCTATTAGAGAAGCCTATTGCTCACCATAGGGCCAGATTTGGGAAGGGTGGGATATTTGACATTACTCTAAAAGCAGTCATAATGAGGATTAAAAAGTCCTTGGGAACTTTCATGGTAAGATTTGAAATTTTTAAGTACATTTTGCCTTGACCAAGGGCCATTCTGACCATAGTCCCTGCCTTCAGGATCTGTGCAGTCACCTGCTAGGCCATTAAGACTCTTTCTGTGAAAAACAAGGGCTTCCTCTTCGCCCTGACAGATTCATCACATCTGAGAGTGAGAAGATGGCCTTGTGATTGGTTTTCCCCCTGGACACTGGGTGAGGTGCATACGGGCGCTGAAAAAGGGGAACTTCCCTTCTGTTCTCATATCCACTGCTGGCATCTGGAACCTTCCTGCCAGGTGGCAAAGGGCTCTCTGGGTAATTAGAATGAGAGGCCTCTTCCAGACATGTGCTGGACTGGGTGGGGTGGGGGGGTGAGGCTGGGTGGGTGCAGCCTCAACTGTGACGACCTCAGACTCGGAATAGAACTAAGGCAATGGTTTCAGTGAATAGAAGAATTTTAGGGAAGGTTCCAATTAGGCTGCAGGTCCATATTCTTGATTCTTATCTTGATGAAGCTGACAGATGGGAGCTTGAAAGTGTCTTAATGTGAAGAAAAAAAAGACAAAAGTTTTAAAAATCAAACCTTAGTTATTGGGACAGCAGCCTTGATTCAAATGCTCAGTTAATATCCATTTTCTTATCGGCACTGAATTGGAACACATCCAAGGAAGAGTAAGTTAGGAGCCCAGGGACATGGCATTAACACTTAAATTTTGACCAATTATGTTAAATATAACTTCACAGTTCAAGTTGAATTAAAGGAGAGGATAGGGGAGGGGTATATATCGTTGTGAAGCCTGCCAGTTATCTGAGACAGATTGCAAGGCCTCTTTGACTTCAGCAGTGGAATTCAGGAGTACTTCCTTAGACTCGCTAGCTGGAAGAGGCACTGTGTGTGCGTGCTCAGCCGCTCCCCTGGTGCGGGTGCAGCCTGGGTGACTGCAGGGAGGTCCTGTGCTGTTGTTGCCATGGTGCCATGTTGCCATGGGAAGATGCCCTGTCCCTGTGCTGGCGATCTCCTTGGGGCACCAACTCTGCACATCTGTGACAAGGATGTGGGACCAGTCAAGGGGGCCCCTGGGCCCCTGCTTACCCTGTGCTTATGCCAAGGGCAAGCAGAAAGACTTCTGTCAAGATCCAAGATCCAGTGGGGGGCTTTCCTGATGGCTCAGCGGCATAGAATCTGTCTGCAAATGCAGGAGGCATGGGTTAGATCCCTGATCCAGGATGCCCCACTTGCCTTGGAGCAACTGACTGTGAGTCTGGGCTCTCAAGCCTGGGAGCTGCTCCTGCTGAAGCCCCTACAGCCCCAGAGCCCAGGCTCTGCAACAGGAGAAGCCACGGGAGTGAGACGCCTGACACCGAGGCTGGAGAGCGGCCCCTAATCACCAAAGCTAGAGAAAGCGCTCACAACAGTGAAGACCCCAGTGCAGCCGTAAATAAATAAAAATGTTTAATTATTAAAAAAAAAAGACCCAGTGGAGGTGGAGTCTCTATAGGACTGCCAGGCCCCCCAAGCCCACTTCTTCCTGTTAGTGTATGTCAACCTGACCTTGTATCAGTGGATTGAAAAGTGGGTAGTTTGAGGAATTCCCTGGTGGTCCAGGGATTGGGACTCCGTACCAAGGGCCTAGGTTCAATCCCTGGTCAGGGAACTAAAATTCCTCAAGCTGCACAGTACGGCCAAAAAAAAAAAAAAACCAACAAAATAAAACCAAAAAACCAGTTGTTTCAGCCACTTTGGATGAATAATAGTTTATAATATATATATATATATATATATATAAAATGCATGATGCATTATAATAGCTACTATTTACTGAGCACTTTCATAGCATCATCTTTCAGGATTTGAAATAGCTCAACTGGAATTCCATCATATCTACTAGCTTTGTTCATAGTGATGCTTCCTAGGGCCCACTTGACTTCACATTCCAGGATGTCTGGCTCTAGGTGAGTGATCACACCATAGTGATTATCTGGGTTGTGAAGATCTTTTCTGTACAGTTCTTCTGTATATTCTTGCCACCTCTTCTTAATATCTTCTGGTTCTGTTAGGTCCCTACCATTTCTGTCCTTTATTGAGCCCATCACTGCAGATGGTGATTGCCGCCATGAAACTAAAATACACTTACTCCTTGGAAGGAAAGTTATGACCAACCTAGACAGCATATTAAAAAGCAGAGACATTTGCCAACAAAGGTCTGTCTAGTCAAGGCTATAGTTTTTCCAGTAGTCATGTATGGATGTGAGAGTTGGACTATAAAGAAAGCTGAGCACAGAAGAATTGATGCTTTTGAACTGTGGTGTTGGAGAAGACTCTTGCAAGTCCCTTGGACTTCAAGGAGCCAACCAGTCCATCCTAAAGGAGATCAGTCCCGGGTGTTCATTGGAAGGACTGATGTTGAAGCTGAAACTCCAATACTTTGGCCACCTGATGCGAAGAGCTGTCTCATTGGAAAAGACCCTGATGCTGGGAAAGATTGAGTGCAGGAGGAGAAGGGGACGACAGAAGATAAGATGGTTGGATGGCATCACCGACTCAATGGACATAGGTTTGAGTGGACTCTGGGAGTTGGTGATGGACAAGGAGGCCTGGCGTGCTGTGGTTCACGGGGTCACAAAGAGTCAGACACGACTGAGCAACTGAACTGAACTGATTTCTTGAGCACCTACTATGTGCCAGACATTGTTTATGTTGATGTATTACAGACCCTATCTTTTTAAAAATTTATTTTATTGAAGTATAGTTGATTTACAATGTTGTGTTAATTTCTGCTGTGCATCACAGTGATTCAGATATATATATATGTATATATATATTTATCTTTTTCATATTATTTTCCATTATGGCTTATCCCAATATACTGAATACAGTTCCCTGTGCTATACAGTAGGCCTTATGGTTTATCCATACTACATATAATAGTTTGCCTCTGCTAATCCCAAACTCCCAATCCATCAGTCCTCCACCTCCCCTCCCCCATGGCAACCATAAGTCTGTTCTCTAAGAATGTTGTTAGTCGCTAAGTCGTGTCTGACTCTTTGTGACCCCATGAACTGTAGCCCACCAGGCTCCTCTGTCCAAGAGATTTTTCAGGCAAGAATACTGGAGTGGGTTGCCATTTCCTCCTCCAGGGGATCTTCCCTACCCAGGGAATCAACCCTCGTCGCCTTCATCTCCTGCATTGCTGGAGGATTCTTTGCTGCTGAGCCATAAGACACCATCTTATTAATCACTCTGGTGTTTGTAGGAGAGAGGTGGTTATGGTCTTCATTTTGCACATGAGGAACCTGAGATTCAGAGCATCAGCCATCTGCCTGAGGCCAAGTACCAGGTGCTGAAACAGATTCCGCTCCACTGTGTGCGTGTATACAAGTGTCTTAGTAGATGCAAAAACTCATACCTCCCAGTCAGAGGTCCTGTAGAAACCCTATCACTGAAGAAAGCTCAAAATTTCTGCAAGCAGAAGGCTGTAAGTTCTTCTTGATGAACAGGAAGTCCTGGAAGATGTTTATAGGAAACGTCATCCTTGATAAGCTGTCAGCATGATTCAGGGAACAGCCCGATGCCTGCCCACCAAGAGTAACGTTCTCACCAGAGCCACATGAGGAAAGCTCTCACTATCAGGGAACATCAGGCAGAGAATGAGGGAGAGAAAGCTGAGATTCTCGTCCAAAAAATATTTCAGTCCTAGTGGGAACTGAGAGATCTTATCACCTGATGGACCAGCGCATTTGGAGGTGGATTTTACTTCTGCTCGCCATCCTGTATTTTCTTTTTGAGTGTGTGCTCAGTCATGTCAGAGTCTTTACAACCCCATAGACTGTAGCCTGCCAGGCTCCTCTGTGGGATTCTCCAGGCCAGAACACTGGAGTGGGTTGCCATTTCCTCCTCAGGGGATCTTTCTGACCCATGGATTGAACCTGCGTATCCTACGTTGACAGGCAGATTCTTTACCGCTGAGCCACCTGGAGATCTCTTGTGAATTTCAGAATTTTCTTGGGCTCAGAAACATGCCCACAGCTTCTGTATCTCAAGTGGAGATGTCACCATAGTTACCCTGTCCAATAAACTTTTTTTCATTTCTATGCCTCTCATTTCCATATATTATTTTATTCAGATTTGTAATAAAGAAAGTTCCGGCAGTATCTACCCTGGGAAAATCCTCTTCAGTTTGATCAAAAAGAACACTCTTTATTAGCTATTTTATTCTCTCATCATGTTTAGAAGAAGGAGGGCAGTTAATTAGTTTTCATTCTTTGGTGCTGGCTGTGTGCGTGCTCAGTTGTGTCCGACTCTTTGCAATCTCATGGACTGTGGCTCCCCAGGTTCCTCTGTCCATGGAATTTTCCAGGCAAGAATACTGGATTGGGTTGCCATTTCCTCCTCCAAGGGATCTTTCTGACCCAGGGATCAAATCTGCATCTCTTACGTCTCCTGCATTGGCAGGTGGGTTCTTTACCACTGCCCCACCTGGGAAGCCATTCTTAAAAACTGTCTTAGTTTCCTCTTGTGCATTACAGGCTGGAAGAAACATTCCTTTGCCCTTGGGTGAAGAAAAGGAGACGGGGCAGGAGGAAGTCAGTAATTAGGGCCGCTCTGCAAGCCTGTTTATGTCATGTCTTGGAAGAAATGCATATCGGTTGGTTAGAAGGGAAGTCTGGGTAAGCCAGTGGTCCGAAAGGCTGTCTCTGGATTCTAGGTGACAAGAAGCCATGGCCAGAAACTCACTGGTCCCCAGCACAGCCAGGTCAGGGCGATGGGAAAAACCCCAGGACCAGCGCAGGAGTGTAGGAATACAGGGATCAGACCCAAACACACACCACCACACCCTCTTTTTATTCCCAGAGCAGCCTCTTCCTTCCTTCCTGTTTGAAGTCTCTCCCTCCCTTCACACCTGCCAGGCTCCTCTCTCCCAAGCGCAGCCCTGAGCCCATCCTTACCCTTCAAAGGGCTCCCCAGAAACATGTGCTGGGTACCCATCCCCCATCCACCAGAGAGGTTGGAGGGGCTCAGAAGCAAAGTGTGACCCTTTTCTGTGACGTCAATTAATCTCCTTCCTGAAATGTGCTGAAGTTCTCCATGAGACCCATTCTACCAGGAGGCTCTGAGGACTTGATACACACTTCTGCTTTGCCCACTCCAGTATTCTTGGGCTTCCCTTGTAGCTCAGCTGGTAAAAAAATCCGCCTGCAATGTGGGAGGCCTGGGTTTCATTCCTGGGTTAGGAAGATCCCCTGGAGAAGGGAAAGGCTACCCACTCCAGTATTCTGGCATAGAGAATTCTATGGGGTCCATGTATAGTCCATGGGGTCACAAAGAGTCAGACACGACTGAGTGAATTTCACTTCTGCTTTGGATGGTAGGTTTGTAGTCTTTGCCAAACGGGGGAGAATTTCATGGCCATTGCTGATGGCTAGTGATTTCAAGTGTTGGAAGTAGTTCATTTTTTCAACAGAACTGGTTCTTTTGGCTGAGCTGAATCTTCACGGCTGCATGACTGTTCCCTAGTTGTGGCAAGTGGGGTCTGCTCTTTAGTTGAGGGATGCAGGCTCCTCGTTGCAGTGACTTCTCTTGTTGCGAGAGCGCAGGCTCCAAGGCACGTTGGCTTCAGTAGCTGTGGTTCTCCGGCCCTAAAGCCCAGGGTCAGCAGTCGTGTTGCACATTCTTAGCTGCTTGGCAGCACGTGGGGCTCTTCCTGGAGCAGGGATGGAGCCCAGGACTCCTGCATTGGCAGGCGGATTTTTTGCCAGTGAGGCAACAGGGAAGCCTGAAGTTAGTTCATTTTTGAGAAAAGGAAGCTGGTCCATCTCTTCCTAGAGTGTCTGGATGCTACTCTCTTCTATGGAAAAGCCAGTTTCCGAGCAGGGATAAAGAGAAGATCTTTACAATCTTTGTTGTGATGATGATAAGAGAGTCAGACCCAGGAAACCCGGGTTCCACTTGTGAAACTGGCAGCCCCCTCCTTGGCCATAAGTGTGCCGAATAAGTTGGACCCTCAGGCCCTCCCAGTTTCCACTGTTTTGAAAGAACAGCGTCCCCATCAGAACAGACTGGAAAGTCCTTTCAGAAAGCCAGCCTGCATCAGCGCCCTGTGCAGGGCACTGGCTCCTAGAAGAGCCCCCAGCCGGGGAGCTGACAGGGAGCCTCTGAGCAGCCTGGCCTGGCCCGAAGCAGCTCCTTCAGAACCACTGCTGCTCAGCCTGGGCACCTGTGAGAAATGCAGACCTCTGGGCCCCACCCCAGATGTACTGAATCAGAACATCTGCAGGTGGTAACCAGGAACCTGCTTTAAAAATTCTCTCCTAACAGGCCCGTGGTTGCTAGCGAGGAGGGGAATGGGGGAGGGAAGGGTTGGGAGTTTAGGCTTAGCAGATGTAAACTATTATATATAGCAGGGATAAATAGCAAGGTCCAACTGTATAGCACAGGGAACTATATTCAATATCCTGTAATAAACCTTAATGGAAGTGAATGTGAAAAAGAATATATATATGTGTGTGTATGTATAGCTGAATCACTTTGCTGAACAGGAGAAATTAACACAAAATTGTAAATCAACTATACTCTCCGGGTTCTTGTTGTAGTCTCTAAACCCTGATGATGACCGTTTCAAGGGTTCCAAGTAAGCTTTTCCTCATACCAGAATGGCTCCATAGCTGGAATTCTGTCTTTGGAGGATTACCCTTGGGGATCTTGGAATGTTGGTTTGAATTTGGATCTTCTGAGTCTTCAGGTTGAATCAGAACTGGTACTAAAGGGGAAGCAGTTTCAGATCAGGTCCTAATGACACATCAGCTTCCATAGTGCCTGTGACATCTCATGGTCTGGTACAGATTTCCTCTCGTGCAAGTCATACTATCATAACTACAATTTTTCTAGTTATGGTTTCTCTTGAGGTTCTCACAACTAAAGTAGAAAATCAGTTCATGGCTAATTTATGGCCGCACCTCATTCAAGAATTATCTTATTCATCAGACGACTCTTTCCAGAAACGAAATCCAGGCCCTGAGAATACTAAAATACCATTCTGGCAGCTTCTTTCAAAAGAGGAATTCCAACAGTGTTTGAGCAGTGATAACATTTTAGTAATAGGAGGACCATCCCCCAGTGTCTTACAGAGTCTCCTGAAAGGCACTGGTCATTTGGACGTGCTTTTTCCAGCATGTATAGTGACAGTCCACTGTGCACAGGGGATGCTCATCACATAAAGTCTCAAGACTCAGCGGGGAGAGGCAGTACCAAGTCCCCACCCTGGCGCCCAAGCCTCGCCTCTGACATCTGCAGTCAATTGACTGCAGGCATCAATTCAGTTCAGTTCAGTTCAGTTCAGTTCAGTCACTCAGTCATGTCCAACTCTTTGCGACTCCATGAACCGCAGCACACCAGGCCTCCCTGTCCATCACAAACTCCCAGAGTTTACTCAAACTCATGCCCATCGAGTCGGTGATGCCATCCAGCCATCTCATCCTCTGTCATCGCCTTCTCCTCCTGCCCCCAATCCCTTACAGCATCAGGGTCTTTTCCAACTCTTCACATCAGGTGCCAAAGTATTGGAGTTTCAGCTACAGCATCAGTCCTTCCAGTGAACACCCAGAATTGATCTCTTCAAGATGGACTGGTTGGATCTCCTTGCAGTCCAAGGGACTCTCAAGAGTCTTCTCCAACACCACAGTTCAAAAGCATCAATTTTTCAGCGCTCAGCTTTCTTCACAGTCCAACTCTCACATCCATACATGACCACTGGAAAAACCGTACCCTTGACCAGACAGACCTTTGTTGGCAAAGTAATGTCTCTGCTTTTTAATATGCTATCTAGGTTGGTCATAAGTTTCCTTCCAAGGAGTAAGCGTCTTTTCATTTCATGGCTGCAATCACCATCTGCAGTGACTTTGAAGCCCAAAAAAATAAAGTCTGACACTGTTTCCACTGTCTCCCCATCTATTTCCCATGAGGTGATGGGATCAGATGCCATGATCTTAGTTTTCTGAATGTTGAGCTTTAAGCCAACTTTTTCACTCTCCTCTTTCACTTTCATCAAGAGGCTTTTTAGTTCCTCTTCACTTTCTGCCATAAGGGTGGTGTCATCTGCATATCTGAGGTTATTGATATTTCTCCCAGCAATCTTGATTCCAGCTTGTGCTTCTTCCAGCCCAGCATTTCTCATGATGTATTCTGCATATAAGTTAAATAAATAGGGTGACAATATACAGCCTTGACATACTCTTTTTCCTATTTGGAAGCAGTCTGTTGTTCCATGTCCAGTTCCAACTGTTGCTTCCTGACCTGCATATAGGTTTCTCAAGAGGCAGGTCAGGTGGTCTGGCCTTCCCATCTCCTTCAGAATTTTCCACAGTTTATTGTGATCTGCACAGTCGAAGGCTTTGGCGTAGTCAATAAAGCAGAAATAGATGTTTTTCTGGAACTCTTTTGCTTTTTCAATGATCCAGCGAATATTGGCAATTTAATCTCTAGTTCCTCAGCCTTTTCTAAAACCAGCTTGAATATCTGGAAGTTCTTGGTTCACGTATTGCTGAAGCCTGGCTTGGAGAATTTTGAGCATTACTTTACTAGCGTGTGAGATGAGTGCAATTATGCAGTAGTTTGAGCATTCTTTGGGATTGCCTTTCTTGGGGTTGGGATGAAAACTGACCTTTTCCAGTCCTGTGGCCACTGCTGAGTTTTCCAAATTTGCTGGCATATTGAGTGCAGCACTTTCACAGCATCGTCTTCCAGGGTTTGAAACAGCTCAACTGGAATTCCATCACCTCCACTAGCTTTGTTCATAGTGATGCTTTCTAAAGCCCACTTGACTTCACATTCCAGGATGTCTGGCTCTAGGTGAGTGATCACACCATTGTGATTATCTGGGTAATGAAGATCTTTTTTGTACAGTTCTTCTGTGTATTCTTGCCACCTCTTCTTAATATCTTCTGCTTCTGTTAGGTCCTTACCATTTCTGTCCTTTTTCGAGCCCATCTTTGCATGAAATGTTCCCTTGGTATCTCTAATTTTCTTGAAGAGATCTCTAGTCTTTCCCATTCTGTTGTTTTCCTCTATTTCTTTGCATTGATCGCTGAGAAAGGCTTTCTTATGTCTCCTGGCTATTCTTTGGAACTCTGCATTCAAATGGGAATATCTTTCCTTTTCTCCTTTGCTTTTCACTTCTATTCATTTCACAGCTATTTGTAAGACCTCCTCAGACAACCATTTTGCCTTATTGCATTTCTTTTCCATGGGGATGGTCTTGATCCCTGTCTCCTGTACAATGTCACAAACCTCTGTCCATAGATCATCAGGTTCTCTGTCTATCAGATCTAGTCCCTTATATCTATTTCTCACTTCCACTGTATAGTCATAAGGGATTTGATTTAGATCATACCTGAATGATCTAGTGGTTATCCCTACTCTCTTCAGTTTAAGTCTGAATTTGGCAATAAGGAATTCATGATCTGAGCCATAGTCAGCTCCCGGTCTTGTTTTTGCTCACTGTATAGAGCTTCTCCATCGTTGGCTGCGAAGAATATATTATTAGAATTGCACTTAGAATAAAATCTTTTGATTTTTAATAACTGACTGTTTTCAAGCAACCTTCATATTGTTTCTGTCATTGAACTTCACAGCAACTATTTAAAATAGGAAAGTTGTCATTTTCTGTTTTTTTCTTTCTTTTTTTAAAAAAAATTTATTTATTTTACTTTACAACATTGCATTGGTTTTGCCATACATTGACTTGAATCTGCCATGGGTGTACATGTGTTCCCCATCCTGACGCCCCCTCCCACCTCCTTCCCCATAGATTTTAATTTTAGAACAATCTTATGGTCACAGCAAAATTGAGCAAAAAGCATGGAGTTCCCATCTACTCCCTACCCCACACATGTCCAACCTCCCCCATTATCAACATCCCCACCAGAGTGGTACATTTGTTCCAATCAGTGAGTCCATACTGGCACTCCATAATCACCCAAAGTCCATCATTTACCTTGAGGTTCACTCTTGATGTTTGACATCCTATTTAGACATTTGGACAAGTGTCCAATGACATGTATCCACCATATCAACGTGGTAGTATCAGATAGAGCAGTTTCACTGCCATGAAGGTATCCTGTCCTCCACCTATTCATTCCTCCTTCCCACAAACCAGGGGCAAACACTGATCTGTTCACTGCTCCACAATTTTGCATTTTTTGGAATGCCATACAGCTGAAATTCCATCTCCTTTTGGTGAATCTGGAAACTGATGCCCAGAGATGTGTGACATGGTTGAGAACCTCAGTCTTAGGACTCCTGGACCCACACTCCCTCCATGAACCACTGCCTGTGCATTGCCTCAACTGTGATGACCTCAGACTCAAGTAGAATAGAACTAAGGCGATGGTTTCAGTGAGTAGAATTCTAGGGAATGTTCCAGTTAGGGTGCAGGTCCATATTCTTGATTCTTGTCTTGATGAAGCTGACAGATGGGAGCTTGAAAGTATCTTAATGTGAAGGAAAAAAAAGACAATGTTTTGAAAATCAAACCTTTGTTATTTGGGACAACAGGCTTAACTCAAATGCTCAGAAATGCTCAATTAACACCCACTTTCTTATCAGCACTGAGTTGGAACACATCCAAGGAAGAATAAGTTTTTATGAGCCCAGGGACAAGGTATTAACACTTAAATTTTGACCAACTGTGTTAAAAATAGCTTCACAATTCAAGTTCAATTAAAGAAAATAAGGGGAGGGGTAGATAGCACTGTGAAGCCTGCCAGTTATCTGAGACAGACTGCAAAGCCTCTTTGACTTAGCAGTGGAATTCCGTAATACTTCTATAGGATGAATAGCTGGAAGAGGCATTGTGTGTGCGTGTTCAGTCACTTCAGCTGTGTCTGACTCTGTGCGGGCCTGTGAACCCACAAGGCTCCTCTGTCCCTGGGATTCTCCAGGCAAGAATACTGGAGTGGGCTGCCATCCCTCCTTCAGGGAATCTTCCTGACGGGATTTAACCCATGTCTCTTAGGTCTCCTGTCTTGGCAGGCGGGTTCTTTACCACTAGCACCATCTGGGAAACCCAGAAGAGGCATTGTTGGAGCACACAGTAAACGCATGCATCATTTTCCTGGATGACATGAAATTTCCCTCCGTAGCAGTGAGGAGGTGAAGCAGATTCTGAAAACTTGGGTAGGATTTGATCAGATCGGAGGGTACAGGCAGTTCAAGAAGCCAAACCATGATGGGGATTTTGGGGACAGGAGGAGCCTGAATCATCTGAGTCTAAGTGAATCTTCACTTCAAAGAACAGAAAGAGGCAGCCCTGAAGAAAAGTGAACATTTGGGGGGCCAGCCAATGTATTTCATAGTATAAATTTACTTTTTTCCTCTTTCTTCCTTATTTCTTAAATTCTGAGAGTATGATAACACATTTACAGGAGACTTGGAAAATACAGAACAAAAGTTACATATACTTGCCTATAGTTCTGCTATATATTACAATTATTTTTAAGTAGATAAATTAAGATTTTTTACTTAAGTTTCAATATCAAACTCTCAAAAATTAATAGAATGGGTATACAGAAAAGTAGAAGGATATAGTAGACCTGAAAAGCACCATAAACCAATTAAGATTTATATAGTTTCTGCACAACAATAGTATAAGTTTGAGGCCATTCACAATACACTGTGGATGGTGACTGCAGCCATAAAATTCAAAGAAGCTTGCTCCTTGGAAGAAAAGCTATGACAAACCTAGACAGCATATGAAAAAGCAGAGGCATCACTTTTCAAACCGAAGTCCATATAGTTAAAGCTCTGGTCTTTCCGGTAGTCATGTACAGATGTGAGAATTGGACCATAAAGAAGACTGAGTGCCGAAGAATTGATGCTTTTAAACTGTGGTGTTGGAGAAAACTCTTGAGAGTTCCTTGGACTGCAAGGAGATCAAACCAGTCCATCCTAAAGGATGAATATTCGTTGAATATTCATTGGAAGGACTGATGCTGAAGCTGAGGCCCCAGTACTTTGGCCACCTGATGCGAAGAGCCGACTCATTGGAAAAGACCCTGATGCTGGGGGAGATTGAGGGCAGGGGGAGAAGGGGGCAACAGAGGATGAGATGGCTGGATGGCATCACTGACCCAATGAACATGAGCTTGAGCAAACTCCAGCAGATAGTGAGGGACAGGGGAGCCTGGCATGCTGCAGTCCATGGGGTTGCAAAGAGTCGGACATGGCGAGCAAGCAACAACAAATGTGCACCTCAGGTGTATTGAGTTGCATGGTACAGATGAACCTAATTGCAGGGCAAATGAGATTCTGACACAGCAAATAGATATGTGGCTGGGGGTGTGGTGGGGGTTGGGAAGAGGTGGGAAGGGGAGGGTGGGATGAATTGGAACATTAGGATTGACATATATACACTACCATGTGCAAAATAAATAGCTAGTGGGAAGCTGCATAGGGAGTTGAGCTCAGTGCTCTGTGATGACCTAGAGGGATGGGATGGAGGTGGGGTGGGAGGGAAGAACAGGAGAGAGGGGATATATGTATACATATAGCTGATTCACTTCACTGTACACTGGAAACTAACAACATTGTACATTGTTGCACGTTTATAGCACTGTAAAGCAACTATGCATGCTAAGTCATTTCAGTTGTGTCCAACTCTTGGCGACCCCACGGACCATAGCCCACTAGGCTCCTCTGTCCATGGGATTCTCCAGGCAAGAATACTGAAGTGAGTTGCCATGCCCTCTTCCAGGGGATCTTCCTGACCCAGGGATAGAACGCGCATCTCTTATGTCTCCTGTATTGTCAGATGGATTCTTTACCACTGACACTACATGGAAAGCCCCAGAGCAACTATACTCCAATTGAAAAAAAAAAGATGCGATGGCTCCTTTTCACTCTATTGCTGATGCTTTTTTCTGTCTCTTGACTTGAGCCACTGTCCTGCTGGTTTTCATTTCCACTCTCTGGGTAACGAGACTTTCAATAAAGCCTCCTCTTTTACATACTGTAGGCTCGAGGGCCATGTGACGAGTCTGAAGACAGCATTTGCCAAGAGGTCCCCATTAAGAGATGAATGGAGGCCCTGCGGTAGGGTTGCACAGTCCACTCAGCTGCCCGGAAGGCTGCCCGTCCATACTCCTGGTCTGCTGTAAAGCATCCTTCAAGCAGGGGATGGTCTCACCCGGCTGAAGCCGTCCTTGTATGGTATTGACCAGGTCCTGGGTTTGGCTGCCGTGGCTATGTGACTTTGAATCGACCAGCATTCCTTTATATGACATGGTCAGCAAACAGAAAGTCAGTGTAGGGATGGAGCCAAGTCTCAGTGGATGCTCAGCAGGTTCCAAGCCACGGGCTGATTCGGCCCTCTAGTCTGAGAAGTGGGACAAGCAAGATACCCTCTCCTGGCGCTGCTTCCTCCTCCCAGTCTTTTCAGATTCTCTCTGTGGGCCAGCCTGGCACCTGTTTGATCTGAGACCTGAACCCGGAGACTTGCGGCGTCCTGTGACAGGAATAGAGGGTAGACACGCCATTGGGATCACTAGTGACAATTATGATTCTTCCCCATCAGCCTGATCACGTATATGCTGTTCTGTTGGCATGACTTATATCCATCGAGTCTGCCGTTTCAGCAATTATTTTCAGTAACTGTGGAAATAGTGACTCACTGTGTGCAGAGTGCTGGGCTAGGCAGTTGGTGAACATGCCTCACCTCATCCTCATGGCACCCTTTTGCAAGGTCATAATCTCTGTTATTATCACGATAATATGCACCCTGGCAGGGGGCCCAGGGACGAGCCTGGCACTTGAGAAACAAGAGGCTGTGCCTCTTCCCTTTCTCTCAGCTCCTGCTGAGCCTTCTGCTCTCTGGCCTGGCTCCTGTTCTTCCATCTCTCTGGTTCCTCCTTCCTCCTCTTAGCTACTCCAGCTTTCCTACCCTCCCCTGTGTGGCCCGCTCTTCTGGCTCTGGACTCCAGGGAGATTGACCTGATACACACAGCAACTCCACTATCAGAAGGGGAAAATCAACCTTCTGTCCCTAGTTTCTTGATTCGGGAGCTCTTGTCACTATCCAGAGGCACCTCTTTAGCGGCCCCAGTTATCACTTGCTGACCCCACCTGTGTGAAAGCTTTTTTAAATCAGATGCTCTACCTAAAACTTCTGTAGGTAAACAGAGAACCATCCAGGCTCTCCCATACAAGCAGAGGGTTATCAGAAGGTGACTCAGGAGGGGAAGAGAGAGGATCCCAGACATAGAAAGTGAGGGTGAGCAGCTTCTGGATACACACAGGGTCAATGAGACCTGTTTAGGGCTTAGGAATAGACCTGAGCCCCTACGTAAGAAACACTAGGCATCTCCAGACTCTCTCTGTGACAGGAGGTGACTTTATTTCCCCAGGGCATCCCAATCCCAGAATGTTCCAATTCTGGTGATTTTCACCCCATTTCCCTGTTTCCTACCACGCCCAGTTCTGCAGAAGAGCAGCTAGAAAGACAGACAACAGGGAGTTCCCTAGCAGTCCAGTGGTTAGAACTCTGTGCTTCCACTGCAAGGGGCATGGGTTCAATCCCTGATTGAGCAACTAAGATCCCACATGCCTCACAGCACAGCCAAAAGAAAAAAAAAAAAAAAAAGACAACAGGTGTGTCTGCACATTTGGAAAGAGCATATTTACCCGGAGCCAGGTGCCTGATGAGCTGGAGACACTCCTTTCTGAGCAGGGGATAAAACAGCGGCTCAGCAGTCCTGCTTCTTAAAGCTGCATGCAGCTCTGAGCAGGGCAAAGAAGACCTACCACAAGCAAGTGGACCAGTGGGAAGGGGAGTCGCAAGAGCTCACACGTCGTCAGAACCCTTCCGTTCTCTTCTGCTTCCTCCATTCTACAGCTGTCCTGGCCAGGCCTTCCCAGGAGCGTTTGCCAAGATGGTCTTTGTCAAAGAACTCAGAAAGCATCCCAGTCCCCCACCCCTTCACTCCGGCCTCCCCCAGCCACGGAATGATCCTGACTATCGCACTACAAATTTACTTCTTGCCTCATTTCCATCCCATTCCCCCTGTACGATGTCTTGATTCAAATTTGACTTTATTCTACCTAGTTTGCCCCACTTCTGGCTCCCAGCATGGCCCCAGCAAGGGGCAGAAGGAAATAAAAGAAAATTTTAATAATCCAGATTCATCGAGGCCTTGAAGCCATGTGGGTTCAGTTCCTACCTGAGAAACTTTTCAGTGTTCTCTGAAACGATGTGTCCCAGGCTTGAAGTCTTCAGAATGTCTGCCAAATAAGACATAATGCTCAACTTTCAGGCTGTGTATTTTTTTTTCAGTCAACAAGTAAATGCTTAGTAAACATTCATTGAATCAAGAAACAAAGGAGAGAATGAGTAACCGCCTGGTGTGGGTCCCCAGGTGGGGCGGGGAGAAATGGAAGGCATTTGCTCGCCTATGGAGAATCCCAGGCTGGAGACAGCTCAGTGAACCCTGGGCTGTGCCTGCCCCGGAGAGCACTGAACTCCTTGTTCTAGAGAATCTGCAGAGATGCTTCAGAATCTTCACTGACCTTGACCCCGTATCACTGATTCCAGGAATGAGAGGGACCAGATCAGGTTGTAATATGAGTGTGTTTGCAGTAATCTGTTGTGATGAACGACCAACAAGAAAAACACAGACAGCTGAACAACACCCACGTTTTTTTACTCTTAAAAGATTAAGTGTATTTACTCCTGTGATATCCCATACACACCAAGGTCATCATTAACACTGAGCTGTTAGGAATGCCCTCCAGATTTCCCCCTCACCTGTAACACACTGTAAATATAAACACAGAAGGATGCATTGACACGTGAATACCAACTCACACCCCAGAGGCACTGGAGGGATTTTTTTAGTAGATTGTTAAACCTAGTGAGTATCGACTCTGGTAGCTCAGCGATCTCAGAAGAAAAAGAAAGGAAATATCTAGAACAGCCCTCAATCGGTGTTTTCATGTCTTGATTAAGATCTTTTACTTAAGTAAGAAATGAATTCCTGTGAAGGTGTTTTGCTCATTTTCCTGCTGATTACCTGGATGAAGTGTTTCTTTTTAAAGATGAAACTGTTCCCAGGAAACTGATGGATGGGAGTGTAGAACATTCATGGCAGTTGGATGGGATTGCACTCCAGTCTCTTAGGTGCTTTGGAGCTGGTCTTTGTAGGAGTAGAGCAGTAACTTAGCATCCCCCTTCTGAGCAAATGTATATTTTAACTTTATTTTTGGCTGTACTGGGTCTTCATCGCTCTGTGAGGGCTTTCTCTAGTCATTGTGAGCAGGAGCTACTCTCTAGTGCACGGGCTTCTCATTGCAACGACTTCTCTTATTGTGGAGCATGGGCTCCTGGTGTGGAGACTTCAGTAGCTGCAGCACACGGGCTCTGGAGTGGACTCAGTAGTTGTGGCACATGGGCTTCATTGCCTCAAAGCACATGGGACCTTACCAGACCAGGGATAGAACCCGTGTCCCCTGAATTGGCAGGAGGATTCTTAACCACAGTGGACCAGCAGGGAGACCCTGAGCAAATATTTTGAAAAAGCAGATGCCAGAAATCCTAATAGTTGAAGCTACACTAGCATGAGTTTCCGTATAGATGTCAAAGTACTGGACTTCGCTTGTCTGCACCCCTGCAGTCAGCCAGCCCAGGGGGGTTAACACGTGGTGGAACACTGGGGCCATGTGGACATCAGAGTCTAAGGACCATGATGAGCAGTTTAGAGTCAGTGTTTCCGTTGACTCACCAACCCTTTTCTGATATGTACTCAAGCCATTCCTGATGGCTCAGATGGTAAAGAATCTGCCCACAAGGCGGGAAACTGGAGTTCAACCCCTGGATTGGGAAGATCTCCTGGAGAAGGGAATGGCTACCGGCTCCAGTATTCTTGCTGGAGAATTCCATGGACAGAAGAGCCTGATGAGGTTGCAAAGAGTTGGACAAGACTGAGCGAGGAATTGCATTGCACTTAGGCAATGGTACTGTAATCCCTGAACTGGGTGGTCTAAAATTGCATGTCATTCATGTGTGCTTAAATACACCCAGCAGTATGCAGAGGCTGGCTCTTGCAAGCTCACAAGAGGCAATTGTACACATCTCCTTCCAATTTCATGTTCAGTGATTTCCTATGGATAGCCTGAAATGGACCATAGAGTTGGGATTTCTGGATAATAATAGTAACTCTGTGTTGAAACTTTTGTGGAACTGACAGACTGTTTTCTAATAGTGGCTGCATATTTTCCAGTTCTTCCAGCAGTGTAGGAGGTTTTCCTCTCAGTTTCTACACATCCTCTCCAACCCTTTTTGTTGTCAGACTTTTTGGTTCTAGCCATCCAAATGAGTGTGAAGTAGTACCTCTTTGGAGTTTTGATTTACATTTCCCTGAGATCTATTGATGCTGTGATTATGCCGTGAAAGTGTTACACTCAATATGCCAGCAAATTTGGAAAACTCGGCAGTGGCCACAGGACTAGAAAAGGTAAGTTTCATTCCAATCCCAAAGAAAGATAATGCCAAAGAATGTTCAAACTACTGCACAATTGCAACTCATCTCACATGCTAGAAAAGTAATGCTCAAAATTCCCTGAGCTAGGCTTCAACAGTACTTATACCAAGAACTTCCAGATTTAGAAATTCAGGCTGGATTTTAAAAAGGCAGAGGAATCATCGATCAAATTGCCAACATCTGCTGGATCATCGGAAAAGCAAGAGAGTTCCAGAAAAACATCTACTTCTGCTTTGTTGACTATGCCAAAGCTTTTGACTGTGTGGATCACAACAAATTGTGGAAAATTCTGAAAGAGATGGGAATACCAGACCACCTTATGTGCCTCCTGAGAAATCTGTATGCAGGTCAAGAAGCAACAGTTAGAACTGGACATGGAACAGACTGGTTCCAAATTGGGAAAGGTGTACATCAAGGCTGTATATTGTTACCCTGCTTATTTAACCTATATGCAGAGTACATCTTACAAAATTCTGGCCCGGATGAAGCACAAGCTGGAATCAAGATTGCTGGGAGAAATATCTATAACCTCAGATACGCAGATGACACTACTCTTTGGCAGAAAGTGAAGAGGATCTAAAGAACCTCCTGATGAAAGTAAAAGAGGAGAGTGAAAAAGCTGGCCTAAAACTCAACATTCAAAAAACTAAGATCATGGCATCCAGTCCCATCACTTTGTGGCAAATGGATGGGGAAACAATGGGAAGAGTGTCAGACTATTTTTCTGGGCTCCAGAATCACTGCAGATGGTGATTGCAGCCATGAAATTAAAAGATGCTTGCTCCTTGGAAGGAAAGTTATGACCAACCTAGATAGCATATTAAAAAGCAGAGATATTACTTTGCCAACAAAGGCCCGTCTAGTCAAGGCTATGGTTTTTCCAGTAGTCATGTATGGATGTGAGAGTTGGACTATAAGGAAAGCTGAGCACCGAAGAATTGATGCTTTTGAACTGTGGTGTTGGAGAAGACTCTTGAGAGTCCCTTGGACTGCAAGGAGATCCAACCAGTCCATCCTACAGGAGATCAGTCCTGGGTGTTCATTGGAAGGACTGATGTTGAAGTTGAAACTCCAGTACTTTGGCCACCTGATGCGAAGAGCTGACTCATTCGAAAAGACCCCAATGCTGGGAAAGATTGAGGGCAGGAGGAGAAGGGGACGACAGAGGATAAAATGGTTGGATGGCATCAGTGTCTGAATGGACATGGGTTTGGGTGGACTCTGGGAGTTGGTGATGGGCAGGGAGGCCTGGCGTGCTGCAGTCCATGGGGTCACAAAGAGTCAGACACGACTGAGCGACTGAATAAACTGAGGTCTGTGGATGCTGTGCATCTTCTCATGTGCTTTTGTTGACTATTTGTATATCTTTTTTGGAGAAATGGATATTCAGATCTTTTGCCCTTCTTTCTTTTTCATTTTTTAAAGATCTAATTGTTTTGAAGAAGTTTTAGGTTTATAACAGAACTGAGAGAAAGGTATACAGATTCCTTACACACCCCCAACCCTGATACATAAATAGCCTCCACTATCAACATCACCTACCAAAGTGGTCCATGTTTTACCAAGAATGAACCTACATTGACACATCAAAGCCCATAGTTTACTTTCAGATTCACTCTTGGTTCTGTACGTTCTATGGGTTTGGACCAATGCATATACTTATGTCCTTCATTGTAGTATCATACAAGGTATCTTCACTGCTTAATATTCCTCTGTACTCTGCATATTTATTTCTCCCTGCTTCTAACAAACCCTGTCTCTGGCAACCACTGATCTTTTTACCATCTCCAAGTTTTACCTTTTCCATAATATCATATAGTTGCAATACTACCATAGGCAGCCTTGTCACGTCAGATCTTTCACTTAGTAAGGTGCATTTAAGGTTCTTTTATGTCTTTTTATGGCTTGACAACTCATTTCTTTCAGCACTGAATAATATTCCTTTGTCTGTGAGCTGAAAGTGAAAGTTTCTCAGTCGTGTCCAACTCTTTGCGACCCCATGGACTGTAGCCTGTCAGGCTCTTCTATCCATGGAATTCTCCAGGCCAGAATACTGGAGTGGGTAGCCTATCCCTTCTCCACTGGGTCTTCCCGACCCAGGAATTGAACCGGGGTCTCCTGCATTGCAGGTGGATTCTTTACCAGCTGAACTACCAGGTAGTCCATTGTCTGGATGGACCACAATTTATAGACCCATTCACCTATCAAAATACATCTTGGTTGGCAATTATGAATTGCTATCAGTTCAGTTCAGTTCAGTCGCTCAGTTGTCTCTGACTCTTTGCGACCCCATGAACCGCAGCACACCAGGCCTCCCTGTCCATCACCAACTCCCAGAGTCCACCCAAACCCATGTCAACTGAGTCAGTGATGCCATCCAACCATCTCATCCTCTGTCGTCCCCTTCTCCTCCTGCCTTCAGTCTTTCCCAGCATCGGGGTCTTTTCGAATGAGTCAGCTCTTCGCATCAGGTGGCCAAAGTATTAGAGTTTCAGCTTCAACATCAGTCCTTCCAATGAACACCCAGGACTGATCTCCTTTAGGATGGACTGGTTGGATCTCCTTGCAGTCCAAGGGACTCTCAAGAGTCTTCTCCAACACCACAGTTCAAAAGCATCAATTCTTTGGTGCTCAGCTTTCCTTATAGTCCAACTCTCACATCCATACATGACTACTGGAAAAACCATAGCCTTGACTAGATGGGCCTTTGTTGGCAAAGTAATATCTCTGCTTTTTAATATGCTGTCTCGGTTGGTCATAACTTTCCTTCTGAGGGTCAAGCGTCTTTTAATTTCATGGCTGCAGTCACCATCTGCAGTGATTTTGGAGCCCCCCAAAATAAATTCTGTCACTTTTCCCATTGTTTCTCCATCTATTTGCCATGAGGTGATGGGACCAGATGCCATGATCTTAGTTTTCTGAAGGTTGAGTTTTAGGCCAGCTTTTTCACTCTCCTCTTTCACTTTCATCAAGAGACTTTTTAGTTCTTCTTCCCTTTCTGCCAGAGTGGTGTCATCTGCGTATCTGAGGTTATTGATATTTCTCCCAGCAATCTTGATTCCAGCTTGTGCTTCATCCAGCCCAGAATTTTGTAAGATGTACTCTGCATATAAGTTAAATAAGCAGGGTAACAATATACAGCCTTGACATACTCCTTTTCATATTTGGAAGCAGTCTGTTGTTCCATGTCCAGTTCTAACTGTTGCTTCTTGACCTGCATACAGATTTCTCAGGAGGCACATAAGGTGGTCTGGTATTCCTATCTCTTTCAGAATTTTCCACAGTTTATGGTGATCCACACATCAAAGGCTTTGGCATAGTCAACAAAGCAGAAGTAGATGTTTTTCTGGAACTCTTTTGCTTCTTTTGATGATCTAGCAGATGTTGGCAATTTGATCTCTGGTTCCTCTGCCTTTTCTAAAACCAGTTTGAACACCCGGAAGTGCACAGTTCACATATTGCTGAAGCCTGGCTTGGAGAATTTTGAGCATTACTTTACTAGCGTGTGAGATGAGTGCAATTGTGCAGTAGTTTGAGCATTCTTTGGCATTGCCTTTCTTTAGGGTGGAATGAAAACTGACCTTTTCCAGTCCTGTGGCCACTGCTGAGTTTTCCAAATTTGCTGGCATATTGAGTGCAGCACTTTCACAGTGTCATCTTTTAGGATTTGAAATAGCTCAACTGGAATTCCATCACCTTCACTAGCTTTGTTCGTAGTGATGCTTTCTAAGGCCCACTTGACTTCACATTCCAGGATGTCTGGCTCTAGTTGAGTGATCACACCATTGTGATTATCTGGGTCATAAAGATCTTTTTTGTACAGTTCTTCTGTATATTCTTGCCACCTCTTCTTAATATCTTCTGCTTCTGTTAGGTCCATAGCTATTGCTATTAACTTCTATAAACATCTCTGTGCAGGTATTTGTGTGGGCATAAGTTTTCAACTTCTTTTGGTAAATACCAAGAAGCATAGTAGTTGGATGATATGGTAAGAGTGTGTTCAGTTTTGAATGAAACTACCAAACTGTCTCCCAAAGTGGTGTGCCATTTTGCATTCTCCAAAGCAATATAAGAGTTCCTGTTGTTCCACATCCTTGCCTGTATTTCGTGTTGTCAGTGTTCCAGATTTTGGCTATCCTAATATGTGTGTATAGTGATATTTCATTGTTGTCTTTATTTGCATTTCCCTGATGACATATGATTGGCGCATCTGTTCATATGCTGATTTGCTATCTATATATCTTCTTTGGTGAGGTATTTGGTTGGTGAGGTATTCTTTGGCCCATTTTTAAGTCACCTTTGCTTATTTATTAATGGAGTTGTCATTTTATTATTGAGTCATCAGAGTTCTTTGTATATTTTGGATTCATGCACTCATGCTCAGGTGCTTCTGCTGTGTCTCACTCTTTGTGATTCCATGGACTGCAGCCTGCCAGGCTCCTCTGTCCATGGGGTTCTCTAAGCAAGAACACTGGAGCGGGTTGCCATGCCCTCCTTCAGGGGATCTTTGCGTCCCAGGGATCGAACCCATGTCTCTTACTTCTCCTGCACTGGCCGGTGGGTTCTTTACCACTAGTGCCATCTGGGAAGCCCCTATATTTTGGATACAAGTCCCTAATCAGATATGTGGTCTGGGCATGTTTTCTCCCCTTCCACTTGTTATCTTTTTGGTTTCTTAATGGTGAGCAGCATATGAGTTTGCTTTTTCCCTTTGTCTATCTTTCTGACAAAAAGTGTTAGCAGATGCTCCAATTCAGAAGTCCCCCACCTTTTTGGCACCAGGGACCAGTTTCGTAGAAGATAGTTTTTCCACGGATGGAGGGTGGGTATGATTTTCAGGATGACTCAAGCACATTACATTTATTGTGCTCTTTATTTCTGTGTTATTATATCAGCTCCACCTCAGACCATCAGGCATTAGATCCCGGAGGCTGAGGACTCTTGCAGTTTAATCCACCTGATTTCCCCTTGTGAAGCCCCCTCTCCCAGAAAGCTTCCATGGATCTAAGAAGCACTCACATTATCTTTTTTCATAAGACTGAATTTTTCTTTTCCTAGAGGCACTAGTTTTCTAAAAACGAGTCACTTTAAAGACATTATAATTTACCTGAATCTTGTCCAAAGTTTAAAATTGAAGTCCAAAAAAGAGTAGCCTCTTTATTTTACCTCCAGGGGAGTCTCTGAAATGCAGGCGGGTCCCATCCATCTAAAATGCTCTCGGCTTCCTAGCAGCGGCAGCTGCAAGACAGACCTCATCATTCTGGCCGTTTGCACTTCGAGGGGTATATTTAGGTTGTTTCTATTGAGTGTTCCCAGAATAGCCATAGTCTTTGGTTTCTCTGCATTCCTTTGAGCTTTATTCCTTCCTGGCCCAAATTAAGAGTGATGTTCCTGGTGATTTCCAAAGCCCTCTCCCCCTCGGAGGGTCTGTGTTCTTGATCGCTGCCCATGCTGTCCTTTGCTGGGCACACAGTGTCATCTGTAAGCCTTACTCAGCGTAAACAGCACTGAACTGTTGCCAAAATGCAGAAGAGGTCCCAGCTGTGAATCGGATTAGGCTCAAGCCCTCTGGATCCCGGTGAGATTCTATCATGCTTAAGAGTTAAGTTGTGTCTGACTTTTTGCGGCCCTATTGAGTGCAGCCCACCAGGCTTCTCAGTCCGTGGTCTTCTCCAGGCAAGAATACTGGAGAGGGTTGCCATGCCCTCTTCCAGGGGATCTTCCCCACCCCAGGATCGAACCTGCGCCTCTTAGGTCTGCCTGCATTGGCAGGCGGGTTCTTTACCACTATGGCCACCTGGGACTGTTCAAATTCATAGAGAAGTTTCCTACAAACATATATTTGGGTGAAGACAAATTATGTTTACATATATCTTTTCTGGGCAGGGTTGTGGGTTTTGCAAAGAAAATGACTTTTTTTTATCACAGTTTATGCTAATGCCTTCAGTTCAGTTCAGTTCAGTAGCTCAGTCTTGTCTGATTCTTTGTGACCCCATGAATCGCAGCACGCCAGGTCTCCCGGAGTCCATCACCAACTCCCAGAGTCCACTCAAACTCATGTCCATCGAGTTGGTGATGCCATCCAGCCATAATGCCTTAAGTTACCTTTTTTGTTTGTTTTGGGGTTTTTTGTTTGTTATTTTCAGTTAGCTTTGAGGATAGTTGAGTTGAACCCTCTGTAGTTTTATTTTTCCTATCTTATGAATGATTCAAATGATACTTCCAGGACCACAAGTGAAGTGTGCCTTAAATTCTGAGAATGCCACTACTGGGGACAGATTTTCAAACTCCAGTCATCATGTCTGAGATGCTTTAGGCTGTTACTCATTCCAAATTAGAATTCTGCTATCAACAGACTGTTTGATGCCAGCTCACTTTAAATAAGCAGTCAAGGTTACAACAAAAATCAATAAGTGGCTCTTGTATTTCCCATAACCTGGACCCCAAACAGAACTGCACCAGGCTTGATTCTCACTGCCAAAAGCAGAGAATTCAATACTTGAATGCAAGTGTCTGTGATGGTTTCGTTTTTTATTATTTTTACTTTTTTTAATTAAAAAATTCTATTGAAGTATCATTGATTTACAGTGTTGTGTTAGTTTCTGCTGGACAGCAGAGTGATTCATATAAATATATTTCTTCAATTCTTTTCCATTATGGTTTATCCCAGTATATTGAATATATTAATAGTTCCCTGTGCTATACAGTACGACCTTGCTATTTATCCATCCTATATATAATAGTTTACAGCTGCTCACCCCAAACTCTCACTCCTTTCCCCCTCTATCCCACTCCTCCTTGGAAACCACAGTCTATTCTTTCTGTCTATGAGTCTGTTTCTGCTTTTTAGATAAGCTCATTTGTGTTTTATTTTAGATTACAAATATAAGTGATATCATATGGTGTCTTTCTCCTTCTGACTTACTTCATTTAGTATAATAATCTCTAAATCCATCCATGTAGCTGCAGATGGTATTATTTCATTCTTTTTATGGCTGAATAGTATTCCATTATATGTATGTGTGTGTATATATATATATATATATATGTACCACATCTTCTTTATCCATTTACCTGTCGCTGAACATAGGCTGTTTCCATGTCTTGGCTATTGTAAATAGTGCTTCTGTGAACATAGGGGTGTATGTATCTTTTCAAATTACAGTTTTGTGTGATGATTGCCTTTTGATACTTTTTTTTGATACTTTTTTTGGTTCCATTTTTATACTTTTACAAGAAGAGTGGGCTTAAAGTAGGGGTAAAGTGGCGATGGAAAGGGGCATGTTTTAAACAGCATCAAGGAAAGAAAGCAAGCTTGAGAGAAAGGGGGATATTGAGTTGTTTCACATATTTTACATTTGAGCTTTCAGGAAATAGAGAGAATGGATCAGACCAAATAAATCCAAGCTGGAAAGTATTTTAATAAACAATAAGTAATCGGTATACACAAATCCATTAATAAAAACTGTGTCTAATAATGGTTTTTGTCCCTTGCTCTGAAGCTGAGGTGATGGGGCAGCAAGGAGCCCAGCCAGGTGCAAGGAGTCAGCCATCTTCCCACCCAAGACGGAAAGATTAGCCTTCCCATTAGCCTTCCAGCTGGCCCATTAGCCTTCCACTCTTGAATACTCAGGGTGGGCTTCCCTGGCGGCCCAGACAGTAAAGAATCATCTGCAATGCAGGAGACCTGGGTTCGATCCTGGGTTGTGAAGATCCCCTGGAGAAGGAAGTGGCAACCCACTCCAGTATTCTTGCCTGGGAAATCCCGTGGACAGAGGAGCCTGGCGGGCTACAGTCCTTGGGGTTGGAAAAGAGTCCAACACCACTTTAGAGACTAAACAGCATCGGTACTCAAGGGCGAAATCTAAACCTCCACTGAAGCAGGAATAAAAAGATGAGGCGGAGAGAGGATGAGGAGGGATTTCCCTAACACTGGAGCAAAGGCAGAGGCAGCCAGATCTAGGCAGCTGGTCACTGCTGAGCCCAGGAATGTGTATTTGTTGCTTGCTTGTGCCCAACTCTTTGTGACCCATGGACTGTAGCCCTCCA
Organism: Odocoileus virginianus; assembly: GCF_023699985.2. NCBI lineage: Eukaryota > Metazoa > Chordata > Mammalia > Artiodactyla > Cervidae > Odocoileus > Odocoileus virginianus. Next base: position 82,184,650 of record NC_069680.1, on the reverse strand, counting down.
GGCTCCTCTGTCCATGAAATCTTCTAGGCAGTACTGGAGTGGGTAACCATTCCCTTCTCCGGGGGATCTTCTCTACCCAGTGACTGAGCCCGTGTCTCCTGCGTCTCCTGCATTGGCAGGCAGGTTCTTTACCACTAGCGCCTGGCAAGTCCCCAGGAGAGTACCATCCAGGTAAGAGCGTTTCAGTGTCTCTCGCCAGCTCAAGAGCTTCCAAGGTCTGCAGTCCTTCCTGCCTGCAGGAAGAAGTCAGTGCTGTTCTTAAAGCACCTTTCTCATCCTCCCCTCTCTTTGCTGATTACTAGTATTATCTGAAAATTTACACAGTAAGGATACAAAAAGGATGTGAGAAAGCAAAATATTTAGAATACAGAGAATGGAACTGTATATTTATTTTTGATGTTATAATAGACACTTCTACAAAGACAGAGGAACAATGCCTTTAAAAGCACGGACCTAAAAGTGTTTTCTATAAAAAGAGTAGAAATTGTCTAAATATTTTAAAAGAAAAACCAGCCACACCATTATTTCATGCACTCCTGTTCATGAAGACTTTTCCTGTTTTTGTTAGCATTTTTTCTGTTTACAAGAGACACATTTTTAGATTCTGAAGATTATTCTTAAGTATCAAAATTAGTTTCAACCTCACCCCATCCTCTACTGAACTGAACTTCTAAAAGCAGACCAAGTTCTCCTTTAGAGAAGTCTGGAGGAGAAAGTGAATGAATCACTATTTTTATTTGTGGTGGTGAAAGGAAGAAAGAGGTGGGGGGAAGTGGTAGCCTCTTAAGATTTTTATCCAATGTGATAAAATGTGTATTTTGTTTTTTCTCTAGCACGTTCCCTATCTTATTGAATAACTTGTTTTATCAGCTGTTTTATACACAGCTCTTTTGTGTAAATACACCATACTTTATTTCCTATTTCCCTGTGGTTGAACACTTAGGTTATTTCCAACTTTTTGCTGATTAAGAATAAAACTTGGATGAACATCCTTGTAATATATCTCTATTCACACCAGATGATTTCTTGGGAAGAATTTCTAAAAATGGAAATAGTGGGTAATAGACCAAAAAGTTTTTATTTTGTAGGAATTTTAATAGATACTGCTAGCTTCAGAAAGGGTATATTTTTGCTCCCACCAGCAGTATGTTGATTCAAAGATAATCATCTTAAAAGCAAAATGGGGATTGACAAAAATCCAAGAACAAATTTTGACTAGACAATTTCAAAGGTTCCCGTTAGCTAGAAAATTATGCTTGTGTTGACAGGCTGTGGCCAACCTAAACCAAACCTGGTGGTCTAACCAATGAGTGCCCTGGACTGGTCATTAACCCCTCACCTCACGTGTGCCCTTGAAGCACTGAGAAGCTCATCTTTGTCAAAATGACAGGAGTTATTTGTTTGAATACAGTTTTGGAATCCAGAAGACAGAAATACTCTTAATACCAAGGAGCTAGTTTTAGGGGCTTCTAGTGGGGGCTTCCCTAGTGGCTGAGATGATAAAGAATCTGCCTGCAATGCAGGAGACCCAGGTTCGATCCTTGGGTCGGGAAGATCCCCTGGAGAAGGAAACAACAACCCACTTCAGTATTCTTGCCTGAAGAATTCCACAGACAGAGGAGCCTGGCCGGCTACAATCCATGGGGTCGCAAAGAGCCGGACACGACTGAGCGACTAACCCTGATGCGGGCATTGAACTCTCCAAACCCCACTGGATCTTCGGGTCACCTCGAGGCTTGTCCCGTTTCTCTACTTTCACCAGTCATTTGGGAGAGAGAGGCTGACTGAGTGCCTCAATCAGGAGTAGCAGAATGTAACCTCGGGACCTCCGGCCTCTTCTCACTTTTATCCAAAATTGATGGTAACTTCTCTTTCAGCCTCCAAGCAAAGGAGAGACTTGGCCTTAAGCAGGATTTTGGTTTGTTTGCTTAAACAAAAGAAAAAAAATGAGGTGTGTTCCTCACGTCTGATTAAATTGTGGAACGTCTTTGTGCCTTTGCCCCACGCCAGCTCCTCTGGGGAGCCCTGCAACCAGGCCCCCAGTGCCCAGGACAGGCCAATAGACATCTCACGCGGAGCAAGAAAGAAGAGGACGATTCTCACTGCTTTTTTGCGGGGAAGACACCGTTGTTTCTTTGCAGCACTTTAGACTTTTTGGCCAGTGGGTCCCTTGGTAATAATCTCTGATGGGCAGAGTGGTCACTCTCCTTCGGGGAGTTGGCGGAGCTCCAGAGGACATAGTCAGCTGTGCCCTGAGATGTGGCCTCAGCGTGTCACGCCATGGAGTGTCGCTGGTCAGAACTCACTGTCACGGAGCAGGAGGTACACCCCAGAAACAGAATGTGCTTTTCATGAAAGACTTCCAGCAGAGCGATTGGAAAGAGAGTTCCAGAAGCAGGAAGGGCAGAGCCACGCTCTGGTCCCTTCCTGCCAAGACCCCATCAGGGCCCTGCTTTCTGTGAAACCGGAGACTGGGGTGGCAGAAACAGCCAGAAGCCAGGACGCGACATGAGGGCTTCTGTTTTGGTTTTTATATCATATTTTATATTTAGTTTTCTGCCTGGGCTGAGGGCATCCTTAGTTTTTTTAATATCTATTCATTTATTTATTTTATTTTTTGGCTGTGGCCCGAGGACTTTCTCTAGTTGCAGGGAGTGGGGCTGCTCTTGGCTGCAGTACATGGGCTTCTCATCACAATGTCTTCTCTGTGGGGCACAGGCTCTGAGGTGTGCAGGCTTCAGTAAGTGCAGCGTGCGGGCTCAGTAGTTGTGGCTGGTGGGCTCTAGAGTACTGGCTCAGTACTTGTGGCACACAGGCTTAGTTGCTGCCAAGCACGTGGGATCTTCCCGGATCACGGATAGAACCCCTGTATCCTGCATTGCAAGGCAGATTCTTGAACTTTGGACCACCGAGGAAGCCCCTTGAGGGTTTCTAAAGAGAGAGAGCAACCTGGCCAAGAGTGGAGCCCTCTGCTAGGAGCAAGGTGGTCAGGACACCGACAGCCAGAGGAAAGTTTGTCCTTGGTGGGAGGAAAGAGCCAGACCAAGACTCACAGAAGCCAGTCAGCGAGGAGGCGGGTTTTAGGCATGGGAGTTCCAGGGTCAGGTCAGCAGAGACACTCCCCAGGAGGTTTTGCTTGGTGGGGTGGATGTTGGACCTGGAGCTGTGGGTTGAGGGAAGGGCAGGTAAAGGTGCTGTGTGGGACTGGGAAAAGGTGGGGAGGGCAGGAAGGAGGCGTGACCCCCCTGTGCCATCCCTACAGGGAAATGCAGACTCTGTGGTTCTCAGAGCCTCCTGTTACTGTCATGATATATGGAGGGGCAGGGCTCAGCCAGGCTTCAGGAGAGCTGAGCTGGTTCCTGGATCCCCCAGCCTAAGTGAGGGATCAAGGAGAAGAGCCAAATCCTCGGGAGAGGAAAGAAGTCACTGGGCATCAGTGACGCCCTGAAGAGCACACAGAGGATTTGTGTGGCCTGAAGTTCCTTGGACGAATGTGTGAGGCTTCCTGGTGGCGCAGGCTGTAATGAATCTGCCTGTAATGCAGGAGACCCCGGTTTGATCCCTGGGACAGAAAGATTACCTGGAGAAGGGAATGGCAACTGACTCCAATATTCTTGCCTGGAGAATTCCATGGACAAAAGGAACCTGGTGGGCTGCAGTCCATTAGGTCACAGAGTCGGACAAGACTGAGTGACTAGCACACATTTTTCCTGATTCCTAAAGAAACTGTTTCCGGGGCTGGTTCAGGACGCCCATCCTGACAGAACTTGCCTCTTGCAGTCCTGTTGAATCTGCTTCTCTGGAGTGAATCTCTAGTCCATCTCAAGCTGGCAAGTTCCAGCTCTTTCTGCCCTGGTGATTTCTTCATTCCTTCCCTCCATGATGCTTACAGAGGCTCTGTCTGTGGACAAGATCCCTGTCTCAGAGCTTTCACAGCCAGCAGGGTAGGAGAAGGGGGTGACAGAGATGAAGCGGATGGATGACATCATCGACTCAATGGGCATGAGTTTAAGCAAACTCCCAGAGATGGTGAGGACAATGAAGCCTGTCGTGCTACAGACCATGAGGTCACAAAGAGTTGGACACAAATGAGCGATTGAACAAGGAAGCTGAAAAGAGTATAGAAGTAGCTGCAGGGTAGGGCAGAGAGGATCACAGCCCCCGACGATACACTGGGTGTTAAGAGCAGCTCCTGATCAGTCTGAGACATCAGAACTTCAGAACCTCTGTCAGCCCCTCTTGGAGCCTGGTCCTCCCTGAACAGGATCTTGCCTGTGGGTCCTGACTGACACTTAGTAACTCAAGAGTGGAGAAGTTTGGAACTTCGCTGATGGCCCTGTGGTTAAGACTCTGAACTTCCGACGCAGGGCCCAAGGGTTCCATCCCTGGTAGGGGAACTAAGATCCCACATGCCGTGCAAATGAAAAAATGAATGAATTCGTTAGTTGCTGCATACTTAAGAAAAAAAAGTGTGGGTGGCTCCTTCCCACATCCATACATTTTTCCTCTTTCAAGCTGAGTCTTAAGGCTGGTCCCCTTGTTTCACCCTTGGAAACAAATGCCACCAAGGGAGTCTGCCCGGGGTATTGATGGGGATCTGATGTAGGTCAGTCTCCTGATTCCCACCCTGCAGGGGAGGAAGAGCAGAGGGATCCGGCAGGAGGCCAGCTGTGGTCGATGAATCATCCGGAAAACGGCAGGCAGCTATTTCTGAGCCAAACGCCACCCGATCTGCCTCCTCACCTTGAGTCCAGTGTCCTGGTCTCCAGAGCGCTCCCTCTGAGATGGAGCCAGCGAGGGGCAGAGAGCCCGGGCAAAAGTCAGCCAGCACCTTAGTCACTCCTGTTACCTCGCGGGCAGAAGGCATGGTCTGGGAGGCGGGCAAAGCCGACAATTCTATAAAAGCTCTAGACTCTGGGTCTGTGAATATCCCCTCCCTCCCTCCGTCCTTCCTGCCTTCCTCCTTCCTTTCTGCCTACTTTGAGCGCCTGCTTTGTAAGCCATGTACTGTATCCAGCCCTGGAGATATAACAAACCAGGGGTGGCCTTGCCCATGAAAGAACCTAGGGTGAGAGACTGAAAACAGTGCCTGATGTGTCCCGAGTGCCTGCCGTTTGCCACATGCTGATACAACCACTCGCTGTGCCTCAGTTCCTCTGCTCTTCACAATAGCACCGTAAGGTATCTGTCGTATGATCTCATCTTTAGGATGAATGGCTGAGCATGGGGAGACTGGACTCACTCTAATGAAACCATTTATAAGCAGGGCGCCTTTCCACACTGACTCACGGTATTGGGAGGTCTTTGTGAAGCTGGTACATCCATTTCCCAAGGTGGAGGAGAACCATCATTTCTCCTTTTTTTCTTGTTGGGGTATAGCCAATTAACAATTTTGTGATAGTTTCAGGTGAGCAGCAAAGGGACTCCGTGATGCATATACACTCATCCATTCTCCCCTAAACTCCCCTCCCATCCAGGCTGGAGAACCATCATTTCTTGAATACCTGTTGGGGACCAGATATGGTGTGGTCCTTCTCCACCCGACTCTGAAGTCCCAGGAGGGGCGACCCAGGCTACTCCAGGTGTCCGCCTAGGAGCCCCCACCCCCCAGCCATGCTGCTCTTCGAGGATGTCTGCCCCCTGTTGTCTGCCACCGAGCAAGGAGCAGCTCTTGACTAGGATCCATAGAGGAAGCTACCAGGCATCCTGTTCCCATCCTGTGTTAATCGTGATCCCAGCTCCGGGCTCGGCATGACCTCAGGGCCAGCTGTTGTCTAGTGGGGTGGGCGTGGAGAAGCCTGGACGGAATGTGTCTGGAAGCCCACTGGTGACATCCAGTGACCCTGTTCTTGATGTCCTGCCCAGAGTTATCCAGCCTTGACATTCCTCCTTAGAGAAAGGGGAGAAATCCTAGTGGGTCACCAAGGAGCCCAAGTGTAACACACGTCACCAAAGAATAGAAGGGAGATGTGGAGATGGAGAAGGCTGCCCTGTGCTTGCACTTGAAGTTACTGAAAAAGGTTATCAGTTCTTCCTGCCAGATCAGGGCAATGAGCTGCCCTAGGCATGAGGGTTAATTTCTTTTAATCATTAGATTTTTTCTCCTTTGCAATGGTTGCTCCTCTCTGAAAGCTTCTGAATGCTGCAGACTGACTTATTTGGGTAAAAGTTCATTTCTGGTTCCTGGAGCTACTTTAAGTGATCATTTTGAAACTTGGGTAACCACAGGAATAACTTGTTACTCTTCCTCCTTAATACTGTAAAGAACTGTGACACAGTGTTAAATATTTCAGAGTGAAATAATTGAAGTGGTCTGTTTTCTATCTGTTGAAAATCTTGACTGTATTTTAAATTTTTATTATTTATCTTGAACAGATTAGGTAAATGTTTTTGCATACAAAGAATGTTATTGTTAACAAGATTTTTCAAATCACATGGATTATGACCCATGAGTGAAGTATAATCAAACCAACTTAGTTGATCACAATCAGTGGGTTTTTTTTTTTTTTTTTTTTTGGCAATGAAAGAACAGAATAGAACAAAATGAATAGGAAAAGAATAGCCAAAACATGATAAAGGTATATTTTATTAAATATTAAAATCAGTTATATATATTTGTATATGTAAAACATATAATTTACAAATAGTCAATTCTTCTTTTGTATTATACAACTTTATGAATTTTGACAAATGTAAATGTACTTCTAGCTTTGTCCAAAAAGTGAGAAAACTACTTAAAGCAAAAATCTGTGGATTTAACTAAGTGGAGATATCCACAAAGAATAAGATTCATTTAAGATCTTTGGAGGCACTGACATTGTTGTATTGAAAAAGATAATTTCACACACCACTGATTTTAAAGCCAAACAGAACCTTGGAGATTCTCCAGTCAATGGTTTTCAAACCTTTCTTTTTGTAGTGACAACTGTTTTTGTAAGCCAGATCTACCATGGAACCCCAGCAGGTGAGGTAGAGTTGCTTTGCACAGAGACCAGGAAACAGTTTGAAAACCCTCTTGTGCCCAAATTAGGGAACTGAGGGCAAAACTGGCTGCGTGACCACTCAAGGTTGGTCACTCCAACTGGCAGGGCTGGAGTTCAAACTCAAGCTCTTGGCCGTTGTTCAAGGTATTTTCCATGCTGTCTTGCATGGAAGCTTAAGAGAGTCGTAAGTACAACTTAACCCCACCAGAGAGATTGGGTGCCTTAGTATTGTGTGAAAGTGTTAGTCGCTTCAGTTGTGTCTGACGCTTTGTGACCCCATGACTGTAGGACGCTAGGCTCCTTTGTCCTTGGAATTCTCCAGGCAAGAATACTGGAGTGAGTTGCCATTCTCTTCCAGGAGATCTTTCCAACCCAGGGATTGAATCCAGGTCTTCTGCATTGCAGATGGACTCTACCGTCTGAGCCGCCAGGGAGGCCCTATATGTATTCCCATGCCAGCAGAGAGGAAGGAATAGGCCAGTGACTCCTATGGATGGCAGAATCGTGAGTCTGCCCAAGAAGTCGGGTTAGGTTATTTGGGCAGCACGAGTTATTTAGGGAAGCTGGAACCTGAATGTAAGCCCAGAGCTGGGAGCTCCATGCCAGGAGGAAGTGTGGTAGGCCTCCAGAATTTGAGGAATTGGCCAGGCCCTACATAGCACCTACTTGGAGGTGATTCACCACAGGCTTGAGCCTTTTTCTTCCTAACGGGCCATGGATAGGCCCCTACTCGTGTGTTGCAACTGAAATATAGCCACTTGGTGGTAGGAGAAACCAGCTGTGTCATCTCCTTTCTTCTCTGGGATCCTTCTTTCACTTCTTTCTCTTTGGTTTGCAAGTGGGAAGTGGGGAGATAGCAAGAAGGTTGTTAGGGGCAGGTCAGGGAGTATAAAAATCAGGTTTGTGGTGTGTAAATTCTGCCAAAGGCTTGTTACCCTCATATCTATTCACTGAACTTACTTCAAACATGCAGAGACCATCTACTTTCTCTTTTTCCCAGCTTTACCCCATTTATTTACGTTGCTTAAAGTATTCTATTACATGAATACATGACAGTTTACTTCTCTGTTGATAGACTTGGGTCATTTACAGTTTGTGGCTACAAGGGTCTCTAGTACTATGAACCCTTTAAATGTGTCTCCTAATGATGTTGCTGTTGTTCATGTCTGACCCTAAGTCATGTCTGACTCTTTGTGACCCTGTGGACTATAGCACACCAGGCTCCTCTGTCCTCCACTGTCTCCAGAGTGAATGAATTTGCTCAAATTCATGTCCGTTGAGTCAATGATGCTATCTAAACATCTCATTCTATGCCATCCCCTTGTCTTCCTGCCCTCAGTCTTTCCCAGCATCAGCGTCTTTTCCAATGAGTCAGCTCCATCAGGTGGCCAAAGTATTGGAGCTTCAGCTTCAGCATCAGTCCTTCCAATGAATATTCAGGGTTGATTTCCTCTAGGATTAACTGGTTTGATTTCTTTGCATTCCAAGAGACTCTCAAGAATCTTCTCCAGTGCCACAGTTCAAAAGCATCTATATATGTCCCTAGGGGGATCCTGCTGTCCAGCACAGGGAACTCAGCTTGGTGCTCGTGATGACCTCGAGGGGTGGGCTGGGAAGGGTTGGGAGGAGATTCAGAAGGGAGGGGATATATGTATACATATAGCTGATTTGCTTCATTGTACAGCAGTAATTAACACAGCAACACTATAAAGCAATCATATTCCAGTTAAAAAAATAAAAGGATAAACACTGGAGAAAACAAAAACAAAATAGAGCAGAGAAGCTAGACTATCTATTCTCCATGAGTACACCATACCAGGCTGCCACAAACTGCCATTAACTGTCCCACGCCCTCCACCGCATTGAGGAAAACAGAAAACAAGAGAGGGGTCAGAGACAAAGAACACGCATCTGTCAGAACAGCAGCTGTCTGACATAGAGCTGACGAAATGCTTGACTTTGATGAGTGAACCATACATTTTTAGAAGGTGGCAAGGAAGATCTGTTAATGAGTATGACCTGGAAAATGTCATCCCAGATCTGCTTTTGGATTAATCCGTGTAACTAAATTTAAGACAGGTGGATGCCTGATAATATCATTCAGTCATTGGCTCCCACTCATGCTCTCCAAAGGGCCTTCCCAGGTGGCTCAGTGATAAAGAATCTGCAATGCAGGAGATGCAGGTTCAAGACCCGAGGACTTTCCCTTGGGTGGGGAAAATCCCCTGGAGAAGGGAATGGCTACCCCGTCTGGTATTCTTGCCTGGAGAACCCCATGGACAGAGGAGCCTGCCGGGCTACAGTCTTTGGGGTTGCAAAAGAGTCAGACAGGACTTAGTGACTAATCGACAATATACACTCCGAAGAAGGAGAGAGGTCACGTGATCCATCCTCTGGCCTGGATATTGTTTATACAGAGTTGTTTCCATTGATATTTCAAGGATCATGTCTCTTTTTTGTTGTTGTTGAAAGAATTATTAGCACTTTTTTTTTTTTTTGGTAATTTGAGATTTGCATGTGGAGTGGGAAACTTGGTGATTTTCTAGCTATCCCTGAATTAGATCATTATAGCCTAGCTCCAGCAGTTTTAAATTGTTAGAATTTTTAAGATACTGGTTTATACTCATACACCCGTACACAGTTAACTTTCCAGAATACTTTTATGTATGTGAGTTTTTAAATATGCATCCCCATCATCCTTGGAGAAGGAAATGGCAACCCACTCCAGTGTTCTTGCCTGGAGAATCCCATGGACAAAGGAACCTGGGAGTCCATGGGATCGCACAGAGTTTACACGACTGAAGCGACTTAGCATGCATGCATCACACCTACTCCCAAAAAAGATGTGCACTGAGGAGTATCCGTGTTCCTATGGAAAGCAGCAGGGCCTCCTGATTTAAAAAGAAATGGAGGGGGCTTCCCTGGTGTCTGGTGCTTAAGAGTCAAGCTTCTACTGCAGAGGGCACGGATTCAATCCCTGGCCAGGGAGCTAAGATCCTGCAAACTGGTGGTGTGGCAAAAAGATAAATAAACATAATATTGTTAAAAGGAGTGGAGGAAGTTTGTTTTTTATTTGAAACACAAGGTGAGGGAGCACAGAGGCTGATAGAGTTGAATAGAGAAAAACACTCAATGCCTAAAACTAAGGGGAGGAAGTGAGAACTGGTACCATACCACCTCTTTGACAAGCAGAAATTGAAAGCCACGGGGAGGTGATGACCTCTTGGGTGTCCAAACGTCCTAGAGTGAAATTAATGGCAAGGGTATTTAGTAATATTTAATTATCTATTTGATTTATACATAAGATTGCAATAAATAGATAATAGATACCTAAAAGGGCTTCCCAGGTGGTGCTATGGGTAAAGAACCTGCTTGCCAGTACAGAAGACATAGAGATGTGGGTTTGATCCCTGGGTCATGAAAGATCCCCTGGAGAAGGGCATGGCAGCCCACTCCAGTATTCTTGCCTTGGAGAATCCCATGGATGGAGGAGCCTAGTGGGCTACAGTCCATAGGATTACAAAGAGTTGGACACAACTGAAGTGACTTTGTGTGCACATATGCACAGATCACTAAAAAAATCAGCTAGACAGACACTTATTGGACATTTTGGTTGTGACATGTGCAGCAAAATGAGTTTGGACAGTCCAGACAGTCCATGATGAGCTCTTCTAAAACCACAGTCAAATGAAAGGAAATGGATTACAGATTACTGTGTCTCCCACCTCAACTGGAATAGTTACATGGAATTTTTACATTTTGTAACATAAGAGAATTGCATAGCAGTTGTAAGTGTAAGCTTTTGATTTGTCCAGAGTTGCTCAAGGGAAAAAATTGAGACACTGATGTAGAGAACGGACTTGACACAGTGGGGAAAGTGTGGGCCGAATGAGGAAAGCAGCATCGACATAGATACAGTACCACGTGTAAAATAGATGGCTGGTGAGAATTTGCTCTCTCACACGGGGAGCCAAGCCTGATGCGCTATGATGACCCAGGGGAGGGGGGATGCAGCGAGGGAAGGGAGGCTCAAGAGGGAGAGGATATGTGTATAAAGGCTGATTCAAGTTGTTGTATTTCAGAAACCAACATAACATTGTAAAGCAATTTTCCTCCACTGAAAAATAAATAGAAAAATAAATAAATCCCTGCTCAGCTGGTTACTATATGACCTGGGACATTTTAGTTCATTTCTCTTAGCCTCAGTTTCCCCATTTGTAAAACTAAGTAACAACAATTTTGCAGACCTTTTGTGAGTAGAAAATGAAGTGATTTATGTAAAACACTTAGCCCAGTACTTGATACATAGTGATCATAAAATGGGTAAATTATGACACGTTTATTTATTTATTTATTTTTATTTGTGATGTTTCTTTTATTTAGTTATTGTGTATACAGCAAATGTTGATTGATGGAACAACACATGGGAATATTATGCTGAAAGATCTTCTTTAATAGATGAGATTTTCAAGTTTTTGGTTTGCTTTTTGTTTGTTTGTTTTATTCGTGCTTAATTTTTACAAAGAAGTGAATGGCTTATTGACTTACTGTGGTGTCCTGTCTAGGGTCCTGGGGACAAGGTCCAAGAAAGAGGCACGTAGTGTGAAGGCCACCACTAGAGGGCCTTTCCTTGGCGATAGCAATGAGGCAGCGACCCGGGAAGCCCTGGCTTTTATGGAGACCCAGCAGTCATGCTGTTCATTTGGGGGCTTCTAGAGGGCAAGTGAATAACAAGAACCCTACAAAAGCAACTGGTAGGAACCACTTCCACCAGAGATCTGGGAGCATGAAGGTGGATGTCAGCAGAGACACCTGGTAGGTTCCAGGCTAGGGAAACCAGATTGCTTCTAAGACCCCTCTCCACCTCTGCCATGCCACCCAGTTACCCTGATGGGGTATAAAAATGACATGATAGAGTGGAACATCCACTTTGTGACAGGAAACCAGGTAGAGTGGGAGGTGAGGGCTTAACAATAGCAACAAAACCCACCCGGAATCAGCACGGAGTCTTCCGATTCCCAGTGGAGCTTGAGACCAAAACTGATGGCTGGGCCTGCGTGAATGAGATGCCCATAAAGCCCTTAGAGCTCCTGGACCACACAAGTCCTGTGCATCCTTTCCACAAGGATGATGGCTGGGCGCCTGGATGATGCACTGTCATGAGATAAACGTCCTGGGGACCGGCTAGTCACTCAGGAATCGCCAGCCAGTGATGCAAGAGGGATGTCATTGCTTTTAATCAAGCATCCTTGGCCAGTAGCTTACAGTGGGTCAGAGTGGGAGCGGTGAGTCCAGTGCTTGCAGAGGTGAAAGCTGCCCCAGAAACCTGGGATCTGGGCCACTTCGGCCCAGCAGGGAAGCTTTCCCTGCTTCCCAGGGAGTCGGACCTCTCAGGACTGGGGCACCAGGGCAGGGGCAGAAGTCCCAAGCCTTTGTTTTCTTGTGGCAGCCTTGCTTCTCTGGACTTGGCATCGTCCTCAAAAGGAAAAAGAGCTGTCCAGGGCATCAGGCAGAATAACAACGTGCCCCCAGACTTCCAAAGAAGTTAATGCCAGCCTGGGAAAACTTTCCTTTTTTCTGACTCTTCTCATAAACCAGTAATTGAGGATTTTGCGCAGGGAGGAGGCTAACTCCCCATCCGAAGTCTGCAGCTCCCTGTTTAAACTTGTGAACCTCTGAGGCTAAGTTCTCAAGGCCTCGCCTCCCGTGCGCTGGTCTGGGCAAAGGACAGGGGCTGCCGGGGAGCTGCGGGCCGGCCCAGCGCCCCGACAGGAGGCAACCCTCGGGGCCGAGCTCCGAGGGAGGAAGCCGGGCTGCGGGGCTGGGCGGCCCGGGGCGGGGGCGGAGCAGGTGAGCCCGCGGGGTGGGAGCGGGGAGTGCACTTGTACGTGACGTTGGAGTTTGCGGCAACCTCGGAGCTAGAGGCTGTGCACGCGGGTGCGGAGTGGGTGAGCGGCCGGCGACCATGCGCTCCGCGGGGTGGCCGCCGCAGTGAGCCCTGCGCGGCGACGGGAGCCCGGCCGGCGGCCCCGGGAGGCAGGGCCGGGGCGGCCAGCAGCTCGCGCTCCTCCCCGGAGGAGGCCAACGGGCCCGCGAGGCGCGCTCCAGCCGGCCCCAGGATGTAGGCGATCGGCGGTGGCGCTCCTGCAGGCTGACGGCTCATCATGAAGAAGCACTCGGCCCGGGTGGCCCCGCTCAGCGCCTGCAACAGTCCGGTCCTGACCCTCACCAAAGTGGAAGGTAACGGACCGGGGCGGCGGGGCCTGGAGCGGGGATCCTCGCTCCCTGTTACCTGTGCCCCTGGGGCAGTGCTGTGCGCCTCCGGAGGTGGCTGCCCCGCTGCCCCGAAAGGCTGCAGGGAGGGGACTGCGGGCTGCCCACCCGGCTGCCTCCTGTCCGGCACTTCAGCTCCTTCGAGGCCTGTCCGGAGTCCCCTGGGTTGGGAGCATCACCCCGGCTCACCCCATCCCGCCCCCAGGCAGACCAGAGGCGTAGCTTAGAGAAGGCTGGCTGCCGCAGGCGGAGACATCCCGCCTAGCGCTCCGAGCCTTCCTCAGCCCACAAGCCAAGCGATGCCCCGCTCCGTGGCAGGGCCAGCAGGTGAGCGAAAAGCCACCAGCAGCCTGGAAAACGTTGCTTTCCCCCTCCTTAGGGGATCTGAGGCAGAGACCCATAGCGGCTCCGGAGAGCAACCTTACTCAGACCCAGCGGGCACTCAGATGGAGTAAAGAGGACCTTGCCTTTCTATGGGGGAAGGAGGAAAAGCAGCGAGAGACACAGCCTCAGCCCCCAACTCCTCCTCCCGGAGGCCGAGGCGGACTGACTGAGTCTCCTTAGGCCCGGTGAGGGCTGCGAAGGGCCCGTCAGCGGGTTGAGGAAAGCAGACCTCCTGTTCTAGAGCCTGAACTAAGGATCCCAGTGCAAACCTGGCTTATGCTATTCCCCTGTGACTGGAGCTTGGAGCCGGGACCTCTGTGATGGTTTCTGAGGACCCTGTATTCCCTCCCGAGCTCTTGTTTGTTACGGAGAGAGAGAATCAGGGAGAGGAGGCCAGCAGGGCACCTGCCAGTAGTCATCCTGGTACCATTGCCCCCATACTAGAGAGGAGGACTCAGGCCCAGAACGGTGGATGGACTTGTCCAAGACCTGCCATGGTAGGTGGAGAAGCAGGAATGGAATCTCAGCTGTTGGACAAAAAGCCATGCTTTTCAGAACATCACTTTGCACTAACCTGCAACTAACAATTTCGTATATTCTGTATATTTCTTAATACTTAACTATTTCTCATTTCCTACCTTTAGAAGATTGTTGGGATTTTTGGTTTGTTTTTTTCCTGCACATGGCTGTCTCTCCCTTCCCCTTCCCAATTTTAGGAAAGACTTGGTATGAGTGACCTACACCTGAATTTAGTGCATGTGTTGCCTCTGGGGCGGGGGTGAAAAAAAGTGAACATGTTAGTCGCTCAATCGTGTCCTACTCTTTTCAACCCAATGGCCTGTAGCCCGCCAGACTCCTCTGTCCATAGGATTCTCCAGGCAAGAATACTGGAGTGGGTAGCCATTCCCCATTGCATTTTCAAGCCTTCCTGAGGATCTTGCCCAGGGGTATAAGCAAGTTGGGGAGGGGAAGAGTTGGATATTTGTTTCCCTTGGAGAAGCTGGAAGTGTCTTCTTGTTCATGGGATCTTCATGGGAGGTGGCTCTGTCTTCACTGATTAAGTCAAATAGGTCGGCCCTGCTCTCTAGTTGTGGGGTACCTCCCCCAGGCTGGACCACCACCTTGGGCAGGACACCTCCCAGGGGGCACTCGGAGTCAGGCTGGGCATGAATGGCGAGGCCTCCGGAGCTGGGCACTGTGACCTCAAAGGTACTGCAGAAGGCAAGGGTGACTTGCCAGGCAGAGGTACCCCCCGCTCCAGCCAGGCCTAGGGTTGGCCTTCAAGGAGTAAAAATGGGGATTCCCTCCCCCAAGTCCCTTGGGGCTACTACCAGGTGAGCCTTGAGCCTACTCTTCACATGGATGACCTAGCACAGCCCAGGTTTGGTTTCTTAATTAACATTTGCACATAGATGTCTGTGGATAATGGGAAGTATATTAAACTAAGAATCAGACTGCTCAGGGGATCAAGACTCCCCCTTTGCAGTGTATAAATCATAAACACTGAGCCTCAGTTTCCTCAACTGTAGAACAGAACTAACAATCTACCTCAGGGGATTTTGGGAAATGAATGCAATCGGGTCAGTAGGTAGGTAGGCGACAATACCTGGCACATGCCTGGCACATAGTAGGTGCTTAATAAATGTTTGGCAATCCTCCAGTCACAGACTATCTCACACCTTTGGTGAACCTTCTTGCTGCTCTCACAAAGAGTACGTGTGTGGGGTATCTAGACATTTTGGAAGTATCTGGAAGCATCTGCAGAGTTCTAGGGATACTAGAAGGCCTCCTTTTTGTCTAGGACACCTGTGTGTGTGTCAGAAAAAGTCTGCAGGGCAGAGCTAATAAAACCTGCCCTGGGTATGCCTAGACTTCTATGTAGCTTTCTATTTGTCTGCTTTTCTTCCCTTGGTATTTGTGTTCAATTTGGTTTGGCGTCTATTTTTTGAAACCATTTCCATCTTGCGTGCTTGTTCTGGAAGTGTTGAATCATTTTGTTTTGCCGTGGATGCACAGGATAAGGTGGTCCCCCTTCTGTGGCTGTCTCTGTGTGGATGGCAGACAGGCTCCAGTGGTGGAAGGCAGCCAGCAAAGGATATTTATTAGCTTGTGTGGTGTGTCTTCTAAGGGGAGGCAGGAAAGCCCCAGCATGTGGTACATATAAAACCAAAATAGAAAATACAACTCTCGGTGGAACTCAAGCACAGGATGGTGGACAAGATGACTTCATTTGCTCAACAAATACCTCCCCTCATCCTGCTCTGTGTCCCCGGACGTGCCAATAGGAGCAATGCTCGCTTCGTTCTTTGAAGGAAGTTTCAGTTTAGTGGGAAAGAGACCCATACAATGAATAGGTAATCCAGTACAAGGTAGTAAGTTTTGGTTCAGAACTGAGGACAGAGAATTGCAGGGACACTGATAACTGGATAATCTGAGGCGGGGGAGGGGAAGGATTCCTGAGGAAAAGGAAGAGGCCTTCCTGAGGAGGAGGAGGAGAAGGGGAAGGCCTTCCTGAGGAGGGGGAGGAGGCCTTCCTGAGGAGGAGGAAGGGGAGAAGGGGGAGGCCTTCCTGAGGAGGGGGAGGAGGCCTTCCTGAGGAGGAGGAAGGGAAGGAGGAGGGGGAGGCCTTCCTGAGGAGGAGGAGGAGAAGGGGAAGGCCTTCCTGAGGAGGGGGAGGAGGGGGAGGAGGAGGAGGAGGCCTTCCTGAGGAGAAGGAAGGGGAGGAGAAGGAGGAGGCCTTCATGGGGAGGAGGAGGGAAGAAGGAGGAGGCTTTCATGAGGAGAAGGAAGAGGCAAAGGGGAAGGCCTTCCTGAGGAGGAGGAGGTTGGGGAGGAGGAGGCCTTCCTGAGGAGGAAGAAAAGAAGGAGGGGGAGGCCTTTCTGAGGAAAAGGAGGAGGAGGGGGAAGGGGAAGCCTTCCTGGGAAAGAGGAGGAGGAGGAGGAGGAGGAGGTTTTCCTGAGGAGGAGGAAGGGGAGGAGGAGGAAGAGGAAGGGGAGGATGAGGAAGAGGAGGAGGAGGAGGCCTTCCTGAGGAGGAAGAAAAGAAGGAGGAGGAGGTTTTCCTGAGGAGGAGGAAGGGGAGGAGGAGGAGGCCTCCCAGAGGGGGATATTTTTCTGTGGAGGAAGCCTTCTGAGGTAGAGTCCTTGCAATTGAAGTGAGAAAACCTGTCCGGCCGGGAGGGAGGGGAGGCCGGTTCAGGCAGAGGGAGGGTAAGTGCACAGGGCCTGCTGGAAAGCAGAAGGGGACTGCACCTGGGCTCCGGAAGGAGTTGCGTCTTGAAAGGGACTTCCAGCCAGGTTGATGGCGTCTGTCCTGTCTGACGGCACACCTTGTTTTTTTTATCTTCCTTTCCTGGTGTTTCCCCTGGACACAGACACTGAATATTGATCAGTAACGCATCTTTACTTGGATCATCTGTATTCACAACCAACTAATTCATGTTCAATAAAATTACAGTCAGCAGGAATTAATGTCTGAGAACAAGACAGTAAATTCCCCCAAGAGGCGCCATGGCCGCATGTGGACTGTACATGGACTGGGTTTGGGGCCCACCTCTCCTGCTGAACCAAGTGACTTTGACTTCATGATTAAAGCTCTCTGGGAATCAGTTCTTTCAAATGGAAATGAGGGTGATGATCTGTCTCTTGTAATAATGAGAGTAATAGTTTCCTGCTAATGAGCGTTATCGATAGGTTGCAGGCACTTTGTTTGGAAAGATGGCTACATAATCTCTTTGCCTTCCAAAAGGAGGAAGCATAATTACTGCAATTTACTGATGAGGAAACTGAGGCTCAGGGATTCACTCATAGAAGTTATGCAATGAGAAATCAAGGGTACTGTCAATTCCCCGGTGTTCCAGTGGTTAAGAATCTGTGCTTCCACTGAAGAAGTCCTGGATTCAATTCCTGGTAAGGGAACTAAGGTCCTATAAGCCACGTCATGGGCAATAAAAAATTCTTTTAAATAAAATTCTATTAGAAAAAAAAGGAAAAAGCAAGAGTGCCAGGCTGCACATGCATATTTGCCTGGCACTTTGTAAGTGCTCAGTACCTGTTTCCTCACATCACAATGTGACTTAGAGGTCTGGACCACTGCTATGGCTCACAGGGCCCACTACTGTTGGTATTACTGCTGCCTCTGCTTCAGGGCAGTCAGCCTGTCTCAGCCTCCCCCAGCCTCGATCTGGCTCCTTTGTTTATTTATGACTGTGTTAGGTGCTTGTTGCGGGCCCTGGGCTTCTTGCTGTGGTATGTTGCCGAGGCATGTGGGATCCTGGTTCCCCAACCAGGGATTGAACCCATGTCTCCTGCATTGGAAGGTGGATTCTTAACCTCTAGACCACGAGGGAAGTCCCTCTGTTTTTTGTTTTTTAAAAGATGTTTTCATTTATTTTACTTTTTGGCTATGCTGAGTCTTTGTTGATTCTAGGGTTTTTTTCTAGTTGCAGTATGCGGGCTTCTCACTGTGGTGACATCTCTGGTTGTGGAGCCTGGGCTTTAGGGCATGTGGCTTCAGTGGTTGCGTCTTTGGGCTCTAGAGCCCAGGCTTAATAGTTGTGGTGCACGGGCCTTGTTGCTCCGCGGCATGTGTGATCTTCCCAGATCAGGGATCAAACCCATGTCCCCTGCATTGGCAAGCAGATTTTTTATCACTGAGCCACCAGGGAAGCCACCTCCTTTGTTTTTGTTGAAGGAATAAGACTGTTATTCGGGGACATGCAGCCCTGAGGGTCAACCTTAGAAGCCTCTTGTCTTGAGAAGTATACTGCCAAAGGATCCCCATGCCCAAAATGTTTTCTAGGTTGGATCGCTCTAGACCTAAAACCTCAAGGACAAAAATCACTCCTGTATTGATCCAGTGTGTTACATAATATGTGCAAGAGAAGGAGCCAGATATTACTGGAGATGCCAAGAGGAGCCAGTTATAATCCTTGACCCAAACAAGTGAGAAATGTCGCAAAGAAAGATTGCATGTTGGAAGGTAATTTTTTTTTCTTGGTCGTGCCCACTGCATGTGGGATCTTAGTTCCTCTACCAGGCATGGAACCTGGGCCCTCTACATTGGAAGTACAGTCTTAACCACTGGACTACCAGGGAAATCCCTGAAGCTCACTTTTGGCCGGGACATAGATAGCCACTCTTGTCACTCTTACATTTGCTTTGTCAAAATGACATAATCTAACAGGACACTTATTTCCTGCTGAGCCTGGATGTGGTCTCAGAACCCTTCTCATCACTGAACTCCAGGTGATGATTATGTATCTTTTCAAACTGGTCTTCTGGGAGCATGATCGCAGCATCATGGTAGAGGCCACGCCTCTGCCCTCCGGTGCCATCATGTGCTATGCTTAGTTGCTCAGTCATATCCAACTCTTTGCGACCCCATGGACTGTAGCTTGCCAGGCTCCTCTGTCCATGGGGATTCTCCAGGCAAGAATACTGGAGTGGGTTGCCATGCCCTCCTCCAGGGAATCTTCCCAACCCAGGGTCTGAACCCAGGTCTCCTGCATTATAGGCAGATTCTTTACTGTCTGAGCTGCCAAAAAAGCCTAAGAACACTGGAGAGGGTTGCCGTGCCCTCCAACAGGGGATCTTCCCAACCCAGGGATCAAACCCAGGTGTCCTGCATTGCAGGCGGATTCTTTACCATCTGAGCCACTAGTGAAGCCCTGGTGTCATAGGTGGGAGGTAAGAACATGGGGTTCCAGGCAGAGGTGGCCCCGCAGACCAAGATGCAGGCTTAGGAGAGGGTAGCATTTGGCCGAGACCTGTGGGAGTCTGGGGGGGACAGAGCTTACGTTATCTAAAGAAGTCAGGGGAAGAAGGTCCAAGGTCAAGGCTGGCCACAGGCAAACTTGGAGGGCCTCTCGAACTCTGGGCCTGGGAGAGTAGACCGTAACTGGTAGGAAGAGGGAGGTGTGGAAGAGAAGGGAGACACCGTCTGCGTCTGGGATACATGGCTGTGATGTTCAGAATGAACCATGAAGGTGATTTCACCAATCACAATAAATATTTATAAAGGAATTAGAGTAGAATCAAAAACAGTCAAGTATATCACAGACAGAGTTGAAGTAGGAGGGCAGAAAGGGAGTCATCCTAGAGGACTCTAAAGACGAAGATGCTTTAAATTCCCTGGCAGTCCAGTGGTTAGGACTCTGCACTTCCACTTCAGAGGCACAGGTTCGATCCCTGTTCAGGGAACTACGATCCTGCAAGCCGAGTGATGTGGCCCCCCCAAAAAAATTAAATAAAAATAAATAAAGATTAAGATGTCATTGGCAGTCACAGCTAGGGAGACAGGGGACAAATTTAGACAAGATGAGAGTGAGGCCTTTGAGTGCAGGTGTCACATGTAGGAGGCAAGGACCTGGGAGAAAGAGGTGGTAAAGGCCGAGTGACAATCAGGTGGGAGACGGCATTGTGGGGATGAACAGGCTGGCCCAGAAGCCTGCTGGCCACAAACATTGGGGAGATGGAAGAGGCAGAACCCAGATCAAAGGGCATCATGGAAATCCCAGGAAGAAAACCAAAAAGGAGAAATTGTGATGCGGTATCAAATAGGGTCAAAGGAAGCAGTATTTGTTTTGTTTTTTGATCGCACTGTTCAGTTTGTGGAATCTTAGTTCCCTGATCAGGGATAGAGCCCTCGCCCTTGGCAGTGAGAGCACAGAGTCCTAACCTCTGGACCCCATGACACAGTTTTATAGAAACAGTTTTGCTGGTCCACAAACCAGATTGCAAGGGGTGAGTGTTTGGCAAAGGAGAAGAAAAGCAGAGGCCAGTAAAGGTGTTGGTCAGTAGGAGAGGTGAGGGAGTTAAGTTCTCTTTAGGGGAAAGGGGAGAGATTTGGGGAGAGCTGGTCAAAATGTTAGTCATTCACTTGTGTCCGACTCTTTGCAATGCCACGGACTGTCTATAGCCTGCCAGGCTCCTTTGTCCATGAAATTCTCGAGGCAAGAATACTGGAGTGGGTAGCCATTCCCTTCTTCAGGGCATCTTCCCAGGCCAGGGATCGAGCCTGCATCTCCTGGTCGGCAAGCAGATTTGTTATCACTGAGTCACCTGGGAAGCCCTAGGGAGAGCTGATGTTTCTGTAAATTGGAGGAAGAAGTCTGGTGCGGGGGCAGGTCTGGAGTTGCCCCAGGAGAGTGTGATTGAGGCAGCAGAAACTGGAGGCAGAGGGGCTTGGGAGGACAGACCAGGCCAGAGAAAGGATGGTTAGCCTGGCAGGAAGGGAAGAGATGAGATCAAAGACCTCAGAAATGTCGACTGCTGGGGAGGGAAGCCGAGGACCCGAGCTGGTGACTTGGATCTTCTCCGTAATGTACGAAGTGGCACCATCTGCCAGAAATGATGGATGGAGACAAAGGCTCACAGAGGTGAGACAGGATTTGGAGGAGCTGTGTGGGAGAGCCCAGGAGAGATATAACTCTTAAAAGCCTTTTTGGCAAGTGATCCATTCTCGCTGGTTAAGACACCGTGTCACTAAAGGGGAGTATGGAGGAAGAATGCCCTGTGGGCACAGGATGCTGGCGTTTCATGTCCTGCTTCCCTGCTAGCCAATTCTCACCTCCTGGAGCCTGGGCTTCTCTTTTCTGAAAAGAAAGGGGATTAAAGTAGATCTTCCATGGCTGTTTCAGGAAGAGTCTATGAGTCTAGTAAGTAGCTTACTCATTAGAAGGGACTGGTTTATCTGATGAAATCTCTTTACTATCAGAGAGCAAGACTGAGGGAACAAGACCCAGGGCAAGTCAGAAATTTGACCTGTGTGTGTGTGTGCATGAGTGTAAGTGTGGATGTGTGTGTGTGTGTGTGTGTGCGTGTGTCTTCATAGAGGAAGTACTGCATGCAAGCTCAGGCCTGTCTGACTGTTTTGTGACCCCATGGACTCTAGCCCGCCAGGTTCCTCTGTCCATGGGATTTCCCAGGCAAGAATACTGGTGTGGGTTGTCATTTCCTCCTCCAGGGGATCTTCCTGACCCAGGGATCGAACCCGAGTCACTTGTGCCTCCTGAACTGGCATGTGGATTCTTTACAACTGCACCACCTGGGAAGCCCCGTGTGTGTGTATGTGTGCTTGTATGTCTGTGTGTGTTCTTGTGTGTATGTGCACGCCTGTATTTGTGTATATGTGTGTACATGTGTGCATGCATGTGTGTGTGTGTGTGTTTCAGGGGTGGGATTTGGCATCTGGGCAGGAAGAGGAAGAAAAGTTAAATGAGCACTTAGATTCTATGAATATTCAGCAGCAGGAAAGCAATGGACTCCAGACAGCAG
Source organism: Odocoileus virginianus (assembly GCF_023699985.2). NCBI lineage: Eukaryota > Metazoa > Chordata > Mammalia > Artiodactyla > Cervidae > Odocoileus > Odocoileus virginianus. Next base: position 82,162,733 of record NC_069680.1, on the reverse strand, counting down.
CCCCCCATGACGGGGGTACAGAAAGAGGTCTAGAAAGACCCCAAAGAGGAGTATGAAAATTTCCAGCTTTGCCTGGAGCTGGCCTGGGTGTTTCCACAACAAAGCCTCTCTGCCTGGGATGCGCTCAGCCCATCGCCCTCAGCCCAGGCAGAGGGGTGGAGCAAAGCCAAGGAGGACTTTTGAAACCTTAAGTTGACCGCACTTGGGTCCTTGAACAAGCACCCTCAGTCCTGCCTTAGAGATGGATATTACATGACTCTGCTGAGAACCGGATGTTCTAGAAAACTGCTTTGTGCATCAAGATGAGTTGTGCAACCGCCTAGGCCACCTGTTAAAATATCGCCCTGTATCCCTGCTCCCCTTCAGAGGAGGAGACTCCATGTAACCCTTCTTTCCTGGCGGGCTGTGCTGCCCACAGTCTGCCTTCCTATAACCCCCGTCTCCCTGTGAGGCACGACAGCCTGACTCCCACCACACAGACTTAAGAGGAGTGTGTACATAAGTTGGTATTTGTGTGGGGGTCCCAGCAGTGCAGGAATATCCCCCGATCTTTCCGGGGTGAATGCCTGCTGTGAACAGAGGTATGATGTGCCTGGGCAGGCGGTAGAACTCTGGAGGCTAACAGGCCACGACTGGCAGGCGCAGGGATTAAAACTGATCCCTTCCAGCCCAGGTGTCTTCAGACCACAGATCCAAACAGGCCCTGGCTCCCCTCCCAAGGTGGCCTCTTCCCTCCCCCAAGGCGCTAAGGGCATTATCTCAAGCTTACCTGTATCCATTCACCTTCTCAGAAGTCATATTTGCTTTGGGCTGTGAACATTCCAGAATTGTTTTAAATCCCCTGCAAGAGGCGGTGTGGTTTCGATATTGGGAGTTATTTGGGGACCTCTAAGGATGTGAGGAGTGGGGCGGAAGGGCCAGCACTAGTGTCTGTTCTCAGAGGTGGTGATGATGGCCAGGGAGCAGGCCAGATTTGGGGCTGATTCAGACTAATGCTGCAGCCAGGTGGAACTTCCAGTGAAGTTCCTTCCTTCAACCAGCTCCACCCCCTTTTAAAAAGCAGCCTTCCTTCACCTCCCAATTCTGTATCCACACCAGGGAAATAATTTTGTTTTTTAAAAACAACTTTGCAAAAAAAAAAAAAAAAAACAACTTTGCAGCTGCCATGTCGTCATCTATCTCTACATGTTAATCTCCAGGAATTATAGCAAAGGCTTAAGCAATTCAGAGATGTACCTCGTATTTCTAATGTAGTCATCCGTGGCAGTTATTCCTTTCTTTTTTTTTTTTAATGAATCTTGTATTTTAGAATTGTTGTTTAGTCGCTAAGTCGTGTCTGACTCTTTTGCGACCCCATGGACTATAGCCTGCCAGGCTCCTCTCTCCAGGGATTTTTCAGACAAGAATACTGGAGTGGGTTGCCATTTCCTTCTCCAGGAGACCTTCCCAACCCAGGGATCAAACACATGTCTCCTGCATTGCAGGTGGATTTTTTACCACTGAGCCACTGGGGATGCCCTATTTTAGAACAGTTTAGATTTACAGAAAAGTTGCAGAGAGAGTACAGAGAGTTCTTATATACTTCACATCCAGTTTCTTCTGTTATTAACATCTTCTATTAGTATGATACATTTATCACAATTAATGAGCCAACATTGATGCCTTATTATTAACTAAAATTCATATCTATTCAGATTTCTCTGGTTCTTACCTACCATCTTTTTCTGTTCTACGATGCTGTCTAGCATGCCATATCACATGCCTCTTCAGTCTTCTCTTGGTTACGATATGGCGGTATTTCTTCTAAGAAGTTATCACAGTAAATACTCATCCACAGCTTGTCACCACTTCCTGCACAGTGACAGCCCTCGGTCTGTGCCTCACACCTTCACAAGCACAGTGCACTCCCCACTGTAACACCCTCAGGCCAGTCTGCTCAGGCTGCCATGACAAAGTACCACCGCCTGGATGACTTAATAGACATTTATCTTCTGAGTGTTCTGCAGGTTGGAAGTCCAAGATCAAGGTGTAGGCAAAGTTGGCTTCTGGTGGAGGTGCTCTTCCTGGCTTATAGACAGCCACTTCTTTGCTGTGTCCTCCTTCAGCTTCTCTCTATGTGCACAGGATGAGCTCCCTGCTGTCTCTCTTCCCATAAGGCCACCAACCCTATCAGATCAGGGCCCCACCCTTATGACCTAATTTAACCTCTATTATGACTTTAGAGGCTTCAACTGCAAATGCAGCCATTGGAGGTTACAGTCTTAATGTATAAATTGAAGGAGGACATAGACACTCAGCTCACAAAAGTCTTCATTTCATGTTGGTGAACCCCAACCCAGAGTTCCATACACACTCAGGACGCTCCAAATTAAAAATAGAGTCTGTCCTTTTGAAAACTTAAAGCCCCTCTTTAGTGATTGGCAGATGTGACCAGGGTGGTCAGCACCAATCACTTCCAAAGGGAAGAATAAGGATGCTGTTCATTCCTCTGGGTACTTTGGGGTCAGACAGATGCTTGGATTTGCATTCAGCCCCTCACTACTCTGTGACCTTGGGAAACTAACTGTGAGACCCTCAGCTGTCCTGCAAAGGAAGAATAGTCATACTCTGCCAACATTAAGGCAAGGTTTTGAAAAAAGGTGTGTAATCTCCTGGCAGAGAGCATATTTACTGTATGTTTAACTGTCACATGGGGAATTCCCTGGGGGTCCAGTGGTTAGGACTTCACGTTTTCACTGCCAAGGGCCTGGGTTCAATTCCCTGGTTGGGGAACTAAGATCCTGCAAGCAGTGCAATGGCATGACCACACAGTCTAAAAAAAATTTAAAAAAAACAAAAAACAACAAAGCTCATCACTTGCCCTTTGCTTCCCTGTGCCCTCTTCTTCTCCCTTACTCAGGGTCAGCTTTAATTATCTGTGGAGTCCATCTTTCCCAGGGCCCATTGCCAGACAGGAGTGTGACTGAGCCTTCATCATGCATGAATAGTGGGAATATTTTCTGACCCAAAGGCCAGGGATACAAACAGATAGTTTGACAAGTGCAGGTGGGCATCATACATCAGGATATGTGACATCAGGATTTCTTTGGGGACACCCAGGGCCTGGGGTGGCCTTACACATGTGGCAGCCTTTTCTTCCCTTCCCTCCAAACCACGTTGTAAAAGAAACAGTCACACGCAAATTCACTGAGCAAGTATTTAATGAGTAGATGAGGTAAACAAAACCCAAACTGCATATTTGGGAGATGAATTACACTTGCAAAATGGCCATAAACAAAAGCTTTCTTCCAAGCTCCTGATTTTATAAAAGCTGTTTCATTGGGTGACGAGGCCCAGAAAGGATATATGCGTCAGTGATCAGCAATTGGGAAAATCGTTCATCAAGCCCTCTTCCCTGGGCAATCCAGAAAAAGAAAAGGGTAGGGGCTCTGTTCCCAGAGCAGCCATCAACCGTGTCTTGTGTGGGTCAGTTTGGAGACATTGACCCATCTACGACGTGGATACCGTAAACCCCAACACTTGGACAGACAAGCTCCCCTAGGAAAGGGGGTGTGTCTGCCCTATGCCTCACGGTACATGTCAGTAAATCAGCTAAAACTTTAACTAGTCCATCTAAGAGAAATGAAAACATATCTGTACAAAGACTTAAAGTAAGTCCCCAACATACAAACAAGTTCTGTTCTGAGAGTGCATTCTTAAGTCCGATTTTTTCCTAAGTCCAACGAAGATAGCCCAGGTACCCAACTAACACAATGTGCTATATTGCACTGTACTGTAATATGTAATAGGCTTATAATACTTTTCACACAAACAATACATAAAAACAAGCAAAAATAAAACATTTTAACCTTACAGTACAGAAACCTGAAAAGTACAGTAGTCCAGGATAACAGCTGGCATACAGGGTCTGGCATCAAGTGAACAGGCAAGAAGAGTTACTGCCCGGAGGAGGGAGTGGAGGTGGGAGATGGTAGAGCTGAAGGATCATCAGCGATAGGAGACGGAGGGCAGGCTGCAGTGTCTCTCACACCTGACATTGATGGAACGCATGTTCACATCTTTGAAAGTTTGCAACTTGCAGGTTCATATGTAGGGGACTTACTGAATATATGAGTGTTCATAGCAGTGTTATTCACAGTAGCCAGAGAACTAGAAACTGTACCCTTGGCCATCAACTGATAACTGGATAAGCAAAATATAGACTAGCCATATGCCCTATTATCCAGTTGTAAAAAGAATGAACTCCTGATGCATGCCATAAGTGCCATGGAGGAACCTCAAATACATTATGCCGAGTAAAAAGTCAGATGCAAAAGTTGACAAATTTGTATGAAAAAACCAGAATAGGCAAATCTGTAGTGATAGAAGATTTGTGGTTGCCTGGGATGGGGGCAGGGGACTGGGGAGTGACTTCAGAGCACACATGAGGACCCATTTTGAGATGATGGAAGTGTTCTAAGACTGGATGGGGTGATAGATTCACGATTCTGTAGATCTACTAAGAATTGTGAATTGCACTTCTGAAACAAGTGAATTTTACAGTTAGGAAAATTAGTCCTCAAAAACAACTTTGAAAAATTAACCGTGTAGATCTTACTGATGGAGGTGTCATGGGGCGGTCTCTTCTCCTGTTCTCTTCAGGATGATAAGCCCTCCACTTCCAGGAGGCTGGGACCAGGCCAGCCCGTAGGTTGTCCTTGAGTCCAGCTGTGAGTCCCTTATCCCTGAGACAGTGACTCTTGCACTTTCTAAGTGCAGAACTTCCTGGCTACTTCTTCAGAGAAAGAGTCAACAAGGGTCTGCTTTTTCTAGGGGACCTCAAGAAAGAAGTATTTGTGTTCTGTCTCTCTATCTTTTTTGGCTGTGCTGGGTCTTTGTTGCAGCGTGTGGACATTTCTCTAGTTGTAGAACACAGACTCTAGAGCCCGCAGGCTCAGTAGTTGTCAAGTAGAAGGCCAGTGGGATCTTAGTTCCCTGACCAGGGATTGAACCCACATCCCCTATGTTGGAAGGTGGATTCTTAATCACTGGACCACTAGAGAAGTCACTATTTGTGTTCTCTCAGAAGCTTGGAAGAGCCATTTTATGGGAATTTGAAGTTTATAGTGAGTGATTTTCCAATTTTCTTGCTTTCTTGTTTGAGAAATGCCTTTCACTAATTAAACCTAAAAAGCCCTCAATTCATAATTTTCTCAGCAAAAAACAATGGACACCTCATGGGACAGAGGACTTGCCTGGGTCCCCGAATGAGTTAGCCACTGAACCAGAGCTCCAAGAGTTTCCTTCTGCTAGGTAGGGACACAGCCTCTAGGTACTGCTTGACCAAAGAGTGCAAATTTTTCTAGATCCCTTATAGGAGAGAAGTATCAGATGTGATTTTGCAGGTAGGACTAATGTATGGTTCCAGTAAATTGCCTGACACTGAACACTGGCTCAAACAGTAGAGTCCACCTGCAATGCGGGAGACCTGGGTTCAATACCTGGGTCAAGAAGATCCCCTGGAAAAGGGACTGGCAACCCACTCCGTTACTGTATTATAATATATAATATTATAATAATCATTGGCTTCCCAGGTGATGTTAGTGGTAAAGAACCTACCTATCAATGCAGGAAACTGAAGAGACATGGGTTCGACCCCTGGGTCAGGGAGACCCCTGGAGGAGGGCATGGCAGCCCACTCCAGGATTCCTACCTAGAGAATCCCATGGACAGAGGAGCTTGAAAAGCTATGGTCCATAGCATCACAAAGAGTCAGACACAACTGAAGCAACTTAGCATGGATGAACACAGCTCAGGATGGAAGTTTACGCACAGGTGTGGTTATATCTTAGCATGCCATGGAATATGCGTTGTGTGTAAGAGAACACTCTCCCTACACACACACATACCTTTCTCCAAAATGCTCAGTGGAAGCAGCTCCAGTGACAGTAATTGGGAAACGCCCACCTGTCCCCAAGGTGTTTCGAGTGAATCAAGTGGTGTAAACAGGATGACTAGAAACAACATAGCCAGAGGGAGATGCATGACGCCACAATGACCACATCTGTCAGTACAACGGTGGGGTCAAAATGTATCATCTCCTTTGCACTGAGCCCAGAACCCTTGGCTCAAGTGCAAGGTTAGGATGGCCAATTCAAGATCATAACTAGAGGGCTTCTTAGTGGGAAGGGGGTGTTGGCGAGTGAGGGTGACATAAAGAGTATTTTAGTTGTGTCATCATGGTCAGAGGAGCTGAGACAGGATGCAGCATGAGGCTCATTCAGCCCTGATTTCTTTGAGACACTCTGCAGTGCCCTTTCAGGGGTGATGAGGAGTGACAACAAACACTTGGTTACTTGTGTTGCTGTGACCAAGAAGTCACTGGTACAGAGGAATTCACTTGTAATTTAGGAGGGGAGAGAAAATAAATCAGAATTTCTTGCACAGGAGTATACAAGAGGACTTTGAAAGGGTAAACTGGCCCCCTCAGTGTCATTCTTCCTTTCTGAAATCTAGCATCAGTTGGATAGCTGCTGAAAATGACCTTGAGAATGGTAGCATGGGATGGGATGCATTTGCTGCCTTTCAAATATGGAGAATAAACACGTCTGCTAACCAAATTCATTGTGTCATTCTATCTTTATTCTTTAATTTTATCTGTTTGTTATGGACACTGGGGCATGTATATTTACTTCCTAGAAAAAGTAAATTCCAAAATCTGAATTTGCTAAAGTCTTTTCTGCTAGCCTGGCAACTTCTCCTGCTGTGTATCTGGCCAGAGCAAGATTGGGCATTGCAGTGGCACAAGGCAGTGGTGGATTTCAGAGCTCACCATCTTCCTCACCACTCTTGGGGCAGACCAGGTCCTGATCCTGATCTTTGCTTCTCTTGTTCTTCATCCTTTCTATCCTGAAAGACCCAAGCCAAGCTTCTGCCTCCTCTGATCTTTCTGGGATCACAGCCACACTGGTGTCATTCTCTTCAGAGTTTGCCTTACAGTCAAAATTTCTCCATTTGTAACTGTTCTGTAATTCTTTCATAGATCTGTTTTGTCACTCCCAGATAGACTGCAAGTTCCTGAAGAGCAGGATGTAATCGTGTTTTATATTTATTTATTGACCACCCAAAGTTCTTGGCACAGGACGGATGCTTCATGGTAACTTCCTTAGCAGATTGAAATGCTCCTTGGATGTGTTGCAGTATATGCAGCCCTGTGAGATTTAGAAATACGTGCTCTTATGCATCCGGTTAGATGACTGCTGGCCAAAAATACAGTATAATCCCAGTTTTGCTGTGTGTGAATGTGTATGTGATGTGCAAAGATACAAATTTTGCTGGGGAAAATGCAGCACAATGTCCAGTGATATCTCTAGGTACTAAGATTCAAATAAGCAGTGCATTGTTTTTATTTATACTATGAAATACTTTTGTAATGATTCTGTAAAGAACATTTTGAGTTTGCATGAGGTAGGTCTAGTTTAAAAGAAGTATTAGGATTGAGTGAGGTAATGAAATTGGTAAGTGATTTATCACTATATGAGACTCCAGGCCATGAAATGGAAAGTTTGCAATGTATTGGGTTTGAATACCTCTAATTCTTTATGGTTTATTCCAGTGTTTCCAAAAGTGTATTCTAGGGGACCCCAGTCCTACCACAGGTATTCTGTTGAAATAATATGGGAAGCACACATTCTCTAGCTGCCTTTTGGAAATCTACTACATCTATTAGTCCTGTAGCAAAAGAACCTGTTTTCCAAACTTCTGATCATGGGGTCCTTCTTTCTGATAATTCTGTACCTGTTAATTGCATTATACTTAGGGAAACATAGTTCTATCTTATTTTTTAATAATGGAGTTCAGAATGTCTTTATTTTGCATGTGTATTATCAATATGCCCTGGTCAAATGAACCAGAGAGGTTAAAAAGTTGGATATAATTTCTTTAATCCAAATAGATAAAGACATTTTAATAGTACAATTTGTTAAAAGAGAAATTTAATTTTATATTTTTTATGAGCTCAATTTGTTTTGTTTATTTGGGTGGTTCCCCCACCACCACCCGCACCTGCAGCATGTGGGATCTTTCCCCAACCAGGGATTGAACCCACATCCTCTCCATTGGAGGGCAGAATCTTAACCACTGGACCACCAGGGAAGTCCTAACAGTACAACATTACATGATTTGGTGATTTTTTTCCTTCATTGTAACACTGCATAGCATCAGTCATAGCTTCATTCTTTAAGTTTTCAAACTTAATTGGCCATAATGCAAAACTGGATGAAAAAACATGTTAGGAGCCTGAATTTTTTTTCAGCCTCCTCTAGGTTCTATTCTTAAATGGCCAGTTCATACTGTGAAACTGCATTTCCTTTCTATGTGGACATTTTTTTTTTCATCTCCGTAATTATCTTCTTGGTATGAGTTTCTGATAGTTGATGCTGGTGGTCAAGGAATCTCCCAACCCTAACACTGCTTGAACACTCAGTGGTGACGGGTTGCAGAGGCTCACCCCCAAATGTCAGGGACTTAGTGTACAAACTAAAACATGTGTGCTTCTATCTGAAAATGGAAGTTGTAGTGATTCACTGTGAACAAAGTCACAACGTCCTAGTGGGAGGGTATCAGGCAGAAGGAGAGGGATCTTCCTTGCTTTTGCCCCCTCTGCTTCTCCCCTCTCTGCAGCCCATGCCAGAAACACACAACTTGTTGGAAGCTCAGAGGTGGTCAAGCATGTGGTTTTCCAAGTGCTTTCTGACTCAGATATATGCACACATGAAAAGAAAGAGGAGGAGGAAGAATAAATATTAATAAAGCAGGTACAGGAGCACAACATATTTACTAGATGGTGTCAAGGATTTGGGATCAGTAAAGGGCATTTTATCTCTCCTTGGCCAGCTACAAAGGCTTTGGGTTCAGTTCAGTTCAGTCGCTCAGTCGTGTCCCACTCTTTGTGACCCCATGAATCGCAGCACGCCAGGCCTCCCTGTCCATCATCAACTCCCGGAGTTTACTCAAACTCATGCCCATCGAGTTTGGATTACCCTTGGCTAAAAGTGATACAACCTGGGACTTCCCTGGCAATCCAGTGATTGGGACTCTGCACTTTTACTGCTGAGGGCCTGGATTTGATCAGGAAATTAAGATCCCACAGGTTGCATGGTATGGCCAAAAAAACACAAAAAAGAGATACAGCCAGACTTGGCAATTAATGCTACGATTAGCTAACACCTATATAATAGACTGGAGTTTCCCATGTGACTCAATAGTAAGGAATCCACCTGCCAATGAAGGAGGCGAGGGTTCAATCCCTGGGTCAGGAAGATCCCCTGAAGAAGGAAATGGCAACCCACTCCAGTATTCTTGCCTGGGAAATCCCATGGACAGAGGAGCCTGGTGAGCTACAGTCCATGGGGGTCGAAAAGAGTTGGACGTGACTTAGTGACTAAATAATAACAACATATAATAGGCTACCTTGAATCAGAATTTTTCCTCATAGAATTATAGTTCTGGGACTTTCCCTTGGTCCAGTGGCTAAGACATCACACTCCCAATGCTGGTAGCTGGGTTCGATCCTTGCTGCTGCAACTAGAGTTCTCACATGCTACCATGCTATGTTTAAAGTTACCAAGATCTTGAGTGCCACAACTAGGGTCTGGCATGGCCAAATAAGTAAATAAATATTTTTAAAAGAATTATTATATTTCAGACAGTATAATATATAAAACTTGGTTTCATAGTATTAGAGCTATTAAAATTACAATTAAGTTTAAACAGCGTCCATAGTGTACCATTTGACCCCAATATACTCTGTACCCATCTCCTGCACCACTATAGGTTCTGCCCTCTTTCAGCTGAGTGCCTGGCTGAACATATAAAAGGCAAGTAGGCCATCTCTTGGAAATTCGCCCCCATCCATGGTCACACCTTACACAAGTTACAGTTCTGTTTAAATTTCCAGCTGACTGACCTGCACACAATCATGAATGGAAACCAAACAGTGGAAGAGAATGCCTTTTCCGTTTTCTCATGGTCTGTGGGAACAGTGCTGCTGCAGCCTTGCTTCCAGAAGTCACACGGCCCTCCAGCACATCGTCCGAGGGCTTTCAGAGCACCAGCTGCCAAAGGCTGTGGTTTTTAAGTAACACTTCACAGTGGGACTGACGGCCATCAGCTAGGAGTCAGTAAGAGCGAATAGAGGAGCAGGAGGTTTGTTGTTCATTCACTCCTGTCGTACCTCTCTGCGACCCATGGACTGCAGCACGCCAGGCTTCCCTGTCCTTCCCCATCCCCCAGTGCTTGCTCAAACTCATGTCCATGGAGTCAGTGATGCCGTCCAACCATCTCATCCTCTGCCATCCCCTTCGCCTCTTGCCCTCAGTCTTCCCTAGCATCAGGGTCTTTTCCAACAAGGGACAGATATATATTTCTCTTTTTTTTTTTTTTGGCCACACCCCACAGTCATGTGGGATCTTAGTTCCTAGACCAGGGATCAAACCCACACCCCCTACATTAGGAGCACAGAGTCTTAGCCACTGGATCACCAGGGAAGTTCCAGGACAACCTGTTTTTGCTCTGCATGCAAAAGAAAGTGAGTCTGTTGGCATCCGTGCCCTTAAGTGACAGGCAGGGAGGAGCTTCTGTCACTGTAATGGGAGCTTCTAGAGGTCAATGCTTGTGACCTCAGGAGGGAATCCCCAGCCCCTAGCACTGCCCAGCGCTGGGACTGCACATCAGTCCCTGTGAGCTGAAATACTGGTGCGATATTTGGAAAAAAACATCTCAGCCACTCTGCGTTCTGGAGAAATGTTTCTGCTTCTCCAGGTGTACACAGAGATCACCTGCTGAAATACACAATCTGATGCCAGGGTTCTGGAGATTCCTTATTGCCAGCAAGCTGGTGGTGGTGCTGATGCTGCCAGCCCACGACTGAACCATCTTTTGGGGTTCAAGCTTCTAGAGGATTCTAGAGGAAGTGTAAGACACGACTTGGCGATAAAACAACAACAGCAGCAATTTTAGAGGATAAGAAAACCAGAGACAACGTCTTCAACTTTTGTTTCAGGAAGCTGCCTCCAGGCCCCCATTCCCCCATCCACACCCTCCTCCGCAGGGTGGCAATAACAATAGCAGTGGGGGGTCGGTTACCTTCTTGGCATCCCTCTAACCCCAACCCCGTTCAGCCTGGCCACGTGAAGGTGTGGGGCCCCCAGTTAACCTCTCCCTTCTCTGCCGCCAGGGGAGGAGCGCCCCCGGGACTCCCCGGGCCCGGCGGAGGCCCAGGCGCCGGCGGGGACCGAGGCCGGTGGGAGACCGAGCCGCCGCTGCTGGAGATGCTCCCGGGCGCAGCTCAAGAAGATCTTCTGGGGCCTGGCGGTGGTGCTGTGCGTGTGCGCCTCCTGGGCGGGCGCCACGCAGCTCGCCAAGCTGACCTTCCGGAAGTTCGATGCTCCCTTCACCCTGACATGGTTTGCCACCAACTGGAACTTTTTATTCTTCCCCTTGTACTACGCGGGGCACATCTGCAAGTCAGCGGAGAAGCAGTCAGTGAAGCAGAGATACAGGTAGGCACCTCCGCTGGGATCCTGGCTCAGCACGGGACTGCTCTCCCGAACGCTGATGCTGCCGGGAGGGTGATGAGATGGGCCAGCAGACACAGTAGGGAGAAGCCACCGTGTCACTCATTGTCTTAGTGAGGTTCCAGGATCGGAATTCATTCCCCTCAGAAGTGGTCAACAGCCTTCCTCTGCCTCTAGCCCTTCAGCCCTAGGAGCTCCTTTCTAGCAGGCAGGAGAAGGCAGCAGCTTCCAGAGATGGGCTGTGGTAAGTCCCCAGAAGGGGTAGAAGCGGGAAAACTGTATGGCTCTGTATCCGCCTCAGACTGGGCTGAGCCCAGTCCACGGAGCCCTGTGAAGTGGCTACTCCCTGTAACTTACCTTCTCGACCCCGCGGATGCTCATGGCGAAGACTTGATTACTCTTTTCCTCTGGACACAAGCCATTTCCTGTTTTGATTATGTGGTTGGAGGGGGGTGTCTGAATATCTGGCAGTGTTGCCATCCATGTCAAAGCATTGTCTGATCTCTGTTGACTGTATTTACGCAAGCATATTTTCCCATTGATATGACCTCCCTTTAAAAGAGGTCAGAAGTCCAGATGCCAGCGCTCTGCCACCATGTACAGCAGGGTGCCCCAACCTCCTCCAGAGTCAGATGCTTAGTGTTGGCCCTGGGGTATCATCTATGCCCATCCCTAGATCTCATGGTCTCCCAAAGCTGAGGTCCTCTGTGACTATGTCAAGGACCTTACTGTTGGCCCAAATCAGATCTACTCAGGAAAAAAAAAACAAAAAACAACAACAACAGGAGAGAATACTGGCCAAGGTGACCAGGTGGGCCTGGGGAATTTATCTTTCATCAGCTTCAGAGGTGGAAAAAAATTTGGAAGTTGAGGGTTGTTTATTCCTTCACCACTGCCTTCTCTCCACCCCACCCCCTTACTTCCACCCACCAAACCCCCTACACAGTCACCGTGTCCCATTTACCATTTGGTTCAAACTTCAGCCCCAGTCTAAAAAGTTGCCTTTAGAAGTTGCAAGGTAGCTAAAAACATCATTGAGTCCGAGGAGTAAAGAGGTTTTAGGAATGAAGGTTATACTCTGATCAGAATTTTTTTTCTGAGATTCTACCATTTTGTCAATGTCTAATTCAACTTGGAGGTGTGAGGCGCCAAAGTTTTTGAATGTTCTGAGATAATTTGGACTGGCTCCTTTAAAAGGCCAAGCGGTAAGTCAGAGCACTCTTTCTAGAGGAAGGAGCACTGGTGAGCTTGGAATGACCAGCATCCCTTAGTGGAAAGGACTGAAAGTGAGTTCTGGAGACAGGCATGTGGCAGCCTGGGACTCAGAACCGGAGCCCAGGCCTGGGACATTGTCAGTGTTGACTTAAGTCAGTGGCTTCATGGCCCAGCCAGAAATCACTCAAGAGGCACTTAATGTACCTCTTCTGAACAGCAGCTAAAAGCAGACTGAAACAGATGGGTTTAGAAACTTTAACAGAGCCCCAGATTGTCCCAAAGTCAGGAGAGAAATAATGGCCTGCTTTTAGTCACAGAGAAAAGCAAATATTCAGTAAATAATGCATTAACAGTAAAGTAGCCCTGAGTGTATTCAGCTTGTAATTAGGAGTTTGCCTTTCTTTAAACAGAGTAGGATAGTATGCTGCTGCCTCTTGCCAAATGGGTATATGTGCCCTTTCTTCATGGAGAATTACTGGAGGGAAGATGAAATGATCTTTTTCTGCTTTGTTCCAACATGTGGATTCAAAGAGGTCATCCCTGAGAGGCAACACCAGCCACTGCCCTAAGCATGTGTCTTTAACATAACGCTCGCCTTGGGACAAGACTGGCATCGCTGGCCATTTAGTGCAGGTCCAGCACCATTAATTAATTGTGCTGAAAGCAACACAGAAGGAACCAAGCTCAGTTGGTTAAAAGGTCAAGGTAGGGGGAAAAAATGAAAGATCACTGAAGCAGATTAAACATAGAAAGATGTCACAACTTGATTTCAGCTTATGGTCTGCCTGTTAAAAATATCTGGGAAAAATCAGAAGAGAATCATAGTGATTATTATGTCAGCTGGAGAGCACTGGAGGGCAGGGGGCAAGACCATAACTTGATTAGAGAAGCCAGGTAAAACCTTGCCCAATTTCTGTACTAATGCTGAGCTCACCACTTAAAAAAAAAAAATCTTTCTGGTTATAAATTGTGTTCTGCTTGTGTCTAAACAGAGCTGCTGATTTTACCAATCAATGATTGGACATGTCAGTTAATCTAGGCACACCACTAGAGAAGTGAAATATTCTTTCTCAGAAAAGGGAGAGGAAAATGTTAACATCACATACTTTACCTAGAAACTCATGACTATGTCACATCTCAAACTGGGAGTTCTTTTTTTGGCTGTTTTTTTTTTTCTTAATTATTGATGTTTAGTTGATGTACAATATTATATAAGTTTTAGGTGTGCAATCTAGTAATTCACAGTTTTTAGAGGCTATACTCCATTTATAGTTATTGTAAAATATTGGCTCTTTCTCCACATTGAACTGTATATTCATGTAGTTTGTTTTATACCTAATAGTGAGGCCAAATCAGGCCTCCATACCCCAATACCAAATTAAATCTCAGAGACAGAGTTTTGGGTGAAGTAGAAAAAAATAGCTTTATTGCTTTACCAGGCAAAGAGGACCACAGCAGCCTAATGCCTTCAAAACTGTGTGTCCTGACCTGGAGGGCGGGGTGAGGAGTTTCATCTTAATGTTTCAGAGAGGATATGATCAGCTCACGAGCATTCTTCTGATTGGTTGGTGGTGAGGAAAGTGGGAGTCAGCTTCATCATCCTTCTGTTCCAGTTGGTCTGGGGTCTACATGCTTGTGGGCAGCATACAGTTAACTTCTCCCACCTGCTGGGGTTTTCAGTGTCTGCAGAATGGCTCAATCATATTTTCCTGTGCATCCCTTGAGGGGAACCAAGACCCTGCCCCACGGCTGCACTGCTGTTTCTTGCCTGTTCCTTCCTCATCTCCCAATCCCCTCCTTTCTCTGATTAGCATCTGTTTGAACCTGCTCATTGGACCTCAGGGGAGGCCATGGAGGCTGAATGCAGCCTGTTTCCTGTAATCAGAAACTGGGGGTGTTGACTTAAAAAATAGTGACAACCTAAAAGTTGAGAGTTACGTTTTATTCAGCAGGGATTTTTAGGACTTCAGGGCTGGGAGACAGAATCTCAAGTGACCTGAGAAAACTGCTCCTAGGAGCCAGGGTCGGGGGGGTGGGAGTGGGATGGAGGCAGCAAGGTGGGGGTGGGCAGTGTCAGGTTGTATAGAAGATTGCAACTAAGGGCAAGTAGTCTGAACATCAAAAGTATTTTTGTGAATTAAAGAAAACTAGATATCCCAAGTTAAGGAATTTACCACTTTTCTATGTATGGAAAAGATGCAAGAGTCTGGGGTCACTGAAATCACTCCTTTCATATGCATCTCAGCTATCCTGGGGCCCGTATCCTGTTTCTTCACATCGTGAGTTCCTCGGTGCTCACCACAGGGAGTGGCTGCAGCCTAGTGGCTGCCAGATTGTGCAGGTATTCCTCTCCTTCCTGAGTGCCCTGGAGGGCTGGAATCACTGATGACTGTGACAACCTTCTTTACTGCTATACAGGAAATACTCCATTTCTCAGAGGATACAGAAAAGCTTTTGTGCCAGGAGCCCCACTGGGTCCTTTTTGGTATCAGTAGTTTGTACATCTTAATCCCCTATCACATTGGGAGTTCTTTAAACAGATAATAGGATTCCCAGAAATCAAGGCAAACTGAAATCGCATCTTCCATGTTTGTGCTTTTATTGAAATGAATGGAAAATCTAGAGTCAACTGAGCAGATGTATCTCTGGGTGAAAGTTTCAGCAGGAAGCTGGGGAGAGAAGGACAAAGGTAGAGACCATTTTCAGAGTGTGAAGCTGGCCAGATAAGCCAACTTTTCTAGTGGTTTTCAGGAAACAATCAGGTAGAAGTTTCTTTCCTTCGAGACCTCCCCACTGAGGCTAGGTCCCCAACGTGAGACTAGAAAAGTCAGCCAAAGCACAGGGAGGAAATCATATATTGCCTCAAACTCTGAGTCTCTGGGATCTTGTCGATAGGCCGACGTTGATTCCGTGGGTCTGGGTGGACATGAGGTTCTGCTTTCTTAATGAGCTTCCAAGAGTTGCTGGTGCTGCTGACCCCCGGGCTGCCCTTGGATTGTGAAGGCGCTGGAGTTCTTCAATCTCAGGTTTTTAAAATGCTGCTGACCTGCTGAAACATAGGAAGCAGGACTCACCATACCATATCAGTTGGCAGGTGACTCTCTTTGGGCCCCAAGGATGTTTGAGTCCTGATCTGCTGCCACTTGCGAGAGAGGGGAGGCTTCTTGGGCAAGTCTTTTAAGCTCCAGGAGCCTCAGATGCTTGTTTGTAAACAGAGGGTGATGACACATGCACCATTTAGCACAAAAGATTGTTGTGTGATCAAATGAGACACCATGCCCTAAAGGCTGTGAAATGCCATAAAAATGCCAGGAACTATCACTGTGTTGTGATATCCTCTATGGGGTACAAGGCAGCCCATGCTTACTTTATCAGCTGCCTTGTACCCCATAGAGGATATCACAACACAGTGATAGTTCCTGGCATTTTTATGGCATTTCACAGCCTTTAGGGCCCAGTGTTAGGCCAACTCATGTTGGCCTGTTTAAACTGCAGGAATGGGTCTGCCAGGACTGCCCACCCCTGCAGAGTCATGCAGGTATAATACCTTGCAGAAATCAACTTGCAGGGACTTCCCTGGTGGTGCACTGGTTAAGACTCTGAGCTTCCAATGCAGTGGGCGTAGGTTTGATCCCTGGTTGGGGAACTAAGATGCTACATGCCTCACAATGCAACCAAAAAAAAATAAATAAAAGGAAATCAGCTTGCAGGTCTGCTGGCTGCACAAGGCATTATAGAATGATCAGGCCTTCCTCATATCAGGCATTGTTGTCAAGAATTGGAATGTGAGTGTGAAAACCTCCCAAACCCAGCTGTTCTGAATTTTCAGCCTCAAGCCTGTGGTCTCCCCAGTAACCCACTAAAAACTTCCTTCTTTCCCCAGATCATCAACATTCCCACCCTCACCTTCCCTGCTTCTCACTGACAGCCAGCCAGGGCACTGAGATGCCCTGAGGTGCTCAGTACTCAGGGAGGGTTCTGACCAGAGGGATGCATGAGGGTGCTGTGGAAACTGCAGGCATGACCTGAGAGGGGGGTTCAGCTCCCAGGAGTCTGTGTGAAGCCGGCGCCAGAGGGAGACACACAGGGGAAGCTACGTCAGGTTCGTGACCCTGGAAAGACTGTCAAGGGCAGGCTTGATAATGACATATAGGCTTCTAGCTTCTCTGACCCTGAGAAAGGTGGATGGTGTCTCTGATCCCAGAGGCCTCCACGGCAAGCAAGACTCAGCCAGAGCAGATCTGGGGGACTAGTGACCTTATCAGAAGGTCTTTCAGGAATTTCTCCCAGTGGTGACCTCTTTTCATGAGCCAGTGCTAGAACCTTCTGCTAACTTGGGGCTGCCAAAAAAGTGAACCATGCCATGGTGACCGATGTTTCCTTCTGCCTTCTGTAGTTTCAGCCTTCTGGAAGCTAGCCAGTTGATTCTGCTTCAGAAACGCCCACAGACATTCTGAGCCAGGAAAGGAGAGAACACAGTTTTGACGCCTCCTGTCTGTTTTCAGTCCCCAGGGGCCAGGTGTGTGCTTCTAGCTGGACAGACTTATGCGGGATCCACAAGGGGTCTTGGAGCTGTAACATTCAAAGTCTAAGGAGCAGGGCATCCCAATCTGAAGGTCTGTGCCTTCTGGAAATGGTAATTGCACATCTTCCCAGGGACACAATTATCCATGGTCTCTGTCCTCAAAGAGCTCACATCTCTGAAAGAGTCAGATAGACAAACAGGATGAGGGTATTCAGGGGGGCCCCAAGGGAGAGGTCCAGGTACTTGGGTCCTGGGGCAGAGGGGGGTTTCTTGGAGGAAATGACCAAGGAGCAGTCTCTTAGAAGAGGAGCAGATGGACCTGTAGGTGCCGAATCCTGGGTGGGTATGGGAAGGGCATCAAGGCTGGCGGAGAGCCTCGTGCCTGAGAAGCTCTGATCCTGTGTGGGAGGTGAGTGGGGGAGGGCAGGAGGAGGTGAGGGCAGAGGGAACAGACTCTAGACTCCAGTGCATGCAGAGAGGTTTAGATTCTGGTGTGAATGTTGGGAGGGAGTGGGGATGGCAGAAAAGTCATCAGATTGGGTCTTTAGCAATACAGTAAGTCTCCTACGTAGAAACCTTCAAGTTGCAAACTTTCACAGATGAGAATATGCACAGCTGTTGTGCTATATTACTGTATTTTTCAAGGTACTGTCCTGTAAGATTTAAAATGTCTTCTTTATTTTCTGTGTTTGCTTTTTATGTATTATTTGTGTGAAAGTGAAGTGAAAGTAAAGTTTGCTCAGTCATGTCCAACTCTTTGCGAGGCCATCCATGGATTATACAGTCCATGGGATTCTCCATGCCAGAATACTGGAGTGGGTAGCTGTTCCCTTCTCCAGGGGATCTCCCCAACCCAGGGATCAAACCCAAGTCTCCTGTATTGCAGGTGGATTCTTTACCAGCTGAACCTCCAGGGAAACCCTGGCGTAGAGAGCTTTATTTGTTACTTCTGTGAGGAATCTTGTAAACCTGTTACTGTCCAGTACTATATAGCTGATTGAATTAGTTGGGTACCTAGGCTAACGTTGTTGGACTTATGAACAAACTGGACTTACAGAACTTGCTCATGTGTTGGGGGCTTACTGTACCACTATCCCTCTGTAAAGGATAGGACTGAGGGCAAGTGGAGGCCAGGCCCGTTGAACAAGCACAAGCCCAAAGTCTGTGTGTCAAGGATTTGACTGAAAAAGTATGCAACATGAGTTAAGAATTATATTTTGTTCAGCAGACATTCTAAGAACTTAAGCCTGAGATACATCCTCTCAGCACTAAGGAATTACTCTGAAGATGTATGAGAGGAGCCAGAATATATAGGAGTTTTTGCAACAAAGACCAGATAGTCAGAACATCCAAACACTGCCTTCATGCGTAGTTGCTCAGTCATGTCCTACTCTTTGCAACACTATGGACTGTGGCCCACCAGGCTCTTCTGACCATGGATTTCCCAGGCAAGAATACTAGAGTAGGTTGCCATTTCCTACTCCAGGGGTTCTTCCTAACCCAGGGATCAAACGCACATCTCTTGCATTAGCAGGCAGATTCTTTACCACTGTGCCACCTGGAAAGCCCCATTAAAAGATTACTGTTAATTAAAGAAAACCAGATATCTCAGAGTTAAGGAATTTAGCACTTTCCTATGTGTGGCAAGATGTAGAGTCTGGGCCCTTTGAAATCATTCCTTTGATACAACTCAGCTACCCAGGGCCAGTATTCTGTGCTTTCCCATCCCGAGTCCCTTCAGGGTGCAGGGTTGGGGGTGGCTGAGGATTTGGAGATGGGTATCCTGTTTGTTTCCATCCTGAGTCCCTTCCACGCTCACTGTCGAGGTGGCTGTAATGTGACAGCTTGATGATTGAAACATCGTTTGTTTACTGATATGGCAGGTGACATTTTTCATCCACAAGGCATGCGGGCATGTGTGGGTGACACAGATGTTGTTCCTGAACTTAGGAGCTCACATCCAAGTGGGAGAGACACCCACTTGAAAACAGAATGGGATGTAAGGAGGAGAAGGCAGGGCAGACTGTCTGGGCGGTGGCTTGAGTGCGAGGACAGGCTTCAGTTGACAGCAGGACTAAGCAGACATTTGGTGGATTTACCGTACCACTATCCATGGGGAGACCTTTAGGCGCTGGGTCAAGGGACTGGGGCTTTATTCCCCAGGCAGTGGGAGCCTCTGAAAGTTTTTGAATCCAGGGCTGATCTAATCAGAGCTGCTTTCAAAAGTAAGAGTCGGAGTGCTAATTATTTAACTGGGCACAGAACACGCGCCCATCTCATATCAGAGGCAGAATGACTCAGAGTTATGGTTTTTGCTTCTTTGTTTGGAGTGCAGACCTAGAAGGCTGGGTCTCTTGCTGTGAACTGTCAGCTTCTCCTTCAGCTGAAAGCAAACTCTTAACGTTGCTGAAAAGCATTTCAGTGGTTATTTTCTTGTCTAACTCGGGCACTCTGGAAATTGGAGGGGGTATCTTCTTTCCGGGCAACACTGGTATGTGTTTTTCAGGCCCGTGGTGGACAGGAAGGCATGGCCAAGGTCGCCCTAATTAGCGATGCCCCAGCACACCCAGCCGTCCTGGCACGGTCTGGGAGCTGATGGGCCTCCTTGCTCGCTTTTTCTTCCCTGAGCCCTGAACATGCCGTGACCCACTGCTGCCACCAACAGTTCTTCTCCAGAGGGTGAGGACACTCTGGAAACAGGGCCACAGGGACCCCTCCATTCTAGGAAGACAGAGATAACCCTTCACTCATGCCACAAAATCCACCAAGGGACTGCTGTGTGTCAGGCACTGTTCTGGCTGCTATGGAAATAGTGGTGACCCGAGCAAATGAAAAGCCCGGCCTTTGTGGAGCTCACCTGTTTGTTGGGAAACAAACAAACAAAATAGAATAGGTCAGATGGTGCTGAGTGCTCTGGAGAAAGATGGGGCGGGGCTGGAGTAGGAGTGCTGGCTGCAGCATCACTGGCGTCAGGCCGGGGACCTGTGTGTCTTTCTGGAAGCACTTGTGCTCACACCAGCATCTCCTTACCCCATCCAGACCCAAATGCCTGGGTTAGCCCCGGTTACTCACTGATTCATTCATTCTTTGTTCATTCCTACAGTAATGTACACTTGTGACTACTAACCCTGACCACGCACTGTAGGGTGGTTCTGGGAGGGGAGGTTCTGTGCACTTCGCTGCCCCTCAGATGTCTAAAGCCCCAAAGATGAAGCCATCTCTGCAGCCCAGGATACTGGAGTCCAGTGGCAAGGGAGTCTGACCAGATTGGCCTCTATGGGGTCCAACAGTCCTATGTGACCTCCAGCTCCAGCGCCAGGAATGGAGGAGAGGGCAGAATATCCTGCAAGCAGTCATCTTTGGGGGCTTTCCTGGTGGCTCAGCAGTAAAGACTACACCGGCAATGCAGGAGACGTGGGTTCGATCCCTGGGTGGGGAAGATCCCCTGGAGATCTCAGCAACCCACTCCAATATTCTTCCCTGGGAAATCCCATGGACAGAGGAGCGTGGCGGGCTCCAGTACATTGGGTCTCGAGGGTCAGACACTACTTAGCAACTAAACAGAAATAACAACAGTCATCCTTTTGCCGTCCGTCTTCCTCCTAACTTGAAGCAGTCTTGTTTCCCATCTTACTTCTAAGAATTATCCACCCAAATAGCAACACACTACCTCCAGAGCCCTTGCAGTTGATGTTGTGGTTTTTGTTTGTTTTTTGTGACTGTTTAGAGAAAATGGGCACAATATTTGGTAACTGCCTTTGTCACTTAGGCCGTGTCTTTTGCTTGGTGGTAAATAACAGTAATTATGCATAAATATCTTCAAGGGGGAAAGGGTAGGGATAAATTAGGAGGTTGGGATTAACAAATATACACTACTATATATAAAATAGATAACAACAAGGACCTACTGTATAGCACAGGGAACTCTACTTAATATTTGGTAATAATCTATATGGGAAAAGAATCTGAAAAAGAAAGTGTGTGTGTGTGTGTGTGTGTGTGTGTGTGTTTGTGTGTGTAACTCAATAACTATGTTGTACACCTAAAACTAACACGATGTTGTAACTCAACTATACTTCAGTTGGGGCTTCCCCGGTGGCTCAGTAGTAAATAATCTGCCAGCATTGCAGGAGACACAGATTCGATTCCTGGGTTGAGAAGAGCCCCTGGAGGAGGGCATGGCAGCCCACTCTAGTATTCTTGCCTGGAGAAGTTCATGGACAGAGGAGCCTGGCGGGCTACAGTCCATAGGATTACGAAGCGTTGGACACGACTGAAACAAACTCAGCATGCATGCACATACTTCAATCAAAATAAAACATTTAAAAAATAATCTTCATACCAGGAGACATTGGTCAGGTTTGCTGCTGAGGCAAAGCTCCTTCCCCCTACA
Organism: Odocoileus virginianus; assembly: GCF_023699985.2. Taxonomy (NCBI): domain Eukaryota; kingdom Metazoa; phylum Chordata; class Mammalia; order Artiodactyla; family Cervidae; genus Odocoileus; species Odocoileus virginianus. The sequence goes on along the minus strand of NC_069680.1, from coordinate 82,141,045 downwards.
GACACACACACACATAGTCAGGTGAGCATCATAACCTATGGTATAGGCACAGGACAGTCCATAGTCAATGCTCTGAATCTAAGATGTCATAATGGTCCCACTGTCAGCAGAGGCAGGAATGAGATGGGGGTGGCTGACAAAGGCTTAGATAGTCTCTACATGTTTTAAGACAGCATCAGAAACATTTAGGGATGTGTCAGTGGAGAAATGAAACACAGAGCATCATCCCTGTGCCCCCTAGGTTGTGACACTGACCTCATGCCTTTTTGTCACGTCCCCGCTGCCAGATCCCTGCTGCTCTATCCTGTCATCATGGTATTTGTAGTTTAGCTCACTTTGTTTCCCCTCGGGTGTCACCTCCACCCCACTTTCACATCTCGGTTCAACAGCTACCAGCCTCATCGCTGAGAAGTTGAGTGACAGCCAGACATGTACAAAGTTGAGTACAGAACATCCAAGAGTGACTTTTCAGCTTTCACTAAGGCAAATAGGAAATACTGTATTAGCTTCTGATCGCCTCTGTTCTCATGTACTTCAGTCACTGTTCAACCCCCAGTTACCTGAGGTCTCTGTTCATCCTTGAACAGATGTCAAGAGTTTGTCTTTGCAGTGCCATTGTTTTTTGGGAGGTTATGCTCTTTACCCTTGTAATTTCAGAGCATGTCTAATTCAGCCGCAGCTGTGTGGTTTTTCTCATGCAGTTTCATTGAAATTTTCCCAAAGATTGACTCCAGTGCTTATATTTGTGGACTTGAAGAATGCTGGCCACTTAAATAATTGCCATAATCGGGTGATTATGGCTCTTTGAGGGTCAAGATACCCCAAGCTGGGTTTATTAATGAGATTTAGTAACAACGTTAGCACAAAGCACCAGAGCCCCTGTGAATATTTGCAAGATCGATATTAAAGGCATAAAAGGTGGAGAACAGGGAATCCCCAGGTCCCAGAGGGAGATTTTCCAGGCAGTGGGTCTTGAGGGGCAGTTAACATTGTAGGTCTTCCCTGTAGCTCAAGCAGTGAAGAATCTGCCTTCAATGCAGGTGATCCGGGTTTGATCCCTGGGTCAGAAAGATCCTCTGGAGAAGGGAATGGCAATCCACTCCAGTATTCTTGCCTGGGGAATCCCATAGACAGAGGAACCTGGCAGGGTACAGTCTGTGGGATTGCAAAGAGCCAGACACGACTGAGTGACTAACACTACTACTAACATTGTACAGGTCAGGTGATGGAAAAAAATCCCCTGTGCATTGCATGAGGGAAGGTGCAGAGAGGTATGTGCAGGTGTGGGGGGGCTGCAGGAAGAGGGGACACTGCTAGAAGCCAGAGGCACAGAGCCCTGCCATCCCACCAGCTCATGTCAAGCCATTTCTTACTTTCCATGTGCTTCGTAATCAAAGAATCAAGACTAACAAGGCAGCTCACAGGTACGTTAGAATTTTAACATCTTACCACATTTAGCAAAAAAGATATCTGCATAGAGATCTCAAAGATGAAAAAGGAATTTTGATGATTCTTTAACCCAAATCATCCATACTAATCAGAGCGGCCACGGATGCTCAGAGGAGGGGTGTGAGACCTTTGTTTGCTTCAATCCCAGACCTCTGCAGAAATGCTAGCAGGGCAGAAATGGTCGATACTCTTTCCTCATAGGAAGGAATGTGGAGGCAGCACCGGACAGGACGGATGATGCGGGGGGAACGCGGAGAGGACACTACCAGCCTATCTTGGAGCACTGGGATAAAATGATAAGAAGGTGGCTTGCCATTAGTCAGCTGATGTTTGAAACCCAGCTTTGCCTTTATTTGGCTGTATTGCCAAATGATTTAGCAAATTAAAAACTCTGAGCCTCACTCCTTAGCTATAAAGTGGAAACCCTAATACCTACCTCTGAGGGTTGCAATTGACATTGCACTTATTCCAGGCTCTCCTAGTTTCTGCAGATCTGGTGTTTGAACTGAACAGAATTAAATATGGTAGTGTCTATAAAACCTCAAACCTCACCTGGTCCAGAGGTTTCTGACCCATCTTTGGTTGACTCCAAATGTGAATTTCCAAACTCACACAAATCCTGCCTCCTGCTCTCTGCAGATCATAATATGATGGTGATGGTGATGATGGTGATGGTGGTGATGACGGTGATGGTAGTAATGGTGGTGATAATGGTGATGATGATGGTGAGATGAAGGTGATGGTGATAATAATGATGGCGATAAGGATAGTGATAATGAGGATGATGATGGTGATGATGATAAAGATGATGATGATGGTGAGATGAAGATGATAATGATGGTGATGATGATGTAAAGATGGTGATAATGAGGATGATAATGATGGTGATGATGGTGATGATAATAATGGTAATGATGATGGTGGTGATGGTGATGATAATGATGGTGATGGTGATGGAGAACATTCCAACCACACATTGATTGAGTCTTTCTCCTCCTGAAGATTTAGATAAATCATGTAGCCAGTGGGGAGCCCATGGCAAAGAGGACAGCTTCATGTCTTGTTATTATTTTGGCCTGTTGAGAAAGAGGCATTTCTTGGCAGAAGTGAGGTTTAAGACAAGTTTGCCAGGAAAAGGGCAGAGAACTCATGTGGTCCATGTAATGGTCATGTCATCTAGAGTGATCTGAGAGCGAGACAAAAATGCAAGGTGATTCATGTGTCTAGACAGCAGTATCCTGTCAAACTCTTGGTGTTATTTTTGGGTTTTTGAAGCTAAAAAAGAAAAGGGGGTGGAAATGCTGATACTGTGCAGATTGCTAAAGCACAACCCTGTTGCATCATTTTTCTTCCACTGGCAGCACCCTAGCCTTGATTGCATACAGTTCAGTTCAATTGCTCAGTCGTGTCCGACTCTTTGCGACCCTGTGAACCGCAGTATGCCAGGCCTCCCTGTCCATCACCAACTCCCGGAGTTTACCCAAACCCATGTCCATTGAGTCGGTGATGCCATCCAGCCATCTCATCCTCTGTCATCCCCTTCTCCTCCTGCCCTCAATCTTTCCCAGCATCAGAGTCTTTTCCAATGAGTCAGCTCTTCACATCAGGTGGCCATAGTATTGGAGTTTCAGCTTTAACATGAGTCCTTCCAATGAACACCCAGGACTGATCTCCTTTAGGATGGACTGGTTGGAATTCCTTGTAGTCCAAGGGACTCTCAAGAGTCTTCTCCAACACCACAGTTCAAAAGCATCAATTCTTCGGTGCTCAGCTTTCTTTTTTTTTTTTTTTTGCTCAGCTTTCTTTATAGTCCACTCTCACATCCATACATGACCACTGGAAAAACCATAGCCTTGACTAGACGGACCTTTGATGACAAAGTAATGTCTCTGCTTTTTAATATGCTGTCTCTATTGGTCATAACTTTCCTTCCAAGGAGTAAGCATCTTTTAATTTCATTACTGCAATCACCATCTACAGTGATTTTGGAGCCCAGAAAAGTAAAGTCAGCCACTGTTTCCACTGTTTCCCCATCTATTTGCCATGAAGTGATGGGACCGGATGCCATGATCTTAGTTTTCTGATTGCGTACAATGCAGAGCTAAATTGGAATGACCACCCCTGACTATGGGCTCAGACATTATAATGGTTTCCATAGCCCTCACCTCACTTCCTTCCCCATATAGAATTTGCACACCTACTAGTGTGATGCTTGCACCAGGCACCAAGGATGCAGAGAGGAACCTGGCAGAGGGAAGGAACCCCGGGCATTGAAGTCTGACTGGTTCAGGTTCTCAAATCCACTGTTTACAAATCCACATGATGAATCACCACTACCCAATGGTCTGTGGTGACTTAAATGGGAAGGAAATCTTTAAAAATGGGGATATATGTGTACATATAACTGACTCACATTGTTGTACAGAAGAAACTAACAAACATTGTAAAGCACTGTACTCCAATAAAAATTTTTAAAAATAGTAATATGAAAATCATATGACTAAAAAAATTCCGCATGACTCCAAAGTTTCATTTCTGTTCAGTGATCTGATATTTAACAATGGGCCAATAATGCCTACTTCCACAGGCTGGCTGTAGGATCAGGGTACTTGTTTGCACTTGACCATTGATTGGCACTGAATTAAGAGTGGCCACGGCTCCTCCCACTACTAGAACAATTATTGCTGGGGTGGTGGTCGTTAATTTACATTCTCTACCTTAACAGCCTTACTGCATGTACCGTACTTCTCTGAGCTATTTCATTTCTGAGTCCCAGAGCAAAGAACTTTTGAGTACATTCATTGTCTCCTATATTATTTCATTGTATGACATTCACTCCTCAGTTAGGGAATTGGGAGCTTATGGGAAAAGCCATCACCAGAAATTGTTATGCCTGATTTTTTTGTGGTTCTAAACTTTATTTTCACTATTTTTATATTCTTTTCCATTATTGTTTATCACAGGATATTGAATATAGTTCCTTATGCTGTACAGTAGGACCTTGTTGTTTATCCATCTTAAATATAATAACTTACATTTGCTAACCCAAGTCTCCCACTCCATCCCTCCCCCAACCCCTTTGTCATTGTATTATGCCTAATTTTTAAAGCAAAATCAAACCGTATTCTCTTATATAGCCAGGGTCTATGCTGAGCACTTCAGAGAGTCCGCCTCCCCACTTCACCAAAACTCTTATTTTTGGCCATGCCTGGGAATCTTAGTTCCCTGACCACGGATTGAACCTGGGCCTTTGGCAGTGAAAGCTCAGAGTCCTAAACACTGGACTGCCAGTTCAGTTCAGTTCAGTCACTCAGTCGTGTCTGACTCTTTGCGACCCCCATGGACTACAACACGCCAGGCCTCCCTGTCCATCAGCAACTCCCGGAGTTTACCCAAACTCATGTCTGTTGAGTCAGTGATGCCATCCAGCCATCTCATCCTCTGTCATCCCCTTCTCCTCCTGCCCTCAATCTTTCCCAGCATCAGGATCTTTTCCAGTGAGTCAGCTCTTTGTATCAGGTGGCCAAAGTATTGGAGTTTCAGCTTCAACATGAGTCCTTCCAATGAACACCCAGGACTGATCTCCTTTAGGATGGACTGGCTGGATCTCCTTGCAGTCCAAGGGACTCTCAAGAGTCTTCTCCAACACCACAGTTCAAAAGCATCAATTCTTCGGCACTCAGCACCAGCGAAAGTCCCAAAACACATTTTGTCTACTTTAAGTGTGAACCAGAGTAGGCCAGGCCCTCTCGGGCCAATGTTCCCCTCCACCCACCACCCAGGTCTGTCTGGGCCTGCGGTGCTTGGATGCATGGCAGGGCTGGGAGGGAAGGGGAGTGAGTCTCCAGCTGAGGGTCCCTGAGAAACTTCAGGTGCATTTCCCAGTGTGGACCGCTTTGTTCTAAGAGAGACTCCGGTGGTCAGTGGGTCTCCTATGCCTCAGAGCCCTTGAACCTGGCCCTGCCAAGGTCTTTGTCACTGAAAGTACATATTGGTTTAGTGGCCATGCTTCGTACCATTTAGTTGAGTTTGTCACAAAAGATGACAAATCTAACTGCCTTTTTTGGATGTTTGTACAAATTCTATTCTCATGCTTCCTGGACCTTTTAAAATAGAATTATAGGCATTACATTTACCTCCTCAGCTGTTTTAGAAAACAAAATGATTTATGTACTTACTGTAACATTTTGGAGCACATCAGGACCCTTTCACGCTTTTCTTTTCTAAGTGCCTGACTTTATGACTCTTACGTTGAATGAGTTACTCTCCACCATACATACATAATTAATTTATAGCATAAATGAAATTAAAAGCACTGGAAACTAAAGCTCCCTCATTGCAGGAATATCTCTTGAGGACCATTCTATGGAATATCTTGTTGTGCATTTCTCTAGGTGCGGGGGGCGGGGGGCGGAGGTGGAAATGCAAGTGAATTTTTTCAGTGATGAACTTTAGATGCTTCATCCAGAGGATGGAGATCGGCTTATAAATATTTTGTTATAGATTAGTGCTGAGGGAGGAGGATTGGGTCTTTTCAGTGTTTTGTTGGTTGTCTTTCAAGTGTTTGGTTTTATGAAAGTTAGGTGGAAGTTCGTGTGTTTAAGCCCAGCTTGGAGAGAACCCTTGTTTCTTGGTGAAGGTGTTTTCTCCTTCGCCTAGAGAAGGAGATGGAACAGAGAGCAGATGGAATTGACAAGGCAGACTGAGGGGCCTGTGCACACATGCATTTTACAGGACCCTTCTGGGGGACTTGTGAGGCTTTGTAGACCTTCCTTGGAGAGGAGGGATGGAGCCTTGTAAGCTTCCTGCCCAAGCCCCCAGCTCTCCGGGGGAACGAAGTCTCTGGCAACTGATAGTCACTGGCACTGCGAAGAACTCTGTGATCATCCTGCAGCAGAGATGGGGACATCCATCATGAGGTCCCTGCTCTTCCTACCACATTGTGGGATTGTTGCCAGGAGAAGTGTCTGGCGAGGAACTGTATCTCCCAGCCTCCCTCTGCATCTACATTAGGCCAAGGGATTTCCCTCCAAGGTGGTCAGCAAAGGTAACTCCAGGGCAGACAAACATTTCCCACCTTCTTCTTCCCTGCCCCACTGACTGCCTGCACAGGATTCCCAGGTTCTCAAAGATGGAAGAGCCTCTGGTTGCCACATGTGACAAGTTTTTAAGTAATTGAGGTTAAAACAAAAGACTACCTAAGAAGATCTGTCTCTACTCACTGTCTTCCTTTTTTCTTCCTGAGTTCGTTCTTGAACCCGCTACTTTTCATGCACTACTTTCAAATCCACCCGTTGGTGAAAGTGGATCATGGCAAAACCACGAAGGATCTCCACACCACCGATGTCAGTGATCAAAGTCAGCCTTCATCTTGTTCAGCCTGGATGGAATGGTACCAGTATCGTGTGGTCCTTTTTGAAACGCCAAGGGCAGAAACAGCATGATGTGCTTACATTTTTGGCAAGGCAAATAGGAGAATCACCAAGTGGTAAAATTCCACCTGTCTTCCAATACCATGGATCAGAACTGAACTTCTCTCGTGCTCAGCCACTGAATTAGTGCGGTTGACACAGCCGCTAATATGCTCATTACCACAGTCCCCATGTTTCTACCCCAACCCATAGAGCTGAAGTCCATCTGAAAACCTGTGTCATCCACCACATGCATTTCAGCATCCTCGCTACCCAAAAGCTTCCGTGGAGCTCTATTTTTATTTTGAATACACCAAGTCCCTTGCATATGAACAATTTCCATTCTGAGAGTGCATTCATAAGTCCAGTTTGTTCGTAATTCCCACAACGTTAGCCTAGGCACCCAACTAACACAATCGGCTGTATAGTACTATACTGTAATAGGTTTATAATACTTTTCACACAAATAGTACATAGAAAGCAAACACAAAAAGTAAACATTTTTAATCTTGTGGTACAGTACCTTGAGAAGTACATAGTACAATACAAGAGCTGGCACTTCTTAGCACTACCAGCTACATCACTGCTGCTTTTAGGCTTGCTTCCACACATCTTGGGCTTGAAATAAAGATACTGTACTACTTTGCTCTATATGTACAGTGAAGCACACAAAACACAGCCCCTTGTACAGGATGCATGCACGTGAAGATGTACGCCAGACACGTGAACTAACTTAAGTGATTGGACTTGAGAGCACATGTTCGCGTCTTTGAGTTTGCAACTTGAAGGTTTGTCTGTAGGGGACTTACTGTATAATAGAAACTGTAAAAGTGTACCTGGACAGGAAATGGCAGCCCTCAAACACAAGGAGGGGGTCTCCCCTGAAGATCCCCAGCACCTAGCTCAGCCCCTGGAACAGAACGCATGCTGGATGCTGGTAGGAGAGAGGGCAGGAGGAGGAGTTACCGGCGGGCAGTGTAAGTTTGTCATCGGCGTGTGCATTGTCACGGCTGCTCCTGAGACCGGCTCTCAGAAGGCACTTGCTGGGGTGGGGGGCCGCTCTGAGAGAGGCAGGAGAGACCCTCTATCCTTAGAACGAGCCATGCCCCTTCCAGCCAGAATGACTCACTGACCCCATTCTGAAAGAGCTCTTTAATGATGAAACAGTTTCAGAAAAAAACAGGGCTTGATTATCAGATATGTTTCGGAAATTAGGTCTGAAATTAGGACACTCCAGTTCAGGGGATGCCCTTTAGCTGATTAAAGCCCATCCTCAGGAAAGTTCACTGTGGCATTTTGGTTAGGATTTCACATTCTTTTAAAACTACATGCTCATCGCACCCCAGAATGGAAGAGTTTAGAGGTCTTAAAGGCCCGGCAGACATTCTACCCTGCTGTGAGAGTTGAGATTTTCCATCTGTTTAACGAGCTGCCCCACACTTCCTGGTGTCGGCACCCCTTCTGTATGGTCTGCGGTGAGGAATTCCAGCTGAGCCCCAGGTGTGGGTTTTCCCTGCTCCGCAATGTCAGCAGCGTCCGCTGGGAAGGTTTGCTGGGTGGGCAGCTCGCAGCTGGGGCTGCAGTCCTCTGGGGGTCTCCCAGTGTGTGGTGGTTGAGGCTGGCTGTCACCTGTTACCTCCCCTGCGGCTGTCGACCTGCGCACCTACACCTGGCCTCCGCGGGCAGCCTGGGCCTCCTCACAGCGTGGTGGCCCAGGGCCGTTGGACTGCTCTCACGATGGCTGGGAGTCCTGATGTGCAGTGTCCCAGGGGAGCGGGGCCTCGCTCCTTTTAGGACCTGGTCTCGGAAGCCACCAGTGCTGTTCTCACTGTCTTCTTCTGTCACAAGCCCACCCAGTTTCCTTTTATTGCTTATGTGTTTGGTCACACTAGGTTTTGTTGCTGCGTGTGGGCTTTCTCTAGGTGCGGTGAGCAGGGGCTGCCCTCTAGGCTTCCCCTTGCAGGGGCTTCTCTCGTTGCAGAGTGCAAGCTCTGGCGTACATGGGCTCAGTACTTGTGCTGCAGGGCTTAGTTGCTCCGCAGCGTGGGGGATCTTCCTGGACCAGAGAGGGAACCCGTGTCCCCTGCATTGGCAGGCAGATTCTTAACCACTGGACCACCTGGGGAGTCCCCATGCAGTTTCAAAGGGAACATAGACCGCACCTCTCAGCTGGAGGATGGTGAGGTCCCTGGAGGAAGAGTGCCTAGAATGGAAGGTTTTATTGCCATGACCTTTGAAGAATACACAGCATCTGAAGCCAGTGTGGTGTGTGGAGGAGGGTGGTGGACACCACTCTGTCAGAAAGAGCTGTGTCTGGGCTGCCAAAGGCAGCCAGGAGCCTTAGGTGGGAGACAGAAGACCTGGTTCTGGAGGAGGATTCCATCAGGGAAGCAGCGGAGCCTCAAGGCATTTCTCTCCCCTGACTTGGGGAGACATCAGAGCCCCGATGCCCTCCTGATGTCAGTGGACATGACCTGATCAGCCATCTGCCCCATCTGTGCATCTGTGGGGTCTCCAGATCAGATTCCGCTCCACCTTCACCCGTCATCTGCCACTGCCTTTGCCGTCTCCCTTCTTTGAGAATCAAGGCCTTTATCAGTAAAGCAGAAAACAATATCAATCTGGGTAGAGAGGGCTAACAAAAGTGATAATAACTGATTCAGAGAGTGCCAAACTACTCCAAAACTGCTCAGTTACAAGAACAAACACACTGTGTGTTTACGGTCTGGGTATCACCTTGATGTCTTTTTCTGTACTGATTTTTCCCTTTCTAAAGATTTTATTTTTATGCAAGTAATATAAGTATTGCAGTATTAACAGGTCCCTGGCAGCACAGGAATTTATAATTCAAGTCACGTCCTTTGATGCACTGGACCTGGCATTAACAAAAAGCCACACAGAAGATAGGAACAGCCATGTGCTGGATTAAAGCATGAATAGGAGATTGCTCCCAGAAGCCTCTGGGGTGGCAGAGCAGAGTGTCCTTGCGGCTCTGTGGACTGAGAGCTGGGCGTCTCTCTTGGCTGCCAGGTGTGTTCAAGTCAGATGGTACAGGTGAGGGATAAGACCAGACCATGTGCTGTCCCAGGGGCCAGGGGACATGGGAGAGATGACAGACATGGCAGGATGCGGTGGCCTCAAAAGAGGGAGAACCACGGCTGAGTCCAAGACCTGGGGGAGTTCATGGGGCTGGAGACCAAGGTGTGGACAGATGGGATGAAGCGCAGGCTGTAAGCCATGAAGGGCATGGGTGTAGTGGGTGCTGAGTGCTAGAAAAGGAAGAAAGAAGGATGGGGTGGGGGAAGGGGGAAAGAAATAAAACAGTTCTTTTTCAGTAGTAATATTTATTTCCATTTAATCTTTGGCACATCTTTTTTTTTCTGGCCACACTATGAGGCATGCAGGATCTCGGTTCCCTGACCAGGAATCGAACCCAAGACCCCTGCAGCGGAATCATAGAGTCCTAACCACTGGATCACCTAAGAAGTCCCATAACAATGGTTTTAAACATTGTTGTCTGATAGATTGGTTAGTTGGTTGGCTGGCTAATTGATTGGGCAATTGGGCAGTTGATTGGTTGGCTAGTTTTTGGTTTGGGGGTATTTAGCACAGAAATACTTTCTTCTAATTGAAAAAAAAAGATCACTCAGGGAAATGCTAGATAGAAAAAAAGATTAAAGAATCGCTGCTCCTCTGTCCCACATCCCAGTCCATAAGTGATGTTGACACTTCAGCCCAGGAAAATAATGGATATCATAGGTGTCCCTGGCAGAGGGACTCGGGCAAATCTGGGTGCTTATTGTCTTGAGGCTGTATCCCACAGAACGTGTTCCCCAAATGTGATGGGTGCAGGGTGTTCATTAGGCTTTTCTGGGCAGATCCATTGGTGAAATGCATGGTGTTTAAGGCCAGTAATTCTCGGTCTTTACGTGTTAACACACACTGGAACCTCACAGGTGACATGTAACAGGGGCCGTCTCCCACCACAACCCTTTTTCTACTGAATGTAACACATGTACTAACATTCTGGGAGGTATGTTTTTGAAGATAATTTTTAAAATAATTATTCCAAGTAGAAGAAAAAGAAATAGATTGAATTCTTAACAAAAAAAGAGATGCAGTACGTGCAGTTGGTAGAAAAAAAGAGAGCATTTGGCTGGCAGAAGGAAGCTGAGGCAGAGAGCAGAGCAGCTGGGCCATGGTCCCCAGCAGAGGGAGGCCAGCGATGAATCCTGCTTTGTAGAGGTGACAATCCCAGCCAACTCCAGCGGAAATACAAGAGCAGTGGGATATTCTTGACCATCGTTGGATGCCTCGTTAAGCTAGACTTTGGTCCTCTGATAAATCCGTGACCTTCTTTGGAAATATTTCATTGCTCAAGAGATAAAGGAAATAACTAGGAATGGTGTTATCTGACCAATAAGGAAAAACAACTTAGTGAGTGACAATTACAGGGACACAAGAGAAAGTGGCACTTCCCCGGCAGTCCAGTGGTTAAGACTCTGAACTTCCACCGCAGGGGGCTTGGGTTCCATCCCTGGTCAGGGAACTAACATCCCACATTCTGTGTGGGATGGCCAAAACATAAACAAACAATTTTAAAACAGTGTAATATTAAAAAAATAATATAAATAAAATCTTAAAAAGAGAAAGTGACCATGTCATCCTAAAGTTTGTGAAAGGGAAACACGTATTTATAGATGTGGAGAGACCTTAAAATGAGAGATCCTTTGGGTTTGACCCTTTGGCACTGTAGGCTAATAATGGGGATAACAACCAGATGGAAGCTATATGGAAGAAAGGGGCCCATTTACAAGCTCTACCAAAACAAGCTGAAATCCCTAGGAATAAACATAACAACTTTTATAGTACCTCTATGAAGAAGACTTCAAAACCGTGGAGACTCAACAACATAAAAATGTCGGTCCTCCCTACGTTAATTTCTGAGTGTAATGGTATCCAAATTAAAGTACCAAAAGATTTGTTTTGGAAAATGGACAAGAAAGTCCTGAAAAAATCCCACTAAGGGGAACTCGCTGTTCTAGAGGTGAAAACCCAATAGGAGGCCATGTTTTGCAGGAATTAAAGCAGGGTGATGTGTCTCAACACAGATCAAACATCAGAACATCGCAAGTAGACCTAAATACATAAAGAGTGTTAGTATATAATAAATGGCTGTCTCGTGTCAGTGAAGGAAAGATGAACTACTTAATAAGTGATGGTGGGACAATTGGGAAGCCATCTAGGAAAAAAATAAATTTGACTACTCTAAGCCTCGATAAGCTCCAAATGGAATTTAATTGTAAAACTTAAAATGTTATGACTGCTAGATAAAATATGAGATAATCCTTTTGTTGGCTTTTCAGATGTCTTATTGGTAAAGAATCTGACTGTGATGCAGGAGACCCAGGTTCAATCCCTGGGTCAGGAGATTACATGGAGAAGGAAGTGGCTACCCACTTCAGTATCATTGCCTGGGAAATCCCGTGGACAGAGGAGCCTGGCTGGCTATAGTCCATGGGGCCTCAAACAGTTGGAGACAGTAACTAAACAAGAACAACAGTAAATCTTTTCATAACTTTTCTTTTATTATTCTTCTCACTTTGATTCAAAGTATCTAGAAATCATCAAGAAAAGATGAACAAATTATAAATAAAACTACATTTTTAAAAAAAGGTTAAAGTGCCGCTTGGCAAGAAAATAATAATTACCATAAACAAAGTGAGAAAAACAAACTGACAAGTTGGGGAAAATGGTTGCAATTCATATAATAGACAAAGAGTTAAGCTCTCTAATAAATAACTTTTATAAATCAATATAAAAATGACCAACAGTTCAATAGGAAAGTGTACAAAATATGTAACCAGTAGTTCATAGGACAGGAAATTAAAATAGCTTATGAATGAATGAAAAATTATGAGAGAAATGCAAATAATTAAAACTGGTAAATTTTTTTTACCTATCTGATAAAATGCTGTGTTGGTAAAACTGTAAGAAACAAGTACTTTACTACTTTGCTGGTGAGGTGTAAATTAAGAAACCTTACATAGGGCAATGTGGTAGGTAGTAGCACCTACCACAATCACAAATACATATCCACTTTGACCTAGGACTTCACCTCTAGGAATTTATGTTACAAGATATACAAGAAAGCCTGGATCATGAAGTATAAACAAGGTAGCATTGCAGCATTGTTTGTAATTAACTAAAGATTAGAGACAGTCTAAAATATTCATCAGTTAGAGGCTGGCTAATGAGTTTTTGGTACAGGCTTACAGTGGATGCTATTCAGCTGTCAATAGAGGATGCTTTCAGCCAGCATCAGCTAAAACCACTTCCCATCCCAGTTTGACCCATCTTCCACCTTTCTGACCCGAGTTCCCATCCTCTACTCTAATACATTCCATAAAATACCAGTAAAATCATGAATATAAAAATCATGACTGTTGAATGAGCATGACACTTATTTTAAAGTTTTCACAGATACTAGCCCTACTTCTCTCTGCCAACGTGCTGAGAACAGCTATGACGCATACTGCAAAGATGGAGCAGTTTAATGGTACCCCGTGTAAGGGAAGGCAGGCAAGAGTTTGGCACTCTCACATGCTGTGGTGGGAAGATAAATTGATACAATAGTTTTGGGGGTCAATTTGACAATGTCTATTAAAGTTTTAAATGCCCATTAACCCACCTATTTCTACTTCGAGAAATTTATCCTGTTGACATCTGTGTATATAAGGATGCTCACTGTTTACAGCTTGGCTTCAGGTTTCTGGGTCAATGTTGAATGGCAGTCAGAAACCAGGTTCTAATGCCTGCTTCTGTCAGGGGCCCCTCTTCTTACCTTCAATGCAGACTTGTCTGTAACTGTTATTACCACCACATGACTATTTTACAGCAATAGAAGAATTATCAGCTACGGGTCAGTCAGTAAAAAAGAAGGAGCCCACAGATAGAAACCAAAGCCTATTACCCCAAATGCAATCATGTTCAGACCAGGGCCTAGAACATTAGTTTTCCAGTGATGATAATTGAATGCCCAGAGTGTTAAACTCATCTCATGAACATAGCCAAGAGATTCATCATGAGTGTATTCTATTTAACCTAAATAATCAAAGAAATTTACCAAGTAAAATTAGTTGAAAACATAGATTTTACTTTAAAAAAAAAAAAAAAACAGACAAAAAGTAAAAGGCTAGTAGAGACAGGGAAGCATGGAGTACATGGTGGTTTCAAAATATACCCACCCCCTCTTGGAGGTTAATTTTCTTCCTCTAAAGTATGGGTTGGATGTAATGATTCATACTGCTAAGTGAAAGAAATGATTCATACAGCTGATACAGTGATTCCAACTCTATGAGGTTCTGTGAAAGGCAAAACTATAGATAGAGTGAAAATCAGGTCAGTGATAGAGGGGGGGCTGCTGCTGCTGTTGTGTAGCTGCACAGACATATCCAACTTTTCTGCAACCCCATGGACTGTAGCCCACCAGACTCCTCTGTCCGTGGCATTTCCCAGGCAAGAATACTGGAGAGAGTTGCCATTTCCTTCTCCAGTGGATCTTCCTGACCCAGGGGTTCAACCTTCATGTCCTGCATTAGCAGGTGGATTCTTTACCACTGACCCACCAGGGAAGCCAGATAGAGGCAGAGGGGGAGGAACAAAGAGATCAAGCAGAGGGAAATTTTAGAGCGTCAAGGCTATTTTGCACGATACTGTAGTGGTGGATACGTGACATTCTACATTTATAAAAGACAAAAAACTGTACATCAGCTTGTACGCGAACAGTGAACCCTAATTTAAACTTTAGACTTTAGTTAATAATGTATCAATATCGGTTCATCAGTTGTAAAGAATGTACCTCCAGTGCAAGGTGTTAATCATGAGGGTAGAGTATACAGGCGTCTTCTGCACTTTCCTCTTAAATTTTCTGTAAACCTAAAACTGCTCTAAAAAATAATATCTATCTGTTTTTTGTAATGTCAAAGTTAAAAGTAGAAGAAGATATTTGGTTGGAAACTTTTCTGAAAATGAAACTAAAAATTATGAAAACAAGCTTCCTGAAAATTTAGTTTATAAATGCAACAGTGAACTCTTAGAGTGAATAAAAAGTGAGTCAAGTAACTTTCAGGGGTGTTGAAATATTCTATTATCTTGATAGTAGTAATGGTATTCATGATTGCATAAATGTATCAAAACTCATGGATTTTTATATGTTAAAATACATTCATTGTATTGTATGTAAATTATACCTTAGTGAAGGGTGTTTTAAATAAGTCCCAGATGTATTTTTATGCCAAAATTATATGAAAGCTCAAAATGCCATCCTTAACTGTGTTGACTTTTACTGCATGATTCTAAAGAGAATTATTTTTACAAGAGCTTTATCTGTTTTTTTTCCAAGTCTCCTTTAAATACTTTAATATTTAGACTGTTCTTTTTTAAACCTTCTTTGAAGTCCTCATCCTTGTTAAATGTCTCTTTAGCCACTAGCTCTCCTAAATCTGCTGGCCTCCGTTGCTCAGTGGTTTTGTATGTGACTTGATCTCTTCTGCAGCATCAGTGCCATGAATTACTGGTTTGTTTTGGTTTTGTTTGTGGGGGGGCAAGATTTGCCATACACTTTGCAACAAGTTGCCCTGTATTTGCACTCAGCAAATGAAGACGGACAAGGATGTCAAAACAAAGGATGGACATAGATACTAGTGTTGAATGGGGAAAAATATTTGAGTAGGAAATACATTTTACATCACAATAGAGCTGATTGACCAGGGAATAATTTCATGTTAGGATGATTTTTGGTTTTTGCTTTCATATACAACTTTGTAACTGCAAACTACAATCATAAAGGTGTGAGAATGCTTTGGAGAAGTAGGATGCATATTTTTAAAATCACATAATGTAAATAAAACCAAACTGAATGAATAGGTTAAAGAGTCGATGGTCATACCGGGAGTCAAAAAGATATTAACAGGACTTCCCTGGTGGTCCAGTGGTTAATTTTTCACACTTCCAACATAGGGAGCCCAAGTTTCAATCCCTGGTCAGAGAACTGAAACCCACATGCCTCAAACTAACCTCAGATATGCAGATGACACCACCCTAATGGCAGAAAGCAAAGAGGAACTAAAGAGCCTCTTGATGAAAGTGAAAGAGGAGAGTGAAACAGCTGGCTTAAAACTCAACATTCAAAAAGATCATAGCATCCGGTCCCATCACTTCATGGCAAATAGATGGGGAAACAATGCAAACAATGAAAGACTTAATTTTCTTGGGCTCCAAAACCACTGCAGATGGTGACTGCAGCCATGAAATTAAAAGATGCTTGTTTCTTGGAAGAAAAGTTATGACAAACCTAGATAACATATTAAAAAGCAAAGACATTACCAACAAAGGTCCATCTATTCAAAGCTATGGTTTTTTCAGTAGTCATGTGTCAGTGTGAGAGTTGGACCATAAAAAAAGTTGAGCGCCAAAGAATTGACACTTTTGAACTGTGATGTCGGAGAAGACTCTTGGGAGCCCCTTGGACTGCAAGGAGATTCAACCAGTCCATCCTAAAGGAAATCAGTCCTGAATATTCATTGGAAGGACTGATACTGAAGCTGAAGCTCCAGTACTTTAGCCACCTGATGTGAAGAACGTGACTCATTTGACAAGACCCTGATGCTGGGAAAGATTGAAGGCAGGAGGAGAAGGGGATGACAGAGGATGAGATGGTTGGATGGCATCACTGACTCAATGGACGTGAGTCTGAGCAAGCTCTGGGAGTTGGTGATGGACAGGGAAGCCCAGCGTGCTGCAGTCCATGGGGTTGCTAAGAGTCAGACACGACTGAGCTACTGAACTGAACTGAAAGGTCTGACGTTCTGCAACTAAAACAAAACACCAAAAACAACCTGATATTGACAAGATGGAAATAATCAGCCTATCAGCCTAAATCAGCAAGGGGAGATTCAACACACATTACCCTTAATACATGACCTATTTAAGAAAGTGATTTCAAGTGTTGGGTTTAGATTGCACCTGTGGTTTATTGTTGCACCTGTGCTTACAAAGATAAGTTTTAGTTTTAGTTCATGTCTTGATCAAGGCAAGCTGACAGCATCAAACAGCTGCTTAAGAAGCTAAAGTCATTCTTATTTGGGTTAATTACATGACACCATCCTGACTGGTGGAGATAAGAGTCACCGTGCATTCTGCACTGATAAGACCATATGGGGTAATGTTTCCTATAATGAGCCCCCTCCTGTAGAAGGGTTTTGATAAATCATTGTGCCCAGAGGAAGGTGTATGGGATTATTGAGATGATGAGGGGACTAAAAGCCATTTGACATAAAAATGATCGAGAATATTTATCCTGGACAAACTGAGACTTCAGCAGAGCCTGATAGCTGTCTTCAGACCCCAACCAAAAAAATAAAGAGAGAGAGAGAGAGTGAATTCTAGCATTTTACTGTAGGACATGAAGAGTTCATCCCCATGGAAATTCTAGTTCCTACTGTTGTATTCAACTTTCACTTTAAAAGACTTCATTGCTTATATCCTACTTCTTCCTCCAATATACTGCACAAACCCTAAACAAAAGCATATCATAGGCTTTCACTGGTAGTCCAGTGTATAGGAGTCCTCACTCCTAATGCAGGGCATGTGGGTTCGATCCCTGGTTGAGGAACTAAGATCGCACATGCTCACCACAACTCTAGAGCCCTCGCACTGTGATGATGACCCAACGCAGCCAAAATAAACTTAAAAAAAAAAAAGAATAAAGCATATCACTTTTAGAAGCAAGCTAACTACTTCCTTCCTCCCATTAGCTAATTGAAACCAGCAATAATGAGAGAATGAAAAAAAGGTTTTTATTCAGTCCAAGCTGCATGCATAACTAACCTGATGCTCCTGAATACAGTTGCAGGATGCTTTATACAGGTGCTGGCAGGGGATGCTTGGGCTTCTCCAGGGCAAGCCTGCTTCAGCATCAAGAGGCCATCTCCAGATTGACGCTGACACCCTTGTCTAGGCAGTGTTTGCTATTTTTATTCTCTGGTGGTTGTATCTCTATTAGTCAGACTGTTGTATTCACTGATAGCGTTGTTTTGTTGTTGATGCCCTTCCCCAGTGAGATTACAGCTTCGATACAGCGAAAGCACATGAATTCAGGCTTCTTGAGTTGAGAGTGAATTTTGATAGACTAAGCTGTGGTATTTTGTGTGCTCAGTAGCTCAATCATGTCTGACTCTTTGCAACCCTTTGGACTGTACCCCACCAGGCTCCTCTATCTATGGGATTGTCCTGGCAAGAATATTGGAGTAGATTGCCATTCCCTCCTCCAGGGGATTTTCTCAACCCAGGGATTGGACCCACATCTCCTGCGGCTCCTGTATTGCAGGCAGATACTTTACTGCTGAGCCACCGGAAATATTTTGAGTTACTCCTAAAGAAAAAGTTTGCAAGGAAATGGGTAATGGGAGAAGGATGGGGACTCCGTGTCCTTACTTCCCATTTCTCCTCTATGAAGAAAATGAACAGGTTTGTGCATCTTTTTGAAGCACTCACCTCCTGCAGTTAGTTGGTATGATAATTGAATGATCTGTCTCCTGTATATCAGGCTCTTTAGAACTGGTTTCGGTGCCTCATCCGTTCTGAGTTTACTGCGTTGAAGGATCACCCAGAGAGCTGGTTAAAATGTTGATTCCAAGGCTTTCTGTCTACATATTCTGTTTTCGTCACCCGGGGACAGACCAGAACTGTTGAACTTAGCACAAACATGATTCTGCCCTAGGTGATTCCACAAATTGTGAAGGGCTGCTGTGTAGACTTAAAAGTGGAAACCTGCCCCCTCTGTTCTTCTTTCATATATTCAAACCTGAAGAAAAAAAGTCCAGCAATTTAGGCTGAAAGAGTGAAGTTTTCCTTTGTAGATGTGAAAACACATAACCTTAATGTAGACTAATTTGCAGCAACAGGGCTGGGACTGGAGACTCATTATAAGTGAAGTGAGTCAGGAAAAGAAAGACAGATACCATGTAATACTACTTGTATGTAGGACCTAAAATAGCACGGGCTTCCCAGGTGGCGCTAGTAGTAAAGAAACCGCCTGCTCATGCAGGAGACATAAGATGCATGGGTTCGATCCCTGGCTCAGGAAGATCCCCTGGAGGAGGGTATCGCAACCCACTCGTGTTCTTGCCTAAAGAATCCCATGGACAGAGGAGTCTGGCGGGCTACAGTCAGCACGGAGTCAGACACAACTGAAGCAACTTAGCACGCGAAATAGGACCCAAATGCACCTATCTATGAAATGGAAACAGAATCACAAACATAGAGAACAGATCTGTGATAGCCAAGGGGTAGGCAGATGGAGCGAGTGATGGGATGGGAGTTTGGGGTTAGCAGAGACAGCTGTTATATAGAGAATGGGTAGACAGCAGGGCCCTATTGTATAGCACAGGGGACTGTGTTCAGTATCCTGGGATAACCCATGATGGAAAAGAATATAAAGGAGAACGTGTGTATATATATGTACACACACACACACATATAAGTGAATAACTGCTGTACAGCAGAAATTAACATAACATTAAGTCAGTTCTATTTAAACAATAACCAAAGTAATTAGTTAACATAGGAAGGCTAGTATGAGAATTAGATGAGTCATTTTGCAGGTGACCACATGGCTTGTGGGAAGAGCTGGCAGACCTTGGTCCCTCCTCTCTTCCTCACTCCCTGCCCGCCAGGATTGTTAATTATTGAGGAGCAGGAATGAGACACTTGACTGGACTTCTCTGTGCTCGCCTCCCTCAGTTGTACCCCCAAGTCTATATACACAAGACAGTGCCCATTAGAGGGAAGAAGTTAAAAATCAAATATGAGTGTGTTTGGAGACATTCTTGCACCCCCAACCCCGCCCCGAAGGAGATACATGGATAAGGAAGCAGAAAAATTAAAGGACTTCTGTAGTGTCCTGTCACCAGCAGGTCAGAGACTCAGATCTGGGTTTGTAGGCAAGAAATCCTATGCCTTATGCCCTTACGAGATCGACTTCTCTCCATCCTCTCAGGCTTCCCCAGGACTGTTACCTGAATAAGCAGAGGAGGCTCCTGGTGGTCAGATACTTACGTGGGCTCAGGCTCAGATATTTACTTAGCTCTCCTTACGTGCCAAGTTCTATGATGAGTGCTGGATGTAGGGCAAAATGATGACTAGGACATAGCCTTAACTCGAAAGTCACCCTCTGATGGACTAGTACAGGGACAGACCTGCTGTGGCACTGACTTTGTATCTGGGTAAAGTGTTTATTCTTCTGAGCCTTAGTTTTCTCACCTGTGAGATGGGGCTGATAAGACCTTAACAGTGTTGTTTGCTCTGACTCCACAAAATAATTTGAGAATTCATGCATTAACAAAGAGTGCATGTACTGTGATTATATAAGAGGTCAAACATTGTTAACATCTGGGAAAGCCTGGTAAGGCCTATAAGGAAACTCTTTGTACTATCTTTGCAGCTTTTTTCTAAATCTAAAATCAGTTCAAAATAAAGTGGTTAAAAAAAAAAAAAGTACATCTTGGGCTTCCCAGGTGGCACTAGTGGTAAAGAACCCACCTGCTAATGCAGGAGACATAAGAGATGCGGGTTCAATCCCTGGGTTGGGAAGATCCCCTGGAGGAGGGCATGGCAACCCACTCCAGTATTCTTGCCTGGAGAATCCCATGGACAGAGGAGCCTGGCGGACTATAGCCCATAGGGTCGCAAAGAGTCGGACAGAACTGAAGTAACTTAGCACGCAGCATGCAAAAGCCCTAGCCCAGTGGCTGGTATGGGGTTGGGCTTTCGGGTCTGGCTTTTCCTACAGGAGAAGGAAACAGCTCCACTTCCTTCCAGGGTCCTCAGGGGGTCCTCAGCACCTGATTTTGGCAGAATCAGGACCCGAGTATACCAAATGAAGCTTCTTTCCTGCCCATCCCATCAGCAGCTTCCGGATGACACGAGGCTGGTTCCAGAATGAGGTTCTGCTTGTGGCCTCAGGGCAGATACCAAGACCCAGGGCTCTGGTCCCCACCTTCTCCTTCTCGCTTCTCCCCTCGACACAGGCCCCAGATGGCGGCTCCTGGAACTCCATCTGCCTTAGGGAAACAGGACTGTTTGTGTTCTACATTCAGTTAGCCAGAGAGAGATGGGTTTTTGTTAGGCAAACAGCTATTTGACTAATGGGTTTGGCCTTGGAACAAGAGCAGGCTGCTTACGTGTCTAGGTTGTTGGAGTTCTGGGTTATGGTTCGTATTTGGAGCAGGTGTGCCTGTGGTCATGGGGCTTTGCATTTGATTACCTTGCTAATGGGATCAAACACATACACACAGGATTGCTGATGAAAGAAAAGAGTTGCTATGTACAGTAACTCAAATGATTGACCCTGGTAACCCAGCTGGCCCGGCTGCTGTGGGGCCCAGAGATGCTCTGAGAAAGAGACTTGCAAAGGCAGAGGGAAAACCTGGGAGTTAGCGGTGGGAGTTGGGAAAGATTCCGTTCCGATGAGAGTGAGGGCTCGGGATGTTTAAAAGGGAAATTTTTAAAAGAAGGATGTCCAAGAGAACTGGAAGAATTTAGGGAAGCAGACATTCCTACTGAGAATTTTAATTCTTAGAAAGAATTGTGTTTCCTATGCAAAATAAGTTCTCTCTTCTGCCTCCTTTGTGAAACCTTAAGTAAAATACCCACCCCAGTGTTCTTGCCTGGAGAATCCCAGGGACGGGGGAGCCTGGTGGGCTGACGTCTATGGGGTTGCACAGAGTCGGACACGACTGAAGCGACTTAGCAGCAGCAGTAGCAGCAGCAAGTAAAATTTATCCTGCTTCCCAGGTGGCGCAGTAGTAAGGAATCCGCTGCCAATGCAGGAGATGCAGGAGACATGGATTCGATCCCTGGGTCGGGAAAATTCCCTGGAAGAGGAAATGGTGACCCACTCCAGTATTCTTGCCTGGAAAATCCCTTGGACAGAGGGACCTGGGGGTCACAAAGAGTTGGACACGACTGTTGCGACTTAGCACATCCTGCTTAATCCTTTGTTGTGGGCTCTGTCGCTCTGTGAAAGGGCAAGAATCCAGAGTTTGAGGTGAGCCTTGGACCCAACATGAACCTTGGGGACACGTGCCCCTCCCTGAGATGGGGAGCTTCCATCCTAACAGCCCTAGGGGGCTCAGGGGCTCAGCGATGAAATGAGAATTGGTTAGGTTGACGACATTAAAATTAAGAGTATCTTGGGACTTCCCTGGGAATCCACTGGTTAAGAATCCTTCTTCCAGTGCAGGGGGCACACGTTCTATCCCTGGTTGGGGAACTAAAACCCCACCATAGGCTACATGTTGTGCCAAAAAAGCAAAAAAAATTAAGAATATCTTTCAGAAAAAGGCTCTATACCTTGGGAGAAAATATTAGCAATGCAAATTACTGACAAAGAGCTAATATCCTGGGGGCCACCAGCCGTGACCCTCTCTGAACTCTCCCCCAGGGAGCCCCGCTGTGTCTGCTTTAGGTCTTCACTCCAGCAGCTGTCTGCACTCCCTCCTGCTCATCACTGTTGGCCTCTTGGTAGAACATTCCCATCAGCTACCCATAATATAGTAGCTCCAAGAATTTGCGAAATACCCTTGCCCCAGGGCCACCTCATTAATCTCTGAGTAGAGCAAAGTCCACCCGCAGAGCAGTCTTTATTGGTTGTCTGCCTTTCTCTCTTAACCCCACAGTCACCGAGAAGCCCTGTTCAGAGCAGATGTGCCAAGTCCAGAGTCATTCTCAGTTCTGGTCTTCCCCTCACATGGTCACACCTCCCTTCTGGAAACACTTGCTTCCCCTGGCTCCTGGGACCCCACACTCTCTGTCACCCCCAGTCCTCTCTGGCTCTTCCCCCTCCTCCTCCCTGACCTCTGAACTGTCCGGGGCCTCCAAGCCCTGCCCTCTGCCTTTGACTCCGGATTCTGCACCTCTGCGCTTGGTTTCTCTTCTTTCTAGGGGTCTCTCTGCCTGTATCTGCAAAGCTCAGTCAGGTCTCCACTCAGATGTCCCTCTCCCAGTGAGGCTTTTCCTAATCCTAGAGCTCAGCGTTCCCTCTCTCTGTCTCTGCTGTCTTTTCTCCACAGTACTTAAGAGCATCTAGTCCACTCTTTATTTACATGTGTCCTCTCTATTTTAGGATGTATGTTGGCTTTGTTCACTGTCATCACCCAGAACCTAGAGTAGTACCTTGCAGAGAATAGGCATTTGATTCGTGTGTCGGGGGATCAGGTGTCGGGGCAGTTTATTTTGCTGTCAAGTTTGAAAGACGTTTTTACTGGATATAGAATTTTTTTCCTTCAGTATCTTAAAGATGTCTCTCCAGGGACTTCCCTGGTGGTCCAGTGGTTAAGACTCTACACCTCTGCCCACAGGGGCACAGGTTATATCCCTGGTCCGGGAACTAAGGTCCTGCATGCTGCACCAGATTGCCAAAAAAAACAAAAAACAAAAAAGAGGTCTGTCAAAGTTAACAGACCTTGTTTGAGGCTCAGACTCCACTAGGTATGAGCTGTCCTAATTTGGCAGTTTATTTAATCTATCCAAGTCATAGTGTTTTCATTGGTAAATTGAGTGGAAGCCAAGTCTCAGAAAGTATTGACTTCAGGTACTTCAGCAAGTACTGACTTCAGAGGGTAAGATATCAAGGTCAAAGTTAGTTAGGTTTCTAAAGCACTTTGCAAGGAGTAAACCTCTCAACAAATTGCAAGGAGTGAACCACTCAACAAATGCCAGTCCCTTGCTCCCGTTTACAGGACAGCTAGGCAAAGCAGAGCAGGGAAAAAACACGGAAATTCCATGTCCTCGAGATCACTCCCTCACTGGTTTATTTCCAGAGAAGTACCAAAAAAAAAAAGTCTCTCAATTATCTTCTGGTTTGCATAGTTTCTGACAAGAAGCTTGCTGTAATTCCTGTCTATATTGTTTCTCTCTTTTTACATTTTTATTGGAATATAGTTGATTTGCAGGCTTCCCAGGTGGTGCTAGTGGTAAAGAACCTGCCTGCCAATGCAGGATATGCAACAAACTCAGGTTTGATCCCTGGATGGGGACGATCCCCTGGAGGAGAGCGTGGCAACCTGCTCCAGTATTCTTGCCTGGAGAATCCCATGGAGAGAGGAACCTGGGGGGCAGTGGTCCATGGGGCAGCAAAGATTCGGACACGACTGAAGCAACTGAGCATGCACGTAGGGATAGTTGATTTGCAATGTTGTGTTGCTTTTTTTAAATTGTAGTAAAATATCCATGACATCAGGTTTACCATCTTAACCATTTTTGACTGTATAATTCAGTGTTGTTAAGTACTTCACTTTGTTGTACAACCATCACCACCAGCCATCCCCGAAACTATTTCATCTTCCCAAACTGAAACTCCGTCTGCATTGAGTAACAGTATCCCCCTTCCCCTCCCCTCAGGCCCCTGGGAGCCACTGCTCTACCCTCTGTTTCTGTGTATTTGGTTATTCTAGAGACCGCGTGCAGGATTTGACTCTTTGTGACTGACATTTCTGTTAGAATTATGCCTCCTGTGTCACTAATATTATGCCACCTAGCTTTATGCATAATAGTCCTCAAGATTCATCATATTGTATCCTAGGTCAGAATCTCCTTCCTTTTTGAAGTTGAGTAATATTCCATTTTGTGTTGATACCACATTTTTTTTTTAATCTATTCATCCATTAATGGACACTTGGATTGCTTCCATGCCTTGGCTATTGTGAATAATGCTGTTCTGAACATGGCTGTATGAATGGGTCTTGGAGTCTCTGTTTCAGTTCTTTATTATATACCCAGAAGTGGAATTGCTGAAGCACATGATAATTCTGCTGTAAATTTTTTGTCATACTGTTTTGCATTGCAGCAGCCACACCAATTTACATTCCACAGAAGTGCACAAGGGTTCCAGTTTCTTCACATCCTCATCAATGTTTATTATTTTGTGGTTTTTTTTTTAATTTTTTTTTACTTTAGCCCTTGAAATGGATGTAAGGTGATATCTCATTATGGTTTTGGTTTGCATTGCTCTAATGATTATTGATTTTGAACATCTTTTCATATGCTGTTGGCCATCTTATTTCACCTTTGGAGAAACATCCATTCAAGTCCTTTGCTTATTTTTTAATCAGGTTATTTGGTCTTTTTGTTGTTGCTGTTGATTATAGGAGTTTTGTTAATACATTCTGGACATTAACCCACTATCATCAAATAAATGATTTGCAAATATTTTTTCCCATTCTGTAGGTGGCCTTTTAATGCTATTGACTGTGTCCTTTGACCTGAGACATTTTAAATTTTGATGTAATCCAATTTATCTACATTTGCTTTTGTTAACACTTTTGGTGTCACATCCAAGAAATCATTGCCAGATCCAATGTCAGAAGGCTGTTTTTGCTCTATGTTTTCCTCTAAGAGTTGTTTTAGGTCTTATGTTTAAGCCTTTTATTCATTTTGCTTTCATTTTTGTGAATAGTGCAAGGTAAGGATCCATATTCATTCTTTTGCGTGTTGTTTACCATCACTGGTTGTTGAAGAAACTGTCACTTCCCCCACTGAATGGTCTTGGCACCCTTGTTGAAAATCACTGGGCTGTATATGTGAGGATTTATTTCTGGGCTGTCTGTTCTATTTCATTGTTTTCTTTGTCCTTATGCCAGTACCACACTGTTTTGATTATTGTAGCTTTGTACTATATCCTGACATCAAGAATCAATTTTGCTCTTCCTTTTCAGGATAGTTTTGGCTCTTTGGCATCCTTTAAGATTCTGTATGAATGTTAAGGTGGATTTTTTTCTATTTCTGGGCACCTAGTTTTTAATCAAATTTTAAGATATTTAAATATCTTGCTTATTATAAAAAAAAATAATAGAAAAATGGGCAAAGGGTTTAACCTGCATGCCATGGAAGAGAAAACCTGTTGGCCAATAAATATATGAAATGCTCAACTTCCTTTAGTGATCTAGGAACTTTACATGAAGACCTATGGGAGATGCCTTTTATGCCCACCAGGCTGGCAAAACTAA
This sequence comes from Odocoileus virginianus, assembly GCF_023699985.2. NCBI lineage: Eukaryota > Metazoa > Chordata > Mammalia > Artiodactyla > Cervidae > Odocoileus > Odocoileus virginianus. Next base: position 82,115,118 of record NC_069680.1, on the reverse strand, counting down.
CAAATCAGACAGTGCCATGTGCAATATCTAGAGCTTGTACTCATTGGTAGAAGGCTAAGTTGGTACTATCCCTTTTAAAAACTGTTCATAGCAACCACAAAGTCTGTAATAACAAAATACCAGAAAACAACCCAAATACCCCTGTGTGTGTGTGTGTGTGTGTGTGTGTGTGTTATTCACTCAGTTCTGTCCGACTCCTTGCAACCCCATAAACTGTAGCCCACCAGGATCCTCTGTCCTTGAGATTTCCCAGGCAAGAATACTGGAGTGGGGAGCCATTTCCTTCTCCAGGGATCTTCCTGAACCAGGGATCAAACCCAGGTCTCCTGCATTGCAGGCAGATTCTTCACCTCCTGAGCCCCCAAGGAAGCCCAAATACCCCTGTAGCAACATGGAAATAATTTGTGTTATACACACACAATAGAATCCCATAGAGCAGTGGCAATGAATGAAACTCAGCAGTAGGCATCTCTAAGGATGACTTTCTGGAGCAGAGTGTTAGGAAAAAAAGAAAAAGAGCAAGTCACAGGAGAAGAGAGTCAGTGTAATTCCACTGATGCAAAGTTTAAAGCGTACAAAGTTTAACTACGTACTGATTAGTGGTGTATATATGTAGTATATATACTATGAAGAAATATATAGGGAAGATAAGCCCAGGATAACAGTACTTTATTGGGGGAAAGGAGGAAAAAGAAGGACATATTGTCTTAGTTCTTTTGGAGTGGGATTATTTCCTTTTATTTTAAAATATCTAAAATGGATTCAAATGGATTGATACTATCAAATAACCATTTACATCTACCATATGGTTTCAATATGGTTTGATACAATGATAAAAAGTAAAATGATTAAATGTCATATTTAACTTAAAGTTAAGCTACTCATTCATTTATTGACAATTCAATGCAAAATTTGCATTCTCTAGGATTATGTGCATATGCTCTATCTTGGCTGACTCTTTGCAACCCCATGACTGTAGCCCACCAGGCTCCTCTACATTGACAGGCGGATTCTTTGCCACTGTGCCACCTGGAATTATCACATGTATTAAGAAGTATATTCCTAAAAGGAAAAAGCTAAACAATTGAAAACTACAAACTTAAAAAGCAAAGTTAATTTCATTTTTATAGTATGAGACATTAATGCCCATATCCAAAAATACAATTTATGATAACTAGAGATTCTGCTTTTGAAGTAAGTTCATTACTGACCTGACTATTAGAAGCACACTGTAATTTTATACACAGAGTTCTAAAATAATATCACAGACTATAAGAGCATCTTAGTAACATTTAAAAATATATATATGGTGGCTATATTGATTTAAAAATTATTTCCTGAAACAATAGTCAATGAGGCACTGAGGCATATTTGTCTCCAAGCACTCTTTTGTTAATATGCTTATCCTGTTTAAGGGTTTCCCTGGTGGCTCAGATGGTAAAGAATCTGCCTGCAGTGCAGGAGACGCGGGTTCAATCCCTGGGTCCAGAAGATCCCCTGGAGGAGGGTGTGGCAATGTACTCCAGTACTCTTGCCTGGAGAATCCCATGGACAGAGGAGTCTGGCGGGCTACAGTCCATGGGAGGTGCAAAGAGTTGGACACGACTGAGCAACTAAGCACGCATGTTATCCTGTTGGAGGATTATTTTCCATCTTCTTTCACTGACTCACTTTAGCTTTTGCATGAGTTAAGAAGTGAACTTTCATGTTATTTCATTGAATAAAGTTGCAACAGCCTTCAAGCAGACACACAAAAGGTTCTCCCCAGTACATGTGTACACAAATTGGAAAGGGAAAACGTTTTCCCACACTGTTCAAGAGTACATGTAAATGGCTTCAGTTCATTGTGAACCAGAAAATGGCTTTTTAGTTCTGTGCTCTCCTTGAAGGCTTTCCCACTTTCTGCACATCCATGATCTCAGGGACTGTGAACTCGGAGATGCTTTCTCAGGAATGCTCTATTGTTAAACTCTCTCATGTATCCATTGTGAAAACAATTATTTTTCTGGAGCATCGTATTCTTTATTTGTGCTTGGCTTCATTCTAGTACGTTCGGTGAGCTGTTTAGGATCTGGAAAGTCAGTGCTGGGTATCCTCCGGGAGGAAGCTTCTTGCCTGTTTTGTACTCAGAAAACTCAAGAATTGGATTCTGTCCAACAATCTGTTGAGGAAGTTCTTATTTTGCCTTTTTTTTTTTTTTCGTGTATTCCAAGGAACATTCAAGAAGTGAGCTTGCTATAAGAACCTGTTGAGAAAGCCCTTGTTCCAGTCCTTCTTTCAGACGAAGGACTTAAGAATTGAGTCTTCTTGCGTGATAGGTTCCGAAAACTCACTTCTTCTTATGCATTCTATGTAAGAGTCAGAGAAGGAATCCTCTTCAGCAGCCTGAAGACGAGTCTCATAGAACACATCCTCACCACATAAGGTCCACGTTGTATCAGTAGGTTCCTGCTGGGCTGGCGGTACCTTGTCCCCACTGATGGATCTTCTACCCAGGCCTTTCTGGCCAAGTGTCTTTTTACATTTCTTCAATCTCTGGTTCATGGCATCCTGCTAGTTCCCTCTGAGAAGGTTTGCACCAGGTTAGAGCAGTCACTTCCAGGCAGGAGCTCTCTGCCTGAGTTGTCTTCAGCTAGCACCCATGCTCCTGTGATGCACTGTATCTCCAATTCCAGTTCCTTTCAATGATAAGAGATAAGAAGATACCGCTAGTCATGCTCCCGACAGAGGTTGAAATCAACCCTACTTTACCTGGAAATGTTCTAGATCTTAAGCTGATTGTTGAGCATCCTTTTGTTTTGCTTGATACGTGGTGTAAATATTTGCTTTTTCACATCTAGTGTTAAATTACTTTATGCTTTAAAGAACTAGAATCCAGCTGTAAAATTTAAAAAAAAAAATGGATGGAGCTATATACCAGAAGGGGCTTCCCAGGTGACACTAGTTAGTAAAGAACCTGCTTGTCAGTGCAGGATACATAAGAGACACAGGATCCATCCCTGGGTCAGGAAGATCGCCTGGAGGAGGACATGGCAACCCACTCTGGTATTCTTGCCTGGGAAGTCCCATGGCCAGAGGAGCCTGGCAGGCTACAATTCATAGTGTTGCAGAGTCGAACACGACTGAAGCAACTTGGCATCCACACATTTGACAGAACTGTTCCCTGGTATAAAACTGTTAACAGGAGTCCAATTCTCCTGCCCTGCCTACAACTGCTTAGCGCTGTCTTAGAGGAGATCCTCAAAGTCGTGATCTCTGAGAGGCAACGTTTGGAGAGGATCCTACAAAGTGGGAGGAAACCGGAATGAAACAGAATATATGCACCAGATCCACCAGGTGGCACGTTCTTCAGTGACCCCATAGTCACGTGCAGGGCTGGCCCAGGCTGACTACAGAATTCTCCCCTTTTTTTAACTTGTTATTTTATACTGGAGTGTAGCCGGTTAACAATGTTGTCATTGTTTCCGGTAGACAGCAAAAGGACTCAGCCATACATACGCATGTATCCACTCTCCCCCAAACTCCCATCCAGGCTGCCACATGACATTGAGCAGAGTTCCCTGTGCTACACAGTAGGTCCTTGTTGGTTTTACATTTTAAATATAGCAGTGTGTACAAGTCGATCCCGAACTCCCTAACTGTCTCTTCCTATCATCCTTCCCTGCTGGCAACTGTAAGCTCCTTCTCTAAGTCTGGAGTCTGTTCCTGTTTTGTATTCCTCTTCTTTACCTGACTTCCTTCACTCAGTATGACAGTCTCTAGGCCATCCATGTTGCTGCAGACCACTCTGCCTGGAGTCCTTCCAGCCTTATTGTCCCAGCCCCCACGTATCTCTCCAGGGCTGCCATGCCGCCCTTGGCATTTATGGCACAATCCGGTAAGTGGCAGGGCACAGCATCCCTGACCATCACTTCTTAAGTGTAAAACGCTATGCCCATTTTCACCTATGCTCTGGGACAAATTGAGTAGCAAGTGTTGTTTGGGTATTTTAAATCCCAGGTAATGTGCTTGCGTGCTCAGTCACTTCAGTCGTACCCGACTCTTTGCGACCCCATGGACTGTAGCCCGCCAGGCTCCTCTCTCCACGGGGTTCTCCAGGCAAGAATGCTAGAGTGGGTTGCCATGCCCTCCCCCAGGGGGTCTTCCCCACCCAGGGATAGAACCCACATCTCCTGTGCCTCCTGCATTGCAGGCGGATTCTTCATGCCTGAGCCGCCAGGGAAGCACAATTAATGCGTAAGACCTCCCAATGAATACCCTTATTTTTATGTATGGGTATGTTTCAGTTCCTTTTGGTCATGCAGACTTTGGGGCACCCCCGACTCATACCGGTCCAAGAAACCATCTCACAGGCCTTGTGCTTCTGCCGCTGAGTCAGAAAACCACCCTGAGGAGGAGGCTTCCTTGGCAGTCCAGCAACAAGGCTCGGGCGGCAGGACAGTTTATTTGGAAGCAATAGCCTTAGTGTACTCTTTGGTTTCTTTATGCCATTGGAATTTTATTGCGAAATTTAAAGCTTAATAAAGTTCAAATCATAAACTTCCTAAAATAGTAGGAGACTAGCCCATTCCAGGGTTCTTGCCTGGAGAATCCCAAGGACGGGGGAGCCTGGTGGGCTGCCGTCTATGGGGTTGCACAGAGTCGAACACGACTGAAGTGACTTAGCAGTAGCAGCTGTAACTTTAAAGATGAAATATGAGTTGATTTAATCCACTGAGTGACTCTGGTACTCACCACCAGAAGACAGATTTTCTTTTTTCTTGCTTGCCTGTGCTGGGTCTTCGTTATGGGACACGAGCCTTCTCTAGTTGGGGCATGCGGGCTTCTCTTATTGCAGAGCGCAGGCTCTTTGAGCTTGGGCTCGGGGGTTGTGATGCATGAGCTTGGTTGCCCCGTGGCACATGGGATCTTCCCGGACCAGGCATTGTCTCCTGCATTGACAGGCAGACTCTCAACCACTGGACCACCAGTGGAGTCCTCTGGGGTAGATTGTTGATCTGAGCTCATCTCTCCTATTGGGCAGAAGTCCGGGACAGACACAGGGCTGGGACGGCAACTTCTATTTACTGCCATGAGCAGACCACCAACGTGGCTTCCCCAGCGGCTCAGGCAGGGAAGAATAGGAGAAGGATCTGCCTGCAATGCGGGAGACCAGGTTGCATCCCTGGGTAGGGAAGATCCCCTGGAGAAGGGAGTGACTGCCCACTCCAGTATTCTTGTCTGGAGAATCCCATGGACAGAGGAGCCTGGCAGGCTGCAGTCCATGTGGTCACAAAGAGCCTGACACAACTGAGCATCTGACACTTCCACAGACCACCAACAGTTGATAATTTATTCTTTATTCTTTACAGATAGTTTTTTTTTTTTAAGTTATTGAAATACTTGTTGTGGAAATCTTGTGAAGACAATCAGTACAGAAACTGAAAACATCTAGAGTCTGGTCTTGTTGATGAGTAGATTCATTCCTAGAATTATTAGTAAATAGTAATTACCTTCTCTGACTCAGAGCTTCTTCCTTTTGCAACATTGAAATCAAACTTCCTTTTTTTTTATTCTACAGGTGTGTGCGACGTCCTTTAAGACCCATAAAAATGCTATAAAATGTAAAGTGTATTCTTTCAAATAAAATCTGACTAAAGCAAAAATCTCATTCAGCAGTGATTTGAGTCTCAAGCTCTATCACAGCATTAATAGACTTTGCTTGCAAAGAAAGACTAAAATATCACCAATGAGTTGATCTGATGTCATCATCCCAATGAATAGTGATAATGCCTTGACCTTCAGTAATTTGGGGATCGAGCTCTCCTTAGTAAACATGTTTGGACCACAAGCAAAGAGGGGGTGAAACCCACTGTATTTAAAGGTCACGGGCTGGTCATCTTGTTGGGATATTCTGAAACTGTGTATACTTGCCGGAGTATGAAAAGTACAGTGACAAAAGAGCAGTAGGGGACTCCCTGGTGGAACAGTGGCTCAGAATCCACCTGTGAATGCAGGGGACATGGGTTCCGTCCTTGCACTGGGGACTAACATCCCACATGCCACAGGGCAGCTAAGCCCATGTGCCACAACTACTGAGCCGATGTGCTCTAGAGCCTGTGCTCTGCAAAAAGAGAAGCTGCCACAACAAGAAGCCTGTGTGTTGCATCAAAGACCCAGCACAGCCAAAAACAGATAAAAATTAAAGGAAAAAAATAGCAGTAGATCTCTATCATTGAAAAGTTTCTTAAAAGATAGGAAATAGGACATAAGGGTTCTAGAAGCAGAATGACTCATGTCAGCCATGGACCGCAGGATCAGGAAGGTTAAGAAGTTGCACATCAAGGACATCTTTAACATTTCCTGTCCACACCTTGGCTTCCCTGGTGGCCCAGACTGTTAAGGATCTGCCTGCAATGCAGGAGACCCAGGTTCTGTCCCTGGGTAGGGAAGATCCCCTGGAGAAGGGAATGACAACCCACTCCAGTATTCTTGCCTAGAGAATTCTATGGACAGAAGAGCCTGGCAGGCTACAGTCCATGAAGTCGGAAGGAGTCAGACCCAACTGAGCAACTAACACTTTCAGAGTGACTAACACTTTCACTTTAGCATACCTAGCTGCTGGAGCACTGTTCTACCTGTGCCCTCTTTATTTGTGGTCCTCCCTTGCATTTGAATCTGTCCTGAGACAGCAGGAAGGTGGGCTGAGCGTGGGGTGCAAGCATTGGCCAATCCAATCACCATCAGATGGGCTGTGAAGGAAGTCAGGAGATGGATGTGAAGTCGAACTTGGTGCTGTTAAGATCTCTTCCACCTGCTGAGAGTATGTGTCCTGTGACTTCATCAGAGCTTTATTGCTCTTGCTGAAGATGTGTGAAGCAGTGTCAAATCTTTCTTAAATCCCACCTGTTTTCCTATCCTCCCCCCACCTCTGTTGTCATGGTGACCACTGCTATGTAGATTTGCTTTTCCAGTGAAACATTGCCTAGTTCCATGTGCTGTCTCGGTGAGACCTGATTGCCTGCCTCTGTCTGTCGTGTTTCTTACCTGGTGGATGCTTCTCGTTCTACTAGTTTGTTTTTGTTTTTTTTTTCCATTTATTTTTATTAGTTGGAGGCTAATTACTTTACATCATTGCAGTGGTTTTTGTCATACATTGAAATGAATTAGCCATGGATTTACATGTATTCCCCATCCCGGTCCCCCCTCCCACATCCCTCTCCACCCCATCCCTCTGGGTCTTTCCAGTGCACCAGGCCCGAGCCCTTGTCTCATGCACCCAACCTGGGCTGGTGATCTGTTTCACCCTAAATAGTATACATGTTTCCATGCTGTTCTCTTGAAACATCCCAACCTCGCCTTCTCCCAGAGTCCACAAGTCTGTTCTATACATCTGTGTCTCTTTTACTGTTTTGCATATAGGGTTATCATTACCATCTTTCTAAATTCCATATATATGTGTTAGTATACTGTAATGGTCTTTATCTTTCTGGCTTACTTCGCTCTGTATAATGGGCTCCAGTTTCATCCATCTCATTAGAACTGACTCAAATGAATTCTTTTTAATGGCTGAGTAATATTCCATGGTGTATATGTACCACAGCTTCCTCATCCATTCGTCTGCTGATGGGCATCTAGGTTGCTTCCATGTCCTGGCTATTATAAACAGTGCTGCGATGAACATTGGGGTGCACGTGTCTCTTTCAGATCTGGTTTCCTTGGTGTGTATGCCCAGAAGTGGGATTGCTGGGTCATATGGCAGTTCTATTTCCAGCTTTTTAAGAAATCTCCACACTGTTTTCCATAGTGGCTGTACTAATTTGCATTCCCACCAACAGTGTAAGAGGGTTCCCTTTTCTCCACACCCTCTCCAGCATTTATTGCTTGTAGACTTTTGGATAGCAGCCATCCTGACTGGCATGTAATGGTACCTCATTGTGGTTTTGATTTGCATTTCTCTGATAATGAGTGATGTTGAGCATCTTTTCATGTGTTTTTGTGCCATCAGTATGTCTTCCTTGGAGAAATGTCTGTTTATTTCTTTGGCCTATTTTTTGATTGGCTCATTTATTTTTCTGGAGTTGAGCTGGAGGAGTTGCTTGTATATTTTTGAGATTAATCCTTTGTCTGTTGCTTCGTTTGCTATTATCTTCTCCCATTCTGAGGGCTGTCTTTTCACCTTGCTTATAGTTTCCTTTGTTGTGCAAAAGCTTTTAAGTTTCATTAGGTCCCATTTGTTTATTTTTGCTTTTGTTTCTAAAATTCTGGGATGTGGGTCATAGAGGATCCTGCTGTGATTTATGTCGGAGAGTGTTTTGCCTATGTTCTCCTCTAGGAGTTTTATAGCTTCTGGTCTTACATTTAGATCTTTAATCCATTTTGAGTTTATTTTTGTGTATGGTGTTAGAAAGTGTTCTAGTTTCATTCTTTTACAGGTGGTTGACCAGTTTTCCCAGCACCACTTGTTAAAGAGGTTGTCTTTTTTCCACTGTATATCCTTGCCTCCTTTGTCGAAGATAAGGTGACCATAGGTTCGTGGATTATCTGGACTTTCTGTTCTGTTCCATTGATCTTTATTTCTGTTTTTGTGCCAGTACCATACTGTCTTGATGACTGTGGCTTTGTAGTATAGTCTGAAGTCAGGCAGGTTAATTCCTCCAGTTCCATTCTTCTTTCTCAAGGTTCCTTTGGCTATTCCAGGTTTTTTGTATTTCCATACAAATTGTGAAATTATTTGTTCTAGTTCTGTGAAAAATACCGTTGGTAGCTTGATAGGGATTGCATTGAATCTATAGATTGCTTTGGGTAGTATAGCCATTTTGACAATATTGATTCTTCCAATCCATGAACACGGTATATTTCTCCATCTGTTTGTGTCCTCTTTGATTTCTTTCATCAGTGTTTTATAGTTTTCTATGTATAGGTCTTTTGTTTCTTTAGGTAGATATACTCCTAAGTATTTTATTCTTTTTGTTGCAATGGTGAATGGTATTGTTTCCTTAATTTCTCTTTTTGTTTTTTCATTGTTAGTGTATAGGAATGCGAGAGATTTCTGTGTGTTAACTTTATATCCTGCAACTTTACTGTATTCGTTGATTAGCTCTAGTAATTTTCTGGTAGAGTCTTTAGGATTTTCTATGTAGAGGATCATGTCATCTGCAAACAGAGAGAGTTTCACTTCTTTTCCTATCTGGATTCCTTTTACTTCTTTTTCAGCCCTGATTGCTGTGGCCAACACTTCCAAAACTATGTTGAATAGTAGTGGTGAGAGTGGGCACGCTTGTCTTGTTCCTGATTTCAGGGGAAATGCTTTCAATTTTTCACCATTGAGGGTGATGCTTGCTGTGGGCTTGTCATATATAGCTTTTATTATGTTGAGGTATGTTCCTTCTATTCCTGCTTTCTGGAGAGTTTTAATCATAAATGGATGTTGAATTTTGTCTTTTTCTGCATCTATTGAGATAATCATATGGTTTTTATCTTTCAATTTGTTAATGTGGTGTATTACATTGATTGATTTGCGGATATTAAAGAATCCTTGCATTCCTGGGATAAAGCCCACTTGGTCATGATGTATGATTTTTTTAATATGTTGTTGGATTCTGTTTGCTAGAATTTTGTTAAGGATTTTTGCATCTATGTTCATCAGTGATATTGGCCTGTAGTTTTCTTTTTTTGTGGCATCTTTGTCTGGTTTTGGAATTAGGGTGATGGTGGCCTCATAGAATGAGTTTGGAAGTTTACCTTCTTCTGCAATTTTCTGGAAGAGTTTGAGTAAGATAGGTGTTAGCTCTTCTCTAAATTTTTGGTAGAATTCAGCTGTGAAGCCATCTGGTCCTGGGCTTTTGTTTGCTGGAAGATTTCTGATTACAGTTTCGATTTCCTTGCTTGTGATGGGTTTGTTAAGATCTTCTATTTCTTCCTGGTTCAGTTTTGGAAAGTTATACTTCTCTAAGAACTTGTCCATTTCTTCCAAGTTGTCCATTTTATTGGCATAGAGCTGCTGGTAGTAGTCTCTTATGATCCTTTGTATTTCAGTGTTGTCTGTTGTGATCTCTCTATTTTCGTTTCTAATTTTGTTAATTTGGTTCTTCTCCCTTTGTTTCTTAATGAGTCTTGCTAATGGTTTGTCAATTTTGTTTATTTTTTCAAAAAACCAGCTTTTAGCTTTGTTGATTTTTGCTATGGTCTCTTTAGTTTCTTTTGCATTTATTTCTGTCCTAATTTTCAAGATTTCTTTCCTTCTACTAACCCTGGGGTTCTTCATTTCTTCCTTCTCTAGTTGCTTTAGGTGTAGAGTTAGGTTATTTATTTGACTTTTTTCTTGTTTCTTGAGGTAGGCCTGTAATGCTATGAATCTTCCCCTTAGCACTGCTTTTACAGTGTCCCATAGGTTTTGGGTTGTTGTGTTTTCATTTTCATTCATTTCTATGCATATTTTGATTTCTTTTTTTATTTCTTCTATGATTTGTTGGTTATTCAGAGGCGTGTTGTTTAGCCTCCATATGTTTGAATTTTTAATAATTTTTTTCCTGTAATTGAGATCTAATCTTACTGCACTGTGGTCAGAAAAGATGACTGGAATGATTTCAATTTTTTTGAATTTACCAAGACTAGATTTATGGCCCAGGATGTGATCTATTCTGGAGAAGGTTCTGTGTGCACTTGAGAAAAAGGTGAAGTTGATTGTTTTGGGGTGAAACGTCCTATAGATGTCAATGAGGTCTAGCTGGTCCATTGTGTCCTTTAAAGTTTGTGTTTCCTTGTTCATTTTCTGTTTAGTGGATCTATCCATAGTTGTGAGTGGGGTATTAAAGTCTCCTACTATTATTGTGTTACTATTAATTTCCTCTTTCATACTCATTAGCATTTGCCTTACATATTGCGGTGCTCCTATGTTGGGTGCATATATATTTATAATTGTTATATCTTCTTCTTGGATTGATCCTTTGATCATTATGTAGTGTCCATCTTTGTCTCTTTTCACAGCCTTTATTTGAAAGTCTATTTTATCTGATATGAGTATTGCGACTCCTGCTTTCTTTTGGTCTCCGTTTGTGTGGAATATTTTTTTCCAGCCCTTCACTTTTAGTCTGTATGTGTCCCTTGTTTTGAGGTGGGTCTCTTGTAGACAGCATATATAGGGGTCTTGCTTTTGTATCCATTCAGCCAGCCTTTGTCTTTTGGTTGGGGCATTCAACCCATTTACATTTAAGGTAATTATTCATAGGTATGGTCCTGTTGCCATTTATTTTGTTGTTTGGGGTTCACGTTTATACCACCTTTCTGTGTTTCCTGTCTAGAGATCCTTTAGTATTTGTTGAAGAGCTGGTTTGGTGGTGCTGAATTCTCTCAGCTTTTGCTTGTCTGTAAAGCTTTTGAGTTCTCCTTCATATCTGAATGAGATCCTTGCTGGGTAGAGTAATCTAGGTTGTAGGTTATTCTCCTTCATTACTTTAAGTATGTCCTGCCATTCCCTTCTGGCCTGAAGGGTTTCTATTGATAGATCAGCTGTTATCCTTATGGGAATCCCTTTGTGTGTTATTTGTTGTTTCTCCCTTGCTGCTTTTAATATTTGTTCTTTGTGTTTGATCTTTGTTAATTTGATTAGTATGTGTCTTGGGGTGTTTCGCCTTGGGTTTATCCTGTTTGGGACTCTCTGGGTTTCTTGAACTTGGGTGGCTATTTCCTTCCCCATTTTAGGGAAGTTTTCAGCTATTATCTCCTCGAGTAACTTCTCATGGCCTTTCTTTTTGTCTTCTTCTGGGACTCCTATGATTCGAATGTTGGGGCGTTTCATATTGTCCCAGAGGTCCCTGAGGTTGTCCTCATTTCTTTTGATTCTTTTTTCTTTTTTCCTCTCTGCTTCATTTATTTCCACCATTTTATCTTCTAACTCACTTATCCTATCTTCTGTCTCTGTTATTCTACTCATGGTTCCCTCCAGAGTGTTTTTTATCTCATTTATTTCATCATTAATTTTTAATTGACTTTTTTTTATTTCTTCTAGGTCCTTGTTAAACCTTTCTTGCATCTTCTCAATCTTTGTCTCCAGGCTATTTATTTGTAACTCCATTTTGTTTTCAAGATTTTGGATCATTTTTATTATCATTATTCTAAATTCTTTTTCAGGTAGATTCCCTATTTCCTCCTCTTTTGTTTGACTTGGTGGGCTTTTTTCATGTTCCTTTACCTCTGCCTTTTCATCTTGTTTAGATTGCTGTGTCTGGAGTGGGCTTTCTGTGTTCTTGTGGTCTGTGGTTCCTTTTTATTGTGGAGGTTTCACCCAGTGGGTGGGGTTGGACGATTGGTTTGTCAAGGTTTCCTGGTTAGGGAAGCTTGTGTCAGTGTTCTGGTGCGTGGAATTGGATTTCTTCTCTCTGGAGTGCAATGGAGTGTCCAGTAATGAGTTTTGCGATGGGTCTATGTGTTAGGTGTGACTTTGGACAGCCTGTATGTTGACACTCAGGTCTATGTTCCTGCATTGCTAAAGAATCTGCATGGTATGTCTTATACTGGAGCTTATTCGCTCTTGGGTGGTGGTTGGTTTTGGTGTAGGTATGGAGGCTTTTGGATGGTCTCTTATTTCTTAATGTTCTGTGTAGTCAGGAGTTTTCTGGTTTTCTCAGGATTTGGGCTCAAGTCTCCTGCCTCTGGATTTCAGTTTTATTCTTCCAATAGTCTCAAGACTTCTCCAACTATACAGCACTGATAATAAAACTTCTAGGTTAATGGTGAAAAGATTCTCCACCATGAGAGACAACCAGAGAGGTTCACAGAGTTACATGAAGAATAGGAGAGGGAGGAAGGAGATGGAGGTGAGCAGGAGGAGAAAAAGGGGACTCAAGAGGAGAGAGACAGATCTATGCAGTTATCTGTTCCCAAAGTGTTCTCCATAGCCCAGACACCCACAAAGATTCACAGAATTGGATTGGGAAGAGAAGGGGAAAGGAGGAAATACAGGTGTTCTGAGGTAGAAAATAGAGAGTCAAAAGTGGGAGAGTATCACCACACTCCTGAATAGAAATGGGAACTGAATATTGGATTCTTAAATGTCCAAAATTTATATCACATACTGAAAAACAAAGATTAAGAATCTAGTGTAGAAGTTAGACTCTTTGAAATACAATATTTAAAAACAAAAACAAAAACACACACAGAAAATTTAGAAAGGTATATGAAGTTTGGTGTAAAAATAGGGTTTCTCTCTCTTTTTTTTTTTTTGGCAAGGTTATAGTGAAATGAAAATGAAAATTAAGGAATAATAGAGGAGTATTAGAGGACTTTAAAAGGAAATAGGAAAGAAAAACAAAAAGAAAAAAAAATTTTTTTCACTAATTAAAAAAATTGTAAAAATATATGAAAATGAAAGTTGAGGAGTAATAGGGGAGTAATAGGGAATTTTAAAAGAGAAGAGAGAAAATAAAAAATAATTTAAAAAAGGAAAGAAAAAAAATTTTTTTAATTAAAAAATACATATATACATATATATCTAGGAATTTCTCTGGAGTTGTTGCGGTCAGCGTAGGTTCAGTTCAATTTCAGACAGCTCCTCTTTCCAGCTTACACTTCTCGATATCTGTAGGCCCCTTCCCGTGTAGTCGGTGTTACCTTCAGGGATTTTAATCTGTTGCACCGGTCCTTTCTGAAGCGGTTCCCTTTGTTTATTTGGCTTTTGTTTGCCGTCTCTTCGGTGTCTAATTTCCGCCCTGACACAGGCGGGCGGAGGTGATCTCTTATTTAGGTTCTCTAGTTCAGTTCAGTCCTGCTACGGGGAGGGCGGGGCGCTGCAGACAGATACCGCTCTGTGTGGATAGCGCTCACCGTGTTCCGGCCACACTGGGTTTGCCCCGCTCAGGGGTGTCAGTGCTTTCCCCGTCTACACTGCTCAGGCTCCCGGCTGCTCTATATGGAGCGCGCCCTGCGTTGAGTGCGGTTCCAGTTTTCGGGTACTCCACAAAAGCGCAGATTCGGTTGCGCCTGCGTTTTGTGCCTTCCCAGGCCTGAGCGGTTCAGGCAGCCAGAGGCTTGGGCGTACTCTCCCCGGGTGCGGCGCGCCTTTTCCCTCCGCGGTGAGCGGTTCAGGCAGCCAGAGGCTTGGGCGTACTCTCCCCGGGTGCGGCGCGCCTTTTCCCTCCGCGGTGAGCGGTTCAGGCAGCCAGAGGCTTGGGCGTACTCTCCCGGGTGCAGCGCGCCTTTTCCCTCCGCGTCGAGGGGCCCAGGCAGGCAGAGGCTTGGGCACAATCTCCCCGGGTACGGCGCGCTTTTTCCCTCCGCGGCCCCAGCACGCACCGCCAGTCGGGTCTCAGGAAGTCTTTAGCTAGAACCCCGAGGCCTGTTTGCAGTGTGGGAGGGGGTGGCTTCTCTGGGGCTGAGTTTGCCCCTTTCCCCTCCCCCCTGCCTCCTACCTCCACCGGGGATGGGCCGGCTCTTCTCTGGAGTTTCTCAGTCCCTTTGTTTTGCGAACCGCCAGCAGTGTGTTCGGGCCGGTTAATTTTGTCCCTTGCTATCCCACAGTTTAAAAAAGCTCCCTCCGACCGCTCCCAGGGTCTTCGGCCAGTCCTTACCCTAAGCTATGCCGCCCGCTCCTCTCCGTTCCGCCCCGCTTGTTGCTGGCGGGTACGGGCGTCTGGGGTACTTTTCTGCTGGGAGTTGCTTTTAGGCACGTAATCTGTGGGCCTTGTTTAATTTTTCCTCCCAGTTAGATTGCTGAAAACTTCCCCCAGTCCCGCCAGTGCGAGGGTTTCCTGGTGATTGGAAACTTCCTCTATTAAGACTCCCTTCCCAGGACGGGTCACCGTCCGTAGCTCTTTTGATTCCCTTTTTATCTTTTATATTTTGTCCTACCTCCCTTCGAAGACAATGGGCTGCATTTCTGGGTGCCTGATGTCCTCTGCTAGCAATCAGAAGTTGTTTTGTGAAATTTGTTCACCGTTCAAATGTTCTTTCGATGAATTTGTAGGGGAGAAAGTGGTCTCCCCGTCCTATTCCTCCGCCATCTTCGTTCTACTAGTTTGGACAGCAAAGACACACCTAGTGAGTCACGGGGATCAGCATGGTACAAGAAGTGTCAGATGGATTTTGAAGTTTTCAGAGTGTAACGGAAAGTGGCTTCTGGCTGCTTGCTGCTCAAAAAGCCAATAAAGAGGCAAGGGTGCTGAAAAGGAAAATTTGCTTTATTTTGGATGCTGGCAGCCATGGATGGGGAGAGGACAGATTCCAGTCCAAAGGCCGGCTCCCCGCCTCCAACAATCAGTGGGCTAAGATAGGAAGTAGGAACAGCATATTCAGCTCTTGACAGTCATCTTGGAATGGGTCATTGGTGACCTGACCAGCATCATCTTGGTTGTTTGAAGTACAGTTAATCTTCAGTTCCAGGGTTGATTTCTTTCTTTCTTTTTTTGAGGCCAGTTCTCGGAACTGTGGAAGTTTATGTCATGTCTACAGTCTGGTCATCACGTAGTTAACTTTGTCACCTGATGGGGATTTCAGCATCTGCAAAACAGCTCACGGGACGCGGCTCAGAGTATTCTCTGTAGCCCCTGAGAAGGAACTGGAGGACCTTGACTGTGCTTAATGACTGAAGTGTTAGCATGTGGTCTCTGACTATTTTCAGGCTTCCCTGGTGATTCGGTAAAGAATCCGCCTGCAATGCAGGAGACCTGGGTTCGATCCCTGGGTTGGGAAGATCTCCTGGAGAAGGGAACGGCTACCCGCTCCAGTATTCTGACCTGGAGAATTCCGTGGCATCGCAAAGAGTCGGACATGACTGAGCGACTTTCACTTTTACTTGACTGTCTCCCTTCGTTTCTACATTTTCTCACTTTTCTGATTAAACTTATCTTTGGCTAAGTTTTCCCACAGACAAAAGGCAGGCAGAGGACATGGGGGGATGGGCAGGACCATAAGATCCTGCTCCTGTTCAGTAGGATGGTGGCAGCCCCTAGAAGTCATTAACAGGAAGGGTGTGAGTCTAGACCTCATGGTGTGAAGTGACTGTGCAGTCAGCATTTTCCGGAGTTTCTCCTGCTCTTCCTTCAGCATCTTCTCTGCCCCCTTCCCCCATCTATTATGTATTCATGTGAACATGATGTTACCATCTGATACCCCCTGTGCTCCAGACTGCACCAATACTGGCTCACTCTAGTTGCCCTGTCTTTTTATCTGTAGGTGAAACTCCCTCCTTCACTGCATTAATTTTTTAAGCTAAAGTATACCTTGGTGGTATACTTTTACCAGATGGTAAAGAATCTGCCTTCAGTGCAGAAGACACGGGTTCATTCCCTGGGTAGGGAAGATCCCCTGGAGGAGGGCATGGCAATCCACTTCAGTATTCTTGCCTGGAGAATCCCATGAACAGAGGAGCCTGGTGGGCTACGGTCCATGGAGTCGCAGAGTCAGACACAGCTGAGCGACTCTTTCACTTTCACCTTTATAGTTAATTTACGATGTTTCAGGTGTGTAGAAAGTGTTTTGGTTTTACATATCTATATATATTATATGTATATATATTTATTATGTCTAGAGAGAGTGTGTGCACACACACACACATATTATAGTGTTCTTTTTCAAGTTCTTTTCCATTGTAGGTTATTAGGAGATATTGAATATAGTTCTCTTTGCTGTATCTGTTG
Organism: Odocoileus virginianus; assembly: GCF_023699985.2. Taxonomy (NCBI): domain Eukaryota; kingdom Metazoa; phylum Chordata; class Mammalia; order Artiodactyla; family Cervidae; genus Odocoileus; species Odocoileus virginianus. The sequence continues at coordinate 82,098,505 of NC_069680.1, read as the reverse complement.
TTATTGATCTGTTTTACAGTTAGTAATGTGTATCTGTTAATCCCAAATTCCTAATTTATCCCTCCCACCCTTGCTCCTTTGGGAACTGCAAGTTTATCTTCTATGTCTGTGAATCTATTTCTGTTCATAAATGTGTTCATTGGCATCATTTTTTAGATTCCGCATGTGATGATATCATATATTTGTCTTTCTCTGACATTTCACTAAGCCTGATATTCTCTCGGTCCATCCATGTTGCTGCAAATGGCCTTATTTCACTCTTTTCGTGGCTGAGTAATATTCCGTTGTAGACATGTGCCACGTCTTCTTTACCCATTCATCTGTCGATGGACTTTTAGGTTGCTTCCATGTCTTGGCTGTTTTAAGTTGTGCTGCTGTGAGCATTGGGCACATGTTTCTTTTCTAATTAGAGTTTTCATCTTCCCCAGGTATATGCCCAAGAGTGAGATCAATGCATTGATTTTTATTTGACTCATTCCCAAAGCCAAACATCTGACTTCCGATATATCTTTATGCATTTCTTCTACCCTTTGCCTAGGTGGTTGCATATCAGTGCGAGGGTCTGGAATCAGGTTGGAATGAGTCTGGGGGATACTTGAAAGAACCTGTGGGACCATTTTGGTGAAAGATGGCAAACTGATGAAATGAAATCTGGAGCAGCTGGATATGGGGGAAATAAATAGCAGTCTGGGAAGTTCCCCCTAGCCCAGGGGTGCCAGGAAACGGCTCTGGGAGGTTTCCAAGTAAAGGATAAGTGTAGATGGACCAGCAGGACAGTTTTTGAACCTTTCTTTCTCATCACATACCACTTAGTTACATTGGTGTACCAAGCAGGCCATCTCTAGGACATAGTATTTTGGTTAAAAATTTGTATACATTTAAGTGTATATATATTTAGTAATTCCCCTACATACAAACCTTCAGGTTGCAAATTTTCAAAGATGTGAATGTATGTTCAGATAGCCCGTCACGTAAGTTGGTTCACATGTCTGGTGTACTTTGTCACGTGCATGCTTCCTCTACCAATGGTTGTGCTTTTTTGTATTTTACTGTAAAGCACTGTATAGACTACAGTAGTAAGCATCTTTATTTCTAGCCCAGGGTGTCCAAAAGCAAGCATAAAAGCAGCAATGATGTAGCTGGTACTACTGTACTTTTCAAGGTACTGTACTGTAAGGTTTGAAATGTTTTTTTTTTTTTGTTTTGCTTTTTATGTATTATTTGTGTGAAAAGTATTATAAACCTAATTCAGTAATTACCATATAGCCGATTGTGTTAGTTGGGTCCCTAGGCTAACTTTGTTGTACTTATGAACAAGCTGGACTTACAAATGTGCTCTTGGAATGAACCTCATTGGTATGTAGGGGACTTGCTGTAGAGATGAAACAAGCAATTTATGAAATAGCTCAACACTTAAGACTAGTTGGCAGTAAAATTCTGATTGTTTTCAGGAGAATATTTTTTCCAATTAAAAGTATCTTGTTGGAATTTTGGTCCTGTTAGGAGAGGCAAAAATCTTACTAAAGGCTCCAACAAGGTACAAAAAGGATCTGGACATTGGCGTGGGAGGCGGACGGGAACGGGGACGGGAAGTTCCTGGAAGGAGCGAGACAGGGAGGGACAGGGTTTAGGAGAGGAAGGCGATGTGACACGGGCGCACCCACTCAGGCTGACTCTCCGGGTCGAGGTCGGGCCAGGGGCGGCTGCCCTGGGGGCGAGGCGGCGGCATCCCTTCCTCCACCTCCCTGCTGAACCGGAGGACAGGAGCCTCAGATGAAAGAAACTATCGTAAACCAGGAGAAACTCGCCAAACTGCAGGCACAAGTGCGCATTGGTGGGAAAGGAACTGCTCGCAGAAAGAAGGTGGTTCATAGAACAGCCACAGCAGATAACAAAAAACTTAACTTCTCTTTAAAGAAGTTAGGGGTAAACAATATCTCTGGTATTGAAGAGGTGACTATGTTCACAAATCAAGGAACAGTGATCCACTTTACCAACCCTTAAGTTCAGGCATCTCTGGCAGCAAACACTTTCACCATTACAAGCCACGCTGAGACAAAGCAACTGACAGAAATGCCCCCCAGCATCCTAAACCAGCTTGGTGCCGACAGTCTGACCAGTTTAAGGAGACTGGCTGAAGCTCTGCCCAAACAGTCCGTGGATGAAAAAGCCCCACTTGCCACTGGAGGATAATGATGAAAGTCCAGATCTTGTGGAGAATTTTGATGAGGCTTCCAAGAATGAAGCAAACTGAACTGAGTTAACTTCTGAAGGAGATAAATCTTGAAGAAGTTACTGGGAGCTGTTATTTTATATTATGACTGCTTTTTAAAATTTTGTTTATGGATCTGATAAAATCTAGATCTCTAATATTTTTAAGCCTAAGCCCCTGGACACTGCAGCTCTTTTCAGTTTTTGCTTATATACAATTCATTCTTTGCAGCTAATGAAGCTGAAGAAGCCTAAGAATAAAGTTTGAGACAAAGATAAATAAAATTCTTTGCCTAGTTAAAAAAAAAAAGGCTTAATATGAGCTATGACACATAGAGGCATGGGTGGAGGAATCAGGAAAATGGGAATAGATACAAAAAGAAAGACATGGTCTAGAATTTCTGGGGAAATTATGTTTCATTTAGTACAACTACACATGACATGTTTAAAAAGAACACAAGAAAGTGCACAAGAGACAGCACATAATCTGCTGCCAAGTGAGGGAGCTAGGCAGTCATTTCAGGAGACGGGACATGGGTGTGAACACGCCCAGGTGGAGGCGGGAGACGCCGGCGCCCCTGCTGACTGCCAGTGCCGCCCTGCTCCGCACGTCTCCAGCCAGCAGTGAAGGGTCACCCCGGCAGAGGCAGGGGTGATGGTGCAGACAGTGTTCTCAGGTGAGGAGGACCTCCCTGGCCAGTGGCTTTGCCTCAAGTCATCATCTATCCTGTCCTCACAGACGTTCACCTTCAGTGCTGCAGATGGAAGACTGAAAATTCTGCATTTCACAATCTCCTTAGTTCAGTAAGTTTCCAATTGCATTTCCCTGCCCTTCTCACTTTATGTCATTCCTAGTTAAGGGGACACAGGTGCTTTTTTCAATATTGTGGAGACAGAGGGGTGTTTAAAATGCCTATGAACGTTAAATGTATATACATGTACACATACATAGGTACATAGATATATATATAGATACATGTAGGTGGTAGATAGATGGAAGGATGGATGGACAGTTAAATGGACCGATATACGTGGTACATATATATCTGAGTATGTGTATATACATTCATGGGCTTCCCTGGTGGCTTAGGTGGTAAAGAATCCGTCTGCAATGTGGGAGACCTGGGTTTGATCCCTGGGTTGGGAAGATCCCCTGGAGCATGGCAACCCACTCCAGTATCCTTGCTGGAGAATCCCCGTGGACAGAGGAGCCTGGTGGGCTACAGTCCATGGGGCTGCGAAGAGTCGGGTACAGCTGAGCATCTAAGCACAGGATACATATTTCTGTATGTGTGTGTGGTCAGTACAACCCCATGGACTATATCCCACCAGGCTCCTCTGTCCATGGGTTTCCCCCGGCAGGAATACTGGAGTGGGTTGCCATTTCCTTCTCCAGGGGATCTTCCTGACCCAGGGATCAAACCCACATCTCATGTGTCTCCTGCATTGGCAGGCGCATTCTTTACGGCTGGGCCACCAGGGAAGCCCCAGAGATAGAGATATATACACACAAAAGATGATGGTGATAAGTAACACTGATTCAGCATTTGCTATGTGCCACATAGTCTTCTCAGCACTGTGCCTCTACTAAATGTTATAAACCTAGTGGGAGCCCCTACTTGGGAAGTGGTGACGTGATTGTCCTCATTTGCCATGTGAGGCTGAGGCGCTGGCAGCTTTCATCACTCACCTGCCCAAGACACATATCTATGAAATCAAGAGTCAGAATCTCCTTAGAGGCCTCAGCTCAGAACCCAAGCTTACATAGGAATTGCCTCCCCGAAGCAGCGCCGGGGGAGGTGGCTATTGCGAGACCTGGTCACGGTCACTGACTTAGCATTTTTTTACTCCTTCTTCACAGCCATGAGTGGGATATTTTTATCCAGCAGGAGTCAGTGACAATCCACATACAGATGGTCTAAGTCTCTTCTATTTCTGAAACACAAACACAGCGTGCGTTCAAGGTTCTCTGGCACGACATGGCCTTGGACTGGAGCTAAGCCCTCCAGGCCTGTCTTTTTTCATCTACCCTGAGACACGACCCCCAGAATCTGCATGCTCAGAGCAGAGCCTCAGGGCAGAGGAGACAGTGGGAGGTGGGGTCCTGGGAATGGTGCCAGGAGCCCCCAGCGTCTCTGTGGATCTGTGTCCACTTTGCCTGAGGGACATTACATAGAGACTCTGACATCACAGCCTACAGTATGTGGTCTCTAAACAACTCAGCGGGCACCTCCATGAAGGCAGGGCCCCTTCCTGTTGACCTAAATACATCATTAGGTCCTAGCCCAGGGCCTGAGTTGGGAGAACCCTAACCCTCACCTGAGATGGGAGATCACCAGAAACATGGTGGGCATGCGCGGAAGACCACGTGGAAAGAACCCTCGGCCACATCAGTGGCACCTCTCCTCCTGGTAGAATCTTTCTCAAGACAGGTCACTTTCTGTGGCTCTGTTTCTATTTTATAATGATCTGCAGACCTGGAGGAAACAAAAAAAGTGTCATGCAGAATAGTAGGTAGGAATACGCTTAAATTAAAAATGAAAAAAGGACAAATCTTGCCTTGGATGTTAGTGGACTCCAGCTCAGTCCTTGTTATAGATAATACTTGGTGCTCACAAAGGCTGACATCTGGCCATTTACCACCAACAACCATGGTGAAGGCAGGTGGAGAGTACAAAGGGGCCCATGTGGAACAACCAGGGAAGCTTTGGGGTGTCTTTCCATCAGAGACTTAAAATAGCCATTTCTCAGTTGCTTAGGAGGAAAAAGAGAAAGGCCATAGCCATTCTGATAGGGACCATGCCTCCTTCTCTGACATCACCTGGGAGGAGGGTGGGAGGTCTTTACAAAATCAATTGTCATACACAGTCCAACAAGAGGAACCTCAGTCCAAATGACGGGATGCCATGGCTGGGAGGGTTCATATAAGGGGGCATAACCACAATACTTGTGCATGTTGGGGGCGGTATCTTCTTAGGAAAGAGGAGGTAACTAAGCATAAACTTGAAAGTGATCCCTTGTTATAAAAAAAAAAAGCCCTGTTCAGCGCAGTAATGTATCCCACGTAGTGGCCTTATATCACCCCTGGATCCAGAACTTGGTCCAAACGCCACCCACCACGGCTGCAGGGGGAGGGAGAGACAGAAGAGCCTGGGTGGGGGATTTTCTTTTCTTTCTTTCTTTCTTTCTTTTTTTTACTAAATATGTATTTATTTGGCTGCACCAAATCTACCTTGAAGCATGCGGGATGAACTTAGTTGTGATGTAGGGTATTTAGTTCTCTGACCAGAGATGGAACCCTGACCCCCTGCACTGGAAGCGTGAAGTCTTAGCCACTGGACCACCAGGGACGTCCCTGGCTTGTGGCTTTTCTTCCCCCTGGTCTTTACTGGCTTTTCTGTAATCTTGAGCAAATCACGCAGTCCTCCTTTTATCCAGCTGCCACATCTGCAAAGTGGGAGGAGATTCTTAACACCTGCCGTGTTTCTTTTCTGCTTTATCTTGTGATCGTTGATTTATCCAACCACTTCCTTGTTCTCCCTGCCCCCAGTTTTATTAAGATATTATTGACACATAACTTACTCGTTTCTTCAGCAAGCATTATTGAGGATTTAAGTTGTACCAAGACCTGTCCCAACCGTTAGTGATCGCATAGCCAGTAAGATGCATGCCTGTTCTCATGGGGTGTGCGTTCTTGGGAAGGCAGCAGGCAGTGAACACATAAATGCACACACATTCATGTACAGGTGCACACACATGCATATATGTATGTGCTCAAATAAGTGCAAGCGTATATGACATATATAAAGATATGTGTGTGCACATGTAATATATACATTAATGCAGTTTCAAATGGTGCGGGTCCTCTGAAGAAAATTATTTTAAAAGACTCTGGTGTGATGAGAAGCATAGAAGTGAGTAAGACCAAAGCAGTGGGATGTGATGGGGAGCCAGGGATGGAAGTGAGGGAAATACGTTGCCTTGATGGCTGTGGGAAGGAGCTCAGGTTTTTTCTTTCATTTTGATTATTAATTGGTTTGTTTGTTCATTGTTTGCCTGCCCACTTGAGTGTCAGCTTTAGGAGGGCCTTTGTCTATCTGGTCACCATTTATCTCCACTGACTAGAGTAATTCCTGCCACGTAGTAGGTGCTGAGTTTGCTATTGTTAAATGAATATGTAATGTATACACATTTGTATACTTCACTTAATGAAATGTCATGGATCTTTCTTTTTTATTAGTTTTTATTGCAGCATCCTTTACAATGTTGTGTCCGCTTCTTCTGCCCAGCGCGGTGAATCAGCCGTGTGTACACACGTCCCCTCCCTTGGGACTTCCTCCCTATTCAGGTCCCCGCAGCGCATTAAGTAGAGTTCTCTGTGCTGTGCAGATGTTCTCAGCAACTGTCTGTTTCAGACATGCTATCAATAGTGTGTGGGCTTCCCAGGTGGCGCTAGTGGTAAACAGCCAATGCAGGAGATGTAAAAGACACGGGTGCAACCCCTGCAGAGACACAGGTTCGATCCCTGGGTCGGGAAGATCCCCTGAAGCGGGGCATGGCAACCCACTGCAGTATTCTTGCCTGGAGAATCCCATGAAGCCTCGTGGACTACGGTCCATAGGATTGCAGAGAGTTGAAACACGATTGAAGTGACTTAGCATGCATGCACATCAGTAGTGTATATGGAGCTCACATTTTGTTAGAGCTTTGGTGGGGGGTGGTACCGACATGACGCTGTGGGGAGAGGAGGGGTTGCGGAGCTCCGTGTAACCTTGTCAGCCTTTCATAGCATGTTACTTTAGAGACCCTGTCTCTAATCCCGTTCCCTGTTCTAATGATGGGGAAATAAAATCCAAGTCATTTCAGCATTCCTGGGAGCCACCCAGCCTCCACACGCCCGCCAGGGTTCTTTCCCTGCCCACGCCTTTGCTCCTGCGGGAATGTCTGGTTCATCCCCACTCCTACCCCACGCTCCTCAAGCCACCAGCCAGTCTGCTCTCCCCTCCACCCCTACGGCCACCAGTTTCCCCAGCTGGAGAACCCCACACCACGGGTGCCCTGGGCTGCTCCCCGCAGTGGACCCAGCCCATCTTCCTCCGAGCCAGCTGCATTCCTCAGACAGGTGTCAAGTGGCAGAGAGCTCTCTTCATTGCCCTGCCCCAGCAGCTGCTGCAGCTCCCCGTTCCCATGTCCCAGGAATCCCTCCCCCAGGGAATCTGGAGGTGCTGACAAAGCCACCTGGGGTGACCGGGCACAAAGAGGAAGCTGGCAAAGTGATGACAGTCCTGCTTTCATTTGCAAGATAGAAGCTGCTTCAGGCAGGCGTGATTCTGGAAAGTCTTTCAGAGCTTCATGCTTTTCCGGGGAACACTTTGGGGGAGCTTGTCCTTTTGAGGAAGTGGGAGGGCCTCGAAATATGACAGGTGGTCCACCTGCAGCATATCACTTGGGAGCTTGTTAAGATGCAGAGTCTGAGAACTGGATTGCACAAACCACAGCTAAAGAAGAGTTCGCATGCCGCCACTGAAGATTCTGCATGCCACAAGGAGAATCAGAGATCCCACATGCAGCAGCTGAGACCCAGTGCGGCCAAAAAAAAAACCTTAGAAAAATCAGCAACAAAATATGATTCCCAACAAAAGTCCCAGATCTTGAATGGTATGTTGATTCTGTTCATCATGGTCCTGTGGCCTTCTCTGTGAGTCACAGGGATGGATCACAGTAGGTGTGTAGAGATGCTAGTGCGTCTAGAAAAGTGATGGGAATTCTGCACTAGAGGGACAGGATCTCTGTGTGGCCTGGGGTCTATTCACTGCCCCTTGAAATTTTTCACAGAGGGATGGTGATGCATCTAGAATATGGACTTTGAAGGTCCCCAAGCGGCGCTGTCAGGAGAACTCTCTGCCATGCAGGATATGCCCTGACTGCCCTGTTCAGCACGTCCCCCACTCAGCACCCATTTACTAACTACTGCATGCTTGGAACATGGCTAATTTGACTGATACACTCAATGTTTAGTTTTCTTTCATTGTATTAATTTATATTAAAAAAAAAAAACCTTGTAGTTTAACCATATTGTACGGTCTAGCTTTAGGAAGAATTTAAAATGCTTAACTTGAAAAGACTGAAAGAAGGGTATCTCTTCAATGTTTTCAAGTATGTTGAGATGCTGTCATGGACAAGGGTGGTCACACTTTTACTATTTTTAAAGTTGCTTTAGAGGGCAAAATTAGAAGTCTTCAAGAAGGCTGGACATGACTTTTAGTGACTGTGAATATAGTGAAGACAGTGGAATCTGATTTCTTTCATTATTTTTCATTTTTATTGAAGTATGGTGGATTTATAATGTGTTCATTTTGGCTTTACAGCAAGGTGATTCATTTATATATATATATGGCTTCCGCAGTGGTTCAGCTGGTAAAGAACTTCCTGCCAGTGCAGGAAATAGAAGAGACGTGGGTTCAATCCCTGGGTTAGGAAGATCCCCTGGAGAAGGAAATGGCTACCCACTCCAGTATTCTTGCCTGGAAAATTCCATGAACAGAGGATTCTGGTGGGCTACAGTCCATGGGGTCGCAGAGTCAGACATGACTGCATGCACACAATGTATATATATGCATGTGTGTGTGTGTATATATATTCCTTTTCATATTTTCTCCATTATGGTTTATCACAAGATATTGAATATAGTTCCCTATGCTATACAGTAGGACCTTGTTTATTTTATTTAGTAACTTGTATCTGCTAATCCTAGAGCCTACTTTCTTGAGTTCAAATCCTGCTCCACCACTTCATAGACCGTGGCTTCCATAAACAAGAGCTGTGGATGTTAACGCTATGTTGTTGCTATACAAAGACACGATAAGGCAGAGTGTCTCAGTCCTAGAGCTGTCCAGCAACGGCTCGGCCTTCCCCTCAGCTCCCAGAGCTTCTGGAACTCCAGCAAGTGCTGCCGGAAGTGAAAGAGGGTGGGATGAGAGGCAGGTCAGCCCAGATGTGCCTTAAGAGCAGTGATACATATGGCTGAAAAGGTCTGAGAGCAGCCACAGGTGGGGGCCTATCCAGGTGGAATTCTCTGAGGTGGGAGCAGGTGCCGGCAGAGAAGTCTGGGAGCAGATGTGCAGAAATAGAGGAGTAACTCACGATTGTTGGCAAGGATGTTGGTGCCTCCAACAGAAGAAATCCTGGGATCTTGATGGGCAAATCTACCGATAGCAATTTGAGCAAATTCCAGGAAATAATGAAGGACAGGGGAACTGGCTTGCTGCAGTCCATTGGGTCACAAAGAGTCCGGCACCACTTAGCAACTGAATAACAACAATAACAACAGATAGCACTAAACCAAGACCAGAAAGCTATAGGAATAAACAAGGTCCTGCTATATAGCACGGAACTATATTCAATGGGTTGTCTGTGTGTTCCGTTGCTGTCATGTCTGACTCTCTGCGATGCCAGGCTCCCCTGGCATCCACTATTTCCTAGAGTTTGCTCAAATTCATGTCCATTGAGTCAGTGATGCTGTCTAACCGTCTCATCCTCTGCCACCTTTTTCTCCTTTTGTCCTCAATCTTTCCCAGCATCAGAGTCAGCTCTTCGCACCAGGTGGCCAAAGTATTAGAGTTTCAGCATCAGTCCTTCCAATGAATATTCAGGGTTGATTTCCTTTAGGATTGGCTGGTTTGATCTCCATGCAGTCCAAGGGACTAAGAGTCTTCTCCAGCACCACAATTCAAAAGCATCAATTCTTCGGTGCTCAGACTTCTTCATGGTGCAGCTCTCACATCCGTACATGACTTTCTGCCTTTAGAGAGGTATCATCTATATTCACTATCCTGTGATAAATGCAAAATAATATGTGTATGTATAACTGAGTCACCTTGCTGCACAGCAGAAATTAGTACAATGTAAATCAACTATACTTCAATACATTAAAAAAAAGATATAGGAGAGCAATTTGGACCTGTATTCCCATGACTGGGGATCCAAAAAGAAAGTCACCTGCTTTCTCAACGATCGAGGAATTAAAGAAGATGCCTCTTATGTGATACGGAGGAGATGGCGGTAAAGATGAACCAGCAGGAGGAATAGATCCTGCCTAAGATCTGGTCAAAGGAGGAGCTTGGGCATAAAACTGAGGACTTTTGGAAGAGATTTTCAGTCAAGTTGACTTGTGTTGCATGACATGTACCAAATCTGTTTGGTGGAGAGCTGGTGCACTTAAATAATGGGGATTTCAAAGGCATTTTTAATAGCCACCTGTGGGTCTCCATACTGCAGTCAGGGCTGGGTAGTGTAGCCGAAACCAGAAGAAGAAAGTCCTCTATTCCAGGATCTTGGTCCCTGTAGAAGGACTGTCTTGTCCCTGTGGATGAGGGTCGTGGTGGGGCCAGTGAGCAGAAAAGTCAGCAGAGACGAGACTCCTTCCTGTATGGTTTGGAGGCTTTTTGAAGCACAGTTCCAGATGTTGTTGTCTGATTAGGGAGTCTTAGAGCAAAGGCGGCTCACCCAACTGCTTCGTTCTGTCTTGTGATTTTGTAGAGAGAGGAGAAGGTTGGGTGAGACACTGAACGTGGAGGCAAGGACTGTGTGCTTTAACCAGAATCTTTAGGCAAAGGGCAGGTCCCTTATATCCAGACACATAGGACCTCTCAGCTGAATTTATGTCAGTCCTGCATCAGTTGGAAGTGTCTACACTTAGGGCCTTTTGATAGCCTTCTAAATTACCATCTTTGGCCTTGGTTTGTGCTCTTGCCTGAAGCCTTATAAGTGCTGATCTCACTTTTCTTAAGAGGACACAACAGAAGGTCTCCTCTCATCCTTCCGAAGCCCCTTCACTGTAGATTCCTCTTCTTTTCATCAAGTGACTGTGGCCTCCTAAAACAGACAGTGGTAGACCCTGGCTAGGAATTAGGACAAATAAGATTTATGGTTCTAAAATGGGTTTCTGGGAGGCGGAGACCCTGAAGCATGAGAGCCTGAATGGCTGAGAAAGCAGTTACCGACTCTAAAAGGTGGACGCTACATCATTTAGGAGAAAGGGAACCAAAGCTAGAATGTTGTTTGGGTATCGTTCTCCCAAGATAACTTTATGCAGACTCGCTTAAACTCATGTGGTCTTTAAAAATACTTCTTTATTTGGTTGCATCGGGTCTTAATTGTAGCACGCGAGATCTTTGCTGCAGCACGCGGGCTTCTCTAGTTGCAGCTCACAGGCTTCTCTCTAGTTGTGGTGCACAGACTTAGATGACTCATGGCATGTGGGATCTTAGTTCCCTGCCCAGGGATCGAACCCACATCCCCTACGTTGGAAAGCAGATTCTTAACCACTGGACCACCAGCAATGTCCTGACTCTTGTGGTTTTAAAAAAAGAAATGGGAAAACAGAGGAGAGGAGCAGGGGGCTTCCAACTTTGAAGTTCCTGTTAGGCTGGGGCCTGAGAGCCAGGTAGGCAGGCGGGGCCACCAGGTCCCAGCAGGGTGGTCGTGGGGCACCCAGAGACCCCAGGCAGGGCAGGATGGGTAGCAGAGCACAGGGTCAGGAATGGCCAGGAGCCTGACACAGAAGTGCTGCTGGGCAGGAGGTGGCGGAAATAGCCAGGCTACTCGTGGAGTGGGTCTTGGGGTCAGCTTCCCTTACCGGCTAGGTCTAGAGCAGGAAAAAAGAAGTGATGGCCAAAGACGGTCTCCTGATTGAGAACGACAGACTAAAAATTCTGATTTGGGAATTAGTTCCACTTACAGTTGTGTTACCAGAAGTTGGCTTTGCTCCATTATGTAAGTAAGCAACGGATGTGTATCTTGCAGCGCGTGAGTTAGACTTTCCTGGATTTGCTGGCATGTCAGGCACCATTACCCAGGTCATCCTTGCTTCATTAACGGTGTCCGGCAACAGGCCCATTAACTGGTTTGGTGGTTCTTGTGGCTGGAAGGTCTGCTCCTCGCCCAGCTCTGATCACCAGGGGCAGGAAGAGCCCCACCTTTATCCACCAGGGGCCACTTTCCTTAATAGAACATCTTAGCATCTCAACAGCAAAGAATCTTCATTTTCCCGTGTACTATTTTAAAAACATTTATTTATTTATTTGGCTACACCGGGTCTTGGTTGCAGCACACAGAATCTTTAGTTGCAGCGTGTGGGATCTATTCCCCTGACCAGGGACCAGACCCAGGCCCCTGCACTGGGAGTGCGGAGTCTTTGCCACCGGACCACCGGCAAAGGTCCTTCCCATATACTCTTAGTGGAGGTGGTTCCTGCTTCATTTTCAGCTCAAGGCCTCGCCCCAAATGAGGATGCCCACTGCATCGCTGTGGGTACCAAATGGACTGCCTCCTAGACAGCCCACACTTTATCTCCTTGTTCCTCTTCACCACCTACTTTCAGATGTCTGAGCATGTTTGCAATACGAAGCGGCTATAATTAGAATAAGCTGATGGCTGTGTTTTAACCCTTCTACTGAGATTTCATCCTTAAATGAACTGAAATTCGCTTTGCCAATCTGTTTATTGGAGGCCAGTGCAGGGAAGAATAACTTGGGATGCCCCGAGGCCAGGAAGTCACAGCCAGTATTCACTGAGCCCCACTGCTTTCTGAGAGGGGCAGGGGTGGAACAGGAAAATGGCTGGGTAAAACTGAATTAGACAGACAGGAAGCAGGGTGACTGGACCTAGATAGCCTGGCTAACTCTTCCTAGGCCAGGACAGTCGCTTGACTTTGCTTGTTATTATCAACAGCCCCATTTCTCAAACAACCCCCCAGTTGCCAGCAGGGTGCCGAGCACGCATACCTACTGTATGTCATTTCTACTGCATAGTCGTATTATGGCCATATCCTCTTTAAAGATGTAGACCCTGAGCCTCAGAGAGGTTGAATAACTTGTCAGGTATCACAGGCAGGATCTGAATCCAAAGTGCCTCCAGATGCTGCCTTGCTGGAATTTCCCCAGCAGTCCAGTGTTTGGGACTCCACACTTCCACTGCAGAGGGCACAGGTTCAATCCCTGGGCGTGGAGCTAAGATCCTGCGTGCCATGTGGTGTGGCCAAAGAAACACAGATGCTGCCTCACTGACAGCATCCTCATCCTGTCTGCTGTGGCTGGGTCCTGGGACCTCAAGATGATTGCCTGTAGCTTCTACATCAGCAAGCATGGTCAGTTCCAAAGGTCCTCCTGAAGGCAGCAGTCAGCGTGGGACAGCAAAGTGCTTTTCCGGGCAACTTGTATCCTTACTTGAGTTTAATCAGCTGAGTTGTGTACCCCTAAAGTACATATGCTGAAACCCTAAACCTCCAGAACTTCAGGATGTGACTTTTTTTTTTTTTTTTTTTGAGACATGGCTTTGAAAGAGGTGTGTGTGTGTGTGTGTGTATTAGCCACTCAGTCATGTCCAACTCTTTTGCGACCCGGTGGACTGTAGTTGGCCAGACTCCACTGTCTATGGGATTTTCCAGGCAAGAATACTAGAGTGGGTTGCCATTCTGTTCTCTAGGGGATCTTCCCACCCAGGGATTGAACCTGGGTCTCCTGCATTGCAGGCAGGTACTGTGCCATCTCAGTCACCAGGGAAGCCCTTGAAAAAGTTCAAAGATTAAGTTCAGATGAGATCATTAGGATGGTCTAATCCAATCTGACTGGAGGAAGAGGAGATTAGGACACAGACACACATAGAGAGAGGCTACATGAGGACACAGGGAGGAGACAGCCGGCCGAGGAGAGAGGTCTCAGAAGCAACCAGCCCTGCCACTGCCTTGATCTCGGACTTCCAGTTTCTGGAACTCTGAGGACATAAACATCTGTTGTCTCAGCCACCCAGCCTGTGGTGCTGTGTTACAGCAGCCCTCACAGACTAATACACGTGGTCTGAGGCTTCTGTTTCCTCTTGTCCCCAGTTCGCAAAGAAGAGGAAGGACATAGAGTCAATCTACATCAATCTCTGGAAAAACAGAGATTCAATGAGGTGTTAAAACAGACTTTTTAATGCTTCTGACCCAAAAAATAGCTGGTAGTTTAATCATAACAATAGTTTAAAATAGGGTCTTTAGACTTGTATCACAGAATCTGTATATACAAACAAAGCAGGAAGTTCAGTTTTTCTCTTGAACCAGAAACAGTTCCATGATAAGTGGTAACATAACCCATGCCACCAAGGTGACCTTTGAAATGATTCGACCTTTCGCTTGGGAAGAGATGCCCTATGTTATCAGCTCCTGGGAATCAGTCATCTCCAGCTTGTGTGAAGATCTCTGTGTATTTTGTCTCAGGATTACAGCACATTGTGAAGACCCAGCCAACCACTTCCTCATCTATTATGCATCATGTCAAATTACTGTCAGAGCGGCCTCCCTGCCCGAGGAGCAAGGAGCAGATTGGGACCGCCTGCTGCAGCTGAGCCAAGCCCTTTGCCCTTTTTCCAGAGCATCTGTTTGCCCTGGTGCGGGGGGGACGGGAGGATCCCAGCCTCACAGCCTTGTGGAGTGAGCTGCCAGCACTACAAAGGGCCCTCCCAACGCCTTTTGACATTGCACACAGCCACTCTCTAAATGAAAGACGCAGCCCTAAGTCCTTCACCAGGCAGTCTGCTGTGCTCAGTTTGGAAGGAAAAAAAAAAAATCAAAGGACCCACTACACTGATGCATGTGTGTGCGTATTAAGTCGCTTCAGTCATGTCCGACTCTTTGTGACCTCCATGGACTGTAGCCCGCCAGACTCTTCTGTCCATTGGATTCTCCAGGCTAGAATACTGGAGTGGGTCGCCATGCCCTCCTCCAGGGGATCGTGCCGACTCAGGAATTGAATCTGCGTCTCTTACACCCCCTGCACTGGCAGGCAGGTTCTTTACTACGAATGCCATCTTGGGAAGCCCTGATGCACAGTCCCTGATATTAACCAGGACTGCAGCCTCAGATGCTCATCTGGTCCATGAGCATGACAAGTTCTCCCGGGTCTTTAATTCATGACTTGGGTGGATTGGAGCTGGTGGTTCTCTCACCCCTGCCCCTCTAACTATGGAAGAGAGCCCCTCTCCATGGGCTAGAACAGAGCCTTCACAGGGCCCCTCCTGTCGGAGGACTGACTCCACAGCCCTCTCCCATCAGGCTGGCCCATGCCCAAGTGCACATGATTGCATGGCAAACCTGGATTTTGCAGGAACTCTTTTGAACAAGAAATCTCACTTTCTAATGCTTTATCCAGCAAGTATTCTTAAAACACAAAGGACAGGTATTTTCTGCTAATTACTGTCATTTTCTCACAAGTAATAAACAATTTCACAATTCGTGGCTAATTAGTAGCCAGGAGTTTAGGTCTACTTGAAGCTTCATTGAAAACACTGGCAAGGACTTCCCTGGTGGTCCAGTGGTTAAGAATCTGCCTGCCAATGCAGTGTGCATGGGTTCAGTCCCGGTCTGGGAAGATTTCGTATGTCAAACTAAGCCCATGTGCCACAACTCCTGAGCCCACATGCCTAGTGTCCATGCTCTGCAACAAGAAAAGCCACTGCTGAGAGCCCCATGCACCACCAAAAAGGGTGGTCCTCTCTGGCTGCGATTGGAGAAAGCCCAGGCCCAGCAACGAAGACCCAGCACAGCCAAAAATAGATTTTTAAAAATTAAAACAAAAAGAAAGCACTGGGGAAAACAAAATAGTACTAGGGGCCACAAGAAAACTAGATTGGACTAGTTGTCCCTAAGAGAAATCCTAATAATGGTGAGAGTGAATGGATTCCATAATGTGGGCCACCACTGAAACAGACAAACTATGGAACATGGACTTAGTCTGGTGGATATTTTTATCAGTGATTTTGGTAAAATCATGAAAGTTACATTTGTCAAAATTGTACATGACTCAAACTCTAGGAGGATTAATCATGTCTTGGGGGCTTCCATGGTCGCTCAGATGGTAAACAATCTGCCTGCAGTGTGGGAGACCTGGGTTTGATCCCTGGATCAGGAAGATCCCCTGGAGGAGGGCATGCAACCCACTCCAGTATTCTTATCTGGAGAATCCCCATGGACACAGTCCCATGGGGTCACAAAGAGTCAGACATGAGCAAGTGCCTAAGCACAGCACAGCACATGGTGAAACCAGGACCCAAAAAGACCTGGCTGGCTAGAAAGCAGGGCCAGATACAATAAGAAATGTAATAGGAATATGTGTAAAGTGTCCACATAAATCTGCAAAGCAAGGAGCAAGCTGGACGGAGGGGAGGTTTAGCTTGACAACCACACATGTGTGAAAAGGACTTCAGTTGACTATAACTGTAAAATGAGTTATTTGCATAATGAGGCCATCAAAAAATTTTGTTTAATCCAGGTTATATAATAAACTGCAATAATTTGAATTCAGGAACTGACAGTTTTGTCCATTTCTGCAGTGATCAGATTATACTAGTAATGGTGTTGTGTGGCCATACTTTGAGAAAGACAAGAATGAGACTTCCCTGGCGGCCCAGTGGCTGAGACTCACCGCTCCCAATGCAGGGGGCCCAGATTCCATCCCTGATCAGGGAACTAGATCCCACATGCCACAAGTAAGAGTCTGCATGCTTCAAGAAGGCAATCAGGACCCAGCACAGCCAAATCCATAAATAATAATAGTAATAAGAGGAAAGGTTCATTGAGTGCTTACTCTGTGCAGGCACTAATTGTCAGTACCTTGTTCAAAGCAGTTCATTTAACAGCCGTGTGAGGTGGGTGTTACTGCTGTTTCCATTTCACAGATGGTGAAGCTGAGGCCCATCAGCAGGCAGTCTGTGTGACTGGCCCAGGTAACCATCCTACCCAGTGCTCGGGCTCAGGCTCTCGAGCTCGTGCTTTTAACCGCATTTTTTACTTCATTCCCAGCATCATTGAAGGGCCATTGCAATGGCATGAAAACTTTTGCCCAAGGTTATGAGACTTCAAAATCTGAGTGGGATCATTTACTTTGACTCCAAGTTTAAATTTCATTTCCTTCATTTGCGTTGACTTTGGGTTGAAAGACAGTGCCTCGATGTTGAGGATGGTGTTGGGCAAGCCTTTGTTACGCAGATGGTCAGGGGCAGTATCTGCACCACAGTGTCAACTCCCCACCTCCAAACCAGGGCACCACCCCCATGAAAACAAAGCAGTAAATCTCACAGCCTTAGGAAACTGAGATCATTGAATACAATCTAGAATTTGGTAGAACTTTAATTAAATACTCAAAATATAAATCATTATACATTTAGTTCTTTTAAAAAAAAAACCCACTTATGATTCTTGCAGTATAGCAGCTATTAATAAAAGTTTCTGAAATGCAGTCAGACTAATCCTTGTGTCTACTGTGATCTGGCACAAAATGCTAAGGCCTTTTTTAGTTTATTCTGTTGACAGCATGAGAGATTAGACTCAAGTCACAAAGTATTTTCTTTAAATTGAAGTCTGTCCTTTTATTTATTTTGTGTTAGTTAATTTTTAATAGTGGTATAGTCGTGTCACAATGTTGGGTTAGCTTTTACTGCATAGAAAACTGCATCGGCCGTGCATACACATGTGTCCCCTCCCTTCTGGACTTCCTTCCCATTTAGGTCCCGACAGAGCGTTAAGTAGAGTTCCCTGTGCCAAATGGTGTGTTCCCATGAGTTGTCTATTTCATGCATAGTATCAATAGTGTATATATGTCAATCCCAATCTCCCAGTTCCTTCAACCCCACTCCTTTCCCACCTTGGTATCCATACATTTTTTTCTGTATGTCTGTGTCTCTATTTCTCCTTTGCATATAGGGTTATCTGTACCATTTTTCTAGATTCCACATATATACGTTAATATACGGTATCTGTTTTTTCTCTTTCTGACTTACTTCACTCTGTATGAGAGCCTCTGGGTCCGTCCATGTCTCTACAGATGACCCAGTTTCATCCCTTTTTGCGGCTGAGTAATAGTCCACTGGGTATATGGACCACTGTTGTGTATATGTCCCTCTGTTGGTGAACATTTAGGTTGCTTCCAAAGTCTGTCCTTTCAAAAGGTAAGAGTGGAAAGGGTGATGAGGGTACTATGTTAAGGTATTTCTACCATGGCAGTCGCTTTGGTGATTACTGAACTGTTTTCTCTCATTTAGCTACTACCTTAGTCCTCCAAGGTTGCCCATTTTCCTGATGAAGAAATTAAGGATCCCAAAGGTTCCACAAGTTATTTATGACCCCACCAGTATAAGTAGTGAAGCAGTGTTTCATCTTTATCTCTCTGACTTCAGAAGTTATTGTTTTATACACTGACCCATGCTGCCTTCTGATCAAGGCTCTAGGAACCAAAGGCATTGGTTTTGTTGACCATAACTGTGGTGTTGCCCATTTCAGATGTGATTGTTCCCTCTGAAGGTCACCAGAAGCCTCTGGCTTCCCCAGTTGTTTGGCCAGAGAATTATAAGCATCATAGGACAACAACTCAGAGGGACAATGGGGAAGGAGAAAGTGTATGTATGATGAGCACAATTCTGTAAGTCAGACGTGGTGCCCAGAGCCTTGAAAGGCTAATTGGCTGGTGTCCAGTGAATGGTATTGTTTTAAGCTTCCACGGGAGAGGACTGCCCTCTCTGGGGTCCTCTGCTGTGCTTAGCTGCTCAATCATGTCTGATTCTTTGTGACCCTGTGGACTGCAGCCCACTAGGCTCCTTGTCCACGGGGATTCTCCAGGCAAGAATACTGGACTGGGTTGCCATGCCCTCCTCCAGGGGATCTTCCCAACCCAGGGATCGAACCCAGGTCTCCTGCATTGCAGGTGGATTCTTTACTATGGAGCCACCAGGGAAGCCCTCGGGGGCCTTTGTCGTCAGATCTTCCAGGCAACATGCAGACCAAGTTGGTGGGAGAAATGTCAAGATATAGTCTTGAACTTCACATGTTCTACTAAGGAAGAATAGACTCTTCAACAAAGATTCGAAAAAGCCACGGGATTACTATAGCTATTGTGGGCGAGGGCCGAGAGCCCAGCTTGAGTCACATGCCTGATCCTCCGCCTACCCCTTCCCCACCCCCAACCCTGCCGCCTGCCCACACACACACTAATCATTGGGACCAGAAAGGCACCTGCAATTCAATCCAGATGGCTGGAGGTCACTTCTCAAAAGCAGAATTGCACACAGATCACCAGGAGAACTTGTTCTCTGCAGATTCTGATCTCAGGGAAACGCTCTGGAGTGAAGTCTGAGATTCTACATTCTTAACAGTCTCCCAGCCGATGCTGAGGCTTCTGGTCCCTGGACCACCCCACGAGGACCTTGGCTAGAGCCTGCACCTTGGCTAGGGGTCCACCAGGAAGAGGAACAGTTTCCCCAAAAAAACAGGGAGGGTCAGCACAGAGCTGGCCACTTAAAGGGACTTTTGTAGTTAGAGAAACCACCATCATTTGTGTTCATCCTAATCAAGGTGTTCTTGCATTCAGAAGGCAAAAAAAACTACAGTTTGCACCTGGTGCTTTCCAAATACATGTAAAGACGAAAGGCAAAACCATCAGGAGCTGGTGAAGGTCCTTGATGTATAGACGACAGAAAAGAAGCCCTGAGCTCTGAGGTGGGATAAAAGTCAGGGGAGCATGAGGTTGAAGGCAGAGGGCGAGGCTCGGCTGTCCTGGCTCCAGGGAAACCATAGCTCAGATACACATGTCTGGGCTTCGCTTGGGCTTCTTTGTTTCTGGATGAAGTGGGCAGAGATTCATTAAGGCCTTGATTTAATTCGGCTTCCTGTAAGTGTGGTTCTGATGCCTGTCAACTGCCTTTTGTGCAGAGTTTTGGCCACTTGGCACATTTAGGCCCATGACAGGCGTAGTAACAGTTGAAGCAATTGATCTCTTCCGGATTTGGCTGAGGACAGCCGGAAACCCATTTGGCTTCTCACCTGTGATCCTCTGCAGGTCAGAGGGGTCACCGTTCTGGGCTTTCATACAGAACATGGGGAAGATTCTGGCTCCCTAAGTCATCTGCTTTCTGAAATGTTACCAAGAAATGGTTAAAATAATGCTGATGCTTGATGGAGAATTCCGGGAGGCTAGAATAGACCTAGAATCCTGACACTCCCAAATCCCTGCCTTGGATGGGAAAGGGCCCCGCAAGCTTGCAGTGTGGGGTTTGGGCCCACACTGGGCTGGTGTCTTTTTTTTTTAATTGAAGTACAGTTGCTTTGCAATGTTGTGCTCATTTCTGCTGTAAAGCAAAATGATTTTAGTTATGAATATATATACATTCTTTTTTCTATATTCTTTTCCATTATGGTTTATCATAGGATATTGAATATAGTTCTCTGTACTGTACAGTAGGACCTATTGTCTTCACACGCTCAGAGCGAGGGGCCATGTCTGGTTGGGTGGCCCCTGTGAACAGAGGGGAAGCCGCAGAGCAGGCTCAACCTCTCCTCCTGCTGCTGCACAGACCAGAGCCCTGGGTCCAGCCTCTGCTCCAGGGCGCTACTTAGATGTCTAAGCCATTAGAATATGAATTAGCACTTCACAGGGGCACACTGGTAAAGAATCCACTTGCCAGTGCAGGAGACTCAAGAGATGCTGGTTTGATCCCTGGGTCTGGAAGATCCCCTGGGGAAGGAAATGGCAACCCACTCCAGTATTCTTAACTGGAGAATTCCATGGACAGAGGAACCTGGTGAGCTACAGTCTAGGGGATCGAGAAGAGTCGGACATGACTGAGCAAGGACAGAATGCAACAGAATATAAATCACATATTCATAGATGATTGACTGTAAATGGATCTTGAACTGATCCTGCATTTCATAGATGCAAAAACTGAGGCCTGGAGACATACAGCTAATTCACTGTTAGATTAAAGACTCTTACATTCATTATCAGATTCCCTAAAAGGGCACTTGAGCAAGATCTTGCTTCCAGACACTTCTGCTGCCCCCAGGCAGATGGGGGTCACTCTACTTTGGAAGCCTCCACTTTCTTAGAAAACATAGACAACCTCTGTCACAACCAATTGGATGTTCTGGATGTTTGTAGATTCTGGGTGAACAGGAAGAATATGAGAAATAGGAAGGCCCATCGGGAAGCTCCTGCAGTAAACAGGACCCCTGAGAACAATACTTCCTGGGGTGCAGGCCAGAGTCTAGTATGGGATGAAATGAGAGCAGGAATTTAGGTGAACCCTGCAGTTCTCACTAAGCTAGAGAAACACCCCAAAGTAAAGGCAGCTCTCTCTCAGCCATTTTTTTGGTTACTACTCCTTTTTTTTTTTGAACTTTTTATTTTGTATTGGGGTATAGCAATTAGCAAACAGTGCTGTGATAGTTTCAGGTGTACAACAAAGGGACTCAGCCACACACACATATATATCCATTCTCCCCCAAGCCCCTTCCCATCCAGGCTGCCACACAACTTTGAGAGTTCTGTGTGCTATACACTAGGTCCTTGTTGGTTATCCATTTTAGATACAGCAGTGCATACATGTCTATCCCATACTCCCTAACTAACCCCTCCCCAGACAACCATAAGTTCGTTTTCTAAGTCTTTGAGTCTCTGTTGTGTAAGTTCATTTATATAATTTCTTTTTAGATTCCACATGTAGGGGAAGTCATACGATGTTTCTCCTTCTCTGTCTGACTTGCTTCACTCAGTATGACACCCTCCTCAGTTCAGTTCAGTCACTCAGTCGTGTCCGACTCTTTGCCACCCCATGAACCGCAGCACGCCAGGCCTCCCTGTCCATCACCAACTCCCTGAGTTTACCCAAACCCATGTCCATTGAGTCGGTGATGCCATCCAGCCATCTCATCCTCTGTCGTCCCCTTCTCCTCCCGCCTTCAATCTTTCCCAGCATCAGGGTCTTTTGCAATGAGTCAGCTCTTCGCATTAGGTGACCAAAGTATTGGAGTTTCAGCTTCAACATCAGTCCTTCCAATGAACACCCAGGACTGATCTCCTTTAGGATGGACTAGTTGGATCTCCTTGCAGCCCAAGGGACTCTCAGGAGTCTTCTCCAACACCACAGTTCAAAAACATCAATTCTTCTGTGTTCAGCTTTCTTTATAGTCCAACTCTCACATCCATACATGACCACTGGAAAAACCATAGCCTTGACTAGATGGACCTTTATTGACAAAGTAATGTCTCTGCTTTTTAATATGCTGTCTAGGTTGCTCATAACTTTCCTTCCCAGGAGTAAGTGTCTTTTAATTTCATGGCTGCATAAAAGCTATATATGACAAACCCACAGCAAGCATCACCCTCAATGGTGAAAAATTGAAAGCATTTCCCCTGAAATCAGGAACAAGACAAGGGTGCCCACTCTCACCACTACTATTCAACATAGTTTTGGAAGTGTTGGCCACAGCAATCAGGGCTGAAAAAGAAGTAAAAGGAATCCAGATAGGAAAAGAAGAAGTGAAACTCTCTCTGTTTGCAGATGACATGATCCTCTACATAGAAAACCCTAAAGACTCTACCAGAAAATTACTAGAGCTAATCAACAAATACAGTAAAGTTGCAGGATATAAAATTAACACACAGAAATCTCTTGCATTCCTATACACTAACAATGAGAAAACAGAAAGAGAAATTAAGGAAACAATACCATTCACCATTGCAACAAAAAGAATAAAATACTTAGGAGTATATCTACCTAAAGAAACAAAAGACCTATACATAGAAAACTATAAAACACTGATGAAAGAAATCAAAGAGGACACAAACAGATGGAGAAATATACCGTGTTCATGGATTGGAAGAATCAATATTGTCAAAATGGCTATACTACCCAAAGCAATCTATAGATTCAATGCAATCCCTATCAAACTACCAACGGTATTTTTCACAGAACTAGAACAAATAATTTCACAATTTGTATGGAAATACAAAAAACCTCGAATAGCCAAAGTAACCTTGAGAAAGAAGAATGGAACTGGAGGAATCAACCTGCCTGACTTCAGACTATACTACAAAGCCACAGTCATCAAGACAGTATGGTACTGGCACAAAGACAGAAATATAGATCAATGGAACAGAATAGAAAGCCCAGAGATAAATCCACGAACCTATGGTCACCTTATCTTCGACAAAGGAGGCAAGGATATACAATGGAAAAAAGACAACCTCTTTAACAAGTGGTGCTGGGAAAACTGGTCAACCACCTGTAAAAGAATGAAACTAGAACACTTTCTAACACCATACACAAAAATAAACTCAAAATGGATTAAAGATCTCAATGTAAGACCAGAAACTATCAAACTCCTAGAGAACATAGGCAAAACACTCTCCGACATAAATCACAGCAGGATCCTCTATGACCCACATCCCAGAATTTTAGAAACAAAAGCAAAAATAAACAAATGGGACCTAATGAAACTTAAAAGCTTTTGCACAACAAAGGAAACTATAAGCAAGTTGAAAAGACAGCCCTCAGATTGGGAGAAAATAATAGCAAATGAAGCAACAGACAAAGGATTAATCTCAAAAATATACAAGCAACTCCTGCAGCTCAATTCCAGAAAAATAAATGACCCAATCAAAAAATGGGCCAAAGATCTAAACAGACATTTCTCCAAAGAAGACCTACAGATGGCTAACAAACACATGAAAAGATGCTCAACATCACTCATTATCAGAGAAATGCAAATCAAAACCACAATGAGGTACCATTATACGCCAGTCAGGATGGCTGCTATCCAAAAGTCTACAAGCAATAAATGCTGGAGAGGGTGTGGAGAAAAGGGAACCCTCTTACACTGTTGGTGGGAATGCAAATTAGTACAGCCACTATGGAAAACAGTGTGGAGATTTCTTAAAAAGCTGGAAATAGAACTGCCATATGACGCAGCAATACCACTTCTAGGCATACACACCGAGGAAACCAGATCCGAAAGAGACATGTGCACCCCAATGTTCATCGCAGCACTGTTTATAATAGCCAGGACATGGAAGCAACCTAGATGCCCATCAGCAGACGAATGGATGAGGAAGTTGTGGTACATATACACCATGGAATATTACTCAGCCATTAAAAAGAATTCATTTGAATCAGTTCTAATGAGATGGATGAAACTGGAGCCCATTATACAGAGCAAAGTAAGCCAGAAAGATAAAGACCATTACAGTATACTAACACATATATATGGAATTTAGAAAGATGGTAATGATAACCCTATATGCAAAACAGAAAAAGAGACTCAGATGTATAGAACAGACTTGTGGACTCTGTGGGAGAAGGCGAGGGTGGGATGTTTCAAGAGAACAGCATCGAAACATGTATATCTAGGGTGAAACAGATCACCAGCCCAGGTTGGATGCATGAGACAAGTGCTCAGGCCTGGTGCACTAGGAAGACCCAGAGGGATGGGGTGGAGAGGGAGGTGGGAGGGGGGACCAGGATGAGGAATACATGTAAATCCATGGCTAATTCATTTCAATGTATGACAAAAACCACTTCAATGTTGTAAAGTAATTAGCCTCCAACTAATAAAAATAAATGGAAAAAAAAATAATTTCATGGCTGCAATCACCATCTGCAGTGATTTTGGATCCCAGAAAAATAAAGTCAGTCACTATTTTCACTGTTTCCCCATCCATTTGCCACAAAGTGATGGGACGAGATGCCATGATCTTAGTTTTCTGAATGTTGAGCTTTAAGCCAACTTTTTCACTCTCTTCTTTCACTTTCATCAAGAGGGTCTTTAGTTCTTCCTCACTTTCTGCCATAAGGGTGGTGTCATCTGCATATCTGAGGTTATTGATATTTCTCCTGGCAATCTTGATTCCAGCTTGTGCTTCCTCCAGCCCAGCGTTTCTCATGATGTACTCTGCATATACGTTAAATAAGCAGGGTGACAATATACAGCCTTGATGTACTCCTTTTCCTATTTGGAACCAGTCTGTTGTTCCATGTCCAGTTCTAACTGTTGCTTCCTGACCTGCATACAGATTTCTCAAGAGGCAGGTCAGGTGGTCTGGTATTCCCATCTCTTTTAGAATTTTCTACAGTTTGTTGTGATCCACACAGTCAAAGGCTTTGGCATAGTCAATAAAGCAGAAACAGATGTTTTTCTGGAACTGTCTTGCTTTTTCGATGATCCAGCGGATGTTGGCAATTTGATCTCTGGTTCCTCTGCATTTTCTAAAACTAGCTTGAACATCTGGAAGTTCACAGTTCACGTATTGCTGAAGCCTGGCTTGGAGAATTTTAAGCATTACTTTACTAGTGTGTGAGATGAGTGCAATTGTGTGGTAGTTTGAGCATTCTTTGGCATTACCTTTCTTTGGGATTGGAATGAAAATGGACCTTTTCCAGTCCTGTGGCCACTGCTGAGTTTTCCAAATTTGCTGGCATATTGAGTGCAGCACTTTCACAGCATCATCCTTCAGGATTTGAAATAGTTCAACTGGAATTCCGTCACCTCCACTAGCTTTGTTTGTATTGATGCTTCCTAAGGCCCACTTGACTTCACATTCCAGGATGTCTGGCTCTAAGTGAGTGATCACACCATCATGATTATCTGGGTCATGAAGATCTTTTTTGTATAGTTTTTCTGTGTATTCTTGCCACCTCTTCTTAATATCTTCTGCTTCTGCTATCTCTCAGCCATTTTTGAATTCTTGAATTTCTAGGAATCACCAGTCTTTTTCAAGGTGTACAATGCATGTCTGTAGTCAATAGTCAGGGCCAAGCCGTATGTATTTCAACAATTCCTCGGGTTCAGTCTATTTCTAAAAGGAGCTGTTGGTTTGTGCCATGGAAATCCATCCAACTCTGAAAAAGTCAATGCTATTCATTTGTATGCAGGCAGTTCTAGCTGTGTGTGTAAGGGAGAGAGAGAGAGAGGAAAACTGCCTGCAAAAATCAGCGGACACATATCCACACACCAGTCTCCTGGTACCAGCCTTGAAAAGCTTTACAGTTAATATAAACCAATTCCATCCAAGATGGCACGTTGGGAAATTGACCTTGTCCAAAATCCTTCTGTCCTTGAGATACAACAGAATCATCCTTTGTAAAATTGTTCTCCTTAGTAACAACCCTGATTTTTCATCCCCCATTGAGTTTGTGGCATCTTTGTTTTAACTCCCAGTTCAAGATCAGCAAAACACAGACTGTTCATCTGTCACTGAATTATAAAAATCTTTAAACTCTTCAGTTTGTAGGAAGATATTTTTTAAAAGCAAAAAGACCCATTGATAAGTCAGAGGTAGAGCCTTTAGGATAACTTCCCTGAATTTTTCTTTCTGAAAACAAAGCATGCCCATGCTTTTAAATAGTTTGGGCACATCTCCTGAAATTAGCAAAGAGCATTGCCCACACATCTGCATAATTAGTTGCAGGGGATGTACCGTTAATCCACATACCCATTTCTACAAAATGCAGAGAGGCAGGTTTCTCTTGGTCAGCACTCCACACAGGCCCCTTCCACAGTCACTGAGCAAGAGGTGGCAAGGGAAGCACTGCAACAGCTGGGCCTGGTTTGCTCATTCTGTCCGGGCCAGCCGAGCGGGTGGCAAAGATAAGCCAGTTTCCCTGTACATCAGCCCCCACGAAGGTTTCACCAAAATAAATGCAGAGAATGGGGGAGTGAACTGGGAGCCCCTAGTTAAACTAAGCCCTGCTACTAACCAGCTTTGCAACCCTTGACAGAACTCATCACCTCTGTGCCTGAGGCTGCCTATCTTTACACAAGAAAGTCGGATTTCCAACGTCCCTACCAGCATGGACAGTCCAGTTTTACAATATCCACTTGCTAAACTTTCTAGCAGAATAAACGTGCTGATGTTGCCAAATATGCCTAAATATCAAGAACTGAGTTGTGGTCATTTATTCACAGTATATTTTGAGTCAGGCACTGTCTTAGGTCCTGACGGATACAAATATGACTAGTTAAAGTGAAAGTTGCTCAGTTGTGTCCGACTCTTTGCGACCCCGTGGACTTAGTTCATGGAATTCTCCAGGCCAGAATACTGGAGTGGGTAGCCTTTCCCTTCTCCAGGGGATCTTCCTAACCCAGGGATCAAACCCACATCTCCCACATTGTTGGCGGATTCTTTACCAGCTTAGCCACAAGGGAAGCCAGGTTCCTTCATCTAGGAAGAAAGCAGTAGTCAGTTGGAAGAAGTGGTGGTGGTTTAGTCGCTAAGTTGTGTCCGACTCTTGCAATCCCATGGACTGTAGCCAGCCAGGCTCCTCTGTCCATGGGTTTCTCCAGGTAAGAATACTGGAGCTGGTTGCCATTTCCTTCTCCAGGGGATCTTCGCAGACAGAATTAAAAAACCTTGGGGAGATGTGAGGGAGCTGACACAGAATGTTGTGGGGGCAGATTTACAGGGTTCTGGGCAGAGCTGGAGGTGGAAGAGGAAGCCCCGGGTGAGGAGGTGCCTGGCAGCTCTGTAAAGTGGACAGCAGTGGCAGGATGTCTCTGAATTTCTGAAGCCCATGAGAACCGAGTTCAGTGCAGTACAGAGAATGCCTTGGCTCCTAACAAGGCAGGACCCTGCCTCTGAGCTCTGCTGTCCTGGCCAGGTCCTAGGTCTGACTTCCTGCAGCCATCTTTCAAAGACAGATCGTCAGGACAAGATATTGCTTATACTCCTCTGAGAAGATCTGAGACATCAGAAGATACAACAGGAGCAGCATAGGGAATAAAGTCAAGCTAAAGGTATTTTGAAATTCCATAGCATAATATATGGTCCCATTATACCGTTGTTGCATCTCTGTGGGCAGATCTGTGAAACAGCTGTATACAATAGCTCACTGTACATTGCATTAGTTGCTTCAAAGCTTGGACATTGGAGATTGCCATTCTGGCCACTGACCAAATGTCATTGCCTTTCATTGTGACAGAAGCAGAGAGCACCCCAGTCAGTTTCAAGCCTTGGACTTTCCATTGCCAAGATGGGAGACAGACAGGGCCAGAGGAAGAGGTGCTCACCCGAGGTCTTCAGGAAATTCCATTTGATTTGGGGAGTATCTGCCAGTCATCTCTCCACATGGAGAGATGTGGAGAGATCCTAGGTTCCTGAAAGGTGGTGTGGAAGAACAGAAATGAGCACACAGGCTCCGTTGTTGAACAAGGCTTTTTTCTTGTTGAACAGTTTTTGTAAACTTCTTCCTTGCGATGAACTGAATGGGCCCACTCTGAGGCCCCAGACAAATAGCCACCCACGAGGAAGAAAGCCGGTCCTGCCAGCAGGTGAATGCAGGCGTCGGTTGCAACGGTGGGGCCCAGTGCAGGAGTCCATGTCACCTCATCCTCATGAAGTTTAAGCCTCAACTTCTTTTTGATGACCAAGGAAATGTCCACAGATCTGCCATGGCTTCTCCACTGTGATACAAAGTGCTGTTGAGTCAGGCGTTATAAAAATATATTTCTGGTTTAAGTCTTGACAGCTGAGTGAGACTCAAAGTGCATCTTTACTGAAAGGCAGCAGAATAGATGCAAAAGCTCAGGGGCTTCCCTGGCGGTCCAGCGGTTGAGAATCCATCTGCCAATGCAGGGGGCTTGTAGATAGATAGATAGACCAGGGTTCGATCCCTGGTCCAGCAGACCCCACACGCCTCGGAGCCACGAAGCTCGTGTGCCACAGCTCCTGAGCTTGTGCTCTAGAGCCTGTGAGCTGCAACTGCTGAAGCCTGAGCGCCCTCGAGCCTGTGCTTGCAGCAAGACAAGCCACTGCAGGAAGAAGCCCAGGCACCACAGCTGGGGAGTAGCCCCCAATCACTGCAGCTAGAGAAAGCCCGCGCACAGCAGTGAAGACCCAGCGCAGCCAAAAATAAATAAATCAATCTTTAAGAATTTTTAAAAGCTCAGCAGCTGTTATTTTCTGAGACCCATTTATCAAGTGCTAGGTGCTGTGGCCCTCACCTTCACAACGGGATGCACTTCATTCACGCAGTACACTGACTCTTCCTGAAGCACTGGTCCTCTCTCAGGGCTAACAGCTCTCTTTAGAGCCCATCTCCAGCTTGTCTCCTGCCAGCTCAGGAGAGGCATCCTCTGCTACAACAGATGGCCCTGTGATGTCTTCCTGCTACAGGAAACCACGTGTCCAGTCTCACTGGGTTAAGTGGACCACAAGCCAAGGTTCCCAGAGCAGCTTTCTTCTGGGCACAGATATTTGAATGAACTCCTAGAACAGGCAGAGTGGTTTCTGATATTGAGAGGCTGTTTCAGATTGGGAGGAAATGCACGCCAATTCTGGGGGCCTGTCCTTCCTAAGTGGCCAGAGGACTTCAGCTGGTACTTTAATCTCCACATATAAGTGGAAGCTGTGGGATCTTTCCCACCCAGGAATTGAACCCAGGTCTCCTGCATTCCGGGAAGATTCTTTACCATCTGAGCCATCAGGGGAGCCCATCATTCAGTGTATTAGAACCCAATTTTGATGCTGGTGGTAGCTGGTAGAAATCAACATTGTGGCCTGAACTATTCATGTACTTCTTCATTCATATCTTCAATGTGATACCAGAAGGACTTAATGCTTTTCCTGAAATGCACATGTAATGTGGGTGAGGGTCTATCCTCCTGCCCTTGTCTGGGAGGGCGGGGATGATGGCTCCTCTGGGAGACGTCTGTTATTTGGGGAGACCTGGCAAAGAAATAAGTTGTATTTTTGAATACCACCCTGTCTTTACTGCTTCTGTCTTCACCTTTGGATGGGACACAGAATTGCTTCGCGGTAACTGGCAGTTTAGCCAGGAGCCCTGTGGACAGGGGGCAGGCAGTCTCCCAGCACTTTACAGACACTCATGCTGTTGGATTATGCATGCGAACCCCGCTGAACCCTAAACAGTGAACAGATCCCTGTGGAGGAGGCTGTGAAATTCCTAGTTAGTGGGACACGTATGCAACCTGTGCTTCCTAAATGTTCCCTCTCCAACGTGGTTAAGCCTGGTTCATTCCTGGGGGAAGATCTCGGGGAACAGAATTCTTTGTACACAATGAATGCCCTTCATTTCTCTCTGACCCTTTCCAAGAGTCCTCACCACTAACATCATGGAAGACCTATTTTTTTCTGCCTCTGACTGTCTCAGGCATGTGTTTTAGGAACAGATCAGTAGCAAGATAGATGATAGATTGGTAGATAGACAGATAGATGATATATAGATATATACAGATGCATGCTATTATAGACAGACTCAATTTCTGGACTTACAGCTAATAGAGCACCGTTCTAGTTGCTCAGAAAACCTCCAGTGTAGAAAACCAAAATAATAATTCAGTATTTTTGTTGTGCTATAAAAGTTAATCTTTTAAATTGTTTAAACAAATCTTTATAAATTGATTCTAAGGATATTTGGCTAAGCCTGGATCTGCTGTGGAATGTGTAACATTAAAACACACTCCTGGGAAATGCAAACACATTTTAACCTACTTATGAGCCATAGTGGCTTATAGTAAAACCCATTTTACTTAAAACTTCCCCAAAAATGTCTTAAAATGTTCAAAATAAACTAAAGCCTAATTCATAAGTGTGGTTAAATGGTCTTTGTTGCTTCTGTCAGCTTAAAGCTCTAAGTGAAGGCAAATGCAAACAAAAAGTGGGGAGTAGGGGGTGGGAAATAAACATTTACCCAGTAGTTCATGACTTGTAGTGGATGCTACTCGGACTTTTGCCTGGTAGAAGGGTTTTACTTTCTTTCTTCTTTAAATGTTTATTTATTTACTTACTTACGTAAATAACAACTAAGACCCAGCTGTGTTTTGTCTTAGTTATAGCATGCGGATCTTTGTTATGGCTTAGTTACCCTGTGGCATGAGGGATCAGATGGTAAAGAATCTGCCTGTGATACAGGATACCTACATTCCATCCCTGGGTTCAGGAAGATCCCCTGGAGAAGGGAATGGCAGCCCACTCCAGTATTCTTGCCTGGAGAATCCCATGGACAGAGGAGCCAGGTGGGCTACAGTCTAGTTCAGTTCAGTTCAGTCACTCAGTTGTGTCTGACTCTTTGTGATCCCATGGACTGCAGCACGACAGGCTTCCCTGTCCATCACCAACTCCCAGAGTTAACTCAAACTCATGTCCATCGAGTCAGTGATGCCATCCAAGCATTTCATCCTCTGTCGTCCCCTTCTCCTCCTACCTTCAATCTTTCCCAGCATCAGGGTCTTTTCCAATGAGTCAGTTCTTTGCATCAGGTGGCCCAAGTTTTGGAGTTTCAGCTTCAACATCAGTCCTTCCAATGAATATTCAGGACTGATTTCCTTTAGGATGGACTGGTTGGATCTCCTTGCAGCCCAAGTGACTCTCGAGTCTTCTCCAACACCACAGTGCAAAAGCATCAATTCCTTGGCACTCAGCTTTCTTTATAGTCCAGCTCTCACATCCATACATGACCACTGGAAAAACCATAGCCTTGACTAGATGGACCTTTGTTGACAAAGTAATGTCTCTGCTTTTTAATATGCTGTCTAGGTTGGTCATAACTTTTCTTCCAAGGAGCAAGCATCTTTTAATTTCATGGTTGAAGTCACCATCTGCAGTGATTTTGGAGCCCAAAAAAATAAAGTCTGTCACTGTTTCCACTGTTTCCCCACCTATTTGCCATGAAGTGATGGGACTGGATGCCATGATCTTAGTTTTCTGAATGTTGAGTTTTAAGCTAACATTTTCACTTCTCTTCCACTTTCATCAAGAGGCTCTTTAGTTCTTCCTTGCTTTCTGCCATAAGAGTGCTGTCATCTGCATATCTGAAGTTATTGATATTTCTCCAGGCAATCTTGATTCCAGCTTGTGCTTCCTCCAGCCCAGAGTTTCTCATGATGTACTCTGCATATAAGTTAAATAAGCAGGGTGACTGTATACAGCCTTGATGTACTCCTTTTCCTATTTGGAACCAGTCTGTTGTTCCATGTCCAGTTCTCACTGTTGCTTCTTGACCTGCATACAGATTTCTCAAGAGACAGGTCAGGTGGTCTGGTATTCCCACCTATTTAAGAATTTTCCACAGTTTGTTGTGATCCACACAGTCAAAGGCTTTGGCGTAGTTAATACAACAGAAGTAGATGTTTTTCTGGAATTCTCTTACTATTTCGATGATCCAACGGATGTTGGGAATTTCATCTCTGGTTCCTCTCCCCTTTCTAAACCCAGCTTGAATGTCTGGAAGTTCACGGTTCATGTACTGTTGAAGCCTGGCTTGGAGAATTTTGAGCATTACTTTGCTAGCTTGTGAGATGAGTGCAATTGTATAGTAGTTTGAGCATTCTTTGGCATTGCCTTTCTTTGGGATTGGAATGAAAACTGACCTTTTCTAGTCCTGTGGCCACTGCTGAGTTTTCCAAATTTGCTGGCATATTGAGTGCAGCACTTTCATAGCATTATATTTTAGGATTTGAAAATTAGAGATACCAAGGGAATATTCCATGCAAAGAT
The DNA here is from genome assembly GCF_023699985.2 of Odocoileus virginianus. Classification (NCBI taxonomy): domain Eukaryota; kingdom Metazoa; phylum Chordata; class Mammalia; order Artiodactyla; family Cervidae; genus Odocoileus; species Odocoileus virginianus. The sequence continues at coordinate 82,065,980 of NC_069680.1, read as the reverse complement.
GAGCACAATAAAGGACAGAAATGGTATGGACGTAACAGAAGCAAAAGATATTAAGAAGAGGTGGCAAGAATACACAGAAGAACTGTACAAAAGAGATCTTCATGACCCAGATAATCATGATGATATGATCACTCACCTAGAGCCAGACACCCTGGAATGTGAAATGAAATGGGCCTTAGGAAGCATCACTATGAACAAAGCTAGTGGAAGTGATGGAATTCCAGTTGAGCTATTTCAAATCCTATCAGATGATGCTGTGAAAGAGCTGCACTCAATATGCCAGCAAATTTGGAAAACTCAGTAGTGGGCTACTGTCCATGGGGTCACAAAGAGTCGGACATGACCGAGGGACTAACACACACACACATATGTGGGACCTTAGCTTCCCAACCAGGGATTGAACCATACTCTTTGCACTATAAGGTGGAGTCTTAAGCACTTAATCACCAGGGAAGTCCTCGAAAGGTTTTATTTTCTAATCTCAAAATCTTTAAGTTGAAAAGCATTCAAGTTTATGAAATCCAAGTGCCCTCCTAATGCTGGATTGAATATCTTTTACAGCCAGTTTTTATCTGCTCATTGATAGTCTGAATCAAGATGCCGAGTGGCACAGGGCTCTATGAATATGCTGTGCATCTTAGCTGTTCTGCCATCGATCTTTCAATAAAGTCCTTCAATATGTGCTGAAGTCTAAAGAACCACCCCTTGGATGTGAAATGAGCATCCAAATACATCTCCCCCCACCCCGCCAGGGGTTGTAACCCAATTCTCTCCATGGCACCTTGTTTTCTTTATGATCTAGCTATGCCCTAATCATGGGAGTTGGTAGAGAATTTTAAGCTAACACTTGGGTCATCATTAAACCTGCTCCCATTCTATTATGAATGTAGTTATTTTTCAGGAAAATTTTCTAAAATGTATAGAAAACTGTAAGAAGGAAGGTATTTGTCGCCTTTTTATTATAATAGGGGAAAACAGATGTAATATAGTGTCCAATAATGCGGGGATAGCTGAAACTCTCACAATATAATTCATCAGCCTTAAATCTATGCAGAATATAGCAAAGTATCCATGCAGGTATCCATGCGGAATAACACTGACCCAGAAGTACATAGATGAAACAAAAAATAATTCAGTCAGTAGAAAACCATGTAACATCCAGGGAGCATCCTTAGGAGATGTCATCAGTTAAAAAGCCCGATGTGGGCCGGCGTGACCCAGCGGCCACACCTGTGCACACACATTTCCCAGGGGAGGACCTGAAGGGCCATCTGGGTCTGTTGGAAGTTTATGCTGCGTCTCTGTGCCTCTGCCTTCCCCAAGCCCCCTATTACTGCGCTACTGATTCACCAATTTGATTTTTCAAACCTATTTCCCAATTTTCTTATTCCTTTTACTGTCTTCTGAGCCAGAACCCACACATGTAACTTTCTTTTGTGTATTCAAATGTACTTAACTGACATCTTCTCTTTTCTTTTTTTTGCCATGCTGTGTGGCATGTGGGATTTTAGTTCCCTGACCAGGGATCGAACCCATGCCCCCTGTGATGGAAGCGTAGAGTCTTAACCACTGAATCACCAGGGAGGTCCCATTAAATGACATTATATATTAACAGGCCTTAAGACCTATGAAAGGAAGGAGATCAAAGGGTATAGCTGTGGTTATGGTTCTAATTTTGCCATGCCTATATTTCCAATCATGATTTTTATTTTCAGTAAGTATAGTTTGTATTTGCAGCAGAAAGCAAGCCCAAATTAGTCATTTTGTTTAATTATAATTTTTATTTCATACATTAGTCAATCTCTCTTTTTTAATCTATTGACCTGCTGCTGCTGCTGCTAAGTCACTTCAGTCGTGTCCGACTCTGTGCGACCCCACAGACGGCAGCCCACCAGGCTCCCCCGTCCCTGGGACTCTCCAGGCAAGAACACTGGAGTGGGTTGCCATTTCCTTCTCCAATGCATGAAAGTGAAAAGTGAAAGTGAAGTCGCTCAGTCGTGCCAACTCTTAGCGACCCCATGGACTGCAGCCTACCAGGCTCCTCCATGCATGGGATTTTCCAGGCAAGAGTACTGGAGTGGGGTGCCATTGCCTTCTCCAATCTATTGACCTACCTAAATCTGTATATTTTTTGTCTTCTATTATGTGCATGTTTGTATTTCCCTGAAATTGGATAACATATTTTATCACCATCAATATATATTAACATGAATGCAAGCTTATTTAAGTTCAGACTGTGGACAGGGATGAAGTGAAATGAAGTGAAAGTCAACTCAGTCATGTCCGACTCTTAAATTGCAGGTGAATTCTTTACCAGCTGAACCACAAGGGGGGCGGGGGTGAACAGGGATGGTCGGGATCAAAAACATTGTCTGGTGGAATTATTCCAATGACCCTGATAAGAAAGAACCTAGTACAGAGATTTGAGCCACAAGCACAAAAGCACACCAGAGCCTCTCAATATAGACAGATCCAAGAAGAAAATCGGTAGTCTTCTTCCTAGCGCTTGACACTGGATTTACTCCTAGGGACCTAAGCTATGTCCTGAGCTCCCTGCCCTGGCACTGAGCTGCATCCCCCTGGCACCACACTGCACTCAATGTGGGGGATCTCTGCCTGGTATCAGCTGGGGGTGTCCTGCGTGTCCTCCCAGACATAACATATCACTATGTTTTTAATGGAAAATAGTAAGATGACAGAATTAAACCTAAGTGGAGCATTAATTATATTAAATGTAAATAAAGTCTTGATTAAAAGATTCATGTGAGTATAAGCTGGCACAACTATCTTTGTTGTGCATTATTCGTATGTGTGTGTGTATCTATGTGTATGTATGTTAAGTCGCTTCAGTCTTGTCTGACTCTTTGCAACACTGTGGACTGTAGCCTGCCTGGCTTCTTCATCCATGGGATTCTCCAGGCAAGAACACTGAAGTGGGTTGCCGTGCCCTCCTCCAGGGGATCTTCCCCACCCAGGGATCAAACCACATCTCTTATGTCTCTTCCATTGACAAGTGGGTTCTTTACCACTAGCACCATCTGGGAGGAGTGTATCATATATAAGTATATAGACATCCTCGGAAACTTCATTTCCACTCTGTGATATATATCCAACATAAATGCATACAAATGTGCGCCAAATATATGTAAACGTTCATAGCAACGTTGCTCATAGTCCATACCACTCAATGTCTCAACTATAGGATGGATAAATAGTGGTACATTCTTAAAGTTAGATGCTACATAGCAAGTGAATTACTGGTACTTACAACAGTATGGATATGATCTCTCAGACATGATATTGAGTAAAAGAAACCAGACACTAAAGAGTACATAATTCATCGCAGCACTGTTTATAATAGCCAGGACATGGAAGCAACCCAGATGCCCATCAGCAGACGAATGGATGAGGAAGTTGTGGTACATATACACCATGGAATATTACTCAGCCATTAAAAAGAATTCATTTGAATCAGTTCTAATGAGATGGATGAAACTGGAGCCCATTATACAGAGCGAAGTAAGCCAGAAAGATAAAGACCATTACAGTATACTAACACATATATATGGAATTTAGAAAGATGGTAACGATAACCCTATATGCAAAACAGAAAAAGAGACTCAGATGTATAGAACTGACTTGTGGACTCTGGGAGAAGGCGAGGGTGGGATGTTTCAAGAGAACAGCATTGAAACATGTATATTATCTAGGGTGAAACAGATCACCAGCCCAGGTTGGATGCATGAGACAAGTGCTCAGGCCTGGTGCACTGGGAAGACCCAGAGGGATCGGGTGGAGAGGGAGGTGGGAGGGGGGACTGGGATGGGGAATACATGTAAATCCATGGCTAATTCATTTCAATGTATGACAAAAACTACTGTAATGATGTAAAGTAATTAGCCTCCAACTAATAAAAATAAATGGAAAAAAAATTAAAAAAAAAAAACGATAGGACTAAAGCAAAAAAAATAAAAAAATAAAGAGGACATAATGTATGGTTCCAACTTTATAAGATGAAAAAATAAATATGGAGATAGAACTCTCCATACTGATTGTATAATATTTAAGGGGGTAGATAATGACTAGGAGAAGGCTCAGGAGAAGCTTCTGGGGTGTGGGCATATATTCTATATCTTGGTAGAGATGGTGTAATGTGTGTTTTACTTTCTAAAAATTAAACTGTATGTTTTACTTTTTGTGTACTTAAATATGTGTTATATACTTTAAAAGGTTTTTCTAAAAAAGAAAAAAGTAAAATATTTTATTTACAATATTGTTGAAAAGAATAAGATATTAAGGAGTAAGCATAACTAAGGAGGTGAAAGACTTACATGTAGAAAACTACAAAATATACCAGAAAAAAAAAATTTTAAAGACAGGAACAAATGGAAAGACATCCAGTATTCATGGATGGAAGGCTTAATATTGATAAGATATCACTGATGCCCAAAGCTATCTACAAATTTAATGCAATCCTGATCAAAATCCCAATAGCATGTTTCCTCAGAAATAATAAAGTCTACCCTAAAATTTATAGGGAATCTCAAGGGATACAAAATAGCCAAAACAATCTGGAACGATGAGAACAAGATTGGAGGTCTCACACTTCCTGATTACAAAACTTATAAAGCATAGTGGTTAAAATTGGCTTGAAATGTGGTACTGGCATGAAGATAGACATACACACCTACAGAATAGAATAGGGAACCCCGAAATAAACCCTCACATATATGGTCAACAATGTTTGCACAGGTGCCAAGACCATCCAATGGGAAAAGGACAGTCTTTTCTACAAATACTGCTAGGAAAGCTGAATATTGACATGCAAAAGAAAGAAGTTAGATCCTAACTTTATACATTATACAAAAATTAATTCAAAATGAATCAAATTTCCAAGAAGTAGCACTATAAAACTCTTCGAGGAAAGCACAAGGGCTTTCTTTGGCATTACATTTGGAAATGATTTCTTGGTATGACACTGAAAACACAGGCAACAAAAGTAAAAATTGGATGACATTGAAATTTAACATTCTTTTGCATCAAAGGACACAATCAACAGAATGAAAAGGAAATCTATGTAATGGAAAAAAATTGCAAATCATTTATCTGACAAGGGGTTAGTATCCAGAATATATGAACTCCTACAACTAAACAACAAAAATAAACAATGAAAAAATGGGTAAAGGACTTGAATAGACATTCTCCAAAGATGATACGTAAATAGCAAACAAGCTTATGAACAGATGCTCAACATTACTAATTATGATGGAAATGCAAATCAGAAGCACAATGAGGTATCACCTTGTATCCATTACAATAGCTAAATATTTAAATATTAAATAATATATTTAATTTATTATGTATAATTTAATATTTAATAATTTATTTAAGAAAATATTTGATGATATATTAAATATTAAAAAACAGAAAATAACTCATGTCAACAAGGATGTGAAAAAAATGGAACCCTTGTGCACTTTTGGTGGAATGTAAAATGATATGACCACTAGGCAAAACAGTGTGATAATTCCTCAAAAAGAAAAAAAGTAGAATTATAGTATCCAGTAATTCTACTTCTGAATTGTTGGTTTTGTTCAGTCACTAAATTGTGTCTGACTTTTTGTGATCCCGTGGACTGCAGCACACCAGGCTTCCCTGTCTTTCACTATCTCCTGGAGTTTGCTCAAATTCATGTCCACTGAGTTAGTGATGTTATACAACCATCTCATCCTCTGCCTCCCCCTTCTCCTTTTGCCTTCAGTCTTTCCCAGCATCAGGGTCTTTTCCAACAAGTTGGCTCTTCGCATCATGTGGGCAAAATATTGGAACTTGAGCCTGAACTTCAGCATCAGTCCTTCCAATGAGTATTCAGGGTGGATTTTCTTTAGAATTGACTGGTTGGACCTCCTTGCTGTCCACGGGGCTCTTAAGAGTCTTCTCCAGCACCACAATTCAAAAGCGTCAATTCTTTGACACGCAGACTTCTTTATAGTCCAACTTCTGGGTTATATACCACTTTGGGGTATATGTGAAAAAGGATTGAAGTCAGGGTCTCAAAGAGGTATTTGTATATGGATGTCCATAGCAGCATTATTTACAATAGCCAAGAGGTGGAAGCAACCAGTGTCCATCAATAGATGAATGGATAAGCAGCATGTGATATATACACACAAAGGAATATTTTTTTTACACAAAGGAATATTATTCAGCCTTAAATGGAAGGAAATTTTGACACATGCTACAACATGGATGAACCTTGAGGGCATTATGCTGAGTGAAATAAGCTGGTTACAGAAGGACAAATACTGTATGATCCCCCTTATTTGAGGTACCTATTAATACAATAGGCAGTTCATAGAGACAGAAAGTAGATGGCAGTTGCCAGCAGCTGTAGGAGATGAAATAAGTAGTTGTCATTTAGAATACAGAGTTTCCTTTTTGTAAGATAAAAAGTGTTCCAGAGATTGGTTAGCTAACAATGTGAATGTTTTTAATGCCACTGAACTAAATAATTAAACATAGTTAAGATGGGGAAGTTCCCTGATGGCTGTGGCTAAGACTTTGCACTCCCAATGCAGGGGACTCGGAGTCAGTCCCTGTTCAGGGAACTCGATCCCACATGCTGCAGATAGGACCTGCTGCAGCCAAATAAATACTTTTTAAAAGAATCTAGTGCATAAGATGTGATCAAAATTCAATGAGTCAGCATATGCGGAAAAAAGAGGGGAAATGGTTAAGATGGTAACTTTTGTTATCTGAATTTTACCATGATTTTTTATTTTCTTAAAGAAATAAAGCAAACAGAGGAGGGAAAGAGAGAGAGACAGCATGAACTTTGGGATCCAAGCTTAGCTGCACCTGAGAATCATTTGAAAATTTTTAAAAATACAGCACAGTCTCATTTTAATGCAAATTTGCAGTAACAAAATACAGGTATGACTAATCTTTCATTTATGCACAAAATTTCAGATAATGTGACTCCCTTGAGATTTTAAAAGTTAAACAAGAATCACAGTTTCAACTCAGAGGGGACAGGGAACTATAAATGCCAGGTGGCAGTGTTAACATGAGTTGCAAACAGAAACACAGTGCTCCTGTGGGAAAATACATCAAGAAATATACATTTTGCATTATGGAATGCTGCCAGGAATGTCACCCTCATATAAACTGCACCACTCTCTACTGAATCCTAGGCCCCTCGAGGAACAGTATGATTGGATATGTTTAGAGATGAATCCAAGCAATTTGTATTTTTAAAAGATCACTGAGATTTCTAAGACTGATGGTGTGTGCATCAATGCTTGAAAACCAGTGGTCCTCCAGAAAGGAATAAACACATTCATTGTGGTAAAAAAATTTATTTACACATGTAATGGGCTAAGTTCTAGGGATATAAAATGAAGCAGAAATATAATGATCACCTGGATCTTACATTCTGGTGAAGAAGTCAGGTGATTAAATAAGCAGTTACAATAAAGGATCCTATACCTATGGTGAGGCTTCCAGGTCATTGGGAGCATACGTCAGGCACTTCATTGAAGAGAGTGTATGAACTGATACCCAGTGTTTGGAAAGAAACCACCTAAAGAAGGAGGAAGAGTATTTCGAGGGAATAGAGAATCCAATGAGACCCAGAGCAGAATAAAGAGCGTTGAAGCCAAGTGACCGAAATGAGTTCAAAGTGGCTTGAATTCCAAGTAGCGAAGGAGAAGTGATGGGTAAAGCTATGGGATGGGCAGAGGCCAGTTCAGAACAGACCTGGTAAGCCTGTGGGGAGCTTGGCCCTCATCCTAAATAAAAGAGGGAAAAGAAGGGTCTCTCTCTGGTTGTAGCATGGAGTATGGAATGGGTTGAACTGGAGGAGAGGCAACTGTGAAGAGAAGCTCCCAGCAGCAGGGGCCCAGTTGAGGAGGAACAGAAGCAAGTGTGGTCACAGCAATAAGAAACTTAGGAGCAATAAACCTTGGTGATGAATTAGATGTGAAAGGGGAAAAGGAGATGTTAAGAGCGATTCCCAAGTGGCTAGCAATTATGGTACCTTATACAGTGGAAGTGACACAGATTCAAGGGATTAGATCTGATAAGAGTGCCTGAAGAACTATGGACAGAGGTTCGTGACATTGTACAGGAGGCAGTGATCAAGACCATCCCCCAAAAAAGGAAATGCAAAAAGACAAAATGGTTGTCTGAGAAGGCCTTACAAATAGCTGAGAAAAGAAGAGAAGTGAAAGGCACAGGAGAAAAGAAAAGATATGCCCATTTGAATGCAGAGTTCCAAAGAATAGCAAGGAGAGATAAGAAAGCCTTCTTCAGTGATCAGTGCAAATAAATAGATGAAAACAATAGAATGGGAAAGACTAGTGATCTCTTCAAGAACGTTAGAGATACCAAGGGAACATTTCATGCCAAAATGAGCACAATAAAGGACAGAAATGGTATGGACCTAACAGAAGCAGAAGATATTAAGAAGTGGTGGCAAGAATACACAGAAGAACTATACAAAAAAGATCTCATGACCTAGATACCCAGGATGGTGTGATCACTTACCTAGAACCAGACATCCTGGAATGGGAAGTCAAGTGGGCCTTAGGAAGCATCACTATGAACAAAGATAGTGGAAGGGATGGAATTCCAGTTGAGCTATTTCGAATACTGAAAGATGATGCTGTGAAAGTGCTGCACTCAATATGCCAGCCAATTTGGAAAACTCAGCAGTGGCCACAGGACTGGAAAAGGTCAGTTTTCATTCCAATCCCAAAGAAAGGCAATGCCAAAGAATGATCAAACTACCGTACAATTGCTCTCATCTCACAAGCTAGCGAAGTAATGCTCAAAATTTTCCAAGCTAGGTTTTAACAGTATGTGGAGCAAGAACTTCCAAATGTTCAAACTGGATTTAGAAAAGGCAGAGGAACAAGAGATCAAATTGCCAACCAGAAAAACATCTACTTTTGCTTTATTGACTACACCAAAGCTTTTGACTTTGTGGATCACAATAAACTGTGGAAAATTTTTAAAGAGATGGGGATACCAGACCACCTGACCTACCTCCTGAGAAATCTCTATGCAGGTCAGAAAGCAACAGTTAGAATTGAACATGGAACAACACATGGGTTTCAAATCAGGAAAGGAGTACGTCAAGGCTGTATATTGTCACCCTGCTTATTTAACTTATATGAAGAGTACATTATGCGAAATGCTGGACTGGATGAAGCACAAGCTGGAATCAAGATTGCCAGGATAAATATCAATAACCTCAGATATGCAGATGACACCACCCTTATGGCAGAAAGCTAAGAAGAACTGAAAAGCCTCGTGATGAAAGTGAAAGAGGAGAGTGAAAAAGTTGGCTTAAAACTCAATATTCAGAAAACTAAGATCATGGCATCTGGTCCCATCACTTCATGGCAAATAGATGGGGATACAATGGAAACAGTGATAGAATTTATTTTTGGGGTGATCCAAAATCACTGCAGATGGTGACTGCAGCCATGAAATTAAAAGACGCTTGCTCCTTGGAAGAAAAGCTCTGACCAACCTAGACAGCATATTAAAAAGCAGAGACATTACTTTGCCAACAAAGGTCCGTCTAGTCAAAGCTATGGTTTTCCTAGTGGTCATGTATGGATGTGAGAGTTGGACTATAAAGACAACAGAGCACCGAAGAATTGATGCTTTTGAATTGGTGTTGGAGAAGATTCTTGAGAGTCCCTTGGACTTCAAGGAGATCCAGCCAGTCCATCCTAAAGGAAATCAGTCCTGAATATTCTTTGGAAGGACTGATGCTGAAGCTAAAACTCCAATACTTGGGCCACCTGATGTGAAGAACTGACTCATTTGAAAAGACCTTGGTGCTGGGAAAGATTGAAGGCGGGAGGAGAAGGGGATGACAGGGGATGAGATGGTTGGATGGCATCACCGACGCGATAAACATGAGTTTGAGCGAACTCCAGGAGTTGGTGATGTACAGGGCAGTCTGGCGTGGTGCAATCCATGGGATCGTAAAGAGTCAGACATGACTGAGCGACTGAACTGAACCGACTATGGTGATTGAGCATTGAGGGGAAAGATGGGGCATTCATTAGGAAAGACTGAATATTCAGTGTCTGGTGTCCAGGATGCGGATGGTACCAGATTGGAGAAGTTTCTTCACTAGACACTGACTGGCTGGCCTTTGAAATCTTGATAGTAGATGAGATTGCCTCAGTCATTGTTTGCAGGGTAAAAAGAGAGTGGACCAGAAGAGAACCCTGGAAGAAAGCAAGGAAGCCTTGGGAGGGTGTGGAGCGGTGGGAGGAAGCCCGAGGAGCGTGCTGAGTTGGAAGCCAAAAAGGGTGTTTCAGGGAGGAACAGTCAGTGGTGGTTTCCAAGAGTAAGATGAAGACCTGAAAGTGCCTATTGGATTTAGCAACGGAAGGTGTCTCTAACCGATCTAGGGGTTTGGGTGAGTGGTGGGAGCAGACATTGGATTAGGATGAGAGAGGTGGTCATGGGGGACATGAGCACCATGACTCTTCTGAAAGCTTGGTTCTGAAAGATGGCTGGGGAGAGGAAAAGGGGTTGACGAGATGCTCGCTCTTGCTTTGGTGGTGGGGGAAGCGTTTTGTTAATATTAAGCTTGGTGAGGCTCAGACGTGTTTAATGGTGATGGAAAGGATCCAGAAGAGAAAGGGGATGGTTGGGAGTGTTCACTGAGGAGTGAGCCCAGCTGCAGTTCAATCAGACTTGAACTTGAGAGCATCACTTAATCTGTCTGAGTCACAGCATCTTTTTTTTTTTTGAAGGAAAAATTAAAACTTTACTTCCTTAAATATGAAGGGACAGGGAGGCCTGGCGTGCTGCAGTCCGTGGGGTCGCAGAGTCGAGCATGACGTAGTGACTGACAACAATAAAAAGTTCATTGTGTCACTTTAAAAGTCCCATGCCATCCCACCCTCATGCCATGTCTGCGCAGTGCGCTGGCTCCTCTGCACACCCTGAGGCTGGGGGGAGGGGTGGCGTCAGGCCCAGCTAGCCTTCACCCCCCCTGCTCCGGGCCCCAGCCCACCAGAGTCATGTCAGCAATGCCTGGCGCAGCATCTCCTTCTGCTGGGGTGTGAGACAGGTAGGGGACTGGTTGGTGCAGAAAATGAAGACATCCCCCTTCTTGATGGGGCGCTCTGGCAACAACATCCCCTTACCTGGCACCTTCTTGTGGTCCTGGCATGGACAGTGTTACTGGTGGGGATGTTGGGCAGACAGTTATCTAGGGTCTTCACCTCCACGGAGCAGTGGGTCAGAGCCTTGCTCAAGGAGATGGAGGTCACAAAGACGAGGTTCTCGTTCTGCCTGTGGGAGCAAGGATGCGGTTTCTCCGTTATGACAGAGATGACATCAGCTGAGATGATGCTGGGATTCTGGTCCCCTTCCTTCTCGAAGGTGATATGTGTGCCCTGCCTTCAGGCTTTACATCATCCATGAGGAGCTCGTCCCTGATGGTAGAGGAGTACCCATCCTCTTTCAGCACTCTTTGGGAGCTCTTAATTTTCTGAGTTCAGTCAAAGAATAGGGTAGGTTTTCTCTCTATCTATGGTTTTCAAACTGCACCCCTCAAAGCTGTCTCAGGGGACTCTTCGTGGCAGTTTCAGCCACAGCAACATCTCATGTGTTTTTTAAATATGCAATGTTTTATTAGCTGCATACATTTCAACAAACAAGTTGGGGACACAGATTTGGCTATTTAGATTATTAAAAATATTTATTATAAGCAGGTTTCTTTTCCCATATTTAAGAGAAAACACATGACTGGAAATATTGAGATGGAAACTGGGTTAAACCAATTCCCAAGTCCTTACCAAGTAATTAACCAATAAAGGAAAAGATACTTTGGAACTAAAAATTAGGGAAGCCTATACACAATTTAGACATGGGTGGGGAGGGAAAAATAAATCAAAATGAAGTCAGATCATTTACATTTTATAGCCTTCAATTCAGCACATAAAACTGTACTATTTAATGTATTTCTCCATGAACTTTTTGTGAAATTCAGATCGAAGCGTATCATTTACAAATCTTTTGTCTTTCTTCTGATCATCTACACCTTTTGCACAGTTCTTAAAGACAACATCATCATCCCACCTTCTTTTAACTTTAAAGTTGGCCTGAGGCTGGGATGGGCCAGTGAGATTAAGAAGAGGGTTTCCACTCAGAATGTTTTCCGTACGAATCCTTTTCATCTCATGTGTTTTTAAACAGTTTTTAGTTTTTAGCAACTTAATACTGATACATGTACATACCTTGGAAAAGCAAAATAACAGTAAAAGAATTATCATAAAAATAGCAACTCCTGCCCCACACCTCCTCACTCTCAGTCACTCCCAGTTCTTATGGATATTTGTGACAGCTAGATGCACTGATTTCCGTTAGACCCCATCCCCTCTTCACCTGAGTCTGTTCTCTCGTAATGCTATCCCAGTTTTTGGCTAATTATAAGTGGCAAATTTAACTCATCGACTGTCTCCTTTTACCGGGAGCTCCTGTTTCTCCTGCGAGCAGTATTTGCCTCTTTTTGGTGCCTTCACCTTGATTTCCATTAATGCTTGCTATTTTTTGAAAATGTTCCACCACCTCAGAAACCTGTCAACATGTTCCCTGTGCTGGTTTAATCAGAAGCCTCGCCTCCCAGTGCGTCTGTGACTCCCTGGTCTGCCATCCGTAGGCCAGTGTTGGTCCTGCCCGTGGGCACAGGAGGCTGTCCCCTGCTGCCCTGTCTTTCTCTGGCTTGGTTTACACCCTGGTTTTAGTGTAACCCATCCTCCTGTAGCTTGCCAGACCATGTTTCACGCACTGCCTAACTGAGGATATGTCTGTTTCACTCTCACATGTGGATGTGAGGATGGATGGATGGTTGGCTGATTTTAGAATTCTGACTTGAAAAATATTTTCCTTGAAAAATCATTAAGGTCGCTATTGCCTGGCTTCTGTTTTTATTGTTGAGATGCCTGATGCTATTATGATTTCCTATCCTTTAGCCCCAGGGCTTCCCTGACAGCTCCGTTGGTAAAGAGTCCTCCTTTAATGCAGGAGACCCCGGTTCAATTCCTGAGTCGGGAAGATCCCCTAAAGAAAGGATAGGCTACCCACTCCAGTATTCTTGGGCTTCCCTTGCGGCTTAGCTGGTAAAGAATTCACCTTCGATGTGGGAGACTTGGGTTCGATCCCTGGGTTGGGAAGATCCCCGGAGAAGGGAACAGCTACCCACTCCAGTATTCTGGCATGTTGTATTAGTTTCAGGCATATGGGCTTCCAGAAGGCACAGTGGTAAAGAATCCACCTGCCAATGCAGGAGACACAAGAGACACTGGTTCTATCCCTGACTCTGGAAGATCCCCTGGAGAAGGAAATGGCAACCCACTCCAGTATTCTTGGCTAGAAAATTCCATGGACAGAGGAGCCTTAGTGGGCTACAGTCCATGGGAATCTCAAAGAGTCAGACACTACTGAGCAACTGAGCGCATCCTTTGGCCAGTTTTATTTCTCTAGGGAGCCTTAAGTCTTATCTTTATCCCTTTTTTGACACAAGTATATGCCTTGTCATAGTTCTTCAACATTTTGCTTGGTACTTGATAAGCCTTTTCATTATGAAGACTCACATCCTATAGTTCCAAAAAACTTTATTGAATTATTTATTTTGTAATTTCCTCCATTTCATTTTTTCCATTTTCTCTTTCTAGTGTTCTTTTCAGTTCAATATTAGACCTTCTAGCTTGACCTTCTCATTTTATCTTTTTTTTTCTTTGTCTTTCTCTCTCACTTTCTCCCCCACCTCGAGATTAATCAACTTTATATTCTAACTCTTCTGTTAATTTTTTAAATGTGGCCACTCTATATTTAGTTTGAAAAATTATTGCCATTTTTATAACCATTTATTATTGTGTCATGGATACAATTTCTTCTCTTCTCTCTCTAAGGACGTTACCTCCTCCCCAACCCGAACTGTATAAATCCTCACTATCCTTCAGTTTTGTCTTTGTTGTTATTTAGTTGCTAAGTCATGTCCAACTCTTTGTGACTTCCTGGACTATAGCCTGCCAGGCTCCTCTATGCATGGGATTTCCCAGCAAAAAATACTTGAGTGGGAAATCCTTATCCAGAGGGTCTTCCCGGCCCAGGGATCAAACCTATATCTCCTGCTAGGTAGGTAGATTCATGATCACTGAACCACCTGGAATGCCAACTGTCCTTCAAGGTTCAACTCAAAACCTTATCTTTTATGAGACCTCTAATCAGTCCAACTCTTGCCACTAGATAGGAATTCTGTAGCACTATTATATTCCACACTACTTAATAGGTAATTTTATTTAAACTTGCATTACTTCCTTTTGAGGAATCAGTCTTATCTCCCCAGTTTTACCATAATCTTTCAAAAAGAGGGACTGTTTACTTGTTTTGTATTAGCTACAGTGTCTTGTCTAGAACTGTGACTATAACAAGTGATAAACAGGTACTTATTGATTTTAATTAAATGATAAGCCATCCTTATTCCACCAAACCAACCTATCCCAGTGAGAGTTCTTTAAAGAACACCAAGAACATAAATATTTTTTAAATTACATAAGTGTAGAACTTACAGATTTTTATGGCTTTCACTGTCTTTCACAGTGTTTCATCTACACCTAATTCAGCAGTGATATTTTAGTGACTTCCTTTTATTAAGTGTTCCTTGAAGCTCGCAACATAGATTTTGTAGGAAAAGCACAACTTTCTTTTCTCAGTCATACATCACTGATTTAGGAAATATTTAATTGAATTATGCACTTGAAACAACCAAGAACAATGGACACAAGCAGGGTTGGAAGCAAACACGTTGAAATCTTGGCCAACATGATTCAGGTCAGTAGGAACCGAAGGGCTTGGGTGTGCTGGGGAATAACCTGCCAGCTTCAGGCCTTTGTCCTGCCAGGAGTGGAGGGTGTTAGACTGTCGTGTCAGCCAAGTGGAAGCAGTCAAGAGAGTGTCTACTATCCTCTCTTCTTGGTGTATCAAGGAGAGGGCTTTGGCAGAAACGGATTTGTGCTCATCGTCTGTCTTGGGTCCCTTTCCTATCAAGGGTGTATGTGGGTCATATACCCAAGCCAGCTGACATGGCTTAGTACATAGTATTTGATCTGAAAACAACTCGAGGTTTACTGACTCGGGGGCCAATCATCTTAGTCTCATTAGAACCAAAATCTACCCACCTAATCTGTAATCCCCTGACCACGAATCCTCAAAGGGCCAACAGAGCTCTGCTGGGCCTAGAAATCATGCCTTTTCCATCTCTGGGATGTATTCCCACTCTGAGTGTGTGCTTAGTCATGTCTGACTCTTTGCAAACTCCATTGACTGTAGCCCAGAAGTATTCTCTGTCCTTGGGATTTTCCTGGCAAGAATACTGGAGTGGGTTGCCATTTCCTACTCCAGCGGATCTTCCCATCCCAGGGATCAAACCGGCATTTCTTGCACCTCCTGCATTGGCAGGCAGATTCTTTACCAATGCGCCATCTGGGAATTCTCTCCTCCCGACTTCCGGTCGGCAACCTGCACTGTTCGCTACCCAGCCATACTTGTTCCCCATCTGCCACTTCGACAGCCATTGCACTTTGGATGAGTCAAACATCTATTCTCAGGAGATAAGGTGTCCAGTTGACTTTGTATGGCCCCCTGCCACAACATGAATCATTTTTTATAATAGTCCGGGGAAACTTGGAAATTCTCCTTGTGTTACGTTCCCTTTGGAAGGGCAACCTCTAAGTTTAGTTCCAAGGTGTGTGTGCTCAATCGCATCCAACTCTTTGCAACCCCACAGACTGTATCTCGCCAGGCTCCTCTGTCCATGGGATCCCTGGCCAGAATATTGGAATGGGTTGCCATCTCCTTCTTCAGGGGATCTTCCTGACCCAGGGATCAACCTGCCTCTCCTGCATCAGGAGGCAGATTCTTTACCACTGTGCCACCTGGGAAGCCCATTGACATTAATGACATTAAAGAATACTTGTTTTTCCTACTGATCATACTCTAGGGACTGACATCACTTTTTTGTGAGCATGATCACAAACATGAAGGAAGCTGCCCCTGGTTACCATCCCTGAAAGAAGGAGGTGGCTGTTCAGTTGCTCAGTCATGTCCAACTCTTTGCAATCCCATGGCTGCCTCACACCAGGCTTCCTTGTCCTTCGCTATCTCCTGGAGTTTGCTCATATTCGTGTCCTTTGAGTTGGTGATGCTCTCTAACCCATCTCATCCTCTGCTGCCCTCTTCTCCTTTTGCCTTCAATCTTTCTCAGCATCAGAGTCTTTTTCAGTGAGTCAACTCTTTGCATCAGGTAGCCAGAGTACTAGAGATTCAGCTTCAGCATCAATCCTTCCAATGAATCTCCAGGGTTGATGTCCTTTAGAAGTGACTGGTTTATCTCCTTGCAGTCCAAGAGACCCTCAAGAGTCTTCTCCAGCACCTCAGTTCAAAAGCATCAACTCTTCAGTGCTCAGCCTCCTTCATGATCCAACACTCACATTGGTACAAGACTACTGGAAAAGCCATAGTTTTGATTATATAGATCTTTGTCAGCAGAGTGATCTTTGCTTTTTATCATAGCTTTCCTTTCAAGAGAGGTCTTTTAATTTCATGGCTGCAGTCATCGTCTGCAGTGATTTTGGAGCCCAAGAAAATAAAATCTGTCACTGCTTCCACTTTTTCCCCTTTTATTTTTCATGAAGTGATGGGACTGGATGCCATGATCTTAGTTTTTGGAATGTTTGAGTTTTAAGCCAGCTTTTTAACTCTCCTCTTTCACCCTCATCAAGAGGCACTTTAGTTCCTGTTGACTTTCTGCCATAAGGATGGTGTCATCTGCACATCTGAAGTTTTTGATATTTCTCCCAGCAATCTTGATTCCAGCTTGTGATTCATCCAGCCCAGCATTTCACAGGATGTACTCTGCATATAAGTTAAATAAATAGGATGACAATATACAGCCTTGACGTACTCCTTTTCCAATTTGGAACCAGTCTGTTGTTCCATGTCTGGTTCTAATTGTTGCTTCTTGACCTGCATACAGATTTCTCAAGAGACAGGTAAGGTGGTCTGGTATTCCCATCTATTTAAAAATTTTCCACAGTTGATTATGATCCACACAGTCAAAGGCTTTAGTGTAGTCAATGAAGTAGAAGTAGATGTTTTTCTGGAATTCCCTTGCTTCCAATGGATGTTGTCAATTTGATCTCTGGTTTCTCTGCTTTTTATAAACCCAGTTTGTACATATGGAAGTTCTCTTTTCATATTCTGCTGAAGGCTAGTTTGAAGTATTTTGAGCATAACCTTACTAGCATGTGAAATGAGCACAATTGTCCGGTAGTTTTAACATTCTTTGGCACTGCCTTTCTTTGAAATTGGAATGAAAGCTGACTTTTTCCAGTCCTGTGGTCACTGCTAAGTTTTCCAAATTTGCTGGAATATTGAGTGCAGGTCTTTAACAACATCATCTTTTAGTATTTGAAATAGCTCAGCTGGAATTACCATCACCTCCACTAGCTTTGCCTGTAGTAATGTTTCCTAAGGTGCACTTGACTTTGAACTCCAGAATATCTGGCTGGCACTAAGTGAGTGACCACACCATCATAGCTCTCTGGGTTATTAAGATCTTTTTGTATAGTTTTGTGTATTCTTGCCACCTCTTCTTAATATCTTCTGCTTCTGTTAGGTCCTTACCATTTCTGTGCTTTATTGAGCCCATTCTTGCATGGAATATTCCCTTGGTATCTCTGATTTTCTTGAAGAGATCTCTAGTCTTTCCCATTCTGTTGTTTTCTTCTATTTCTTGGCACTGTTCATTGAAGAAGGCCTTCTTATCTTTCCTTGCTATTCTCTGGAAAGAAGGAAGACTCTTTTGCAAATACGGGCTGGAGAAAAATGCATGGAAAGTGTAACTGAATTGTGTGAAAATTACAGGGCAAACAGAAATATCATGTCAGTTAGATGAAAGCTCCATTCATAGAAAGCCAAAATGGAGTCAATTCAGTTGAATCAGTTTCTTAGTAAATTTAGTGATTTGACCGTTTTACTTGCTGGTTTAGAAGCAGCACAGAGTTCAGCAAACAGTGATGAGTTTTCCGTTTCTTCTGTGGATGTAATGAACAAAGGCGAGTTGCATTTTAGATTGATGGAAAGAACAATCAAATTAAATTTACAATTGCATCCAATCCTCTTTGACTCTTGTTTTCATTTTTCTCCTTGATTGTGGCATTTTCATGTTATTAATAGGGGGCTTGGGCTGTGGCTGTTCTCCACCTTAGTGTATTTGACTTGTTCTAGTTCCATCTTTTCTCGCCCTGACTCCCATCCTCACTTGCTGGTATCTGGGCCACACTGGGCCCTGCTGTGAGCTTGGGCTGTGATGGCTATGGCATCACACATGCCATATGGCATCACACATCCTTCTCCTTGGCCTGGCTCATCCAGCCCGGCAGAATGATGCTTTCTGCTTCTGGGCAGGGCAGCAGGCAGAGCCAGCCACTTAGTCCTCCGTCCACACCGTCTGCACCCCCCTCCTCCCCTCCATCCTCTTCTGCCTGAGCAAGGTTGGCTTTCTTTTTCTCAAGCAGTTTTTCAAATACCAGTGATCCTTCCCCTAGATTCTGGAAAGGTGATGTTGGAAAACGTTTGTCTCCAGGTGTTTCCTCATCTCCTTCTCTCTTAAGGCACTGAACTCTTGGATCTGCTTATCCTTCTTGTGATCACCTTTCAGATGACGTGGGGACAGGACCTTCCACACATGAAATGACCAACTAAAAAGGCCCTCATGGAGAAAATGTACAGTTAACACCATTGATAAAATAGTCAAAATGTATTAGATGTGCCCAAGAAATGAATGCCACTGCCTGATCCCAGAGACAACTTCATTTGGAGGCAAATTTTAAAAAAATATGTTTTGGGGAGTTCTCTTTGAGTGTCCAGGCCCCTGAAAAGAAAGGCCTAGAGACTTCCTGGTCTAGAGACTTCCTTCTTTTACTAACCAAGTAGCAGAATCCCTTAGGTGGTCACCATGGAACTGGGGCTTCTTCAGATCAAATGGTCCCACCATGACCTTCTCCGAAACCAACCATTTCATACCCAACATGAACCAAAGGAATAATCCACAGTGGCCAATCCTTGTGCTGGGAGCCATGTGCAATGCTTTCTTCAGTGGACTAGTTTGAAGGGCTTTGGCAGAAAGACGTTGCTAAAATATAATAATAAATAAAAGAACGCCACTCCTTCCTGCATCTGCTAAAAACAAACAAACAAAAAAACTGGGTAGAGGGGGATAAAACTGATCTGTCTCAACCCAAGAATATAATAACACTGCCTCTCTTTCCTTGTTTTAGGGAATGCTGTCGATTTTTTGGAGACAATGGCTTGACTTTGAAGGTGTTTTTTACCAAGGCAGCACCCTTTGGTGTTCTTTGGACACTCACAAACTACCTGTACTTACATGCAATAAAGAAAATAAACACTACGGATGTCTCCGTATTGTTCTGCTGCAACAAAGCTTTTGTGTTCTTGCTCTCATGGATCGTTCTCAGGGACAGGTTCATGGGAGTGAGGGTAAGTTGCTTATTCTCTGTCTTCCTCCCTCACTCAGTCATGCCAGCCAAAACCTGCCCATCGGCTTGCCTAACTCCATGTGCTGGACCGTTCAGCCTGAGCTGCTAACCACTCTCCTTCTGATTTGCAGCAGAAGGGGAGGCCAGCCGAAGGCCAGGCTCTTGGGGTGCCTTGCAAACCTTACTGCTTGCGAACCATTCTAGACAAGCGTTCATTAAAGCACCTTTCATTTCAAGCATTTCAACAAGCATTCCCTAAAGTGTGTGCCGGTTGGGGTCCCCCATTAGGGAAGGGGTGATGTATTCAGCCTGCCTCTCACAGTCCCTGCAGCCCAGAGCCCTCAGCTAACACTGCCATAACACTGATATCTAAAACTAAATGTCCTCATCCATGTGGACATGCCCTCTTGATGGGCCATTTATCTGGGTGGTGTTTTCAATGCTCAAGTGGGCCAGACGCACTTAGAAAGTGAAAGTTGCTTAGGCATGTCTGACTCTTTGTGACCCCATGGACTGTAGCCTGCCAGGCTCCTCTGTCCATGGGGATTCTCCAGGCAAGGATACTGGAATGGGTTGCCATGCCCTCCTCCAGGGGATCTTGCCAACCCAGGGATCGAACCCAGGTCCCCCCCTTTGCAGGTGGATTCTTTACCAGCTGAGCCACCAGGGAAGCCCAGTTCAAATTCTGAACACACTTAAGATGCACTTAAGCTTAGTTCAAATTTTGGAGGGACAGTTTCACTTCCTTCAACCCCAGAGGAAGGGAGAATGAAATGATACCCCTTGAATTACCTCTCGTTGTCACCTCTGAGACTGAGTCAATTCCCTTAAAATAGAGTCAAATTTAGCTAGTCATATTTTAGAACAGTTATATGAAATATGATAAATGTGCTATCAAACATGAGCCTACAGATAGAGGAGTCCACCCAGGATGAAGGGAATAGGTGACATTTGGCCTTGGAAAATGGCAACCCACTCCAGTATTCTTGTCTGGACAATGCCACGGTGGAGGAGCCTGGCAGGCTACAGTGCATGGGGTGGCAGAGTCGGACATGACAGGAACTGAGCAGGCCTTGTGACGGAGTCCTGGTGCCTTCCGCTTGTCGCCCTCTGGTGGCCGGGAGCTACCACTGCCCCACCATCACGGTCACAGACAGGGACAGAAAGGATTTGACCAGGCTAGATCTCTGCTAGTCAGAAAGCATCACTTACTCCTTCCTGCACCCTCAGAACATGTAGGAGGGCCAGGAAGCCAAGAGTCCCCTTGGACAGCAGTCCCGTTAGAGGGAACCCCGCTGGCACTCAGCAAAGGGGCAGATTCCAGGCTCTCTACTTGTGTCCTTGGCTCGCTGTCCTGGGAACAATGACATCACCTTCATGGTGGCTTCACGCCCACCTAGTTACTCAAACAGCAGCGGGGACGTGAGTCAGCTGCTGAGTTGTATTTTTAGCTTGCAGTAGGGGGAAAATTTGTTTTGAGGCTTCGTGTTAATTTTGGAATAAGAACTCAGCTCACTGTGCCACCACTCAGAAAAGCTTTGAGCAAATAAACTATAGAATACATCTCCACAAGAGGTACAGCCAGCAGCAATCTGTCCAATAGCCTGCCTGACTGGATACTGAAGGCTCAGATGTCCTGGGGCCCATGGGTGGCTTTCTTTTGATGCCAAGAGCCAAGAAAATGCATGGCAGAGCACTCTTGGGGCATGACTCTAAAAGTCCAAAGCAGATTCCAGATGAGAACATTACTGAGGAAAGATGCTTCAAGGTTCATTGTGCATCATGCGGAAGAAAAAGTTTTTGAGGTTAAGAGAAGGAGGTGTGAAAATACTGACTCACAGACAGCAGAGTGACACACCCAGATCTTTATCTCATTGCTATGCAAGATCCCCCTCACATCCCTGAGCTGTGGTTCGGTCCCACCTTCCTGGCCACTTGCTTGGTCTGCACTGACCACTGCAGACTGAACAGATTTTCATCTCGAGGCCTTCGGCACGAGGCCAGCACTGAAATTAAGACCCAGGAGCTGGTGCTGGGGATGGAATTTAGTAACCTGTAAAGCACCACGCAGTTCTAAGTCTCTCTGATAATCATCACCTCTCAGGAATAAGTGATGTGTCCTCTAAGATCGTCCCACTCCAAGTCAAGGTGGGGCACCCTCTTCTCATCTTCAGGAGTTCAGAGAGCTTGAAAAAAATATGTAAGATGCCAGCAGCTGGGCAGAGTGACAGAGGTCACCCTGGAGAAGCAGGTGGAGATTTGAGTCCAGGATGAGGCCTAACATGCACACTTCTCTGAGACTTCTCTCGGACTGCTAGGTTAGCTGACCACCTCCTCCTGCTGGGTCATTGCCAGAGACTGAAGGTAACTGACACTCATTTCCATCCTGATGGCTGAGCACACTGGCCTGAGAGTCGCCCAGACATAGAGAACGGATGCTTATGGAGAAGGCGACATAGAGGGCCTGCATTATTAAGGCAGTGACTCAAATCATAAGAGTTGTGGTTCCTGGAAAAGAGTAGCAGGTCTGGGTCAGGTGGACAGACCAGGAAGAGCAAATGTTTATCTTCAAATGCTGGGGAGGTTGTGGCCACACGTGGCATCAGAGGCTAGTGTTTGAGAGGAGCCCAAGCTGGCCCCCAGGTCACCCCTTGACTCTGCGCTTGGATATGCTCTTCACATGTGTCCTGGCTCTCCAGGCTCAGGGGTCATAACGCAACAAGGAGGTGCTGTATCCTAGAGCTGAGGGACAAGGGTTTGGGTCCATCCACTCTCATAAGCTGTTGAATGTTAATCTAGTTACTTAACATCTCTGAGCCTTAATGACCTCATTTTAAAATACAGTTGTTGGCGACTTCCTTGGCAGTCTGGTGGCTAAGACTCCGCCCATCCAATGCAGGGGGCACAAGTTCAATCCCTGGTCAGGGTACTAGGAACCCACATGCGTGGGGTGAGGCCAAAAAATAAAATAGAACACTAGTACTCATCTTGAGGAATAGTTGTAAGAGTGAAATAAAGTGATGCATGCCTGACACATGAAACCCCATAAATGTTTTCTTCTTTCACTGTTGTTATTCTTCTCATTCCTTCTCAAGTAGAGGGGTTTGATGGACCAGCCCCGTTCTTTGGGTGATAGTGTCAGAGGCTGACCGACACTTAATGAAGGCAGCTGGGTGCGGCAAAAGCAGCAGGAGAATGAGAGCAAGCAGAATTCTGGAGATAGGAGAGATGGCCCCTCCTAAGCCAGAGCCCACCCAGCTGTGGTCAGCAGCTGGATAAAGGCCATGCCACCCCCAGTCCGCATCTCAAAGGAAAGGGCAGATGGCATTCTCAGCTGTTCAGAACCACCCACTCCAGCTAGAGCGTGCAAACCAGGAGGACTGGAGAAGCAGCAAGGAGGGCAGCTAAGAGACCATCTGAGTGGCCTCAAACCCCAGCAGCACGGTCCGGGGGAGCCTGGACCTTTTGCAAGAGCAGGTCCCATCTCAGTCTGAGCCCAGCTGATGTTTTCCATAATTAACCCACTTGCAGCCTTTGCCACTTTGCAGTGCCACCCCTGAACAGTAACCCCCAGTGCTGACCTCGACTCCACCTTCTGTTTGGGAGGCTGTCCCCCGCCACATGAGCACAGCCTGGGGAAGGGCACAGAGTGTGGGGGAGCGTGGGGTGGGGGGCTCATGGCCCAGATGCCTTTCCAGCCTCTGAAACAAGCGGGGTGAACTAGAGGGTCTGCTAATTCCTCCAGACTCTCTTGGCATCAGTGAGGGCAGTGCAGGACTTGGGAGGGAAAGGGCTGAGGGAAATATCCGTAAAAATCAGCCTGTCCTTTCCCTTTTTTTAACTTCTCCAAACTGTACAAATCTAAAGCCAATCACAAACGAGGCTCCGCTTGGCAGAGGGCATGCAGCCCATCACATCTCTAGCAGGAGCGGGAAGCAGTGCTGGTCTGAGAGGCGTGCAGACTCCACCGAGAGCTGCACCTGCCTCGTCCCTTCCGTGGTGCCCCTCTCCTCTCGGCCTGACATCTGATGGGGAGCAGTGTGGCCGTGGGGGGTACGGGTGCATCAGTGAGTTGCTGGAGCCTGGATCCAGAGCCCCGGGGGTGGGGCAGGCTATAACCACACAGGCAAGACCATGGTCAAGAGGTTAACTGGTAACATGCTGGCCTCAGGGTCTCCCACGTCCACGCTTCTTCCTCTTCTCCAGCTCATTTTTCCCAGTCAGAGTAGAGATGGCGGCTCCCCTCCTCTTGGTCTCAGGCCACTGTCAGCCATTTGTCTGGATCCCCTAGTCTTTGTTCAGTGGGATACCCTGGGGGTGCAACAGGAAAGGGTGAGAAAGCAGGGCTGAGGGGAAGTAGGGAAATCCACTTTATTCCATCCTGAGACTCAGCATTCTCCCCCAGGGAGGCTGGGATCTCAAAGATGAGGACTATGTGAAACCACAGAACACACAGGACCAGCCTTACTGGAGAGTTCCTCTTACAGCAGGAAATAGGCTGGGGAACATTTCCAGGTGTAAACCAAAAGCCAGATATTTTAGAGTATAAAGTGTGAACTCCGCGCTTATTTTTTAAAGAGATCTGGCATCGTCAAAGGAATCTCAGGCTTGGGGAAGGATGCTCAGGTCTTCCCCCAAGATCCGTAGGGTATTTTTCAACTCTGCTCTGCTTTCGGGGATATCAGATGCAAGGAAAACCACCGGCTTCCCCTCTGGCATGGAGGTCAGGGTCCAGGTTCAGGATCGGGGGTCCCAGGGAGCTGCCGATGCCTAGACAGTATGCCCTGAAATCGAGTTGCTTAAACCTGAGACTCATGGAGGGGACCTCCAAGAGGAGATACCCGGGATGTGAGCAGCTGAGGGGTGAGCACGGTCCCCAGTGCCATCTGGCAGAATGAACTCTCTGGTCTGGACTTGGCAAATGTTGGCCGGGAAGCCAGTGGCCACCCACACTCTATTTCTTGCCCCTTCCCTCAGCTCTTCTGCACAGGACAGCTCAGATGGAAGCTTTTAGCTCTTTATGATTTGATCAATAGAGAAAGGAGAGTGAGGAGGTCCGAAATCTGCCCTCTAAGTCTTCAGGGAAGAATAATCCTGGTTCTCCTTCACTTCCTGAAACTTCATCCTTATGTTTGGAAAGACTCAGGTACCTTTGGAGATTTGCCACATCACCTGGGGTGGAGTTGTGTTCTTCCCCGTCCACCCCCCCCCCCCCATTTCCTTCTTTTTCTAGTTAGTTCTCTTCTGTTTACCAGCTGCCTAGCCAGGTCCTACTGCCCCGTGCTGCATTTTTGCACTGTGCAGGCCCTCTGGAGCAGAGCCCACACTCCTTGCCCCGCCTGCTTTTGCACTTATCCCTGTTCTCCTGGGGGGGGAGGTCCCTGACTGTTCTTGTACCTCTTCTTCTTTCTTAATGAAGAGCCATGCACAGTCCATGTAGCATTTGAATATAAAATATATGCCTTACGTGATGATGAGTGATAAAAGTGAAGCACTAAACCAGAAAGGGCTGGTAGACACAGCAGGCCTGGCACTTCTCCAAGGAAGGATGACCACCTGCTCTCTCAAAGGCCCGTGTGAGGGCGGGTATGTCTTCATACTGCCTGAGGAATGCACGGCCGCTCCAACTGCTGAGCCCTGACACAGGGCCTTTCACTAACCTAAACACAGCATGGCTCAACCCTGCAGGAAACCTCACTTCAGGTATCAGAGTAGAAATGGCAATGGCTTAAGAGGTGAGTCCTACTTTCTATTTATATATAGAAACACTGCCTTTGCAGTTAAACCTGAAATGTGTATCCCAGCTCTATGACTTCCAGCACGTTACCAAGCTTAAGTGCCCATGTCTATAAAATGAAATAAATCGCAATATCTACCTAGTCTGAGGATTTAATGAGAAAGTACACAGAAAACACTTATCCCCTGGATCACTCAGTAAATGTTAGCCACTGGATATTTTTGCAGAAAGCAGAGGTCATTTGAACAGTCTGTAAGAGAGAGAAAACTCCCATAAATCCAGTTGTCAGAACTTGCACCGCCCACGTTTGTTCTGCCTCCAGCAGCCCCTCCCCACTTGCTGCCCAGCGACCTTTGTGTAGCTCCAAGACCACCTCTGGTTGGAACAGGTACTTAGTGCTAAAGCACTTCTCCTTTAGGAAATGTTATCCCAAGTACGTTTCTCTCCTGTGTACTCTGACGATTTGATTTTGCACAACAGGAATGTGTAAAGATCCCTGGAGCCCTTATTCCTCCTGAGGAGCTGAGAACAGGGCTGGGAGAGGGGCAAGGGTGGGAGCCGGGGGCTGGAGTGGTGGGCCCTCCAGTAGCTGAGGAAAGGAACTGCAGGTCCAGTTAAGACACTGTATGTAGCCCTGATGGGCCAGTGACACATGCCTTTCCAGAAGGTTCTACCGCTGGGGTGTAAAGGAGGGCCACGATCCGTGGCCGTGGTCACTCTGTGTTGAGATGTGAAATACATAGAAGCAGGACCCTGAGAGGCACCTCCAGAAAGTTGGGAAGAACAGGCCTTAGTCATGACCGAAGAACCTGTCGTTGCGACTGTGACCACCCCGTCTGGCGGCCCCAGGAATCACATGGCCGGCCCTTCCCCGACATGACGCCAAGCCGCGGCTCTGCTCCTTGCCGTCAACCACTCCCGGTCCTCGGGTCACGCCAGGCTTTGCCGAGTGCCCCCTTCCAAGCAGGGACAAATATCCAGACAGGAGAGCAGCCTTTGCGTGGTCTCCGAAGGACTGAGAAGGCGCCCTGCCGCCCTCCGCGGCACCCTCGCAGGCATTCCTACCCCTGTCGGCACGTGGGGGCCCCTCCGACTCCCCGCCGCTGCTCTGACCACCGTGTCTTCCTTCCGTCCAGATCGTGGCTGCCATCCTCGCCATCGCTGGGATCGTGATGATGACCTACGCGGATGGCTTCCACAGCCACTCCGTCATCGGCATAGCCCTGGTGGTGGGCTCGGCATCCATGTCCGCTCTCTACAAGGTAGGCGCGGGGAGCGGGCTCGCTGGCTCTTCCTGGCCTGACTGGCTGGGTGCTTTGAGGGAACCTTGGATGGAGCTGGTGCTTGAGGGTGAGCACCCGGCACCCCGAGCCTCGCGGTGCGGAGACGTGCAGCAGCTCTTGGCTCTGGCTTTCCAGACCTTTCCATCGATGGCCATACATTTGCAGCATTTGGGATAAAAGGGGTGGAAGGAGAGGTGGGTCAACTGAGTTGGATGAGTGACTTACTTGTTTGGCCAGACAAGGGAGGATTGGGCCTCCCAGGTGACACTAGTGATGAAGAACCAGCATGCCAATGCAGGAGATAGAGAGATGTGGGTTTGATCCCTGGGCGGGGAAGATCCCTTGGAGAAGGGTGTAGCAGCCCACTCCAGTATTCTTGCCTGGAGAACCCCATGGACAGAGGAGCCTGGCAGGCTACAGTCCATGGGGTCCCAAAAAGAGTCCAACAGGACTGAGGAGACAGCACCCAGGCACAGAGAAGGATCGGGGGCCTTAACTGCCTGCTTCTGTGTTTGGTCAGATAATTTCCCATCAGATTGGACATGAAAATTGGAATATCTCCTGCAGCTTTGAAATCTTTTATCACATGGTTTTTGAGGCCACCAGGACTCAACATGAATCCATGTGCATTTCAAGTATTGCTTTAGAGTGAATAAATAAAAGCACAATTACTATCATATGGAATTATAAAATACTTTTGACAAAATGCTGGGAACCATTGGAGGTGTGTGTATGGCAGCTGCATGTCTAGAGAAGACGATTTTCCCCCCCGCACTCATCTCTCATCCTCTCTGCTCCATCACACCTCTCAACTGCTCTCCCTCTTTGCTTCCCCTTCTCTTCGGATCCCTAGTCAAGAATGCAAATATTTTCTGGTGTCCATGTTGGGAAACTGACCTGGAGGATTCAATGAAAGATTACATTTTAGCTTTGGGACTTAATGGTCCTTTGTGGATCCGGACAGTCAGATAGAGAAAATAAATGACTGTAGAAAGTTCTGAGAAAAGGAACTTTTCCAGCATGGGGAGGAACACATTTGTGCATTTGTAAAATGAAATTTATTTTTTAGCCTTGGCCTGAGACTGGTGATATCTTAATTCCCTGACCAGGGATCAAACTTGCACTCCCTACATTGGAAGCTCAGAGTCTTAACCACTGGACCACCAGGGAAATCCGAACTGTACCTTCTTATCCTTCATCAGCTCCCTGCCCTTTGCCCTCAGAGAGAGAAACACAGCCCGTGAGGAATACATCTCACCCAGAGGATGTGATAGTCTAGTCCCATTCGTGACTCCAGAGCCACTGTCCAAATACAGAAAATACTTAAATACTCTGCCCTCATCAATGAGCTGCATGCTAATGGGAAGCAGAGTGGATAGATACTCCGTCCACCACGAATACAAATATTCTGATTTAGACTTACATTTCCAACTCCTCCACTGGCTGGTCTTTATCCAGAGAGGCTGGCAGGCAGAAGGGTAAAAGGACTTGACTTCATTTCCCTTTGCATGCTTCCTGCCCAGAAATGCCCAGAGATACCCCAAAGAGATGTGAAATGACTGGAAGAGGAAGAAGGAGGAACACAGCAGAGGCTGAAATTGGACCATCAGTTCTGTAACTGTGAACAATGTAGTAAACACGGAGGCTGGACGGGGGCCTGCTTCCTCTGGGAGCTCAGCTTCCTGGCTTCTCCAGCCACCTTTGTCCCTTTCCTGGCTTTTCATGCATCTGAGATGTGTACAAACAGGGGCAAGAAATCCGTCGGGAGTGTTCCACTAAAAGCCCATGCCATGTCTGGAATGGGGGTGGTGGACTGGAGCAGAGGTAAGCTGTGAGTGTTGTAAAACCTCTCCCTTTGGTTTATAGGCAATGTCTTTGTAGCCAGATCCCTTTTTTGGGGGTGGGGCAGTGGTTTTCAAACTGTTCAGGGATGAATGTTAGGGGTCCCCGAAAGGAATGTGTAATCGTGGCTTGCGTGTGTGATAAGTCGCGTCAATCAAGTCTGACTCTTTGCAACCCTATGGACCGTAGCCCTCCAGGCTCCTCTGTCCATGGGATTCTCCAGGCATGAATACTGGAGTGGGTTGCCATGCCATCCTCCTGGGGGTCTTCCCAGCCCAGGGATCAAACCCGGGTCTCTTAGGTCTCCTGCATGGCAGGCAGATTCTTTACCACTAGCACCACTTGGAAGCCCATGCAATCGTGGCAGACACTTCTAACTTAAGTGACTTCTAATTTATATGGCTTTCTCGTCTTCAATGCCATGAGGCTGCGATGCAGTGTCATGGATACAGCACAGAGGAATCAAGTGTGATGTGAAAACCCATGATTCCTGAAAATGCTCTCTGTGTACCCGAGGAGTAACTCTCCATCGCCACACTACTGAGCGTGGAGGAACCCTGCTGCCCTTCACTGAAGGCCACGCGAGGTGGAAATCTACCATCAGGTGGCTGTCGGCCCCGTGGTCCAGCCCCAGCTTACCAAGTGCACTGGCTTCTCCGTGGCAAGTTGGAGTCCGAGGCAGACTGTCACCCCCCCTCCTCTGCTCTCTCCGGCAGGTCCTGTTCAAGCTCCTCCTGGGCAGTGCTAAGTTTGGAGAAGCCGCCTTATTTCTTTCCATTCTGGGTGTGTTTAACATCCTCTTCATCACCTGTATTCCTGTCATCCTCTACTTTACCAAAGTGGAATACTGGAGCTCTTTTGATGACATTCCATGGGGAAACCTTTGTGGATTTTCAGTCCTCTTATTGAGTAAGTGGCGACTGCCCTGCCAGAATCCCCAGAAAGCAGGGACTGACAAAGTGGGATCCGGAAAGCTCCAGGGAATGGAAACTCATGCCCTGAAGGAGAAAAAAAAGCAAGTCTATTATTATCCTTAAGTTCTTCGTGGTTTTCTAGGTCATTGTGTCGCAAAAAGGAAAGCCTTTGTAATGATGACACTAGTTCTGATTCCAGGACTGTGGTCGCTGTGGTAGTGACCATTGTCATGGTGGCTCTGAACAGTGAACTAGTGGCTAAGGGTAATAATAGTGCATTACTTATAGGGTTGGTTATTCCTGTTGTCGCCAAGTCATGTCCAGCTCTTCGCAGCCCCATGGACTGCAGCACACCAGGCTTCCCTGTCCTTCACTGTCTCCCCGAGTTTGTTCAAACTCATGTCCATTGAGTTGGTGATGCCATCCAACCATCTCATCCTCTGTCGCCCCCCTCTTCTCCTGCCCTCCATCCTTCCCAGAATCAGGGTCTTTTCCAATGAGTTGGTTCTCCACATCCGGTGGCCAAAGTATTGGCTTCAGCTTCAGCATCAGTCCTTCCATTGAATATAGGGCTGGTTAGAAGTTGGTAGATTAATACTATAATAGGGAAGAAACTTTTGTATTCTATTACACATTTATCACTAAAAGGATGATGCCTACAAGCTTAAATTATACATAATGCTCCCCAAATAATGTGCATTAAGCTAAAATACCTTTGTTTAGCTCACAGGAAATAACCTGACTAGACCTGCTTGTGAATGACTAGAGAGAAAGAAATTAACACATCCTTTCTGGAGACTGATGGGAACCAGGAAGTGTTTGACTCTACTCCTCCCCTTTCAGTATAAAAGGAGCCTGAATTCTAACCCAGACTAGATAGTTCTTTGGGACATGAACTCACCATCTTCTCGGTTTGCCAGCTTTATGAATAAAGTTGTCATTCCTTGCTCCAGCAACTGACCTTTCAATTATTGGCCTGTCGTGCAGCAAGCGGTACAAGCTTGGAGTTGGTTAACAATCCACACAGAGCTCTTCGAACACTACCTGATAACGTTCAGTAAATATTATCACTATTAGTGTCATCATCACCATTACTGCATCAACATCATCATCCTCATCACCGGTAATTGCTATAAGGCTGGTCCTAGGCAGGGAAGCATCCAAGGAGGAGCCTCACCCATTTCTACCTAAAATGTGCATCCCAAAGCTCCTGATCATGGTCATCCCAGAATCACTGCCAGCAGCAGAAAAAAGCAAAGTTAGTCAAGTAAGTAGGATAGCCCCATCCTCTTTTCTAGTGCCTTCTCACTGGTTAGCTTTTTACAATTTCTTTCATCTTCTTCAGAGTTCAGGGAAGAGAAGAGACCTGAGTAGTCAGGATGTTTGGCCCTAATCCCCAGTCCTGGAGCCCTTGAAGGAGCGCAAATCCCCTGAGTCAGAATAAAGAGCAAGACACCTAGACTCCAGCCTCCTCAGAGAAGCTGGGGTTGGATAGGCCATAAAGGATGGAAAATCAGGGCTGGGCATGCATAACACCTATCTTTTTATTCTTTATTTCAGCATTCAATATTGTATTAAATTTTGGAATTGCTGTTACATATCCTACTCTGATGTCTCTTGGAATCGTCCTCAGCGTACCTGTGAATGCAGGTAAACTTCTGTGGCTTTCTGTATCTGTTTGTAAACACGCACACACAAACACACACGTGCACATACATACTCACATATCTTCTTGCTTGCTTGTACAGTGTACAGATTTAACCTCCTGTATAGAAAGAAACCACTTGGGTAAAATATTGACGTTTGTGACACATGCAGTATTTTGTTCAGAGTGGATTGATTTTCACATATAACACCAAGGTACAGAAAGTCTAAAATCATCTTTATTTGAGCTAGTGTGAAGATCAGAGATGAATATCATTAATTTTATTAATAAGTAGAAACGAATAAGTCGCAGAAGAAAGTTTTTTAGTTTTCATAAGCAGCTTTCTAAAAGAGAATGCTAGCTCAGGGTATGGCAGGCATGAGATAGAGACACATCCACAGCTACAGAAGTGTGGACATTGCTCCCGGAGTCGCAGAAGAGAGCCCTCATCCAGCTGCTCAGGACCTCGCTCCGTGTTCCACTGGGGACTCACCAGTCGGCAGCTCTCCTGAGGTGTGCCATCACCTGCCCCTCACCTCCCTCCTTTTCTGGCTCATGCTGCTATGAACTTTGGGTTTTCCTTCCAGAATCTCCCTGAGTCATACTCGACCTCCCTGTAGAATCTGTTTGTGAGTCACTTCCCAGAGCACTCACCCCTTTGACCTTGGCAAAGCTCCTACCAAAGGTCATCCCCGACCTGCCCACTTCTGGGCCATTAGAGGACTAGGCTCCCAGGGAGTGGCAACCCCATATCCTGTTCAGTCTGGTGATAATAAGCCTGGAAGCACAGGTGAAACCACAGTCAACTTCCAGAGGTCTTCCTTGCGTCGCATTCCGCACGATCTATATGTGCCTTACCCTGGTCCCAGACTCCTTGGGCCCAGCACCTGCCCAGAGGGAGGGTGACCAGGCCCCTCTCATAACCCCTCTGGGCCCTTACTTATCCCCTAAAAGTGAAGGTTGTCCCTGAGTCATCACCTTGGTTGATAGGAGGACCACACGAAATGATTTATGAGGCAGAACTTCCCAAGGCAGGAAAAGCCCCTAAGCACCTAGAGAGCTGGTAGAAAAGTGGTCCAGCCTGTCTGTGTCCACACACCACAGGCTTCAGAAAAATAACTCATCAACATGCCGCAATGCATCTTAGCGCATCAGAGCATTCTTATTTCAAGGAGGCATATTCCAGGTGACCCTTGTAGAGAAGCTACTTGGACTGTATCATACAGCGAGAGGTTAATCGGAATCCTCTGCTACTTACCTGCACTTTAAGAGGGTCAGCAGTGTATCAGAGGAAGCAATGGCAATCAGTTCTCCAGGGGAGCAGGAGCAGAGGAGTCGGTGCTTCTCCGACCGTCCAAGCAGAGCCCTTGCTGGGCTCTCTGACACTCTCTAGCATAGCTCATGGGACTGGCTGACTGGCTCTGCTAAAGAATCCACTGTAAAGAATCCGCCTGCCATGCAGGAGACCGGGGTTTGATCCCTGGGTCAGGAAGATCCTCTGGAGAAGGAAATGGCAATCCACTCCAGTATTCTTGCCTGGAGAATTCTATAGACAGAGGAGCCTAGTGGGCTACAGTCCATGGGGTTGCAGGGAGTCGGACACAACTGAGCAACTAACACTTTTCACTTTCTTTCATTTGTAAATTAACAGGCTGTTCTGCCAGTATTAAAAATTAAAGTGTTTCTGAATTAGAGGGAGACAGAAGAGGTGCTTTAATTCCACAAAAGAACTGCTAACAAAATGTATTTCTCAGTTTTACCTTTTACCTCTGCCCACCCTCTAGATGGAGGTGAGAGGCGCAGGAAGAAGTGGCGGGGGGGGTGGGCAAGAGGACTGGAGGAACAGGAAGGGAGATGACAGAGCAGCCCCCTCGTGTGGCAGACAGGCGGGGCGGGAGATGCAGAGAGAGGGACAGCACGGCAGGCTTCAAAAGCTGCACGTGTAAGTCAGAAAAAACTCTTTCACAAACTGAGTTTTTCAAAAAAACAATCTGATTCTCCCTTGTGTGGAGTTCAGTTCAGTTCAGTCCCTCAGTCGTATCTGACCCTTGGTGACCCCATGGACTACAGCACTCCAGGCTTCCCTGTCCATCACCAACTCCTGGAGTTTACTCAAACTCATGTCCATCGAGTCAGTGATGCCATCCAGCCATCTCATCCTCTGTCGTCCCCTTCTCCTCCTGCCTTCAATCTTTCCCAGCATCAGGGTCTTTTCCAAGGAGTCAGTTCTTTGCATCAGGTGGCCAAAGTATTGGAGCTTCAGCTTCAGCATAAGTCCTTCCAATGAATATTCAGGACTGATTTCCTTTAGGATGGACTGGTTGGATCTCCTTGCAGTCCAAGGGATTCTCAAGAGTCTTCTCCAACACCACAGTTCAGAAGCATCAATTCTTATTTATGCTCAGCTTTCTCTATGGTCCAACTCTCACATCCATACATGACTACCGGAAAAATGATAGCTTTGACCAGATGGACGTTTGTTGGCAAAGTAATGTCTCTGCTTTTTAATATGCAATCTAGGTTGATCAGAGCTCCTAGGTTGTCAAGGAGCAAGTGTCGTTTAATTTCATGACTGCAGTCACCATCTGCAGTGATTTTGGAGCCCAAGAAAATAAACTCTCTCACTGTTTCCACTGTTTCCCCATCTATTTGCCATGAAGTGATGGGACCAGATGCCATAATCTTAGTTTTTTGAATGTTGAGTTTTAAACCAGCTTTTTTCACTCTCCTCTTTCACTTTCATCAAGAGGCTCTTTGCTTTCTGCCATAAGGGTGGTGTCACCACATATCTGAAATTATTGATATTTCTCCCAGCAATCTTGATTAAAGCTTGTGCTTCATCCAGCCCAGCATTTTTCATGATGTACTTCAGTTCAGTTCAGTTGCTCAGTCATGTCCAACTCTGCAACCCCATGAATTGCAGCACGCCAGGCCTCCCTGTCTATCACCAACTCCCAGAGTCCACTCAAACTCATGCCCATCAAGTCAGTGATGCCACACAGCCATCTCATCCTCTGTCGTCCCCTTCTCCTCTGCCGCCAATCCCTCCCAGCATCAGGGTCTTTTTCAATGTGTCAACTCTTCGCATGAGGTAGACAAAGTATTGGAGTTTCAGCTTCAGCATCAGTCCTTCCAATGAACACCCAGGACTTATCTCCTTCAGGATGGACTGGTTGGATCTCCTTGCAGTCCAAAGGACTCTCAAGAGTCTTCTCCAACACCACAGTTCAAAAGCATAGATTTTTCGGCACTCAGCCTTCCTCACAGTACAACTCTCACATCCATACATGACCACTGGAAAAACCATAGCCTTGACTAGATGGACCTTTGTTGGCAAAGTAATGTCTCTGCTTTTTAATATGCTGTCTAGGTTGGTCATAACTTTCCTCCCAAGGAGTAAGCATCTTTTAATTTCATGGCTGCAATCACCATCTGCAGTGATTTTGGAGCCCAAAAAAGTAAAGTCTGACATTGTTTCCACTCTCTCCCCATCTATTTCCCATGAAGTGATGGGACCAGATGCCATGATCTTAGTTTTCTGAATGTTGAGCTTTAAGCCAACTTTTTCACTCTCCTGTTTCACTTTCATCAAGAGGCTTTTTAGTTCATCTTCACTTTCTGCCATAAGGGTGGTGTCATCTGCATATCTGAGGTTATTAGCATATAAGTTAAATAAGCAGGGTGACAGTATACAGCCTTGACATATTCCTTTTCCTATGTGGAACCAGTCTGTTTTTCCATGTCCAGTTCTAACTGTTGCTTCTTGACCTGCATACAGATTTCTCAGGAGGAAGGTAAGCTACTCTGGTATTCCCATCTCTTTAAGAATTTTCCACAACAGTGATCCACACAGTCAAAGGCTTCAGTGTAGTCAGTAAAGCAGATGTTTTTCTGGAATTCTCTTGGTTTTTCTATGATCCAACAGATGTTGACAATTTGATCTCTTGTTCTTCTGCCTTTTGTAAATCCGGTTTGAACATCTGGAAGTTGTTAGTTCATGTACTGTTGAAGCCTAGCTTGGAGAATTTTGAGCATTACTTTGCTGGCTTGTGAGATGAGTGCAATTGTACGGTAGTTTGAACATTCTTTGGCATTGCCTTTCTTTGGGATTGGAATGAAAACTGACCTTTTCCAGTCCTGTGGCCACTACTGAGTTTTCCAAATTTGCTGGCATATTGAGTGCAGCACTTTCACAGCATAATCTTTTAGGATTTAAAATAGGTCAGCTGGAATTCCATCACCTCCATTAGCTTTGTTCATAGTGATGCTTCCTAAGGCCCACTTGATTTCTCATTCCAGGATGTCTGGCTCTAGATGAGTGATCACACCATCGTGGTTATGTGGGTCATGAAGATCTTTTTTGTATAGTTCTTCTGTGTATTCTTGCCACCTCTTCTTAATATCTTCTGCTTCTGTTAGGTCCATACCATTTCTGTCCTTTATTGAGCCCATCTTTGCATGAAATGTTCCCTTGGTGTCTCTAATTTTCTTGAAGAGATCTCTAGTGTTTCCCATTCTATTGTTTTCATCTATTTCTTTGCATTGGAAATATGCAAAAATTGCATTGGAAATATGCTAAGGAAGGCTTTCTTATCTCTCCTTGCTATTCTTTGGAACTCTGCATTCAGATGGGTATATCTTTCCCTTCCTCCTTTGCCTTTCACTTCTCTTTCACTTCTCTCAGCTATTTGTAAGGCCTCCTCAGACAACCATTTTATGTGGAGGCCTGCCTCCAAATTTGCTTTGTTTGATTTAGTTAAGAAACGAGAAAAAGAAAGCAAAAAAAGGAAAAGAAAACCAACTTTGGAATGCTTTTGATTGTTAGTTATGAAGAGAATGATGATCCAGGTTTGTACGAACTGATGTGAATCCTGTTCTCATTTTGTTCCCTCACCTCATCAGTCAGAAATGAGCTTCTTGGGCCTTTAATAAATGTTCATAATCGGTGATGACATAGGTGGCAATCGAGCCTCACGCTAATAATACCCTGGAGTGGAATAAAAGTTTGTATCTGTTACCTTTGAAGAATCAGGTAGAGTTTGGTCCTAAGAACATAAAAATATGGGACTTCCGGCAGTCCAGTGGTTAAGACTCTGTACTTCCAATGCAGGGGGCACACGTTTGATCCCTGGTTGGGGAGCTGGGATCCCACATGCTGTGGGGTGCATCCAAAAATATAAAAATAAATAAAATCTTTTTAAAATGTGAAAAGCACCAAGAATGGAAAGAAGGCAATAACATTTGAATTGTCCTGGCACCCCAGAACTGGCCACAATTAATTTTGGTATATACTAGATTGGCTGAAAGTTCACTGGGATTTTTCCAGGACAGCGTATGAGAAACCCGAATGAACTTTTTAGCCAACCAGTATATATACAGGGCTTCCCAGGTGGCACTAGTGGTTAAAAAAAAAAACCCGCCTGCCAATGCAGGAGATGCAAGAAACACAGGTTCGATCACTGGGTCAGGAAGATCCCCTGGAGAAGGAAGTGGCAATCCACCCCAGTATTCTTGTCTGGAAGATTCCATGGATAGAGGAGCCTGGACAGTTACAGTCTAGGGGATCGCAAAGAGTCAGACACACTGAGCAACTGAGTACACACACACACACACACAATATACACACACACAATATACACACACATGCACAATATATACACACACAATATATACACAATACATATACACATACACACAATATACACACACACATATATATACACACACATACAATACACACACAATATATATATACACACACATGCACACACACAATATTTATACACACACAATACACACACAATATATATATACACACACACAATATATACACAATATATATACACACGCACAATATACACACACACGATATATATACACACACACACAGTTTATACACGCACACACACAATATATACACACACACTCCATATATACACACACACAATTTATACATGCACACACACAATATACACACACACTATATATACACACACCCACAATATATATATATACACACACACAATATACACACACACACAATATATGTACACACACACAATATATATACACACACACACACAATATATATACACACAATATATATATACACACAACGCACACACACAATATATATATACACACAGACAATATACATATACACACACAATATATATATACACATACACACACAATATACACACACACAATATATATATACACACATACACAATATACACACACACAATATATATATACATACAGACAATATACATATACACACACAATATATATATACACATACACACACAATATACACACACACAATATATATATACACATACACACACAATATACACACACACAATATATATATACACACACACATACACAATATACACACACACAATATATATATACACATACACATACACAATATACACACACACAATATATATATACACACACACATGCACAATATACACACACACAATATATATATATACACATACACATACACAATATACACACACACAATATATATATACACACACACATACACAATATACACACACAATATATATACACACACACACACATACACACACACAAATATATATATACACACACACGCACACACACAATATATATACACACACACAATATATATATACACACAGACAATATATACACAGACACAATATATACATGCACACACATGCTATATATATATGTATATATACACACACACACTATGTATATATATGTATATACACACACACAATATATATACACACAGACAATATATACACAGACACACAATATATACATGCACACACATGCTATATATATATGTATATATACACACACACACTATGTATATATATGTATATATACACACACTATATATATATATATACACACACACACTATATATATATACACACACACACATGCACACACACACTATATATATATGTATATATACACACACTATATATATATGTATATATACACACACACACTATATATATATATGTATATATACACACACTATATATATATATACACACACACTATATATATATATATACACACACACACATGCACACACACACTATATATATATGTATATATACACACACTATATATATATGTATATACACACACACAAACACGTCTCTAAGTGCCCTTGTGTTTTGTTTTGTCTCTCACACAAGTCGATGTCCAAACTAAGGTGCCAGGTCAGGTCAGTCTGGGGAGGTGAAACCTGGTGCAAGGCCTCCCACCAGCCAGCGTTCCTAAAGTTAGGGGGGATTTGCTGGCGGCAGCTCTGCCTACCTGGTCAAGGGAGCACAGCGTCCGCCCTGCAGATAGGGCTGCCCCAGGCCCTGGCCTGGCGGGGGTCCCCCACTTCCTGATTGCCCAGGCCTGTCGGCCCCTGGGTAACCTCTGTTCTCTGTCTCCTGCAGTGGTTGACCACTACACCAGTAAGATCGTTTTCAACGGCGTCCGGGTAATTGCCATCATCATCATCGGCCTGGGCTTCCTCCTCCTCCTCCTGCCTGAGGAGTGGGACGTCTGGTTGATTAAGCTGCTCACTCGCCTCAAAGTGAGGAAGAAGGAGGAGGCGGCTGAGGGTGGAGCGGACCTGGGCTTGGGGCTTCAGAGCAAGAGCAGAAGGGCCCGGCCCTCCTTCACCCGCTGACCATCTGCCCTGAGACTCTGCGGCGACCGCTCACGAGGGGGATTTGGAATCTCTTCCTGACAGGGGGAACCTCAGCTTGGTGAGGTGTACATACCTGTACAGTTTTGGTAATCTGCAGTAAGTTATATGGTATTTATTGGCATGTCCAACTTGCTTGCACTTTTTTCACATCAGATCTTTCACTTAAGGGTACCGATTCAATACGGGAGAGAAAAGAAGAACCTCTCCGCTCTTTTTACATGAATGTAAAGCAGCTTAAAATGATCCTTGCCTAGATTGCTTGGGATGACAGGTGTTCTCGACATGGCAGGGCAGATGTTTCAAATCTTTGCAACTGAAAATTACATTGCACACTGTGATTATTTCTCAGCGATGGTAGGTCATATTTTGTTTTATACCAGAGCTACACTCTTAATTTTAAGGGATTTCAATGAACCAAAAGATCACTCTGAGTTAACTGAGACAAATGGATTTCTGGATGGGTGGGTAGATGGGATGTGAAGAGCTGGAGCAGAAAAGGAAAATGGACTTGGAAAACCATCGACTGTGGCTAACCTGTGGCTAACTGTGGCGGTGATGATTAGAGGACAGGCTGAGCTGGGTAACAGAAGGGGGAAGTTAAGTCTTAGCCCCAGCTGGCTTGCCCTCACATGTTCGTGTAAGATCATGCAAGAGAAATTACAGTGCCTTCTACAGAATTTTTGTCTTTACCTATGTGAAGCGAGGTGACATTATAAGTCACTGGCGCCGTCTTATCATTTAGATGTAGAAATCTTTAGAAACAAACAAAATACTATATATGTGTGTGTATGTACAAAAATGGCAAAGCTGATGACCAGTGTCATAGAACACAGGTCACGGTGTGCATATGAGGCAGAGTCCGCAGAAGATGAATTGCTGGTTGCTTTTACTTCCTGACTAAGATGGAAAAATTATTTACTGAATCTGCAAACCTTTTTATGAAACTTTTAAGCACCAGGCTGTTTACTTCCACATTATAGGTCTGCCAGAAAATTCTATCTGTGATAGATCTGTAAAGAGGGATGAGGGGGTTAGAGTTTACTATTTTTGAAGTTTACATTGTTACATATCGAAACGGAAACCTTATTTTGAAATGTTGTCATAACCCAATGGTGCACTCTGTAACCATGGAGTCTTTTGTTTCCTAGGGGAAAGGGGTACTCATGACCTGAACTTTTTAGCAAATTATTATTCTCAGTTTCCATTACCTGTTTGGCCAAACAGATGAATAAACTATTTAAAAAAGAAGCATTCTGTGCTGTCTTAGCAGCAACTTTGTTCCTCTCCCACTAAGTAGATCTGACTTTCTGGCTTCCTCACCTGATATTCTTCTCCCAGCAAGCCCCATCCTCCTGCACCCTCGAGGCACAGAAATCCATACTGCCTCTTCGAGGGAAGAAAGTTCTTAATGCAGAGTTGCTTTCACAACTTCCCTGGTGGCTCAGATGGTTAAAAAGTCTGCCTGCAATGCAGAAGACCTGGGTCCCATCCCTGCGTTGGGAAAGTCCCCTGGGGAAGGGTATGGCAACCCACTCCAGTATTCTTGCCTGGAGAATTCCGTGAACGAAGGAGCCTGGTGGGCTGGGGTCCATGGGATCGCAAAGAGTCAGACACAACTGAATGAGTAACACACTTGGCTTTCACAAAAGTGAAGTGCAGGGCGAAGGTCCAGCCCTGGAAGGAAATGTCTCGAGGCAGGGTTTCCCTCCTATCCTCCTGCCCCACCGCCCTATCCCGGGCAGCCCCGTCCCTGGCTCCCTTACACTTGTGCCTCAGAGTGGCAGCCTCCGTCCCTAAATTGACCTGGTCTCTTCAGCCCTGCTCCCACACCTGACTTCTGCCTGGCTCTAGAAGGAATTTAATGTAACGTGTGTATCACTGTTCCAGGCTGCTGCAGCCAGGGGCTCTGAGGTCTTACATGTCTCATCCTCCGGCCACAGAGGGCCATGTTCTCTAAGAGGGCATGTGAACCGTGAGGCAGGCTCGGACCTGAGACCTTTTGCTGAAGTGCCTGCACCTGGACAAACCTCTCCTCCAGCAACAAATTACAAGAACAAAACAAAACAAAACTCTATGGGACTAAAAATAACTGCGCGCATGCATAGTTAGGGCAAAATTATGGACAGAGGATACAAAATAAACCAAAAAACCCAGTTGCCATTTTTAAAGAGCCTGGAGCAAAAGCATCATGTCAGGAGGAAAAGCAGGGTACTGCACATGACCCCTGCACACAGCGCCTCCTAGTTCAATTCAGTTCAGTCGCTCAGTCAAGTGTCTCTTTGTGACCCCATGGACTGCAGCATGCAGGCTTCCCTGTCCATCACCAACTCCCAGAGCTTGCTCAAACTCATGTCCATCGAGTCAGTGATGCCAACCAACCCCTTCTCCTCCTGCCTTCAGTCTTTCCCAGCGTCAGGGTCTTTTCCAAGGAGTCAGTTCTTTGCATCAGGTGGCCAAAGTATTGGAGCTTCAGCTTCAGCAGCAGTCCTTCCACTGAATATTCAGGACTGATTTCCTTTAGGATTGACTGGGTGGATCTCCTTGCAGTCCAAGCGTGCAGTTCAAGCACTGCCTAAGGGGTGGGCAAACCATCTAAGCCACTCCTGTGGCCCGACCCATGGACACACTCCTTTCACCCCGTGTAAGGAATAATCTTGCCTGACCTCAGGGAGCCAACAAGCAAGAGATCCTGTAGTTTGTTCCTGCTTCCCTTGGCTGCATCAGCGGCCCTGGTAAAAAGCTTGTCTGAGTTTCTTGTCTGGCCTCTTGTCAATTTCTATTGATTAAGGAGGCCAAGAACTCTGGTTGGTATCAAATTGAGAGGAGATGACAGCCTCTTTGGGATACCTTGTCCTGCCACCCACACATACAGCATCTACACCAGGTGTCCCCGGCCTCCAGATTCTAATGCCTG
Source organism: Odocoileus virginianus (assembly GCF_023699985.2). Classification (NCBI taxonomy): domain Eukaryota; kingdom Metazoa; phylum Chordata; class Mammalia; order Artiodactyla; family Cervidae; genus Odocoileus; species Odocoileus virginianus. Next base: position 82,024,318 of record NC_069680.1, on the reverse strand, counting down.
ATGATCTGAAGTGAAGCTGATATAATAATAGTTGAAATAAAGTGCATAATAAATGTAACGCTTGAATCATTCTGACACCATCCTCCTTCCCCAGTCCGTGGAAAAATTGCCTTCCAAGAAATCAGTCCCTGGTGCAAAAAAAGTTGGGGACCGCTGGTACATGGGCTCAGAATCTGGAGAGTGCCGCTGTCTGGGACAGGGCTGCCTGCCTTGCCTCCCTTGTGTGCCGTGAGCCCCTGGGAGTCACCCCCATGACTCCTGGGCTCCCAGCCTCCCCAGTTACACAGCCAAACATTTCCTTTGTAAGCCGTAAAGTGAACAACTGGGAAACCCTACACAGGACAGATTTACCTTATTCTTCCATGGGCATAAAAGACTATGAAGACCCCAAAGATGTGAGAGTAGGGACTCAAAGAGATATTTGTAAACCTATCATCAGAGCTGCATTATTCACAGTAGCTAAGGTGTAGAAGCAACCCAGGTGTCCATCAGTGGATGAATGGCTAAACATGGTAAATACATATAGTGGAGTATTATTCAGCCTTCAGAAAGGAATGAAATTCTGATACAGGTTACAACTTGGATGAATCTTGAAGACATTATACTAGTCAAAAAAGCCAGTCACATAGGACAAATATTAACTGATTTCACTAATATGAGGTACCTAGCGTAGTCAGACTCAACGAGACAGAAAGGAGAATGGTGGTTATTAGGGACCAGGAATCAGGAGTCATTGTTCAATTTTGTACAGAATTTGTACAGAATTTCAGCTTTGTAAGATTATTAAAAAGTTCTGGAGGTTGAAGGTGATGATGGTTGTACCACAATGTGAATGTACTTAATGCCACTGAACTGTGCACTTAGAAATGGTACAAATGGTACGTTTTATGTATAATTTACTCCAGTAAAAAAAGACTATGAAGATTAATATATGTGAAATTAAAAGGTTAAAACTTTCAGGAGAGGTTAATGTTTCTTCCAGAACATTATAAACATGAGTTGGGGGTTGGAGGATTTGAAAGATTTTTTTTTTACAGAAAGAATACAAACTACAACTCCCCCCACCCCCCACCCCCTCCACCCCTACCACGCAGATTTCAAGAACTGGGATGAGCCATGTCAAACCAAGGAAGGATCCATGGACAGAAACTCTTGGGAAGGGGTTCTTCCTGATGGGACCATGGGCTGGCTTTGGGAAACAGGCTCCATTTCTTGCCCTCCCTGGGGGATTGTCTGCCCTCTGGAGGACAGTCTGGAAAGAGCTAAAGAATTCTACCTCTGCTCCTTAAGGAATAAAAGTAAAACGAAGATGGAAGGTATAAAGAGGATATGGGGCCTCCGCCACTGCAGCCCATCCCTCTCAGAATGTGGACATAGGAACCCAGCTGCAGTGCAGACCCGGAGCTCCTCCTTACTTGGGTTGTCACGGATAAAGAGAATGCAGAGACAGGAAGTTGTGGTTAGAGACCGACCTCCATAGAACAAGGGTGTTTCCAGATCTAGCCAACGATACATGGCACGGAGTTCTTTATCTTCAGTTTTGAATTCTAAAACTAGAATGGAGTTGTACAATCTTACATATGTGCCAACATTTCATAAATTGTATACTTCAAACAGGTAATTTTATGATATGTGAATTATATCTCAGTCTAGTGGTTTATGAAATGGTTGCCTCACAAAACGATTTAAAATTTCTTTGCCGAAATCTTACAAATATAAAGGACATTGTGGGGCGGTTGGCTTGGTTTGGGCTGCCCAGAATCTGATCCTTGCTGGAAGCAGCATTTCGCTATTGTTGCAGAAGGTGAAGGGAGCACAGTCTGCATCTCCGATGCCAGCATCTGGGGAGAGGGAGCCGTGTGAACTGAACTTTTGGGCTGCAGTCTCCCAGGACTTGGCCAGACCCCAAGGAACAACCCGGTAAAGCTTTGCTGACCGGTCAGTTCCCAAGTCCCTCCCATCCCTCCTTTCTCCAAACAGGTCCTTTGGATACATACAGTCCCAAAGAGCCTCCCAAAAAGTTCTCAGAATTCTGTTTAATACAGCAAGATGCAATTCTGTTCCTTGGGTCCAAGAACTCTGAATAGTATGTGGGAGAAAAGTAGAATATTCAAAGAAAAATTGGACTTTTATTTGGGGAGTGTTTGGTTTTTTTTTTGACTTCCTGGTACTCACATTTCTTGAATCTGGGCTCATTGCGGCCAAGCAGGATTCCTTGGTCAAACTGCTTTAAAGAATGAATGAGAATGATTCATAAGAAATACATCCACAATACATAAACAAAGAGGGTTTTAAAGTTTTTCACAGAGTTTAAAATACATTAAAAAAAATTTTTTTAAAGAATAGTATTTGTATTACATATTTTTTATGTATTTTAGCATTGTCAAAATCTTGAGAAAGTCATTTTCTTGACTTAGAATAGTGGTAAACTTCAGCTAAGGTAAATCTCTAAATTATCAAAAAGTGTGGTTGCTAGAATCATAACAAATGAAAACTTATGAATGCAATGTATTATGGTGTATTGTAAATTTTAACTCTCAACAGCAACAAAAAAAATGTGAATTTTTTTCTCTTACTGAAAAAAGAATAGGTTTTCTGCAAAAAAACGAGGAATAGGCATGGAGCCACAAGCCGGCAGGAAGCGCGTGTGTACGCCAGCAGCAGCGGCAGGATGAGCAGTGGCCTCTGACACGTGACGCTGAGCCCAGAGGGAACCACAGGCCCAGCAATCTCACCAAGAAGGGCCAGAGGGAGCCTCCAGGCTCCTGAGAGTGACAGGCACGCACAAGAAGGGACTCTTTGAAATAAGAAAAAAATTAGAAGAACTTAAAAAAAAATCTCCTGACAGAAATTTCAGGAGTTCCCAGTGTTTATACCCCATCTGTTAATAGTAACTCCACAGAAGACCTGCTGGCCTCCTAATATTTTTTAGGAATCTAAGCTATGCTAATGACGTGGGGAATCTCAGAGGCTAGGGACAGGCAAGAGTTAAAGGCCATGCTTGTATCCACGTACAGCCATGCCTTTGAGGGGGAAATCTGGGTATAAATAAAGAAAAGCTGTTCTTATATCACTGTGGTGTTCTTTTTCAACATACACATGATACAGGGACATTATTAGGGACTAGAGTTTGATGTTTTTTATGCCCCTGACCACTCTTTTGTGGTACCTTCATTTATGGGAACTGCAAACTCAGTTACACCAAGGAGATGTACTTACATTCACTCCTCACTCTCCCTGTTAGCTGATTTCATCCTGTTAGTGAGAAAACTGCATTTATGATGTACCTTCCTGTATAATCTGGAGTGTGCAGAGTGGGCAGCCTTGTGCGGATGCTGATAGCCTGGCACCTATCAAGGGTTCGCAAAATATCTATACTGTGTAGATAGCCCTGTTGAGTGGTACTGTCTGAGATGCTGGATTTCCTCAAAGACCTCATGTGTGAGTGTGTGTGCAAGCATTTGCCACATTTACTGTGGTCTTTTGATTAGCACATCTTTCCAACCAATTAGGCTATTTCTATTTTTTAATTTTGTTTATGTAAAATATTCATGCAAACTAATCACTACATAATAATCACGAATTTTTTTAAATGATACCATTTAGATTAGACATACACTTATTCACCTGGGCTTCCCTGGTAGTGCAGAGGTAAAGAACCTGCCTGCCAACGCAGGAGACACAAGAGATATGGATTTGATCCCCAGGTTGGGAAGATTCCCTGGAGAAGGAAATGGCAACCCACTCCAGTATCCTTGCCTGAAAAATTTCATGAACAGAGGAACCTGGTGGATTACAGTCCACAGGATCACAAAGAGGTGGACGTGACTGAGCACATACTTACTTATCCACCTATAGCCTGATGACTTTCTTTAATCTTTTATTGCATGCAATCACCATTTAGGTTGGACCTGGTGTCTTTCTCTAAAGCTTAATTTTTAAAAATACAATCTTACCATTAGTACTGATTTAAAGTCCAGAGCACATTTGGACATTTAGCTGCCCCTAGGTCTGGCTTACCTGAGGGTATTATTCATCAAAAGCATTAACACATTACTTTGGCCTGGATTTTCTTATATTTTCTAACATTTAATTTCCTGTCTTTTTTTAGCAGAGAAAAAAATGCTAAGTTACTGTTCAGCAGTCTCAACTACCTATTCTCTCAGATCCTTTATTGTCTCTTGCTAATGAGTATTCATGACCCAGATAATCATGATGGTGTGATCACTCACCTAGAGCCAGACATCCTGGAATGTGAAGTCAAGTAGGCCTTAGAAAGCATCACTAAGAACAAAGCTAGTGGAGGTGATGGAACTCCAGTTGAGCTATTTCAAATCCTGAAAGATGATGCTGTGAAAGTGCTGCACTCAAAAAAAAAAGAAAGAAAGTGCTGCACTCAATATGCCAGCAAATTTGGAAAACTCAGCAGTGGTCACAGGACTGGAAAAGGTCAGTTTTTGTTCCAATCCCAAAGAAAGGCAATGCCAAACAATGCTCAAACTACCACACAACTGCATTCATCTCACACACTAGTAAAGTAATGCTCAAAATTCTCCAAGCCAGGCTTCAGCAATACGTGAACTGTGAACTTCCAGATGTTCAAGCTAGTTTTAGAAAATGCAGAGGAACCAGAGATGAAATTGCCAACATCTGCTGGATCATAGAAAAAGCAAGAGAATTCCAGAAAAACATCTATTTCAGCTTTATTGACTATGCCAAAGCCTTTGACTGTGTGGATCACAATAAACTGTGGAAAATTCTGAAAGAGATGGGGATACCAGACCACCTGACCTGCCTCTTAAGAAACCTGTATGCAGGTCAGGAAGCAACAGTTAGAACTGGATATGGAACACCAGATTGGTTCCAAATAGGAAAAGGAGTACATCAAGGCTGTATATTGTCACCCTGCTTATTTAACTTAGATGCAGAGTACATCATGAGAAATGCTGGGCTGGATGAAGCACAAGCTGGAATCAAGATTGCCAGGAGAAATATCAATAACCTCAGATATGCAGTTGACACCACCCTTATGGCAGAAAGTGAAGAAGAACTAAAAAGCCTCTTAATGAAAGTGAAAGAAGAGAGTGAAAAAGTTGGCTTAAAGCTCAACATTCAGAAAGCTAAGATCATGGGATCCAGTCCCATCACTTCATGGGAAATAGATGGGGAAACAGTGGAAACAGTGACTGACTTTATTTTTCTGGGCTCCAAAATCACTGCAGATGGTGATTGCAGCCATGAAATTAAAAGATGTTTACTCCTTGGAAGGAAAGTTATGACCAACTTAAATAGCATATTAAAAAGCAGAGACATTACTTTGCCAACAAAGGTCCCTCTAGTCAAGGCTATGGTTTTTCCAGTGGTCATGTATGGATGTGAGTTGGACTGTGAAGAAAACTGAGTGCTGAAAAATTGATGCTTTTGAACTGTGGTGTTGGAGAAGACTCTTGAGAGTCCCTTGGGCTGCAAGGAGATCCAGCCAGTCCATCCTGAAGGAGATCAGTCCTGGGTGTTCATTGGAAGGACTGATGCTGAAGCTGAAACTCCAATACTTTGGCCACCTCATGGGAAGAGTTGACTCACTGGAAAAGACCCTGATGCTGGGAGGGATTGGGGGCAGGAGGAGAAGGGGACGGCAGAGGATGAGATGGCTGGATGGCATCCCCGACTCGATGGACATGAGTTTGAGTGGACTCTGGGAGTTGGTGATGGACAGGGAGACCTAGTGTGCTGCGATTCATAGGCTCGCAAAGAGTTGGACATGACTGAGTGACTGAACTGAACTGAATGAGTATTGAGTGAAATGAAATTCTAGTGAATTCTAGGTTTTTTTCTGCTGTACTTTGCTTTGTGTTTTCTATAAAAGCTTAGAGAATAACCCATGTTCTGCCATCTTGTCCCATGCGGGACAAATGCTGCTAGGATTCAGATGCCAAGAGGTCACTTAAAGAAAATCTGACCAGGACTTCTGAGCAGAAGATGAATGAAAAAATTTGAGGTCAGGGACAATGAGAGGGCCATCTGCTTCTTAAATGTCAACTGCTAAAATCAATCATAATACATAAACTGCAATGAAACCTGGTCCCCAGGGTTGTCAAGGATATGTTTGTGAAAGTAACTTATAACCTGCAGAACATTCTATGGCTTTATTAAGTAATTATCAAGGGACTTTCACAAGACCATATGGCTGGGAGGGGCCAAGCAGATTGCCTTGTGCCCCAGGACTTGCTTGTGGGGAGACGGCTGAGAGAGAAAGCCTCTTAGGACAAACTTCTCTGCTGAGTGATTCTGTCTATGGCCCTTCTGGAAGAAAAGTCTCCTGAGACTTTCAAAGACTTCAATAAGCATGAAAGTTCTGTAGACTAAACATTTTCTATATAAGTTTCCTTCTGATATTGCTTTCTAATTAAAGTCAATGATAGGGTTTTTTTTTGTTTTGTCTCCAAATACAGTCACTCCACCTAAAAATAGTAGAATACATGTTCTTCCCCAATGCATGTGGTCCATTCTCCAGGACATATACTAGGCCACAAAACAAGTCTCTATAAATTTAAAAGATTGAAATGACACAAACTATCCTTTCTGACCACAGTGGAATGAAATGAGAAATCAATAACAGAAGGAAACTTGAAAACTCACAAATTTGTGGGAATTAAAAAACACATGCCCAAACAACCAATGCATCAAAAAAAGAGATTACAAAGGAAATTAGCAAACACTTAGAAACAAATAAAAACAAGAAATACCATACCAAAACTTTTGGGATGCTGCAAAGGCAATGCTCAGAAGGAAATTTATAGCTGCACATTCATTCATTTAAAAAAGAAAAACAGATCTCAAATCAATAACCTGACTTTAGTCTGGGGGGAACAATATAAAGAAGGGAAACTAAACCCAAAGCTAATAGAAGGAAGGAATAATAAAGGTTACAGTGAAAATAAGTAAAATTGTTACTTGCTGTTTAGTCACTAAGTTGTGTCTGACTCTCTTGCGAGCCCCTGAACTTCAGCCCACCAAGCTCCTCTATCCATGGCATTTCCCAGGCAAGAATACTGGAATGCTGGAATGGGTTGTCATTTCCTTCTCTGGGGGATATTCCTGACCCAGGGATCAAACCTGCATCTCCTGCGTTGGCAGGCGGATTCTTTACCACTGAGCAACCAGGGAAGCAATAAATAAAATAGAGAATATAAAAGCAATAGAACCAACAAAACTAAAAACTGGTGTTGTGTTTTTTAAGATCAAAAATGTTAACAGATCTTTAGCTAGACTGACAAAGACAAAAAAGAGAGGAAACTCAACTAAAATCAGAAATGACAGGGTGGAACATTACTACTAACCTTATGGAAATAAAAAGAATTATAAGAAAATATTAAGAACAATTGTGTACCAATAAATAAATTAGATAACCAACCACATGCAGAAGAATGAAGATGAAACCCTACCTTATAACATGTATAAATATTAACTCAAAATAGATTCAGTTCACTTCAGTCACTCAGTCATGTCTGACTCTTTGAGAGCCCATGAAGCGCAGCACACCAGGCCTCCCTGTCCATCACCAACTCTGGAGTTTACCCAAACTCATGTCCATTGAGTCAGTGATGCCATCCAACCAGCTCATCTTCTGTCATCCCCTTCTCCTCCTGCCCTCAACCTTTCCTAGCATCAGGCTCTTTTCAAATGAGTCAACATTTCGCATGTGGTGGCCAGAGTATTGGAGTTTCAGCTTCAGCATCAGTCCTTCCAATGAACACCCAGGACTGATCTCCTTTAGGATAGAGTGGTTGGGTCTCCTTGCAGTCCAAGGGACTCTCAAGAGTCTTCTCCAACACCACAGTTCAAAAGCATCAATTCTTCGGCACTCAGCTTTCTTTATAGTCCAACTCTCACAACCATACATGACTACTGGAAAAATCATAGCCTTGACTAGACGGATCTTTGTTGGCAAAATAATGTCTCTGCTTTTTAATATGCTATTTAAGTTGGTCATAACTTTCCTTCCAAGGAGTAAACATCTTTTAATTTCATGGCTGCAATCACCATCTGTAGTGATTTAGGAGCCCCCAAAAATAAAGTCAGTCACTGTTTCCACTGTTTCCCCATCTATTTCCCATGAAGTGATGGGACTGGATCCCATGATCTTAGTTTTCTGAATGTTGAGCTTTGAGTCAACTTTTTCACTCTCCTCTTTCACTTTCATCAAGAGGCTTTTTAGTTCCTCTTCACTTTCTGCCATAAGGGTGGTGTCATCTGCATATCTGAAGTTATTGATATTTCTCCTGGCAATCTTGATTCCAGCTTGTGCTTCATCCAGCCCAGCATTTTTCATGATGTACTCTGCATCTAAGTTAAATAAGCAGGGTGACAATATACAGCCTTGATGTACTCCTTTTCCTATTTGGAACCAATCTGGTGTTCCATATCCAGTTCTAACTGTTGCTTCCTGACCTGCATACAGGTTTCTCAAGAGGTAGGTCAGGTGGTCTGGTGTTCCCATCTCTTTCAGAATTTTCCACAGTTTCTGGTGATCCACATAGTCAAAGGCTTTGGCATAGTCAATAAAGCAGAAATAGATGTTTTTCTGGAATTCTCTTGCTTTTTCAATGATCCAACAAATGTTGGCAATGGTTTCATCTGCATATCTGAGGTTATTGATATTTCTCTTGACAATCTTGATTCCAGCTTGTGCTTCTTCCAGCCCAGTGTTTCTCATGATGTACTCTGCATATAAGTTAAATAAGCAGGTTAGAAACCTAAATATAAGAGCAAAAGCCTTAGTACTCTTAGAAGAAAAGGCACACTCCTATAAATACACAGTTACCTTCACCGACTCAAAAAGGAATAGAAAATCTCAACAGAGAGTGAATTAAGTAATCAAAAACCTCTCAGCAAAGAAAAGTCCAGGACAAGAATGTCTTCATAGTTGTAGTCTACCAAACATTTGACAAATACCAATCTTTATCAAGCTCTTCCTAAAAATAGACAAAATGAGAATAAATTTTAACTTTTTCTATGAGGCCAGCATTACTCTGATACCAAAGTCAGATAAAGATATCACAAAAATAGATGAATATCCCCCCCATGATATTCATTCAAAAATCTTCACAAAATACTAGTGAACCAAGTCCAACAATACATTAAAAGGATTATACACTATGAACAAATGAGATTGACCTTTGGAATACAAGGATAATTCAACATAAGGAAAACAATCAATGTGATATGTCACATTAATAGAACAAAGGAGAAAAATACACATGATCATCCCAATTGATTCAGAGAAAGAATTTCACAAAATCTAACACCCTTTCATGATTTAAAAAAACACTAAGAAAACCAGGGATAGAAAGAAACTTCCTCAATATAATGAAGGTTATTTATGAAAAATTCATGGCTAACTTCATGCCCAATGGTGAAAGACTGAAAACTTTCTTCCTAAGATCAGGAATAAGACAAGGATAACTGCCTTTGCCACTGCTATTCAACATTGTAATGGAATTTCAAGCCAAAGCAACTGGACAAGAAAAAAGAAAAGATGTCTAAATTGGAAAGGAAAAACTAAAACTATCTCTATTTTCAGATGACATGATCCTGTATACAGAAAATTCTAAAGAATTCACAGAAAAGGTACTAGAGCTAATAAATGAATTCAACAAAGTTGCAGGGTACAAGATCAACACACAGAAATCAACTGTGCTCTGTTTTCTGCAATAAAAAACCCATGAGAGAAATCTAGAAAGCAATTCAATCTACCAATGGCAACAATAAATAAATAAAATACCTAGGGGTAAATTTAACCAAGGAGGTGAAAGACTTGTACTTTGAAAACTATAAACATTGCCAAAAAAAAGTTAAAGAGACCTAAGTAAATGGAAGGATATCATATGTTCATGGATTGCAAGACTTAACATTGTTTAAGATATAAGTACTATCCAAAGTGATATATGGATTCAAGCCAATTCCTATCAAAATTGCAACAGCCTTTATTTTCTGCAGATTTGAAAAAACTAATCTTCAAATTCTTATGGAATTTCAAAAGGCCCAAATAGCCAAAACAATCTTGAAAAATAAGAACAAAATCAGAAGACTCACACTTCCTGATTTTAAAACTTACTTCAAAGCTATATTGGCGAAGATCAGTCTCTTTATCAAATAGTCCTGGGACAACATACAAAAGAATGAAGTTCGAACCCCATCTTATGCCATACACAAAAATTAGCTCAGAATGGATCAGAAGCCTCAATATATGAACAAAAAAATCTTAAAAGTCTTAAAAGAGAAGCTGAGAGTAAATCTTCATGACTTTAATGTGGCAATAATAGCAAAAGCATGAGAAACAAAAGAAAATATAGTAAGTTGAACTTCATCAAAATAAAAAATTTTGTGCACCAAAGTACATTGTCAAGAAAGTAAAAAATACAACGTACAGAATGGGAGAAAAAAAATTTTCTTGGTCACATTGCACGACGTGAGAGATCTAGTACCCCAAGCAGGGTTCAAACCTGCATCCTTTGTGATGAATGCACAGAGTCTTAACCACTAGGCCACCAGGGAAGTCCCCAAAATGGGAGGAAATATTTAAAACTCACACAGTTGACAAGGATCTCATAATCAGAATATATAAAGAACTCCTAACACTCAATATTAAAAAGATAAAAATAACTCATTAAAATAAGCAAAAGGGACTTGAATAAACATTTCTCCAATGAAGATACACAAATGGTCAGTAAGCACATGAGAAGATACTCAGCATCACTAAACATTATGGAAAAGCAAGTCAAAAGTAAGGCACCACTTCATACCTACTAGGATGACTATAATAATTATACATATATATATACTTTTTTTTCTTAAATACAAAACAGAGTGTTGATGAGTATGTGGGGAAACTGAAACTCTTATACACTGCTGGTAGGAAGATAAAATGGTACAACTGCTATGGAAAAGTTTCCCAGTTTCCCAACAATCTAAACATAGTATTACCAGCTGTGTGTATGTATTGGTTGCTCAGTCATGTCCGACTCTTTGTGATTGCATGGACTGTAGCCTGCCAGGTTCTTCTGTCCATGGAATTCTCAGCCAAGAATCCTGGAGTGGGTTGCCATGTCCTTCTCCAGGGGATCTTCCCAACCCAGGGATTGAACCTAGGTCTCCTGGATTGCAGGCACATTCTTTATCATCTGAGCCCCCAGGGAAGCCCAAGAATTACCAGATGACCCAGCAATTCCACTTCTGGGTATAGATTCAACATAACTGAAAACGGGAATTTGAACAGATACTTGTATACCAGTGTTCACTACAGCGTTATCCACAATAGACGAAAGGTAGAAGCAATCCAAGTATCTATGAAAATGTGAAAATGGATGAACAAAAGAATATGCAGACATACATTATGTTTTATGAAATATTATCCAGCCATTGAAAAGGTATGAAGTTCTGATGCATGCTATAATATGGATAAATCTGGGAAATATGGTGCTAAGTGAAATAAGCTAGTCACAAAAGGACAATACTGTATTATTCCACTTTTATAAGGAAACTGGAATATTAGGTATCCCAGAGACACTGTCATAAACTTAGAAGCAGACTGGCGATTATTAGGGCCCAAAGCAGGGCCATTTGTCAGTTCTAGTCCCAAAAGTAGATTGGCAATTATTAGGGCCCAAAAGGGAGAGAAGGAAATTGAGGAGTTATTGTTTAATAGGTAACAGAGTTTTTGTTTGGAGTGAAAAGTTTTAGAAATACTAGTGGTGTTGGTTACAGAAACACTGGTGGTGTTTCTGGTGGTGATGGTTACAGAACAACTTGAATGTAATTAATGACACTGATTTGCTTGGATAAAGTTGCAAATTTTATGTTACATTTATTTTACCACTTTAAAAAAAAAAAAAGCATTGAGCTATGGATGGAGACAGAAAATAGAATCTGGTAAGTAACATAATGGTCATATATCCAAGGATAGATGGAGTAGGACTAGAACTGACTGCTGCTGCTGCTAAGTCGCTTCAGTCGTGTCCGACTCTGTGCGACCCCACAGACGGCAGCCCACCAGGCTCCCCCGTCCCTGGGATTCTCCAGGCAACAACACTGGAGTGGGTTGCCATTTCCTTCTCCAATGCATGAAAGTGAAAAGTGAAAGTGAAGTTGCTCAGTTGTGTCCGACTCTTCGAGACCCCATGGACCGCAGCCCACCAGGCTCCTCCGCCCATGGGATTTTCCAGGCGAGAGTGCTGGAGTGGGGTGCCATTGCCTTCTCCGAGAACTGACTAATGGTCCAGAAAAGAAAGAGCCCAGGGAGACCTCAGAGAGAAGATATGACTTAAGTGGGCATTTTCAAGGTAAATAAAGTGGGAGAGGACTACTAAAAGCAGAGGGAAAAACAATTTATGGTAGAAGATAATGTTAGAGAAGTAGAGCATAATCATGAGTATTAATCCTTTCAAATATCCACCTTTACCTGATGCTACATAAACTGTGACCAGAAGGAGCTTATGCAAAAAACACCAATGGGGAGATGTCCCTTCTTCACCAAGCACCATGATGGAACTCTAGGCAGGAGCAGACAGCAGACATCTGCTAAAAACTTACAAAGAGTGGAGCCAGGGGCCATCACAAGCTGTCAGAGCAGGAAAGGCAGGCTGGTCCTAGAATCCTGTCTGGGACTGTTATATGGGCGCTGTGCTCATAAAAGTAGCTAATGGACTTGAGAGTGGCCGCTTTCAACACAGAAATGTGACTAGATCAATCGAGCAAGCAAAGAATCGATAAGGAGGGCAGCTCCCTGGCCAAAGTCTGGCAGAGAGAGTTCCATGAGGACTTCTGATGGAAAGTCAACAAGCAGAAAATTCAACTAAAAATAGAAACTCTTTACTTTTATGGGAGCTCGGAAGTGTGTATTACACAGATGATTTTACTAACATTAGAATTAATAATAGATGTTTGCAGGAAGCAGTACATATTTCCAAACAACTCAACCATAGGGAATCTTGAGACTCTTTTAGGCTTTTACCAAGTTATTTAATACTTCACTTATGATGAAGAAATCGATTCTAAAAAATTCTGTGTATATGAAAGCTCACATTTACTCTTTCATCTGTACTTGTCTGTCTTTCTCATGTATGAATCTGGGAACTGTTCTAAACTTTACTAATAAAACTGGAAACTAAAGTGATTCTTCATCATTTATGGTGTTTTGATGTAATGCATTACTTTTGATGCTGTGTGCTCAGTCGCTTCTGTCGTGTCTGATTCTTATGACCCTAGGGACTGTAGCCCGCCAGGGTCCTCTGTCCATGGGATTTTCCAGGCAAGAATATTGGAGTGGATTGCCATTTCTTTCTCCAGGGCAGCTTCCTGACCCGGGGATTGAACCCAGGTCTCCTGAACTTCAGGCAGATTCTTTACCAACTTAGCCAAGCATTACTTTTGAGGGTCTATTAATGGAATTCAATATTTGATACAGTTCCAGCTTTACAGAAACAACAAGAAATAGCAGCAATCACTATATTCATTGGTTTACAGTTTCTGTCTGGTCTACACTGGGCCTCTGAGCACCCCCTACAGTGAGAAAGCAGGGAAGATTATTCAGATCTGTTTTGGGAACATGTCTACAGCTATTATAACATGTCTCACTACCTTGGTTATGGAAAAACTCTTCTGAGGCAAAGCACATCATCTTCAGAAAGGCCTTTTTGAAATTCAAAGTCAGAATCTGCAAAGAGTCATCCCCTGAGCTCATGAAATGAAAGTGAAAGTCACTCAGTCCTGTCTGACTCTTTGTGACCCCATGGGACTCTCCAGGCCAGAATACTGGAGTGGGTAGCCTCTTCCTTCTCCAGGGGATCTTCCCAACCCAGGGATCAAACCCAGGTCTCACACATAGGAGGTGGATTCTTTACCAGCTGAGCCACAAGGGAAGCCCAAGAATGCTGGAGTGGGTGGCCTATCCCTTCTCCATTGGATCTTCCAGACCTAGGAATCCAACTGGGGTCTCCTGCATTGCATGTGGATTCTTTACCAACTGAACTATCAGGAAAGCCAATTGTTGGTAGATTTTATATATTTGTTTCAATATTGAGCATTTTCTATGATTCCACTTTCTCTTCATTCCTAGCGTATCAGTTGTACTTTTTTTTTTTAACTTTTGTTTGTGATTGCCCTAGACTCTGTAATATATGCTTACAACTAACCCAACCACTTTCAAATAACACTGTACCATGTCACATGTAGTGTGAGTACATTATAATAAGATAATCCTAATTTTATTTATATATAAGCATGCATAAACATGGGCTTCCCAGGTGGTGCAGTGGTAAAGAATCCACCTGCCAATGCAGGAGATGCAAGAGATGTGGGTTCCATCATTGGGTCGGGAAGATCCCCTGGAGGAGGAAATGGCAACCCACTCCAGTATTCTTGCCTGGAAAATTCCAGAGGAGCCTGGAGGGCTACAGTCCATGGGGTTCCAAAGAGTCGGACTCAACTGAGTGACTGAGCACACACACACATACACAAACATATATAGATACATACACATAAAAAGATACATAAGTGTACATAATTGCATGCCTTGTTATTATTTTAATAAACTTATCCATTAGATCAATTAGAAATAAGAAAAATAAAAGTTTTATTTTACTTATTCCTTTTCCAAAGGTCTTCCTTTCTTTATGTAGATCCAAGTCCCTGACCTATTTTCTTTTTCTTCTCTCTAAAGAATTTCTTTACTTATTGCTTGCAAGTCAGGTTCAACTGGCAACAAATTCCCTTCATTTTTGTCACTTTATTTCTCAATTTTTGAAGGATAATTTTTTGGGATACAAAATTCTAGATTGGTGGGGGTTTTATCTCTACACTTTATATGTTTCAGTCCTTCTATTGCCTGCATGGTTTCTGAGCAAAACAGAAAGGATTACAGAAACACAAACTGCCCAGACATAGACGCCTTTCCTTAGGGACCCATAGACCCTCTGAACCTTCAGGACTGCAGCACTCTGCAGGCTTCTGGCTTCCACTCCCCTCCCTTCAGTGGTCACTTTGCTCATGGCTCTTGACTTGACCCACACATTTTCAGCTTAACATGTAGTGGTTATCCTTCTGCCCCCATCCTAATTCATGGTTCTTAGACTGAGAGCTGCCAACATTTTTATTTCCCACCATAAGATGAATCCATTCCTTTTTGGCCAGTGTGTTCCCCTTTGAACCATGGCCAAAGACACAGGATTCAAGCTTATTAGTCTCTGTAGGTCTGAGGATGTGGTGAGATCCAATCAGGTTCCGGACTGAGGGATATGCTGTTATTGGCAAGGTAAATGATAATTTACACCCTGCAGGTGAAGCCTTCCCCACTACAGTCACACTTTGCAGTGATTCTTTAAGCATTTAACAACCAGAGCTCATATAGAATGATCATTGTTTCATATCTGGTAACACTAAAATTGTTCTCTCATCTGGACAGTGTAACCTATTTTACATTAGCTTTTAGTACTCACAGTATTTATTTTACTTATAGTCAAGTAGGTCCCTAAGATTTAGTTAGATGTTCCTTCCATCCTATTCTCCTGAAATAATTTTGTTTTGAACACAAATATGATTTCACATTTATCATTTGTTTGTTCCACAAATACTTTAAAAATGTAATCTGAACCAGCTCTTATCTTTAAATTAAAAAAATTTTTTTTTTATTGTTTAGGCTGTGTCATGCAGCATGCAGGATCGTAGTTCCCCCACCAGGGATCAAACCTATGTCCCCTGCATTGGGAGCACAAAATCTTAACCACTGGATATCCAGGGAAGTCCCTGAACCAGCTCCTATCTTTAAGAAACTTAGAAGTTAAAATGAGGACTGATAAAGGTCACCAAGACCCCTAATATAAGGCAGGGTGAGACAGTTGACTCTCAGGCTGACTTCTTGTTATTTAGATCTGGAGGGGTCGGGAACTACTTCAATAAGGAAATAACTTTTTGAGTTGGGTCTAACAGAATGAATAGGATTTTCAGAAAGAAGTGGATGACAAGGCACTTCAGATGAATGAAAAAGAAGAAGAAAGGCAGAATGTTAAGGGCAAAATCTGGGGAAAGCAAATGGCTCCGATAAAGAGAGGTAGGGGAGTGGTAGAAGATAAGGTCAGAAAACAAGCTGTCCTAATGTGAGGGTCTTCAGCACCATTCTGGGGCATTAGGGCATTTGTTGGTCAGCAATAGGAACCAAATAAAACCAATTAAGCAGGGGTGTGATTCTGTGTGATTCTGTCTTGTTTATTGCAGTCCATCATCCTAGCCTGTTGGTATCCTTGAGTCTTTCATTAAAACCATGAGCTACTACTCTCCATTCCCAGACCCCACATAGGTTTGACAAGCATCCTTGATTATGTTTCTCTAAATCAACTACAAAATACATAAAAGTCATAACCATAGTCAGAATTCTAAAAGTAACCTCCCACCAGGTTGAGTACTCAGATTCTTTGGGCTAGGCTTATCCAACCATGTTAATACTCATCTTATTTCAATACACATGATTTACCTTTCACTAGCCCTCTAAGATTAAGCTATTGAAACTTACTGTGTATTCTTTTAAACTGCAAAGTCTTTTTCCCCAGACACTTGAATCTCAACCTTGAACTGACTGTTCTTCAATCAGTCTTTAAAGAAAACATGGATTTTTGTCAAACAGATCCTTCATAAAACCTTTGGTCCACTGTACTCCTTTAATTTCTATCTGTCTAATATAAAGGGTTGTAGAATTCACAGGACCAATTAGAAATTTCATTATTGTTTGTGTTTACTGAGGTTAACTGGAAAGTTTCAAGGCACAAAGGAATAATGAAATAGTTTTGACTTAGCCAAGAAGCATAATTTTTATCTAAGTAGGCCTGAATTTCCTGAAAAATTTAAAATAATCTAACAGTGCCAGTATGAGCCCTTAGTTGTCTAGGTAATAAAGCAGGTTTCCATGGAAACCCATTGGTCTGTATCAAAGAAACACTTTGAATTTTAATAGGATGAAAGAGCATTATCTAAGAAAGACTAAATAGTTATTCCGACCTCAAATGTTCTTGGTGGTGATGGTCTTTTATGTCCATGTTTGTTAATAGCAGTGATTGTTTCTGTCAGAAAAACAAGTGTTAGATATGCAAATAATTGTAATAGCTAATACTGTTTCCTTTCCTCTATACACCACAAGGGAGCTTGAATCCCCACATGTGTTTTGACATTTATTATAGAAAAGAAAAGATTTATTTCCTAATTTTGTTATATGTTTGCATCAGATGTGATGAGTGAAAGTACAAAACTTTTCTTCCCAGCGTCTTACCAATGAGGTTAGCAACTGGGCCACAGCCAGGCTGTCATCCTATGATCTTTCTTTTAAGTACATGAGACTACGAGTTGTAATGAAGGACTGGGGTCAGTTTCAGAGTATGCTTTCTGCCTTACAGAAGAGTCTTCAGAGTGCTCTGTTCCCTGTTCAGGGGATGTTAACTGAAAGCTTGTCTAACATGCTATTGATTACTATTCCTTAAAAGCTAGCGGACAAGGGTGCAGAGCATCAACTAAAGATTTCCTTGCAGACTTGCTGCAATTCCCAGCAAACAGGCATAGCGAGGTGAGTGAATTGTCAAAACTTATGAAGCTAGTAAACAGATTTAGAGTTTGAACCTCTAAACTCTATTATAGAAAATGGGGTAGGGCTTGTTTTGAGACTCTGGAGTGGGGCCATTTGACTTGGTAGGAGTATCAAGGAGTAACTGAAGTAAGTGGTATTATTTCCTTATTTTACAGATGAGGAAACTCAGAGACAAGAAATAGAATAATTTACCTAACATCACACAACCAGTAAGAAGTAAGCTGTGATTTGAAGTGACGCCACTTGGCTACTTCACACTAAGCCTTTATTCTATTAGTTCTCTATTTCCCCACCCCACTCCAGCTTGTAGTCCCTTCATCCCCCTAACTTAATTTTATTTTGATTGTTGGTTAAATGAATAGTTGGTATTTACATTACCGTGGTTATGCCAACCTTGTTCATTTGGCCTTCAGTTTGCTGTCTAAACTCACTGGGCTTTAAGTGACAGGCTTTATAGTGAGCAAAGATGACTTGGCTTAAGGGGAGAGAAGTGAGCTGAAAAGTAGATTGAACGTGCTTACCCAAGGATAGCAGGAATTGCTCACTAAAGGCTCACTCAACGACCTTCCGACAGGCAGAGTGCTTTGAGGACTAAGGGCACCTTGTTTGGAAATAAGTTTTACTTTTATCATATTAGTCTGGGCATGAAGCTTTTTGTTACATCAAAGAGATCAAAGAGTCTACCTTCTTTTGCTGCCCTGCCCCCACCCGCATGTCTCTTCTATTTTTATCTTCATATTTTAAGTAGCATGCATATACTGGCATATTGGAGAAGGAAATGACAACCCACTCCAGTATTCCTGCCTGGGAAATCCCACGGACAGAGGAGCCTGGTGGGCTAGTCCATAGGGTCGCAAGAGTCGGATACGACTTAGTGACTAAACCGTCACCACCACTGGCATTTTAAACTCTAAGTCTATTTAGAGAATATAGATTAGAGAGAGAGTATAGACTTAAGTTGGACACGACTGAAGTGACTTAGCACTTAGCACTTCCCACCACCTTAGTGTTACTACAATAACATAATAAACCCTCACTGAGTACTTACTTTGTGTAGAATATTTTTACCAGTACGTTTTATATGCTTAAACTGTATACAGACACACAAACACACACTCACTTTATCCTTACAATAACTGAGGTCAAAGTACCTGGCAGTCCAGTGGTTGGGACTTGGCGCTTTCATAGCTGAGGGCCTGAATTCAGTCTTTGGTTGGGGAACTAAAATCCTGCAAGTCAAGAAGCATGGCCAGAAAACAAAATGAAAACCAATAACTGAGGTAAGCAGTAGTATTTCCTTATTTTACAGATGAGGAAACTCAGAGACAAGAAATAGAATAATTTACCTAACATCACACAACCAGTAAGAAGTAAGCTGTAGCCATGAAAAGGAATGCATTTGAGTCAGTTCTGATGAGGTGGATGAAAGCCTGGAGCCTATTATACAGACTGAAGTGAGTCAGAAAGAGAAAGGTAAATATTGTGTTCTAACACACATATATGGAATCTAGAAAAATGGTTCTGAAAAATTTACAGGGCAGCAATGGAGAAACAGACATAGAGAATAGATTTATGGACATGGGGAGAAGGGAGGAGAGGGTGAGACGTATGCAAAGAGTAAGACAGAAACTTACATTACCATGTGTAAAATAGATAGCCAAGGGGAAATTGCTGTGTGTCTCAGGAAACTCAAACAGGGGCTCTGTACCAACCTAGAGGGATGGGATGGGAAGGGAGATGGGAGGGAGGTTCAAAGGGAAGGGGATATATGTATACCTATGGCTGATTCATGTTGAGGTTTGACAGAAAACAACAAAATCTGTAAAGCAATTATCCTTCAGTTAAAAAATAAATTAAAAAAAAAAGCGAAATGAAGTGAGGCCACTTGGCTACTTCACACTAAGCCTTTATTCTATTAGCTCTCTATTTCCTCTCCCCACCCCGCTTGTATTCCCTTCATCCCCTGACTTTATTCTGATCGTTGGTTAAATGACTAGTTGGTATTTACATTTTTGTGGTTATACCAACCTTGTTCATTGCTGAACCATGTAATATACTACTTACATATTTCTTTACTTTTTTCTCCATCTTTTTTACTGAGGCTTACTACTAGCCCTTTTGGGGAGTCTGAATTTCAAACTATCTTTTTTTCTCAAATGTATTAATGTTTCTGCCATATGCATATTAACAGTTGTATTTATTTCCTGAAAATACCTGCCTTCCTTTTGGTATGAACTTATTGGCTGCTCTCTGCAAAGATATCATTGTGAGATTTCTCTTTGTGCCAGAGATCCTCCTTCCTGGATGATATGTCATGTCTTCCATTTAATTTCTTGTTCTGGGGAAAGGTGTTCTCCATAGCTTCTTTACAGAATATATGAGAGGTTTTTTAAAAATCTGAAAATGTCTCTATCCTGCCTTCATGTCTGACTGAAAGTTTTCTTTAAACTGGCTCTCAAATTCAAAGCTGCAAATAATTTTCCCTCAGCACTGTGAGGACATTGGATTTGTTGCCATCTGGCTTCTGATGCCACTCTTGAGAAACACAAAGCCATTCTGATTGCCAATAATTTGTAAATAGTCTTCATTATTTTTCTAGAAGTCCCAGGGGCTTCTCTGGTGTTCTGAACTTTCCCAATAACATGCCTCAATTTAAGTCTTTTCCACAACTTTTGCTGGGCACACGGTGAACCATTTCAAGCTAGTTTTGTGTCCTTTGGTTCTGGGAAATTTCCTCCCTTCTCTTTCTTAAACTTTTAGTAGGATACTTGATTTATGGACTGATCCACTAATTCTCTTCCTCTTATAATCCATCTTATTCTTGTTTGTCTTTCAGGAAGAGTCTATCAAATCCTTTTTATTTCTTCAGCTGCATGTAACAAAGACCTGAAGTGATACCTTCAACAAGACAAGAGCTGAAATATCTCTCTTATGCAAAAGTCCAGAGGTAGGCTGCCCAGTGCTGGCAGGACACCTCTAACTCTATGAAGGGGTCCTGTCAGGCTCCTTTTAGGCCAAATTTGCATTATGGATCACACCAGTTATCTTTTTAGGAAAGTTTCCATAGTTGCAAAAACATACTTTTACTAACATGTCAAGAATTAGTCTCATAGCTATATCTATACCTGAGTTGGCATATCCATTCTGCCACATATTTAATGGGTTTCCCTGGTGGCTCAGATGGTAAAGAATCTGCCTGAATTGCAGGGGACTTGGGTCCAGAAGATTCCCTGGAGAAGGGAATGGCTACCCACTCCAGAATTCTTGCCTGGAAAATTCCATAGACAGAGGAGCCTGGCAGGCTATAGTCCATGGAACTGCAAAGAGTTTGGCATGACTAAGCGACTAACATTTAATGTATGTCTTAAACAATTTGAACTGTCTGTCATCCATAACTATATTGTCTAATACTGTAGCTGCTATCTACATGCAGCCACTGAGCATTTGAAATGTGATTAGTCCAGATTAAGATGTGTTTTAAGTTAAAATACACACTGGGGAATTCCCTGGTGGTCCAGTGATTAGGACTCCGAGCTTCCACTGCAGGCACAAGTTCAATCCTTTGTTGGGGAACTAAGCTCACATATGCTGCATGGTGAGACCAAAAAACAAAAAAATAATTTTTAAATCTCCCTTCAAAATACACACTGGATTTAGAAGACTTGGTATGAAAAAGGAAAAGCAGAATATCTTATTCATATTTTAGGTTGATTACAGGATGAAGTGAGGAACTGTATTATTATAATTAATTTCACCTGTTTCTAATTTACTTTTTTCATATGGTTACTAAAAGTTTTAAATTACATATGTGGCTTGCCTTACATTTCTATTGGATAATTTAGTTCTATAAATCGGGTGTAACAGAGGGCCTACTTCAATGCATAAAAGGATTAAGTGAGATCATAAGTGTAAAATGTTTAGCCCAGTGCCTAAGAGTAGTTAGTAATGTAGTATTTCACTGACTTCATTTTTGTTCCTGCATTTCCACACCTTGGACAATCAAATGCATCCTACAGATTCCAGACCCCAGTCATAACAGTTGTCACTACCTGTGTGTGCATATACATAAAAAGCACTAGCATCCCTATTTGCAGAGTTGAGTGTCCGTGGCCTAAGAAAATCTAGGTCAGAATGGGGCACTCTTGACCTCTAAGAATGAAAATGTTAAAGGGAGCCAGGTAGTGGAAGGTCACTGATGTATTTAAGCAACATTCCTAAAATAGGAGTGAAGAGTAGGTGCCGGGGTCCAGCCTCAGCAGGATCCAGGGGTACCCTCAGGATGAACAGCGGGGAGAGAGAGAGAGAGAGAGAGAGAGAGAGAGCAGATTGGCGTGTGCAGCAGGGTCTGGCAATGCTTTGGTTTTCACTGTATCTCTTATACCCTAAGTTAGTACATTTCTAAGGGGAAGATAAGCACACAGAGTTAGTTTGACATTACATCAGCTTGTCCTTCACGAAACCAGGTGTTCTCTGTATATTTTTGTTATGAGAGTCTTTTCCCATAGACTTTTTGTACATTATCTTCTGGCCTTGAGCTTAGCAGTAAACAGTAAAGTGGCAGTCTCATGGTACAGCAGGTTGCAGCATAGTAGAAATACAATCCTGTTAACATAAAAGTCAGTCTTTTTGCAGAAGTTCTCAGTTAAATTTATCTAAAAAGTTTACCACACAAAGACTCTGCGGCTCCGGTGAGGCAGCCTCCTGTTTAGCACTCTTGGTTAAAATTAGCAATTATCTTATTGTTTACACACTAGGGCTAAACTCTTATTTTTCTAAATCCTTAACTATATTAACAATAGTTTCCACTGCACAACCTCAGCACATTAAGAGCAAAAACACAGCAAGCAAATGTTGATCCAATAACCACTTTTAGAATAATATTTTTGTGTTCTCTAATAGGGCTTCCTCACCCCCTGAAGGGCTCTGTGCCTACTAGGGCCTTTTGTGTGATCAGGTTCTTTATGCTGTTTATGATTAAGGTGTTGTGAGCAGTCATGTGCATTAGTATGCATTTGCCAAGCAGACTAGAATGCCAGTGAATGGGTCTAGATTGAAACACTCCTTTCATCCTGGATAATCTTTTTTTTTTTTCCATTTATTTTTATTAGTTGGAGGCTAATTACTTTACATCATTACAGTAGTTTTTGTCATACATTGAAATGAATTAGCCATGGATTTACATGTATTCCCCATCCCGATCCCCCCTTCCACCTCCCTCTCGACCCAATTCCTCTGGGTCTTCCCAGTGCACCAGGCCCGAGCACTTGTCTCATGCACCCAACCTGGGCTGGTGAACTGTTTCACCCTAGGTAATATACATGTTTCAATGCTGTTCTCTTGAAACATCCCACCCTCGCCTTCTCCCAGAGTCCACAAGTCTGTGATACCGCCGTCCGGGGGACATATTAATTAAAGCTCTAAGTTGATTCTGTTTGGAGAGAGATCGGGGAAGGCCTTCTGCCTGTGTCACAGAAATTAGGGAGTAGTCTAATATAGCAAAGCATCAGAAAGACAGATGTCATCTTTAAGGTGAGTGCCAGGGCAGCTTTTCAAAATCCCTGAAGTCCTGATCTGCCTTGCTTGTCAGGTCTTCTCCTCATGACCTTGTCATGGGTGGGATCTGATGTGCTGGCTCCCGGCAAGTAGGTTCCTTGTACCTAATTACAAAGTTGGCTGGATTGTTTTCAGCTCTTCAGTGGATCTGGAAAGACAGGAGGAGGGGAGGGGAGAAGATAAGGTAAGAGGAGTTGCTTAAAGTGCCCAAAGTGACTGAATCAGAATGAGATTCTGAGGACTGAAACTTACAATGTAAAGAAGTTTCAGGAAAATCCCTTAGTCAATTTCTGCTTTTCCTTCTTCTGTATTGCTGTGATATAATTTTTAAAAAATTCATCCTTCTATGTTTAAATAGGTTTTAGTAAGCTTAAGATAAGAATCTTAGGTAATGAAAAAGCATTGTGCTATAGTTTAATTTATGGTGCTTTTTCCTTTCTCAAGTGGGCTCCCCTAATAGATGGGCTTTGCTGGTAGCTCAGTTGGTAAAGAATCTGCCTACAATGCAGGAGACCCCTGTTTGATTTCTGGGTTGGCAAGATACCCCAGAGAAGGGGTAGGATACCCACTCCAATATTGTTGGGCATTCCTGGTGGCTCAGATGGTAAAGAATCCACCTGAAATGCGGGAGACCTCGGTTCAATCCCTGGGTTGGGAAGATCCCCTGGAGAAGGGAACAGCTACCCACTCCAGTATTCTTGCCTAGAAAATTCCATGAACAGAGAGGAGCCTGGAAGACTACAGTCCATGGGGTCACAAACAGTCAGACACTGAGCAACTTTCACTTTCTTTTCTTAGGGGTACATAAAATAATGGGGCAAATTATAATTAACACAGATTTAATGGAACATAAGGATTTCTAAGATCAAGATCAAGTGACCTCTAAAATATAGTAATACTAATATTTATCTTCACTTTTTCCTAGAGCACTTATCTAACACACTATATTCAGAATTTGTTTGTTTACTGCTTATTGTCTCTCTGCTAGATTTCACATTCCACAGAACAGGAATTTTCATCTATATTGTTCTCTGATGTCCCCCAAATCCCTAAAGCAGTGCCCAGCACACAGTAAGTCCTCAATCAACATTTGTTGAGTGAGTGAATGAATGAATGAAATCTTTGCATGTGCTGTTCTAAGTGCTTTGCTTGGAATATTTCATTTAACTTTCACAAGAAAGCTAAGTAGCTTTCTAATCATCCACATTTTCTGTTGAGGAAACCCATGAGTATATAAGTTCAGTAACCTGTCCAAAGTCCACAGCTTGACATCAATGGCAGGGGGAGAGGGTAGGACTCACGCCTAGTCACACTCTTATCCACTGAACTTCTGACACTGCCTGTATTTCCTTTCTTGATTTAATTCCTATTCCAGGCTCCCACTGTAGTTGGTGCATGCCTCTACCATAGCTCTTAATACTCTTTATTAGAGGGTAAGTATGGCTTATGTCCTCCACAAGACTGAGCTTCTCAAGGGCCAAGATCTATCCTTACTTATCTTTGTATCCCCAAGGCCAACCATGGTGCCTAGCACTGTGCAGGTGCTTAATACCTGTAAAGTAAACTGGTTATGTAAATACAGAACAAGGAGCATGAAAGAAGAGTCAACAGTTTCCAATTAGAGGTCAAAGGACTTACAGAACTGATGAAAAGAACAGCTTATAAGCAGAAGCTGTTCTGGAGAAAGAATACTATGTGTTCCCAATTTTAACCTTATTGGAGTGATGGAAGGACAAACAGATGGAGATAAACCTTACAGACTTGGAAAGAAAGAACTGGTACAAATGTTCTTTTAGGACTAAAACACAGACTTGCAAGTCTTTTTAAAAAAAAAAAAGCAAACTAGAGCTATGATCAGCTCACCATGGAAAACAGAATGCAAAGAAAAGGAGAGAGGAAAAAAGGCGACATCTTGGAGCATACCTATAGTTAATAGGAGGGAGAAGACAAGGATTCAGCACAGAGATCTAAAAGAATTCCAAAGGATCTCTGCAGCAACACTGAAGTCAAAGGAATCTTTCTTGTTTGTGTCCCTGAGTAGGTGTCTGTGATGACTGCTTTGTAAAACAGCACAGATTATAAATAAAAGTCTGTGGGCAGCACCAGAAAAACAACACATACATTTTCAGTGCTACTGGATCTGTCTGGCCCTGCCCACCACTGGTTTGGGGAGCTACTTAGTTCAGACTGGAGAACACCCACACGAAGCTTCTCTTGATGGCAATACGACATGCCTTCTACCTCTTCACCCTGACTTCTCTTCGCCTCCTCTCTTCTCCAAACATAGGTTGGAGATTACACTCCCTTTGGGTCAAAACAGCACATCTGAAATCATTTTATGGCACCCATATTCTTTTACTTGCCCACAGTCTTCAAGATTTTTGTAAGCGAATCTGGCCTCTGAAATTCTTATCCTGCGTTATTGTTTTTATTATTTACCATGTCAAAACCTCACAATTTCTCTCTTCTAGTTGTTTTTGCTCTTGGCTAGACCACAGAGCTCCTTGAGAATAAGCAGGGGTGGAGGAAAGGGCATTATTGCAATTCACTGAATCTCTTTGGTAATATTCTTGTCTGTGGACCAGGCATGGACTTCCCAATGTGTTGCATCTGGTAAAGAATCTGCCTGCCCATGCAGGAGACATAGGAGACACAGGTTCAATCCCCGGGTCGGGAAGATCTGGAGGAGGAAATGGCAATCTACTCCAGTATTCTTGCCCGGAAGATTCCATGGACAGAGGAGCCTGGTGGGCTGCAGTCTACGGGGCTGCAAAGAGTCAGACACAACTGAGCACATGTACATGCGCTGTGCCCCAGGCATACCAGCAGGACCTGCTTAGCTGCCCAAGCGGCAGTTAGCACTTGAGACTGTTGACTTTTGACCTAGAAGATCACGTAAGATGGTAAATTCATTAAAACCTCAGTAATCACACTCTAAGTATTCTGAATTACCATTATTTTCACCTTTCAGTGACTCATATGTACTAAACATGACCTTTATCTGGCCAAACAACTACTCTATTTAAAAATTATATATGACATATATTCATTCTTACTCACAGAAGAGTGTATAAAATATATTGTACAGTTCAAAGAATAGGTGTAAAACAAATATCCAGTTTTAGAAACAGAACACTGTCAGGGCCTCAGAAGCCCTCCCTGGTTACATCCTGTATCTCTTTTAACAGTTTTACTATTTACTGTATGTATCCTTAACAGTAGAGTTGAGTTTTGCATTTTTGAATCTGATGTAAGTGAAAATGTATTTAGTCTTTCGTTGATTTGCCTCCTTCTGATGAACTGAGATTCATCATGTTATTATAGATGGCCATAATGGTTGTCAATCTTCATTGGTGCTTTATATTTCACTGTATGACCACATAACAATTTATCCATCCTATTGTTGATATGTTTGGATTGTTTGTTGTTTTTAGCTATTACAAAGATGCACATATATAAGAGCTTCTGAATAGAATTGCTGTCATAGTGAATGTGTATCTTCAACTTTACTAAAGTCACAGTTTTCACAGTGATTGTATCAATTTACACTACCATTAATTAGTGTTCGAGTATTCTCTTTGCTTCATCCTGCTTGAAAGTTTATTACTGTCAGACTTAATTATTCTTTGGTCTGGTGGGTGCCTACTAGTATGGCATTGTGATTTTCATGTTCATTTCTATGGCTACTAATATGGATGTGAATATTTTCTTTTGTCATTTATATTTCCTCATAGGTGCTATGCCTACTTAAGCCGTTTGCCTATTTTTAGTATTAGGTCATCTGTTTCTTACTGATTTGTAGGTGTCTATATATTTTGGTTACTAATTCCTCATTATATGCTTTGCAAACTTCTTCTTCCATATTGTGACTTTTCCACTCACTTTATGGTGGTATTTTGTAAACAGAAGTTCTTAATTTTAATGTAGTTGAATTTACTGATCTTTTCTTTTATGGCTAAAAATGTTATTCTCAATCCTAAAGTCTTAAAATCACTCTTTCATATAGGTCCTAATTTACCTGAAATACTTGGAGTCAGATGTGTTCTGGAATACATACTTTTTGGATGTTGGAAAGGTACCACAGAACATGCAATGTACACTATATGAGAAGAAATGGGCCAGTACCTATGATCAAAAACACCAATATTTCCACAGCAAAACATATCATCAGTTAAGTGATATATAAGTGATTATCATGTCACTAAGTCACATTTTTTTCCCCACCAAATGAGTTCCAAAGAGTTGGGTTTTCAAGGTTTGGAGATTCTGTAATTAGTACAAAAGTTATGGTAGCCTTACACAATACAAGATGGAATTTTTCAAAGTTTGGAGGAACCAACTGGTAGAAACATGGACGTGGAATTTGTGTGTGAATTCTTTACTACTGATTCAAATTATATAATGGTTTGGGACTATTCATATTTTCTTGAGTGAGCTAGTTGTTTTTCTTGACATTTGCACAATCGTCTAAATTATACTTGTATTGTTTATAAGATGTTCTCTTTTGATTTCTAAAATACAGTTTCATTACTGGTATAAGTTGTTAATCTCTCTCTTTTTATTGCCCAATCCCATTCAATTTTTGTCAGTTATTAGTCGTTTCCCCCCAAAAAATCAACTTTGGGTTTTAAAAATCTACTGTATGAAATGATGTGCTAGTGAACTGGCTCTGAACAAAGCAAAACACTATCTTGTTTGATCTCCACAGCGTGAAGATTCCCATCAGAGGCAATTTCAAGCTACCAGTATGATACTATTGATCATGGAATCGGGAAGAGGTGTGCACAGCTGGCTTTCCTGAGGCAGTACAGGCAGTGTCTGACATACCAATATTTTATTTAACATTTCTTTCATTTCTGCTTTTAGCATTATTTCCTTCCTACTTTCCTTAATTTTGCTCTCCTTTTTCTAGCTTCTGGAAAGGGGATGTTTAGCTAAAGATCTTTCAGCCTCTTTTCTAGCATACTAAAGATTGTAAATTTTCCTTTAAGTACTTCTTTAGCTTTATTATACAGGTGTTCCTATTGTATTTTATTGTTTGGCTCAAAGTATTTTCTCATTATTACCATTATGTCTGGCTATGGGTTATATGGACTTATTTGTATAATTCTGTATTGATTTCTAGCTTAACATGTGCTTAAAAAAAACATGCCGAATGACCTTTAAAATTTGTTGAGAGTCACTTTACAGCTAGGTATGGGGTTGATGTTGGTAGTATGTTCACTTTCCAAAAAAACCTATACTCTGGTTGTTTTTCTGAGAGTATTCACTAGGTCAAATTCGCAAATTTTATTTAGATTTTCTATGCCGTTTCTGATTTTCTTTTGCTTAACAGTCACTGGGGAAGGCTTGTTAAAAATCATCTATAGAAGAAAGCCGCAAGAGTTCAAACAAGGAAAAGGTGATGGATGATGTTAAGAGATGTAACAGGATCAAATCTGAATCAGGAAACCGGAGTTTGGTACCCTGGATTCTGTTTAGTCACTTACTTGCCACGTGTCCCGAGGCGTCACCGCCTCTTTCTGGGGCCATTTCTTTTTTCTTTTAATCTAAGAAGCGAGGAGTTAAGCCCTCAGAGCTCTTTGAGGTTTCTTCCCTCGCTCGCCTCAGGTGCCAACTTCCACACAAAGTCGCCGTTTCCGGCAGGGCTCGCACAGGAAATCTTCCGGCCGGCGCTTGGCGCAATGTGTATAAAAACTTAGATTCATAAAAGCAGCACAGCTGGTTAAAACTACGAAATACTGTAGGGCGACAGACACTGAGATATTAATAAAGCCAAGGCCACTCTGAGGAGTGAACGAATCCCACTCACTTTTCACCTCCATGACCCCAGGACCCGCCCCCTTCGCCGGAGCAGGCCCGGAAGTCACTCCGACCCGTAAGAGAAAGGAACAGGAAGTCCCGCCCTCTTGGAACAGAACGGTAACCCGTAAGGGTCATTCTAAGGCCAGCGAGTTCCCTACGTGAATTGTTTCCTTGAGGTGGTGGGGGTCTAAGTGACTTGCCCAAGCGGGCGAGGCGACAGTGCGGCGCCAACTCGGCCCTACGCCCTTCTTCCCGGGTTGTTGGACCGCGTGATTCTGTCCTCCCGTCGGCGCCGAAGGGAACCTGGTTCTGGGCGGGCGGAGAGGTGGGCTTGCTGGCGGGGCCGGGTGGGGCGCGCCCGAGAGGCTATGGACCCGGGAGGTAGCTGACTCTCCGCGAGCATCGGGCTTCCTTTCTGCCGGACGAAGTAGCACCCCTTGTCCTGCTTGGTGATGTTGCCCTCCTGCATTTATAACAGCAACCCTGTAAAGTGGGCAGTGCTACCCTCGTTTTACCGTTGGGGGAATAGTCTCGAGAGAATACACGCACTGGCTTAAGTGACTTCCCTGTGGGAGCCGTGAATCCAACAGCGGCTTTTTGAGACCAAGCTGCCACCTCAGCAGTGGAGCAATTACATGGAGTAAGGGATAAGCTTCCCATGCGAGTGCTTTTATGTTCCTGTAGAACTGATTAGTTGCGGTCGCATCATGAAAATCCGGAGGCAAAACTTTAAGAAGAGGGGGTCGGAGGGAACGACAATATCTTTTTCTTTGGCTTGCCTCCTCTGGTATTATAAGTCCTTTGTTAATATCACATATTTTGGTTGACAGCTTGAGCCCGCTAGGAATGGCAGCCCCATCTATGAAAGAAAGGCAGGCTTGCTGGGGAGCCCGCGATGAATACTGGAAGTGTTTAGATGAGAACACGGAGGACGCTTCTAAGTGCAAGAAGTTAAGAAGCTCATTTGAATCAAGTTGTCCCCAACAGTGGGTAAGTCACACTTGCACACTTGTTCACTGTCAAAATACATAGAGCTTACAGTGAGTGGTGAACTATGAGTATGAAATGAAGCAGCCTCTGAGGTGCGTCAAGTCAACAGTTTCTGTGAGCAGCAGAGAAAACCTTGTCCCGTAATCCAGGCTTCTTTTATGTACATATCAGGCAGACCTTTGGAAAATGTCACCTGACACTTTAAAAGTTCCTTGAGAAACAAACTGGGGTTTGGACTCAAGACTACTGTGAACAATAACCAAAAAATTCCAACCCCCTAAGTTGGTAAATTTTTGCAGGATTTTCTTCTTTTTTTTTTTTTTAGATTAGGCTGTCCTTGCTCTTAGTTGCGGCATGTGGGATCTTTATTTGTAGCGTGTGGGATCTAGTTCCATGTTGTTGTTAAGTTGTGTCCAACTCTTAGAAGGAAATGGCAACCCACTCCAGTATTCTTGCCTGGAGAATCCCATGGACAGTGGAGCCTGGCAGGCTTCAGTCCATGGTGTTGCAAAGAGTCTTAACACAACTTCAGTTTCACTTTCTTCTTTACAAGCCCATGGATTGTAGCCCTCCAGGCTCTTCTATCCATGGAATTTTCCTCCTCTAGGAGATGTTCCCCACTCAGGGATCAAACCTACATCTCTGCATCTCCTGCATTGCAGGAAGATTGTGTACCTCTGAGTCACTGGGGAAGCCCTCTAGTTCCCTGACCAGGGATCAAACCCAGGTCCCCTGTGTTGGGAGTACAGAGTCTTAGCCACTGGATCACCAGGGAAATCCCTTTCCAGAATCTTCTGAAGGGATAGTATTTAATCTTGGGCAAGAGTTGACAGATTCACTGTTAGAGCTGCTGTCAGAAATAAAGCTTTCCCTGTTGGCCGCTCAAAATCATGTGGTCGTATATCTGAAACAAAGGAACTTAGCGAGTAGAAGAAACAAAATGATCGCATGGTGGATTCTGCCACCAGCCGCTCCAAACACCTCGCTGACACATGCTCATGCTCTGTAGGGCCTGTCCTTCAAATGGGAAGGGGTGGAAACGGCACCTACCATCACCAGGCTCAGTAAGTGCTTGATGTTCTTCACTAACACCCTTTGAGTTGGGGGGTGTTGTCAGTTTCCGGAGCAGACAGCAGAAGCCCAGAGCATTGCAGTAACTTGCTTGCTCTGTATTGGTCAGTAAGTGGCAGAACCAGAGTTCTAAGTCAGGTCCAGCTGGCTGGTGTGAGGTTTGAACTTTGGTTTGATTTCTCACCATCATGGTCCTCCAAACTGTACCAAGCAGTTTGAGAACAGATCGCAAGTGGGTTTACCACCTTCACCTTTTGACACCTCAAACTTTTAGATGAAAAACCTGAGGCTTGAAGACCACAAGAAGGCTGTGATGGAGGGTGAGGATGAAGGGATTGAAGAGCTAATTGCTTTAGGTGAAGTCTGTGTGTGTAAAAGCAGCACAGTGTAACCTGTCCATGGGGTTACTATGACCATCAGATGTCTAACTTGACATATGAACTGAAAAGTGATAAATCAGTGGCTTGGTGATTGGGTTAGATAATAACTTGGGCAAATATTCTACATCTCTGGTTTTCCCATTAGATAGATGCGCAGAGACTTAACTCCTGGTTTACAAAGTGGGTGGAAAATGGGGGAGTTTGGGCCAACATCAAATTCCTTCAAGACCTGGATACTGTTCCTGCCTATGCAACAGGCCCTTCTTCTCACTCTCTGCTCACTGGCTCTGTGGTCACTTAGAAACAGGGATGTAGGATGGGAGTGGTGAAGCCCTTTGAGGTGAGTGTTGGCAGGTTCCATCTCCACCCTTCCCCACCCCACATTTTCGCAGGAGAACCTCTTCACCCTAAGACCTGTCTTTTGACAGCCTAGTCAGGATTTTTCACTCCAGGTTTATATGTCAGAATCATGTGGAAATAGAAAAAAAGATAGCTATGTCTCAGACCTCATCTCAGATCTGCAAACTTCTGAAGCTTCTTTTAAAAGGGCTCTGGCTCAACAGGTGGTTCTGGTGGATAGCCACAGCTGGAATCACTGTCTTAGCCCCTTTGAAAAGTCCACTTCAGTCTTATTTTTTTTTCCTCTTTCTCCCCACCAAAACACACAGTTTCTTCTCCATCCTAATGGCTAATGGACCCTCCTGTCTCCCTGATTTCAGGGCAGCTTCTGTCTTCAGCGTCATAAAGGGTTCTTACTGTCAGCCTACGCTTCCTCATTGATGTCTCCTCCACTCATACTTAGGCCGAGTGCCGTGGCATGCAGGCCCACCCTCTCTCCAGGCTCCCGCATGCTAGTCACAGCTAACATTTATTAGTACAGGCTCTCGGCACTTCAGGTGCATCGTCTATATAATTTATCCCTCACAGTAGCTCTGTTACCCCGTTTTACTTTTGAGGGCACCAGTCATGTGTAAGTGCAGAGCCTGGATTTAAGCTCAGTAGTCTTTTGAGTCCAGCCCTCATGCTCTTCTCTGATCCACATCCTTCTTTTCATCCCTCTCATGCAAGAAAAGAACCCATGGGTTAGGCTGTGCAAATCTCATGTTCTAGAAATTAGTCATAATGCAGGTTTATTTAAATACAAAAGCATTACCTCCTTGGTGGGCTTCCCTTGTGGCTCAGCTGGTAAAGAATCCACCTGCAATGCGGGAGACCTGGGTTCGATCCCTGGGTTGGAAAGATCCCCTAGAGAAGAGAAAGGTTGCCCACTCCAGTATTCTGGTCTGAAGAATTCCATGGACTGTATAGTCCATGGGGTCGCAAAGAGTCGGAGACGACTGAGCGACTTTCACTTCACCTCCTTGGTGGTGTTCTTCCTTCATAATTCACTCCCCTAGTTTTCCTTGTCTCCAGCAGCCATAGCTTTTTCGCAGACTTCCCTGTGTCTGTTAAATCCATACTCTGTAGAGTTCCCTTCTATGCTGCTTAACTTTCCCAAGCCAGTCTTACCTGCAGCCATGGCTTGAAGTACCACTTAGGTGTTGAGGCCCAAATCTACATCCTCTCTAACTCCAGAGCTCTCTATTTGGATGTTCTCAAGGACCAACCTTGACCTCTGCGTATACACGAATGACTTCTTCCTCATCTTGTATCCAACAGACCCCTCCTCCCCTGCTCTCCACCTCAGGCAAAGATACTAACATCAACACAGTCCCAGAGATGAGAGTGTCAGGCTCCACAGCGGGAATTGTTGAAGGACTGTTCTCAGGAGTGAAGCAGGGTGACACAACACCCCTGCAATAGGGTCGGTCCAGTGTGCTCAAGGAACAGAAGGAGAGAATAGAAGTTAGGATATGAGGCCCTGAGAAGCCGGGGACAGGGGCTTTTCCTCTGAGTGACAGGGGGAGCCATTGAAGAGCTTGGGTTCAGGGTAAGGAGACAGGTGAGGGTGTGAGGGGGATGATGGTCAATGACAAGGTGGTGCGATCAATGGATTGTTGGCATCAGGGTCTTAGAAAGTGAAGAGGGGGCATTTGGAGAACAGAAATGCTCAGAATTGGGGTTATGGCAGGGCTATGTTTGTTGGTAAGGATGAGGGCTAGGCTTTGATCCTGGCAGTGAGGTAGGTTGGAGGAAAAGATCATTGAAGAAAGAGGTCAAGGAGCTGAGAGGCCAGGGTGTTGAAAGGATCAAAACCATCTGAGTTATGACATGAGTGTTGTTAGAGAAAATGACCGCATCCTGAAAAGTTATAGATGCCCCCAAGAAAGAAGGAGTGTGGGCAAAGTATTGGAAATAACTTCTGCTGCATTTGCCAGGGACACGCACCCATGGAAAACCTCTGTCTTCTTCAGACTCAGTCCGAGTTGGACTGTCTTTTCTAGCCTGTGCCCTCAGGCTCCTGCTCCTGTTTCACCTTTGCTTTCTACTCAAGACTTGTTGAAGTCTTACCCAATTGCCATGGAATCAAAATGAAAGAGATTTCCAGAGATGTGTATGAGAAGGTGGAGAGGGTGACAGGGAGGGAGGTGATGGGGTGTCTTCTGAGTGCATTTTAGGCGAGATGTTGTGTTTGCATTTGCTTTAATTTTCATTCAGTCTTGTGAAGTGCCATTGTATCTCTTTTATATAGTAGGAACAAAGGCTCAGAGAGGTGAAATAATTTGTTCAAGATCAGTTAACCAGTAAAGTGGTAGGGAGAGGATTAGAATGGAGGTCTCTCCGATTCCAGAGTTTGTGTTCTTTCACTTAGCTGAAGTCACAGAGGAAGAGTAAAGATAAAAGTAGAACCAAATAGAGATTTACAGTGAATGCTTCTATCGTAAAACACTAAAAACACAAATTTGTTATATAATATGTAGGTCATAAAACTAATATGTCATCACAAAACCAAATTACTCTTCCCTCCCTTCTTGCTTTGGGTTTCCCTGGTGGCTCAATGGTAAAAGAATTTGCCTGCCAAGCAGGAGACTTGGGTTTGATCCCTGACCTGGGACAGTCCCCTGGAGAAGGAAATGGCAAACCACTCCAGTATTCTTACCTGAGAAATCCCATGGACAGAGGAGTCTGGTGGGCTACAGTCTGTGGGGTTACAAAGAGTCAGACACAGCTTAGCGACTGAGCAAGCATGCACGCCGCCTTGCTTAGCCCTTTCATCAGTTTGCCTTGTATTATGGTCCTACTTAAAGTCTCCTATTGGTTCTTTAACCTAGGAAGGAGCAGGGATCAGGTCTGTCATTCTAGCATCATCCAATGCAGTCTTCCACAAATAGAGCAACTGGACAGCCAAGATATAATATTTGATCCTAATATCAATTTGGATGGCCTCACCAACTCAGTGGACATGAGTTTGAGCAAACTCCGGGAGATAGTGAAGGACAGGGAAGCCTGGCGTGCTACAGTCCATGGTTGCAAAGAGTTGAACATGACCTAGAGACTGAACAGCAGTGTCAGCTTTGGATATTGTCTTTTCCCTGTCAACCTTTGAAATGTCTCAGAAATTCCAGTATTTTGGTATTCATGCTACTATACTGCATCTCGTTTAATGACTTAGAGGACACTGGCATTGTTTGTATACAGTGCTTTTCAAGGAATGCCTGTTGATTTGTTAGCCTCTTTGGACATTAGCCTCGTAGAGGAGCACATGTTGAGGGCCTTCCACTGTTACCTGAATCAGGTGGTAAAGACTAGAGAGAAGAGATTTTCAAGCAGAGTATGGTATATGCAAAGGCATGGAAGCAAGACGCATGAGAAATCAGCACATTGGGGAGATGGGGTAGCTCTGGGTGGCTAGCATTTCAGGGGCTGGTGGTACACCGAGAGGATAGACAGGCGGGTAGAGATTTAGTCTTGAATGACCTCATTTGCCTTACAAACAAGGAGTTTGGATGTTGCCCTTGAAGGCAATAAGGATACCTTGAAAGATCTTTAAACAAGCAGTGACGTGATCAAATTGAGATTTCCAAAAGATACTTGGCAGTGGTGTGACAGGTGGATTGAAGGTAGAGAAACCAGTTATAGAGCTATTACAGCAATCCAAGTGAGAAATGATGCGGGCCTGTATTGTAGCGATCAAGATGGGGAAAGAGATCAGAGCATTTGGGTGGATGGTGATGCAGTCACTGAAATAGGGGACAGAGGAGGAAAAACATGTTTGTAGAGAAGTAAGTTCTGGACAAGTTGGGAGTTAAATACAAGTAGGACCATTAAATGGAATTGTCCCTTAGGCAGTTGAAAATTTAACAGGAGAAATGCAAAGATCTATTGATTTGCCACAGAAATGTTAAGGACATTGTCTACTTCTTCATCTGATATCCTTCATATATGACATCCATCCCAGCTCAGTCAGCCCAAGGCCACCAGAGGTATGTAGTCTGACAGTGAGATTTATTAGCATGCTGTGACCAGGGAGCCCCTGCATTGGAGTTGCTGTGGGCATCTCACCAAGTGGAAGGAGTTATCACAGGGCTTGGGGAAGGGTAGGGTTTCGGTGAAATTGAAATGAAGTGGTGCTTTGATGGGCTCTGTGTATAAGCAGGCCATCAACTCCGGACTGAGAGGTGGACCCAGAGTCCTATTTCCTACAAAGGTAAATGCTGAGTCATATGCTCAGAAGTCCCTTTCTTGAAGTCCTGCACCGGAGCTGGCCGTCGGGACTACTTTTTTGTGTCAAAGTGCCAGTCAGATCCCCCAGGCAAAAGTGGGGGTGTTTCATTTTTACCAAAGTAACTTTAAAGAGCAAACTTCTGAGTTTGATTTTGGAGAACAGAGTTTTTTTGGTGAATAAGAAAGCAGTAGTCACTCAAAGGGGTTTCTTAGGACAGTCTTTGCCTGCAGTATGTCCTCTGGAGGAATGTTAACATCTTTTATCCTAGCTTGAGACACCACAGGGCAGAGTTTTACATTCTCAGTCTAAGCTCATTTTTACTTACTTGGGCTCCACTGAAACATTCAACAATTAAATCCTAAGGAAAGTTTTTCTGTTCTGATACTGAAAATGTGTGTCGTATCTTGCCTTGGCCTTATCTGCGAAACAGCTCAGATAAAGACACTGCAGATTTTGTGGCTGGCCTTGATTTTCTACTTCTGTGATTTCACTGTTTCAGGATGTGGGGCTTTAAGATACTCCAGATTCCCTGTGGCAAGAGGAGGGTGTCAATAGAAATAATAAAATGAAATCTTTAAGTTGTTAAAGTTTTACCATCAGTTTCCTTATTCATAATTCATACATATAATTTTTAACTGTGTATCTCCTTAAATGTATGTTTCTGGATAAGATAAACTTAATAAAAATATCATGACTGATTGGGAATTCCCTGGTGGGCCAGTGGTTAAGACTCTGTACTTCCACTGCAGGGGGTGTGAGTTCGATTCCTGGTCGGGGAACTAAGATCCCATATGCCACATAGTGTGGCCAAAAATAAATAGAAATATCATGGCTGGTGAATTATAAAGCTCATTGAACTCACAGTTGATAAGAAAAACTTGTACAGTGTCTTAAATCATGAAGTCTTATGACCTGAGAGTTCTGTGGACCCTCGTGGCACATTTCACATGTCTAACCACAGATACACTTCTTGAGAAAGGTGCACAGCATACTCAAATTCTCAGCAGGGTTCATAACACAAGAAGGGTTAGAACTCACTGGTCTACACTCCCTTTGGAGACTCTAGAATATAAATTACTTAGGCTACTTACATAATTTATATTGAATAATTACTTACATTTAAGTTTGTTCCTTTTGTTTAATCTGTATAGCTTACCCCTATTTCAAACCCTTTTTTCTCAACAGATAAAATATTTTGATAAAAGAAGAGACTACTTAAAATTCAAAGAAAAATTTGAAGCAGGAGATTTCCAGCCTTCGAAAATGACTGCAAAGTCCTAGGCTGTTCCTGAACACTTGACTTCAGAAAGGTTGAAATTACATTTTCTGGACATTCAAAAATGCTTTGACTCTGGGACAATAGTAGTTTGAATGAAGGCAGACACCAAAGCCTGTTTCATATATATGGTTCTTAATTTAAATGATCAAGTAATAAGATTCCATTATTCAAAGTATGAAGAATTGAAATAAAATGATATGAAATATGCTTAATTTAGTAAATATATATTTTAAGAAAAAAATTAAACTTAATTATAAAAACGTGTACCTTTGTGCTGTTGGAGGGTGGGGAGTAGGCAAATACTATTATAGAGACATATACTGAAAAAAATAGATTTCCATTGTCCTGGGAGTTAGCATTTTAATACAGCCATCAAAAAATGAGGAATTGAAGATTCAACTTCAGATAGGTAAAATAATCAAGACCATCTACAAAAAAACCTTACAGCTAATACAGTTGATAAGACAATGAATGGCTTCCCAGGTGGCTCAGGGGTGAAGAATCCTCCTGCCAGTGCAGGAGATGTGGATTTGATCCCCTGAAGAGGGAAATGGCTACCCACTCCAGTGTTGTTGTCTGGGAAATCTCATGGGCAGAGGAGCCTGGTGGGCTGCAGTCCATGGGGTTGCAGAGTTGGACACGACTTAGTTACTAAACAAGACAATGAATGCTTTTTCCCTAAAATCAGTAACAAGATAAAAATGTCCCCACTTGTCCTATTCAACACTGTATTGGATTCCCAGTTACTTCAGTGAAGACAAAAAAAGCATACAAATGGGAAAGAGAAGAACTAAAACTGGCTCTGTTCATGGACAATATGATTATAGAATATACCAAAGAACCTACAAAAAAGCACCTAGAATTAGTAAGTGCATCTTAGAAAGGTGGCAGGAAACAAGGTCAATACACAAAATCATATTTGTGTATACCAGCCATGAACAACTGCAATCTAAAATTTAAAACACACCATTTACAATAGCACTAAAAAAAAAATAAAGGAATACTTAAATATAAATCTAACAGTGTGTGTAGGACCTATATCCTCAGAACTATAAAACATTGAAATCAGAGGAGAACAACTTAATTGGAGAGGTACTGTATTCATGAACTAGAAGACTCAGTGTTGTTAAGGAACTGTTAAGTTCTCCCTAGTTTATTCTATGGGTTCAAATTAACCCCAATAAAAATCTCAGGATTTTTGGTATATGTTGACAAGCTGATTCTAAAATTTGTATGGAAAGGCAAAATAATTCTGAAAAGAACAAAATTGGAAGATTTATATTAAATGATTTTAATGCTATCCTAAAGCTCAAGTAATTAAAGACAATGGGGTATTGGCAGGATAGACACACAGTTCAACAGAACAGAAGAGAGTCCAGAAATACAGCCACACAGATGCAGTCAGCTGAGTTTGGACAAGGTGTAAAGAGGATATCCATGCACAGTAAAATGAGCACTGGTATAAACTGCATTTTATTAAAAGATACAAAAAACCTCAAAATAGATCATAGACCTAAATGTCAAATATAAAACTAATAGAGAAAGTCTACATGATTTTGGGTTTGGAAGTGAGTTTTTAGATGATGACCTCAAAAGCACAATCCATAAAAGGAAATAAAAGCACAATCCATAAAAGGAAATAAAGCAAGCTAAGTTGGACTTTATCAATATTAAAAATTTCTGCTCTGTGAAAGACACTATTAAGAGAATGAAAAGATAAATTACAAACTGGGAGAGAATATTTGCAAGTCATATATATCAGAGAATTTGTATCCAGAATAATGAACTCTTATTTTAAAAAAATCACCCAAGTTTAAAAAATGGGCAAATGATGTGTTTTCACAAATCTATTCATAGTGTTAGAAATAACATTATGAAGATACTCCATATTATTTGTAGAGTAATGCAAATTAAAGCCATAATAGTTTATCACTACATACCTATTAGAACGGCTTAAAAAAAAGTGATAGTACCAAGTGCTGATGAAGATGCAGAGAAACAAACTGGTATTCACTGCTGGTGGAGAAAGAGGTTGCCTCTGAAGGGGTCACAAAGGCATTTTTAGGTGTTGAAGCTGCTTTCTATGGCATCGTGGTGTGCACTTGTCAAAACCCACAAGAATTATACACTATAGAGAGTGACTTTGTGCACATTAAAATCCAATAGGATTTTGGAATAATTCTAGTTTGGAATGAAGACTGATAAATGAGTCTAACTATTACAAATATATAACATACTCACTGAAAGGAATGGGTAAGAAAGGAACTGCCCCATGTAACTGTCAGACATTGGAGGAGACTGGAGTAGAACCAATACAGCATCCAGGATGCCAATGCCAGTGCTCCTGGGACAGAAAAAGTATCAGTGGGAAACGGGAAACCTGGACATAGAATCGTCTGCTTAGTGAACAGCACCATTATCAATGTTAATTTCTTAGTTTTGATGAATGTCTGGTTATGTAAGACCCTATTAGAGGTATCTGGGTGAAGTGCATGTGTACTATCTTTGCAACTCTAATGCAAAACAAAAATTGTTTTAATAAAGCTGCAGAAGAAAAACATATACAGGTAACAGATTCTGAAATCCAAACATTATTTAACAGACCCAGACATGACTGAAGTTCACTGCTGGAAAGTGATAGTTACCATTAAATAATAAAGTAATCCTAATAACAAAACCCTCAGAAAAACAGAAACAGAAAATCAACCCTTGAGGGTTCATCTCACTTTTGGTAACAATGAGCAAGAGCAAGTCACCTCCTCTGGGTCCCCATAGACAACTCTAAGAATACAGACTACTATGTAATCATTATTTGAACCCTGAGCAAAGGTGGCATAGGAAAATTTCCTAAAAACTATATAATGATTATGGTAAATAGATGGGGAAACAATGGAAACAGACTTTATTTTGGGGGGCTCCAAATCACTGCAGATGGTGACTGCAGCCATGAAATTAAAAGATGCTTGCTCCTTGGAAGAAAAGTTATGACCAACCTAGACAGCGTATTAAAAAGCAGACATTACTTTGCCAAAGTTCCTTCTAGTCAAAGCTATGATTTATTTCAGTAGTCATATATGCATGTGAGCATTGGACTGTAAAGAAAGTTGAGCGCCAAAGAACTGATACTTTCGAAATGTGGTGAAGACTTTTGATGTCCCGTGGACTGCAAAGAGATCCAACCAGTCCATCCAAAGGAAATCAGTCCTGAATAGTCATTGGAAGGACTGATGTTGAAGCTGAAACTCCAATACTTTGGCCACCTGATTTGAAGAACTGACTCATCTGAAAAGACCCTGATG
The DNA here is from genome assembly GCF_023699985.2 of Odocoileus virginianus. Classification (NCBI taxonomy): domain Eukaryota; kingdom Metazoa; phylum Chordata; class Mammalia; order Artiodactyla; family Cervidae; genus Odocoileus; species Odocoileus virginianus. The sequence goes on along the minus strand of NC_069680.1, from coordinate 81,983,709 downwards.
CTGGGAAAGACTGAAGGCGGGAGAAGAGGGGAACAACAGAGGATGAGACGGTTGGATGGCATCACTGAGGCAATGGACATGAGTTTGAGTAAACTCCGGGAGTTGGTGATGGACAGGGAGGCCTGGCATGCTGCAGTCCATAGTGTCACAGGGTCGGACATGACTAAGCGACTGAACTGATGGCCTATTTCATGGCTTTAAAAATAAATTATGAACTTTATAGGGACACTGGGTTGACACACTGGGTTGACACCTTGCCAAGCACGTTTCCTCCCTGAGAAATGGATACAAAGCAGCAGCAGGAGGCCAGTGACTCTTCCTCATGGGGAAACTTTTCTTTCCACCCTCTGCCGCAGCCCCGGTGCTTCCTCCTGGCAAGGGAAGAGTATTCATAGATAACTGCAGCCGCCTGAATCCTGCCTTCTCCCACCATAATCCACCTTTCTGACAATACTAGTTTCTAGGAAGGAAAAGATCTTTCTAAAAGTGTTTTATTTCCACAATTAAAATATTTTATTAAAGAAGCAATACAACTTAGCTAAAAATGTTTATTAAAGAGGACAACATATATAGTAATATAGTTAAGGCACATGACAAAGTTTCGGCATTAAACTGTGAATAAGAAAGACAAACTACCCCAGTCGATCTCAGGAGCTGTCTCATGAGTCCAGGCAGCTTCTAAAACGCTCCGGCAGCACACGACAGCCCGTCTGGGACGGTGTGCGGGCTTCAGGCCACGGAGCCCTCCTGCTTCAGCAGCTGCTGCCTGATGTACTCCCAGATCAGCAGCGCCCCGCTCACGTGGACGTTGAGGGAGCGGACGATGCCCCGCTGAGGGATCTCCACGCACACGTCCAGCTGCTGGATCAGATTCGCTGGAATCCCTTCACGTTCATTGCTGGTGAAGAGAAATGGAAGAAAGGTTAGTTTTCTTGTAAAAAGTAATTTTTTTCCTTAGACATCCTGGATATTACTGGAAGAGACAGGTCAACAAAATGAAACAAGTCTATGGTACCAGAAAAATAAACAAGAGTATAACAAGGTTTATGGGTTGATTCTGTGTTCACCGGACCATCCCCAAGAGGTAAAGTAAAACGAAAACCTGGGGCGGGGCAGCGCTTTTCATAAACCTTTAAGTTAAAAGTCAGGTGTGGGTGCAGGATCAGGAGCCCAGGTAAAATTGTAAATCTTCTGAAACATTTTCGAGACTGAGACTCAAGACAAAGTTCTTACCCCAACAAGAGTAAAGACTTCTCAGGAAAGCAGTACTGGGTTAGGTCTAAACTTTTGGCAGTCTGTTCCACACCCACGATGGTGTAACCTTCTGCCTTTTTCTGTTGCAGATAATCGATCAGCTGAGGTGGTTTTACCTTAGTATTAGATTAAAAAGAGCAGAATATTAAATCGTTCATTTACAGCCCTGCTGAGAGTAAAAGTAAAAAACAAAAACAAAAAATTTCTGATGAAACTGAAATCTATTAACAGGAAAAGGTCAGAATTATACACTATAAAAAAAGAATGCTCCCAACATCATATACATTTATAAAACCAGAGTGAGTTACAACAGGACACATTTTACTAAAAAGTCTACATTATTGATGATTTCTAAAAATATAATAGTGTGAGAGATAATAAAAAGAAGGGAGAAGAGAGTGGGCTATATTTTTAGTATTATTTTTAAAATATGAGAGGTTGGACTACTGCAAAAGGATTGACAGGTGAAGACAGTACCAGGAAGAGTCTGGTGAGAAAGTTTTAACATCAACCACTTTCCACCCACCTCCACTAAAGGAAGCCACTGTTCTGCTGAAACGCTGAGGTGCTGAAACTGCTTGTCTCTGACACACTGGAGGTTGCCGATGACCAGCGCCGCGGCCCCGAACACCTCACAGGTCCGGCACAGCCCTGCGTGGGACACGCGGGGATTAGGACCGCGGCCCCGAACACCTCACAGGTCCGGCACAGCCCTGCGTGGGACACGCGGGGATTAGGACCGCGCGCGGCCCCGAACACCTCACAGGTCGAGCACAGCCCTGCGTGGGACACGCGGGGATTGGGGCCGCGGCCCCGAACACCTCACAGGTCCGGCACAGCCCTGCGCGGGATACGCGCGGATTACCAGCTCCGCGGCTCCGAACACCTCACAGGTCGAGCACAGCCCTGCGCAGGACACGCGGGGATTGGGACACGCGGGGATTAGGGCCACGGCCCCGAACACCTCACAGGTCCGGCACAGCCCTGCGCAGGACACGCGGGGATTAGGACCGCGCGCGGCCCCGAACACCTCACAGGTCCGGCACAGCCCTGCGCGGGACACGCGGGGATTAGGACCGCAGCCCCGAACGCCTCACAGGTCCGGCACAGCCCTGCGCGGGACACGCGGGGATTAGGACCGCGGCCCCGAACGCCTCACAGGTCCGGCACAGCCCTGCGCGGGACACGCGGGGATTAGGACCGCGGCCCCGAACGCCTCACAGGTCCGGCACAGCCCTGCGCGGGACACGCGGGGATTAGGGCCGCGGCCCCGAAAGCCTCACAGGTCCGGCACAGCCCTGCGCGGGACACGCGCGGATTATCGCCGCCAGCCTAAGGCCACGCCCACCAGGCCCGGGCGTTCCTCTGAGAGGAATTCCGCTCGGAGAAGGTGGAATGTGGACAAGAGACCCCAAATGGCACTGGGTTGAGTATAGATTTTCAGGATCAAAAAACTGTAAGCAAGCCCCCCGGAAAACTGTCATTTTACCTCCTAAGTTGGTTGGTTTATCAATGAGTGAGGCCACTACAATCAGTCTGCTGATTGATTTTCCAAGTTTGGCAGCACGATCCTGAAATACCAGCTCCAGGTCAAAGTCTGCAACATGGTTCTTCCACGGGATAATCTTCTTCTGAACATCAGTCCACTCTGCCTGGTTATCTGCTTCACCCGAATTGGAACCTGGGAAGGAAAAAGAAAATATAAACCTCTATTTATTTACATGCATATGTATGTGTGTGTATCTATGTATATATATAAGATTTGTTTGTTTGCTTTTGGCAGTGCTGGGTACTTTGGTTGCTACACACAGGCCTTCTCTGGCTGTGTTGAGCCGGGCCTACTCCCCGCCGCGGTGCGCGGGCTCCGCACGGCACTGGCTTCAGCAGCTGCGGCTCTCAGGCTCTAGAGCGCAGGCTCAGTAGTCGTGGCGCAGGGACCGAGGCACGCGAGATCTTCCAGGATCAAGGATCAAACCCGTGTCCCCTGCATTGGCAGGAAGATTCTTAACCACTAGACCACCAGGAAAGTCTCATGTATATATTTTTAAGAGCTTAAATGAACAGTTTAAAATGAGATTTTTAACTAAAGAACTCTAGCTGAATTCAGATACAATTGCCATTTTCAATAATAGTTTCAAATATTCAAATTAAACTCTACTAAGCAAAATACAATTTATGAAAGTAAAAGATGCACATTTTTTCCATGTTAGCATACCCAAAATTTGGAAGCATCTTAGAATCCGTAAGGCCCACTTGGTAGCATTTTTTCTTAGATGTACAGAAAATAGTGCTGTATCCTGCAAATAGTGTTATTAGATTGGAATTTTCTGTAGGAATACTGTATTCCAGAAAACAACATAAACAGCTTATTTTACAAGCACCTGGGGGCCCTTTTCTAAAATAAGGACTATTCTTTGAAACAATTATCTCTTCACCAGCTCGCTGAGCACACAGAACATACCGACTGGTCTGTGTGCTCAGGACTGAGATCCTCCTTCCAGGCTCTTCCTCAACCCTGCCCCCCTCCGAACCTGATTGAGCAGACGGGGGCGCTGAGGTTCCTGCGGACGGAAGAGACCCGAACAGGACGGTGAGGCAGCCCTCCACTGACGGCGTCGCACACAGGGAGCGTCACCAATGTGGGGAGGGCAAAGAGCAAGACCCAGCGGGGCTCAAAGGAGTGGGGATTAGTCTGCAGAGCAGCGCGTGGGAAGCGCAGTGCAGGCTGCGGGCGTGGCGTGCACACACACGCAGACGCGGCAGGACAGGGCTCGTGACTCAGACCCGGAACTAAGGGCTTTGTGTATGACGATAAAGAATTCATTCTATAGACAGGAGGCAGTACAGGGTTTTAAGAAGAGTACTGGCTTTGTGTTTTAGAAAAATCCTCAAAAGTGATGTGGACGAGGAGAAGTTGGGGATGGAAAACCATTGAGAGGCTTTTCCACTAGCCCAGCAAAGACAAAAAGTCTCAATGATGTAAGAGGGGCTGAAAAGGAAAGGCAGAGATGCCAAGCTCTTAGAATGAATAGACACGGCAAGAGACAACAGGAAAAGAATGACTCCTGTGAGAGCCAGCAACCCCGCTGATAGAAAGGGAATACAGGTGAGCCGCCTTGCCTCCGGGTGGAAAGCTAATGTGGGTTTGGATACGGAGTTTAAAGAGCTTATAAAAGAGCTGGTGCAAGCAGCCAGTAGGCTTAGTCCTAAGGCTGGGAGAGACAAAGATCTGAAAGGTGCAGTTACACATGTGGTGGTTTCCAGCTCTAAAAGAGTAAAAAATGTGCAAGGAGAGCAAACAGAATGGAAAGAAAAAATGAAGGCACCCAGGGGATCCTAGGATTTAAGTCTCTGTATAGAAAGAGAAGAGGAACTAAAAACCCTCTTGATGAAGGTGAAAGAGGAGAGTGAAAAAGCTGGCTTAAAACTCAACATTCAAAAAACTAAGAATATGGCACTTGGTCCCATCACTTCATGGCAAATAGATGGGGAAAGAATGGAAACACTGACGGATTTTATTTTCTCAGGCTCCAAAACCACTGCAGATGGTGACTGCAGCCATGAAATCAAAAGACGCTTGCTCCTTGGAAGAAAAGCTATGATAAACCTAGACAGTGTATTAAAAAGCAGAGACATCACTTTGCCGACAGAGGTCCACACAGTCAAAGCTATGGTTTTTTCCAGCAGTCATGTGCGGGGATATGTGAGCTGAACCATAAAGAAGGTTGAGCGCTGAAGAACTGATGCTTTCGAATTGTGGTGCTGGAAAAGACTCCTGAGAGTCCTGTGGACTGCAAGGAGATCAAATCAGTCAATCCTAAAGAAAATCAACTCTGAATATTCACTGAAAGGACTGATGCTGAAGCTCCAATACTTTGGCCACCTGATGTGACTCACTGGAAAAGACTCTGATGATGGGAAGGATTAAAGGCAGGAAGAGAAGGGGATGACAGGGAACGAGATTGTTGGATGGCATCACCAACTCAATGGAGTCTGAGCAAACTCAGGGATACTGAAGAACAGGGAAGCCTGGCATGCTGCAGTCCATGGGGCTGCCAAGAGCGGGATATGACCTCGCACCTGAACAACAACATAGAATCATATTGCAGCATCTCTCTCTGCCCAAAGACCTCTGCAGCCCTCCCCATTCAGCAGCTCCTCATCCCTCTCCACAGTGGAGCTCGAATCAGATGTCAGGATGTGCTGTCGCCCCCTTCTCTCCTTCCCAGCAGGCTGTCCCTTCCACATGGAAATGGCTCATCGCCCATCTTTTGCCCACAGGTCTTCACATTCGCTGATCTCTGTTTTAGGGAGGCTCTGCCTCCAGGCTTTGCCTCAGCTGTTTCCACTTCCTCTGCCTCTGCTCAGCTTCAGCTCCTTGGTGCTGGTTTAATCACTAAGTGTGTCCGACTCTTGCGACCCCATGGACTGCAGCCTGCCAGGCTCCTCTGTCCATGGGATTTTCCAGGCAAGAATACTGGAGTGGGTTGCCATTTCCTTCTCCAGGGGATGTTCCCGACGCAGGAATCAAACCCAGGTTTCCTGCATTGCAGGCAGATTCTTTACCGTCTGAGCTACGAGGGAAGCCCAAAAGAGGTCTTTTTAATCCTCTGTCACACCATTTCTTTACTCTGCTTTATTGTCTTCACAGTACTTTTTTGCTATGACATCTTATCCATTTGTGTAGGGTTGTGCTCCTGTAGGAATTAAGTGCCCTGAGGGCAGAGCCTTTGTCTTAACTTTCAGCCTGTAGCAGGCAATCAGTAAATCTTTGTAGACTGAGTAAATAAATTTAAGGTGATAGTATTAAAATGCATTCATGAACATCCACAGTATTTTATTAAACAATGCACATTCCCAGAACTGTCCTCCAGAGTTAAAATCTAAGGGCAGGACTCAAGAATCTGCACTTTTAACATGTTGTCCAAGAGATGCTTAAAAACACTAAAATTTTTAGAGAAGTATCAATTTAAGGGACAAGTGGGGGAGCTCAAGGAGAGGAAGAAAAGTCAGACTGATGAGGAAAATCAGGATAGCAGGAAACAAGCAAATAAATGCTACATAAAGTCAGGTATAGTAAAGAAGTAGACAAAGACAATTTCTGCTTTTCTGAAAGAAACTGCAGGGATGGTTCTGGGTTAGGGAAAGTGAAGAGGACAATGTGAGTGGCAGAAATGCTGAAAATACAGATCACTACTACACATCTCTTAAGGTTCGTTGTGGTTTTAAAAATGGGTGGAGGACTTGATCCTAGGTTTTGGGAGGGCAAGCTTGACTGAGGGGAAGAAGGAGCAGGAGGTGATCAACAGGGAAAGGCAGGTCCTACAGAAAGCTGCAGGGAAGCAGGGCAAGGGTAAGGGCTGGAGCCTAGGGGAAAATATAAGAGATAAGTGATATGCAGCCAGATGAAGCGAGAATGGGAATGCAGAGCTCGGCTTCATTCCCAAACGGGACAAGGAAAGAGACTGCTTAATTTGGCCCTTAAAAAAAAAAAAATCTGTTTTCAGAAATATATAGAAAAAGGCAAAGAAGAGAGAAGCCTTTAGCTTTACATAGTAAAGCAGATAAGCCTCTCTTTGGCTTTGAAGAGCAAAACCAACTGACACTGGCTAGATTAAAGTACTAGTCAGGGGACTTCCCTGGTGGTCCAGTGGTTAAGAATCCACCTTCCAATGCAGAGGACGCGGGTTCGATCCCTGGTTGGGGAACTAAGATACCACATGCCTCTGGACACCTAACCCCCGTAAGCCACAACTAGAGAGAAAGCCTGAGTGCTGCAATGAAGATCCAGTAAAGCCAATAATAATAATAACAATAAATAATTTTAAAAGCCTACTTCTAAAGTAAATGAATAAATAATACCGTACTTCTAAAAGCAGAAGTACTAGTCAGAGTGACACCATACTTTCTGTCTTTTCTCTCATAGGAGGAGCTGAAGTCATCACATCAATGAAAAAGTAATCAACTATCTTTTCTAAGTAACATAAATCAGTGAGCCTGATCAGACAACAGGGGGAAAAAGAAAACAAAAATCCTTACCTATGTCTTGCTGGGACCAGTCACCTGGTTTTAGTTCACATAGCCGAGTTGTAGAAAGGTACCACTGAAATCCTGCATCTAAAGGAATGTCAGTAAACCTGGTAAATTTACCAATGGCAATCCATTCATCCTCAATAAGGCCGGAGAGGCGTGGAAGGATGTAAAATATCGTCTGAAAGGAGAATTGTAAAATCTAAAATTTTTGCCCCTTAAAAATAATAAAAAAATACATGATAACATGTTTAAAGTACAACTTACTATTACTGACGTATTCTCCCAAACTATCATGTCTGATAAGATTACATACTTTCATTTACATCTTGTAGCAACTGTCTTATCTAAATTTATTATCTTCTCTAAGAAATTAAGGGATTGATTTGGAAATCCTTGAGAGCAGGCAGATCTTCCGCTCCAGTATTTCTTACTGTATGTACTACAGTACATAATACATGCCATTAACACAAGCAAAAAGTGTTTGGGAACTGATTGGCATTAGTGTTGGGCACTGTTTATTGACAAATACCTCCATAAGCAAACAAATTCAAGGTCCTGTGATGCCAGATCTTTACCTTCACTGTCATTATACAGATTTGGAGTCTAGATTTGCATCAACTGTATCTTAGCTGTGTGATGTCAGATAAGCCATTAGTCTTTCTTAGCTTCAACTTCCTCATTGATAAAATGGGGGTAAAATCAGGTTAAAACAGCACATGGAAGTGATTTGTAAATTACACTGTGTAAACAGCAGTTATTCATTCATTACATAACAATCCTCCTTCCCTTTTCTTACCTATGACAAGAAAAGTGAGATCCAGAAATCCTCACAGGTGACAAGGCACGTAAGAAGCAGAAGCACAACAGGCAATTTAAAAATGAAATAACAAACGTGTAACACTGTGCAAGTCTTCGTAACAGCGTTTAGAATGAGTACAGTTTTCCTTGTTAGCAATGTTCATGCAAGCTCAAACCAGCCCGGATGCAACCAAGTGTTCATTAAGTGGCTAATAAGCATAGCTCCAAATTATACAGAGACAGTTCTCACGAGCCATCATTTTATTTACACGTACACACTTATGGTTCACATAATTAATGGACAATAGAATATATTAACTATATGAGGGTGAGGCAGTCAAACTCAGGATGAAGGAAGAGGGGAAGCAAGGGACTTACTCCTGCTGGAGAAGTGAATAGAAAAGTCTGACTTAGCACTACAAAGTTATCAAGAGTCCTTCAGAAAGATGTCAAACAAAGCATTCTGGGCACTAAAGGACACAGAACAGAGCATGTTAAAATACTTGAAAACTCCTAAATAATTTTTGCAATGAAGCAACAGAAACCACACAGTAATGTTCTATGATGAATATCTCACAATAAACAAATCTTTATATTTCTTTTTAAAAGGCCAGCTTATTAGTAATCCACACACAAAAATAACCCAACAGCAACAACAAAAACTCTTATGCACAGTAGCTTAAGTTACTGATACTTCCAGGTTCCTTAGAGGAAAGGTCCCAGGTCATGTGTGTGTTTGTGTGTGTGTATTTAAATTTTAGTTAAAAATCAAAGGCAGAATATTATAGTTACTGTTGAAAAAGGAACAAAGTAACAAAGTAGTAATCATTTACATAAATTTTAATAATCTATATATTGTTAATTAATTCACATGCTTACTGTAATAAATAAGTTTATGGTTCTTAAAATTACATAAGCACATAATCTATTACGATCAGTGAGGTGATGGATCATTTGCTATACAATTTCAATCATCCAGAACCTAAAATATGCACTTAAAAGAGTAGATCTTTTTGATCTTTCATAACAATGGGCTTCATACAACAAATCTCACCTGCACAAATGTTTTCACTCATTTCCTTTTAATGTGAGAACAGATTTCTGTTCAGAGTTAAATATTCCCCCTTCCAGGGTTTACAAGCCAGACCCTGCCTGAGAAACAGAAAGTGAAAGTGACTAGCCAATTTTCACTGCTGAAGAGCAAAGCCCAGCGAGCCGTCTGCACGCGCGGTGGCAAAGTAAGACCGAGAACTTCACAATGGGAGGTGGCACTGCAGGGACAGTTAGCCTCATTAGATAAGGATGCGTCAGGGCTAAAGCACGGAGGAAAATTCACACATGCTCCTCTCTGCTCACCTCCAGACAGTAATCCTTTACTGGGTGGAACACTGTGAAAAAGAAATGCTCCTGGATGCGTTGCCAGTTCTTCTTCGCGCTCCTAAGGGTTAAAAACACATCTGAGGAACAGAACTAGTGAATCTACTCTGCTAAGAGTGAAAACCAGTTAGGTCTTTTAAACAGGCACTGTGGTTTAGAATGTGCAGAAAATCTGTGAATTTCGCCCCAAGATATGTACACCTCTATCTTCAAGATTGAATATCTTTTAATAGCTGATCCTAAATGCGACATTTTGAAATAAAAACTGAAAAACAGACAAAGAAATTAAATACCTCTCTCCCAGTCCTACAACAATGATTCAACAAGAATGAAAACCCGGTCTCCACTCCCTCAAAGAGATGGTGGTCAGTGATTGGAAAATCGTGTAACAACAGCTACCCCACCTCACATGCTTGGGGGAAAAGAATCCTAAAAGGGAACCGTGTGAGAAATCTAGGCTGGGAGTCTTACATCTATTTTTTTCCCAAGAGAGACAATCATTACATAGGTCACTTTCTCTACTCTGAAGATTCATGACATGCAGCCAAATAGTAGCAGTGTTCATAAGTCAAACAAAAGTAATACAAAGGTTTAAATTCTTAACTTTAACAAGCACACACATAATACAACAAAAAAACCAAAAATCTGACAAGGCTGAAAAGGCAAAAGAGGTAGGAAAAAAATTATAAAACATGGCCACCAGAAGGTTTGGGGTTAAATTCATGATCAACAACCCCCAAGCTAAAGCAGGAATTTCAAGACGACTTCTCCACTCCCACCAATGTACCTTCTTCACCCCTGAGTTCCCGTCCCTCCTGTCACTGATGACCAGGCCTCAACATCAGTGGGGTAACAAACAGGAGACCTGAGATATCAGCCCCCTCCTTACACAGCTGGTGGCTCTGCCCCTTGGCTTTCCAAAGCCTCTTCAAAGGATAACACCCCAATACGTATCCAAGCTCCCATCCCCTGGGTTCTGCTCTGCGCTGTGCACCCCTCCCAACTCCATCCACTGTGGCAGTGTCATATCTGTTTGGTATCAGTCATCTGAGTAGGATTTTGTTTGGGGAACCGAGAAGTTCTCTTAGCAAAGGAAAAGCTCCCAGCTTGGACGGGACACGGGAGGGGTGACGAGCACATGGCTTTAAAGTCAGATCATCCTGCTGCTCAGTGGTTGTCAGTAGAGGATGCTAGCATTCAGCCGCACTGAAGGGAAACATCTCAAGATGAAGATCAAGAGTTTAAAAAGGCAGAAACAGGTCAATGATGGAGCTGATAGCACTTAGAACTGTACTTAAACTGCACATCAAATAGTGAGCAGCTTAAATGCTCCCTGAGCCAGGCTCCGCACACCGCAGCCTGTGATGTGCCTAAGAGAAGCTGCTGCGGCCGGGCACCCCCGACGCCTCCCCACACACTCTGCTGGACCGGGCACCCCCAACTCCTTGGCCAGGCACCCCCGACTCCTTGGCAGGGCACCCCCAACACCTCTCTACACGCTCTGCTGGACCGGGCACCCCCGACGCCTCCCCACACGCTCTGCTGGACCAGGGGAAAGGCCAAGGCCTGCTTACCCTGCTCCGTGCATGTTTTCCACTTGACTCAGACTGGATTCAATGACAGAAGTTAAAGCCTCAAGTTCTTCAACACGTAATCCCTTACACGTGCTCCAGATTTTCTTCAGCGCGACTAACGCGTACAGTCGGACGCTAAAGTTGTGACTGAAGCACCACTGCAGCACGACAGTAAGGGCTTGCTTCAGAATCAGTTTCTGAAAAGAAAGAATCATTCTTCATATGTAAACCAGGACCATCGGACCCCCTCCTGTAGGACCAAAACCATCCTCCACTGGTTTTGCATCATCATTCTCAGACAGGCTACAGATACACCGCCATGGCCCTTTCCTCAAGAAGGAAAGCATCCTCCCAGCCCCTGAGTTCTTATTTATGATGCTGCCACACGCTTCCCCCATACACCAGTACCGAGGTCAACCTGAGCAAAGCACTTTCATGCTAACTGTAATATAACCTGTATTTAAACAGTCTCCATCACTTATTACCTTACCATGGGCTGAAAAAGTTAGAAATGTTCTTCAAGAGCTCTACTTCAGGTGAACTTGAAACTACTTCTAAGGCAAGCTATCCCATCCAAGTGCTGTTTTCCCTGGTCTTTGGTCTGAACCACTCTGTTTTCCCTAATGGTGACTTTGGACCCACATAACATTGATTGGTGGCAGGAAAATTAAGAAGTGGGGAGAAGAACAGTAAGATAACTTAAATTTCGCTATAGTCTTTTTTACTGAATTCACAGATTTTCCCATCTTCACAGCCTAGAGATTTTATGCAATAGTCCCTAATCTGTAAACCACACAGTTCAACAGATACTGAATGGCAAAGGAAGTGATGTGAAATAATGTGGAAGCCAGATGGAGTCAAACATTTGATAAAGTATCAGGAGCTACCTTAATGTTCCTACTAAATGGCTCACCGGAAAATGCTCCTGGCTGCACCAGGCTAACAGCCTGGCAACAGTGCAGTTTTTTGTCTATCTTATTTCCCTCAACAGACTGTAAGCACATCTCCTCCCTGCACATATTTAAAACACAAGGATAACACATGACGGTATCTGATGCTAGAGTTTCTTACTCTTACCAGAAGGTGTTAGCAGAAATTTTCACATGACTGCCATCTGGCTGCCAGACACTGTAACACACCATTGGTTTTAAGATATTACCATGGTTTATCAGGTTAAAATGTGTTAGAGAGAGAGGTCTGGCTTAGGATTGATGAAAAAAGGTTAACAACGAACTTGCTGTGTTTAAAGACAACACTTTGAAAAAGTCTAGGAAACCTACTCCCAGACTATTTTTACCTCACTTTCAAACCTATACAACATTTATTTCAGACAGTGGACTGCAGAATAACAGGGGTCTGAACTCTGCAGGTCCACTTACATGTGGCTTTTTTCACTAAATGCTGACTGCAGTGCTACCTGGTCAGCAGTTGGCTGAATCTGCAGATACAGGTGAGTAACCTTGTATTACAGTGACTGTAAAGCTATATGTGGATTTGCCCCTGGGCAGAGGGTCAGTGCCCCTAATTCCTGTGCAGACTGAGGGTCAACTGTATTTTCTCCCAGAGTTTACAACACTGCAGTGCATTCTCTGCAGATTCAATAATATAGAATCTTGCTCTAAATCTTAGTTAGTTAGTTCAGTTGCTCAGTCATGTCCGACTCTTTGGGACCCCGTGGACTGCAGCACACCAGGCTTCCCTGTCCAACTCCTAGAGCTTACTTAAACTCATGTCCATCGAGTCAATGATACCATCCAACCATCTCATCCTCTGTCATCCCCTTCTCCTCCCACCTTCAATCTTTCAAGCATCAGGGTCTTTTCCAGTGAGTCAGTTCATCACATCAGGTGGCCAAAGTATTGGAGTTTCAGCTTCAGCATCAGTCCTTCCAATGAATACCCAGGACTGATTTCCTTTAGGATGGACTGGTTGGATCTTCTTGCAGTCCACGGGACTCTCAAGAGTCTTCTCCAACACCACAGTTCAAAAGCATCAATTCTTTGGCGCTCAGCTTTCTTTATAGTCCAACTCTTACATCCATACATGACTACTGGAAAAACCATAGCTTTGACTAAGACGGACCTTTGTTGGCAAAGTAATGTCTCTGCTTTTTAACGTGCTGTCTAGATTGGTCATAGCTTTTCTTCCAAGGAGCAAGAGTCATCTCTCACTGTTTGCATTGTTTCCCCATTTATTTGCCATGAAGTGATGGGACTGGATACCGTGATCTTAAGTTTTCTGAACACTGAGTTTTAAGCCAACTTTAAATTTTACTGGCAGGCTTCCCTGAGTTCTTCACAGCTGCCACAGTGATGAACCAGAATTAGCTAGGATCTCTACTTACCTAGGGAAGATGCTCTAAACCTGAGAAAGATGGAAGAGCTGGCCTCACACTTTGAATAATGACAGCATTTCATATAAACCTTCAAGAACACAATGGCTTGTAAATACTCTAACCATAAGTTTCTTTGTACAAGCATGTGTTAAATAACTCCACCGGCTAAAGAACAGTTACATATAATGAGGGAAGTCTTATTTAAATAAGTTTACATAAATGCTTATATAAAATTAAGAATCCCACCATTACATGGGCTGAGGTGGACCTCAGTGTGTGTGTGCGCAGGTGGGCAACACCTTCCTGTGCCTCTGTGTCAGAGTGCATCTGCCACTGGTGGGGGGGCGGGAGCAGAGAAGCTGCAAACACACAGGGAATGGGCCACATGAAGGAAGTGCACACAGATATACAAATTCCATCGTGACGGTCAAGCCTGAGCTCTTCTTATAAACAGCTTATACTCACCTTTTCCAGAATATTTTCAGTAATGATGTCCAAATGTGACAAAACTGATAAAAATGTACAAATGCTTGTTTTAAGGTTTTCTTCACCCTGAAAATATATCAGATACACCAAACCGTCATTCACGGCTGCAGTGAGCCCATGTCCCTCAAGGCACCAGGCTGATGCCATGGGGCTGGTGATGAGAGGCCAGCTCCTCTCTGATGCAGCCACAGCTTGGAGGGGGAACAGAGGAGCACAAGAAAATACAGGACGGGGATAACCTAGAGCCAAACGTCCACAGGCGCAACCCTCAGCAGACACAGGGGCACTAGATGCTCAACTGAGGACTGAGCAAGGGTGGAGGTGAGGGTTAGCTCACTGCAGAGTCGGAAGGGCGGGTGTGGCATGGGACGCAGAAGGAAAGGGAACAAGTGCAAATGAAGAAGGCACTCAAAGGCTCAGGCAAACAGAAGGCAAAGGTCCCCAAGTGGAGGGGGAGCAGCAAAGGTTAAACATGGGACTGTGCAGGTGCTTTAAAAAGTCACGAGGAAAAACTGCTTGTAAAAGTATTAAACTGGAATTTGGAAACCTTCTCGGTAAGTGATTTGGAATTACACATTATTTTAGTAATTAAAAAACTGACAAATGCCAGGTAGACTGGAGACCATAGACACTACAGTTCAGAAACTGCTCCAAGAGGAACATTTGATGATTAATCCCTTTATGTAATGCGTAGTTACTGAATGTCTTCCATGGACCAGTAACTGTTGCAGAAAGAGGGGAAAACAAAAATAGGTAAAGATTCTTACCTACATGGAGATGGAGGAAAGATAAAATCCAATCAAACAATAAATTAAAATTCCCATTATAACAAGAACTATTTCTGAGCTACAAAAACCCACACTAAGGAGATCCAAACTACTCAGGAAGATAGCTTTCTTTAAGAAAAGACCAAAGCACACGTGAACTTCAATCTGGAAAACTCGGCTGTGCAGGCAAAGATGATGAAGAAGCCCATTTCAGGCCAGAGCACAGTACAAACAGCCTGGTGATGAGCAGGAAAGGTACTCAGGTGATGAGAGGGGTACTCAGTCACCTGGGGGTCCCCAGTGAAACAAGCTTCCCCACACTCATGCCCTAAGCCAGACCTGTCCCCAGTTGGGGGCTTGATTGTGCATCTGCTCTGGGCTAATGAGCCATGAGAAAGCAGGATGTGATCAGAGGCTGGGAAGCGTGAGAACACCTAGACGCGTCCTCCTGAAATGCTCATTCTTGGAACCTTGTGCACTAGAGGGAGGTCTGGCCTCCCAGCTGGAGACGCGTTGAGACAGGGGTGCCTGGCACCTCGGCTGGCCCCACAGCTGCAGCTGAAGTGAAAACACATGGGGGAGGAGGCCTTTGCAGCCCCCAGCCCAGCAGACACCACATGCAGAATCACCCAGCCTGGCATAACCAGGAAAAACAACAGAGAGGTGATTACAGAAGAGGAATGACAGCTCACATCCTTACCAACAAGGGATGAGAAATCATTTGGTTAAGGAGAGACTGTGTACAGAAGGGAGACTCATCGTTCTTATATCAAAGATCAAACAAAGACACTGCATGGTAAATAAAAATATAGAAGGCACCTATTCTCTCTCATTTTTTAATAACAGAAGCCTTTTCCATCTTTGTTTGTTGGAATACAAAAGCACTCAAATAAAAAATATGCTCTACTCAAGATAAATGCCAGAGCTTTCTGTCTCCTAAATTAATTCAAATCCTGCAAACACAATCTAGGATGTCAGTATATTAGGGGCAGGTCAACAGAAAAAATCTATAAAGTGAAATAATCTCCCAAAATAGCCCAAATCTTTTTTTCATTAAAAAACCATGAAAACAATTCCTCTACTTACATAAGAAAAGCAGTTCCAGAACTTTGGAAGAAATTGAGGGAATTTATGAAGTATCAGTATAATAATCCATTCTATAAAATATTTTATGGATGCCTGATTATTGATGAAGCCAGCCTGGAAAATCTTGTCAATAATTTTATTCAAGAAATTCTGAGAAAAATAAAGTTGACAAATTAGACTGTTATCATTATTAATTTTAAAATTTGAGCTATAATTAACATATAACAAGGTGAAGGTTTACAGAATGTTGATGCAATGTATTTATTTACCGCAGTATGACCATCAACTCCGCAGCATTAGTAATGCCTCTATCATGTCACATAATAATTTCTTTTTTTGTGATGGGAACAATTCAAATCTAGTCTGTTATCAACTTGGAAATGGCTATTAATTTTTTTTTTGGCCATGCTGCATGGGTTGCGGGTTCTCAGTTCCCTGAACAAGGATTAAATCCAGGCCACAGCAATGAAAATCTGAAGTCCTAACCACTGTGACTGGCTATTAATTTTAATTAAGAAAGAGTCACTATTAAAAAAAAAAACAGCTTAAAGTTTTATTGTGGCATAAATATATGTTAAAATGTTATAATAAAATACTAATGGAAAAATATATTAAGTGGGACCATTTAAATCAGTTTCCAATTTACTTCCATGACACCTAACTGTCTTAATAATCTATTAAAAAACTTCTGAATAACTTTAAGAACTGAAATACACATTTTAAGCAGATTACTTTCTCAATTTTAAAGAAGCATATAACAGCTTCCATATGAAAACATTATGCTTAAAGGTACAAATATAATTAATGTTATACCTGATCAAATTTGGGGAAAAGTACAAGCAGAATCTGCCATATTCGGTTTTTCACTCTGTGCTGCTGAGAGTTCACATAGTATCGAGTTCTTGATTTGGACACCAATTCATCCTGGGAGGGAAGGAGGGAGGAATCAATGTTAAAATACCTACTGAATTTTTGAGTAATGAAAACAAAATCAATGACAACTTCGAATTTAAAAGGTATAAACTGGGGATAGAAGCCTATTATTTGAAAGGTAGAAGGATAAAAAAGACACTTTCTTATGACACTTTTATTTTGTTTTATGACATTTTTTAAAGTTTCCTTTCAAAACAATGAATTTACCTGCTTTTGTTTTTTTAAACTGATCTTCTTTTAAAATTAGAAAAGGAACCATACACCTGTGCTTAATATGAAAAGTACTTGGAAATATACTTCTCTTTCCTTGTGCCCAGTTAACGGAGATGTGGGGTCACGTGGGTGAGAAGAGACTGGGATGTTAGCCATATACTGAAAGTATTAGCTGCTTAGTCGTGTCCGACTCTTTGCGACCCATGGACTGTAGCCCCCCCAGGCTCTTCTGTCCATGGGCTTCTCCAGGCCCCTTGACTACGTACATCTGGAATAATGGGACCTGCAGTTTGACACAGACAGCCCTAAGACAGGAGTAAACGAACAGGGCAATGACAACACCAGACATAGGAGACCAGCAGTACCAAGCCCTTCTGCGTTATCAGCGCTCTCTCCTGCTTTAATGGTCCGTTCTGTCTGAACACAGTCAAATGCTAGGTTTACTTCTGTTATGTCACTGCCAGTGCTTTAAGTAAGTTAAGATACTTTAAGGTAAAATAAAGCATATTTACTTTATCCAATAGCTTGATTGCAAGATCTTCCATGAACAACTTATGAGACATATTTGAGCCATCTAATAAACACAGGAATTTGACAGCACAGATTCTCACATAATGGTCTTCTCTTTTGGTACTAAAAAATATAAGATGATAGATGATGTTAATACATCTTCAAAATAAAAAAAAATGTAAGATGTTAGTTTTGAAATATCAAAACTTTAAGTAGCTTCATATTTAATGACAATTTAGGATAAATGTTTAGGATAAATTTAAATTTAGGATAGACAGTGGAAGATAAACAAAATACATCAACAGGAGCGCCTGAAAGAACCCAAATTTACCCAGACTTCTGGTAAAACAATGCCCACACTGATACTGGGTCAATAATATCCTATCTGTGGACAAAAGAGAACACAGCTCACGACACGGCTCCTGGAAGACCACAGACACCTCCTGCCCAGAGGCCAGAATACACATCGGCACCTCAATACACATCGGCATCATGCTGCTCTCACTGCGCACTGTGAATGCATGTCTCTAAGTGAAGGGAGAACTCAGGAAGCACTGTGTGTGCCGAGCATCCCAGCATTTCCAGTATCCAGATGTAGAAAGATAAATTCACTAAAATTGTAAGTAACTATTTCCAAGTTCATTAAAACTGTTATAATGTGAACAAATGTTACTTTAAACTAATTATGTCTGTCTAGTAGAAATCAAAATATTTTGGAACCATCAACTGAAAAGTTTTACTTATTGTTATACTAAACCAGCCAAGAAAACAAAAAATTAATTAAGACAATGAGCAATGACAAATGTATATGTTTAGTGAGTGGCAGATGGTTTAAAACATAGGTATGACTCTGAGAATGATTAACACATTTGATAACTAGACACAATTATCATTTATTGTCCTAAACTCTAAACTGATAACAATACTATTTATAAATACCTACACAAAGTATTGAAAATTATGTGAGAAAATAAAAACTTTTTAAAACTTCAATGATTTCAGCAGTTAGATCATAGGTTTATCCCAGACATCAAAACTTTAGAGTCTATTCCAACTAATTTTATTTTTGCGTGAGCAGAGGGACTGTTAAATAGTGATTTTTAACCAAAAAAGAATAAACTTGTGCTCCGATGATCACTCCTTCACCCAGAAAAAGAAGAGGAATAGGAACTCTATGCTTCCCATAGTTATTTCCTTATTTATGCTGGACTTCTGCACAAATTTTTAAGTTTACCAAATTTTAGTAAACAGTGACAGAACTGAAGAAAATATATTAGCAAGGGAATATAATTTGTAACAACTGCAAAGGCTCATGCAATATCTTACACAGAATATCTCTCATGTGTCATATTTTGAATATTCCACTTATATCAAGATGTGGAAGACCCATCACACTTACTTTTCAATAACAACATTTGCTGCACACTCATGTCCAAGATTTTCTATGAACGTCTGTACATCCTGAATAAGCCTTTCCATAAAAAAACATGCAACAAAAAACAAGTTTTAGAGGAAAAAAATTAAAGTCCCAAATAAAAAGTTAAATAATAGTTTTCTAATTGAAAGTCTTAATATAAAGGCACAATTCTACCCAAATAGACACTTAATATAAAAAATTATGAGAGGTTGCAATAATGGCATCTTTTACCTTTGATCACGCCGAAACACTGTTCCAAATATACATGCCTCAAGGACAAGTTCACTGTAATTTTTAGCAATTGATAAAGACACATTTGAAGCAGAAACTACCCAAGATCTGCAGCAATAACTTATCAGTATGTTGAAGACTCCAGTTTTTATAGCAGACATTTCAATTATCCTGTACATAATCTGGAATGAAATACAATAGTTATTTTATCATTTGACCAATTAAGTTTTTTCTTTTTAATCTGTGTTGCCAAAACTTGTTACTTGAATGGCTTCAAATGATAGTTTTAACATAACCATAAATAGTCTAAAAAATTAAAAACTCTTTTATCGTTTGAAAGATGAAAACCAATCACAGAATGCTAACTTTTCATTTCTTAATACTAAAAATAAATGAAATGTTATTGATACTGATTTCACCCAGAACTTTCCCCGAGCAACAACTGTCCAAAGTGAATAGAATGAAAGGCAGAAAAAACAGCTCACCCTTGACATGTTCAGTTTTCTTCGCACTTGCCAGAGCTTCCCTGCCCCCAAAGCAAAAGAAGCCACTGTCTCTAAGTGTGTACTGAGAAGCAGGAAAGGACAGAAGCGGCACAGTGACGGCAGGGCAATATACAGGCTTATTTTCCATTGTCCCCTTTGGATCGGGAGTGTACGTGCACCCCAGGCATGATGCAGTCCCCTCTCGTGCATCAGTGATTGTAAACACAAATGGCTCCAGAAACCAGAAAGACCTTTCATTAAGGTTATATTCAAAGAAATATTTCTTTGCACGAGAAAAGCAGTGGCGCAGATGCACTGACAAATGGCACCTGAATTTGCCCTCAGGGTCCAGAAGAAATCAAGCCGTGGCTGGAGTGAAGCAGCAGAATCGGTGTGCCCACCTGCAAGTCAAGTACTAGGCAACGCCCAGCCGCTGCTCTCACGTAGAAATGACCAGAGCTGGCCAATCATGCAATTTTCCAAGAGAAGAAGAAATTCCTCTTCCTCATGAGCGACAAGCCACACAAATGAAAATGAAAACAAAAAGTTCCCTCTTTTCTCTAAAATAATTAGATTCATAGAAACTGAAAGTAGAATGGTGGCTTGCCAGGGGCGTGAGGGAGGGATGGGTGGTGGTGGGGAGGGATGTTTAATGGGGACAGAGATTCAGTTCCACAAGATTAAAAAGTTCTCGGGATCTGTCATAGGTATGTAAATAAAGTTAACAGGACTGGAAAACAGTATACCTAAAAATGGTTAAAATACTAAATCTTATGTGCATTTTCATCTCAATTTTTAAAAAGTTACCTCTTTTATTTTGAAATATGCCTGGCCCTTGATTTTCGCAGCAATAGTAAGAACTTTGGGATCAAAAACAAACTGAACAAAAGCTTTAAAATTAGACCAGAATATCAGCTGAGTGTTGCTTAGAGAGGCTATGATTTTCCAGGCCATGTCAAAAGACTCTATGCAGAGTGGTTCAGAGGTGGTCAGAAGCTGGTGGGGAAAAATAAAAAGAAAGAAACACATGATTATCACAATGTCAGAAACTGATGTCTGTTCCTATGGTTATTCTTCAATTTACATCTCACTATATCTTACCTTGGGAACCAAAATTCTCATACACTGGAACACAGGTAAGACTTGCTCAGAAGGAAGAACTGTGAGGGCTTCCAGTGCAGACTGCAAAGTCCTCACTGCCATGGAACAGCAGGCAGAGTGGGTTCCAGAATTTCACCCTCCGAGGCTGGTATGAGGGTGTGACATTTTCTCAACAAGAAAGAGAGGCAGACCCACTGATCATGAATATATTGTGCAACTATTTTCCCCCATCCTTGGGAAGATGATGACTCTTCAAAAAAACTGAGACAAAAAAGTCAAGTCACAAACCTCATCCTTCCTTAGATCTGTTTCAGTTTCTTTTGCTTGTCGTAGTATACTATCCTTACAAGGGGAGAAATTAAACAGTCATTATTAAATTATTCTGTCTACCAAAAAACAAGGAAACCGCAGAAAACTCAATTTCCTAACTACTCTGAAAGCAGGTGTTTTCACTCACTTTAAATGATTCACTGAAAACTAAATGCAGAAAAGTTAATGGGTTTCCAGTAATAGAGATGAATAATGTGATAATATATTATCATCTGAATGAAGCCTGTTCTCAAAGCTTAAATAATTCTTTAAGTAAGGGTGAGCGACCACTAATTACCTCAATGACTGAGACAAAAGTGGATTTTTAAGCATTAGCAAAAAGAAGCCTTTTGTGTACATGCTGCTCTCCAAGGGGTAAACACACCTGCTCTCCTCCTCCGCGTGGGGCTTCTGCAGAGTCTGATTGAGCTGGAGTGATGAGATGAACGTTTCTGGGGGACCCGCATCCACAGAGTCCAGCTGTAGCTCTGGCTTCTGGCTGACGACCTCACACACCATGGCCAAGGCAGCCATGCTAACAGCTCTCTGAATCTGTCTACCCAGTGTGGGCTCCTGGGGAGGAAATGGGACAACCTTTTGTAACCAGTAAGGACATGAGTTCCAGTCTGTGGAAATCTCATGCCCACCTTTTCTGCTTCGTGCCTGCTGCTGAATATCAGAGGAAAGAAAAGGAAATCCAAAATACGTAACTTGGTTGTACCATTTCTGTACGAATTGGTGGTGAACAAACCTAAAGTGGTAATAAGAATTCAGCAGTGTGTGAACCAAGAACTTCCAGATATACAAGCTGGATTTAGAAAAGGCAGAGGAATCAAGAGATCAAATGACCAACATCTGCTGGGTTATAGAAAAAACAAGGGAATTCCAGAAAAACATCTACTTCTGCTTCATTGACTATGCAAAAGCCTTTGACTGTGTGGATCACAACTGTGGAAAATTCTTCAAGAGACGGGAATACCAGACCACCTTTCCCGTCTCCTGAGAAACCTGTATGCAGGACAAGAAGCAACAATTAGAACCGGACATGGAAACACAGACTGGCTCAAAATTGGAAAAGGAGTACCTCAAGGCTATATATTGTCATCCTGTTTATTTAACTTATAATGCAGAGTACATCACTCAAAACGCCAGGCTGGATGATTCACAAGCTGGAATCAAGATTGCAGGGAGAAATATCAACAACCTCAGATATGCAGCTGATACCACTTCAATGGCAGAAAGTGAAGAGGAACTAAAGAGATTCTAGGAAAAGGTGAAAGAGGAGGGTGAAAAAGTTGGCTTAAAACCCAACACTCAAAAACTGAAAATCATGACATCCAGTGCCATCACTTCATGGCAAATAGATGGGAAAAACGTGGCAACAATGACAGATTTTATTTTCTTGGGCTCCAAAATCATTGCAGACAGTGACTGCAGCCACAGAATGCAGACACTTGCTCTTTGGAAGGAAAGCTATGACAAACCTAGACAGCATATTAAAAAGCAGAGACACCACTTTGCTGACAAAGATCCACACAATCAAAGCTATGATTTTTCCAGTAGTCATGTATGGATGTGAGGGTTGGATCATAAAGAAGGCTGAGCGCCCAAGAACTGATGCTTTTGAACTATGGTGTCGGAGAAGACTCTTGAGAGTCCCTTGGACAGCAAGGTCAAATCAGTCTAAAGGAAATCAACCCTGAATATTCACTGGAAGGACAGATGCTGAAGCTGAAGCTCCAATACTTTGATCACCTGATGCGAAGAGCCGACTCACAGGAAAAGACCCTGATGCTCAGAAAGACTGAAGGCAAGAGGAGAAGGGGGTGACAGAGGATGAGATGGCTGGACGACATCACTGACTCAAAGGACATTAGTTTGAGCAAAGTCAGGGAGATGGTGAAGGACAAGGAAGCTAGGTGTGCTGCAGTTCATGGGTCGCAAAGAGTCAGACACGACTTAGTGACTGAGCAACAACAATTCAGCAATTCAAACCAAGAGACAACTTGGACACAGCTGCCTATGAGTGAGTCTCATTTCAACTGTTTGGCTGAAGTAGAATTAAAAACAAAAGGTGGGGGGACTTCCCTGGATGTCTAGCAGTTAAGATTCTGCACTCCCACTGTAAGGGGCACAGGTTTGATCCCTGGTCACGGAACTAAGAACCTGCATGCCACATGGCACCGCCAAAAAAAAAAAAAAAGAGAGAGGGAGAGACATCCATTCATTTAAAAAGGAAAAAAAAGGCTCCGTGCACATACATACACAATTCCTCAGTCAGCTGTATTCTGCTTTTGGCAAGGTGAGGCGGCACAGCAGTTACTAATAAGAGCTGGATTCATGAGCCACACAGCCGAGGTCGGAACCCCGACTGGGCACTTACCACCCGCTGACTGTGGACACACACCACACCTTGGTTCACTCTGCTGTACAATGGCGACAGTAACAGAATCTACTTCACAGAACTGGTGTGAGAGTTAAATAAATCGGTTATTTCACATAAAGCACTTGGAACTCTACATGAAGGAGCACAAAGGAAGGAGACCAGGATAGCCTGGCTTTGTACATACAGAGAGAAAATCAACCTCTAACCAGGAGTGCAGGCAAGAAGCTGGACAGGGGAAACAGCTTCTCTGAGAGGTTAAAGCTGTTCTCCCCAATACTGTCCACGACTAACACCTCTACAGAAAGGAACCCTCTAGTGCTTATTCCATCCCACACCTGCCCCTGCCACCCCCAAAGTAAACTGAGTATCTCTACAGATCAATTTTACTCAGCAACAGCGCCAACACAGGAAATAAAACTCAGGGTTACTTTTGAGTTGCATAATATGGTCCCTATTAACCTTCATGTAATTCAGTGAATCACTAAAGAAAGCAAGCCAATCTTTAAAAATCACTGAGGTCTGGTTCACGGTTCTGGTCCACATTCAGAACTCACAATGTCCCTTCATTACACTAATACGCATTAGATAGGATACTGAAGGATTCATCAGTCCTCCTTATAAGTTTTTTCTAGGACACTTCTTGAAAACTACTTCAAAAATTAGATTATTAAATGAATCAAGGAGCTATTTTAATTAGCAGCCCAGACTAGATTATGATTCAGCTCAACTTTAAAAAACCCTTACCATGTGTTAATTGCAAAGAGCTAACATTTACTGAGGACTTTCCATGTGCCAGGTACTGTTCTAAAGGTTTACCATTAATGAGCTAGCTTTAATTTTCACATCAACCCTATAACCCTCATTTTGTGAGTGCAGTAAATGAAGCACAGAGAAGCTAAGTAAGTTCCCCAAGGTCACACAGCTAGTAAGGATAAAGCCAGGATTCATAACCAGGAAGTCTAATTCTAAAGCCTGTGCTCATAACCACTATATCTTATTATATCATGTTAAGAAATGCCTCTAGTTACTAAAATCTAATGGAGAAGACATATACACATAAATTATTCCAAAAGCAAGTAAAATGGAAATAAGTACAAAAATGAAGGCATAAAAAGTAATAGATAAATGAAGGAAAGAATGAGACATCAATCCAAGGCCTTTAAGAGAAAATGTAATATGAGCTGGGACATTAAGGATGGACCAGCTACTACTGGCAAGTGTATGTTGAAGGGACGGCATTCTCATTGGAAGGAGCAAACACAAGTGGAGGCCTAGATGAGGCAGGATGCACTTGTGACCTGGGAAGCCCCGTGTGGTGGCCTAGCAGGAATGCAGCACAGGTATCCTATGGGAAGGAGGAGGAGAGGGATGAACGACTAGGCTAGAAAATGAGGCAGAAGGCTAGGTACGGAGGCTCTAGACACCACACTGGTGAGTTTGGACACCTTAACGTGTCCCTGACTGGTACCTGGGCAAAACACCTAGTGAAAAATCACTTTCTGTATCTAAATGATTTTAAGACTCAAGTCACCATATCTTTGCTATATACCTATTATATACAATACAATGTTACATATTATGACAGGAGTCTCAATCTTCATCGAATATTATGAACAAAGGATATTATTTTCAAAATTAAATTTTGGCAGATGCTTTTTGTGTATCAAAATATTGTCTAACAGTCAAGTATGTATTCCATGCATGCCTTATTCAACATAACTATAAGCCTTGAAGCAAAGAGGATTACCTGTCTGTGGTCCATCTCCTGAAGATGCCGAATGGATGCATTCTTCAAAGGAGAAATAACTCTCCAAATAGGGTTGCCTCTTTTCCACCCAACATTCAAGTGGAGATTTATAAGCTCAGTTAACACCATCAGGTACAAATGGCAACGATCCAGATCTGAAACCTAAGACACACAATAAAACGCTTAATAAGCAGGGTCCAAGATTTTCACAAAACCAGGAGAGTTCAGACAGGAAATAAATTAGTTTATCTAAAAGTACTGAAAGATGGCACTGAAGAGGGGAGAGATCATCTCCTCCAAGAAGCCTTCCATCAACTCCCCAGGCAGAGCTGAGCACACCCTCCTCTGTGCCTAGACAGTGACACTGCATTCAGCAGTTACCGCGCACATCACGATTCACTCAGCACGGAGCTGGCTCCCCAGCTGGATTATGAGCATCCTGGAAGGCACACTGCCCACCCGCTCCAGTACTCTTGCCTGGAGAGTCCCACGGACAGAGGAGTCTGGCGGGCTACAGTCCGTAGTCGCGCAGAGCTAAGCATGACTGAAGAGACTTGGCACGGATGGCGGGAACTATGCCTCCCAGGCTGTGTGTCTGCCAAGTCACTCAGTCACGTCTGACCCTTTGTGATCCCCATGAACTGTAGCCCACCAGGCCCCTCGGTCCACGGGATTTTCCTGGCAAGAATACTAGAGTGGGTTGCTACTTCCTACTCCAGGGGATCTTCCCCACCCAGGGATCGGACCCACATCTTTCACGTCTCCTGCATTGGCAGGCAGGCTCTTTACCACTGGTGCCGCCTGGGAAGCCCACACACATACACAGCCGGGGAAGCACAGCCCTGCCGTCCATGCCAACAAAGCATAAATAATCACAGTAACAACCACAGCAACTGCCACCTCCTTTGCTTCAGGCACTTGTAACACTCCACTCTTACAAGGAGTGGTCACTGCCCCACCTGCCCAAGAAGATGACTAAGTTCAGAGAGGTTAAACAACTTACCCAGCGTCTCAGACCTAGTAAGCAGGGCCAACAGAATTAAACGCAGGTCTTCTAAACTCCTACACATAGGCAGACTGGGTTCAGTCTAGCTCTGTGACCTATGACAAGAGACCTAATCTCTTTGGGCCTCAGATTTCTTATTTGTAAAATCAGGAGGCTGTATCTCTCCATCACAAGGTTTTGGTAAGAATTAAGTGAGAGAAAGCATGCTGACGATATGGGCCCTGAGAGGTGGCCTTGATTATTATTACAGTGCCACACAACACACAAGAAGCACAGAATTCATTCAGTTTATCAGTGTTCACTGAGCAACCACTAGATGCCAGGCACTTTGCCAAGTGCTAGGACACAATGCAGAGAGAAGTGACAACTCCAGGACTTGGTGACAGATTGAACACAGGGGTGAGAATGATGGATAAAGGTACGAGGGAGGACTCCCAAGTCTTAGGCTGAAAGAAACCTGTTGGATCACACACATCCACTGAGAAGCGAACCTAGGGGCGTGGGGTAGGGTGGATAACTTCCTATAGGAGTGATAAGAGGTTCCATTTCAAACACTCTATGCGTGGAAAGTCCAGCTCAAGTTATCAAACAGCAGTTGGCTGAATGGCATTCAGCCAGGACAATCAGAGGTAGAGATGGATGTGAGGGTGCCTGGCGTAACTGAACTTGGGTGTGCAGATGAGGTCACCTACACAGGAGGAAATGAGAAAAGAAGGGACCCAAATCAAGCCTGAAAAACTGACTTTCACAGCTACACATCAGAGAATGGACATGTGCGGGAGAGCCTGTTGTTAAATACTGACTATCACGCTGCTGAGGGGAAGGAAAGTGGGGAAGAGATTTTTATTAAACTATAATAAGTTATCAAACAAATGCACTTAATTGGGAATTCTAATTCCAAATGTATTACAGAGTGGGTTTATATAATAATTTAAAGTTATTTTGGAAATGAGTTCACTTTCTAAAATCTGAAAGACAAAATCACAATAACTTTCCCCTTTTTAAAGCTACTTTTAGCTTCAGACTCCAAACAAACAAAAATATTATTTCTGTCCCTCCCTGGGGACGAGGAGTTCACTATACTTTTGTGTATGTCTGAAAACTTCTATAATAAAATGGAAAAGTAATACTGATAACAATAAAGTGATAGGGGAGCAAAATATGAAAAGTTACTTCTTTATTAAATGTCTTCTTGGAAATTTAGGTGTACCAAAACTACTGTTAACAACTGTTGAATAAGAAAAATGCTAAAAATAAACACACTTCCCTCCAGAGGAGTTTGTTCCTTGCGTTACCAAAATATCTCAGGTTTTTTGGTATAAAACTTGCCTTTTTGTATTTTCACAACTGCTTACCAGCTATCAAACAAATGTCCTTAATTGGATGTTCTAATAAAAGTTGTTAAAATGCTTCCTCACTCTATTGACAATGTAATGGTTGTAACTGTTTCAACACCTGCCCTAGAGAATGTCAAACCCTCCCAAATTAAGAATTACAGGCATTTCTATAAAATTAATATTTTCAAAATATTCCTGAAGAAAAGGAGAAAACTTTGTAATTTTTTTTCAGATGTCCTAGAAAGAACAATTATGCAGTGAGCACAGACAGAGAAGATACCTATCTTCACAGAGCATCCTCTTCACCTCAGACTGGTTGTTCCCGACTCTAACCTCATTTGAGGATCCCATACAGACATAAAAATATATGTGTACTGACACCCAGTCCCATCCCAAACCTGCCAAGTCAGAATCTCTGGATCCTGGGACCAAATACGCATTGACTATGCTAAGTACTTCAAATATGTTATACCATTTGATACTCTCTATAAATTCTAGGAAGCAGATATCTTATCTCCAGTTCGCAGATGAGGAAACTGAGGCTCAGAAAAGCTACATAACTTTCCTAGAATCAGTTACACTGATTGAACCGGAACTAGGAGACTCTAAAGCTTCAATTTTTTCTGCCCCTCAAGGTCACTTTTCAAGAAAATATCATATTAACTTTTCCTTTCAACTTAATACAGTGCCTGCCAGTCAGTAATCACTCAAAATACTGATGAAAAGACTGAAGTTACTCAAGTAAATACTTACAGTACTTAGTTCATTCATAGTAAGTCGTCTGAGAATAAATTCAGAAATGCTCTCTGTAGTAGACATGATAAAGTTCTGAAGAAGAGTAAATACCTCATCTGCATGGAGAAAAAAAAAGCATGCAACGAAAATTATAGAAATAAGTATATCATATATTCTAGCAAAACTTCAACTCTGTTAGGTGTATGTGTGAATCACTTACCAAAAATGAATTCTGATAACATAACAGCAGGGATTATCTACAATTAATCTTAAAAAATCACTGAAGAGTTTCAGTTCTGGACAAGATGCAGCAGAAGCACATTGCCCTCTGTCACTGAATTCAGCTACAAAGCTGGGACAGGATATCTGAAACAGTCACGTGAAGACTCTCAAAAGTCAAAAGCAGCAGATGGATTTAGCAAGTAATAACCATGAACAGTGGTGAGTTTGCTTTGGTCCCGCTGTAGACTGGACCCCTCGAAGGAGGAGCAGTCAGGAAGGTGGGCAGCAGATCGGGCCCCCACTATCTGGTCAGGAAATTAAAAAGGAGAAACTCAGAGAACTAGACAGCAAGTAGTTCGGAGATTCCGAAGAGGGACGTGATCAGGAAAACGGCCCCAGCAAGTGGTGTATGGAGGGCGGTTGGGCCCACCCCCGAACTGCCGGCCCTGGATATGATGCTACTCGGAAGGTCAAACATGTTTAGCACTGAACAGACAACCACACAGGTGCCAGCCTGGCCGCTGGATGCAGCAGTCGGGGCACAGGTCAAGACAGCACTGCAAAAGACTTGAAAACAAAACTGACAGTGAGTCAACACCATAGAAGCTAGAGCAAGAGAAACTGAAGCCTAGACCAGGCCAGGCTGGCTGACTGCCACACAGACGTATCAACACTGCCCACAGATCTACACAAGATCCAGAGTCTCATAACACAATGCTCGAAAGATCTAGGATACAATCCAAAATAACTGGGTAGACAAAATATGAGAAAATTCCTACCTCGTATGGGAAAAGAATCTACGAATGACAACACCAAGATGACAGGTGATGTTAGAATAATCTGACAAAAGACTTTAAAGCAGCTATTAAAACATGCCTTAAGAGTCAACATTTACTCTTGAAATAAATGAAAAACAGAAAGTCTCACCAAAGAAACAGAAGACTTACACAAAAACCAAATAGAAATGTATAATTGAAAATACAATAACTGAAAATTTTAAAACTCACTGGATGGGATCTATAATGGAAAAGAAATGTAAGGGAAAATAATCAGTGAACTTGAAAACAGATCAGTAAAATATGCAAACTGGGGAATGCCCTAGTGGTCCAGTGATTAGGACTCCACACTTCTCCTGCAGGGGACACAGTTTCAGTCCCCGCTCAGGGAACTAAAATCCTGCATGGCATGCGCAGCACGGCCAGGTTTTTTAAAAAAAAAAAAAAAAAAAAAAAAGGATGTGAATGATTACAGAGTTTTAATGAGAGGAACTGTGGAGGTCAGAAACAAATGGAACATTTTTAAATTGCTGAAGAAAAGACCTAGCAAACCAAAATTTCATTTCAACAAAAATATTCTTCAGAAAGCAAAATAAAAACATATTCAGATGAAGGGAAATTAAGAGAATTCATTGCCAACAAACTTGCCTCCAAAGACATATTAAAACACATTTTTCAAACAAAAGGTATACAGTGCCACAGGAAAACATGGAATGTCAAGGATGAAAGAGCAAAAAAAAATTTCAATATCTGGGTAAATATAAGAGACTATTCCCTTGAGTCTTTAAAATGTGTTTGATGGTTATGAGCAAAAAACAACATTGTCTGGTACCGTTTTTAACAAACATAGATATAAGACAACTATAATAAATGAGGGAGAAGAGATTAAGGGACCTATAAAGTAGTAACATTTCTATATGAATTTCAAGTTGGTAAAATGTTAATTCTAAGCTGCTTGTAAAAAAGTATGCACATCACAACCCTTATAGCAATCACACAAAAAACTTTGGATGTTTAGTAAAAAACACAAGAGATAATTAAAATGGAAGATAAAACAATGTTCAGACTACTCAAAAGAAGCCAGAAGAGGGGAAAGAAAGAAATGAAAAACAGGAAAATAAACAGAATACAAAAAGTGACAGCTCTAAAATCAAATATGTAACTAATTACATTAAATGCAAATTGTTTAGACCAAATAAAAGACACAGACTGTCAGAAGAGACAAAATATCATGCTCCAACTATATGCTGTCTGTAAGAAATTCACTTTAAACATAATGCTCATTAAATAGGCTAAAAGTACAAAGCCAGAAAAAAAAGTATTATGCAAATTCTAATTAAAAGAAAGTACAAGTGGTTATACTACTATCAGACAAAGTAGGCTTCAGAGTAAAGTAAATAATCAGGGATAAAAAGGGACATTACATAATGATAAAAGAGTCAACTCCCGAGAAAAAGCACAACCTACCTAACAACCTTCAAAATACATAAAGCAAAGCTGCCAGTAGTAAAAGTAGAAAGAGACAAATCCAAAATTGCAGTTGGAGTTCAACATTCCTAAATTCCAAGAATATAAAACTAAAAAACAACACAAAACTCTTGGATATAACTGACATTTATAGAACACCACACCCAGTAATAGCAGAATATACATTCTTTCCAAGTGTACATGGAACACAGGCCAAAATAAACCATACCCTAACAAATTAACAATCTTTAAAAGCTGAAATTGTACAAAGTATGCTCTCTCGACTAGAAGAGGATTAAAACAAAAAGCAATAACAGAAAGATAACAGGAAAATCTCCAAATACATTTCGAAATAATTCATGGGTAAAAGAGAAAGTCTCAAAAAAAAAAAAAAAAAGAAATAAAATTCTGAACTAAAGATACAACATACCAAAATTTGTGGGATGCAAATAATACAAAACTAAAGAAAACTCACAGCATTTGATGTCATTTTAAAAAAGAAGATCTAAAATCATAATCTAAGCTTCTGCCTTATCTTCAGCAAAAGGCAAAATAAACCAAAAGCAAGCAGAAAGATGCAAACAACAGAAATGAATGAAATTGAAAAGAGAAAAATCAATGAAACCAAAAGTTGCTTCTTTGAAAAGGTCAATACTAGCCAGTCTTAAAGAGAAGAAAGAGAGGATCACCACTACTACTGTCAGGAGTTAAAAATGAATCACTTCAGATCCCAGATCCTGAAGAAATTTAAAGGATAAACCATGAAAAACCCTAGAAATGAAACTATCCTCATTCACAAATGATATCACTGTCTACAAAAAAATCCCAAGGATCTTAAAAAAAAAAACTACTTCAACTAATAAGTACACTTCATCAAGGTTACGGGATCTAGGTCAACACACAAAAATTAATCACATTTCTGTATACTAGCGAAGCACAATTCAAAACCGAAAAATTAAAAAATTTATCATTTACAAATCTTTCCCCCAAAGATATGTTACATAAATCTAACAAAACCTGCACAGGATATAGATGCTGAAGACTTAAAAAAAAAAACTCTGATGAAAGAAATAAAAGACAGCCTAAATAAACTGGGAGATAAACCATATTCATGAATTATAAGCCTCAATAAAGAAAGCAATTCTCAAAAAAGTGATCTTTACATTCAATTCAGTTCCAGTCAATTCCAGTAGGATATTTTTTTTTTTTTTTTTTGGTAAATACAGACAAGCTGATGATAAAGTTTATATTGAAAGGCAAATGTACCAGAAGAGCTCGAAATACTTTTGATAAAAAAGCATAAACTTGAGAGAATCACACTACCTGCTTAAAGACTTGTTGTAAATCGACACTAACCAGAATAGTGCAGCATGATAAAGGGACAGAAACACAGATCAATAAACAGCCCAGAGACAGACCCACGGAGACATGGCCAGCTGCTTTTAAACAACTCTACTGCACTATAAACGGCATATTTTACCATTCACCCACTAAGAGTGTACACTTCAATGGTGTTCAGTACAGTCAGAGACACGTACAACCGTCACCAGTCAATTTCAGAACATTTTCGTCACCAGAGAGAGAAAAGCCCATCCCCTGGAGCCACCACCCCTATAACCCTCACCCTCTCCCCTGACCTAAGCAGTCATTGAGCTACTTCCTGTCTCTCTAGGTTTGCCTATTCTGGATGCTTCAGGCAAGTGGAACCACATGTTATATGGCATTTTGCAATTGGCTGCTCTCACTTAATACCTTCAAGATCCGTGTGCCAGCACTTCTGTGCCCCTTTCTACAGTTGTGCATCACTCATCTATTCATGCATCCGTCTATTTTGGGTTGTTTCCACCACAGCCAATTGATTTTTGACAATTCAACAGAGAAAAGGAGATCTCATCAACAAGGGGTCCTGGAGCAACTGGAAACTCACAGGCAGAAAGCAAACCTCCACTTCACCTCCCGCCTTAGCAAATCACCTCTGCTTACATCCTAGATCTGAGAGCTAAAAAACCATAGAAAGGGGCTTCCCTGGTGCCTCAGCAGTAAAGAAGCTGCCTCCCGATGCAGGAGACAGGGACTGATCCCCAGTCTGGGAAGATCCCACATGCCAAGCCTGTATACCACAACTAAGAGCCTGTGCTCTAGAGCTTGTGCTCAACAAGAAGCTCGCGAACCGCAACTGGAGTAGCCCCTGCTTGCTGCAACTAGAGAAAAGGCCCATGTAGCAATGAAGACCACGCACAGTCAAAAAGAAACAAATAAAATCAGATAATAAATAAACTGGACTTCATCAGAGGAAAAACTTCTGTTCTACAAAGATCCTGTTAAGAGAGTGAAAAAGAGAAGCGCCAGATTTGGGAAAAATATTTTTAAATCACATATTCAACAGAATACTTGTCTCTATTAATAGAATATATAATAAACCCTCATTATTATATATAATATTATGAAAACAACTCAATTTAAAAATAGGCAAAAGATTTAAATAGGTATTTAACAAAATGCTGCATCTATCACTCACAGATAAATTTTTTAAAAGATTACACACTGCATTAAAAATCACAGTATTAATTTTAAACATCCATGTTACCTATTATAAAGACAGCCCTATTACGGCCTCTGAAGTATCTCATGGATGAGTCACTTGCCAGTTTAAGCAGCCACCAGCAAACAGTTGCGAATTAAAGCTTTTTATGAACCAAGAAAATGACTGATGAATATGGTAACAGAAAACAACTCTCTTCTATAACCTCTGCCTTTTATTTCTCAACTCATATCTCAAACTTATAGCATAAAAAATATTTACTTTTCACAGATTCATTCAAACCCATTAGACTGAAAAAAGGTTAACTTGAAATTAGAAGGGAAGGTTTAGGGCTTGAAGAATAGAGAACAAAGTGACACGAAGAAGTTGATGCTAGTCATGTTTCCAGTGTCATCATTGCAGTTGCCATGGTGTTTCCTATCAGTTACCGCAGGACTCAAGAACCTCTTTCACTTGGATCGCCAGTCAATTGACAGTGTGGCCAGTCACTGCCACACCCTTAACACTGCATCACAATATACAAACCTGTGCACAGGTTCAGAATGATGTTTGGGGTTGACAGTCACAACCTGAATCCCCAAAGCAGTACCTAAACTGATCAAAAAGCTAGCTCAGTCAAAATTGTGACACCACTCCATACCCACGAGGACAGACACTATCAAAACTAAGAAAAACAAAAGGTAACAAGCGTTACCGAGGATGTGGAGGAATTAGAGCCTTGTGCAGCACCAACTGGAATACTAAATGGTACAGCTGCTATGAAGAACACGTGGTTCCTCAAAAACTTAAACACAGAGGGAATTCCCTGGCTGTCCAGTGGTTAGGACTTGGTGCTTTCACTGCTGGGGGCCCAGGTTCAATCCCCGGTCAGGGAACTAAGATCCCACAGGCTTTACATCAGTCAAAAAAAAAAAAAAATTAAACACAGAGTTACCATGATTTTATAGGAACTGAAGAGCCTCTTGTTGAAAGTGAAAGAGCTCAGAGTGAAGAAGCTGGCTTAAAACTCAACATTCAAAAACTAAGATCATGGCATCCAGTCCCATCACTTCATGGCAAATAGATGGGGAAACAGTGCGAACAGTGAGAGACTATTTTCTCAGGCTCCAAAATCACTGCAGATGGTGACTGCAGCCATGAAATTAAAAGACACTTGCTCCTTGGAAGAAAAGCTATGACCAACCTAGACAGCATATTAGAAAGCAGAGACATCACTTTGCCAACAAAGGTCCGTCTAGTCAAAGCTATGGTCATGTATGGATGTGAGAGTTGGACTATAAAGAAAAAGAATTGATGCTTTTGAACTGTGGTGTTGGAGAAGACTCGAGAGTCCCTTAGATTGCAAGGAGATCAAACTAGTCAGTCCTAAAGAAAAATCAGTCCTAAACATTCATCGGAAGGACCGATGCTGAAAATGAAGTTCCAATACTTTGGCCACCTGACACAAAGAACTGACTGATGCTGGGAAAGACTGAAGGCAGGAGGAGAAGGGGACAATAGAAGATAAGATGGTTGGACAGCATCACCAACTTGATGGACATGAGTGTGGGCAAGTTCCGAGAGTTGATGATGGAAAAGGAGGCCTGGAGTGCTGCAGTCCTTAGGGTCGCAAAGAGTTGTACACAACTGAGAACTACCCTATGACCCAGCAATTCCACTTCTGGGTAAGTACCCCAAAGAACTGAAAGCAAGGACTTGAACAGCATTTGTACATTAATGTTCACAGCAGTGTTATTTAAATAGTCAAAAAATGGAAACAATCTAAACATCCACCAACAGATGAATGGATAAACAAAGCATGGCATACACAAACAACAGAGTACAATTCATTCTTAAAAGGAACCACATTCTGATACAGGCTACAACATGGATGAACCTTTCGAACACACTAATGTTAAGCGAAATAAGCCTGACATAAAAGGATAAGTATTGTATGATTCCACTTAAAACAGTCAAATTCCCAGCGACAGAAGTTCCTGGTGTTGCCAGGGGCTGGGGAGGGGAGGTTGGGATGGGGAGTAATTATCTAGCAGGTACAGAGACTTGGCTGGGAAGACAAAAAAGTCCTGGAGATGGACTGTGGTGATGGTCGCACAGTATTGTGCATACACTTAAAAACGTTAAAAGTGTACATTTTGTTACATATTATTTTACCACAATTTAAAAACTAATCAAAACCTAATTTGGGAAGAAAAGTTCAAAGAGACACAAAAGATCAAAGCCAGAAAACAAAAGCAACTCAGGAAAAAAGTAACACTCAGCAAAAAGGATCATACCCACTATTTTGACAAATTCAGCCTGTAGTTAGGAAAGAAGCGTGATGAGGTCAGTTACTTGGCCCTGAAGTATCCAATGTAACAAGGGGAGAGTTATAATGTGACTAATGGTATGTTTCCTCAAATATAAACATTGTACATTTACTGTGAATAAAAAAAAAAATAACCATTGGAACATCATTTATTTAGAGCTTTAAGCTGACAGACAGAGACCATTTCACCAGAGTTATGAATTAGGCTTTAGTTTATTTTGAACATTTTAAGACATCTTTTGAGGGAGTTCTAAGTAAAATGGGTTTTCCCACATAAGCCGCTATGGCTCGTAAGTAGGTGAAAATGTGTCTGCATTTCCCAGGAATGTGTTTTAACATTACACATTTCACAGCAGATCTAGGCTTAGCCAAGGTCTGCTGCAGAATGTGCTGAAGCACAGCAAACTCAAGTTTTGCTTTTTGGAACTTTCTAGAATTTTTTGCCCTGAATATTTTCAGTCTATAGTTGGTTTAACCCACAAATATGGAGGGCTGACTGTACCTCGTTATTTCTGACTTTACCATTATGTGTTCGTTTATCCTAGGACTTGCAGTTAGTTGCTAGATTATTTACTCATTTATAAAATGAAAATAACTATTTTCCTCTTTCCCTATTAAAGAAATTCTTTCAGGATTTAGATCTATTTTAATTTAATTAAATAGACCTAAATGAGCAGATGCAAGCTATTATATATAGGACAGATAAATAAGGTCCTACTGTATAGCACAGAGAACTACATTCAGTATCCTATGATAAACCATAATGAAAAAGAATATTTTAAAAATGCAAGTGTGTTTGTGTGTATATATATACTGACTTTGCTGTACAGTGGAAATGAATACAACATTGTAAATCAACTAGACTTCAATTAAAAAAAAAGTTAACTAAACTAACATGTTTTGCCAGTTATCTGGAAGTCAACTACTACCAAAACTAAACACGAATTTCCTTGGCTCTTAATCACAATATAACGAGAGAGATGCATGAGGAGTGATGGGAACTTACATTCTGCAAGTGAGAGCACAAAGTATGCACACAGCTACTTGGAAAAATAATTTTGTATTATCTTAAAAGCTGAATACACACATACCCTAAGAACCACTCATTTTGGTCCTGGGGGTACATATACTGGAGAGACACACACAAGCTAGAAGAGACATGTAGACAAACGTTCAAATCAGTACTGTACATAAAAGCAGTAAACTCAATGCAATCCAGCATCCAGCAATATGAGAATACCTGACTGTGGTGTCATCACACAGTGGAAGGTAACATCACAGGGAAAATGAGGAAGTATTTATATGAAAGGACATGGATTAATCTTAGAGGAGTGCAAAGTGAAAAGAGTTACAGAAGACTTCTGAAAGTAGAGTAACATTATCTATAAAACTTAAAAGCAGGAAAATAATAAGGTACTGTGAGAAAATTGACTTGGTGGCAAAATCATTTTTTAAGTATATGGAAATGACACAGATAAAAACCAAAGTAAGGAGGCAAAATGCAGGGACTGAGAAGTTATGGGATGTTCTCAGCAACAGATGCAATGGTGGTGCATTCACGGATGTATAATTATTTTGCATCGTAATTTATATAAAACTATCTCATATTCTTGCGTGTATCAAATATTCCAATAATTTTCCAAAAGGCACCCATGTCCCAGTCCTGCACTTGAGGGTACTGAGTCAACTGCTTTCAACAGTCAAGATGTGTCAAATGAACACAAGTTTATGCCCTTAAAGGAGTTAAATCTCATAAAAAGTTAGTGCTATGTGCACAGCATTTGGCTCTGCTATCGTTATCAAAAATATCAGAACTTGGACACTAGCTTTTATAATATTTCACAAGTCTATATGAAAATCTAGCCTTTCAATATTATCCTCCAGTTTAACCTGATACCAAAGCTTCTCTAGAATATTCTTTCCTAAATGGAAAATATCTAAAATTTCAAATGAAATTGATCAGAAATATTGGGAACCAAGGCTTACCCGCTGATAATTCTAATATCTGATGTCCATGGGTTTTCAAATACTGTTTTACATAAATCTCAGTTTAAGGAAGAAAGTGCACAGTGCTTCCATCTACCAACAATGTACTTCCTGGATGAAGTATTTTCTACATAGAGGTGCTTAGGGACATGTGTGTGCCTGCGTGCTCAGTCGCACAGTTGTCTCCGACTCTCTGTGACCCCACGGACTGTAGCCCTCCAGGCTCCTCTGTGCACAAGTAATTATAAAATTATTGCTATTCTCAACGCTTTAGTTTACTTTCTGTAACATGTTACACAGTGTCAATAAGAAATGGATCTTGGCTTAGAACATATATGAAATAGTGATCATTTTCAATAGTCTGAAAATCAATGAGAACCTATAGAAACAAACAAACAAAACAAGCAAAAGCAAATGAAATCACATTCCATCAACAGAATCAATAATGCACAATGAATGCAAATATGAAAATGTCAGCTCCGGATGGGCTGTCTGCTTCTTCGTCGCTGCCTCCCCAGCACCACTCAGCAAATGTTTGCTGAATGTGTGAAGCTAAAGAAAAAGGTCAGGAACTTCTTTTCATTCTGAGTACCAATGATATACCCTGAGTACCAACGATATACCTGGCAAAACACCAACAGAAACTCTTGATCCTCACCATCTCGGGTACTGGAACCTTTCAACAAGCAAGTGTGCAGTAACTTCAACAGCAACTGCAGGCATCTGTCAGTTTTCAGCAAGGGCATGTAGGCATTTGTACCAAACTTCACAAGGGCATCCAGGAGAGGATCTAAGAATATCCTTAACACATTCTGTGTCCTCCGCTTTTCACTAGACATTAAAAGACATGCCCAAATCAAGCATTTCAAAAGCATAAAGAAACTGTCTCCCACCTACAGTTTTGGTTAGCTAAAGATTCCACTGGATGGAATTAACTCTTAAGGACGACCTGTTAGGACGGGCCTTTCCACTCGTGCTTTCTCAGTGAGCGCAGCAATTCACTGGAGAAGCACAAGGAACAATACACGTCCTTGGTTTTGGGAACAAGTGTGAACAAAATCCTAGATCCAATTTATCAGCAAATTAAAATGCTGAGACCTCGCTTCTATATTTCAGAAAAAAACAAAACAAATATATACTAGTCAAGGAAATGAGACATGTTAACAAAAAAATATAAAGAACTAAAGATTTGTGAAAAACTGTTATAACCAACTTTAGTACTGAAACTTTGTCTAGAAAAGAGATTTTCATTATATTGAAATATACTATTTAAGGAAGCTGCTTTTTGCAATAATTATAATCTGGTGACAATCTGTTCATATTTCTCAAAATATAAATGGGACTGTTTTATCATTATTACATTATTTTTTAAAATTTACATATTTTATAAAAGGGTAAAATCCAGTATCTGTCTTTACTTAATCTTATGCTAGGACCTTACAACCCACTCTTCTAATATTCTTACACAAAACCAGTGATTTGTGCACACATAGTTGTGTTTCTTTTTTAACTTCTGAAGTTTAAAACTCTGGCACTATTAATTTATTGTTAATTTTAAACATTTCTTGAAGTATGTTGCCATGTTCTAATTTTCTCCTTTAATAAGCTGTGATCAATTCCATACCAATCACTGAAAAGTCTGAATATGGACTATAAACAGGATTAGCCTTTTTTTTTAAAAAAGCTTTTTTTTCAAGTTTAGAAACACTTACCTATATTGACTCTTCATTCTTTCTACATCTATGGCCAGCAACACCATCATAGCAACAAGCTTAGCTTCAAACCAATCAGGCATACAGCTGTTTTCTCCTCCTTAAATAACAATAGTTAAGGTTTGCAAGCATTAACAAAATCTTAAGAAGATGGTGTTTCAAAAATAAAACAGTTAAATGAATATGTTTTATCAGTATTACATGAGAGAAATACAGCTGAGAAGAAATACAGAACACCCCACAGCCCGGTTCATTTTTATACACTTAAATGTGAACACAGACATTTCTGCATGCCAAGTGCAGACCAGGCACTGGCCACAGACCCAGTGGCTGCTATACTCGTGGAATTCACAGTGCGGAAGAGGGGCGCATTCATCAAAGAATATTCAGAGAAATGTAAAATGACGATAGCAGTAAGTGTTCTAAATCGTGCAAGCAGAGTGTATACTAGAGAGTAAGACAAAGTCACCCTGAAGAAATGACAATTGGGCTGGATACAAAAGCTAGGCAAGAATGAGGTAGGGGAAGGGAGGCACGACCCTTCCAGGCAGAAGGAAGAGCCTGTCAAGGCCCTGAGGCAGCAGAGAGCACGCCACGTTCCATGAAAAGGACTGAGGGAGCACCAAAGACCCCTTACAGGAACAGGCAGGAGCAGCCAGGGACTTTACAGGCATGTGAGAGGTTCTGTCTTCATCCCCAAAGCAAAAGGAAGCCACTACAGGTCAAAGTGAATGTATACAAAGAAGGGGAGAAGACTTCTGTAAGATCAAAGTTTGTATATTAGACAGATTTTTCTAGGTATAACGTGGAAAAGAGACTATAGAGAAAGCTAGATGCAAGGTAACTGGTTAAGAGGCAATTCCGGCATCTTGGATGAGAGGTGAGAGTTCCCTAAAATGGAACTGGAAGCGGATGGAGTGGATAGATAACAACGGCTTTGGCACCTCAGACTCCTGTCTGAACCTCAGGTACCCTGCTTATTAGCTATGGGAGCCTGGAACAGCCAACTGTCCTCTCAGAAAGCTTAGGTCATCTTCTACAAAATCAAACTAAATAAACCTGTGAGTTTTCTTGGATTTATTATAAAAATTAAGTAATATATGCAAAGTTTCTAAAACAATTTTTGGAAGAACATGGTTAAATGATAAAAATCAGTATTTTCCTATTCCTGAAAGCCAGGTAAACTAAAATAAATCATAGCTAGAGCTCCTTTTCATTCTATCATGAGATGATACTCTTCACCTCAATTTCCAAGAAAAATTTAGTTAATCTAGTTTCCCAGACCAGTGGTTCAAATACTTAAAACATATTTTAAAATATCCTAATATATATTGGGAGTAATTTATTTTGATACAAATTTGTTAGAATAGTATAGAAGACAGACAATACTAAAAACACACTTGCATGGAGGATAATTTAGTTTAAAAACACAACAAAAGAATAAACTTTATTGTATATTATTCTTTTAAAATGTTATAAATACCATTTAGTGGTCAATAAAAAATGTGTATTTTTTAGACAATCTAAATGTTGGTGCTTTCCAAAATAATTTAGTAGGTTAAATTTACGTGTTTTTTATGAGTGAATTATTGAAACTTGTTCTCTGAACCCTTTTTACTCACATTAGTGCTTTATATCCCACTGCTGCTAAGTCACGTCAGTCATGTCCAACTCTGTGTGACCCAACAGACAGCAGCCCACCAGGCTCCTCTGTCCCTGGGATTCTCCAGGCAAGAGTACTGGAGTGGGCTGCCATTGCCTACTCCGTTATATCCCACACTTACATATTAAAAACTCATCATTAACGAAGACTAAACCAAAGTACCAATATGCTACTCAGTTCCTTACATTTTCTAGCAATCATATAATGAGATACCTTTTGACCTTCCAGGAGGTGGGAGTAGGGTAGGGGTGCTATTTGAGAATGCTTCCAATCACAGTGGCACTTTTTGAAGTCCTAGACAATTTTTCACTTTGGATAAGTGAAAGGGAAGGTTGTAAATCAGTTTAGTGGGTTTTTAAAGATTCCTGATTTTAAGGAGAGCCACAGGACCAGGTCAGTAACAACGGAGCGCCTGAGCACTCAGTGGAGGGCACTCTGGCAGAGTTCTTCCTGAGCCTTCTGCTGCCCTACGAAGAGAAAGCCAGGCTGCGGAACAATGGTCTCAAACCGCAGCCTGGTCAGCATTCCCCGAGAGCCTGTTAAAAACACAGCGGGTAAACCCCACACCAGAGTTTGCTTCAGCAGGTGTGGGACAGAGTTTGAGAA
This sequence comes from Odocoileus virginianus, assembly GCF_023699985.2. Classification (NCBI taxonomy): domain Eukaryota; kingdom Metazoa; phylum Chordata; class Mammalia; order Artiodactyla; family Cervidae; genus Odocoileus; species Odocoileus virginianus. The sequence continues at coordinate 81,942,307 of NC_069680.1, read as the reverse complement.
TTTGCAGTTCTAAACAGTTTCCAGGTGATGTCGATGTTGCCGGTCTGGAAATCATGCTCTGAGAACCACTGGCAAAGAATTCTTTACACCTTTCCCTCTTCTCTCACCGAGGCTGGAAAAGTATAGGCAAGGACGCTTTTAAAGAAATGAAAGGTCACTGGCTATCTTTAGTCATCTTAATGCAAGTTAACCCTACTACGAATTCTAAAAACTGACTGTAATTCTGGAAAATGCAAACTAGTGTCAGAAAGCATGTCAGGGTGGTCTGTGGATGCAGAGGAACAGGTAAAAGCAGGAGCCGGGGTAACAAAGAGGCGTGAAGACACTGGGGTGTGATGGCTATGTTCATTATCTTGCTATGCTAATGGTTTCATAAGCAATACACAGAGGTTAAACCCATCACACTGTATTAAGTTTAAATATGTGCAATTTAATGTATGTCAATTACATGTCAATAAGCTGTTTCTAAAACTGGTTGTACAGCTGTAGTTTATACTACTTTGGGATTTCTCCTATCTTCAGGTATCTTGCTTATACTTTAAGTAGGCACCCTTTCTGATGAACTGTGTAAGTACAAATTTCTCAATATATTTCACTTTTTGGTTGATCTCAACAATTCCAAGTTCTGACACACAGTTACTGCTGTTTGCGAACTGTCTCACTTTCTCTGATTCAGAAAACCTGCTCTGAAAGTGCTCCATCACTTTTGCTTGTTGATGATGCTGGTTTTGTGTGGTTTTAGTTGTTGCTGCATTGTTTTGTTACATATCATATATATGATATAGTACATATATAGCTACCGAATATATATCCATCCTCTCTTAACCACCTCTTAACCATTCCAACCTGGGCTCCATACTATAGACAGACACTGATGGATGTCTATCTGCTTTCAAGCTCCCTGGATGTAACTTCATCCAAGCCTTGCAGGGTACTCTTCCCCTTCCACCTTAATTTCTATTCACTTATTAGGTGTCACCTCATCCGTGACCTCTCCTGATCCCCCACAGGTCTACAAGTTCTGGATCAGTAGCCCTGACCCTGGGGCCCATCCCAGTGCTTATGGCTTTCAAAGCATTGTGTTAAGATTAGCTGTTTACTTATCAATTCCCTTGTTGGCCTATGTTCTCTGAGGGCAGAGGACATATCTTTTATCTCTGTAACTCCAGTGTCTGGCACTTTGAAAACACTTGACATACAATTGTTGAATAATCTGTGTAAAATCTAGCTATACTGACCATATGAAACCCAAAGAAAAAAACTACTTTAGGTGTAAAATTTGATTAAAAAATGTTTGAGCTGATGATTTTTTTTTATAAAAACAAATCTGAATGTTACATGTATTTTATGCTCAAAAATTCAAGCTAAATCCTGTTTGCTTTGGAATGTATTGCCTTGTTCTGAAAACTGCCCAGTAATTGATAATCAAACTAAAATTGTATTAAGGCACTTAGCCAAGGGCATTAAGAGTCAAACAAAAACATTACACATACACACACACACACACCTCCTTTGCACTTGAGATTTAAGTTTTTTAAAAACTTAAATTATATTAAACAGTTTAAGTCCCAGAAATGTTAAAGAAGAAACTCTAAAAATCTTACATTATCCAATATTGAATGATTTAGTCAGACCTGATGCTGTTACAGACTGAGTTTTAAGACAAGTTATATAGATATTTCAGGGAGTTTAATCTATGCTCCCTCCAGTAAGGACTAAAATTTATTCACTTTTATAGGCCAAGTAACAGTAAACTTACTAGACAATAAAGACAAAAAAACACAAAAGCAAAACGTTCCGAAAAGGACAAACAGATAAACTCATGTATTTTGGAAGGATAATTATCTGATCATTTAAGACCTATTCCATAATCAGATTAGAGAAATCAGGAGATGAAAATGACTTGGTCTGAGACAAAGCTAGGAAATTGAAGACATGTTAAATTCAAAGACGCCATTTACCCAAATTATCACTAATGACTTTAATGATGAGGAAGCATTAGAAATGTAGAAAGAATCCTAATTAATGAATCTGCTAATAGTTCTTCCCTCAATGTATTTGATCTTTGTTAAGTATCTGGTAAAAAAAGAAACCAACAAAACTGTTCTTTCAAATATAATTTTTTTCTAAAATTACTTTTCATAATCAGCTGACACTAAATGTAATGCTTTGAAAACAAACAAAAGATAAACATATTTATCTACAAATATTTCCACTAAAAAGGCTTCAAACACACATCTGCAAAATCTAGCTGACAAAGATTCAGTAATTGTAGAATAAATTAATAAATTTATTTGTGTTCAATTCCTACTTAGACAACTTACTAGTTTCTCAAAACATTTAAGACAGTTTAAAATCTCAAGTTCTACAATAGATAAAGTGCAAGTTAGAAAACAGTATTTTTACATAACATTTATTCACATTATTTGGCTGAAATACAAGTCTGACATCCGTAAATCAGCATATATTTGGCATATATTTTCAATGTGAAAAAACAGTAGAAAGTTCTTAGAAAATGTTTTGGTTACATCAGTCCATAAAAATGATCTCAGACTTACCTTCCCAGGCAGGTGACCTAATATACTCTTGCACTAGGTTCTTGACATAAGCATTTAAAGAGGAAGTCTCGTGAAGTCCAACAGAGCTACAAGTTGAGGACTGCCTGAAATAGCTTTCGTTAACACGCAACCAATCACAGAGCTGAAAAAGAAAACAGTTACTATCACTTATTTTGAAAGTCTAACTGAACAAAGGGCTGATAATTTCCCTAATTAATTTTCTTTCTTCCACAATAAATTGAATTTAGATAACTGAACACAACAAAGTAACAGAATGTTTATTGTCATGATTGAGCTTCACACACAGTTCATACAGAAAAAAATGTTCATATGTATGTATGTATGTATGTGAGTATATTCACATACGTATGTGTTTTCTAAACTCCTCAAAGAATTTATAAACTTCATTAACAGGCAAGAATTTTTAAAACATCTAATATAAAATGTACATTTTGATAAGGTGTTGTAAAGAACATCTCTATGAATAATAACACATTATGTAAAACAAATTACAACCTTAAAATTCATTTCATCTTCATATACTAAAACAAGGATTTATTTTTGAGAGAATGTAGAATTTGAAATACAAGTTATAAGGAAAGCTCCTACCCTCCTTGCAAGTTTATCTTCTATCATATGTGCATTTTAAAATATAGTTGATCCTTGAACAACATGGGTTTACACTGCAGGTTCACTTACATGTGGATTTTTTTCCAATAGTAAATACTATGGCATTTCATGATTCATGATCCTGACATGGAGGAATCATGGATATGGAAAGCAGTTTCTTAAAAAAAAACTAAACACATGCTTATTATATGTTGAAACCGACTCAAATGAGTTAAAAAGTTATGGTCACACAAAAATCTGTAAGCAAACGTTTATACCAACTTCACTCATAATTGCCAGGACTTTTCTCCATCCACTGCAAGACATTTAGGGTTTCACGACGAGCGAGATGCAAGAAGTCAGAAGAATCACGGATCACCAAAATGTCATGGTTAGGAACCTCAGTACATGTTTGTGTCGCTGTTGTTGAGTCTAACATCACCAGTACGCCCAACACATCTCATCTGGAATCTATATCTGCCCACTAACACTATCTTCTCTAGAATAGTTCCATCTCTATTTCAAACACTTTCTGTCTCCCACTTCTCCCACTTCTAATAGCATTATTGGTTAGGTCCACTCAAAGCAAATAAACAATTTTTAAAAACCTCTGTTGACAGATAACAAAAAAGGCCAGTAATGAATTCAACCGGAAGCAATTTTTCACAAAGTTTTCAAAGACCTCATCGTTATTTTCAGTCTCACCTGCATCCACAGTGAGGTTCCTCGCCCTAAGGACTCCTCCTGTCTCACTGACATGAGAAAAGCTGAGATATCAGAGAGCGACACTTTCTCCTGCGGGCAGGGCAGTTTTAAAAAATTGCTCATTTACGAACGTTTAACTGAATGAACATCACTGTAAAACCAGTCTAGCATTTTATTTAAAGTAGAATACTATTAGTTAAACCAAGAGCTATATTTTTAAAAGGGAAATATTCAACTTTCAAAATGAAGAGTTTGATTATAAACAGCTAACCATTATATAATATGAAAGATTACTAAAATCGAGATTACTATCTCTGAGATAAGGTGGTCACAATCTAAAAGCAAAAACCAGAAACATGCTATAAGAAATTACTTGTTATTTACATCAAAAGTGAATCTTAGTTTTTCAAACCCACACACACAACCCTCAGCCTTCAGAAAACCACCCAAATCTTTTCATTCCCTTAAGGTCACACATCTGCAATTAAGACACCCTGCTCTAAGTCTGGGGTTGGCAAAGTCACTCCAGCCTGTTTTGTGAGTAAAGTTTTACTAGAACACAGCCCCCTTATTTGTAAATGGTCTACGGCTGCTTTTGAGTTGCTGTAATAGAGACTGTATGACTCAAAAAAACCTAAAATATATCAATCCGGCCCTTCACAAAAAAGTCTGCTGACCCCTGTTCTCAACAATAGTGTGTTACTAGAGCTCTGTGAAAAATAGAATAAGCATGTTCTTTGAATGTCCAGTTCCTGGAAGATGTACAGAAAAAATACAGAGAAAACCAGGTGAAAGCTTCCAAGAAAGCTCTCCCAGCACGGTCGCGAGCTTCCCTACCAACAGGTAAAATGCCTACCAGGAGGGCTGCTTAGAGAACCAGGGCCCAGTATTTTCACGCACGGCCTGCACACAGCACCTACAACTCCAGAGCCCCAGAAGGAAAGCAGGTGTTCAGTAAAGGTCACACTGTCCTCATGAACCCTGCAGGCACGGTACTGGGATGGCGGGAGCCCTCCCGAAATCCAGGTTCCAGACGCCAGCCAAGGGCCAATCTTATGAACAGGGCTTTCTAATGGCAGCATCACAGGCCTGCTGTGTTAACTCTTTAATGAACTCCCGCTCACTGAGAAAGACTCTCGCACTGAAGTTAACGTGAGTAAGAAAGACCAGCTTACCACGTCCACCAGATTCATGGCCGTCTGGAGGAGATAGCACTGCGCTGCCCCTCTCAGCAGGACCTGATGTGTGATCATGGTGCACTGGAGAACGTCCCTGAGGATGCAGGAAAACACGCGCACTCCCATGGGCTCAGAGAATATTGTGATCATCTGTAGTTACTGACAACTTGATTTATAATATCTACACTTTCTAACACAGAAAGTCACTGTCAGGAGAGCTGCAAAGCTATTAAATAAGTAAGGCCTCTAGTAGAGTGCAATTTTAATATGAAAAAGAATCTTTGAAAACTAACAAGACACTTTCAAAGCGCATTTTTGGAAATAATTGGTAATTAATGTTGATATTTAATAAAAACATTGGCCTTATTTTAAAGTGGTCAAAATTAACAGCATATATTATGGCATATAATAACATTTAAATTAGTAATTCATAAAACAAAGTTAAGTTCAACAGCATGTGGGATCTTAGTTTTCTACCCAGGGATTGAGCCTGTGCCGCCTGCAGTGGAAGTGTGGAGTCTTAACCATTGGACCATAAGGGAAATCTCCATGAATAGATTTTTTTATTTGCTTTTTGCTTCTATAAAATTAAGAGTGAAAAATCAGGATGCCAATATTAACTAAAACCACTCACCAAGGATTACAGCAGAAGAGAAAACTTAATTTACTAAGGAAAGTTATGACAAATAACCACATATGAATATACAGAAGAGTAAATTACCTCAGGGCAAGAAGTCCTTCTATACCTAGGGCTTTACATCTTGGGACATTTGCCAAAGCCTTAGATAGAAACAAGATGGGAACAGCACACCAGTGTCTGCTTGTCATCTTCTGAATAAATTTTAACAGGAAACTACCTGAAAGAAAAAGTTTTAAGACATCACTGTTGCTAACAAGCACATGAGAAGATGCTCAAATCATCAGACACCACATAGGGAAATGCAAATAAAACCATAATGAGATACAACATCACACCCACTAGGATGGCTCTAATCAAAAGGACAGATGATAACAAGTGTTAACAGGATGTGGAGGCACTAAAGTCTCAGACATTCCTGGTGAGAATGCAAAATGGAACAGTCAGTGTGGAAAACAGTTTAGTAGCTCCTCTAAAAATTAAAAACAGAGTTATCAAATTACCCAATAATTCCACCCCTAGGTGTATAATTAAGAGAAGTGAAAGATTATATTCATATAAAAACTTGTATATGAATATTCACAGGAGTAATTCTTATTAGTAGTTAAAAGTAGAAACAATCCAAATATCTACTGATGGATAAACAGAATGTGAAGTATCTATAATATTACTATTACATTATTATTCAGCTACAAAAAAGAATGATACATGTTACAATATAGGTAAATCTTAAAACATTACACTAAGCAAAAAGAAACCAGACATAAAATAAAAGGCCATATATTATATGATTCCTTTTATGTGAAATGTTTAGAATAAGCAAATCTATAGAGACAGAAAATAAATTAGTGTCTGACAGAAGCTAGGGGAGACGGAAAATGAGACGATTACTTATGGACACGGAGTTTCTTTTGGGGATAATGAAAATATTCTGAAATTAGTGGTGATGGTTGTACAAATTTGTGAATATACTAAAAACCACTGAACTGAACAATTTAAAAGGGTAAATTTTATGGTGTGTGAATTATATCTCAATAAAGCTGATAAAAAAAAAAATCAATGTTATTTCAAATTCATTCCCTTTTAGTAAGACGAGTATTCTACTATATTGTACATACTCTGATAACAAGCAGTTTTACATATATATATATACATATATATATTATTTTTAAGTTAAGGTAAAAGATAAATTTTTTACTGTTGGAAACCATTCTTTTGTTGGAAATGTTAAAGAAAAATACCATTGGTATCTGGCCTCTGGAATCTAGAAACAGTAATATTAGCTCTTTCTCACAGGCTATTTCTTACCAACACTATCATTACTTTAACTATTTTGAGATACACAATGATGGTGCTCTATCCTGCTTTCTCTGCTAATGTGTGATGTCTTAAGGGTCTTTAAATCACACAGTCAATGAAAATGTCTGTTTCCTCAGATCATCATTGTAGAAATCTTTTAAGAAATCACTGGACAATTCTGAAAAGATATGACATGTATTTTGTATTTCCCAAAATGCCTAGCCCAAAACCAGGTATGTTTAATATATTCACTGGGAATCACTGACAGAAAAAAATTACAAAGTAAAACCTGTAAGTAGACAGTTTACTTGTTCTCATTCTTGCTGGACTATTTAAGTTCCCATCTTTTGCCTAACGCCTCTCTCAGGACACAAGGAAGATGGCAACTGTCAAGCTTCTATTTCTCACTCACCCACCACATTAACAAGGGTCTGTCATGCATCTGGTACAACCACAAATACCAGGCTCTCAGACTCTGCGGGGTGCTGACCACCAACATCTCACTCACACTGTGATATACACACAGGATGTGCCCATGTGGTCAGAAAATTAACCCCCCGGCTATAAACTTCCAAACTCTAGCAAACAAAAGAATGGCTCTGGCAGTTACCTTCTCCACTCTAATTTTTTTTTTCCACTCTAATTTTTTAAAAAGTAACCAAAACAATCAATTTTCTGTAAATCTAAGGTTGTGATACATAGACGGCCATCTTTTCCCTTTCTTTCCTGACTTTTGAATACATATTACCATTGATCATTGTTCATCCTATATGCAGATTAAATATTAATGCAAAAGGAAAAAATATATATATTTCATAGCCAGGGTCACTTTCTATATCACAAAGCCTAGAATGAAGAAAAGGCTTAGTAGAGGAAATCCTGCCACTCAGCAAACAAGACAACATTGGTTCCATGCTGTGCTTACCAACAGAGCTCATCAGAAACACGGTCTCCAATCTGAAGAAGTGGGACGTTCCTAAGATACACGGTCTTATAAAAAGTTTTTCTTCTTTTTTAATCTTTCTAAGTATGTATAAAGCAACAATTTTGACACAATGCATATTCTGTTTATAACTTTTTCCTAAGCCCAGGTTCCTTTTTTCTTTGACTTATTTTGCTCATTTTTGAAACTGAATAGATACTTAGAAAGAATGGCAAACTGCAGTATATATTCCATAATCACTCCCATGCTACAGATTCCAATACTGGTACCATGCTATATACAAAGGTCAAAGTGTGTACTCAATTTCAATGGACAATTGTATAATTCTGACAAAATTTGCATTATCCTGAAAAAAAGGAACTAGTTTGACAATACTGATTATAACAGTCCTAGGAATCTCCTAGTAGGATGGTGCTTATAATCAACATTCTAAAAAAAATTTTTAATTTAAGCTAATAAGTTAAAAGGAAATTCTTTACTGATACATACTCTTTATTTCTTCTGGAAGAAAAGAAATATAAGTGACTAAAAACTTCTGTAATTTCAGTCCCAATGGAGAAACACTTCCTATCAGCTGGCCTGGGGACCTATAGACAAAGGGGGTTAAAAAACAAATATATAAAATCTACTGACAATTAAGCATACTGAAACTAAGTGCAATATGGCTCAAACGTCCTTCAGCAATAAAACCATCTTCTTCTGAACCTGCATTTTATTTTTCAGTAAAATTCTGAGAATCCCTCTGATTACGAAAACATCAGGATATGCCAGAAAAACTGACGTGAGTTAGTAACAGGTTATACTAAGCAGGCATAGATATCCTTTTTATGACACTTAATCTGACACATGTGCATCAATCTTGCCAAATAGTATCATTTAAGAAAAGTCTAGAAATGGTAATGTAAAATTATATTTATTTCTAACACATACTATTTAAAATCTTTAAGTATTAAGTAAAAGACATACGTTAGTAATAAACCACTTTTGCAAAAGCATTTAATTGCTAACATCTACTAAAGACACTTTTATTTTTGTTTATTTTGCTTCTGCCAGAAACATCATTTGTTAACTTAACACACTAGTGTGGGAGGAAATTGAAGGCATTTCATGATAAAAGTGTTTGTCAATTCTCAGAAACCACCAAGTTGGTTTTACTGCTCTCCAGCTGTCTGCTTCAGAAAACTATTCAATAGTACTGAGTTATTTGAAAAATAAAAATAATTGACAAATCAAGCCTTTTTGATATTAAATAGGACTGAGTATTAATATAACTTAGCACAGGTTGATTTAAAATTTTTAAAGAAGCTGACTGTCAGTGTATTTTCTATTAGATAAAGCAAAAGTGAAAGTGTTAGTTACTGAGTCTTATCCAACTCTTTTGTGACCCCATGGACTGAAGCCCTCCAGGTTTCTCTGTCCATGGTTTTTCTCAGGCAAGAATACTGGAGTGGGTTGCCATTTCCTTCTCCAGGAGATCTTCCCGACCCAGAGATTGAACCTGGGTCTCCTGCACTGCAGGCACCATAAATTCCAAGAGGGCAGAAGTCAGGAGTAAGGGAAAGAAAGTCCCTATGTGAGGTGTCCTTCCCCAAAGCCCAAGAAATGATGGGTGAAAAGGAGAAACACCAGATACAACTACTAGAAGGACAAGAAGAATCACAAACCCAGAAGGGACAACATGATAAGAAAAAGCTGAATGTCTATGAGGCAACATATATTTATCCACCAAATGCATTTTTAACAATCTGGTCATATTTAATAATCATGTTAAATTTATAATCAAATACACATTACTGCATTGCTGCTAAAGATAATGCATGTTTACCTGCTGTATAGAGAGCTCTCTGAAAGTGCATCCATTAATGGTCCAATGATAAACTAAAAAAAACAGGAAAAAAAAATTTGATGTTAAGCTGTAACTGTAATTTTGAAAAGTCAACTTGCCCTAACCGTACATCCTATGCAGGGCTACTGAAGAGCTGTCATAAGCAATCTCTTATGCTGCAGGCTGACTTATGATAGCCTTGGAGGATACCTTAATCCCAGGTATTACACCAAACTTTCCAACCTGATAAAAATGTATGGAATACTAAGAGAGCATGTGCTGTGCTGAGAAGGAAGAAAGGAATCCAAAGAAGGGACACGTGGTAGAAAATAAAGGTAGTGACTAGTGAAAAATGAGATAGCTTCCCTGGCGGCTCAGACGGCAAAGCATCTGCTTACAAGGCGGGAGACCTGGGTTCGATCCCTGGGTCAGGAAGATTCCCTGGAGAAGGGAATGGCAACCCACTCCAGTATTCACGCCTGGAAAATCCCATGGACCAAGGAACCTGGTGGGCTACAGTCCATGGGATCGCAAAGAGTCGGACATGACTGAGCAACTTCACTTCAGTGAAAAACAGAAAGATACCCAAGAGAAAATTTAAGCACCTATGCCTGGACGATAAACGGGGAAAAGTATATCTTCGAAAACATCAGTAGACAAAAGCATGCTTTCAGGAAGTGCAAGAAGGCTAGGAGAATGTAGAAAAAGGATGCATGCTAAAGCACTGTACATGTACTTGGATAATTAGGGACGTTTAGGTCACCTCTAAATGAGAGGTAAATTACTGTTCCTAAGTCTGTGATCATCCAACTCACGTCATCATAACAGGACTTAAAATCACAGCTGTAATTCTCACAGTGTCATCACTTTGTGTGATTTCTGAGAAGTGGAAGTACACATTCTAACAACATAGCTCAAAAGGCAGCCCCTGCTCAATACAGCAGACAGGAGTTCACTGACTCAGAACCAGAGGAGTAGCATCGCTAGACAAAGAGCAGTAATTCAGTGCTTCAGAACCATGGAGAGAGTATCAGTTCAGCTCAGTTCAGTCGCTCAGTCGTGTCCGACTCTTGCGACCCCATGAATCGCAGCACACCAGGCCTCCCCGTCCATCACCAACTCCTGGAGTTTACTCAAACCCATGTCCATCGAGTCGGCTGATGCCATCCAACCATCTCATCCTCTGACATCCCCTTCTCCTCCTGCCCTCAATCTTTCCCAGCATCAGGGTCTTTTCAAATGAGTCAGCTCTCCACATCAGGTGGCTGGAGTACTGGAGTTTCAGCTTCAGCATCAGTCCTTCCAATGGACACCCAGGACTGATCTCCTCTAGGATGGACCGGTTGGATCTCCTTGAAGTCCAAGGGACTCTTAAGAGTCTTCTCCAACACCAAATTTCAAAAGCATCAATTTTTCGGCACTCAGCTTTCTTCACAGTCCAACTCTCACATCCATGCATGACCACTGGAAAAACCATAGCCTTGACTAGATGGACCTTTGTTGGCAAAGTAATGTCTCTGCTTTTCACTATGCTGTCTAGGTTGGTCATAACTTTCCTTCCAAGGAGTAAGCGTCTTTTAATTTCATGGCTGCAAACACCATCTGCAGGATTTTGGAGCCCCCAAAAATAAAGTCTGACACTGTTTCCACTGTTTCCCCATCTATTTCCCATGAAGTGATGGGACCAGATGCCATGATCTTAGTTTTCTGAATGTTGAGCTTTAAGCCAACTTTTTCACTCTCCTCTTTCACTTTCATCAAGAGGCTTTTTAGTTCCTCTTCGCTCTCTGCCATAAGGCTGGTGTCACCTGAATATTTGAGGTTATTGATATTTCTCCCGGCAAACTGGATTCCAGCTTGTGCTTCTTTCAGCCCAGCATTTCTCATGATGTACCCTGCATATAAGTTAAATAAGCAGGGTGACAATATACAGCCTTGACCTATTTGTTCCTTTTCCTATTTGGAACCAGTCTGTTGTTCCATGTCCAGTTCTAACTGTTGCTCCCTGACCTATATATAGGTTTCTCAAGAGGCGGGTCAGGTGGTCTGGTATTCCCAACTCTTTCAGAATTTTCCATTTATTGTGATCTAACAGACTTCTATCCCAGGGTTCATGCTGCGGACTTTTGTTCAGAATACAGATAACAAAGGACTACCTTTCATCACGGTAATGATGCAGGCAGCCTGTAGAAAAAGCCCAAGTATGAGAGCCTAGTTTAGAGATATAGGGTTTGTTTTCACCAAATCTCTAAAATGTTAGTTGCGATTTTCAAGCCCCAGTATATACTTTTGAAGATCACATAAAATACAACAAGTGCCTTCGCCTCTTATCTTCAAGGGAAGGGAGAGGCTGCCATTACCTCAGAAATTTCTGGTGAAAATGGAAGAGTCCTTGTTTCATACAGTTCCAAAAAATGGGTAACGCCTTCTTTAGTCAGGATTTTATTTTCACTTTCAAACATTCTTTTATAAATACACAGATGCCAGGATGGGTGAAAGAGCCAGCATCCTATGAAAATAAACAAAGTTGACTTTGATTCTCACATTACATTGCTCCACAGACTATATTCATAAATAAAACACACACACAAACACGTTAACTTCATTACAACAATCATGTTCAAAGGTGTTTAACTACTGAATAACCAAAGGAACTTCAGTATTGGGTCTTCCATTTTCAGTTTCATTTAGAAAGACTGCAAGCGAATGTCATGGTGACTACAGTGTACAAAATTAAATGTGACTACACACAAGCAGGTTGGAACTTCAGGTCTGGGGTGATTTCAACCAATTCTCTCTCCTTACTTCAATCCATTTTTCATACAGAAACCCGAAACTGTCTCTCCTCTGTTTAAAACCCTTGAGTGGCTTCTCAAAACCCAGAACAAAATCCAAACCAGGCATGACACTGCCCCTGACAACTACTCCAGCCTCAGGCCACCCCTCCTGCACCACCAAGTGTGCCCCACTAGTCCGGCCTCTGCCCCACGGAGCCGCTGCCACCTCAGGGCCTGAGTCACCCCTAAGGCAGGCCTCGGCTGCTTGCCTCACCAAGGAATGGCCTCACTAGCATTCCATTCCTGCCACTTCTTTGTTGTCTGTCTAGAACTTTATAATCAAAGCCATTTTTCCCTGGAAAACAGACCAAAAATCAAGTGAAAAATGGTTCTTCTGTCTCACCACTTACCCCAGTGCTCAGTATGTACTGGACACTAAGTGTGCATCTATTAAGTAAATACATGAATGAGTGAGAAACAAAAAATGAAATAAGTATGTACCTTAGGGATACTTTAACTCTTTTCAAATATCCTTAACATTTTCAGGAAAAAAATTCAGCATTTTAAACTCATAGCATTCTATAGATAAACCGGTCCCTTTTTGTATGTTATTTACATCAAGATGCTTGTTCAATTCTTTGGCAGTGGTAATCTTTCAAAATCTGTCACTGCTATTTGGTTTGTTTTGCCGAGAGCTGTGGGCAAAATGTGGTAATAAGAGAATCACTTTAACAGTAAATGCGTAAGTGAAGTCACAACAGGATTTAATTAAATTCTAGCCCCAGGTGGGACTATAGATTCTTATGGTCTGTGAAAAATTCCAGTGTATCAGAAAACAACCATAGCAATCAGCTGAATAAAGCTCAATTCCTAAGGGGTCACACTATTAAAGTTGTAATTATCTAAAGCAGGCACTGAAACCCATTTGCCTAGGTTAACTCTCATGTGTAAACATGATAATGCAGCATTTCATCATTCATATGAATACAAACGTTAGCCTGCATTTAGCTGTCTCATTTATCTAAACTTAATTTCGTAATATAATTTTAGGAAGCTCCAGTTTCATTTTATTTCTCCTAAAAAGCCCTCAAAATATAGTACTGATTAAGGACTTAAAAACTATATTTAAAATAGTATCTTAGAATTTTCCTTTCCCCAGAAGTCCAACCTACAGAACAATGGCTGAAACTCTAAGAAAGCAACTTTAACACTGAAACAGATATATTAAGAGAACAAAGCTGAAAAGCAGTTAGTATATATAATACCAAACAATGCTTATTAAAAAATGAATAATACACCATACATAAAACATTACCAAAGAGTCCTTATCTTTTAAGGATATATACTGAAATAATTACAGATGAAATGATATGCTGTCTAGGAATGTGTTTCAAAATCATTTGATGGAGAGGGAGCAAGTGAGGCCACATGCAATATAAGGCAGAAACTGGCCACAAGTTGATCACTGCAGAAGCTAGGTGATAGGGTTCATCATACAAACTCTTCTCCTTCTGTAAATGTTTGAAATTTTCCATAATGATAAGTTTATAAAATTACCATGCCTCTTAATTATAGAAAACTCTGCAGCCATTTAAAACTAAATTTTCAAAGACTAAATTATTTAAGGACATAGGTAAGTGCACTTAGATATACTGCTGAGTAAGAAAAAAAATTATGAACAATTAATTCACAAGGTATGTATCTGGAATATTAGCAGCTGTCTCCTGGTAGCAGTGAATTTATATATTCATATAACATTCTCCACAATGAACAAGAATTAATTATAAAATAAGGGAGAAAATGATGTGCCATAAAAAGTCAAAATAAAAGCAACCATTACCATTTTCCTCTGACACTGCATATTCAAACAGACTGTTTAGCTTTGGTAAAACTGGCTTTATAACATGTATCTGAAAACAAAAGCAAAAAGCCATAGGAAATGAAAATTCACCTTTAAAAACCAAAGTATTGTTACATATTTATATAAGTCACTCTTCTGTTCTTCCCCCCACAACCTCCACCCTCCCTGACCCCACCACACCCATGCAAAAAAATGTGCAGAAGGTGCCTGATTTTTCCAGTTTTTAAATCATACAAATTCAAGTAAGACTGAGTATGGCAAAGCTAATAAATATAACCTAGAACATAGTTACAGTAACATTACATTTATAGAATATCATAAATTATGTCATGTAATCCTTAACTGTCCTGGGAAGCAGGTACGGCTGATAACACCAATATTACAAAGATGAAAAAATACTGAAATGCTTTCTCTAGTCACTCAGGTTGTTCAAGGCCACACATTTAGACATAGAGCCAGCTCAGGGTTCAACGCTCTTTTTTCTTAGACTCCTGCAAATACCAGCGTCTAATGTACATATCCTACAAACTAAAGGCAACTAAAGAGTTTCTGAACAGTGAGGGTGTTATGGATGCACTGCTTAAGGAAAACCACAGTTTATATAAATTTAGAACTGTTTTTCGTTTAGTCCTCATCCCCACATCTACATACATTTAGCACATATGAGTACTTCTTGCCTTTAGTCAACAAACAATGCGTTTAGACTGACACCTCACAGTGACTCCATGATGGCTGGCCCCACAGTGATCTGCAGCTTACGTACTGGGAACCCCTATAACAGGTCTCCAAGTGTGGTCCCTAGAACGGCAGCGTATGCGTCTCCTGGGAATATGTAAACTATCTGAATTCTCAGGCCACACCACAGACCTAATCAGAAACTCTGCAGACCAGATCCAGCAACTGATACTTTAATAAGGGACCAGGATGATTCTAATGAATGTCAATCTAAATGTTAACCTCTAAAGAGATTCCTAATTTTAAAATTCCATGTTCCTATGAAGATTAATTCAAAGTCAACTGAAAATGATTTTTCAGGTTTTTGGGTTTTTTTTTTTTTAGGTTTTTTTCAGGTTTCTATTCTCAGAACCAGAGAATGCAAAGATGCAAGAACTGAAAGAAAAGAAAGAAAGCCTACAAAATCAAAAGGTCATTATTACTTAATAACAATTGACCTCAGATTTTAAGTAACATTTTCCTCACTGTGTATTTCTTTGAAGATTATCTATAACATAGAGAAACTAAAAACTAACAAACATTTTAGAAGTAAATGTCAAGGGAAGATCAAATAAGACCAAATCCTTTGAATGATAAATTAAGTCAACCAAAGTATTCTTTAATTTCCTGATCCTGAGTTTATGTTGCTGTTGTTGCTCAGTCCCCCAGCTGTGTCCAGTTCTTTGCGACCCCATGGACTGCAGCACACCAGGCCTCCCTGTCCTCCCCATCTTTCCAAGTTTGCCCAAGTTCATGTCCATTGCATCGGTGATGTCATCCAGCCATCTAATCCTCTTGACCCCTTTTTCTCGTTCTGCCTTCAATCTTTCCAGGCATCAGGGACTTTACATATGAGTCAGCTATTCACATCAGGTGACCAAAAAGTTGGAGCTTCAGTTTCAGCATCAGTCCTTTGAGTATTCAGGGTTGATTTCCCTTAAGATTGACTGGTTTGATCTCCTTGCTGTCCAAGGGACACAGGAGTCTTCTCCAGCACCGCAGTTTGAAGGCTCTCTGCTCTGGCTCTCTGCCTTCTTTACCGTCTAGCTCTCACAACCGTACGTGACCACTGGGAAGACCACAGCCTTGACTACAGAGACATTTATGGCAGAGTGATCTCTCTGCCTTTCAACACACTGTCTAGGTTTGTCATAGCTTTCCCGCCGAGAAGCAACTGTCTTCTGATTTCATGGCTGCAGTCACCATCCATAGTGATTTTAGAGCCCAAGAAGAGGAAATCTGTCACTGCTTCCACCATTTCCCTTTCTATTTGCCATGAAACAATGGGGCTGGATGCCATGATCTTAGTTTTTTCTTTTAAATATTTAGTTTTAAGCCAGCTCTTTCACTCTCCTCCTTCCTGAGTTCACATTCAACCAGTTCACATTCAACCTTAAATTGCAGCTATGCTAGAAAAGAAAACGGGATTCCCTGGTAGCTCAGATGGTAAAGAGTCTGCCTGCAATGTGGGAGATCTGAGTTTGATCCCTGGGTCTGGAAGATCCCCTGGAGAAGGAAATGGCAACCCACTCCAATATTCGTGCCTGAAAAATCCCATGGACAGAGGAGCTTGGCAGGCTATAGCTCATAGCGTTGCAGAGAGTTGGACACAACTGAGTGACTTCCCTCACTCACTCACTCACTCATGCTGGAAAAGAAAGTATGCTAATGTATTCCATTATGCTATATCCAAGTTGACCTTTTTGTACTGGTTCTATAGAATGTTTGGGGGAAAAAAAAGAAAGAAACTGCACCTATACAGGATTTGATAAAATATGAAAACACTTACCTGATTTCCTTCAAGAGTTTCCATAATTAAAATATAGTTTTCCCAAAACTTTAGAAGTTCATCTTTTTTCTTCTCAGACCACCAAAACAGACTTGGGCCTGATATGGTTTAAAAAAGAAAATCAGTTTCTAGATTTAGTTTCTAAATAGAAAGTTTTGTTTCTAAATATAAGGAGACAATATGCCAACTACAGCAATAAAAAATCCAAAGCCAGCTCAACTAGAGTGACTCAACCCCAACAATCTAACAGAGTACCTACCTCTAAGGCATAAATAATGCAGTTGCTACTGAAAAAAGGTAATCTCATTGCCAAGAGATAAAACAGAAAACAGAATCAGACTCAAAGATGGTCCAAGAATGGAACTTACATATACCTATTATTAGTAGGTTAAAGGATCTAATGGAAAAGGTAGACAACAGGCACAAACAGATGGGGATTTCCAGGAGATAGAAACTAAAAAAGTGTCAGGTTGAATTGACAGAAAAGACAACGATCCTTTGATTAAATTATCAGATATTCAAGGTCTTGAAGATAAGAACTCCAGGAAAAGAGCTTCAACACAAGATCAGGTGAAGGCAGTCCCCCAGATGAAAGTGAAGGCAGATCTAAGAATGTCAGTGGTGTGCACAAGGCTGAGCTTGTAATGGGACTCTAGAAGAGACTTCAAGAAAATTTATAATGACTGATGATCTCACTTTGTACAGGAAAGATTTAAACAACTACCTAAGAATCTAGGGCTGAATTAGTGGTAAGTATGGAGGCAACCAAACATAAATGACAAATATAGGGAAAACTTGCAGGAAGGAAAAAATCAATCATAGATTACTACATAGATCACTGGTGAACAGTACCGTCATAGTCATAATTTTGTTGAACTCACATTTAATCAAAATTGCAAGTAGGATAAAGGATCTTATGATATTACTAGATTATGTCAAGATATAGGGATAGACACCAAAATAATCAATTAAGAGGTAAAAGCAGGGCTGCTCTTTGAAATGAAGGAAATATAGATGGGAGGCAAGCATAAGACTATTCCTTATCTTTAAAACTGCAGAATGATTGACACTTTAAAATAAATGAGTGCTTAACTTTGGTAATTTAAAAAAAGGTTTTCCAGCGACAACTCTCACTGGATGATCACCAACTTGTGGGCTATTAAAATATCTACTATCTGATGTTTTAAACGTGTATAAAAATCTAATCTACTCACAACTTCAGTGGAACAAAAATCTTTTACTAGTATAAATAGGTAGGCAGCCACAGTTGAAAGGATAGAAATTTTCCATCCATTAAGGCAGTTTTGACTCAATCAATCCATTTTGGACTTTGATAGATCAAAATAAATTTAAGATGACTGAAGTGTATTTTCACACATTTATTTCAGTGAACAAACTGATCAACAGTAACAAACCAAACTAAAGGGAGGCCTTGCTATTTTGTCTACTTTTATCCTGTAAAAAACTGGTAGGACGCACAGGCTCAAAATGTAAAATAAATAAAAAAAATTAAAACCTCATTCTATTAAATCAATGCAAAAATACCCTCCGCCAAAGGTCGACTTAAGGCCCATATACTTAACTAATATTAATAAATCCTCCTAAGAGAACTACCGAAGGATTGTGATGGGTTTCCCATGACAAAATTCTAATACTCAAGGCTCAATTCGTCGGTCAGTACCTGTAAATACTTTTCCTTTCAATTTGATGAGTGCTATCCCTTCTTTTCTATTTGAACGAGTCCACTATATAGTGCAATTTTGGTCTGTTAATATCCCGCTGGACTAGTTCCTAAATTATTCCACGAATGCAGTATTCCACCCGCTCTGGGTAAGAGAATTTATCCTAAATGCGGACTGTTCTAACAGTGCTGCAGTGGTTTGCTAAAGTTCAGAGGACACCCTTGAGATGAGGTTCCCAAGGTTTTTCAGGCTCTATGGGGACCACGAGAATAACCAAATTCTGGACGAATCGCGGAGACGGCCCAGGAAGCAGAAGGGCCTCCCTCGCAGAAAGTCAAGTAGGGGTGGGCCAGGGAGCAGAGAGGCAAGTACCGGCTCCTTCGTCGGCGGCGCACGCGCAGTCGGTCCCCAGTTCCGCCGACACCTCCACAGCCCGCTGCAGCAGGTAGCGCGCCCGCTTGCGCGTCAGGGCGTCCTCAGACCAGGCCAGTCCGGCCTGCACCGTGCTCCAGAAGCGGCCGCAGCGCCGGGCGTCCAGGCCCGCCTCGCGCGCGGCGGGCACGCTGTCTGCGCCGGGCTCGGGCAGTAGCTTCTCAGCCAGGGCGCTCAGAATCAGCAGCTGCGACCCGACGCAGCCCGGCCCCTCAGGCATCCCGGGCACGACCAGCCCGCCCCACACAGCTCGCAGCGCCGCCCCGCCACACCGGCCCAGAGCCGGCAGCAGCCTCCCGGCAACCAGCGCCGCAACGTCCTGGGAAGGCCCCGCCTTGTCCCCACCCAGCGCCAGCGCGAGAGCGGCCCGCGCCACTCGCTCCAGCAGGGGCGCGTCCTCGTGAGGCCGCAGGCAAGGCCCCACGGCCGCTAGCACCTCCACGGCCGCCTCGGCGGCCCCTTCGAGGCCGGGCGCAGACCCCGCATTGAGCAGGTCGCACAGCGCCTCCTCAGCCAGCGCGGCCGCCAGCTGCGGGCCCCCGGCCAGGCGGGCGCACGAGCGCAGGGCAGCGCCTGCCGCCCTCAGCACTCGCCGGCGCTGGCGGGCCGCGGGACCGGGGTCATCCGCGCCGCCCGCTGGGCACCGGCGCAGGCCCCGCAGCAGCGGCACCAGATACCCGGCGGCGACCTCGCGCGCCGCCTCCGGGAGCGCGCCCGCGCCGCCGCCGCCGCCGCCGCGCGCTTCCTCATCCTCAAGTCGCTGCAGAAGAAAACACAGGGTCTCCACGCGCTCCGCAGATGCCTCCCCGCGGCACAGCGCCCCAAGCAGGACCCGGGGGTCCCGGCTCTGCGAGAGCAGCGCATCCGCCAGCACCCACTCCATTTGCCCCGCGCGCCGCCGACCCTGGGCGCCCAAAGGAAGGCGCCGGCGTGCGCGAGTGCGTGCGCGTGCGCGGCTGTTCCGAGCACGCGCCCGCAGGTAGGGGGCTTGCAGCCCCGCCCCGGTCCAGGTCGCGGCGCTTTGGGCAGGTCCCGCCAGAATGGCAGGGGTAATTTTTTAAAGAAGAAAAGATGCTCTCTCGTGAAACGTTAATGTAGTATCTACACCAACTCCATCGATTCTTAATTGGAGATTGGCCTGCCCATGGGGCTCTAAATCATTTTAGAGTGCCATGAGAATGGGCCAGAGGTACATTTGGAAGGTGCACTCACCATCACCTAGGTTATTTTTAAAAAGGAGCAGCCTGGGACCACCCACAAAGACTTTGATGTAGTGGGTCTGCAGTGGGCTCCCGACAGCTGCGTAAAAAATAAATACTGAAAACACAAGAATGATTCAGGAGCCGTGCAAAGTACTATAGGAATGAGCTAGGGATAGAGCTGAAAACGAGATGCCCACGCCAGCACTGGCAGTCAAATGCCCAAGCTGACTCTAGCATGCAGTTCTTCCCACACAATGCTTGTGCTCCCTCATGCAGTCCCTAAATAGTTCATTTGTCTATATTTTCTGTATTTCTGACAGCGTCTACTGCTAAATACACAAATACAAAAACCTCACCTAAGCATGCACTGTACTGGTTTGGTTTCTGGCTCAATCCTAGGCAAAGTGAATCAGTGAGGTGGGTTTTCTTTGCCTTCCAACCACACCACAAAGATCTTTCCGTTAGTCCATGGAGAAGTTACAGTTGCCCCTTTAAAGAGGTTGATGTGTAATAAGCACAATAGATAAAGTGTAATTTAAAGTTACTTAAGTCTAAGTGTATTTTATGCAATATAAAGTTATTTGATTTTTGTATTTATGTTTTATATAATGCAAGATGTTTTTCCATGTTTCAGAGTCATTCGGTTTCCATTGACTGCGTACAAAAAAGGTTTTTATTGTAAGTCTTCCCTGGTGGCTCAGTGGTAAAAAAATATGCTTGCCAGTGCAGGAGACAAGTTCAGGAAGTTCCCCTGGGGAAGAAAATGGCAACCCAGTCCAGTATTCTTGCCTGGGAAATCCCATGGACAGAGGAGCCTGGCAGGCTGTAGTCCACTGCGTTGCAAGAGTTGGACATGACTAAACAACAACGACAATGATTTAGGTTGTGTCAGTAAATATCAGTTGCCTTCAACATTTAAAAAAACATCAGTTCGGGGACTTTCCCAGTGGTCCAGTGGTTAAAATTCTGTGCTTCCACTGCAGGGGGCACATGAGTTCCATCCCTGGCCTGGCAGCTTCCTTCATGCTATGCGGCAAGGCCAAATAAACATAAATAAATAAACATCAGTTTCCTTCAACATATATTCTTTATATATCTATCAAAAATGGACAAAAGTCTTGAGCAGACTTTTTGCAAATAAAGATAGGTTAATGTAAGCATCTGGGAAGGTATCGAGAATCATTATTCCTCACAGTCATGCAAATTCAAGCCTCAAAGGGATACCACTTCACACCCATGCAAATGGCTAAAATTTTAAAGACTGAAACCTCCAAAGTACTCGTAAGTGTTTCCTCTTCTCGATACCCTGTCTTCCTCTAGTTTTCACCATATACCTTTGTTCTGTTTTTTCTTTTTCTTATTTCCCCAGCTGTTTCTTCTCCATCCTCTTCTTTCTGTTCCTGACCTCATATGGATATCTCCAGACTTACATCTCTAGATTACTATTCTTCTCACTCTCTAAAATTTCCCTGAATAGCTTCATTAAAACTACAGATTCTACTACGATTTGCATTGCTAATGATGAAAAAAATCTAGATGTCCAGCACCAAATCTCTCCCCGAACTCCAAACCTATCTACCTACTGCCTACCAAACTGAATGTCCCTCAAGGCATCACTCTCAATCTCCACTTTTAAGAAAGTCACCTTATTATCTTAATTCTTTCATCCCTTCCCCCATCATCACAATCCCCACCAATGTACTTCTTCCGGTATATTTCCTATTTAGGGGAGGGGCCATAACTCATTCAGTTGCCCAAGTCAAAAAACCTGGGAGCCAAAATGTTATCAAGCCAAATTTTGGTCCACTTGCCCGGATGTGCAGTTAAGCCAATCTACTGACACCAGGTGGCAGTGAAGTTTGTAGCAGATGCCAAGCAAGGAGTCCAGGCAGCTAGTACTCAAGAGGCCTGAACTCACTGAAGGCTTCCAGGGAAAGGTTTTTAAAGACAGGGTGAGGAAGAGAGATTGTGGAGTGTATGATCAGCTCATGGACATTCTTCTGATTGGTTCGTAGTGAGGTAATCAGGAGTCAACATCATCAACCTTCTTCAACCTTTGGTTCCTTCTGGTCTGGGGTTATGTGCTTGTGGGCAGCATACCATTAACTTCTTCAACCTGGTGGAGGCTGCAGTATCCGCAAAACAGCTTAAAGAACATGGCCTAGGATGCTACCTATAGCCCATGGGATGGAACTAAAGGTTCTTGACTTTTTCGAGTGCCTAAACTATTATTATTATTATTATTTTGGTTGCATGAGGCGGCTTGCAGGGTCTTAGTTCCACAACCAGGTATGGAACCCATGCTCCCTGCAGTGAAAGTGCAGAGTGTTATGCACTGGATCAGCAAGGAAGTCCGTAAACTATTATCATTTTGTTTTGTTTGACTGTTTTCCTTTTTTTCTGCATTTACTCACTTCTCTGATTAAAAGTACTCTGTAACTCAGAGAAGGCCTGGTAGCCTAAAGTTTTTTTTTTACAAGCAAGAGGCAGGCAGAGAACATAGTAGTGGGCTGTGATTTCTGCCTGGAAGGCCCCATAGGGTCTTGTTTGGTTACAAACAGATTTCCTCCTCTCTTCTTTGATTCCTACATATAATTGCTCCTCAAATCTATCCATGAAAGTCTCTAAATCTCTTAGCATCCCCACCTCTCTGTCCCCCACTAATATAGACTCTCCTCATTTCTTACTGAGATGGCAACAATAACTTCCAGCCTGATTCACTCTCCACCCCAGTGTACGTGCCACATTGCTACCAGGATGACCTTCCTAAAATTAAGCCAGCTGCCATGGCCCCCAGAATTATGGCTGAATTTCTTAGCATGACATCCCAGATGCCTCTTGAGGTGGCCCTGCCTATCTCTCCAGCCTCCTTGTCCTCATGTCCCATGTACACCTAGATTTTGAAATCCCCAAAACATGCCATGTGCTCCCACTTTGTCTTTTCAAAAGGCTTTCCCTCTTCTGGAAGACTCTTACTCCATTTGACTAGTTCTTTCCCTTTCAAGACACAGTTCACATTGTCATCTCTCCAGAAAGTCATTTCTTTTTGTTTGTTTTTTAATTTTGGGATGTGCCATGTGACATGC
This sequence comes from Odocoileus virginianus, assembly GCF_023699985.2. Classification (NCBI taxonomy): domain Eukaryota; kingdom Metazoa; phylum Chordata; class Mammalia; order Artiodactyla; family Cervidae; genus Odocoileus; species Odocoileus virginianus. The sequence goes on along the minus strand of NC_069680.1, from coordinate 81,919,010 downwards.
AGGACCTTCATTCCCTGACCAGGAATCAAACATGTGCCCCATGCACCGTGCATTTGGAACATGGAATCCCAACCACTGGACTGCCAGGGAAGTCCCAGAAAGTCATTCCTTAAACCTCACTCCCACTACCAACACCCATTCCACCTAGGTGGTGTCCCCCTCTTCTAAACTCCCCAAACATCGTAGCATATCTCTTACACAGCATTTGTCACACTGTTGTAACCACAGGTTTACTTCTTTGTCTCCTTCCCTCCTGTGAGCAATTTGAGGGCTTATCAGGGGCTATGGGTGGCAATGGGGGGCTATGGGCTTCTCTGGTGGCTGAGCAGTAAAGAATCTGCCTGCAATGCAGGAGACACACAGGAGACTCAGGTTTGATCTCTGGGTGGGGAAGATCCCCTAGAGGAGGAAATGGCAACCCACTATAGTATTTTTGTCTGGGAAATCCCATGGAGGGATTTCCATGGGAAATCCCTGGCAGGCTACAGTCCATGGGGTCTCAAAGAGTCAGACATAACTGGGCACTCATTCATATTATATCATATCTTATCATATCATGGGCTGTATCTTTTATCACACTAATCCCAGCATCTGCACCTCTGGTTGTATCACGCTCAAGACATGTTTATCCCCTACTCCTCAGTGAAGACCCAAACTATAGGGCATCTATAAGAAGCCCTTCACAAGGCCTCAATGCTACTTCTGTTTCCCCCAACTTTCAGTTGTGGTAATAACAATAGCTAAGTTACTTATCATACTTAAAAAGAAGATATGGTAATATCTTTACCTATAATACTGTTTTGAATTCTCAAAACAACTCCGAAATGAAGTGCTGTTATTTTTCTCATTTTACAGATGAGGAAACTGAGGCAGGAAGAGGGTGTCACCCTCTTTCCTTGGTGTTACCCAGTGAAAAAGCAACAGAACTGACTCAAAGCTGTGCATTCTGCTACATTACCTCTGAACCATCAAGAACGCAAAATCTGCAATTACAATTACATTTACTGTCTACATAATCTGCACTCCCAAAGTCTAGGAATGTGGTAGGAATGAATGAATGAATATGTGTGCTTCTGCCATAGCTCATGATCTCCTTTTCAAATGAGGATTTCCGTTTTAATTTATTGTGTAGCTTACACACCAGATGTAGTACCGGAAGCATGGTAGCTACTCCAAAAGCGTTTGGAACTGAGTGAATAAGAATTCAGTATTTTATAGTGAGAGAGTTATAAATTGACCAGTTGGAAGATTTCGTGGGACACTAGTTTATAACTAGTTAGTTGCAGGTGTTGAGCATTTTGCCCTACCTCACTGTGAGATGGGCTTGCCTTTTTGGAAGTCTGAGGTCTTCTGCCAGTGCTCGGAAGGGGCTCTGTAGAAACCGTTCCACATGCTGATGAACCTCTGATGTATTTGTTGCAGGGAGTGGCGCGGGGGATGAGCTCCCCATCTTACTCCTCCACTATCTTGAAAGTCTTCTCTGGGACATCATGACTCAAACATGAGCATTTGAGAGCTGAAGTCCTTGTTGCCTAGTTCAACATGCAAAGTACGCTGCTTTGATAGACAGAAGAGACCTGTGTGAGAAGCGGCCAATTACCCCTGTCCATCCCCATGAAGATGAGGGATGGAATTGGAAGTCGTGTGTGAAAGGCATTTAGAAGAGTTTGCTTCCCCTACTCCTTGCAAGTTTCCTGTTTTGTCCATAAGTGAGTTAGGGTTTATGACTAGGTTGGTTTTTTTTTAACTGAAGTATAGTTGAGTTACAATGTTATGTTAATTTCAGGTGTACGGCAAAGTGATTCAGTGATACATACATGTGTGCATTTTTTTTCAGATTCTTTTACCTTTTAGGTTATTGTAAAGCACTGAGTAAAGTTCCCTGTGCTATACAGTAGGAGGGATGGCCGGTCAGCTGTGAGAGCCAGGGGTGGAGGATGGAGCACATCCCAGGAAATGGTCCTCGGAGACCACTGCCAGACACTCATGCCCAGAAGGCCAAGCACAGTGGAGTTTCTCCCTCAGAAGCACACACACGTGTTGCCTGAGGAAACAGCGTGGGCAGGCTTGGGGTCCAAGGGGTGCTGGAGAGAATAGTGGATGAATCCCTGACTATATGAGCGAGAGTAAAGGAGCTCAAGAGAAGGCGGGGGTGACTCTACCAGTGTCCACACTGGCACCTGTTTTTGATGTTGAAATAGCAGCTAGTCTGGTAGGGCCACAGGGAGAGCTGTATGGAGTTTCCCCAAAAACCTAAAAATAGAGTTGCCATATGATTCAGTGACCCCACTCCTGAGCATATATCCAGAAAAAAACTATAACTCAAAGATATACATGCACACCTATATTCATAGCACCACTATTTACAGTAGCCATGACATGGAAGCAACCTAAATGTCCATCAACAGATGAATGAATAAAGAAGATGTGGTATATATCTACAATGGGATACTTGTTGTTTAGTCACTAGGTTGTGTCTGACTCTTTGCGACCCCATGAGCTGCAGTACACTAAGCTTCCCTCTCCTTCACTATCTCCCTGACTTTGCTCAAATTCATGTCCATTGAGTCAGTGATGCCATCCAACCATCTCATTCTCTGTCACCCCCGTCTCCTCTTGCCCTTGATCTTTCCCAGCATCAGGGTCTTTTTCAATGAGCTCTTTGCATCACGTGGCCAAAGTATTGGAGCTTGAGTTTCAGCATCAGTCCTTCCAATGAATATTCAGGGTTGGTTTCCTTTAGGATGGACTGGTTTGATCTCCTTGCTGTCCAAGGGATTTTCAAGAGCCTTCTCCGACTGAGGCAGTTCAAAAGCATCAGGTCTTCAGCGCTCATCTTTCTTTATAGTCCAACTCTCACAACCATGCATGACTACTGGAAAAACCATAGCTTTGACTAGATGGATCTTTTTCAGCAAAGCGATGTCTCTGCTTTTTAATACACTGTCTAGGTTCGTCATAGCTATTTTCCCAAGGAGCAAGTGTCTTTTAATTCCACGGCTGCAGTCACCACTTACATTGATTTTGGAGCCCAAGAAAATGAAATCTGACACTGTTTCCACGTTTTCCCCATCTATTTGCCATGAAGTGATAGAACCGGATGCCATGATCAACTTTGATTCCATGTATGCAATGGAATAGCACTCAACTATAAAAAGAATGAAATAATGCCATTTACAGCAACATGGATGGGACCTAGAGATTATCATACTAAGTGATTCAGAAATAGAAAGCCAAATACCGTGTGATATCACTTATATGCTGAATCTAAAATAGAACACAAGTGAATGCATCTATGATTCAGAAGCAGACTCACAGACATAAAGAACAGACTTGTGGCTGCCAAGGTGGGAGCAGGTAGAGGAGGGATGGCTGGAGAGTCTGAAGTCAGCAGATGCAAACTATTACTATAGAGTGGATAAATGACAAGGTCCTGCTGTATAACACAGGGAACTATATTCAATATTCCGTGATAAATTATAATGGAGAAGAATATGAAAAAATGCATATATGTATAGCTGAGTAACTTTGCTGTCCAGCAGAAATTAATACAACATTGTAAATGAACTATATTTCAATAAAATATTTTTTAAAAGATTGGTGCACAGGGCTCAAGACCCCACTCAAAGACTTCTTCTTAAGTGCATGTGTCTTACATGCATGTCTGCTCTGGGATGAACGGGCATAACCCAAAACTCCGATCTGTCAAGACGCTGACATTTCCCTGGAAAGGTATCAAATCCTTCATAACTTCCACTAACTACTGGGTGTGAAGATAGTGAAGGACAGGGGAGCCTCACATGCTATAGTCCATGGGATCGCAAAGAGTCAGACACGACTTAGCAACTAAACAAAAATTACTTAATGCATGTGGGATTCCTCATGTTATGTTAGATATGTAATATGTAATAGGTAATCAATAACTATAGATTAATAATAAATAGCATACATGTAAAAAGAAAAAAAAGAAGAAGCAGCTGACATTTCTCTGGACAGAAGATGGTGCTATTGTCAACGCAGTGTGCTTCTGCCGTCCTTTCCATTCAGTGTCATAGCTGCAAAGTAGAAGACAGCTACAGAAAGAAAGAAAACAGCAATTGCATAGCAAGATTTCAGCCAGAGTTTTCAGTGAACCTCTGAGGATCTAAGAATGGGAGCAAGCTGCTTGATAGAGTCCTGATTCTGGCTTTGTGATGTCTCCCGTGAAAACCCTTCAGAGAATCTCCAAGGAGAAAATTGCCAACACAGTCTCGATAATAGGTTTGTGTTAAGGGCAACATCTAGAAAACTCAAATTCCCTGTGGAGCTCAGTGTCAGACACCGTTAGTTATTAACCCAATATTCACACTTTCTTCTCCCTTGCTCACAAAATTCCAGTTTCCTTAGAGATGACAATATGTTAACCCCTGGGGCAAGATCTCATGCTCACAAGACCCAACCATCCTTACAGTTAGGGGTGAGGGCTGGCTCTGAGTACCAGTCTTGGATAGTGAGACTAAAGTGGAAGTTGGCTTGTGTAGTCTAGGAAATATTTTTTTTTTTTAAAGAGATGATACTTTTCTTCTTTTTTTTTTTTTTAATTTTTAAAAATATTTATTTCTTTGGCTATGCCAGGTCAGGTGGCACTAGTGGTAAAGAGCCTACCTGCCAATGCAGGAGATATAAGAGATGTGGGTTCAATCCATGGATTGAGAAGATCCCATGGAGGAGGGCATGGCAACCCACTCCAGTGTTCTTGCCTGGAGAATCTCATGGACAGAGAAGCCTGGCAGGCTACATTCATGGGTTGCAAAGAGTCAGATACTACTGAAGTGACTTAGCATGTATGCACGCCAGGTTTTAGCTGTGACACATGGGACCTTTAGTTTCTACATGTGAACTCTTAGTTGCGGCACGTGGGATCTAGTTCCCTAACCAGGGATTGAACCCCAGGCTCCCTGCATTGGGAGAGCAGAGTCTTAACCACTGGACCATCTGGGAAAGCTTTTGTTTTCTGATGAAAGAAAAGAGACCATCGCAGCCTCATCCCTCCTCTACTCCCGTCTGCCTGAAAGCAGTGTGTTCTCTGCGTCTCCAGGAGTCATTTCCAAGCCACAGGAGAACAAGGAGCGAAGGGCAAACTCTGCATGAAAGGTGCAAGGAAGGAGACTGAGAAGGGACCTGGGTTCCTTGGAGGTGCTCAACCATGCTAGCAAGTATCCATTTCTGGACTTACTGTTCCAGGAGAAAAATCGGCCCCTATTTGCGTAAGCTTCTTTTGTTGGTTTTTCTGTATGTGCACCCAAGCATTCCTCCCTGATAAGAACTCCTACCCAGCTGTATATTATTTAGTATTATTAGCTCAGTTTTGAACATCTTATTCTTTCCTCACAGAGGAGCCTCTTTCTGACAAATGAGCACCATCATTCCTGCCTTGAAACGCACACTGGCTGGACCAAGCCCTGCAGGTCCTCGCTGGTCCAACAAAGAAGGAGGAGGCTACACAATTGGTTCTGGGCATCCACTGGCCTTTTTCCTTTTCCCCAGCTCATACTCAGGGGACTGATCACGGTAAAGTTTGTAAGGACTGTCACTAGCATCTGTTGAATATGTACATGTTAGCTCTGCCTTTCTAGGAAAACAAAAAAGATTGTTACTTGTGTTGGCCTAACTCAGAGATTCTCATCTCAGTACCCAGTAGAATCATCGGGAATCTTTAATCCCTGGGAGCAGTGTCTTCACACAGAATGTCTGGGCCTCATCCCAGACTAGGGAAACCAGAAACTTCAGGTGCAAGGTGCAAGCATCCAAAAAAAATTTTTTTAACTGTGCCACGTGGCATGTGAAATCTTAGTTCCCAGACCAGGGCTTGAACCTCTGTCCTCTACAGTGGAAGTGTAGAGTCTTAATCACTGGACCACCAGGGAAGTCCCATATGATTTTTTTTTTAAAGCTCCACCAAGAGGGTTGAGAAGTGCTGTCCTTGCTCTAGCACCTACTCACTCATTATAGATGTTCACAGGAATTAAGGGAGGGAGAGGATAAAAACTTTCAGGACAAGCCATCCTTTCAACACTCAGAGAACCACGCTGCTATAGATAGATACTACCTCATCTCTACTCGAGATGGCCTCACTCACTCGGAGATGCACAAAAGGAGAGGTATGGGTGCTGGGCAATTTACCAGCCTAACTATGAAAATGGATGGAGTATGACTGAGGTCCCCAGGAAGGACATGCCCATACTGGGCAAAATACATCTGTATCTCACCTGAGATCCCAAGGAAACTGCCTTGAAATCTGTCAAATTTTCCACCGGCGTATCTTTTAAAAGCAATCTGAGAATCACCCTTCCTCCCATCTTTCCTTCCCGTTTTGGTTTTTCTGCAAACAAAGTGGTCCTGCGTGGGTGTGCTTCCCTGATGCAGTGATGGTAGAGTTACCCAGGGGATGCTTCAATCTGTGGGCCTTGGGTATCATGGTTCTCATCAGATCCCCAAGTTTGGCAGGCAGGGAGTGCAGGACAAAGCCTGCTCATCCACTCTATTTGTGAGGCAGAATCAGAATTCTCAGGCTTTCTGTCACTGGCAGAATCTCACTCTGCTGTGTCTGGCTTAGGGAGGCAGTGGCAATATATTCAGGCACACGAGGATTCCTATTAAATGATGAATTGTGATTCTGTATCGAGCAGCTCATCACTGCAGGAGAGGTTGAAGCCCAGGGAATTGTCGCCAGTGGAAGAGCCCTGAAGGGGCCTTGAACAGCTACATCTGCAATAAAGAAGGAGGTAAAATCCATTACTGGCTGTCTTTATTTTTCTAGCCCACTGATAAGCGATTGAACACTACAGAAAGCCCTTTACCTGCTTCTTTTAGCCAGACGTGGGCCTATCAGGCCAATCAAATTCTCACCAATAATAGCAGTGACTCAAAGAGCTTTTCCTGGAATACTGGGAGTTTCCTTTCCCTGCTGGGTGAGTAGGAGACCTAACAGAGGGTTTGGCACACGGATTTAAATGTTTATCCTGGGTTTAGAGCCAGAAAGCAGTAAGTAGGTAGTGCTGATTCCTCATTTGGGGCTGTGACAAGGCTCCAAAGGTGAGGTCTTGAGATGTTTTTCAAGGCTGCGTGCATCGGTATGGTATGGTTGCTGTTTTTCCTGCTTACTTAAGGCAGGACTGGTGTACACTGCACAGAGCAGGTGTCAGTATCACTCACTTCTGCATGTGGTTTTCAGGCTTGGTTCTAGATCTCGGGCAGGGTGGCACTATGTTTTTGTCCTCACTTAAGTGTGTTCTCTATTGAGTTCTCTTTCTTTGTAAATGTGTACACATGAGGTGCGATGATTTTACATGTCAAATTAGGTATCTGTGGTTGAGACTGATAGTTCAGTTCAGTTCAGTTGCTCAGTCTTGTCTGATTCTTTGTGACCCCATGAACCGCAGCACGCCAGGCCTCCCTGTCCATCACCAACTCCTGGAGTCCACCCAAACCCATGTCCATTGAGTCAGTGATGCCATCCAACCATCTCATCCTCTGTCATCTCCTTCTCCTCCTGCCCTCAATCTTTCCCAGCATCAGGGTCTTTTCAAATGAGTCAGTTCTTTTCATCAGGTGGCCAAAGTATTGGAGTTTCAGCTTCAACATCAGTCCTTTCAGTGAACACCCAGGACTGATTTCCTTTAGGATGGACTGGTTGGATCTCCTTGCTGTCCAAGGAACTCTAAAGAGTCTTCTCCAACACCACAATTCAAAAGCATCAATTCTTTGGCGCTCAGCTCTCCTTGTAGTCAAATTCTCACATCCATACAGGACTAGTGGAAAAACCATAGCCTTGACTAGATGGGCCTTTGTTGACAAAGTAATGTCTCTGCTTTTCAATATGCTGTCTAGGTTGGTCATAACTTTCCTTCCAAGGAGTAAGCGTCTTTTAATTTCATGGCTGCAATCATCATCTGCAATGATTTTGGAGCCCAGAAAAATAAAGTCAGCCACTGTTTCCACTGTTTCCTCATCTATTTGCCATGAAGTGATGGGACCAGATGTCATGATCTTAGTTTTCTGAATGTTGAGTTTTAAGCCAACTTGCAACGTATTTTAAGCGACTGGAGGTCAGTGGAGACTAATAGTACATTGGTAAAAATTTGAGTGGACTTCCCAGGTGGTGCTAGTTGTGAAGAACCCACCTGTTAATGAAGGAGATGGGGGTTTGATCCCTGAGTTGGGAAGACCCACTAGAGGAGGGCATGGCACCCCACTCCAGTATTCATTCCTGGAGAATCCCATGGACAGAGGAGCCTGGCAGGCTCCAGTCCATAGGGTTGCAAAGAGTCAGGCATGACTGAAGCGACATAGCACACACGCATGCATGCACACACACACACTTTTGAGTAAAGCAGATTGCCTTCTCTAGTGTGGGTGGGCCACACCCAATCAGGTGATGTCTGAATAGACCAACAACCAAGAAACTTCAGACCCCTAAGTAAGAGGCAACACTGCAACAGGCGGCCTTCAGACTCCATCTGTACCATTGGCTCTCCCGGGTCATCCACCACCAGCCCTCATGGCAGACTCGAACTTGTCAGCCTCCAGAATTATGTGAGCCAGTTCCTTAAAATAAATCTCTCTATATATATTCTCATATCCTATTAGACTCTTTCTCCAGAGAATCATGACCAAGTATGTCTGAGAACATTGTTTATTAAATGCAGTGTTTATAAAGTAAGAAGGAAAAGATGTATTTGCTGAGTGTTTCAAGTTCATTTTAAAAGATTGTTGTAATTTTAAGTTGATAATCTCGTATCTTTCTAATGTGGGTACTTTTATTTAAGTTCTGTGTTTTCTCATTGGCTAATAAATATTTCAATGTTTCTGAGTCTGTAGGAAATAGGTGCTTTTTATTTAATTCTTTGCAATCAAGTAATCAATCAATCGAGATGAATTTATTTAGTATTCATCCACTATATGCTCCCTAAACTGCATAGCTTATAAAAATCAGCACAACAAGGCAGATTTATCTCACTCCCCAGGCTTCCCACATGGAGCAATGGTAAAGAATCCACCTGCCAGTGCAGGAAATGCAAGAGACATGGGTTTGATCCCTGCATTGGGAAGATCCCCTGGAGTAGGAAATGGCAACCCATTCCAGTATTCTTGCACAGAAAATTCCATGGACAGAGGAGCCTGGCAGGTTACAGTCCATGGGCTCACAAAGACTGAGTGACTGAACATGCACACACACATCTTGCTCCCCAGGTTAAGATTAAAAAAGGAGGGGTGGGAGGAGGCAGACAGCCACTCAACCTAAGGACATACAGGAGTTATGCTAGGAGGAGGCTGATCTCTTCACTGTGCAGGGTGTATTGTTTTCTAAGATCCTCTATGCAGAGAACAGATGAACAGAGTCTGAAAAAGACCTTGCTCTCTCCTACACACACACGGCATTCCACCCCTTACCCAGCAGCAGATGGTGAGAGCAGACCCTGAATCTAACTTCAGGAGGTCAGAACCAAGAGGAGGACTTCGGTGGGCAGGTGGACAGGGCTTGGAGAGAGGAGAGGTATGGGCTAAAATGTTTAAAAGGACAAAGAAACGGCGGGAGGATGAGAGCTGTCAGGTTTTGCCAGATGCGCCCCCCACCTGCGTGCGCGCTAAGTCACTTCAGTCGTGTCAGACTGTTTGTGACCCCAGGGACTGCAGCCTGCCAGGCTCCTCTGTCCATGGGATTCTCCAGGCATGAATACTGGAGTGGGGTGCCACGCCCTCCTCCAGGGGATCTTCCTGACCCAAGGATCTTCTGTCTCCTGCATTGGCAGGCGTGTTCTTTAGCCACCTGGGAAGCCCTGCCCCCATCCCGACCCACTCCCATCCAATTCCTTTTGCAGCTGCAAGGGTTGCCTGCAGAGATAAACAATCCTTAATCTTGTTTGCATTCAGCTTGAAAATCTAGGTATTGGGGAACTAGCATTGAATCTAGTACTTGAGCAACTTTTGTAAATAATTAATAAAAATAATTAATTGATTAATTGATTAGGCTCCGTGGGGTCTCAGTTACAGCACACGAGCTCTTCATTGTGTACGTGGGATCTTTCATGGCTGATTCATAGACTCTCTAGCTGTGAAACCTGGGCTTCAGTAGTTTCAGTGTGTGGGCTTAGCTGGTCTGAGGCATGTGAGATTTTAGTTCCCCAAGCAGGGATGAAACCCACGTCTTCTGCATTGCAAGGCAGATTCTTAACCTCTGGACCCCCAGGGAAGTCCCTGGGCAACTACTTTTTCTATCTATAACTGACATGATGGAAACATAATGTCCCTATGAATGGGTGGGGCCATGATTTCAAGACATGATCACAGTTCTCTGTGAAAACAGGTTCCCATTGGTTAGGGACTATGGCAGAGCTTGGTGTTGCTTACATTAGTGAACCTTCAGTTCAGTTCAGTTCAGTTCAGTCGCTCAGTCATGTCCGACTCTTTCCGACCCCATGAGCCGCAGCACGCCAGGCCTCCCCGTCCATCACCAACTCCCAGAGTTTACTCAAACTCATGTCCATTGAGTCGGTGATGCCATCCAACCATCTCATCCTCTGTCGTCCCCTTCTCCTCCCACCTTCAATCTTTCCCAGAATCAGAGTCTTTTCAAATGAGCCAGTTCTTCACATCAGGTGGCCAAAGTATTGGAGTTTCAGCTTCAGCATCAGTCCTTCCAATGCATATTCAGGACTGGTTTCCTTTAGGATGGACTGGTTGGATCTCCTTGCTGTCCAAGAGACTCTCAAGAATCTTCAACACCACAGTTCATCAAGTCTTTGGTGCTCAGCTTTCTTTGTAGTCCAACTCTCACATCCATACATGACTACTGGAAAAACCATGGCTTTGACTAGACAGACCTCTGTTGGCAAAGTAATGTCTCTGCTTTTTAATAAGCTGTCTAGGTTGGTCATAACTTTTCTTCATGGCTGCAGTCGCCATCTGCAGTGATTTTGGAGCCCCCCAAAATAAAGTGGACCTTCAGTTCAGTTCAGTCACTTAGTCATGTCCGACTCTTTGTGACCCCATGAATCACAGCATGCCAGGCCTCTCTATCCATCACCAACTCCCGGAGTCTACTCAAACTCATGCCCATCAAGTCGGTGATGCCATCCAGCCATCTCATCCTCTGTCATCCCCTTCTCCTCCCGCCCCCAATCCCTCCCAGCATCAGGATCTTTTCCAATGAGTCAACTCTTCACATGAGGTGGCCAAAGTACTGGGGTTTCAACTTCAGCATCAGTCCTTCCAATGAACACCCAGGACTGATCTCCTTTAGGATGGATTGGTTGGATCTCCTTGCAGTCCAAGGGACTCTCAAGAGTCTTCTCCAACACCACAGTTCAAAAGCATCAATTTTTCAGCGCTCAGCTTTCTTCACAGTCCAACTCTCACATCCATACATGACTATTGGAAAAACCATAGCCTTGACCAGACGGACCTTTGTTGGAAAGTAATGTCTCTGCTTTTTAATATGCTATCTAGGTTGGTCATAACTTTCCTTCCAAGGAGTAAGCGTCTTTGAATTTCATGGCTGCAGTCACCATCTGCAGTGATTTTGGAGCCCCCAAAAATAAAGTCTAACACTGTTTCCACTGTCTCCCCAACCTTAGATGTATGCAAATGTATTTACATTTTCTGGGATCTTAGCACTTGTCACACCTCTGCAGATGGGACTGGCAGAAAGAGCCCACATCAATAAGGACAACTTGAAATCGGACTTGTTCACCCAGCAAATACTTGAGTACCTCCACTATGTGGAGGACAGTGAGTAGTCCTGTCCTCAGGGAGCTTACAGTCCAAAAATTCTTTAATAAATAGTAACTGTTATGAAAAGCACTATGTAAGAAGCAAGAGCATGCTGAGAGCCTGCAACCAGAGGTCCCAGTCTGGTCTGGGCTAGGCCTGACTTCCTCATAACAGGTATGTCAGCTGATATCTAAAGAATGAGGGGAATTGACCGGTTCCCCTGGGGTAAACCCTGAGATGGGAGGGAGCAGAAATAAGGCCTGTGAAAGACAAAAGAATGGGGGAACGTGGGGGAGAGATGAGGCTGGCCTGGTAGGCCAATAGACTAGATTAAGAGTTCCAGACTTGATTCTTGATGGGAAATCACTGTAGGGCGTTTTGAGGGGAGAAGGGAATGTTGAAGGATGTGATTTGCAGGTTTTAAAAGTCTAGCCATTATGTTGAAAGAGCAGCACTACAAAAGTACAGTTGAAATCATCCAAAAACTCCTTAACTCGGCATTCCAGGCCTATTTCTTTCTCTTTCAAAATTGGGGTAAAATACACATGGGCTTCCCCGGTGGCACTAGTGGTAAAGAAAATCCATCTGCCAATGCAGGAGACAGACTCGGGTTCAAACCCTGGGTTGGGAAGATCCCTTGGGGGAGGGCATGGCAACCCATTCCAGTATCCTTGCCTGGAGAATCCCATGTACAGAAAAATCTGGTGAGCTATATGCTCTCAAAGGGTCACAAAGAGTCAGACATGACTGAAGCAACTTAGCATGCACGCACAGAAACTATACATAACATAAAATGTGCCATCTTCCTCATTCTTAAGTGGACAGTTCAGTGGCATCAAATACATTCACACTGCTGTGCAATCATCTTGCAAAACTGAAACTCTGTCTCTGCTAAACAGCTCCCCCTCAGTTACCCCCGCCCACCTACCCCAAAACCAGCATTGTACTCTGTGTCCATGACTGTGGCCTTTCTAAGGATCCCGTGTATGTGGAATCACGTGGTGTTTGTCATTTTCTGATTGGCTCATTTCACCACAGTGTCCTCCAGCCTCACCCACACTGTAACATGTGTCACAATTTCCTCCCTCTTAAGGCTGAGTAATATTCCTTTGTATGGATTTAACACACTTTGTGTATCCATTCATCTGTTGGCTTTTGTGAACGATGCCGTATGGACACGGATGTACCAATGTCTCTTTGAGTCTCTGTGTTCTTTTTTTTAATTCACTTTTTATTGGAGGATAGTTGACTTACAATGTTGTGTTAGATTCAGGTGTATAGGAAAGTGATTCAGGTGATTCAGTGATTCAGCATCTACATATATCCTCTCTTTTCAGATCCTCTTGCCATACAGGTAGGCCATTACAGAGGACCAAGTGGAGTGTCCTGTGTTGTGCAGTCCATCTCTGTTGCTCGTCTATTTTATACAGGGCAGTGCGCATATCAACCCCAACCTTCCAACTTACCCCTCCCCTACTTCCCTTCCCCCTTCGCTAACCATAGGTTTGCTTTCTACATTTGTGACTCTACTTCTGTTTTGTAAGTAGGCTCATTTGTAGCATTTTTTGAATGCCCACTTTCAATTCTTTTGAGTATATACTGCACAGGCTATTTCTTAAACACCTTTTTCAGGAATGGTACTATACTAAACACTATGAGGGCTTAGAAAAATGAATATGAAACACGCAGTTCTCGTCAGCCCAATGTAGACAGGAAAATGCCTCCTCTTTCTCTGCAGACTTTGGTGGAGAGCGGAGGCACTTGGTGAAGCAGATAAAGAAGAGGTGGCCGATGTGGTTAGAAAGACAGGGCCAGGTAAGGGTGTTAGGTTAACTCAAGAAAAGGTAGTGATCATTGAAGAATTTGGGGTTTGTTGTCGTTGTTGCTTGCTTGGTTTATTGGGTGTTTGATTTGTTTAAAATCAAACTAAAAATAGACAGAAAAACCTGAACTGTTTTAGGATACAGAAACATGGTTTTGGAACTCATTAGTAGAATGAACTGGAGTGGCCAAAATTGGGGATAGAAGGCCCTGATCATAGACTATGGCAGATGGCCCAGGTAAGAAAAAATCACGGCTTTAATGAGTGTGATGTCAGTGGGGATGGTTAAAGACATTTCCCTTTAGAGTCTGTGTGAGTGTGTGTGCGTTAGTTGCGCAGTTGTGTCCGACTCTTTGCGACCCCATGGACTGTAGTCCACCAGGCTTCTCTGTCCATGGATTTTTCTGGCAAGAATACTGGAGGAGGGTGCCATTTCTTCCTCTGGGGGATCTTCCTGACCCCAGGGATCAAACTTGGGTCCCCCGCATTGCAGGCAGATTCTTTACCCTCTGAGCCAACAGGGAAGTTAGACGTGGCCAAAACTCATGTGCTCCTGGTCGATTTCAAAATGGTCTGGTCTCCGCCCACATGGTGCTTCTCTCAGAACCATCAGCCTCTGTCAAAGAGAGAAAGTCTTCCTCCAGGGTCGCCTTCAGTTAAGAAGCATCTCTGTCCACTCCAGCCCCTGCTTCCTCGTGGCCGGATGAAACGCAGCCCTGGAGAGAGCCCCGCACACACCAGCTATCGGGGCTATTTGGAGCAGCATCTTTGAAGGACAGATTCTCCAAGCAGGAACTCCCACCAGGCAACTCAAGAGGCCTCTGGGCAGCTCAGTCCCTGCAGCTATTTTTAGTGCGCCTTTTAGATTTAGAAACAGCAGCTTTCTGTAAAAACTCATTTTTTCTGCTTCCTTCAGGCAGAAAATTTCAATCCCAAACCTTCACACTAAATGACACAGCGTTTGAGCATTCAGCTGGCTTTCTTCCTTCTTTGTTACCTTGCCATCATGCCTTGAAGGATGTTAAAAGCTCCAAATCTTACAGTCCCAACTGAAGCAGCAGACAATTGCAATTCATGGAGTCCTTAACCATATTACGATCATGATGTCAAGCTGAGGGAAGGGGGGGCAATAATTGTACAGCAGTTGAGAGATACGAACCTCAATGCCCACCCACTCCCAGAAAGTAGCACCCCAAGCTTGTACATGAACATGCTCTAAGTGGTCCTCAGATTCTGGGTTCATCTTAAAAGATTCATTTCCTTTAAAAATACTCTTGGGGAGCGAGAAATCTAGTTAAAAAAATTCTACATTATCCTGCTCACATGGTGCTATTAACCTTTTTTGTTTTAAATGGAGGATTTCCATGGTGGCCCAGTGGTTAGTATTCTGCAGTTCCATTGCAGGGACTGTGGGTTAGATCTGTGGCTGGGGAATTAAGATCCCAAATACTCTGCAGAGTGTCAAAAAAAAATCTGAAAACATGGAGGTCTGTGACAATAGAAACATCAATCTTTCGTTTACTTATTCTTAATTGTGGAACCCACTGCCAAGAGTCAGATGGCTAACAAGTGTCTGTAATTGGCTGCTCTCTGAAGTAAAGGACATCCAGAAGTACAGGACACAGGCCAGCTACACGCTTAGCTGGGAGCAGGACATAAATTTACTCTTCCAATTTTTTTTTTAAATTTTGAAAATTGTCAAACCTATGGAAAAGTTGAGTGAGTAGTACATCACTCAAAGACATCATATGGCTTTCACTTAGATTCACTGGTTGTTTATACTTTACTATATATACTTTCTCTTTTCTTTATTTTTTCATATATATATATATATATATATATATATGCAGTATGTGTGAGAATTTGTGCGTGCACACACACATGCCAAGCCTTTTAAAAGTAAGCATGAGTGAACTATAAGCATGACACTCCACCCTAAATGCTTCAGTGTGTATCTTTTAAGAACAAAAAACATTGTCCTTTATAATCCCATTGTTATGAGCACACCCAAGAATAATAACATCAATACATTAAGGGAAAGTTTTCAAAGAAGGAAAATGATGACGCTTATCCCAATATAGAATCAACATGTGTTAAAGATTTTATTGAAGTCATGATCAGTGAGGGAACTGTTAGGATGTCACAATGAGTTCAAAAGAAAATCTAAAGAACAGGCACGATTGTGGATGAGGAAGGTTGAAAGGAATGAGCAAGTGGAGGCAAAGCTGGCTTCCTTGTGTCTAATGTGTGTGCACGCATGCTCAGTCGCATCCGACTCTTTGCAACCCTATGGAGTGTAGCCCGCCAGGCTCCTCTGTCCATGGGATTTTCCAGGCAAGAATACTGGAGTGGGTTGCCATTTCCTCCTCCAGAGAATCTTCCAGCCCACGGAAGAGATCGAACCAGTGTCTCTTGCATCTACCTGCATTAGCAGGCGGGTTCTTTACCACTAGCATCACCTGGGAAGCCCCTCGCTGTGTCTAAGGGAAGGATTATTTTACATTGCTCTCCATTTTCTACAACTCTGACCAAACTAGACGGCATATTAAAAAGCAGAGACATTACTTTGCCAACAAAGGGTCCATTAGTCAAAACTATGGTTTTTCCAGTAGTCATATATGGATGTGAGAGTTGGACTATAAAGAAGGCTGAGTGTCAAAGAAATGATGCTTTTGAACTGTGGTGTTGGAGAAGAACTCTTGAGAGTCCTTTGGACTGCAAGGAGATCAAATCAGTCCATCCTAAAGGAAACAAACCCTGAATATTCACTGGAAGGACTGATGCTGAAGCTGAAGCTGCAATACTTTGGCCACCTGATGCGAAGAGCCAACTCATTAGGAAAGATCCTGATGGTGGAAAAGATTGAAGGCAGAAGAAGGGGACAACGGAATACGAGATGGTTGGATGGTATCACCGACTCAATGGACATGAGTTTGAGGAAGCTCTGGGAGATGGTGAAGAACAGGGAAGCCTGGTGTGCTGCAGTCCAAGGGGTCGCAAATAGTCGGACACGACTGAGCAACTGAACAACGAAAACGCTCCTTCCGTGAAATTAGTGCAGATCAGTAATAAAGGCCCGGATGGTGCCCGCAATGTCAGCTCCTGGCCACCAGATGGCGCGCGGCATCCGCAGAGCACCTGCGCGGCCTCCGTCTGCCCCAGCGCTGGCCCGGGGCCCAGAGGAAATGTGTTTGTGTGTCTCGGCTTACGGAGCGCCCTGCAACGCTTTTACACTTTAGAAAGCTCATCGGCAGAGGAGCATGTGAAGCAGACGGCACAGCTGTGCTCTTCCTGTCCTGGCCCTCGCGGGGACACGTCAGCAGCATTTCCCCTTGTCTGTAGAATTTCGGAGCCTTCTTTCCCATTTGTTCTCAGAACTGGAGCTAGACGCGGGGAGGACTTTGCTTCCATTTTGAAACCCAGAATCCTGCTGGAAAAGAATCGGAAAAAAATATCCCAAGATTGTTTATGAGGGCAGGCCACCACGTTGCTGGCGTGAAAACAACTCTGCCAAAACTTTGTTACTCTGGTATTCTGTCAGCTAACACAGTGGGGTGAAAGATTTTGACGTCATCCCAGACCTCAGCCCCGAAGAGTTAATGATGTTCCTCAGGCCACTGGGGCCGGGAAGAAAGACTCGCATTTTTGGGTGGTTACTGCTTGCCCAGAGCTATGGAATGAGCTGTGAGGCTGAAGGCCAAGGGACTCAGGCCACCCATGCAGTGAAATAATCCCCCAGAAATGCGCTGCCTGGAGTGGAAATGAACAGTCATTCCAGGGCATTTACTAAATATTACGGACAGTCATTCAGGCTTCAGTTGGTTGGACTCTCAACACTGCAAATCCACATTTGGGATACATTACACAGATACCAGGAAATAATCAAAATCAAACAATGGTCACATTCTGGGTCATAAGCAGTGAGGCCTCTTCTTATTTTCTGTTCCAATAGCAATGTATAATTAATAACCTAGTTTTTGACTGGAAGGAACATTTCAATACATGGGTGATGCTTTCAGAGGGGCCTCAGCGAGTCACTGTTTATTTCCTTCTTTCTTTCTCTTTTCTGAAGTAGGGCCCTGGAAGGGAAGACAAAGGCAATATTCAAATATGACCTACATTTTTGACCCAATCAGAAACTTGTGTGAATCAAGACAAGCAAAACCTTGGCACCTACTCTTTGTCTGGTACCCTGTCCCATGTCTGAAAAGTGCTTTATTATTTCATCTTCCTGACAACGATTTAGCAGTTGGCATTGGCCCAGGTTTTCAGATGAGAAACCTAGGCTCAGAGAGGTTAAGTAGCTCGCCAGAAGTCACACAGCCAGTAAATGTGACAGCTAGAAAATAGACACAGGTATTTTTTTACTTCAAAGCCTGGGTTTGTCCTCCTTCGTCAAGGCATTTCATAGACTCACAGAACCTTTGAGTTGGGAGAGGTCTGGGATGTCATTTAGATAAACCCTCTAAATCATGCAATAATCCCTTCCCCATCATTCTCCATAAGTTGTAAATATAAATGTGCCTGGAATCAAAAGCTGAAGCTTAGAAAGAAATAAGAGCAAGAGTTCAGAATGCAGACAGAGGGCCTAAATAAGCGGAATGGATTTTGTTTCAATTTTATTAAAAAATTTTTAAAAATGGATAGATACACACAAGTGGGGTGGTCATAATATTCTCAAGTGCCTGTGTGCTATTGCTAAAAATGATGCAGAGGCATGCTAGTATCTCAAAACACCTTCCTGAACCAGAAAGATAATGTTCTGGTAAAAAGCTCCCCCTCTATACTGGAGACAGGTAACCGCGTGGCATGAGGGCAGGGGACTGGCCTCGGGCCACACGGCGAGTCGGTGGCCGAGCTAGAAATAGAACTGATGGCTGTGTGTCCTAGCTGTGCCCTGCCGCCTCACACTTAGCCCTTTGTCATGACCAGCCCTGTGTGAATTTGGTAAGGAAACCCAACACTGGGTTTCAGTTTTCATTACACACCGGAAACTTGGCCTGAGATCACTAAAAAGTTCACTGTGGTTTGTGAACCTTTCAAGCAGATGGAGCCAGGTTTCTGCCATGTGCCTGCCCCCGCCGATGCCAGGGGGGATTTATGGGGCTGAGCGGGAACCAGGTACAATTCCATAGCCTCAGCAGTGCCATGTCCCAGGTACGGGTGGCCTGGGGTGACACTGCAGGCCAGGAGCCTCTGCAAATCGCAGCTGCTACAGTTTCTCTCCACTCCAGCTGGGGAGAGAGAGAAAAGGAGGGAATGATTTAGGAGGTGTGCATATTCATTTGCAAACAAAGTTATGGAAGTTGCTAGTGAGATTTATATTGGTAATTAAGTGATAATGGCTGTGTAAAGCTGCTTGAGTTGGATTCCTGGAAAATACTGGAGGGACTGAGGCTCTTTTGAGAAATGTCTTATTGTTTAGCATTTTCAGAAACAATTTGGGTTTCTATAGTACTTTAAAAAAAATTATTGAAGTATAGTTGCTTCACAACGTTGTGTTAGCTTCTGCTGTTCTGCACAGTGAATCATCTACACGTGCGCACACATGCCCTCTCTTTTGGACCTCCTTCCGTTAGGTTATCGCAGAGCGTTGAGTAGAGGCCCCTGGGCCGGACCGCAGGGGCTCATCAGTTGTCCGTTTTATGCGTGCATGCTTCATCCCTCAGTCGTGTTCAACTCTTTGAGACCCCGTGGACTGTATCCCGCCAGGCTCCTCTGTCCGTGGGATTCTCCAGGCAAGAGTACTGGAAGGGGTAGCCATTCCCCTCTCCAGGGGATCTTCCTCACCCAGATATCCTCACCCGGATATCAAACCTGCCTGCATTGCAGGCGGATTCTTTACTACTGAGCCACCACGGAAGCCCATCTATTCTACACGTGGTATCAACTGTGTATATATGTCAATCCCAGGCTTCAGTTCATCCCACCCTACCTCTTGCCCCTTCGTGTCCATATGTTTGTCTTCTATGTCCGTGTCTCTATTTCTGCTTTGTAAATAAAATCATCTGTACCATTTTTTACAGATTCCACGTATATATTAATATGCAGGATTTGTTTTTCTCTTTCTGACTTCTTCACTTTGTATGACAATCTCTAGGTCCATCTGTGTCTCTACAAATGACTCAATTTCATTCCTTTTTATGGCTGAATAATATTTCATTGTTTATTTGTACCATATCTTCTTTATCCCTTCCTCTGTTGATGGACATTTAGGATGTTTCCATGTCTTGGCTATTGTAAATAATGCTACAGTGAACACTGGGGTGCAAGTGTAATCTCACTATTTGGCGTATACTATACTCACATGGTGTTTTATATCCACTAACTAGTAACTCCTCAAAACACCCTGTGAGGCAGGCCATCGGGCCAGCCTATATTGGCAGATGCCAGGGGTGGGCTATCTGTACATGAGGCCTGGATTGGCTCCACCTACTTCTGTCCCAGGCCAGGGAAGGAAGGTCAAGAAGATGTCCTTCAAGTGACATGGCCAAGTAGGGAATGTCTTGTTTTGGCTTAAATCACGAAGACCCTCCGTACAACCAGCTTGAAATTGCCCAGTTTAATTGAGGGAATTAGGAGAACTCTGAAGAAGCCAGGTTCCAAGACCATCCAAAGACCTTGCAAGAATTCAAGTTCAAACGACTATGGAAGACAGAAATGGTTCTCTTCCCTTGCTGGCTGGCAATGGTGGCCTGAATATCCATGAGGCTGGGGAAGGGGAATAAAGGAAAGTATTCTCTAAATATTCTCCAAAATATTAGATATGTTATCAAATATATAAAAATACATATGACATATACTTTTATATATTAAATTATGTTTTAATTACTATTATCAGATATATACATATATTACGAGATATATGATATGTGTTATAAATTTGTGTATATAATTTATGTCAATATAAATTATACGTAGAGAGAGGTTCACTTGTGAGAACACATGTGTGCTCTGTAATGAGTTAGATCTCTTTCAGAAAACTGGACTGAGGTGTTGTTATTTTCCTTCTTTCCCTTAATGGTGGAAGTCTAAATAAATATTCAGTCCCAGGACTAAGAGTGGAAGAAACAGCCCCCTACTTATGCTGGTTTAACTTAATGATTTTCCAACTTCATGGTAGTTCAAAAGCAACATGCAGGACTTCCCTGGTGGTCCAGTGGTTAAGACTCTACAGTTCTACTGCAGGGAGCATGGGTTCAATACCTGCTCGGGGAACTAAGATCCAGAAAGCTGAGCAGTGAAGCAAAACAAACAAACAAACCAATAGGCATTCAGTAGAAAAAGGAGTTCAGATTCTGAATTGTGATCTCTCCCCAGGCTAGCGATTTGGGTCTTGACCCTCCATCCTTGCTGGTGATGCTGGGCAGCAAGCAGCAGCTGCCGATCGGCCTTGTTGTCATTCATGTTCACAGTTAATACATTTACAACCATTGAGTCCCCAGATAACTATTTCGTTTTCCGCTCTCAGTATAGTATTCAACCAACTGCATGAGCTATTCAACACTTTATCATGAAATAGATTTTGTGTTGGATGATTTTGCTCAACTGCAAGCTCACTTAAGTGTTCTGAGCATGCTGGAGGTGAGCTGGGCTAAGCTATGATGTTTGGCAGATTAGGTGTGTAAATTTAGTTTCTACTTAGAGTATTTTCAATTTCCGATGGGTTTAAAGGGGCGTGACCCCATCGTGAGTCAAGGAGTACCTTTTGAATATTCAAGGTGAAGCTTGCTTATCAGAAATATTGAAGACCCCATCTTGTCACAGTTTTGTCCCCTTTCAGGGTTTTAAAATGCTCTTTCAATTCTTGTGGCCTTACGAGCCGGCTTGCAGGTATATATGTTTGTAAGCTGAGGATAGGGACTTCCCAGGACTGGTTTTATGACAGTGCACCTTGATTAAGTGAACGAGGGTCAGTGTGACTCCTCTCATCCCATCTTTGGGGTATGTATCTCTTGCCAGCATCTCTGAACAAACCCCATAGTGCAAGACTGGATAGGGACTTCTTTTGGAGGCTGTGACAGTTTGAGGAATGTCCAGTGGAAAGAGGAGGTAGTCTTGCTGGATCCTGAGGCAAACCTAGAACTTAGGTCATGGGAGGGAGGAAAAGGAGTCCAAGAATCAGAACTAAAATGAGCAGACTGATGCCCTGTCGATTTGCCCATTCAACACTTGGTGAATGCCAACACACTCAATTGACTCAAGATGATACTCATTGTTCTCAAAATATGAAGTGAAAATAATCTAAACTAATAACTGTTTCATCAAACGTCTGAAAGTGTGACATGCTAAGGTACCAACCATGACTGCCCTCAGCTCTTATGTGGTCATCTGTCAGGGTGGAAGGTGGGAGCTTTGAACATGCTTGATATAAGCTGGGGAGGGGGTCTGGGGTCCATGACAGCACCATGCAGCCCTGAGCTGTTAGAGAGGATGACTGAGAAGATAAAGGCATTTGTATCGTGGTGTTAGGAAGGATGACTAAGGTGATGAGCTGTAAAGAGAGAAAATTGGGGAACTGGGAAGTTATTTTATTTTAAACAACTACTTGCTGAAGATTCATGCTCAGTTCAGAATGTTACACCTTCTCTTTTCAGGGGTCCCTAGATTCTGTCCTCTACAAATATAGGTCTCCTACACCCAGATGATTTAGTCCATGTTCTCATGGACTTTCCTCTGCCATTTCCTGGTTGTCCTATTGTTTTCTTGGGACTAAAGCAGCAGACCCTGGTTCGATTCCTGAGTTGGAGAGAGCCCCTGGAGAAGGAATAGGCTACCCACTCTAGTATACTTGGGCTTCTCTGACGGCTCTGTAAAGAATCTGTAAAGAATCCACCTGCAATGTGGGAGACCTGGGTTCGATCCCTAGGTTGGGAAGATCCCCTGGAGGAGGGCATGGCAACGCACTCCAGTATTCTTGCCCGTAGAAGCCCCATGGACAGAGGAGCCTGGCAGGCTGCAGTCCATGGGGTCGCAAAGAGTCGGACGTGACTGATGTGACTTTGCACACATGCATGCAATCTTACAGTTATTTTCACATACCTTGGCCCTAAACTGTCTTCTGATTGGGCCTGAATCTAGATTCTAAGCAACCTGAGGGCAGGAGGCCAGCCTTGTTGGTCTCTTAGATTCCCTCTGTTGTTTAGCCTGCTTCCAAGTGTTAGGAACTGCTGGGCAGTGGCCCTGAACCTGTCCCATCCTTGTCAGCTCTTTGGGGGGTAGCAGGGTGCTGTCTGCAGGCTGCCCCTCCCTCCTTCCACCCGGAACACCAGAGAGGCTCTTGATGAACAGAGCAATATTTCTATATAGCAAACAATGAAAAATTATTAGGGATAAATGTGAATATACATAAAAACAGAGTAGTATAATGACTTTTTGCTTATATTTTTTTTCTTTTATGGATCATGCTAACAGTTCGCCTTAATGTTTTATAGTTTTACACTTTAAATTTAAGTCCACCTATTTTTGAGTTGAGTTTCCCAGGTGGCTCAGTGGTAAAGAAACTGCCTGCCAAGCAGGAGACCGGGGTTCGATCCCTGAGTCTGACCCCTGGGTTGAAAAAATCCCCTGGAGAAGGAAGTGGCAACCCACTCCAGTGTTCTTGCCTGGAGAATCCTAAAGACAGAGGAGCTTTGGGCTGCAGTCCATAGAGATGCAAGGAGTCAGATATGACTTAGTGACTAAACAGCAGCTGTACTTCTGAGTTAATTTTTTGTGTAAGATATGAAGTTTAGAGCAAGATTATTTTTCTTTCTTTTCTGCCTATGGATAGTTGCAGAAACCAGGACATTTGGACAGAGTTGTTACTCTTCTAGTTCTGAGAGTTGTCTCGCTCCAAATAACCTCAGGAAGTAACCAAAGTCACTTATGTGTGCCCTGTTTTCAACTCCAGTCTGTTGGAATTTCTGTCTTCCTGAGATCTGGGGATCCATCAGCCCTTCCCTAAGCTGGTTGGGGGTGCCCGAAGCATGTTTTCTGCCCTCTCTTTAGTTTAGTCTTGCTCAGGAAGTCTGGGGAGGCCAAATGGATGCCTCATCCCTGGCCTGATACTGATATCAATGGTTCAAATGGGACATGCGATGGAGAAGCTTCTTTATGAGGACGGCAAATTAGGACCTTTAACAAGAGGAAGAATTGATGCTTTTGAGCTGTGGCGTTGGGGAAGACTCTTGAGAGCCCCTTGGACTTCAAGGAGATCAAACCAGTCAATCCTAAAGGAAATCAATCTTGAATATTCATTAGAAGGACTGATGCTAAGGCTGAAGCTCCAATCCTTTGGCCACCTGATGCAAAGATTCAACTTGTTAGTAAAGACCCTGGTGCTGGGAAAGATTGAAAGCAGGGGGAGAAGGGGATGACAGATGGTTGGATGGCATCACTGACTCAATGGACGTGAGTTTGAGCAAGCTCTGGGAGATGGTGAAGGCCAGGAAAGGCTGCTGTGCTGCTTGGTATCACAAAGTGTCAGACATGACTGAGTGGCTGAACAAGAAGAGGAAGCAAAATCTTGCCTGGGAAAAAAAGAGCACATCTTAGAGGGCAGAGGCCAGGACACAGCCTGGCAGACCAGGCCTTTGGAGACCTTCAACTGGAGAAGGCAGGTGGGCCCATCTCCAAATGTAACTTCATATAAGACAACATTAGGGACTTCCCTGGTGGTCCAGTGGCTAAGACTCTGTGCTCCCAATGCAGGGGGCCTGGGGTTCAATTCCTGGTCAGTGAACTAGATCCCTCATGCTGCATCCCTGCATGCCATACCTAAGACCTGAAAGAAGAAAAACACTAAACCTGAAATACAAGATGTTCAGGTCTGCTGAAATTAAAGTAACTTCTTGCTAGGTTTTCCTGTCAATTAAACTCTGAATACATTCATTGAAGCTAAACTTTTGTTTTCTCTCTGCCTCTTTTTCATTTATCCTTTCTTCCTTCCTTCCCATCTTCTTTCTTTTTGTCTTTGTTTGTTATTTCCCTAAGTGAGAGCATAAGCAACTTATGGAGAATGCTAGAAAAGGATTCTTGCATTTTTTCAGACATGACCTTTCAAAGCCCTTGCAACTGGGAGATTCTATAAGTCTGTGAAATGTCTTGGTGGAGAAAACAAATCCCGGCTTGAAGCCAGACAGACCTGGGTTCATCTCCTAGCTCCCACCTGTGCTGGCTGTGTGACTTCAGCAAAGTGACTTAATCTCTCTGAGCCTCAGCTGCTCATCTGAAAACCTGGGCCAATGTCAACCCCCAAATCATGGCTTTAAGGATTCAATAAAAATGTGTTTATAAAACATACAGCAAGGATAGAAATGAAAGGATGAGTCAGAAACGCTGGTGGCGACGCTGGGGAGCACCTGCCTAAGGAGAGAAGCTGGGGGCTGCAGGGTGCGGCCCGTCTGTGGACAGAGGGAGAACAAGTTCCCTTGGCCGGTACCCAGAGGGTTCAACACCACTGCTCAGAGGAGCTCCTCGCCTCCCTTCATCTCCCAGGGCCTGGCCGCACTTCTGTCTCCCTGTCCGTCTGTCCCCTAGAACCCAGGACAGGAGCCGAGATGACTACAGTAAGCCCCCTGCATGTGAACCTGCTTGTTGTGATCTTTCAAAGATGCAAATGTGTGCTCCCGTGCCAACATCGGGCTCTCCCTTTGAGGCTCCACACCTTGGCATGTGGTCATTTCTCCTTGGTTTTGCCACCTCTGACTTGACTGGATTTATCTCTCCACTCCATTTGGACCTTCCTTCTTTTTTTTTTTTAAATTCATTTATCCATCTATTCCATCAATATTTTGTGGTGTCTACAGGGTGCCAGGCTCTGTGCCAGGGCTCTGAGAATCCCCAGCACTTGTACTATCTATCTGCCCCTGGGATCCTGCTGCTTTCTGTCCGCTTGGGAATAGCTCCCCACCTCGGAATTGCCCCTCCCTTTCTGGAGGCTGCCTACCGCGCCGCAGGGGGCCGACCCCCTGCCAGGAGCAAACCCTGACATTCAGTTATTTGTTGATTAAATGAACACATAGACAAGAATTTTTTTTTTTAAATTACCACCCCTTCCAGCTCCCCAGCCCCCTTCCCTACTGATACCACCCAAATTGCTCTGCATCGTGATGAGTTAAATGCTGGCGGCTTGGGGATGGTGAAGAAGCTGGTTCCCCAGCTCTCAGGCAGCCATTACCAGCAGCTCTGAGAGTATCTGATTTTCAAGTGTCCCCAGGGCTTAAAAATGCTAATGCTGGCTCGCTCTCTATTACTATAATAATAGCAGTCATGTCCTGCTACAGATAATCAGTTTAAGGGTGCCCACAGCCCCTGGAGAGGTGGGTCCCCTTTTAGCACCATGTTGTAGATGGGCAGCTATGGGGTGATGGGGTTTAGCTAAGGCACCTCGGCTCTTGTGTGAAATACGTTAAGTCCCCTACATGTGGATTGGTTCCATTCCAAGAGCTCATTCTGAAGTCCAATTTGTTTGTAGTTAGCCTAGGTACCCAACTAACACAATCGACTATATAGTAATATACTGTATATAGTATATAGTAGTGTACTGTAATAAGAGTTATAATACTTTTCATACAAAAAATACATTAAAAAAAGCACAAAAAATTAAGGGAACATTTTTAATCTTACAATCCGGTACCTTGAAAAGTACAGTAGTGTAGTACAATAGCTGGTGCTTCTTAGCACTATCAGCTATATCACTGCTGTTTTTAAGCCTGCATTCGGACATCCTGGGCTTGAAATGAGGACACTATGCTTCTGTACTCTATGCAGTACTGTACCGTATCCAAAAGCACAACCACTTATAGAGGATGCAAGCGCGTGTACACCAGACATGTGGACTAACTTATGTGATTGGACGTGGAAACACAGGTTCGCATCTTTGAAAGTTCACAAAGCGAAGGTCCACGTGTAGGGGACTTACTGTAGTCATCTTGGCTCCTGCCCCAGATGTATGGCTGGTGGAGGTTTGGCCCCTCAGAGAACAAACACGCAGCATCTCCCCAGGACCTGAGCCCACAGTGGTGTGGCAGGACGTGACTGGGCCCCTTACTTCCCAGAGGCAAAAACAAAATCCTGAAAGCGATGAGATAGGACAAGCCATCATGTGTGAAATTAACCAGGTAAATGGTGAAATACTCTGTTACAGTTTTATGGTCTCAAAATAGCAAAATTTTCAACAATGTTGAAAAAAGTTGATGAACACTCCAAGGGTGGGGGGCGCAGGTCTCAGATTAGGAGAAGCAACCTGCTCCAAGCAGGGATGTATCTAAATCACCAAGAATGGTCCAGAGCACCTGAAAAGCTACATCGCTCACCTGGAGGCCCCAGGGGGAAATTGAGAAACTCCATGTGCCCCAAAGCACCCCCCATACTGTTCTCCTCCTTACGCATAGGCTGAAAGACAGAATAGTTTCAGGGAGAGAGGAGAGGCAGGAGGCACAGAGATGCTGAGTGTCTGGAGTGACATCCAGGGAGCCTTTGGTTATGTTCTCATCAATCTGTGAACGGTCCTGCCCCCAGCCCACCCAGGTCCTTCAGAACTGTAGCATGCAGACATCAAAAGAGCTAAAAATATTCTAACCTAATCCCTTTCTTTTCCAGTTGGGGAAACTGATGTTCAAAGCCTTTAAATGACTTGTGGGAGGTCATCCACCTAATTAGTACCAGAGCTATAGTTTTCGTATTAATAATATTATCAAGATTATTAATAAAGTTGCAATGGATATCAGCATGGCTGCTGAATCAGCCAGTGTTTTTTGGCTAAATGAATACAGATATGGGAGTATAGTGGCAAGAAGGACTAAAATTAGTGGAAAAGCAAAAACATTAGATCTATAGGAAGGAAAAAGAGGGGGAGCATTCTGACCCAGAAAGCAAATATTTTTCTTGTCCCCACATGTGTTTGTAGGATTCTGGGCAATTCAACATAGTGTGACCTCCGAGTGTTTTCTGACCAAATGGGACTTAAGATTCCTGTATAGTCCTTGAAAACTTTTGGCACCGTCTTATGTAAAAACAGCAAAAAAAAAAAAAAAAAAAAAATCCTTATGCCCCCTTGAATTTGCACTGCCTGACTTATTTGCTTAGAAACTGGAAACTTCATCTCATTGTAAAGTTGCTGGTCATGGCCACCAAATGCCAAAACCAGTGTGTGGAACAGGCAATGCTGGAGAGTCTCCTAGAGAATGGGGTAGGGCTCTTCCCAAAGTCAAGGCTGATTTCCAGGGATCTTCACGGTAAAAGGATGAAAGTGCTTCTCCAGGAATCCGCATGTCCTGTTCTAAGCGGGAGCTGCTCTGAAGATGGCTCCTTCTGTGGCTGCCTTCGTGTCTGTTGAAAATCCTCAAATGGCAAAAGCTAAGTGCTCCGTTTGACTGAGCAAAATAAAAGTTCCCCCGCTGAAACTGCCTGCTAGTTATTCTGGGGACATTCTTCCTGTCAATCTTTTATTAATTATTCAGGGGGAAGTGATTCTGTAAAGCAACACACAGGGAAATGATTCATCTGACATAACTTCCTCCGTTTTCCATCCAACTGAAACAATTCCAAAAGCTTCAACTAACCATCAAGTTGGGAGAAAGCTAAACTGAATGTCTTCCAAACACACCACCACTTCCTGAGCTGAGCTCCCCAGCAGAAGCACTGGCCTGAACGCAGGCCCTGGATACATTCTGTGTCCCTTCCCCTCCCGAGGTGTTTATAGTGAAGCATGGATTCTATAAATACATTCTAATTCATGACTGAATCCATTTGAATAACCAGTGACTCAGGTTATGAGTAAGAACACCCCAGAGTCTTAAGTATTCATTTGAAAGATTTAAAACGCTATAAATTATAGATGTTTGAAGTGTAAACCACGATTACATAAGAAACTTAAAATATTAACAAAAATTGGTTATCATGCTATCATGAAATTACACAATTATTAAAAATTTATGTCATCTTACTACAATCTATGCCTACTATGGATTACCTGTTATATGTTATCTTAACTATAGATATAGGTTATCTTACTACTTCTTTCTGTGTGTGACCATGCTGCGTGTCATGTGGGATCTTCGTTTTCGGACTGGGGATGGAATCCACACCGTCTGCTGTCTACGCACACAGTCTTAACCACTGGGCCACCAGTGAAGTCCCTTTATTCATGTATAACTGAGAGGTTATGCCCTGTCACTAACCTCTCCCCATTTCCCTCCCCCCATCCTGGCAACCACCATTCCACTCTGTTTCTATGCAATCAGTGTTGGTTTTTTTCTCTTTAGATCCCGTATGTAAGTGATCTTATGCAGCATTTGTTTTTCTCTGTCTGACTTATTTCACTTAGCAAAATGCCCTCAAGATCCATCCATGCTGTTTCAAATGGCAGATTTTCTTTTTGAAGTTGAATAATATTCCATGATGTGTGTGTATACCACATTTTCTTTATCCATTCACCCAAGCACATAGGTTGTTTATATACTTGGGCTATTCTGAATAATGTTATTGGCTATTATGAAAACAGGTGTACAGATATCTCTTTGAAATAATGATTTTGTCTATCCAGAAGTGGGACTGATGGATCAGATGGTAAGTCTATTTTTAATTTCTTGAGGAATCTCCATACTGTTTTTGATAGCAGTTGTACCAGTCTCCACCAACACTGTATGAGGGTCCCGTTTACTCCACATTCTCACCAGCATTTGTTATCACCTGTCTCTTTGATAACAGAAAACAAATGTGAAGTGATACCTCACTGTGGTTTTGATTTGCATTTCCCTGATGGTTAGTGACTGGAACATCTTTTCATGCACCTGCTGGCCATGAGACTATCTTTTCTGGAAAAATGTCTAATCACGTCCCTTTCCCATTTTAAAATTGGGTTATTTGGCTTCTTGCTAGAGAGTTGTGTGAGTTCTTTGTATAATTTGGATGTTAATTATTGTTTTTGGATATATGGTTTGCAAATACTTTCTTCCATTCCGTAGATGACTTTTTATCTTGTTGGTGGTTTCCTTTGCTGTGCAGGAGCTTTTTAGTTGAATATAGTCCCACTTGTTTATTTTTGCTTTTGCTGCCTTTACTTTCGGTGTAAAAACAAATCATACCTAACACAAAGGTTAACAGCTTTTTCTATAAAATTTATTCTATAAGTTTTATGGCTTTGCATCTGATAGTTAAGTGTTTAATCCATTTTGAGGTGATTTTTGTGTATGATGTAAGATAGGAGTCCAGTGACATTCTTTTGCATGAAGAAATCTAGTTTTTAGAGCACCATATTTTGAAGAGGCTATCTTTTCCCTGGGCTTCCATGGTGGCTCAAATGGTACAGAATCTGCCTGCAACTCCAGAGACATGGGTTCGATCTCTGGGTTGGGAAGATCCCCTGGAGAAGGGAATGGTTACCACTTCAGTATTCTTGAGAATTCCATGGACAGGGGAGCCTGGCAGACTACAGTCCATGGGGTCGCAAAGAGTCAGACCCGACTGAGCGACTCAGCATAGCACAGCATAGGTTTATTTCTGAGCTGTCTATTCTGTTTCTTTGATCTATGTGTCTGTTCTTAATGCCAATACCATGCTGTTTTGATTATATTAGCTTTGTAATATACTGGTGGCCCTTGAACAACAGGAGTCTGAATTTCATGAGTCAACTTAAACACAGATGTTTTTCAATAGCTATGAATTGCAGTAATATGCAATCTGATCCCTGGTTGGTAGAATCCAAGGC
Source organism: Odocoileus virginianus (assembly GCF_023699985.2). Taxonomy (NCBI): domain Eukaryota; kingdom Metazoa; phylum Chordata; class Mammalia; order Artiodactyla; family Cervidae; genus Odocoileus; species Odocoileus virginianus. Next base: position 81,888,744 of record NC_069680.1, on the reverse strand, counting down.
TGCTGAACTCTGGATGACGAGGAAGGCTGACTGTAAAGTGACAGGCAGATTTGCAATTGTGTAAAGGGCTGGCACCTTGTGTATTGTTCAAGGTCAACTGTAGTTTGAAATCAGGATGGATGCTGCCTCCAGATTTGTTCTTCTTTCTCAAGATTGCTTTGGCTATTCAGGATCTTTTGTGGTTCCACAGAAATTTTCGGACTGTTTGTTCTAGTTCTGTAAAAAATGCCATCAGTATTTTGATAGGGATTGCACAGAATCTGTAGATTGCTAGGATAGTATAAAGTTTAAACAATATCAATTCTTCCAATTCATTTGTTTCTTCCTTAATTTCTTTCATCGATGTTTTATAGTTTTCAGTATATAGATCTTTCACTTCCTTGGTTAAATCTATTCCTATGTATTTTATGTTTTTTGATGCTATTTGTCAAGGCAATTGTTTTCTTAATTTCTCCAAGAGATTGTTGCTGTAGAGAAATTGAACTGATTTTGTATATTGATTTTATATCTTGCAACTTTACTGAATTCGTTTATTGGTTCTAACAATTTTTGGTGGAGTCTTTATAGGGTTTTCTATATGTAATATCATTTCATCTGCAAACAGAGACAATTTTATTTCTTCCTCTTGGGCAAAAGTATTCTTTAAATGCTCAGGATGGATTCAAGGAAAGCTCAGGGGTGAAAGCGCATGGCACCACACCCACATTACAAGACTAAAAACTTCTCCCCGATTGGTTGCTGGGCACAGGGAGTTTTAAGAGCATTTGAAAGAGAAGATTTCATCAGTCATTCAAAGGCATGGATTTTAAATGCAATTACTGTATATAATTAGCTGTTTCATCTTCGGGTGCCAGTGAATTTGGAATTTAATCTCTGATTGCACAAAGTAGAATACTAAGCAGCTTATTCTATCTAAGGGCTGGTAGAGTTGTTTATTGGTGTATGGATAATGCAGCCAAATTCCTTACAGCTACTGTAGACAAACATCACAGAGAAAAGGATAGTGTGGGACTCCCCTGGTGGTCCAGCGGTTAAGACCCTGTGCTTCCAGTGGAGAGGGTGAGGGTTTAATCTCTGTTTGGGGGACTAAGACACCACATGCCATGCAGCAAACAAACAAACAAAAAGACAAGGATGAAGAAAAGGTACCAGCTCTTAAAAGGGGGTCAGGCATCTTTAAACTTGTGCTGAAGACACTGTTCAGATGTCTCCCTCTGATGGCCCTCCCATTGCCTTGCTGATGCAGGGCCGACTCCATCCCCACTCTCACCTCAATACAGCACCTACTAGATTGTTTCCATGTCTGCTTTTCTTACAGGATTATAAGCTTCAGGAGGGCAGAGACCGTGTCTTATTCAACTTTGTGTTTCTGTCATAAAGCACAGTGCCTTGGTATACAATAAATGAATACATAGATGAACTGCCAATTAAAATCAGCAGATTTACAAAATCAGCAGTCTATCTAAAAAATAGTTGTTTTCTATGTCTCTAAAGAAAAATGAACCATTTAAATGATATTTACTTCTAAGTCTTTTTCCAAAATAAAGCTTCAGCAAAACCCAATTTTTTTCACAGGTTGGGTGGTCCCTTTTCAGCCTTGCATCTAAGCCTTTGTCATCACTGTCGGAAAATTCAGAGTCCAAAATATTCAGTGACACAGCACCTCCCTCCCCCGCCCCACCACGTTTGGGGGGTGCCTGTTGTATATCTATGTACACTAGTAGGTAGGGACCTTTAGCCCCTAAACTGTGTCCAACTCTTCCCGACCCCATGGGCTGTATGCCACCAGGCTTCTCCATCCACAGGATTTCCCAGGCAAGAACAATGGAGAAGGTTGCCATTTCCTTCTCCAGGGGATCTTCCCGACCCAGGTATGGAACTTGGGTCTCCTGCAGTGCAGGCAGACTCTTTGCCAACTGAGCCACCAGGTAAGCCCCTTGTATACACTAACAATGACTTGAGAACAATAGTTGCATATATTTTAATAAAGGTAGGCCATTAAGTTTAAGTGGGTCTTTCAGTTAAGTTCAGTTCAGTCGCTCAGTCATATCCGACTCTTTGCGACCCCATGAATTGCAGCATGCCAGGCCTCCCTGTCCATCACCAACTCCTGGAGTTTACTCAAACTCATGCCCATTGAGTCAGTGATGCCATCCAACCATCTCATCCTCTATCATCCCCTTCTCCTCCTGCCCCCGATCCCTCCCAGCATCAGGGTCTTTTCCAATGAGTCAACCCTTCACATGAGGTGGCCAAAGTATTGGAGTTTCAGCTTCAGCATCAGTCCTTCCAATGAACACCCAGGACTGATCTCCTTTAGGATGGACTGGTTGGATCTCCTTGCAGTCCAAGGGACTCTCAAGAGTCTTTTCCAACACCACAGTTCAAAAGCATCAATCTTCGGCGCTCAATTTTCTTTACTGTCCAACTCTCACATCCATACATGACCACTGGAAAAACCATAGCCTTGACTAGACAGACCTTTGTTGGCAAAGTAACGCCTCTGCTTTTGAATACGCTGTCTAGGTCATAACTTTTCTTCCAAGGAGTAAGCATCTTTTTATTCCATGGCTGCAGTCACCATCTGCAGTGATTTTGGAGCCCCCAAAAATAAAGTCAGCCACTGTTTCCACTATTTCTCCATCTATTTGCCATGAAGTGATGGGACCGGATGCCATGATTTTTGTTTTCTGAATGTTGAGCTTTAAGCCAACTTTTTCACTCCCCTCTTTCACTTTCATCAAGAAGCTTTTTAGTTCCTCTTCACTCTCTGCCATAAGGGTGGTGTCATCTGCATATCTGAGGTTATCGATATTTCTCCTGGCAATCTTGATTCCAGCTTGTGCTTCTTTCAGCCCAGCATGTCTCATGATGTACTCTGCACATAAGTTAAATAAGCAGGGTGACAATATACAGCCTTTGACATACTCCTTTTCCTATTTGGAACCAGTCTGTTGGTCCATATCCAGTTCTAACTGTTGCTTCCTGACCTGCATATAGGTTTCTCAAGAGATGGATCGGGTGGTCTGGTATTCCCATCTCTTTCAGAATTTTCCACAGTTTATTGTGATCCACACAGTCAAAGGATTTGGCATAGTCAATAAAGCTGAAATAGATGTTTTTCTGGAACTCTCTTGCTTTTTTGATGACCCAGCAGATGTTGGCAATTTGATCTCTGGTTCCTCTGCCTTTTCTAAAACCAGCTTGAACATCTGGAAGTTCATGGTTCATGTATTGCGGAAGCCTGACTTGGAGAATTTTGAGCATTACTTTACTAGTGTGTGAGATGAGTGCAATTGTGCAGTAGTTTGAGCATTCTTTGGGATTGCCTTTCTTTGGGACTGGAATGAAAACTTACCTTTTCCAGTCCTGTGACCACTGCTGAGTTTTCCAAATTTGCTGGCATATTGGGTGCAACACTTTCACAGCATCATCTTTCAGGATTTGAAATAGCTCAACTGTAATTCCATCACCTCCACTAGCTTTGTTCGTAGTGATGCTTTCTAAGGCCCACTTGCCTTCACATTCCAGGATGTCTGGCTCTAGGTGAGTGATCACACCATCGTGATTATCTGGATCGTGAAGATCTTTTTTGTACAGTTCTCCTGTGTATTCTTGCCACCTCTTCTTAATATTTTCCCTTCTGTTAGGTCCATGCTATTTCTGTCCTTTATAAAACCCATCTTTGCATGAAATGTTCCCTTGGTATCTCTAATTTTCTTGAAGAAAATTTCTTGAAGTGGGTCTTTACCTGGCCTTAATTCTAGTTTTGGTTCATAGCATATCTGTGAAGTTTTTTTAGTTATTGCTATGATGTAATCTTCCTGAAACAAAGAAATGTATCAGTGTTGTTCAAAGCTATATACTCAGCAAACTCAACAATGCCTGGATCATAATACATCTTGAGTGACTGAATTTGTATAGGTGGCAGCCAGTGTGATAGAAGGTGACTATTGAAAAATTGTGAGCTACTCTGTTTCCAAAAAAATTTCAGTGGACTAATAGCCAAAAGAGCAGAAATACCACAGAATGAAAAATTTTGTGGGTTTTTCTTGTAATGATTTTTACCCCCAAGAGGGTAAAAGAAACCCCTAAAATCTGTGTAGGGAACACAGAGCAAGAAAATTCCCCCTTAAAACATGTCCATAGTAAAAGCTTTCTCCTGGCCTCACAGGAAAGGCCCTTCAGAGGACTGTAGCAGCCCTCTCATCTTGGGTGTGGCCTGGACAAATTAATACAACAGAGACCCAAGCGGCAACACAGGAAATAAACTGTTATGGCAGATGGAAAGGGCACACCCGGGTCCTCCAGGCCGAGAGCAGCGTATCCAGCCGCAGGTGGGACGCATGTGCGCGGTCGGGGTGCGGTTTGTGATTCGCCCGTATCCCTCCCGCTGCGGAAGTGAGCTCAACAGCAGAAACAAAACAAAAACAAACAGAAAGCTTGCTGTGGTTTCTGAAGACTGGGGTTTCCACAGGTGACCCGAGAGCTTCTGTAGCTTCCACGTGAAGCTGTTTGCCAAATGACTCATTCCAGAGCCGGACGAAGATTGATCCACCCCCGTCAGCCCCCTCTCTGTTGTCATGACGGCCGGAGAGACACTGGGGAAGGAGAATGGGGACACCCCAGGCTTTCCTGTGTTCCACTGTCAGCCCCAGTCCCTCTGCGGGGAAAGGACAGCTCTGGGCACCGGGTTCATCTCGCTGCTCCTTGGTGCAGTGAGCCCAGCCCTCGCCTCTTCCGTCACGTCTCCAGGTACTAAGGACCCCGGGGAGCTCTGACCAGCATAGTATAGACCCGCAAATGCTGGGTCCCCCTGGCTACACCCCGCCGCTCGGCCAGGCGCCCTGTGTGCGCGTCTGTGTCCGCGAGTGTGTGCAGGAGGAATGTTCGAGGAAGCCCAGGCGTGACTCTGAAGAGTTTCTCACTCTTCAGTTGGTAGACCAGTCCTTTAGGGACTCTTCTCCCTGCCTGAGAATATGTTTGCATCTGGAATATAGTGATAGTGAAAAACCCTAGGTCCTCTTCTCCGAGATCAGTCAAACCCTGCCTGCGCCGCAGCCATGAGAATGCCACCATTCCTTTAGTTTTTTTTTGGCTGTGCTGGCGCGCAGGCTTTTCTCGTTGCAGCTCCCGGGGCTCTCTTGTTGCGGAGCATGGGCTCAGTAGTTGTGACTCCCGGGGTGAGGGATCTTAGTTCCCTGACCAGGGATGGAACCCACGTCCCTTGCGTTGCAAAGTGGTTTCGAACCGTTGGATCACCAGGGAAGCCCCCCCATTCTTCTGTGTTGCTTCTTTCTTTTCCCTGCAGTCATGTCCTGTGGTTGGACCGCTTGCTAGACCCAGAAGCCCCCAGCTAGAGCTGTAGGTCACTGAAAGCAGAATCTGGGGCTCCCCAGCTAGGACAGGCTGGCTCCACCCTCTATAATGGATCAATGTTGATAATGTAGTCCCATCAAGGTGTAGGTCATCTGTGTTGTTTCCACCAGTCGGTCTCCTTGTCTGCAGCTGCCCTTCCTGTTCACCAAGACCAGATGTTGATGACTGATGCATTGTCACTTGCTAACTGCAAAGGTTTGTCCTTCTAAATTGCCTCCTGGGACTTCCCTGGTGGTCTGGTGGTTAAGATTTCACCTCCCATTGCAGTGGGGGCAGGTTCAGTTCCTAGTCAGGGAGCTGAGATCCCACATGCCTCTTGGCCAAGAAAACAAGACATAAAAATAGAAACAACCTTGCAACAAATTCAGTAAAGACCTTACAAATGGTCCCATCAAAGAAAATGCTTTAAAAAACAATAAAATAAATTGTCTTATGAATTCTGTCTGGTGAAGTTCTCTATGTGCTAACAGCAACAGCAGTTGAGGTATACCCGTCACTTTCATGCTGGGCACTTAGCCAAACCCACTGCAGACTTCCTCTTATTTAAGCCTTAGGTTATTTCTTAAACTAACTGGCATGATGTCCACTTTCCAGATGAGGAAACTGAGGCTTCCAGAAAATAAAATCCTGCTCCAAATTGCACAGCCCTTAAATGGCAGAGGCTAGGTAGATACTCAGGAGGTTGGACCCCCAAATCCTTGCTCTGAATTGTAGCCACCAGGCTCGGCCAGCTTCGCCACATCTCAGCCCATGGGGGATGCATGGAGTTTGGCGAAAGAGAAGGAAAGGATGAGAAAACTGACTCTGGATGTACAAGCTCTGGGTGAGGGTTAGCACATCCTTTTTCCACTGCCTTATACACATTTATGCTATTTTCCTGCTTGGCTCCCAGGGGGAAAGGAGTGAGAGTCTAGGCCAAGGCTGTCCCAGCACCAGCCAGGTTCTCTGCCTCTGACCCTGTGGTGACTGCCGGGCTCCCTCGCTGCCTCTCCAGTCCTGCCACAGGACCAGTGCAGGCCTCCTGCTGGTCCAAGTGGAGTGCAGACAAGAGAGCTCTTCTATGGGCACCCAGTGAAGCAAGGAGAAGAGAGACGTGGGTCCAGTTGACCCCCGCCCCGACCCCACCCGGAGTTGAACTTCATCATTACTGCTCACATCCACACTGCCCATAGCCTCAATGGCCCTCGAGCTTCAGATTCCACTGGACAGAGCACTGCACTTGGCAAAGAGGACCATGGTCTGACCCCTGGACTGACCTTGGAGGAGAGCAGGAGGCCATGCTAAGAAAGACACAGACCTGGGCAGCGAGACCAGTTCTTAGCCCTGACACCAACTTGGCCATCCCAGCAAAATCATTCAACTCCTCTGGATTTCGTATTTCTCCTTCTCAAACTGAATGAGGAGCTTGGGTTTCACTCAGTCTCTAAAAACTCCTTTCAATGCTAAGACGGAGTGATTCTAAATGTCTCCCCTCCTGGGCAGCCCCATCTCCATTCTCCTCCAGTGAACCAGGGGGACCTTCTTCAGTGGGGAGGATGGCTGAGTTCCCAGGAGGCTGTGCACCAAGGGCACAGGGATTACAGAACAGAAGGGGGATTGTTCCATCTGCTGGCAGGAGGAAGTGGCATTCTCCACAGCCCTGCTCAGAGGCAGATTTCAGGGCCACAAAGCTCTCAGGGCTTTCAGTGCATTTCCAGAGGACGAGACCTACGACCTCCCCAGGAGCTGGTGATGAAAGGCGCCCCTCCACAGCGGAGTCTGACGCTCACACAGGTGGAAGTGGCTTTTCCCCCAAATCCTCCATCATCGTCACTCATGATTAAGTGAATTTAATAACAATGCCCCCCCCCCCAACCAAATGACTTCTCTCCAAATTTACGATGTTCCAACTATTGACCGTGATTAACTGCTATAGCCACTGCATAACAATCTGGAGGTCTATTGTGCAGGGGAAAGCTCCTTGAACTTCAAGGAGCTCTGCTCACTTTTCAGAAAGAGAGAAGGCAGGAGCGTTAACTGGAGGCTCTCTTATCCACTTGGATATTTGTTGTTGTTCGGTCGCTCAGTTGTGTCTGACTCTTCACAAACCCGTGGACTGCAACATGCCAGGCTTCCCTGTCCTTCACTAGCTCCTGGAGCTTGCTCAGACTCGTGTTCGTTGAGTCGGTGATGCCATCCAACCATCTCACCCTCTGCTGCCACCTTTTCCTCCTGCCTTCAATCTTTCCCAGCACCAGGGTCTTGGCTGTGGTATACTTCAAAGTAAAATATTCTAAGATGAAGGGGGAGATCAAGTTACCAGATTAGCAAATAATGACGTGGGGAAAATGAGGAAATAGGTATCACGTGGCAGTGGCTGACACATCTTTCTTATCTGTGGCTCTCAGCATGCAGGGGCTGCTCAAGGTCACTGCCCACAAGGTCTGGCTGACTTTCTTAAAGCAAGATCAGAGAGCAAATCATAAATGGAGGCAAATTTCAGCTGGGTCTTTCAACCAGCCATTTTACTCTATGAAGGGTCACAAGGTAACAGGGTAATTGGAGGGTTTGGATAAGCTGGTGAGGGAATAAAGGCTTTTTCCAAGGATGATAAAAGCAGAGAAACAGCTCTTTGCCCTAAACTGGCTGCCCTGTTTCTTCAAAAATAGGTTCTCTAACGTGGAGAAGCAGAAATCAAAACCTTCCTAAATCCCCCTCTAATGTTTGGAACGGAACAAAAACACCTATTTCATGAAAAAAAATTATATTTCGAAAGATCCCAGCAACAGGAGGCACCAGCTGCTGGGTCACCTAAGTGTTTTTGGAAAAGGAAAAGAACTATTCGGCATGAAAGATTCAGGAATGTCTGTTGACATATTAAGGAAACAACCTCAGGGGACAGCTGACAAGGCTCCAAGAAGCATTACCAAGGGAACAGTGACGCAAACGCGTTCCGTTTTTACAGGCGGGCCGGCTGCCAGGCTCCCTCGCCTGGCGGCTGATGTAATGCTAATCCCTCTCCGGGTTAGCGTTGCTTGGATATCAACTCAAGCGGCTCAGTCAGCTGCAATCAATAGCAAGCTCCTTTTATAGAAGATAGTAAAGGAAAAAATATGTATACAGAGAGTGAGAGAGAACTCCAGATTCTGGTGTGCTGAAAACCTATACATTGTGCCAAAAACTAGGGAGGCAAAGAAAGGAAGGACCAACACAAAGCTAAGAAGCACCTAAAAATGCATTCAGGTGTCTTTCCATAGAATAAGGCCAGTTGTCGACAAAAGATACTATTATTTCATGCTATTAGTTTTTTTAAAAGCATAACTAAGGAATATGCCTAATTCCCAGCTGAGCTAAATGAAGATGGAAGAAAACAGAAGACATTAGGTGGGAATGTGAAAATAATGATTTTTTTCATTATCGAATAAATGGGCTGATTCCTTTTAAAACCTCGGCGTAAAATACTGCTTTTGAAAAATTCTATCTTCAAGACCACTGCTTTTCAATTATTTTAGAATAAATAATAAGACGAATTATGCAAATTTTAATCAGCCTTGGATTGAATGCTTATGTCAAGTGTCCTCTATAATGGGCTAAGGGGCCACTTTTGCATTTTCTCTTTCTCAGGCAAGGCAATTTTAACTGTCCAAGAGTGATAAAGAAGAACCCATTTTAAAAGCTCAGTTCAATTATGCACATTCTTCTTTATTTTCTAGGTCATACTTAGATGGAAGGAACTGATATGATCTTACACAGAAGACCAACAACAAAAGCATCCCTCATTCCAAGAACTTTCAGAGTCTAAATAATATTAAAAATGGGGGTGGGGTGAAAGGGAAGGACGAACACCAATGGAGATAGAGTTATTTTTTAACAATAATGAGATGAATATAATGATGATGATACAGCACATTGGATGCAGGGATCAAGTCCACTAGGATGGTGGTGACGTGATAGCAATTAGACATGATTCACCTTTGACATGTTTAAAACACTTTCCTTCTAAGGCAGGGAAGCTTTTTTTTTTCCCAACCCAAAGGAAATATAAGCTTTGGGGAGTTGATTAACCACATGAATTTATATGAAAAGTTTATGGCTATTTACATATTTATCTGGGAGGAAGTCTCCCACCTTTCATTAGATTTTCAGAAAAGTCCAAAATCTCCTCCAGTGTGAAAACTGATGAATTCTAAGGAGTTAAAAATCATTCAGGAATTTGATCTCAATTATCCTTTAGCTCCCAGGGAGATCATTTATTTACAGGTAGAGAAAGTGGGAAATTGAGAGGCTAAGTTGATTGCCCAAGGTCAAGAAGTGGCCTGGTCTATTATTATCAGTGACACTAAGATCAAACGGTCCCCTTGTATGAGTTTCTGTGGCATGTCCATTAGTCAGGAATGTTCCTTTAGAGCACTGCTTACAAGCGAAAGACCAGAGGAAGCTTAGGATGCCTGCTGATGAGGTCAGTTTCAACTCAACCGACACACCCCCTTCTCCATCCTTTCCCATGCCCACCCACTCTGCCCTCTCAGGCCCCCACCCACTACCCAAAGTCTCCTTTCAGTGAGGCCAAGGCTAAGCAGAACACTCAACTGCAGAATTTCAACATTTTAATAGTCTCACATAAGAATGTAATTTTAGCATCACCTTTCTTTGATAAAGCGATGTTTGCTTTGGAATCTTGAAACACTTCCTATCTGGCAGAAAGGATACAGAACAGGAAACTAGGGCACACAGATAGAAGGGAACTTCCCAGCATTGTAGAAAATAGGATACAAATTTAGTTCTCCATACTCACAGGCTTGTCTGTTCTACATTGACTTACACCAGCTCAGCCTAGCAATCAAGACCTGCATTTTGAATCTAATTCTTCCTGCTTGTGGGGAGAGGTTAGCCACGGATGGTACAGAAAGTCCTCAAGTAGGAACTCAAGAAAAGAGAGTGGACTGGAAGGCATGAGAGTAGGGATTTTAACATAAATATTAAAAAGTGTAACATTTAATGTCATTTTACCATTCTAAAATCATATTCGTTCATTGTAAGAAATTTGGGGAAAACAAAAGTAAAGAGAAGAGAAAGGAAAAAACATCTAACCCCATCTCTCCCAGGTATGATCCTAAAAGAATAAACATCCTCATTGTTAGGACTAGCTTCTCCTCATTCTAACCATGACCTTGAAGTCACAAACTCTTGGTTTCTTTGGGAGGAAAAATGCAGATGATAAAACCTTTCTTGCAGGCCTGCCAGACTTGCTACACAGCTCAAATAAGATTATGGATTTGAAAATGAGAAAACTCATTTGGAAAGCACCAATATCTATATTATCAATAGAAGGAATTCTTACTATTTCCCTTAGAGGTTGCTTTGTCAAGATTGTACTCAAAACTGCTAAAACTATTCCCTTAAAAACACTGCTTCTTGGGACTTCACTGGTGGTCAAGTGCTAACACTCCATGCTCCCAATGCGGGGACCAGGGTTCAGTCCCTGGTCAGGGAACTAGATCCCACACGCTGCAACGAAATATCCTGCATATGGTAACTAAGACCTGGTGCAGCCAAATGAATAAATATTAAAAAATACTGCTTCTCATGCTAATTCTCTGCTTTAGAACTTACCAGGATCCCTTTGGCCTGTTATTTAAATCCAAGTATCTGCTCAGACTTTTCTTAATTCAGAACCCAATCTTGTCTTTGGTACCACCAACTATGACTTCTGATGCCAACTTTACTCCATCCAAGGAAATCTTAAAAACATTGACCCACAAATTGTTTTATATCCTGAAACTTTCCATAGGCTTTCCCTCATGTCTGACATTTTAGGCCACCTTAAGATGCGGATCACTTTTAATGCTTTATTTAATATCATTTCCATCACAAGATGGCATGCTGAGGAAAGTGGGTAATCTACTCAGAGCTAGTTTTATACATGATCATTACATGACATGTCATTTAAATTTACATCCATCTTGTGATTTTTCTCCTGCAAACTTTTATTTTCATTCCCTACATCCTTTTCTAAAATGCTTAAAAAATGGATTTTTACAAAACATGGGATATGAATGTCATTTGTTGTGTATGAATTTGCTAAGAAATTGGGTGTACCACAGCTGTTATTTTTTCCACATATCCTACTCAATCTGTCATGCATTTACTATGTTTTATAAATATGTGACATATTTGGAAATATATTGTTCACATATCTTTCATGTTTTCCATTCAAGGCATACTAAAAATATAGTATCAGTTTGTCAACATGGCTTGCAAAGACGACAAGATCTCCTCATTTGAAAATTCTAAGAGAGTCCAGAGTCCAGACCAGGCAGTTATTTCAAGAAGTTTAGCTTCCTGTTTCTTACTTTGCCATGTTCAGATATGGCCCTGTGTCATGTAGAAATTCTGTTTTAAGCATCTCAGATACAGAAATATCTGAAGTGAGGAGAGTTACTCAAATTGCTTCATGTCCTAGAATGCTATTTAACTTGCTACAAGTACACAAGGAGTAATAGTCTGGTTCTCGCACTTTCTTTCTGAGGAGTCAGCACCATCACACTGAGATAAAGCTGTTAGGATGGTTTCACAAACTGAATGCTCAGAGGTGTGCAAACCATAAACTGAGCTGGCTTCCAGATCATTAAAAATGCGTGTTTGCTTTTCCGTGATTGTTTTGTTTGGCTTGACCATAGCCCTGCATGGAGGTTAAGTCATGTCACTTCCCAGAGAGTTTAGGACCCAGGCATGGCTTTGTGTGTTTGTAATGCTGACTTGGGGGAACTTAGGGATGGAAGACCTGAAAAATACTCTAAATGTGTGTGTGCGTGTGTGTGTTCGCTCAGTCACGTCCGACTCTCTGCAGCCCCATGGACTGTAGCCCACCAGGCTCCTCTGTCCGTGGGATTTCCCAGGCAAGAATACTGGAGTGGGTTGCTACTTCCTTCTCCAGGGAATCTTCTCAACCTAGAGATCGAGCCCATGTCTCCTGCATTGGCAGGCAGATTCTTCACCACTGAGCCACCTGGGAAGCCCTGGACTCTAAATATCAGTTCTTAAAAAACAAAAATAAACATCCTTTTTCAGTCAAAAGAACAAAGCAGTGGTTAAACTAGGAAAACGAGTCAGTATTCAACTCTTTTAAAATTATCTTCCATTTTATAAATTACATATGTCAGTTTCTGTTAAATAAGGGCAGGATAAGCCTAAGAAACCTATCTTCCAGATCTCATATTTTCAACTGATAGAACCGTTGCAATGACAACCATGCTTATTACACTGCTATTATTTATTACATGTTTATTTCCTGCATTAATCGAATCTTAACACATTAGCAGCCGACTCTTTCCTTGTAGGAAGGAAGCCTGCTCAGCAGGCCCTTGCTCTGCAAAGCTGCCTTCCCAGACGGGACTGTATGTGCGTTGGTTCTGCGCAGCTGTACCGCTCGGGCTGGCCTCCGACTCCCCAGTATCTATCTTTCTTCATTAGTGTGCCAGGTCCAGATACACAGAGGACCAGGGGACCATGCAATCTGGCTGTGGATGCTGTGGAAGAGAGTTTTTAAATTTAATTTTTATTTTATATTAGAGTATAGTTGATTTCCAACGTTGTATTAATTTCAGGTGTCCAGCAATATGATTCAGTTATACATATATCCATTCTTTTTCAGATTCTTTCCCCATTAGGTTATTATAAAATATTGAGTAGAGTTACCTGCACTATACAGTAGGCTCTTGTTGATTGTCTATTTTATACATAGTGATGTGTCTATGTTAATCCCAAACTCCTCATTTATCCCTCCTCCCCTACTCCCCTTTGGTAACCATCAATTTGTTTTCCAAGTCTGTAGCTCTGTTTCTGTTTTGTAGATAAGTTCATCTGTATCTTTTTTTTTAGATTCCACTTATAAGTGACGTCATAAGATATTTGTCTTTCTCTGACTTACTTCACTTGGTATGATCATCTCTAGGTACATCCATGCAGAAGAGGTTATTGATTTAGAGTTCAACTTTGAGGTACAACTTTTTTAATTTGTTTTTCTAAATTGGAGTGTAATTGATTTACAATGTTGTGTTAGTTTCTGCTCTACATCAAAGGGAATCAGCTGTATGCATGCATTTATCCCTTCCCTCTATAGCCTCCCTCTGAGCCCCCATCCCATCCCTCTAGGTCATCCCAGAGCTCCCTGTGCTATATAGCAGCTTTGGGGCAAAACTTGGAAGGAAGTTCAGAAGGGGTTCTAACGTGTGCCCCGAGAGGGGATCCCCCAGTTTCTGGGAGACACTTGGGCTGTCTCTTGAGAGTGCCTCCCTGCTTATCATTAAAAACAAAACAACAACAACAAAAAAAACCCTCTTGGTTATGTGATCACACATCCACCTTTTAAGATAACAGTGTATTATTAATCACCAGTTCCACAGCAATCTGCGTCAGGACAATAAAACCTTTGTACTCACAGCTTGTTTTTTCAAAGCCCTCTCTGCCCACCGTCATTTTGCCTGTTCAGCAACCCTACCAGGGAAGGTGGGTACTACTTCCTCCACTTTCCAGGCTGAGGAAGCACTCACAGCTTTCAGAGGAGGAGCTGGAATGAAGCCTCACTTTCCCAGCTCACTTTTCCTTCCTTTCAGCCACAGACGCTTTGGATCGGTAACTAGTCACACTTCCCTCCATCCCAACCCGTGAAGACCTGTGGAGGGGAAAAAGGACCTTTTCCAGAGTGTGCTCTGGAAGAAAGTTCGTGTCTTAAAAATATGAACCTATTTTCAGGGCAGGAGTAGAGACCCAGCTGTAGGTATGTAGACATGGGGAAGAGGTTGGAGGGGTGGGTAAATTGGGGGATTAGGATTGACAAACTGGTGCTGGAGAAGACTTTTGAGAGTCTCTTGGACAGCAAGGAGATCAAACCTGTCGATCCTAAAGGAAATCAACCCTGAATATACATTGGAAGGGCTGATGCTGAAGCTGAAGCTCCAATAATTTGGCCACCTGATGTGAAGAATTGACTCACAGGAAAAGACCCTGATGCTGGGAAAGACTGAGGACAGGAGGAGAAAGGGCTGACAGAAGATGAGATGGTTGGAAGACATCACCAAATCAATGGACAAGAGTTTAAGCAAACTCCAGGGGATAGTGAAGGATAGGGAAGGCTCGTGAGCTGCACAGTCCATGGTGTTGCAGAGTCAGACACGACTTAGCGACTGAATGACAACAAATACACACTACCATGCGTGCAACAGACAGCTAGTAAGAAGCTGCTGTCTCGCACCGAGAGCTCAGCCTGGTGCTCTGTGATGACCTAGGGGGCGGGACGACGGGGGTGTTGGAAGGGACGTCCAGGACGGAAGGGATATATGTATACACAGCTGATTTATTTCACTGGTCAGCGGAAACTAACACACCATTGTACAGCAACCATACCCCAGTTTAAAAATATATGAATTTATTATATTCATATAATATATTTACTATATGAATTTATTGTCAGTCACTAAGCTTTCAGTGTCCATGAATTACTGTGTGCCTGTCACTCTGCTAAATGTAATGACACATCAAAAAACATATCACAACCTCCCGATACTCCAGTAGCTTGTTGTCAAGGCAGATTCGAAGATGACCTCTAAGACCCCTTGCTCTTGTATAATCTCTCCCTCTTGAGAGTGAGAAGGACCTTAATTTGCTTCTAGCCAATAGAATCTGGTAAAGGTGATAGGATATCATTATTGTGATTTCATTATGTTATGTGGCAAAGGTGAAGGGATTTTTGCAGATGTAATTAAGATCTCTAATCAGTTACTGTAAGTTAATCGAAAGACAGATTATGGTGGGTGGGTCTGACCTAATCAGACAAGCCGTTTAAAAGAAGGTCTAGAGGTCAGAGACTCTAAGCAGTATATTCTCTATCTCCCTGGCTGGCTTTGAAGATGTCAATTGCCAGGAGAGTTACAGCTTCATGGGAATGAATTCCGCCCTGTGAACTTGGGTGAGCTTCCCTGGTGGCTCAGTGGTAAAGAAACCGCCTGTAAAGGAGGAGATGCAGTTTGATCCCTGGGTCAGGAGGACCCCCTGGAGAAGGAAATGGCAACCCACTCCAGTATCCTTGCCTGGGAAACCCATGGACAGAGGAGCCTGCAGGGCTACCGTCCATAGGCTCGCAAAGAATCGACACGACTTAGCAAATAAACCACCACCACTGTGAACTTGGCTGAGGACCCTGAGCCTGGCTGAGACCCCAGCTTCAGGGGACAGACTGATGGCAGGCTCCTGAGACCCTGGGCAGAGGACACAGCTCACTTGTGGCAGCTGTGAGGTCATAAATGTGTGTGGCTTTAAGCTGCTAGATTTGTAGTAATTCGTTACAGGGCAATAAAAAAACAAATACAC
This sequence comes from Odocoileus virginianus, assembly GCF_023699985.2. Classification (NCBI taxonomy): domain Eukaryota; kingdom Metazoa; phylum Chordata; class Mammalia; order Artiodactyla; family Cervidae; genus Odocoileus; species Odocoileus virginianus. Next base: position 81,873,018 of record NC_069680.1, on the reverse strand, counting down.
TTATGATCTAGGAAGGGGTTACTAGGCAACAGAATTTAGTATCTGTCAAACCTAAGGTTTGTAAAAAAAAAAAAAAATTAACTTCTTGAGTATTATTGGGCAGGCCAAAAAGTTTGTTTGGGTTTTTCTATAATGTCTCACAAACCCAAGGTATAAGTGAAAGAGCCGACTCATTGGAAAAGATCCTGATGCTGCGAAAGATTGAGGGCAGGAGGAGAAGGGGGCGACAGAGGATGAAATGGTTGGATGGTATCATCAACTCAATGGACATGAATTTGAGCAAACTCTGGGAGCTAGTGAAGGACCGGGAAGCCTGGCATGCTGCAGTCCATGGGGTCGAAAAGAATCAGACACGACTGAGTGGCTGAACAACAAGATGTAAATAAGATGGACAGGTGATGTGTAATGCCAATAATTACACCACGGCAATATAAAATCAGTCTTGTCATTTAGAAGCAATAGTGACAGCTGCATCATCTCCCTCTGTCCTTTTCTCATACACACAGTAGCTCAACCAGTTGCTTATAGGAAGGACTGATTAATGCCATTAGCAATCACATTTAGAAACATCAGATAACCATTCCAAGAAGGCATTTTAAATTTCTCCCATGTTTAGAGCCGTCACCTTGGAGAGGAAGAGTTGGGTTCTGTGCCAAGTCACAGGAAAAGATTTCTCTGGAACACTGGGATTTCAAGGGATATCTATTCCTATTCTAAGCATTGTAGACACTTCAAAGCAGTGCCTGAAACAGTGCCTGGACTTTTACGAACATAGTAAGCACACAGCAGGTACCCAGCGAATATTGAATACTCGAAAATGGCATCAGCTCTGGAAAACAGTCTTCACTTTAAAAATGTCAGATGGCATAGATAGCTGACTTGTGGTTTCCAAGGTGGAGAGGGGTAGGAGAGGGATAGAGTGGAGTTTGGGATTAGCAGATGCAAACTTTTACCTATAGAATGAATAAGCAACAAGTCCTGCTTATAGCACAGGGAACAATAGTCAATATCCCATGATAAACCATAATTTGGAAAAGAATATGAAAAAGAATTGTATATATGTGTATAACTGAGTCACTTTGCATACAGCAGAAATTAACACAACACTGTAGGTCAACTGTTACCTCAAGAAAAAAAATAAATTAAAAAAACCAGTCAGATGGAATGGTTTGTGTATTCAACACTGACCCATGGATCTGACCTGAAAGGTTACATTTTAGGGATCCTTTCTACTGTTAACCTGATTAGGAGAAGAGCAGACTTTTCTTGTGGTGGTGATGCTGCCTAGTGAGTGGGATGAGGGAGGGAGGGAGAGGAAGCCTGGCCAGGTAGAAGGTGTCTCAGACCCGCTCTGAGAAGTCACCATTCACCTGGGGAGACTCGGCCGGTGATATAACACAGCGCTCAGCTAACCTCACGTGTAGGAGGAATGAAGAATATGCATTTCCACATGTGTCCCTGTAGGGAGACCATTTTGAAATCCAGTGCAAAGGCAGTATTAATGAAACAGGACAGGGGTGAGACGTGAGCAGTGCCAAGCCCCAGGCAGTGATAGCACGGTGACTTTGCAGGCTGCCCCATACAGCACCCCCGCAACTTACTACAGTTTGTGAGCTTGGCCAGGCCACTTCGCCCACCCAAGCTTTGGTCCTCTCAGTTGAAAATGAGGGGTAATTATGTTGCCTACCTCATTGCAAAGTGGTGATAGGGCTCCCACGAGAATGAAGCTACTTCACATTGACGGGCCGAGAGATGAGGGATGCTCCATGAATATTTATGATTTTGATTCACAGAGGTGAACCTCAAAGGTAAATGACAGGAGTGACTGGCTGGATGTTCCAATGTCAGGGGAATGCTTCACAGCCTGACTCTGATTTCAGAAAACTCCATGCTCATCCTGTGACCTTACCAACACTGGTGCCCGCTGGTTAGCACGGGGAGACAGTACCTGGCCTCTTGAGTGCTGGGCGGGCAAAGCCACCTTGGTGCTGTAATGAGAGGTGCCCCCGCATGGTGTCACTGCCCTCGCCTGGGGTGGAGCGGCTGGCGTGGCTGTGCCTTTCTCCCCTCTGCCTCCCCCAGCCCAGCCTCCATCCTCTCCCTCTGCGGCGGCTGAACAGTGGCCTTCTGTGCCCCTTTCTGTCCACACTTCCGCTTTGACTGAACTCTGACCGATTCACAAGCTCTGGATCTTTGCTGGGCAGCCCCAGAGTACAAGGACGGGCAGGTCTGGTTTCTGGGGGAGCTCTGTGTGTGTGTGTGTGTGTGTGTGTGTGTGTGTGGTGGTGGTGACTGGGGGGACTGTCTTCAGACTGAGAAAGGAAAAAGCCCTTGAACTAATCAGAATTTAAAAGCCCTGAATGATGGCCATCATGAAGAAAACAACAACCATCACGGGGGAGAGGAGGCCGGGGCCAAGGGGAGACAGGCGCCGCGCACACGTGGTGTCTGAGAAGGGGCCCCAGAGCTTCCCAGGAAGAAAGAGATCCTTTCTGGCTGACTCCCCTGACTCTGTGTTCCCTACAATTCTACAACAAAGATCCAGGAACATGAGAAAAGGAAACTGAGAAAAATGTGTCCTGTAATCCAAATTTAAGCAAGAACAGGACAGACAATGTGAGCCAAATAGAAATGAGGCCAAGACTGCTTTCTTGGGGCCCTGGCTCTTTCTTTTTTTTTCAAATGCCCAAACCTGTTTAACTGCTTCGTGTGAGCGATGGTTCTGGGATACAGTTCACGATGGGAAAGGAAATCTAATTAGCAACTGGCAGCCTCACCTTCAATCTCAGGTCAATCTAGTCCAATGGGACATTAAGAGTGATTGCTACCAATTGATTCCTGAAAAAAAAGAAAAAGAAAAGAGAGAGGACAGGAGAGAGAGGGAGAGGAAGGAGGGGACACACTTTAATGAAGAGTTATACCGAGAGAGGTCGTCCTGTAACAGCCGCAGGAAGCGAGCATCTCTTCTCACTGACAGCCCCCATAAAGACACGGGTTCCATTGCTCACGTGCATGAACTGCTTAGACCCCATCCTCCACCCTCACCCCACCGCAAGTCTCTATGTCACTTTCCCAGCAACTTAAGTGATCAAATTTCTACAGTTAGAACTTGAAAGATACTGTGAACAACTCACATTTGTATACTGCGCTACAGTTTACAAAGAAGTTGTGTAATTACGACCACACTCGGTCCCTCACTATGGCGCCAAGGGGAAGCTGGTACTGGCCCCATTTTACAAGAGAGGATGCCATGCTGAGACTTAAGAGATTGCGGCTCGAAGGAGGTCACAGAGTGGCAAAAATACGAGGCAGAGACCAATGTCCAATCACACGACTTTTCCCCTGCCCTGGGAGAATGGCCACAGCCCACAGACAGAGGGAAACTGAGGCACACTAGAGTAGCTAATTATTCACTGGGTCAATGACATCGCGGGGACCATGGGGTTTTTTTTTTAACACATTAGAGTTTGGACTCAGAGAAACTGACACCATTGTCTAAGACAGAAAAAGACCTGCAGCGACATTACAGTTCTCAGGAAAAGGGCTGTGTATGGAGAAAGTGTCAGCCCCAGTGGGAGTCGGAAGGATTTAGCTGTACTCTCTGTCTCATTATGGGCTAATATGATTATCTCATAGTAGCTATTATGTGTGTCCTATGAAAAATGTCAGCCCAGCACTTCTGGAGAATAGGAGTGGAGCTCCAGGCCCTTGACAACAATCCCGGGCAGAGTCTGAGTAATCTAGTACCTCTGAATCACAAGCAAGAGGCAAGTCTCAATTTGGAAGCAGAAAAGAAATGATGCAAAGCTTTTTAAGCCTTGGGAGGGAGGGAACCCCGGGCAGACCCAGGATCCGACTAGAAGTGTTGGCGGTACCTCTCCTGCTTGCTTCCCCCTGGCCAGCTGTGGCTTGTCCTGCGGGGCCCACCCTCTGCTTCAAATCCTGCCCGGATGATTGATAGGCCTGCAAGACCTCGAGGCGGACCCAGACATCTCCAGGCAGGGCCGCAGCCTCCATGCCGAAGAGGCATATTCTGCTTAAAAGGTTTGCACCCTGGTCTGATTCAAATCCCAGTTAAAGTCCAAGCCCCGGTGACCGGACAGGCCGAGTGAAGGGTGTCTATGTTTTTCTCCTCCCAAGTTCTTCTATTACTTGTGTTTCCCACCTAGACATTAGGCTGTCTCCATGATGCGAGACATCTTTCCTTTCTAGAATTTCCAGGAAGCCCAGTTGCCTCCCACGTGTTAGATTTAATGTAATTCAACCCAAAGTTTGAGGCTATTTCTCCTAATTCAGGAAAAGTTGCGAGCTTGGCAGCCCCAATGGAAAGACATTTTTTTTTCTTTAATGGTAGTGGATTTGGGGGAGGGTGTTTTTCTCATTTTGGTTGTGTGTGTATGTTTCATAAAGTGCATAGGAGAATTAAGCTCAAAAAGCAACTGCTTGGAGAGATAGAAAGTCTTGTAATTCATGTTGTGCATAATGGATTTGGCAGGCCCAAGCACAGAAATTTCCAGAAGTGTTTGCGTGGCAGCAGTTCTTAGCCAATTCACATTTTTTAGCTGTCCTGGCCAGCTGCCCGGCCTACAGAAAAAGTCTTGTATCTCCACAAGTTTGGCTGGCCTCTCTGACGAGTTTCCAAACTGCATGGCAACATTGGATGAGCTTATTTTCAAGTGCCAAAAAAACTCCTGCTACTTATATTGTTACTAAATACCAGATGTGCTTAATGCCGAGCAGGCAGAGCCAAACCTAGGGTAATCAAATAACCTATCATTAACATTTTCTAAAAACAAAAAATGCAATTGGAACACCAGATTACTGTTTTTCTTTGTTTGTTTTACGCCCTATTACTGGAACCCCTAGGGTGATGGGAACAGGACTGGGGTGGAGAGGCCGCTCTGGCAGCAAGGGAGACGCTGTTTACCATCACACCCCAGCACATCTGAAACATGGGTGAGAAAGTCAAGGCCCCAGCAGATTCCCTCCCGCCCCAGCCCCGCCCCTTCACCCCCCGCCCCCCGGGACACTGTGGGCTGACTGCAAAGTTGAGGTGCACTGGGATTTGACCTTGAAGGAGAGAAACAGAAGGAGACGGGTGGGTAGGGTTGCGAGCTGGCAAATGAGAGGCTGGGCCAGGGTTGGCAGCGGCTGCTCTTACTGCTGGAAAAATTCAGAGAAATTCTGAAAGGCTTGAAGAGACAAGAGGATGCTGTGTGGCTTTGTCAGAGGCCCTGGCTGAGCTTCAGTTGGTAGAACTGGAAGCATTTCTTGATGCAGAAATACCCAGTCCTATCCAACATCCCCCCTCCTTGCAACACCCCCCCACTCCAGCTATAATTTCTCTTTTCTTTCTCTTTCCTTCTTTCTTTTCTTTCTTTCTCCCCTCTCTCTTTCTTTCTTTTTCTTTGTCTTCCTTTCTTCCCTCCCTTTCTTTGTCTTTCCTTCTTTCTTTTCTTTCCTTTTTTCTTTTTTCTTTTCTAACCCTTCCTCCCTCCCTCCTGTCTTCCCTCCCTTCCTTAATCCCTCCTTTCTCTCCTTTTTTTTTTCTTTCTTTCTCTCTTGCACTTTTCTGGAATCCAGTGGGAAACACCAAGTACCTAGCTCCTCTCACTCTATCCCAGGCCATTCCTGCCACTGGGCTCCCTCTTCACAACTTCCATGCCCTGGGCACTCAATTCTCCAAGTCTCTATGCCTTCCACCTTTTAGCCCTCCCTTCCAACCTCACACTTCTGGAAGGATGAAAAGGGCATCCTTCTCACCCTGAGGGTGCTGACCCCCACTGGATAGATGGCAAGCCTGAGTCTTTAGAGGTGATTAGAGAGAAAGACAGAATATTGCAAAATAAAATTTTACGGATGGAAGTAGGATCTCACCATATAAGAAATTTGAGAGTTAATAACTATTCTGAAAATATTGGTTGTCTGCATTAAGACAACTGTGTAAATAAAGGAATCAGTGACTCAGCCTAGGATGGTTGTTTTAGGAAACCTGTGACTAAAATTGTATTATAATCCAACTGTGCCTTGCATGCCGTTTTGCCAAGCCAAACTCAGCGAGAAGACTGCAGGGTTTCTCCACTGCGTGGAGTCATTAGGAGGATAAACCATGAGTCTGGTCTAATGAGCAATGAAATGCTTTGCAAATATTTGTTTTAAGGGGATGCAAATAGCAAAATAATGTGGAGCTGATGTTTGCAATACCTTTTGAACTTTTCTCCTAACTCCAGTCACACATGTTTTACACATCAGCTGTGTTCCTGAAAAGTCAGGTGTGAATCCATATGCTAAGCAGAATTACGCTTCAGATGTTCTGGGGATACTCCTGACTTGGGGGAACCAGGAATGGGCGAAGAAGTAACAGAGAAAATCTAAGACCTACAACTGCTTCGTCTCTGCTCAGTCTGGATGCCCACTCTGCATCCAAGCTGATAAGCCTGCACCAGGGGGGAAAGAGGTGTCCAAACTGAGCAGAGACAAAGCGGGGGTGTGTTAGACTTCCTCAGTAGCTTCTGCACCAGTTCCTGGTGAATTTCCTTCCATCAGCAGTGGCTCATTCCATTGCTGAGTCTGGGGAGGAAAGGGCTGGTCGTAGGGGAGGGTCAAGGGAAGGGTGTTTTGTTTTCTAGCAAGCAAAACAGAGAAGGCAGGAGGAAACCACCCAAATGCCAGGCTCTGCAGAGGGCAAGTGAAGTCAGGGTTTAAAAACAAAACTGGAGGAGCTCATCTCCTTGAAGCTGTTTATATTACATAACTCGAAAAAACACAGCAGTGCAGGAATGGCTCCCTTGGTGAGGGCTAGGACCCGGGGGCCCAGAGGACAAAGGGTGTTGCCGCCAGCCCCTGGTTAGAAATGGCTCCTTTAAAACAACAACAGCAATAACAGATAATAATAATACTCAGGGACACACCAGGACAATTCAGGAGGATATCCTGAATAAATTAAGTAGAGGAGTCATTCTATAACAATTCGGACTTGTAAGATGACTTTCTTTTCTCTTGCTAAGGAAATAAAGAGGATCCTAGCTGGCGCTAGTGGTAAAGAACCCGCCTGCCAATGTGGAAGACAGGAGACAGCGGTTCGATCTCTGAGTCGGGAAGATCCCCGGGAGGAGGGAATGGCAAGCCATTCAAGCATTCTTGCCTGGAGAATCCCACGGGCAGAAGAGCCTGGCAGGCTACAGTCTGTGGGGTCCCAAAGAGCGGGACGCGACTGAAGCGACTCAGCACGTACAAGCACAGGGAAATAAATTCTCATCAGAGCAATGGGAAGACACAAAGTTGACCCCAAACGGCTATTTTCATTTTCATAAAAAGGACATGAGGCCCTTGATCCTGCTGTGAAATCTATCAGGACAACAGAGGCTGCTTTCCCGCGCCCCAGAGGGGTAGCTGGCTTTATAACAGTCCCTCCTCAGTCAAGGGTGATGTAGGGGGACCTCAGCCTTCTGGGAAGCATCGGCAGTTTCGTGGAATCTGCTGGACCCCACTCGGTAACTGGACGCAGACCCACAGGCCCAGTGTCTGAACGAAATCAGAGAGTCTTGAAATTGAGAGCAGGCAAGAGTCGACTGCAACCTTGTTTTGTCAGTCGCCTGTAGTCTCCTGGGACAGCAACCCTATCGTATGCCAGGGGACAAGAATAGAAAGAAAAATTGAGAACACAGCCCTGAGCACGGGCTGGTGGTGTTGGTTGCCAACCATTGCCCCATTAGTAGGCTATGGGGACATGCAAGGGAACATTTTCTGTACGAGGCTCGTGTTTAAAAATACATCTTGCTTCAAAGCTGGCTCGGGAGTGGCTGGGGAGAGCGCCAGCTTTCTGTGTGCCCAGCAGTTGTTCACCCTTCTATGATTTACTGCACGGCACATACCCCTCTGAGGCTGCCCCTCCCCGGCCACATGACGGTGACAAAGACCTCAGCCTGGCTTCTAGCAGGCTAACATGCAGGACGATTCCCGGATGAAAGCCAGGCTCCAGAAACGTCCTCCCTGTTGGTTCACTGTATGCAGAGGGGGCTGAGAGTGGATGGAGGTTGAGTGGAACGCCTCCCCAGCAAGGTCTCTGACCCTTTTCACTCCATGGATGTGTCCCTGGGGACACTTCCCTCCCCATGTCCTTTTTCTCAAAAGGAGGACACCAGTTTCTACCCACCTCCTAAGGGTGTTCAAGAGTAACAGCTAACGGAAATGACTTAAAAGCCCTTGGCAAATACAAAGTTCAAGATCAAGTGCTGAATGAAGGCCTCCCTCACCTACCCTATCTAATGCGTTACTTCCGTGCCCAGTGTAAACGCTTTGCTGACAGACTGCCCTGTGGGGTGTGAGGCTGGTCTGTGCAGAAGAAATCTCAGGTTCCTCCAGAGGAGTTTGCCTTTGTAGGAGCCGCTGAAATTTTGACATGTCCAAACGCATATTCTGGGTAGAAAACAACAGGTGATGAGCTGCAGAGGCTGAGAGGCTGCCAGGATCTACCCATGGGCACCCAGGCTTTGGCACCCCTCTCCCAGAGGGACATGAAAGGGAATAGATCAACACTGCAGGGTCGAGTTCAAGTCTGCCTCGACGAAGCCCTGGGGACCTCCTTCTTGAAAAACAACTGGGACAGTGTGACAGCTGTTTAAGGATGCCAGAGATCAGGGTCCCCGGGGAAAGCTCCCCAGGGAGTGTTGTGTTTGCAGAAGGCACTTGTGAGTGACACGAAAGAGAGACAGCAGGAGTGAGGACAGCTGGGCTCCCGTGGACTCTCTAACGAGCCATCCATCAGGACCACCCTCCAGATGTGAAGTCTAGTAGTACCTAGGGTGATGGCAATGATAACCATCATGATGACTGTTGTTCTTTGGGGCCTATTAGATAATACATTGCCCTGACACCCTGGCCCCTGGAGGGGTCCTTTCTGGGAAAAGATTACCACCTTGGACTCCTCGCAGTTCCTGTGTTTGTTTCCTTTGAGGGTCTTTATCAGCCAAACACAAGTCAGGTTATATGTTGCCAGATATTTGTGGCTACTTTAAAATCTGGTCGGTGGTTCCACATGGCAAGTAGGTGACAGGACATCAAGACAAGAAGATGGGGACGAAGGGCTTGGAGATGTTACTCCCTGCAGGTGAAGGCAGACCCCACAGTGGTCCCCACTTTCGTGGGAAATGCCGCCTCTGAAGCAGGTTTGGTGGATGCCTCTGATGGAAACCACTGGACTTGGGTCCCAAAGACCGGGATCTGACTCCTGGCTCACCCATTTCACAACAGTGTGAATGAACTGGGGCATGTTGGTGAACTTTTCTGAGACGCAGTGGACTCACCTGTAAACTAGGGCTGAGACCTGCCTGTCAGGGCAGTTAGGGAGTTCCAAGGAGGCACCTCACTCCCAGAGGCACAATAAACATGAGCTGAAACAGTAAGATCTGATTCTGTCCATGGGTGTGACCTCTTACCTCTAAGGGCATTAGTCACCTGGCAGGTGTGGGTGTCCTTCTGTCTCACCCCCTCATAGCAGGGGCACACAGCCTGCCACCTCCCCACTGAGAACTGGAGACAGAGCCTGGGCTGAGCAGGTTCTGTTCGGCCTGGGACATCCAGAGCGCCTGCTGCCACGTGGCCGTGGGCTTTTCCAAAGTTCACCGGTTGGCCCATTTGCCTGGGCCCCCATTGCTCCAGGCTACAGAGAGGGGTATCTCTTTCTTTCAGGCCCCTAGGGTACCACTCCAGGGATCGAAGGCCCAGCAAAAGTACAAAGAGAAGGAAGCTCAGTGTTAGAATCTTTCTGGGTGAATCTCCAGGCTGCAGCCGCCCCAGGCGAGTCCCAGGCCTGCAGCAAACCTGTCTGCTATGGGGCTGTCTCAACATGCTGTTTGGAAAGTCAAGATTTTCAATGTAAACTTTGTTCTCCCTCCCCTTTCTTTGGGGATTCACAGCTGGAGCTCTTTTCGGCCCTTCCTCTCCTTGGTGCTGAAATTGGAGGTCACACGACATCTCTGTCGGAACAGACCCTCAGAGCCAGGGTCCTACTGGGGAGGGCAGAGCTGGCGCGGTGCTGGCTCCTGAGTTGGCCTGGGTGTCGGTTTCTTGGTGGCACTATTTTTGGCAGATTTTTTTTTATCCTTGCTCTTTATCACAAGCCCGTCGGGCAAATGACAGCCGAATTGCAAGCTTGAATGGGCTTGTCTGACAGGCCAGCTTTCATCCTGGGCTCTGCTGCCTGACTTTTAAAAAGGAGCTCCGAGGAGAGGATAGTAATTTCACACCGATTCCTTGCTGTAATTTGCTTTGGGGTTTAAAATGTCGCGTTCCAATCACCCCTGGCTGCGCTGCTGTGTAGGGGAGAAGATGGGCCTTGTGTGTGGTTAATGTCTTTGTAATGCGTGTGTGTGTGCTAAGTTGCCTCAGTCGTGTCCGACTCTTTGTGACCCCCTGGACTGTAGCCCACCAGGCTCCTCTGTCCATGGGATTCTCCAGGCAAGAATACTGGAGTGGGTTGCCATGCCCTCCTCCAGGGGATCTCCCCAACCCAGGGATCAAACCTGTGTCGCCCGCATTGGTAAGTAGGTTCTTTACCACTAGTGCTGCCTGGGAAGCCCCCTGTCTTTGTAATAGATATCCACAAAGGCACTGCTTTGCTCTGGAGCAGTAGCCCCAGAAACAGTGAGCAGTTGGCCAAGGAAGTCTCTACCAGCTACAAACAAGTGCATTCGAAGGACTTCATAATAGATGATCAGCTCGTGCGGAAATAGGGTTGCTTGTAACAGAAGCCTCGCATGCAAATCTCCACTATTCAAGCATATATTGGAATAGCTTTATGCTCCGGGTTGTATTAAGCGGAGGAGCTGGGTGGTTTTAGACGAAGCTGCAAAGTAGGAGGAGATCTGAAACTCAGATCTAAACACAGTGAGGGCCCAATGAGGTCCAGTTGAGGATATAAAATTCAGCTTGGACAAGGGTAAGCTGACAGGTACAGGCCCCAAGTGGAAAGAAGTCCTCAGGCTGATGGGAGTTGGTGAGGCTGTGTTTGGAGAATCTTCTAAGGAAAAGGACAGAGGCCTGTGGGAAGGTCAGTGGACAGGGTTGTACCCAGTTTAGCAGCAGGAAAGGAGGGCTTTTCCTCATTTAAAACTCTCCTGTGAAAGCATCTCTCTCACTCCTTCACCATCTCTCATCATGCTCACAATGGAGGTCACACTGCCTGGTGTTTTAATTATTCTTCCTGCCAATGGTCCATGATGTTTCTTGTTTCTTGCTCTTCCTCTGGCCTATATATGCCTTGGGGTCAGGAGCCAGTATCTAACCTTCTCACATGCCCGGAGGATCCTCCCCAGGGCTGAGCACCGACCACGACTCAGCAAGTACCTGGGGTGTGTCAGAACCCTTCCCACCTTTCCCGGCTGAGGAAGCTTGAGAAGCACCGGGGGGACGGCACGAGGGCCACGCAGGCTGTTCTTTCTTCTTTTCTTTTTCCGGCTGCACTGGGCCTTGGTGGTGGTGCTTGGGCTTCTCTAGTTGCAGCACGTGGATCTCAGCTCCCCAGTCCAGGATCGAGCTCTCAGCCCTGCATTGGAAGGCAGGTTCTTAGGCCCTGGACCGCCAGGGACGACTCCAGGCAGGCTGTTTAGAGGGAAACAAGCCCAGCTCGTGCCAGGCGGGCCGCCAGGCTGCGGACGCTCCCTCCCGCCTTCCTCTGGTGCCTCCCGGCTGCGGCGCCCTGTCCTCTCCGAGCCGGCTGAGCAGAGCCGAGCGCTCAGGCTTCTGGGCCTTTTCACGCACTGTTCCCTCCATCTGCTTCCTTCCCTTGTTCTTTCACCCGTGGACTCGTCCGTTCAGCTCCGGGCCGACCCTCCCCTCCCGACAGAGCTGCCAGCATCTGATGGGCAGAGCTGGGGGCACCTCCCTCCGAGGGTCCGGCGTCTGGGCCGGCGGTACTGCCACGGGGTTGATGCTGCCCGCTGGGTAGCGCTGCCTCTTCTGCTGGGCTCTGAGTGCCTTGAGGGCAGACCCACGTTCCTCCTCACTCCTCAGCTCTTGGTCCTCATCTCAGGGCCTGGCACCTGATACAGATATCAGGTATCGAAGGAGTGTGTTGCCCTCATTTGGCAAATCATGGGGAAGGTGGGCCCAGGGCCCAGTAAGCAATGCGGGAACAGGGCAAAGGGGGCCCCCCTGTGGGACAGGATGAAAGGTGCAGAGAGCAGCCAGGCCTCAGGGCCCCTTTCAGTGAGCTGGGGCGCCCAGGACCAGTCCTGGGTATGATGTTTTGAAAAGTGAGGCTTGTGAAATGATCATTCCGCTATCTTTTTTCACTTTAGGTGTTTCTCTGTATTTTCCTTTCCAAACCTTTGTGCAACCTTCTCTTACAGCTTTCAGTTACTCTGCCTGACAAGATCACTGATCATTATTGATCATCTCCAGGGGTAGACTGGGGGTGACGAGTGCAGCAGTGTGCTGAGTGGGGGACCAGGAAGAGAGAGTACCGCAGCTCTGGGAGGTGGGGAAGACAGGGAGGGGATGAGGAGGAGCGTCAATAGCAGCCTGGCCTCTGGCCCCAGCCCGCTGCCCCTGTGAGGTGGTGAGTGGGCCTCAGCCTCCCTGCCTGGGCAGTAGTGATGGTTCTCTCACTGAGCTGTTCTGAATATTAAGCAAATTAATGCATGGAAGCATCCGGAGTAGGGCCTGGCATATGGTAGTCGCTAGACTACGCTAGACTAAGCCAGATCCTGTCACCTTGAACCAGAAGCTGGAGCCCAGCCTGGCTTTCTTCACTCGTGAGTTGTCTGACCTGGGTGGGTCAGGTCACCTCACTTCTCCACTCATGTTCTCTGGTCTCTAATATGGAGACAGAAATGCTGACCTCATCAGCCGTTGTTAGAATCAGGGAGAGGATGGGATGTTTTGTAAGCCATGAGGTGTTTTCCCAAGGTGCTTGTGTAGTTACCTGGGTGAAAGTTTAGGGAGGTGAGGACACCTCAGACGTCCTGTCTCTATGGAGTCAGTGACCGTGAATTAACTTTAGATACTTCACATTTCTGTAAAGTGATGCTTTAATAGCCACCCCAGGGTCTATCAGGTACTCCTGAGCAAACTGTGATCTCATTGTGGTGGCCAATTCTATGTGTCAGCTTGCCTGGACCACAGTTCCCAGATATTTGGCCAGACATTATTCTGGATGTTTCAGTGAGGATGTATATGGATGGGATGAACATTTAAGTCATCGGACCTTGAGTAAAGCAGATCGCCCTCTGTAATGCTGGTGGGCGTTTTCCAATCAGTCAAAGGCCTAAATAGAACAAAAGACTGATGGTCCCCAATGAAGACATGAAACCGTGTCGGCAGACTACCTGCAGACTTTAATTGCGGCTTTGGCTCTTCCCTGTATCTCCAGCCTGCTGGCCAACCGTGCAGAATTTGGACTTGTCAGGCTCCAAAGTTGCAAAGTTGAACCAATACCTTAACAATCAGTTTCCCTCCCTCCTGCTTTCTCTCTCTGTCCACACACACACACACACATTCTCGACTGCTTCCGTTTCTCCGGAGCACACTGACTAATACACCCATCAACATTAGGACTCAGACAGCTTTAAACTGTATACTTACCAGTCACTGTGAACATGAATTTCATGGGTTCCTACTGTCACACATGGCTGGCCAAATCTAAACTTGGCCGTCCCACCTCACCCATTCCTCCCCATGAAAAACATAAAGATTCTTACCTATAGGTCCCCCTAGCTCCCTCAGCCTCTTGACTGATCCTGGTGCTTCCCCATATCGCCCTGCAAGGAGACTTGTGCTCTCCCCAAGGACTGTAGGATAATCAAACCTTTAAACTTTCTCAGTCTTGATGTGCATCTATCTTACTGATCCCTATCTAAGGTACTGTGATGAAACAGACCGTGGCTGCAGCCCAGTGCTATGAAAACCCTGCCCAGTCTCCAGAGATGGGTGAAGGGATTACTGCAGCCATTGTGAGTCGTTCTGCTAGAGGCCATGGTACTATTCTACGCCAGATCTGGGGCTGATAGAAACCATAGCCAGCTTCTCAAGCAGCCTCAACCAAAAGAACAATCCCTTGCATAAAGCAGAAATCATCATCATTGTTGTAAACATACTGTGACCTTATGAAGAGCCCAAGTGAGCAGTGTTCTCAGTGAGCAAATGTTCACCCAGAGTAAGGCTTTTTATTGGTTCCTTCAGGACCCAGAGAAGCGGCAGTCACTCTGGTAGGGTGTGTCCCAGAAGCATCTGTGTCTGAGACAGAGCTCATTCACCTCCCCCTGGGGGAGACAAGGCTGGCTACCTCTCAGAAAAGCATTAATTCAACTAGGTGACTCAAAACATCACAGAATCACACAATTACAGAACCTTAACATTTCAGAGCCTGGAAGGGAGCTAACAGATCATCTGGTCCCACACCGCTTATTTTGAGAATCAAAAAGTAATCCCAGTTAAAACAAAGGCTGTCACTTACTGTGGTTCCTAGGATGGAGCCCTCAATGAATGCTAAATCTGAGGACTGAATGGAAAACAGCTTCAATCTATAGCCAGTGTTCATTTTGTGGGGTTTCTTAGTGATGGAGGAATTGATGCAGGTCCACCATTCCTCTGCCCATCTGTTTATCTGTCTATTGTCCCTCCATCCATCCATTCCCCTGCCTAGTAAGACCTTCAGGCAGCTACACGAAAAGCACAGATTTCACTGCTCTCACTTCCTCCGCTTCCCTTTTTGTTCTTCTCTCTCACCTAGGATAAAGATGAGCGTCATTCACATGTGTGGGGGCGGGAGAAAGACCAGTCACTGCTGGTGTCACTGTGGGATTTTTGAAACTCTCCAAGTCCCTCACACTCGCATGGTCAGTCTCACCCGGCCAGGATTGCTTGACAGAACATAATATAGAGGGGAACTTAATGAAGGGAACCAAGATGCTGAAGGGCTGAAAACAAGCCCTTCTCTTGTCTTCAGAATATTTTCCAATAGGGTGTCACTGAATGGAGCTCAGGACAAAGAAATGTAAATAAATCACCAGCTGAAGCTGCTGTTTCCTCACTTCCCATGGCCAGTTAGACTATCCACCCGGCTTCCGCTGGGGGTCCTGAGTTAAACCTCACAGATGATGGTGGAAAGGGGCTGGGTAAATTCATGAACAGTAGTGATGTTGGTTCTTATAGGAGCTAAGATAAGGGTAATTAAATCTTGTACTTCAGGCCATATAAATGGATCTCCGCAGGAGGGCGAGAATTAATTTAATTTCACGTGCACAGCCCTGCCCAACCCCTACACTAGCTTTATGTGATAGACCCAGTGCATGGCAGAGAAGACAGAGTGAAAGCAGAAAGATTTGTTCCGAGCACCAGGTATTAACCACCACACAAATCAGGAGCTTGAACTTGATGGGGCCCAAGGCTGATCTCATGTGGCAAATCCACAGCTTCTTCCAGCTTCTCCCTGCATTTGCTTTATTACACACAATCTGTACTGGGGCTGTTTTCTCACTTAATGGCAATCCTGAATCACTATCTATTTCCCATCTTCGCCTGCAAAACAGCAACCCGGAGCTAGTGCTCCGCCATAAATACTGGGCCCCATAAAGCCACGGCTGTACAGATTTGCCTTTTTGTGTGTGTGCGTCTGATTCACTGGCGCTCTGGCAGCCTTCCAGGATCTAGGAGAGGAAAAAAAAACCATCCTGAGCATCCCAACAGCCTCATTTTGCCCTGTGATACTGAACAACTCATTTCCACTTCACAGGCTCTGCTGAGCTGTGCCACAGAAAGACAAATCTCAGACGAGGAAAGGAAAGGCAGGCGGGAGGACGGTGGAGGAGACAGAGGGAGGAGGGGAAGGGGAGCAGAAAAGGGCTGCATCTATTAAGCTGTTTTTCTTTTGGTGAAAAGAAGCATTTATCAGTGATTTCATATATCATGTGAGAGGTGGCTTCCTGCCAATTTCCAAGAAATCAAACAACCCACTGACATCAGATGCTAAATATAGCACAGCCTTTGCTTTAGGTGAATAAATAATGCCGCTGGAAAGGAATAGGTTCTCTTCAGTTACATGTTTATTATGATCAGGCTGTCAAGCTTGTGTAATCAAAAGAATAATGTCCAGTTCCAAGGAGGAATGGGCAAAGGATCTTCAAACAATTTCAGGAGGTCAGTGATGGAGACCCATGCTCCTTCCCTTCCCGGCTGGCCAGCTGAGCCTGGCTCTGGGAGGGAGGTGGGTGATGATGCTGTTGGGGGTTTTCAAAGCCCTGATTCGTGTGTGTGTGTGTGTGTGTGTGTGTTGTATTTGCACGTCTGCCCTCCTTTCCAAACTAATAAGGAAAGAAGGCTTGGAGACCCAAGGGAAATGCACAGAATGAAGACATTCAAGTGTACAGAGACGGTCATGAGATTTTCATGAGGCTGGGGTGGAGGTGATGGGAACTGGAGAGACAGCTGGGTGGGGCATATATTCAAGGTGGCCAAGACAGCCTCTGTGTATTCTGCCAACCTCTAGGTAAGGATGCTTGTCCAACAGCCACTGAAGTGCCTAACCCCACTGTTCTCAGGCCTCGGCGCTTTTGATTTCACCCCCGAGAGGTTTTAGGTTTGGCGCGTTGTGTCAAAGCCATGGGAAGAATTAAGATTTATAATAAGACCCAGAGATTTCTGCCTTCTCTTCCAGCATCACCCTTCTCCCTGCTCACCCCCAGGCTCACATGGAGGAGGAGAGCCATCCCCAAGGACTTGTAGGTACTTGGAGGAAGGGGCAGCTGTCAGAAGAAGAAAGGCAAGAAAATTAGTGCGGGAAGATAAGGAGACAGTGCGTCAAAATATCTCCTGCAAGGTGTTGGATCCCTACTAACATCTGCAAGATTTCTCTTCACAGTCAGGGATACAATAGAGGTGGTTACTATGGAAACGAGTGTAAAAGGAGCCCAGAGAAAGGAGAGAGCTGGATATAAAGAGGAAAGAGGAAAAGGCACATAACACTTTTAAATCATCAAAGGGGAATACTACAGCACTTTCCATCTCTGAGAGGAGAAAAATAAAGTCATTGAGCCTGGAGGCTGCTGAATGCCGGGAGCAGCGGAGGGGTCAGGGCTCACAGACTCTGTAATCCCTGTTCCCACCAGCCTGGGTATTGAACCTGCCTTCCTGCAGCTAAGATCATCAACCAGAAAAGCCACTGCGGGCTGCTCAGGGAGGCAGACTCCAAAGTGGACCGCATGCTCTTCTTGGCTTGGTCATGACCTTCAGTAATGACCTTGGTGAGATCAGGTCACTTTTCTGGGTCATGGTTTCATCATCTACCTTCCTCCTGAAGAGGAATGACGAAGCACTTTGCTCAGGGAAGAAAGGATAGAGGCTTAAGGCAGAAACATTCCAGAATGTTGACAGCTGTGGATTCAGGGAACAAGGCATGGGCTGCCCCAGCCAGTACCGCGAGAATATCCCAGAGGGCCAGGGAGGCAGGGGCCCAAGCTGTGTTCATCCCCAGTCAGCCTCATTTTGTTTCAGTGTGAGTATTAATGGGGTAAAAGCATTTTCTCTGGCCAAGGAGAGTTTTAACAAGCCGTCCATCTTTTATCAGGACCTACAAACGCAGTGCTGCAGATCGGGGCTCTCCAACAGAGATAAGACACAAGCCATATAACGTAATGTTAGATTGTCTACTAGCCCCATGAAAAAAGTAAAAAGAAACAGATGACATAAATGTTAATCCAATTCCAAACTATGATCATTTCAATAAAATCAATCTAGAAATTATTAATGAGATATTTTGTATTCCTTTTTTCATATTAAGTCTTGGAAATCTGGTGTCTCAAGGGCTCAGTAGCTACATGGGGCTGGTGGCTACTGTATTAGACAAGGAGGCTCTAGAATTTTCCATTAGAAATAAGAGGAAAACAAAGAAAGAACACAAAGAACGTAAAATAGGTCTGTTTCACTCGCACTGATTCTAACTACTGGCCTTGTCTTACTGGGGGAGCAATAATTACACACAGAACAGAGAGTCGATCTCAAACACTCCTTTCTGTTGTTGAATGGTGGCCCACCTGTGTTAAGATGAACATCCTCAGCCTCTGTGCCAGTGAACTCAGACAAACCCAGTTCAAGACCTGTCTCTCTATTCCTTCCTGAGTGTCCCTTTCTGAGACAGGTTCTTAACCTTTCTAAGTTTGCCTCAGTTGTGAAATGGGAACACTAGTATAGTTAAGTCCCCTACACACGAATGAGTTCCATTCCGAGTGCGAGCTTGGAAGTCCAGTGTGTTTGTAAGCCCAACAAAGTTAGCCTAGATACCCAATGCACACACACAATCAGCTATATAGTACTGTAATAGATTTCTAGTACTTTTCACAAATAACACATAAAAAACAAACAAAAAATACAGAAAACATTTTAAATTTTACAGGATAGTATCTTGAAAAGCACAGTAGTACAGTACAACACCTGGCATACAGTGACTAGGGACTGGCATCGAGAGAACAGGCAAGAGAGCAACTGCCTGGCCTCCGCCAGGGGTGGAGGGGAGTGGAGATGGTAGAGGTGAATGATTGTCGGCAATAGGAGATGGAGGGCAAGCTGCAATTTCACACACATCTGATGTTAATGGAACGCACATTTGAATCTTTGAAATTTTGCAACTTGAAGATTAGTGTGTAAGGGACTTACTGTAGTTAGGTCACACAATTGCTTTTAGGCTTAAATAAAGTAAAGCCAGCAGCAGGTTTAGCATAGAACAGATACCCATGGGGGTATCTCAATTCCTGTTCCTTGCCCAGCTCTGGTCTATCAGTCTGTCCTTGAGTATCTCATCTTCTCGAGGCCCGTGTGAATGAAGAAACTAGAATTGTACATTTCTTCACATGGTGGGAAAACACCAGAGTAGAAACAGGACTTTAGCGGCAAGGATATGCCTTCTTTCACTGATACAATTCAACCTAATAGCTGGGTATTTTCCCAGCACAGAAAAGTACTAAGACTTAGTGAATCAGGAAGAGCCCTTCTTTTGATGGTTGTGGACCACATAGTGAGGTATTTAGAAAAGCTAATTTAAATGTGTCCTTTGTCACAATAGCCAAGATATGGAAGCAACCTAAATATACACGGACGGATGAATGGATAAAGATGTGCTACATGTACACAATGGAATATTATTCAGATACAAAAAAGAATGAAATAATGCCATTTGCAGCAACATGGATGGACCTAGAGATTATCATACTAAGTGAAGTAAACCAGACAGAGAAAGACAAATAGCATATGATCACTTATATGTGGAATCTAAAATACGACACACATGAACTCATCTACAAGACAGAAACAGGCTCATTCAGTTCAGTTCAGTCTCTCAGTCGTGTCCGACTCTTTGCGACCCCATGAATTTCAGCACGCCAGGCCTCCCTGTCCATCACCAATTCCCAGAGTCCACCCAAACCCATGTCCATTGAGTCAGTGATGTCATCCAACCACCTCATCCTCTGTCGTCCCCTTCTCCTCCTGTCCCCAATCCCTCCCAGCTTCAGGGTCTTTTCAAATGAGTCAGCTCTTCACATCAGGTGGCCAAAGTATTGGAGTTTCAGCTTCAACATCAGTCCTTCCAATGAACACCCAGGACTGATCTCCTTCAGGATGGACTGGTTGGATCCCCTTGCAATCCAAGGGACTCTCAAGAGTCTTCTCCAACACCACAGTTCAAAAGCATCAATTCTTTGGCACTCAGCTTTCTCCACAGTCCAGCTCTCACATCCATACATGACCACTGGAAAAACCATAGCCTTGACTAGACGGACCTTTGCTGGCAAAGTAATGTCTCTGCTTCTTAATATGCTGTCTAGGTTGGTCATAACTTTCCTCCCAAGGAGTAAGCATCTTTTAATTTCATGGCTGCAATCACCATCTGCAGTGATTTCAGAGCCCCAAAAAATAAAGTCAGCCACTGTTTCCACTGTTTCCCCATCTATTTCCCATGAAGTGACGGGTCCGGATGCCATGATCTTAGTTTTCTGAATGTTGAGCTTTAAGCCAACTCTTTCACTCTCCTCTTTCACTTTCATCAAGAGGCTTTTTAGTTCTTCTTCACTTTCTGCCATAAGGGTGGCGTCATCTGCATATCTGGGGTTATTGATATTTCTCCCGGCAATCTTGATTCCAGCTTGTGCTTCCTCCAGCCCAGCATTTGTCATGATGTACCCTGCATATAAGTTAAATAAGCAGGGTGACAATATACAGCCTTGACATACTCCTTTTCCTATTTGGAACCAGTCTGTTGTTCCACGTCCAGTTCTAACTGTTGCTTCCTGACTTGCATACAGGTTTCTCAAGAGGCAGGTCAGGTGGTCTGGTATTCCCATCTCTTTCAGAATTTTCCACAGTTTATTGTGATCCACACAGTCAAAGGCTTTGGCATAGTCAATAAAGCTGAAATAGATGTTTTTCTGGAACTCTCTTGCTTTTTTGATGATCTGTAGAAAAAAGGCTTATGGTTACCAAAGGGGAAAGCAAGGGGTGGGGGTATAAATTAGGAGTTTGAGATGAACAGGTACTCATGACCATGTATAAAATAAACAATAGATAATGCATAGCACAGGGAATGACACGCAGTTTCTTGTAATAATCTATCATGGAAAAGAATCTGACAAAGAACAGATTCTGGGCTCCCTCTTCATGGGCAGAACCCCTTGGAAGTGAACAGCACCCGGGCACCACTGTTAAACCAGCAATCCTCAGGCTGTCTGACTCCCCACCTCCCTGCAGAAGCTAGAAAAGGGGGCAGTCACTGAAGTGGCTCCATTCTAGGACAAGTGTGAGTAGGCGGAGGCAGGGAGATTCGCCCCATTACTATTCTGGCCATTGTTTCTCCTATGAAAGTGGCAAATTGACCATCTATCCTGACCTCTCATCTAAAAAGAGCCAGGACATCCTGGGGAAGGAAGTTAAGACCAGAGTGGCTGAGGGGGTAAGGGTGGGCCTGTTCGTCTGGCATCCACAGGCTCACACACCAGCCGGCTGCCCCCCAGGGCCACCCCTGCCCCATCTGTATGCAAGCCAGGCACTTCCAGCCAAGTAGGAAAGGAAAACCCAGAAGAGCAAGTTTCTGGTGACTGGGAAATGTGGAGAGCCCTGATAGGCCTGAATAACGATGAGCCTGCACAGGCCTGGCAGTCAGGAGGAAGGAGGCTGGGTCCATATTTCCACAGGCCTCTCCCAGGGGCTGAGGGCTCAGGCCTCCCCAAAGCTCTGGAGGTTAGGTAATTGAGTTCCTAAATGGATCAGAGATGGAGCTCCAGACCCCTCATTTATGCCCGAGGACGGAAACAGTGGATTCTCCTGGGGACTTCTGGTTTCTTCTCTGTTGTTCCTATTCTTCCCAGCCACGGTCAGAGAAGGAATAGCCCTTTCCAAACAGACATCTGTCTTCCAGTGGATCTGCCTTTCTGGACCCCTGGTGAGGTGGGGTAAGAGAATAAGGCTAGAAGATGCCCCCAAGGGGACCCACCATCCAGGGCTGCCTGGGACCACCTTGGGATTTAGCTCTGAATGTCCCTCCACCCCAGAAAGCTTTCACCCTGTCCTAACTGGGACAGTTTGTCACTGGCCCCCCATCCAGTTTCCTTCTCAACCCTGGAGTCCAGGTGGAGAGACTCCCAAGGCAGTGACCCCATCAGGAGATGTGCACGAGAGGAGGGTGCCTTCCTCTCCCCACAGAGAGCTCTTTATCTTCTGGCAGCAAAGGAAAAACTGGGCGTGGGCCTCTACCCTGTTGCCTCAGCTGCAGGACCGGGAGTAGGAGCTGGTCAGGAGACGCAGACGCTAGGGGGAGAAAGCAACATTTGCCCTACTGCACAGAGACGCCTGAAGCCCAGGCAGGCACTTGGCACCCTGACCTGCTGGCAACCGCAGAGCATCTCTGCTCCTCCTGCTGGGCCACGGGTCAGGTAGTGAAGGGGCAGTGGGAGAGAAGTGGGGTGTCACGCCCTGATCCCCGTACATATACACAGTGGTGTGCTGCTAGCGTTTAACAATGGGATCTCTGGGGCCTGGGCAGGCAGAGCCCAGATTTGCTTCATTTGCCCGTGTGTTTGGTGTAGACGGGTCATAGCTGATCTCCTGCTACCGATGTGAACGGGGACAGACGCACACTGCTGGCTCCGCTGAGCCATGGAGACCGTGTCCCTGCGCCTCAGTGCCGTGTGTGCCTCTCTGGCTGTGTCCACTGAGTGACCTGGTCAGGCCTTGCACAGGGCACTTGAGATGGAGGAGGTTCTCACTGTGCGAAGGTGAGGCTGAGAGTTTTTTTGCTTGTTTTTCTTTTGTTAATGCTTTTATTTATGTATGTGTTTACTTTTATTAAAAATTTTTTATTGGCATATAGTTGATTTACAGTGTTGCCTTAGTTTCAAGTGTATAGCAAAGAGAGTCAGTTTTACATGTATCTATATCCACTCTTTACATTCTTTTCCTCTACAGGTTATTACAGAGTATTGAGCAGAGTTCCCTGTGCTAAACAGTAGCCCCTTGTAAGTTACCTATTTTATATATAGTACTGTGTATATGTCAGCCTCAGTCTCCCAATTTATCCCTCCCCCATCCTCCCCCCTGGGTAAGCATAAGTTTGTTCTCTACACCTGTGATTCTACTTCTATTTTGTAAATAAGTTCATTTGTACCTTTTTTGTTTAGATTCTATGTATAAGCAATATTATAAGACATTTGGAGTCCAAGAGTTTTGAGCAATATTCACCAATACCAGGAAACCAACTAACTTGTTGTGACCTTAAACCTGTGAAATTGGATTTATCTAGAGGCGGGAATTGTAAGTGAAGGGATCAACCCTCAGGAAATGAATGATCTCATTATGAATGGTATCAGACCTATCCTATAGCAAGCTAAGGCAGAATCAGATCTACTTTATCTTATACAAACAGTGAGAAATGGGGGGTATTGTGAGATACTCACATTAAAAAAACTGTGAAAGGAAAGCAATGATTTTTTTTTTTGTCACCACTAGAAAACATTATTTTTGTGAGTATAACCTAGAATCAATTATTAAACCCCTTTTGGATAAAACATAACATGTAGCAAATTTCAAAGAAGGTCGTTCATTTCATTTAATGATAAATAAAATGATGTTTGACCAGTTTGATGAAGACAATAAGTCAAACTTCAATGCTCTGACATTAGATGTTGCACTAAACGACAAATCTTATTAAGGAGCTTTTTACATTTAAAATATGCAAAATGCAAACAAAATTTAGTAGTGAAAGTAAAATTAAATATTTAATGACATAATTAAGTCTTATTAATGGCATGTTCTTTATTTTGCAGATTATATATTCACCATGATGATCATCTCTTTAATCTTTATTACTTAAGCAATGTGTTTTTCATAATTATTTGTTAGGTATTTTCATTAACATTTGATGAATATTAATAGTTAAAATAAAAAACAGTTTTTATTTCTGCTGTAATGACTTTACAGCGATAATAATATATAACTGTTTATAATGTGTTCTACTTGTTAATATTTAGATCCCTGATTTTGTTGCCACAGAGTGGAAATGTGGATCTTTGTGGGTGATAAATGACAATCGTCACCCTCTTCCATTATTCTTTCTTTATTTATTTAATCTACTATTCTTAATGTAGCTTCACTGTGGGAGAAATATGAATTGCAGACTCACAACTAAAACTAGTAAGTCGTGCTTTAGGTTTAATCCTATTCTTGTGTTAATAATGGCTTGCCTGTCTGTTTAGCGTCCTCATTCATTTCCCATTTTTAGTTCATTTACCTCCCTGTTTTGGTCCATCAGAGCTCATATGGCTCTGGGACATTATCTCTCCATGACATTTAAGACTTAATATCTGATGGCCTCTCAGATATTTTTCTTCTGGGACAAAGGATAAGAATTTTCCATCCTGGACAATATGAAGCAAATGCCTGTGGATCTCCTAATTTTCTCCATTTAGACAGTGATCTTGGAGAGCCAACAGGAATGGGTCCAATCAACATGAGGGCACGAAAGGCACATGGTGACCGTCCTTTAGTGCATCCAGTATGGTGGCCACATTGCCATCAGCAGCATGGAAAGCTTGCCACCTCCGGGACAGTTCAGGGGCTGCATCTTCTCCATCTCCACCTCTGGCTCCCACTCCTCATGCTGCTGCTTCTGAAACCTTCAGTGCATTTTCACTGAGGATGACCGGCGGGAAGATTGAGAACAACGGCGGTGCAGCCATCTCATGGTCAGGCAGGCTCACAGTCACATTTCTGCACAGTTCTGATCCAGACCTCTGCTCAGCATTCTGTGACAGGCAAGAGCAGGCATTAGAGTGCAGACAGAGTTGTGCTAATCAGAACAGTTGGCCCTTTGGCTTTCCTCAGAAAGCTTTTTCTCTTCTGCAGAAGGCATCTGCATTTTTAAAGCCACAGCTTGTTGGAAAGAGCTCTGAACCACAAAAATGTACAGGAAGAAGGAGAGTTTCTAGCCATGAACAATCTATAGGTAATTTACAAGAACCCATATGTATTTCAATAGAAACTACAATTTACTGAGAACTTGAAAAAACCCTGTTGCTGGGAAAGATTGAGGGCAGGAGAAGAAGGGGACGACAGAGGATGAGATGGTTGGATGGCATCACCAACTCAATGGACATGGGTTTGGGTAAACTCTGGGAGTTGTTGACAGATAGGGAGGTCTGGCGTGCTGCGGTTCATGGGGTCGCAAAGAGCGGGACACAACTGAGCGACTGAACTGAACTACCTTCTGGAAGGCTACTTCTAGTGAAAACTCTGCGAAGAGGGAGTGATCACCCCATTTTATGGACACACGGAAACTTGCTGTGTTTCTTGGACGCTCAAAGGGTTCACAGATGCTGATGGGCACAGCTGGGATTCAAAACCAGGTCTTTCTGGCTCAAAATCCTGTGTACTTCTTACCATCATGTGATCTTACCTCCCTTATCAACTATTCCTCTAGGTAGTCATATAAGACGCAAGCCCCTGATAAATCTCAGTGTTAAGAAAACCCAAATATACATATAACTGCCTCATTTTGCTGTACACTGGAAACTAACACAACCTTGTAAATCAACTATACTCCAATATAAAATAAAAATTAAAAGCAAAAGCCAAACACACACAGGCATAGCAAGAGGGTGAGGTGCCCTTTTCATGAAGCCAATGCAGGAGCCAGGTATTCTCGAAGACACCACTGCAAGTGGCCCCGGCCCCACTGCCGGCCCCTTAGAGACATGCCAACCATCTAGCCCTGGAGGGGAAACACTGTGCTCTGCTCTCAGATTTTTATGTGGGGGCGTTAGACACCTGGACCAGCCTTAGGTGTCTGTGGGTTCCCCAGCCTCCTACAAACAGCTGTCCTGAAATCTCTAAAACTCAAAATTTGGGACCTCCCTGGTGGTCTAGTAGTTAAGATGACTCTTTCAATGCAGAGGGCACAGTTTCAATCCCTGGTTGGAAAACTAAGATCCCACAACCCCGAGGGCAAAAAATAACAAAATAAAATAAAATAGCTAAGCAACAGGTGCTAAGTTGCTTCAGTCGTGTCTGACTCTTTGTAACCCTATGGGCTGTAGACTCTGTCCATGGGATTCTCCAGGCAAGAATACTGGAGTGGGTTGCCATTTCCTCCTCCAGAGAATCTTCCCAACCTAGGGATCGAATACGCATCTCTTATGTCTACCTACAATGGCAGGTGGGTTCTTTACCACTGGTAAGCCCCAGCAACAAGTGTTTACAATAAAAAATAAAATAAAATTCAAATTTGTATAATAATTGCTCAGACCATTCACGCAGAACAGTTCTGGCTATTTCCAGCAATGACATCTGCTCCCTCTTCGCTAAGAGCCCAGCTGTGAGTGTCCGGCGCTGCCAAAAGCAAGCAAAGACTGTGACAGAGGGGCTCAATCCACACCACGCCCTCGGAAAGCCCACGGGCCCAGGCGGCAGTGCCAAGAACACATTTCAGCATGATCCACGGCCTTAGTTTCCCCCTTCTGGCTTCGGGCGCATCCATCAAGAGCAAAGCCCACAGGGGCTCCGCAAGGACAAATATGGGATTCCTGCTCCCTGGGGTGAGCGGGCAGCTCAGCCGGGACCGCACACGCTGACGTCAGGCCGGCCCCTCGCTCTCCGCTGTCACGTCTCTCCTTGCGAGCCTGCAGGGTGACCATGTTGTTTATTACCTCTCGAGCCCCAGCGCCATATTTGGCGCTGCACGCAAGATTGATGGATCCTTCCTGTCACCGGCCTCACTGGGCGGCAGCTCCCCAGGCCTCCTCCCCCCGCGCCGCCCCTCCTCCCTCCACCTTCCAACCACCCCGGCGGCTGCGAGCAGGCCTCGCCACTGGCGGCCGCAGACCCTTTTGAAGAAGCCGTTTCCGAGAGAGGAGAGAGCCGATGACAGATGCCCAGTTGGCCTCCGTGATGAGGAACGGGCCGGCCCCGTGAATCATCTGCATTGGAAGCTGCTGACAGCAGTGGAGCCTTTCTGGAGTCATCTCCTTCCCCAACTGGCCTCGGCTCTCTCGTCTTCAGAGGGAGCGGGGCTTCCAGGCAGAGAGGCCTATTCCGTGGGTGGGGAAAAGCTGAGATGCTGCCCTCAGTTATACTGCCTGATGGAGAAGAGTCCAGTTTGGAGAGTGGAAACCATTTTCATTGTGTCCTAAAGCTTCTCGGTGACTTCACTTTTGCATTGATCCTACAGAATTGTTGTGGCGTGGAATAAGGAAGCAGACTTCCGGAAGTTGAAAGACAGTGAGGTCAAGGGTTGGTGTCTGACTCAAGAGGCTGAGATGCCCCGTCCTTGCTCTGTCACTGAGCATCAGTGAGTCCTCAAACTTAACTAACACCTCTCATTTGAAGGCCAAGCTCGCTGAGCCCAACCCAATAACACCAGTTTCACTAACTGAAGATAAAGAGAGGTTTCGGGAGCTACACCTGGAAGTTGAGAGCCTGAAGTTGCAGATGAATGGGTGAAACGTGGTGAGTACCCGTGACTTGCCCGGCTCTGCGCTGTATAGGCCCTCCCCAGGTCTAGAAGCTCATGGGTCAATACAGTGGTTCTGTGGTTTTGCCAACACCGATCAACCAGTTCTTCAACTCTCTGATACCAACAGGGTGTCCTACAATTCAGTCCAGTTTTGACACTTACTGCCTGGAGTTGGCTCAGGAAGCCCCCCACCCGCCCCTGCCACACACACCCCCACCCAAGGTCAAGGGCTCAGTGCTGTAAAACTGCTCCCACTTCAGACACCAGCTGCAAATGGGGTCCCCAGCCCACTTGCTCTTCTGGGCAGCTGGCTACAAATTCAGTGGTTCCCATGACCTACCTTCAGGTTCTATAATATACTACAAGGACTCACTGAAGTCAAGACTTATGATTATTGTTTATTGTAAAGGAGAGAAATGAACAGTCAAATGAAGAAGTATTTACATTGGACAAGGTCTGGAAGGGTCCCCAGCACAGGAGCCTCTGTTGGGTTGGGGTGCACCACTCTCCCAGCACGTGAATCTGGTTTCCAGATCGGAAGCTCCTGGATTTTACGGATTTTTATGGAGGTTTCATTAAGTAGGCGTGACTGATGAAAGCATTTTGGCCATTGGAGACTGAACTCAGTCCCCAACCCCTCTCACCTCCATGGAGGTGATGCTGAGGTGGGGTGGGGCTGAAATTTCCAACCCTCTCACTACATGTTTGGTTTTCCTGGGAACCCCCATGAGCCATCTCATTAGCATAAACTCAGGTGTGGTCAAAGTGTTATGAATAACATTCCTATCACTAGGAAATCCCAAAGGTTTTAAGAACTCAGTGCCAGGAAATGAGGACAAAGGCCAAATATATCTATTTTTTTTTTTTTTTTTATCATACCACAGGTAGACAAGAAATCAATCCTGAATTCATTGGAAGGACTGTTGCTAAAGCTGAAGCCCCAGTACTTTGGCCACCTGATTCAAAGAACTGACTCATTGGCAAAAACCCTGATGCTGGGAAAGATTGAAGGTGGGAGAAGGGGATGACAGAGGATGAGATAGTTGGATGGCATCACCGACTCAATGGACATGAGTTTGAGCAAGCTCTGGGAGATGTTGAAGCACAAGGAAGCCTGGCTGCAAAGAGTTGGACACGACTGAGCAACTGAACAACAACAGGTAGACAGAAATGTGATTGCATGTGGTGGTTGCTCTGAAGGGCTAAGGAAAGGTGATCCTGAGCATCCCTTCCTGCTGACCAGGGAGGCCATATAAAGGAAGTGATCCATGAGGGAACTGTAAATGCAGAGGTTCGCTATGGCCACAGTGCAATGTGCATTTGAATCCTAATATCTGTATGACCTTGGACAGGTGACCTGCACCTATGAGCCTCCATCATCCCATCCATAAATGGGGCTAATAATGGCAATATTCAGGGTTAATATGGGACATAATGAGACTCTTTAAGGACAACATTCACACCATGCCTCACACATATGAATCATTTGGTGAATTTAAGCTGTTGATACTGGGTGATGATGTTGATGATAAAGGAAAATTTCAGAGGAATAGTGAGAAATTGTATGTGGCTGAAGCACTTGACAGAGAATTAGCCCCAGTTACCTTGTGATTCACGAGGCCTCTGCTTACCACAGGCAGACCACCGGATAACTGGATCATAGACAATTACTAAGTGATCCTTTGGGGTCCCTTGCCTCTTTCTGCCGTGGACACTGCAGGGCTCCCCTTTCTGTAACAGCCTCCTCAAGACCTCGAAATTGTGCCTAGTTTATCTGGCAATGGACCCAAATTTGATGATGGCCCTAATTAGAAAGAGCTACTGTTTAAAACAACAGCCATAAAAGAAACCAAAAATATTTTTTTAAACAAAGCAAAAACAGTCTGTATCTAATCAAAACAGGAGAAAGAGAGCCAAGTTTTTGTGAGGCAGGCTTCCTGCTTGGAGTAGATATGCTTGAAATAGGACCATGGGAGCCTAGGGCTTGGGGTGCCCCAGACTCCATGAGTGAGGGTAATGAGGAGACCCTGAGAGTGGAGATGGCCTGCTTGTTGGGGTCTTGTTGATCTGGGTGGGCCCTGGGCTGGTCTTGGGAATGTGGCCAGCTGAGACAAGGGTGTGCCCAGCATGGAGGATATAGGTGCCCCCTGGGCTGTGCTTGCAGCTCCTCCATCTTACAGAGAAGACAGGAGTGAACAGTAGTGGAAGATTTCAGGCTGGTTGCCCTTTCTCTGGGGCTTCCCAGGTATAGCCCTAGTGGTAAAGAAACCACCTACCAATGCAGTTCAGTCCCTGGGTTGGGAAGATCCCCTAGAGAAGGAGATGACAACCCACTCCAGTACTCTTGCCTGGAGAACCCCATGGACAGAGGAGCCTGGTAGGCTACAGTCCTCATGGTCCCAGAGAGTCGGACACGACTGAAGCGACTCAGCACAGCACAGCCCTTCTTCTGCACACCCACCACCCAAGGTGGCATCTTCCCCTCCCTGCAAAGAAATGCCCTGTTTGGGGCCTGAGGCTGGAGTGGGTCCACCACCCACATCTTTATAGCATCCTAGGTGCTGCTCTGTGAACCCAGGGCTGGGAGTGCAGGAAGGGGGCTGTCAGGCCTTGGGTGCAGGTCCCTGGACTTCTGTGATCCATATATCCCATGCCAGGACCAGAACTGTGGTAAATTCAGCCATGGCCAAGTTCACTGCTGCCTTTTGCTCTGGGCCAGATGCAAGCCAGTGGTGGGTCCTGGGTTTTTAGCTTGTTTCTGGATGGATATCACCTTTCTATTCAAGAACAAGGAAACCTGGGAGGAAATGCTGGCAGTTGGGGGCCTTGCACTCTCCTTGGTGCCAGCCTGCCTGGCACCCCCCAGGAGGGCCCCCAACCAGAGAAAACAGGACTTCCCCCACTTCTGCAGCTCACCAGGAGCGTTCACCCTCAAACCTGGGTACGGGGCACACAGAACTGCTTATGAGCTTTGCAGGTACCCAGGCCTCACCCCTGCGGTTCAGATTCACTGTCAAAACTGCCCTGGGAGCTCATACATAGATGGTTGAGGCCCATCTTTGAGGAATCACTGACTAAAATGAGCTCAGAGGACGAAGACACACCACAACTTGCGAGTCCTGGGTTGTAGGAAGCTAAGTCTGGAGGGATTTCTTGGCGTGGTACCCAAGCCAAGTGAATCTTAAAGAACGAGAAGGAGGAGAGGATGATGGAAATGGAGAACGGGCAGGATGTTCCAGGCTAAGTGCCACAGCAGTGAGGGGACTGTGGTGTAAACACCCCACGGGGCAGGGCGGGCCTCGTGGACCGGTGACCTGAGCATAGTAAGTCCCTGACATTCAAAGGAGTTTCTTTCCGAGAATGTGTTTGTAAGTGCAATATGTTCGTAAGTCCAACAACATTAGCCTAGGTGCCCAACTAACATAAACGGCTGTATATAGTATACTGTCTATGTACTATAGCACAATATTATAATAGATTTATAGTACTTTTCACACAAAGACACTGTACCACTGTACCCTATTCAGTACTGTACAGTGAAGTACACAAAAGCATGACCACTTGTAAAGGATGCACACCCATGGCAGTGTAAGTCAGACACGTGAACTAATGTATGTGATTAGACTTGTTCGCATCTTTGAAAGTTCACAACTTGAAGGTTTGTAGATGACTTACTACAGTCACACAGGCCCTGTGCTTGGAGTTTAAGGCCCTGCTGACAGCATTTTTAAAAATGGTTTATGTATGTGTTCATTTTTGGCTGCACTGAATCCTAGTTGCTGCGCACAGGCTTTTCTCTAGCTGTGGTGAGCGGGGGCCACTCCCTAGATGCAGCGTGCGGTTTTCTGCTTGCGGAGGCTCCTCTCGTGTGCGTGGGCTCTGGGGCACACAGGCGTCGGTGGGTGCGCTGCGCAGGCTTAGTTGCTCTGTGGCATGTGGGATCTTCCCAGACCAGGGATTGAACCTGTGTCCCCTGCATTGGCAGGCGGATTCTTAATCACTGGACCACCAGGGAAGTCCTAAAATCCTCAGTTTTATCTTTGAGTTTTGAAGGAAGTTCCCTTGCCCTGTGGGGGTCGGGAAATGGCAGGAAGCCCAGGTTTGAGCTGGGAGGAGTAGAGATGGCTAAAGAGAGACGCCCCCAAATGCAGGTCAAAGCGCTTGGATTTTGACCCAGAAGGAGCAGATTTTAAGAGGGAATGAAGTAGTTAGGTTTGCATGCCGTGATGACCGCTCTGGGACCTGGGTGAGTCTACCCACAGGTCTAGGGGCCTCGAGAAGGCCACCAGACAAGGCCAGGATGCCAGTGGCAGCTGGAGAAGGGGCAGTTGGGAGAAATAAGAGGTGAGGGTTTGGAATTGGAGAAGGGGATAAAAGAGAGAAAAGGCAAGGATAATTCCCAGATTTCTAGCTGAGCCACTGCCTGGCTTGGTGTTGTTCAGTCACTCAGTCATGTCAGACTCTTTGTGACCCCATGGCCTGCAGCACACCAGGCTTCCCTATCTTCACCATCTCCCTGAGTTTGTTCAAACTCATGTCCATTGAATCAGTGATGGCATCCACCCATCGCATCCTCTGTCGCCCCCTTCTCCTCCAGCTTGGGATGTCACTAACGGAAAGAAATGTACTGCTGTTTGTTTCCTTGTTCATTTTCTCCTCTGCAATGGAATTTATGCTAAGAGTCAACATTGTTCACCTTTGTCAATAAGAGCTGTTTTCCAATGTACAAATAACTCATCCTTTAAGAGAAAAACACAGATGGAGAAGCTGTAGTCTGGTCCCAAATTCATCCACTTCTAGATATCCCTAAAATTATTTGCTGGACGGAGAGCTTCAATAACAGACCTAGAGTTTCATTTGTTTTTCCCCCCCGTTTTCTATCCTGAATATCAGTTTTTTTTTTTCTTTTGCTAGAAACCCAGCACTGACCTTGAAAATATCACTCATGTTTAAACACACTCTGGTTGTTTGACCAGGCATGGAGAGCTGCTTGAGATGTGACCTCAAGACACCCTTGCTCCAAAAGCAGCTGCCTACGGGGCTCAGCCCAAATGGGCAACCGTCCAGTGGATCTGAGGCTCGGGGAAAAGAAATCTAAAGTTAATGCATTTATCCGAGCCCCTTTGATCTGGAATCAGGCTGACAATCCTGTGAGGCCAGAGTTGCCCACAAGATTTTCAGGCTTTCCTCCTATTCAGCCGTCTTCCCTCTGGTGTCTTATAACTTGAGCTTTGAATAACTTGATATATACAAATTAAAATCACCCCAAACTATGAATGAAAGATTTTTAAAAGAAAAAATAGATTTTGTTCAAATTAGACATCCTGAAACTGAGAATCACCAGCCTCCTTTGAGCTAGTTTATTTACAGCAAGAAAATTCAGCTACGAAAAAAGCTTACATCAACCACACTGCTCTCACAGGAGGCAGCAAGAAAACATTACTTTTAATAAATAATAATGATTCAACAGATATTTTAATAGCATTTTTCCTACTTCTAAAAGTAATACATACAGATTGTAGATATTTTGAGAATACAGAAAAGTGCAGGATGAAAAACAAAATCACTCATAAACCATGACACAGAGATAATATTGTTCATGTTTTGATGTGTTTCTTCTCAGCTTTCTTCCTGTGAACACATTTATAAATTCTTTTCTAAAGCATTCTAAAGGTGGAGATCATGGATTAAATGATAACATTCATTTGAAAACCAGATTGGTTTCATAGCTATATTTTTTCTAATCAAAGAAATAAAGTATGGTCATAAAAGAAAACTTGTAAAACAGAGAAAAGTCACAAAGGAAGACAACAAAAATCCCTTGGATTCCAACCAGAGAAAACTATGATTAATGTTTTGCTGGGTACCTTCCAGTATTTTTTCCATGTGTGTATGTGCCTTTCTTATTTATTAAAGAATATCAAACAGTGTATCCTCTTTTACTGTTCGCATATTTCATGGAGTGATACAGAATGAATAGTTCCCATAAGAATAAATGTTTTTCTACAACGTGATGTTTAATGGCTGCCTAGATGGTATCCCTCTTTATAGATTTATAATAATTTACCTACCCAATGTACTTTGTGGGACTGATAGCTTGTTTGTAATTTTTATTTTTGATAGAAAATGCTAAGTTGCCTCTGGAATAGTGGTACTAATTTATATTTTACTAATTTAAGCTTTTGAGAACATGATTTTACGGTAAACATAATAATCTCTGTGTTGTCATTTGGGACAATTAAGGCAGAAACCAGTATTGTTGTGAGGGCTGCACAGAAAGTCCATGGGCAGAATCACCTTCGTCTAGATCAAGGGTATATTTTTGCATGCGCTTATGCTTGGGTTTCCCTGGTGGCTTAGACATAAAAGAATCTGCCTGCAATGCAGGAGACCTGGGTTTGATCCCTGGACAGGGAAGATCCCCTGGAGAAGGGAATGGCTACCCACTCCAGTGTTCTTGCCTGGAGAATTCCGTGGACAGAGGAGCCTGCGGGCTACAGTTCATGGGGTCATAAAGAATTGGACACAACAGAGCAACTAACACTTTATGCATATTCTCACTTAATTCTCACAAAAAAAGAGTTATTTTTAATCCTTATTTCCAGATAAAGAAAATGGGGCCCAGAAACGTCAAACAGCTGCCTTTCCCATTCATTGTACTGTGGTGTCTTCATGACCACAGACTTCCATATCTGCACAGACAATCCAGCTGTGCTGCAGTCTGAGAATCCTAAAGTGTAACCCAGTTTTACAAACATCAAATGCGTCAAACCCTTGCAGGAACAAATACTTGATTTTAAATAAGTCAATAACAAAACCCCCCACTTTTTTGATAAATGCAACACCAAAGATCCTGCCCCTGGATTTATTTTTTAGGTAAAAATAGCTCCCAGGTTATGGCCTCTTTTGCGGAGATGGCTAGGGTGAGGGGAGTGGAGCGAGTTTGAGAAAGAGAAGAACAACGTCTTCAGACGATGAGCAAGGTGTAAGAGCTTGTCTCTTAAGTCTAGATTGGCAGACCTCCCGCATTGACTCAGAAGGAGGGAATTTGCTTTGGTTTCCTAACTGAGTTGCCTTGTTTGTCAGCCACAGGGCAAGAGACATGCCACAGCAGTGAAATAAAGTTGACATGTCATACTGGGGAAAAGGGGGTTATTCAACAGGCTGAATCACTCACTGTTGGACTGCAGGTACGGGAGAGACACCCTGCAGAGACTCAGAGCGAATGCGAATGCGGGGGAACCGTGGGTGAGTAACAAAGAGCAACAGGTCTGCGGGTGACCTAATACTCCCGAAGTGTTTTGAAATTCCTGGATTGTAAAAATGAGAATGAAAAAGTTTCCAGCACATGTATATTCACCTTTGCTTTGTAACAACTCCTGGGCATGTGTCTGGAGACTTAACAGACACACAGAACAGACTTGTGGTTGCCATGGGGGTTAGGAGTTGGGGGAGGGATGGGTTTGGGGTTTGGGCTTAACAGATGTAAACTACTGTATACGGGTGGATAAACAACAAGGTCCTACTGTACAGCACAGGGAACTGTATTACTCAATATCCTATAATAAATCATAATGATAAAGAATATATATGTGTGTGTATATGTAAAACTGAACCACTTTTCTATAGAGCAGAAATTAACACAACATTCTCTATCAGCTATACTTTAATAAAATAAATTTTAAACATTTCCTCACTGATGTCCACATGTAGCCCATTTAATTATCACAACAGTCCTGCAAAATTAGTTTTATTATCCCCTTTCTTGGACCACTTAGGTCTCAGGAAAGGTTGAGGTTTAGTGAGGAATTTGCCCCAATAGAATTTGCACACATGTGCAGTCAATTACCTCTTAGTGAATAAAACTATTAAATGAGACAATACTTTGAAAATCAAGTTAGTAGGAAATCATATTAGAATCAAGACACACTTGAAAAAGCATTTATTTCAAACTCCTCATTTTATAGATGTAGAAACTGCATTGCAAAGAGGTGAAGTAACTTGCTTGATGTTAGGCAATTGGCTGGAAAAGAGCTTGGGAACTGGCTGAAGGCAGGTAGCCTCAAACCTTCCCCAATTCTCTTCCCATCACCCACTCTACCTATCCAGATCATCAGCAGATTGGCAGATGTGTAATAAATGGCATTAGAAAATTGAGGTTAAGAGATGTCTAGATGAAATACACCAGACTGACAGAAAAATTTAGATTCTACTTCAGGTCCTGGGCTAACTAGCTGTGTTCTCTCCAAGTCCCTGAGCCTCTGTGAATCTCAATTACATGTATAAAAAGGAGTCGTGAATACTCATGAACTACTACCTGCACGTATAGAGTACAGTTGATTCTCTGTATCTGCGGATGTGGGATCTGTCCTTACGGGCGGACCCACAATGGGACTTGAGCCCCCTTGATTTGGGTACCCACAGAGGTCCTGAAGCCACTCTTTCATGGATCCCAAAGGACAACTGTACTGTTGACTGTTAAGGTTTAATGAGTGTAAGGCATTCACGTCCATTCACGAAACCACACTGAAGACCGCACTGGGTTTTCATCCAGATGAGCTCCTTGAGGATGGGAAATATCACTTATTCATTTTTGTATATCAATAGGTATTTTTAAGGTGTTTTAAGGTATTTTTAAGGTAAGTGAACAGTTAATAGTATAGCTTTTATATAAGTGCTCTTATCACCAGGACCCAACTGAGCTCAGCTATACTCCCAGTCAGTATGTTACCCACCAGGGTTCTTGGCCTTCCCCAATCAATAGAAATTGACTACAGGCTAGACAAGAAATTCAGGCAAGGCTTTACTGGGGTCCCTGCTGCCGCAGAGGGGAGCAAGAGCAAGCAGCAGAATCCCTTGCTTGCTCACTCCCGGGGAGGGACACGCTGGTTCCTTATGGGGTGAAGGTGGGGGTGTGTCCAGTGGTCAGGCAGGACGGAAGGCCGAGGTGGTCTGCCCACGCCTTAGGTGGGCGTGTGTGCAGGGGGCATGTGTAGTACCCTGCTTTTGCTCCCAAAGCCCTGTTTTTGCTCCAGACTTCTCAAAAGTGGCAGATGGGATTTTAGTCTCTTTGTATCTTCTGCGGCCAAAATTTGCCCTTATTGAGGAGCACATGGTTATTTTTAGTCCTATATAGTTTCTTTGTATTCTGTTGCTCCAGGAGAGGTGTGTCTGTTACAAGCTTTGCAGCACTGCAGCAAAGAGTCCCAGGTCCCAAGCCTATCTCAGGTATAGAGGCTGAATTAAACCAAAAGTGATACAGTTCAAAGGGTTAGGGGAGCAGAGTAAATGCCCATGATTACCACTTGGATGGAAGGGCTTCATCGTAATAAACTCTGAGGACTAGTTGTTTCATAACCTCCTGGAATCCAGTTATGTTTGCTTGTTTTTTTTCCTTTTTCTTAACATTCACATTTCCCATTATCTTGAAAATGTCCTCTGCTTAAAAAAAAAAGTAGGTATGTGAAGATAAAAGACCTTCGATCCTTAAGCCACACAATGCATAGAAATTAACTCTAGCTACATTTCAGATTTAATGTCAAAAGAGAACTTTTCAAAATTTCTGACCATAGAGCAGAGAAAATTTTTTAAAAATTAGACCAGAAAACTCTTTAAGTTGAAAAGATACATACACCTCAATCTTCATAGCAGCATTATTCACAACAGCCAAGACATGGAAGGAACATACAAGTGTCCAGTCACAGATGAATGGATAAGGAAGATTAGCACACACATACAGTGGAATAGGCCTCAGCCATAAGAAGCATGAAACAATGCCATTTGCAGCAACATGGATGGACCTAGAAATGGTCATACTAACTGATACATGTCAGAAAAAGAGAGACATATACTATATGGTATCACTTACATGTGGAATGTTAATTATGATACAATATGCACTTT
Source organism: Odocoileus virginianus (assembly GCF_023699985.2). Taxonomy (NCBI): domain Eukaryota; kingdom Metazoa; phylum Chordata; class Mammalia; order Artiodactyla; family Cervidae; genus Odocoileus; species Odocoileus virginianus. The sequence continues at coordinate 81,836,129 of NC_069680.1, read as the reverse complement.
CCTACAAAACAGAAACAAACTCAGGAACACCGAAAACAAGAAGGAAAGGGAGTGGGGAAGGGCTAAATTAGGAATTTGGCATTAGCAGATATACACTATTATATATAAAACAGATAAACAACAAGGTCCTAGTGTATAGCACAGGGAACTACATTCAATCTCCTGTAATAAACCACAATGGAAAAGACTATGAAAAAGAAAATACATATGTATAACTGAATCATTTTGCTGTATACTAGAAACTAACACAACATTGTAAATCAGCTATAACTTCAATAAATTTTTTGAGACAACCAAAAAACAAGACCAAAGTAATAATAATAATGGCGTTACTCATGAAAGACAGATAAATTAAAATTCATTAAATGTCCAAATTCCCGTTTATCAGAAGAACCTACTCCCCAACTCCATTTGAATTAAGATGTTAAACATATGTTGGTGTGTGTCACACTTGGGTATCACCAGTCCAGAAATGAGGTATTCAGCCAGAGTTCGCTGCCACACCCAACATGACAATAATTCAGGAAGACAGTCACCTGGCAAGATCTTCATGTTCCCATGAGAGCTTTATCTAGATGATTTAGGGACTGGAGGATGGAGTGTGGGAGGAGTGTGCAAATCCTTTGTTACCAATGGAAAAAGAATGTAATACACATGACCAAACAGATGTCATGAACACCTTGAAGGAATGCAGCAGATCTTATATCTTCCTAGACCGAAAGACCTTGGACACTGGCACAAACACAAAGGCTCTTAATACATGGAGGTGTGGAAAACAGGATCATCCTCACTCTGATAGGAAATCTACTACTTAGATCACTATTTTTCACCAGAGATTCCTCACTCTTTCATATTCATCAACCAGAGGCTGTCCTCTCCAGCCTCTATTGCCTATAACCATCATATCAAAACAAACAAACAGACAAATCCACACACACACAAACCCCCAAAACAACAATCAAAAAAGGTTGTCTGCAGAACAAATAAATTCGCCCAGTAATGACAGCAATATTGTGTTTTGGGCTTCCCAAGTGGCACTAGTGGTAAAGAACCTGCCTGCCAATGCAGGAGATGTAAGAGACGTGGGTTTGATCCCTGGATTGGGAAGATTCCCTGGAGGAGGGCATGACAACCCACTCCAGTATTCTTGCCTGGAGAATCCCATGGACGGAGGAGCCTGGCGGTCTACAGTCCATGGGGTCACAAAGAGTTGGACACGACTGAAGTGACTTAGCACGCACGCAGGCATACTGTGTTTCCAAATATAATATCTCACCTGAATCTCACAACAAGAAGTAAGATCACATAGTATTCATCTTATATAATAGATGAAGAAACTGAAGGCCAGAGAGATTGTGTGGCTTTTGCAAGGCCACACAGGCAGGAGGTGGCAAAGCCAGGAATTCCAGGTAAAGGGAACACAATGGGAAGCCTTAGTTTGCAATTAAATGTAACTAAAGGAATAGTGCAAAATGAAGATGGTAACAACTTTCTCCCCAGAAGTGTGTTTAATTTTACTCTTGGCTTTTTAATAGGGTTGGTTTGACCATACATCTTATAGTTGAGAACACACAGAGACACGGGGCTGTCATACAGAGGGAAGCAAATCAGAAAAACAAATATCATACATTAACGCATATATGTGAAATATAGAAAAATGATACAGATAAACCTATTTGCAGGGCAAGAATAGAGATGCAGACATAGAGAGCAAACGCATGGATGCCAAGGAGAGAAAGGTGGAGTGGGATGAACTGGGGGGATGGTATGAGCTGGGAGATTGGGGTTGACATCCATACTATGTACAAAATAGCCTTCTAATGAGAACCTACTCTACAGCACAGGGAACTCTGCTCCGTGCTCTGTGGAGACCTAAATGGGAAGGAGCTCCAGAAAAGAGGGGATACATGTGTACATACAGCTGATTCACTTTGCTGGGCAGCAGAAACTGACACAATATTGTAAAGGAACTATACACCAAAAAATTAATTAAAAAATAAATAAAATCACTAACACCAATCTCCCCTCACAAAAAGGCAAGGGGCAATACCCTCTCTTGGGTATTTGTTGAGACTTCCCGTCCTTCACGAATGCATCCTTCACGAATGCATCCTTCTCACTTCCATGTTCGATCTGATTTTCCTAACTCCTTGACCTCTTGCACTGGGACTCCGGCCGGCAGTATTTGTCTAAGGCCTTTCCCTGAGTTTGGTGAAATTGTTAACATCAATAATGACACAGCAGCCGCCCGCTAAAGAGTCCTCGTTAGGGGCCAGCACCAAGTGCGCTGCATGCATTATCGCATTCAGTCTCCCAATGACTCTGTGAGGCAAGTACTATTTTGGTCCCTATTTGATGAACACACTGAGGGGCAAAGAGATGAAATAATGCATCCAAGGTCAAACTGCTGGTAAGTGGAGATGAAAGACCAAGCTGTCCGCCTCCAGACCCCTCAGCCTTACCACTGCCTTCAACTACTTCACAGTAGTCAGGCTGGACCACTGTCTCTCTCGGGTTCACTGACCTTGTCATCCGGCGGCCCCTCAGTGGCTGGCTTTGCACCACCTCTCAGCTTGGATGAGCTCAGAGCTCTAGGTGAGAGCACTCCTTCTGCCAGCCTCTCCCCCCAGAGTCTCCAAATAGACCAGGCTAATCCCCAGCAGTAGAGGCCATGGCATCCCATTCTCACTCCCCCAGCTGCAGGAAGGGCTGGCTGAGGAGGACTCGACTTGAGACTCCCAAAGAACTGCCCTGCCTTATGGGAGTCATTGAACCACCAGCGCCCCCACCCACATCCAGTGACTGCACACGTGGGACACAAAGACCCAGGCGTCTAGACTCACTGGGGCCAAGTCCAAAGGGCCATCCCAGCTCCAGAGCTCCCATGGGGTTGGATGAGGCCTCTGTGGCACCTGCTTCCCAGTTCAACTCCTTTCCCCAGTTCTGCGTCCTTTATTCCCCAACAGAAGGTGTTCCCAAGTTGTACGTGGTGTGTATTTAGTTGCTAAGTCATGTCCAGCTCTTTGCAACCGCATGAACTGTAGCCTGCCAGCCTCCTCTGTCCATGGGATTTCCCAGGCAAGAATATTGAAGTGAGTTGCCGCTTCCTTCTTTTTTCCCGAGAGCATTCTTCAACATCCGTCCTGCACGCACACACACATTGCAGGCTCAGACTTGGATGCCCAGGAAACACAACAAACGGACTAAACATCTCTTGGGGGCCTCAGCCCCCAAGCGCCAGAGCAAAGTCTCATGCAAGCTGAGCTCTCAAACCTGTCTGGTGTTTCTGTTGTCCTGTCACCCAGTCTTTAGCACTGCCACATGCATATTGACTTTTCTTCTCTTATTCTTCAGTCCACTGGAATTTTCTGGTGTTCCTTCCTTTGTCTGTGAGTCTCACCTATGCCTCCAGCCAACATCAGACCTGTGCTCTTTCTGCGACCTCTCTAACCCTTGATGATACTGACTGTCCCAACCCGGGACCCAAGTTCTGCTGATCACGTCCACACAGTCATGTCCACAATACCCAAGAGAGGGTATTGCCCCTTGCCTTTTTGTGAGGGGAGATTGGTGTTAGTGATTTTATTTATTTTTTAATTAATTTTTTGGAGTATAGTTCCTTTACAATATTGTGTCAGTTTCTGCTGCCCAGCAAAGTGAATCAGCTGTATGTACACATGTATCCCCTCTTTTCTGGAGTTCCTTCCCATTTAGGTCTCCACAGAGCACGGAGCAGAGTTCCCTGTGCTGTAGAGTAGGTTCTCATTAGTCGGCTATTTTGTACATAGTGTGGATGTCAACCCCAATCTCCCAGCTCATACCATCCCCCCAGTTCATCCCACCCCACCTTTCTCTCCTTGGCATCCATGCGTTTGCTCTCTATGTCTGCTGATCACGTCCGCACCTTTGGGTGACAGATGTGCTTGTGATTTATGTAGATCAAACACAAAATACACATGTGGGCAGGAGTAGAAGGATCCTTGGGCCTTGAAGGCAGTGCAGATACCTACAATTAGACCCAGAAATCCTTGGCTAGTGTCCTATTATTTCTCTAAGCTCAGATCCTTACTCCTTCCAAGCCAAGATGCCATCATAATTCAGACAGGCTTCTTCATCTCCTACCTTTTCGACTTTAATCTGCTGGACACTCTGTTGTCTGATTTACCTTCCTAAATGAAGCTTTCATGACTTCCCTGGTGGTGTAGTGGTTAAGACTCTGCGCTTCCAATGCAGGGGGCATGAGTCTGATCCCTGCTCGGGGAACTAGGGTCCCACATGCTGCGTGACATGGCCAAAACAAAACTCAAAACAAAATCAAACTAAATGGGAATCTTAATCAGTGGGCCCTCCCTCCTTAAAACCCTCATGTTCCCTGATGCCCATGTGTCTCATCCAAACCACCCAACAAGGCTGAGATCAGAGTGCCCCATTCATCCTGTCCCAAGTAGCCAGCCTTTCCAGGCCTTGGTGAAGCCATTCTTTCTTTTGTTTTCAAATACTCAGCAAGAAACTTTTCCTGATCCATATGATGAACTGAAGACAGTTTACCCTGTTCTTCTCTTATAACTTCACCTGGGGCTCCCGTGATTTACAGTCATTCATATACTGGGTTCCTCTTTCCTCTTAGATGACAACCTACTCAGGAGACTATGGGCCGCCAGAGCAGTCTCAGACACACGATGGCCTCTCAGGAGAGATTTGTGGAAGTGATTCGCTGTCTCCCAGCATGACCACAGATTTATTCTCCTCCACTTCTCCTTGACCCCACCCGCAATATTCCTGGAATAAATATAAATATAAACACATCTCAGAAGAAGGATGATTTAAAACCTAAGGTAGAATGGAGGGAAAATAAGGTCACTGCTTTAATTTAACAAGGAAAGTTATCATTTGGAAATGCTGTTTTTGCGGGGCTGCACAGAGTTCATGGGCTTTTCTCTAGTTGCGCTAGCAGGGGCTGCTCTCGAGCTGTGGTGCGCGGGCTGCTTATTGTGGTGGCTTTTCTTGTTGCAGAGCAAGGTTCTAGAGTGCATGGGCTCAGTAGTTGTGGCGCATGGGCTTTGCTGCCCCACAGCATGTGGAATCTTCCCAGACCAGAGATCGAACCCATATCCCCTGTGCTAGCAGCAGATTCTTAACCACTGGACAACCAGGGAAGTGCCTGAAATGATGACATTACACTTAAACAGTGGACTAAACCCAGGGTAGAGAGGGGCCCTCTGAAAATCTGGTGTAGGCTATTTAGAAATCAAAGGTAAGCAGGTGGCAAGAGTATAAACTACTTCTAAAGAAAAAGGTGAATATTTTACAGAAAGATTTCAAAGCCTAGTGTGTTAGCTTTTGCTCTTTTCTAAACAAGTGGACAGCTGGCCCCTCCTCCTGGGAGTGAGGGTGGGCTCAGGGCCTGGCTCTGTGGCTTTGCCCACCTCTGCCGGCCAGTTCAGCTTGCTATACTAGCCCACTTGAGGGCCCAGAGTCCCAGCTCTGCAAACAGTGATATTATTATATCCCAGCTGAGCTGCAAAAATAACTGCTTCACTTTCAAACACACTACTGCCTTATTTCCTTGAAGTCATGTTCCCCCAACAAATGGCTGGAAGCTTCTGGTAGGAAGTAAAGCTCAACTGAGTTTCAGAGATAATGCAAAATGGGCTAAGATTCAAAAAGATTCTTAATGAACACAGCAGTGACTCTGAGTGGCATTTGGATCAGCTTTGGCTCCTCCTTGTGTCCTGGGGCTTCTCTTCAGAAGGACAACTATGTTTCAGGGCAGGTTGTCTGATTCTGGAATTGGCCCTGGTGATAAGAAACAGGGGGCCTTCTCTCATCTGTTTTCTCTAGCAAGCTGATGTCCAAACGGACACAATCCAATCTTTGAAAGTCAAGCCATCCAGGGTGGGTAAGGCATTGAGAGATGCTCTAGAATAGATTCAACGTCAACATGGGAAGTGATGTGGATAATGGTGTTTGTAAGAAGGATTTGCATACTGCAGAGGATTTTTCCCAATAAATGGCTGTAACATTGCTTTTATTTTTTTATTGCTGGCTTGCCTTTATAGATGGTCAAGAGAGGCTCTGACCCAGCCCCACAGTTTTAAGGGCTCCTCAGATACACAGACACACACACACACACACACACACTGAAATATGCATGGTACCTAATCCCTTGGAGTCCAGTGCTCAGGGCAAGCAGAACAACCTGTAATCCTAAACATCCACTCTGTTGACCAACATTGCTCAATCCACAGTTTTATCTCTCTGGTAAATAAAAGGCCCTGAATCTGAGTACCCAGAAGTTGTGTGTGCACCACTGCTGACTTCAAAAATGACCATTATTTGGAGTGTAGACAGGATTCGGGAGGCAGAAGTGCTGAGATAAGAGAAAAGACAAATTCATTACCTTGTTAAGTTCTTCCTCTCATAGAGCAAGGATGTAATAAATTCTTGCATAATGAAGAATTATTTCCCAACAGTGCCAGGAGTCCATTTTCTTATTTCCTTTCCCATTTCCACTCAGGGTTCTGGGTGGTACTAACACAACTACATACAATGCGTGCAACAGTTGTGCATATATATTGGCCAATATTTTGCAGTATTATGTAACTTCTATTTTTCTTACATTTGTATATAAATATAGTTCTAGTTATAGGACTTGGGCAGATGCCAGGAGACAGCAAGGGACAGGGGAGGCCTGGCATGCTGCAATCCAGGGAGTCACAAAAAGTTGGACATGATCTAGAAGCTGAACAACAACAGCATAGTTCTAGATATAACATATGTGACATATAAAATAAAAATGGATTTTGTTAGGGTTGCAGGTAGTTTTATTTTTATACAAAAATGCATAAAATGTAATTGAATCTTTAAAAATTGTGAACATCTCCAGATTTATTTAAATAATTAAATAATTTTAAATGTTGATATTTATTAATTAAAATCTATTTTGCATTTTTGGTTAAAATGGGTAATTTTGAATATTTTGGAAGAAAAATAACTTTTCTGGAAACATCTAAAATAATTAAATTGTTATCTTCCTATATTAACATTAATTTACATATTGATTAAAATATATTCAGATTTTGTATATTTTAATACAATTACATTTATTTTTAATCTGTTAGATTACTGCTATTAATGAAACACAGACTTTGGAAAATCTTGATTATGAAAATATAATTAATGATTATGCTGAAATAAAGGCAAGAAAATGAGTGCTATTAAATAAATATATCATAGTTTATGAATTTATATGTCTTATTTTTACTACTCATCCAAATAACAGGCCAGACAGCCTTACACATAATCAGATTCCCTTTTATTTTATTTTTAAAATAGTTTGGCTTCACGGGGTCTTCACTGAGGCGTGCAGACTTAGCTCTGAGGCATGTGGGATCTTGTTTCCCAACCAGGGATGGAACTGTTGTCCTGTGTATTGAAAGGCAGATTCTTAACCACTAAACCGCTAGGGAAGTCCCTCCCCTCTCTTTAATACTCTACTCACTTTTAGTCATAGAAAAACCATAGTTTTACATACATTTCTCTGTTTTGGGGAGTGAAGGTTATTAAGATGTAAGGATAAAACTTCTTTTTGACAGTCTGTTAACTTGATTTATAGCTTTAAATACTTAAACACATGGCATATGACCCCAGGCCTAGCAAGTGATAGGAGTGAGCAGCTCCCCAACCTCTCTGATTGCTAATACCATAGTCTTTTCTAAATTTTATTGCATGTCACCCTGAGGCAAGCACCCTACTAAATGTTTTTGTGTGTTTCATTCATCCCTCACCATAGTTTTCCGAGATAGGCATCATTCCAGATTTATTTGTTTTTACAATATTGATTTATTTATTTGGCTCTGCAGGGTCTTAGTTGTGGCACGACGGCTCTCTAGTTCTGGCACCTGGGCTCAGCAGCTGTAGTTCACGGGCTCAGAGGGGTGGTGTGTGGGATTACTTGGTCTGCAGCACGTGGGATTTTAGTTCCTTGACCAGGTATCAAACCTGTGTCCCCTGCATCACAAGGCAGATTCTTAACCGCGAGCCCACCAGGGAAGACCCACCATTCCCAGATTTAGATGAGGGGGCAGGGATGCAAAGCATAGATGAGGAGGCAGGGATGCAAAGCACTCGCTGGTGGTCAAAGGACCATGACCAGGGGAGTGGACTCTCATCCTGGCCTCCAGGGCTCCAACTCCTTCTGTGACCAGCCCCGTTGCTTCCCCCAGAAGCTCTTCCATGGTAGAGGCTGACAGGCCAAGTCTGTTCCTTATTTGCTTCCTAGAGACCCTTTGTTGGATGATTTTATTGTGGTCGCTCCCCTCCACTCCCATTATATACCTCTTTAAAAGTCCTGGATCAATACATCTGTAAAGGATTTCAAGCTCACTAGATACTCTAGACACAATATATGCCATGTGCCAATAGACACTTGCTAAGCTATTCATATATTTTTAGTCCAATTAAATTTATAAAACCTTCCAAACAACTGAAATGCCTAGTACATTTAATTGCACTAATAACCGACCGACTGAACTGACTGGTAAAGAATCTGCCTAACAATGCAGGAGACACAAGAGACACAGATTCGATCCTTGAGTTGGGAAGATCCCCTGGAGAAGGCAATGGCAACCCACTCCAGTATTCCTGGCTGGAAAATTCCATGGACAGAGAAGCCTAGTGTGCTACAGTCCATGGGGTCGAAAAGTCAGACACGACTGAGTACACATAAGCATATGAAGAGTATATATATCATCAGTTATAGCCATTCAAGGAAATGTCATGCAGCAGTGATAATGATGGTGATGAAAGCTACAATAACATGGAAAATATTTAGATACAATGTTACATTTTAAAAGTTGCATATAAAATTATATATATCACATGTCAGAATAATATAAAAATTACCATAGCTATGAAAACAGACACATTCACAGGAAAAAAATAGAAAACACAACTAAATGCTAATAATAGCTATGTTTAACATAGTGAATATTAATTTATTAGAATATTAGATATTATTAGTATTAGATAACATTAATGTATTCAGTTCAGTTCAGTCGCTCAGTTGCATTTGACTCTTTGCCACCCCATGAACTGCAGCACGCCAGGCCTCCCTGTCCATCAACCAACTCCCAAAGTTTACCCAAACTCATGCCCATTGAGTTGGTAATGCCATCCAACCATCTCATCCTCTGTCGTCCCCTTCTCCTCTGCCCTCAATCTTTCCCAGCATCAGGGTCTTTTCAAATGAGTCAGCTCTTTGCATCAGGTGGCCAAAGTATTGGAGTTTCAGCTTCAACATCAGTCCTTCCAATAAACACCCAGGACTGATCTCCTTTAGGATGGACTGGTTGGATCTCCTTGCAGTCCAAAGGACTCTCAAGAGTCTTCTCCAACACCACAGTTCAAAAGCAACAATTCTTCAGCGCTCAGCTTTCTTTATAGTCAAACTCTCACATCCATACATGACCACTGGAAAAATCATAGCCTTGACTAGCTGGACCTTTGTTGACAAAGTAATGTCTCTGCTTTTTAATATGCTGTCTAGGTTGGTCATAACTTTCCTTCCAAGGAGTAAGTGTCTTTTAATTTCATGGCTGCAATCACCATCTGCAGTGATTTTGGAGCCCAGAAAAATAAAGTCAGCCACTGTTTCCACTGTTTCCCCATCTATTTGCCATGAACTGATGGGACTGGATGCCATGATCTTAGTTTTCTGAATGTTGAGCTTTAAGCCAAATTTTTCACTCTCCTCTTTCACTGTCATCAAGAGACTCTTTAGCTCTTCTTCACTTTCTGCCATAAGGGTGGTGTCATCTGCATATCTGAGGTTATTGATATAATACATAATATTAATGTATTAGAATGATTTTTTCTTTTTCTTTTTTCTATTTTTTGTTTGCTTTTTATATTTTTAAATGTATTTTTATTGAAGTATAGTTGAATTACAATGTTGTCTTAATTTCTGCTGCACAGTAAAGTGATTCAGTTATATACAAATATATTATATATAATATATATGTATATATACATTATTTCTTTAGTATTCTTTTCCACTATGGTTTATTATAGGATATTGAGTATAGTTCCCTGTGCTATACAATAGGACCTTGCTTTTTATCCATTCTATGTATATGTTTACATCTGCTAACTCCAACCTCCTTCAATCCTTATTGAAGGATTAGGTTAATTTCATATTTTAAAATGCTGACTTGGAATGTATTTTGTCTAAAAACAAGAATGAGTTGGTGAGCAAGCCCACCACCTCATTTACCAGCAGGGCATGCCTGCCTCCCTGGCACTGTACCCTCTTTAAGATGAAAGCTACCACAGCTGCAGAGGCTCTCCATGAGTCTGCTTGCTGTCGGCAAGATGCATTTTAAAGATCAAGCACTTTAGGCTTTGTCTTATAAATGAGGAGGAGAAGAGATGAAATAAACCACGGACTTCGAGGCTTTGATACAAACTGCAAACAGAAAAGTTCTATCACTTTCTAAGGGAAATGCTGTCCATCAAATGCTCCCCAGGGTCACGGAGCCCCACAGCTTGGTCGGCGAGCTTGAGATATAAGCCGCATAAGATGAGAATGCTTCCTTTCTGCACTGACCGCGCCTCATGGCGTACTGACATCCCAGCTCCCAAGGCTTTGAGAGGACTCCGGCATTTTCTTGGTAATGTGGCAAAATGAAGGGGAGCCTTGAGGACCTTGAGACCATCTGTGAATAGCTAGAAAGGAACTCTCGGGAGAGGATGGGATGAGATCTGAGATTAATTGGGAGAGTTGACACGTGTACATGATCATGTGTGAAATAGACAGCTAGCGGGAAGCTGCTTTATAGCACAGGGAGCCCAGCTCAATGCTCTGTGACAAGCTAGAGGGATAGAAGGGTGTTGGGGGGGGGGGGTGTAGGGAGGGGATATATGTACACATATAGCTGATTCACACTGCACAGCAGAAACTAACATGACACTGTAAGATAATTAGCCTCCAATTAAAAATATATTAATTCTTTTAAAAAGAAAAGAATGGAAAGAGTCATTAGCCTTTGTTCATATCTGCCTCACCTGAGCCTGTCTTGGTGTTTGATATCAAGGACATGAAAGACTTGCCCAGTGGAAAACTCCTAATCTCCTGTCTCTCTTCTCACCCACCTCCTCCTTTCCAACAGAAGACCCACCGTGTGCCAGCTACCTTGCTACACAGTGAGGACATAGTCACATCAGACAGGATCGGGCCTCCAAGGAGCTTGAGGTCTACCCCTGCCCACTGAAAGAGTGGCCGTTGCACTGCCTCGACTCTTGTGTGAAATTCAGACTTTCAGGTCCCAAGCAAAACCCACTGACTCAGAATGGCGATTTTAGCAGGTTCCCAGGGTGACTCACAGGCACTGGAGGTTGAGAAGGCAACCTCTCGGAGGGTAAGCCCAGTTTTTTAGGAGTGTTGTTGTTTTATTAAGATTAAGGAGTTACAGTCGCTATGGAGAACAGTATGGAGGTTCCTGAAAAAATTAAAAATATAATTCCTACATGATCCTGCAATTCTTCTTCTGGGTATATAGCCAGAGAAAACTATAATTTGAAAAGATATATGCATCCCTGTGTTCAGAGCAGCACTATTTACAGTAGCCAATACATAGAAGCAACCTAAATGTCCATCAACAGATGAAATGGATAAAGCAAATGTGGTACATATATATAATGGAATATTACTCAGTCATAAAAAGGAATGAAATAATGCCATTTGCAGCAACATGGGTGAACATAGAGATTATCATAAGTGAAGTAAGGCAGAGAAAGACAAATATCATATGAAATCATTTATATGTGGAACCTACTAACAAAAAACAGTTAAAATGAGCTTATTTAAGAAATAGAAACAGACCCAAAGACATATTATAAAAAGAAACTCATGGTTATCAAAGGGGATAAAAAGGTAGGAGAGGGATAAATCAGGATTTGGGGATTAACACATATACACCACTGTATATAAAATAGGGAACCAACAAGGACCTACTGTATAGCACAGAGAATTCAACTCAATATTTTGCAAGAACCTATAAGGGAAAAGAATCTGATAAAGAATATATATATATATATATATATATATATATATATATGTCACTGTGCTATAAACTTGAAACTAACAAACATTGTAAATCAACTACAATTTTTTAAAAAAAGGACTGAGGATTGAGTGTTGTTATTTTGCTTTCACAAACTATTTTAGCTTATTTTATCAGTGTCAGCTGGAAGTATATATGACTGGCAGGAGCCTCTGTCATGAGACAGTGATTGCCCGTGGGGGTGGAAAGTCCCCTCTGGGAGGCTTTGTGGAGTGGACAGAAGAGGAGAGAAGACAAGGGGGGAAGTGGATGTGGGCTTCTGCCAAGGAGCAGTCAGGAGATGAGGGGTGTGGGAATGTCCCCTTAGCAGTGGACAGCCCAGGACTAAGCAAACAAGTTTGGAAGGGCTGGCTTCCTGGAGGCAGCATCTGAATGGGATATACCCTCTACTCAGGCTCAGGAAAGGAGCTTCCCAGGTGGCTTAGCGGTAAAGAATCCACCTGCCAATCCAGGAGACTACAGTTTGGATCTCTAGGTCGGGAAAATCTCCTGGAGAAGAAAGTGGCAACCCACTCAGTATTCTTGCCTGGAGAATCTCATGGACAGAGGAGCCTGGTGGGCTACAGTCCATGGAGTCACAAAGAGTAAGACATGACTGAGTGCGCATGCCCACCCACCCACACCCACACACACAGGCTCAGAAAACCAAATCTCCTCCTGTGTTTTGTCTCCCGAATCTGCAGGCATCTCACACAGCCACTCAGCAGAGGAAGGCATTCAAGGGGGCAGGAATAAGCCGGGGGGACAGCAGGGCCTGGAAATCCAGGACCTCCAGCACTCCCTGTAAGGAAGGATTCTTGGAGACTGCAGGGAGGTGGGTTGTTATGATCATTGTTTCTGTGTTTTGAGAGGGAAGTTTTGTTTTTGCTTGGATGGGTTTCTCTCTACCAAAGTAAATTTGAGGCAATGCACCTGTTTCAGAAAGGATACTTCAGGAATAAAAAGGATTTGGGATTTCTGACCAAGGCTATATGCTTCTTGAGTGTGGCTCCACATCCTACTGGCATCAAGAAGTAGGAGCAGTATCTAAACTGGGAGTTAGAGATTAAGGTATATAGTCTCACTTGAGTCTCTAGTATCTCCAAGGCACAGCCCTGAGCATATCTCCTCATCACACAGGTGTTATAGAGGGTACCTGTAATCTTTCCTACCTTTGAGCCCGATGACTTTCTGTTGCATTGGCTGGAAACCATCTCTTAGCATTCGACATCATCAGGTGGGAGAGGCTTGGATGAAGATTCTTCCCGTCGGAGGAAATCACAAGTACTGACGCCTATTTTGTAGGTCACAGCCATACCCCGGGACATTGGTTCCAGCATCTGAGGCAGATTCCAGCTTCTGCAGATGTTCCAGTCCCATAGCCAGTCCTCCATAGGCGAGGGTTCAACCAGTTATTGTTCACCACCCGCCTCTGGTTGAATCCTTGGATGAGGAACCTGCAGACACGGAGAGACGGAGAGTGGAGCATCTAACATGCTTTATATTTTGTTTTGGCATGTGCAGAAAGTGTTCAAGTACATTTATTCTAGATGGGTGTTAAAAATAGTAAGTTTTTTCCCTATAGTCTATGAAGAAACAATTTATAAGGTATCAATCAATCTTTGGGCTTCCCGTGTGGCACTAGTGGTAAAGAACCCATCTTCCAATGCAGGAGACATAAGAGATGCGGGTTCAATCTCTGGGTTGGGAAGATCCCCTGGAAGAGAGCATGGCAACCTGCTCCAGTATTCTTGCCTGGAAAACCCCATGAACAGAAGGGTTTGGCAGGATACAGTCCATGGGTCACAAAGAGTTGGACACAACTGAAGTGACTTAGCACACACACAGGCAGTTAAACATTGATTTTCTTATAAAGAAGAATCAAGTCTAAGTATTTTAAAGACCTTTTCATGGAAGGTAGCTTTGAGGGCACATGAATAATGCCAAGAATAGGATTTAGACTTTCCACCTCAGTTCAGTTCAATCGCTCAGTCGAGTCCGATTCTGCGACCCCATGGACTGCAGCACACCAGGTTTCCTTGTCCATCACCAACTCCCAGAGCTTACTCAAACTCATGTCTATCGAGTCAGGTGATACCATCCAACCATCTCATCCTCGGTCATCCCCTTCTCCTCCTGCCTTCAATCTTGCCCAGCATCAGGGTCTTTTCTAATGAGCCAGTTCTTCAAATCAGGTGGCCAAAGTATTGGAGCTTCAGCTTCAGCATCAGTCCTTCCAATGAATATTCAGGACTGATTTCCTTTAGGATGGACTGGTTTGATCTCCTTTCCACCTCACTCCAGTGTAAGCTCAGGAAAGTTTGTCTGATGTCTTTCTCAGCTGTTTTCACAGAGGAGTATGACACATGGCTCCCTAACACTCTCAGAATAATTTTTGAATTGAACTAAATGTCTGTGACACAGCGATAACCAGCAGGCCCCTAGGCTGGTTGTGCATGCTTGTCTGTGTGTGCATGCATGCTGGCATGTGTGTGTGCGTGGTGACAAGTATGCATGTGTGCACGTGTGTGCCTGCATGTACTTGTGTGCATGCACACACGTGTGCACGCGCACATATGACCAAATGTGTGCTTGCACGTGTTCACATGCTTGTGTGCGTCCATGTGCTGGGACAGACTGGGCTGGGAGAGAGACCCGGAAAACACACAGAGTGAGTTGTATTCCCAAACACGGGTGGTGCCTTGGCTCTGATGCTGGCCCAGCCCTCCCGGGCTGGAGGGCATTACTGGCTCTATCTTAAGCCAGGATTCCCTTTCACCCGCTGCAAACAGAGCATAAAAATATCTCCAGCGGGTCGCTTTCCCAAAAGGGGGAGGCCCTTCACTTTCACGGGAAATACTGCATTTAAGGAAAAATAAATCCCCTGGAGGGGCTGGGGTGGGGTTTAGCCATCACTGAGGTTTGTCTCCCAGGGTATCGGGGAGGAAGAGTGCTGAGCTGTTGGTGGGAAACCCGGAAGGGGAAACGTGGACGTCGCACCTCCCACCGATGGGGGGAGGTGGACCAAAGGATGTGAGTTTCTCTTCTGGCCAAGTTGCCTGCAGATTCCTCCTGTGAGGTCAGCCTTGCCCCCGCCCAACCCCCGACCCTGCTCTGCTTCCTGCCGCAGCCACTGGGCACCTTGTCCTTTCCTCAAGCAGCCTGATTTTCCAGCCACCAAAAATAACAACATTTGATACCAGGCCTCTGAAAGCTTTGGCTGGGGTCATGTTTCCAAATTCTTGACTCGAGAATTGTTAAATGAGAACTCCTATTTTTTTCTTCCAGTCAGGCTATTTTTTTCCTCTTTTTTTTCTCAAGATGTTGGGAGAACCCCAACCAAGGAATCAGTGCTTAATGGGTCACAGGGTATAAATAGCAGTGTTGAGATCCTAACACAAGGCTCTTTGTACTATCATGCAACTGAACCTTAAAAAAAAAAGAAGAAGAAGAAAGCTTCCAAACAGAGCAGTTAACATACCAGCCTGGGGACTGGGGCGAGGGAGGGGCAGCATTGCTGAGCCCAAGCTACGTTCTATATTCGTCCATGCCTGCATTCCACTACTGCCATCTATTTACAGCCTGGCCATGTACACAGGATCCCCTATTCATTAAACATGGATGTAAAAAAAAAAGATTCTGTATGTATTTTTATTCTGCTGAATAGTTCACAGACATACATGAAGCCAATAAAGTCAATCTTAGTGTGAATCCTGAGTCTGGGCTGGCATCCCTGGCTCCTAACTCCGTAATTGTTATTTTACTTGTCAACATGAGGCAAATTCTTCTCATCCATGAAATGGGAACAAACACACATGTTCACTAAGCTTGGCTCTAAGTGACACATAGTGTTGTTCTAAAAATTAAGAGAGAAGATCTGTGGTCTTCCTGGCTTTGAGGCGCTTTAAATATGAGATATTATCCTAATTAAACTAAATTTTCATCATGGGGTCAGTCCTTTAATGAAGTTAAATGGGAGGATCCATTAATTTGCTATCAGTCATTGTATTTGGAGTTCCTGGAGGGATCCTGAAAATTGATGAATTACGACAAGCCCAACGGTATATTTCTGGCTGATTATGGCAAGCCCTGGGTGGTATTAAAAGAGATGCCAATTTTTATGTGACAGTGAAATTCATAGTCTCTAACAGAAGTACGGTTATACCAGTGAAAGGGACCAGGCTGAAGGGCGTGTGACTTAGCAGCTGACAAGTGCAATAATTCTCAGAATTTTGTGGCTCAAAATGTGTGCTGGCTACTAAGAACTGGGATTTTAGAAATAGAAAGTTCAGGTTACAAGCCTACTGGGCAGAAACTCGAACTCTTGGTGCTGGCAACATGCCCTGGGCACTCAGGGGTGGGCCAAGGTTCTGCCCATTCAGTGTCCGATGTTTAAATTCTGAGTCTGTAAGCAAAAAAAAAAAATGTTGGAAGGGTTCCCTTACCTTTTGGAAACTGCAAAATAAAATCTCCTTTGGCAAAGAGTCTCTTTCTTTTGTGGGCTCTCCTACAGGGCTTCTTGGGCAGGATTTACCTCTGGGCTGCCATGACCCCAGTTCCCCAGTTGCCCACTGTCCATCTTCCGGTGGGGGTGGGGGTTGGGGGGTGTGGGGTGGGGGCAGGGGTAACACTGTTGTTCAAGTCCTTGCATTAACCAGAAAATTAGCAGGAAAACAGAACAGTAAGGGGTCAAAGTGGGGTTCATACCACATGGTGAAATATCCCAGAGATGAAGCTGCCTGTTAATGAGGTTTAGAGTTTCAGTGGCTGATATTTGAGTTGGGTTGCTAGGAGAGAAAAGCAAAGAAGGGTACAGGCAGCCCTGCTTACCCCTAGCGTTGGCCCGGAACCCGGGTACAGGCATATTCAGATACCAAGGATCACACGTCGAGCACGTACTAGGTAGAGCTACAGCAGGAAGCATTTTAAATAGATCATTTCATTCAATATCCACAAAGGTCCTGTGAGACCAGTGCTTTCCTTATGCCCAGTCTGCATAAGAAAACAGAGCCCTAGAAAATAGCTTGCCCAGACTTCATAGCTAACTACACTGTGCAAGCTGAATTTGAACCCAGACTATTGGATGTCCAAGCCTAGGCGGTTACTGACTTAGGCAAACTTCCTTTTTGCATAGCTGTAGACCCAGGTTCAATCCCTGGATCAGAAAGATCCCCTTGAGAAGGGAACGGCAACCCACTCCAGTACTCTTGCCTGGAGAATCCCATGCACAGAGGAGCCTGGCGGACTACAGTTCATGGGGTTGCAGAGTCCAACATGACTGAGTAACTCACACCCCCCCCCCCAAAAAACACACACCCTAAGCCTAGTGCAAATGTATCAGGGCTCTCCTGGGGCCATGCAGGGTTGGGGGTGGGGATGTCTGAGATGTTTGGGGATGAAAGGTCACAGTGTTACAGACTGAGAACCAGTCCCAGAGGCCAGGGCTCCTGGCTCCCGACTCCTCTCCCTGCTGAGAGTGTCCGGCAGCCCTGCTGGACCTAAATCAGGAACATCTGAATGGCAGATTCGAGCCAAAGTGTCCACCACAGCCTGCCTCTCCTCCACGCACAGGGCACAGAAGTACGCTGCCTGCCCAGAGCTGTGACTTTGGAGGTAAGATCTGAGCTTACTTCCTACAAATGCCATACACTGATGAAAAGAAAATCTGAACTTCAGGACTTTGTATGCGCCCAGAAAATAGCATTTAAAAGCATCCTAATCGGTAAAGATTAAAAAAAAAAAGAGCCTTGTTCTTTGGCTCAGTTTGGTCTTCTGATGTAAAAAAGCATGTTCTCTGCGCCTTAGCCTCCCAGCAGCTACACTGCTTAACTTCTCTAGGTCTCTGGAAGGACCACAGCCCTTGCCTCTTACATGTTGAACTTTGAGACACAAATTTGTCTGTTTCTTTCTTTTTAAATAAATTTTTGGACACACCAAGGGGCTGACAGCATACCTACGTCTTTGGGAGTGAAAGCTCAGAGCCCTAACCACTGGACTACCAGTGAATTCCTGAGACACAAACCTCTAACCCTGACTCACGCCACTCTCTGCTCCTGCAAAAAAAAAAAAATCCTGAAATCTTCGAAGGAACTCTGAAATTTTACCCTCTTTAATCCTAATTCAACACAGCATCCGTGACTTCTCCGTAATGGCTATGTCAAATGCTTTCCTCAGCTTATTGCTCATTCTGTGTTGATCTTTGGGCTTCCCAGGTGACACTAGTGGTAAAGAACCCACCTGCCAATGCAGGGGACGTAAGAGATGGAGGTTCAGCCCCTGAGTTGGGAAGACCCCCTAGAGGAGGGCGTGGCAACCCACTCCAGTATTCCTGCTTGGAGAATCCCATGGACAGAGGAGCCTGGTGGGCTACAGTCCACGGGAGCACAAAGAGTTGGACACGACAGAAGCGACTTAGCGCTCACACACACACACGTTTATCTGTGTCTTCCCCATAGACCGGGAGCTTCCTGAGGACCCCAAGCCTACCTTACCCTTTTCTGCCGTGGCACCCAGCGCGGAGCCTTGTACACATACAGAGCACACACGGAACAAGCAAGTCAGTGGAGGCAGGAATGAACATGTGATGCCCGTGTAGCATACACACAACCAACGATCCTCAGGGTGGAGGACGGAGAACCCCTCCTGAGTGCCCAGAATGTCCTGGTTCAATTCTGTTCCACCACACCTGGCACCTTGCCAGGCAGCCTGGCCCATTTCCTGCTGGATGTGCTTTGCATCACCTATTACCATCCTTGCCTAACCCTGGGGGCTGGGGAGGGAGGGTGTGTTCTTATTTTTGTTCTGAAGTGTGCCCCCAGCTTAACATAAATTCTTTTTTTTTTTTTTTCATTTTTCTATAGCATCAATTCATTTTTACTCACTTATCTGGGCATTTCTCCCAAGGTGAATCTTGCTCCGCTTCACATAACTGGACGATATCTGCATCTTCCACGCCCTCTTCCCATCCATGCCCTAAATCAGACTGGTCTCCAAGTCTGATCTACTTTGTTGAAATGGCTCATCTCCTAGCTCCTCTGTGCTGCCATGCTGGTCCAGTTCCTCAGAATCTAGTGGCCTGTCAGCGGCCTTAACTCCACACGCCCGAGCCGCAGTTTCATCCTTCATGAAAACCTCTGCCCCAGTGACTTCCCCCGGCACTGCCGTCATGACAGACACCCTTGGACCCCTGATGTCTTCTCAAACATGAGTTTCAGGGCCTTTGGAAATTCCCCCTGATGCTATAGTCAGAATTCATGTCCCATTACTCCCCAGTAATTATCTTTCAGTTAGGAGTCACAGATTCTGCTTGGTCCCCACATACGAGACGCTTATTTTTGCTCCGTCGGATGTAGTGGTCCCCCCCACCTCCAGGGTACCTCCTGGAGCCCATCCTTTCCATGAAATCTTCCTTTCCCTTCCATCACCAGCTTGACTTGCTCCCTTCTTTGAACCTTGCAGCCAAAGTATGCAATAGGCCTCCCTTGACCTGCTTGAACGTCATCTTAGGTGGGATCTATAATTTAATGTATGCTAGTTCAAAATTTTCAAGTAGACTCTAAGTTCTTTGAGAACAGGATCTGAGTCTTGTTCCTCATAATCCGTATCTGCTGGAGAGAAGGACTTACAAAAATTGTGTCATATGCTCGTGCCTAAGACTGCCTGACTTTCCTGAGGAAAACTGGGAAAGCATTTATAAAATGTTATACATATTTTTTCTGGGAAAAATCAGGGGGGTCTTGTTCGCATTGGCTGCTGTTGCTACTTTCTTCCATTTTTGCTTTTTCTATATTTATTCAAAAATGTTTTTAAAGTTTTTGGCCATATCATTTGGTCACTTGGCAATACCAGGTGGCATGTGGGATCTTAGTTCCCTGACCAGGGATACAACCCACACCACCTGCACTGGAAGCTCAGAGTCTTAAACCCCTGGACTACCAGAAAGTCCCCATTTCTGCTTTTTCCTTCTCCTTTCTCTTTTTATTCATTAAGTGTCTGTTGTGCTTCAGTCCTTTTTCTGTAGGCTACAAGACTGCCAGATATTTAAAACATGATAACAATCTAAAATCCTCAAAGCCTTAACACATAGGATGCATACAATGAATTTTTGTTGAATAAATTAATTCATAAAACTTCTGGTCTCTAGAATCCATCAGATCCCATTTTATTGAAGCCAAATGCCTCCTTCTTTGTTCTGAAAGCCTAAACTCTGGCTTTTCAACGCTTTAGTCCCCTGAGCACTTCCTTCATTGCTGTTTTTCTGTTTTTTCGTCTTTCTTCCATCTCCATTCTGCCCTCTTCAATCTTCTAGTGTCCTCTTAAAAATGATTATTTAGCTTTTAAAGCATCCTCTTATGGCATAAAGTTCCATGATTATTCATTACAATTGTTGGACATTATCATATTTGCTGTAGCAAGAGGCAATCCACCGAGATTAATCAGTGTGAAATGTGCAATTTATGAAATGACCTCTGTATACCCTAAGAAAAAATGTAACTCATTTATAAGAGATGAGGATGGTGGTGTAGTTGTTACTAGAACCTCCAAAGGTGATTGTGTATATTTTAAAAAAAAACCATCTTGCCTTCTGGATTGGAACTGCGGAGTGAAGGTATGTGTGGCAGTGGTATTGTCTTAAAGTCCCTTGTGTTGACTTTGAACCCTACCCTGCATCCACCAGGGAGCTGTCAAGGGACCTTAAGTAATAATGTTACATATCAGGATACCTCGCGCTTCCCCAGTTGCTCAGCCATAAAGAATCCACTTGCAGTGCAGAAGACGCAGGAGACGTGGGTACGATCCCCGGGTCAGGAAGATCCCCTGGAGGAAGGCATGGCAATCCACTCCAGTGCTCTTGCCTGGAGAATCCCATGGACAGAGAAGCCTGGCGGGCTACAGTCCATAGGGTCACACAGAGTTGGACACGACCGAAGTGACTGAGCACACACTCAGGCAGACACGCACATCAGGATGCCCCATGTTGTTGGATTACACTGCTACACCCACAACAGCGCTAAGGATCCTCTCAGGGAACCTCTGGAGAAAACCAAGACAGGAATCAGGATGAGAAAATAGGAAATATTCCATAGGAAACCTAGCTGCAGGCATAGACAGTCTGTATTTTAAAGCTAATAATTTGTTTTCCTTGTGATAGCAATTCTACATTTTATTTAGCATAGCAATCACCCCAATTGATTTATAAAAGCAAAATTGCCTAATCAATGGACTAGAAATACAGTCACTGTGAATATAAATTCTTTCCTCTTCTAATGATCCCAGGCTAATCATTGCAGTTCTTCTGGCTCGTTTTCCTGATTAAACCAGGAGAATAAAGACAACAGGAACATGTGACCCCTGCATTAGCAAGCTAAGCCATGAAGCACGAGAAGAAACCACTGGGTGAAAGGGGGCTAGTGAGACTTGTATAATCCATTCTGGGGCACACGCCTTACCTAATATTTACTATATTGATATTGTAGAAGGAAATGGCAACCCACCCCAGTATTCTTGCCCGGAGAATCCCAGGGACGGGGGAGCCTGGTGGGCTGCCGTCTACGGGGTCGCAGAGTCGGACACGACTGCAGTGACTTAGCAGCAGCAGCAGCTATATTGATAGCCACCCCCCCAACTGCCAAAGTGTTACTCTTAAGTATTGGAAAAAAAGTGGTGGGGATTTAGAGTTAGCAGATCTAAATTTAAGTAGAGGCTTCTCTTAGTAACTATATACAGTAAGTCCCCTATGTATGAATGAATTCCATTCTGAGAGTGTGTTCATAAATCCAATTTGTTTGTAAGTCAACAAAGTTAGCCTAGGTACCCAACTAACACAATTAGTATAGTACTATACTGTAATAGGTTTATAATACTTTTCACACAAATAATATATATAAAAAAACACAAAAAGTAAAGAAAACATTTGTAATCTGACAGTACAGTACCTTGAAAAGTATAGTAGCACAGTATAGCAACTGGTATACGGGGCTGGCACTCACATTAGCATCTTTGGAATTTTGCAACTTGAAGGTCCTGGTGGCTCAGTCTGTAAAGAATCCACCTGCAATGCAGGAGACTTGAGTTCGATTCCTGGGTCCGAAAGACCCCCTGGAGAAAGAAATGGCAACCTTTCTGGCACTCTTGCCTGGAGAATCCCATGAGATTGTGGAGTCGGACATGATTGAGCAACTAAACCATGCAGGGGACTTACTGAAACTTGAAGCAATTCTCTAGACTTCTCTGCCTCAGTTTTCTGTCCTGTAAGAGGGTTTCCAGTGCTTTTGTTTTCTAGGCTGTCATGAGAAAGAAGCCAATGACGTGAGAGAAGCCAAAGCCTTTGTCAGTCATAAGGTATTCTATCTGTGATCAGCAGAATAATTTTTTCTCTTGCTCAGTTTACAACGACGTGCCTGTTTACATGAGAGCATCCTTGTTTAAATCCAGCGGTGTTCTGCCCCAAGCGCCTCTCTCTCTAACTGTATTCAGGCAATAGAAAAACTCTGCTGATTTTCCTCCTGTTATCCCAGGTCCCGCGTGCTGGTCTCTTCAACACAATGTTGATGCGTGTTGGCTCAGACAGTGGAAGATCCTCACTGTTCAGTGGCTGATAGGGAGGCTGTGTCCATGGTTGAGCTGAGCTGACCAGAGGGCACTTCCCCACCCCAGGTTGGAGACAACTCTGTGCAAAGAAACTGCGCTTTTCAGCAAAGTGAGGCATCCCCCACCTGTGACATCCTGAGTGACAGGCCAACGCAGGTCACTGCAGCAGCAGCATAGAGGGAGGGGCAGGAGAGACGTTTACAGCTTGTTAGGATGAGAGTCCCGACACTTCTCTTACTCCCCGCCCTTTTCCTTTCTTTCTTTTTTCATCAAAATCAGAATCTTTCTTTATGGTTTCTACTTTGCCCAAGGGAGACTCTTTTAAAACAATGTTATTGGCATATAGTTGATTTACAATGTTGTATTAGTGTCAGGCATACAGCAAAGTAAATCAGTTTCATATATGTATACAACCTATATATGGTTCAGTCCTGGGTCGGGAAGATCCTGTGGAGGAGGGCATGCTAACCCACTCCAGTACTTTTGCCTGGAGAAGCCCATGGACAGAGGAGCCTGGCAGGCTGCAGTCTGCTGCATCGCACAGAGCTGTACACGACTGAAGCAACTTAACATGCACACATGCGCACATGTATATATATATACACATATTTATATATATTACGTATATATATATACATGTACATATATATGTGTATATATGTACATATATATTATATTGTATATATATTGTATATGTATATGTATGTATGTATATATATTGTATATATATTATATTGTGTATATATATATATACACACACATATATATGTACATATATAGACTTCCCAGGTGGCGCTAGTGGTAAAGAACCCATCTGCCAATGCAGGGAGACATAAGAGACATGGGTTTGATCCCTGGGTCAGGAAGATCCCCTGGAGAAGGGCAAGGCAACCCACTCCAGTATTCTTGCCTGGAGAATCCTCATCGCCAGAGAAGCCTAGTGGTCTACAGTCTATAGGGTTACAAAGAGTCGGACATGAGTGAAGTGAATTAGCATATATACATTTTATATCTATCTATCTATCTACACACACACACACACATACAAATATGCATATATATATTCTTGCAGCATTTTTATTATTTTTCCTCTTTTTGCCAAAAGTTTTAAAAAATGATAATAAAAAATTCCAGATGGGACTCTCAGAGACAGCCCCCTCCCCAGGGACTGCCCCCACAAGCTTTCCAGTCACCTTCCTCCTGCATTCTTTGTCCCCACCAAACCATCCCAACCAGAACAGTGTGACTCACTCCTCCTGGCAGCGTCACAGCCCTGCTAGTATGCTGACAGTGGTAAAGCTGGCTGCTAGGAGTTCAGTCCTGAGATCACTCCCTTAGGGGCAGGGAGGCAAACAGTTTAGAAACAAGAAGTTGAAAGTGAGCACACAGCTGCCAGCCTGTTGGCCACCACCGACCCCTCCACGCTGGACTCACTCTGCCCTGACATCCAAGGGAACACACCTCTCTTTCTGGGCAGCTGTCCTCTCTGCTGCCTATGACCCCACAGGCTGAGACCACGCAGCCCCAGTGGGCACAAGCCCCGCAGGCTGCAGCACTATATGTGCCCTAGACTTGGGCACTGCAGCTGCAAGCTTCAGAGACTGACGCAGAGATCTAAGGTTATCGTCCACATCCAGACCACCCCTCGGCCACTATGTAGCAGCTACTTGTTTGGCTGGGATTGATCCTACCCCTGGCTCCAGGGAAGACCCCTAACTAGATGCCAGTCAGGGAAATCTTATCCCCTTGCTCTGGGATGGGCCAAGGTGTGGGCAGACCTAAGCCAATCAGAGCAGGCTATTCCTTTGGCCACATGATGTCAAGACCAAGCCAAGCAGAGACAAGCTTGGTGCTCTTTCTGATCTATTCTAGGAGAGATGCGCCTGCTCTCTCTCCTCTTGGGTGTGAATAAGAAAGCACATCAACCATCTTATAATCTTGGGGGAAGCCTGTCTGAAGATAAAATCAACACAGGGAAGGTGGAGCTAAGAGAACCAGGGAGAGGGGAAGTACAAACCTGAAGTGAGTCAGACCTCAATCTGGTCTGCTGTGGATTCTTCAGTTCCAAGAACCAATAAGTTCCCCTTAGAGTTGAATCCTGTTTGAATAGATTGTTTTTGTGACTTTGCATTTGAAAGCATCATCACTGACAGAAGCATCATAACTTGGGACAGCCAGAGGAGGCAAAGAAAACTCAGAAAGTGGCCATAATGATTATTTATGTGTCAACTTAACTAGACCATGGTACCTACCCAGTTATTTGGCCAAGTGAAGGGCAGTTCATCCACAGGCTCATCCATGTTGCTCATCACAGCAACATCCTGATGCTGCTGTGAAGGTACTTTTTGGATATGATTAGCACTGAAATCAGTAGACTATGAGTAAAGCAGGTTGCTCTCCATAATGTGGGTTGGCCTCGTCCAATCAGGGGGCGGCCTTAAAAGCCAAGACTGGGGTTTCCTGAAGAAGGAATTCTCAAGACAACAACAAAGATGCTCTGCCTGAGTTTCAGCCTGCCAAGCTCAGCCACCATGGTGACTTATAAATACATTTATTATAGCTCAAGGGAAAGCAGCCAGGCAGCAGCTCCCATGTGAATCATCCCACATGAAATTTTTAGCCCACACTGAAATAAGACAGTTTACAAGCCTCCTTCACTGTACCTTCCATGTTGTAGTACCATGGGTACTTCCAGTCTTGTCAGATCTGCCCGAAGTAGTCAGCCTCCTTAGGCATATAAACTCTGACTTATCTGCCTCTTGTGGCCTTCCAATGGGAACCAGAGGGAAGGGAGGCTCACCCATAGCCCCCCCCCCCCCCACCCCGCTCCCATCAGCCTTGCAGGAAGGACTCTGCATTTCTCCTGGGACCTTGACTTCCTAGCTCTGATCATGGACCTCAAGGCACATACCTGATCATGGCAGTTCTTCAAGGCAGGACAGAAATGTGACCCAGTGACCGGTAACTGCACCAAAGCCAGGAGAACCTGCTTCTAGACAAGGCTGCATCCTGAGGATGAGCCTGAGATTGCCCGGAAAGTCTTGGATAAACACTTCATAGACAGCCAGAGAAAAGTTAATCAGTGATGTTATCCGGAAACTAGTCTCAGTCTTGATATTTTTAGAAATTAAACGTAAGGAGAAGTAAGTTCCTGAATTCATGACTAAGGTAAATCTTCTATGGGTAGAGGGATCCCAAGTTAGGTAAAAGTCAGCATCTTTCTGTTACTTTGGAGCTTACAGCACATGTTTGTGTACATAATTCTAGGTTAGTTAATTTAGGATAAAACTGGCCTTAACCCTTGTTGCTAGAGAGAACCAGAATCAGAACTGAAGCATCTATAGATGTCTCCAAGCCACGCTCTCTCTGGCCCCTAGAATACAGTGGCCTTCCTTCTTTTACGCCCTCAGGGCCAAGGATGGATGGGACCAGTAGAAGCCAGGCAGAGGACGGCCCTGACAACTTGCAGCAGAAGCCTGATGGGCAGAGTCTGTAGGCACAAGAATGGACAAAATGTTGGAAATCCATATTCCCATCCAGAGTGACAGGGGAGGGGTCCATGGAGTGGGGGCTTGGATAGAAAACTCTGGAGTCTGGGAAGGTTTCAATAGCCATTTAAAGAAGGACTATCAGGGACTTCCCTGGTGGCCCAGTGGATAAAAATCCACCTGCAAAGCAGGGAATCTGTGTTCCATCCCCGGTCAGGGAAGATTCCACATGCCGAGAAGCAATTTAGCCAGTGTGGCATGACTATCGAAGCCTGCATGCTCTAGGGCCCATGAGCCTCAACTACTGAGCCTCCAAGCTGCAACTACTGAAGCCCACGCACCTAGCGCCCACGCGCCACAACAAGAGAAGCCCCCACGACGAGAAGCCCGCACACCACAGTTTAAGCTAAAATTCCAGCTCCAACTGTTTTTAACCTTTAGGATTTAACCCTCCAACCTCCATTTAATTATCTGTGAAATGGGTTAAGGATATTACTTCCCTCGTGGAGTTGTTGAGGGCACGAATTGACAGGAGTATATAAGGTGCATACTATGATGTCTGGCACATAATAAATGTGTCATAATGGCAAGTGGCATATTGAACTCTCAGTTGCGCTCTGCAACGAAAACCCAGCGCAGTCAAAATAAAGGACAACCAGAGGGATTCTAGAAATAGAGGACCCATGGGAAAGACCTGACTGGTGAGGTCTCAGGTGCTGGCCGAAGGATGAGGGGATGAAGGGATCACTCTCCCCGCCCTCTGATACTCCCGGTTTTAGAATAATTAGACACTATGTTTATTATGTGACTATCCCAAGGAAACTTTATACATCACTTGGCCCTCACCAGAGACTTATGAAATAGGTACTATTTTTCTTGCCATTCTACAGATGAGGAGGCTGAGGTTTAGTGACATCTGGAAACTTGTCTGAGGGCACAGCCAAGTCGGGGTGGAGCCAGGTTTGGAATGAAGACAGTTATGTCTTTAACCACTTCGACCCATTCTGAGTGGACTCTCACAGCAAAAGTATGGCTGTTGAAACTGCCACTAACCAGCTTTTAAGACCACCCGGGAGCTGTAGATGAGTCAGGCTGTCTTCCTCTCTCTTCCCCTGCAGGAGGAGGTAGAAAGCTGGAGTGAGTGCAGCCAGCCCCCACTTTTGCCTTTTTTTAATCTTTTGGCCTCACCCCGCAGCACTTGGGGCCTTAGTTCCCAGACCAGGGATCGAAACTGCGGCCTCTGTATTGGAGGCGCAGAGTCCTAACTGGGCTCGACTGTCTGCAGGATCCCCGTGCTTGCCGTTCGCCCCAGTCCCGATGGCGGGCCCTGCTCTGTGACTGGCACCACTCAGTTTCCTCCTTGGGACAACCTTTCTGGGTAATTTCTCCTCATGTAGGCTAACCCTGTTTTCACTGTATCTTCTAAACACATTTTTATGGTTCTTACTTTTCACCACAGTTTCCTCATTAAGATTAGAGACCAAATGGATTCCTTTAACAGCTATTTACTGAGAGTTCAATATGCCACTTGCCATTATGACACATTTATTATGTGCCAGACATCATAGTATGCACCTTATATACTCCTGTCAATTCGTGCCCTCAACAACTCCACGAGGGAAGTAATATCCTTAACCCATTTCACAGATAATTAAATGGAGGTTGGAGGGTTAAATCCTAAAGGTTAAAAACAGTTGGAGCTGGAATTTTAGCTTAAACAGTCTGATTCCAGAGCCCACATACTTTACCATGAAATAGATTTATGGAGAGAAAGAATAAGTGAAGCGAGTGAATGAATGGATGACTCTGACCGATGTTGGTTCTTCTCCTGTGATTCTTCCTCTCCAAGCTCTCATTCTTGCACACACGATCTCTTTTCGTTTACTGCTTGCAATTCAAGTCGTCTACCTAATTCCACTGAAGCCTTCAAAACCCTCAGCAAACATGCAGACCAACGATGATCAGTGCAGTCTGGTACCGGGCTGACACTCAACTCAGGCAATGTTGGTCCCAGAGACCCTGAACGAGTTCCTTCCAGGGATACAAAAAGTTCATGATTACTGAAGGCTTACTTATGGACCTAAAGGACCATGTGCAGAAAAGTGTAATTCATAATACATGGACATAAAATGATTTTTTAAAAATAAATCCAACAATTTTACTGAAATCAAAGTTCAATGTAGGTGTGTTTTTTAAATTTTTCATCATACATCATTTTTATTGATTATCTTAAAAGAATACAATAGGTTCCATCACATCCTCACTCCTTCAGGTCTCCCCTCACCCACCTGCCACCAACCACATAAATATCGTCTTTGCTTTTAAAGCCATAGATAGACGGAGGGAGACCATTTTGGTGCGTTTTAGGTAGGCTGACCCTTCAGTAAACAAATCTGAGCGGATAACCTCTTAAGGAAAATATTCATTCCCTTTATTTGTAGTCTATAATTTTATTTCATTTTATTTTCAACATAATGATATATCCCCCAAAGTGTTCATAAGTTCACAAATCACCTGATGCTAAGCTTTACACCCAGGCTGTCCCAAGTACAGGACTCCTGGGATTCTGGCCTAGGAGAGCAGATGTATCTTCTATGGGACAGCAGGGGGAGCCGCTTCTCACCAGTGTTTCGAAACTGCTGTGACCCCCTTTCATGATATAACCAGAAGTCGACTTTTTTTAAAAGTTTTTTTTTGTTGTGGACCATTTTTAAAGTCTTCATTGAATTCGTTATGATATTCTTTCTGTTTCATGTTTTGGTTTTTTGGCTTTGAGGTATGTGGAACCTTAGCTCCCCGACCTGGGATCAAACTTGCACCCTTTGGAAAGGGAAATCTTAACTACTGGACACCAGGGAAGTTCCGTTTTTAGTGGTACATACTCACTGCACCCAAGTACCTAATGCCTAGCACACACACCCGGTGCTGTCTCAAATCTGGCTGACATGAAAAATGCTATCATAGGGACTATCCAGTTTAATTCCTTAACCCTTTTTGAGGTAAGTACATGGTCATTTAAAAAATTCCAAAATAGAAACACTAAATTAACTGAATTACCTGAAATAACCACACAAAGCCCAAGGTATCTGGAGACTCTCTGACCTTTATTCACTGTTATTGTGTACCTGGGATAGAACTGGACAATTCTGAGGTGTGTTTTCACAAAAAGTTGAATTTGTATCTCTCAGCATAGTTTCCCCTCAAAGAGCTTTGTGAAGGAGCAGAGTAGGCTGTGAGTACAGTGCTGCTGTATCAAGACAAACAGGCTCCAGTCAGAATAACTTCCTAGGAATTGAATTTCCACCGAAAAGGCTTCCAGGTTCCTCGATAAAATATATAAGGAGTGGACTGTTTTGTATGATTTCCATCTCAAGCTTCTGTAATGGTTTTTGTGCCTGTTATCTAGAAAGAAAAATATGTTGATGAAGGAAGTCTTTTAGGAGGGTTGTGTCTAGGTATTCTCAAGCCTGGAGCAAGGATTTTATTTTTTTTTTAGATTCCCGTCCATCTACTGCAATCCCCTTTTAAACAGTGACTGAAAATGTTAAACAACTCTTAGATCACAGTGAAGTTCCTAGGCCCCCCGCTCCAAGGCTAGTAATGAACAGTCATTTTGTTAAAAGGATGGGCTCATGCTTATTATTATTATTTTGGAAGATACTGCTACAGAGTATTAAATTCAATAATTAACAAAAATTAGAAGTTAATTAATTGGTGGCACCTCAAGGGCCCACTAGTAGAAAAAATTTTTTTCTAAGTTTTTCTCTAAAAAGACAACTCCCCTTCAGCAGTTGTTTCAGACTTTACCTGGCTTGCTAGTACCCATAGGAGCACAGCCTGGGATTTACTTACTAAATACATTTGTATTAACGTGCGCCGTGCATCAGTGTTTTTTGCTAATACAGTTGCCCCTTAAGCATGAGTGCTTACTCCACCAGCATGGAACATTTGCCTTATTATAGCCACAGTCTTAAAAAAAAAAAAAAAAAGGCAGCATCATGATTTCCAAAAAGGGAGCGACATTTGGGGCCGCTCCTGTCATGCGCCATCTCCAACTTAAGACAAATCCACCCTGTAAGGCTTGGCCCGCGCCAAGGACCCTCGCAGGAGGCAGGCACGGCTGTTTCCGACGCGCGTTTGATCTTTTCTGGGCAGCCGAGGGCTCGCCACACCCCTGGGCTGGCTCCTGGATCGCTTGTTCGGCCTCGCTCAGCAGGAGCCAGACCTTTTACTTTATTTGGTCCACCACGCGGTGACCGTCCAGGGAGCGCGCTGGCGGCGACGCACGGCCTCGCGCCCGCACATTCCTCCCAGGAACGCCGGCGGGGGGCGCGAGGGATCAGGCTCGGCAGGGATCAAGGCCGCGGCTCCCCTCTAATTATAGCCGAGGCAGCTGGCTCGCCAGTGGGCCTGGCGTTCAGTGCGGGATGGGACAGGGCGGCCTTGCGGGGCGGGCGCGCCGCCGCTGCTTCCGGGCCCGGGCCCGGCCCCGCCCCGCCCTGGCCCCGCCCCCGGCCCCGGCCCCGCCCGCCGCCGGGTCCCGCTGCGGGGTCGCGCGGCTCCACGTGCGCAGATAGCTGTGCGGGGAGCAGGCGCTGTGCCCGTCTGTGCTGCCAGGGAAAAAGTTCTAGAATAAATAAATACGGGCGCAGCGTGAGTCAGGGTGCAGCACTGGAAACCACAGCAAGTCTCCTCGTGGGCGAAGGCCTTTATGCAGGCGGCTGGAGAGTCCGGGAGCCTCCGCCCCTTTCCTTCCCCTCGAGTAAACAGGGCTTGGCTGAACCAGCGGTTGTTTTCTTCCTTTTAAAAAACGCCATTCTGAGCAACCATAAAAAGTGAAAAAGATCTACAGTTTGACAGTTCCGACCTAGCTCCCGTATTTTCAACTAGCTTCTTGATTTGTATGAAGAAAATGGTGTCCCGTGGCCCCTTTCGGGCGTGATGGTTGCCCGCTGGACCTAATTAAAGCGCTTTGAATATAGGTTTGTGTTCCTATGTCAGAATTCCACCAAAGTTCCCGATGTAAGCTCCGGAAGAGAGTTGGTTCTCTATAGAATTTAGCTCTGACTATACTTTCCAACTTCTGGAAAGAAACCAGCTCACCGTTGTCTTGTCGGTATGTGCCCTTCATCCAGAAAACACGCACCCTACCTGCGGCATCAACTCGAAACTCCAAGGACGGGGTGGGGGGTGGGGGTGTGGGCTATGGCCTCTCAGCTGTTCAAAGCCTAGAATGATGTGCCTCCTTAATAGGTGTTAAATAATAACAGCGACAGCCCATATGGTGCTTGTTAAGACAATAGTATTCCAAAACTTCCCTAATGACTGTGACCCTCCTGTGAAATTCTGATTTCAATTGTATGTGGGGTACAATAAATCTTTATCTTTTATCACCGAAAAAAAAGCTAATCAAATTGCTGTTTGGAGGCTGGAATAACAACGTGGGTTAAGGCATGCAGCAGCCTCTTTCTACTTTGCAGCTCTCTCACGCTGTAGAGAACATGAAAGGCCCAAGGCCAAGGCTGCGTGTGAAGAAATGCTGATTTATTCAAGTCCTAGATAATCCTTACTCCTCCGTTTCACTTCTCTGCACAACTCTCACTGGTACGGTTTAATATTTTAAAATCCTACGATAAAGGAAAATAAAACTCAGTGATTTTGAGCTTAAAAATAATTTGAGTTAAAAATAATAAAAGTAATTTGAGTTACAAAAACTCTTTCCATACATTAAAATAAATTTAGGCCCTTCGCTCCGGGGAAATGTTTCAGGATTTTTGTTTTTCTTGGCGAGATACCCACATTTACTGTGCAAAATATTGTGCTTGCACTGTCACAGGAAAACTGTTTTCTAAATGGCAGAGAAATACACGGCCCAAATATTTGTCTGCTAAAATTGCTACCTGCATACCTACACAGCAAAACATGACTTGTGTTGTGCAAGATGCTGCAGTCCTCTCATGGGCATCTGAACTTTACCAGACGGTAATGATACAAAGAATGAAATAGCAATTGCTAAGTGAAAGTGGTAAGTAATGAGATTTACAGATTATATAACACAGTTCATTTCCCCCAAATATAAACTATATTTAGAATTGTTGAAATGTGACATATTACTCTATACAGGATGTATTATCTCAGTATCAAGGGCTTCTGTTGAATTGCTGGAGAAGGCTCTTTAGATTATGGGATCTAGCTTCTAAAGTCTATTCAGAGGATGCTTGCAATTGAAACTAGGAATCCTGTAGTCTATTTTCCAGACCTTGTCTAACCTAGGAGAAAAACCATCTCCTAAAAGGATTTTCAAGGATGACTTTCGTGATAAATTTTACGTGCACTGAAGAGTTCCTATACTATGGGTTTGAGTTTTAAAGGGCTATTCTACATTTTCTTTTTAAAGCAGTGTTTAAGTTTTTATCATAGTAGAAACTGTTCATACCATTCTAATAGGATTGTTCTGTTAAGCAGACTTTACTCCCATTGTTTTTCAGATGAAAAGAACCGCTTTCAGACCCAATGCCCAGATGGTCTGCCTACTGTATACTTTTGCCCTCAAGGACCTTTATTGTAACGTGCATGGATTGTTGGGTGCTGCTCAGCCCCACAGGGAAGTGCACAATATCCTTTGATAAAGACCAGTGAAATCTACATCTTTAGATTTCATATTCTATAATTAAAAAATAAGTTATACCTCAAATTAAGTTATTTTAAATCAAGCACTTTAAGTTGTATTGACATGGGGAAGGAACAAGTAACACTGATGAGTTAAAACAGACTTCACTGTTAAAATGAGTATAAATGATTTTGTTAATGGTTAATTGGGATAGTGTGGCTATCCCTAATTATGGTCTTATCTGAGGATTAATAAATCTACAGATAATCCATAAATCCAGTCATTGTCTATCTTCCAACTTCTTGTTACCAATTGATTTTTTGTGTATTTTTGTGCATTTTAAATGCCTGTGTGGGGTTCCTAACATTTGAGGAAAATGCAGGCTATTAAAAGAAACTGCAGCAAAAGATCTAGATAGTTGACAATCAAGAGAAGTTACACGCATAATTTTTATTGAATTGTAACCAGTTGTGTTGTAGCCAATACTATCCCTGTCAGAGGCCTAGGCAGTGGCACTGAAGGAGTTAAACAGCATCCCCACTCCCACCTCACCACCCCCCCAGCCCCATTTCTAGAACTCCAGATGATGAAGTAGGTAAATCTGTATTCCATTCATTGGTGCCTCTGCCCTTGGTCTGTGACAGAGGAAAGGCGTGTCCTCTCACTGTTCCCTATGAAGAAAAGGCAAGCAAATAAGGGTGACTCAGTACTTCCAGTGGCCTACACACGACTGAACATTTTTCTGAATGATTCCACGTATACACTTTGGAATCAGGAAGAGAAACATTCTACTCTTCACTAACCAAATAAAACCATCTATAAATCATATGCAAAACAACCTTGAGTAACGGGGGGACTTAAAAAGTCTAGGAATTAAAAGGAGCTCCATGTTTTCCCTTCAATTTCCCCCCAGCTTTGGAGAATAAACAAAGACATCTGCCACATCAAGGGGTCAGATTGGTGTTTTGTTTTTTTTTTAAACTGGAAACAATGCAATCATCACAGTTTACTTTGGGAGGCGCTTTTCAAATGATAAAAATGACTTCTGCAAGCTGCACTATTTTCAGTTTCACTGAAAATAAAACTTAGCACCTTTAAGAAGACTAACAGTTTAGCAGTTCTTTTAAGCTTAACAAATGGAACATCACATTGTATATTATAATCTAGAAATAACTTATTAAGGATACTGTTTCTTAAAAATGCCCTTAAATAGGCTAATTAAAAAGTCATTAAAATGCATATATAGTCATGGACTCCTGAAGTTATTGGGCCACCACTAACTATGCATTAACTGTTGCTGTTTAATTTAAAACATATAGTCTGTGTGTACCTGATCTTGAAAACTGTAGTTTCAAAAGTTCCTTTTGTAGAGAAGTCTGCCAAGCCATTAATCAATAAGAAGAGTAAAAGCTGCAAACATCTAGGAAATTTCTTACTATGTGACAGTAGACAGGAGTTTGTTAAAAATATCTCCATCTTGGTGCTTTCCACCTTTTATCTCCATTTATAAATTTAGGTTTCAGGGCATCAGTAAAGCTCACACATGGCTTTGGCTTGTGAATTTATTCCAAAGCTTTCCAAAAGGTAGGCTTTTTTCTTTCTTTTGTCTGCAGTGAATTTTCTCTGGCCTAACATTGCTGTTTTCTTCCACTGCTTTCCAGTGAGCAACTCTGTGTCTTGACAATCTTTTCAATGCCGTCACTATCTTCTCTTTCCAATCTACTATTGCAGAATGGCTGGCTGAACTGCAAGTTGAAAAGTAAACAAGTGCTTTTCTGGCTGTACTTTGTTCAGCTCTTCTCTTTATCTGCTTCCCCTATCCAGTTGCCCTTTCCCCAGTCCCTAGCACTTTCTTCCTCCTTCCATCAGTTGCCTTTTTGTTCCCTGTCTTTTATCTCCTGCCTTTCTCCTGCTGGTTCAGTCAAACCCCAACCCCAAACCCACACATCCTCTGGTCACATTGCCACTGGTGATTAAAACAAGAGCCACTCTAAGCTTACTTTAAATAATTAAAAAGGCCTCAGAAAATGTTCAGTGCTCCCAATTTTATTTTTATTTAATGCTAAAAGTTAAAGAAAAAAAAAGTACTGTAAATCTGACAAATGACAGAATGCAGGTGATATTTCCATAGCGTGATTTTAAAATAATGTTGATATCTGAGATTACACTCACTTTAGTTGACATGAGTTTCATCATATATAGAAAAAGTATCACCTTCAACTTAAAAAAAAAGTAAAGGTTAAAAGGTGGCACACTTTTAAAATACTTGGTGGCCAAGGAAAGGTATCTAGTAATAAAGTTGTAAACCATGTGTACGTTCTTATAACTTTTAACGTGAGGCCACATAAAAGACAGTACATCTGTTAAATTCTATAAATTGTTAAAGCAAAAAAAGGGAAAGCTTCAACACCCCATCCCCTAATATTTTGAGTATTAAAAGCACAGCTGAAATATTAGGATTTGAAATCTGATACTGCCCATGTACAGTAAGTAGCTTTCTGACATCTTTATCCAGCTGTGGAGAATCTCTGCACTGTCATCAGCACAACAAAGAATCAAACCCATGTCCCAGTGCTAACTTCTTAACTTCAGAGAATGCCAGAGAAATAACCCAGACCAACACTTTTCCAGCTGCAAGCCTTCTATAAGGCCACCCAAGGGCCAGTCGGACTCTTATTTTTTAATAGGAGTAAACTCAACATGCATCCCCTTTAAAGCTGTTTAAATTCTCCCTCTTGAACACCAGCGCAGAGAAACCATAGGCTGTCTTTTCCACAGCTGGAGAGACTTATTCAAAACAGCAGGATGGTTCTTTATTAATCTTTTGGAAAGCTTATCTGTATAAAGATTGCAAAACATACAGATAGCTACCACAAATTAGGTCAAATGACTGATCAACTTGTAATGTCTATGAGGTCAAACTCCAGTTTATAATAAAGTGCCTAGATACACATTTATACAACAGACCATAGTAAGTTGAATTCTTTACAAATGTCTTTATGGGCATGTAAAATCGACTGTGTTTCTGCATGTGTGCATTTACATAAGAGAAACCAGTCTGATCTGAGTCATAGATATTCCAATTTTTTAAAAAAAGTGTAACAACAAACTGGTTAATCATGCAAGTCTGTTTGTAATATAACAATGACCGGTAACATGAATTTGCACATAATAGGTGCACTCATTAAAAACACCATGAAGAAAATACTGTATTTGGTGCAGTATCTGATTTTCAAGTGTTAATAACTCGACCATTAAAAAATATTTGAGCAATTTAAAAAGAAAGACAAAAACACAAGTGAAAAAGTTAATCCAAAATGGGTAACAATCTGTATTTTCAAATTAAAAGCTCGGTTGTGAACCATACACAGAAGTGTAGACCTCGAAGCCATGATTCAGCCTAATTATAGGGCCAAGTTACAAACACCTGAACATAAAAGGATTTAAAGTAGTGTTCCTGTCAATGTTAAATCATAACAGCACAAAAGAAAAACCAGTATCACTGTGAGACAACTATTTCTAATAACTGATGATTTATTGGTTTAAAAAAAATCATTTTACTGATGCAAAATAGTGATCAGAAGAAATTAGTTTACAAAAGGCTTCTAAAAATAGTTTGAGAGGTGGGGCCTGTCTATAATGTAAAACTCTTTAATTTTTGCTAGTTTATCATTTTTGTCCAGAAGAACAGTATTATTCACTTGGTATTTCAAACACATGTGAGAAAGAAATTACAGGTTTCCTCCACCCCCATCTGGGCTGTCACTGATATGCCCACGGGCAGTCCTGGCAGCACCCCACGCTGTTACTGTCATTGTACCATACTGTATTTAGCACTCACTAGAAACAGGGTGTAGGTGATCATATCAACAGCAATAGCGCTACAGGTAAATGATAAAACAACAAAACACAAAACGGAAACGAAACCAATCCCACAATCTCCAGTTCACCTGGACTGTAACTTCTCTTTCAATTCTTTTCAAAGGAAACGACCACAGCAACGACAGACAGAGCTCCAAGGGGTTTGAAAAGATCAAGTGGCGCTGCAGAGCCAGGCTCCATGCAAAGATGGCAGTGCCATCTTGTCCCCACCAACAACCGTTATCACTGTCTTGAGTCACTGGATTGTATATTATGTAACCAACTAGCATGCAGCATTGTCATCTTACAACTGATCACATGGGCAGTGAACAGTGGTCAACTCTGCCTTAAAAAAAAAGTCACCCCCCACCCCCAAAACCCCCCCACAGTCCTGAAAATCTCTCAGCAGCAACTCTCAGGCAGTCATCAATAACCTAACAACTGAACTTTAAGAACAAAATCGAGAAAGATTCACAATCGATTTCCTGTTACTCTAAAAGGGCAAGGTTTGGGGGGAACTTGCTGAAATTTCTCAGTGGCATGCCCACTTCACAACAGTGCCCCTTTCCTCATTTCCTTTCCTTCTCCACCAATTGGCCTCCAGCCTGAGAAAGGGGCCAGCAGTAAAGAATGACAGACAGTAAGGCAATCTTACAATGTCAGAAAATGTATTTGGCTTTTTTTTTTCTTTTTAAAATAAGTGCATACAAATACAGCTAGAAGCGTTTCTGCTTTGCCAAGTGCTCTAAAAAAGCAGCGCAAGTCACAGCCTACATTGAACGGTAACTGTCACCAGGATAATAAAGCACAAAGATATGCTAATAACGTTAACAAAAGAAGAAAATGCTTTTATAAGTACATACCTTTTGTCGTCAAAAAAAAAAAAAAATAGAAACACATGTATTCAAAAAAATCAAAATTATACAGCCATGTTTATGAAGTCTACATTTCCCTTGTCTTGGATATATATATATGTGGAGATATATATACAATTCAAGCAGTTTTAGTTAAGATTAATCATTGGGTTTTTCTGAAACCGGAAAGTCACGAGTCTCTCTCTTTTTTCACTTTCACATCTCCAGCAAGGATGGTTGCAATCTCCCCTTGCATGAAGGCCCAGGGGACATTGGAGCCCACAAGAGGGCATTTTTCCCCACTGGGACAATAGACCTCTCCACTAGCTCCCTGCTGTTTGATGCTTTGTCTGGAGCAGGGGAAGCAGAACTTGTGCGAAGGGACAGAAGGGCACTGCACAAAGTGGGTGTCCTCCAGCCGCTCGTGGCAGAGGGTGCAGCACAGTGGGGCGCTGGCGGCCAGAGAGGAGTCCGGGAGGCTGGCGGGGTGCACTGGCTCCAGTCCTCCAGCGCTGCCTGCCCCCTGGCCCCCCACCTCTCGGGGGCCCAGCCTTCTTTGGTTCATAGAGGACGGAGAGGGTGGACTGCTGCTGTTCCGTCTGGTGGTGGAGTGCACCTGGTTGGCATCTTTCGAGGCATGACTGCCCCCTGCATTGTCTGCTACTAAGATCAGGGCTGCCATGGGGGACTGGCCGTTCTGGGCCGCTTCAGGCGGTGTGGTCCGGTTGGAATGAGGTGAGGCAGTGGGTGGTGGTGGCGACACAAAAGAGGATGCAGGAGTAATGGGGATCTTGAGCCCTTCTGTGGATGTAGACAGCCACGGCTGGGCCTCTCCATTGATCTTAGGGGGCCCAACTTCACCTTCTGGCTCAGGAGAAGGCTTCCTTTTCCTTGCTGTTCTTGCAACTGGAAGAACAAAGACAGAAAAGGGGAAAAAAAAAGAAATAAATGAACATGCACTAAAAAGGATCTTTCTTTCACTAACACGTAACACAACCCGCTGAAAAATTTCTATTCTCCAAAAGCTGGTACAGAAAATCCAAGTTTCAAGAGCACGTGCAACTTAAACCACTTAGACTGAGAAGGCGCTGAGGCAGTCTAGCAGTTGAGAAAAAAAAAAAAGGGCACGGAAAATGGCACGGACAGCACTGCCTGTTTTTCCACACGCCTGCATGTACCCAGGCTGCCCTGTGCACATGAGTTAACGCCCCCACCCCCAACTCTCAGGTTAAAAGGTGACTGGTGCCCTCAAGCTGGCGACCAGGAATGTGCTGGGAAAGGAAAGCCCTGTGTCGCTGCCTATCGGGCCCTCTGACTCATCTCTGTTATGCTGCTTCAGCAGAGGAACACGTTGCTACTAAGCACTGGTTCCGCCTAGAGCAGATCAGGAAGTTGGATGTTTGCTATTTCTGGGCCGGGGGAGAACGGCCAATAGGAAGAGCACCCCCTCCTCGGCTCTCAGGCCCCGCTTTGCCCCTAGATCCCCTCACTCCACAGCCGCCCCTACCTGCTTTAGACCCGTTGGCCCCGTTGGCCTCGAAACCCAACAACCTGCCTGCAGTCAGGGCCGGCTCCTTCTTAA
Organism: Odocoileus virginianus; assembly: GCF_023699985.2. Classification (NCBI taxonomy): domain Eukaryota; kingdom Metazoa; phylum Chordata; class Mammalia; order Artiodactyla; family Cervidae; genus Odocoileus; species Odocoileus virginianus. The sequence continues at coordinate 81,797,043 of NC_069680.1, read as the reverse complement.
ACTTGCTCTCGAAGGGCGCCGAGTGGCCGTGCTGGTGCAGCGCCAGCAGCGTGTCTCGCACGGTCTTGGGCCGGTTGACCCAGTCCTGCTCGCCCGGCCCGCGGCCTTTGCCTGCGCCCTCGGTGCCCAGCTCGGCCGCCCCGGCCGCGGTGGACAAGCTGTCGGCCGGACCGCGGTGCGAGGCCGCCGGCGGCTGCTTCTCCTTGGCCGCTGCCTCGCGCTGCTCGTGCTCCGCGGCCGCACTGCTCGACACGGACGCTGGCCGCTTGTGGGCGCCCATCTCGGCGGGCTGCGCCGAGCCCAGGCCGGCGGCCGCGGCCCCGGACACGGCGGCCAGCGAGGCGGCGGCACGGCCGCCCAGGCCGAGCGCGGCGGGCAGCGGTGTGGCCGAGCCGTTCATGAGCGGCACCAGGGTGGGCGGCACGGCGTGGCCGCGCCGCGGGTTCGGGCTCTGGCGGTTCAGCTCCGGCGGCTCCTCCAGCTTGGAGAAGCCGTTGGGCACCAGGATGCCGTTCACAGGCGGCGGCTGCGGCGTCGGCGGCTGGGCCAGGGCGGCGGCCGGGCGGCTGCCGCCGAAGTCGGAGCCCAGGCGCGGGGGCCGCTCGGCTGCGGCGGCCGCCAGAGGGTAGCGCTCCAAGGCCTGAGGAGCGCGCGGGGCGGCCTCGGGGCCGCCGTGGCCGAGCTGCTGCTGCTGCAGGAGAAGGTCCTTGGCCGAGAGCGGCGGCGGCTTAGCGGCAGCCGGGGCCGCGGCGCCGGGTGGGGAGCGGCCCTCCGGGAAGCAGCCGTGCGCCCGCTTGAGCTGCCGCGCCGTCTCGATGACGAACTCGACGCGGTCGGCGCCCTCGTAGTTGACGCAGCCGCGGCACACGGGCTCCGTGAAGTCCCAGATCATGGCCCAGGGCATGCGGGGCAGGTCACACAGGTAGCACGACTGCCGCCGGGACGCGGCGGCCACCGCCACCGCCGCGGCCATGTCCGAGGAGCCCGCGGCGCCGGAGGAGGAGGCGGCGGCGGAGGAGGAGGGGGCGCCGCCGCTACCCGCCGGCACCACGCGCGCCCTCCTCCCCCCCCAACCCCGCGTCTCCCCCACCAGCGGCGGCGGCGGCCGCAGAGGCGGCGGCGGCGGCGGCAAAGCCCGCGAAGGCTCGGCGCCCGCGCAGCGCCCCCGGTGCACGAGGGGCGGCGGGCGCGGGGCGAGGGGCTGCAGCCGCGGCAGCACGTCCCCCCGGCCGGCGCGGGCACGGGTGGACGGCGGGGCGGCGCGGCGCGGCGGGCGCGGCGGCGGCGGCGGGGGCTCGGCTGGAGCCGCGGCTGGCCTCCAGACCGGGGCGAAGACGGGCCGCGCGGACGCGGGGGAGCGCAGCAGGTCGCGGCGGCAGCTGGCGCGGAGTGCGGGGCGGGGGGCGGGGAGGCTGGGGGGGCGGGGAGGCGGGGGGGCGGGGGGCGGGGGGCGGCCGCCGGGGCAGGCTCAGCCCGAGCGGCGGGGCATGCCGCGCCGGGGCGGCGGCGGCGGCGGCCGGGCGGCGCGGAGCTCGGGCGCGGCGCGGACCCCGGGTCGCTCCGCTGCTCTCTCACAGCTCCTGGCGTCGCCGCTCTCCAGCGCCCGCGTCAGCGCCCAGCCCGCCTCAGCTCCGCCGCCGCCGTCGCTGCTGCTGCTGCCGCCGCGGCCGCTCCACTTCTACAGACTTGATTCTTCGACAGCCTCGCAAGGCGCCTGCGCGGGCCCCCTCCCCTCGCGCGCGCGCCCGCCCTCCCCCGCGCCCTCGCCCTCCCCCTCCCCCCGCCGCAGAACGGGCGCTGCTGGGAGAGCCGGCTCCTCTGCGCCCGCCCTCCCGTCCGCGCCGCGGCCTGTGTCCCCGACGTGAACGCGTGGCTGGCGCAGCTTGCTTCCCTCCACCCGCTCCACTACCTCGACCACTCGGGCCGAGTTCCCTCCTCTCCAGGTCCGTTTAGAGCAAACCGTGTAAAACTCGTGTTTTGAATAGCAAGGGCACTTTGTAACTTGGTTCTGTCCATTTTTAAACATCTTTTAAGGAGCTTTATTTGAACTCTTCGGCAAATGCTTTTACCCTCGCATGTGTCTTGGGGAGGACACAGGCGCCGCAGGTCCCCTGAAGTTTTACTAAAAGAGGGCGTGCTCGCAGGCCTAGGATCGAGTCCACCCGCCGCTTCCCGGAGCCCTTCCGGGAGGGAGCGGCAGCACATGGCGATGGACCCCACTCTCCTTCCCACCCGGCCCGCGCTACCGCGCGGGGGTCCCGGCCGCCTGGCGCAGGTTCGCGCGGCAGCCGCGTGACGTGGGCGCGGGGCCGCGGGCCGCGTGCGCCGCCGCCGCCGAGTGCGCACGCTCAGCGCAGACGTGACTCTGCGCCGCTGGCACTGGCGGCTCCATTGAACGAATGCACATTCCAGGGATCCGGGGTCAGCGGCCAGAGCGGCCGCGTCACCGCGCAGGCTCCGCCCCCCGCCGGCGACTCTAGGCCGCCCGGCCCCGTCCGCGGGGCCAAACTTGGACTCCAGGTGGAGCGGGGCACGGGCACGAGCGGCGGCGGGGTCCGCGCGCGCTTGGGGGTGAGCGGCTGGCTGGCCCACGGGTCGCGCGGCCCCGGCAGATCTCGGGCATTCCCGGGCCCACGGCGCGGGCAGGGGCGACCTCGAGCCCGCCACACGGCCCAGGCTGGGCTTAGGTGGGTGCAAACCCGCCTGGCGCGAAGGCGACATGTGGGTGCAGAGCCAGCCAGTCTCGCCGCGTTCTGCCACCGTTGGCAGCCACAGGCTGTGCCCAGACTGAATTGAGCACTTGAGTTTCACACTTTTATCGGGAGGAGGAGCTGGCGTGTGTTATGGTAAATCACTTTTGGCTGGTCGTTAGTCTTCCTGACTAATAGACGCGGGCTTAGTCACGCTCAGTTGGGACCTTTACACTTCAGCTCTGGAAGGGCGGCCTCCCGAGCTTCCTTTGTTGGAAAACAGACCCACCTCTCTCCCTGAGACTGGAATGAGCTGGTTAAGTGTGGGAAGAACAGGGTACTAATTATATTATCTTCCCTACGACTGGATTGGTAGGTGGAAAGAGAGAAAAAAATCCTGCTGACGTTTCTCTCTAGTTGTTGCTATTGAAAATGCCAGGTTGCCTCAAAGGATTAACCACAGGGAAGAGGAAAAACACCCTGAGAGAAACAGTGGAGGGAGCTGCTTAAAGCACATGAGAAAACCTGTTCGAAAATGGCACACAAAATGTAATGCCAGACCTAAACGTTTTTGCAGGCAAAGCCTGAATGTCTTCTTGTGGGGATTTCCAGAGAAGGTGCGCCTCCGTAAAGGTCTCCCCATCTGCTCCCGGATCTTGCCCTGCAATTACAATCCTGCCTCACCCTTTCCTAGCTGGGCGCATAGACCCCGATCACCAGCAGCTGGTGCCTGTGGGTTTGGCCACACCTGGTCCTTGCTGTCGTGCACCGCTTTCAGGACCTCCTGGGAGACCCAGAGCCTCTCCTAGCATGTGACTTCAGCCAGTAGGCCACTAACCAAAGGGAATGAGGCCCAGGCTCTGTGCTGAAGAGAGATGAGCCATCTCGATACTCCCCAGGAAGTGGCCTCAGTAGGCTGAGATGGAAATATTAAAAGAAAACAACTCGGGGTTACAGCCATGGCCTAATTTTACTCATTTACCTGCGAGCAGGCAGGCACTGTAATATCCTCGTGGGACAGCCTGTCGCTCTATCCCAAAATAGAAACACTGAGCTCCAAATTCTGCCTTGAGGGGTAGTAAGTCAGGGTTTTTATGGAACAGAGCTTTTCTTCTCCAAATGAAGAGCATTTCCTTTTTATTTTACACTGCCTGTTTAGTGTTGAAACCTCAAGTTATTGTAACTTCCCTAACGAAATGCCCAGTGGAAAATGGAGAGGTTTGTTTTAGTTCTGGTTTCTCTTGCCATAAAAGGATCCGGAATCAAGGGGGTTAAGGCTGGCCATGGACCCAGTGCGCAATTCCTTATATTGTATCAAAAGTCTTTCATGCTGCCTGGTCTTTCAAGTCTCTCCGAAGCAGCTTTATCGATGTATGCTAAGTAAACAGAGCTTTGTTTTCCTCTTCCACCCACCGCCCTCCCTCCCGGCACAGACTGGAGTTGGAACCCTTCCAAGCGGCTGCCGCAGCAGTTAGAGCCGCCGCCTCCACACACAGGAGCAGGGTTTCTAGGGTGAGGCAATGCGTCTGCAATTCGCAGAGACAAGGCAGGAATTGTAATTGTAGTTCATCATGTGATGACTTATGAAAGAGGAAGTTGGTATGTTTTAGTCACGTAGACTCTGCCCTCTTGCTTAAAAGGCCCCAGATCTTCTCAAAAGAGAACCATGATCATCTCTGCCACTCCAAGTCAAGGTTACCAGGTTGGCTGTGGTGTCCTCCTACACATTCCTATGTGGCCAGACAGGCTGATGCTGGGTGAAGTGTTGGTGGGTCAGTGGGTTGAAGCTGGCTTTTTAGCAGAATGCTGAAATGCTGCAATTTGTATTAAGAACTAAAGAAATATTCTATGGGGAACACTCCTGCTGAGATAAGATGGAGCAACAGTCTTCCTTCCAGCTCTAATTTCTAACATTAAAAAAAAAATTGCAGCTTAGAAGCAAAAGGAAAGCCATTCAGTATGCTACTCTCCAAAACTGGCATTAGGGAAGTGACTGAAGGTAAACCAAACAGAGCAGTTCCAAGCAGTAGCTCAGTGGGCAGAACAAATCCAGCCCCTGCACAGGTTTCCCCTGAGTGAGCATTAACCATCTAAAATCGGAATCTGAACCCTGGAGCTCACTCCAGTTGAGATGCTCTTGTTAACACACCACAGCCCTGTACTGGCAGGTGACAGGGCAGTGTAAAGAAGTGATTCTCCCCAGACGACCCTGATGGAACTCTGCCTGGAGGACACACAGCTGTGGGAGAGCGGTGACCCCCCGCCCCCAGAAATGTGTGGGTGCTGTCCAGGAGGTGGTATTTCTAGGGACTGCTGAGTTCCTTCATGTCCCCTGTATCCACGCATGGAATCACAGCCTTCATTCTTTAGAGTGCAGCTTCTATTAATAGCATGATGTTTCAACCTAACTAAAACTTCTTAAACTCTGACCCTGGCATATTTGAAGGTTAAAAAAAAAAAAATGCAGCCATGTGGCATCTGAATATTTGTGGCTACCATCCTAGGCTTCCTGTACTGGGCCAGAAGTATCCTAAGACTAGAAGAGCATGTGTGATATTCAAGGCTTTCCACTTTGAAAATGTTATAAATACATATTTGAGCATATTTGTTTATATAACACATCCACACATACTATGGAGAGTCATGACATAAAAGAACCTTCTGTAATAGATATGAGCACCTTCCTTCTAAGCAGTACCATTTTATGAGACAATTCTACTGGTTTTCAAATTGCAAATATGCTATTTTAGAAATACATTCCCTCTGTTTGACCTCTCCCTATAGCCTACCTCCCCTGTGTGCAGAAAACATTCAGATACTAAAGAGACTTCTGCATATGAAGGAGATAAACTCTGTGGAAGGTCTAGGAAATCACAGAAGCGCTCAATCATCCACATATTACACACGGAAGCTGTTAGTCACCAGCCTGTGTGTAAACATAGGTACAATCCCCACATATAGTAAAATTTGGGGCCTTGATGTAGATTAACTACTATGTCAGAATTTAAAGAGCTAAGTGAAAAATACAGATAAAGGAGAGATTGAGGTCACACACTTGCTCAGTCTGCAAGGAAATTTGGAGGAGAACTGGAAGGCATTCAACAGCCATTTGATGCCAGAACCCTCCTATTGACTTTTTGGAAAGAGCATGATGAAATGCACTTTTCTGGAATAATATCTGGATGCGGGTGTAACCTCTATTTAAGACATTCACTGAAATCCTTTAAAAGATACCAGGGGGAAGACACTGACAAAAGAGCAAACCAACTTAAAGATAATGTTTAAAAATAATAATACACTTTCTCTCATTAGCTTGCCTACTTAAAAAGGTAACTTTCCTACATACACATTCAGGAATAAGGGGACTGAAAAAACTAGAAGATGTTACAATTCTGAAAGGTTAAGCATGATGTGATAGCTTTATGTTTATTATTGCTTTCATATGGGCATTCAGAAAAGTTATTTTGAGTGTAAATTTTATTCTTGTCCTTTTTCAGAAGCTGAAAACCTAAAATGGTGAACAGTTAAGTGATTTTCTTACAATAACATTAAAGATGAGTGCCAGAACTGAAATGCAGGTATGAGTATTTTTGTCGAACGATATAGTCTAGAATGGGTGACTCAGACAGTAAAGAATCGGCCTGCAATGCAGGAGATCTGGGTTCAGTCCCTGGGTTGGGAAGATGGCTACCCACTCCAGTATTCTTGCCTGGAGAACTCCATGGACCGAGGAGCCTGGCAGGCTACAGTCCATGGGGTCACAAAGAGTCAGGTACGACTGAGTGACTAATACACACACTCATAGTCCAGAACATACTATATACGTTTTGCATTTTTTTTAAAAAATGTATGCACAGTTTAGAGGCCTAGAAGAAGAATGTTAACATTTGTGAGTGTTAACAAAAAGAATGTTAAGATTTGCCCCTCTATACCCGTATTTATAGGAAACAAGATTCTAGTATAGTTCATAGGACAGTAGATCCAAAGAAAAGTCAACAGTCACAACAAATAGAGAGATATGGTAGAAGTGAGTCAGTTTGCCAGCATGCCATGCCTAGTATGGAACTCCTTAAATGGTAGACCCTTTTATGCTGGTGAAACTTAGAATTTATAAACTACAGATAAAAATTGATGTTGGTGTTTGGATATAAAATTCATTTTTAGGATTTAGTTGAGCGAGGAAATGGTTTGGTTACTCACCAAATTGGAATACTGCACCTCCAACTCTTTATGCCCTATTTCCCTAAAAACAAAAAGAGAAGTCTCATGAAATCATTTAATTCTTTGTATAGGACTCCAATTCTGGCTACTCTGCATGCAGACAGGTAAATACAACAGGGCTACAAGGCACTGAGGAGAAAAAACCATGAAGTCAGATGTTTCATGGAATTTCACCATTATGAAGGGGCTCTCAGAAGCCAAGTGACTGTAACTTATTCAAATGAAGTTTCATTTTTATTGTTTGTATTTCTTATGAAATGGAAGGGAGCCAGTATGTGCTAGATTGACTTTCTCTTGACAAGATGCAAATATATTTCACAAAAGAATGCCAATCAACAGGAAAATTTGCCCTCTACCAATAGGGGTTTCTATAATCTGTTCTGGCGACTGACTTGCCCTGGTCTAATGTGTTTAGCAAACACACACAAAGTAATGTTATTTAAAGCAATTATATATGTAGGTGATAGCCCAGTGATATCCAGAGATGCAAATATTAACAATAAGCATTTGAAAACTTTAACTTGTTTTTTTTTTTTTTGGTCAGTTTTGTGTATAAAGGAGACACAGAAAACTGACTCCCTGTAGAAGGAGAAAAGAAAGGAAAGTTTAAAAGCCTGATTGTGGGCTGTAATTTGTTAATTGGAGTGAACGTCAATCTGCTTTGGCACCACATCCATTCCTGGGCCCACATGGTGGTGGTACCTCTTTGGCAAGGGGAGTGCAAAACCATAGAATTCAGATTCACACTCAGAACTGAAGTTCATACCAAGAAGAAGAAAACTAAATCCATGGGAGCAGATAGCCTGGGTTTGAGCCCTAGCAAAAGACCGCTGGTGGACAGAAAGAGAGAAATAGATTTCCTAAAAGTAACTGACTAAATATAACATGTTTACTAAAAAGCTTGTTACAGACAGCTAAAATGCAAATACAAATGAACTTTGATGGGCTAGATGGCAAGCCTCCTCAGCCCTTTAAGCAAATTCCTGAGTGATAAAGTTGGTTCCGAAACATACCTGGGAGCTAGCACTTATGAACTTCCTAGGGGCTGTTATCTTTTAGCCTTTAAGAAGTAGCTAGATTGTGAATGTTTTTTCAGACTGCTTTTATTCTTTCTTTCCATTTATCTATCTGCCTACCTACTATCCATGTTTGCCTTAGCAGACCAATTCGTTATCCTTAATGATGACTAAGACATGAGCATCTGTTTACTGATTTGGTGAACTGAGGTACCAGCGCAGTAAGGAAGTTGCCTTGAGATGAAGGAATATATAGTCGAACAACAGCTAGAATTCAGGTTTCCCAAACTGCAGTTCTTTCTTTAGCCCACTGGTGGGCTGCCTCCTATTTCTATTTCTTTCACAGGTTCTCTTTTACATACATGTACATATCTGCACAGGAGATGTCTGTGAGACCATGGGTTCTCTTCACGCAGCTGGGACCTGACACAGATGACTGGAACACTCTGGGTCTGTGTTTTGCTTGATTGGAAGAGGGAATTTTGAACTTGGTGCCATTTCTGCTCTGACCCTTCATATGGTGGGTGAGGATAATGGAAACAAGGAGAATGTGGCAAAGCCAAGCCCAACATTCTTCTGACTCATATGGAATCACAAAACAATGCAGGAAAATGACTGTAAGTGCCTGTTCGCTATTTGGGGGCTTTGTGCCATCGGATAAAATTATGAGGTTAAATGGCTCCCAGATCATCATATCATCTGAGAATATGTCTGCTTGGTTTGGGCTCAGATCCCAGGCTAGGAGTGTCTAAACCACAGTCTATACTTAGTTTAAGTTAGCCAGGGGAAAAGCATCTGTATCAGCGTTAATATGCCCTACTAAAGTGTCTCAAAGCTTATAGAAAATATTTCTTTCCACAAGAGACTGATATATATGTATATATGTGGTGGGCAAAATTCAGTATACTAACCACAGGCCCTTCAGATTACTCAAGAGGGCCACAGTTGAAGAAAAGAGAAGGAAAAAACAAAACAAAACCTAACAATAATTCCATACACTGACCAGCTTTTGGCTGAATAGGTCAGCAGGATGTGGAAACTTGTTTTGAGGTTTTTTTGTATTCTCACCCAGGATCCCACTGCTTAATAGCTGTGTGATTCTTTGCTGGCTATACACTGAATTTATGAAAGATGTTGTGAGAGTAAGTTCTAGGAATTCTGATGTTTTGAAATTTGTTGTGCTCTTGTTAACCATTGTGAAATGTTACACTTGTGGCTTTCTATACAACTTTCATTTATTTGGTTCTGATTATGAGAAAACTTAATGAAGCTTCATCAGTTCTGCGTATTTCAGAAATCGTGGTGGGGACTTCCCTGGTGGTATAGTGGATAGGAATTCACCTGCCAGCGCAGGGACAAAGCGCTTGATTCCTGATTTAGGAAGATCCCATGTGCCATGGAGCAGCTAAGCCCGTGTACCACTGCTAGTGAGGTCTGTGCTCCTAGAGCCTGTGCTCCGCAACACGAGAAGCCCCCACGATGGGAAGCCCGTGCACGGCGACTGGAGAAAGCTGAGAACAGCAATGGAGACCCAGTGCAACCAAAAAAATAAATTTAAAAAGTGTGATGGTGGGAAGCGTTTACATGTGGTTGTTGTTTCATTTCAACTATTCTTCAAAAACAGGCGAAAAAAGCCTAGTTCTCTAGTTTTCATATAAAGATGACTCAATTTATTTGAAAATGAGTGTTCCAGAATCAGACTTCCAGATTCCATGAATTCAGAGTGTGGAAAAGGACAAGCAGCTCCCTTTAGCTGTAACAGGAGACATTCTTTTAAAAGCCTGGAATGCTGAAGCTCTCTTACACTGAAAACATGTTAGGACATGCCTTTTGGGGATGCTATCAAGTGGTGTAGGCTCTGAATTCTACATTCTGTACTTTTGAAATTGTTTTCTGTTGGCAGACAACCTCTTGATTATTCTCATGTGATGAGTGTTCAGGCCAACCTCTCCCGTTCCAAGTAATTAAAAGACAACAACAAACTCATACTCTGTGAAGTATCCACACTTTAGCATAAAGTTGTAGGTTGTGTGAGTGCTGGATTTATAGTGATCAATTCTATGAGCCTTGTCATTTGTTCAGTCAGTAAATCATGTCCAACTCTTTGCAAACGCATGGACTACAGCACTCCAGGCTTCCCTGTCTTTCACTTTCTCCCCGAGTTTGCTCAAACTCACGTCCATCGAGTTGGTGATACTATCCAACCATCTCATCCTCTGTTGTCCCCTTCTCTTGCCTTCAATCTTTCCCAGCATCAGTTAAAAAATCATACACACACTACCTAGAATACTTTATTCTCTAAAGCTCATTCCTGCTGTTTAAAAGTGTCACCATGTTAAGGAATGAAAAATTACAGCGACTAGGGAAAAGTTTTCACCTTTTTTCATTTCCCCAGTAAAATTAAGCAATAATTTTCATTCCCCTCAGCTCCTTTTGTAATCAAGGCTAACAATGGATTAAAGGGCAAATAAATGAATGAACAAGTCTATGGTGTTTCTTTCTTCTGCCTCAGAAAGATGCAGCTTCCCTTGCTGGCAGGAGATACAGGTTAGGTGCAAGACAATTCTCCCACTCCAGAGAGCCTCTGTTTTTAGGCAGTTCTGATTCATGACTTGGAGAATTGCACTAAATTAGTGTACTGTACAGCATGGGCCTGGTTAAGTTAAAGTAGACACTCTGACCCCCTCAACCCCTCACTCTGACCACCAAGAGTTCATTTCCCAGGGGCATCTGTGGGTCCCAAACAAAGGGGCCCACTGAAAACCCCATCCACGTTTACCCTATCATAGGCCACGTGGTAACAGAAGTTTTCATATTTCTTGAACACCAGCAGGATTCTTAACATGCCCCAGAACAGAGATGCATGGTCTTGGGTGATGATTTTTTAAAAAAGATGTCATCTCATTTCATTCTGTGGGAATTATTTTTTAATCGTGTTTTATTGGGAAATTTCCCAGAGATAATGCAGTGAGAAACTAGCCTGGAAGAAGACAGACAAGACAGGCACAACAGAGTCAGAGTTCTTTTTAAAATATTTCATTTTGCAGATCAAGAATACAACTTGTAAATCTTTTTTATGCTTTTATTATGGTATATAAATTATGACATTTTAGGAGAAGCCCATAAAGCTAGCAGAAGCAAGAAAGTCAAGTTTCTTTTTTTGAGCTTTCCATAGGTAGTATAATTTAAATAATTCTATGGTAGAATTTCAACACCTCTGATGGAGCACGGTTGTTTACGAAGTAAGAACAGTAATCCTCATGTTAAAAGGTGGCATTGCTACCCTAGGCAGCAGATGGTGTTATTAAATACACAGGCAAAGTCTAAGGTCATAAGGAACTAACAATTAACCAGAAATATGATCTGTCAGAGTCGTTTAATGGGTAACCCACCAGATATATGCCACTTGTATTATTGTGAGTGTTGGGAGGTGTATTGTCAAGCTTCAGAGCAGTTGCACAATCCATTTAGAAATATTGTAATTTTATTCTTATTTAAGCATTTTGTGAAACCAACAAACCAGAAAGAAAGTGAAAATCAGTGTGATTTCCTCATAATACTGCTCTCTCGCCTGATTTGAAAAATACTGATTCAGATTGCACAATTTCATAGCAATCCCTGAATTTAATTGGTCTCCCCAAACTAATACTATCAGGATTTTGGATTTTATACTGCTGGTGTGGGGTGTTCTAAGACCTCTTTATGTTATCTGAGACATCATTTTGCTCCTGCATACTTTGTAGTGTACAGGTGATGCGAAAAGCTTTAAACCTGCACAAGTGCCGACGAGGGGATGGCTTGGAAAAAAACAGTTGTGCAAAGGAGGGGCAATGAATGGTGGGGAGGTGACGGAAAGTGTAGTCAGAGACTAACCAGCAAGTAATGAGGATGCTATTAAAGTAAAGAAGTGGGCTTCGTTTCTGTGTAAATCAAGTATAAATATGTCAATAAAAGTAAGAGCTTTATCCATAACAGCTCAATTCCCTGTGGGTTTTTTCAAGGAGTTTTCCACAGGGAATGCGGGATCGATTTTCTTTCCAGTTAGGGCTTTTGAGGATGAGGAACTGAATCCTAAACTCACTCCAAGGAAAAATAACCAAGAAGGCAGCAACCAAGTCTGAATAGTAAAGACCCAGCAACTTGGTTAGAATTAGGAAAAGTGAACGTTGGCCCTTTGGCCAGAACTCCAAAGGGTATCAGAGAGTTGTAACTCCAACCAACGTATCAACCAATCTGAAAAACAGCATCTGGAAAAGCAAAAACAACCCCAGTTCCCCAGGTGAATAGAAGATGAACAATGGAAAACAGGGTCCAGAGGTCACTGGCTAATCAGAGTAAATAAGTGGGTGGATTCTAGTCTTAGGACAAAAGCTGTTCTTTCATTTTCCCACTGTTGGGTTTGATGAGGAAGTCTCAATCACAGAAGGAAAAAAAAAGCATGCTACTAAGAATGTTTTTCACATATTTCAATGTGTTTATTTACTTTTCTCCAGGTTTAAACTGAGTGAGGAAAACACAGCATCTGAAGACACAGACTGGCAAGTTGAGAACTTTGTCTCCTCCAAGGCCAGGTAGCTTGCTTTTTCCCTGTGGCCAGGACTCCTGCTGACACTTCCAGCCGTCCTCAGCAAAGCCATTGAGCTACCCTTGGGTTAGTGAATGAGAACTTTCTGGACAGCAGAAGACTGGTGGAGGTCCAGCTGGAGAAACATATGGCCGCAGAGGCAGAGAGCGCTTCTTCAGGCTTGTGAGTTGTATAAAAAATGTCTGCAGGCTCAAGGCAGCCGTTACAACCTAAGATCTTACTAAGCATGATGGATGTCCGTACTTCTAGGCCTGCCTCCAATGTACCTGGACCGAAGCCAGTGCTGCATCCTCAGGCGCCCCCAGGGATGGTGTGTGCAGGACGGCACCACCTCACAGCCCCCTCTGAGGTCAGGATTCCACGCCCGCTCCCTGCCTCCCTCCCACTCTCCACTCCCCTACCCTCGGCGGAGCCCGGTAGATGGCAGCCCCTTGTGCCTTCTGAAAGAAAACGAAGTTTGCAAATCTCTGTAGACTGTCTTATAATAGGTAGGTCAGGAGGGAAAATGACTATGGTAAATTCTCCTCTTAACCACACATGACCTCAGCGCATTTTTGAGCTGCACAGTGACACAGAATGAACTGAAGGAGAAAAGCCAGGCAGGCTGGGTTCCAGACCAGGACACTGCGAGGAGCTGACTTTTACAGGTAAAGGCACAGCCTTGAGGCTTAATAGCAGTGCCTCCCTGCCCAATATGACTTCCAAAACAGCGGAAGGCAATATGTGATTCTCCATGTTGATTCTCCAGAGTAATTATCTCCTATTGCTAATAACCATTCATGTCTGTTACTGAGCTTTAAAAACATTTTGTATGGAATGCTATATCCCTTACAAAAGATAAATTAGGAGGCAATCATTCAAAATTATTTAAAAAAAAACAAACTTTGTGAAGTTTGTAATTCGACTCTTTTTGACCCCATGGACTGTCGCCCACCAGGCTCTTCTGTCTGTGGAATTTTCCAGGCAAGAATACTAGAGTGGGTTGCCATTCCCTTCTCCAGAGGAATCTTCCCAACCCAGGGATTGATTGCAGGCAGATTCTTTACCATCTGAACCACCAGGAAAGCCAAAAAAAAAAAAGTAAGTTCCTCTAGAATACTTACATAGTATTAGGCCTTACGCACTATAACCAGTACATATTTTAATTTTTTTTGCCATACCACGTAGTGGCAGTCGGATCTGTTTCCCAACCAGGGGTTAAACCTACGCCCCCTGCAGTGCAAGCATGAGTCTTAACCACTGGACCACAACATAACTCCCAGCACATCCCTTTTAACGGTGCACAACACAGATGGCCTTGGGAAGGTGGACATGTATACCCCTTTTATCCTCAACTGTGGCCCTCATAGCGCAGCCAAAGCTGATGCCACAATTTTTCTTCAACAGACAATAAGGTCTCCTTTCAACTTCTCAATGGATGTTTCACACCATTTTCCTTATGCTGTGACAGTTGTAGAAGCAGCAATGACCATAGTCACAAAAATCAGGGCCTGGTTTTATTACCCCATCATTATGACAATTATCCTTCCAGTTTTCTCTTTGCTCATGTACACACATTTTCAAAGCACATATTTTCACTCCTGGACAGAGAAAGGCCAATAGGTCAGTCACACACACTCCAAGCTGATAAAGCAATGTCCTTAACTTAGGATAAAAAGAAGCAAATTACAGCCCTTTATGCTTAGGCTGTGTTTTTCCTTTTAATAACTCAAAGCTAAACCCAAAATGACCAGTGCATTTTGCGTGGGTGTATGTGTATATCTGTGTATGTGTATATGTAATATATATGCATACATTATTAGTATAATACTGTATTATTATATGTAATTATTATATACTATTAGTATATTATTAAAATATATATTAAAAATAATGTTAGGTAGTGTGTTACTGGTTTCAAATGAACTTTCCATCCATCTGGGCCTGGGGAAAGGCTTTGAAACCCCAACATTTTCTAAATATTCAGTGAAAAAAAAGTCATTTCTTCTCAAATATAGCTTTCTTTTTGGGGGTCATCAGGAATGCAGAGGTGGGTATGGGCTGGAGACTAGCTAAATGACTGTTGTTGTTGTTTTTACTGTGCTGCATGGCATGTGAGATCTTAGTTCCTCAACCAGAGATCGAACCTGCACACCCTGCAGTAGAAGCAGAGTCTTAACCACTAGATCACCAGGGAAGTCCATAAAAGTTTGCTCTTTCTAGTGGGTGCAGAGTCCCTGGTTCATCTTGGCTGTCTAGCTGTTTCACACAGTGCTAAAAGCTCAAGATCCCTGTGTCCAGCCACTTTAAGTCCTGTGAGAGTAACTCACACTCTGATGGGTGCCTCTCTCTCCTGCCATCTTTCTATGTGAACGCAGGCAAATTGCCCTCCTGTACTCACTTGCTTCCATAGGTTGACGTGGAAACAACAACAAGACCAAGTGACAAATGAATTGAGATTTACTGATGTGTCCAGAGACTACTCAGTGTGGGTAAATATCACCCAGCACTTGGGAGTGCAGGACCTGGAGGAGAAGAACCAGGGCTCTCATTCCTGTGCTGCACTTTACCAGCTGTGTGATAGGCGAGTCACTTAAACTTTCTGTGCCTCAATTTCCTTACCTGTGAAATGGGTATAAAAACAGTACTTACTGCAGAGGTTGATAGAGGGATTCGATGACATGAAAAGTATAAGGCATACAGCCTGCCCCCATTAACACTGGCTTTTGTCATCTGAGGTATTTCCAGACTAGGCTGAAGCAGGTGCTTGTTCTAAAACCAACCAGTTCTTGTACCTCCTGTAGCCAGACTTCAAGATCTTACTTGAGGAACCACCCCTGCTACTCAGCACCCCTCCACACCCACCAGTCCAGGAAGTAGTTATCACTCAAGCTGCCAATGACCTCATTCTGACCATCTCTAAGAAACTCTTATCTTGAATCCTTTCTGAGTCATCCACCACTATCACTCCTTGAATTTTTTTTTCTCACTTTGGCTCATAAAGTAATATCCTGGACCTGCTGAACTTAGAGAAGTTAGGAACTTAAGAAGTCCCTATGCATGAGTCTTATCTGTTCTCTGCCCACACCACATTTTTCTCCAGGCTGGAGGTTTTAGTACTCAGCACACAGAAGATGCTCAGTAAACATAAAACCGCCTTGAACTGTGATGTTCAAGGACTTCCTCATCGCTGTCATTTCATGTTGTTTTCCTGATATGGGAGCTGTTGCTGCTCTTGCTGGAATCTCTGCTACAGGGACATAAACTCTTTAAGACTGCCTGACTTGTCATCCATCCTTTTCTTCATTGGAGACTTGAAATTCGAACTGTGGTGCTGGAGAAGACTCTTGAGAGTCCCTTGGACAGCAAGATCAAACCAGTCAGTCCTAAAGGAAATCAACCCTGAATATTCACTGGAAAGACTGATGAAGCTGAAGCTCCAGTACATTGGCCACCTGATGCGAAGAGCAGACTCATTGGAAAAGACCCTGATGCTGGGAGGGATTGGGGGCAGGAGGAGAAGGAAGTAACAGAGGATGAAATGATTGGATGACATCATTGACTCAACGGACATGGGTTTGAGCAAACTCCGGGAGATAGTGAAGGACAGGGAAGCCTGGTGTGCTGCAGTTCATGGGGTCGCAAAGAGTCAGATACAACTGAGTGACTGAATAATAACAATAGTTAAACTGAATCTCCCAAATAAATAAATAAATAGAACCTGTTTCAGGTTTCCAACTTGTGTGTGTGTGTGTGTGTGAGGGGCATTTTTAAAGTCTGAATTTCACGTTATTCGGAAAATAGACTTAAGAATTAAGTCCCCCAAATACCAAAACCACACCCAGTTCATCTGAAAATAATTGTAAGATGCCTTTTCACAAGTGAATCATATTATCTGAGAGGTAGAACCCCAGAATATGCATTTAAAAAATAAACTTTCTGTCTCAAACACAGCAAAGTTTGATAACTCATACTTAGTTCAACCTCACCCTGAATCCCCACAGCTGTGCAGGGCTACCTCAGCGGGGGATAAAAAAAAAAAAAAAGGCTCTATACCTAGGAGTGTGTGTGTGCTAAGTCACTTCAGTCGTGTCTGACTCTTTGTGACCCCATGGACTGTAGCCTGTCAAGCTCCTCTATCCATGGGATTCTCCCAGCAAGAACACTGGAGTGAGTTGCCATGCTCTCCTCCAGGGGATCTTCCCAACTCAGGGATCGAACCCACATCTCTTATGCCTCCTGCATTGGCAGGTGGGTCCTTTACACTCGTGCCACCCAGGAAACCTGCACTTAGGAGAATCAAGGTTAGTTGAAATAATAGCTTATAACTTAAAAAGAGAGGCCAGCTCCCCCTTAAATACACACATCCACACATTTTCTGAAGTCAACTGTGCATGATTTTTTTTTTTTTTTTAAGAATTACCCATTACTCAGGTATGGTTGTGAACATACCATTTTTGATAACATCATACCTAGACTTAAATTCAAGTTTAGCTACTTAGCAACTATGGAAATTTCACCAAGTCACTTAATTTCTCTGAGTTTCAGTTTCCCCACCTGTAAAAAAAAAAAAAGACAATAATATCAACCTCACAGAGGTAAGTGTATACAAAGTGCCTACTTAGCACAGTAAGTGTCCGGGTCAGAGAACAGAAAGCAGTGAAATATAGTGATTACCTTGGAGGAGGGCATGATAACTCACTTCAGTATTCTTGCCTGGAGAATCCCATGGACAGAGGAGCCTGGCGGGCTACAGTCCGTGGGGTCACAGAGTCAGACTGGACTGAGGTGACTTAGCACAGCACAGCACAGTAATTAATAATTAGTGGGTCAGCACCCAAGCCCAGCCTTGCATTTGATGTCAGGTGTAGGTTAAGTTTTGCTTTCACAAAACTCAAGACAAATAGCACGTACAACTTAATCAGGAAATCCCCTGCCACATACATAACTAAGAGCTAAATTATGGGACTTGTCTACAAGCTCCCTGGGAGTTCAGAGGAAAGGGACCAGTGATCATGTGTGGACCTGGGGCAAAGTGGATGGGGACCTGGCTTGAGCTTTGAGAGCTGTATAGGGCTGGGACAGGAGGTGAGGGATATCTAAGGTGACCGTGCCTGGGACAGGGCTGTCGTCCCCCCGGCCCCCAAACTACTGAATGAATGGAAGTGTGTGAACAAAAGGCAAAGACTGCAAACCTGGGACTTCCCTGAACGTCCAGTGGTTAAAACTCTGTGCTTCCAATGCAGGGGGTGAGTGTTCAATCCCTGGTCAGGGAACTAAGAGTTCACAGGCTGTGATGCCAGATCAACCAACCAATCAACCAACCAACAGAAACAACAACAATGAAAATCAAAGACCGCAAACCAGTTTGTGGGAGGGTGGGAGGACTCCTTCATTGTTGCCTTTGATGGGTGTTGATGTCAGAATGGAGAAGTCCCCCTGAGCAGGGGCTTAAAAACTCGGGAAGGACTTTGGGCTGAAGCGGTAGGTTACGGAGCAGGGGAGAAGACAGTGAACGCAGTGGTGAGATCAATTCAGGCAAGTTAGGAATCATTTAGTAGGAGGGAGCCGGGCTGCAGAGAAGTTGGCCAACTGTCTGTGCCAGGAACTGATGAGAGGCCAGGAAAGCTGGGTTGGAGGCGTGGGCAGCCAGGGGCAGCAATGTGCACGGGAATTACGGCTCCACAAGATCTTTGGAGAATGGTATGAAAGAAGAGACGATCCCAAGGCTGGCTCTTAAATGTCTGTGAACTGGTAGTAACTCTACTACACAGGAAAACAGAGAGAGAGAGAGCTGACGAGCAGGGAGGATGAGCTCAGGGGAATGTGTTGGTTAGTTTCCAGCCAGTGATGATATCTGCAAGCAGCAAGGCCCAATGAGCATTTGGACATTCAAAGATTCTGAAATCATTTACAGCGAACAAAAGCACTGAAATGGATGAGGCCTGTGAAGGATCAGTGCAAATAGAAAAAATTAGAAAACTAAGGACTGTCTTGGGTAATGTACAAATTTAAAATACGAAAATACTCCAGGAATACCTGTTATGAATACATGAATCTAAACAAAATCAGTTGTCATCACCAGGGCTGCATTATGACTTTTGTGGCTCCAGAAATGCTGTGGCCATTTTTGCCTTTGTGGTTTCCTTCCTCCAATTAAAAAAAAAAATTAAAGATTCAATCCTGCAACAGTAGTGGTATAAAGACAAATATAATCTAGACTGAATTATTTTACAGCTACTGTTGTATTATTGTTTTCTCTCTTCTGATTTTATTTTCTTTTTTTCTCTTATGATTTTAAAAGAAACTAAGATTATAGCACAGGGAACTCTGCTCAATATTCTGTAATAACCTATGTGGGAAAAGAATCTGAAAAAGAATGGATATATGTATATGTAAAACTGAATCACTTTGCTATACACCTGAAACTAACACAACACTGTAACTCAAGTAGTCTCTGACTTAAAATTAAAAAAAGAAATCAAGGTTAAAATAATTTCATGGGTCTCTAAAAGTGTCATGAACATAAGGCTGAATTAACACTACTTTCGGTTGATTTGTAAAGATCAAAATCTACTCATTCTTTTCCTAGTATCAATTGCATTTTTCTTTCTCCCTCTACATTGCTAAAGATCCTTTCAGCTCTCTACATCTGTTGTCAGAACCACCAAACCCTTCTAGAACCTCATTATAAACATCTACCAGGGATTGGTTATTTGGTGACATATATACAATATTTTGGCCACCTCATGCGAAGAGTTGACTCATTAGAAAAGACCCTGATGCTGGAAGGGATTGGGGACAGGAGGAGAAGGGGAAGACAGAGGATGAGATGGGTGGGTGGCATCACCGACTCGATGGACATGAGTTTGGGTAAACTCCGAGAGTTGGTGATGGACAGGGAGGCCTGGCGTGCTGCCGTTCATGGGGTCACAAAGAGTCAGACATGACTGAGCGACTGAACTGAACTGAACTGAACTGATACAATACGTATGAGCATTGAGCTCACATATGAATTCACTCATCTTTTTCTCTCTTGCAAAGCCATATATTCTATAAATGGAATAAAACTCAATATTAAAAACAAAGAAATCAATAAATGTATAATGAAAACAGAAATTTGGGACACAAAACTAGTATCTCAAAATGAACACATTGTATGTGCATAACCAGGAATTCTTCAGTTGAGTTTGCAGTAATATTTAGTCATTGATAGTATATTTCTCTGTTGTTGTCTATATACCCCAACCTGGTTGAATTTCTGAAAAGCCTTAACATCAGGTTATGGAGCACATGTATATCATTAAAAAGCCTTCTATAATATTAAGAAGATAAAGTAATAAAATTAGAATGCTTAATTCCAAAATAGTAAGTTTATTTATTTATTTATTTATTTTTATTTTTTATTTGGCTGCACTGGGTCTTAGTTGCAGTATGCGGGATCTAGTTCCCTGACCAGGGATTGAACCTGGGCCCCCTTCATTGGGAGCACAGAGTCTTAGCCACTGGACCACCAGAGAAGTCCCCCAAAATAGTAAGTTTATTTTAAGAACATTTTGGGGGCTGAAAATTTCTTGAGATGTTTGTGGTGAGGCATCCTGAAACAATATCTGTGGTACGACTGTGTCAGCTTGGTGTTCTAGAGCATGGCATCTCATTGCTGGGAGATATTGGTATTTGCTTACTAGCCCTTCAATGCAACTGGTGACCTGGGCCACACTCTTGCATGCAATGGCAGAAACTGCTCCCTGCCTCCCAGTGACCATCCTCTCTTCTTTCTTGGTAATAGAGGCCCCATTTTCAGCTGGGCTCCTTGCCTTAGTCACCAGTCACCAACCCATACCTTCTTGGGCACCGTGCTCCAGTCTCCCTGCCAGCTATTTATAAAGCCATGTGCTCAAGTTCTGGTCATTGGTAAGTAGAAATGGTATGTGTCACTTATGGTTCTGACCTTCAGAAGCTTCCCTTGCCAGTTCTCCATGCTCTTCGCTGCTTCTCGAACTTGATGCAGACAAGTAAGAAGAATCTGGAAGGTAAGTGTTGAAGATGGCAGAGGCACAAGCTGGAAGAAACTTGGGTCCCTCAATCACTGCCTCGGGGAGAACTACCTGCTCACAAGAGTGTCATTTTGGACTTTCTTCTTTCTGAATGTTTGAGCCATTCATCGTTTTGGGGTTACAATAATAACCTACAAGTCCCTTACTGAAACAGACATCAGAAGCAGGAGACCCTATTTCCCAGCTCCACATGCTGAGTGTAGTCAGGTAACTAAGTTCTGACCAATGAGATGTAAGCTGAATGACTTTTGTATGACTTTGCAGGAGACTGCTTAAAGGAAGCTGATTTTAATGGGAAGGGGAATATTTTGTCTTCCTTCTGTTGCTGTCTAGAACTCAGACATAATGGCAGGATTTCCATTGGCCATCTTGTCACCTTGCAGACAGAAATCATTCACCAAGAAAATGGATCGGAACGATTAGATTCCTGATGGACTTGGAGCTGCTCAGCCAGTTGTGGGCCCCAGCCCCTCTCACAACACTTCCATGTTAGAGAAATCTCTTTCTTGTTTAAACTATTCTTTTATTTGAGGTCCAGTATATTAAGTTTTTTTTTTTAATGGACCATGCTTTTGGTGTCAAATCTTTGCCTAACTTTAGCGCTCAAAATATTTTTCTATAAGTTTTAAGATTTATGTTTTATATTTGTTCATGATCCATTTTAAGTCCATTTTTGTCTAAGGTGTTGAGGTTAAGGTTGAGGTTCATTTCTTTTTTTTTTTGGACAATTTTTTTCTCAGTTGCTCCAGGACAATTTGTTGAAAAGTCTGTCATCCCTTTATTGAATCATTTTTGCACCGTTGTTGAAAATCATTTGGACATATTTGTGTGGGTCCTCTCTGCTGGTTTACATATCTAAGTGTCTATCTCTCCATTAATACCACACTGATAAATAGTAGACATCAAGTAAGGTGATGTTTCACCATTTATTCTTCTTTTTCAAAATTGTTTTAGCTATTTAAGGTCCTGTGCCTTTGTGTAAAAATTTAAGAATAAGCTTGTGTATGTCTACAAAAAGACCTTACTGAAATTTTTATAGAAACTGAATTAACCTTATAGATCAATTTAGGGAGAATTGAAGTCATTACTATGTTGAGTCTTTCAAACCATGAACACAATATGTCTAAGTCTTTGATTTATTCATCTCTTTTTGTAATCTTTAGCATACAGATTCTGTACATATTTTGTTAAATTTATACCTATTTAATTTTCTTTGGAATGACTGTAAAGATGTATTATATTCTAATTTTAATTTCCAAATGCTTATTGTTAATATGTAGAAATGTGATTGATTTTTGTATGTTGATTTTGTATCCTGCAAGTTTATGGAATTCACTTATTCTTTCTAGGAGTTTTATTGGAATATTTCTTCGGATTTTCTACATCAACATTCATATCAACTTCAAATAACAGTTTTATCTCTTCCTTTTTGATCTGCTCTCTTCAAAAATAACTCAGTCAAATAGACTTTTTTCTGCTGAAACTATGATGTGAAAATAGAAAACTTTCACTATAAAACTTCTTGTTTTATTTTTAATCTACACCTGCTTCTCACCTTTATCCCTGAAAGAAGGATTCAGGAGTTATAGCAACTGTTCCTGAACGACTTTGTTTCATTCATTGCTAAGTTGGTTACTGGTGGCAAAGCACTCAGAAGTTCTACAAAAGAAACTGCAAGGTGACCTCTTTTAAAGTTGCTTTAAAAGCAGAGGTTAATTTTGAAGTTCTTTAATCAAAATTTCACAGCAATTTACATTATTTTCATATAGTGTCGTGGACATCTGTTCCTTTTGCCTGCTTGACATCCATTTCTTCCTGCGATAGGAGAACCCAAGTATTCTTTTTGGAAACAACCTCCCTGACTCTCAGTCCTTGGTGGGACTTATTCCCCTTCAGCCACAAGATGGGTGTGTGCTCCAAGTCTGATCAATGAGAATGTTAACCAGGCTTTGTGCTTCAGGAATGAGGGTATGTTGTAAGCTAAGCCTATGGAAGCCAAGACTGTTAGCCCCTGGAGCTGTACTAGAAGGGTTGGGAAAGAGAAACTCTCTTCTTGGGTAGTTAAATCAAGATAAGTTTAGCCTAGAGCTTCTGGTGAGTATTTTGTTGAAAGATGGGAATGTGAATGAAAGCAAGAGAGAGGAAGGCAAAGTTGAAGCCCCGAGACATATTCCTGAAGACTTTCTGTGAAGGTCTAGGACTCGTTACACCTGAAAGTCTACTGCATTTTTCTGTGGACATGAACTTTGCCCTTTATTTGAGTTGTATTCCAGTCACTTGCAACTGAGAGTCTTGACCGTAGACTGAATTTCTTATTAAATCACTGGTATATAGAGTTTCTGTCTTGTTTTTGGTCACATGGTTGTGAGATCCCAGTTTTCTGACCGGAGGTTGAACCAGGGCCGTGGCAGTGAGAGCGCATAACCCTAGCTGGGAGCACCTAGGCCTCCAGGGAGCTCCCAGTATATACAGACTTTTAAAGATTCCTTCACGAAACTTTTTCTAGTTGGTAAGAGGATGGCTATTCCGCCCCAAAGGCTCTCTTATGACCTCCATTTGTCCACTTGCACCTGTAAAACAATCTAAAAATTTTTTAATGTACTTCTTGGGACTTCCCTGCTGGTCCAGTGGCTAAGACTCCAAGCTTGCGATGCAGAGGACCCAGGGTTTGATCCCTGGTCAGGGGCAGTAGTGTCACATGCCACAGCTAAAGTTCTCATGCTGCAATTAGAGACCTCGCAGTGGCTTAACTAAGACCCAGTGTAGCCAACTAGATAAATAAAAAATAAATAGTAAAAAAATAAAATGTACTTCCTGAGTTGCCAGAAAGTTCTTACCCACTTGTCCTTGCAACTCATACTAAGTAGTAGGGACTGTGATGAACATGTTTTTATAACACCCAGCAAAGTGTCACTTGCTGTAAGAAACTTAGACACAACTTCCAATGGCAGAAAAGATAGCCATTCTTTCTACAGTTTTGTGCAGAAACCTTTCCTGCCTCTACCCTGGGGGTAACCAGCCGCGGGAAAGCCTGTTCTGCAGAGCCTTTTCCAGGAAGACTAGCTTCTTTTGGGACCAACACCTTTTGCCTGGGGAAAGAGAGTGCTTTTCTTTTCTTATCCTCTGTGAAGTGGTTTTGTGCATGCCTGCTAAGTCGATTGTCGTTGTCTGACTCTGTGACCCCATGGACCGTAGCCCGCCAGGCTTTTCTGCCCATGGGATTCTCCAACTTGAGTCCACCACAGTTTCCCATTTATGATGAATCTAGCAGAACATCACATAATATCAACAGAACCCCTGTGTAAGAAAGAGCCCTGTTGTGTTACCGCCTCTGCAGAAAGGCTGCAGCGCAGATGAGAGGTGCGGGGGGCTGGCCATATAGTGCTGTGCCAGCTGGGACTAGGATTTGCCCATCTGCCTACAGATGCCAGGGGGCACAGCACTACAGGCCAAGCTGGATTCCTTATGAGCGTGTGTTCATTAGGAAACACTTCCAATGCCAGTGATTGAAATGGAACCTAGATGTGCACTCTGCTGCCTAAATAAAAGCTTTCACAGGTAGGCCATTCAGACCCAATTAAGAGAAGCAAAACAGGATCCATCAGGGCCGTGGCCACAACCCCCGTCGCCGAGAATGAGCAGTGAGTGGTTCAAATGGATGGGGGGGCGCCAGGCGACACCTAATTTACAGCAGGCGCCCAGCCCTTTGACACTCTTTGCTGCTTCACTGGAACAAGGAGAAAAAGACATTAGGATGAAGGCTAATGTGCTGTGGACACATAAAGACGAAAGAGAGAGGGGTGCATGAAATGTCACTTACTTGAAGGTCTGCTCTAGGCTCTTCTGTCCTCTTAGCCCCGAAAACACATTTCACAGTGTTTTAACCATCTGTGGTCCACTCCAGAGCTCAAGACACCTAGACTTTTCTGGTTTCTTGTCGACCCCAGGCATAAGAAACTGCAGCCTGCCATTCAAAGGGGAATAACAAGTGTCTTATTACTGTCTCTGCTGAGAAAAGATATGGTTGTAGCAAACTCCTGTGTTCTGGGTAGAATGGTGTCCTTTCAAACATATGTTGGGGACTTTCCTGTGCTCCCCATACAAGGGATTTGTGTTCCTTCCCTGGCCAGGGAACTAGTTCCTGCATTCCGCAGCTAAGACCTGGGACAGCCAAAAAAATAAATAAAAATAAATAGAATCCTTTTAAAAAGATATGTTGAAGTTACCTAATCCCAGGACCTGTGAAAGTCCCAGGTTCCTGGAGATGCAATCAACTGAAGGTGAGATGAGATGGAAACTGGATGGGTCTGATCCGGTGTGGCTGGTGTCTGCACGAGAAGGGAGGAGACATGAGGAGCACGCCATGTGATGTCGGAAACAGGGATTGGGGTGCTGTGTCCACATGGTAGAAAAACACCAAAGGTTGCCAGCAACACCAGAAGCTGAGAGAAAGCCATGGGGCAGGTTCTCCCCTAGAACCTTCAGAGAGAGCATAGCCCTGCTGACACCTTGATTAAGGACTTCTAGAATCCAGGACCATGAGAATAAATTTCTGCTGCTTTGAGCCACTCTGTCTGGTGGCAATTTGGTAATGGCAGCCCTAGGAACCTAATACACCCAACTAAAGAGTAAGTGCGTGAAAAGTTCACCGTAGATCTGTCCCAAGTAGTCATGATGAAAGATGCCACTTTCCCCAAAGGAGGTGCAACTCCCTGAGGATTCGAGAGGCTCCCTAGATGTGGCTGCACGTGTGAGGCCCCACCCCTGAGCCTGGGGGTGCTTTAGGGCAGGAACCATGTCTGTTCTCTTTTGCGTCCCTCATTCTGTGCCTGAACCCAGAAGTGCTCGATACATGTTGAAAACATGACCAAATCAATGAGACAATGTAAGTCAGATGAGCGATTCACATTATTTCACACTATCACTTAAGTATCATCATTTTCCATTAATACATGGACTTCCCTGTTGACTCAGATGGTAAAGAATGCACTGCAATGCAGGAGACCCGGGTTTGATCCCTAGGTTGGGAAGATTCCCATCTAGAAGCAAATGGCCACCCACTCCAGTATTCTTGCCTGGAGAATTTCATGGACACAGGAGCCTGCTGGGCTCCACCATGAGGTCACAAAGAGTCGTGACTGAGCGACTAACACTCACTGACTGACTGACTGACTCCACTAATTGATTGGTAACTGGCAGGACTGAAGCTCCAATACTTTGGCCACCTGATGCAAACAGCAGACTCATTAGAAAAGACCTTGATGCTGCGAAAGACTGAGGGCAGGAGGAGAAGGGGATAACAGAGGGTGAGATGGTTGGATGGCATCACCGACTCAATGGACATGGGTTTGAGCAAACTCCAGGAGATAATGAAGGACAGGGAAGCCTGGCGTGCTACAGTCCATGGGGTCGCAAATAGCTGGATGTGACTGAACAACTGAACAATGGCAACAAGCTCACAGGACTTCCCCAGTGGTTAAGACCTACCTGCTAATTCAGGGGGTGTGGGTTCAATCCCTGGTTGGGGAACTAAGATCCCGCATGCCTCAGGGTCAAAAAACCAAAACATAAAATAGATACAGTGTAGTAGCAAATTCAATAAAGTCTTAAAAATGGTCCATATTAAAAAAAAATCTTAAAAAAAAATATATAACTGGCAAAGAAATCTGGTCCAGTGCCTTCACTGGGGGAATCCACTCTTGGACTCTGTAAGACATGACCTTGGGTTTCTAATTTGGTCCTTGGAGCCCCTCGGGGCAAATGTGATCAGTCACATCTTTCTTTCAGTCTGAAAATCCCCCTGATTCTGTTATTCTGCTACTCAGATGTGGCTACAGTTTTTAAACTTTCAGGGCAACGTGTGTTATTCTCCATTTAAAATCAGCCCACTTAAAATGATAACACTTTTGCACATGAGTTCATCTTAAATACCTCCTGAGGCTGTAGGTAAAGGGTGCCCTCACCAGCAACAACCACTCAGTGAAATAATACCAGATGTAAAATCAGCCAGCCACGTGGGTCTCTTGGCGGGAAATAGAATCTGTGGGAGTTTTCATTTGCTGAATCCCTGGAAGTGAGGCACCTTTTAGTGCTGAGTGTGAAATTATTTTATAAACTGTATAGGGCTGTAAAGAAGTTAGTTATTATGCTTACTATTTTTCCTATTCCATATCCTTGATTGAATAACAAACCCAAAGACTCAGTAACCAACTTTTTACTTCTTTGGACTGCAATTTCTTTATCCAAATGAGGGATTTATTGTTACTATCCCAAGGCCCCAGCTAAATTCATTGCTCCCTTTGATTTTATGATTTAGCAGCAGGGATATGTATATGCCTAAGTTCCTGAAATGTGTGGGAATATATTTGGTGACTTGATTGGTATATAATATTAAATTGTTCTGCATAAGTTTTTCAAAATAGATTTTGTATAATGTGGAAGACAAAGTTTTTGTTTTTTTAATTTATCTTTTTTTTTTTTTTTCCTACCACACCCCACAGAATGTGGGATCTTAGTTCCCTGACCAAGGGTTGAATTCGTACCCCCTGCAGTGGAAGTGCCAAGTCTTAACCACTGGGCCACCAGGGAAGTTTGACAAGGTTTTTGAAAAAAGTAGAAAAGTAGGAAATAAGAAAGTGTAATGAGAAGGACTTAAGAAAATATATCCATTATAATAATTAAATCTCAACTTAGCTAAAAAGGAGAAGAGCATATTCATGATTAACATGGGTATATTTCATGCTATGGCAAAGAAAATTTTTAGGAAAAAAGAAAAAAACAAAAACTGCCTTTAGATACAATTAGAAATCCTACATGCCTTTTAAATGGAAACAGCAAACAATTTTTCACTGCATAAAAGAAAAAGCTGAAATAACCCTAACTTCAAGTAACAATTGTACAAAGCAAACACCGTATTAAAAGATGACCATTATTGTGTTTCTTGGAGTCAACAACTTTTTCTGTAACTAACATGCCCTTTGTTATTTCTGAAGACTGCTAGAAGGCTGGGATGAGTGGGTAGAAATGCAGAGTCAGGAAGTAATCTACAATTTTTAATTTAATGTAATCAATGTTTCTTGTATATTTTTATTTGCTTTTTTGAGACAATAGGCTTTTGATTTTAGTGTGTGTCGAGCCTTGAAATCCCTTCCTTACAGAGAAATTCCTGGTTCTACGTAGGGTGAATCAGAGTGCTCTTGAATCACAGGTCACGGTTCCTCAAATGTGGGCCAGGCAACACAGACCCTAGATGATAGAAGAGTCTCTCAGATGAGGGCACTTGAGACACAGGGGAAATATGGTAAGCAGGATGGATTTTAGAATCCATCTCTAAAAGATAAATATGCTTTTCTCCTTTTTAGGTAAGTTGAGATTTAATTATTATAATGGATATATTTTGATAAGTCCTTCTCATTATACTTCCTTATTTCCTACTTTCCTGCCTTTCTAAAGATGACAAACAGGCTGGTCTGAGCTAAAGGAAATGAGGCAATAAGGCAAAAACAAACTAAAACCCAAAAACCTGTCAATTCTTTCCATAACTTCCTTTAGGTCCTAGTTCTATGTTTTAAAAAGAGTTTTTAAAAATATTTTAAGAAATATGTAACAAGAACTGTAAAAGTGCTTATATCTCTTGCACTAGTAATTCTGCTTCTAGTTATTTATCTCAATAATCCTGTGTAATCAGAAGTGATGGATGAATAAGCCTGTTTACTGAAAAAGTGGGAGACAAACTCAGTGTACAAAAATATGAAAATGGTTAAATAAGTCATAGTCCATTCATATGATGGAATGATGTGTAGATGTTTAAAAGTCAATGTTTAGAAATGCTTGTTGAGAAAGGAAAATGCCCAATCTGTTGAGTGAGACAGGCAGATTCACAATCAAATATTTCACATAGTTATAATTTTAAATATATATTATGTCTCTCTCTCTACACACACACACACACACACACACACACACACACACACATATATGCCTATACAGAAAGAAAAAAAAAAAATCAGAAAGAACTACACCAAAGTGTTGACTCACTGTCTCTAAGCAGCAGGATTATAAGATTACAGGTGATTTTTTTCCAGTTATTTATATTTTGCAGTATTTCAAGAATTTTCTGCAACAAACCTGTATTGCTTTTAATATCAGAAATATTAATTTTAAGGTTCTGTTATTCATGCACATTCCTTTAAAATGACAAATGTCCTCCTGCCAAATCAAAAATGTGGACACCATGTTTGGCTTTTAAGTAGTGAGGTGCAGAGTTATGACTAAACACTCCATTTTCACGCATTAATGACTCGGTCAACGAACAGATATTTACAGTAAGGCCCCTAAGCACCAACTTCCAAGCTGGGAACTTTAAAAGGTGGGAACATGAGTTGTTATATCCAATCACATAAGTTAGTTCAAATTTCTTGCCTACATTGTCACATGCATGCATCCTCTACAGGCGGTTGTTCTTATGTGTACTTTTCTGCACAATGCTGTATAAATTACAGCAGTATCTTTATTTCAAGCCCAGGATGTGTGGTACTAAGTTGTTGCAATTGTGTGCAAATCTGTGCAACCCCATGCACTGTAGCCCACCAGGCTCCTCTGCCCACGGGTTTCTCTAGGCAAGAACACTGGAGTGGGTAGCCATTCCCTTCTCCAGGGGATCTTCCCAACCCAGGGATCAAACCCGGGTCTCCTGCGTTGCAGGCAGATTCTTTACCATAGGAATCACCAGGGAAAAACAAGATGTTCCTAAAGTTTGGGTGAATTTACCCAAGCAAACTGCAAGGAGTCTAACTAAGCCTTGCCCAAGCATCTAGGACCCAGGCCCCGCTGCTCAGCTCAGTCTCCACAAAGCGTGGACTCAAAGTTTCTACAGTTTCCCATCCTGATCTCATGGGTATCTTGTTTTCTGCTGTTCTGCCTCAGAAGGAAGTTGTGTTGGTCCATGAAGCTTGGCTTGTTATATAGTTGTATAGCTCAGGACTTTCTTAGCATCCTGTTTCAGCACTGACTGCTTGATAGGTTGATCAGTGGTTGCTGTATTTCTCCATATGTTAGCTTGACAGGCTGATAATTTCCAAAGTCAATCCCCTCTCCTTTCCCTTTCTCTCTCTCCTCATCTCTCTCCAATTTACACATTTCTTTTTTCCAGTTGCATTTTCTAAGTACGTCAAAATAGAGAAAACAGAGGCTCTGGGCTCCCTCAGTCCAGTCCCCCGCACAGTCGACCCCTCAGGGCGTCCTCACTCCTTACATCGTGGAGGACGGAGCCGGGGCTTGCTGCTGCGTGAAGGGTGACCTGTGTTTGAGAACCACTGACGAGGTCACATATAATTTGTTTACAGAGTGTCCCCACTGCAAAGGGTGGGCCTGACTGTAAACATTTTTTTAAAAAATTTGAGTTGCTCCACGTTACATGTGGGATCTTAATTCCCTGACCAAGGATTGAAACTATGCCCCCTTCCTTGGGAGCATAGAGTCTTAACCACTGGATTGCCAGGGGGATCCCCTGACTGTAAACCTTTCACTCCTTGCTGTAGAAAGCCTCTTGATGAACAGAGAAGCATCTAAGCAGGTGGTTCTCTGAAGCAGAAGCCTCCGGGGATGTATGTTCTCCCCACATCCTTTCCCAGGCCCTGATGTGTGTTCACTGAGTCACTCAGGGCAGATGGGTACCAGTCAGCAAATAGCAACAGTTGCCCTGTGACTCCACGGCACATCCCAGGTCTTGAGTCATTGACCAAGATAACCATTTAAACCTCACTGGGAGATAGCACAGCCCAGTGGTTCAAATCCCAAGTCTCTTGTTTGCAAGCTTCTTGTTTTTCAGAAAGTTTACTTATTCCTCAAGCCTCAGTTTCCTCGTGGGGGTGTGGACAAGTGATAGCAGAGTGTTGCCCTTTGACCCATTGCCCTGCTTATAGAATGCGCTCAAGTAAAGGACAGCTCTTGCAGTTTTCATGCATTCCATAGACGACAGTGTTCCTCATACAAGGTGTGTGCTTTGGTGAACATATCTATATTGTGTGTGGAAGAAAGGAGGATGCAATTGATAAGGCTTGCTTTCAGAGTTGCTGTAGTTGAACTTTTTTTACTCAGGAAAATATGGATGTGTCAACATTTCTTATATATCATATGAGGAGGAAAGTGAAAGTGAAGCCACTCAGTCGTGACCGACTCTTTGCGACCCCATGGACTGTAGCCCACCAGGCTCCTCCGTCCATGGGATTTTCCAGGCAAGAGTACTGGAGTGGGGTGCCATTGCCTTCTCCAGAGGATCTTCCCAACCCAGGGATCGAACCTGGGTCTCCCGCACTGCAGGCAGACGCTTTACCGTCTGAGCTGTCGAGGAACTCTGTATGAGGAGGAGACTTGGGTTTTTCTTTCAGTTTTTCATCAGTTGAAAGAAAACATTTCACAGTCTGTCTGTGAGTGGGGTTAAAAGTAAAAATCAATAGAACAGTGAAATTTGGTTTATTCCTTAAGCTAACCCTCTTTCTCCTCCTACTGCCCTGGCAATGTAACATTCATTCTGCTGTCTGCCTGCTATCTGTAATTTTTATTGCTTGGGTTTGTTTCTGCTCCTTTTGAGTAGCAGTATCTTTAACAGTATTTCAACTGTCCAGAAATGGAAAAAAACTATAACTCTTAAAGGATATGAACTAATACTAATCACGTAATATATAATAAAATCTGAACTTTCTTTGAGAAAGTAGCCATTCTGGAGAGTGGAGTTCTAGGCCATTGAAAATTTATACTTTGAAGCACCAAAAAAAAAAAAAAAAAAAGAAAGAAAGAAAGAAAGAAAAATCAAAGGAAAAAGAAAGGAAGGGAGGGAGGAAAGAAGAAAAGACATTCTGGGTAAGAAAGTTCCTAAACTGTAATTCAACCTCTCTTGTTTTCTGAAAAAAGGTCTGGAAGACTGTGTTTAACACCTTTTTTTTCTTTCGTGGTCCTGATGTCATCATGCACCTGTGCGTGCTCGGTTGCTGACATGTCTGACTCTTCGAGACCCCATGGACTGTAGCCCACCAGGCTCCTCTGTCCCTGGGATTCTCCCGGCAAGAATGCTGAAGTGGGTTGCCATACCCTCCTCCAGGGGATCTTCCCCACCCAGGGATTGAACCCGCGTCTCCTGTGTTTCCTGCATTGCAGACGGCTTCTTCACCCACTGAATCACCTGGGAAACCCCTTGATGTCATCATAATAAGAACCAACTCTAATGTTATTGTTTAATAAAATCATGTGCTTAGGCAATTGAGAGAGATGGGGATATTTGGGGCACACAGCAAGTCTCCATATTTCTGGGCCTTTTTGAATTCTTCAGTCTGCTTTTTAACTTTTCTACTTCCCCCCCTTTAGGGTGTCAGCAGTTTCTTCTCATTAGCATGTGTGTCTATAGCAAGGCCTCCTCCTACTTCTAATTTTCTATTTCTAAAGTGCACTGGGCATGAAAGTGAGAAGATCACAATAACAGCTGTGTATACAATGAACTTTACTTTTTGAGTCTGAGCCTAAGAATTATTTCTCCTATGAACAAATATATGTATAAGAAAAACATTTTTCAAGTTTTGTTCTAATTTTAAAAAATTCCTTGTTTCTAAACTATTTTCTGCATAATTGAGGTGAGGCAATGACTCAGTTCTAAGTAAATAAAAAACATGTAAGGTATTATTGATCTACCTACTTCCACCCCTGTCAGTTGTATGAGACTGAAGTGAAGTGAAATTTGCTCAGTCGTGTCCAACTCTCTGTAACTCTCTGTATAGTCCATGGAATTCTCCAGGCCAGAATACTGGAGTGGATAGCCTTTCCCTTCTCCAGAGGATCTTCCCAACCCAGCAACTGAACCCAGGTCTCCCCCATTGCAGGCGGATTCTTTACCAACTGAGCTATAAGGGAAGCCCTGTATGAGACTCGTTAGCAGTTATTCAAATGCTTCTATTCAGATAATATATTTCTTCCATGCCCTGAAATTGCGAAAATTTTAATAGCTCTGTGGATTGAACTGACATGAGAGGAAAATATTTCAAGACTCCTTCAGTGATCTTTATGCTCATAAAACTTCTCAATATATCAAAGGTGGTGTTTGATCACAGATAATTAAGATCGTCAAAAATCTGTCTCAGGCGCTATTGCCTAATTGGAAACACTTTCTTTTTTTCTCAGTTGGTTTATAAGATGCACGTCCATGACCAGCTGTTTCTGTTTACGTTCTATTGGTTCAAAAGTGTAATCAAGACAATTGCCAGTCCTTCAAGATTTCCTGGAAGAAGCTGGAATGAGTATGAAAAGTCCCAAAAGTAGGTTGGGAGCAGTTGGTCACCAAACACTGTCACATTCAACTGTGTGATGCTTCTGATTTTCCACTTTGACCTGTTTCCTCCAGTGCAATTTGGAACCTAGAGCAGATGGTGAATGACTGGCCTTCCAGAAAGATCCACACTGGTCCCTGGACCCTGGAAGGCCTCCGCTGCCCCCACTGTTTATATTAGCTATCACGCACAGCACAGTCTCGTGATACCCTTTGCAGTCAGCAAGTTTATCTTGAGTTAAAGTTTTACCAATAGAAATGAAGTCGTGTTTACAGCAGTTTTGTGGCAAGTCATGTGCAAATAGCACCTGCGAACATTTTCAGCACACATGTTCGACTCTCTCTTTCATGGTTCCCATTGCGATGAATGTTGGTGGGAAAGCCAGACATTTTCCAATCTTTGGTAAATGTTAAAATACTCACCGGAAATGATTCACAACCACTGCTGTTAAGATGACTGGGAGTTACTCTTGTCATCCTCAGAGCATGTTCATTGGTGTTAGATGTTCATCCTAACATAAACCCAAACTCAGCACACAGCTGAAAACTCAGAATGCTGCTAACAGCTATTTCCTCCCTGTATCAAGAAGCTTCTATAGGAACTTCCCGGGTGGTCCAGTGGCGAAGACTCTGTGCTCCCAGTGCAGGGGGCTCAGGTTTGACCACTGGTCGGGGAACTAGATCCCACATGCTGTAACTGAGACCAGGTGCAGCCAAAACAAATAAAGAAATATACTTTTAAAAAATCCTCTATAGTTAGAATTTTTTAAAATATGCTAAAATTTAAAAGGATTTAATAAACTTGATTTCATCATGCTCTCCAACCTCTTCATTTCATATTATGTATCAGACTCAATGTGTTAAGTGCTCTTCAAAGTGCTTAAGACACAGATTCATTTAATTTTCATAGCAATTTTGTGAGATTGTTGTTGTTTAGTCACTAAGTCATGTCCAACTCTTTGGGACTCCATGGACTGCAGAATGCCAGGATTCCCTGTCCTTTGCTGTCTCCCTGAGTTTGCTCAAATTCATGTCCATTGAGTTGGTGATGCCATCCAACCATCTCATCTTCTGTCATTGCCTTCTCCTCTTGCCTTCAATCTTTCCCAGCATCAGGATCTTTCTCTGTGAGTCAGCTCTTCACATCAGGTAGCCAAAGTATTGGAGCTTCCAGCATCAGTCCTTCCAATGAATATTCAGGGCTGATTTCCTTTAGAATTGACTGATTTGATCTTGCTGTCCAAGGGACTCTCAAGAGTCTTCTCCAGCCCCACAATTTGAAAGCATCAATTCTTTGGTGCTCAGCCTTTTCTATGGTCCAACTCTCACATCTGTACGTGACTACTGGAAAAACCATAGCTTTGACTATATGGACCTTTGTCAGCAAAGTGATGTCTCTGCCTTTTAATATGCTGTCTAGGTTTGTCATAGGTTTTCTTCCAAGGAGCAAGCATCTTTTAATTTCATGGCTGTAGTCACAGTCTATAGTGATTTTGGAGCCCAAGAAAATAAAATCTGCCACTGTTTCCACTTTTCCCCCATCTATTTGTCATGGAGTGATGGGACCGCATACCATGATCTTAGTTTTTTTTAATGCTGAGTTTTAAGCCAGCTTTTCCACTCTCTTCTTTCATCCTCATAAAGAAGCTCTTTAGTTCCTCTTCATTTTCTGTCATTAGAGTGGTACCATCTGCATATCTGAGGTTGTTGGTGTTTCTGCCAGCAATCTTGGGTCCAGCTTGTGATTTATCCATCCTGGCACTTCGCATGATGTACTCTGCTTATAACTTATTAAATTATTATTATATTAACTTAGCTTACATGTATGTAAACAGAGGTACAAAAAGATTAGGTCACTTGTCCAAGGCCACATTGCTAGTAAGTGATGGAAAAATTGAACCCAGGCCTAGACCAAGTAAGCGTAAAACACCACACCGTGCTACCTACCTTTGTGAATGTAAATATTGCTGACTCTGTCCTTGTTTTTAGACAAACTGAACCAAAGTTGATTTAAAAAAGATATCTACTATATTAGCTTGTTAGGGCTGCCATAAAAAAATACCACAGACTAAGCAGCTTAAACAGAAGAAATTTACTCACATTTCTAGAGGCTAGAAGTTTAAGGTCAAGGCGTCAGTAGAGTTGGTTTCTCCTGAAGCTTCTCTTCCTGCTTTGTAGACAGCTATCTCCACTCTGTCCACATGGTTTCCTCAGCACAGCTCTGTGTCTTAATTTCTTCTTCTTATGAGGACTCTAGTCATATTGGATTAGAGCCCACCCAGATGAATTCATTTTAACTTCCTCTTTTCAAACGTCATCTCCAAATACAGTCACATTCCAAGGTTAGGACTTTATACATTTGAGGAAGGGCGAGGGGACACAGTTTAGCTGGTAACATCTGCTGCACAGCCATAGTATGCTAGCCAATATGCAAAATGTCCAAATGAGCTCCATGATCTTTAGAAAGAGACAATACTCAAAATGGACATTTATTTGAACGACAAGGTTGAGACAGCTCTTGTTTTCTTCTGGATGATTGGTTTGACAAGTCTCTCCAGTTTGAAGTGAGTACTATGATAATCAGACATAGTGCTGAAACCACTATTTTATCCTGACTGCTTCCCTTCCTCCTCTTACATCAAATGTGAGTATGGGGGAACTGTTCATTTATCACCTATCTATCCATCCACCCATCATCCTTTCATCCATCCATCATTCCAGCCAGCCAGCCAGCCAGCCATTCACCTGTCTATCATCTCAATGGACCACAGATTGAAGAGTGAATAGTCATCTTGTTAGTTAACTGTATTTTGGGCAGGTATTTAGAAAGACTTCATTTTCGCTTTCTCATAATAAAACATGAATTTAAGCTTACTGTAGAACATATGAAGTCTTATAAAGAGAAAGAGATATATGGCAAGAAATCTAAGGTAAGCCATTTTTTATGACTAGAAGTAAATCCCTGGTTATAGTAAAAAAAAAAAACCAAAAAACAGAGAGATGTGGAAATAATAGGTGTGTACATTAAATGTGAGGTACTCATCTTAGAGTCTGGTATGTAGCAGGGGGTTAAAAATATTAAGAGAAGGTAGGAAGAAGAGACAGAAAGAAAGGAGGGAAGAAGGAAAGAGAGGGAGGGAAGAAGGGAGGAGAGCTGAGGAAAGAAGACATCAGGTCCCAGTTTTTTACGACAAATGGCATAAATGGGTACTGGCAATGATGTAAGTCCATGCAATGATTAATCACATGGAACACTATGGTTTTACTCTCTGTACAAGAGCAAATATTATCCAGCCTTTCCTGGTTCTAATTCTAATTCTCCAAGTACAGCATGTCTGTCTGTGCTGTGTTCATCACTTTTGCAACTACTATTCATAGCAGCGGAAGTGCTGTCTAAACAAAGTCTAAAGCTCCGCACAAGTATCAACATCAGTGTTGGCCAATCCTTTCCCTTTTCTTGGTTTTGCATCCCAGAAAACTAAAAACAAACCAGGCACTAGTGTTTTATCATCTAGACTCAGAATCCCACACTGTCATTTCTGCCATACCCTGGTGGCCAAAACAAGGGCAAAGGTCTGCCTCATTTGAAGGGAACAGGGCATAGATCACACAAACCAGTGGAAGGAGTGTCAAAGAATTTGCAGATATATTTTAAGATTGCCAGGTGACATACTGACATCACTCATGTGGCTTAAGTGCATACATGTGAGGTGGAAGCTCCTTAAAACAATTCAGCGTAGCCGAAAAGATTTTAGATCTTATGTTGTGCTTGAATTCACTTTTCTTTGCTATTTATGGACCAGTTCACATATGTATAAATCAATCAACAAATATGTTAGTGAATGTGTTCAAAAGTTTTGGCTAGTAAGGTACACAATTTGAAAACAGATATTCCTAAATACCTTGCCCAGAGCCTTGCTCTCCTTTCCTACTCATTAAAAAATCAAAGGTCTTCTATATCTAGCTCTACCAATCACCTTTCAACCTTTTTAAAAACTGCTTCTTGGACTTCTCTGGTGCTCCAGTGGTTAAGACTCTGTACTAATGCAGGAGGCATGGGTTTGATTCCTAGTTAGGGAACTAAGATCCCACATGCTGTGCAGACAAAAATAAAAAATAGACTCACATATCCTTTGTCTCATGACCTGAAGACCCTGTTAACATTTTTTTTTTTTTCAAAAGACACAAAAACTGTTTCTTAGAGTTCCATTTTCTAGTCAGTCACGTTGATAGACCTTTAATTGGATTCCAACTTTCTGCTGTTCCAAACAATGCTCTCGTGGACATCCTTGTCCTATATATCTTGGCATAATTTTGCCAATGTAACTGTAGGCTAAATTCAGGCAGTGAAGTTCTTGGATCAAAGGTTATAGACTTTAAAAATCATGATTGATATTACTCAATTGCTCTTAGAAGAATCTTAATATTGGGCAAATGACCACCAATTGACAGTTCTTACATTTATATTTGCAAATGCCTACTTGTCCACATATCTTCTTCCCAGACACTAATTATAATAAAACTTTACAATTTCTGACAATTAGGTGAAAAATGGTATCCTGTAGTTTCCAGTGAAATTTTTTATCAGACATTTGCATCATTTTTTAACTGTCCATTCATATCCTTTGCCTTATTTTCTATTGTGTTATTCTGCTTTTTCTTTATTGATTTGTGTGAGCTCTTTGTAATTTAAAGAAATTAAATTATGTTTCTCATATATGTTGCAAATATTTTCTGTTTTGTCATTTTTAAGGTACTTTTTGTCACACAGTTATGTTTTCTTTTATGGTATGAAATTTATGATTTTTTAATCTATGGCTTCCTTGCTAAAAAGGACTACTCCAAACAGAGATGAGCAATAAATACACCTACGGTTTTTAAATTTGTGGTTTCAAATTTTATCTTTGAAGTTTTTATCCACATATTATTTACTGGGAGTGGCAAGTAAGGTAAGAATCAGATTAAGTTTATATTTATTTACTTATTTTATATTTTGGCTACACGAGTGGCATGCA
This sequence comes from Odocoileus virginianus, assembly GCF_023699985.2. Lineage (NCBI taxonomy): Eukaryota > Metazoa > Chordata > Mammalia > Artiodactyla > Cervidae > Odocoileus > Odocoileus virginianus. Next base: position 81,759,167 of record NC_069680.1, on the reverse strand, counting down.
GGATCTTAGTTCCTCCACCAGGAGTCAAACCTGTACTCCCTGAATTGGGAGCTGGGTCTCTTAACCACTGGACCACCAGGGAAGTTCTAAACTTTTTTTTTCCAAATCACTAGACAATGGTTCCAACATCATTTGTTAAATAATTCCTCTTTTCACTTTCAAGCAAATCTTAAAGTGATCCATACTCGTTGAGTATCTAATGCTAACCATGCTGGTAGCTAATGACTGTGACCTGGATTTAAGGTAGAAGCTACCATTTAGCTGTGGGCAAGGAAAGAGAGTTGAGAGGATTCTTCAGGCAAGAACCTTCTCGCTACCAGCAGCTATGTGCCCCCCAGCTCCTGGTCCCTAACCCCGCTAACCGTGCGCCTCTTGCCTCGTTGATAACATTTCTCTTCTGTTTGGCAGTTCTTAGCTACATGATCCTTTCTTCAGTGTGTGGACCAGCACACTGTGAATTGCTTTTGCAGAGAGCTTTTGGAGACCATTCCGGAAAAGCTATCAATGAATAGACTAGAATTTGAAATAAACCATTGATCTCTGAAGGTAAATAACTGGAGGACTTTATACGGACTTGACCTGGTCTTTAAGAAGCTGCAAGGCTTCTTTTAAATTGAAGTGGCCTGGTTTCTGTGTCTTACATATGCAGTTAGAAGCCCTGGGGGTGAGATTTAAAAGAAGCTGCCCTATGTCATTGATCCATTTGGCATGTAGCGCGCGGTGGGTGGGAGCGATCCTTTGGTGGGATGGTCACATGTATGTGTGTTAAGTCGCTTTAACCGCGTCTGACTCTTTGACCCCATGAACTGTAGGGCTTCTCCGTCCATAGGATTCTCCAGGCAAAAATACTGGAGTGGGTTGCCATGCCCTCCTCTATTGAGATGACAGAAGCTAGGATTGAGCGGAAGTTCTCTTTACCTCTCTGGTTTTTCTAATTGTCTCATCTAGGCTGCGAGGAAAAAGCTGTGCTGGCAGGTGCCGGGATTCAGCCTTTACCCAGCAGAGAGGCTGGATATCTGCGCCAGGACTGGCCAAGCCAGGATCCAAATCTGGTGTCTGCTTCCCACACTTGAAGGGTTCAAGCCCTGTAGACAGCCCCTGACCTTTGTGTGAGATAACGAAGCCCTCCCACTGCGGATGGAACCCATCCCCACCATGCACAGCCAGCAGAGGGAGGGTGTGGGGGATATGCCACCCACCCTGTGGCAACTTGCAAGTCCCAGAGAGGGTGCTTGGCATCACCCGGCACCCCCTTGCCTGTGCCAGCCTCCCAGTTCCTGAACTCTGGACCCAGGTTTCCACGGGAGGTTTTGATGTTCAGTCTCCAGCCAGGGCGTGGAAGAGAGGGGTCCAGAGAGAGCCCCAGATAAAATCTCACCCCCAGGGCCTCTAACTGCACGGGTAAGACACAGAAACCAGGCCACTTGGATTTAAAAACAATATAGGATATCATGCTAATTACAGGGGTTTGCAAGCACAAGACCCGACAAGATTTAGATTCAGTAGTTAACAAAAATCGGACGGTAGAGAGCAAGAATTTCACGTCAATAAAAATATGACCCCACAACGTGCAATGGAGCTGTTGCAGTAAAATTTTTCCCCAGGCTGAAGGTTTATTTTACATCATAGATGCTTCATTCCTGACAGAGGAGGGTGTGGGTGGGGCTGCTTTCTGTATTCACTTAAAAATCACTTCAATCTGCCGAAAAAGGTTGAATGACTCCTACCTTTTTGTTTAAAAAAAAAACAAAGAGGCAGTTTTGAAATGAATGGCTTCATTGAATCAAATCACCCAAGAATTCATCTCAGCAAGGCCATCTAGGTCCCCAGCAGCCATTTTTCCTCCTGTTCCGTTTTGAAGGCAGAGTTCAGTCTTGTCATTCTGGGATCCCTATGTTTCTTTAATGATGTTACAAGTCTGTCATCCCAGTGCGTGCCTCCTAAGTCACTTCACTTGTGTCCAACTCTTTTCGACCGCATGGACTGCAGCCTGTCAGGCTCCTCTGTCCATGGGATTCTCCAGGCAAGAATACTGGAGTGGGTTGCCATGCCCTCCTCCAGGGGATCTTCCCAACCCAGGGATTGAACCCGTGTCTCTTATGTCTCCTGCATTGCAGGCAGGTTCTTTACCACTAGTGTCACCCAAGAAGCCCTGTCATCCCAGGGAAGTTACCTTTCAGGTCACACAGCAGCCCCCCCATCCGAGGCCAGTGAGTACAAGGGCATCAGTGCCGTCCCTGGGTCTCAGGAGGAGTCCATCCCACGGCAGCTAAGGCCTGGGGGAGGGGCACAGACTCACCTGGGCTGCCAAGGCCACAGTCGGTGCTACCACAAAGGACTCAAGTGTTATCACAGGACAAAAAGCATTTTGCCAAAAGGGAACCGTAACTCTTAGATCTTGAAAAGTCAAAGTGTCCCCTCTCTCCCCAGGCTACTCTGAGCGTCTGAGGCCGGCGCCTGCGGGCAGCGGGTCAGGGCCGAACCAGGCCCCCATGATACCGCGCTGCATTTCTCAATCTAACTTTGTTTAGTTTGCGGAGAACATTTTTTCGATCCTGAAAAAAAAGAAAGAAAGAAAGAAATCACTGTGGTTTCTCTCCTACTCCCACCCTCTATAATGGCCACTTTTAAGAAAGAGTTTCACCATGTTTCCCATAAAACCAAAAAATAATGAGGATGCTGGCCAGACATTCTTTGTTTCTTTTCTATCATGTCTGTTGGTAACCCCTATCCCAACCTCTTTGCCCCAGGCCTGCCTGTCTGCCCGCTGTCCCCACACACCCCTCATTCACGCTGGGCCCCAGCCAGGCCGAGTCCCGCCTTTCTCCTGGACAGACTTCCCCTTCCAGAACCTAGCTCAGCACTTTCTCGCTAAGTCACCCGGGGCTAGGGCTGGAGGTGACCCAGTGACTCCCCAAGTCACCCGGCTTGTCCTGCCATCACTCCTTCTCCCTCCCCTCATCCTCGTGGGTACTCATAACCCATCATCACCATCAGCCACGGGTCTCCAGCTCTGTGTGGCCTGCAGCATCAGACAGTACTATTCTGCACCCTCCCCTCTGTAAGTCTTCTGAAAAGACTTCACATGTGTGGGCATGTGGGCACTCTCTTCTCCACCCACAAGCTTTTAGGGATTCCTTGTGTCTTCCAGTCACTTTCTGACACCGGTCTCCTCCCCGCAGCGTGTTCACGACTTGGCACCTGAATGCTGTTGACTGACCAGTTCCCGTCCTTTCTACTTCCTTCAGCAGGGCCGGGTCATGACTGAGTAGCCGGTTAGTCAAAGCTCCTGGATTCTCTTAAATTGTCTTGCTACTGAGTCACCACGAGAGCGTAGACAAGCCACTTCCCTTCCTCATCCCCCACGTCTGCAGCCTTGCCAGGTTCTGTGCACATCCTCAAACAACGTGGCTAGAAGGAACCTAATGTGCTACTCATTGTGCTGGGTTTGTCCCTGGCTGGTTCTAGAATCCCAGGTAAACCCTGGAGCCAGCACAGGTTTTCCTTAGTTTCTCACTTCCTAGCCCGTGTGAGAACCACAGCAGCTCGCAGCAGCCTCTGCCATCGACTGTGCTTAGAGAAGGGGGCGAGAAATTCAGACTCTTCCATACAGTTCTAACTCATGTGCAAAAGTAATTGGGTCCAACTCTCAGGGAGTGACCTGAGGAATGAAGGGTGAAGCTAAGCAAAGCTGTCACCATGACAAAGAAGTCTCTTGTCTGCTCATGAGAGGTTCTGACCTCAAACCTTATGCCATGCCTTGGCCCACTGACACTTAGACTAACCCTGATGTCAAGCACTGGTTGTTTTTGTTGTTTAGTTGCTAAGTCATGTCCGACTCTTAGCAACCTCATGGACTGCAGCATGCCAGGCTTCCCCATCCATCCTTCACTATCTTCTGGAATTTGCTCAGATTCATGTCCGTTGAGCCGGTGATTCTATCTAACCATCTCATCCTCTGCTGCTCTCTTCGCCTTTTCCCTTCAATCTTTCCCAGCATCTGAGTCTTTTCCAATGTCAGCTCTTTGCATCAGGTGGCCAAAGTATTGGAGTTTCAGCTTCAGCATCAGTCCTTCCAATGAATATTCACGACTGATTTCCTTTAGTCGTGAATTGACTGCTTTGATCTTCCTGTCCAAGGGACTCTCAAGAGTCTTCTCCAGCACCACAATTTGAAATTATCAATTCTTTGGCACTCAGCTTTCTTTATGGTCCAACTCTCACATCTGTACATGACTACTGGACAAACCATAGGTTTGACTATATGGACCTTTGTCAGCAAAGTGACATCTCTGCTCTATAATATGCCGTCTAGGTTTGTTATAGCCTTCCTTCCAAGGAGCAAACATCTTTTAATTTCATGGCTGCAGTCACCATCCACAGCGATTTGGGAGCCCGTGAAAATAAAATCTCTCACTGCTTCCACGTTTGCCCCTTCTATTTGACATTAAGTCATGTCATATCGTGGGACTGGATGCCACAATCTTAGTTTTTTCAATGTTGAATTTCAAGCCAGCTTTTTAACTCTCTTATTTCACCGACATCAAGAGGTTAGAGTGGCATCATCTGCATATCTGAGGTTGTTGATATTTCTCCCAGCAATCTTGATTCCAGCACTTGCCCGTTTGAGGTATTAAACACGCCCAGGCCAAGACGACTAAGCTGGTTTCAGAGGAAATGCTAACAGGACTCTGGCTTGGCTCTAAAAGGCCTTACTATCCACTGAGAGTTGGAGTATTTGCATATGAGACCTGGGTCTGGGCCGGCAACTTTCAGGCCCCTTGACTACCCTCCCTCTTCTGGGAAGGAATATGCAGGTAAGCCAAGAGAAGTAGTAAGCAGCGTGCAGTCACCCTCAGAGATCAGCAGAAACAGAGCCGCCCATGTCTGGCTCAGAACCCAGATACCAGGCACTGGACAGGAATTTGCCCTTGGGAAGCTGTTGCTTAACCTTCTGGTTCCTCAGGCTCCCTGCCTCCTCGACAGAGGCTGAGCCCAACCAGGAGGCTGGCTGAGGCCAGGCTGGTCAGCCAAGGCCAGCTCACCCAGGGTTAGGCCAGGCTGGGAGGCGTCTAGCCTAACCTGCAGGAGGCCAGACACTGGGCAGGATCCTAGTGGACAGGCAGGTCTGTGCCGCTTCCGTTTCCCAGTGGGAAAGGACAGGTTTCCCCAAAGCTGTTTGGGGAAAGACTCAACTTTTCTTCTGCCTGGATCTGATGGCGCTGGAAGCACCAAGGACCCAGGGGGAAGCTACAGCCCATTACAGGCCTTGCCTGGAAGTGAAGAGGGGTCTGTCTGCAATGGGATCTCCAGTTGACACAGTTTCAAGGACAAGCCCAGCCCTATGGGATAGACTTGGGGTCTGTGGTCTTTGTCCCCAAGTGCCCCCACCCCCCCGACCCCGACATTTTCCATTGTCAAAGAGAAAGGAAGAGAAGAACAGAAGACAGTTGTCTGGGGATATTTATTTTCCCTTACGATGTAAACTGAGTTGGAAATGTCCCTAGGGACACCTAAGGCTGTTTCGACTGTAAGGCCTTTGGGTGGGCGATACATCGTCTCCAATCTGCCCTGCAGGCTGTTGGCGCTAGACAAATGGGTAACGGCACCATCACTGTGGGGCTTCCCTGGTGGCTCAGAGGGTAAAGCGTCTGCCTGCAATACAGGGGAACCCAGGTTTGATCCCTGGGCCAGGAAGATCCCCTGGAGAATGAAATGGCAATCCATCCCAGTGTTCTTGCCTGGGGAATCCCATGGACAGAGCAGCCTGGTAGGCTACAGTCCACGGGGTTGCAAAGAGTCAGACATGACTGACTTCACTTTTTCACCATCACTGTGGTCACCTTCACAGGAGTATCTGGTGGCACCCAGGGCCCCATGGCATTCATTGGAGCTTCCTGCTCATTCAAATGGTGATGATTTAGTTGCTAAGTCATATCTGACTCTTGCATTGCGACCCCATGTGACTGTAGCCTATGAGGCTCCTCTGTCCATGGGATCTCCCAGGCAAGGACACTGGAGTGGGTTGCTATTTCCTCCTCCAGGCAGCAGAATTCTGGGAGGATACCACATAGATTAAGTTGCAATCATTTCTTTCTTCTCTGGGAACCCAAACACAATAGAGATCTTGGGGGATGTGAAGGAGAGAGTGGGCTGAAGTTTGGGGAAGAGAGGGCTGGCCCAGATTAGGTGTCTCTGATGAAAGATATCCCATCTGGGGCATTTCCTCCTGGAGTGATTCTGCTCTTATCAATTATGATGATAAATAACTGAGTCTGCACATCCCATTCATACACATATGTAGACATTGTGTCTCTGTGCAGGGAAGGAAGATAAGGAATCTGGCCCTTTTAATCTCTCTGATTTCCTATCATTTAGCCCCTAGTCCAGGACCTCTGTGGACAAGGTTTTCCCAGGGGATGACAAGCAGCTTAGACATCTCAGGAAGATTACAGTTGGTGATTGTGGGTGTGAGGGGTCAGTGGAGGAGGAAGAGTGCATCCTGAGGAGGCTCATTTTCACCACTGTCCACTTGTTGTTTTTTGTAATATTTATTTCTTTGTTTATCTATTTGGCTGTGCAGGGTCTTAGTTGTGGCACATGGGATATTTTCTTAGTTGTGGCGTGTGGGATTTAATTCCCTGATCGGGGACTGAACTCAGGCCCCCCCTGAGCTGGGCTCATGGAATCTTAGCTACAGAATGATCAGGAAAGTCCTCACTGTTGAGTTTTAAAATCTCCAGTTTGTTCTCTTAGTTCCCTTGGCTTTAAGGCTGTCCCAACAGATACAGGAAGGCCCAGCACCTGGGAGATGGGAGGCCTGGGCTGGAGCAAAAGAGCTGCAGCTTCTCAGATGAGTTAGAATGAGTCACAGCCCAGGATTCTGTCTAGTTAAGCAGAGGCCATGCCCCAGTTTTGTAACACCAGAACGTGGAGGGTGAGGCACACTCCCTGATCTGTATACAGTGGGGATGATTTCAGGCCCAGGTTCGAGAACTGAGAACCCACTACCTTCCAAGTAGCCCCAAGGCCCTGGGGTCCTCACCCGACAAGCCCACCCTGCTTCCTTCTCCTCTAAGCAGTGCAAGCCCAGCTTCCCTCAATTCACTCCAAGAAGTCTTATTTACCTGTCCTCAGCCAACTCCCTTCCACACAACCAGTCCTGTCTTCCAGGCTGGGAAGGGCCACTGTTGACATCACCTCCATGGAGGGAGGAGAAACACCAACAAGGGGTCAGTCAGTGATGTTGCCACATGTTCTGGAGGCCAGAGGAGGTTTGTTCTCTTGCCAGGCTCTCTGCATTCTTCGGTGCTGGCTCAAGCCAGCCCCTCCCCCGCCCCCCGGGGACACCAACCAGGATGTGGTAAAGTCGCTCTGGGGTGCCCACCACCCTCACTGACTAGTAAATCCGTAGAACACATAAGATGAAATGTAGAACCATCACAAGTGGATGAATTAATTTATTTATGCATTTAGTGAGGAATTTCCCATTGCTTTCTAAATGAATGAAAGGTACAGGCTGGCTTTGGATGGTATCTGATTAATGAGAGGCAGATTTGGACAAAAACATAGTAAAGGTCTCAAATGCCTTGGATGGTATTCCGAGTGGAGTGACCTGGATGTTTACAACAAAAAGCAAAAGAAACACCATCTTCTCATTTTGGACGTTTTCTGGTGGATGTTAAGAGTTTGCCTACAGTTTCAGCAGATGCTGGAGTTTCTCGACACGTGTGGTGAGTGGTTCTGAGGAGCAGGATGCTGGATGAAGGATGTGGGGGGGTCTGTTCCTGGTTGAGGTGTGGCAGGGCCTCTCACCATCACCTCATCTGTGTCCTATGGCAGGAAGTAAGGATGCCAGACAGGGCATCTGGGAGAGGCCTCGGGTGACCTAACCTCTCTCTTGTAGGTCCAGGGGACTCCTTCAAAGCAGCCTGTGAGAAGACTGGATCCACAGCTCAGTACCCCAAATGGGGACACCCAGCATAGTCTCCTTACCCGACCCAGCATCCTTCATTCAGCAGCTTTCACCGAGAGGGTCCATCTATATATAAGACACTGGGAGGGGGATGAGGGCCTGTGAACCATGACTTGGGGCTGGTGTTTAAGTTAAATTAGAGAATTAAGACAAGTGGACAGGATAAGATCCAGAAACATTAGAAGATTGTGGCCCTGACTGAGTGTGGTGGTGAATGTGCTTTGAAAGCAACTGGGACTGGACCTGGGACTTGAAAGAGAATCAGAATTACATTAGGACACTGGATATGGGAGGGTACCTTGGGCATAGCCAGAAAAGGGGTGGGTAAACCATGTGTCAAGTACGCTTAAGTACTCAGCACAGCAGCCCTGGGCCTGGGTGCGGGGTAGGGAAAAACAAAGTGACCAAGGCAGGTTCTAATCAGCCTTTGTATATTCTTAAAACTCAGGCGAGGGGGTTGGACTGATTCAGAGGGACCCACAACAAAGTGTTGTAAGGAAGGTCTGGTTCAATGAGGCAGTATTGATGGAGAACTGACACTTTTCCTAAGACTGCGATAGATCCCGGAGGTTGAATCATAAATAAGACATGATTGTTACTCCTAGAGAGTTTCTAGTTTGGGAGACAGATGGATAAGAGACAGACACTTTCTGTAAAGTGTGATGAGTGCAGTGGTAGAAATATAACCCAGTTGCTTTCAGAGCTTAAGGATGAGGCTGGATGCCTGTTGGTCTGGAGATAGGGAAGCCCTGGATGGACTTGTGGGTCACAGTAGGAGTTTGAACTTTGTCCCGAGGGCAGTGAAGGGAGGCAGGGGAGAGATTGACCTGGGACAAGGGAGGGACAGGCAGGACGTGAGAAATGGAGGAGGTAGATGAACAGGTGAGGGTGGAGGCCGGGAAGAGCTCGTTAATTGAGGCGGATGAGCCAGCGGCACTGGGGAAGGACAGGGTAGGAGATGCTCGGAGGTCAAAACATTCACCGGAAGCTCTTGAACTTGGCTTGGTGAGAGGGCAATAGAAGCTGGAGCTGCAAAGGAGAGACTTCTAGGCGCATCCCAGCTCTTGGATGGTGGCATTTCATCCTGAGCGCAGGGCATGGATCTTCCAGGTGGAAGGCAATTGTGGAACCAGTTATCTCTTTGAGATCAGTCTGTCAATTCTTTATGTTCTCTAAAAAGAGTGGAATTCCCCCCAATCTCCCAAAGATTACCTCTGCTGACTCTTGGGAAATAATTTCTGTCAAGTCATTTTTTTCCTGCCTCAGTTTTCATTTGGTTTTCGCATTGTTGTAATGATACCAGGTTTGCAATGTGCTGTCCTACTGCATTGAATATCCTTGTATGTCTCTTTATCTGCTGTTAATATTATCCTGGTTCTCATGAATGTTCGTATTTTTACATCTGTTTCGTGAAAAGTCTCACTTGCCTGCTTTTTCGTCTTCCTTAGCAGCAAACTTTGTATCTTTTCTTTCCATCTCTCTTTCCCTCTCTCTCCCCAACTTTTTTCCTTGCTTCCTTATATTGAGTTGGCCAAACAATTTGTTTGGATTTTCCACAGGATGTGATGGGAAATCCTGAATTTTTGGCCAATACTTTCTCCCTCCCTCCTGCCTACCTTCGTCTCAAGCCTCTCTTTCCTAAGTCAGAAAAGGACATTTTTTTCGAATCTGCAAAGTATCGTTGTAAGATGCACGCCAGAGTATTTCACAAACACCCAACATCCAAGAAGTTTCAAGGCCACTGCTGGGCAAAAGGCAGATTTCTGGTACTAGCAAGTCTCACTGGGAGGGGCTGAGGCTGGTGACTGGTTTAGTCTAAGCCTGGGACAGTGGTCAAGATGGAGAGGAAGAAGAAGGCAAGACAACTGAGGCATGGAAAGGTGTTTCCTGGATTTTTCAAGACCTGTAGAGTCTTCCCCTGTGGTCCAGTGGTGAATAATCTGCCTGCAATACAGGAGACACAGAAGACATGGGTTTGATCCATGGGTTGGAAAGATCCCCTGGAGGAGGAAAATGGCAACCCATTCCCGTATTCTTGCCTGGAGAATCCCTGGACAGAGGAACCTGGTGGGCTACAGTCCAAAGGTTGCAAAGAGTCATACATGATTGAGCAACTAAGCAAGCACAGAGTCTCAGAGCAAGGGAAGTTTTGAGTTGGCCAAAAGTTTCAGTTTGGGTATTTTAGAGCATCTTATGGAGAAAATGGAATGAATTTTTGGCCAGCCAAATAGAATATATTCTATTTAGGGAGGAAAACAACGTGCTATCTGTCAACTACGCCACAGGCCCACACTTGGAAAGAGATGTTTAATATCATCTAGTGTCAATAGCAATGTTTCATCAGAACCGGTTTGCCTGTCCATTGCTAGATACCATTTCAAAGTAGGTGTAAACAGCCTTGCTCTCTCTCCCTCTCTCTCTCCCCTCCCTCTCTCTCTCCCCTCACCCAGTGAAGTTTCCAAAAGAACCTTTGTTTAGCCATCATACTCACAAGCTCTCTTTGTCCCAAGTGGCTGTCACTGTCCCAGGCCCTTGTGTGTGTTTCTCACGACATGGCCAGGAGGGAGCTGGTCTCATCACCCACAGACAGGTCACCTCACTCGTACAAGGTCACCAGAATGTGTCACAGCCTGGGTTTAAACCCAGGTCAGATGACCCGAATCCATTCTCTCAGTGATGGCACCATTCTACAATTTCTCTGTTACATACTTTTTACTTCACAGTTTTTTTTCCTTTCTTTTCTTTTTTAAAATATTTATTTGGCTGTGCCAAATCTTCGTTATGGCACTTGAGACCTTCGATCACCGTAGCAGTGTGTAGGACCTTTGGTTGAGGCATGTAGGATCTAGCGCCCCAACCAGGAATTGAACTCTGACCCCTTGTGTTGAGAGTGCAGAGTCTTAGCCACTGGACCACCAGGGAAATCCCCAGTTTTTCAAATAGAGAACAGGATTCTAGTAGGATTATATTACAGGGATACATGTGATGTTAAAACTCTTTCAACTTAATGATCCTGAATCTCTTATATCTCCCGCATTGGCAGGTGGATTCTTTACCACTAGCATCACCTGGGAAGGCCAAGCGACAGTAAAAGTGTTAGTCACTCAGTTGTGTCCAACTCTTTGTGACCCCATGGACTGTATGTAGGCTGCCAGACTCCTCTGTCCATGGAATTCTCCAGGCAAGAATACCGGAGTGGGTAGACATTCCCTTCTCCAGGGGATCTTCCTGACCTGGGGATCGAACCTGGGTCTCCTTGATGGCAGGGAGATTCTTAACCATCTGAGCCAGAAGGCCTGAAGGGAGATTAAATACCAAAAATTCTAAATTTTTTGCAGTCCAAGCTGTGGGTGACTGCTTTTTCGGGCCAGATATGGAACAACTTGGGAAAGTTCCTTGCCTTTTCCTAAAGCATTAGGAGAATTGCTAAGAGCATTGCCTGAGCAGGTCAGCCTGGCCTCAGAGACGCCAAGGCCTTGGGTCCATCTGACATCACAACCCAGGGCTCCAGAGCAAGAACAGATCTCTTTGCTCTACCAGAAGCCTGCCCCAGCCACTGGTATTTGTCTCCATAGAGTCCATTCCACACTCCCTGAGCCTCTGTTCCTGTCTCTTTATCAACTAGCAGAGGAGGATGTTTATGGAGGAGGGAACGTTATGGGGAAGAGCAAGTCACTGGGTTGATTTCTGAAGACCCCTCTGTGTGCCTCCCTCCTGAGACCCTGGAGGTCTTTAGCTCGGTGTCACAGTCCTGCCTGGAGTCCACCCACCCCTGCTCACCACATGCTTCCTGCCCCAAATGTCAAGGTTTTCACTTGACCATGATATCATGAGCTGAATAAAATTGAAAACAGCCAAATACCACCTTATTTACAGTCATTTTTTTCCCCCTAGTTTCTGAAGTCACAAAGAAAGCTTTTCTTTAACAATGCCAAACTCCAGATCATACCAATCACCAGGGAGAAGCTCCATCAGTGCAGGCACCAACCACAATGTATGTCAACTCGTAGCTGAGGGAGCCTGCTTACCCTGAGGCTGTCGCTGGCACAGGTGGGGTTTTCCACCACATGCTTTTTGGGCAACAGGGATCCCGGGGTGGAGGGACCTCTCAGTTCCTTTCCCCCAAACTGGAGACACTTAGGAAACATTTCCAAGTACGCCACCAGGGTTCAGAGGAATGCTTATTCACCCTTGAAGGAGCCAGACCCTGGAATCACCTCCCAAGTGCCCTCGACCCTGAGCTTGGGCTGGGGCCAAGCCCCAGCATGTAAATATCACTAGCTGATCCTTCCTGCCCCATGGCTGGATCTTCATTTGAGTGGACAACCTTGCTGCAGCCCTGACTTCATCAGGCCATCTATTATGGGCTCGTTCATGCACACATCCCCGTTCATATGCTGACATTCTAAAGCCCAGGACTTTGTTTGGAGATGGGCCTTTAAGGAGGTGATTAAAAAGCAGAGATGTTACTTTGCCAACAAATGTCTGTCTAGTCAAAGCTATGGTTTTCCCAGTAGTCATGTATGGATGTGAGTTGGACCATAAAGAAGGCTGACACCGAAGAATTGATGCTTTGGAACTATGGTGTTGGAGAAGACTCTTGACAGTCCCTTGGACTGCAAGGAGATTAAACCAGTCAATCCTAAAGGAAGTCAGTCCTGACTATTCATTGGAAGGACTGATGCTGAAGTTGAAGCTCCAAAACTTTGGCCACCTGATGCAAAGAACTGACTCCTTGGCAAAGACCCCGATGCTTGGAAACATTGAAGGCAGGAGGAGAAGGGACGACAGATGATGAGACAGTTGGATGTCATCCCCGACTCAATGGGCATGAGTTTGAGCAAGCTCCGGGTGTTGGTGATGGATAGGGAAGCCTAGAGTGCTGCAGTCCATGGGCTTGCAAAGAGTCAGGCATAACTGAGCACCTGAACTGACTGAAGGTCAAATAAAGTCATAAGGGTGAGGCCCTAATCCAATAGGTCTGTCCTTAAGGGAAGGAGGAAGGGCCAGGTGGAGACCCAGCAAGAAGGCAGCCATCTGCAAGCCAAGGAGATAGGCTCTGGGAGCAATCCAACCTGCTGACACCTTGGCCTTGGACTTCCAGCCTATATTTTGAAAATACAATTCATTTCATAATTTGGGTACTTACTGGATTTTGTTTTTTTCTTTCTCACGTGTATAACATAATCCTGTAACTCAACAGACCATGGCTATCAAACTTTAGTATGATTTCTTGACATGTTTAAGTCTGTTTTTTTCTCCTTCTAAATTATCTGTGCCTACAGTCATTCTTTTTATACTTGTTGAGTATAGATTTAATTATTGTCATATGCAGCAAGTCTCTGCTTTTTATCAAGTTTCATTCCTGGAAAATTTATGACAAAGTGAATTGCCTTAAAGTAGATTCTATTTTACCATAGGCACAACGATATAATTCAAAGTTTTATTGTTGATTTAACATCAAATGAATTTTAGATATGACTATAATATGTCACAAAAGCAAAAACACAGCTGTTTGAAATCTCTGTAATCGATTACAAGTCAAATGAATGCCCAAGCCATTTAAGAGGATTAAATGAATTGTATATATTTGGTAATAAAAAGGGCTGTATGTGTGCATAAGATAGAAAAATTCCTTGTTTTTTTTATGCTTCCCGGACAGCTCATTCCATGCACCAGCACCAGATTAATTTTTATAAATGAGAGAGTTGACAGACATTTGCTAGTTCCCCTTCTCTTGCAAGATCAAGTAAAAAAAATCTCTGAACGCGGAAGTTGATCACATGGGAGCCCCTGCCACCTCTCCTCCCCAACCTTAGCTCACTGTTCAGCAAACTGGTTAGCAGCTCCAGATCCTTCACACATGGCCCCCACCTTCCAGCTTTGGTGCCTTTGCTCTCTGCTTGCTCAACCTTTGCCCACCTCTCCAGCCATGTAAATCCCTTCCTCCTTGGAGGCTCTGTCCCAGTCCCTGCACTCGCAGACCTACACAGCACCTCCCCCCGAGCCCAGGGACTCATCCTGGACCTCAGAGCATGGTCCATGGTTGGCGGACCATCTTGCATCTCCCCGGGGCATCCCTCTGCGCTATGTCTGCTGCGTTGTGCCATCCAGGGTGGACAGCCAGCTCTATCAGCCACTGTGCATCAGGAAAGAGAAGGGAGAAACACTGACCTTTCCTGAGGACCTACTATGTACCAGGCATCACATCTGGCATTCTTATATACATTCTCTCATTGAATCCCTACAACCATCTTAGGCGGTAGGGATAAGTTTTTCCATTCACTACTGACAGTACGGAGGCTAAATAATTGCTTCAGCTAACTTTGCTAAGAAGTGATGTGACCAGGATTTAAACCCCGACAGTACACAGCATGGAGAAGGCAATGGCAACCCACTCCAGTACTCTTGCCTGGAAAGACCCATGGACGGAGGAGCCTGGTAGGCTGGAGTCCATGGGGTCACGAACAGTCGGACATGACTGAGCGGACTTAGCAGCAGCAGCAGTACACAGCAAGGCTCTCAAGCTAGAAATCAGGAAATCTCCAACTCAATTAATCTCTCTGAATCTCATTTTTGCCTAGGAACGAAGAGGGTTAACAGCATCCACCTCTTGAAAATATGTGAATTAATGGAATACATCCTTTTGAAACCCTTCATCAGCTATTGTGGTACCATTGCTCCTGGTTCCTATCACACTCTGGTGCTCAGTAAATGTGTGTTGCAAGACACAAACAAACAAAAATGTGTGTTGCTAGATTGGTTTCTATTTCTTCTTGCGGGAGTTGAGGTATCTGTTGGTCTCGTCTGCCCAGCCACTCTCTTCCTGCTCTGATCTAGTGACAGTAATATCCATGTTTTCACCTTTGAAAAAGAAATCATGCCACCATCTGCTGAGAAGCATTTCCTGGTCCAGAGCAATCAGACTGGCAACACATACCTGCACACATTTGCAAGCATTGCCCAATGTCTTCAGGAGAATTCCTCCAAGTTGTTTGTAATCTGTGTTGGGGAATGCTAATGAACTCTAATACAGGACAACAGTTTGCTTCTTCTTGTAAGATAATAATGGTCAATAATCATGGCTGTGTCTCCTACTTGTGGGGCTCACTTAAATGGGCTGAAAATCCTTGAGATGGGGTTGACTATCAACCTTTTCTCTGCAGACCAAGCTACCTAAGAAAAGCACTATTATGTGTGATGTCATTTATTTATTTTAAAATTTATTCTTGAGGTATAATTGATCAACAGTGTTAATTTCTGTTGTAGAGCAAAGTGATTCATTCTTTTCATACTTGTTTCCATTATGATTTATCATAGGATATTGACAGGATATTGTGCTATACAGTAGGTCTTTGTTGTTTATCCATCATGTGTATAGTAGTTTGCATCTACTAATCCCAAACTCCCAGTCCATCTCTGTCCCACCCACCTTCTCTCTTGGCAACCACCTGTCTGTTCTCTATGTCTATGAGTTCTTTCTGCAAAGTCATGCATTTTTGCTAAGAGTTCGATTGTTCTTTTGCATGATAATGCTGAATTTTGACTTCTAACTTATGTTTCCACACCTTCTGAGTATTTGTGTACTGTGTTCAGCATCTTTTACTGGCTGAATTTCTTTTATTTACTGGGGTCTTCAGGTTTCCTTCTTTGTCCTTGTTCTTTCCTTCATGATTACCCAGCTTGGCTCCTTGCAAACCCACCTTCTCTATTTATTCTCATCACAGTATGATTTTGACCTTCGGATTTCCTAGTTAACCTTTTAGGAATTTCCCGAAGCGGACTCATCTTTCCCTGCTGTAATTAGAGTTCTTGTCTCAGAATTTGCTCCTTCTGTAATTTCTCTCCTACTTGTAACTTTCCTTTCATTGAAAGGAGTAAAATCTGTAACTCTTTCCGTGTCTTAACTGTAGTTTCAGTAGTTTGGATTTTTTGGTAGGAAACTTGCTCACCCTTCAGAGTTCCTTTTCTACCACAACTGGCTGTACCAAATCATACTTATTTTTAAGATGGAATAGTTCATAAAAATAGGCACCTCAACAACACTTTTGTGCATAAAGTTAGCATCTTCTAGATATAGATTTTATTTCTCTATTCTACATTCCTGTTCTATAAGATTGCCAAAAACAGTGATCAAAACAGGAGCCTTATCCAAACAAATCCATTCTGCAGTATCTACAGCACGTAACCCTTTCCCCTCGTTGTCCAAAATAAAAGCATTTTCCCCTCTGCCTAATTCAACTGGTCATAAATATAATTGGCCCCATGGTTTCAACTTTCCATTTTATATCAATTAATAGACACCTCTCTGGATAGACATCAGACAGTTAATCCATTTTAACCAGTCTCAGCTATCTCTTTTCTGAAGAACGCTTGCTTTAGAGAACTCAAAGGAAATGCATTTCTCTTTCTGCTTTCTTTGGCAGGTTTCCCAAGGAAGAGATGATGGTGAGAAGATGCTGGGTTCTGCCCACCAGCCTTTCCTATCTTCCTTCCTGTCCTTTGCTTCAGAAGACTCCCTCCTATCTGCCCATGGGGCTCATCACCCCACCACCTGTCACCCCAAGTCCATGCCACCCGGCTGCCATTGCATGGTCCACCCTTCCGGGGGCCTGAGCGGCTGTCCTTCTTGGTCTGTGTGTCCTGCCAAGAGCCCTGCTAAATGGAGAGGTGATGGGACTTTGGCCACTGACAGGGTTGCTCATGGATTGCTGATGGAATGCGTGGATGGGAGGCCAGTCTTATCCACTCTTGCTATGAGTTGGAGCTGGTCTTCCCTGGTCAAGCAGACCCACTGTCCTCATGTGGGAACTCTCTGCCAGGTGGCTGGCTTTCATCAACATGAAAGTTCATCTGCCCCCTTCCTTTGCTGACTCTGATAGACAGTTCTCTTGTGTAGAGGGATCCTCCCCTTCCGTGAGGCCACCCACGGCAGAGAGACTGTTTCTGGACTGCTTGACGATGATCCCTTTGGAAAATGGTTTGCTCAGTGGTTAGTAGAGGTGAGCCTTGTGTGATCTGCAAGGTAACTGGGTCCCAGATGTCCAGCAGACCCACTTGTGCTCGCTGTTCTGGAATGAGAGGCAGACAGGTGGACAGACAGCAGGGGTGCATACATGCTTACAGAACAGAGACTGGTGGGGAAAGAAAGAGCTGAGATTCAGATTTCACATAACTGGTACTCTCCCCCTTTCCTCCAGCCAGAGGAATAATGAATAATAGAGAGTAGCAGTTATAATAATAATAGAGTCGCACAGGGTAGAGGAGAGAGCTGCCACCTCCACTTCCAGGGGGTCTGGGTGCTTGAGGGAGGACCTGGATATTCTTTGTTGGGGATGCAGACCATGGCCATCAGCAGAGTGGGGGAGTCAGTGGAACAAGGACGAGACTGTTAGCACCTGTAAGACACAGATCCTTCGAAACAGGAGCAGGAGGCTGAGATCTTGTGCTCAGTATGTTGGGGGGAATCAGAGCCTGTGAAATCTGGTCGTTACTGTTAAAGGGACTCATAATGTGTGAAAAGTGTTAGTCGCTCAGTTGTGTCCAACTCTTTGTGACCCCATGGACTGTATCCTGCCAGGCTCCTCTGTCCATGGGATTCTCCAGGCAAGAATACTGGAGTGGGTTGCCACTCCCTTCTCCAGGAGATCTTCCCCATCTGGGGGTTGAACCTGGGTCTCCCACATTGCACGTAGATTCATTACCATCTGGGACTCATTAGTATCCACCAATCACTGGAGCCTAGGCTTTATAAGAACAACACCCAATGAGTGGGGTGGTCTGGGGTATGGTGGATACTCTACCACCAGCTAGCCTTCAGAAAGGAGGTAGTTTCACATTCATGCTTGGGAACACACACAATCAAATACTATAGGAATACAGAAATATATATACATATTTCTCTTATAAAAGTTATCTTAGGGCCATCAATTCCAGGATCATAGATATGACCCAAATTACAAGAGCTCTGAGAACAGAAACCTGTACCTAGCAGACTCAGAGAAATGAAAGCTCACCTAGTACGTCCTGGGAGTAGCAAGGGTCCTGGGAAAGCCAATCCACCTGGAGGCTGAGACAGGTGGGAGGAGGAAGCGGCACAGCCAACCGTGGCAGGTGTGATGAATCACTGATCCCAGGAAGCTCCCATGTGGCCTAGGCATCCAGGGTGGTTTCACAGGCACCAAATATAGCCACATGTCAAGGACATGGGGTTCAGTCTCCAGGAGTTTAGTCTTTCCAGCTCAACTAACACCGTCCCCCAAACTCCCAAGCAGATGTTAGAGCCAGACCTCCACGCAAGCTGGGGCGGGATTCTCCCAAACCTTCACTAGTTCTAGGCAGACCACCAGCAGTGCTGGGCATGGCATACATACCTGCTAAGTCTTTCATTGTAATAGTGGTACTTTAATGAAAGGATTCAGAAAGCCCAATTCCTAAAGGAGACGTATTAAACCAGGCCCTTATGTAACACCTGGAAATGGAAATAACAGCCCACTCCAGTATTCTCGCCTGGAGAATCCCACGGACAGAGAAGCCTGGCAGGCTACAGTCCATGGGGTCGCAAAGAGTCGAACGTGACTGAACAACTTTCACTTCATTTCACTTGCGCAACACACCTGTTTACTGTAAATAAGAAAATCCAAGAAAGATCTTCTACTGGATTGAAATTATTCCCTACTTTTCCTGCAGTTTGGACCACAGCCTTGAAATAGTCACCTGGAAGGATGATAAATACCATCCTGCGTTAATTACTGTACTCATATGCTTTCTCCCTTTCTGTTCTTTCCCTTCTTACTTCACCTTGACCTCCTCATCTTGGAAGGGAGTAGAGAGTTTTTTCTCAGCATAATCCTCCATAACAGAATGCTAGGCTATTCCCAGCCTTGGCCACTGCTGAAGCTTTTGCGAATCCAGTAAGAGGCCTTGAGGGCTTATCTAGTGGCTCAGATGGTCTCCTATGATGCAGGAGACCTAGCTTTGATCCCTAGGTCGAGAAGATCCCTTGGTGAAGGGAATGACAATCCATTCCAACATTCTTGCCTGAAGAATCCCATGGACAGAGGAGGCTGCTAGGCTATAATCCATGTTGTCATAAAGAGTCAGACATGACTGAGCAGCTAACACTTTCACTTTCAAGAGGCCTCGACAGTGAGAAGGAAGAAGGTTCTTAACCACCCTTCCAGTCTTTCTCCTGCTTTTCCCAAGCCCTCATTAACTTAGTTAGAGGGGAAACTATCTTGTGGGTTCAGTCACCATCTTCATCTTCTGTTGGGGAAATTAGGAGGGATTTCTATTGAAAATGAGATAAAATTGATTTAAAAAGAAGCGCCTACCCTCTCTCATTTTCTGACACTGAGTCCAGTGACTTCCAGACAAGGTAGGATGTTGCTTGTCTCATGCTCCCACTTCACACTCTGGGTCAGTAACCCCAAAACCCTAGTCGGAAAAAGGAGCCTCTGGTCTCCTATGAGTGGGTTTTGCTTCTTTCAGGAAGTCTGCAAACTGCCCTTCCAACTCTTGCCTTCCTAACTCTCTCCCCATAATGTTGAGAGATTTCCTTTCCCAGAGAAAAGGCTGGAAATTGCTTCGGGAAGGGGGAGGCTGATGGTGATGAAGGACTCTGGGTGGGGCTCAAGGAGGAAACCGTCTGTTAGCAGGACTGGGGATGAAGTCCTCACGTACTCCATGGGGTCAACAAGTTAGGGAAGCCGACAGAGGAGCCCGGGTTGATACATGTGAGGTGTGTGAGGAGCATGCTTGCTGGGCCCTAGGAGACAGGGCAGCTCAGTCAGTCTACTCCCTAAACCTAAGGCTAACCCTAACCCTAATCGAAGACATGGCAAACATATTCAACCTCCTTCCCCTCATTTATGTTTTGCCATTTCATATTTTAAGAAATGAGTAAAATGTGTGAGGCTGAAACTAAAGCTCTAATATTTTGGCCACTTGGTGCAAAGAGCCAACTCAGTGGAAAAGACTCTCATGCTAGGAAAGATTGATGGGAAAAGAAGAGGGTGACAGAGGATGAAATAGTTAGACTGTATCACCGACTCATTAAACATGAATCTGAGCAAACTTCAGGAGATAGTGAAGGACAAGGAAGGAAGCCTGGCAAACTTGGATCCAGGGGGTTGCAGAGAGTCAGACATGATTCAGCGACTGAACTAACAACAGGATGTCTTAAAATTTCCTATCACTTTTTTCTGTCAATTAATACTTAGACCTTGAATAAGTTCTGTATTCCATATGTCATGGCTATGTTACTTAGGACTTAGAATGTATGCCTGTTAGCCATTTCATTCCAGAAGGTGATGTTCTTCATCAACAAAATATTATCTCCTGTGGCACATGAATTCTCCCACCCTCGAATTTTAACTTGATATTAATTTTGTGATATTTATTTTCTTTTTCTTTTGTGTTGACCTGGTGACTTGACCAATCTTTTAGTTTTTATGAGTTAGTGCGCCTCTTATAGGCAGCATGTAGATGAATTTTTAAGAAAATATGAATTAAATCAATAAAAAGAAAATATCCTAGTAAATCAGTAGCTACAGAAGGTATGAAACATGTTGTTGATGAACAACCTTCAACAAAATCAAAAGGCTCAAATGGGTATATAGCTTATGGGTGGCCTTTTTCAAACTTACAAAAAGAAATAATTCCCATACTATATAAATCATTGCAGAATATAGCAAAATAGATAAAGCTTTCCAAGTTAATTTATAAATTTGTGTAATCTTGTCACCAAACCTGGAGAACCCAGAACAAAAAAGCAGCTACACACCAATCTCATTTATAAATACAGATAAAAAACTTTAAAATGCTTTAGCAAATCAAATCCAGAAATATATTAGAAGAATAATATATCATACCAAGGAGATTTTATTCCAGGAATGCTTCAATGTGAAGAAAATAATAATACAATTTATCACCCAAAAAGGTCTGAGGAAAAAAATCTCAACAGATACCAAAAAGGCATTTGTTAAAATTCAACATTTATTCCCAGTAAAAGCAATTAATAAACATATACCTAATATCACAGTTAGGAATAAAATAATAAAGACATTACTGTTAAAAAATGAATAAGGATGTTTATTACTGTAACTGCTATTAAACATTTTCCTTGAAGTTTCCATTAGAAGGCATCCAGAAAAAGTAATATGATAAAACAAAATATTTGAAAAAGAGGAAAAGTATTGCAAATTATGTGACTATCTAGAATGACTTCAGTATAAACTACAAAAGAAATTATCTACCAAATATATATCTGAGAAGCAGTAAAGCTTGACTGCAGTCTTGAAATTAAAAAATGTTTGCTCCTTGGAAGGAAAGCTATGACAAACCTAGACAGCCTATTAAAAAGGAGAGACATCATTTGCCGACAAAGGTCCATACAACCAAAGCTGTGGCTTTTCCAGTGGTCGTGTATGGATGTGAGAGTTGGACCATAAAGAAAGTCGAGCACCGAAGAATTGAGGCTTTTGAATTGTGATGCTGGAGAGGACTCGAGAGTCCCTTGGACTGCAAGGGATCAAACTAATCAATCCTAAAGGAGATCAACCCTGAAATTTCATTGGAAGAGCTTTGCTGAAGCTGAAGCTCCAGTATTTTGGCCAACTGATGCTAAGAGCCAACTCATTAGAAAAGACCCTGATGGTGAAAAAGATTGAAGGCAAAAGGAGAAGGGGGTGGCAGAGGATGAGATGGTTAGATACCATCACTGGCTTAATTGACGTGAATTTGAGCAGACTCTGGGAGACAGTGGAGAACAGAGGAGCCTGATGTGCTCTAGTCCATGGGTTTGCAATGAGTCAGACATGACTTAGTGACTGAACAACAACAATAAAACAAAACAATAAACTGGTTTTTTTTTGGTATCGTGTGATATGAGTGGTTTTGTTTCTTATATGTTTGACAATAGCTACATTTTACTTTCTAAAGATAAAACTAAAGACTTTTTGAAAGTTTGGCTAAGAATTATTCAAATAAGTGTGTTAAAAAGTTAAATTGCAAATAAAAAATCACACAGTTATTCTACTATATCAAGACTACACTGGAATTTAAATCAGAGAGTCTAAAAGCAAAGAATAACAGTGGTGAACTACAAGGAAAATATCTCAAATTATTTGCAAGTCAGAGGTCAGTGTTCCCTTCTGCCCTCTGATTTGGGAAGAGTGCCCAAAGTCTTTAGGGAAGACAGCATTTCATGCCTTGTCCTCTCCCCTTCCCCACCCTAAATAACCCCCCCCCCAAAAAAAAGAATAAAGAATACTCAATGAAAACTATTCAAATGCTTGGCAAAACTACACAGACAGACACAGAGGCCAATTAAGTATAAATAGTTCATACCAAAACTGTCTTTTTGACCCAGCCACTAAAATCTACCCAGCCCCAGATTTAACTGTTTGGATGAAAACGACAGAACAAATGACAGGCCAGCCAGCCACAGAGGAGCTCCCATTAGGAGTGTTCCTATTTGTCTGAAGGATGTGCTATGTGTGTCCTGAGAGCACAGGAGATGATAGATATCTGACTACCTCCCTAAACCTAGAGAAGATGACTTTTTCCCTTTTCAGATTTAATCTTTCCACCAACTACCACTTTTTTTTTTTTTTTTTTTTTGGTCTAAAACAGAGTCCACTCCCTTCTTTGGATTTTGAAGCTATTGATATCTTTCTTTTTTTTTTTCTTTGAAGGCTTAGCTGCTTTATACCTTGAAAGTGAATACACTAATGACCATTATGAGAAAACAGCCTCACCTTTTGGAGGACAGATGCTATGGAGTGGCATAACCCCAAGGGTCCAAATTCTGGTCCTGGCACTTGGTGTCTAAGGCTTACTACATTCTTTCACCCTCTTGGGCATCAGTTTTGCCATCTGTAAATGCAGGATGGCAATACCTGCTTTGTTGTGAGCTTGCTGTGAGGGTTCCATGTGGTAATGCTTTGTAAACTCTTATACTCTGTTCTTTAAGATGACACTATCCTCCTGACTTAGCTCAGTGCTATTCACTCATGGCTCTTGAGGTAAAATTGGAGCAAAGTATTTTGTGAAACCAAAGAAAAAACCTAAAACAAAACCCACTGTTTGTTTGTTTATGCAAAAATTATTAAAACAGGAAATGTACTTTGAACTATCTTTTTTTTTTTTGTAAGAGTGAGGATGGGGGTTGCTATCATTCATTTATATAGTTTGAGCACCAATTATGTGTAAGCTAAAATTTGATAAGGAAATAGTCACTTTATAGACTATATATTAGTCTATAGTGAAAGTGAAGTTGCTCAGTCATGTCCGACTCTTTGCGACCCCATGGGACTGTAGCCTACCAGACTCCTCAGTCCATGGAATTTTCCAGGCAAGAGTACTGGAGTGGGTTGCTGTTTCCTTCTCCAGGGGATCTTCCCAACCCGGGGATTGAACCCTGGTCTCCCACATTGCAGGCAGACGCTCTACCATCTGAGCCACCAGGGAAGCCCTATAGTCCTGTATATTAAATATAACCCTGTATATTAAAATTCAATTAAAACTATTTCAAAAGCACAGCTGAAAACCTCCATTTCCAAAGTAGGGTGGATTGGATTTCCTGAAATCTCTCTTCCTAAGAAACACCTAGAAATACTGAAAATGTAAAACACTTTTTAAAGTTATCATTTGAATCCCAAGACTGTAAGAGAAATCCCTGGGGTGAAAAATGAAGGTGATGGACTTCCCTGGAGACCCAGTGGTTCAGGCTGAACTTCCACTGCAGGGGTTGGGGGATGGCCTCTCTGCTCAGGAAACTAGGATCCCACAAGTCACACAGTGTGGCCAAATAAATGAATAAAATAAAATAAACTATTCAACACTAAGAAATACACCAACTAGTGAAGGATTAATAAACAATATATGAAAAAAATGAAGATGAATGTGAATAGCAAAGTGGTAAGCATTGCTACTGTTAGCAACTGCCTGGATAAAGAAAGAGCAGTTAGAGAATGGGAAGGTGCCAATCTTATTAGGTAAAAGGAATCTCTCTCTCTCTCAAAGTATCACACACACTCATGTGGCATACTGAGTAAGCCCCATATACCTATGGGGCTTCCCACGTGGCACTAGTGGTAAAGAACCAGACTGCCAATGCAGAATACATAAGAGATGTGGGTTGGATCACTGAGTCAGGAAGATCCCCTGGAGGAGGGCATGGCAACCACTCCAGTATTCTCGCCAGGAGAATCCCATGGACAGAGGAGCCTGGCGGGCTACATTCCATAAGGTTGCAAAGAGTCGGACACTACTGAAGTGACTTAACATATACGCATGCATATACCTATCATCCAGATTCAACAGGTTCAATCAATATTTTGCAACATTACACTTATTTTACCTTTTTCTTTTTTAAGTCAAAGGAAGATTTTACTATTTATTTGTTTCTTTGACTGCACTGAGTCTTGGGTGTGGCATGTGAGATGGTCCTTCTTCATAGAGGCATGCGGGATCTTCACTGATAAGGGATGCAACCTGGGCCCCCTGCACTGGGAGCTCAGAGTCTTCGCCACTAGATCACCAAGAAAGTCCCTAAGATTTTATTATTTAAAAAGTGGAAGATTCAGAGAAGAAAGCAGACTTTATTTTGGAGCTGAGCAGAGGTCTTGATCTTTTTTGTTTTGTTTTTGTCGTTGTTTAGTCACTAAGTCATGTTCAACTCTTTTGTGACTCCATGGACCATAGCCTGCCAGGATCCACTGGCCATGGAATTTTCCAGGCAAGAATACTGGAATGGGTTGCCATTTCCTCCAACAAGGGATCCTCTTAACCCAGGGATTGAACCCTCGTCTCCTGCAGAGATCTCCTGCATTGCAGGCAGATTCTTTACTTCTGAGCCACCAGGGAAGCCCTTTATCTTTAAATACCTTTTTCAAAAACAGCTTTTCCCAGGGAAAGATTTGGCCATCTTTATTTTCCATAAAATGTGTGTGACATTCCTTTCCACACATAGGTATGTCTCTTAATTTATTTAAAGGAACGGAAATCTGTGGGATTTTCATATTATTTTCTGAAACTTGATCTCTCATAAAGTACTGCAGATTGTGTTCCTTCTGATACTAATTTACATCTTCATCTGTGATAAAATAATCCGATAGGAAAAATTTCTAATAAGGAGAGAACTTTGGAAATACTATGAAAAATTGAGTTCTCTTATTTCTGTCTAACACAAGTAACGAGTCTTAATAGCTATAGCTGATTCTAAGTAATAGTTCACAGAAAATTACACATTCTTTGTGGAAAAATAAACCATATGTTCAATTAGAGCTATTTCCTTTGGTAAGAGCATTCCAGAAGTGAAATACATATTATTTTTCTGATGTTAGAATTTCAATCATTAAACAATGGCTAAAAATCAAAAACATATTTAAAAAAATTTATTGAAGTATAGTTGATGTACATTATGTTAATTTCTGCTATACTGCAAAGTGATTCATATATATATAATGATATATACAATTATACATATATATTCTTTTCATATATATACATATATATTCTTTTCATATTCTTTTTCACTATGGTTTATCATAGAATATTGAACGTAGTTCCCTGTGCTGTACAGTAGGACCTTGTTGTTTATCCATGGAGCTCCATCTTTATTCTGCATGTTACCTGGACTCAGCATAATAAATTGCAGAAGACATCAAGTTCTGCAGTTCAGTGATTCAGAGAGACAGGGATTCTCAGTGCTGAATGGAGATGCTGGATTTTCCTTAGCACCACATTGAATGAGTTGGATCTGCTTCCTTTTAGTCTGAGATTGGTTAAAATCCATATAGCTCTGAGATAATAGGAATTACCTTAAATTGTATTTATTTGCTTAAGGGTGTGTGTCTTGGTTTCCTCGATAGACTGCAAACTGCTGAGGATATGAAACATAGATCGTATCTCCTTGTTTCTAGTGGACAGCTATGCTCACAATTAGGCTCTCAATAATTATTTGTTACCTGTACTAATGAGTGAGTTAGTTAGAAAGAGTTCCCTGGTGGCTCAGTGGCAAAGAATCTGCCCGCAATGCAGGAGATGCAAGAGATGTAGGTTTTATCTTTCCTAGGCCAGGAAGATCCCCTGGAGGAGAAAATGGCAACCCACTCCTGTACTCTTGCCTGGAAAATTACACAGACAGAGGAGCCTGGTGCGCTACAATCCATGGGGTCACAAAGAGTCAGACGCAACTGAGAGACTGAGCGAGCACGTGAATCAAAGCTGGATATCCAGTGAAAGAAAGAAAGTGAAGTCATTCAGTCATGTCTGACTCTTTGAGACCCCATGGACTGTAGCCTGCCTGGCTCAGGCATGGGATTTTCCAGGCACGAATACCTGAGTGGGTTACCATCTCCTTCTCCAGGGGTTCTTCCCGACCCAGGGATAGAACCTGGGTCTCCCACACCACAGGCAGACTGTTTACTGCCTGAGCCACCGGGGAAGCCCAAGACAGAGTCGTGTCCAATTCTTTGCAACTAGCTACGTGGACTGTAGCCCGCCAGGCTCCTCTGTCCACGGAATTCTTCAGGCCAGAATATTGACTGGGTAGCCATTCCTTTCTCCAGGGGTCTTCCCACCCCAGGGATTGAACCCAGGTCTCCCGCTTTGCAGGTGGATTCTTTATTCTTTACCAACTGAGCCACCAGGGAAACCCAGATATTCAGTATCCTTCTCTAAATTTTTGGAACAGGCACCTGTCCTACCAGGCCTACTGATCTTGTTTGCGGGGGATTGTTGATTCAGTGGAGAGCACTAAAAGTGTGTAGAGATGCAGAGAAAAGAACAGTGGAGAAAGAAGAAAAGATTAAGACTATAAACCTATGTGTATGTGCTCAATCATGTCTGACTCTTTGCATCCCATGGAATCTTCCAGGCAAGAATACTGGAGTAGGTTGCCAATTCCTCCTGCAGGGGATCTCCCCGACCCAGGGATCAAAACCATGTCTCCTGCAGGTCTTCTGCATTGCAGGCAGATTCTTTACCACGGTGTCACCTGGGAAGCCCCTATAAAAGTATCAACAACCCAAAATTAATGAGAACTGGTTGAATGCACATTGTGCTGGGATCCTTAGGACCCTTGGTCACCTCTGTATTGGATGACTTGGTCCACTTTCCCAAGCCCAATTTCTCTTTCCAGCTTGACTTGCTCTTAGTACAGCTCCTAGATAATCAGGCCCTACCCACTGCACTTTATTAGTCTGATGATGGATAGGAGATTCAACCAGATAATATATCAGCTGGTCAGCAGTCAGAAGCCTCTGCAGCATCTCGAGTGAAGAATCACCGGGGACAGATTGCCCCATGGTCTGTGAGTCCTGCCCCTCCTTGCTTGTGCTGTTCAGCTTTCCCTGAGTTTCTTCAAAACCTCCTCATATCTTTAAAATGCATCCCTTGATACATTTATCTTATTCTTTGTTAGATCTGAGCTACCTTGAAAGGGCTACTGATCTTTGCAACCAAATAGTTCAGTTCAGTTCAGTCACTCAGTCGTGTCTGACTCTTTGAGACCCCATGCACTGCAGAATGCCAGGCTTCCCTGTCCGTCATCAACTCCCGGAGCTTACTCAAACTCATGTTCATTGAGTCAGTGATGCCATCCAACCATCTCATCCTCTATCGTCCCCTTCTCCTCCTATCTTTGATCTTTCCCAGCATCAGGGTCTTTTCAAATGAGTCAGCTCTTCACATCAGGTGGCCAAAGTATTGGAGTTTCAGCTTCAGCATCAGTCCTTTAAGTGAATAAGCTTGCAACCAAATAAGCTATGTCTAAAGAACCTTATCAAGGTGGATTTCATATCTTGGGTATTCAACCCCATCCTGCTGGCCACTCCTGCAGATGGTAGGGAGGTTTGAATGATCCAGAGCATCTTAGCTGAAGGAGCCTTTTCACAACCAGACCTAAGAAGGTCCAGGATAGAAGAAATCCAGTGTGAGATCAGGGCAGCCTGCTGATGTTTCAGAGGGAGCCACACAGCATCTGCTGATATCTTTAATCCAATTGACCACACACAGTGGCCTTCATTCTTGTGACAGCAGTCAATCTAGCCAACCAGATGTACCTACAACAGGGTTATGGAATTCCATGATTGGAATAGACTTTAGAACTCTCATAACTCATGTATTACTTCTACAGCTTTCCTTTTCTGTTTGTTTGTTGTTTAATAAGTAATGTTTGACTCTTTGTGACCCCATGGACTGTAGCCCACCAGGCTCCACTGTCCATGGGATTTTGAAGGCAAGAATACTAGAGTGGGTTGCCATTTCCTCCTGTCCCAGGCATCAAACACATGTTTCCTACATTGGCAAGCAGATTCTTTACCACTGAGCCACCTGGGAAGACCTAGACTCTAAATAATCAGTTCTTAAAAAACAAAAGTAAACGTACTTGTCCTTACAAGTGACCATACCATCACTTCTTGAACATGACAGGGCAATCTATTTTTAGATAATTCTGTTAGAAAGAATGTTGGCCCCAATTTTAGGCCAAAGTCTGGCTGAGTGACTGAGCATATACACACACTACCTCCTTTTAGTTTTTCCCTTTGGTACTACTTCTGAACCTCTGCAGATGTACGCAAACATAGAATTCTTCAAAGAACAAAACCAGACCTTCAAATATTTGGACAAAATGGATCACATCTCCTTTAAGCCTTTTTCTCCAGGCTAATATGCTGAACCCTCCAATCATGTCTTTGACAACATAATATTGAATCTCTTTACCATCAGTGTCACCGTTGTCTGGCAGTGCTCTAAACTGTCTGGCAGTGCTCTAAACTGTCTCTGGATTATTCTTAAAATGCATCAGCCATGCACCTTTGGGTGTTACCTGGCCGGGGAAGAATAGAGCAAGGCTCTCACCTCTATTTTGTCTTATGATTGCCTTCACCGTCAGAAGACGCCTCACTTTTCCCTGCAGCTGTGTTTGAGCTCACCCAAGCCTTTCAGTCTTCTATGGAAGGCTGGCCTGGAGTCAGACAGTCAGGTTCTGACCTGCTTGTGCCATCCAGGGGTCACTAGAGTGGCTGGTCTCATCCTCTCAACATTACCTTCCTGTTAGAGAATCAGCCTCTGCCAACTCCACAAAGGAGAGCCCTACTCCCTGCCCCAGTAGTGGGCTGCAAGTGGGCCCTGGTCTAAACTAGACCTAGGAGATCCTACCCAGGTCACTTAGCTGTGAGGAGCCTTTAAAAGGTCATGGAGACTTGAAAGTGACTCTGTCTTTTCAGACGGCTATGAGCGAGCAGGGAAACCAGGCCGCAGAGGCCGTAAAGGAGGTTCTAGAAGCAGAGTGTATGCGAGCGCTCAGTCATGTCGAACTCTTTGCAACCCCACGGACAACAGCCCATCAGGCTCCTCTGTGCATGGGATTTCCCGGGCGAGAATACTGGAGCTGACTGCCATTTTCTGCTCCAGAGGATCTTCCCGATCCAGGGATTGAACTCGCATCTCTTGTGTTTCCTGCATTGGTAGGAAGATTTTTTATCAGCTGTGCCACTTGGGAAGTCCAGAAAAGAGTCCATAAAGGCCCCATGGAAACAGAGACTGAGAAACTAAACCAACGACATCATTTTTCACAAGTTCCCCCTAAACCTCTTCCGGCTAGTTTCCATGAGGTTTCTCTGTTTGTGAGGTTAAATTCAACTTTGAAAAAATATTTTTAAGTCTTTAGTTTATTTGTTACAATATTACTTGTGTTTTATGTTTTGGTTCTTTGGCCTCGAAGTATGTAGAATCTTTGTTCCCCCACCAGGGATTGAGCCCATACCTCTGACGTTAGAAGGTGAAGTCCCAACCACTGGACCGCCAGGGAAACTTAGGTTAAATACATTTAAATGTAAGATTCTTCAAATGGATTTTGGTTCTGAACAATCTTTTTGCCAAGACTTTAGGCAAGTCTTGAAATCACACTGTGCTTAATTTTCCTTATGGATAGATGACATGATTGTCTGAGAGTCTGTTTTCACTCTGATTCTACATCTTCTTAAGTCCATTTTATACGTCTGTACTCAGGAGGGTGTTAAAAATAAAAACCAAGGTGTCTAACTTTATATATGCTTCCTGGTAAATTTCATCTTGGTTTCGGTTAATCTTCCAAAACATCTCACATGTTGGGATATGTTTGCGTCTGTGATGATCAAACAGCAAATAGGAAAAACATTTGAGAGTAATAAGAGCATACTTCTTCACAGAAATCTGTGTAATTGTTGTCTCTAACATGGTTGAACAGTCCAGAAATTTAATTTATGTGCTTTGAAATTCATTCATTCATTAATCTGCTTATCTATTCAGTATTTTCACCAGAAGTTCATTGTAGACTGAGATTGTGTTTTCCGATGAGAGGTAGAGGCAAAGCTTTGATTTACTGGGATCTGTTAGGATGGCCACCCAAGCAGGAAATGCCTATATCTCGAAGGACCCTACAACTGGGCTTTGGTGCATTGGACCAACTGGAACGCCCAGTCACCACCAGTTATGCAAGGTCAGACACATTGCATAAAGAACAAATCAAACTCAGACTAGTCAATTTGCTATTTGCTGGCAACACTGGCATAAAGATTTGGTAGGAAAAGATATAGGAATTTTGGCTACAGTGAGCTTTTGGCTTATCTTCAGATTCCAGTTATGCAAGGCTGTCCCCCATCCCTCGGTACCTCAGATAAATTCAACAGCAGCTTGGAGTTCAACTTGGTAACCAAGAGCAAACAAAGAATGAATCTTTGAAGCAAAATGTGGGCTGGACTGCATCTATTTGTGGTTCGCAGAGGCTTCAAAAGGACAGGCTGGCAGAAAGCAAGACTGACTCTCAACCACAGTGGGATGGGCAGGAACATACACACCTCTGAATATGTGATGAGAAGAGGCAGAGCGGAGACAGAAGGGGCAGACAGCTGCCTCCCTGTCGCCTCGGCCACCGCCCCCTCCAAAGGCTGTTTGTAGCTGGCTCATCTCGGGGAACCATCATGCTTTCTGTGAACCTCTGAGCCCCTGGTCCTTGTGTCTGGTCTTTGTCTTCAGCCAGAACTGCTCCAAATCCAAAGTTTAAAATGTAGGCCTTAAAAAAAAAAAAAATGTAGGCCTTCCTCAGCGCCTCAAACACCTCCCCACCCCCATCCAATTACCTCCCTTATATCTCATTTTATTCCCATCCCAACCATTTCATTCTTCTGCATCAGCTGCTCAGTGAACCCCCATTTCTGGTAGAATCAATTAGTGGGGCTCTGTTTCCTTTCTTTTTTTTTTTTTTTGTATTTTTTTCTTAAATTTAAGTTGAAGTATACTTGATTTACAATGTTGTGGCAATCTCTGCTATATGGCAAAGTGATTCAGTTATACACATATACACATTCTTTTTTAAAATATTCTTTTCCATTATGGTTGATCACAGGATACTGAACATAGTTCCCTGTGCTATACAGAACCTGCCTGCCAATGTAGGAGACGTGGGCTTGATCCCTGGGTCAGGAAGGTCCCCTGGAGGAGGAAATGGCTGCCCACTCCAGTGTTTTTGCCTGGAGAATCCCGTGGAGAGAGGAGCATAACAGGCTATCAGTCCACGGGGCCACAAAGAGTCGGATACAACTGAGCGACAGAGCAGAAGCACGATCTATACAGTAGGACCTTGTTGTTTATTCATTCTGTAGATCATAGTTTGCATCTGCTAGTGCTCGCTTCGGCAGCACATATACTAAAAGTGCATCTGCTAACCCCAAACTCCCAATCCACCTCTCCCCTCCCTCTCCCCACTGGCAATCACAAGTCTGTTCCCTAAGCCTGTGAGTCTATTTCTGTTTTGTAGATAGGTTCATTTGTACCATATTTTAGATTTCACATATTAGTGATATCATGTGGCATTTGTCTTTCTCTTTCTGACTTATCTCACTTAGCTTGATCATCTCTAGTTGCATCCATGTTGCTGCAAATGGCACTCATTTTTCACACTGAATAATATTCCATTGTATATATGTACTACATCCGCTTTATCCACTCATCTATCGATGAAAATTTAGTTTGTTTCCATGTCTTGGCTATTGTGAACACTGCTACTTTGAACATAGGGGTGCATAAATCTTTTTGAATTAGAGTTTTTCTGCGTATATGCCCAGGAGTAGGATTGTTGGCTACATGGCAGCTCTATTTTTAGTTTCCTGAGGAATCTTCATACTGTTTTTCATAGTGGCTGCACCAATAGTTGGGCTGATTCTTCATCTGGAAAATGGGTATACTTACCCCCTACCTCATGAGATTGGAAACGCACTAGGTGTCTTCATTGTGTGGGGCAGGCTTGCTCATAGCAATGCCCCCCACCCTCCCAGCAGGTAAGGGGTGACTCTTGCGCTACTGTGTCTTCCCCTCTCCTCACAAGTGTGGTCTTTTCCCCGCTTTAGCGAAGTCCCCAGCCCTGCCAGTGTCTCCCTCCCCTTCCACAGACCTCACAAAGGGCTCATCCACCCCACCGCCTCCTCGCCATTAGTCACCACATTCACAGGGACCTTACAGTCTACTCCACCCCATCACTGCCCACTCCGTCCTCGTCTTTCCTCACCCTCGGAGTCTAGTCCGGTTCAAAATCTCGGTGTGATTCTCAATGTTTCCCTCACTTTCTCTCCAGTCAACTCGTGACTAGACTTGGTTGCTTCTGTCTCATAAATGTCACCTTTCTACCCATGGCCCCAAAGCCAACCTCCCCACCGTCCCCAACCAAGACCATCACGACTTGTCTCCCTGCCCCAGGCTTGGCCTGTTTAATCCACACTTCACACCCAACTCTGCTTAGACACCATCAGTGACTCTGTCATCTCCAGGACAACGTCTGACTTCCTTCGCACGCACATGGGGACCTACCAGTGGCCTCAGACATCCTCACCACGGGCCAGGCCTGTCACACACAGGAGCTGGACACAGGGACCCCCACCCCACGCCTCGCCGATGCCAGAGCCCCCAGGCCCCCTCAGGCGCTCCTGCACGCTTCCTTCTGGCTGGACTGCCGCTGCCCTTTCAGTGTTAAACTCCTCATCCTGCTCTAAGTGAAAGCGAAAGTGAAGTCGCTCAGTTGTGTCCGACTATTTGCGACCCCCAAGGACTGTAGCCTACCAGGATCCTTCATCCACGGAACTTTCCAGGCAAGAGTAATGGAGTGGGTTGCCATTTCCTTCTCCAGGGGATCCTCCTGACCCAGGAACCGAACCCGGGTTTCCCGCCTTATAGGCAGATGCTTTAGCATCTGAGCCACCACGAAAGTCCTGCTTTAAGGCTCACCTCAAACGCCTACCAGTCTCCTCTGCAGGCCCTCCCTGCACTTCACCCAGACCCCACAGCTTCCCTCTGGTGCAGCAGGCAGCAGTCTTAGCCATGGTGGGAGCCTCAGCATCTGGCCTGGGCCAGCCTTACACTGGGAGACCAAACACTGTATGATGCACAAGGAATAAAATGAGAGAAGAAACACTCTGGAGACCTCTGAACCCAGAGGCTGAGGAACCACGGGAGATGCAAGCAGCATTCCAGGAAGGCAGATGCAACCCCTGCCCCATTTATGTTTTAAGAAGGATATGAGATCAACAGCAAGTGCAGAAGCTGTGTCATGAAATTACACTCTGGATTGGAGTGGTGGTTCTGACCTCCCTGCAGACGAGGTCTAGGTTTGGCTTGGCTGGTGCTCAGCTCACTGAGATGACAGGTCTCATGGAGGGGAAGATTTGGCCACCATTTCGAGATGAGCTGCTGGGGTGGTGCGTTTGTGGCCCTGGCTGTTCAGGGCAAAGCCATGGAGCAAGGAGGATGTCACCAAAAGCCCTGAGAGTTGAGCTAAGCAAGAACAAGAGCAGATTGGAAGAGAGAGGCCCATTCAACTCTGCAGACACTCCCAGGGTGGACTGAGCCTCAGGGTCCTGGCAGGCGGAGGTTTCCCAAGACAAACCCAACCCAGAGCTTTTAGAAATCCGAGTACTGATTTCTGGCCCGAAGGCAAGTTAGCAGCGCGGTGCATCGCCAGACAGCCTACATCGTCCAATTTGCAGCAAAGATCAGAGGGAAACAGAGGACATCGAAACTTTCATGGCCAAGGTCATGAGAATAAGCTCGACAGGGCTCAGAGTGAGATCTGAGAGAAACAGGCCTGGCTTCAGGGAACCTGAGAGCTGGGCCAGAAGGAAGGGGTAGTCATCAGCACCGCTATGGGGGAGGGAATGTGGGAAAGCTGGCATGGCCCCGTCGGGAATTCTAGGTGACACTATTCACATGTGACGGCTGACATGGAGGCGGTGGTGACAGAAGTTACTGGATGACTCAGAGGCATTATTTATTATTGTTATATTTGCCCTCCCTCACGTGGCTTATAGAAAATGCTTTGTCAAGATTGGTGGGCCCAGCCATGTGCGAACGACCTAATGGTTCTCAGGGGAACCCCTCTCTGACGCAGCTAGAAGGCAGCAAGGAAGTGAGAGGGAGTGAAAGGTGGGCTGAGCAGCACAGAACCAGGAGGAGGAATGATGCTCTGGCCCCTCCAGATGAGGTGGGCAGCTCAAAGTCCAGGGCCTGTAGAGGGTGGTTGAGATCATCGCTATGGCCTGACTACTGAAAAGGAGCAAGCAGTCTGCAAGGTGATAAAGCCTGGACTGAGTTTAAAAATATATCAGATGGGAAGTTGCTGGTGGTCCAGTGGTTAGGACCCCACACGTCCACTGCAGTGGACCCAGTTTTGATTCCTGGTCAGAGAAATAAGGTCCTGCAAACTGTGCGGTGCAGAAAAGAAAAAAGAAAAAAAAATCAGCAAGGCTAGTGCCACATTAATTACATTGTACCTGGAAACATTTGCCAGGGGATTGTGTAGCCCATGATTGACACAAGGTGATTGTATCAACAGAGATGGTACAAAGTCCAAGTTTGCTTAGCAAGTTCAACATGTGTGGAAAAGCTAGGCTCTTCTCCACAACATGATGAACTTCTCTAAAGAGAATGATACTAGACATTTTCCCCCCTTCGATCTCTCTCTTTACCTATCATCTGTCTGCAGCCAGAGACAAGGTTGGATCAGGCAAGAAGAGAAGGCATTTATTAATACATGGATGTGCATCGAGAAAGTGACTCAGAAGTTTTTGAGAATCTTAGGGTGTTTTCCTTTATTTATGTATTCATTTCATTGTTTTCCTTCTTTCTTTTTGAAGGGTCTTCTTTTAGGTTTAGAAACCCAAAAGGGTGAGTGAATCTATTATGACTTGGATGTGGGATTCTGAACATGTGCGTTCATATGCTACAAAATGATCAGATTTCTGTTGCACAGAGTTCATCCATGCTTTTCAGGAACCAAGGAAACTGGAAGAGAGATTGTGTGATGACTTACATGTGGACCATGAATAAGACCATTGAGCAACTTGCTTGGGCTATAAATACCTCTGCAACAAGCTTAAGAAATCAGCAAAATCCAGGGGACACACGCATCTTAGAAGGGACAA
The DNA here is from genome assembly GCF_023699985.2 of Odocoileus virginianus. Classification (NCBI taxonomy): domain Eukaryota; kingdom Metazoa; phylum Chordata; class Mammalia; order Artiodactyla; family Cervidae; genus Odocoileus; species Odocoileus virginianus. The sequence continues at coordinate 81,723,734 of NC_069680.1, read as the reverse complement.
ATCCACGCAGAATAGGCACAGGGGTCAAGGCTTATCTGCCCTCAGACACCATTTTGCTAGGCCGCTCGTGCTGTGGTTGACCACGTGTCCACACAACAACCTCACCATGAGCATCAAGCCATCTCTAGCAACTTCTCTGGAAAATCTGGGGCCTGCTGCAGCCAGGAGGACAATGAGGTTAGGGTGAGTGGCCGAAAGGAAGGGACCAGAGAGGGAAGAATAAGAAGGGCCTGGCTGCCAAAACTCAACTGGGAAGGTGGTTTGATCCAAATGCTTCTTACGGACTGATGTTTCCTTCACTGCCTCAGATCCAAGCAGTGCCCTTCACAGAACTGTGATGAAGAGTCTAGAGGAAGATCTTAGGAAAAAACACAGTCCAGGCTGATGCTGCAGTGCAGTCCAGAAGTCTCTCAGCCAAGGGGGATGGCCAGCGGGTGAGGCCAGGAGGACAGGGAGCAGAACTTGAGCTCATGGTACCAAAGGGACACAGCCTTAAGCACAGTAGTGTTCCAATCACATGAGAGCTTGACAGGAAAGAATAAATGGAGAAACCAACAGGAAGGCGGGGATACTTCTTTGAAAAAATCTAAGGCCATGAGCATCTGCCAGGATTATCCAAGGGTTGTCATGTTTGGTTGGAAAGTCAACTCTAGGGAGGGCTCATGATCAAAAACTCTCTGGATGTTCATCTGGAATGATGAACATTTTTGATTCTGAAGCTCCTCCAGAGCCAAGCAAAGAGTACTTTGTCCCTTTGGTCAAAGTAAACAGAGATGAGGGCCTCCCAAACTCCTGGCCCTAACACATCAGGGAGGCTGTTGGCCCATGGCTTCTTGTTGGCTAGACCATGCCTCTAATGACACCATGGGCAGCTCTTCTTGGTGTTACTGGCAGTAGTCATCCCAGCTGGGTTAAGAAAAGGTAATAGACTAAGAGGAGAATTCTGGGCACTGGGGGGAGTTAAAAGATAGACTTCATCAGAGTAACCAGCACTTTCCCGTTTTTAGGGCATATCATAATTACAATGTCGGTATTCAGCTTGGGATCCAGCTTCCTGTACTGACTCAGTTCACAGCAGCCCCCTCCCTCTCTCTGTGTTTCTACAGGACATGTATTGCCTTGAATCATTCTTAAATGTTTCCTGTATGCACCACACTCTTTCCATTTTACTGGGTTGGCCAATTAGTTTGTTCGGGTTTATCCGTTAATATGTTATGGAAAAACACAAACAAAATTTTGGCTAACCCGTTAATAATCCTTTGCATGCGTGCATGCATGCTCAGTCATATCTGACTCTTTGTGACCCTATGGACTGTAGCCCACCAGGGTCTTCTGCCCATGGGATTTTCCAGGCAAGAATACTGGAGTGGGTTGCCATTTCCTCCTCCAGGGGAATCTTTCCGACCCAGGGATTGCCTGCATTGGCAGGCAGATTCTTTAGTGCTGAGCTACCTGGGAAGCCATACTGTGCCTATAATGAAATTCAAAGGCAAGTTAATAAAGGCCAGTTCTTATCCTCAAGGAACTTCAAGTTCAGTGAAAGGAACAGGCATGCAAAGAAAAAGATGACTGTGGAAACACTGAGGTAAGAACCTTGGCCAGTAGGGCTCACAGAAGTAGGAATGGACCATGATGTTTCTCCAAGAGACAATGGGTGTGATTTTATATCTGAAAGCAAAAGTACAAGACAGATGGAGATCCACTGTGGAAAATCACATGGAAATCTATAATCAATGAAGCCAGAGTGGCCAGAAATGGAAAATCAGGTTTGGGGGTACAAAACAGAAGTCAAGAAGCAGAGAGCTGAGAACAATTGAGGAGGGGTCTGGGGCTCTTACCTAAAATATCTATTTATCTCTGATTTTGTAGGGAGTAGAAGTCAGGAGAAAGTATGTAGATGAGTCAGTTGGACTGAGGTGACCGGGATAGAATGTCAAGTGGGAACAAATTTAAGAGACAGTTAGGAAGCAGATGAAGAAGAAGGAGGCCTCTAAAATAACCCTGAAGTTCTAGCTTGGGCTGCCTGGTAGATGTTTGATGATGATATAAAATATTGTTCCAATTAGAGGAGGAGCAGGCTTAAGGAGGGTTTCCCAGGTGGTGTTAGTGGTAAAGAACTTGCCTGCCAATGCAGGAGATGTAAGAGACACGGGTTTGATCCCTGGGTTGGGAAGATCGCTTGGAGGAGGGCATGGCAACCCACTCTAGTATCCTTGCCCGGAGATTCCCATGGACAGAGGAGCCTGGCGGGCTCCAGTCCAGGGGGGCGCACAGAGTCGGACACCACTGAAGTGACTTGGCACACACGTGTGCACATCAGCTTGAGGAAGAAAGGGTTGGGTCCGTTTGGGGCATGTAGAGTTTCACAGTTTTCAAAGATGGCCAAGTAGACTGGATGCTTAGTGGGTCACTGGAAATTAGTGGGTCATTGGAAATATCGTCTCTGTATCTCAGAATTGAGATCAGGAGTGGAAAGTGCATCCTGGGGCAACAGGCCCCAAGACCCGAAAGGGGGGTCACTGACATCTCAAGAGCAGTCATGAGAAGGAGAGAGCCGTTCGGTGGGGTGGCCGTAGCTAAGCTCAGCTACAAACAAGCTGAGGAGCAGGGAGAAGCTGGGGCTGTGGGGGCGGCATGGGCAGCCTTATTAAAAAATGAAGAATTTCCTGGTGGTCCAGTGGTTAAGACTCTGCACTTCCCATGCAGGGGGAGAGGTGGGTTCGACCCCTGGTCCAGGAACTAAGATCCCACATGCCACACAGTGAGACCAAAAGGAAAAAAAAAAAAAAATTTTTATGGCGAAGGGAAGGCATGACATAGAGCAGTCATTCGAGCAGGATTTTTGGAGCAGGGTATCATTGGCATATTTGAAGGACATGGAAAAGAAACCAAGGAGAAGAAAGGATTGAAGATTCAAAATACAGAAGTGATGGCAGATGGAGGTTTCAGGGGTGGTACGGGGAGGGTTTAAGTGACAGGGCAGCTGTGCAGCAAAGTGATTCAGTTATATGTATATGTACATTCCTTTTAAAATTCTTTTCCTTTATGGTTTATCACAGGATATTGAACATAGGTCCCTGTGTTATACAGTAGGACCTTGTTGTTTATCCATTCTATATATAACAGTGTGTTGTCTATTTCTGTTTTGTAAGTTCATTTGTGTCATATTTTAGATCCCCAAATATAAGTAATATCATATGATATTTGTCTTTATCTGTCTGGCTCATTTCATTTGTCATGATAATCTTTAGGCCCGTCAATGTTGTTGCAAATCGCATGATTGCATTCTTTTTTATGGCTGCATAGTATTCCATTGTGTATATGTACCACATCTTCTTTGTCCATCTGCCAATGGACATACAGGTTTCTTCCATGTCTTGGCTATTGTGAATAGTGCTGCTGTGAACATACGGGTGCATATATCTTTCTGAATTAGAGTTTTGTTTGGATATATGCCTAGCAGTGGGATTGCTGGATCAACTCTATTCATTTTTAGCACCTGGTTACAGTCCATTTAGCACCTTAATAGTACTTACAGCTTCCTTTCACATAGAATAGTTATTGATGTTCATTCATATCTTATCTCCTTCACACATCAAACATGAAGTTCCTAGAGAACAAGGTCCGTGACTGAATCATCTTTATATTTCTACTACAGCAACTGGATTAGACATTGAATAAATATTTGTTCTTGGACGAATAAATGATTCACTGTCTTAATTGTTCATGCTTTTCTGAACTCAGATTTCTCAACTATAGGATGAGGCAACTTATGAGTCTATTTTTCTTTCTGACTTCATGTACATTAGAGAGTTATTTCTGTGAGTGAACCAATGTTTTAATCCTGTGCTAGGACATAGCAGATTTAGAATTTAAAATCTAGATGGAGAGACAGAAATAACACATATGAAAATAGTCCAAAATATGACAAGCTGCTTATGCTGAAGTCTGAATTGTGTGCCAGACCCTAGAGATGAAAAGACAAACAAAACATCAATGCCAGAGGCCCAGACATGGCCAGTGTCACTTTAGGGACTCTCTGTTATCACTCAGAACACCCTGGACAGGATGGCTCTTTCAGTTGTGTTGGACCTTCACTGATGATATTGTGGAGAAGAGAATAGAGAGTAGATGATCAAACTTCTTTCTCAGCAGTGAGCGGACTGTTATGTCATGATGGGGGAATGTAGAAGGGTTGGACTGGGAAAGGTGTGGACACACAGTTGGGTTTCAGTGAGGCGGGGCTTGAAGAGCCTGAACTGTAGAAGAATACTGGGATCTCGAGGAAGGGGGCACAAAGAATCAGGGGCAGGGAGAGAAGGGAAGAGGATGCTATGGAGGGCCAGCACCATTCGTTGAACACCTGCGTCTAGGACTCACTGGCCCCTCTAAGAAGAGCATCAGCATGGTTGGAACAGAACAGGGGACTCATCTTAGGATGTGGGGCCCAGGAGGGGGCTAGTGAGCCTGTCACCATGTGTAAGTATTTCCTATGCCACTGGTTAATGAGATGGATATCCTGGGGCAGGGAAGGTGGTTCCATCTCTGTCCACTAACACAATCAGAGCCATCCCTCTCCTTCCTCCCACATGCTCCTCCCAAGAGTGGACCTGAGTCAACCCCCAGGAAATCATTTTGGGGCAGTGTAATGCCATCGCTGGTCCCATGGCTTCTGGGTCCTGGACACACAGAACACCCCATTCCCTGCCAGTGTGACAGCGTAATATATCACCCGGTCTCCTCCGGGGCTTTGGAACAAGACTGAACTGTTGAAACCTCCAAGGGGAAGCCCTGTGAGGGTGTATAAGAGGCCAGGGGGCTTTCAGTTCCCAGGAAGACCTTCTTCTGGGGGTTTTAGCTCTTTGCAATCAGCAGGTACGCATTTCAACATCTCTAAATCTTGGAGACTGTGTGCAAAAGCACGAGGCTGTCCTCCAGGTTTTGCAGAGCTTAAATGTGGTGCTTGTTATGCCTGGTCAAGTGAAAGGGGGCCAGGGGCCAGCTGCCAGGAGTACCACGAGACCACAGAGGCTGAGCTGAGCCCATGACCCCAACCTCCAGCACACCATCTCAGTTTGGGGGAGCATTTCTACTTGTGTGGTTTTGTTTGCGTGACTGCTTTAATGACCCGCCTGGAGGGTCCGTCTCATTCCCAGCCACCCTCCCTTTGCTGGTGAGGATTCACTGGAAGCAAGGCAGGAGGAGAGAGCAGACTCCAGGGGACCGTGACTTTCCACCAAGTCAGGCAGCAGGTTCAAGAAGGTGGAGAAGCCCTGTTCCAGCCCCACAGGCTGCCCTGGCCACGGAGAAGCAGCGTCAGAGACAGGGAACCCCGCAGGTGAGGCAGGAGCTGTCCTGGGGCCCAGTCTATTCTTTCCAACTATAGTTGCTTTAAGTCACTAGTAACATCAAAGAAGTGCTTCTGAATCTTGGCCTAGGGCTTGTTTAGAGTTCACTCCAGAGGTTCAGTTTGAAGTATTCAAATTAAAGTCTACCTCTTTGCAATTAATTCCAACAAGGAGTCAGGTTTTCTTCAATCTGGCAAATATTAGGACTTGAGGCCAAACCATTATTTATATAGATATACATATAGATATAGATAGATAGATATAGATATAAAGTCACAAAGACTCCTAAGAGAGTTCCTGGTTCAGTGGATTGGGGTGCAGTTGGAGAAACATGTTCCTTATGACAAAGGTAAGTATATAACTGATGCTTCATGTGTTTAGCCCACATACATTCTGCTATTACATATGTGATCCTGTCCTCATTGGGCCCACAATTTAGTAAGGGGGTGGGGAGGACTGAAGTAAACAAAACAGGAAATAAAATGTGACTAGTGGTGAAACAATGGTGGGAATCTCCTGTAGACAGAGAGGTACAGAAGGAAGCTGAGATCTGGAAACCAGGAGTGAGCACCCCAGGGAAGTGAGAGGGTAGTGTGTGCAAAGTACCCAGGGTACCAGGGAAGAGCCCAGGCAAGTCCAGCAACCACAGCCAGCAACGGCACTAAAAGGAAGAGAAGGTTGGTGCTGGGAGGGAGGGAGCTGGTTGGTTGGATGGGGTGCAGGGCTGTGGCCCGGGGTGTTTGCAGGCTTCATTTAAATTCACCAGGAAGTGAAGTGGTGAGACACCTGAATGTGATTTCTGATCTTTCTGGTCTTGTGTGGAGCGTGGACTGGAGGCTTCCCTACAGAAGCAGCTTAACAGATGGGGTGTGCGTCAAGAAAGTTCACAAGCCAGAAGACAGCTCTCAGTGCAATGGATAGATAGGAGCTGCCATGCGGACAGGGAACACATCTTACAAAGCTGCACAAAGTTAGATGGAAGATGAGCGGTTGGGGGAAGAGCACGGATGCCGAGGCAGGGGGCCACGTGGAGGCGTGGAGGCCTGCCCCACGGGGCGAGCCGAGGAGCGGGGGCTGATTCTGTGGGTGGTGAGAACCGTGGGAGCACTGTCCAGCCACTCCCGACTGGCCTCCTTCTCATCCACGGGGGCTAGCTCTGCTGAGGTTGGTGTCCTGGGGCCTGAGGGCACAGAGCTGCTGGGTAGGACCGCCTGAAGGGCCACAAACACTGCACAGAAGGGGCTGACGCCAGTGCCTTTTGCCACTTGAGCCCTGAAGTGTCCCAGGCTCCCTGCACTGTGGCCAGGAGAGCACTCATCCGAGGAGAGTCGGGAGGGGTGGGAGGTTCTTCGCTCAGGCTGCAGGGATCAAGGGGTTTCCACCCACCTCTCCTCTGAAGCATGACTGTGCATCTGGACCCAGGGTCACAGGTCACAATAGCTCCTTCTTGCTATCATCACCACCCTCCAGCACACATTGTCCTCCTGCAGTGGGGCCAACCTGAGCCTTAGCTGGCACATCAGAGGTTATTTGCATCAGATGATTCTGTGCTGATCACCATTGGCCCCAGGAAGTCTCCCCAGGGGGTAAGGACGTGCAGGGACCAGTTTGTCCAATGGCACTCCAATCCATTGAACCTGGGACTCTGTTAGGAGTTTTTGTGACTTCGTTATACAGACATATCATGGCCTGGCCTCAAGTCCTCATATTTGCCAAATTGAAGAAAACTCGACTCCATGTTGGAATTCACTGCAAAGAGGAAGCCCTTAATTTGAGCACTTCAAACTGAACCTCTGGAGTGGACCCTAAGCAAGCCCTAGGCCAAGATTCAGAGACATTTCTTTGATGTTACAAGTGACTTAAAGCAACTGTCACTGCCCCAAGCTGAGTTGGAAAGAACAGACTAGGCCCCAGGACAGCTCCTGCCTCACCTGCGGGGTTCCCTGTCTCTGACGCTGCTTCTCCGTGGCCAGGGCAGCCTGTGGGGCTGGAACAGGGCTTCTTTTTCCTCAAAGTTGTCTACCATACCCTCTTCTCTTTCTTTCATGGTCACTTATAGCAGAGTGTCTTGCACAGAAGAGGTAAATAATGATCTCCTGAGTGATTGATTAAGTGAATTGTAGAAATAACTTTGAGATGAACATTTGAAGCCTTTTGTTGTATTTTATTTTGCTTTCTTTTTTTTTTTTATTTTGCTTTATTTATTTTATTATTTCTTTCTTTTCGGTTTTGGTTGCACTGGGTCTTTGCTGCCTCGAGAAGCCTTACTTTAGTCGCAGGGAGCGAGCGGGGGCTCCTCTCCATCATGCGCATGGGCTTCTCCTTGTGGTGGCTTCTATTGTGGCGCACGGGCTCTAGGAGCGCTGGGTCAGCGAGTTGTAGCAGGCGGGTTCAGTAGCTGTGGCACTCAGGCTTAGTTGCTCCTTAGCACATGGAATCTTCCTGGACCAGGGTTCAAAACCGTGTTCCCTGCACTGGCAGGCAAATTCCCATCTACTGTACCACCAGGGAAGTCCTATTTTACTTTAGAGGCTTTTATTTTAAAAGTAACTTTTGGTTGCATGAGGTTCACAGTCATACCATGGCCTCAGGTCAGCTGTGGGGTGACAGCAGCACTTGACAAAGGATGAGATACTGTTGCTGACCTGAAAACTTAGTGACCACAGAGCTGTCTCGGGCCCTGGTCCCTGGAGCCAGGATGCAGCACACTCAGTACACTAGGCCTGCATATAGCACATGCCCAATTTCATAAGATTTTTCTCCCTGCGTTTCCAAGGCTGATTTAAAGACTGACTCTAATGAGGCAGGGTCATCGTGAAGGACTTGGAAAAGAATGTAGTTAAGAGAATCATTTTTCACAGTCAGTGTCAAAGTTTTATCTCTTTGGCTGAGTCTGATTTAATCGATAGTAGTAGTTGGTTAATTACTGATGAATGATTTAGAAGTTGTTGTAGGAAATGTAGTACAAGAGAAATATGAATAGTAAGAATAAATATGGAAGGTTAAAGACCATAAAGTTACTAATAAGGCTTTAAGCTTTTCCCCGTGTCCCCAGCTCCCTTAATATTTCCTTATAGACTGAAGCAGAATCTGTGAGTCATCCTGAACCATCCACTTCCTCCTTCCTCCATCTAGTTTTTCATCAAAATTTGCCACCTATTTTCCTGATCTCTCTCCTCCTTTCTGTAAGACTGAGAAAGTAACAGTACCTATCTCATTGGATGGAGATGGGGATATGTGCGTGCATCCTAATTTGCTTCAATCATGTCTGACTCTTTGTGATCTTATACACCATAGCACAGGCTCCTCTGTCCGTGAGATTCTGTAGACAAGAATACTGGAATGAGTTGACATGCCCTCTTCCAGGGGATCGTCCCAACCCAGGGATTGAACCCTGCATCTCTTATGTCTCCTGCATTGGCAGGCAGGTTCTTTACCACTAGTGCCACCTGTGAAGCAAGCCCTGGTAGGCCATGATGATGTGATTTTGGGAAGGCTGGACCCTCAAAACCCCGATCTTGAGGTTCCTTGGCAAGATTTGCAGAGAGGGTAGAAGATCACCAGAAGGGACACACATCTCTGTAGACCTTCTGGAGATAGGACCAGCACAGACCAGACCACACGAGATCTGGAGTTCTTCACAAGTTCTCAGCCAGACAATGGACTGAAAAAGACTTTCCCCTTTATCTTTGCTAGAAAGAGCTCAAATGGTCATGATTCACTTTAGAAAAATAAAGATAGGTAAACATTTCATACCCTTCAATGTGGAGGAGAAATACATTACTTGTATGTTTTTACTGTGATCACAGAATTCATTTTAAAGATTGCAAAATTTGTTTTTTTAAAGTCTATTTTCTCCATCTATGATACTAAAAGCACTGCTGTGACTATGAGAGTGTCTGAGAAGACTTTTTCCTCCTCACTCAATGTGGGTCCTCATCTTTGAACTTACTGAGAATGACTGCCTTATGGATAAAGTCTGATGAATATGGTTCAGAGTTCCGTCTGTGATGGCGTTCCTGCTGCTCTTCCAGCCTCATCTCTCGGTAGCCCCACACCCCTGAGAAGGAAATGATCATGTGTCCATTCATTCATTCATTCTTCTAATATTTATTATGCGCCAAATGGTGTCCAGCTCAGGTCAAGGCTCCCAGGAAAGAACAGAGAAGACCCAGACACCCAGATCTCCTGGAGTTGACATTCTAGTCCCCTGGCATCTCAAGCTGCTTCGCATCTGCACACTGTCCTTCCTGCTGAAATGTCCCACTCCCCGTAACCCCGTCACTTGCTCTACTCAGGCTTCCACCTTTGCAGGAAAATTTTCACAGCTCTCCCAGATCACAGAGTCCCTGAACCGTGCCCCATGCGTGCCTCAGAGCATTCCCACCTGGTATGGGAACATCTTTTGTCTACCTGAACGCTCATTACAGTACAAATGTGCCTGTGTTGGATGCATTCATGCATCGCCAGTGCCCTGCCCTGTGCAGGACAGGGCTCCTTGATGTTGCCCAAACCTTGACCCGAAGTTATGCCTCTGTCAGAAATATGACCACTGATCCTGCGGTTCTCAACACAGAAAGTGCTGGTAGCTCAGTCATGTCCAACCCTTTGCGGCCCCATGGATTATATCCCACCAGGCTCCTCTGTCCATGGGATCCTCCAGACAAGAACACTGGAGTGTGTTGCCATTCCCTCCTCCAGGGGATCTTCTTGACCCAGGGATCGAACCCAGGTCTCCTGCACTGCAGGTGGATTCTTTATCGTCTGAGCCACCAGGTAACCTCTCAACCCAGGACGCATGTTAAAATCATCTGGGGAGGTTTTTAAGAAGCACCACGGCCAGCTCTCCTCCCCAGAGAATTTGATTTCATTGGTCGGGGAGAACATGCCGGGGCATAGGGAGTGAGTATTTCAGAACTCCCTAAGTGATCCCAGAGTTGAGAACAACTTACACAAAAACAAAGACCAAGTGATCTGGCCCTTCAGAAGGCTGCTTCCCGTTCACACGCATATTGAGGGCATGAACTAGGTCACCGGGATAGCACAGAGTCTCATAATACCTCACTGTGGTTCGCCGTCACCCACTGCTGCGCGTCACCCCGGGTCCTGTCTTCTGGCTGGACCAAGACTAGCAGGGATCCAGATAGGGGTCCCCAGCAACACGGGTTTGGGGATGCAGGGGCTGGTCCATTCCAGGGGGCAGGGATTGGTGCTTCGCAGCAAAGACGGGGTCCTTCTTGGCCTTGAGGTTGTCCCCACATGTGTCAGCTCAAAGGACACTTCTAGAACCTTCCAAGACATATTCTTGCCCATCTCAGAGCAGAGTAAGCCCCACTCCTGAATCCCCTCAGGGAAGTGTGTGGAGGAAGAGGGTGACTCGTGCGGGGTGACAGCCTCCACCCCATCTGTTCTGCTTCTCCCCGCCCCTCAGATACAGCTGTATTGTGGCTACATAAGTCAGGTCCTTTAAAGGAAAGGAATAAACAGAGGCAAAATATGTATTTTCAATACCTCAGGGCCCCAGCCAGCATCATCTTCTCTGGGAAAGGTATTCTGTAGGCAAGATAATCATTAACTGCTTAATTTCTACTGGTTTCGGCAGGGTGGGCACCAGGACTTTGACTGCAGGCCTTTTGAGAAGATCAAGAACCCACATCAGACTCCGCAGCCATGGGTAGGGCATGGCGGCATCTGAAAAGAAGCAAATAATAAAAAATTTCCCCAGACCAGAGTCTGAGAACATCTGCTCCATAATACAGACCCAGGTCACTCAGTGGTAAAGAATCCACCTCCCAGTGCAGGAGATATGGGTTCCATCCCTAGGTCAGGAAGATCCCCTGGAGGAGGGAATGGTAACCCACTCCAGTATTCTTGCCTGGAGACTCCCGCGGGCAGATGAGCCTGGTGTGTTGTAGTCCATGGGGGTCACAAATGAGTTGGACACAACTTAGCGACTAAACAACACACCCTACACTGTAAGTGGACAAACCACAAGGAAGCTTTCAATTTTTTAATTTTCCCTCATATCTTCTCCTACCTCTAAACAAAACAAAACAAAACCTCTGAAAATCCACTAAGCATTAGCAATTTTAGGATTTCTGGTCTTTTATTAACTAATCTACACAGTTCTTGCACACCGTAAGTCCATGTTAATTGTGTGTACTATTTAGTGGTAAATCATAGTATATAACCCTAGCAGGACACTTTACGTGTACTTGTAGATCAATTATTCAGGCAGCCCTGAGTGCTTAAGACTAAACAATATAACTTCAATTTGCATATGTTCCCTAGGTCATTGAAAAAAATCTGTATCAGTGCATTTAAAGTACAGAACAGTGCTTTTAACATATAGAACTGTGATAGTTTAAAATCACAATCAGTTGCTTAGCTCTTCACTCGAATAAAACCCAGGTACCATTTAGTTCACAAAGATCATTTTATTTCAGGATTTAGAGCACTGCCACACATCTGGAGCATTCTTCCTTTCCCCTCCCCATTCTTTCTTATCAGCATTTGAAAATGATGAATCAAGAAGAACATATAAATTCACTGTGAATCTTTGAAAACCAGGGAGAATGTATATCTCTGATAGTGTCAGGAAGGCTTTGTGTGTCTGGTGCTGGGTTCAGCCTGTGTACATATGGAGACTTGGATGAGATGACGTGATTGCATCTCTTAGATTGTGTATTTTAGAAAAATGTGCCCAGTGGCAATGGGGAAGTGAATGGGAAGCAAAGGGGTGAATAAAGCTATTAGGTACACTCTCAGGATACTTGGATGAAAAGGAGCTGAGGGTAGAGATAGAATTGGATGGGAAGATATGTACTGAGCGGGATGCCTCTGATGGCTCAGTGGTAAAGAATCCACCTGCAATGCAGGAGACACAGGAGATGAGGGTTTGATCCCTGGGTCAGAAAGACCCTTTGGAGGAGGAAATGGCAACCCACTCCAATAATCATGCCTTGAAAATCTCATGGACAGAGAAGCTTGGAGTGCTATAATCCATGGGATTGCAAAGAGTCAGACATGACTTAGCACCCACACATGCATTTCCATAAGGAGATGTCACACGTACTTTTGGGAAATGAATATCCAAAGCACCATGAAGAGGTCCCTGATGCAGATGAATCTCTGGCGGGGGTCGGGGGGGTATGATTTAAACAGCTGTGGGTGGCGTGTCTGTGGGAAGCACAGTTGTGCTAGGGTTGGTTTTTGTTTTTGTTGTTTGGTTGGGTTTTGGGGGATCTTTTTTGGCTATGTCACGTGGAGGATCCTAGTTCCCCAACCAGGGTTCTAAATCATCCATCCAGCAGTGGAAGTTCAGAGCTTTAACCACTGGGCCACCAAAAAGCCCTGGGTTAGGTTTATTGCGGGAGCATGTACAGCTGAAGAAGAGAAGGGACTCAGGAAGCTGGGGCACCAATAACAACTGAATACACAAGGGTTCTGTGAATGGAAGAAAAGCAGAAGAGTGTTACACCATGAATGTGAAGGAAAGGAGGGAGCTTCAAGGTTATGCGCCATCACCAGTGCCAAATATTCCAGGAGGGCAGAAGAAGGTGTCTCATGGAAAATGCCCTTTGGAATATAGGCATTTAGGAGGTCCATATATTTAAAGTAATAACAATTACAATGAAAAAGTGTCAGGAACAGTCACTTTTTTTTTTTTTTTTTACAGATTTAAGTAGACTAAAGAGAAGTAAGGGGAATTCCCTGATGGTCCACTAATTAGGCTCTGCACTTTTACTCCTGAGGACCTGGGTTCGATCCTTGCTCTGAGAAATAAGATCTCACAAGCTGTGCATCTCAGTCAAAAAAAAAAAAGAAGAAGAAGAAGAAGAAAGGCATAGTGGAGACAGCAAGGGTCTTAGAGAACTCAGTGGTGTCTAAGTCTTTGCAACCCTATGGACTATAACCTGCCAGGCTCCTCTGCTCATGGGATTTCCAGGCAAGAAACTGAAGTAAGTTGCCATTTCCTTCTCCAGGGGATCTTCCCAACCCAGGGATCAAACTCAGGTCTCTTGCATCTCCTACATTGGCAGGTAGTTTCTTTACCACTGTGCTACCTGGGAAACCCACAAGATAGCAAGGAAGGTATGTATAAGAGAAAATGTTGAGAAGGCTGTGTGAACTTTCTGCATTCCTGTCTGCAGGTCAGACAGCTTCCACAGGTGTTAGGGCACATTCAACATGACAATCTCTCCCACCCTGGGGATATAACAAAAGTCCACATGCCCAAAGAGCTTTCCATCTGTGGTTCCAGAGAGACATATGGACAGACATGTCAAAATGCAAAACCATAAATCCTGGGCAGAGTAGTGTTTAGCACACATCATGATCACTAGGAAAAAGACATGATCTTTGCTCTCAAGGAGCTTACTACCATTTATGTCCATGGAGAGTTATAACATAACTGGAGTATTGCTTTAGAAGAGAAGCCTCATACTTTGGGCACCCAGAAAGAAAAATCGAATATATTTCAAGTGAATATTAAAGAAAGTCTCCCTGAGAAGGTGACATTGCTTCAAGCTTTGAACAATGGGTATAAAGGCTAATGGGATGGTCCATGAGCCTTTGACCATGAGATGGTCTTGTCAGTCAGAGGATGTGATGTTTTAAGGAGAAGTTTAGGAGAAACCTCTGGAGGCATTGTCTTAACATGTGTCTTAACACATTCTTAAGGAGTAAGAATCAGGTATGAATCAAGTACACAGAGTCAAGTTTCTTGCAAAAGTTACTTGGATCTAGCTTTTTATGTCCTCTTGATTCATCAAGATGCAGGCTCCCTAACTACTGTTGGACCAAAGGCTGGGTCCACACCGTGGCTCTGTGAGGAAGGCAGGGGAACAATCCTGCCTTTGTTGTGAGTGCACGTGTGTGTGTGTGTGTGTATTCTCAACCAATAAACAGTGCTCTCGGACAGTGACGTCACGTTGAACTCAAGGACAAGTAAACATGGCGGCCTACATTCACGAGAGAGAACTGAGTAACCTGCAACATGCTCGTGCCCCAGGGTCCCTTCTGTGGTTCTGTCAGGAAGATCACATATTCTCTTTGGGGGACTTTCCCCCAAAGACCTCAAGTCTCCAGTTTGTTTTTGAAAGTATGGTATCTTATCTAAAATACAGAGATAGGGCCTGGGGACAGAATATAGGAATGTGAGGTTTAAATATATTTGGGTAAAGTTTTTAAATCCCAACTTTTCATGAAGGGAAAGGAGCTTAATTTAAACAAGCATATGATTAGAGGCATCTACCAGCACATGAACAAGATCATAATTTAAAAAGTGGTCATCATTCTTCAGAGTTCAGCCATTATCCTGGTCTGAATTTCTAGCCCTGTTTTCTCCAAACAAGAGGCTCAAGTGAGCTGAGGTTTTGGCCTGTGTTAACAGCCACTTTTTTGGCAAAGAACAGGACAGAACAGACAGCAATCAAATCAGCCTCGACATTGGCTCCAAACACCCAATAGGCCTGGACATGATGGTGTGTTTTCAGGCACATATAAACTTGGCCTGCATTCTTCAGGCCGTGAGTCTGGCACCTCTCTGGATCAGTAAATAAGCTTTTTGAAAAGCCCAAACAAACCATAAGGAAATCCTGCATTCTGAAACAAAGGGTATAAAAGCTAAGTAAAGACACACACTGGCATTGTCTTCTTTGCCAGGATGTGAGCCGTTGCCTTGGGAGAAAGATAACATGAAAGATGCCATAATTGCAGGGCCAAGACTGCAGGCCCCATGAAACAGAACAAAAAAAAATAGCAAAAAAGAAAAGAAAAGAAATGCTCCGTGTGTTTTCAGCCGGGCCAGGGGAAAAAAAAAAAATCAAAGGAGCAACTCCCTCTTGAACTTGTTCAAAAAAATGGAGATACAGGGGAGGGGAAATGAGAAGGAACACCAGGATTAGGTTAAAGTTTTCAGGAAAAACATGAGGGTGGGAGAGAGAAAGGAAGAAAGAAAGAAAAAGGCAGAACAATTTAATGACAGCCAAAGGAGCTAAGGGGAATAGGGTGTGTTTTTAAAAACATGTTTGCTTTTTTCTTTTCCTTTTTTTCCCTTTGTTCAGGGGGAGGAGTGTGGAAAAAGAAAAAGTTGGCCCATTTCATGAATGAGGAGAGAGTTGAAGACCAGACGGCTCTACATTCGCTGAGCTTTTAAATGGCTCTTTAAAAAAGTATCTTAAACAAGGAAAATAAAGACAAGGGGTAAAGACCATTGGAAAATAATGAAGATGCTGTCAATAAACTATTGATAAACAGGGGTTAAGAAGGGAGTATTTAGAAAAATTGAAGATATGCAAATGAGAGACTGCAATAACACGAATGCCAGGGTATTTAGTGGATGTATATACACACATATAAATATATAGTTAGTATTTGTCGCTTAATCATGTCCGACTTTGTGACTCCGTGGACTGTAGCCTGCCAGGCTCTTTTGTACATGGAATTCTCCAGGCAAGAATACTGGAGTAGGTTACCATTCCCTTCTTCAAGGGATCTTCCCAAACCAGGGATCAAACCCAGGTCTTAGGCACTGCAGGCAGATTCTTTATCGTCTGAGCCTCCAGGGAAGCCCATGTATATGTATACATACATATATATATACGTATATCTAGATATATATATACACACATGCATATATATACATATATCTATCTATCTATATATATATTCTTTTTCAGATTCTTTTGACTATAGTTCCCTGTGTTATACAGTAAGTCCTTGCTGTTGATCTATTTTACATACAGTAGTGTGTATCTGCTAATCCCACATTTCTAATTTCACACCCCCCTTCTCATTTTGGTGATTGTTTTCCAGAGGCAATTATTTTTACTGCCATCCTGTATATAGGGGGTACTAAGAAGAGGTGTCTTAACATTACATTGCATCTCGTACTAATGTCGCACATGATAAATGAATTCATTGTTCTCAAGGTCTTACATATTAGTCTGGATCTCATGTTTACCTCCTTCTTCAGTGGCAATATGCGAGAATTGACTCAAGCAAGAGAAGTTTAAAATGCTCTTTGGTTGGGAGCTAAGCTGGGGGCTCTGTGATAACCTAGAGAAGTGGGATGGTGGTGGCCGTAAGAGGAAGGTCCAGGAGGGAGGAGATATATGTATACATATAGTTGATTTTAGAGATGGTTGGATAGCATAACTGATTCAATGGATATGAAGTTGGGCAAACTCGGGGAGACAGCGAGAGACAAGGAGGCCTGGAGTGCTACAGCTCATGGAGGCTGCAGAGTTGGACATGACTTAGCGACCGAACAACAGGAAGATAGCTGATTCATTTTGTCACACAGCAGAAACTAACACAACACTGTAGAGCAATTATATGTCACTAAGAAGATAAACTAAAATGCCATTGGTATTAAACAGAAACAGAAATACATCCCCCAATAGAAAAGGAAATTCAGGCACTAGGTGATCAGGGGGTTGTTGAAGATCCAAGGCCATGCCAATGACTAAATTATGATCTATGTTCTAGAGTTCAAATATCTTCCAAGAGGAGAAAGGTAACCTGGATCTCAGGTGTTCATGCAGGCTTGCTGCTGGGAGTCAGCACAGAAGCAGGCCTGGTCTGCATTCACAATGTGGCCACAGCCAGAGCTGGTTATTTATTTTTTTCCTAGTCATTTCCCTCCTCCAGGATGGCAGAGCTAAATAAGTGAACACTGTATCATTCTTTCAAGCCCCCTCCCCAAACACAGTTCAGAAGGACTCCAGCTACACATTGTGAATTGCACCTGCCCCTTTCTGATGCCACCTAGGGCTTCCCTGGTGGTGTAGATGAATCTAAATTAGAAGAATCTGCCTGCAATGCGGGAGACCCAGGTTCGCTCCCTGGGTCAGGAAGATCCCCTGGAGAAGGAAATGGCAACCTACTCCAGTATCCTTGCCTGGAGAATCCCATGGACAGAGGAGCCTGGCAGGCTACAGCTCACGGGGTCACAAAGAATATGACTGAGCAACTAACACTAACACATTTTATGCCAGAACAGCCCAGTCAAGGGAGAGGAGGGAAAGGCCTTACTGGCTCCTGCACAGAGACAAGACCAAGGGAGGCATGGATCTTCAGCTGCTGATCTTGTCATGAGGGCTTTGAGAGTTCAAATGACAAGGGGGTGAAGGTGGTGAGCGGACACACCTACACACTGCGTAACTGTCTCTTGCTGAATTACCCCATCCTGAGTGGCAGGCAACAGACACGGGCCTTCATTACCTCCTGGATGGGTCCCTGGGGGCCCCCCAGTTTCCGCCCCTCCAGACTGGGCCACGTATCCAGGGCCTCCCTGCCCACACTGGTTACTCATCCCCAGCGTCTGATCTGGAACACTGTCAGGGTCAGTGTTTTCACGCTGCCTGCTGCACTGATGGATCAATGACAGCAGGGAACAAGCGGTGCCAGAGAGGAATGTCCTCTTCTGGGCTGACTCAGCTGGGGACAGGAAGACCAGGCATCTGGCATTCGGCAAAGCCCTTGACCGTCCCTTGCGAAATATTAACTGAAATGGATTTGCGTTGGCTTGGTTCTGAGAAGGTCACTGAGGATGCGTTTAAAAGGCAAAGGCCCTGTGTCAATAAAGGGAGGAGATAAGCAGCTTGCCATCTCTCTGCACTAATGTGTCCCATCGTGGACCTCAGCCTCAGTTTTATATCTCTCCGCAGATCGGTGTGTTTTAATGACAACCGTCTCCATAGCAACCAGGTGTCCAGACACTCAGCGGATCTCAGGGTTATTAAATCTCAGCCTGGGAGGGAACCCCCTCTTGACTGCAGCTTCTATGGAGCCATTTGGGGGTGCAGGCTGGTGGGTGGGCTCTGGGGACTTGTGTGGGCTTCCCTAGGGCCCTGCTGGGAGAGGAGACTTTTCTGGATTATTTTTACTAATGATCCAGAAGAAAGGGTAAACATCAGGCTGGTTCAACACTGCTGAAACTAAATGGAAAAGAGTTGCAAACACCAGAGAAATTATCTCAATGGCAGAGGAGGCAATAACCAAGTGAGGATGGTCCTGGTGAGTCCAGAGTTGGTACATCTTGGTGTTAGTATTCCAAAATGAGAAGGTAAGGAAGGTGAAAAATGAGGGGATTGTTTGAGGAGGTCTGGGAGAGAATGATGGCAACTTCCCTGGGTTAGGAAGATCCCTTGGAGGAGGAAATGGCAACCTATTCCAGTATTCTTGCCTGGGAAATCCCATGGACAGAGGAGCCTGATGGGCTACAGTCAATGGGGTCGTAGAGTTAGACATCAATGCAAGATTGAGCACATATACCTAAGCTTAAAATAGGGAAACCACACAGGAGGGGAATGAGGGGCTCCAGGGGAAGGGGCCACGCAGCTGAGGCTCCACTAGGGTGGTCAGGTGGGTGCAGAGAGCTGACCTGGGGGGGAGGGGGAACAGAGGGCAATGGTGAGATGCAGGGGGGCAGGGATGCAGGAGGGGGTGTGGAGGACCCACAAGGCAGTATCTTCTTACGGCAGCTCCTTTTCGCTGGGGGCAGTCGTGCCATGAGTCACCCCGGGTTCTCCCCAAACCTGAGTCTGGCTGACTCTGATCCCAGTATCCTGCTGTACCCGGGGCCTCTGTGATGCCCCTGGGCTAGCAGCTCACACAGGACAGGATAAGGATGGTCCAGACAGAACCGGAAGGAAGGCACAGCTGATGAAATGGAATAAAGGGATAGTGGTTGGAAGCCTGAGTGACATCTAAATAGGCTGCAAATGGCCTTTTGGAGGGAACTCCCCTCGCTGTCATAATCTAAACCAGGACCAGACTGGGCGGGGTGGCCTGCCGGGGAGGTAACCCACGGGCGGGACAGAGGAGGGCAAGGCTGCCTCCCCTCTCCCTTCTCTCCCTCACTGATCATCTTATCAGCCCACGAGTCACAGGGCTGAGGTTCACATGTGTGCTTTGTCTATTGCAGGATGATACTTGGATCCCTCACACTAGGTGTGTCCATTAAAGAGACCTGACCTCTCCCTGAGGAAAACCCGGGGTTAAATCTGTAACCCTCAGCAAGTCTGGCAACAAAATAAAAGGAAACCACATTCTCCATGAATGAAGGAAGGAGCAGGAGGAAGGTAGTCCCACTCCCCCACCCCTTTTCTTTTTTTAAAACATGAGTAAGATCCTCAATATGTTTGGGATTATTTAGCAAATTCTCTGAAAGGGGCCGTGGGTCAGGAACCAACATATCATGGATGTAGAAACCACACTCCTCCCACATCCCCACCCTCCTCGACCCCAGAGATAGTAGGTTGGGTGTCATGGGGGTCTCTGTTTAGTTAACCATTAGCAATTCATAAAAATCCAGACCCCTGCACACTCAGTCCAGTCCTCGGGATGTTATTAGAAAATCCTATTTCTGGTCTGTTATGAAACAGAGGTTTTGATGTGCTGCCAGGTTTATGGGGAACTCTGGAAACAGAGCACTTGCTGCTCTAAGAAGCTGAGGCTGGTGGTGTTACATAAAGCTTTCCTAGCAACTCAGGTTTATCAGAGAATGTGAGACTGCAGTGGAAAAAAAAAAAAATCAACGAGTTAATGCAAAACATGAGCCAACCCACTATCCCCGTTTGCTCTGAGGCCAGCCGACCCATTTGTGGAAGTGATTTTAACCCATGACACCCCAGGACTCCAAGCTGGCTCCAAGGTTCAGCCCAAGAATACAAGCTCAGAGCTGAAAGGCACCTTCAAAAGGACCTCACGAAATGCAAAGCAGCTCTTTTCACCTCTGAACCAATGGCTTATAGTGTGTGTAAGTCGCTCAGCTGTGTCTGACTCTGTGACCCCGTGGACTTTAGCTCACCATGCTCCCCTGTCCATGGAGTTCTCCAGGCAAGAATACTGGAGTGGGTAGCCATTCCCTTCTTCAGGGGATTTTTCCAACCCTAGGATCAAACCCCGGTCTCTTGTATTGCAGACAGATTCTTTACCATCTGAGCCACCAGGGAAGCCTGATTGCTTATTGAAATTCACACAAGCGCATCTTCTCTGCCCTTCTTGGGGCTGCTCCCAATTTCTCTGGGCACTGCAGAAATAAAAGGAGGCAAAGTCACAGCATGAATCTCTGCCAAGCTAAATGTGCCTAATGGCGCATCTGAAGTCAATGGGTGAGAGTCTCATTTCCGAACTCCTTGATCTAAAATGATGCAGCATTGGGTAGAGGGTAGAATCCTTTTCTGCTAAGGGGTGCCCACTTCTGTGAGGTTTCTGAAAATTGAATGTCTCATCGATTGTTTTAAATCTCCCTGGGAGATTTAGGGGTGCTTGGGGGAGATCTGGGAGCTGAAACCACACAAAATCCCAATGCAAAGCTGCAAATCAAAGCCAATCACACTGATCATGGTCTGCTTACATATGACAGCCCAAACTGCAGTGTTCTAGAGAGAAAGAGAAACATTCCCCAGCCATGAGGATGAGTGTGACCTGCTGGACTGGGCAGGGGGGGCATATGTCAAGAGGGAAGATGGTTGAGTTGGAATTCAAGGGGAATGAGGAAAGGCAGTTGGAGGGGCATAGTTCCTTGGAGGACACCCCTCAATAAACCTACCCAGGGACCGAAGTTTCCCTGTCTGCAATGCCACTGGACCCCAGCTCAGTGCCCACCTCCTTGACAGTCAGTGAGAGAACCCTCGCTTCATTTGGGAAGGAAAAGGATGACTTTCTGAAATCCCAGGGCCTCCTATCCCTGTGATGACAGTCACCCAGCTGGAGGATTGCTTTTCCTTACAGAAATGTGACTGGCCCGAATCTAGAGGGTTCATATTCCCCAGGCTTTCTTTGCTGAATCAAATGCAAGGGGCTGAAAAAGGCAAAAGCTACATGTTGGCCTTGAAACAGACAAAGAAGGAAACCCCAAGACATCCTAGTTGGAACTGAACTTGAATTCACCTAGTAGAAGGTGAATTGCTATTTCAGGTAGTCCTTGAGATGCCACCAACAATCCAGAAATGAATTTGCACTGAGAGTTCTCTTAAAAGATTTCATTAAAAGTGAAAAAAAAAAAGATGGAGAACACCCAAGGAAGCCTGCAGACCTGCTCCTCATACCAAGAGATCTGATTCTGCCTATTTAACTATCAGAAGAGGGCGAACCCTCTCCTCTGCAAAAGCCAGCCTGTCCCCAAGTATTCCTGCCCCACCCACAGGTGGGGAAGCCTCCTGCAGACCTAGGATGCTGGCAAGCGCCTGTCGGTAGGAAGCTGTCTGCACCCTGCCCCTGCGTGGCCATAACGAGCCCATTTCAATTGAAATGAGATCAATACTACTCATTTTTTTCTTGCTGGCTCCCGAGTGATTCATGAATCTGAAAACTAGTTCATGAATCAGAGTGGGGGGGGGGCAGGGCGGGGGTGGGGGAACATTTGTGCAGTCAGCGAACCTCGATTCCTTTCATGAACCCAGACATTAGTTGCATAACGCTTGCCTGCCTGCTGGTTGAAACCAGCCTTTTCGGAAGCAGCTTTTGGCTTCTACTTGTTCACCTCTTCTCTTTCTTGAAAGGGAAAGAATGACCCTACGAGCTGCTCGTGTGTCTGTCTGTCTCGGGGGGTGTCTCCATACCCTTTGTCTGTGTAGCTGTGGGTGTGGGTATGTGTGCCTGTGGGTGTGCGCATGCAATAGTCTTTGTGTGCACACCGTGTGTTTGTGTGTGTGTGTGTGTGAACCAGCAACGTATGACTAGCCGCGGGCCCTTTAAACCTGAATGGCAGCCAAGTTCATTTCTCAGCGGTGCTTCGTAAGGAAGCACGAGATGGGGCAGTTGGAAACCACAGCCCTGCGAGTGCTGATTACAGCCTGCGAAGGAAAATGAGATTTTTATCTCACAGGAATTCAGTTATAAAAATAAAATACAACGTCTGGCTTGATTCAGCGAAATGGACAAGCAAGCGCCGGGGCGTGTGTTTATTTCACAGAGATGCCGGACAAGAAGCATGACCTCAAACAGTGCGCTTCGAGCAAGTCAGAGGAGGTTGGGGGGGCGGCTACAGGAAGGAAGTGGGAGTGGAGGTGTGTGTGTGTGAGAGATGGAGGGAGAGAGGGGGGTGGGAGGAGAGAGAGAGAGAAAAACCACCCTGCTGGCAAATGAGTGCAGCGAGGATGATGTCATTGGAAACAGTTGGAGGAGAGGGAAGAAAAACAACTCAGAGCTGGGCTAATCCTGTTTGCTGCCCTGAAGGGAATGGAAGGCAGCCAAGGCAGGGAGTTCTGGGAAACCATATAAGGGTGCCAAACAGGCTTCGCCGCCAACGTTAGGAACTGACAGCTTTGTTCTCTGAAACTTGGCTGCCCGCCAGAGGCCTCATTTCAGCTCTGCAGCATGATTACCCTGGACGGCCGCCAGCCCTGCGCTGAGAGCTCCTTTTCTTCTCTCCGAGCTTTTTTTTTTTTTTCCTCTTTCCCTTTGCCAAACATGCAGCAGTTACCATGGCAGTCGAAAGTAAAGTTTAAAAAAAAACACAACAAAGTAGGAAGGCACGCCTTCACCCAGATGTGCCAAGGAGCAGAGAGAAAAGGCGGTTCACCTAGTCGTCGGGCCTCTGGCTGCAGGAGGGAGCACGGAGGCTGACTGTCCAGCCCCGGGGAGGTGACTCCAGGATAAACAGAGAGGACCTGGCCTCGCTGTTGACAGAGCGGGGCTGGCTCCCAGGCCCTGCTTGCCTCCTCTCTCTCTCGCTCTCTCTTTCCTGAGGCATTGTGGAGTGCGTCATGTGAAACGGAAAATGTCATGATTTCCACTGGGAATGTGTCCACAGTTCTGAGAAAGCTCCAGAAACCCCGGTCCACCAGGCCCTGAAGGGAGCAGGAAGGCGGGGAGAGGGTGTGGACAGTCACAGTGGCCCCCAGTCACTGAGGCGAGCCCAGGGTGGGCAGGTGGCCAGCGGCCATGGCTGAGGGGTTCTGCTGGTGGCTGTGCTGGGAGCCGGGGCGTTGCAGGGGAGGGCACTGGGGGATTTGGTGCAGTGGGGACCCCAGCCCCCAGAGTCCCAGAGGGAACCCAAAAGCCACGGCCGGTCCTTTGTGCCACTTGGAGGAGACCCACGGTTTTGCTTTACAAGGGGACTCTGTGATGAGTCCGGTGTCGCTATTTTTAACTGGGTTCATTTCCCACCTGCTTGGAAAGTGGAACGTCTCCTGGGAGGTGACACATCGTGACCATCGGCAAGTCTCCAGGCAGAGAGCTGCCAGGTTACATACAAGTGGGACTTGGTTGCCAGCCACCACCCCCCCGCCCCACCCAGAGCAAAATCTGACATCCCCACCCTCAGGATGCTGGGAAGGGCCTCTCCTGGTTCTAGAAGTTTCTACAAGGACCAACTTGGCCGTCTCCTGGCTCCTTTAGTTGGAAGAAGGCAAGGGCACAGCAGGGGCTGCTCTCACGGGCCTGCGGCGGCCTCACGATGAAACAGCTGACCGTTTCCTTCCGATGCCCGCCCCACCCCAGCCCCAGGCCCTCTGAAAGAGGCGCTGGCCTTTCAGGAGCATGCGTGACCACTTCCTCGGTCCAGGGCTGGCAGCAAAGGCGTCTGGGAGGACACTGCCCAAGGTTGGGTGGGGAGAAACTCCAGGAGGGTCCCACAGTCCCTACGCCTCGCCTCCTCTTTTACCGAGGCCAGGCTATCTTTCTCCGGCAGCCATGTGAGGCTCCCTGGGAGGCTGGGAGCTTTGTCTTCTGGCGGGAAGTTCCCAAGGGAGGGTGGCTCGGGCTCCCTCGGAGGGCACTCACCCTCACCTGTCCCTGTCGGCAGATCCCACACCTGGCGGCCACCCTGGCCCCCAGCCCCCACACACCCTGGCTGTCCCCCCAGGAGGACACGGCCGCGGGAGAGCTGGGGCGGGGCGGCTCCTGTGCAAACAGCCCCCGTGGGCTCGGGCCTCAAGAGGACAGCAGAACCCAGGAGCACGGGAGCTGGAGGCCTGCAAGAGATACATTTTCACTTCCGGTTGGGGACAGAGCGAAGGAAAGCTGACTGGGGGCCAGTTTCTTCTGAATTAGGAAAGGAAGGGGCCGCTTGGACTTGAGAGCTGAATCTCAAATTCTGTGCTGTCCCCTGTCCTTAACTGGTGACTCAGAACCAGGGCCGCTGCCCTGATGGGAGGAAAGACCACGGTGTTTGCAGATGATACCAGTGCAGGGCCTGGCCGGGCCATGTCCCTGTGCTCTGAGACGTTGTGAAGGAGGGAAAACACTCCCCAGTGAGTTTCTAGAAGCCACCCTGAGTCAGAGTGCTCCATGTCCATTTTGGTCCAGGACAGACCTAGTGTCACAGCATGTCTGAGCGAGTGAAACCCCATGACCTCTGACCCCAAGGACTCAAGCCTGCCTCCCCGGGTGCTGCCTGGAAAGCCAGCCTCTAGCTGGGATGTCTGAACCTGCCCTTCCCACGCCAGACGACAGTAGAAACCTGATTCCCTGGGCCTAGTTTTTGGAGGTCGGGCCTTCTTGCCTACAGTCTGAAAATAGAGAAGGACAAGTGTTAGGAGGAACAGAGTACCTTCTGGGGAAAGCGGAGGGCTCCTGGACACCTCCAGTGGCCGATGAGTACCAGGCCCTGCAGACGGAAGGGAATTCATTACCCCTGGGGGCCTTCTCTTGTCTCAACGTCCATGGATTTGACCTAGCATGTATGAAAGAGCAGAAAAACCATTACCCTCACTTACAGCTTAACATAGGTTTCCTATTGGGTTTGTCAGGCAGACAGAGACAGACAATCCTAGGGGATTTTTTTTTTTCCTGAGAAACCAGGAGAAAGCAAAAGCAGATCTGCATGGTGGGGAGGGTGTGGAGGTGGGGATGAATGCACTTTTAGCAGCCGCAGAGGTCTAAAGCCAGGGCGGTATTTGCAACCAGGCTACCTGCTCAAGTGCTCCTGCGATCTTTCAGTTCTGCTGCTAGTCTTCCCCCTCACTAAAGAAGCCCAATTTAATTTTTTGCTTCACCTGCATGGTAAACATAATCACATACAGACATTAAGCCTGCACTAGAAAAATCAATGTACAGAGAGATTCCGCCTTTGCCTTTGGTCGCATCAAGACTTCACAGCTATAAATAGAAAGCATTTAAAATATTTCTCTTTGTAGATAGACAAGTGAAACTCATCACCAGCTTTCTAGCTGGAGAGAAGCCTTTGTGTGTTAGGGAAAGTCAAGGACCAGAAATTCAGATAAAGCTCTGATATGGAGTCCAGGGCCTGTTGGCTTGTTAAGCCAAAGATGGCTAGGATGGTCATCAGAATACAATGGTTGAACTTGAGATGCCGGCTCCAAAGTGCTGCTTTAATAGGCCACCTTCATAAATGTCCTTTTAGCTCCACCCAGTTGGGTTTGGAGGACTTCCCCGGTAGCTCATATGGTAAAGAATCTGCCTGAAATGCGGGAGACCCAGGTTTGATCCCTGGGTCAGGAAGATCTCCTGGAGAAGAGAAAGGCAACTCACTCAAATACTTGCATGGAGAATCCCATGGACAGAGGAGCTTGGCAGGCGACAGTTGGTGGGGTCACAAAGAGTCAGACACGACTGAGTGGCTAACGCTTTCAGACGGGCTTGGAGAGTTTGAAGGCTGATTCAGGTGAAGCTATTTCCAGCAGGAGGAGTTAAGAAAATTGCCATTTGGAAAACCAGTGTAGAGGAGTTTTAGACTCAGGGGTTTGCATTCATGTTTGGATGTGCATAAAACTTGCTCGTTCCTGGTCCCCGCCATCGGAAGATGGATCAGGAGACGCCCGCGTATGTGCGTATCTGGGCCGTCACACTTAAGTTCTTGCCACACAGACACCTCTAGGATTAGTCAACAGGTTCATCATTTCTATCTCTATAGCTCGTCCTACCTGCGCAGCGAGGCCTCCCACCACAAGGTGGAGGGAGGAGGAGCCCCACCAGCCTGGCGTGTGAGGCACACTCGTCCGGCGTGTGTGATCCTCCCACCATCCCAGCAGCCACAGGGATGTCCGCTGTCATTCGACTGGCCGTTCAGGTTGACTGGCCAGGGCAGGGAAGGCCTAATGAGCAGCAGCAACGCCTGTGACCTTAGTCTCTAGGGTCTTCTGCAGGCTCTGGGGCCACCTCCAAGGTGGGCCTTGAGTGACCCCACGGGGACACACAAAACCGTTCTGAGCCCTGGCTCCTTTCCCCCAAAACCCCAACCCAGAAGCCTGGCAGAACTACCCTGGGACTGCCAGCTGGGCGCCGATTTTTAGTCTGCTTCCTGGTCCTCTTCTATTTACTCAAGAAGGCATCTGTGAAAACCAGGAATGTTCTTTCTTGCCACAGAGCGAGCTCTGGGGTGTAAATCTGTGCTGAGGTCACCCACGGCACTTGCATTGGCCTGTTTGTGATAAAGCTGGGACGGGATCTGAAGGGGAAGGAATGTTTTTGTCACTTGTCTGCATAGAGGGGCCATGGGGCTCTGGAGGCTCAGCTGAAGGGGTTCCTCAGTCTCCTTCCTGGGGTGTTGGGGTCCCTGGTGTGGCACCAGGGTCTTGTTGCACTTCTTCTATCCCAGGGCTGACTTCTCCAGCCTCTGAGTGAACAGGGAACCTGGGGGTCTTGGGTGAGTCACAGACTTCTTTCCTCACTGGGGTAGATGAGGAAAGATGGGTTTCTCCAAAGCCGCTGAAGTTTCCATCATCCAGGGCGAGCTGTGGTGGAGACACTTAACAAATAACCAACAGCACATGGTGACGCATGGCCCCGCCGTCTAACAGGGATGGCAGATGCCACCCACATTCCAAGGAGGGACAGCACCTCCTAGCTCTACCAGTGATGGGGCTGGCTTCTCAAAGTCTGTACTGCTGGACCGAGGGCTGGTTTCCCTACATTCAACACGGGCAGACAGGACCAGGCTCTAGAAGCGCACCATCCCATGGAAGTGGAGTGTTATCTAAGCGGATACCTGGAAAGTACACCTTTCCAGTTACCTAAGTGCTGGTTTGCCAACGTCTGTGTAACCAAGATGGGTCGCTTTCCAGTCAGTGTGTGAGCTCCCTGGGGGCCAAAGCTGCCTTCCACCTTTCCCCTGGGTCCTCCCTGGAACCTGGCAGGACACAAATCCTGGCCGGAAGCACCAGAAATCTCTTCTTGATGGACTGAACATTGAGAGAAGGGATATCTTTGCCACATGGTGTGGATTCAGAGAGGTCCTTGCAATGGGCTCCAAGCTCCAGTTCTTCAGAAAAATCAAGCTTAGCCTTACAGAAGGCCCCAAATGCATGTGGCCTCAGGGCCACATCTACCCACCGAACAATTGCGATCCACGGGCTTACTCAGCCATCCTCCATTCCAGCTAGAAAAAAGCCTACAGCACCACCTGAGAGAGACACTGTTTGCTTACAGCCCAAATCCGGAGCACTGAATTCTGCACACGGTTGCTTTTATGGCAGCGGTGAGCACATGTACATCACTTTCTGTGCAAGAGTAATTGAGAGGCTGGAGAGTTTGGTTTTTTTGTTTTTAAAGATGATGAGAAAAGTCTTTACTATTTCAGTGAGAATGTATCCTTGTGGCTGGTGGAGACTTTTAGCCAAGTGAAACTGTATGTAATCAGGAAAAGACAAACATGTACATTATCTACATCCCCTTCTAACTGCATGAGATAACGTAAAACTGCCGGAAGTATCAAGCGAAAAGAATAAAAGCGGTCTGTTCAACCCCTGGCATGTCCTCCCCTGTCAGTTCTAGAAACACCCTTTGGCTGATAAGGGTGGACAGAAAAGGAAACACACACCCAGCTCTGCACCTTGTCATACGCTGGGCCAGTGTTCTGTTTCCCAAGTCACAAAGCACCTTCGCCTTTGTGTCAAATCTACTATCGTTTACATCAGGCGAGTGAAGAGGCTACAGCAAAAGCCGCAGGCTGGTTTTGGCCACCAGGATTTTGCCCAATCTGTGTGCCTTTATGATGCATCACCTATATGCAAGGCCACAGGGAAGGCAATGTGACCCAAGGGAGGATGCAATTGAGTGTGTGTGTGCATGCTCAGTCGCTCAGTCGTGTCTAACTCTTTGTGACCCCATGGACTGTAGCCTGCCAGGCTCCTCTGTCCAGGGGATTTTCCAGGCAAGAATACTGGAGTGGATTACCATTTCCTCCTCAGGGGATCTTCCCGACTCAGGAAAAGTACCATGTCTCCTGCAGCTCCTGCATTGGCGGCGGATTCTTTACCACTGAGTCACTCAGAAATTGAATACTGCTGCTGCTGCTAAGTCGCTTCAATCGTGTCCGACCCTGTGTGACCCCATAGACGACAGTCCACCAGGCTCCCCCGTCCCTGGGATTCTCCAGGCAAGAATACTGGAGTGGGTTGCCGTTTCGTTCTCCATAGAAGGTGATAAAAAAGATTGAGACATTCTAACCATTAATCCATACTTTCTATCCTTCATATACATAGTAATTTAGGTATTTATTAATTTATAGTAATATTTATTAATTTATAACAATATTTATTATTTTCTCTTAATCAATCAGATATTAACTTTACTCTCCTATTGATTCTATTACAAAAATATTTTAAAAATCTGTGACCACAAGTCAAAAAAGAGATCCTTGCACATACGTGAGAAATGTCTAAAGCAACATTTTCTACCAGATTCTTTCTGTGTTGCGTAGGGGCTAAGAAAAAGTAATGGGCTTCTCTGGTGGCTCAGAGTGTAAAGCATCTGCCTACAATGCCAGAGACCTGGGTTCGTTCCCTGGGTTGGGAAGATCCCCTGGAGAAGGAAATGGCAACCCACTCCAGTATTCTTGCCTGGAAAACTCCATGGACGGAGAAGCTTGGTAGGCTACAGTCCATGGGGTTGCAAAGAGTCGGACATGACTGAGCACCTTCATTTTCATTTTCTTTAAGAGAAGTGCTAGAGCAGCATGCCTTGATTCTTTGGGAGAATTCTGATCTGTAAGTGTGACCTGTGTTAAAGGGGAATGGTGTCCAGTCTGCAGGTGATTCCTGCCTGATCTTCCAGGTATGGTAGAGCAGGACCATGGTCCTTGTCAACCGTGCCCCCAGAGATGTTTATTTCACACCCTGCACGACAATCCCTGACAACATAGCCCTGCCTGGCTCCAGGACAGACCTCGCCCTCCTGTGGCAGCAGTGGGTGGGGAGGAGGGGCTTGTCCATGACACAGTTCAAGCCAGACTGACTGTGGGTCTGACTCTCAGGGAACACACTGCAGCTACTTTGTTTGTTTGTTTTATTTTTTGCATGTATTTTATTTTTTTACTTTTTGACTGCTGTGCAGGGCATGCAGGATCTTAGTTCCCACACCAGGGATTGAACACATGCCCCCGAAGTGGAAGAACAGAGCCTTAACCATCAGATCACCAGGGAAATCCCTGCAGCTCTGTTTTAAGCCATACATACTTTAGGCTATGTATGGAAATTTGTGGGTTAGCTGGATGTACTTGGGGGCTTCCCTGGTAGCTCACACAGTAAAGAATCCACCTGCCAATGCAGGAGACCCGGGTTCGATCCCTGGGTCAGGAAGATCCCCTGGAGTAGGCGATGACAACCCACCCCAGTATTCTTGCCTAGAGAATTCCATGGACAGAGGAGCCTGGAGGGCTGCAGTCCGTGGGGTCGTGAAGAGTTGGACTCAACTGGGGGACTGAGGACACATGGATGTATCTTAGAGTGAGAGAAGATCATCCAGCATGGGGAGCTGGGGCCTCCTACAGATCAGAGAATGTGGCTTCTAAACCAAGTCAGGGTAAACTGAGGAATGTCTGCTTTCTCGGGGGGCAGCCCTGCTTAGGTGAGGGCTCACCAAACCACAGGCCCCCAAGAGTCCCTGCCTCCCTGCAAGAAGCCTCGGGCACTCAGAGGTTCCTTCCCAGAAATGGCAGGGGAAGCCCCAGATTGCAGGCCCTGGAGCAGACTGTCAGTTACGCCTGGGATCTTTACAGCATGGAGGAGAAATGGGTCAAGCTGGCCAGGAAACTGCCAGGAGGAAGCCCACCTCCCACCCACCCCCTCCAAAGCTCCTTACAACGCATACATCACTATTTCCAAAATGTGTTCAAAGATGCGATCTCAATCAAGGGAGGATCCATTTTTACCACACACCCTTTCCTGATGTTCAAAACCAACTGCTGGAAACATGAAGATAAAAGGAATCACCAGAAACAAGATGGAATTGGTCACCATCCAGCTCCTTGCATAAGCCCACATCGGCTCTGACATGGGCGGTGACGAAGGCCCTGCCAGGCAAATCCTCTGACGCCTGCATTGATCTGATTCTTTCACTATCAAAGGGGAATGCAGTAAGACCAGCAGGAGGAGAGAAAATAGAAAGAACAAGAGTGATTAGGAAAGACTAGCAGTGTTTCCCCATTTATGAGTCACGCTTTTATAAAGACCTGGGTCTGCGACCTTAGCTGGTAACAAATGATGAAAATCTCACCATTGTCCTTTCTGGCATCTTCACTTGGAATAAATGCAAGAATGAATCTTTTTTTATATATAAGCATCTACGAGATTCGTTGGGGCTTCCCTGATGGCTGAGTGGTAGAAATCTGCCTGCAATGCAGGAGATGCAGAAGACTCTAGTTCGATCCCTGGGTCAAGGAGATCCCCTGAAGGAGGGAATGGCAACTCATCCCAGTATCCTTGCCTGCAAACATCATGGACAGAGGAGACTGGCAGGCTACAGTCCAAAGGGTCCCAAAGAGTTGGACATGACCAAGTGACTCAGCACACACACATGAGAACTCACAAAAATATTTAAATACTTGATTGATCGTTTTAATCAGCCATGACAAAGTTAGATTAGCATTATCGATGGTCATTTCAAATTTTCAATGGAGAAATGTTCTCTATATGCCTGTGACACGGCAGAATGTACATGTGCGTTGAGGGTGTTGGGACAGAAAGGGACCCTGACCTGGACAGGAAGCCCCCTGGCCC
The DNA here is from genome assembly GCF_023699985.2 of Odocoileus virginianus. Taxonomy (NCBI): domain Eukaryota; kingdom Metazoa; phylum Chordata; class Mammalia; order Artiodactyla; family Cervidae; genus Odocoileus; species Odocoileus virginianus. The sequence goes on along the minus strand of NC_069680.1, from coordinate 81,692,473 downwards.
AGGGCCTCGTTGGGGGTGGTCCTCCCACCCTGCTCTCCCCTCCATTCTGCCTGGCTCCGACCAGAATCTCTGTTCCTGCATCTTTCTGGGTGCTGATGGCTCAGACTTTCTCTCCCATTTCCAGGCCTTCTTGTGGAAACCCAGTTTCTTGGCCTGTGCTCTCGAATACTTCACAGGACACAGTGGACACAGTGCTTTTTGCTGCTCCAGGCCACCAAGGACAGCCTCCCTGGGAGCCCTGCTCTCCCCGTGTGCCCAGAGGACCCAGGGCTGCAGCCGCTCAAGTCTGAAGGCCTCCTTTCATCAGTGCCTGCTGCCCCAGGGCTTGGAGAAACAGCTGAGTGCCTGGTGCCTGCTCCCAGGAGCTCCAGGGGCTGGAGAATCAAGAAGAAGTCAGGAAACACACCTGTGAGCCAGGGAAGAATGCCCAGTGCTAACTGCCCCGCAGAGAAGCAGGCTGGAGGAGAGGGCACCAGGCAGTCAAGGAGGGCTTCTCTGGGGAGGTGACTTTCAAGACTCGGGGAGAAGAAGCCAGCTCTGCAAGGTCTGGAAAGCAGCATTTCAGAGGGAAGGTGGCTGGTCTAGGGCCTCAGGGAGCAGGGTGTGTGAGAAAGAGAAAGGATGAGGGACATGGTGGGAGCAGGTAAGACGCTCTGTGACGGCTCCAAACAGGCTGGGACCCCAATTGTTAGCAGCATTTAGGAAGGGAGGAGAGGGTGTGGTTTACAAGGTGAGATGTCATTTTGGCCTACGCGTGGGCAGGAAGCCCCGCGGGGAGGTGCCTTCTGGGGTCCCAGCGAGACAGAGGGCTCTGGCAGGGGCATGGTAGCAGGTGCACAGGGCGTCAGCCACACCCCGTCGGGTTTGGGGTGCGGTGTACCAGGGACCCTCATCACCGGATGTGGGCGGAGCCTCTCCACATGACATCCTTGAGGGTCCTCCTGCCTCTGCTCCTTTCCCGGCCCCATCCACCAGCCGACCATCCAGCCGATCCTGGCTCCATCTCTAGGTGTCTCATCCCAGCCCTCTTCCTCGGCACAGTGGCTTGAGGGACAGAACGTGCCTCCTGCTTGACTTGGCCCCTGGGTGCCCACCCTGGGTCCCATCCGTGCAGGCAGATCTCACCAGGCCTGGCCCAGCAGGTGGGGAACCCTGCCGACCGAAAACCAGGAGACAAGGGTTGAGGTGAGACTGGGAAGGAGGGAAGAGATCCACGCACTAAGAGAAGGGTGAGAGAAAAATGAGATGCTTTTCCACATTGGTACCCAGAGGCTGTGAGTCTAGAAGGATCTATAGAATAATGAGGACTACTGTCCTTGCTGAGTGCCCATCCTGCGCTAGCCTTAGGCAGGCACTGGATATCCTCTGATCTCACCATAATTGTAAGGTGTGGGATTGTCCCCGAATGACGAGTGAGGAGGCTGACCTCAGACAGGTTTAGAAACACACCAAGATAACACGTGAAGGTGCACAGAGAGCAATTCCATGCCTGGCCTGTTTCTGCAAAGCCCGAGTCCTCCTCCTTACAGGAGTTCAATCAAACGACTTGGGCAGGTGGGTCTGTGTCAGTGTCTTTGCACCCTTTTCCTGAAGAGAACCCACGGAAGGAAGCTGGTCTCAGGCAGCTCGGACCACAGACAGCTTCAGCCCCCGTGTGGTGCTTTGTCCTGGCATCTGTGTTTGTGTTCATGGGCTTTTGAGGCTTTTCTCGGGCATATCTGTCTTTCCTGTTTGCCTCAGATTCTCAGCTCCTCAGGGGAGGGACTGAACCATATATTTCTTGTTTCCGGTTCCCCAGCTCTGGGCTCTGCGCTCTGTATCCAGGGACCACGCAATGGATGTTATTGACAGGCTGACTCAGGCCCTGTCTGCCCACATGAGCCATTTTGAGCAGCTTGGACTGAAATCCGAACAGAGTCAGTTAAAGCCGAATAAGCAGTCTGGCCGACTCCCTCCTCCCTCCCCACCCCTGCTCCAAGTGCAGCCAGGAGATGTGGGTCCGCCTCCTATGGGATCCCTCCTTCATGAAGGAAGACAAGGCTGCAAACACCCCAGATCCTCCCAGAAAAGCAGCTGGCACTCTCCCTGCCACTGGAACCTGTCCAGTGGATCCTGATTCTCCGAAGTGACCTGGCTGAAGGCTTGTGATGGCCATCTTCCCACCATTCTCGCCATCTCCACCTGACAAATAGCCCTGAACATCTGCTCCTTGCCCAGCAGAAAGGAACAGATGCAACCTGGCTCTCTGTGACCCTTCCCTGTCCTTCTGGGAAGTGACAGGGAGGAAGGTGATTCTTAAAATAATAAAAAAAAGAAGTCTGTGATTACCCAAGAATTTATCCACTTGGTCCTTTAAGGAATGCCTGAACAAAGAACAGATTTCATCAGGAAATTAAATTGGCTACAAAACAGGTCTAAGTATGTTCATTGGGTCAGACTGAAACCATGTAACTCAGATTGGAACTTGAACCCACCAGCTTTTAGCTGAGATCACATCTGGTCTTGGGACTTAATGAAGCTCAGGTTCTTGATGTCTCATTGCAGAAAGAATTCAGTGAGAGACAGAGTGATGGGTAAGAAGCGAATTTATTCAGAGAGAAACATACACCACAGACAGAGTGTGGGCCATCTCAGAAGGCGAGAGGCCCTGAAATATGTGGTGGTTAGTTTTCATGGAATGGGTAATTTCATAGGCTAATGAGTGGGAGGAGTATTCAAATTATTTTGGGGAAGGGGTAGAGATTTCCAGTAGTTGGGCCACCACCCATTTTTTGGTCTTTGATGGTCAGCCTTGGGTCTGTCTGTTGCTGGTGGTTGTGTCACTTACCTTATATTAACGTATTACAATGTACTACATTAAACATAGGATGAGGCTCAAGGTCTAGTGATTCATCTGCCATCTTGGACTGTTTGGTTGTAATCGGTTTGTGTCGGGCCCTTGGGTTATGTCATTCTTTTAAAGGTTGTGTCCTGTTGCCTTCTGTCCAGTTTTAGGAACTTTAAATCCCCAAACCCTATTTTTCAGGGTTTAAAAGGAAAGAGAATATTAAAAGGAAAGAGAAAATAAAATACACAAACACATTTGCTTGGGAGCACAGTAAGTGTCTCTGATACAAACTGGTCATATTGGTTGAATCTTGGAAGAGGAACGTGTGTCTGGAGACAGAAGTGGGAGGGAGACTTTTCCCAATAAAGCTCTGGAATATTTTCAATCTTGCTAACATGACTTACATAACTTATTTAAGAAGCAGAGGTACAATATTTTTTAAAGTGAAACAAGAGAAGCAAAGAGATAGAAACATGAAATCACCCAAGCACTGGACCACACCAACAAACAGTTTCCCTAGAAAACAAGCCATCACAATGAGGACCCCATCGTACTCAGATGTCAGGGATGTTCAAATAACTCTTTCTATAGGGATCAACTTTTTAAGACAGGCTGGGCGCTTTCATCGTGTTCCATCAGGCACAGACAGGAATGGATGGATGGTTAATCTTACAGGAAGTAAAAGTGGTGAAGAAAAGGTGGGTGGGTTGACCCCAATTGTTGCTTGTGACCTGAGAGAATTCAGAGGAAGCAGAGAGGAAGTAGGGGCAAGGGGCCAAACAATCTCTCCCCGGTAGGCATCCCCAAGTCCGCCCTTGAAGAGTCCCATCTTAGACCAGCCTGCCTCAGTAGTCCATTGCTTTGGGCTTGGTATGGAAGGCAGGAAGAGAATTTAGAAACAAGGAAGGGAAGAAAAAGATCAAGATGAGAGGTGAGAGCAGGCAATCCAGGACTTGGGTAAAGGGTGAGGACACTGCAGTGGGAGGTGGGGCGGGCTCCCTTTCACCTCAATCTGCCTGACCCCACCTGAAGTCAGAGCGAGCTTGTAAAAGCCTGCGGGCCAATTCCTTAGCCTTCTAAGAAGAGCCTCTCCTGCAGCAAAGGTCAGATGCAACGGCTGGTTCCCGGCCATCCCCCGGGTCTCCACATACTTGCAGTTCTCAGGCAGCTCCTTCTACTCCCAGGTGAGGGCATGCCACCTGCAGAGAGGGAAAAAGAACTCTACATGGGGGCAGGAATATTCCAGTCAAAGCAAGTCTGCTCTTTCCTTCTTCTAAGAACTGTCAGCTTCAAGGTGGCATCACTCACGAGCTGCTTTCCATTTGCAGATAAAATGAGGAGGGAGAGAGGAGAGAGAAGCACAGATGTGAATTACTGGGTACTGCTGAGTGGCTCCCCTACTGAGCCTGTTGCTATGGCAACGTACTCTGGTTGTGGACCACTTTGGGGAGGGGTGGGTGCAAAGAACTGCAGAGAAGCATTGTGGAAACAGCAGTGTGAGTTTGGGCCTAGGCTTTCTGTATTTCTGGAATCATTCTTAGTATAGACGCACTTTTTTTCTTTTACCCCTGCATATTCAGCAGTCGTGAAGCATGTCCAAAACTCTCACACTTTCCAAAACGGAAGGCATATTCCTGTCTTCTTTTCCACACTTACACCTTTCCATCATTCAGAGTGTCTCTCTAGGCCTATCTTCTCTAAGTAAAGCAGGAGGATGTTGGATGTCTCTTTCAAAAATGCTTTATTATACATGCCTATACAAGATTGCTGTATTTAACTTTGCGTCTATAAGATGAACTTACCAGGCCCATCATAATTATACCTTGAGCATCATCTTTGTTCTGCGCCTTCATCCCATGGTGACTGTTCCAGGGTGGGAGACATTGTGAGAAGGCCAAGCTCTGTCTTTGCAATGTCAAGAACCTGGTCAAGTTTATTGCAGGGGTGGTGGTTGAGGAAAGCAACTTCACTGCCTTCATAGATCTTAGATACGAAGAGACCTAAGTCACAGTCTGGTCATCCAGTCTATTATGTGTGGTCCAGTTTCTTCTTGGACACCTCTAGGACAGTCACCTCACCCCGTCCAGATAAGGCCTCTGCAATTACTTAGCAGTTTTCTTCTGAAAAATGCTCAGAGTATTGGTTTTCTCTCAGAGCTGCAGTCTAACTGGTAGGGTTGGAGTTCAACGCAGCCAAGCAAATTATTGCCGTGGCAGTTACATTCCTTCTCACCACCTCCCTCTTACTAAACAGAGCGACAGCTGGGCTGAGCAAGAGGGAGGCGTGGCAGGTGCCAACAGCATTCACCCAGTCCTGAGGTTACGACCCTACTTGGGATGGGGGAGCTTCCACAGACTATTCCCTGAGGTTACAGCCGTGTTACAGCAGGTACTGGCATAAACAGCAGCAATAACAATACCATAACTACCATTTATGGAGTGTTTATATACATCGGGTCTTATCAGAGATGCTCTATAGTTATGATTTTATATAACTGGCTAGAAAGTGGCAGGATGTCAGTCTTGGTTCACCTGGTCTCAAACTCGCAATCTTTTCAACACTGTTCACCAAGCCCCTGAGTCGTCAATTCAATTGACAAATATTTATTGAGGACCTACCATGGCAGGCACTTCTCCCAGTGCTCAGGAGAGATCAGCAAGTAAAACCAAGATCCTGGACTCCGTGGGAGATGAGGGAGAGTGCGATGGAAATAAGAAATCCCGAAGAACAAAAATTAAAACCCAAGTGGGCGAAGAAGGACCAGAGATGCTGGGGCAAGGCAGGGTGGGGCGGATGATATAGGCGAGTTCAGTAGAGATCAGCGCGGGCCCACCAGGAGGGAGGTCGGAGGCAGTGCTCAGTGAAGGGCTCTCCTGGGGACGAGGTGGGCGAGAGTTCGGGGTGAAAGACCAGGGAGGGCAGAGGCCCTCCAGGGGGCCCCTTCTGACTTGTTGCGGGAACATCAAGGAGGCTGGGGTGGCCAAAGCAGAGCGAGTGAAGGCAGAGACATGGTTTGGGACATAGTGGAGCTGGATGTGATGAGGTCAGCTACTCCATGAATGAACCGCAACCTCTGCGAGATTCTGAGCAGGTGTCACACCACTCACCTTCTATTTTCCAAGGGTCCCTCTGGCAGTGTGTTGATGTAGATGGGGAGAGGGTGGTAGTGCCAGGTGATAGCAGTGGAGGGAATGGGGAGGGGCTGGACCCTCGAGGTATTTTCAGAAAATACATTTTCAAGGGTCTCCTGACAGTTCAAAAGCAGGGTATCAGGGAAAGAGGGAAGTCAAGGATGGCTCTGAGGTTTGGGGCCTGAACAGCTGGAAGGAAATAGTCTCCACTCATCCCCCACCACCCCTGTCTCCCACCCAGCTGCAACGAGGAGGCTATGGGTCGGGTGGGGTGGGTATGGGCAGAGGGGAGCCTGGCTGTGAGGGTAAGGAGCCGGGTTCAGGCATATTGAGTGTAGGGCATCTTTTAGCCCCACAGAGATGTCAAGAAGGCCTTTGGATGTATTTTGAACGTGGGAAGTATTTTAGTACATCCATAAAAAAGTATGACTTTCAAGATTTTAGATGCGGTACCTCAATGGCAGTCCAGTGGTTAAGACTTCACCTTCCAACACAAGGGGGTGAAGGTTAGATCCCTGGTGGAAGAGCTAAAATCCCACATGCCTCACAGCCAAAAAACCAAAACATAGAGCAAAAATGGAAGAAATTCAATAAAGATTTAAAATTCTTCTGTTTACCAACCTTCTTATATTAAAAAAAATTAAGATTTTAGGGGACCATCAGGGGAACAAAAACAGGTATCAGACTCCTCGTTTCCCAGAAGGCTCCTCATGGATGAAGTGTCATAGTAATTGGTACAGTAGAAATTACAGACCTGGATGGGCAAGGAAAAAGGAGGGACATAAACCAGAAGCATGAGAGGAAGCTGGTCTGGGGTAATTTTTGTTCTAGAGAATTGCAAGCTGGCCAAATGCATTCAAAGAAAACTTATGTCTGAGGAACCCAGTGAACTGGAAACAAGTACTTTATCTGAGGGGACTTCCTGGTGGCTCAGACAGCAAAGAATCTGCCTGCAATGTGGGAGACTCGGATTCAGTCCCTGGGTCAGGAAGATCCCCTGGAATAGGAAATGGCAACCCACTCCAGTATTCTTGCCTGGAGAATCCCATGGACAGAGGAGCCTAACGGAATACAGTCCATGGGGTCACAAAGAGTTGGACATGACTGAGAGACTAACTGTTTATCTGAAGGAATAATCCAAATCTTATGTACAGATCTGGAAGTGAAAAGCCTGATTAACTTCATATCAGGTTAGCAAAACTCTTGGGAACCAACAAGCAGAAGTCCACCAGAGGGCCCAGAGCTGAATTCATGGTCCTTCTTGCCCTGAATTCAGCAGGAAGGAGCAGCAGACTTCTTGTTCTTCTGCCTGCCTCCATGCCAAGTGTTCCCAAATTTCTTGGCTCATTACTGCAAGTCTCAGAAAAAGGACAGGGCTGTTGGGCAATGGTTGGGACTCCCTTTTTAGGTCACTGCCTTTCCTCCTAGTGCTTTCCAGGTGACAGTCATGATAAAGAACCCATCTGCCAATGCAGGAGACATAAAAGACGCAGGGTTCGATCCCTGGGTCTTCCTGCAGGGAAGATCCCCTGGAGGCGGGCATGACAATTCACTCCAGTATTCTTGCCTGGAGAATGCCATGGACAGAGAAACCTGGTGGGCTACAGTCAGGGGGTCACAAAGAGTCAAGCATGACAGAAGCGACTTAGCACATACGCACACATGCCTTTCCTCCTGGAAACTGAACTGCTCTGTATGGCTTTTGATATTTCTACTTTTGATGCATGGAGATAAATCTCATCAATTCAGATCTTGGGAAATCACCAGCCAGGGCAGTGAAGTTTCAGGTATAAAATAATCATGGAGACGTTGAGAAGAAGTCGCTCCCTCGCAGTCTGAGCAAAGTTCAGGAAGTTCATATAAAATGCCCAGAGGAGTCCTTCTTGGCGAGGCAGAGCTGAGACTTTAACATGACAAGGTTGATTTTTCAGTCTTGCAGGAGAAAACTGGGTGCCTTGCCGTGGAACCCACTGCAGATGTGTGCTCATCTGTTTCTCTGTCTTGGGCTCTGGATTCTATACATAAAACCTCTCTTCATCATCACCAGCAGAGTTTATGATTAGAGCTGGGATCTGTGTGCAGTGAGTTAAACAAAAACTGTCTGGGCCCTCATGGGCACTGGCTGGAGTTCTTGGATGGAGAGTGCAAGGAAGTGCCTCTCTGACGTCATCTTGGCCCTCTCACACGTCATCCTGATGTTCCCTGTGCTTCTGGGTGACAGCCTCCATCACCAGAAGCCTGCTTAGAACAGGGAAGTGGGTTTGTAGGCTCCTGAAGAACCAGGGGCTTTACCTACAGGGAGTGATGGGCCTCTGACCACACACACACACACACACACCATTCTACTTGAGTATCAAATGTCCACTGGCATTCCTCACATTACTACTGTATCTGGAAACCTATCCAAACCATTCCATGTGATAAACATTAGCTGTACTATGTACTATCACTACAGTGACAACTATCCATTTGCGTTTCTCTTTCCTCACCAGACTGCGTGTCTCTTAATGACAAGGATGGGGGCCTTTCAACTTTCTATCCACAGTCGGAAGCCCTCAGTTCGGTTCACAGTGACTGCCTGATAAATACTGATCGAATGAATGGGGAAACTGAGGCACAGGTCTTGAGACCCAAGTCTGAATATAAGCTCAGGATTTTCCTTTGCAGACTAGTGCTTTTGCCAAAGGGTGGAGGAAAGCTTGAGCTCCAAGCTCTGCAGGATCCGCAGAGAATTTTTTCTAAGCTTATTTCTAAGAAGGGGCCAAGGAGCTGTGTGTCTTTTTCCCCTGGAGCCAGGCGTTTATGCTTCTGGCCTGTGGATGTGGTCCATCCACCCCGGGGAGTGCAGCATCCCCGCGGTCTGTTCAGAGCATCACAGTCACGGCTGTTCCCCCACCCCCACTCCCCAAGCTGCAGGAGAAACGGCGGCGGGCAGGAGGGGAGAGGCTGCCACACTGGCAGACTCTGTTCTCCTCCCCCTGCTGAGGGTCATGCTTTGAAAATATCTCTAATTTTGTTTTCATAGCTTGTTAACCTTTTCCTTCCCAAAACAATGCCCGTGTTTGTTTTGGCTCCTTTTGTGGACGGAGGACGGGCCTGAGTTGGATGCACAAAAGCATTTTTTCCCTTAATCTCATTACAAGAGCTCCTCACTCTTGAATTCTTCCCAGGGCTTGCTTGCTGTGAAGTGATTTCCTCTTGGAATTGGTTTTTCTGTTTGTGAAGCTGGGCGAGCAAGTATGTTTGGTTTTGTAGGGAAACAGGGAGAGACAGCAAAGAAGCAAAGACAAAGAGGAAGAAAGCAAAACCCAGCGATCCAGTGATGTGTTGGGGAGTTCTCATATTAATGGGATCCAGCTTAAAATCTCTGTCAGTTGGAGCAGTGGTACCCAAATTCTAACGTGTGTGAGGGTACCACGCTGAGGTCATCATTCTCCCTGTCATCTCTTATCTATGTGAAATTTATAAAATGTGTGATGAAATGGACCAGTGGTTTCTAGCCGGTGTTTCTCCTATGTTCAGAGTCTCTTATTTCATCCTTGCATGTGGTCCTTCTGCTGGCGTGGCCACCCTGGCTTGGTTCTCACAAGCAAGTGACATGCCTGACCCGTTCCTTCTGAGCATGGTAGACGAGGCACCTCGATTTTTTTCTTCTTATGATTTAGTGTTCATCATTAAGTCTTGAAGGAGTTTGCAGTTTAACCAGTGTGTAATTCATTTTTCTAGCCTTCACCAAAGTCTTCCTTTTCCTTTGGGACTGTTGGGTAGATTATCTCTGCAAATACAAAACTGAAACAAGGGGCAGAGGATTCTGGAAGATGAACGGTGGAGCTGGGGGAAACTGACAAGCAATACCACTGCCAGACTGTCTGCCGTGGCCTGAACCTTTCCAGTGACCGAGGAAAAAGGCCAGGCGCGTTTTGCCTACTGTATGTTATATGAACTGTTGTATATTGGATGAATTGTAGATTGCATGTAGATTGCATACACACTATTGCATAGATTGGGAAATGTGCCTTCCCCTTTTTCAGGCCCAGGTTATACTTGACATGTTAAATAGAGAACAGTGTGCCCACCCTGCAAGAGGCAGTGTGGGCCAGTGGATTGAGCAGGTTTTCTTGGCAGGCTTTCTGAGACAGAACCTGGGCCCTTTCTCTCATTAGCAAGCTACTTCCTGTCAGCTATAAGAGGTGCATGGGGTACCAGACAGCATCCTTTTTTCCTCCCTTAAGCATTAATTCAGACATGAAATGAAAGAAAAGAGAGACGCAACACAGTCCCCACAGTGAGAGCTTAGGATCCGGTGAAACTTACAAACAGAAAAGAAAAACGTATAAGCCAATTCTTGACAGCATCTCCTATGCACTCACATGTCCTCTCCCGTTCTTTATTATATTTTCACGTAGAAGCATGTGTGGGTGAGAGAAGGATTCCAGGAGTCTACAAGTCCTGGTCCTCCAGTACTTTTCAATCACCATTCATCTCGGTGGCTCCCAGCCCCCGAGCCCGCTTGCCGAAGACAAGTGACTCATTCTCTCTCAAACCGTGCTGCTGACAGTTAATTGAATTCCAGAGCTAACGTTCCTTCCTACCTACGGCAACTCTTCACAGCTCAGAGCTCCAGAGTGCTCTAAGCCAGGGGGAGAGAGAGGTGCCTTTCTCATGTGATTGAAAGGTCATGTTACCCGTGTGAGATTCCATTTCTCTTTGCCGTTCAGGCTTAGATGCAAACTTGGTCCAGGGGAAAATGGACTAGACTGTAATTAGGGCTGAAGTTTGTTGTTAGCATCTTCCTACAAGGCAGAGCACAATGGCAGACCAGCCTCTTTGCCCTCCTTGCCTAAACGGTGTAACTGGCAAGCATCTGGTCCCTCTTTTAATAATCCTTTATCTTCCCAGCAGTGACCAAGGGCGGTTGCTATTTACTGGCTTCCGGGCTGCTGTTTAGAAGGAGGGAAATTAATGAAGAGGACATCACTGACAAAAGATTTACTTCTAGAGTGCCTTTGCAGTGTGTGTACATTTCAAGAGGAGGGTGATGATGCCCAGTGGGGAAGATGATTGTTTCCGCTGGGGGCATCATGTACTGGGTGGTTGGGTTGATTGGCCTGATGGGTGTCATGGATTAATGTGGAAACAGACAGTTACATATGCAAGGAGAAGGAGACGATTTGTTCATGTGACTTAGCAGACTGCCTTAGCGATCATGTGCACAAAAACCATGGAGAAGGAAATGGCAACCCACTCCAGTACTCTTGCCTGAGAAATCCCACTGGTAGAGGAGCTTGGTGGTCTACAGTCCATGGGGTCACAGAGAGTCAAATACAGCTGAGCATGCACACAGGCACACAAAAGCTAACAAACTGTTTTGGGAGTTTCCAAATTAGGCCGTGGAGTCTGGGAAAGCCATCCCCAACACCACCCATACTTCTTCAACAAGCTCTGTTTATGGTGATGGTTTCTTATGGTCGATCACTGACTCTGTCTCTCTGGCTCTTTGTTGTCTGGGATTTACCTGAGGCAAAACGACAACATAGAGGCACTCCTCTGGTCCATTCCCTCTTGAATTCCTCTTTGTTCTCAGCCAGGACTGGGTCACAGTCGGCAGCCTGCTGGGGCCTGTCTTGCAGGACCTAGCCGAGGTTATGAACATCAGGCAGCAGAGAGAAGCTTTAGGCTGAGGGTAGTGAGTGGGCAACCCAGACCTGCAAACCCCACACCCTGGCAGAAACTATTTTAGAGTCCCTCCCAGTTTCTAGTGTAGACAACTCACTTTCTGACTATGGCCCTAAGGATCAGAGAACTGTCTATACTGGCAGAAAGATTAGTGATCTATACCTTCAACTGCCTCTTGTTACAAAAGAAACACCTGACACTCTTATGTTCACAATAGAAAGTCTGAATCAGACTTGTCCTGACTTGTGCAAAGTCCCCTCTCAGACCACCCATAGGCCAACAGTGTGTTAGGGGTGGGGAGGGAGGGAGTTTTAGGCCAACTGATTTGGTTTGAATACACTGATCTTCAAGACTGTTCTGTCCAAGAGAATCCTACCTCCTCATTGTCCAATAACTGGTTGTAGAAATTCATTCAAGAGATGCTGATTTGAGTTCTGGCTAATTTAGCTAAAGTTCTTTTGGAGTTCCTTTTTTCTTTTCATAGTTGATTTATAATGTTGTGTTAGTTTCCCATATACAGCAAAGTGATTCATATATAATACATATATATTCATATATATATATATATTCATATATATATATATATATATATATATATATATATATATATATATATCCGGTTCCTTCTGCTGTGGGTTCCAAGCTTGAGCTCTGGCAAAGTGCCTTGAACCCTTGGAATCTGACAGTCTTTGCTGGGGCTTCCATGGTGGCTCAGTGATAAAGAATCCACCTGCCAATGCAGGAGACTCGGGTTCAATCCCTGGGTCAGGAAGATCCCTGGAGAAGGAAATGGCTACCTACTCCAGTATTCTTGCCTGGAAAATCCCATGGAGAGAGGACCTGATGGGCTGCAGTCCATGGGATCGCAAAAGAGTTGGATATGACTTAGCAACTAAACAACTACACACACACACACACACACACACACACACACACACATTCCATGGACGGAGGAGCCTGGCAGGCTATAGTCCATGGGGTTGCAAAGAGTTGGCCATGACTGACTGAGCATTTTTATATATATATATCTTTTTTCATATTCTTTTCCACTATGTGGAGACATTCTTAACTCTTTTGGGTCTGCAATTCCATGGACTGTAGCCCACCAGGCTTCCCTGACCATGGAATTCCCCAGGAAGAGTACTGCAGTGGGTAGCCATTTCCTTCTCCAGGGGATCTTCCCGACTCAGGGATCAAATCCATGTCTCCTGCGTCTTCCGCTTGGCAGACAGAGTCTTTACCACTGAGCTACCAGTGAAGCCCATCTATTTCTCTTTCACCTGAAAAACCTTTACACTTTGGGCAGTTTGCTCCTCCCATACGTTGACCACCTGCTTCAGAGGTTGGATTGTGACCCCAATATTCACCTTTCTTGTGAACTGACTAGTTTCTTGCCCCCCTTTTGTTTCTGTTGTTCCCCTGTAACATTAATGTAATCATATAGAGATGGTGGTGGTCTTGCCAAGCAGAGTATAGATGCTGAGTTGTTGTCAGAGCATCCGCATCATCACAAAAGTGTTTGATGGGCATGTGTTGTGTGTTTGAACTTGCTCATGGATTTCCAAGTTCGACATTCAAGACCCTCTTTGGTCCCAATCTGTTCCACCTTTCTAGCCCCTAGATATGTTCCTTCTGTCACTGGAAATGCCTTTCCTTTTCTCCCCCTGCCTTTCCAGTTCTGCCTCTGTTGGACCCTCTATTTCTGTTCTATTGTGGCTTCCACATATTCAATCTTCTGGGGCCTGGGCATCTCCTCCTCTTCCTTGAGAGTTGCCATGAGCTTCTCAGCAAAAGGCAGTGCTTTGCCCTCAGAGTTTCCACAACTCTGCTAAATATCTTTCATATCACCTTTCACTTTCTGCCCTATGTCTTGGATCTTCACAGTATGTCTTCTGCTTTCTCTGAAATAAATATTAATACTTGCTGAATGAAGGGATTAAAGTGTTGCCTTGGAATAACTGACTTCTATTTGTAGCTGCCTCCATAATTAGGTTACAAGGTCTTAAAAGGCAGGGACCACATCTTATCCACAAATATAATTCAATTAACAAACATGTTGAGGGAGCCAGTCTAATGTGGCCCCAGATGAGGTGCTTTCAGAGTAGGGACAGAGTATATGAAACACATGTCTGCCCTTAAACTCACAATCTAGTTGGAAAGACAAGACCAAAAAATGCACAGAACAAGCAACCCAAATGTCCACCAATAAGGGAAGGGATAAAAAAGAGAAATTTATTGTTTCTGTGTGTCATAGAAATTAACCAACTACTGGTACACTCAGTATTAATGAATATCAAAAAAGTTATGTTGAGCGAAAGAAGCTCCAAAAATGATCTACCGTTTGATTCTGTTCAAAATAGATTCAAAAAAGGAGGAAAAACTAAGTTATGATATTAGAAATCGGATCAGTGGTTGGTGGGGCTGTCTGAGTGGGTGATAGGTGGTGGTGAAGGAAGAGGGTCACATGAGAACTCTCCATAGCAGTGGGACCTTTTATCTTGTTGGGGTGATGGTGAAATGTATACATTATCATGAAACTGCATACACTTCAATTCTATGCATCTCATTGTATGTAAATTATATAATCAAGTCAACTTAAAACGAAATAGTGTTTTTGGAATTGTTCTTTTTTTAATTTTTATTTTTATTGACATCTAGTGGATTTACAATGTTTTACTAGCTTCTGCTGCCCAACAAAGTGATTCATTTATACATGTATTCTTTTCCACTATCATTTATCAAGGGATATTGAAAACAGTTCCCTCTACTATACAGAAGGACCTTGTCTTTTTATATACAGTGGTTTGTATCTTCTAATCCCTCCCCCAAATTTCCTCTTCAATAACTATAAGTTTGTTTTCTATGTCTGTGAGTCTGTTTCTGTTTTGATAATAAGTTCATTTGTGTCATATTTTAGATTCCACATATAAGTGATATCATATAATATTTGTCTTTATCTGACTTACTTTACTTAGTGTGATAATCTCTGGGTCCATCCATGTTGCTGCAAAGGGCATTATTTCATTCTTTTTTATGGCTGAGTAGTATTCCATTGTATATGCCACTAAATAGTACTTTAAAACATAAACGGAGATGGCAAAATGGCACCCCACTCCGGTACTCTTGCCTGGAAAATCCCATGGACGGAGGAGCCTGGTGGGCTGCAGTCCATGTGGTCGCTAAGAGTCGGACACGACTGAGCAACCTCACTTTCACTTTTCACTTTCATGCATTGGAGAAGGAAATGGCAATCCACTCCAGTGTTCTTGCCTGGAGGATCCCAGGGACAGCAGAGTCTGGTGGGCTGCCGTCTATGGGGTCTCACAGAGTTGGACATGACTGAAGCAACTTAGCAGCAGCGAAACGTAAAAAGTCTGTTCAAGACAACAATGGAAGACATACAGCAAGTCAGGATTAAGAATAAAGCTTAATTATACAGACAGCAATTGTATTGAGGGTTGGGATGCGGAGATGAGGGTAAGCTCTCCGTGGTCTCTTTTAGGTTTTTTGGCCATGCCTTGAGTCATGTGGAATCTTATTAACAGTTCCCTGACTAGGTATTAAACTCACATCCCCTGCATTGGAAGCATGGAGTCTTAACCACTGGACTATCGGAGACATCCCTTGGTGGTCTTTAAAGCAAGCATTCATGCAGCACATTGAGGATGATAAAGGGGAGGAAGGGTGTGTGCCAGATGGGAGCATCTTGTGCTCCTTCTGTGTTGACCTCAGCCCTCATCATAGACCTAGTACCCCAGAAAGCACTTAGCAAGTCACCTTTTGCTAAAGAGATGAGCTCAGAAGAATGAGTTCTTTCACCCTCTGTCCTGAAATGTGGGCACATGCCAGGCCAAGGTCACGCCCACACGGGTTTGTGGGCACTTCATATGCCCAAGCTGTTTGCCTAAGCTGTTCTCGCCGCCTGGGACCCCTCCCTCCCCATTCTTCTCCAGAGAAATCCTATTCCTTTCCCAAGACTCAGCTCCTCTTGCTGTGAGGCTCCAGGCGGGTGCTCACTCTGGGTCAGGCTCTCATGGTGATTCAGTTCTTTGGTTCCTCTGATCCTCTTCCCTTGTACCCTGGCTAGCAGTCTCTGATGGGTCTGTGAATAATTCCTAACTAGGAGCTTGCCTAGTTAGGAAAAAACTTGTCTTTTTTTTTTTTTTTTTAATGTGCATAAGAGGCAGCGCCATGTCTTCAGGGCTGACTAAGGGCTTCATTGTCACTCCCACTCCTGCTCCTTGGTGGGGTACTCAGCCCCTCCACCCGTCCACCTTTGCAGGCTGGCTGTATCCTGTACATTCCTGGCCCATAGGGAGCCCAGTAACCTGCAGGAGTGGTTTTCTCGAAGTTTCCTTGAGTGCCCAGCATCACGAACCCAGCAGGCTGTAAGCTGTCTGTTGGCCTGCATGTCTGCAAATAGCAGACTGCACCCAGTGAATTTCCACGTGGTAAATTCTCCTGTCAATCAGCACCACTGCCTGGGGGCAGGAGACCAGAATCATAGGATAGCTAATGGCACACGTGTCTAAAATGATCATCTTGTCCGACAGATGGAGAGACTGAATCTTAAAAGTGAAATGATCGTCTCACTATGAGGACCTTCAAAAGCCAACAGAGAAGCCAAAGAAACCCTTTCTATCCTCCTCAAAACCCACAGGGTGGCGAGGGAAAAAATCAGTCAAAGTCACCTGAAACAGAACCCATCAGTAAGGAAAGACATGCTATTTTCAAGTTTCTAAAAGGATATTAGTAACAGTCGGGGGGGAAAGAAACCCACATGAAAACTACACTTGATAAAGGCCTTTTGGAAACAGATAAAGGTGTGTTTTGCTGCCTTGAGGTCTTGAGTCTTTCACTCTGCTTTGTCCAGCTGGGTTTGGAGATTGAGGTCTGCGAGTGTGATTGTATATTTGTTCCAAATGATACTGGAGTTGTTTGCTTTGAACAATGTGACTTTGTTCCTTTGTTGGATGTGGCCAGCAGCAGAGCCGTTGCTTAGGAAAGGAAAACACACACACACAAACACCCATCAGGAACTTGCTCAAAGTAAAAGGGGGTTTTGTGGGTTATATGTTGGCACAAGGGCAAGGCAGCTGAGCACAGCTATGGAGGCAGAGATTTGGCTGTCCCAGGGGTGGGAAGGGACAGCCTCGAAAGATTTCCTTTCCAGGGCCTCCCTGAGACAGACGCACTGGTCCTGGGTTCTTTCCAAGAAGTTGCTCAGAGCAGTTTATCAGAGGCCAGGAAAAGAGTCTCATTTTACTGAAAGATCATTAGCAATTTGCTTCCCTCAGAAGATGGGACCTATTAGCTGTCTTCTGCAGGGCCAGGAGGCCGGAAGCCCAGAGTTCTGGCTGGTGTGAGCCACAGCTCTCTAAGTACACCTACTGTGTGCCAGGTCTTGTACCAAACAACGCTAAACACAGTCTGTGCAGCCCTGTGTTAAAGCATCCAACGACCTCACAGGACAGGCTCAGGGCTGCACAGGAGTCAGCTCACAAGGCCCAGTGTGTGCATCCCTTCCCCACGTTCAACAGTGTCGTGGCACTAGCCTGAAGCTGGCCGTGATGGAGTGGTGCAGCCTCTCTGGAGAACAGTGTGGAGATTCTTTTAAAAAAAACTCAAAATAGAGCTACCATATGATCCCACAATCCCCACTCCTGGGCATGTATCTGGAGAAAACCATAATTTGAAAAGATGCATGCACCCCAGTGTTCATACCAGCACTATTTACAATAGCCAGGACATGCAATCAACCTAAGCATCCTTAGAGAGACACAGGGATGGAAACACACAGGAAAAAGATGTATGGGAATTCTTGAGCTTTGCTGATCAGGTGAGAAGGAGGAGCAACCAGCCCACATCTGCATCTCCAGCATCTCCCTCCTCTAGCTTGATCATCACTCTCGGATGGACAGTGGCTGCCAAGGCTGGCTGGTAAGTTTCTATGATTTTTCTGCCAGGTCTCAGGAGCCACCTCGGATATCCACAGCCCATGTGTGTGATATTTGCTTTCCACTCCAAAGTGGGCTCTAGAAAACCCAGATTTGGGTCACAGAAAGAAATCATCACATTTCCAAAGAAGCCTGTGACCAATACTAAATGCCATTGACAGCAGTTGTGTTTGTTCTTAATTTGTGGACAAAGACTTACAGATAAGCGCAAAAATAAATCCTTTTTTGCAACCCAGAATTCATTGTTCAGTATGAGTTTTGATACAGATAAAAAGGAACAATTTACCTAAAACAGGCTCAATAGAGAGGGTGTATTGATAAACATAAAGATTGCTTCCAGGGCTATAGAGCTGATCATTTCCTCCGTATCTTAAGCATTTAAGTTATCAGCTGGATTGTTTCAGGCTTCCTCAGTGGCTCAGCAGTAAAGAATTCACTCTTAGTGCAGGAGAAGCGAGCAGGAGACGTGGATTCGACCACTGGGTCGGGAAGATCCCCTGGAGAGGGAAATGGCAACCCACTCCAGTATTCTTGCCACCGCATTATTCTTGCCTAGAAAATCCCACAGACAGAGGAATCTGGGCTACAATCCATGGGGTCACAAAAGAGTCGGACATGACCTGGGGACTAAACAACAACAGCAACATTTGTTTTAGTGCTCTAGTTTTAATGTTGACACAAAACAAAGATGACTTCTTTTTTTAGGCTTTTATCTTAAGAACACAGTGTCTGGATTTTTAAAAGGTATTGGCAGGACTTCCCTGGTGATCTAGTGGAGAGTTCAGCTTGCAATGCAGGGGACACAGGTTCAATCCCTGGTCAGGGAACTAAAATCCCACCTGCCTCTGAGCAACTAAGCATGCAGGCCACAACTAGAGGGTCCATGTGCCACAACGAAAGATCCCACATGCCACAGCCAAGACCCCATGTGGCCAGATAAAAAATAAATAAATAAAGGTACTGGTACACCCCAATGATCTGTACTAGGGTGTGACAGCTTTAGAAGTGAGCATGATACGAACTTAATACCTTTTTGGAGGGTGTCAAATTCAAAACTAGGCAGATCCATCTCCTGACCCAAAACATGGTCCTAAAGTAAATTGCTTGAGGAAATCAGATCCCAGAGATTATGGGCAGAAATTTTAAAGTGTGTCCATATTCCACTGGAGATCAAAGAAGTCCTACTAAAAGAATTCTGGACTGACTGACATGACAGCTGTAGACTGGGCAACACGTCTCTTTGAAAGAGCCATCTCGTCTTGAAGATTAGGACTTCGGAGGAACTAAGGTGATTGACCGTGGAAAGAATCAAGACATGTGAAATTCTTAAAAATTTATGGACTAAAATAATTTTGCCTATGTCACACATAAGACAAAAAACATTTTCACTCTGTGCAGAAAACAAAAAGCACCATTGAAACACTGTGGAGCACCATTTGGCTTACTTGTGTAAATCGAAACAGTCACATTAGTAATGGCCTCTTTGTGGTGCATCAGCAAACTTTACAAGATAACGGAGGAGTGATGGTGTTGGAGTTTTTCCCCTCTCTTCTTCTCTTTCTAAATCTTTCCTGGCTTTGTGGCGTTGCTGCCTGGCACACTAGTAAATGATGTATGAGATGAAGTATGGCCCTCTTCCAGCCAAGCAATGGCTTTGCCACCATCGCTTCAATATTTATTATTTGGAGTTATGTTTGGGCTGGTCAGAAAAGCCCATCAATGTTTGCTGTTGTTGTCTAAAGACCAAGAAGGAAGGGGAGGAAGAAGGAGAAAAGGAAGAAAGGTTTGTACAATAAGAAAAACAGACTTGGTCTGCTCTGTAATATCAAAGTGTCAGTTGGACTGACTTCTCCCTAGTATTTTAGGATTCTTTTAAAGAGAGGAAAGGTCTTCATCACCATTCTGCCCCCTTTCTTGTGGGGTTCACCCCTTCCATCATAGTCATGGTGGTCTCATCAGATGGTTTATTGCCTTTAGGGTAAACCTGTGTAGGCTTGGTTGTGTTCATTGTTTAGCAAAATATCACAAAAATGTGTGACTATGTCAACCTGTGCAAACTGCATTTTTCCATAGACTTTCCCCATCAGTGATTTGCCCAGGTGATTCCTGCTGCCTTCAAATTGTTCAGATCTTCTTGTGCTTGTTGTTCATGACCACATAAGTAGCTTCTTATTAACAGCTGACTCTTATTAACAGCTGGGAAAGATTGAAGGCAAAAGGAAAGGGGTGGCAGAGGCTGAGATGGTTAGATAGCATCACTGACCCACGGACATGAGTTTGAGCAAACTCTGGGAGATAGTGAAGGACAAGGAAGCCTGGTGTCCATGGGGTTGCAGAGTCAGACACGACTTAGCAACTGAACAACAAATTCTCTAATTATCTACATACAAAAGTGGCCCATTTTTATTTCAGCATAGAATGCGATCACTTGTTCCCAACCTATTTCTAGAAAGATGCTTGGCTCTACATCTGAGTTCAAACTCCAGCTTTGTTTCCTACTAGTTCTGTAACCTGAAAAACTGGACTTTATTTCCCTGTGCCTGAATTTCCCCTATGCATACAATGTGTTTTCAAAAGGTTTTCATTTTTAATATTACTTCAAATGCAGGCACCATCTTTCTCAACACCCCATGCAGACTGTGGGCTTCATGATGTCAGGAATCATGTTGCAGTGTAATATCAAGCACAGTGTTGGATGTTTGTTGATTGACAAGTTGTTTCTCCAGCTTTGAAACAGTGAAAACTATTTCCCAAATTCTTTTTTTTCTGTCACTTTGGGTTTCAGCCAGTGCATTCTTATAAGCCAAACAAGGACTTGAGTTACTAGAAGCAATACAAAATATGCTCCCAAGTTCAAAAAGCAAAAGCAATAGATCTAAATGACAAGCTCCATGTATCCAAAGAACCACACATTCATCTTTCTGTGGGATCAATTCAGGGCAGATGCAATATCACTTTTCTTGTAAAACAAGTAGTGATTTTATGTTCTCAGTAATTCTATTTCTACATCTTGAATCAACGTGAGTTTTACCTGAGTTTACTAATAATAGCTACATTTATTGAGTGCCTACTAAGTAGGGATGTATTGATAAATAGTCTTTAGTTGGGGGAAAAGCCCTTCTTTGTAGCATCTGTTGATTTCCATGAAATCAACTGACCATAGTGGTCAGTTTCAAGCTTCCGACATGATATCACCAAACACATGATCAGTCCAAAAGGAGCTGCCCACCCACCTCCCCTACTATGGCTGGAGATCACAAGCACAGGATTAGATTTAATTTTCACAACAACCTACAGAAAAGATATTGTTCCCATGCTGTCAGTGAGGAGAGAGGCTTGGAAAACACTTTGCCCCAAATCACATACATAGCTAGTCAGAGGTGACTTTAGGGTTTAAAGCAAGGTCTACATGACTCCCAAACTCAGTCTTCCCAGAACTTCACATTTCCTTGACATAACACTGTGAACAAATGGGTGAATGTAGTGGCCCACTCGTCACAAATCCTGGAGAGACTGGATGAGCAGGGTTGTGTCCAATGAAAGATTCAAGCCTGCCCAAGAACTCCTGACACAACCTTGACAGATGCGCACTTTCTCACAGCCTAGAAGGTGGTACTCTTGATTAGCCAGGAAGTTGTTACCTCGTTTGGTTCTGGCACATTCCCGTGTGCTGTCATTAACCTAGATGTGCGGTACCTACCCCGTGTCCAGCAGTTCCAAGGGCTGTGCCAGTGTGTCTGGAGGGGAGTGTGGAAGGATGTTCTCACAGAAGGGGCCGAAAGGGACACCATCATGCCTACTTCTCCCACAGGTGCTGGTCAACAAAGTATGCTGGTTTTCAACGATCCTGTGATGCGACCGGAAAGGGAATTTTCAGCATATCCCAAAAGGGGTTTCAAATGAGTTCTGCAGGTTCAGTTTCTTTCTTCTGGTAACTCTGGGTCTGCCAAGGCCTCCTTGTCTTTAAAACTTGGAACAATAGTGTTCAACTCTTTAATACCCCGGGGAATTAATGAATTCAAGGCTGTGAAGGCTGTAAAACCCGCAAATGACAGCAAGCATACAAATACATAATGCTTTTCTTTTCCTCCTGTGACTTGGTTTTCTGGATGTCACATCTTGCTATCAAAAGACCTAGATGTAACCAAAGCAAACAAAATAATTGCTTTCCATACTTATTTCTGTTGTAAAAGGGTCCCATGTTATGAAAGAATGATAATGACAAAAATAACAATACTTTGTGTCTGGGTAACACCTTTCTTCTGAGGAGCTCAAAGCACTTTACAGACACAGGAAAAAATTGTCAACAGACAATTTATACAGAAAAAAAATTGACTCATGTTGTAAGAAGTTACTCTGTGGGGGATAATGGTTCTGTTATTTTCACAAATTGACTGACAAACACAATATCTATTTCTGGTCTAAGCCAGGAATAAAAGTGCCACGTAGGAGGAAGGCAAGAGGACTCAGAGTGAGCAAGGAGATTGAGAGGGCTACTCTTCTGGTTATTTACCTGAACGCAGTCTAGACGCAGTCTGGGACAATTCTGACCCAGAGTAACCCCCTCACTAAAGGCTGCTCATTGGACTGGATGATAGTATGAAGGGATGGCTACCTGCTTTCTAGACCTTCCATGGGGCTCTTCTCTGGCATTCAGACACAGCTTGTTGAATCATCTTAGCAGATGTTGGAGGGTAAAGCTGGGAACCCATCTCCAGAACACCTCTCCTAAATGAACTATAGGGTTTACTCTGTTTATTAAATACTCACACCACCTTCCCATTTCCCATGCCTTCTGAGTTAACTTCTCAATTCTCACCCAAAATCCATGAGCCACAGACAACTAGCTACAGAACTCAGAGTGGACTTTGAAGTATCAGAAAGAGAAACTAAGTAAACAATCTCATTTACGATTGCATCAAAAGGAATAAATATCTAAGAACATATTTAACCAAGGAGATGAAAGACCTGAACTCTGATGCTGATGAAAGAAATCAAAGGCAACACAAACTAGGGTGAAGATATCTCATATTAACAGATTCAGTTCAGTTCAGTCACTCAGTCATGTCCGACTCTTTGTGACCCCATGGACTACAGCACGCCAGGCCTCCCCATCCATCATCAACTTCCGGAGCTTGCTCAAATTCATGTCCATTGAGTTGGTGATGCCATCCAACCATCTCATCCTCTGTCATTCCCTTCTCCTCCTGCTTTCAATCTTTCCCAGCATCAGGGTCTTTTCCAATGAGTCAGTTCTTCACATCAGGTGGCCAAAGTATTGGAGCTTCAGCTTCAGCATCAGTCCTTCCAATGAATATTCAGGATCGATTTCCTTTAGAATTGACTGGTTTGATCTCTTTGCAGTCCAAGGGACTCTCAAGAGCCTTCTCAAATACCACTGTTCAAAAGCATCAATTCTTTAGCGCTCAGCTTTCATTATGGTCCAATTCTTACATCCATATGTGACTACTAGAAAAGCCATAGCTTTGACTAGATGGAAATTTGTTGGCAAAGTAATGTCTCTACTCTTTAATATGCTATCTAGGTTGGTAATGGTTTTTCTTCCAAGGAGCAAGCGTCTTTTAATTTCATGGCTGCAGTCATCATCTGAAGTGGTTTTGGAGCCCAAGAAAATAAAGCCTGTCAGTGTTTCCATTGATTCCCCATCTATTTGTCATGAAGTGATGGGGCCCGATGCCATGATCTTAGCTTTTTGAATGTTGAGTTTTAAGCCAGCTTTTTCACTCTCCTCTTTCACTTTCATCGAGAAGCTCTTTAGTTCTTCACTTTCTGCCATAATGGTGGTGTAATCTGCATATCTGAGGTTGTTGATATTTCTCCTGGCAATCTTGATTCCAGCTTGTGCTTCATCCAGCCTGGCATTCCGCATGATGTACTCTGCATGTAAGTTAAATAAGGAGGGTGACAATATACAACCTTGACGTACTCCTTTTCCAATTTGGAACCAATCTGTTGTTCTATGTCTGGTTCTAACTGTTGCTTCTTGACCTGCACACAGATTTCTCAGGAGGCAGGTAAGGTGGTCTGGTATTCCTATCTCTTGAAGAATTTTCCACAGTTTGTTGTGATCCACACAGTCAAAGGCTTTGGCATAGTCAATAAAGCAGAAGTAGATGTTTTTCTGGAACTCTCTTGCTTTTTTGATGATCTAATGGATGTTGGAATTTGATCTCTGGTTCCTCTGCTTTAGCTAAATCCAGCTTGAATATCTGGAAGTTATTGGTTCACATACTGTTGAAGCCTGGCTTGTAGAATTTTGAGCATTACTTTACTAGCGTGTGAGATGAGTGCAACTGTGTGGTAGTTTGAGCATTCTTTGGCACTGCCTTTCTTTGGGATTGGAATGAAAACTGACACCGTCTCCAGTCCTGTGGCCCCTGCTGAATATTCCAAATTTGCTGACATATTTAGTGCAGCACTCTAACAAAATCATCTTATAGGATTTGAAATAGCTCAACTGGAAGAATGAATATTGTTAAAATGACCATACTCTACAGATTCAGTGTAATCCCTACTAAAGTAAGCACTGGCATTTTTCACAGAATGAGAACAAATAATCCTAAAATTTGTATGGAACCACAGAAGATACTGATAGCCAAAACAATCTTGAGAGAGAAGAACAAAGCTGGAGGAATCACACTCCCAGATTCCAAAGTATAGCACAAAGCTATAGGTATCAAAACAGTACGTTACTGGCCCAAAAAAGCAGACACATAGGTCAATGGTACAAAACAGAAAGCCCAGAAATAAACTCACACTTATATGATCAATTAACCTACAACAAAGGAGGCAAAAATATACAGTGGGGAAAAGACAGTCTCTTCAATAAACAGTAAGAAAAACTAGACACTAAATGTGAAAGAGTAAAACTAGACCACTTTCTTACACCATAAATAAAATAAACCCTATGTAGATAAAAGACTTTTAAAACCTGAAACCATAAAACTCCTAGAACAAAACATAAACAGTACACTCTTCAACATCAGTCTTAGCAATGTTTTTATTGGATCTGTCTCTTCAGGCAAGGGCAACAGAAGCAAAACCAAACAGATGGGACTACATCAAAATAAAAGGCTTTGCACAGTGAAAGAAACCAACAATAAACTGAGAAAGAATGGGAGAAGATATTTGCAAATGATATTTCTGTTTGCAATATTCAAAATAGATAAAGAATTGCTCCAACTAAATATAAAACATCTGATTAAAAAAGTGGGCCGACAACCTGAGCAGACATTTGTCTCAAGGAGACATACAGATAGCTAACAAGAGCATGGAAAGATGCTCAATATCACCCATCATCAGGAAAATGCAAAACCAAAACCATGATGAGATATTGCCTCACATCGGACAGAATGGTTATCTCAAAAAGGCAAGAAAAGAGTGTTGGTGAGGATGTGTGGAAAAGTGTGCACTGGTGTGCACTGTTGATGGGAATGTGAACTGGTGCAGCCATTATGGAAAACAGCATGGAGGGTCCTCAAAAACTAAAAATAGAACTATCATACAATCCAGAATCCTACTTGTAGGTGTTTGTCCAAAGAAAACGAAAACACGAATGGAAAAAGATTTATGCATACCAATGTTCATAGCAGCATTATCTACAATAGCCAAAATACAAAAGCAACTTAAGTGTCCATCCACAAATGAATGAATGAATGAATGAATAGGGTAAGGGAGTGAGGTGATGGGCAAAATAGGTGAAGGGGACTAAGCGGTATAGATTCCAGTCATAAATAAATCCCAGGGACGTAATGTATAGCATCAGGAATATAGTCAATAGTCCTATAATAAACTTGTATGGTGACAGATGGTAACTAGACTTACAGTGGCAATCATTTCATAATATATATAAAATATCAAATCAGAATGTTGTCCACCAGTTTGATGTAATATAATATTGTAAGTCAATTATGCTTCAAAAATAATTGGAAGGTATCATATTTTACAAAAATAGTGCTGCCGTGTGAAATAAGTCTTTTTCACTATAAACAAAAATGAAGGCAGTGGACCCTATAAAATGCATGCAGCCTACTCAGAAACACTACCCTGGTGGTCCAATGGCTAAGACTCGAAGCTCCCAATGCAGGGGGCATGGGTTCAATCCCTGGTCAGGGAACAAGAGCCCCATGCCACAGCTAAAGATCCAGCATGCTGCAACAAAATCCACACACAACTAAAACTTGGCATAGCCAAACAAATAAATAAAATAAGAATAAATATTTAAAGAAAAAACAAAAAGTTGCTGGTTCTAGGTTAGGAATCCTTGTTCTGGGAAGGAGCCTATTGGGGCAGAAACATCAGGCTGCGTATTTTGGCCTGGAAAGTTTGTCTTCCTGCAAAGAGAGGAGTGAAAGACAAAATTAAGTAAGGAAAGCTAAGGGCACCTAGAGAAGCCAAGCAAGGTACTTAGCTGAGATTTCTTTCTCTATAGAGGAGAAATAAAAAGTCCTCAGATCCAACAGTAAACCCATGTCTGTGCTGCGTGTGTGTGTGCTGTCGTGTCCAACTCTCTGTGTCCCCATGAACGGAGGTCCACCAGGCTCCTCTGTCCACGGAATTCTCCAGGCAAGAATAGTGGAGCTGGTTGCCATTTCTTATTCCAGGGGATCTTTCCAACCCAGAGACCAAATCTGTGTCTCTTGTGTCTCCTGCATCTCCTGCATTGGCAGGAGGATTATTTACCACTGAACCCACCCAGGAGATGCTGCCCAGTTCAACCTCCCAGTCTCTCCAGCCCTCTCATCTAGAATCTCTCTTTTCCCCATGCTTCCCATGGGATTTTTCTGCCTCAGCTACTGGCTGCCCCATCGCCTGAGTCCTCAAGTGTGCTATCCAGGTAGATGGGTGTCAGTTAGAGAAAGTCTGGGGGGATGGGAAGAGGAGTTTGATCCCTGATTCCTAACGTCTCTTCCAGCTGCACCATGCAGCTGTAAGTACGAGAGAGAAAAACAGGGTGAGGGGGTGTGTGTGCGTGTGTGTGTGTGCGGCAACCAGAGTGGGCGAGGGGCAGAGCTTTCATCACCAAGACCAAGAGTTCCTGTTTATAAACACTGGCTCACTGTTTAGAGATGTGAGGGGAATTAACCACAAAATACGACCCACAACTTCAGGCCGTCTATTTTCACATCCGTCACACCACATGCACTTTCTCTCTCCACCCGAAAGCCACTACGTAGAAAATAATTTCTTTCGATTGTAACTATAACCCAAAGGAAGAGCATGCTGAGGGCTACAGAGGTGGGGAGGGTCATGCTTGGCCAGTGGGATTACTCTGGGAAAAGTTATCAAACGGGCAGGACTTGTACCCCTGTTAGCTGAATAGGTCCATTGGCAGACTCTTTTCAACACTTTCCTACCCCCTAGCTGCTGTGGAGGTTGGCGGGGGAGGGGGCAGCAAGCTACCTGTCAGCTCTCTGATGGAAGTAACAGTGGCTTAGATCTTTTTGAAGATCTTTCCAGATCTTTTTGAAGCCCTCAGAGCCTTGGAGATCCCAACCACGTGTATCTCAGTAGGATTTGAAGTGCCATGTTGAGCAGGGAGGCAAGACACCCATGTGTAGGAAGAACAGAGCTCCAGGTGTGGCTGCCTACAATCCACCTGCGTCCTTACTGTCATCAGGTGGTGCCACCTAAATACAGCTTCCTCTTGGGGCCCCCAAACCTGTTCTTACCCCCCACCCCACCAATTCCCCAGACACTTTCGACACAGACTAGCCAAGGATAGGGCCTCACACCTACCTCTGCAGATCTTGGCACATTTGACCAAATAATCCCAAATGGGGGCATCTTTTGTAGAAACTTGTGAGTTTGTTTCTTAGGTTTTTTACCTTTTGAACTTTTTATTTTGTATTGGGGTATTGCCAATTAAGTGGGCTTCCTAGGTGGCACTGGTAGTAAAGAGCCTGCCTGCCAATTGAGGAGACATAAGAGACACAGGTTTAATTGCTGGGTTTGGAAGATCCCTTGGAGGAGGGCATGGCAACCCTCTCTAGTGTTCTTGCCTGGAGAATCCCGTGGACAGAGGAGCCTGGCAGGCAGAGTCAGACACAACTGAAACGACAGCCTCGGCAGCATAGCTGATTAACAATGTTGTGACAGTTTCAGATGAAGAGCAAAGGGGCTCAGCCATATACACTGCTTTTGTGGAAACTTTTATTGATGGGATGCTCCTTAGAACAAGGCCATTTCATCAGGATACAGTAAAAGTAATAAAAGGCAGTGGACATTGAGCATTTAATACTTGCCATATTTAGTGCCAAGTGTTTTATATACAGGACCTCATTTTGTCTTTAAAAGAGTCCTGAGAGGGGGATACTATTATTCTCCCTGTTTTGGAATTGAGAAAACTGATGCTTGAAGACGTTAAGTAAGGGGGGATCAGGAAGGGGAACACATGCAAATCCATGGCTGATTCATGTCAATGTATGGCAAAAACCACTACAATATATTAAAAAAAAAAAAAGGTTAAGTAAGTTGCCCAAAGCCACACAGTCAGCAGCAGGGCCAAGACCTGAGCCTGTCTGATGTCAAAACTTCTCTTCCTACTCTTTCCATTGTACACACACAAAATTGTTTTCTGGAAGGTTCTAAGCCTCTCCTGCATTCAGTCCTAGATAGGAGTGGCAGAAAAGCATCTTCCACGGCAGAGGGAACCTGGAAGACATAACAACAGGAAACACACAGCAAACAGAAGGTTAGTGCTGTGGCTGATTGTCCAGAACCTCAAAACATTCAGCAGGATCACCCCTCACACGTGGCCCTGACCAAGCGCAGCAGCCTCTCCCTGGACGGGCTGTGGATCTGATGACGCCACTCAGGCTGGAGCGCGATTGCTGTCGGAAAGGTTTCCAGCAAATGCTCCTAGCCTGTTCTCTTCCTTCCATCTTTCCTGTCTGCCTCCTACCTTCCTCGCCTCTGCTAATCCTGAGGGACGGGGCTCTGCTGGGTGACCTAGAGACACGCCCCCTTCTGCATTTATTTCCTCATCCGGTTTGTAAAATGAGCAGAGTTGTTGGGTCCTGAGAGCGGCTGTGTGGATTAAACACGGTAGGAAAATGAGTGACTAACATTAGCACAGAGCCGGTGGTCAGAAAATGTTGGTGGCCTCATCCCATTCGTTTTCTTTCCTTCTCTCCTTCCTTTATATTTTCCCTTCCTTACCTTGGCCTTAGACCATAATGGCAATGTCCCCCACCCGGGGACCCCCCAGTCACTTCCCCAGTGTATGAATCATGGATGGGGGATTAACTGTGACCACCTTCCTTTTCAAATCTCACAATCTGGGTGTTAAATGCCATGTGCTGGCTAAAGGGAAACACATGCTGTAGACAGATTATTTTAACTATCTTCTGAAATCATTTTAGATTTTGAGTTGGAATGTAACCTCCCAGGGCTCTATCTTCCTCAGGCACTGCTGGGAAGAATGATGAAGTGATTCAGCCATGCCAGGAGGAGTTGGCATCCCTGGAAGTTGCCCTCCTGTTGGATGGCACAACTCACTCATCCCAGGTGCATCCTTGGGAGAGAGGCCGGCCCTCAGCCCCTGATGAAACTTCTTAGCCTCATTACTGGTGGCAGCAAGTTCCGTCTCACAAAGACGGCTGCCCTCGTGTTGGGCAGTCTCCGGGGACTGGGATGACCCAGAAGAAGGGGACTTGCCACGACAACCAGAAGGAGCGGAAAGAGGTGACGCCCAGGAGGTGGACCAGGTGAGGAATTTCCGGGTGCCCAGCTGGGAAGTGTTCTGGCTGGAAGGTGATTTAAGGAGAAGAGCTCTGAAGCATGGATGGTGGTGGTTTTGTTCGGGTTTGGGGTCTCCCTGCTGGCTCAGATGGTAAAGAACCTGCCTGCAGTGTGGGAGACACAGGTTTGATCCCTGGGTCAGGAAGATCCCCTGGAGAAGGGAATGGCTGCCCACTCCAATGTTCTTGCCTGGAGAATCCCATGGACAGAGGAGCCTGGTGGGCTATGGGGTCACAAAGACCCCATAGTCCACAAGTTGGACTTGACTGAGTGACTTTCACTTCACTTAGACTAGGAAGATTGTTCTTTCTGATGAGAGACTGAGTTGCACACCCTTCCAGTTTGGGGGCACTCCAATAGCAGGGATGTGGGAGTTTCACAGACCATATTCCAAAGAGCATGTCTAGCCATAATTTCATGTTCTCCTGTGGGAATGCTCCCCATTACTGCCTTTCAGCTCTTGCTTGGGTAGCTGAGGAGTCGGGCCGGGTGGGCAAGTAGGGGGACCCACTTTGGGTGCAAACTTACGGAGGCTGAATCTGTCCAAGAACAGAGCTAGAGCTGAGAGAAGAAGGTTGTCAGATGAGGCACCCTGGACCCAGGGAAAAGCTGGCTGCTCCAGGACACAAAGGCCCCAGAAGGTATTCCAGGGTCCCTGGGCTCCAGCTTCCTGCTTTCTCAGTTTCACCCCGAGTCCCGTCCAGAGTTGTGTGCATTAGTGTGACCAGAAACACAAGCTTGCCTGCTCTGCCCAGGGCTGTATGAAGCAGCGTAGAGAGAGAGGCCACTGTCCGTGAAAGGCAATCACACTCAAAAGCAAGCTCTCTCTCACTCCCCAGGACTGGCAGCTCCCCAGGACACCCAACGATTAAGATGTTCCAGCCGCTCAGCGCACCCAAATGCTCTCTGTCTTCCAGTTGCCTCATCTGTGTCACTCTTTTGAAGCTTTGCTCCTATTCCATGAGCATCCCAGATCTTAGGATGCTTCTCAACCACACCCCTTCCTTCCTTCCAAATGACAAGCAGGTGTAAATGCTGGGTACCTATTTTTCAAAACCAGGAGGAAGGCAGGATGCAGGTCTAGGAAAATGGGAAAGAGGGAAAGAGAGAGAGAGAGGGCGCGAATGGCAGTACAGGGCTGGAGCTGGACTCCTTTCTAACTCAGAAGACAGAGTAGGGACGAGGTTGCTGGGCTTATAAGGCTAAGGCTGAGGCAATGTGGGCCTGGGGTTCCTGTATGTTCCCCAGGCCAGGGCACTCCATGAGGGCGGCTCAGAGGGGCCCACACCTGGAACACAGTCACCAGTTTTCTTTACTTGACATTTACTGTCAACTCGGGGATATCTTTCATCTTTCTAATTACTTCTTCATGACAAATACATGTGTGTACATTGTATCATGAGTGCACTCGTGTGTGTGTGTGTGTGTGTGTGTGTGTGTGTGTGTGTCCTTACAAGAAAAACTTATCCTCTGTAGTAAATTTAAAAAAAAAACCAAACCAGTATTAATTATGTTTTGGATTGACTTCACAGAAGTCTGGGAACATAATTTCAATAAAAACTATACTCATGATTCCAATGCTATTATTCTCATTTGAATTTTAACCCTAAGAATTTTCCAGCCTGTCAGCCAAACCAACACTTGGGCAGATTGACAGTTTTCAGAAGCTAAAATCATTCCAGCCTTCGCCTACCTCCTCGGAGAGGCTTGGGCTTCTGCAGCTCAGGCGGGACTGTGTCCCTGCCCCTGCGGCTTCTCCCACTTCCTGTGGCTTCCTGACCCACTCTAGCCTTCAGGTAGATGAGATGCTTTTGAATGTGTGGGCAGATCTGCCTTCGAATGTACTGAAATGCTGCCTACTCCTCGCTCCTTTCCATGTGCCCTGCTCCATGACTTGGTCACAGAGCTCTGAGCAAAGCCCATTCCCCTCTGCCACCCTCCCTGGTCGCCTGGGGCTAGTGGAGGGCTGTCGTGTGGGGCAATCAACAACAGGGACTCCTTCACCCTCATTTGTAAGCCCCTTCTGGACTCCAAAGGAAGGTAGAATGGCTCCTGAAGCCTGCCCCGGGGTATGGAAAAGCCTACCTGTGGACAGACTGAACCAAGAATCTCAAATTGTACAGCTTCTGCGCCAAACCATCAGGCTTCCTTTGGTTCCCTTGTTTCTACAACATGTTCTTTCAATTTTGTAGAACATAATTCATTATATATCCATTAGGTATACAGATCCTCATTTATACATATGGTGAACATATGTATGTATGTGTATATATATAGCATGCACACATACATATATATACAAAATGTGGATGGTGTGTTCCAACTCAGAGACCCACACACTCACACCCACCACATAACCACAATCCTCTAAGGACTTCACAGCCACCCAAGTCTCTGTCAGCTGCAGGCTCCCTGAGGTCCTCCTGGCCTCTGTAACTCAGTTCTGTGCATTCATAATGGTATTTGCTGCATTCCTGGGCATTTTCCTAAGAGGAGAGGACTTCTATTCTGTTGTCAGTGAAAACAGAATTTTCTCCTTATAATTTTACATAGCTGATAACTGAAACAACTCTGCACTGATGAGATTCTGCTCCACACATCGCAAATTCTGCTTCTGCTTTCCTGTGGATCAGGTTCTGGACACAGACGCCACAGGATCTATTTATATGATGATGTGACCCCAGGCCCTGCACCTCTAGATGATGATGCCCTTGAGCTAGGATGGGAACTGGGAGGAGTAACCCTGGAAGCCATTTCTACATCAGAACAGCTAGGAATTATTTGATATATATGGAAGAGACTGCAAACTGGATAAATAGCCCTCAGTCCAAACTCAGTATCTCCCCAAGTTAATTTTCCCTTCACCATATCCCCAAAACACTCAAAGCCACTTCAACACCATGAGAAACTAGTAAGGCGTGTCAAAGCAAAGTAGGGTTGGAGAAAGACAGGAGTCTTAACCTACTTATCTTGCTTCTGCAAGCTTTACAAAGCACATGCCTATGTGAACTGATTATTATGGTGACTCAAGGTCCACAGAATGGATGGTGCAAGTGAGGGGGCCTGAGGTTAAACTTTATTAACCTCCTGGTACCTGTCTCTGAGAATAGAATTTGGCAACAGTTGATAAAAGGAATAAAGAAAATCAAGTATTCTAGCAGAAAGCAAAGTTGTAGCAGAGATGTGGAATTCTCAGGACTATGTGGTGAGCAGAAGTTCATTTGGGGGAACAGTTGTGGGCCAGAGGGTGGAGAGAATGAATATCTTGAAGGCAGGCCAAGTGCAAATCACAAAGTGTTACAACTGTTGGGCTAAGACATCTTGATGTTGAGTGTACAGCAAGAAGCTTTGAAGATCTGCCCAAGACTCAAGGCTGGGGACAGCCCCTCTCAGAGTCAAACTCTGGAAAAGTGAATTTGGGACGGGGTGGATGGGAGGCAAGGAGACCAACTCAGAGGCATCAGCTGCCATGTCCTGTGTTTTAGAATTCTT
Organism: Odocoileus virginianus; assembly: GCF_023699985.2. Taxonomy (NCBI): domain Eukaryota; kingdom Metazoa; phylum Chordata; class Mammalia; order Artiodactyla; family Cervidae; genus Odocoileus; species Odocoileus virginianus. The sequence continues at coordinate 81,659,627 of NC_069680.1, read as the reverse complement.
TGCAACAGACATTTGACAGAAACATATACTCCTTGACTCACTAGGGACTTAACTCACTAGGCATCAGTCCTGGGGATCCAGTAAACCCTTGGATCAGTCCATGATTCAGCTTTACCTTGTAGGGTTAAGATCTTGGGAACTGTGCTCCACAGACTGTCACGGTCCTCTCCAAATACCAACCCTCAGCAACATGATCCTAATCAACCTCACCTCCGCCAACACTCTTGTTATCAGTCTTCCCAGACCAGGAGGCAAGAGGATGTGGTGGCTTCATTCCAGGAAGAAGCAAAGGGTCTCCATGGAGTGGTAACCTTGGAAATGGCATGGAGGGGATCAAGGGGAGAGACAGCTGATTTGGCAGCTAGGTGTATTCAGATAGCAACGAGGATGGAAGGAGGAATATTTGTGTGTTTAGCTGGAGGAGCAACACACAAAGAATGAATTGATGCCCTTGGAGGTGGGTGTGTGCACTTGGAGGAGAATGGAGTCCAGCTGCTTCATTTTAGAGCTTCATGTTCATTAGCTTTGATCATGGGGACGTTAGAGCATCTCCTCTACCTCTTAGCCTACACTTTCTCCCCAGGTGTTGTGACCAGTAACTCCAGAGTTACAGTGAACTCTTGGATTGCTTCCACTCCCTGGCTGTTGTGAACAATGCTGCTATGAACATAGGTGTGCAAATATCTGTTTGAGATCCCAGAAGTTGAATTGCTTGATCATATGGTCATTCTATATTTAATTTTTAAGCAACTGTTGAATATTGTAAATAGCACACCTGTCATAAAATAAATACAAGTGCGGCTCAACATCTCCACATACTGTCTAGTCAGCATCTCAAAGGCAAAATATCTCAAACCAAAGTCTTGATTTCCCCCCAATCCTCCCCACCTCCATAAATGGAATCACCAAGGTGGCCAAGGCTGAAACATTTGGCATTATCAGTGACTCCCCTCTCTTTCATTCTCCATAGCTAACTCATCAACTAATCCTTATAAGCTCTACTCTCACAACAGGGCCCAAACCAAATCCCTTCTTGCTACCTTGCTGCTACCACTGTGTCCATCCCATCACTGCCTCTCACCCCAACTGTTACAATAGCATCCCACAACATCCTCGCTCACTTTTAAGGTATTTTTATTTATTTATTTGGCCACACCAGGTCCTAGTCGAGTCAGGTAGGATTTGATCTTTGCTGTGGCATGCAGGATCTGCAGTTGTGGCTTACAACCGCTTAGTTGCGGCATGTGGGTTCTCGTTCCCTGACCAAGGGTCTAACCCCTGGTGCCTGCATTGGAAGTGTGGAGTCTTAGCCACTGGACCACAAGGAAAGTACCAAGATGTCCTCATTCTTGTCCTTCTACCTCACTACTTTCATCCAGCTGCTAGAGGGATTCATTTTAAACGTCAGTTGGATTGCATCACTCCTTTAATCAAAACTTCCAAAGGCTTCTTATCATAATTAGAAAATACCCACAACCCCCCCCTCCAAAATCATTACCCTGGCACAGGAGGAAGCCCATCGCCTGGCCTCCCATCCCACCACTGTTGCCCTACCCACCCATCCAGGCTTGACTCTTCCTCAGACATTGGTTAGCTGGTGCCTCGGGGCCTTGACCTTGGGAGATGCTTCCCACAACTCTTAACACAGCTTATTCCAATGCCAGCCCCTCTAAGTGGCTCCCCCGATGATCCTATCTGGGATAACAGCCCCATCTCCCAGCCTGCTAATCCGACTTCACTCCTCTTCATGCACGTGGCATGGTACCTGATTCTCCATCTTTCCTTCCAGAGGGTAAGCTCCATGAAGACAGGGAGAGGCTTTGGTGGCTGCCATGTCCCTAGGGCACAAGATAGCCTCCCTCCTCCCCATCAGCCTCAGCACATCTCTGTCTCTAGGCAGTTCAGTTCTGCGGACCCAGGAAAGGAGAAAGTGCCAAAATCCGCTTCCTTGACACCTGGGCAGATTTAGGGTTCTGGGGTTCCCAGACCCTGACCCGGTGCCTTTTTTTTTTAACTTATTGTAATATAGTTGATTTAGAAAGTTGTGTTAGCTTCTGCTGTACAACATGAATAAGTTATATACATTTTTTAAGATTCTTTTACCATATAGGCCCTTGTAGAGTATTGACTAGAGTTCCCTGTGCTATACAATAGGTCCTCATTAGTTCCCTATTTTATATATAGCAGTGTGTATATCTCAGTCCCAATCTCCCAGTGTATCCCACTCCCCCCACCCTCTGACAACCATAAATTTGTTTTCTGCATCTATAACTCTATTTCTCTTTTGTAGGTAAGTTCATTTGTGCCCTTTTAAAGATTACACATATAAGCCATGTCATATATTTGTCTTTCCCTGTCTGACTTACTTCACTCAGTATGATAATCTCTAAGTCCATCCACGTTGCCACAAATGGCATTATTTTGTTCTTTAATGGTCAAGTAATATTCCATTGTGACTGTTAACTTACAGAATCCAGAGCACACACAGAGATGACTTTCAGTGCTTTAGGAAGTTTTCAGGCCCACAAACAGCTGCAGACCCTAACTAACATATTGGTGGCTTTCAGTCACCCAGCCACTGTAGCAGGACTGGGGTTCTAGGGTCCATGTTCTCTTCACCAGATTAGGCCACCTCCTGAGGCCCTCTGGCTCACTGGAGAAGACCCTGATCCTGGGAAAGATTGAAGGCAGGAGGAGAAGGGGATGACAGAGGATGAGATGGTTGGATGGCATCACTGACTCGACGGACATGAGTTCGAGCAGTCTCAGGCAACAGTATCCAGGTGGTGGACAGGGAAGCCTGGCGTGCTTCAGTCCACAGGGTCGCAAAGAGTCAGACACAACTAAGCAACTGAACTGACTGAGGCCCTCTGACCTCCTTTTGAATATAAGTATTTGGGGCTAGCTCTGTGCAGCACTTCCCTCATGAACTATATTCTTCAGAGCACTAAGATCACCAGATAAGGAGTGGAGTGAGAGATGCTTAAGGAAGGAGTGGAGGGGGCAGAGACTGGAGAAGCAAAATCACAAAAGGCTTTCAAAGTGCTCTGAGACTATTTTGGACTTGAAAACTCTTTGTCCTAAGGTCCAGAACTTCAGTGTGAACCTGGCATCGGAAAGTGAAAAGACCTGATGACAAATCGTCCTAACCGAGAAGCACTTAGAGCTTCTTGAAAAGAACTTGAATGAGGCCAGAGCTGGGCATTATTCTTTCGGAGCCTCGTCTCCCCTATGCAAGTGGCTTGAGTTTTCTTCTTTTAAAAAAAGATTTATTTATTTCTGGTTGCGCTGGGTCTTGGTTACTGTGTGAGGGCTTTCTCTAGTTGCAGGGAGTTGGGGTTACTCTTCATTGCGAAGGTCAGGCTTCTCATTGCAGTGGCTTCTCTTGATGCAGAGCACCGGCTCTAGGTCACACAGGCTCAGTAGCTCCTTAGCGTGTGGGATCTTCCCAGACCGGGGATCGAACCCGTGTCTCCTATATTGGCAGACACATTCCTATCCACTGTACCACCAGGGAAATCCCGCTTGAGTTTTCTAATAGTCACTGGGTCCATCTCTTCAAGAGTGACCCTATAATTTATTGTTCAAACAAGTACACGTTTGAGAATAAGGGGCTTCCCTGGTGGCTCAGCTGGTAAACAACCTGCCTGCCAATGCAGGAGACGCAGGTTCGATCCCTGGGTTGGGAAGATCCCCTTAAGAAGGAAATGGCAGCCCACCCCAATATTCTTGCCTGGAGAATCCTATGGACAGAGGAGCCTGGTGGGCTACAGTCTCTGGGATTGCAAAGTCAGACATGACTGAGTGTGCATGCACACACACTTCACAGTTACTCTGGGATAACAGTGGGGATTGGACTGTCGGGGTAAACAGGATGCACAGCCTCCTTGCTGTCTTTTCTAACCAGGGGGAGTTGAGTGATGATCTAGCATTTTAATGCACCAAACAAGGAAGTGAAATTCTCAGCCCTGCCCCCACCGGAGGGTACAGCTTCATCACTGCTGCTAGCGTCCCTGCCACCCTTTGCTCCTTCCCTGTGCCCAGGTCTAATTAATCCCTTTCCCTAAAGGTCTAAAGTCTTTGAGTCTTCTGCCTCAAATATCGGCAGAGGAATGCCGATTTCAACCACACTTTCCTGACCCCCACAGATTTTAGACAGCATGGCCCCTTGAAATGACCCCTTCTGGGTGCTATATGAATAACCACTTGCAGTGAGCCGGCTGTCTGGTGGGGGAGACTGGCCCTGCTGGTGCTGCCCGAGGTCCCTGACCACACGCTTTGGAAACATCTCCTCAGCAGGGTCCCGCTGACACTGGTCTCTTATAAAGAGACCCACGCCTCGAGGAGCAGAGAGCACCAGAGCTGCAGAATGCAATTCTGCTAAGATCAAAGCGACAGCTGGCTGAGGCTTCAAGTCTGCAACTCCCCAGCGATCCCTTTGTGCCTGCCAGGTGAGCAGGCTTGATGGTGAGCGGACATGCAGAGATCAGCGAGAGCTGAGCCCGAAGAAGAGGGCTTTCTACACCTGATGGCTCTGTCAGGGGTGCTTCAACATTACTGCAGCCCAGCACACAGTAGGTGCTCAGAAAATTTCAGCCGAGTCACTGATCAACTTCATCAACCATGCTGAGCCCAAAGCTGTTGAGCCAATGTGATGGGTGGGGTCAAGAGCTTCACAGTGAATGTTAGAGCTGGAATGTTAGAGCTATAAGAGATCTTGTGTGTGTGTGTGTGTGTGTGTGTGCGTGTGCGTGTGTGTGTGTGTGTGTGCATGCACATGCTCAGTCTTGTCCAACTCTTTGCAACCCCATGAACCATAGCCCACCAGGCTTCTCTGTCCATGGAATTCTCCAGGCAAGAACACTGGAGTGGGTCGCCATTCCCTTCTCCAGGGGATCTTCCCGACCCAGGGATCGAACCCACATTTTCTGCATTGGCAGACAGATTCTTTACCACTGCACCACCTGGGAAGCCCATAAGAGATCTTAGAAATCATCAAATGCGGCACACACACATACACACCTGACAATTTCAGGTGTGTAACCCAGAGAGGGCCCTGAGAGGTAAGATAGGCGGCCCAAATTTTGCTAATGTCAGGGACTACATGAGGCTCAGCTCTCCTGACAGCTAATCCCGTACTTCTCTGTCTATACCACATGCCCCCTGCCAGCTGGCCCTTTGACCACCACGATTTGCCTTCCTTACAGTTTTACTAGGGATATCATTTTCATCTTGGCTTCTCTCATGCCTCCATGGTGTTTAACACTCTTGTGTTATGGTATTAAGAGTATTTCTGTGTGACCCTAGGCCAACTATTCACCATCTCTGGGCCTTCTCTTGGATCTATAGAATAAATATGATACTGCTGACCTGTATGCAATGTGGCTGTATTCTAATGTGTATATAATTGAAGAAAGATTTTGGAAATGCAGACTCTAGGAATGGTGCTCAAGTAGACGCCTGGTGCTGAGAGCGTTTCTTGGAGAAATTGAAAGGGGACTTTTCCGTCTGTGATGGAAGAAACGGAAGATGGTTCTGAGCAAATCTAAGCTCACACAAACTCTGTGTATCTGAGCACCCAGCCTGGATCCCAGTGTCACCTTTTGGTGGGGGAGGGAGGAATCTGGTAGGGGTCCGAGAATGCAAGCATCCTGCGGAGAGGGCTTGATAACACCCTGACCCTCCTCTACGCAGGGCCCCGAGTCCTGCCCAGTAGGGTCTGTCCCGGCCGCCTGCCCACAGCGCCAGCCAACAAGGGAGCAGCCTCCCTTGTCAGCTGGGTTCCCAGCACCGCAGATGGAGTGGGGAGTTGGCTGCTTTTAATTAGAGGCACTGCTTTCCTGTTTTCCGTTGGCGGCCAGTTTCTGAGTTTCCCCGCACCCTCTGCTCCTTCCCAAAAGCAATTTCTTTCTTTCTTTTTTTTTTTTTAAAAGAATCCAAACTGTCTGGAATGAGAAAGGAGAAAGCTATCATTATGTGAGCTGCGTGGTGGCTTCTGTTGCCTCTGCAGTCGTTTAGAGGTGGTCACAGGGAGGACTGCACTGTCCGGACGTGGCCTATGGTTCTGCTCTTAATTCTCTCCTCCCCATCCCCTGGGCTCTTCTTGTACCTCCGAACCCCTGTGGGGAGAATATAGCGGCACCAGGCCCTGACCCCGGTTAGAACTCACTTCCTCACATGAAGCCCATGTCCATTTAGGACAGAGGGCCTTCAGAAGGGCTGTCAGAGCTGGCAAACAAGAACCCAGGGCATCCAGCTTCACGTGAACTTCAGACACACTGCATAACTTTCAGTGTAAGTATGTCCTAAGTGTTGCATGTCTACTTTTAAGAATATACCATGTAGGACATACTTGCATTACAAAAACGATTCTTTGGTGATCTGAAATTCACTTGTAACCTGATGTCTTGTATTTTATCTGGCAAACTCTTTTCTGAGGTCCACAGAGAGTCCCAGACCACAAACCTGACTTGCTCTCCCCAAGAGTGGGTTGTGTGGAATGTATGCCATTTGGGAGAGGTCAGCAAAGCCAAGGGGAAGAGAGAGGTGGCTGTCTTGTGTCACCAGGATAAAAAAGAGAGACTTCTCAAATCTAAAGGCATCCACGTTATAGGTACTTTGGCTTGTTCAGATAAATCAGCATGCAAGGGGAAAACGGAGAGATGGTTCCAGGCCACAGGGCCTGTGGATGAGTCTGGTCTGCCTGGAGGCCAGTGGCTTGACCAAAGAAGAAGGAAGGACACAGGCCAATCTGGGGGGATACAGGCCTTAGGTCAGGAATTCCTAGCCCGTTTGGTCCCTCCATTCCTGCCACGGTCTGCTTTGATGCTACTCTGGCTCCACCTCATTATGCCTCAGATGGCTTACAGCCTTAATCTTCATTTAGTTCAAGTTTGATTTTATTTGAGAACAGGTTTACACACACGGAACATGCTCAGACAAAGGAGAAGATTCAGAATCTCTGCACTGGAAACTGGAAAGTTCTAGAAGATTCCAGAAGGACAGGCAGAACGAGGAAGGCAAAGTCTCAGTCCCCCAGGGTCCTTCCTCTTCTGGAGGAGATGGTCAAGGGGAGTCTGGAAGGAGACGGTTGCTCCCCCTCCACACAAGGCAGATGGAAGTTCTCTGCCTGGAGACAAGAGAGGTGCCCCCCACCCCACCCCAGACAACCCTTAGGCCTGAGAGCACATGAAAAAGGTTCTCAGGCAGCAGAATGTGCAGCCTGCTGTTATTTATAAACCGTCATGGAGCTTGAGAGGCGGTCTACCAAGTTTCCCCTTATGTAAATGACAGTTTACAATGCACAGGGCCCACACGTTGCGTAAACCAGGCCTGATATTTTAAACCCTCTCTGTTCGCAGAGGGCGTTGTGCTTTGTTCTCCGCTCCAGTTTCCCACTTCAGGAACTGAGATCTGTAAAATTGCACGTGGTCAATAGGGAAGTCCTTCAGAGCTGTTCTGAGCTGCCGTCCTCCCCTCCGCACCCCTACCCCAGCTCTGGTTTCATCTAGGATATCAATTATGGGCTTTTACATAAGACGGGCTAATGCATTTTCAAAGCCAGAAGATCCCCCTCCCATGTTGTGACAGTTTGGCTGGAGTTGAAATACAATTAAACTTTTTGAAAACCAGGGCTTTGAAACACAATCCCCTCCCTGTTGACACGCCGGTTGTTTTTTGTTGTGTTCTTTTTTTTTTCCTTAAGAGTTGGGTTTTTACTTGCTGCGGCGCAATGACTTTGCCCTTCACTTTCTGCACTCAAAACAAACACTGGTTTCAGGCATTCAGCTTTTCTAGAGCTGCATAGCTGAGAGTGGAAAAAATAACATCTGAAACAGGACGGGCTTTTGATGTTCCCTCCTTATGACAGACACATTTGAAAACCACCGCGGTGAGTCACACACATTCTGTGCATACCCTCTCCAAGGAGCAGGAAGTGTAGGTATTTTAAACCCTGAAGCCAGGAGAAGTTTTCAGCTGCATCTTGGCCCGCACCCCTCCTGAGAGAAGCTCAGTGGCCCTGCTAAGTGTGGCCCAGGCTCCTGCCAGCCTCTCTTTGTTCTCTTTGCCCTGGTTTTGCTTTTTCGGCTAACAGGCCAAGTTGAAAAAGCACAGAGCTAGCGAATTTACAAAATCAACAAAAACTTTAAAAAAAAAAATCAGCAACAACAACAGCAACGGAGGCCAGTGGTTGGTGGGGGCAGGCAGATGGAGCCATGAGATGTCCTGGGGCAGCTCGTAGGGACCCAGCCCTGCGGCTCTTTGGCCCAACAAGAAATAGAGTCCAGTCCCTGCCAGTTAACTTCTAACCCAAGTCGTTAGCTGTGGGGAGCATCCCCAAGTGCCCTCCTCCACTAGCTCCAAAGGCCAAAGGAACAGGAGGGGGGAAAAAAATAAAGACAGAACTGGACTGAAATGATTTCCTCTCACTCATGTGCGTGCTCAGTCGTGTCTGATTCTTTGCAACCCCATGGACCGTAGCCCGCCAGGCTCCTCAGTCCATGTAATTTTCTAGGCAAGAATACCAGAGTGGGTTTTCCCTTCCTCCTCAAGGGGATCTTCCCAGTCTAGGGACTGAACCTGCATCTTCTTGGTCTCCTGCTTGGAAGGCGGATTCATTACCGCTAGCGCACCTGGGAAGCCCTGAAATGACTTTAGAGGAAAGATTTTTTTAAAAAAGGACTTGGTGGAAATGAGCCAGATGTTGCTTTGAAAGAAGTTATAAATTCTAACCTTCCTTGGGACAGGAGACCCAAAGAGGGGTGTGCAGAGCGTCTGAGGATGGGGGCAGGGTGGTGGTAGGAGACCATGGCTTCCTCTATGAGGAGGGAAGATTTCCCAGAACATCAGCCTCTAATGTCACCAGCAGGTAGTACGGGAAAGCAGTAGATTCATGCAAGAATCCATTTTGCTCTGATGTTTTTGCTGTTGTTGACAGTTTTCTTCAGGAGGTGGAGTCGTTTGGGAAAAGCAGTCCCAGACTTCAGCATTTTTCGTACAAAACATGGTACGACCCTTGAACTGCTTGGGAACTGTGTAAACCACAAAAACACCCCAACTATGAAGGACTATTTCTATTGTCTCAAATGCCAGCTGCTTCTCCATCCTAATGGAACCTAGGGACTTTCTGGGTGGAAGAAACTCCTGGAGTTGTCACAAGCAGCTCCTTAAGAGGTGAGATTGCTCAGAGCATCGTGGGTTCTTTGAGGGTTTTATTGCGACGTACGAATCCCTCAGAAGGGCAATGTGGACTGGGGTTGGTGGGGCGGCGGGGAGGGCGGTGTCCAAGCATAGAACAGACAGGGCAAAGCATCTGGGGTCGGTCACAGGGGGAGTCCACGGGACACACGGGGACAGCCATGAGGATTAGTCTCCTATCAGACGGTAAAAGATCCACCTTCAGTGCAGGAGGCCCGGGTTCAATCCCTGGGTTGGGCAGATCCCCTCCCTGGAGGAGGGCATGACACCCGCTCCAGTATTCTTGCCTGGAGAATTCCACAGACAGAGGAGCCTGGAGGGCCACAGTCTATGGGGTCACAAAGAGTCGGACACGACTGAGCAAGTAACACTGCTATGACAAATGACCATGAACTTGGCAGCTTAGACAGCTCATATTTGTTACCTTGCCGTTCTGTGGGATAAAAGTCTGACATAGGTCTCACTGAGCTAAAATCAAGGGACAACAGGGCTGCGGTTCTTCCAGAAGCTCTAGGAGAGCTTCTGCCCATCCCCTCCAGAGGGGTCTTTTGGCACCTTTCCCCTGATCCTTCACCCCCCTATTCTGCCTGCTCCCCCCTCTTTCCAGGACCCTTCTGATTACACCTGGAGAATCCAGGGTGAGCTCCGTGTCTCAAAGTCAGTCAATTAGTAGACTTGATTCCCTCTGCGACCCCCACTCCCCTTGGCCAAGTAGCCTGACATCTTCCTAGGTTCTGGGAATGAGGCTGGGGATGTGTCTGGTGGCCACTATTCTAGGAGGGTCCATAGTATCCTTTGTCAGTCTCACTGAGCATAACATGGTTTCTCATTCATAATAAGGTAATTGACGTAATGCACATGTACTATCTGCCTGGCATGGTTCTAAGTATATCTTGCTGTACTTAATCTTCATGACAGTTCTGTGATGTTATTACTCACTCCTTCGTACAGATGAGGAAACCATACAGAGAATGTCCATGGCCAGTGAAGGGTGGAGATGGTTAACACCCAGCCTCTGGCCCAGACTCCAGGTTCTCTAGATAAATATAGGGTTGTGTGTGTGCTCAGTTGCTCAGTCATGTCTAACTCATTGCAACCCCATGGACTATAGCCCACTAGGCTCCGCTGTCCATGAGATATTCCAAGCAAGAATACTGGAGTGGGTTGCCACTTCCTACTCCAGGGGCTCTTCCCCACTCATGGATCGAATCCACGTTTCTTGCATCTCCTGCATTGGCAGGTGGGTTCTTCAGCACTAGAGCCACTGGGACGTCACCTTCCAAACCCCCAGGGCGAGTCCTCCGGGCCCCTTGTTCCCTTTAAGTCCTCCTGCAGAGAGAGAGGGCTCCCTGTTATATCAGAGGACCAGCCCAGCAAAGAAGGTGAGTTATAAAGCTCTGTTGATCCTGCTGGCCTCACACCATCCATGTCCTGACCACCTGAAGCTGTTTCCAGCTAAGAATTTGGAGGAACCAGAAACACATGCAACCTTGCATACTTGGCTTAGACCGTGACAATACAAGCTGGTGACAGCTGAGGCTTGGAAATTGTCTTGCTGCTCTTTTCCCTGAGTGGAGAGGACCTTTTGCAGAGGAGCAGGAACTGGCATAAATTGGAACATGGTCCCACCCTTCAGGAGACCCTGGAGTCCCCTGTATTGGAGGGGAAAGCACGCACACTCATGCAGGGAGATTGTGTCCTCCTCCTCATCCTGGCCCTGTGACCCCCTGCCCCCGCAGATGGTCCCACAACCCACCAATGTCTTCTCGACTTCCCACAATGACAAACGGAAGGCAGAATTGGACATCCAGACTGGGAGTTGCCCCCAGCCCCTTGATGTGTTCAGAAATCAGTCTAAGATGCAACGGCCGGGCCCTAGTTGGCAAGAAAGACCCCAACCGGACAGAAATAAGAGCTAACATGAAGGTCCTCAGGGCCCCAGGGAAATCAGCCAAGAGAACCTCCAGTGCCAAGTTCCGCAAATTTCACAAGTTTGTTACAAACCCCACAAGTGTTGTTTGGTTGCTTAAAAACGATTTAATTTTTGCAATCTCCCAGAGAGAGAGTGCCCCAAATTAAAAGTGATGTTTGAAAAATAGCAACTATGGGGGATGAAAGATGGTTCTTCTCCAAGGACGGAGGCCAGCAGGAGTTGGGGAAACAGTCTAGTGTCAAAGGAAGAGAACTCTTAGGTCCAACACCCGAGCCCTGAGATGCCGGGTGACGGAGCTGATTCTCCCCTCAAATAACTAGAAGAGCCATCTTCATGCAGTTCCCCTGGAAATCTGATTGCCATCAGAAGCTTGAGCACTGGGGGTGAAATGAGGCCCCCTGTCGTAGAGGAGCACGGGGTGAGCTGTGGCCTCAGGCAGGCCAGGGTTTGAAATGTAGCTCAGTCACTCACTCACGTCGTGGCTCTGACAAGGTGCTCAGCTTAGCTGACCCTCGGTTTCCTTGACTGCAAAGGGAAGGTGATTGGTCGGGACTGGACATCACAGGGATGCTGGGAAGTGATGATCATGCTGTGAAGCACACGACAGCTGGTGGTCTAAGGACCTCCATCGTGGTCATTACTATTACTGTCATCTTCCAGATCATTACTCCTGGCATCCATATGGTCATCAAGTTGGCCTTCTTAAGAGGTCTCTATAGAGCAGGACCCTTTGGGACCCCTCATGCCCCTCGTACAATTCCCTCAAGGCCTAGGAATGAGGGGCCACCTGCATGGACTTGGAGAGTGAGCGCTGCACAGCCCAGCAGCAGATACAACGTGGCCTCAGCTCATCATCGGGTATCGCAGGGCCCATGGCCCCGAAAGATAGCTCAGCGGCAATATCCATGTCGCTCCCAGGGGCCTTTCACACCCCGGGACCAGCAGCAAGTAGGACAGAAGGATCCAAGCTCACAGATGGAGCAGTCAGAGGTGAGGCACCTGTGTCGTGGAGAGGTCAGCGTTGGTGGCCCGTGAGAGAGGCCTCCACTGTCGCATGGGCATCTGGGGGGTATGTGCCAGGGCAGTGCCTTTCCAACCTCTTTGTTTGAATGAAGCTGACAGCACATGAGCTGGCTCCACGTTGCATAGCTGAGCACCAGCCGGCTGTGCTCACGGAACCGCCTTTGGCGTCTTTCAATTGCCTGGCTGCCTGATCGTCGTTCAAGTCACCTTGGTCTCCCCAGCACCAGCCTGGCACACAGGCAGTTCTGGTTGTTCTTCAAAGAACGGCCCAAGGACTTCCCTGGCGGTCCAGCAGTTAAGACTCCACGCTTCCACTGCGGGGGGGCACGGGTTTGATCCCTAGTCAGGGAACTAAGATCCCAGACACCTCACAGCGCCGTCAAAAATAAATGAGTAAAATAAATGACAGCCCACCTTGGTCTGGATGAGTGGCCAGGGGTGACTGAGCGCAGGCTCCAGGGACTGACTGGCCGGCAGTGGCTGCACGCGATGCCAAAAGAGCGGGGAAGCCAGGGAGCTCTGGGTCTCCCCCGGGAAACTTCCCATGCAGGGCACTGGGCACCCTGACCTTCCACCTAGGCAGCATACAGGTGGCTGCGGGGAGCCACGAGATAGCCTGAGACAACTAGCAAGTGACTACATCTACCCCTGCAAGCAATTGCAAACCACAGGTGTCTGTGAGGGTCTCAAGAATCAGTTTGCTAAACGCCTCTCTCTAGTGGGCAGTTAAGATGCTACGTTCACCTGGGGAGAGCAAACTTGGGGAACATCACTCAGTTCCAGAAAGAGGAAAAGGCACAGAACACATACCCTGCAGGTGAATCGGCCTGCCTGGCTATTGGGAAAGCTGACAATTTCAAATGTCAAATAATCATGCAAATGGACACCAACCAAAAGAGAAGCCAAGCTGGTCAGAACAAGTGGCATGGAAGTGCTTTATTTTTTATTTTTTGATGTAGACTATTTTTAAGTCTTTATTCAACTTATTACAATGTTGTTCCTGCCTTGTGTTTTGGTTTTCTTGGCCATGAGGCATGTGGGATCTTAGTTCCCCCACCAGGAACCGAACCTGCAGCCCCTGCATTGGAAGGTGAAGTCTAAACCACAGGAGCACCAGGATACCCCTCAGGCAGTGTTTTAAGAGCTTCATGTGAGCTAACTCATTTAATCCTTGTGACAACCTAGCAAGCTCCATGCTGTCCTCACCCCTGTTTCACAATGAGGAAACTGAGGCAGGTTAGACAAAGTCCATATGTGATGACGCTGGGCTTTGAACAGTGGTGGGAACACTGCTGACTCCCGGGATCAGGCACCGGATCTGGACACCAAGCTGAATAAAAACAGGACATCTTGCAAAGCAAAGAAAGAGGAATCTAAAGATGTCAACAGCCTCCCTTTGGCAGAGGGGAAGGACCGGTGAACAAGATGGGTCAGGTTTCTAAACTGGCTCCCCTCCCAGCAAAAACTTTCTCTCCACCTTGGAGAGGACCTGCCAAGACCCTCTTGCTTCACCCAAATGAATCGCACAAGTGTTGGGAAAGCAAGCCACCCCAAACCCTGTCCCCCCGCCCCACTGGGCACAGAATGCTGCTTGCAGTGAGCCGTGGCAAGGTTTCCAACTGCAAACAGGAGAGGGCTGGCAAGGAGCAGTGGAGGGATCTGATTCAGACGTTGAGTCCCCCCTAAGAGCCCACCTGGAGCCCCTGGGACGGTTCTAGGTAACACCCAGGGACAATTCTCAGGTCCCTGTGTGTGCCTCTGGCAGCCTGCAGCCAGTCTGAGGCAGTCCCCCCGCCTTCAGCTGGTGACCTTCTATCCCAGCTCCGATGAGCCAAGCCAGGCTTCACTCTCATAGGACCCACCAGGGGCGTTCCCGGGAATCCCTGCCATTTCCCGGGGCTGTTTCACCAGCCTCTTAGAATCTACTGCGTATCTTGACTTGAGGCACATCAGGGGCAGGATGGCCAAGAATGCACCTTGTTCTTGCAGAGCCAACGAGACTTTGAGCTGATACCTGGTAGATGGTGGTTGGGGGTGGGGTGGGGGAGGAGCAGTTTAATTAGAAAGCAGAAATCTCAGTTGGATTCCTGTCTGCAACTTGCAGCCTGTAAGACCAGGAGCCCGCCATCCACCTCAGAAAAATGAAGAAATCGTACCCAAGCCACAGAGGTGTGTGGGTGTGATCTGAGTTACTGGTTCATTGATTCATGGAATGTTTGAGCACTCATTGTACATGGAGCCCTGGAAGTGAAGGTGTTTTGAAATCGGAAGAGCACACCACGGGCTGGGAGGAGGAAGGGGCGCTGGTCTGAGGAGCAGAGCTGTAAGCAAAAGGGAGAGTCTCCAGGGTCTTCTGCCTGAGCAGTCAAAAGTGCAGGAAGCGGGGGCCTCCCACAACCTTGGGGTGCCATGGAGTGGCACCTGGGGCTACTGCTTGAAGGTACTGCTTACCTCAGGTAGCTCCCTGCAGCCAGCCTCTGAGATGGCAGGCTGTACCCTGCCTCTCAGCTGGTCAAGACTGGCATGCAGAGAGGAGACAAACCCTGCCCTAGCCAGCATGCAGCCTAATTCAGCTCCTGTCCGAGCAGCTGCAGCCAGCAGCCCTGGAGAGGCCCGTACCAGGAGTGGGTCCACATTGAGAGCAACCCACTGGGTGGCTCAGGAAGCTCCCTGGCCGCACTGATGCCTCCTGTGATGATGCTCCAAGTAGCTCACAGCCTCCGCAGAAAGCCAGCTGCTCTGGGAGGCTCCCCACTTGCTCCGTGGCACCTCACAGACTGCCACCTTCTCAGGCTTCTGTTGGACCAAAGGATGATTGAGGATGCTGGTAATTCAGAAGCTGACGGAGATAATCGTTCAGTCCAGGCACCAGCTCTCTTTTCTCCTCCTCCCTCAGCCCCATCGAGCAGCAGTTGACCAGGTACCTTCAGATGACTTGGCCCGAGAGTCCCAAGAAATTGCCGCCTCTTCTCTAGAAACTATGCCCACACCTAGAGAGAGGGGTGGTGTCTGATCGCCAAGCTAAATTCTGAAGCACCAGGTCTGGTCAGACAAAGACAACCTTCCAGGACCATGAAACTAACAAGGCTCTGCAAAAATCACATCTACCCTTTGTCCTTTTAGGGAGAACCTGGGTGGTGAAATAAATGACTTCCTGTTTGATGGAAAGAGAGCTGGGCGTGACATCTGCGGATCTGAGCCTGTCACATCTATGACTTACTGGCCTTTATTCTCCTGGTGCCTCCAATTTCTCATCTATAAAATGGAACAATAACACTTGAGGGTCAAAGTAGAGTTCCACATGTACAAACGCTATGCAGTTTATAAGGAGAGCGAGTGTCATTTATCAGCAGTCTTGGGTAGAACCTCCCTGGAGGAAGGAGCGGAGATGGTAGAAACATTTCTACCTGTTTACGATTCTGAAATCCTGGAATCTTAGCTTGTTTCTGTATTTTCCAGCAGGTCTGGAACATGATGTTCACTTGTTAACATTTCGTCTCTGAAAACTAATTTCCTTCTGGAATACAAGATCATAGCTGACCTCAATCCTGGGTCCATTTCACACATGCAGGGTGAGTTGGACAGCCACATGCAATATCCTTGGCATCTACATTTAGAGACTGACATAAAATTAGTTGCAACTAATTTTGGCCAGTGGATGTTTCAAAGAAAATTGAAACTCTAATCCACACCATTAGCTGGGTGCTTCCTCACACTAGTAATGCTAACCCACCAGGAAGCAATGTATCAGGTACCCTGGGAAGCATTTAATGGGCAAGCTGGTGAAAAGTGGAAACCAGGCTCCATTAGGAGAATCTTCCACTGATTGATTGGCTCTTCTGGGAAAAGTTTTCGAGAAAACAAAAGCCTTCTTGGTAGGAATCTAAAAGATCAGGCATCCTGGTTATGTTGGGAAGAAGATGGGTTTGGAGCCAGACAGATCTTGATTCAGCGTGGACTCTAGATAGGGCTTGGGGAGCAGTCTCATTCAAAGGGAGATGGCCAGCAAGGCAAGACATATCAAAGTTTGATTTTGTCCCCTGCATGCGTGTCTTACTTAGATCGTGTGTTTATTTGTGCCAGGGAGGGCTTTGGGGATCAGTGGCTACTGAAGATGATAGCTGGACAGAAACCGTCCCAAACCACCCCTTGGTGGTGTCAGTGTCCTGATACAAATTCAGGAACTGCCACTTCCCATCTCTGTGACTGTGGCCAAGTAACTCAGCCTCTGTGAGCTTCTCTTTTCTCATTTTTGTAAGAGGAATAATAATAATTCCACCCTGGCAGGGTTTTGTGAGGGATTCTATGAGAGAGCATACGGGAAAGGGCTTAGCACAACTCAAGGGTATAACAGGCACTCAGCATCATCAAGTCTCTTCCAGCACAGGCCCCCAGATGTCTTAGAATCCCAAGGAAGGAACCAGATGGGCACTCAGATATGAAAATCTGAAGGGAAAAAAAAAACACAAAAAACGTTGGTTAGATTTTGTGAGGGTTTGCCTTTGGATTTTGTGGCCCACCAACAAGTGTGCTCCAAGAGGGTGCCACATCTGCCCCCCATATTGTCAGTCAGGACCGCCAAGTAGCGGGGATTACTTGAAAGGGAGGCCTCACGGACTAAGCTACAACAGGCAGCGCCAGGCCTGCAGATGAAACAGTCACCATAGCGAATGAATTAGACCAGCGGTTTTCCTAAGGTCTGGAGGCAGCAGAATCTTCCTACAGTGGTTTTTTTTTCCACCCTTTTCTCCCCCCCTGCTCTCTTACAGAACTCCTAGAGTCTGGACAAGACACAGAATGATAGAAGTAGACATGATAAGCCTATTTCAGCAGTTCTTTGTAAGGAATCTGCAGAGGCTCCCTGCGGAAACTGCGGGGCTGACAGGAAACTACTGCATTCGCTAATGACCAACACAATGAGCCTGTTCATTCATTCAAGCATTCGTTCAAGAAACGTTTACAGAGGGAGCCTCTGCAGCTTCCTCGAAGATGGTAAGATAAAATGCCACACAGTCCCAGGCCCCGCACATCAATGATGTATCCTGGGTAACAAACAATGTTGGCTCAGCTAGAAATAGAAAGTTGCAAAATTATCTGCCTTGAGACCTCGACCAGTGGATTGCAGAGGCCCATACCTGCACGTTGGTTTCTTTGCAGGGATCAGACGTCTGACTTCGGTCTACCACACCCTGATGGCAAGCCATGTCAGCCCCGTGTCTAGCTCACAGCGCACTTACTGAATGAATCTGGAGGAGCCCTCTTTATTGCCTGCAAGTTACAGCTTCCCAAGGATTAGGAGTCAGAGGAATAAGCCATTTAAGTGAAATTGCTTTTGAAACACAGATGAGTTGGAAACCTAGAAGAAAGGGCTCTTGGCAAGGAACGTTTGGGACTTGGCGGGTTCTGTAGCTCACGTTGTTTGATGCTGCCATAAACCAGCTGCTTTCACCACTCCCTAAACATCAGCTCCCAAGGGAGCAAGTCAGCCCAGGGCTCTCTGGGCAACAACAGTTTCCTGAATAACGTGCAACCTCGTCTGGAGGGCCCAGCCAATCAGCACACAGCATGCAGACTCCAGGGGAGTGTCGCGCCCATCCAAAGCGTTTTGCTTCTCTTCTTTCCATGGTTTCCATAACAACGGATCACATACACACACACACACACACACACACACACACTGCAATACAGTGTCAGTTCAACTAAGCATGTTTCCCAGCACTTGACACAATAGATTCCTCACCACTCAGGAGAGATGTCTTCTCACCTGGCATCTCTGGGGCTCCTGCTTCTGGGGGGCCACAGGGGGTCCGACACCTGTAGCCCATCCTAGGGGACCTCCCTCTTCTCTCTTCAAGGGCAATGCCTCAGCAATCTGTTCCCCTCCTTTCAAGCGCACCATACTTGCCTAGGGCTTCCCCGGAGGCTTGTCAGTAAAGAATCCACTTTCAATGCAGGAGATGCAAGACACCCAAGTTCCATCCCTGGGTTGGGAAGATCACCTGGAGAAGGAAATGGCAGCCCACTCTAGTATTCTTGCCTGGAAAATCCCATGGACAGAGAAGCCTGGCAGGGGATCAGAAATCCCCTTCAATCCATGGGGTCTCAAAGAGTCAGACACGACTGAGCAAATGCACTTGCCTGAGTACTTGCCTAAATGTGCCTGGAGAATCCCAAGCCAGAAAGATACTTGCTTCATCTTCTCTGATTCCAGGGTCCCTTAAAACCCCTTCTTCCAACCCGGCTCCTACCCAGTTCATAACCAGCTCAAAAGAACACAACTAAGACGGTACCTTTGATGGCCTGCAATACAGCAGCCAGATGAGTGATCCCAGTGGGATCTGAATTTCATTAGTCAAACCAAGATCAGAGGGTTCTGGGTAAAAGTTTGTCAGGCTCAGAGAGACCCAGCCAAGGCTGTGTGAGGAGGGAGGCTGCATCTGGCTGCAGGGACACTTCTGGAGGGCTGGCTCAGAAAGAGAAAAGTAAGCCTCCCCTTTGCAGTTTGCAGACCCAAGCTGTGTGGTCTTAAAGCCTCGGGATCAGCGAGGAGGCCCCAGGCCAAAATTTCAGGCTTAGGCTTCTGGACCCAAATGGGTAGGCTTTCATTATGATAGAAAATACATAAAGTTGAGGGGATGGGTTTTTGTTTGTTTTTTTCTTTAGCATATTAATAGGTTTTAATACAGTTGTCTGGAGGCTTTAGAATAGAGAGACATACCTAACATAGTTCTCGGCACCTTGTAGGAGTTGCCTATTGGATTGCTATTGAGGCAGCAAATGCCTCCTCCTCCCAAGCTGCCCCTCCCCCAGCTCAGGGGCTGGGAGCATCGGTTTTGCTCTCGCCACCACCACCTGTAACTGGGTCACGTCTTACTTATTGCTCTTGTACTCAGCAGAAGAAATCAAATGAGAGTGTGAATTGAGGACTGGGTTAGTTGACACGGCTGCTCTTTTCTGGTGTGCTTTATGAGAGTGTAAGACAATCCCAGTTTACAGCGGGGTTTCGGTGTAACGGAGATTTCTCAGCGCTTTGTGACAGCCTTGCATTCAGTCCAGACAAAGGGTAATGAGCATCATCTCAAATTACCTAATCACATGGTGGCAGCAACCCATCCCCAGGCCGCGCTGGGCATTTCCATGGTGCAGTCCATCCGAGGAGCTCAAAGGGCTTAAAGAAAACCCTTTATTTGTTTGGGAAGTATTATTATCTGGGTTTGACCAAGAGAGGTACGGAGAGGTGACCTGCTTTAAGACCACACAGTAAGAAGGGGCTGGGCTGAGCCTGGGGCCCAGGCGGCTGAGTGGAGCTCCTGGGCTGGGAGATGACACATAGAAAGCATCTTGCACAGAGCCTGCCCTGGCCAGGCCCTGGGGGGACTCGCGGGGACATTGAACGCAATAACAAAGGCCAGTGCAGATGAAATTTAAAAGCGTCAGCCTGAGGAAATATGTGCAGAGAACTGCCTTCTCCTTGAGAAAGCAGAATGCTGACCACATTGCAGGACAGGCATTAAGACACCAGAACTCAGATTACCAACTATTTCTTCAGCCCTTACCGGATGCCTGGTGGCATGCCTGTGGACTGACTGCCAGAGAGGACATTGACTCACCTCTGCTCCTATATGACCACGTCACTGTCATTAATAATCATAAATGCAACGACAGTAATGGTTAGAAAAGAAAAGCGGATAGTATTTTTCTGACCTTTTCTGCAGATGGTCATGCCTATCCAAAAAATAGAAAATACAACAAATATTCCAGTACCAAGCAAATGCAATGGATTAGTCCCTATAATTACATTTGTTACATTTTAGTTACGTGAATGTGTTACTTGGGGAAAAGGAAAAACTTATTTCCAGATTGTTCTATTGCAAAAATGAGGAATAACATTATAGTTTCTGTTATTGATGGGTAAATTCTTTCATTTGACCATGTACTTGAAAGATTGATTTTGAAATTTTCGTGCTCAATGAACAGGATAGCCAGGTTTGCCTTTTACTCCTGGTTAATGAAAGAAAATCATTTATTAATTTTAATTTTGGAAATTGTCTTTCCAGGGACTTCCCTGGTCCAGTGGCTAAGACTCCGAGCTCCCAATGCAGGGGGTCTGGGTTCAATCCCCAGTAGGGGAATTAGATCTCACGTGCTGCAACTAAAGATCCCTCATGTGCATGCTCAGCCGCGTCAGTCGTGTCTGACTCTATGCAACCCCATGGACTATAATCCACCAGACTCCTATGTCCATAGAATTTTTAGTTAAGAGTACTGAAGGGGGTTGCCATTTCTTCCTCCAGGGGAACTTCCAAACCCAGGTATTAAAACCGTGTCTCCCGTACCTCTTGCATTGCAGGTGGATTCTTTACCACTGGGAAAGCCCAAAAGACCCCTCATATCACAATGACGATGGAAAATCCCAAGTGCTGCAGCTAAGACCCGGCCATGTCATGCCCTGCTAAGTTGCTTCAGTCGTGTTCAACTGTTTGCGACCCTATGGACTGTAGCCAGCCAGGCTCCTCTATCCATGGGATTCTCCAGGCAAGAATACTGGAGTGGGTTGCCCTGCCCTCCACCAGGGGATCTTCCTGACTCAGAGATCAAACCCACTTCTCCTGCAGCTCCCACATTGTAGGTAGATTCTTTACTGCTGAGCCACTGGGAAGCCCTAAGACCCACACAACCAAATAAGTAAATATTTTTTAAAAAGTATCTTTCCTATAAAGCAATAGATATATTGACAGCTCTTAAAATATACATAGCAAAAAAGTCATAAAAATTCAATTTCACCATAAATTCTAGAAATTGCAGTACTGCCCACATCTTTATTTCTCTAAAATCCATTCCACTCTCTTCCAAACGTCTCTATACGGGAAAAATTTTAAACACAAATACTCGAAGTTTGACAGAAGAGATTGACAGAATTGAAGTAACTCAAGTTTCATATGAGGACACATTGAGAGAAACAATCACATGATAAATATAGAGCAATAAGGAAAATTCAGAGCAAGGGAAAAAAGAAATAAGAGGTGAAAGTGCAGCCAGAGAGGAAAAGTAATGTTCAGTCTCAGTGCACTGATGTAGCTGCTAGCCTTGATCCATAAATTTCACTCTACATTCTGGGCTTCCTGGCAGCCAAAGGAAAAAGGGAGATGTGACCACTCATGGCATTCACACTGGCAGAAAAGAAACCCTGTGGGAAAGCCTTAAGAATAGTGACTTGTGAACCCGTACAGAAGATTCCACGCAAGGGCCAGCCAAGTCCACCAAGGGAGACAAAAAGTTCCAGGACAATTTGATTCTGCTTTGGTTTCCTTTCCATATTGGTTTTAAGCCAGGAAAGGATGAGCGTTGGGAAAACATAGCAGAGACCCTGTGAACAAACATCAGAAAGGAAGTAACCAGAAGAGATGAATTCTGTTAAGACATTAGAAAATTTGTATTTAGCACATTTTAAAACTGATGTTCATCCCACTCCTGGGCATATACCCTGAGGAAACCAAAATTGAAAAAGAGACATGTAACCCATTGTTCATTGCAGCAATATTTATAATAGCTGGAACATGGAAGCAACCTAGATGTCCATCAACAGATGAATGGATAAAGAAACTGTGGTACATATACACAATGGACTATTACTCAGCCATTAAAAGGAATGCCTTTGAGTCAGTTCTAATGAGGTGGATGAACCTAGAATCTATTATACAGAATGAAGCAAATCAGAAAGAGAAAGGTAAATATCGTATTCTAATGCATATATACAGAATCTAGAAAAACAGTACTGAGAATTTACTTACAGGGCATCAATGAAGAAACAGACATAGAGAATAGACATGAGGAGAGGGGAGGAGAGGGTGAGATGTATGGAAAGAATAACATGGAAAATTACATTACCATATGTAAAACAGATAGCCAACAGGAATTTGCTGTCTGGCTCAGGAAACTCAATCAGGGACTCTGTATCAACCTAGAGGGGTGGGGATGAGGAGGGAGGTGGGAGGGAGGTTCAAAAGGGAGAGTATGTATACCTGTGGCTGATTTGTGTTATGGTTTGACAGAAAACAACAAAATTCTGTAAAGCAATTATCCTTCAATAAAAAAATAAATTAATTTTAAAAAACTGATGTTCAATAAATGGCAATGCTTAATCCAAAGGGCTAGATCAATAGTAATGAGGAAGAAAAAGGAGAGAGCTGGGCAGCAAGAAGGGCTTAACATTGCCTCTGAACTCCACATTTGTCCTCTCCCCCAGCTCCTCCAGCTGCCAGGAAGCAGCCTCAGCTCCGGGTCTGGGCACGTGGGGACCAACACCCAAATCCTGCCTCCAGGACATCTTCCCTGGTGATAATGGCAGACTGGCTCATCACAGACTACCCTCTTGCAGAAAATACTGGAAAACATGGACAAGACACATTTTTTTTTTTCAATCTGCTTCAAGCCACCAGAATATCACCAGGGCATTACAAACTAAGGGGCCAAGACCCCAAAAACAATGCAAGAGCTGGGAGAGGAGTCTCAGCCACTTTTTTTCCTTGGGATTTGTCAGTTCTTAAGCAGTATCTGAAAAGTTGAGCAGTTTCTAGGAATCTATGGGGCTGGGTGACCAAAAAAGAAAAAAAGGAATGCAGGGTCCTGCAAGAGGGGAGGGCCAGGTTGAACACCTCAGACTTGCAGCTAAGACTCCTTGAAAAAGCACAATCCAGAAAGAAAGCAGACTGCAGAAAGTTCGAATCATCTTTCAAAATCTCAGTCCTTGATTGAATCAGTGTGTTGTAAAGCAAAGCAATACACTTCTGAATAACCCATGAGTCAACAAAAAAATCATGAATGGAAATGAGAAACTATTTTAATGAAAAGATAATAAAACTAAAACATATCAAAATTTATGGGATGTACCCAAAGTGCACTTAAGAGAAATCTGTAGTCTTAAATGCATCATTAGAGAAGAATGGATGAAGAAACAATGAACCAAGTTTCTATATTAAGATTTTAGTAAAAGAACAACAAATTAAATCCTAAAATAATACAAGGGTGGAAATAGTCAACAGCAGGAATTAATGAAGTAGAAAACAATAATAAAACAAAACCCATAAAGTTAAAAATTTTCTTTTAAAAAGACTAATAAAGTTGATAAGCTCCTGATAGGACTGATTTCTTTAAAAAAAAAAAAAAAAAAGAATGAGGCACAAATAATCAATATCAGAAATGAAAAAGAAGACATCACAATATAGCCTACACCTATTAAATAAGAGGCTGTTCTGAACCAGTTCACTGTTTTATAGCTATTAAATAAATGAAATCCACAATGAAAAATCTTTCTACAAAGAAAACTCCAGGACTAGATGGCTTCATCAGTGAAGTCTTCCAGATACTTAAGGACGAAATAACATTAATCTTACACAAACTATTGCAAAGAATAGAAAATAAGTGGCTTCTCAACTCATTTTTGAGAACAATATCACCTTAATGTCAAAATCTGACAGGGAAGGAAAATTATGGGCCATCTCATCACCCATTAGAACATGGGTGCTAATACTAAACAAAATATTATCAAACTGGATCCAACAGTATATGAAAAAAAAATACATCACAACAAAGATAGGCTTTATTTCAGAATGAAATCATCTCAATGCTAAAAAATCAATTAATGTTAATTTGTAATTAACAAAATGAAAAAGAAAATAATTTATCAACTTAATAGATTCAGGAAAAAAATCATTTGATAAAATGAAACCCCTACTGATAATAAAAGGGAAAAAAGAACTGTCTTAAGAAACTAGGAATAGAAGGGCAATAGCTTAATATGATGGCATAGCTACAAAAATATCTCTAGTAAGTATCATGCTTAAAATTCAAATATTAATACTTTTCCCCAATATTGAGAATAAAAGAAAGATGATCGCTGTCTTTATTTCTACTCATTACTATACTGGGGGTCCTAGCCTTTGCAATAAAGCAGGACAAAGAAATAAAATTTTAAGAATTAGAAAAAATATTAATTAAACCGACATCATTTATAGACCGTAAGATTATGTATGTAGAAAGCACAAAATAGTTTGTAGAAAAACTGTCAGAATTAATAAATAAATCAAGCAATGTTGTTGGATTAAAAACATCAACTTTGCTTGATTTATTTGTTAATTCTGGCCTTTTTTTCACAGATTATTTTGTATTTTCTACATATGTAATCATGTCATCTGTATTTTTTTATACAACAGAAACAGAAAGTAGAATCCAAAAAGGAAACATTAAGAAATTTAGACTACATTAAAATTCGGACTTTCTTGTCATCAAAAAAAAAGAGTGAGAAGGAAACCCACAAAGAAGAAGATATTTGCAGTTCATTTGACTGACAAAGGACTCATACCCAGAAAATACCAAAAATTCCTACATATCATCAAGAAAGACACACAACCCAATAGAAAACCGAGCAAAAGACTCAAACAAGGCAATAGGTATTCAAATGACAAAAAATATTTGAAAAAAATATTCAATTTTATTAGTCATCAGGGAAATACAAGCTAAAATACATTCACCAGAATCACAAAAATAAATTTATCAGCATTATCAATTGTTGGTGAGAATATGGTTACTTCTCCACTCATCCCCAGACTCTCACCAGAATTTGTTAGGAGTATGAACTGGTACGGGCACATTGCATAACTATTTATTAGCCTCTCTAAAGCTGAACATAAGCATACCCTATGACCCAGCAATTCCATTCCTTGGTACATATCCCACAGAAACGTATACACCAAAATACATATACAAGAATGTTCCAAGGAGCATTATTTGTAATAGGCCCAAATTAAAATCTATCTAAAGACCAGCAGCAGATGAATGTATAAATAAATTTTAGTAGATTAATACTAAGGAAACTCATAAAGTATTAAAAATGAGAAAACTACTTGTAGCCTTAACAACATTATATCAAATTTGCAGACAAAATTCTGAGTGGAGAGGGGAGGGGAAGCCAGATGAAAAGAATGCATGATGTACAATTACAGTTTTACAAAATCAATAGGCCAGCAATCTAATGTTTGGTGACAAAAATGGTTATCATTGGGGAAGAGGTGACTATTAGAGAGGGAGGGTGTGGAGGGATTTTTCTGGTGCCAGTAATATTCTAGCTCATTTTGGGTGATGGTAGTACAAATGAATTCACATTTATGATAATCTATTAAGTAGCACAGTATAGTGTTTTTTATGTCCATTAGACTTCAATCTAGCTGTGTGACAGGAGCAAGTTACTTAGCTGTGTTGTGTTTCTGTCCCCATTTAGAAAATGGGTATATAACAACCATCTCAAAGGATTACTCTGAGATACAAATGAAATAATGTATGTGAAAGGGACAGCAGAGGATGAGCTGAATAAACAGTAGCTGCTTTGTTATCACTCTAAAGGATTTCAGCCATTCCATTGTTTACTTCTGGGATTATCTGGGTTTAGCTGCTTCCCAAAGCAGCCAGTTCCCTTCCTGGGCACACTAGTCAGCACTAAACCTGGGAATTTTCCAGGCTGGTGGTCCTCACACCTACAGAGGGATTAGCTGCTTGGGGGTGTGGCCAGGATGAGGATGGAGACTAAGCTTCTGTCATCCCAGACAAGCTCAAGCCTCTGGCTTCCCCACAGGAGGCCCAGAGCCAGGTCTCCAGGAGAACCCGAGACTGGGAAATGGAGTCATTTGATCCAGAGGAAGTCTGTAGAGCTGGGACTTGAGTGAAAGAGAGAGGGAGGGTAGGCAGCAGCCTTTGCAGACTGTCAGTCCCTGAGAAGCGAGAGTCCAAGGAAAACCCGGCCTGGGACTTTGGTGATGGGAGCTCAAAGGGAACGGTTCAGTGGAGTACCTTGATAATAATGTGGGTCCTGTGATGGCCTGGAGCAGGCAGACCACTCATTCTGCTTGAGAAAAGGGAACTGCAGACTTGGCTATTTCTGAAACTCATGGGAGATCATGAAACATGGACTAAAACTGCTTTTTGCCACTCCTGTTTTCTAACAGGTTCACATTGTCTTGGTTCCTGCCTTTTGGGGCAGACACCTCTCTCTGAGACCTGGCTTTATCACGTTGCTTTTTCAGTTTGAGAGGCAACACCTTCAAATCCAGGGTCTACCTAAATCTTCCTTGAGTAGAAAAAGATTACTGGGGAGTTCTGCTAAAGATGCAGATTCCTTGGCCTCAACCTGGACTCACTGAATAAAATCGTTAAGGAAAAGGACCTGGGAATCTGTAGTTGTAACAAGACCCCAAGGGATTCTGATGATCATTCGAATTGGGAAATCAGTCTTTCAACCTGGAACTTTTTCTGGCAACTTCCCACTTAGGATAACCGCCCCCCACCCCTTATTACCCAAGTTTCTCTTCTGTGGAATAAGCTCTCTTAACAGTAGTTCTGAGCTCTGTCCACCCCAAGTTATCAAACCTCTCCTCTTGTGCAGGCCCAAGTCAGGAACTTTCTAGCCGTGAGCCTTACCTGCACGCCCACGATGCCGAGACAATGTCCTCTACTATCGTTTCACATCCTAGCTGGAGGAAATTCAGTTACATGACATGTTACAGAATTCAAGCAAAAAAAGAATTTTTTTGAGAATTTTGGAATTATTGGTAACACCATGAGGTAACTCAAAGCCATCCTGTAAAATCACTGCACACGTCTGAAATAGCATCTTGAGCGTTACAAACTAAAATAACATTATTTGCCAGGTAAGAGTACTTTTCCCTGTCAGTATTTCTCAATAATCATTTGACCAGGAGCTACTGTTCATAATTGAGAGTTAGTAATTGACTAGCTGAAGTGGTACATACATACACAATAGCCGTAAAATAGAAGGAAATGATGCTATTTGCAACAAAAATGGATGGACCTAGAGATTATCACACTCAGTGAAATGTCAGACTGAGAAAGACAGATGTCCTGTGATATCACTTATATGTGGAATCTAAAAACAAACAAAAAATGATACAAATGAACTTAATTAAAAATCAGAAGCAGACTCACAGACTTAGGAAACAAACTTATGGTTACCAAAAGGGAAGGAGGAGGAGGGGCAAATTAGATAAATTAAGAGTTTGGGATAAACAGAAATACTACTATATAAAAAACACAAAAATGACAAGGTTCTACTGTATCAATTCAGTTCAGTCACTCAGTCCTGTCCGACTCTTTGCAACCCCATGAACCGCAGCACACCAGGCTTCCCTGTCCATCACCAACTCCCGGAGTTTACCCAAACCCATGTCCATTGAGTCGGTGATGCTATCCAGCCATCTCATCCTCTGTTGTCCCCTTCTCCTCCTGCCCCCAATCTTTCCCAGGATCAGGGTCTTTTCCAATGAGTCAACTCTTCACATCAGGTGGCCAAAGTATTGGAGTTTCAGCTTCAGCATCAGTCCTTCCAATGAACACCCAGGACTGATCTCCTTTAGGATGGACTGGCTGGATCTCCTTGCAGTCCAAGGGACTCTCAAGAGTCTTCTCCAACACCACAGTTCAAAAGCATCAATTCTTCGGCGCTCAGCTTTCTTTGTATTCCAACTCTCACATCCATACATGACTACTGGAAAAACCATAGCCTTGACTAGATGGACCTTTGTTGACAAAGTAATATCTCTGCTTTTTAATATGCAGTCTAGATGTAGCACAGGAAAATATATCCAATATCCTACAATAAATCATAATGGAAAAGAACATGAAAAATAATATATACCAGTTGCTGCTAGTGATAAAGAACCCGCCTGCCAATGCAGGAAACATAAGAGACTCTGGTTCTATCCCTGGGTCGGGAAGATCCCCTGGAGGAGGGTATGGCAACCCACTCCAGTATTCTTGCCTGGAGAATCCCCATGATCAGAGGAGCCTGGCGGGCTACAGTCCATAAGGTCACAAAGAGCTGGACTCGACTGAAGCAACTTAGCACACACAAACACATGTATACATATAGTCAAATCACTTTGCTGTGCACCAGAAATGGAAACAACACTGTAAATCAACTACACTTCAATTTTTAAAAAGAGTTAGAACATCTGAGTCTTGGTCTCCGTTTTGGTATCACTGAGCTGTGGGAGATGGCTCTAACTAATTGGGTTTCTTCACCTTTCACATGCACAGTTGAGAAGACTTTACTTGCTTTCCAGGGCTCTTATCATCAAATGGGCCAGAGAAAGGGCCCAGCAGACAGATGACAAGGGTTTCACTGAATGAAGCAAAATATGAACAAGTTAGTGAGTGAGTAGAGAAATGGTGATTCACTCAGAAAGAGTTTTATTAAGAATAACTAAGAACAAATGTTAGATCTTTAAAAAAATAAATCCCATAAGGTACGAGGCTGAGATTCTCTGAAGTGGTGTCTAATTTGGAGATGGAGTCCTGCCAGGAGAATGTTCTTCTCTGCCGGAGTCTGTGCTGACCCTCTGTGCAGTCTGCTGACTGCTCGAAAAAACACACTGGGGATCTCTCTTGAGTTTCTACTTCTTTTGTCTCTCGGCTCATGGTTGCATTGGGACTGCCAGGGAGCAGAATCTGGTGACAGCTTTCAGGTTTGATTTGCCAGTGGTAATGTTTGGCTGAGTGTGGGGTTTCCGTGGTGTAGCTGGCCCATGGCCTTGCATCTCTTCCGGTTTCAGTGAGCCCACGGCATTATCCAAATGGCCTCCTGCAAATGGTGTCTCAGAAATGAGAAATGCATACATGTGTGAATGTGGAACTGTGCACACATGTGCTCATAGAGAAGACAGTCCTCAGACACCCAGCCTTTTGGACACCTGGCCTTGAAAATGATATTCCCATCCTCGTCACGATCCGCAAACATGCCTTGTCATTATTTGCAAAGCACCATTCTATAGGACAATCAAATAATGTGACATGAAGTTGCTCAGTCGTGTCTGACTCTTTTCGACCCTAAGGACTGTTGCCTGCCAGGCTCCTTTGTCCATGGGATTTTCAGGCAAAAATATGGGAGTGGGTTGCCATTTCCTTCTCCAGTGAGATATGGTGCCTTCCATAAATTTACAAGCTAAGTTAGATAAAATGTATATACATGGTTAATCAACCTCCCATTTACATCATCAGGTTTCTTGGTTACATGCCTTAGAAACCAACTCTGGATAACTTAAGGGGAAAATTGAATTATTGGGAAGGTTAGAGGAACAGGTTTAGTAAATGGCCTTAAACCAAGGGATCCAGGAAGTAGAAACAATCTTACGCCTTTAAGGAACATAGCTGTGATGGCTGGACTGCCTCCACCACTTTGGCCAGCTCTAATCTCATCATCTTTGTTTGCATCGTTAATTTATTCACGGAATAAATAATCTTGTGGGAGGCTGATACTCTTCTAGAACTGGGGTTTCAGACATGAACCCAAAAGGCAAAACTCTCTGCCTTTGTGGAACTGACATCCTAGTGGGGTCACCTCTCACTCACTCAGGTTGGGCCAAGCTTGGTCCTATGCTTTTGCCCAGGCTGTTATGTGCCCCACAGTGAACTCCTTCAACCTAGGAAAAGAATGTAGATATTGGGAAGTTTTAAAATGATAGCTTTATACTATATCATTAAGTTCCTGTCAAAGTCTGGATAATGAATGGAGAGATGTTCAGAAGAGCTCAAACTCTCTTCCAGGTGGGGGGCATGGGTAGCCATGCATTTATCTAGAAAGGGCCTTGGAGAAATTAGTCATTCGGCGGACACCGGGTGTCTAAGGGTCCAATCGGAAAAGTGTTCTCCAACCTCACTGTATTATCAGAATTTCACAGAAAGTGACTTCAAGAAAGATCTAGAACAAAAAGCCTATCCTTTTAAGGACTGAGAAGCAGAGGGTTCTGCCCACAGCTTCTTGAGATCATGGAGTTGAAAGAGCAGTTTTAAGCAGGTGTGAAATAACTATTCAATTGCTTCTTCCTTCCAACCCAAAAGTAGCCAGTGTAAGCCTCCACTGGATTCTCAGGCCACACTGGGAGCCATATGACCATCGTGGTAGTGACAGTGACCATGGAGATTTTGGATTCTGAGAGCAGAAATTAGTCTGCAAAAGAATTATTTGTCCATAATACCATCAGAAGAAGGAGAGGCAGGAGCCCAAAAGTGTAATTACATCTTGGTGTCAATTTGTTCTTCTGCAAAATGGAGATACTAGACCCTTTCCTGCCAAAAGCAAATAGATGTCGATTATAAACTGAGATAAGAGCAATTTAGTGAAAAGGATACAGAATAGGAGAAGCCATGGGACCTGGCCTTGCATCCAAGATTTATTAGCTGTGTGACCTTGGGCAAGTCACTTAAATTTTCTGTATCTGTGCATCAATAAAATGAAGATAGCAATTCTTCTCAGGTGTGTACAGAATAAACAAATAAGATAATGTATGTGAACGCCCTTTATAAGTTACAAAGTTACACAGACCTTATAAGGACCTATAATTTTTACACTTTAATAAATGCCTATGGCAGTTATCAATAGACTACCAGGAAGAGTTTTAAAGATGCTTATTAAATAACTGATGCCCGAAATTTCTTACACTGCATTATACTTAGGCTGCCGGCCTACCCTGCAAAGGGCCTATTGAGACCCCATTCACCTCCAAAACAAGCCAGTGGCCAGAAGGTACTGGAACACTTTGGGCCCAGGAGGGCATGGAGGTCATAAATCTTGTGTATTGACCCAGGAAAAAGCCCTGACAAAAAAGCGCAGTTTATTGTCTTAGTAAATCACAAATTGTTCCTGTAGCAAAGAAAAAATTCTTAGGAATTCTTCCTAAGAGTGTGCAAATCATCAGAGTCTCTAGGAAGAGAAAAAGAGGGCCCAGATGGATAGGAGCTGAGCTGTGGCCATTAGGCAAAGTCAGAGAGCTCCTAGATGACCCCATGAAACTGTCCCTATGAAATGCAGTTGTTCGATAGGCTTGGGATGAATTTTCCCCCATAATCTAAAAACCTTCTATGCCTGTTGCTAACATGCCTCCCCAGACTGGCTTAGTGGGTTAGAGAGGGTGTTTTAGGGTGTTGGGGTACCAGTGCATCTTGGTGGCTTAATTTTTTAACATAGGCCATTCTCCTGCAGTCTTGCAAAGTAGTCTGTGTAGTTCATATTTAATGTCTAAATGAAAGCGAATTAAAATTAATCTTGTTTAGGGAATTCCACAACTCCCTCTTGAGATAAGCGGAAACACCCCAGGGTGATATAAAATTGAGGCTGGGAATTGCTGTGTTGGAGTGCCGTGCTAATGAGGTGAAGGTCAGGGGTTCAATCCCCATGTGAAGGAAGCAGTTAATTTCACTCTGCCTCATGGCCTCAGATTCCACCCTTAACCCCGACCATCTGCCTCAAAGATGAGCCACTGGTCTCTAGCAAGACAATGCGATGGAAGGGCCAGATCCATGCAAATCCATCAACCCTGTAGAAAGACAACCCAAAGCATGACCCATGTGTAATGCACCAGGATCTGTAATTTTGCAGATGAAAGCATGATGACAGTATTACTTAACGTTAAAAATAAAAATATAGAAGAGCCCAACGAATCAGATGTTGGGGGTCCATGAACTCTGAGGCATGACTCTTCATTCTCAAGAGTTTAGCTAATTTGTTAGAGAGATACCTTAATAAATGCAATACATTAATATATATGGGATTCCCAGATGGCACAGTGGTAAAGAATCCGCCTGTCAATGCAGGAGACACAAGAGATGCTGGTTTGATCCTTGGGTCTGTTCTGTCCACAGCTCCTTGAAATCATGGAGTTGAAAGAGCAGTTTTAAGTAGATGCAAATAAACTATTCAATTGTTTCCGCCTCCCAGCCCAAAAGTTGAGCCCATGCCCTGCAACAAGAGAAGCCACCACAATGAGAAGCCCATACACAACTAGAGAGCAGCCCGCGCTCATGGTAGCTAAAGAAAGTTCACACGCAGCAACGAAGACCCAGCCCAGCCAAAAATTAATTAATTAAGATAAATAAATTAAATATTTTTACAAAAGGAAACTGAAGGCTGAGAGAGGCCAGAACTCTGGATTTCTGTGCCCTGGGAGGCTCAGAGCTTTGAAAATCCCATAGGGCAAGGAGCAGCAATATGGTGCCAGGGATCAGCAGAGAGATCAGGGGACTAGATTAGGCGATGGATCAGCAAACAAGGAAATTATCAAGAGTCAAACAATATTTTTCACCACTAGTAAGGGCTGGAAACCTCACTGAGGGCTCAAGACCATGGACTGGCCACATAAAAAAAAATAGCATTAAGGTTATACTAAGCAAGAAGGACACTTATGTGTCTCCTCCTTTGTTCAACAAATATTTAGTGAGGAAATTTTAGGAGCCAGGCAACGAGGCAAGTGACCAGAGCACAGACCTGGCCACTAAGAGAGGAAGCAGAGTAGCAGGAATGGAAGACCCATTCTGGATAAGGCAAGGAAGTGACACAGAAGAAAGCTGTGACAGATTAAGTGTGAGATGGAGAGAGGAGGGCAGGATTCATGCAGAGGGGACAGGATCACATGGCCCTGATGTCAAAGGACTATCAGTATAGCCTGGGTTAGTCTGCAGAGGCTGAAAATGTTACTCATGGTCCCTCTAATCTGGGAATCAAGTTATATGGCTGGTGTTCCTGTGCTGCCCCAGTCAGAAGTGAAGGCTCAAGGCAGGAAAATCCTGAAGAGCAGGCAACTGGGGTCACACTCATTCAGTGGATCAAAAAGAACCACAGGCTGGACTTCCCTGGTGCTCCAGTGGTTAAGAATCTGCTGGTCAGCACAGGGGACACTGTTTCAATCCCTGGTCCAGGAAGATTCTACAAGCTGCAAAGCAGCTAAGCCCATGCACCGCAACTGCTGAGCCCAGGTGCCTAGAGCCAGCGAGTTAGAATTACTGAGGCTCCAGAGCCAGTGCTCTGCAACAAGAGGAGCCACTGCAATGAGAAGCCTGTCCAGGCAACTAGAGAGTAGCCCCTGCTCACTGTAACCAAAGAAAGCTCACACGCAGCAGCGAAGACCCAGCCCAGCCAGAAATTAATTAATGAATTAAAACAATAAAATATTTTTAAAAAATGAAACCACAGGCTGAGAGAGGCCAGAACTCCAGATTGCTGTCCCCTGGAAGGGTCAGAGCTTTGAAAAATCCATAAGGCCCTTGTGGGTGTTTTGATCCTCACAGGTCTACCTGATGGGCACCCTACTCCTGCTGGCACTCTCTGTCAAAAGGGCCCCCTGCTTGGATGAGGCATCATCTCTAGGGAGTTGAGAAGTCACGCGGACCCCAGGGAGTGAGGAGTCAACTGGATTCCTAGCAGAGAAGAAAGTGACATCTTTCAGTTTGATTAAGGCTCACATCCCCAAAGAGCCCTTCAGCTGGACAGGGGCTCTTCCTCTGACTTTTCATTTCCTGGGGATGTTACATACTTGGCCCATGACAGAGGCTGGCTTCTTCCAAGTGAGAAAGTAGTCAAGACCCTCTCAGTCTTTGGAAAGCAGAAGTCAGGATGCCGAGTAGAACAATCAATCCTTCATACTTTTAACAACAATTTATTATAGACATTACTTTGTCAACAAAGGTCTGTTTTGTCAAGGATATGGTTTTTCCAGTAGTCATGTATGGATTTGAGAGTTGGACTATAAAGAAAGCTGAGCACCGAAGAATTGATGCTTTTGAACTATGGTGTTGGAGAAGACTCTTGAGAGTTCCTTGGACTGCAAGGAGATCCAACCAGTCCATCCTAAAGGAAATCAGTCCTGGGTGTTCATTGGAAGGACTGATGCTGAAGCTGAAACGCGAATATTTTGGCCACCTGATGTGAAGAGCTGACTCATTTGAAAAGACCCTGATGCTGGGAAAGATTGAAGGCAGGAGGAGAAGGGGATGACAGGATGAGATGGTTAGATGGCATTGCTGACTCAATGGACATGAGTTTGGGTGGACTCCGGAAGCTGGTGATGGACAGGGAGGCCTGGCATGCTACGGTCCATGGGGTTGCAAAGAGTCGGACAAGACTGAGTGACTGAACTGAACTGAACTGAATGTGCCAGCCCCAGTGACCCAATGGTGAGCAGAGTATGCTCTCTGTCCCCAGAGAAACTACAGTCCCCTATGTCAGTCAAAGAGAAGAAAGGTTCTTCGGTTCTAACAGAACCTCAAATTAGTAGGTTTCAAATAAGCTGGAACTTCCTGTCTCTCTCACATTTCCATGTGTGTATAAAGCAGTCCAGAGCTCTGATGTAGAGACCCAGGTGCCTTCCATCTAGAATGCTGTCCTCATCCATTTAGTCCAAGATGATTCATCACTAGGTCCACCTTCCAACAAGAGGGAAGGAAGTGTGGGGAGCAGAAGAATGAGAGACACAAATCTCTCCCCCAAAAGGCCCAGAGATGGCACCTACCACTTTAGCACAAGCTCCATTTACAGGAATGAGCCCTATGACCCTCTTATGATGCAAGAGATCCTAGGAAATGGGGTCTTTAACTGGACAGCCATGTGCCCAGCCCACTTTCAGTTCCGATGGAAGAAGGTGAGTGTGGCTATTGGGGCGAGGGGTAAGCAGTCATATCTAATTAAGTAGGGAGGTGAGTAGCAAGACCACATACCTCTTCTGGAACAAGAGCTAGTGAATGAGTGATCCAAAGCTGGGCAGAGAAGGAAAAATCTACAAAATGCACAGGACCTAATGGGCAGGGAGAAAGGGCAATAGCAAGAAACAAAGGGAACCACTGATGCTCATGCAAGGTTTCAGACTACCTAGGAATGTCACCTGAATTTCCTTCAGAGGCAGGCATCACCCCAGGCAGTTTACAAATGGGAAAGGGATAAAGAGGGTGCAGCCTGTGGCAGATCTGATGAAGCAAGCTCCTCGAGAGTGTATTTTTTGGTTCCAGAACCATCCATCATGAAAAGGCATCAAGAATGGTGAGGCCCAGTAGTGACACCAACTTGTTGACTTGCCAACCATCCTAATGGCCGCAGCAACGCTGGTTGTGATGCCAATGTGTTGCTGGATGAACACTTTGTTTCACTGGTGGAGCAGTGAATCCCTTAGCATCCTTGGATGAGAAGACCAGTGAATTAGAAACTTTAATTGGAGCTATGCTGGTAGGCAAGGGAGAAATCCACATTTGTGTGCACCATCTACAGAAATTCTAAGCCAATCCTCTGTAGAACGGGACCTGGACCAATAGCAAGTCTCCCAGTGATGGATAAGCCCAGACTCGCAGGATGTGCTCACTACCCCTCACCCCTTCCCAGCATGTTTCAGCTTTTTCTTGCATTTCATACTTTCATGCAAAATGCGCAAGAAGAGTTGAGAACAGTTTCCAATGATTTGCACCTTATGCTGTGCCAGGCATGGTGCTCAGCACTCAATGGCATTTACACGTGTTTTCCACTTTACAAAATACCTTCACAACATCTTAACCAGATCCTTTCTCTGTGAGGTACATGTAATGGGAATCACAGTTATTCCCACTTAACAGACAAGCAAAATGTGATCCATGATTTAACCTAAGATCATGTGGCCAGTCCGGAACCAAGGCTGATCTAGATTGCCTCCTCTCTGGGGGTCACTTCCAATGGTCACTTCTGCTGAACCCACCTCTCGTTCCGGCTGCTTTGAGAATTTCTCCTCCACTACCATGTGCTGGGCTGCTCAGTGATGTTCTAATATAGGTCAAATCCCAGGGCAGGTAAACTCACTCATTATCTGCACACCTTGTATTATAAAACAGAGAAATTAGAGAGTGACAGTTCTCTTTAAAAGAGGGGGGAGGTTTGCAAAAGGCTTCCTTGAAGGTCCTCTAGGGCAATTACGATATAATAATCTCTGGAATAATTGCTTTTCCATTCTGCTTTCAGGAAGGCACCTGCTGTGGGGTGGGAAGCACGTCAGGTCGTGAGAACTTGATGGGAGCCCAGCTGTGCCTGGGGAGCACTGCAGTGGTTTAGTAGAACCTAGTGTTAAGTAACTAGACTATGGATTGGGGTTTGTGATTTTTGTTAGTTTGTTTATTTCAGTCTTCAGCTTCTGTCACTGGTCAACTTCTGAGGGACTAAACAGTGCACAGTATGTTGGGGCTGCATGGAGCTGGGCTGAATCTCAGTCCTCACCTTAGGTGACCTGGCATCATTTGAGCCAGCTGATTACTTCCTCCTCCTGAAATAGCTCCTTCTACCCCCACCTCCTCTGAATTTAGTAACACCTACCCTGTGATGTCTTCACAAGGATTAGAAAGAGCCTGTGTTGGGTAGCCTATCCCATCTCCAGTGGATCTTCCCAACCCAGGAATCGAACTGGGGTCTCCTGCATTGCAGGCGGATTCTTTACCAACTGAGCTATCAGGGAAGCCCATGGAATAAGTAAAGAAGTTAAAATTTAAAAAGGAAAGTGCATGTGCAAAAATAAAAAAAAGTTCAGACTAAAAAAAGAAAGAACATGTTCAAAAATTAATTAAAATTCAAAAAGAAATTTCATGCGCAAAAATAAATAAATAATAATGAAAATGAGAAAAGAAAGAGCACGTGCAGAAAATAATTAAAATTTTTAAAAGGAAGTGCATATCAAAAATAAATAAAATTTAAAAGAAAAGCATGTGCAAAAATAAGTTAATTCATTGAAATTTTTAAAAGAAAGCATACATGCAAAAATAAATAAATTGAAATTTAAAGAGAAATAAAGAGCTTGTTCAAAAAAGAAACGAATTCATTAAAATTAAAAAAAAAAAACAAATATGAAAAGTCAGTGTAGGACCTAAAGTGAAGTCGCTCAGTCGTGTCCGACTCTTTGCGACCCCATGGACTGTAGCCTACTAGGCTCCTCCGTCCATGGGATTTTTGAGGCAAGAATGCTAGAGTGGGTTGCCATTTCCTTCTCCAGTGTAGGACCTGGTGTGGGGTAATTCACTGATATTGCTGTTATTCCAGAGGTAAAGAGAGCCACGTGAAACACACAACTCTGACCTGGTAGATGTCCACACCTTTTTGACCTGGCTGACCTCCAGCTTGGTTATCATCACTGCTAAACGCTCCCTACTATGCAAAGGATACAAGCTAGTGGTGCCCCAACAACACTGTGTTCAACAATTTCATTGTAAACCATCCATCATGCAGTCAGCAATATTTATGGATATGTGGGGATATTGCAAAAGCTGGAGGTCCAAAGAAAAATGAGACTGGCCTCTCTCCTCATGGAGCTCATGGTCCTTCACAGAGGATGAGCAGGTAGACAAGCGATGTCAGATGAGGTGGTAAGTTCTAGGACATTCTGGGGCTAATCTGTGGCCTGCCCAGCACCTCCTGCCCCATCCCGTTCCACATCCTCACTCACACACATTACACCCAAGGTTCCAGACCATCAGCAACAAACCCCCAAGTGAGCATCATTGGCATATCCGGTTATGCTGAGCCTGCAGCAGCGGCAGCCATGGAGACACAGACCTCTAAGGATACCTCAGAGGGCCAAGTGGTGAGCATCTGGCCCTCAGCTGTGCCATACTGGCTTGGTTTGGCCTTGAGGTAAGCTGGCTCATGATGGAATGAAGGCAGTGAAGTGAGGCCGCATGAGCCCCTCTAGACCAACTCAGAATCCAAGGGGAGTTTAAACAAAGGCCAGGCAAGCTCCTGTCTGGGTCCTGCCTCCCTAGTCAAGTGGGGAGACACTGGTGCCTCCCGGTCTTTCCGGAACACAACTCCCTTCCCCTCTGCCTCCTGGAGGTGGGGGTACTTCCTGCCCGGTGGCAGAGGAAGGTTGTTCAGGATGATGAAGTGCAGGCTGGGGGTGGTGCCCACCCCGCACATTCCTTGGCCCAGCTCCAAGACAGATCCCCACCTCTTTACTTCTCAGCTGCCATTTCACCTTGGGGCCAAGTTCTTCCCTCAAACTGGTGCTTGGGGGGAATGATTCACCAGCAGGCCGTGGGAGGGCCTTGAGGAGGAGGGTGTTTGGCTCCCCTGTAAAAGCTTGAGCAAGTGCTGTCAGAAGGCCATAGCCAGGGGCTAATTCTTCTCTCTGCACCAAAGCTCCAAGAGCCTTTGTTTGACTAAGGTGTTTCCCCCATGGTTGCCAGAGTGCCAGCCATTCCTACAAGATCCCACTTGATAAGGCAGGACTGGGAGGGTGGGGAAGGGGAGCTCGGGGTTGCTGGTTGGCAGGCGGCAAGTGGCTGTCTGCAGAAGCTTCTGGCACGCCAGGCCCTGGTGCTGCTGTGTTCCAGGGGCTTTGCGCCCAGAGGAGGGTTTCAGGTTCACGTCCGGAGGGGGCAGGCAGTGTTCCCACCTGAAGGGCAGGGGGAGGGCGCAAGCCCCCTGCAGTCAGCAGGGGCTGGCTCAACCTCAGAAGCTTTCCTGGGAGTCACCTAAAATGGACAGTCTAGGTCCTATGACCCCAGGCACCCGAGAGCACTCAGGGCCAGCTCCGAACTTGCCAGGGCTCGGCTCCCTTCTGAGCCAGGAAACACTCCTCTAAGAAAAGTTAGGTGTGGATAAGTGGGACGGGGGCGGGAGGAGGAACCCTGATCACTATCTTTCCCACAAATCCACCCTCCGCACGGTGGTGAGAGCCCGGGTGTGGATGTAAGCAGATGGTACTCAGATCTTAGCAGCTATTGAAGCTGGATAAGCAGTGACTGCACCTCTGAGACTCACCTGAAAGGACAGAGGCGATAACAGTGATGGGGCGGTGCTGTTTCCAGGATGGAGGAAATGCTGTGTGTCCAGCTTCTCTCTCTCCTTCTTTCATTTTTTTTTTTTTTTTTTTGCTGCACTGCCTAGCTTGCAGGGCTTTCCTGGTGGCTCAGATGGTAAAGAATCCACCTGCAATGTGGAAGACATGGGTTTGATCTCTGGGTCGGGAAGATCCCTTGGAGGAGGACATGGGAACCCTCCCCAGTATTCTTGCCTGGAGAATCCCATGGACAGAGGAGCCTGGTGGGTCCATGGGTCGCAAAGCATCAGACATGACTAAGCGACAAAGCACAGCACAGCATAGCATGCAGGATCTTAGTTCCTCTACCAGGTATTGAACCCATGTTCCCTGCAGTGGAAGTGTGGAACCCTAACTATTGGACTGCCGGGGAAGTCCCCGTATGTCTAGCTTCTAACCAGGGCCAGCCACATAGAAAACTCTCAAGAAATGGTGGTTTCTCAGTGCTCTGGGACAACCCAGAGGGATGGGGTGATGAGGAGGGAGGCAGAGAGGGGTTCATGGTGGGCAGATACATGTACAGTTCAGTTCAGTTCAGTTTAGTTGCTCAGTCGTGTCCAACTCTTTGCGACCCCATGAACCGCAGCACACCCGGCCTCCCTGTCCATCACCAACTCCCAGAGTCCACCCAAACCCATGTCCATTGAGTCGGTGATGCCATCCAACCATCTCATCCTCTGTCGTCCCCTTCTCCTCCCGCCCTCAATCTTTCCCAACATCAGGGTCTTTTCAAATAAGTTGGCTCTTCTCCTCAGACAGCCAAAGTATTGGAGTTTCAGCTTCAACATCAGGCCCTCCAATGAACACCCAGGACTGATCTCCTTTAGGATGGACTGGTTAGATCTCTTTGCAGTCCAAGGGACTCTCAAGAGTCTTCTCCAACACCACAGTTCAAAAGCATCAATTCTTCAGTACTCAGCTTTCTTTATAATCTAACTCTCACATCCATACATGTACACCCGTGGCTAATCAATGTCACTAAATGGCAAAAAAAAAAAAAACCCACCACAATATTGTAAAATAAGTAGCCTCCAACTAAAATAAATTAATTTTTAAAAAAAGAAATGATGTCTGCTAGCCTCCTTCCTGGAGAAGGAAATGGCGACCACTCCAGTTTTCTTGCGTGGAGAATCCCGTGGACAGAAGAGCCTGGTGGGTTGCTGTCCATAGGGTCGCACAGAGTGGGATACAACTGAAGCGACTTAGCAGCAGCAGCCTCCTTCCAGACCCCCTCTCTGTCCCCCTAAATTCCTTGGGCAAACTTTGTTGAGTCTCACTTCATGCTTCGGTGATAACTCTCCAGGATTCATATTCTGAGTGTTTGCATTCACCTCTCCAGCACATCACCAGTGCTTGGGTGTAGGAATTCTGCCTTGTTTGGTATCACCTCCCCAGCTGTGTCCCCCTCCCTCATACAGAGGTGCTGATGAGGGTTCATCTATCCCTGGGCTCTAGCTCCACTTCAGAAAGTGTCAGCGGCCCAGATAAGGCATGCCCAAGACTCAGGAAGGCAGTGGAGAGGGAGACGTGGTCCTTCTTCCCATCCTGTCATCCTCACTTGGTTCCCACCCCTGCAGAGTACCAGTGAGACCATCCTTTATTAGCCAGAGAGTAAATGGCATGTGGGGAGGCCTGGAGTTGAATTGAAGGGTGATCACTGCATTAACCCCAAAATGAGGATAAAAATGCACCACCCCCCGAAGCTCAGAGCCAGGCTTAGCCTACTCCAGAGTCCTTCTGTGAATAAATAATAACCTCACACCATTAATTGCAGGTGGCACTAGTGGTGAAGAACCTGCCTGCCAAAGCAGGAAACATAAGAGACACAGGTTCTATCCCTGGGTCAAGAAGATCCCCTGAAGGAGGGCATGGCAATCCCCTCCAGTATTCTTGCCTGGAGAATCCCATGGACAGAGGAGCCTGGTGGGTTACAGTCCATGGGGATGCAAAGAGTCAAATATGACTGAAGCGACTTAGCACATGCATCACACCATTAAAGAAAAATAATGGACACCATGAGAGCTTCAGTCAAATCACTTCCTGATGCAGAGAAAGTTTCTGTCTTTGAAACTGGAATCGAGAGAAAGTATGTCTTGTCCCCCTTTCAATTGTGTACCCAGGAGGCTTTGCCTGATCCCTGGATCTAAGTTAGGGCCCTTTGCTCTCTCTGTCATCATTTCCTGGAGCTCTCTGTCATAGCTCTTGCCACATAATCTACATATGCTTTATTTGTACAGGTATTTGTTTAATATCCACTTCATCTCTATACTCACAGGTATGAAGACAGTGATGTATCCAGGATCTAGCATCCTATAATATGTGTATGTATATATATATATATAATAAGCTCTCAATGTATTCATCCAACAAATAGTTCCTAAGTGTCTTCCACATGCAAGATAATCTTCTAGATGTTAGTCAACACAAACAACAGACAGAGGGATAGTTTGTCAAATTAGTACAAGACACTGAACTGGGCTATGTGACGGTATTCGTTTTCTGTGGCTGCTGTAACAACTGACCACAAATCCAGTGGCTTACAATAAGATAAATCCATTTGTCAGAAGTGAAAAATCAGGGACTTCCCAGTGGCCTGGTGGTTAAGACTTTACCTTCCAACATAGGGGGTGTGGGTTCGATCCCTGTCGGGGAGTTAAGATTCCACACGCTTGGAGGCCAAAAAAACACAACATAAGACAGAAGCAATATTGTAACCAATTCAGTAGGGACTTTAAAAATGTTCCACATCAAAACAAAATCTTTTTTTTTTTTTTTTTTTTAAGTGAAAGATCAGTGTCTCAGGGCTAAGATCAAGTAGCAGGGCTGTTTCCTTCCTCTGAGGGGAGAACCTATTTCCTTGCCTTTTCTGGCTTCAAAAGGCAGCTTACATTCCCTGGCTCCTGGCCCCTTCCTCCAATTCCCAAGCCAGCAGTGTAACATCTTCAAACCCTCCATTTCTAATCTCTGCTCCTCCGGTCACATCTCTGACTCTGACCTGCCTGCCTCTCCCTTATAAGGACCCTTGGGATGACATTGAACCCATTCAGATAACCCAAGGTAATCGCCTCACTTCAAAATCTTTAATTTAATTGCATCTGCAAATTCCCTTTTACCATGTAAAGGAGCATTCAGAAGTTCCAGTGATTAGGTCGTGGACATCACTAAAGGTCCATTATTCAATCTGCCACAATGACCTAGGTAACATATATCTGGAAATCTTTGAATGAATTAGGTTTCCTAAATACTAGCAATCTCTTACTCCAAATCTCAAGGTGTTTCTACAAAGTACATGTCTTTGAAATCACATCTTACTTACTCAAACTGGAGAGGATGTTTTCTCCTCAGCTCTGAATGTTTGTGACATGTCCATGCTCTATGATCACCTGCAGAGGGGCAAGGGGACCCCTTCTCTGGTAGATTAAATTGTGTCTCCTGCCAAAAGATATGTCAACGTCCTAACCCCATACCTGTGAATGGGGTCCTATTTGGAAATAGGGTCTCTGCAGATGTGTTCAGACAATGTCTTCCTAGATTTGCTGTTATTCTTTAGTCGCTAAGTTGTGTCTGACTCTTTTATGACTCCATGGACTATAGCCTGCCTTGCTCCTCTGTCCATGGAATTCTCCAGGCAAGAATACTGGAGCAGGCCACAATTTCCTTTTCCAGAGATCTTCCCAACCCAGGGATCAAACTTGCGTCTCCTGCAGTGGCAGGCAGGTTCTTTACCACTGGATTAGATGAGCCCTAAGCTGAGTGAATTGTGTCCTCATAAGGAGAGACCTTATGGGGTTTGGACGCAGAGATCTGGACACAGAGACAGAGGAAAGATTTGGACACAGAGACAGAGGAAAGAAGGTCATGTGACAGGGAAGGAAGAGATTGGAGTGATGCAAGTAAGATAAGGATGGGCAGGATCCCCTGGAAGCTGAAAAAGAAAGGAAGTCTTCTGCCCTAGAGATTATGGAAGAAGCATGGTCCTGTGACACATCCATTTCAGGCTTCTGGCCTCTAGAGATGTGAGAGAGTACATTTCTGTTGCTTTAAGCCACCCAGTTTCTTTTATTTGTTACAGCAGCCCTAGGAAATGAATACAACCCCTTCACCACCCTATACCCCAGGGGGTACCAGAAGGACTGCCCAAGGATGCTGCAGGAGCAGTCTCAAATTATCCCCATCATCGCATGCCTCTTTCCCACGCCACAGCCCATTTCTTCAACATCGCACACACTAGGCCACGAGGAAAGGCTTTGCCATTGGGAATGAGCCACTGATTTCCCCTCCACTTGGACTGCCTTCTCCAGACTCAAAGTCACCACTGTGAATTCGTTCTTCTCCCCCTTGTTTCTTGGAAAGCACCTCTCAGGACCATTTCAAGAAAAACAAATTGTGAGGTTTGCTTAGGATCTATTTAAAGGGAATCATCAGGGCAACTTCCAATAACAAACCAGAAGCCAGTCAGAGCTTTAGGACGAGACTAGAGCCACTGTGAATGTGTGTGTGCTGCCAGCTGGGCTGGATCGAGGCTGCCACACACCCGTCCCCTGGCACAGCCACCCTCGTTCACCAGCAGCTTGGGCGCTGCTTTCCCAGCCCTCTGCTCAGATGAACACAAAACTGCATGGTCAC
This sequence comes from Odocoileus virginianus, assembly GCF_023699985.2. Classification (NCBI taxonomy): domain Eukaryota; kingdom Metazoa; phylum Chordata; class Mammalia; order Artiodactyla; family Cervidae; genus Odocoileus; species Odocoileus virginianus. The sequence goes on along the minus strand of NC_069680.1, from coordinate 81,616,193 downwards.
CAAAAAAGAACTGCCAAGCAGTATTGCGGTAAGGTTTCCCACCTTGGCAAGTTCACCAGGAACATTTTGAACCCACAGAGCTCCTTTCACCCAGAAATCCCAAACCACTCGGTTTTAACTGGTTCTGTGTGTTTTACAAAGCCTGCTGCCAGCCCTTCAGAGTGAGGTGAATAGAAACTGTTCCTCCTGAGAAGGGTCCACTCATGCTGAGACCTCAAAGAAGTGAAGGAACCATGAGAAGATGCAGAAAACAGTATCCCGGCAGCAGGAAGAGTGTGTGCAAAGGTACTGAGGCAGTGAAGTTGCTGGCCAGGGTTCAAGGAACTGAACAGAGCGTGGCAGGAGAGGCGCGAGCAGAGGGAAGCAGGAGCAAGATGAGGCCGGAGAGGAGGGGCTCGGGCTGGATCACAGGAGTGATCCACACAAGAGTTTCCCACGCCATTGGCTTGCCATGGGCAGCCTCTTTGGAATTCTCTAGATGTAAAATTCTGCCCTGTGACTTCAGAGTCGCCACCTTCCGAAGCTGATGAAGAGCGTCCTAGAATGTCCCCTGGGGTCCCTCCTGTGGGATGGCACCAACACAGTTGTGTGAGCTGCTGGGGGCCATGAAAGGGTGCATACGGGCTCCAGTCACCAAGACTGCCGGAGCAGCCCTCACAGACAAACTCTCCACCCCCCATTCATCCCCGTCCTCCCACATCCTGAATCGCCTCATTCCATAACCAGCACACCTAATACCATCTTCTTCCCAACCTGAGTTCTCTCCCTTCAAAGCCACAGAAGTGAAAGTCATTAAGAGAGGTCAAGAGAAGGAACCAGGAGGTGTTTAAACACCCAGAGAGCAAGGACTGAGCCTTTTCCTTCCTTTCTTGTTCTCAAACTTTTTTGCTCATACTGGGAACATTGGCTGTTGATGCATGAAATATTGAGGCAACCTTGTTTATATTCTTGGCACCTTATTTGGCTGAATGTGCCTTTTCAAAATCAAGACATTCTGGGTTTTTTTTTTTTTTCAATAAAAAATATGAAAATATCCCAAAACAGAAAGGAGTACTGAGGGTAACCATAAAAAAACATTTTAAGCTGAGAAAAATAACCCAGTCCCACCAAGTCCCAAAGACAACCTTGGTTTCCACGGGATGTTAACCAAGCACAGAGCTCCTGGCAGTGGGTGGGACAGGACACTTGCTCTCAGTCCAAATAAGCAAACATCCTCCCCAAATCCAGTATCCTTGCCCCACATGCTGTGGTTCCAATTTGCTTCCTGTTTTTGGCCCTCCCAAAAATACTCCTCACAGACTTTTTTTATTCTCATCTCCTCACCTTGAAAAGCACAGATTTGCAAGCCCAAGTATCTTAGCGTGGAGACAAATCCAGCAGGCATTCAAGATACTCAGGCGAGAAGAAATGCATCTCATCGGAAAATTTCCATTGCCAGCACTTTTTTAAAAAAATTCCCAAGATAAATGGGTCTTTACTTATAGGACTAAGGGCTCCATTATTTTTCAAACACTTTCCTGCTTCCAAGAAGCCAAGAAACTTGGTCATGCACCCGGCTAGCTGATCCAATCTCAAAAAATCTTCTGACCTTAATGAAAAAGCACTAATTTTTCCTTCCCTTTAATAAATGCATCTTCTCTCCTTCCAAAGCAATATTCAGCCTGTGGGTTAGGCAGGCAAGGTGCCCAGTTTATGCAAATGGACAGAAACACCTGATTTATCGGGATTTTCCCCACTGCCTTCAATCCAAGAGTCCCTGCTCCAGAGGGCCTGGGAAGGGGAGCAGATGACTCATGGACCGTGACTCGAGGGGACTAGAAGAGCAAGTACATTCGAATGTGGATTTCGATATTTACATATATATGTGTGAAGGTAGGGTGTGAAGGGAGGGTATTAAAAGACCAAAATCTTAGAGACCGCCTGAAGGTGTCAGAAAAGCTAACTCAGGTAGAAAACTCTCCCTGGAAAAAAAATTCCCCTGCTCTGTAGATGCTTCTAATCTGTCTTTCAGAAGTTTGGAGAGAGCGGCAAGGATTTGGACCATGGCCTGGAGACAGAATTATTTGCAGCTCTCTCTCCCAAGGAATGAATCGCAGCCCCTCGGGCTGGTACAGCAGGTGCTGTGAAATCTGGCTGACAGGTCAACTTCAAGGTGATCTGCTTGCCGAGGCTTCTCTCTGTTCCACTCATCTCCCATTGCACCTCAGGTGCTTGGTAAAGGTAAATAATTATGACTAAGTGCATAAAGCAGGAGGGTCTTTGCGCACCTGTAATTATTTCCTGGCAAGACTCTACAGAACCTGGGAGTTTCCCAGAGGGCCTGTGGGGGCCGTTTAGGCAGAGAATAAGTCAGGATGGGTCCTTCTAGGTAATATCTGGCTGGAGGAACCAAAATTCAAACACAACACTGGATGCCTGTTTGGGGAAATGACTAGAAGATTCAGAGTCAAATTTCCCAGGCTCCTAAGCTGTGATAAACCTGACTGGGATGCTCACACATGCCGATAAATGTCTCAAAGTAAACAAAACCTCATCCCCTTCCAGCTGCACTGTCCCAGAGAAATAAAATGGGAGCCACGGGTGTCATTTTTAATTTCCAATCACCATGTTTAAAAAGAGAAACAGGTAAGATTCACTTTGACAACTTAATGGACCAAGAATATTATTTCACCATTAAATATAAAAGATATCATCTATAAAATATAAAAATTATTAATGAGATTTTTTTTTCCCCACGCTAAGGCTTCAAAACCAAGGGATCTGTAGTATTTATGTCATATATGAATATAGACCACCTGGAGTGGGAAATGACCACCCACTCTTGCCTGGAAATATTTCTTGCCTGGAAAATTCCATGGACAGAGGAGTCTGGTGGGCTACAGTCCATGGGTTTGCAAAGAATTGGACATGACTGAGCATGCACACACACACACAACACATGAATATAGACCAGCCGCATTTCAAGTTCCCAGGTACCATATTAGGTAGTCTCTGAAGATGATGTTCCCCCCTCAAAACATTTTGACTTCCCTGAAACATTGTCCATAGAATAAATGAAACTGTGGTGCTTGACTCTTATTTGATTTAAAATGTTCGCTTTCTTAATAAGATAAGAATTTCTAAAAATGTCTTTTGAAGAGTACCAAGCAGCCTTGGTTGGTCCTTTCCTTCTAGTGCTCAGAACTGCAATCAAAGCATCATATGTTAGGCTAATCAGTTTTTGCCCCTCACAATGGAAAAATAAACATAGCCAGATTCTTTATGAGAAAAAGTTTTATTTATCAGGAAGATGTAGTATTTATAAACTAACATGAAATAAATGTCCTCAAGACATCTAAAGCACTCATAATAAACAGATCTAAACAGGAAAACCTGCAAATTCATAATCAAAATTGTAGCTATTAACTACCCATTGCTTGGGGCTCCTCACCAACCTACGGTTGAACACCCACATGTGTCGCATGTTGTCTGCCAGGGACCCTGGGCACACAAGCTGCCCCGGCGGAGCGCAGGGCCTAGTCACAGCCAGGCAGACGGAGAACGCAGGGGCAGGAACAGCCTCGAAGCCGATGTCTGCCCATCAAGCGGCTGCCTGAGTAGAAGGCTCTAGGCCTGGATCCAGGGTTGTGGCTAGAAGTTCTGCAGGGAGGAAGGCAGGAAGGAGGGAGACAGGAAGGGAGCAGTAGGTACAGAAGTTGCATCTCCCTGGCTGCCAGGGAGATGCAGGCCATTAGTGAGGCACAGAAGGAACCTCCAGAGTGGGGTGGTCAAGACCAGTGCTGCCCAAGACCAATGCAGCATGAGTCTTACATGCAGCATTTATTTTTAGTAGCCACACTAAAAGAAACATAAAATTAATTTTAATAACATATTTTACTTAACCCACATTTTCCAAAACGTGATCATTTCAACACGTGTGATACTTCACGTTCTCTTGTCACTTAAGTCTGCAAAATCCCATGGGAGACTTGCCATCATACGTCTCAGTTTGGAGCAGCCCCATTGCCAAGGCTCCAGAGCCACAGACCCCAGTGGGTACCATATATGGCTGTGCAAATCTAGCTATGGGTGTGTGTAGAAGGACGCATAACTTCGGCTCCGATTCTTAAGTCCAAGAGAGAAGTCAGATCAGCTTAGAGGGAGCGGGCTGGGGACACGGAGATCAGGTCATCCAAGCCTTTGGAGGGGCCAGCCTGCCTGGCTCTGCTATAACCAGAGATTGAATGAGAGGCACCAGCTCCTCTCAGGCGTCCCCAAGGGTGTCTGTGCAAACAGTGTCAAGATGATGCAGAGCACCGAGGAACATTCGCTAAATTTTGCCAAGTGCTTGGACACCCGATCACAAGGGTGACCCAGAAAACTGCCAGTGCACCTGTGATGAGGGGCTTGGCGCGGAGCCCGGCCTGGAGGTCACCCGAGGTCACTGCTGGAGGCGGGGAGCCCAGCGCCGAGGCTGCCTAATGTGGAAATGTTTGGATCCGAGCGGGGCAGGCGCTGGGGGCAGCCTCCAGGCCGATGGGGAGGAGACCCGGCCGGCGGGGGCCGGCGCTCAGCGCTGACAGTAACCAGACGCGCAGAGGACCACGTGGTCCGCAGCGCCGCGCCTGCCAAGACCCCGACAGCATCTTTCCTAATAAGTCTGGCGATGCCTGCGTCCTTTCTCTCTCGGCAGAACAACCTCTCGCCTGCTCCCAGGTCTTATTTAAGAAGAGCGGGCCGCAGGGGAGAAAAGCAAGCCAAACCCAGCAAAGAGGTGGAGGCCAGCCTTCCTCTCCCCAGGCTTCCCTTCTCCGCAGAAGCTCGGCTTTGTGAATGAATGAAGGGACACTTTCTCCAAGATGGCATACTCCACGCTCCCGTTGTTGAATTGGTCTCATCTGTTTCAGCACGTCTCTTTGGGGTGGGGGTCGCCCCCGAGCATCCCCCTCCGCGGTTCCCTCTCCTGCTCCTGCCTACCCCTCCCTGCAAAAGCACCGCCCCTTTAACTTCAGAAAGAGGTCACCCTCCCCGCATCTGGGTCTGGCTGGGAATCCACGCTTCCTGGTTGCCTCCCAGCCCCACACAAGGGAGGGCAGGATTACAACACGTGTGTGTTTGGGTCAAAAGGAGCACTTTTGAACTATGCCTGCAAGAAAGAACAGCCTGTACAGCCACCCCGAGTCTCCCAGCAACAAAGAATGTACAACAAAGAATGATTAGCCCTCACTTGCAAAACAATTTTTTTAAAGAGGTGCAGTGTGGTCTCTTTATAGGGTCGTGGAAGGAGGGTAGCTGGATGGAAAGGCGCCCTCCCTGGACACCAGAGCACCCGCGTCATTCCCGCTGGGGGGGGGGGGGGGGGGGTGGTTTATGACCTTGGCTTTTACTCAGAAGCCCTTGTAACACGATTACCGATTACCGACCGGGTTTTGCAAGCTTCCAGACCCAGGTGTGGTTGAAGGTCAGATGCTGGTGGACAAGGGGCTCTCCTGCGTGGGGAGAAGGTTACAAAGAGCAATTTTCCTGTCCAAGGGCTCGTAGATGATTAACACGTTTCTTTCTGTTAACCAGAGAGTTAATAGTCATTCCAAGCACTCTTTGATAATGGGGGCGGAGGGGAGAAAAGGAATACTGTTAACCATTAATCAAGAGAGATGCCATAAAAGTTAGTATGGAAAATACGCAGTTTGGGAGAGGAAATCACAGGCAAGGCGAGCCTGGGACAGAGCAGGAGAGGGAGCAGAGTGAGGCCATAAAGTTCATGCATACTTAGAATGGGGGATTTTTTTTTTATCCTTTTCCTTGTTACATTACTCTGAGGAAACAGAGTAGGGATAACAAAGTAACAAACACGGGAACATTATAAATAAAGCCAATTTTATTGGCTCTTTTGCTCCAGCCTCCCACAGCTGAGCGTGTCCTCTGCATGACTTCTCTGGGCCTCTCTGGGGAGGAGAGGAGCCCAGACATCCCACCCTCCCTTGGAGAAAGCCAGGGTGACCAGAAGGCTCACCCCAGGAAGACTCTCCTGGGGGCCCCCCTTAGCCAGTGCTTTCATCCCTGACTCAAATCATCCTGCTGGGCCCCTGGGCAGCCTCCCCTAGAGAAGAGGTTATGACATGAGGCCCTGGTGCCCATGAGTGCTTTCACAGCAGGCCTGGCCCCAGACACAGGAGCATGCAGGAGCAAAACTCTTGCTTTGCACAGGCAGCTCCCAGATACCCCACCAAACTTTCTGGGTGCAGCAAACAAGCCTGTGTATTAAAAAAAAACAACAACAACAAACTTTGTATCATTGATGAGGTTTCTACTTGATGCCCTGCACTTACTTTTATCAGTTGATTGATTTGATTTTGGCTGGGTCTCGATGCACCTTGACTTTCTCTCATTGTGGCACTGAGGGCTCCCTGGCAGGGGGGATCTTCGTTCCCTGACTAGGGACTGAACCCACATCCCCTGTAATTCTTTCCCACTGGACCACCAGAGAAGGCCCCAGCATGTGTATTTCTTTAAAGCCTGATTCTCCTGTGTAGCTACAGTCAAATGGTCGTCACTGGAGGAAGCAGGGTGAAGAGAGCTGGGTTGCAGAACTCAGAGTAAGGTAAGGCATGCATTGATGGCCCAAGAGGATGACAGCCAAGATGAAGAGTGTGTGATAAATGTGGATGGTCAAAAGGTTCTGGGCAGCACTGGAGCAATGCTGTGCGGAACACGCTGGGGAGACTACCCGCTTCCCTCCCAGAAACTTGGAAGGACATGGTGGATAGTATAGATACCTGTGGAGCCACTCCTTTCATCCAGTACCTGGAGGGACACCGGCCAGGGAAAGTTGACTTCAGGGAGGCATGTCCCAAGAGCCCGTGACACTCACATGGTAACTCACCTACTTGTGTAGGCAGAGAGATGGCTTCTCTTCTGAGCTCTGTTCTCCACTTGCTCCATGAATGAAGGTCTCATATTTTCCATCTGTTAAATGGAATAATAATTCTTGACATCTGCCTGCCTCGCTTGGACACTATGAATAGAACATTTTCCCAAGTGCTTTGGGCTGACGTTAAAAGGAACTTCCTAAACATTAGCGCACTCACTGCTAGATTTTCTTGGACACCAGTCAACTTAAATGGATAATAATAAATTCCTCTGCCTATCTTTGTTGAGAGATTAAAAGAGAAAAAAATCCCACAAGAGTTTGGTTCTTGAATCCTCTGCTCTATAAAATCTCTTTTGGGAGAAGGGTCTGAGGATATACCCAGGGTTGAAAGATGGCGAGAGTTGTTTCTAGAATATTGTGGTTTTAAAATCCCCTTTCCTGAATGATGTAGACAAAAGCAGTCTGCAACAGGAGGAAAAGAATGGAGTCGAGTTGCTACTGGACTTTGGGACCATGTATAGACATGAGATCGATTCATAGATACGTGTACTCATTGGCATTTATTTATTTAGCCCATAGCAACTTACAGAGTGTTTATATTGGGCCCCCAACCACCAGCCCCAGGTTTTTTGCCCCTGTCTGACCCCAGAACCAGTTCTCCCTGGCTGGACCCCGCCCCCAGAGTCAGGCTGCCTGTCTTGCACCCCAAAACCCACTCACATGTCCCCTTATTCTTTATGTCTATGGCAAGGTGGTGAGGGAACTTCCAGGCAAAAGGGAGTTGTTTTCTGGTCTGTGTATGTGGTGTGTATATGCCTCAGACACACAGAGACTAAAGGCAGGAGGAAGGATAGAGATCCCAGTAACCACCCCAATAGCCTAAGATGACAGTTCCTGGGGGTGAGGTTGTAAAGTCCAGATAAAATTACCATCTCCCTGAAGAGTTTGTAAGTATCTCAAGCATCAGGATCTGAATTCCCTTATATTCTGTAGGGCTGTTTACACAACAGGGTTTTGTTGAATGGCAACTGAAGAAGTGATTTATTCAGTGGATTTGAGAACTAAATCATTCGCTTTTAACTCCTGCTGGTGTAGACAGATACTGAAGGGGTTTCCTTGTTCTTGCCTCACCTGGGGGCCTGCCGTTGCCTGTCTGGACTAAAAGTGGAAGGCACAGAACAGCAACAAAAACACAGCCTCTGAAAATTCAATCCCTAGAAATTGACCCTAGGCATTGACTCATGTCAGTGGGCCGCCACTTGCCAAGGATTGTAAACAGACAAGAGGAGGAACCTGACTGGAATTGCTCCTTGGATCTTGTGCTTCTTTTTTTCCTATCCAGGGGCTTAAAAGCTTTCTCAGCCTTTCCTGCGTCTTCCATGGCTAGGTGGGAACCCAGCGCATCCTGGGACTCACTCGAACACAGACAACGTGTCGTCAGGACATTATACAAACAGATCCATCCAAGATAGAATGGGATGTCTCCCAACACAGGGAAGGTGAGTCTCATGTTTGCCAGCAAAGACTGTGCCACCACTCACCTGGCATGCCATGAAACGGACTCCCACCCTGGGTGATCAGTTACACCTGCCAACCAACTTCGAGGGTCTCTTCCACTTGAGATCCTTTATTTCCTGTGGTTTCAGGTCGGGGGACTACAGAAAGAGTGGTGATAAGGCACAGATTCTGACCCCACAAGAAAGGGCAAAGCTTTGATAAACGTAATTGATTTGGTGTTTGGGTCATCCTAACAGATCCAACGCGTGCCAGCTAATCCACTCCCTGGGGCTGAAGCTCGTTGTGCAGACTCCTGGGAAAGCTTGACCACCAGCGGCAGTGACAGCGGGCCGTAATGGCTTCCCTTTGGCCAGCGTCCTTGTCCCTCAGGGCTCCACCCCTACCCTTCCGAGCACCTTGCGCATTATCTGAAAGGTGCAGCTGGTACAAAATGTATGTGAAAGGCGCTCGCATAAAAGTGATTTTATGGCTCTGGCTTGGGTTTGGAAGCTAAGCAAACAGAAAGATCTCAGGAATAAAAGGGGCAATAAAATCATTACATGATGCTTTGAACTCATACTAAATACCATCTTTATTTCAAGGTTCTCAACGTGTCTTACCAACAAGTTCAGAACTGTCTTTGTTGCCCCCTTTAGTGGGTGGGGAAACTGAGTCACATCTGGGTGAGGGCTGGGGAGCCTGCAGGGTTTGCTTCAAAGACCAGTTGTTCGGTGGGCCGGTGGGAGAGCACTCCCGACCACACCTTGGTTCTGAGGGAAATGTACAGATTCTGAGCTCTTGGTGTAAATCCTACCCACACAGCACACCTGAGACCCAGTGGCTGGCTGGCTGCCTCTGGAGTTAACCATAGTAATAACAGCACAGACCAGTCTTCATGCTTCCTGTACGTCGGGCACCACCTCCGCTACTTCTCACTGCAGTCCTGTGATGTCGGTGTTCTTATCCTCCTGTGTAAATTGGGACAGTGAGGTATAAGAAGATGAATGCATTTGGAAGGACCCCCGCTGGAGGGTGTGGTGCTGCCTTCTGATCCCAGAGCCTGAACATTAACAATCGGGATGCTTACTTCTGAGAACAAGGACCAGGCCACCATTTTTGCTCAGAAGCCAGAAACTTTCATTTATCTCTCCATTGTTTTTTTTTTTTTTCTCTTGGCTGCACTGGGTCTTAGTTGCAGCATGTGGGATCTTAGCTCCCTGACCAAGGCTTGAACCTGAGCCCCTGTGTTGGGAGCTCGAAGTCTTAACCACGGGACCACCAGGGAAGTCCATCCCTCTAGTCTTCATCTCAGAATACGGAGAAGGCCAGGGACAGATTCTGACAGGTTTCCCTTAGAGGTCAAGGGAACAGTTTGAAAGACAATGAACAAAGCCATGAGATGAGCCCGACAAGCATTTCTAAAATCACAAAGAACCCCCCTCCCAAATGCCAAGAGATTGTTGAGATGTTGGAGAAAATTCTAAAGAAGTCATTGCTGGGACTTCCCTGCTAGTCTAGTGGTTAAAAATCCTCACTTCCACTGAAGGGGCACAGGTTCAATCCCTGGTTGCAAACTAAGATTCCACATGCCACGCATGCCCCCCCCCAAAAAAGAGTATTCATTGTTCCCGTTATTTTACTATTTAAAATTTGAAAATTGCCCCATTGAATGTATTTTGATTGTCCAATAGGGAGATAGCTCAAGAGTTACAAAATGAAATACCACTGGCCCAAGCAGCACCCGCTCTAGATGCTATGGTGCTCAATCACCCCCTCCTGGAGCACCCAAAGCCCCTCCTGGCCCACAGGGGGACTCTGCCTAGCTGCTCAACAAACCTGGCTCCCTTTCCTCCTGGGCAAGCTGGGCTCCATTTCCCAGCCTCCCTTGCAGTTAAGTAAAAGCCACCTAACCAGGTTCTGGCCAGTGAGATGTATTCTGGCCAATGTGACTTCCCACCGGTGGGCGTTTCTCCACTGTCTTTTATCTTTGTCGGTCTCCTGGATGTGACTACTTGGGTGATTGATCTTGGAAGCCACATCTTGAGAATGTCTCAGGCTCCATCAGCCTGGATTCTGAAGTCTTCAGTGGAATGAAGCTTTCCCCTGGTTCCGCTGCTGGTCGAACACAGCTGATTTGCTGTTGAGAGTCATCCTAATGAATAAATCCAACACATGGAAGCTATTCCAGTTCATGAGGCAGAAGCTGGCCAGGTGAATGGCTAAAAAAAAAAAATTGAACTCAGAATGGCTTCAGTGACAGTTACAATACGTTATAAAATGTCATAAAATGTTAAAATAACTTGCTTTACCTTAACTAATAGAGCAATTTAGAGATAAGAATCCACCCTCTCCAGGCTAAAAATGAAAAATTCTCTAACTATCAACCCCTGACACAGTGGAAAGGAACCTGAGGCACAGAAACATCTCATTATTTTTCTTCTTTGTTGGGTTAGTGGTCTGTGATAAAACTCAACTTCTTCAGTTCCCTTCCTGGATACTCTGGGCTGAGGATGACAAATGGGTTTAGTCTGGAAGCCACCTCCGCATGATTGATGGTCACTCCCTGCACTGAGGGTTCTGGGACCACATCAGCAAAGAGCACGGTGACGAGGCGATCTTCTCTGCCAAGTGCCCAGAAAGGGGGCGGCTGCCTGTGCGCTTGCAGCAGCCGCCGGCTCCCACTACCTGTCCATGGACATGCTCCCTCAGAATCACTCGGGATGCTCGCTCACAATTCAGTCTCCAGGCCCCACCCTCTGTCTTACAAGATTAATGAAACTCTCTGGGTGTCGACCCTGGAAAGCTGTACTTTCATAATCTTTCCATATCTTTGTGATAAAGAGTTCGCTTTGAAAGCCACGCAGGTGCACATGGGCACCTAGCCAAGGTATTATAAACAGCAGCAAAGACTACCAGACCACCTTCACTGCCTGAAGCTGGGTGACCCTGGGAGAGTCACTAAACCTCTCTGTGCCGCAGTTTGCCTCCTGTTTATATTAGGGATAATGATATCACCTTCCTTGTAGGGATATTAGGAAGGTTAAATGAGGTTGTGCATAATAAACAGTCAACAAATATTAGTTTTTGTTATATTAGCTTCTTTTAAGAGTCTATAATCGTATTTTTCACAGGCACTGCCATAGGTAAGAACGCTGTTTTCTGCGATTTCCAGATGCCCTGGACAGCACCACCATCCTGAAAGAGCATGAAAGACAAAAGCACTGGGGGCTCTGGGGCAGCGGTGATCATCACTCTCCACTCACTGCTGCCTCACGACTGCATCCAGGCTGGTGAGGACCACGGACGGGGAACCAGCTGCTGAGAAGAGCTGAGAGGCAGGCGAGAGGGAGGCAAGAGGTGAGCACAGGTGGATGCTGTCTTGGTCCTGATCGTGATGGTTACAGTGCCTGGGACAGTAATGCCAGTGGTGATGCTGGTCACAATAATGACCGGAAGAGTAGTCACAATGGGACATGATGGCAGTGTGCCAACCAACTCTGCTGATGTGGGATCAGGACTGTCAGAGAACAAGGTGCTCCATCTTCCTCAAACATGAACTCCTCACATTTAAGTTCATCCATATCACGGGACTCGAACAATAAAGAGTCTGCCTGCAATGCAGTGAACCAGCCCCAGCTAAGCCTGGCTCTTTTCAGCTGATCGATAAACACGTGGAAGAACAGAAAGCTAGCATCTTGCTGGTCTATCTGCCTCTCCATCTGTGGGCCCGATTTGAGCATAGGTGAGGCCAGGTTCCTGGGGAGGAAAGGATGTGCGTGGGTGGTGTTTAGGGATGTTTTGATTGCTTCTTCAAAGTGGAGCCTTGGCCCAGGGTGGTGGTGTCTTGGGACCCCAGGGGACCTCGGTCAGTCCCAGGCAATGGGCTTCAGTGAAATGTTGCCCATGAGGGACCCTGGGTGGTCAGAAGCCTGGGCATGCCTCCACCCAGCACAGCCCGGGGAACCGCTCAGCAGAAGAGGAGCCAGGAAGTCTGAGCTCAGGCCCCACCTTGCCTTTGCTCCTGGCACAGCTTTGAGCAGATCTTTCAACTTTTGTGACTCAGTTTACTCAACTGCCAAATGGAGATCATCACGTGGTGCTCCAAAGACTTTTGTAATACTCTAATGAGTGTTTATAAAGCACTTTGTAGGAGTTTATGGTTATTTGAGTTGGGAAAGGAATTACAAATTATTCCCGAGTAAACAGTATTTAGAACCTGGATTTTCACCAGTCAACAGGTTTGCCTGGATGTTTACAAGATCATTGTAACCAGACACCCTGAGGTCCCATCAGTGCAGACTGGTTTCACTTGTCAAATCACCTCTCCTCCCTGAGAAGCATGCTATATGCTTTGGGCAGGGGGTCGTCTGTGTATATGTCGTGCTTGTTTGTGATTCATGAACTAACAGGACAACTGGCTTCAGAAATGGAAGCCAGACACTCATCTTTCTTTTTGATTTTTTATATTAATTTTTTAGGATTAAGAGACACTGGAGTGCTCGCTTCGGTAGCACATATACTAAAATTGGAAGACAATAGAGAACTGTTTGAAAAGCCAGCTAAACCTGATTTCTCCCCAATTACATCTTCCAGAGTGCTACGTACTTCTGCTAGAATTTGCACTGCATGGGATTTCAATAGATAATCACTGATAAAGAGATACACATGTATTTCCTCCAGAAGTTTGGAATACATAGAGTGCCGTGTGTAGGGGAAAAGGGGTAAAACATGGTGAGATGCTGTGCCAAACTATGTGCTCCCCTTTGCCCTGTTTTCCCTCATTTGCACAACTCTTATAGTATAAGCAAAGTTAGCGTCCCGATAGCAATGTCACCCACAGCCAGCGTGTGACCCGTGAAACTCACGTTCACATCCAGCTATGTCCATCTCTGCTTCTGTGTTACCGCTGCGGCTGCTACAAACCACTACTTAGCTCTGCTGTGCGTAGTCGCTCAGTCGTGTCTGACTCTTTGAGACCCCATGGATGGTAGCCCGCCAGGCTCCTCTGTCCCTGGGATTCTCCAGGCAAGAATATTGGAGTGGATTGCCATTTCCACCTCCAGGGAGTCTTCCCAGTCGGGGGATTGAACCCAGGTCTCCCGCATTGCAGACAGATTCTTTACCAGCTGAGCTTCCAGGGAACCCACCATCATCTATACCTCGCTACAAATTACACAAGCACCTTGCAAGTTTCTAAACTCTGTCCTATTCCCTTACCGTACAGTCAATGCTCTCAGCCTCCAAGCAGAAGAAAACAGGCAGGATGTGGAGGACAAGCGAGAAAAGGAGTGTCTGGGGCAGAAGTTGGGGCTCCCTGGCCTGACTTGGTTTGGTCAGAGAAGAAGTGGTGGGACAGCAGGAAAAGAGCGCCTCTCTGGACTTCTAATATTGGGACAGGAGCCAAACTCACCTCTTGTTTTGCTCTCCATTTCAAAGACCAGTCTGATTCTGCAGAACCGTTGCTGACTACTTCCCTGGTTAACATGAGCCAGGAAGCCAGAAGCTTCTAAGATTTTTTTTCCCCCAAAATCATTTCCATGAGGAGGGTCTGGGCTTCCTAACCCTGACCCACCATTAAGAAAATGAAGATGGGAAAGGGGGATGTGTCATCTCAGAAGATCATGTCCTTGTCCACAAATCTTTTTAATGTGTGATTTCAATTAAGCCTAAAAGAGAGAGGAGAACAGAAGAACGGAGGGAGTCAGGTCCAGAGAATTTCCTACAAACCACTCAGCCTGGTTCTGAAGACCCACCACCGTCTGACAGCGAATTTCCATTCCCATCAGAGGGTGTCCATCCAAATCCATTCAACAAACTTTCACTGGAATCCCTCCCCTATGCTACATGTGATGTTTATACAAGGATGTGAAGGAACTATCCCTGGCCTCGAGGAATTTATAATCTAGAGGGGAGACAGAAAAATGATATTATTCCAGAAAACTGCTTTAATGGAGAGATGAGTACAATGCCCTGCAAGAACATTCCATTCTGCTCAGCTCGACCAGATTCTTCACTGCTCAGAAAAATCTGAAAATTCTCAGTTTAATGTATTGACTCTCGGCTTCCTGTTTGCCCTAGATGTGTATCAGGCTCCCAGCTCCCTTTGGTTTAAGTCTTCACCCCCTGGCATATCAGGGACGCTGCTTTCTCCAGGAAGTCTTTCTAATGCCCCACATTCTGTCTCCTTGGAACTCTTAAAGCTCTTACTTAGTATCTCCTCTGTGACACCTCTTATTTTTCTGCCCAGTTATTTCCACATTTTTCTTAAGCCCCCCTTGCCCCAAGGGCATGCATGTCTGCATGCTAAGTCACGTCAGTCATGTCTGATTCTTTGTGACGCTATGGACTGTAGCCCACCAAGCTCCTCTGTCCGTGGGATTCTCCAGGCAAGAATACTGGAGTGGGTTGGCATCTTGCACAGGATAGGTGCTCAGTAAGTCTTTATGGACTTCAATTAAACCCTATTGAAAATATTATCAAATAAAATTATGAGGAAATGTAATTACATCTAATAGAATTAAAAGATTCCTCTAAGAGAGTATTAAGTTTTAAAAACCAGATGAATAAGATAGAATAGATATTAAGGCACCGTTTATGTAAATACAGTTGTGTGTTGTTTCAGTCTGGGTCCTGGTAGGAGGCAGAATTCATTCCAAATTTAGTGAAAAGACCTCTTCAAGAGCTGTGAGCGAGGACTTCCCTGGTGGTCCAGTGGTTAAGAACCCACCTTCCAGTGCAGGGGATGTGAGTTCAATCCCTGGTCAGAGAACTAAGATCCCACACGCCACAGGGCAATTAAGCCCATGCACCGCAACGGAAGCCTGCATACAGCAATGAAAACCCAGTACAGCACCCCCCACACCAATAAAAAGAACCATGGGCAGAGTTCAGTGAACAGTTGGGAGGGTGACCAGCCCTGGTGGGAAGCCATTATGGCTCCAAGGACATGAAGAGCAAGGAGGGGAATGGCTGGGCCTGGGCCTAGTTAGGACTGAAACCTCACAGGAGGGGCTGAAAGTAGAAACTGAAATCAGCAAGGACAGAAAATCCCCGGGAAGTTGTAGGGAAGGAAGAGTGTTCCAACTTCTCTGCCTGCCACTGGCTGAACATAACAGGATGCCAGCATGGGGTATGCAAAGGAGTCTGGATTCTGCCCTGATGGGCCAGCTTCTGGCCACAAAGCAGGGCAGAGAAGGGCAGAGAAGGTCTGGGGACTTCGTGGAGGCCACAGAGGACACACCCAGGACAGGATAGAAATGCATACCCTAGGAGTTGTGATTATGAAGGACGGTCAGCTTTTCCCTTCTCCCTTTTATGCAATTAAGTTTTTTACAATGAACATGTGTTGTCTCTATTACCAAGGGAAAAAATAGGATTTTTCATTTAACACTCTGACCTTCTAGAAATCCATGTGGGCAAAAACAAAAGAAAGGAAAAAATGAAAGGCATATTTCATGAGTAGTGATCTGGACTTTTGAAATCTCCTTCAAATGTTTTCAATCTCTAACTTGTAAAGTCAAAGTCACGCCTAGCCATTCATGTGTTCATGCACTCACTGATGTATTCTTTCAGCAAATATGTCCCATGCTGGACCCAGGCAGACACAGCCCCAGATGCACGAAGCCTAACCTCTGGCAGAGAAAATGGAACATGAATCTACATGCCAGAGGGTGATGGTCCCCAGGTGACAGGTAAGAGGGGACTGTGGGGCTCTACCCAACTGGGAAACATGTAGGGGTGCCCAACACCCAAGGTGTCCTCTCCCCTGGCCCCGAGAGGGGACATGGAGGGCTTTACCCCACCATCACATTAGGTAGTATCACTCTTTTCCCCCAACAAGGCCAAGGGCGCAAAACAAGTCAGTGCCTCCACTTCTATCGGGCTAACTGTCCATACTCAGACTGGATATATGCACTATGACAATGAATTTAGGTAAAACTCACTTTGAATGTCAACAAATAACCTAAGTGGATCGTGGGGGAGGGGAGAGGAGACAAACTGGGAGACGGATTCACACATACACACTGTGCTGTGCTTGGTCGCTCAGTCGTGTCCGACGCTTTGCGACCCACGGACTGTAGCCTCCAGGCTCCTCTGTCCGTGGGATTCTCCAGGCAAGATGCTGGAGTGGGTGGTTGCCAGGCCCCCCTCCAGGGAATCTTCCCAACCCAGGGACCAGACCCAGGTCTCCCACGTTGCAGGCGGACTCTTTACTGTCTGAGCCGCCAGGGAAGCCCAACAGATGCACACGACTATATATTAAACAGGTAAACCACAAGGCCCGACTGTGTTGACCAGACAACTGTATGCAATATCTTGCAATAACCTATCAATACAATGGAAAAGAATCTGAAAAAAAGTGTATATATATATATATATATATATATATATATATATATGTACAATGGAATCACTTTGCTCTACACTTGAAACTAACACAGCATTGTAAATGAAGTATATTTCAATTTAAACAATGTTTTAATAAAAAATCAACAAATTAAGTGGGAATTTTATAAACATGATGCCAAGCCGCTGACCCCCATGAGTGGGCTGTTTCCAGGTCTCATTAGATATAAGCTCACCCTATTTCTGTCCTTTGGCTCTGCAACCCCACCCAGGATACAGTTCTCTGCTCCAATGGGCCTGATGTTTAAAGGGTCATCATGGTATTGGCCTTGGCTTGTCTCTTTATTAGCAGCTCTATATTCTCAAACCTGGGAACTCTTTTTAAACTCCCCCCCAATTTGGCAGGCTCATAGAGAATAGTGGTTGTATGCTAAGTATTTCTTGATTGAGATAATATATAATGACAAAAGTCTATAATGAATTTAGATATGTTTTCAAGTAAATAAATGTACATTTTATTAATTATAACCATGTACATATAGTTGAAAAATAAGAGCTCACATGAGTGGAAGGTGTGACTTATTCAGACACACCACTGCTGGCCTTCATCTGCCAAGCCCCTTGCCAAGCCCCTTCATCTGCCAAGTCCACAAACCTGGAGGTTTTGGGCACTCTCATCCACCATTCTACAGCTTCTTTATCCCCAGCACCACAAAAGAGATTCTGCTGAGACAGTGAGGTTCATCTGGGGCTGGGGACCTTTGATCAGCATGAGACAGTCTTTAATTAAAATTTGATGTCATGGGAGGGGGTGCCATTGAATTGCATTTTTAGTTAAGAAAGTCAGTGCAAATGGCAAATAGAAGGAAGGATCAGGGTGGAAGAAAGAGGGATGTTCTTTCCACTTCAAAGAAATACAAGTCAATTCTGAGCTTAAAAAAACTCTTTTAAGGAGACTTCCCTAGTGATCCAGTGGATAAGAATCTGTCTTCTAATACAGGGGACACGAGTTCAACTCCTGTTCAGGGAAATAAGATCCTACATGCTGCGGACCAACTAAGCCCAGCAAGCCCAGCAAGCAACTACTAAGCCTGTGTACCACATCTAGAGTACATGTGCCACAACAAAAGATATTGCATGATGCAACAAAGATCCCATGTACTGTAACTAAGATCCCATGCAGCCAAATAAATAAATCTTTTTTAAAAATTTAAGAATAATTGTTAAGAATCAAGCCTATCATTCAGCATTTATGTCAGTGATGAAGCTCTATCCGCACTCTGATGTCACCTCTTTCCTCCTAACTAGTGTCTATCCAGGCCAACTATAATTCTCAAGCTGGTAAATGCTCACAATCATGTGCTAGAAAAAGAATGAATTCCTTTATCACTGGAGATTGGAAATCCCCTAACTAGACTAAGCCACAAAACATTAGCCCATTAAGTGTCTTTATTTAGAGATGACCAGAACTTGAGTGACTTCCTAGAGTCTTACTGTAGGACTTCATTCGTGTTGGTACCTGGAGTGAAGTAAGGTCAGCAAACAAGGCTTCTGATGGCCATTCTGTCCAAAAGTAACTTGATACCTAAGTGTTGGGCACCCCAGTAATTTAATTCAGGATGAATGCAAATCACTGTTTGTTTTTTGGTACAGGCCTTGCATTTCCATAAGTAAAAGGCTCAATAAC
Source organism: Odocoileus virginianus (assembly GCF_023699985.2). Lineage (NCBI taxonomy): Eukaryota > Metazoa > Chordata > Mammalia > Artiodactyla > Cervidae > Odocoileus > Odocoileus virginianus. The sequence goes on along the minus strand of NC_069680.1, from coordinate 81,597,813 downwards.
AGTCAAGACCATCACAAGTGGGCTTGGAGGCCACAAGGAAGAAATGGGGAGAGTGTCTGGCTCTTCCAAGCATGACGTCTGCACCATCCTGGAGAGGGCTGAATGGTCCCCAGTGAGGATGACCTGTCTCCCTGCCCGAACAACCTTGGACACCATTTCCCATTTATCTTCTCATCTCAAAGCCAGCAAGACTTGTGACTAATTTTCTTTGTCCATTCTGTTGGTGTTGTGAGGGATCAAGTTGAATTGTAAGGCAGCTGAGGTTAGGTCCTTTCTGAAGGATATTCCAGAACATATTTGTAACATGAGTTCTTAACTCCAAAAGTTAAAGATACTTGAGTTTGATATTGTTATTGAACGTCCTAAATAGAAATCATAAAGGTAACTCTTAGGTGAAGGGATTTAAAAGATACAAACTTCCAGTTGTGAAATAAATTAGTCCTGAGGATGTAATGTACAACATGGCAACTATAGTTAATAATAGTATACTAAATATTTATAAGTTGCTAAGAGTGTAAATCTTGAAAATTCTCATTGAAAGAAAAAAAAATTCTGTAACTATGTATGATGACAGATGTTAACTAGACTTACTGTGATCATTTCACAATATATGCAAATATCAAATCATTATATATTTGAATGAAATACATAACAAATACCAAATCAGTGATGCATTATATCTGAAATAAATATAATTTTGCATGTCAATTATACTTTTAATTTTTTTTTTAAAAAGGTAACTTTCTGTAATCTCATTAATGAATAAAAGCTCTAATAACTCAAAGGGCATATAATAATGGTAACATTGATCTGATCTGAAAATGAAGTCATAACTTTTAAAGCAGAAGCTTCAGCTTTCAAATTACACATTGGTCTAGATAAACATATCTATTTAACTGTGTCCTGGTACAAAGTTGTGTCCTGATGGTTTTCCTGGTGGCTCAGACAATAAAGAATCAGCCTTCAATACCAGAGACCCGGGTTTGATCCCTGGGTCAGGAAGATCCCCTGGAGAAGAGAATGGCAACCCACTCCAGTACTTTTGCCTGGAGAACTCCATGGACAAAGGAGCCTGGTGGGCTACAGTCCATGGGGTCTGACACCATCTACAGTCCAAGAGTCGGACATGACTGAGCAACTAACACTTTCAGTTTCACAAAGCATCTGATGTGGAAAGGATGTGGCCACATGCATCCTGGATTGACAGTGAAACTCTTGCTCCAAAGGAAAAACTGGCTCCCTGGATAATGCACCAAGTTGAAGAGAACATGGATAAATCTCAGATGTCTGATGAGCAAGATTTAGTTAGCTCACCAGGAAATGAACACGTGTTTGGAATATGAACACAGCTAAAGTTTCACTTTCTCTTTTCATCACTCCATCTGGTCTGTTGCATCAGGTGAGTAACTGCCTAGTTGACTTGGTCACTTCTTCTGCCATGTAATGGCTGAAATTCTTCATAAACGTGTCAGCAACATCAGTGGCTCCCTGAAGTCGGGATGGACAGCAACTCACGTTGTTATGTATGCAAACTCATGTTCCACTCCCGGCTCCCACTAGTGCTTGTCACACTGGAGAAATGGGTCCCAGATTTCACACAGGGGCTCGAGGAGGAATGAGAGCCTCTTAAAGGAAAGTCTGTGAAACATAAAATTAAAATGCTTTTGGAGTCCCGGCTATACTTCAAGGTGTGGCCAAGAGGGGGAAAGAGTTGGATAGACTCCTGGATAATGGAACTTGTAAGTATGTTAATACACTGGGGAAGTGTTTCTAAATGTCATCCAGTAATGCAGCCCTTGCCTCCAACCGCCAGGATAGTAAGTACCAGCATCTCCATGTAACTGAATGCAGAGCCAACAACATACTTAAATTCTCAACATGACTGCCAAGGACGCTGAATGTGCATGCAAGCGCTTCAGTAAATCCTTCTAGAATAGTCTATCTTCTGATGTCCAAGCCAAAGACAAAACCTGTTCCCAGACCTAGCAGAGGTTTTAGAAACTACATGACTATTCACCAAGGAGATGTTGAGTACATTTGCCAGCATGTGAAATAATTGTGATGGAAAGGAATCAATTACAGACCCATCTGCAGGCCATTAATACGATCTGTTGAAAAGGAGGCCAGATTCACCAAGTCAACCCGAAAGTCTAAAAATAGGACTAACGTGAGCCTGGCCCAGTGCGCATGAAGCAATAAAAAGATGCCTACATCTGCTAGATCAGTGTCCCTTGTGCTTCCTCATGCTTTACTACTTATCCTCAGGGGTCATTGAGAATGGAGGCATTTACTTTCTTTCCAGAAAAAGAGAAAGCATTCCATGACGATCACTATGGCCAAAAATATCATCCTGTGCTGGTGCAGGAGAATAAACAGAGTTTGTTTTCTTATAACATAAATCCTACATGTTCCAAAGATCTCTAAAGAGTTGTATCTTTTTTTTTTAATTTTTTATTGGACTATAGCTGCTTTAGAAAGTTGTGTTAGTTTCTCCTGTATAGCAAAGTGAATCAGCTATACTTATACATTTTGTTGCTGTTGTTGTTTTCTAATTTATTTTTCTAATTGGGGGGAAATTGCTTTACAATGTTCTGTTGGTCTCTGCTGTACAACAATGCAAATCAGCCACAATTATACATATATCACATCCCTCTTAAGCCTTCCTCCCACCCCCATCTCATCTCTCTAGGTCATCACAGAGCTCCAGACTGGGCTCCCTCTGTCATATAGTAGCTTCTCACCAGCCATCTGTTTTACACATGGTAGTTTATATGTGGGCTTACCCAGTGGCTCAGCGGCAAAGAATCTGTCTGCAAGGCAGGAGACGCAGGTTTGATCCCTGGGTTGGGAAGATCCTCTGGAAGAGGGCATGGCAACCGACTCCAGTATTCTTGCCTGGAGAATCCCATGGAGAGAGAAGCCTGGAAGGCTACAGTCCATGGGGTTGCAAAGAGTCGGACACTACCTAGCACGCACACATGCAGGCAGTGTATATAGGCCGATGCTACTTTTTCCATTTGTCCTATTCTCTCCTTTTCCCACCGTGTCCACAAGTCCGTTCTCTATATCTGAGTCTCCATTCCTTCCCTGCAAATAGGTTCATCAATACCATCTTTCTAGATTCCGTATGTGTGTTAATATGTGAGATTTGTTTTTCTCTTTTTGACTTACTTAGGGTCACTCTTAAATGGTTCAAAGTGATTCATCTCCCTTGAAGAGATATGGAAGTTACTAGAACAGCAACTGCCAAAGTGCAACATAGGCAATGATATTGGCAGTACATAGATGAATGATTTTTTTAATTAAATTAAATTAATTAATTTTGGCTGTGCCCTGCAGCATGTGGGATCTTAGTTTCCTGACCAACATCAGACCCTCACCCCCTACATTGGAAGCTTGGAGTCTTAACCACTGGACCACCAAGGAAGTCCCAATAATTCTTGAAGAGTTGTATATATTGTGATGTGTGTTAGAAAAAATATAACTTAACAAACCCTGTAATTCCAAGATGTTCTGTAGGATTAAGGTAGATCTAAAAATCAGTTGTAAATTAGTAAGTGCAATTCTTCAAATATATAAATACTAAATAAATTGGTAAAGGAGGTATGCAATGACACACACACACACACAAAAGGAAATCAGAAGGTAGCACACAGATGGCTAAAATTGGAAAATATTCTAGGCCAGATATGTTCCCACGGCTTGGGTCAGTCACATGAGATCATTTTCACAGCTTTACAGAACACAGAACCACCAAGATCTCTGAGCTCTCCAGGACCTTACTGCCTGTCTGGTACCTCAGCAAAGGTGCAAGAACCACATGGTTTTCTTGCTACCTTAGGAAGTCTTAATTCAACCAGATTGAGCAATAGGCAAAAATCCTTTTCTGATCTAACATCTCTGGACCCAAATCCCTGAACTGGAAGCAAATGTTCCCAGTGCCCTAGAGATAAAACAAAGACTGTTTAACTGTTTTTTTCAAATTATTCCAATGAGAACTTTATTTTTATCACTGACGTATAGTTAATTTAAAATGTTGTGTTAGTTTCAAGTGTGCAGCAAAGTGATTCAGTTATATATATACGTTCTTTTTCAGATTCTTTTCCATTATAGGTTATTACAAGATATTGAGTAAAGTTCCCTGTGCTATATAGTAGGTCCTTGTTTATCTATTTCAGGTATAGTAGTGTATATACGTTAACCCCAAACTCCTAATTTTTCTATCCCACTGCCAGCCCACACTATCCCCCTTAAGTAAATTTAAGCTTGTTTTCTATGTCTATGAGTCTATTTCTGTTTTGTATAATAAATAAGCTCATTTGTAACATTTTTATAGATTCCACATATAAGTGATATCATAGGATATTTGTCTTTCTTTGACTTACTTCACTTATGATCATCTCTAGGTTAATCCTTATTGCTACAAATGGCATTATTTCATTCTTTTATGGCTGAATAATATTCCATTGTATATATGTACCACATCTTTATCCAATCATCTGTTGATGGACATTTTGGTTGTTTCCATGTCTTGGCTATTATAAACAGTACTGTTGTGAACATTAGAATGCATGCATCACTTCAAATCAGAGTTTTTTCTGGATATATGCCCAGGAGTGGGATTACTGAATCATATGGCAAATCAATTTTTAGTTTCTGAGGACACTCCATACTGTTTTCCGTAATGGCTGCACCAATTTGCATTCCCACCAACAGTGTACGGGGGTTCTGCTTTGCTATTTTGAACCAGCCTGAGGCTACAGGTTCAGGGAAGGGGTTCCTCCAGGCTTTTGACGCGTTATTCCCCCACGGCCTCCTCCCTAACAAAATAAGCAGGAAGTTTTGAAGCAGCTGGTCCATTTCCTGGGATGGTGAGGGTCACCCTGTAGGAGGCATGAGGATGCACCCATACGCATTTTCAGAAGGAAGGGGCAGGGTAAGGGGTAGGGGGGACTGCAATTTGATGGGAGGAAACTTGGGGAGTTAACCAGTTCACACAGAGAAAAGAGGGGGCCCATCATGTGGCGGAAGCTCCACATTAGAGCAGTCGGCGCACTGGCAATTTTTGCAATGACCTATATCGCTTTGATGACAATAGCTTTCCAAATGGTAGCAGACAATGGGAAAATATTTTAAAGCCCATGTCAGTGCCCCAGGAATATTAGTCCATGAGACATATGCTTAGAGTGAGAGGTTCATTTGTATTTACATAATAATCACAATACATAATCCATATTACATAATAATCATGATGACATACTTGTATTTACATAATAATTATCATACAGAATGCAGGTTGCATAATAATCATTATGAAACCTTCAGCAGAAGTACAGGCATGGACAAAGCATTTGTAATCAGGAAGGACGAGACTGGATTGCCCTTGCTTTCCCTAAAGTGAGTGAGCTGTAATCACCACCATGGCTTGTGTCAAGCACTCAGCTAGTCTTATCACAGACATTAGCTCTGATCCTCACAAAAACTCTTGAAGATGGATTCTGTCTCTGTTTTACAGAGGACGAAATTGAAGCTTCAGAAGGTCACTCCATCATTGTGATAGAGAAACTAAGTGTCCAGTAGCACCCACATTCTCCCATCCCCATTATAGAATCCTCAGTGGGATTTCATCTCCCAGGCCTCCAGCTCAAGGAAATGGAGTAGAAGCTATTTCAGGCGTACAGGGTGAAATGTACCCTCTCCCTCATCTTCTAGCTTGTGCAGAGGTCTCCAAGGCCCCGGGGGATGGGAGAGCTGTAGCTGGAAGGAGTCTGGCTCCTCAAATCAGCACCTGAGGGGAGTTGTCCACCACCCTGAACAGGATAGAAACATCAGTGTTGAGGACCTGAAATCTGAGGCTTTATTTGTTACCTCTGCGAGAATTCCCCAAAATAATACAACTGCTGAAACGTAGCATCAGATACCATCCAATTACAGAGGATAGAGGGTCAGGCCAGGATACCAGAGCCATTGGCCTTAAACCTTCTAATGCAGGGGACATGGGTTCCATCCCTGGCCTGGGAACTAAGCTCCTACATGCCTTGTGAACTTAAATTGTTGTTGCTATTTAGTCACCAAGTCGTGTCTGACTCTTTGTGACTCCAGGATCAGCAGCTCATCAGGCATCCCTGTTCTTCACTATCTCCCGGAGTTTGCTTAAACTCATGTCCACTGAGTCGGCGATGCCATCCAGCCATCTTATCCTCGGTTTCCCCCTTCTCATATTGCCCTCAATCTTTCCCAGCACCAGGGTCTTTTCCAACAAGTTGACTCTTCACATCAGGTGTCCAAAGTATTGGAGCTTCAGTTTCAGCATCAGTCCTTCCAATGAATGTTCAGGGTTGATTTCCTTTAAGACTGACTGGTTTGATATTTCTGCAGTCCAAAGGACACTCAAAGAGTCTTCTCCAACACCACAATTTGAAGCATCAATTCTTTGGCACTAAGACTTCTTTATGGTCCAACTCTCACATCCGTACAAACCTGAATAACTCTAAGCAAAAAAAAACCAGCAACAACAACCGATCATATCTGACACCACATACAAAGATTAACTAAAAATGGACATAGGCCTAAAATGTAAAACATAAAAAGAATTTTTTTTAAAGGGATATGTACTGATAACCCTCCAAATAGGAAGAAAGAAGCCAGTGGAGGAGAGAGTATTCAAGTGGTTGCAAGTGACTTTGGGGGCACATTGAGAACTGTTCGCTAACGCCTGCTCTGCTGGATGGCACAGTGTCTGGGAGAAGAGTGTGCTGGTGATAGACTTCACATCTGAGTGAAGACCAAGCCACCTCCCACTTCTACAAAGACGGCATGGCTGGCTGGTGGTCAGAAAACAGAAGTGAGGCTCAAACCCCAGAGACAAATGAGGAACTGTCAAGTCAAAACCAGTCAGAGTCCACAGGGGAATGAAAGCGGTGTGCTTATGTGGTAAGTCTGCAGAGAGGTGCTTGTCTAATATTTTCCAAGACCTAAGCTTTTTTTTTTTTTTTTTCAAAATCCTATACAAGGAAATGTTACACAGAGGCCCTGTTACAGCAATTGTTTCACAAACGTTGCATCAGTTTTCCGTGGTAATATTAGCATCTAACTCTACTAGAGAACCGATACAAACATTCTGAAAACTCAAGCAATTAATTTCCTTTTTCAATTCTACATAATTCATTGATGGATCAATAAGACTCTATGAAATTTAAGAAGAAAGGTAATCAATAATATTATTTTAAGATGAAATGACCGAAATTTTTTTAAATGAAAAGAATTTTTTTCCTATTCTACTTTTTGAAAGAGCTAGAAAAAGTTGGACTATTTCTTGATTAAGTAGCGTGAGTGCATTTATCAATGGTATCATTTTCTGATTTCTAACAACATTATTCTCTGTACATTGATATCCTGACAAGAGGATGTTTCCCTTCCATTTGTAGGAGATATTCACACTTTATCCCAGGCTGTCTTCTGGAATGAGAATATAGCAGAGATCAGACCAGGCCTTGTGGAATGTATATTCTGGTGGAATAAGTAGTGGACCCCATCAATAGAAGGTTGGGTTTGAGAGTTTGGGATTAGCAGATGCACATTATTATATATAGGATGGATAAACAGCAAGGCCCTACTGTACAGCACAGGGAACTGTATTCAGTATCCTGTAATAAACCATAATGGAAAAGAATAGGAAAAAAAAGTGAACCCAAGAAAGTGAGTTCTTTTGTACATGGCAATAAGCTGCCCAGAGCTGACTACTGCTCAGCAGACCACGCCCACTGTAAATTACACATTTCACTGCATAAACAAGTGCCCCAGAAATACAGCTGGGAAACTTGACCCAGGTCAAGTTTCAACTGACTTCAGGTCTTTCCCTAAACTCAGTGAGGGCTCCCAGCACACGACAGATCTCAAATAGAGCAAGTGACTCAAAAGCAGTTGGTGAGATGGCTCTCTGGCAAGTGTCTGATTGGCCCCAGTGGAAAGCTGTTAGACAGCCCAGCTCAGAGCCCAAGTCTGGAGGGAGTCCATAGGGCCTGGTTTCTGGCAGGCAGCTGGGCTGAAGGAATCGCAGGTCTCTCTACATGATCACATGTGAAGCCCTGGGAAACGCACAGCCTAGGGACCCAGCAGGCTTTCTGCAGAGCCAAGGCTCAGGCCCACCTGCGAGCCTCTGACCTCACCACACCACCACCCGTGGAGGGAGGCTGTTGGGTGTTCCCAGGGAGTAGCAGCCTCTTAAGCACTACAGTAATGTCAGCAGACTTGAATTGATGAATATCACACACTGTGATGGACTCTTCCAAAAAAAAAAAAAAATACGTTCTAAAACAGTTGAGCAATTGCAGACCTGAGGGCATTAGGAAAAGTTGACTATCTTACACCAGGCAGCCAAGCAGTGAATCAGCCAGGGACAAGGCTGAGATGTTCATTTCTGTACAACAGATTTCCTTCGATTAAAAAAGTAATGGGTGACGCAGACAAAAAAGGACAAAAACAACATGATTCTACTTGTAGGAAGTACCGAAAGGAGTCCAGTTCATAGAGACAAAAAGTAGAATGGTGGTTACCACGGTGGAAATGGGGAATTGTTATTTATTGTGTACAGGGTTTCAGTCTGGGGAGATGACAAAGTTGTAGAGATGGATGGTGGTGATGGTTGCACAACAACGTGAACGCACTTGATAACACCACTAAATGGCTAAAATGGTAAATTTTATGTTCTGTCTACTGTATCATGCACACAAAAACTTGTGGAACTATTCCACTATTTTTTTTTTTTTTTGGGGCTATTCCAAATGTGGGATCTTAGTTACCCAACCCAGGATCAAACTTGTGTCCCCTGAGATGGAAACTTGTAGTCTTAACCACTGGACCACCAGGAAAGTCCCTCATTGTAATTCATTAATTAGATCATTTGAAGATTAGTTGGGTCTCATTTAGTACTTTCTTTCTGTATATGTGCTGGCCTCCCCACAAGGCATTGTACCTTGGGATTCCTGAGGGCAGGGGCTATTTATAATTTACCTTTTTAGTGCCACAGAACCTAGCACAAAGCCTGAAGGAGCATAACACTAGATAGATGTTATATGAACCAAAAGAAAAAAAGAATGAACAAATGGGCCCAGAATTCCCTCATTGACAAAGGCCATAATACTGCACAGTGTTTTTTTCTAAAAAGATGTTCATAGAATAATAAAAACAACAAAACCAATGAATATTATTGAATGCTTTACATTCAGAGTAAATAAGGCTTTTAATCCAAAACAACCAAAAAATCAATTGTACTTCAAGAAAATGATTTTTTAGAGAATAGTAGGAAAAAACACAAGAAAAAAGTTAAGTATATATATCTAGTCATACTGAAAGTTTCCTACCTAAATTACCCATGTAGCCCTGACTTTAATGAGAAGTAAAAATGATGAATGCATGGATAACTGAATGACTTTCCTTCTTGGTCCACAGGGCTGTGTTTTCCCTGTCTGGCTCTCAGAGCATTCCACACCATGAGCCTTGCAGGTCCTTGGAAATGTACAGGAACCAACTAATGTCCTTCCAGTTTAGATATCCCTTTCCTGGGTAGCTCCCTTCAGCAGGGTGAGACAGGAGAAGATCACCAGCGGCCCTCCCCGCTGATTCAGCCATGAAAGCTTTTGTAAGAATCTGTCTTCACTTCTCTGGTGCTTCTTTGGGTGAAGACGTTCTTATTTTCTGATAAACCAGATCTTGAAGGGGCAGAAATTTTTCAACAGCTAAAGGAAGAAACGGCAGACAGAAATCCTGGCATTATTCGAAGCTAGAGAGCTTGCATGGCACAGGGAACTGAAATGTCTCTCTCCACCTGTTTTCCCTTCAGTGCTGAGCAACCCTCTTGGTGTCCTCAAATTCCTAAGATTTTTTTAAACATCTCACATTTTGATACTAAATAAATCCAGCCATTTGTGCACTTCAGTCATTTTTAGCAAAGAGTAAGTACATTAGCTGTTTTCTTTGCAGAACAAGACCAAAGTCTCATCTAAATCAAAGCCACCTATAAAAATAAGGAGCACTTTCTTATAAGTACAAAATAACCACCATGAATTTTGTCAGGCCTCCTGGCCTGCTTCATAAGATGTTTCTAACATCTAGAGAGATGTCAAAATATGTTATCATAGTGAGAATGCTTTTTCTGAGCTCAGAAATTCAGAATGACAGGAACTATCATTTGTGGCAATATCATGAAGGAGAATCTAACAAAACCTCCAGCCACAAAATACCTAGATATGCCTACAGAAATAACAAACATGGTTTTAAGGGCACAGCTGAGATCACGAAAGAAAAGCCCTGAGACCAGAGCAGGTGCTGGCAGGGAAGAAAAGTCGCCTTGAGTTTCATAACCACAGGCCACACTCCACACAGGTTTGTATTTAAATTTACTCACCTGTACAGTCTAGGAATCCCAAACCAATTAAATAATGTAAGAAGAGTCCCAATCTCATTCTATCACAGGGGCATTTGCTGAAGCAAATGAAAAACTTCTCTATAGAAACAGATCCTCAACCTCTGCCCCAAAAAATCCCCAGAGTGAGAATTCTGTGAGACAGAAGCACACAATCAAAAACTACACAGTGCTTTAGGATATGACCAAGACGCCACTAAGAACCAGAGTTAAGACACACAACAGACAGTATAAGGTATGGAATCCCAGGAACCTCAAGAACATCGGATAATGAAACTATCAGAAAGAGGCTGGGTATTATGGCCCAAATGTAAAGAAGTAAAAAATATCAGAAAATAATCAGACTCCTAAAAAAGAGACCAGACATTTTGGAAAATGACCAAATATAACTTCTGGAAATGAAATGTATATCATAAAAAACAAAAACTCGATGAATGGTTTTAGAGATCAGATAAGATAGCTGAAGAGAGAATTAGAGAACCAGAAAATGGTTTGGAAGGAGATTACCTAGAGGACAACACAGAAAGATAAAGCAGTTTTAAAAATAAGTTAAAGACATGAAAAGTTCTAGCATGAATCACATTGGACTTTCAGAAAGAAGAAATGGGTCAATAGTCAATATTTTAAAGCTAGTGGCTGAGAATTTTTTAAAACAGGGTGAAAATCTGATTCAGGAAGCAAAATTAGGTCAAAGCAAGATACACAAAACTAGACACATTGTAAGGAAAAACTGCAAAGGGCAAAATCAATCAGGGGGGAAAATACCTTCAAAGAAACAACAGTTAGTTTGGCAGCAGACTTTTTGATAGCAACAATATAAACCAGAGGTCAGTGGAAGATTCTCAAAGCACCGAGAGATATAGACCAATCATATTTAGCTTGGAAGTTAAAAATAGCAAAGAAACAAACCAAGGCTAAATCATAGATCATGCCTAGGTTTAGTCATAAGAAGTTATTTATGTAGGAATAACGGATTCCATGGGGGTGAGCTCTTGATCTAATGATCTACTGTCACCAACTGGAAAGTTTTAATAGCTTTTGAGCAAGATCCGTGTGGTTCTATTTTTCACTAGGCCCTACAAAGTATGTGGTTGGTTGTGTATGCAGGCCTGAGGACCTAGTACTATTTAGAAGCAAGCAAGCAGCATTCCATATGACATGTGGTCAAGTTCATTAAAACAAAACAAACATGCAGAAAAATCTAGGTCTTGTATCTTGAAAGACAGAAAGAAGAACTTATGCAAACATATTTGATGGGATTTGTCAACTACAAGTGCTCAAGTCCCTTGCACATGAGGAGGAGAGGGGGGACCAGGCTCTATCAGGCACCTAGCCGAAAAGAAGTAAGCACATCACCAAAAAGCTAACATTTCTTAAGCCAGATAACTTGCACAATGCACCAAGGAGCTGAACAACAACAAAAAGAGAGGAGCGGATAGAGTCAGAGCTGGTGTCCCTAGAAAGGAAATCATCTTTCTCAAACACATGGATAGAAACACTTATCAGTAGCAGTGGAAGTCCCTCCTCTAATCCTTTAAGTTACAAGGGCCTTGTGACAGGTGGTGATGAGGAAAAGCTGCTGTAAAAATGTATCTCGAGGGACTTCTTTGGTGGCCCTGTGGTAAAGAGGCCACCTAACAGTGCAGGGTATGTGGGTTCGGTCCCTGGTCAGGAAACTAAGATCTCACAAGCCTTGGAGATCATGCGTGCTGCAAGTAAGACCTGACACAGCCAAATTAATTTCATTATTTTTCTAAAAGGTATCATGATGGATTTCATTGTTTAATTATTTTATTTTGGTAATGTTAGATTAATTAAATTAAGAATCTTAATTCTAAAAATGCAGTTCTGTGCTGTATTGATATATGATGGGGCTTCCCAGGTGATGAGGGCAGGAGAAGGGGACAAGAAGATGAGATGGTCGGATGGCATCACTGACTTGAGTGATGAGACAGAGCAAACTCTGGGAGACAGTGAAGGTCAGGGAACCCTGGCGTGCTGCAGTCCATGGGGTTGCAAAGAGTCAGACATGACTCAGAGACTGAAAAACAACAACCACCCAGGTGGCTCAGTGGTAAAGGATCCACCTGCCAATGGAGGAGCTGCAGGAGACACGGGTTCAATCCCTGGGTCAGGAAGACCCCGTGGAGGAGGAAATGGCAACCCACTCCAGTATCCTTGCTGGGATAATCCCATGGACAGAGGAACCTGGACACCTACAGTCCAAGGGGTAGCAAAGAATCGAACACAACTGAGCAACCGAGCATGCATGCCTAAGACTCTGGTAATATTAGACATGCCTTAAAAAGCAGGAAAAAGTAGCCGTACTAGTATGAAAGTACCTGATTTATTGTTTTTTCAAAGATACAGGTTTATGGCCTTACATGATGATGGGTTCTATCCATTAAAATAGTTTTTCAATATTGCTCTGACTTTGTAAGAAATAGCAGTGTTAATTGGTCTATTTGTACTATATTTGCAGGCATCTTGATCCATTAGACAAAAAAAGTATCAAACATCTAGGAGAAAGTGCCACTTTTAGGACTAAAAATTCAGAGTTGCAAAATAGCCTTGTAGTATCAGAATTAAAATGGAAACTTTTCATCTGCAGTTTTTGAGGTTATGTGGGGTAGGATGGAATTAAATGGCAAGCCGAAGTGAAGTGGAAGAAGACAGAAAGACACAGAGAGAGGGGAAAGAGACAGAGGCAGAGAGAATGATGGCTTCAGTTCCCTACTGGGTCATGGGGACAAATTTGTAGTGGATTTCTAAAAAGGAATTACCTATGACTGTTTCAGTTGAGATAGAAAGTGAAGATTGCCTAGGAAATTAAATTAATGAGCATTTGTAAAGAAACTAATTGGATATAAGTAATGATTTCTTTTAGTGAGTCACTCTCATACTGGGAGAGTACAGAATCTCCTTTGGAAGTCTTTCAAAATAATTTAACTCTTCAGTAGTCCAAGACACTATTTACAAGCTGAGATGTATATTCTTTGTGGCACAGTGTAGAGTGGAAAACAGGGGCAGAAGCGATGAATTCAGAGAGGGCTCTCCAATCTCACTGCACACACACATCCCCTGAGTCTTTATCATCTACTCACTCTTTCCCTCCATTCCCCAGAGAACCCCCTGAAGACAGCTATCTTAGTTTCTTTCTCTCCAAGGACAAATTATGATGGAGATGGAGAAGACATTAGTTCACAGCAAGCTTCAACAGGAGCTGTTAAGGATCAGAACAAGCCCCAAAACTTGAAGTCTTCTCACAGTGGCTTCTGCCCCAATTCTTAGATTCTTCTTCCTTCGAAGATTCCTCCTGATTGATGGTCAAACATCCTTTCCTTCCTCTTTCAACCTTTGTGGGGCATCTTTAGTAAACAATGACACTTCTCTGAGCATGCGCTTCTCTGTATGCTTTGGGAATGTATTTTTTGAGGAAATTGAAAAAGAGAGAATGTGCTTTGCTGGTTTCCCATATAAGGAAGGCTCAGGTTTGGCAGTGACGTGCTTGTTGGTTTTTAGCTAGATGCCCCCAGATTAACCACACAAATGGGTGTGCTTTTGTCAAAACGAGTATCTCACCATGGCCAGTCCAATGAATTGGACTTAATTAAAATCCAAGGTAAGAACACTGAAAAATGCTAAAAGGAAGAGGAAGAGGGCAAGATGAGGTTAGATGGGTCATGATGACAGTGAAGACAGAGGGAAGAAAGGAGAGCAATTTCCTGGTGGTGCATTCTAGAAGAGTTACTGGCTAACAGTGACTGGTGAGAACAGTGACCCAGGGACAAACATGCAGCTTAGGACATAGGAACCAAACTTTCAATGTCAAAATCTTTAAAAGCTAAAAGGGGCATTTTTCAGACATGGTACAAGAGACAGGAAAATTTTAAACACTTCTAGAATACTGCAGGTTGCAGGTAGCACAACTGGACTCTCACATTTATTGCTTATTTAGTATATTTAGTGGATATGCATGTTGCATAAGAGCCCATGGGCATGTTTGTAGGCAGCATGACAATGTTAAAAGGGGGAAATTCCTGCTCTTAGGACATGAATCCATCATCTGGAAATGCACACCAGTGCAAGCTATTTCAGGGGCTCATTTCAAATGCCTGCCTGCTTTTCCTCTCCTAGAAGTTTCTGGTGATGGCTGCATGATTGTGTCCTTTAAAAGACAAATTCTCAGGTCAAGAATTTGTTAGCCTCTTCCACAAGCTCACAGTGGATGGTAAAATCTGGGTAGACCAGTGAAGCTAGTCACAATTGGGCCAGTCTCTAATCTGCAGAGAAGATGTGTCTAGACAGTCAGAGACACAGCCAGCCAAGGGACAAATGTGTTGTAAATCTTATTTTTAAGCTAAGAAGAAAAACTTTAAAAAATATACAGTTTGAGGAACTTGGTACAAATATTCAAAGCCATAAGAGTTATATTTTCTTTAAAAATGCTTAGCAGGACTTCCCTGGAGGTCCAGTGGTTAAGAATCCACCTGCCTATGCAGGGGCATGGGTTTGATCCTTAGTCCGGGAAGATCCCACACGCTGCAAAGCAGCTAAGCCCGTGAGCCACAACTACTGAGGCCTGTGCACTGGAGCCTGTGTGCCGCAACGAGAGAGGCCACCACGGTGAGAAGCCTGTGCACTGTGCCTAGAGAGTAGCTCCTTCTCGACACAACTAGAAAAAACCTGCACGCAGCAACAAAGACCATAACGAAGAGTAGCCATAAATAAATAAATTAAAAAAAAAAATTTTTTAAAGGAGGGGAAACTCTTTTAAAAATGCATGTTGTTGTTCAGTCGCCCAGTCATGTCTGACTCGTTGCAACCCCATAGACTATGCACACCAGCCCTCCCTATCCCTCACCATCACCCAAAGCTTGCCCAAGTTCATGTCCGTTGCATTGGTAATGCCACCCAATCATCTCATCTTCTGATGCCCTCTTCTCCTTTTGCCCTCAATTTTTCCCAGCATCAGGGACTTCTCCAATAAAGAGCAGATGTGAAGTCTGCTCTTCACATCAAGTGACCAAAACACTGAAGCATAGGAGATGGCAAAGTAGAAAAATGTACATATTGAGTGTTTTGTTGGGAAAATATTTGAGGACTGACACAACAAAGGCTAATAGAGAGATCAGTGCTAAGAGAACGCACTGGTCATAGCAAACACTCTTTTCCAACAACACAAGAGAAGACTCTACACATGGACATCACCAGGCAGTCAATACCAAAATCAGATTGATTATATTCTTTGTATTTGAAGATGAAGAAGCTCTGTGATTATATTCTTTGCAGCTAAAGATGGAGAAGCTCTATATAGTCAGCAAAAACAAGACCGGGAGCTGACTGTGGCTCAGATCATGAACTCCTGATTGCCAAAGTTAGACTTAAATTGAAGAAAGTAGGGAAAACCACTAGACCATGCAGGAAAGACCTAAATCAAATCCCTTACGATTATACAGTGGAGAGACAAGTAGATTCAAGGGATTAGATCTGATAGACAGAGTGCCTCATGAACTATAGATGGAGATTCATGACATGGTACAGGAGGCAGTGACCAAGACCACCCCAAGAAAAAGAAATGCAAAAAGGCAAAATGGCTGTCTTAGGAAGCCTTACAAACAGCTGTAAAAAGAAGAAAGTGAAAGGCAAAGGAGAAAAGGAAAGATATACCCATTTGAATGCAGAGTTTCAAAGAATAGCAAGGAGAGATAAGAAAGCCTTCCTCAGTGATCAGTGCAAAGACATAGAGGAAAACAACAGAATGGGAAAGACTAGAGATCTCTTCAAGAAAATTAGAGGTGCCAAGGGAACTTCATGCAAAGATGGGCTCAATAAAAAACAGAAATGGTATGGACCTAACAGAAGCAGAAGATATTAAGAAGAGGTGGCAAGAATACACAGAAGAACTGTACAAAAAAGATCTTCACGACCCAGATAACCACAATGGTCTGATCACTCACCCAGAGCCAGACATCCTGGAATGCAAGGTCAAATGTGCCTTAGGAAGCATCACTACAAGCAAAGCTAGTGGAGGTGATGGAATTCCAGTTGAGCTATTTCAAATCCTAAAAGATGATGCTGTGAAAGAGCTGCACTCAATATGCCAGCAAATTTGGAAAATTCAGCAGTGGCCACAGGATCGGAAAAGGTCAGTTTTCATTCCAATCCCCAAGAAAGGCAATGCCAAAGAATGCTCAAACTACCACACAGTTGCACTCATCTCACACGCTAGTAAAGTAATGCTCAAAATTCTACAAGCCAGGCTTCAACAGTACATGAACCGTGAACTTCCAGATGTTCAAGCTGGATTTAGAAAACGCAGAGGAACCAGAGATCAAATTGCCAACATCCATTGGATCATCGAAAAAGCAAGAGAGTTCCAGAAAAACATCTACTTCTGCTTTATTGACTATGCCAAAGCCTTTGACTGTGTGGATCACAACAAACTGGAGCATTCTTCAAGAGATGGGAATACCAGACGACTTGACCTGCCCCCTGAGAAACCTGTATGCAGGACAAGAATCAACAGTTAGAACCGGATATGGAACAACAGTCTGGTTCCAAATAGGGAAAGGAGTATGTCAAGGCTGTATATTGTCACCCTGCTTATTTAACTTATATGCAGAGTACATCATGCAAAATGCCAGAGTGGATGAAGCACAAGCTGGAATCAAGATTGACGGGAGAAATATCTATAACTTCAGACATGCAGACAACACCACCCTTATGGCAGAAAGTGAAGAGGAACTAAAGAGCCTCTTGATGAAAGTGAAAGAGGAGAGGAAAAAAACAGGCTTTAAACTCCACATTCAAAAAACAAAGATCATGGCATCCGGTCCCATCACATCGTGGCAAATAGATGGGGAAACAATGGAAACACTGACAGACATTATTTTCTTTGGCTCCAAAAACGCTGCAGATGGTGACTGCAGCCATGAAATTAAAAGACGCTTGCTCCTTGGAAGAAAAGCTATTACCAACCTAGACAGCATATTAAAAAGCAGAGACATTACTTTGCCAATAAAGATCCATCTAGTCAAAGCTATGGTTTTTCCAGTAGTAATGTATAGATGTGAGAGTTGGACCATAACGAAAGTTGAGCACTGAAGAATTGATGCTTTTGAACTGTGGTGTTGGAGAAGACTCTTGAGAGTCCCTTGGACTGCAAGGAAATCAAGCCAGTCAGTTCTAAAGGAAATCAGTCCTGAATATTCTTTGGAAGGACTGATGCTGAAGCTGAAACTCCAATACTCTGGCCACCTGATGCGGAAGAACTGACTCATTGGAAAAGACCCTGATGCTGGGAAAGATTGAGGGCAGGAGGTGAAGGGGACGACAGAGGATGAGATGGTTGGATGGCATCAGTGACTCCATAGACACGAGTTTGAGCAAGCTCTGGGAGTTGGTGATGGACAGGGACGCCTGTCATGCTGCAATCCATGGGGTCGCAGAGAGTCGGACACGACTGAGCGACTGAACTGAACTGAGCACAACAAGGCAAAGCTGATGGGTGCAGTGACACAGTCCCAACCTGAGCACAGTGGATTTGTGAGGAATTGTCCCCCTGGGAAGGAGAATCACAGCATTCCTAGCAGTTGGAACCATTTATCATTTATTTAACCTTATTTATCATTATTTCACTTTTCCTTTTTATCCATAATCAGAAGCAGTAGGTGAAGAGAAGGACCCAGGACTCCTAGTAGAACCGAAGCCACCACATGACCTGAACTTGGCTTCAAGAGGTGTGAAGGTTTCAGCCCTGAATTTGGATGCTGCCACCCCTTCAAGATGCTGGCCCACCTCCTGGCTGCTCCTTTTCAGAGGATTGCTCTAAAGCCCCTAGAGTAGTTCTGCCTGCTTATAAAAGGAACCAGAAAAACTTGGGAATATCAAGCGGTGCTGGTAGCTGGTAGCTGATGACAGAACTATAAAGCTCAGGTCCCCTGGCCCCCAGAGGGGGAAGCCCTGAGGCACCCACACTCAGGAGTTCCCCTATGGCCAGGACCATATACAGAATTTGCAAGGCTTCCCTGGTGATTCAGTTGTAAAGAATCTACCTGCAAGGCGAGAGGCTCAGGTTCGATCCCTGGGTTGGGAAGATCTCCTGGAGAAGGGAATGGCAACTCACTCCAGTATTCTTGGCTTGGAAATCCCACGGACCAAGAGGTCTGGCAGGCTACAGTCCATGGGGTCAGAAAGAGTCAGATACAACTAAGGGACTAACGCACACAGTGCAAAATGAAAATGCACGTCGCTTGTTCCAAAATGATTAAGAATTTCAAGAGCATCAGTCCCAGGCTAGGGCCTCCTGAGCATAGGCCCCGGGTCACTGGAAAGCTTGCTCCCAGAAAGGATTGAGTAGGAGCCACCCTCTGCTGGGCTCCCTCCCTGGTCCAACTCCCCCATCTCTCCTAACACATTTCTCCAGGAAGCTCTTCCTTGACCCACCGCCTACTCAGGAATTCTCATCTCAGGGTCTGCTGCTAGGAGGCTAACTTAAGACAGGGTCATGGACATACCACCACTGTCCAATGTTTGTTAAATAGAAAGAATAAAAACTGTCCCCGGCTATGGACCCCACATGACACCTCATTGCTCATTTTTGCACTGCTATCCCCAAAAGTTTAAGCCTATTCCCATCAAGCCTGATGGAAGGTTCCTGCACTGCCTCATCCATGACAAGAGGACAAGGATGCAAAAAGTAGACTCTGGCTCCTGAACACACCTGCCTGCCCGCACACAGCCCAGGGGCTGATCATGAAACATAGCCATCCTGCCATGGGGTTCTGCGAAGGACACAGATCCTCACAAACTGAAACTGCTCAGGAATGCCAGGGGGAGCAGAGCACAGTGTTTTCCTAGAATGTGCCTTCATATTTGCAAGGAATGTGGAATAAATGGCCTCCTCTCTCTAGAGGGCCATTTTCCCTCTTTTTTTTATTTTATTCAAGTATACTTGATTTACAATGTGTTTACATGTATATATAGATATGGGTATAAATATACATCTTTTCTCTATATGCTATAAAAAATATTGAGTATAGTTCCCTGTGCTACACAGTAGGTCCTTGTTGGTTATCTGTTTTATATATAGAATTGTGTTTATGTTAATCCCAAACTCCTAATCTAGCCCTTCCCACCCCTTCCCCTTTGGCAACCCTAAATTTGTTTTCTACGTCTGTGAGTCTATTTCTACGAATTGAGTAAACTCTGGGAGATAGTGAACAGAGGAGCCTGGAGTGCTGCAGTCCGTGGGGTCACAAAGAGTCAGACCCAACTTAGTGATTGAACAATAACGAAGAGTCTATTTCTGTTTTGTATGTAAGTTCTTTTGTATCTTTTTTTTCAGGTTCCACATATAAGTGGTATCATGCGGTATTTGTCGTTCTCTATCTCACTTCACTTATTATCATAATCTCTAGGTCCAGACGTGTTGCTGAAAATGGCATCATTTCATTCTTTTTCAATGGCTGAGTAGTATGCTATTGTATATATGTACCACATCTTTATCCATTCATCTGTCAATGGACTTTTAGATTGTTTCCAAGCAGTTTCCATGGCTCCTGAAATTACTGCTGCTATGAACATTGTGGTACATGTATCCTTTCAAATTAAAAGTTTCTCCCAATACACACCCAGGAGTGGGATTGCAGGATTATGTGGCAGCTCTATGTTTAGTTTTTGGAGGGACCTCGATGGTGTTCTGCATAGTGGCTGCACCAGTTTACATTCCCACCATCTGCACAGGAGAGTTCCTTCTCCTCCACCCCCTCTCCAGCATTTATTATTTGTAGGCTTTTTGATGGTGACCATTCTAACCAGTGTGAGGTGATATCTCATTGTAGTTTTGATTTGCATTCTCTCTCTAAAACTAAGTTTTCTCAAGCTTGGTATCAGGCCTCTGGCATTGAGCTCCTTCTGTGAAGGCTGATTGCTTAACCCCATGTTATTCTATTAGTAACAGTGATAGGGATGATGATGCTGACTTAACCATCCATGACACGGTCCCCCTAACTTAGATGCTGAAAGATAAGGGTAATGATGATGCTGTTAGAAATGTTTTTATTTCTAGTATTCTTAAACACCACTGAGTGAAATGATGATAGAAGCATCAAAGCCTGTTAGTCCTTAAATGCAGAAGGGAATGCAATCTGTAAAAAGTTATAATAAGCTCAAATATCAATACCTGTAAATGTCCCTCAGCTTGATTTTGCGTAATCCCTTAGTTTCTAATTCTTGCCAAAGATCACTGAGTAACTGTCGGTATTGGTTGGAGATACCCCACAGCCTTTTATTGTGATGTGAGGAGGGAGGGAAAGCAAAGAGGCTGGCTGGCGACAGTTTTTCCCCACATTCCAGCCCTTGGGAAAAACATCAGCTCTACTGTACTGCGGGTCTTCCAGCCTGAAGCCAGTGGTGGCCGTGGGTTGGAGCAGGCCCAGAGCTGGGCTGAGTCAGTTGAGGAATCATCTTTGCAGCCGCCACTGCTAGCTCCCAGCCCTGAGCCCCCTCTGACTTTCAACTCCTAGAAATGCCCTCAGTGGACTGGGACCCTTCAGATCTACTAGGCAGAGAGGGTAACAGTCATGGGCATGGAAGCAGAGACAGAAGTGATGTGGGGTGCCACTGGCCAATCCAAAACTCATTGCCACGGATGAGAAGCACTAAAAAATGGCCCTGTTTGGAGAACACAAACTCTTGCGGTAGATCCATTCTTCAAGCCAAAGCTTAATTTGAAACCCATAGGCAAACCAGATAAAGGCAGAGCTTCTTTCATTAAAGAAGGGGAACGGGCCGCCCAGAGATTGTTCTGAACCTTAATGTTTGTTCCTGTTGGAGTTGATGGCTGTGGAATGATCTTAGAACATGGAGAAAGGCATGGAGATCCATCACTCATCTGTTCCCTTGGAGACGGAAGGCAAAATGAAATTAGCAGGTGTCCTGTGACCTGTTCTTTGCCTCATCCACTTACTAGCCGAATGAATGGCATTAGGCAAGTCAACTGCCTGCCTGAGCCTCCATCTCTTTACCTGTAAAATCAGAGAGAATCCTACGGAAGACTGTTCAGAAGACAGAATAAGATGACATATAGATGAAAGCGAGTATAATGCATAGTGACCGATAACAGGTTCTCCCTCTTAATTGCAGTTAGTGAAGGTGAAAAAGAAACAAAACTTTATTCCCTGAAAGGTCCCCGAGTCTCAGACGAACCCCCAAGTCCTTGGCTGAATAAACTCTGGGAGACCCCAAGGGCACTGGGGTGCTGGGGTAGGGCCTGCCCAGTCCTCCCCAGACCACAACTAAGACAGAGTTCATTGTGGTAACTGTCTCTCACTGGGTCATCACAGCTGTGTGCATAAGTGCTCAGTCATATCCAACTCTTTGTGACCCCATGAACTGTAGCTCCCCTGTCCATGGAATTTTCCAGGCAAGAATACTGCAGTGGATTTCCATTTCCGACTCCAGGAGAGCTTCCTGGCCCAGGGATCAAACCCATGTCTTTCCCATCTCCTGCATTGGCAGACAGATTCTTTACCACTGCACCACCTGGGAGTCCCTGGGTCATTACAGGACACCTGCTAATTCCATTTTGCCTTCCATTTCCAAAAGAACAGATGAGTGATGAATATGCCTTTCTCCATGTTCTAAGATCATTCCACAGCATCAGCTCCCACAAGTATAAACATTAAAAAAAAAATTAAACCATAAAAGTACTAGAAAAAAAAACACACTCTAGAACCTTGAAGTATGGAAGTTCAGTTCAGTTCAGCTCAGTTGTGTCCAACTTTTCCATTGAGTCAGCTCTTCGCATCAGGTGGCCAAAGTATTGGAGCTTCCGCTTCAGCATCAGTCCTTCCAATGACTATTCAAGACTGATTTCCTTTAGGACTGACTGGTTTGATTTCCTTGCAGTCCGAGGGACTCTCAAGAGTCTTCTCCAACACCCCAGTTCAAAAGCATCAATTCTTTGGTGCTCAGCTTTCTTTATGAAGCATGGAAAGCCTTTCTTTTATCCAGATTCCATAACCCTGAAAAAGATTACTATATTCTATCACCTAAAAATTGATTTCACTTAGATACACACACACCATAAGCAAAATCAAAAGACAACATTGTGGGGTAAATATTTACAACTCCTGTCACAGAGAACTAATCTTCCCTTAACATATCAAGAGCTCCCAGAAGTTATTAAGAAAAAGGGGCCAAGCCAATAAGACAATTTTTGTTCCAATGGGCAAAGGATATGCAGAGGCAACTCATATAAGAGGAAAGGTAAATGGGTCTTAAAAGAACTGAATGGTACTCAGTTTCACTTTAGAATAAAAGAAATGCAAATTAAAACTGCAATGAAATGCCACTGTGGCAAGGCTGTGGGGAAGAAGGGTCTTTATTTATCACTAGAGGTTGTACATACTACATAATCCCATTGAAGGTATCTGGAAAACCTTATAAGTACTATAAACACACCTATCCCTTGATCCAACAGTCTTCCTTGTCAAAATTTATCCTACAGATGTACCAGCACATATAGGAAGTGTCCTGGTTGGCACTGTTTATAGTAACAAAAGATTGGAAGCAACCCAAGGGTCCATCAGTAGGAAACTAGTTTAACAAATTTATGGTGTGTCCATAAATAGGATACTATAAAGCTGCAAAAATGAGTGAAGATACTCTTTATGCACCAATTTGAAAGATCTCCAAGATATACAATTAGGTGAAAAGAGCAAAGTGCAAAACAGTTTGCATAGAATGTTAACTTTTGTCAGTTCTGCCATGCTAGTATTTCATTGTCATTTTAATTTGCATTTCTCTTAAAATAAGTGAGATTGAGGAGCCTTCCATTCTTTTATGAGCCATTTGCATTTTATTTTCTGGGAAAGAGGAAAGGAAATGCATATATGTTTTCAAACACATAAATACACACATATTTGCTTGTATTTGTTAAAGACACCCAAGAAACTAATATAAAGTATTCGCTTGGGTTGAGAGTTGATGAGAACAGGAATAGAAGCCAGGATTTTTATAGCTTTGATTTATGAACCAAGAAAATGAATGATCTGTCCGAAAATAAAAGTAAACTAAATTAAGCTTTCCCAACCATGCCTCAGGCTCCTGTTAAACCTATCGTTTTTGCATTTGTCAAGTAGTTTCCAAAGTCTAAACCTGACTTTGGAGGAAGGCAAGGTCAAACATGAACAGACAGCTATGGCTTCCCAGGAGACCAGGAAACCCAGGAGGAGGCCCCACATGGTTGCACTCCCTTGCCTCTTTGTGAAAGCTGAAATCAATAGAAGACGCTATGAAATCAGCAAGAGAAGCAGCCAGTGCCTGCTTTGAAGCCAACGTGGGCACTGAGTTGGGGCATCAATCAACTTCAACAACGGGCTCCTGCAAGCAGCTGAAGAAAGGGAAGGCTCGCAAGCCCAGAATATTCCCTCTCTAGTTTTCAGGGCTACAGCTGGACCCAGATCCGACCTGACTTACATCTTGTCAGGATGACACATGTGCAACTGCTCTCATGTTTGGTTAGTTATCTGCGTTTCTCTCCCAGCGCCAGGGACTGCCGCCTGTCACCCCCACTTTAAACATTTTTCCAGCCAGAGGGGCGCCCTGGCCACAGCTTTGCGGAAGAGTGAGAGCTGGCCCGGCGCTGCAAGATGAGACGGCACATCTGACGCACATGGAAAGAAAAAAGCAAACTGAAGTCTCCAATGCTGCCTGTCCCTGCGGGCTGAGCACTCACAGCTTCTCCCCTTTGATGCCTCTGATTTTCTGAGCTCTGGAGCCCAACATGTTGGAAGTAAGCAGAGCAGCTGCCCCAGGAAAGAATACGCTCGTTCCGCTATTTCGGACTTCAAGGAAAATCACTGAGGGGTGTGGGGCTCTGGGAGGGAACAGACGCCAGTGTCTCCACAAAATGTCCTGTTCCCACCAGCCTGAGCTCCGTGCACGTCAACCAGCTGATTGGGTTTGGGGAGGCTCCAGTTCGGGGACTGCTCCAGTTCCCGGGCTGGGGAGAATGCGTTTGTTCTGTTACTGAAGGGTGGCATGGATTTATCACCCGCCTGGTGCTGCCTGAGTCAAGTGATGACCTGGCCTGAAGTGGGGGATGCAGAGGGGTTTCAGAGACAAGTGGGGGGAGCTGGACTTCTGCTGCCCTGGGCATTAAGCAGGGCCACGCCCCCTGGCCCCCTCCCCAACCGCGCTGCCAGAGACAAAGTCCAAGATCCCTCCAGATCCAAACTCACAGTGCCAGTGTCTGCAAGGGCACTATGCCCCCCCTTAATTAAAACCTGCAGAAGAAAGGATGACTCAGGCCTGGTTCACAAACTCAGTGACTGAGAAAACCATCTCGGGTCCACTGGAGTCAAAGACTCACCCACTCTTCAGAGGGGACAGGGCACTGTGTTTTTTTCTGCTTCCCACAAAAGTGCTAAAGGAATAGGGCACCCCATCAGCCAAAGCGAACATGCCACTGCCATCTGGAGAAACCAGACCACACATGGAGGTCCCGGGCCAACCAGCAGAGGACAGGACCTTCCTCCATCCAGTCCAGTGATATTACCTGGCAGAGAAGTAGCAGAAGGGCAGTCTCCAAAGGATTTCTCAGCGCATGGTCCATGGTCCAGAAAGCTGCACCTCTCCAGAAGTCCTTGTCCTCCCACCCTCACTCCAAATCCTGGGATGCACAGCTCAGTTCCACCCCAGGCACCAGGACAGGTCTTGGGCAGCCATGACATCCTTCTTCGTGACGTCCTTGCCCAGAAGTCCCTCCCAGCACCACAGACCCTGGACCCTGATAGGGCCCTGCATCCCTCTGGC
The DNA here is from genome assembly GCF_023699985.2 of Odocoileus virginianus. Classification (NCBI taxonomy): domain Eukaryota; kingdom Metazoa; phylum Chordata; class Mammalia; order Artiodactyla; family Cervidae; genus Odocoileus; species Odocoileus virginianus. Next base: position 81,572,567 of record NC_069680.1, on the reverse strand, counting down.
ACAAGAGGGCCCACAGATGTACCATGCACCAATGAGCCCTTGCCCTTCAGAGTCAGTCCTAAGCTCCTCTATCCATTCCTCCCTTGACATGATTTTTAAAGCCCTTTATCAACACTGGGGGCTTCCCAGGTGGCTCAGTGGGTAAAGAAGCCACTTGCAATGCAGGAGATGCAGGAATTGAGGATTTGATCCTTGGGTCGGGAAGATCCCCTGGAGGGGCATGGCAACCCACTGCAGTATTCTTGCCTGGAAAATCCCGAGAGGCTACAGTTCATAGAGTTGCAAAGAGTTGGACACGACTGAAGCCACAGAGCACGTACACATGCACACCAAGCTTGACGTTCACCACATGCTCCTGATCCAGTTTGCCCACGTCCCTCTGAAAGCACGAGCCCCACATTGCAGCCCCCTCCCCAGGTCCCCCTGAGCAGAGCAGAGGACTCGGAGCCGTTGTCTCTCAGTCGTTCATTTGTTTAACCTGTATCTATCCAACACCTCCTACACGCCAAGCCTCTTCCAGGAGCCCTTAATAATGAAGTCTACAATGGGGAGTCTTATCAGAAGGAAATTCTAGAGCTACAGCTGACATTTGTTTCATCAAAACCATCTGGCCTCTACGCATCTCTATCCCCGTATCCCTGTGGGTTTGTCTTGTGACAGCGCACTGGGTATCAAGTATGTGTCAAGGGATACACAGCCTGTTCAGCAAAGGCGCAGAGGCTGCTGTCTCATTTCCAAATAATGGGGCCAGCAGTCAATTCTGCAAAAAAAAAAAAAAAAGCAACGAATACCATAAGGAAGGTGCAAAGGTCACACCCAACTCAACTCATCCTCATCCCTGTCTTCCCCATCTACTGAAGTGCTTTGCTGAACAGAGAAACAGAGGGAGAATATATGGTGCAATGCTGCATGCTTTCATGTGTATTGTCTTTCAACTGAACTCCTGGGACTCTAAGTTCCTGGGGCACTGGAGACATTGAAAGAATGGAATGAGCGACATTTGAGATTGTAACACTGAAGGAAAAATAAGAATGACCAGGGTTTGGTAGCCGGGTCAGTGTTCTTTGACTTGCAGGAGGAGATTACTCCTCCTTTTCATCACGAAGCATTGGACCACAGAGAAGGTGGTCAACACCAAGAAGGCAGACCTCCGTGTGGCAATAGCTAATCTCAAGGTCACATCAAAGCCAACCCACAACAGCAGGACAGGAACCCAATGGATCAGCAGAGCCCCAGCCAGAATAGGAAAGGACTCCAGAGTGACAGCTCGTGTGCAAAGCTATGTCCCACCAAGGAGAATCTTTTTTTTTTTTCCCCATTTATTTTTATTAGTTGGAGGCTAATTACTATACATCATTGCAGTGGTTTTTGTCATACATTGAAATGAATTAGCCATGCAAGGAGAATCTTTGAGGTCATTCCAGACACTTACCTTCCGGAGAAAGGGAGGGTTTGGGCTCTGAAAGTTGTGCAGGTGGAACTCCAAACCAGAGACTGCTAATGTTGGGATCCACCATCACCCACTGGTCTCAGACAGCTGTACGCTGAGCACCCATGAGTCACTACAGCCACCATCCAAGTCGGCAGATCCGGAAGCAGCAGCATAAAGTTGATCTGGAGTGGCTGTGCTTTCCTCACCTGCAAACAGGAAATGAAAGGTTAAAACCAACTGTTTCCATGCTGGAGACGTCAAATACCCCCACAACCAGCTCAAATTTTGCCATATCAATTTTGCTAAATATTTCAAGGAGTCATACAAAATTCTTCACACTACTCAAACATTTTATTCTAATCCACTTAAATTTTAAAATAGTGTGTTGTGATGGAAACTTAGACTGTGAGTGTCTGGGTTCAAATTCCAGCTCTGCTGTTGCCTAGCTGTGTGAGTATGGTCAAGCTACTAAACCTCGAATTTTCTGACCATGTAAACAAGACAATAAAACAACAAAGATGTATGCTCGAATTTCACTCATTTTTGAAAAATGTGACTTTGCCTTATTAAATAACTGTTTAATATTGGCAGAATTTTCTATCTTAAAAAATTCTTTGTGCCATTCACAATGGAATGGACACATGCCATACCCTTTTAAATTTAATCTGCATTGTTAACATATTCTCCAGCATATTCTTTTTTAAACCAAAGTATAGTTGATCTACAGTATTGTGTTAGTTTCTGTTAAACAGCAAAGTGATTCATTTATACACTTTTATTCACTCCCTGGTGGCTCAAATGTAAAGAATCTGCCTCCAATGCAGGAGACTGGGGTTCGATCCCTGGGTGGGGAAGATACCCTGGTGGAGGAAATGGCAACCCACTCCAGTATCCTTGCCTGAAGAATTCCATGGACAGAGGAGCCTAGGGGACTACATTCCGTGGGGTCACAAAGAATTGGACACGACTCAGGAACTAACACACATGTATATTCTTTCCCAGTATGGTTTGTCATAGGATATTGGATATAGTTCTTTGTGCTGTACAATAGGATCTTGTTGATTCACTCTATACATGAAGGCTCACTGCTAACCCCAACCTCCCACTCCATCCACCCCCCACACCCTGGCAACCACCAGTCTGTTCTCTGTATCTGAGATTCTGTTTCTGTTTCATAGATACATTCCTTTATGTGATATTGTAGCTTCCACATATAAGTGGTATCATATGGTGTCTGTCTTTCTCTTTCTGACTGACTTAGTATGATCATCTCTAGTTGCATTCCATCACATTCTTAAGTTCAGTCACTGAGAAATACAATAAAGCTTTGCTTTGTAGTGGTTAAAAAAAAAAGATAATGACACTCAGCTCACTTGTGAACACATTCATAAGTAGTCTGCAATCCATAAATGTTTGTGTGGTCATGAGTTATTCTTATCACAGTGAGAGTTACATGACCCATACATATTGGGGGGCTGCAGCGCCAATGAAAGTGGTCTCTAGTGATTAGAACCTGACCCTCAGAGGTCAGCCTAGCACAAGAACTACTTCACTATGGGGATCATGGGCAGAGAGGGCAGAAGGGCACCTCAGGCACCATTCAGTCCAAATACCACCCCCCCCCCCCCCCGGGACACTGGGGGCCAGAGTGCTCAAAATTACACGACTAAGAGGCCCAACCCCTCCATCTGTTCACCATTTCCTGGTCTGGCCTTCAGAAGGCAGGCCAGCGAATAGACAAATGGGACTTGTTCACTGCCCGGCCTGCTGCTGTTTCTCCCTTGGAGGAAGACAGTATCTTGTCATTTCTGGCACTTTGCAGAAATTCTTAAAACTTAATCCCACTGCAGACGGCCCAACACCCTGAAGGCATCCTTCCTGCCCTAGCCCCTTGCTATAACTCTGCACCCAGACTGGCTGCCCAGAGGCTGATCCAGCAGCACCTGCCCTTCTGCATCACCCACCTTGGCCTCTCTGCGGCATATGACCTTCAGCCTGACTCCCCCAGCACCCCGGCTGGCTCCTTCCTCTGGCCCTGTTCCCACTCAGCTCTTCCTTTGTCAGCCTCTAACCCCACAAATATTCCCTGTGCATCTCCTCAGTGCTTTATGCTTCCCCCCTCTTCCCCCCTCCCAAGAGCTGAGAACCCCTCTCATGTCAGCAGCCAACCCCCAAATCTACATCTCCACCGCTGACCCAGCTCCCGAGCGGCCCTCAGCAACCCCGTCCTCCTGCAGTCCAAAAACCCTCTAACCCTGCTCCCTCCAGCCCCGTTCCTCCCATGCTGATAGTGACACCTCAGTCACCCCAGACCTCTCCTGCCCCTCACCCCACACCCTACGAGCCCCCAAGGTCCTGCAGGTCCATCCTTCCTCGCGGCCCTCGTAGATATTGATTTCTTTCCATTCCCACTGTCAGGAAAGAGCCTCTGAAAATACATCTTGCTCATTGTCTTTGCCCCTTGGGAAGCATTTGGAAACTCTCCACTCAAGGGTATATCCTTCTGGACTTGGTCAAAACCTGTGAGCCTGCCTTTCTGACACCTCTCTGATCATTCCTGGGGTGCTTTGCCACACTCACCTACTCCTTCCTGAACCCTCACCTTAGCTCCACTGTCTGCTCATTTGTGGGTCTGAACATGTTTTGTAAACGACTATTTATTCCTTTCCCTTCCCTGGTGGTTCAGGTGGTAAAGATTCTGCCTGAAATGGGTGGGGGAACCTGGATTCAATCGCTGAGTTGGGAAGATCCCCTGGAGAAGGGAATGGCTACCCACTCCAGTATTCTGCCCTGGAGAATTCCACGGACTATATAGTCCATGGGGTCACAAAGAATCAGACACGACTGAGTGACTTCCACTTTCCTTTCACTTTCACGGTAATCTCCATGTTTCAGGTACTATTTGAGCTGTTTTACATCTACCAAAATGTGTAATCTTCACAATGATCCTGGGAAATGCATGTTGTCATCACCTAACCTTACAGAGGAGGAAACTGAGACACAGAGAGGTTAAGTAAGTTTCCCAAGGCCACACAGCCAGTGAGTGGTGGAGTCAACATTGACTGCTGTGCCATCTGGCTCTGGGGTCACTGAACTGAGAGATTCACACTGATAAACAAATCTGTTTGTGCAGAACAGTTCCCAGACCCCTCAGTATTTTAGCATTAAGCAAGACTGGCACGGTGTTACATGGATTTTGGAGTGTCATTCTTGGCGGAAAGAAAGTTTTCCCACTGACCTTCAGGCATGGTAGAGGATGATGAAACAGTAAGTCATCCTGCCATTAACATTAAGTTCAATCACCCCTAATGGAATGTCACCTCCAAGATAGCCATTAAAGCCACCTGCCTCCCGGGCTGATGAGGTTCAGCATATATCACTATTACCTGTCCCCCTAACTGCCACCATGCCCGGGGAGTGGGAAGGCCTGTGGGGACACTGAGGGACATGCAGATGCACCTTGCAGGTGTCACCCGGAGGAGACAGGGCAGCTGCCCTAGCCCACGATGGAGATGCTTGTATTTCAGTGCGGTGGAGACTTGATGGAAGGTGAAACCCGACATAACACATGCAGGCTTTGACCTGCTCAAGGTGAAATGAGGCCCCAGCACAGAGTGGCCTTGCCTGGTCACCCAGCAGGACCCCAGACCCTGCCACTCAGAGCCACCGGACAACAGTGCTCTTCTGCAGGCCACGTGGCTCTCGGCCAGGGTCTAGCTCCCTCCCGGGTCCCCCGGGCCCTCAAGGAGCACCCACTCTGCCTCAGACTCAATGCCTCTAACATTTCTGGCACCAAAGGTCTTCACAGGCACCGTGAGATTAACTAGCGGGGACCTGGGACTCTTTGCTGCAGTTCTGGACACACCTCTCCTGGAGCAACGAGATACAGAGAAACTATACGGGACTAAAAATAACTGCCGGCAGGTACAACTGGGGCAAATTCTGCACCCAAAAGATACAAAGAGACCAAAAATCCCAGCTGCCAGTTTTGAAGAGCCTGAAGAGCAAGAACTGGTTGTCCGGAGCAAAAGCAGGGTTCTGCGCATGCCCCCTTCACACAGCACCACCTGAGGGGTGGGCAAACCACCTAAGCCAGCCCACCCCCTGGGCGCACCCTTACCCTCATCCCATATACAGAACAAGCTCTCCCGCCTCCCCACCGCAGTGAGCAAGGGAAGATGTTCCTTGTTTTCCATGGCCCCTGGCTGCAGTAGAGACCCCGGTAAAGGCTTGCCTGAATTTCCTGTCTGGCCTCTTGTCAATTCCTATTGCTTAAGGAAGGCCAAGAACCCTGGTAGATATCAATGTGAGGTGGTTGTTTTTATCACCCTTTTACAGATTAAACACCCTTTTACAGAATAAGATTCAGGGAGCTGGCAGGAGTAGGTAGGAATAACTGGGTTGCAGGGAAGGGCTGGGATGGGGCCTCCCCATACCACACTCTCCTTTTCCTTGAGCACAGGCATTGCCCTTTCCTTTAGTCTCTGTACTTTGGTACATAAAGCAGATACACTTTCCCCAATTAATAATGGGAAAACTGAGGCTCTGCCAGGCTGAAGGAGATGGCCCCAAGCGTACATCTAGCTAGGTGTGGGCCTGGACTCTGCCCCCAAGCACAGCGCCCTCTTCATGCCCTATCGCTGCAGCGACAGCTGGCCCCTCTGTCGCCTGGACCCCCATCCTCACCCACCAGCACCAGCTTGGTCTGACGGGGGCCAAAGGTCATGGTCCAGACCCATCCTTGTTTGCTCCTCCTTGGCTCTGCCTGGGACTTAACTCCCTGGACCCAGGGGCCTGTCCTCCCTAAGCCCGCACAGTGCTGCTCAGTTCATCCTCCTTCATGACCAGTGCCACCTGCTTCTCTGCCCAGACCAGCTCGTGACACCAACCAGGCACCGCCCTGGACCTCTGTCCACCTGCCCTGTGGGCCCTGCCCGGCTCCTGAAGCCAAGCTAGACTCCAGGTCCCAGTGTGTCCTCACTGGGCATCACTGTCCCCTCCAGGCCTCAGCAGGTAAGATCCCACTGTTGCCACCAGTTCCTGGGCACATCAGCTTTTGCTACGCGCCTTGTTTCGCATATTCTGGGGTCAGTTTTGACCTGCCCCAGCAGATAGAGGTTTGACATGCTCTGAATCCCCTAGATGGCTTTTGGGAAAGTGTGGCATTACTGAATTCAGAGAGATTCTCAACTTTCAAGTCTTTTCAGGATCCTTTGTCTCCAAAACCCCATGCTCACCCATCCCTGGCCTATCAAATGGGTCCAGTCCGGCAGAGGCAGCCCAGCTCCTCAGGGCTTCTGGGACCCCCTGCACGCCGGCTAATACTTCCTGGCTGGACGAGGAGAAGCCCAGTCCTGGCCAGTCCACTGCTTTCCTGGCTGCTCGGTCCAGGCCACCCATGCTGCCCTCAAAGTTGTGCCAACATGCTGTTCTATCCCCAAAGAAGACAAACCAAGGTGAAAGGTAAGCTTGATTTCAGGCAACAGTCTCTATAATAGTAGTTAACATTTCAGTGCCCAGCACTATTTCGAGTGTTTTACTTGGATTGACTCCAGAGTCCTTCTTATGAAAAAGTTGCATTATTACCCACATTACAACTAGGAAAGTCAAGGCAAAAGGAGCTAAGTAACTTGTCCAGAGTAAGTAATTATTGGAGCCTGCATTCAAATCCAGAGAGTCTGACCTGAGAACTAAATCTTAGGCTCCACCTCTCATGTATGGAAATATAATTATGGTTCTGAGGGGAGAGTAGACTTTGGGGTCAGAACTGTAGTTTCACTGCTTATTCTGTGACAAGTTATTTAACCTCTCAGAATATTGGTTCCCTCATGTGTAAAAACTGGGCTAGTAATGAACGAATCTGACAGTTAGTGAAAATTACATAGAATGGTGTGTGGAACTTTCTAGAATGATGTCTGATATGTAGTAGGTGCTGGGTCATTATGCGTTTTATTGTTTCCTCTAATTAAGAAAGTCTTCAAAGTAAAGTGTCTACTGCTATGATGATCACTTGAGTGCCAAGTATTCCAGGGTCAAGGGGTTTTAAAAGAGCTCATGCATCTGTTCTAGAGGAATGCTTCTAATTTTTTGGAGATTTTTTTAAAACCATCTGATATAGAGAAGAAAAACCATGGTCTTCCTTAAGGTTGTGGTTGGATTAACCATATGTATATATAACCAAATCTATTTTTATATGTGTGTATATATATATGAAGTGAAGTGAAGTCGCTCAGTCATGTCCAACTCTTTTCGACCCCATGGACTGTAGCCCACAAGGCTTCTCCATCCATGGGATTCTCCAGGCAAGAATACTAGAATGGGTTGCCATTTCCTTCTCCAGGGGATCTTCCCAACCCAGGGATCAAACCCAGGTCTCCCGCATTGCAGGCATACGCTTTAACCTCTGAGCCATCAGGGAAGCCCATATATATATATACATATACACATGTGTATATATATATATATATCTCATGTGTAATAAACCATAGTTTTCCTGTCCCTGGAGAAGGAAATGGCAACCCATTCTAGTATCCTTGACTGGGAAATCCCATGGACAGAGGAACCTGGTGGGCTACAGTCCATGGGGTCGCAAAGAGTCAGACACAACTGAGCACAAATAGTTTTCATGTAATATATAAATCATCAAATAATTTTATCTGGTCAGTAGTCCAGTATATCTAGTTTGTCAGTAAATCAATATAAAACAGTGTGCATTAACTTTACGAAGAGGAAATTTCCCATTCCCTAAGATCGGATTTCCAGTCTCCAGGTGTGTCATGAGGATTCTGTGAAGGAGCCCTGTGATTCTGCCCAAACGTGGACAAGGCCTAACCCTCCTTACCCAAATGCAGCAACTGTGTACTCCTTGAGCACTCCTGGCCCAGTCTTTCATGACTGGCACAAATGGAGGGGGGGATCAATTACTGAATGGAGGGAGTGGGTGCTATGTGGGCATGGAATAAACTCAGGGTGCTAAACTGCTTCTTAGAGAATCAGTGACCATAATTCTAATTCTTCTCTGACCCTCACCTTAGCTAAATCATTTAAACTCCCTGAGGTCTTTTTTTTAAATAATTTGTGAAATGTGAATTACAAACATCTCTGAAAATATGCAGTAAACATGGTTTCCCATTCCACATGCTATTCTCGCTCCTTGGAATACATATGCAAAGTTCTTCCCTCTTCTCCTTCCCTTTCTCTCAGCAAACTCCTATATGTCTTTCAAGCTTAGAATCTGCTTCCTCCAGGAAGCTCTCCAGACTGAAATGGTTGCATTTCTCTGTCTTCCATAGTGCCCTGGCTCCCTTCCACCATGGCACTGATGCTCTATCTCTTCCGTTAAACACTGAACTCCTTCTCAACAAAGTGTAACTTGACCACCTTGAAACCCCCAGAACTTAGGAAGACAGGACCTAGTACATGACAGATTCTCAGAAAAATCTTGTTGAACAAATAAATCACACACTCCATAATCCAAGCCATATTTTCTCATTCACTTGCAACATCATATAGATTACATCTCTAGAAATAAGTCAGAGGCTATGAGATCAGAGAGTTGGGTCAGAAAGCAGAGCAAGGGGCAGGAGGTGCCACCACCCAGACACGCCAAGACCTTGGCTCCAAGCAACCTCACTAAATGACACAGCAATGCAGGGAGGGAAGGGCACCCTTTCTGCCCCTTGCCAAGCTGTAAAAAGTGGTGGCAAGAAAGTGTGTCCAAATTTTCTTTCTTTGGTCATGCCAGTCTGTGGAATCTAACCATGAGAATACTGATGAATCCCAGAGCAAAGTTAGAGGACAAAGTCAAACAGCAGCCAGAATTGTGGAGTCATCACGGGTCTTAAAGTTCATCTGGTCTACCTTCTGCTCCTTGCACAAACATCTCTGGACCCAGTCAGCCATTCCCATTCATGGAGGGGTTTCAAAAATCTCAAGTCCTTAAGTTTTAAGTTGGCAAACAGAAAAACTTTGTGATTCCTCTGATACAGTGATGTTTTGAGAATAAACAGAACACTTATTATGCACAATGCACTCCCTTGGGAACCACGAGGAATACAAAGCACCTGTCCCCAAGAAAAGCTCATGATGCAGACGGAGCAGAAAGGCCAGTTCAGCTGTGGACACAACTGAAGGAAGCTATAATAAGGACTGTAAGATGAGCATCAGTGTGGGAGAGGAAGGCAAAAGCCAGGTCTGAGGGTTTCTGCAGAACTGGCCTCATTCCCTTAGAAACTCAACCAATTCAAATGACAGACTTGATTCAAAAGAATCGACTGTTAGGAAAAAAGGGACAATCAGAGAAATTTCTATCTGGATTGGGTATTGGCTGAAAGCAAGGAATTATTTATAATTTTTAGGTCTCAGTACAATTATGACATCTGAAATGTCCATCTTTTTTAGAGATGCAAAATCTAGTACATATTGAGTTGGCCAAAACGTTCACTCAAGGGAGTGCTGGGGTGGCTCAGGAACTTGATTTGTTTGCCCCTGTGTGGATCAGAGCTCCAAACATCAGCCTGATGGGTTGTTGGCCCACGTGTGTTGGCCTGTTTCTCAAGGATATGGTAAGTGCTGAGCCAAGAGAGAAGGCAGACGACTACAAATCCTGGACCCTGAATGCAGGCAACGGGGAGGGCACCAGGGACTACAGTGCTGACTCTTGCCTCGAGGACAGTCCCCTGAGCTCTTCACTGGTGGACCCAGTCTCCATCCAGAGAGACTACCAGCCCCATGTGAGGCGCTGTCACTTCCTTCTTGGGGACACGTGGTCTTCTCGGGAATGTAGTTCCCACTGCTTCTCCTCCTCTGGATTCTCCAGCATCTCCAAAGAGAATAGGTCAGAGATGATCACACGAGAGTGAGCCTTGGGGTGACTTGCCCAGGAGCCCTTCCACCTGCCTCTCCCCACCACCCCTCCCAACCCCAGAGAGGATCCCAGCTTGCCTGGCACTGTCTCTGCGAGGGAGTGGGCTACCTGGGGGGCTAAATCTGCTGCTGCTGTCCTGTCAGTGCAATCCCACACTGTCCACGTCCCCAGGGGCCAGGAGGGGTGTGCTTTTAGGCCCTGCCAAAACATCCTACCACGTCATCTCAGGCCTGATTTGCCTCTGACTCACCCAGTTTTTCTGAGATCACAGAACAATGAACCCTGGTCATATCTCCAGAGTGGACTCGGTGTTCACTACTGGGGTTAATTGCCCTGAACAACCCAACAGTCTTCCTGAAACCACCATGGTTCACTCGGGTGAGGCAGGAGGTTCCTCTCTCATAAGCTTATCTTCACCATGCAGCCCTGGTAAGTAATTGCTGAGGGTTGCAAAATCAAAGGGAAAATATTTACAATGAGAGTTGACCTAAAAAAGATCTAGACCGGGGTCAGTGTCCCTTCAGCTTGGCCTGACCACTTCCAGACAAAGTGCCTCAGGGGGAAGGCAGGGCCTTGGGTACAAAGATCGTGGTGAACCCATGCTCAAAGAACTCAAAGAGTAGGCAGATGCCTGAGTTCAAATCCTGCCTCCCCACTTACTAGTTGGGGCAACAGAATTCATCTCAGATGAGATTTCCTATCTCCGAGGGTTTTGCAAAGGAACTGAGATTTGTGCAAGTGAGATGCTTGGCATGAAATAAACTTGGCCACCTCCTCCAACTCCACACATCAGATTCCTCACCTTTTTTAAAATATCTACTTATTTATTTGGCTGCATTGGGTCTTATTTGCAGCACCCAGGATCTTTTGTTGCAGCACACTAACTCTCTACTTGCAATGTGCTCAGCATGTGGGATCTTAGTTCCCTGAACAGGGATGGAACCTAAGTCTCCTGCATTGCAAGGCAGACTCCTAACTACTGGACCCCCAGGTTCCTCACCTTTTAGATAAAAAAGCTGGAGGAGATGGCTCTCAAGGACACTTTCAGCTCTGACTTTCTGCTGGTCCCTGAAATCAGAGGGGTTGTAAGTTCCTCTCCTGGGGAGGATGGCGTGAGTTTCAGTAGTTTGATGCGTTCTCCATCCAGCTGCCCCCCTGGCTTCTAACAGTGACAGGGTCTGGGCTCAGCTGCTATTGTAAAACCACAGGGACACCAAAAGACCTGGGTGGAGGCCTGGTCGCACATCCAGACAGGCTCCTAGCCTCCCCTCTCCATCTCAAAGGGCTTCTCTGCTCCAAGCACAGCGGGGGGTTGTCCTTCCTGATTTTGTGCACTGCCTCAGAGGTTACCAGTCGAGGACTTCCCTGGCAGCCCAGTGGTTAAGAGTCCACCTGTCAATGTAGGGGACATGGGTTCCATCCCTGCTCTGGGAAGATTCCACATGCCGAGGGGCAACTAAGCCCATGCACCACAACTACTGAAGCCTGCCCTGTGGAGCCCGTGCTCGGCAACAAGAAAAGCCACCGCAATGAGAAGCCCAAGCCCCACAGCTAGAGAGTAGTCCCGTCTCTCTGCAACTAGAGAAAGCCTGCAAGCAACAACGATCCCACACAGCCAAAAAATAAATAAGAAAAATAAGTAATAATTTTTATAAAAAAGTTACCAGTTGGGTAGAAATGTATTATAAGACATTCGGACTTTAGCCATTGTCCTGGTGGGCAGCTTAGTGGAGAGAACCACCCCTCGGGCAGGTACTGGGAAATGAACTCACTCCTCGCAGGCTGACGGCTTTGGGCTCAAATGCTCCTCTAGTTCCTCACCCCTCCAATGACAAGCCGCCATATCCACTCTTGCTCTGTTGGGTGGGATGTTCCCATCAAATGGTGGATCTTGTGAAAGTGTTTTTGATAAGTATGAAGCTCTGGGAAAATGGGAAGGATTGTGGTGACTCCAGTTTGGGTCTCTAAAGCAGACCTCCCATTCACCTTTCTGTTGTCTTGGAAAAACCCAAGACAAGAACTGGCCGAGCACTTCACAGGTGGACTCACTGGGACTCTTTCTCTAACCCTTGGGGAGTGGCTGGCCGCCTTTCCATGGGAAAGCCCTGGGGGTAAGCTACGTGTCTCTCAAGGCCTCCAGGTGAGTGACCACATGCTCCCTTTACCCAGACCATTTCAGTTTATTCTCGTTACCCAGAGTAATTATTAATAGCACCTCCTTTTATTCTCAAAATAGCACCCCCGCTGTGCAAAAAGTATACGGTCACCATCCCTCCACACCAAGTAGTACCTCTATAGCCGAGCTGGATTACCTTGGCATTGCATGCTCAGTTGCGTCCGACTCTTTGCAACCCAGTGGACTGTAACCTGCCAGGCTCCTCTGCTCATGGAATTTTCTAGGCAAGAATACTGGAATGGGTTGCCGTTTCCTACTCCAGGGGATCTTCCTGACCCAGGGATCGAAACTGCATCTTTGGTGTCTCCTGCATTGGCAGGCAGATTCTTTACCAACAACACCACCTGGGAACCTCGGCATTGAGACATCATCTGATGCAGATGTTACCCCCATTCCGTTTCTGCAAGAGGGGACACTGTTTCAAGGGAGATCAGAGGATGCCGGGCCCAGATGTGCTTACCAGCCTCCTAAGAGCAGGGGCACAGTGATGTTCTGTGGCCCTTGGAGACCGGTTTCTTCCTCTCTTCAATTCCTTGCTTATCCAGCTCCATCCGAAGGCTCAGCCCTGCCAGTACCAGCATGGCCTGCCCCTCACACAGAGCTGCCCCCAGCTGGGCCGCCCAGGTCTCAGAGCTGCTTCCATCTAAGAACCGCCTGGGAGCCAAGGACATTCTGTGCCAAAGGGACTGAAGCTCCCCATCCCCGGGGCTGACTGTTCTCAGCTGTTACATCATGACAAGAGAAACTTGAAAGAAGTCTTGGGATGCCACAGATAGTTGAACTGTTGATGTTTAAACATATTTTTCCCTCTCAGCCAGCAATTCTGTGGTTTCTCTTATTGGGTTGAAAGCCTTCTAGAACACTTCATGTTGACAGCAGTTTATAATTATGTCACTTCCACCCCCTTATGTGCCCAAGAGGGGCCTCACAGAACAAGCACTCGTCCCATCTCACAGATGGTGAGACTAAGTTCAGAACAGGCAAAAGATGCTGATCTTTCACTTGACCTAGCCACGCGGGCTTCCTTCTAATCAAGCCTTTGACCGAATTGTTCTCACACACACACACATACACACGCTTACACAAACTCGAACCGTTCCCCAGGGGACCTTGTATGGTTTCCCCTCTCTGGTTTTACTCATGATACTTTCCTACTTCCTGGCTATAAATACACCGAGGTCAAACCCGTCTCTTGGTTTCACTCCATCAGCCAAAGAAACAGTTACTCAGAAGCAGACAGCAGGGAGCAGACACAAAGGGAGAGGCAGCAGGTCTGCTCCGTCCAGGACAGAGGGGGTATTTCCTTTGTGTTTTGCTTTTCAGAAGCAGCCACCAGAGTCCTGTCTGGGAAAGTCAAGCCCCATCACACACGCTTGTGCCCCAAGGCTTGGGCTGGATAAGCAAGGGTGGAAAAAGCACTCTCATTTTAATCCTGCCTAAACCAAGACTGGCGGAGGTGAGGCCTCTGTATGGCCAACCACTGGACCAGCTGTAAAAACCCACCTCCAGCCTTTTCAGATGGGAGTTCAGGGCCACACCCCAGAGAAGCTATTTCTTCTAAATACCACTGTCTTCTCTTCCTCTTTCCTCACTTTCAGGGTAAATTCTTCCTATATGTTTCAAGACTTTGAGTTAATGTTTCTCTTATTATGAGTTTATTATCATTCATAATATAATTATTATTTATAATATAATTGTGTTACTTATATTAGAGCTTCCCTAGTGGCTTAGATGGTAAAGCATCTGCCTTCAATGCAGGACATCCAGGTTCAACTCTCATTTCTCCTAAACTCAATCTGTTGCCCCATCGTGAAGCCAGTGGGAAAGTCCACTGTACACTCATGAGAAAGTGAGAGTGAAAAAGGCAAATGAGGCCTTAGCAGTGTTTTGAAAATAGTCTTGGCTGTCCAGAGCCCACTGTGAAGAGAAGGGCCAGGGAGAAAGGCCTGCCCTTCCCTGAGCAAGAGCAGGACAAGCCAGGGCTCCCCTCCATGAAGCATGCCAAGGCCCTGAAGAATACAGTCACACTGGTCCCTGGGCACACTCTGGATGCTGGAATTTGCATAGCCATAGGCACCCAGAGGTCCCAAATGCAGGAACCTGCACCCATACAGACCTTGCAGGGAGATCTTGCTTTCCTCAGCCCAAAAAACTAACATAGTTAATGCCTACACTGACCTGTGATCTCCTGCTGGCCTACACCCAGGTCTCACAGTGGTCTGCTCCCGTGGTCATTGCCCATGTGGTAGTATATAGCATTATCAGCCTTGTTCTTGCCTTCCTGTGCCCACAGCCCAGCCATGGAAGGATGCTCTTTGCCACCCCTTGGCTTTAGGTTTGGCCATGTGACTTGCATTGGCCATAAGTATGTGGACAGAAAGACCAAATAGCAGTCCTGAGCCTGGGCCTTGAGAGTCTTGCATGTTTCTACTTGCCCCTTTGTATGCCCATTGTCATCAGAAGAAGAGTCTACTGCCCAGGTCATTGCCTGGGACCCCAGATGAACAATTATGGAAAGGACCGAGCCCAGCCAGTACCCACAGACCTATAGACTGAACCTGAGCCACCCCAACTGACCCTCAAGTCCATGAATGTAAACATGTATGGTCATGTGCTGCTGAGATTTTTGCAGTTCTTTGTTAACACAGCAAGAGCTAGCCAATACACCTGTTTCCTTGCCTCTAGTCTCTTTAAGACTATGAGTTATACAAAGGCTGCCACCAATGTTTATTTTTATATTGTTTCCCAAGAGCACACAGGAATTATTTAATAAGTGTCTTTTGAACATCAGAAGAAATGTACAGATGAACACCTGGACTAGTCCAGTTACCAGATCAGACTTCTGGAATCCTCTGACCCAAAGGTGATCACAGATCATATAAATGATTACACTCTAGGTATGCCAAAGACAGATCCACACATATGCAAGGCTAGGCCAGCATTAGACCAGCCCTCATAACAGGCAATGAGGGACTTCCCTGGTGGTTCAATGGTTAAGAATCTGACCTGCCAGTGCAGGGAACATGGGTTTTTATCCCTGGTCCAGAAAGATTCCTAATGCTGCAAGGCAATTAAGCCCATGTTCTGCAACTGCTGAGTTCATGTGTCCTTGAGCCCATGCTCTACAATAAGAGAAGATGCTGCAATGAAAAGCCTCACCCAGAGCATAGTCCCCATTCACCACAGCTAGAGAAAGCCCAAGCACAGTGAAGACCCAGTGCAGCAACAAAGATCCAGTGCAGCCAAAAAAATAAATTTAAAAAAAAATTTAATCTTGAGAAAACAGGCAGTGGAACAGGTAAAGCATCCCTTGAGGACTGTATTTAGCTATCCTTTATCTGAACTAGTATCCTCAGCTGCCCTCTCAAGCTTCAGAGACAAACGGCCTCTCTTGGAGGCAATCCTTGGTGGTCTGCTAGCCATTCTGTGCCCTAAACTGCCCTCACTCTCTGATGAAGTGTCTTGACTGCACACCCCTCCACCTGCCTCATGATGTTATAGACTGAATGTATGCATCCTCCCAAAAGTTCATATGTTGAAACCCCCAATGTGATGTTATTTGGAGGTGGGGCCTTTGGGAGGTAATTAGGTCATGTTGATGGTGCCCTGATGCATGAGATTAGTGCCCTAATAAGAGAGACATGAATTCACTGCTATCTCTGCCATGAGAGAAAACAGCAAGACAGTCATCTATGAACCTGCAAATGGGTCTTCATTAGACACTGAATCTTCTGGCATCTTGAGCTGGGATTTCCCAACCTTCAGAACTGTGAGATATATATTTCTGTTGTTTAAGGCACACAGTCTACTATAATTTATTAGCAATTACACCCTGAAAGGACTGAGACACATGGGATGGCAAGTATTCTAAGAGGATCAAGTTGGTTCAAAACAAAAGGAGGCAAGAATAGATGTCACCCTGCTGAGAAACAGAGGGAGGCTGGACCAGCAGACTGTCCCACATCGTCTGCTCTCCCAGACTTGATAGCTCTGGTGTGAGGGGAGGGGCATCAGCATTGCTCAGGGACCTGACAAGACACCCCACAGCTTGGGGTTTGGGATGTGGGACATGGGGGCCCCTGAAGGGGCAGGCTAAGTAGGGTATCGGTGGGAAGATAGAACCCGCAGATGACCGACTACACTCGCCAGCCCCATGGCACACACCTGAGAGAGAGAAAGGAGCCCCCCACAGAGGGTGAGCAGCCCAGACCAAGGGCAGGGGGGTGGGCTGACTGAGACAAGGGCTGTTTGCTCTTCCCCGCTACCTATGACCTGCCGTATGTCCACTTCCAAAGAGGAGGGTGAAGGGAGATGGAGAGGCCGGCTTGACCTAGAATGTTCAGTGTTATCGATAACCATGGAAACAAGGCTACTTTCAGCCCAGGTCCTGGAACAGCCTGAGAGGTCCCCAGAAAGCCGCAGAAGTTGTAAGATTCCCACCTCTGCAGGGGAAAGTCCCATGTCCTGAATCTCCGTGGACCTTGGTGATGAGGCAACCTTGACTGTGAAACAGCCCCGCTATTTTTAGAAAACTGTTTGGGGTGAACGCTTATAAATTATGTCTCTATGATTTGAAAGGCAACTCCAGATCTTTTAAAGGAGGTTGCGAAATAACGCTTGGCAGTTTTCTCTTCATCTGAAACTTGTATCTCTATTTTAAGCAAATGAACAGCCCCATGTCTAATGTGGATCCATAAAGATGGAGTTGGCTGGTCTCGAATTATGAATGAGTCTGGTGGTTGAGGGAAATACAGCTTTCCAGCACTGCTGGGAACCTGGGGACCCAGAGCATCATCTTCTGAGCCAACCCAGAGAGCTGCTGAACTGAGCTGACCATCTTACACAGACAGCCAAGAAACACGGACACCATCCCATATTGGAAATAGAAGCAAGTCCCCTGGCATCCAGTGTCAGTGAAAAGAGGATGCCACAGACCTACTGCTCTACAGAAATGCTTTTGGTTTCAGTTTCAACTAATGATCCAGTACAGTGAGTTTCCTGGGTACGTGACAGGCTCCACACGTTCACCAAGAACCCGGAGGTCACGCTAAACTCAGAAAATGTTCCCTTGTGCTTTGGTTATGTTTTCATTCTGAGTTTCCAAAGCTGGGACCCTAATGGCATCATGAAAGGGTAAGATCCAGGCCTCTATTATCCTAGAGTCTGTCGTTGGTACAAGGGATGTTACACAGGTGAAATCACCCACTGAAGATGCGTTAGGAAGGATGTCGCCCGCTGTAAAAATGGCACGTTTCATCCCTGGGGGGCCAGTATGGTAAATGGGAACGAAGAGCAGGCTGACATTTTGATTTAAAGCTTACTTGAAGGTAATGTTTCCAGAACGTTCAGAGCACATGAGGCAAAGGAAGAAGCCTGAGGGTAGAGATTAACCCCTTTGCCTTCTCTGCACTTTTGGCGTTAACCTTCTCTGCTATACAAAATGGTAGAAGGTACTACTCAAAAGTGGGGGGTTGGAGGGTATCAGGGGTTCCTGATACCCTGTGGCCACAGGCTAGGCCTGGTCACAAGTAATTTCTATGCTAGAGCATTCATGATACACCTATTTCTTCAGACTTCCATTAAATGAAACAAACATTTGTTAACTCTTCAATCTGATAAAAAAGACTGAGTAGCAGGATTTTCCTGGTGGTCCAGTGGCTAAGACTTGGAGTTCCCAGTGCAGGGGACCCAGGTTCAATCCCTGGTCAGGGAACTAGATCCCACATGTGACAACTAAAGTTCCTGCATGCTTCAACTAAGACCTGGTGCCGCCAAATAAATAAATATTTTTTAAAAAAAAGATTGAGTAGCTGTGTAAAGCTTAGACCAGATTCTCACAACAAGTTTCAAATAAGGAGACTCACATAAACGAGTGTGACGTGATCAGAGACTAAAAGCTTAAGGAGCTAACACAAAGTATAGATTGGAGACACATTGTCCGGGGGCCTGAGGCAGGTGGTTTGGCTTGTCTGGATCTCATTGTGAAGAAATCGTAGCCCCATCTAGCCATCGTATATGACAGCTCTAAACATTGCAAGCCAGCCAGGAGTGACGCAACCCAGGAGTACCTGTGACCTGTGGGGCAGCCCCACACGGGCACCAAGAGATGGGCCCGGGTCAGACCCCTGGGCTGGAGCAGGGCGAATTTTCTGTGAGGGAGCCATGGATACAGGAGGATGGAGAGAAAGGGGTGCTCATTAGTTTGAAGGCTCCTGCCCCCAGCAGCAGGGGTGAGGGAAAAGGGCGGTGCTCGAGACAAAAGAAGAGCAGAGAAAAAGAAAAGGTGAGGGACAACAGATAGGGAGAGGGATTGAAAGAACTCTTGAAAAGCGCTAGGCTCTCAGGGAAACAGGAGACAAAAACCAGAATTAATTAAATGATCGACAGGCTCAGCCTTTGACCAAAGCCAAGGTTTATTAAATGACACCTGGTGCATTGTGACAGTGCTTTTCTCTGGGCTTTTCTCTTAGCTGATGCTCAGGACAACCCTACAAGATAAATCAGGGATTGTTCCCCTGTTTTATAGATGGGGAACACTGAGCCATGGCAGCCAGGGGCTCGCCCGCTGATGGTCGCATGGTCATTATACAGTCTGCCTCCTCGCCAGGGGACCCGAGAGCCCCATTTTGAACTGAATCCCAAAATATAGATTTTTCAGAGTCTGAAGATTTTCTAAAACTCCTAGAACCAAGACATCAAAATACTCTCCAAACAGAATTGTCCTTTTATCCATTTCTGGAAACTTCTATAGAGAAGACCACCAGATAGCCCTTTGCCTGTGGATGGGGGCAAGCACCAGAGGTCAGATGGAATTTAAAAAGCCCCTCATCAATCAATGCAAGGAGGTCGGCTCTCCCTGCTGTCGAAAGGTCACTTTTCAAACCCAGGGTATAAAATAAATTAGGTCTACAGCAATGTTGAACTTCAAGGTAGAATAAACACACACACTCTCTCAACTGAGACTTTTCACTTGAGAAATACATGTGAGTTCTGGGTGTACAAACGGTTCCAAACAGGAAGGACTCTGGGCCACAGACTGTGGACCAAAGGAAATTTAAAGGGTACTAGGGACTTCCCTCGGAGAAGGCACTGGCGACCCACTCCAGTACTCTTGCCTGGAAAATCCCATGGACGGAGGAGCCTGGTAGGCTGCAGTCCGTGGGGTCGCACAGAGTCGGACACGGCTGACATGACTCAGCAGCAGGAGCAGCAGGGGCTTCCCTGGTGGTCCAGTGGTTAAGAATACGCCATGCAACACAGAGAACTTGGGTTTGATTCATGGTTAGGGAACTAAGGTCCCACATGCTGCAGGGCAGCTAAGCCTGAGTGCCACAGCTAGAGACTCTGTGTGTCACAAGGAAGATCCCACATGCTACAATTAAGACCCGATGCAGCCTAATTAATCAATTATTTTTTTACATTGCATTGTTTATTGCACTCTAGTCAGTACTTTACTAGTTTAATTTATCGAGAGGTGATCAAACAGGTAAATATATGAGAGGCATGTAGATATTCTGGTGTGTCATTGTCTTACTACAATTTTTTTTAGTTAATTTTTTATTGAAGGATAATTGCTTTACGGAATTTTGCTGTTTTCTATCAAACCTCAACATGAATCAGCCATAAGTATACATATATTCCCTCCCTTTTGAAACTGCCTCCCATTTCCCTCCCCATACCACCCCTCTAGGTTGATACAGAGCTCCTGTTTGAGTTTCCTGAGCCAGACAGCAAATTCCCATTGGCTATCTATTTTACATTTGGTAATGTAAATTTCCATCTTACTCTTTCCATACATCTCACCCTCTCCTCCCCTCTCCCCATGTCCATAAGTCTATTCTCTATGTCTGTTTCTCCATTGCTGCCCTGTAAATAAATTCTTCAGTACCGTTTTTCTAGATTCTGTATATATGTGTTAGAATACGGTATTTATCTTTCTCTTTCTAACTCACTTCACTCTGTATAATAGGTTCTAGGTTCATCCACCTCATTAGAACTGACTCAAATGTGTTCCTTTTTATGGCTGAGTAATATTCCATTGTGTATATGTACGACAACTTCTTTATCCATTCATCTGTCCATTGACATCTAGGTTGCTTCCATGTTCTAGCTATTGTAAATAGTGCTGCAGTGAAGAGTGGGATACATGTGTGTCTTTCAATTTTGGTTTCCTCATGGTTTAGGCCTAGGAGTGGGATTGCTGGGTCATATGGTGGTTTTATTCTTAGTTTTTTTTTTAAGGAATCTTCATACTGTCTTCCATAGTGGCTGTATCAATTTACATTCCCACCAACAGTGCAAGAGCATTCCCTTTTCTCCACATCCTCTCCAGCATTTATTGTTGGTAAACTTTTTGATGATGGCCATTCTGACTGGTGTGAGATGATATCTCATTTTAGTTTTCATTTGCATTTCTCTAATAATGAGCAATGTTGAGCATCTTTTCATGTGTTTGTTAACCATCTTTCTTCTTTGGAGAAATGTCTGTTTAGGTCTTTTTCCCACTTTTTGATTGGGTTGTTTATTTTTCTGGTGTTGAGTTGTATGAGCTGCTTGTACATTTTGGAAATTAATCCCTTGTCAGTTGTTTTATTGAGGGTTGTCTTTTCACCTTGCTTATAGTTTCCTTTTGCAAAAGCTCTTAAGTTTAATCAGGTCCTACTTGTTTACTTTTGTTTCTATTTCCATTACTCTAGGAGGTGGGTCATAGAGGATCTTGCTTTGATTTATGTCATCAAGTGTTCTGCCTATGTTTTCCTCTAAGAATTTTATAGTTTCTGGTCTTACATTTAAGTCTTTAACCATTTTGAGTTTATCTTTGTGTATGGTGTTAGGAAGTGTTCTAATTTCATTCTTTTACATGTAGCTGTCCAGTTTTCCCAGCACCATTTATTGAAGAGGCTGTCTTTGCACCATTGTATTTTCATGCCTCCTTTGTCAAAAATAAGGTACCCATAGGTGCATGGGTTTATTTTTGGACTTTCTGTCTTGTTCCATTGGTCTATATTTCTGTTTTTGTGCCAGGACCATACTGTCTTGATGCCTGTAGCTTTGTAGTATAATCTGAGGTCAGGAAGGCTGATTCCTCCAACTCCATTTTTCTTTCTCAAGACTGCTTTGGCTAATCAGAGTCTTTTGTTTCCATATGAATTGTGAAATTTTTTGTTCTCGTTCTGTGAAAAAATGCCATTGGTAATTTGATAGGGATCACACTGAATCTGTAGATTGCATTTGGTGTTATAGTCATTTTCACAATATTGATTCTTCCTACCCAGGAACATGGAATATCTCTCCATCTGTCTATGTTGTCTTTGATTTCTTTGATTAGGGTCTTATAATTTTCTGTTTACAGTTTTTTTGTCTCCTTAGGTAGGTTTATTGCTAGATATTTAATTATTTTAGTTGCAATGGTGAATGGGATTGATTCCTTAATTTCTTTCTGATTTTTAGTGTTAGTAAATAGAAATACAAGTGATTTCTGTGTATTGATTTTGTATCCTGCAACTTTGCTAAATTCACTGATTAGCTCTAGTAATTTTCTATCTTTAGTATTTTCTATGTACAGTATAATGTCATCTTCAAACAGTGAGAACTTTACTTCTTTTCCAATCTGGATTCCTTTAACCTCTTTTTTTTCTCTGATTGGTGAGGCTAGGACTTCCAGAACTATGTTGAATAATAGTGGTGACAGTGGACACCCTTGTCTTGTTTCTAATCTTATGGGGAATGCTTTCAGTTTTTCACCATTGAGAATAATGTTTGCTGTAGGCTTATCATATATGGCCTTTTTATGTTGAGGTAGGTTCCTTCTATGCCCATTTTTTAAAGAGTTTTAACTATAAATGGGTGCTGAATTTTGTCAAAGGCTTTTTCTGCATCTATTAAGATTATCATATGGTTTTTATCTTTCAATTTGTTAGTATGGTATATCACACTGATTGATTTGCGTATATTGAAGAATCCTTGCATCCCTGAAATAAACGCAACTTAATCATGGCGTATGAGCTTTTAGATGTGTTGCTGAATTCTGTTTGCTAAAATTTTGTTGAGGAATTTTGCATCTATGTTCATCAGTGATATTGGCCTATAGTTTTCTTCTTTTGTGTGTTGTCTTTGTCTGGTTTTGGTATCAGGGTGATGGTGGTCTCATAGAATAAGTTTGGAAGTGTTCCTTCCTCTGCAATTTTTTTGAAAAAGTTTTAGAAGGATGGGCATTAGCTCTTCTCTAAATGTTTAATAGAATTCTCCTGTGAAGCCATCTGGTCCTGGGCTTTTGTTTTTTGGGAGATTTTTGATCACAGTTTCAATTTCAGTGCTTGTAATTTGCTTGTTCATAATTTCTGTTTCTTCCTGGTTCAGTCTTGGAAGATTGAACTTTTCTAAGAATCTGTCCATTTCTTCCAGGTTTTCTATTTTATTGCCATATAATTGTTCATAATAGTCTCTTATAATCCTTTGTATTTCTGCATTGTCTGCTGTAGCCTTTCCTTTTTCAGTTCTAATTTTGTTGATTTGATTCTTCTCTCTTTTTTTCTTGATGAGTCTGGCTAAAGGTTTGTCAATTTTGTTTATCTTCTCAAAGAACCAGCTTTTGGTTTTATTTATCTTTACTATTATTTCTTTCATTTCTTTTTCATTTATTTCTGCTCCAATCTTTATGATTTCTTTCCTTCTACTAATTTTGAGGGTTTTTTGTTCTTATTTTCCCAGTTCTTTTAGGTGTAAAGTTAGGTTGTCTATTTGATGTTTTTCTTGTTTCTTGGGGTAGGATTGTATTGCTATAAACTTCCCTCCTAGAACTGCTTTTGCTGCATCCCATAGGTTTTGAGTTGTCATGTTTTCATTGTCATTCTTTTCTAGAAATTTTTTTGAATTTTCCTTTTGATTTCTGTTGGTTATTTAGAAATGTGTTGTTTAATCTCCATGTGTTTGTGTTTCTCACAGTTTTTTTCTTGTAATTAATATCTAGTCTCATAACGTTGTGGTTGGCAAAGATGCTTGATACAATTTCAATTTTCTTAAATTTACTGAGGCTTGATTTATGATCCAAGATGTGGTCTATCCTGGAGAATGTTCCATGTGCACTTGAGAAGAAGGTAAATTCTTCTACATTTGGATGGAATACCCTAAAGATATCAGTGAGATCCATCTCATCTAATGTATCATTTAAGACTTGTGCTTCCTTATTAATTTTCTGTTTTGATGACCTGTCCATTGGTGTGAGTGGGGTGTTAAAGTCTCCTACTATCATTGTGTCACTCTCAATTTCTCCTTTTATGTCTGTTAGTGTCTGTCTTATGTACTGAGGTGTTCCTATGTTGGGTGCATAGATATTTACAACTGTTATGTCTTCCTCTTAGATTGATCCCTTGATCATTATGTAGTGTCCTTCCTTATCTCTTGTAATCTTCTTTATTTTAAGGTTTATTTTGTCTGATATGAGGATTGCTACACCAGCTTTCTTTTGCTTCCCATTTTCATGGAATATATTTTTCCATCCTCTCATTTTCAGTCTATATGTGTCTTTAGGTCTGAAGTGGGTTTCTTGTAGACAGCATATATATGGGTCTTGTTTTTGCATCCATTCAGCCAGTCTGTCTTTTGGTTGGAGCATTTAATCCATTTACATTTAAAGTAATTATTGATATATACATCCCTATTGCCATTTTCACTCCTTCAAAGGAAAGTTATGACCAACCTAGACAGCATATTAAAAGGCAAAGACATTACTTTGCCAAAAAAGGTCCATTTAGCCAAGGCTATGGTTTTTCAAGTGGTCATGTATGGATGTGAGAGTTGGATTGTGAAGAAAGCTGAGCTTTCTTCAAAAGAATTGATGCTTTTGAACTGTGGTGTTGGAGAAGACTCTTGAGAGTCCCTTGGACTGCAAGGAGATCCAACCAGTCCATCCTAAAGGAGATCAGTCCTGGGTGTTCATTGAAAGGACTGATGCTGAAGCTGAAACTCCAGTACTTTGGCTGCCTGATACGAAGAGCTGACTCATTAGAAAAGACCCTGATGCTGGGAAAGATTGAAGGCAGGAGGAGAAGGGGACAACAGAGGATGAGATGGTTGGATGACAACACCAACTCAATGGACAT